>NC_136061.1:1315424129-1317824129 GCF_964261635.1 Lissotriton helveticus
CCAGAGATATTATCTAATTCCACTTTTAAAGAGGCTGAATTTTAATCAGGTTCTCCCAGCGCTTTTGTATCTGCAATGGTGTAAGGCAGATTGCATTTTTTTCATCGTAGGATATTTAAAATCTACGGTGAGAACTAGGGCTCGCCTGGAAATCTAGCTATCTCATTGGTAGAAGGCACCTTCTGTTTTAATGTGTGGTACATGTGTTTTTAACGGATCCATCTTCTTCTCTTTTTATTTATATGAACTGTATTTTTAATGTATCATGTTTTAAATGAGTTTTGGGTGCTGTGTAACTTTTATGGTGTTCTATATGCAAAACTGAATAAAGTTGATTTGATCTTACCTGTAATTTTCATTGCCAAGTCGATACAAAGTATATGTACAGCATTTCACAGCATTGCATTACCAGTAATTCAAACTGTAACCATTTCAAAGTACATTTACAATTGCATTTCAAACTATATTTACTGCAAAGTATTTATCAACTTACCTCTGCCAGGCTTGCTTGGTTCTATAAAATAAAATAACAAAGAATATTTTTATACAAAACCAATTGGTCTGAAGTTCAGTCTTTGAATGTGTGAAATCATTTTCTGATTGGGTGGGTACAACACATGCTTACCACTGTCCTCTGATACTGCCTTACTGCTCGACCACACTTCCACGAATAGAGAGTGAGGTGCTATCTAACTTTACCTCTGCCTACATTTGGCGTTCCACTGGACTCTATGCACACTATACCTCACTTTGGTATAGTATATACAGAACCAGCTTCCCACAATGGTTTCATGAATCAAGCAAATAATAGTGGGGACAAAGGGCAACCTTGGTGGGTCCCTCTACAAATGGCAAATGGCGTAGACAGGAACCCGTTTACACTCACTGAAGCTGGGGTGGAATGGTAGCAATTCAATACCCAGGTACGGAATCTCTTGGGGATCCAGAAGTGGACCAGCACCAACTTGAGAAAAGGCCAGTGCACTCTATTGAATGCTTTCTTAACATTGACCCCAAGAAGCACATAATGATTGGGAATTTGCTAGACTTTCTCAATTAGTTAAAACACCCTCTTTGTGTTATCACTGGTTTGGTGCTGGGGCATGAAACCGGTTTGATCCGAGTCTATAATGCAGGGAGGTTTGGGTCCTAATCTCGAGGCAAGGATGCTAGTAAATAGTTTAAGTTCAACATTAAGGAGCGAGATGGGGCGAAATGAGCCGCAGAGCTGATTGTCCTTGCCAGGTTTGGGAATAATAGAGACAGTGGCGGTAAGCATATTGGGAGGGATCCCTCCAGAGGACGAGACACTATTAAAAAACCGGGTTAAAATCATGACCCGTTTGGTGCAGAACATCTTATAAAAAAGGGGGGAGAAGCCAACGGGGCCCAGAGACTTAGCTGAGTTTAGTCTTGAGATTGCAGAAATGACCTCCTCTATTCAGATGTCCTGCTCTAGTGCTTCAGTCTGGGCCAGTGTGAAGGATGATGTATGTGCCTCCCTTAAATAGGCTAATTTCAAAAAGGGGGTGGTGATGGACAGAGTATCTGAGTTAATCAGAACACTCCTACCCAGTCAAAAGATCAGGGCTTGATCCATCACCGTTTTTTAGCTCACTGCACCATCCCAGTTCAGAACCTGGCTATATGCAAATTAGTCTGTCCTTGGGCCAGTGCATCATGGGAACAGGGCAGACCAAACTACCAAGCCAATTCTTCACTGGAAAGGAAACAAGTTTCCGGGGACCGGTTTCTGGCATTACAGCCGTCTTCGGCCCGGCTTGCTTGAATCCTGATGGTGCAGTGAGCAAGGGACTCATGTCTGAGCATACCCTTCCACACTCATGGTGGCCAAAATAATTTCAAAAAGGGGGTGGTGATGGACAGAGTATCTGAGTTAATCAGAACACTCCTACCCAGTCAACAGATCAGGGCTTGATCCATCACCGTTTTTTAGCTCACTGCACCATCCCAGTTCAGAACCTGGCTATATGCAAATTAGTCTGTCCCTGGCCCAGTGCATCATGGGAACAGGGCAGACCAAACTACCAAGCCAATTCTTCACTGGAAAGGAAACAAGCTTCCGGGGACCGGTTTCTGGCATTACAGCCGTCTTCGGCCCGGCTTGCTTGAATCCTGATGGTGCAGTGAGCAAGGGACTCATGTCTGAGCATACCCTTCCACACTCATGGTGGCCAAAATAATTTCAAAAAGGGGGTGGTGATGGACAGAGTATCTGAGTTAATCAGAACACTCCTACCCAGTCAACAGATCAGGGCTTGATCCATCCCAGTTCAGAACCTGGCTATATGCAAATTAGTCTGTCCCTGGCCCAGTGCATCATGGGAACAGGGCAGACCATACTACCAAGCCAATTCTTCACTGGAAAGGAAACAAGCTTCCGGGGACCGGTTTCTGGCATTACAGCTGTCTTCGACCCGGCTTGCTTGAATCCTGATGGTGCAGTGAGCAAGGGACTCATGTCTGAGCATACCCTTCCACACTCATGGTGGCCAAAATAATTTCAAAAAGGGGGTGGTGATGGACAGAGTATCTGAGTTAATCAGAACACTCCTACCCAGTCACCAGATCAGGGCTTGATCCATCACCGTTTTTTAGCTCACTGCACCATCCCAGTTCAGAACCTGGCTATATGCAAATTAGCCTGTCCCTGGCCCAGTGCATCATGGGAACAGGGCAGACCAAACTACCAAGCCAATTCTTCACTGGAAAGGAAACAAGCTTCCGGGGACCGGTTTCTGGCATTACAGCCGTCTTCGGCCTGGCTTGCTTGAATCCTGATGGTGCAGTGAGCAAGGGACCATTGTCTGAGCATACCCTTCCACACTCATGGTGGCCAAAATAATTTCAACAAGCATTAGAAATGCAATCGGGCTCGGATTTATTTGAGTTTGAGCTAATGGCATTGTAAATGCCAATGTCTTTTTGCCATGTGTTATGAAGTGTGTGCATGTGGTGTGTAGTGGAAGTATCTTGGTTGAATTGTAATTTTACCAATGGTGGCATGCTGTGCTTTATATGAATATGTTTAAAAGTAAAGTGTACCATACTGCGATTGCTTGGTGGAAAAGTGCACTGCCGGCTGGAGGTGTGTGTGCCTGGTGGAAGGGTGCACTGACGTCTGGTGGGTGTGTGCTTGGTAAAAGCGTGCACAGATGGATGATGGTTGTTGGTGTTTGTGCATGGTGAAAGCATTCATTGACGGCTGGGGGTGTGTTGTTGTGTGTGTTGTTTTCTGTGTGCTGGTGAGTGTGTTGTGGTGAGTCTGTGGGGGTGAGCCTGGGGAGTGAGTGTGGTGGTGAGTGTGTTGTGTTGAGTGGTGACAAGTGTGTGGTGTTGAGAGACTGAGGTGTGTGGTTTGTGTGTGCGTTATGTGTGTGTGGTGTATGTGTGTGTGGTGTTTTCTGCACACTCACACACTGCCCCTACACATTCACACACTGCTCACCCGCACACTCCCAATGTCACCCTGCATAGTCACACACTGTTTACCCTGCACACTCATTCTGCACACTCACACAATGTGCACCCTGACACACTGTCTCTGCAGTCACTCTGCACTCACTGTCACTCTGCACTCACTGTCACTCTGCACTCACTGTCACTCTGCACTCACTGTCACTCTGCACTCACTGTCACTCTGCACTCACTGTCACTCTGCACTCACTGTCACTCATTGTCACTCTGCAATCACTGTCACTCTGCACTCACTGTCACTCTGCACTCACTGTCACTCTGCTGTCACTCTGCAATCACTGTCACTCTGCACTCATTGTCACTCTGCACTCATTGTCACTCTGCACTCACTGTCACTCTGCACTCACTGTCACTCTGCACTCACTGTCACTCTGCACTCACTGTCACTCTGCACTCACTGTCACTCTGCACTCACTCTGCACTCACTGTCACTCTGCACTCACTCTGCACTCACTCTACAGTCACTCTGCCCTCACTGTCACTCTGCCCTCACTGTCACTCTGCCCTCACTGTCACTCTGCCCTCACTGTCACTCTGCTGTCACTCTGCAATCACTGTCACTCTGCACTCATTGTCACTCTGCACTCACTGTCACTCTGCACTCACTGTCACTCTGCACTCACTGTCACTCTGCACTCACTGTCACTCTGCACTCACTGTCACTCTGCACTCACTCTGCACTCACTGTCACTCTGCACTCACTGTCACTCTGCTCTCTACAGTCACTCTGCACTCTACAGTCACTCTGCACTCTACAGTCACTCTGCACTCTACAGTCACTCTGCACTCTACAGTCACTCTGCACTCTACTGTCACTCTGCACTCTACTGTCACTCTGCACTCACTGTCACTCTGCACTCACTGTCACTCTGCACTCACTGTCACTCTGCTGTCACTCTGCACTCACTGTCACTCTGCACTCACTGTCACTCTGCTGTCACTCTGCACTCACTGTCACTCTGCACTCACTGTCACTCTGCACTCACTGTCACTCTGCACTCACTGTCACTCACTGTCACTCTGCACTCACTCTACAGTCACTCTACAGTCACTCTGCACTCACTGTCACTCTGCACTCACTGTCACTCTGCACTCACTGTCACTCTGCACTCACTGTCACTCTGCACTCACTGTCACTCTGCACTCACTGTCACTCACTGTCACTCTGCACTCACTCTGCACTCACTCTACAGTCACTCTGCACTCACTGTCACTCTGCACTCACTGTCACTCTGCACTCACTGTCACTCTGCACTCACTGTCACTCTGCACTCACTGTCACTCTGCACTCACTGTCACTCTGCACTCACTGTCACTCTGCTGTCACTCTGCACTCGCTGTCACTCTGCACTCGCTGTCACTCTGCACTCGCTGTCACTCTGCACTCGCTGTCACTCTGCACTCGCTGTCACTCTGCACTCGCTGTCACTCTGCACTCGCTGTCACTCTGCACTCGCTGTCACTCTGCACTCGCTGTCACTCTGCACTCGCTGTCACTCTGCACTCGCTGTCACTCTGCACTCGCTGTCACTCTGCACTCACTGTCACTCTGCACTCACTGTCACTCTGCACTCACTCTGCACTCACTCTGCACTCACTCTGCACTCACTCTGCACTCACTCTGCACTCACTCTGCACTCACTGTCACTCTGCACTCACTGTCACTCTGCACTCACTGTCACTCTGCACTCACTGTCACTCTGCACTCACTGTCACTCTGCACTCACTATCACTCTGCACTCAGTCTGCACTCACTGTCACTCTGCACTCAGTCTGCACTCACTGTCACTCTGCACTCAGTCTGCACTCACTGCCACTCTGCACTCTCAATATGCACTCTCAAACTGCACTCTCAAACTGCACTCTCAAACTGCACTCTCCACTCTCAATCTGCACTCTGCACTCTCAAACTGCACTCTCAAACTGCAATCTGCACTCTGCACTCAGCACTCTCATTCTGCACTATCAATCTGCACTCTCAAACTGCACTCTCAAGTCTCATACTGCACTCTCAAACTGCACTCTCAAAATGCACTCTCAAAATGCACTCTCAAACTGCACTCTCAAACTGCACTCTCAAACTGCACTGGCAAAAAAAATTCTATCGCTCCTTTTTAAAAATGTAAGAGCAGAGATGATAACAGAATGTAATCAAAATAGTAACAGTAGTGTGAAAGTTAGGGGAATTCTGGGGACCACAGAAGCCTGACATCCAATGTTAAAGTTGAAACATGTGTTTGTAATATGGTGCATCGAGGCAGACACTATCACAGTAGAATAAACACCAATTAAAATTCAAAGGAACGCAAGTTCTGATGTGCACGACTTAGGCTGCACGACTTAGGCTGGAGATTAAATACAGTCTGAGATGTAAATGTAAACCTGGAGACCAGGCAGGCTGCGTGCAGCAGACCTGTGGCAGGCTGTGTGCAGCAGACCTGTGTGAGGCTGTGTGCAGCAGACCTGAAGTCAAGTAAAGCGGATAGTGCAAGAGTAAGACTGGAGTCAAACAGGGTTAAGGCAAAGCTGGAGACCCGAAAGGGCAAAGTACATTAAAAAATAATCAGGGGAATAGAGAAACATGCAAACCTGAGGTGTTTTCAGCCACCATCATAATGGAGGACAAAGCAGAAAAGACAAAACTAATACAGAAATAGGGGGATGCCCATGTGAAAATAGACTGCGAAAATAAACTTCTGATTCGGAGATTTAACCAAACATCTGATAGTTCCCAGGTAATAAGCTGACATGTCACTAGCAAATATTAGACCGAGTTATACATTTACAGAGTAGACTGCTACTTACTTTTCTTGGACTATTAACATTCAGGCCTACATTAAAGAGAATGTATGTGCCTGGGGGCTCTGACAATAAAAAAGAGTTTAATTTTTAAAGAATTGGGAAGCACGGAAATTCTCCCCATAGCTTCAAAATTATCCAATCCAAAGTCTCGTGTGACAGCTCCGCCCACTTCCGGCTTTTTAGCCAACACCGTGGCGCAGTGTGGTTCCTGGGAGCCCCTGCATGGGTGTCACGTGGCCCCGTGTGTTGGCAGTGACTGTACCCACGTCCAGGTTTTGCAGACCACAGCACCAAGTAATGAGAAACTTTTAGGCCCATATTTATAATGAAAAAGTAGAACTGCAACACCTGCACGCTTAGTGCTGTCTAATCAGGAATGGCTGACCGCCACCTTCTCTATAGAGAGTCAGCTGAGGGGGCTCTGCAACATTTACCAGGATGGCTCAGTGAACTGAACGCTCGCTGCTGACAAATGCAGTGCTCTGCCTCTGAAGGACATGAATGTAAACCCCGGCAAGTCAAAATGAGGCTCCCATGCTTGCGAGATCAGTAAAGTGAGTATCCTCAATTGGGTCAGCGGAAGCTAGGTCCCAGAATCCACTGCTGCTGCCTCAAAATCGAGCGCCTCGAGCCAACCCTGGCATGGAAACATTTGGCAGCGCTGATCACTCTGCGGGAGAAAAATGCACGCATTTTACTAAGAACTGTGGCTTCTCCTCGCCAAATGTCAACACATCTTAAAGTGCCGTGTGTGTGTCTCGACAACCCTGGGCCCTATTACCTTTTCCTGATTAAACAGAAGTGGCACGGAACGAGGTAATTACACAGCAGCCGGACTTTAAAGCGAACTGGAAGTCTCGGTTAACCGGGGAGGTGCTTTTAAGTGCCCACAAAATGATGCTTATACATCTGGCGGTGAATGGTGCTTCCTTCAAAAGTCAGCATTTCAGCGGGCGCAGCGGCCCCCACCTCTTCCCCTCCACCTCTGCTTTAAAATGTGCAAGATGGCGGCCGGCCGGTGGGATGTGTCTAACAAGGCGCTCATTGTCTCAGACAGGTGTGAGATTGGAGCTGAGCCCCGGCCAAGGGCCGGGTATCAGCGCCAGCAGCGCTGCGAGCCGAAAACACGCTCCCGCCATCCAGTAATACCACCGCAGCCAGCCAGAGACTCAACAATTTAAGGCTTAACACACACACTCGCACACACACGGCATAAATCAGACGGGATGGAGCAGCCAGCCATTGGCTTCTTGGGCAGATGCCTGCAGACAGTCTGTGCGCATCACACCCGGCCTGTTTGGGTTACTGGGAGCTTTTTATGTAAGATGAGAGGGGCTGGGCGGCGCAGCCTGCTCAGACAGATGGTGAACGCGCCCGGCCATCTGGATTCACTTACGGAGGCACCCTGACAGCTCCTAATTATAATTAATGTACTTCTTTGCGCGAGCACGAACGAAAAATGCCCAAGATGGCGGAACAAAACTACATTTACCCTATCACTTCAAGCCTATTAAAACGACAACACAACGAAGACGAATCACTGGCCAGATGACAGAACACGCTAAGGAATGTGTGGAATTTGTCTCGCCAAAGCCCTAGGAGATACTTTTTTTTTTTCTTTAACATTAGGATCTCGAAACTCCTCCCACTTTCAGTGGGGAGGAGTCCGAGCCCTAAAAAGGGGGTGGTGATGGACAGAGTATCTGAGTTAATCAGAACACTCCTACCCAGTCAACAGATCAGGGATTGATCCATCACCGTTTTTTAGCTCACTGCACCATCCCAGTTCAGAACCTGGCTATATGCAAATTAGTCTGTCCCTGGCCCAGTGCATCATGGGAACAGGGCAGACCAAACTACCAAGCCAATTCTTCACTGGAAAGGAAACAAGCTTCCGGGGACCGGTTTCTGGCATTACAGCCGTCTTCGGCCCGGCTTGCTTGAATCCTGATGGTGCAGTGAGCAAGGGACTCATGTCTGAGCATACCCTTCCACACTCATGGTGGCCAAAATAATTTCAAAAAGGGGGTGGTGATGGAAAAAGTAAAGAATTGGCTTGGTAGTTTGGTCTGCCCTGTTCCCATGATGCACTGGGCCAGGGTCAGACT
Source organism: Lissotriton helveticus (assembly GCF_964261635.1). NCBI lineage: Eukaryota > Metazoa > Chordata > Amphibia > Caudata > Salamandridae > Lissotriton > Lissotriton helveticus. The sequence continues at coordinate 1,315,432,538 of NC_136061.1, forward strand.
AATTTGCATGTAGCCAGGTTCTGAACTGGGATGGTGCAGTGAGCTAAAAAACGGTGATGGATCAAGCCCTGATCTTTTGACTGGGTAGGAGTGTTCTGCTTAATTCAGATACTCTGTCCATCACCACCCCCTTTTGAATCCCTTAAATAGGCGTCACAGGCCTTTAAGTCTAGATGTTGGTCAGTATACAGCTCTGCGTAAAATTGTCAAACTGCATCTGCAGTTGCTGCGTTCTCAGTGGCATCCGAGCCAGACGGGTCTTGAATTGAGCGAATCACAGAGCGTTGCTGCTGTGCCCAGGGGTGGGCTGCTAGCAAGCGCCCGTTGTTGTCGCCACCTGTGTAATAGTTGTGTCGGAGACGCAAGGCAGCGTATTCTGCCTTATCCAGATCTTTACTGGCCAGCTGGGCTTGTGCAGCGGTCAGCTGTCTCCAAACCCATGAAGCCCCTGTGCATTGCTGTATGCCCTCCAATTCTATAATCCGCCCTGCTAATTGCTCCCTCTTCTCCGAGCGCAGTTTGTTGTTTGCAGCGGAAATTGCGATCAACTCACTGGGAATCACTGTTTTGAGTGCCTCCTATAGTGTGGAGGTTGCTATATCCGGGGTGTCGTTGAAGGACAGGTATACCACAATAGAGTTTTCTATGCGTCCTTCAGCAGCCATGTTCATCTAGGACAGTGTATAGGGGGAATATCGAGTGTCAGCTGCACCGCTGAGTGATCTGACAGTGCAGCAGGGAGGATTTCAACCATGGACGTAAGGTGTAGGAGTTCAGCTGTACCTAAAAAGAGGTAGAGTCTAGCGTATGTCTTACGTGAGTGCGAAAAATAAGAGTATTCTCGAAGCTGGGGATGTCAAGTTCTCCAAATGTCGCTAAATCCCAAGTCCCTTAGAGCTTTGCAGTCCCCTGGGGAGAGGGACCCGGAGTGACCGAATCTGGAAGCGGATCTATCGAGGTCGTTGTTGAGGACCAGATTAAAGTCTCCTATGAGAATATTCCTATCCTGTGTGGTCAGTGTCTCCGCTAGGGCCCTATGAAGGAATGTCTCCTGCCCTTCATTTGGCGCATATAAAGAAGCTATAACCCCATACCAAGTGCCACCGTCACTCGAAATGCTAGCAATTGCCCCTTTATCTCGGCAACCTTTTCTCCCATGGAGCCTTTAAAAGTGCCCGAGACCAAGAAAGCCACCCCTGCCGTTTTGGTGCGAGTGGACAAAAAAATGCTGAGTGGGGATAGAACGTGATCTAAGCCTGTGGTAATCTTGAGGTAAAAGATGGTTCTCCTGTAAGAAACATATATCAGCTGCGATTCTCTCCAGATAAGATAAAACAGCTCTCCTTTTCACTGTATTATTGAGGTGTTTAATGTTTAGTGTGACAATGTTAAATGGGTTAGCCATTGTTGTGTGTTATAGGGAGTTGCCCTGAGACCGCAAGGCCATGCTATTTGCTGGACCGGTGTACCTATTTCCCCGCTGTCCACAGTTTGTTCCTAGTTGTGACGACGTGAGTGCTGCGGTGTGATGTATGTGCCCCATAACCCCCAATTCACATTTAATAAACAAAGTTTAAACAAGAGAGATATTAAATTGAGGAAAATACAAAGCTCACAGTCCATGGTTGATTGATTCATCTTGGGGTATATGTGTGGCTGTGCTCCCCCGCCCGCCGCCCGACCACCGTCCAGGAGGTAGTCTATGTGATTCACCCATCTGCTTCAGGAAGGATCCGTCTGTATCAGAGCCCTAGGTAGTGCCTCCACCACTTCTTGCTCTCCCTTGGCTCTAGTGTCCGGATCAGGCTTGGTAATTTTTGATCTAGGTCCCCTGGAGCTCCAGCGCACTTGCTCCGAGGTGGTGTGTCGAGACGTAGCCTGCTCTGGTCATCTGTCCGCCGCTGAGTCTAAGCCCAGGACTTTGCATGTCTCTTGTTAGGCGGCCACTTGAAGCAGGCGCCCCTCCCAGTGAAACATGAGTCGGAAGGGCTGTCTACAGGAGTGTGCTTATGCCTTTGTTACGCAAAACTGCAGTAGCTGGTCGAAAGGTGTGCCTCTTCTGTAGGGTGGACGCCGCAAGGTCTTAGTACAGCGTCATGGATTGGTTCTGAAAGTTAATGGGGTGTTTTTCCCTTGCTTTAGGTAAGATCTCTTTCTTCAGTTCGTAGTCTTGGAGGTAAGCTAAAATGTCTGCTCTGGGGGCACCTCCCGAACTCTGGGGGCCCACCCGATGAGCGCGAGACATCTTGATTTCGAGGGACGGCGTGGCATTCACAATGAAGCCGAAAAGGCCGGTTAGTAAGTCTTTGATGTCCGCGCCCTTCGCCTTGGGTTGCACACCCCTGACACGGATGTTGTTGCGCCGGGATCTGTTTTCGAGGTCTTCGGTGTGTGCCTGTAAGTCCAGGTGTTGGTCCCGTAGCCGCAGAATTTCTTGCTGAAGCATTTCAACTTCTTCAGTGTGGCTACTACCCTGGTCCTCCAGAGTAGCAACTCTGTCCCCCAGCCAGTCCATGTCTTTCCGTAGTTCTTGAATGTTGCTCGACAACTCTTTTCTGACCTCCTGTAGGTCCTCAGGGAGAGATGCAAACAGCTACTCGAGGAAAGCCTGGGTCACCGGCTCCCCGGTCTCGTCCTCCTCTAGATTCTGGTGACCGGTCTGCATGTTGGGCCCAGGCGTGCCACCACCTTGCTTGGTGAACATGTCTTTCAGTCAAGTCAAGTCAAGTCATAAGATTTGTATAGCGCACTACATACCCAGAGGGTTTCAAGGCGCTTAGGAAGGGGAGGAGGATCATTTGTCAAATATCCACGTTTTAAGCTGCTTTCTAAACGCTAGGTGATTCTGGGTGAGGCGAAGGTAAGCGGGGAGTGAGTTCCATGTTTTGGCAGCCAGGTATGAGAAGGATCTGCCTCCCATGGTGGTCTTGTTGATGCGAGGTACAGTGGCGAGGGCTTGGCTGGAAGAGCGAAGTTGGCGGGAGGGGGTGTAGAAGGACAGTCGGGAGTTGAGGCTATCTGGTCCGATGTCGTAGAGTGATTTGTGTGCGTGGGTGAGCAGTCGGAAAGTGATCCTCTTATTGACGGGTAGCCAGTGGAGGTCTTTAAGGTGACCAGAGATGTGTTCGTTGCGTGGGATGTCTAATATGAGCCTGGCTGAGGCGTTTTGGATTCGTTGTAGTTTCTTCTGGAGTTTAGCGGTGGTACCTGCGTAGAGGGTGTTTCCGTAGTCCAGTCGGCTCGTGACTAGAGCGTGGGTGACTGTTTTCCTTGTTTCGGAGGGGATCCAGCGAAATGTTTTTCTGAGCATGCGAAGAATGTTAAAGCAGGAAGAGGATACGGCGTTGACTTGTCTGTTCATTGAGAGTGAAGAATCCAGGATGACGCCAAGGTTCCGTGCGTGGTCTGTCGGGATGGGTGCTTTTCCGAGGGCTTCCGGCCACCAGGAGTCGTCCCATGCAGAGGGGGATGTACCTAAGATGAGGACTTCTGTTTTGTCTGAGTTCAGTTTCAGACGGCTTTGTTTCATCCATTCGGCGACTTCTTTCATTCCTTCGTGTAAGTTAGTTTTGGCGGTGCTGGGGTCCTTGGTGAGAGAAAGGATCAGTTGAGTGTCATCCGCGTAAGAGATGATGTTGAGGTTGTGTTGGCGGGCGATTGCCGCGAGGGGGCTCATGTATACGTTGAAGAGGGTGGGACTGAGTGAGGATCCTTGAGGTACACCGCAGATGACTTCAGTGGCCTCTGACTTGAATGGTGGGAGGCGGACTCTCTGGGTTCTTCCGGTGAGGAATGAGGTGATCCATTCCAGTGCTTTTCCTTGGATTCCGATGTTTCTGAGGCGTTGTAAAAGGGTGCTGTGGCAGACTGTGTCGAAGGCTGCAGAGAGGTCGAGGAGGATGAGGGCGATTGTGTCTTCATTGTCCAGTAGAGTTCGAATGTCGTCTGTTGCTGCGATGAGGGCGGTCTCAGTGCTGTGTTTGGCTCGGAAGCCAGATTGTGAGGGGTCGAGTGATTTGTTGGCTTCGAGGAAGGCTGCGAGCTGGTTGTTGACGGCTTTCTCGATGACTTTGGCCGGGAATGGAAGAAGCGAGATGGGGCGGTAGTTTTTGAGTTCGGTGGGGTCTGCTGTTGGTTTTTTCAGAAGGGCGGTGAGTTCAGCGTGTTTCCAGTCTTCTGGGAAGGTAGCGGAGTTGAAGGAGCAGTTGATGACGTCTCGGAGGTGCGGAGCTATAACGGAGTCTGCTTTGTTGAAGATGTGGTGAGGGCATGGGTCTGTGGGGGATCCGGAGTGGATGGAATTCATCAGGCGGATGGTGTCCTCAGTGGAGATTGGGTTCCAGGTGTTGAGGGTGTTTACGGGGGGAAGATGGTCAGCAGATGGTAGGGTGGGTTGGCTTCCGGATTGGTTGTCGAAGCTGTTGTGGATGTCAGCAATCTTGTTGTGGAAAAAAGAGGCTAGGGAGTCGCAGAGGGTTTGAGAGGGGGTGATGTCGTTGGAGTTGGCCGAGGGGTTGGAAAATTCCTTGACGATGTTGAAAAGTTCCTTGCTGTTGTGGGCGTTGTTGTCAAGTCGATCCTTGAATGCTGTTTTCTTGGCTTTACGGATAAGTTGGTGGTGAGTACGGGTGGCGCTTTTGAAGGCGTCCTTGTTGCTGGCGGATGGGTCTTTTTTCCAGGCCTTTTCAAGGGAGCGGCACAGTTTCTTGGACTTCTTGAGATCCTCGTTGAACCATGAGGCCTTCTTGTTTCCAAGTTTGTGTTGACGTTTTTTCAGTGGTGCTAAGGTGTCGGCGGTGTTGGATAACCAAAGGGTGAGGTTGGAGGTGGCTTTGTTGGCGTTAGAAGAGAGGGCTGGGGAGGTTCGAAGGAGCGATGTGGAGATCTGATCCGTGGTGATTTTGTTCCAGTTTCTTTGTAGAGTTGGTTGGGGGTGGATGATGGGTTTCGGCTTGTTGTAGGTGAAGTGAACGCAGCTGTGGTCAGTCCAGAGGAGATCCGTAGTGTGGCTGAAGGAGACATGGTTGCTGGAGGTGAAGATGGGGTCGAGTGTGTGACCTGCGATGTGGGTGGGGGAAGTGACCAGTTGTTTAAGTCCGAGGTTGGCGAGGTTGTCTAAGAGGGTGGCGGTGTTGCGGTCGTTGAACTTTTCAAGGTGAAAGTTGAGGTCTCCCAGAAGGATGTAGTCTTTGGAGGGGAGCGCGTGTGGGGTGATGAAATCCGTGATGTCTTCACTGAATTTTGCCCGGGGTCCTGGTGGTCTGTAGAGGAGTGTGCCTCTAAGAGTTGTCTTGGGATCGATGTGGATCTGGAAGTGAAGGTGTTCGGAGTTAGTGAGGTTGGCGTCGGAGCTGGTGGAGATGCGGATGGATTTCTTATGGACGATAGCGATTCCTCCTCCAGTATGGTCGGTGCGGTCCTTGCGTGTGATCTTATAGTCATCAGGGATAGCGATGGCGATGTCAGGTGCGGAGGAAGCGTTCATCCATGTTTCCGTTAGGAAGGCGACGTCTGGAGAGACGGTGTCTAGTAGATTCCATAGGTCAATGGCGTGTCTGTGGACCGAGCGGGTGTTGAGAAGGATGCAGTGTAGGTGGTTGGGGTCGGGAATCTGTGGTGTGGTCGTAGCGGAGATGTTGTCGGTGCCGCTGAATTTGCAGGAGAAGCAGGAGAACGGTCCATGGGTGAGTCCGGGAGCGGCTTGGACGCAGTTGGGGGCGCGACCTGGATTAAGGGCTAGGAGGGTGGCGGCATCGTAGGTAACGCGGGGGGGCTGGGCAGCGCGAGGGGCAGGGGCTATGGCGCTGGGCGCGGTCCAGGCGCGGACGGGCGTAGACGGGCTTACCTTTGGCGCACCTTCGGCGCGGTTTGGGCGCGGTCGCTGCGCGTGAACGCTGCGCGCGGGAACTACTGTCATATATGGATAGTGGAAGGGGAGGGGCGAGGGCGGTTCAGCTGGGAGGCGGGTCGGGCTCACGAGGGCTACAATAACAAACAAAATGGAGGCGGGGGGGAGCACAGCCGAGCGCTGGAGGAAAGCGCGCTAAACAAGGTGAAAACAGCGCTAAATTCCCAATTCTATTGCTAAACAAGCTGAGCGACACACAGGCAGACAGCAGGCAAAGCGATTCAGCACTTTTAAAGCAGTATTAAGCAAGGCAGCAGAAAACGATACCATATGTCTCCAGGGGACACTGGGAGCGACCACCCTGCTCGAGGGAGAGGAGCGAGTCACGCAGTATTCAGGAGGGGAGCGCTGTTTACGGTCAGTGGGAGGGCGGTTCAGCTGGGAGGCGGGTCGGGCTCACGAGGGCTACAATAACAAACAAAATGGAGGCGGGGGGGAGCACAGCCGAGCGCTGGAGGAAAGCGCGCTAAACAAGGTGAAAACAGCGCTAAATTCCCAATTCTATTGCTAAACAAGCTGAGCGACACACAGGCAGACAGCAGGCAAAGCGATTCAGCACTTTTAAAGCAGTATTAAGCAAGGCAGCAGAAAACGATACCATATGTCTCCAGGGGACACTGGGAGCGACCACCCTGCTCGAGGGAGAGGAGCGAGTCACGCAGTATTCAGGAGGGGAGCGCTGTTTACGGTCAGTGGGAGGGCGGTTCAGCTGGGAGGCGGGTCGGGCTCACGAGGGCTACAATAACAAACAAAATGGAGGCGGGGGGAGCACAGCCGAGCGCTGGAGGAAAGCGCGCTAAACAAGGTGAAAACAGCGCTAAATTCCCAATTCTATTGCTAAACAAGCTGAGCGACACACAGGCAGACAGCAGGCAAAGCGATTCAGCACTTTTAAAGCAGTATTAAGCAAGGCAGCAGAAAACGATACCATATGTCTCCAGGGGACACTGGGAGCGACCACCCTGCTCGAGGGAGAGGAGCGAGTCACGCAGTATTCAGGAGGGGAGCGCTGTTTACGGTCAGTGGGAGGGCGGTTCAGCTGGGAGGCGGGTCGGGCTCACGAGGGCTACAATAACAAACAAAATGGAGGCGGGGGGGAGCACAGCCGAGCGCTGGAGGAAAGCGCGCTAAACAAGGTGAAAACAGCGCTAAATTCCCAATTCTATTGCTAAACAAGCTGAGCGACACACAGGCAGACAGCAGGCAAAGCGATTCAGCACTTTTAAAGCAGTATTAAGCAAGGCAGCAGAAAACGATACCATATGTCTCCAGGGGACACTGGGAGCGACCACCCTGCTCGAGGGAGAGGAGCGAGTCACCAATGACAGTGATCTGCCTTTTTGGGGCCTGGCTTTAGTCATCTTGTCGGCCCTACAATGAAGCCGGGTGATCCCCAAGAGCTAATGGCCAGGAGCTGTCCGCAGCGGCTGGGCAGTCTTCTGAACCCAGTCCGAGGCAGTCGTTAACTTTCCAGGTAGCACGGGCGTGCGACAGCCCCGCCCAACTCCGGCGCTGTTGGGCGCAGACCAGGCCCTGCCTGGTAGGTATGGAACCATGCAGTTCCCGCGAAGCAATGCGCGGCCAGGGTGAGTTAGTGAAGTAGGGGAAGGTGTTGGCCTGCTACCCAGGCCCCCTGTGTCCCGCACCATGCGGCCCGCTCTCCAGGTGGCCTCCGATAACACAAACAAGGGCTTTGCCGTTGGCCCCAATCGGAGGGGGGATCCCTCAAATACCAGGTCTGGCCCCAAAACGCCCAACAGGCCTCCTCACCTCGTTGCTTAGTATGAGTGCTGCTGGGCCTCTGCCAGTCAGCGAATTGCCCAGCTATGGCAGGGACCCTCGGGAGGAGGGGTTTCTCTGATTCTCGCAGCTGTGTCTCTCTACTTTTCAGGTCAGTGCCACGTCTCCCAATCTGCAGCCAGCACTGGACAGGCCGACTCCGCTCCGTTCTCACGGAGTCCCCCAGTCTGAGGCCCGATCCTTCCTTTACTCGTCGCCTGGCAGAGGCAAATGTCCCCAGTCGCCGCACCCTGGGTCCGCACACCTGCAGAGGCCTTGTGGTGAAGCAAGCGCAGCCCTGCCTGCTGCCCGTGAGCCGCGTCCGGCTCGGATTACCTCTTCGGGCCACGGAACTAGTCTGTGGTATCTGGGCTAGGCGGGCACAGTTAAGCTTCGGCTTCCCCCGATGAACAGACCAATCCGGCCTGGGGGCCCAAGCGCTGTCGTAGCGCACAGGGGTAGCGCTCTCTGACCTCCCTTCACAGTCACCAGGCCCGGCCCCTCCCCTCACTCAGGCTGGCGCGTGTGATCCAGCCGACCAAGGCCTCACCCTGTTTGGGGTCTCCGATCGGGAAGCTAGTCTCGGCGGGTCCATTTAGCGGGCGTCGCAGGCTCTCCCAGTGCTCCATTACCTCTCAGGAAAAATTTGGGGGAGCTACAAACCCTGGATGGCGGTCAATTCGGGAAGCGGTGCGGGAGAGGCGAGAAGAGACGTCTCACTCAGTCGCCATGTTGCCCACACCCTCCTATTTCTTTTTTTTTTTTTGACACTACAACCTCTGGAGAAACCGGGGCACCCATTAGAAACTAAGTTTAATCAGAGCGTGATCTGAGAGTCGTCTGGCTTGAAGGGTCATAGACTTGATGTGGTGCTGGTTACAATTGGGTTTAAAAAATAGTTGAGAAAAGGATCTCTGCACCCCTGAGAAAAATCCCCCCTTTTGTGGATTGTTATAGCTCTAGATGTCGAATAATGTCTTAGAGCATATAATGTTGGCTAATTGAGTCAATTAGAGAATTCCTACCAGAGGGGGGGACGGGGCAAACCTGTTGCATGCATAGTCCATTGGAATTTCCTGCAACTATTGTTGACTGGGCGGGGCCTCAAGTGGGATAAATCACAGTTTGCGCAGGAAACACTTGGATTTGGGGAGGGGAGTAGACCAGACAGATGGCGGGTTTTTAATCATAAATGACTGCAGTCACCATGCTGTACCTCCCCACTGAATACTTACAGGTATGTTTCACTAAAAACTGGAATTCTGCATATAAGAATCATTACTTTCGCTTGATCCTCCTCTGTTCTGAGTGCCAGGATTTTGTCACCTTGGTCAGTCTGACAATTTTTTTTTTCATGTCTTTAAGAGAGTTTTCCATTTCCTTCTACTTAATTTCAGTTGCTCTAATGCTGTCAACTGCCAGTTGCAAATCCTGGCGAAGGAGAGAGACATTTGAACCCACCTCCCCAACCTGGCTGCTAGGGAATCCATAGATCATTGTATCCTGTGCAAAATCAGACCCATCATCGGTCGTGGCTTATGCTTCTCCCCCTGAGTATCCGCATCAGAGCTCCTGAGAGGGAAGAATGCAAACCCATAATTTTGTCCAGAGCGCCCCGTGGAGCATGCTGGACAGGTTTATTTACATTTTTAAGTTGTCGACATGTCTGATCTCACAAGATATCTTGAAAGGATTTGACCACTGGATTGTGCTTGTGGGTACGGCCCACTGGCAAAGTTTCTGATCTTTAGCCTCTTTCAACCCGCCAGGGTCTAGACCACCCATGTATCTTCTGAGGGCCCAGGGTTGCATGTGTACTTCCCTCCCAGTGTCAGGTAGAATCTCTCTGGGAACGCATAACTCCCTAGGGTGCATTGCACGTAGAATGAGTGTCATTGATGTCGCCATGCAGTGCTCCCTCATGAGGGTCACAAATACTTTGTTCTGTCAAGAGACCTGTTAGCAAAGGATAAAACCCTCTTTCCTCTCCTAAGTGGGGGGTCTAACAAATAGCGTGCAACGTCTCAACAAAATGTCAATGCATTATATCTCCAGTAGGGTATTCTGGTGTTATTCAAGGCCACCCCTCACCCCACTCCAGTGTGGCGGCTCCGAGTTTCCCGCTCATTAGGCGGGAACTTCATAAGCGCTGCAGTACTGAAAAAGGGTGGTAGAGGGCCTGGCAGTGGGGAACATGCAGACATGAGGAGCCTCCATCCCCCTGCAGGCATCTAGTCCATTAGGGTGCTGCAAGTGTATCCATCTCCACACCTCTGCAAGCTGGGGGGTTCCCCAAGAAAGAAACTCACTGGTCGGGGAAGCACTTGAGGGCCTGCCTCATAAAAATCACAGCAGGGCCTGGCTCACTGCCATCAGGTGATGGTCATCCGCCGCATAGCCAGTGGGGCAGCATCTCAGGCCCCTGCTTTGGCACTCCGATCCCAAAGGGAGGTGGGGATTCTCCAACAGGGAAATAATCCACTTGGCATCAGCACTAGTGCCTGAAACCATCTCATGCCTGTGGGTGGATAAGGGCCGGGCCCCTACACCGAATCCCTCAATCTCTGTAGGCAGCAGAAGGGCGGTCCGCTGACACTAATCTCTTGCCGTAGCCCCTGCAAACACTCACTATCCCTTAGATGTACCAGACAGTCTCCAAAGGCCTGGTCACCCAGCGTCCCCGACGTTGGGTTATGCTGAGAGTTACAGCGTCCCCAATGTTGGGTTATGGTGAGGGTTAACCGCAGCAATCTCCTCTTTGTCAGTGCACTGCACCCCTTAACCTCAGGATCAACTGCCTTGTAACTTCTCCTAGGGGAAAGGGGAATAGCTGCAGTCGCAAAATTGCCCCACGTGGAGGATATTAAAGGATATTCAAGGGGCTAATCATGGAAATATAGAAAAGAGCATCTGCCATCTTGGCTGACTTGGCCAAGCTCCTGTGGGGAAAACATCATTTACATTGCGGTGTTTATACCGCAATACCTGTGCAACGCGGATATTACAATGCAAGTCATTACAATGACTTGCGGTGGATGGCGCTCTAACCTAAGGAATACTATGATTTACTATTCCAACACCTTCCTACCTGTACATAGACTGGAGTTGGAATAGTAAATCATACTATTCCCAAATCCAGCGCCCTCCAGCTCAAGTCGTTGTAACGACTTGCGTTGCAATGCCTGCGTTGTAAAGACATCACGGTGTAAACACCGCGATGTAACGTCATATATTCTCCTGATTTGCCAATATATTTGGCACCGTTTGACGACTCGTCGCACATTTGTCAAAACTAATGGGACGCTCCGGTCAACTCCTGTCTTGAAAGTTTGGGGGTGATTCGTCAAGCAGGGACGAGAAAAAAGGGGGGGTCCCACAAACCTGCTCTCGCTTCTAAAAAGCAAAGCAGGATTGCTTTTGGACAAGGGGAGCAGCATGTCAGCAGCTCCCTTTGCCCAAAAGCAATGCCTGCTCCCGCAGGAGGCGGGGAGCCCACTGGAACCTTGGGGGCATTGGGGCTCCCCCCGGTCCCCAACGTATGGCCAGGCCCCGGGGGATGGGGTCCCCCGGGCCAGAAGTGGCCAGGAGGGGGGGGGGGCCATGCGGCCCCCCTCCATTTTAAATATATATATTTTTAAACGGAAGGCAGGCACCGGTGGATGGGGTCCCCAGGTCCATAATTGGCCTCAGGAGGGAGGCCACACCCCCCCCTCTGGTACTATCTAATTTGGCAAATAAAATAAAAACGAGGCAATGCCCCGGGGGTTGGGGTCCCTGGTGCCATTATAGGCCTCAGGAGGTGGGCCACGCGGCATCCCTCCAAATTATATATTTTTTTAAAATGCTGACTAGGCTCCGGGGATAGGGTCCCCGGGGCCAATAGTGGCCCAGGGAAGGGGAACCAATAGCGGCCCAGGGAAGGGCGGCCAAGCGGCCCCCTTCCCGTTAAAAAAATAAAAAATGCTCAGGCCCTGGTGGATGGGGTTCCACACAGTCCCCCCCCCTACTAATGTTTTAAAAAAAGAAAATCCGGCATCTCACCATAGGTTTCAGGGACGTTAGAAATTAGCATTAAAAAAACCATAGAAAGTCACTGAAAAAACCAGGGACATTCTAGTTAGTTGGACATTTCAGTGGTATAAAACCAGAGAAATTCAGCTGTTCTAGTTATTTGAGCTAACTAAAACTCGCGCCCTCGCAATTGACTGCTGATGACGTCACATATTACATCACTCACGACATGGTCTGTAACATTACTGATGACATCATCCAAATGATAATCTGATGCACCTCCTCACATCCTAATATAACCTTTGATACACCCACTCTAAAATACAGACTACCATTTACGAAACCATAAACACACCAATACCAGTTACTACATACCTACTCACTGATTCCTAGGTCTACACACACATCCACTCATTCACCCATACAGTAACTCAATCATGCAGTCACTTATCAATACAGCACTATCATTTGCACTCATACACCTATACAGACACTCACACATCGCCACTCATCCATAGTTACTCACACACCTAGTCAATCATTCAAAGATTCATTCACACTCCCATTTACTCACGTATACAGTTATACACACACCACCTAACTTAGTGATACAGATACTAACACATACTTGCTCTCTTATACAATCACTTGTAAAAGCACACACTCATCCATACTGCCACTCTCACAATCACTCACTCTGACATATAGTGATTTATATACTCCAACACTCACATATACTGCCTTTTACATATGTAGTTACTCACACATGTACCACTGAGACATACATACATACATACATATATATATACACACACACACACACACACACACACACACACACACACACACACACACGCATGCACGCACGCACGCTCGCACGCTCGCTCGCTCGCTCGCTCTCTCGCTCTCTCTCGCTCTCTCGCTCTCTTGCTCGCTCTCTTGCTCGCTCTCTCTCGCTCTCTTGCTCGCTCTCTTGCTCGCTCTCTTGCTCGCTCTCTCTCGCTCTCTCTCGCTCTCTCTCGCTCTCTTCTCCCCCCCCCCCCGATGCAGTCTTGAACCCATATACCCAGTGAATTACCCACTCACACATCTATGCAGTCTCACACACACCCACTCAGGCACCCGTACAGATACTCAGACAACCAATCAATAACCCATATTGACACTCAAGTAGCTACTCACCAAACCATGCAGCAGCTTACACACCATCTGAAAGACTGATACAGACATTTACACAGTTTACTAACCCATGCAGTCAGTAAGACACGTTTAATCACTCACTTGTTCAGTCACACACCTACTAAGTCATCTATTCATACACCCACTTAGACTGCAATACACCTTGGCATATATATTTATAAAACATATTTAAACTTTACAGAAACAGGCAGTCACTGGATGATGTCATGAATAATGTAATATGTGACGTCATCAGCAGTGCTTTGCGGGGGCGTGAGTTATAGTTAGCTCATCTAACTATTTTGTTTTTGAAAATCTTTTTATTATCAGGATAGATAGTACAAATGCAGGTATCATATCACAGTCATTAGTCCAGTATTCTGATATGTACACATATTTTCAGTATCAGTTTCAACAATTATATATTTTCATTTTCATTTTCATCTAAACAATACCCAAAGAAAGAACACCCCCCGTCCTAACCTTCCCACCCCCGGCACTCATCAGCGATTGCATTCAAACTTCTTGATACATGGCTCTACCCGTCATGGCCTATACGTCCGCCGGACTCAACACAGAACACACAGGGACTACATATACAATATTTGTGTAAGGTTTTTGTTCACCGCACCTAGAACCGTAAACTTCCATCTGATTGTAGATTAGCGCCATCTATATATTAATCTAGATATCTTGTGTAGACCACCCCCATCTTAACCGTCAGTGGGTGATGGAGTGGATTCGCTGCCCCCTTCTGCTTCGAATGCCCCTAGTGTAGTATACCAATCTAATGAAATTGGAGTTTTCCTGAGGCCCTTGCGCTCTTCACGTTGCAACGCCGCACCCTCTGCCTTACCCCAATGCACCACCTCCGCCCTCCATATCTCCGGGTCAGGCGGCCTAGCTGACTTCCACCGCATTGTTATTGTGCGTTTTGCAAGGAGCAAGGCCAGGTCAGTGAATCGAGTAGTTACACTTTTTTGGCGTTCTACCGGCCCCAGACCTAGTATGGCATATTCTATTGTGTCAATCGGTTTGGAAGGAGCCAGTTTAATCAGCGCCTCATGTATTGTTTTCCAGTAGTATCCTAATTTTGGGGCAGTCCCACATCATATTTAGTATCCTTGCGTCTTCTGCTCCGCATCGGGGGCAACTATCAACTGTGTTAGGAAACATAGCGTGTATGCGGTGAGGCGTAAGGTATGCCCTATGCAAAACCATTAGTTGTATGAACTTGAACTTTGGGTTTCTCGACACCTTCTTTGGAAATTTTAGGATACGTCCCCATTCCTTATCCCTAACCGGTCTGCCAATGTCTCCCTCCCATCTTGTTCTTAGAGGTTGTAGTGATGTCGCCTTTCCTGCTCTGATACTATTTGTAATCCATTTGGTTAGGTGGCTGCCCGTTCCCATAAGATATTGCATCGTCAACAGCGGGTTTGTAAGTGGTTCGTCTCCATTCGGCGCCCACGTCTTCGCAATATACTGACGCACTCCGGCATACAGAAGAAACAGTCCTCCTGGGGTGTGATGCGCGGCACGGAAGTCCTCAAAGGACAACATTCGGCCTTCTGCAAATAAATCCCCCACCTGCGTTACTCCCGCATCATGCCATGTAGTGAGTGTGCAGTTCCACAACAGTCCCGTTCCCATTGGGATACCCAGGAGTGGTATTGCGGGGGCGTATGAGGTCGCCGGTGACGTGTACTTCACCGCCTTCCTCCAATAGTTTATCGCAAGCCGGAGCAGCGGAGGTGTCGCCGCCGGAATCTCCGAACGAGGTAGTAGCAGTGTATGGACTTTCCCCCTTGACCAGTCCTCCTCCGAAATGTCGATTTCATGCAGATTCCATCTTGCCAGCCAGTAGGCAAGCCATTGTAGTTGGCAGGCATAATTGTATGCCCGGAAGTCCGGCACCCCCATACCGCCGGTCTCCGTGGCGAGCTGCAGTTTGGCCAGGCTGATACGCCTCCGTCCCGAGCCCCACACCAGTTCCGTTAGGATCGTATCCAGCGTCTTAAACAGTGCAGCCGGAATCATGAATGGTAGGCTCGTGAAGTAGTAGATCAGGCGGGGAAGTACAACCATCTTGGAGATGGCCACCCTGCCCGCCACGGACAGTGGCAGCGCCGTCCAGAATTGTATCTGCGACTTCAGCGCCGCTATCGACCTCCCCAGATTGCCATTGATCATGTCCCCCGCTTCTCTATATACCTGTATCCCTAGGTATCGAAAGGTAGTTTCCGCCATCTGAAAATTGTGTGGTGCAAAGGACAGTGGGACGGTCGCACCAGTGGTGCCGAAACAGTATCCGTAGGACTTAGGCTCACTAATGGTGAGGCCCGACAACATACGGAATTCCTCAAAGATCCTGGGTATGGGGTCTAGGGCACCCCTCAGATCTCGCAGATACAGAATGATATCATCTGCATATGCAGACACCACGTGGACTGTCCCGGCTCTTTTTATGCCCCTATGAGGTGCCAATTTCTGAAGTTTACAGAGCAATGGTTCAAGTGCTAAGATAAACAGGAGCGGGGACAGCGGGCAGCCTTGTCTGGTACCCCTTGCAGTCAAGGTCGCCGATATGCACCTGTTCGTACGTACCCATACTGTTGGGTGTGTGTACAACAACCTGGTCCAGGCAATATATTCGGGCGGTATCCCAAATTTTTCAAACGTTGCAAACATAAAATCCCATCTAAGGGAGTCGAAAGCCTGCTTTAGGTCTAGGGAAATACAGCCCACCGTTCCCTCTCTGGCCTGCTCGCTAAGCATGAGTTGGCTTAACCTCCGTAGGTTCATAGCCGTACTCCTGCCAGGAACGAACCCGCACTGGTCAGGATGTATTAGTTGCGGTACATATTGAGCTAGTCTCGCCGCCAGGATCTTACTCAGTATTTTATAATCTGTGTTTAGTAACGATAAAGGCCTGTAATTGGCCGGTTGCATTCCGTCTCTGCCTGGCTTCAGAAGGGAGACTATCATCGCCTGTAGGGACGACTGCGGGAGTGATTGAGTTTGCAGTGCCTCTTGATATACCACTTGTAGGCGCGGGGCAATTAGGTCAATATAGGCTTCGTAGAACTCTGCCGGGAGGCCGTCTGTCCCCGGGGTTTTATTCCTCTGGAGTGCACGTATGGCCTGCCGAACCTCTGCAACCGTTATAGGGCGCTTCAGGTCATCTATTTGTCGGTCATCAAGTTGCGGCAGGTCTAGTCCCTCCATAAACTCCTCAAATGCCGTGTGCGAAAGCTGTCGGTGTGGGCCGTACAATGTGGCATAGTAATCCTTAAAACAGTGTTAATATCTAACTATGTTGTGGCTATGGACCCCCCTGGTCAGCAACCTCTAGTAGGGGCAGGTGTGCAGGGATATCACGTATAATGCGGGCCAACAGGGGCCCCGATCTGTCTGCTTGTGTGTGTTGTCTGCAGGTGTATTCCCTATAGTCCAGTAATCTCAGTTCCTTTAGCAATTCAGCATGACGTATGTGTGCCTCCTGCAGCGGTGTAAAGGGCAGGTTCGTACCAGCAGCCTCACTTTCCAACATGGCTAGCTGACCCTCTACCTCCTGAAGGCTGTCAATCACCTCGCGTCTCATGCCCACCCGTGTGGCCATTGCTTCCCCTCTGATGGACACTTTAAATGCGTCCCATTCCACTTGCCTGGAACTAGCAGAACCTGTGTTTATAGTAAAGTAATTTGTAATGGCATCTGCCAGTGACGTCTTGAAGACAGTATCCTCCAGCAGTTCCGCATTTAGGCGCCATGTCGGTATCTGTGTCGTGGCCCTGCCCCATTGCAGTGTTATTTCCACTGGGTTATGGTCAGAGAGGGTCTTACCCATATGTTCTGCCGCGAGGACCGCCTCCAATAGGGGCTTGGTGCAAAAAAATCGGTCTATTCTAGTGTGCAATCCGTGGGGCGGGGAGTAAAATGTGTACTCTCTGCTTAACAAGTGTTTGCTGTGCCATGTGTCTGCCAAATCCCAACCCTTTGCCCATTGCGCCAGTGCATCCGCCTGCCTTCTACTCTCAGTGGCGTGCAGAGGTGGATGTGACCTGTCTAGTAAGGTGTCCAATACAGCGTTAAAGTCCCCGCCTATGATCCACAGGTATTCTGCCCAGTCAGCCAACACCCCACTTACGCTTGCTAGAAAGTCTGATTGGCCGGAGTTCGGTGCATACACACTGCCAAGCACAATAGGGGAGCCATCCAGCAGACCACGCACAAAGACATATCTGCCCTCCTTATCTATCCTCTCTTCCACCATCTTAAAGGGTAGTGAGTTCCTTAGCCATATGGCCGCCCCCCTTGAGAATACAGAGTAAGAAGTAGCAAATAGTTGTCCCTTCCATTTCTTGAGCAGCTTTGCGCTCTCCGCACTGTTCAAATGGGTCTCCTGGAGGCAGGCCATCATGACACCTCTCCGATTGAGTTGTGCCAAGAGTCTGTGCCTCGTGTGAATGGACCCCATGCCCCGCACATTCCAGGTGCATAGTTTGTAGGTATTAAGGGTCCCCATGTCTGATCGTGGTGTTCATGTCCAACAGACATCCAGGTAGGTAGGCCATGTGTACAATATGCGGTGATTCGAGTGCCATTGAAACGTGTAACTCCCTAACATTAAGGTCCCCAAGCAGAAAAACCTGAGGTCCAAACCATGTTGCCCAACGTGGGCAAAAGTCAATCCAGAACATTTCTATATGATGGGGGGTGTAGTCCACGTACACCTGTCAGGTAACTGTCAGTGGTGCTACAGCGTGCCCATAGCTGATGTGCCCCCGTGTCCCACCCACCCTATTACGTTCCCGTGAGTGAGTTTCATACATTACCACCCGAAGTCTGCAAAGGGTACAGTCAGAGATCGTCCGCCATTTGTGCTGTGATCTTGGGGAAAAGCTGCAAGCTATCCGCAGAGCCGGACACCTCCGTGTGTGTGCCTGAAGTGCTGTCCAGATCAGTCATGCCTCTTGCATCGTGCGCGGCCAAGGCCTCCTCCGTCAGCTGGACCACAGTCGCCCTCTTCCCAGAGCGGCCCGGTGCGTCTTTCTGCTCGCTGTCGCATTTCCCGCGTGCTCTTCACCCGCGTTGGATTGAGGATGGTGTTCGTCCTGACGCGAGGGCCCGCCACTCCGGTCCTCCTCAAACGGGTCCTGTGTGTTCGGCGGCGTTAGGGTCACCTCCATCCATTCCGCTGCTTCCTCAGGGGTGTCAAAGAAGTGCGATTTATTTTCATACAGAATTTTGAGGCGAGCATGGAACAGCAGGGCATATTTCAATTTTCTGTCCCGTAATTTTCGTTTCACTCCTAGAAACGTAGACCTGGCTCGCTGCACCGCCGGGGTGAAATCCGGGTACACCGATATAGTTTTACCCTCATACCTTAGCGGCGCCTTTTCTCTCGCCACACGTAGAACTGAGTCCCGGTCCTTATAGTGAAGGAGGCGTGCTATCAGTGGTCGTGGTGGTGCCCCTGGCTTCGGCGGTCTGGCAGGCATTCTGTGCGCACGTTCTACGCTATACAACGGGGTTAGGTCTTGCGGGCCAACAACCTTCTTGAGCCAGTCTTCAACGAACTGCGTGGGGTTCCTCCCCTCACTTTGTTCCGGTATTCCTAAGATTCTTACATTATTGCGGCGGTCCCGCCCTTCCGCGTCATCCATCTTGTCCCACCGCAATTTTATCTGTTTTTCCATGCCCTCTATCTTTGTGGAGTGATCCGTCTGCTGCGGTATTAGATCGTCGAGCGCAAGCTTGTGTTCCGTGACCTTCTCAGCTAGTTTATTGTGGTCTGCCCAAAGGAGCGACAGTCCAGTGGCCATATTGTCCATCCGTAGTTCCAGCGCCTCTCTTGTGGCCCTAATTTCAGCCAGTATGAGGTCCAGTTTGGCATCCTGCGTGCCCTTGCCCGTCGGCGGAATAAATTCCACGTTGGAGGAGGCCAATGGGTCTTCCGAGCCAGTGGACTGCATGTCCGCGTTCGTGCCCTGGTCTTGAGTCTTGGTCCTGTGTTTCCCCATGGATCTCGTCTGCAGGGTGGCGGTGGTCTGGACCTGCTCGCCCACTTGGTATCCAGGAGGGCACCACGTACTTCCGGCTATCCGTTCACTCTGTGTGGGTAGCTTCTACCACCAGCGCGCCCAGCAGACCAGGGGCCTCGGGTCTAGGGCCGTCTGGGGTGTAGCCGGTGGGACCCGCCGATGTCGCATGCCAGCACTCGTGTACAGCGTCGCAGTCTTTACCCCCCCTCTCTTGTGGGGGCTCAGCGCGTTACAATTCTCGATGGTACAGGCAGCAGCCGCTTACCGTACTTCCAGGGGCCGCGTCTCGGCCAGTCAGAGGGCCGCCGCACCTTCTTGCTCCACTGCTGCCAACCCTCACTACGGCATCACAGTATGTAGCCTGCAGTGGCGTGCCAAGACTCCCTTACCGGGGTGTGCCTTGCGTCGCGTATCCGACGTGTCTGTTGCTGTCTTAGCGGACGCACGATAGCTATTATCGCACTGGGCTCAGTATCTTATTGCATTTATCGCGAGGCCGCCTCACTCCCAGCGTCGCAGTCCCTGCCAGTGGTGCGGTTCCTATATGGCGTCACACGCCGCAGTCTGGGTGCAGAAACAAGTATCTCCTCCGGATCAGCCACAATGTACGCCTGGGCGCCGTATGGTTCACACTGCTCGTGGCTGGGCGCTAGGCTTGCCTTCGGTGACGCCGCCAGGCGTACAAGAGTCGTGCATAGTCGTAGTCCCTCTTGCGGCGGTGCAGCGGTCGCCCAGCCCGGCTACCTCCAGCGATTGTCCGGGGTCAGGCCAGGGGGCGCTTTCACGTCGATCCGCTTGAGATGCTCTCGCGGAGGCGCAGGATGATTCAGCGCTGCCCTTCGGCCGGCGCAGCGCCGGCCGTCGATAGTCAGCTCGGACCCGCCTCCAAAATCCAGGCCGCGGTTCCGCTCAGGGGACCAGGCCTCGACAGTGCCGGTGTTCCCACACGGTCTCAGCCGGTGACACGGGACTCGTGAACGCCGTCGTTGGGTCCCACACACTTACTGCGTCTCCAAGGACCTGAGTCGGGTGAGTGGGGGTTACAGGGAAGCAGGATAATTAGCAAGTATGTTGGGCTATGAACGGAGCTAGGTCGCTACACGTCCGCCATGTTCGGCTCGTAGCCACGCCCCCCAGCTCATCTAACTATAACGACCGAATTTCTCTGGTTTTGTACGAGTGAAATGTCCAACTGACTATAACGTCCCTGAAACCTATGTTTTTTTCAGTGAATATATATATATATGAGTCCAAGTCCCAGTGAAGCCGGTTGCCCAAAGCGCAGTGGGGGTCATCTGTGAAGCGTCCCTGGGTGACGCTGTAATTGATACACCAACACTCCTTCTGAGAAAAGAGACAGCGACCCAAGGGGAAACGGTGGGAAACACTGGTTTATTTAGCACAGAACTGCAAGAGTCCAAGTATTCCTGTGCTACACTCGGGACTACTCACAGGTGTTTGGTATAGTACTTATCGTCCTTAGTTAGTTCACACTGCAGTAAGGAAATTATGAACTCATAAAGATGCCCTAAGTGAACTAACTAAGGACGATAAGTACTATACTTGCATAATCAGAGCACACCAGTCCTTTGTCTGTTTTAAATGTATTGTTGAAACAAAATGCTTGAAAAACTACGTATCACATAATGCCACCTTATGGCTACGATGGGGCAGTATATAAACAAAAAGCAAAAAGGGACTTGCTGACCGTGAGAAAAGCCGTGAGGCTGTAACGCGTCGGTGGAGTGTTTGTGTAATAAAAGCTTCTAAATAAGTATCCAGTTGTGCCGCCCTCCTTGTGTTTAAAATTAATAATTGGGCTATGATCCAGCCCTTGGGTCGAGCACACACTGTCGAGCGCTCTCATGCTTGAAGGATCATTTTGTGAGAATACGTTGCTGAGAGAAGCGCCCGATTACCTGCGAGAAGCAGACCTGCTGGAACCTGAAGGGCACGCCCTCGGATGCTTCGTGGAAGAGGCGGCGGGCTCGGCTGCGGCTGTCAAAAGAATCCACTACGAGGTGAGCGTTCCCGTTCAACATGAGCGACCGAATAAGCAGGTAATCGAAGTGGCTGTTAAACAATAACGGTGAATGCGTCATAGCGTATACAATACGCGAGGCGGGTTGTTGTGAATCAGACTGGAGAAAGTGAAGCATTTATTAAGAAAATCGCCTAGAACAGAGCGCTCTTGCAGTTAAGGTGTGCTCTGACTCAAGACTCGACACTGTCATAGCACCCTTCTACAGCGCCTCAAAAACGTCGGAATCCAAGGAAAAGCACTGGAATGGATCACCTCGTTCCTCACTGGAAGAACCCAGAGAGTCCGCCTCCCACCATTCAAGTCAGAGGCCTCTGAAGTCATCTGCGGCGTGCCACAAGGATCTTCACTCAGCCCCACCCTCTTCAACGTATACATGAGCCCCCTCGCGGCCATCGCACGCCAATACAACCTCAACATCATCTCCTACGCTGATGACACCCAACTGATCCTCTCACTCACCAAAGACCCTAACACCGCCAAAACCAACCTACATGAAGGAATGAAAGAAGTAGCCGAGTGGATGAAGCACAGCCGTCTGAAACTGAACTCAGACAAAACAGAAGTCCTCATCTTAGGCACCACCCCCTCCGCCTGGGATGACTCTTGGTGGCCAGCTGCCCTAGGAAAAGCACCCATCCCAACTGACCACGCACGGAACCTGGACGTCATCCTGGACTCCTCTCTCTCGATGACCAGACAAGTCAACGCAGTCTCATCATCTTGCTTCAACATTCTTCGCATGCTCAAAAAAACATTTTGCTGGATCCCCACCGAAACTAGAAAAACGGTCACCCACGCACTGGTCACGAGCCGCCTAGATTACGGAAACACCCTATACGCCGGTACCACCGCAAAACTCCAGAAAAAACTCCAACGCATCCAGAACGCTTCAGCCAGGCTCATACTAGACATCCCGCGTAAAGAACACATCTCTGGTCACCTGAAAAACCTCCACTGGCTCCCCGTAAATAAGAGGATCACTTTCCGCCTCCTAACCCACGCACACAAATCACTTTACGAACTTGGACCCGAATGCCTCAACACACGACTGTCCTTCTACACCCCCTCCCGTCAGCTTCGATCCTCCAAGCAAGCCCTTGCCACTGTACCTCGCATCAACAAAACCACCATGGGAGGTAGATCCTTCTCCTACCTGGCAGCTAAAACCTGGAACACACTTCCTACTCACCTTCGCCTTACTCAGAACCACCTAGCATTCAGAAAGCAACTTAAAACTTGGATATTCGACAAATAACCCCCCACCCTTCCTCAAGCGCCTTGAGACCCTATGGGTATGTAGCGCGCTATATAAATCTCTCTTGACTTGACTTGAAGACTGTGAGAAAACTACAAAAATGGAAGCGCGAGCTGCTAAACGCGCTACAAAGGCATCCACAATGTTTAAATCAGGGGATATAACGGTAGACGTGACACTTAAAACCAAGGCACCTGAAAATGGAAATGTCACGCTAAAACAACAAATGAACGCATTGGAACGTTTGTACAAAAAAGAAGTGAACAAAAGCTGGGAAATCATAACGCTTGAAAACTATGTGGAAGTCAAACGAATTCCGCGTGGATTAAGGATATTCACTATGCCAACACACCCAGACACTAAGGAGGAATTGATTTTGGAATGGTTAGAAAACAACACGATGTGTTCCTTAAATATGATGCGTATTCTCATTAAACACGCCAAAATGGATATTGATGACATCACAATAAAAATAAAAGAGCTTGAAGAACTTGTCTCCAAAGAAACTAAACAGGAAGAAATCACCAAGTTAAGACTAGAAATGGAAGCAAGACTGGATGCATATGAAGTAGAAATACAAGAACGCAAAGAGCGTAAGTTCAAAAGAGATGAATTGGACTATATGCATGGTCGAATCCTGACTTTTGCGAGACGCTATGATAACTTAAACAAGCATTTACAATGCAATGGTTTTGCCTTTGTTAAAGTTAGAGCTATTGGCATTGCTCTTGACATTATTTTTATTTATGTTTTTTTTTAACATAAATAAATGGCATTGTCATTTACAATGCCACTAGCTTTATCTCTCGCAAATGACACACACAAACACACACAGAGCCCCCCCACACACCCCCACACAGAGCCCCCCACACACACAGCCACACAGAGCCCCCCACACACACAGCCACACAAAGCTCCCCACACAGAGCCCTCCACACACCCACACAGAGCCTTCCACACACACCCACACAGCACAAGCAGGCAACAGGGGCACGAAAACGGAGGCACAAGCAGGCAACAGGGGCACACGGAGGCACAAGCAGGCAATATGGGGCACACGGAGGCACAAGCAGGCAACAGGGTCACGAAAACAAGCACAAGCAGGCAAAAGGGTCACAAGCAGGAATTGTAATTTAGACGGGGCTGAAGTGGAGAACGGTCAGTAGGGAAATAGTGCGGCTGGTGCAGTGGTACCAGGCTGAAAGGTGAGAGGGGCTGTCTGCACCCCAGTTTGGACAGTTTCCACTACCTAACAGGGATTGGTGGGAGGGGGGTGTACTTCTTGCTTTCTTTAGGGCTGTTACTTCGGGGACGCAGTGCACGCTCTTGCCTGCTGCCTGCTGCCGCCGGGACACGACAACAGGCAGGGAGAGGACAGGCTGGGAGAGGGCAGGGAGGGGACAGGCTGGGAGAGGGCAGGCTGGGAGAGGGCAGGGAGGGGACAGGCTGGGAGAGGGCAGGTTGGGAGAGGGCAGGCTGGAAGTGGACAAGCTGGGAGAGGACAGGCTGGGAAAGGTCATGGAGGGGACAGGCTGGGATAGGGCAGGCTGGAAGTGGACAGGCTGGAAGAGGACAGACTGGGAAAGGGCAGGGAGGGGACAGGCTGGGAGTGGGCAGGCCGGGAGAGGACAGGCCGGGAGAGGACAGGCCGCGAGAGGACAGGCTGGGAGTGGGCAGGCTGGGAGTGGGCAGGCTGGGAGTGGGCAGGCTGGGAGTGGGCAGGCTGGGAGTGGGCAGGCTGCGAGAGGACAGGCTGCGAGAGGACAGGCTGCGAGAGGGCAGGCTGCGAGAGGGCAGGCTGCGAGAGGGCAGGCTGGGAGAGGGCAGGCTGGGAGAGGGCAGGCTGGGAGTGGGCAGGCTGGGAGAGGGCAGGCTGGGAGTGGGCAGGCTGGGAGTGGGCAGGCTGGGAGTGGGCAGGCTGCGAGAGGACAGGCTGCGAGAGGACAGGCTGCGAGAGGGCAGGCTGCGAGAGGGCAGGCTGCGAGAGGGCAGGCTGGGAGAGGGCAGGCTGGGAGAGGGCAGGCTGGGAGAGGGCAGGCTGGGAGAAGGCAGGCTGCGAGAGGGCAGGCTGGGAGAGGGCAGGCTGGGAGAGGGCAGGCTGGGAGAGGGCAGGCTGGGAGAGGGCAGGCTGGGAGAGGGCAGGCTGGGAGAGGGCAGGCTGGGAAGCAGAGAGGGTCTTCACTGAGAAGTCTGCCAGTGCGGAGCTCTCCGGGGCGCAGAGCAGCAGCAGGGCCCAGCAGAGCAGGGCGGGGGGCGGTAGGGGCTCGCAGAGGTGTCTCCTGGGGCAGCCGACCAGGTCCACCATGGTTTGGCTCCGAGCCCCAAGCTCACATGGTGCCAGCCCTCCTCCGGGGCAGGCGCTTCACACCTTTGTGACACTTCACACCCCTTCACTGGCCTCTTTTTAACAGAAGGCGATGGTTGTCAAGCTACGCTCCTTGCTAATAAACTAGCGGGTCAAAAAGGGACATTTGCACCTAAAGTATCGGAGAAACCGATACTGGAAACGCACACAAGGGCTGAAGTAATGTGCTTAATTAATTTTATTCAACGCACTCCAATTTAACATATATGAGATATGATCACATTTACAGGAGCACATTATGCATTTTACGGACCTTCATTTGAAAACATGGACACATAAAACGTAGACACAACCATGCATACTAAGGCCGAGGGAGACAGCCTGGCATCTGATATATTGGGTATCACCAGTTCTTGTCCTTGTGTCTCGTCCATGCAACGAAAGTACTGACGTTCTCAGATTGGTGTGCGTTTACCTATGAGCAGGGCATATAGGATCTGAATGAGGGGCTCGTGTTTCAGCCCCCTAAAGGCAGTACTGGGGATCCGTTCCAGAATCCCCTCGTAGATGCGCCGTGCCACCTCCTGGTCCGAGGGCTGAAATTCCCGAATGTAAACCCGGTCCTTGGTCCTGGCATCCTCCTCTTCAGCGGCGACAAAGGACGAGGAGACCGGGGCAGCTGCTGGCATCAAGGGCCACATCTGGGAGGAGGACACGATCTGGGCATCTTTCTGTGCGCTCCCCGGTATGGAATTGTGATCTTCAGCCACTATTTTAGTCTCGCAAACCATTTTGGAAGACGAATACATCCTAAGTCATTCCGATCCTTATGACTCGTGGGGGGGGGGGCTCGCGCGGGGTGAGGGGGGGGGGGGGGAGACTTGGGGGTACGGGGGACGACGGGACTTGGGGGTGCGGGCGGGGGGTGGGGGGGGGAGGGGGACTCGCGCGGGGGTTAAAAAGTAAATTTTTTTAAAATAAGAAAACTTACCTGACTGCCCGTTTCCGCGTCAGAGCAGAGGAAGCAGCTCTAGTGATGACGCGACTCTTTGCACCTGCCCTCCTCACCACATCTGTTGCCTACAGCCACCGGGAGCCCCTCTTTTTCGTCCACTTCTCACCACATCCAGTTTAGATTACAATTTACAAGTCAAGCGCCTCGAGGCCAGGCTTCCCTCCTCTGCTTGCTAACACCCTTCACAGTTTGCTACACTATTGGTTAAAGCTTTGCTGATGCATTGCTGCTCTCAAGTTGCTGCCAGTGCCAGTTTAGTTGCTCCCTTGGTTAATCATTTACATAGTTACACCCATGTTTATGCCATGGCTTTGAAAATAAATGTGGCCCATTAACACATAACATGTTATTTAGATTAACCGTACTAATAAGCACACATTCACACGTTACTACTTCGGTGCAAAGATCAAATTAGATGTTATTATCACAATTCAGCAAAAGAAGCAGGAGAAAAACACCTATGTTGCTTCACAGATTGCATTCAACTATTACTCTACACAGGGAAACAACTCCCCTAATAATCACAGATATCCCTTCGGTGTGGTTGTACAGTGCTGAACAAATTGCAATAGCCTCTGCATCCTGATTTCAGTGAAATATGGTTACAAAAATAAATAAAGAAAAGAAACACAATAAAATTCTCCGGCACAAACCATATATGCAGGTGCACAATATATAACATGAGATTTAGTACCACAGTTGAGTTTAGGGAGGGGGGTCATGGCCTGTTTTACAATGGAAATAAAAGACAAATTATATACCTGCGTGTTTATTATATATATATGTGCGTGTTTACACACACACACACACACACATACAACTCCCGCTCCCGAGGAATAATTTATGTATCTCATTGATTTCCTTTTTCCTGGTCACAAGCTGATTACTCGAGTTGACAGAAAATATCCGAATACAACGAACACATCCAAACATGATACCCGGATTCACCACTAGTATTGATGCAATCAGCCTCCCCTGCAAGAAATGTACACAAAACGGGGACATTTCCATTGAAACCACGGACCACTGCAAGCCGAACACTGCAGGAATCTGCGAGGCAACCCTTCACTTCTGCATACAATTGTGCTCATTGTGCAATGTGTGCGTTCATAAAATCTCCCTCTTCTCAAGAGCACACTCGAACATGCCCTGTTCTTGTACCACAGAGAACGGACAGCCGAACAACAGGTGCAGTATTTGCATTTCTGTTTTCAAAAACATGATCCGTTTTAAAAAAAAGAGGCCAAGTATTCCATACCTAGTGTGGCAAAACAATCATGAAATATAAAAAATACATAACGGGTGACAAGTGTTTTATGGTCTAAGGTGGGGATGGACATCTTGTGAGTAAGGGGAGAGCACAGTAAATTCCCGCTTCCTTTCCCCCATCTTCCTTCTCTCCCTAAGCTCTCACGAGCTCTCGAGAAGAGAGAGACACTCGGGAGAGCACCTACCGTGCCACATTCACACGCGCACAGACGGTGCTGTCACAGGTACCCTATGACGCAGAGGAGACTGCAGCAGACACTTCCACGTGCCGAGCTGCGCGAGGCCCGCGGTGCCCAGTGTAACATGGCGCTCCCAGTGCCAGGCACCAGAGCCACGCCCCCACCAGACTTGTAATTAAATATGTGTCAGCCTCCTGTCACCAGGAAGCTTCTCGGCACCAGCAAGGGAGGTTAATCGCTTTTTTAGGGCAGTGGCTAGATTGCTACTTGATACATTATGGAGCCCCATTGTTAATCCTCCTGGCTGCCCCACTTGGCCAGACAGACTGTGTGATCCTCGGACGCTAGCTTTAGCCAAGTGTGCCTCAGTTCTATTCGCAGGATACAACGGAGAGCGGGAGGGGGGCGGGAACGGCCACACACTGACAGCGGAGGGGGAGGGAGGGGGGGGTGCGAACAGACACACACGGACACACTGACAGCGGAGGGGGGGGTGGGGGAGCGGGAACAGACACACACGGCAAAAAAAACAAAGCACTCACGCAAGCAGGAAGGCGGGTGCCGGTCAATGCCGGACCAGATTCGGGGGCGTTCCCTGCTTTCGGCTGACGTCGCGTGACGTCGGCAAAAGCCAAAGAATCTCGGGAACGCCCCCGAATCTGGTCCGGCATTGACGGACAGGCCCCTCGTCCAATGGCTAGGCTCCATTTATGGAGCCAGCCAATGAATGACGAGGGCCGACCCAAAGCCACACTACAGTTCTCATCAGGTTTTCGCCTGCGCGAAAAAGATGCGCAGAGCGCATCTTTTCGCCAGGCAAAACCTAAAAAGAACTTTCCTCCCACCACACAGGCATCAAGTGGAAGTGAATCAGATGCAAGCCTAATAGAAGCAACAGGCGATCAGTCAAAAAACTTCAATATTTTAGACGAGGTAAAAATGGTGAATCTAGAGAAAAACATCACCAGAGGGGGAGGAAGAGGGAGAATGCACTTTCAGAACAGAGGGAGAGGAAGAGGTGTACAAAACCAACCAAATCCCTCATCAGTACCCGCAAAACCCGCAGGTCCAAGCAACGAAAGAAGGCAATACCCTCTACGCAACAGGAAGTGACCAACCTAATCGTGAACTTATCGCAATATCAACCAACACAGGAAGAAAAAAGCGTGTTGAACAAAGGTTTATCGTTTTGTCCAGAAGCCCATTTTGATTATCCGCAAACTAAAATTGACCTGTACAAGTTCGTGAGGAAATTAAAATTGGCTAAAATCCATGCCAACAAAGTTACATCAAATCCGGTAAATGACACCACTGAATTGGCAATTGAGGAGAGCTGCACTACTACCATTGAACAATTGTCTGACCTAAGAGAGACTTTCGAAACAATGTTTAACCCTGATGGCAATATCATAACGGACTCACAAATGTTAGAACAAATGGACATTCAAACTAATCTAAGTAAAAATGCTGGATTAAAAAACAAATCTCGATACTGTCCAGTTCTATCGCCGGGAAATAAAATAGACCTGTTCTCTGACGCTATGATGGAAGAGCTAGATAACCTTACAAAGGTTAAAGACAACAACAGACAGAATCTATCAATTAAAGAAAGAGAGGCAATTCAAAGTCTGATGAACAATGCAACGATAACGATAAAACCCGCCGACAAAGGGGGAAATATCGTTATCCTGGACACTAAGGATTACATCCTAGAAGCAGAACGGCAGTTAAAGATTTCACAACACTATAGCAAATTGAAAGCCAACCCTATAGTGAAAATGATGTCTGACTTAAAAGAACAACTACAAACCTGGCAAGCTAAAGGATTGATAAATGAAGACGAGAGAAAATATATGACAACAGAATATCCAATCACCCCATGTGTCTATTTTTTACCGAAGATTCATAAAACACTAATTCAACCACCAGGGAGACCAATTGTGTCTTCGTGTAACTCACTATATGAAAAGGTCTCGAGGTATGTGGATACTTTTCTCACTCCGATTGCCCAAAGCATGCCATCTTACTTGAAGGACACTGGAGACTTTCTTAGGATCTTAATGGACATACCATGGAATCCTAGTTATCTCTTAGTGACAATAGACGTTGTGTCACTTTATACATCAATAAGACACGAAGTAGGTTTGAAAGCATGCAAATACTTTTTGCAACAACGCAGCATCAAAGAAATGCAACACACAGCAATGATTCTAAAGATGATAGAGCTATGCTTGACCAACAATGTGTTTCTTTTTAACAATGATCTGTACAAGCAAGAATGTGGCACGGCCATGGGAATATCTTTTTCTCCCAACTATGCGAACATCACCATGGGGTATTGGGAAAAAATGATAGTGTGGAACAACAGCGAACAGGAAGAACTTGATCGAATAATTCTTTGGGTCAGATATATTGATGATCTTTTTCTGATCTGGAATGGGACCAATGACCAATTCCAGAAATTCTTTACCACACTCAATCAAAATGAAATCGGACTCCAATTTACAAGCACAACCAATAAAAAAGAAATAGATTTTTTTAGATACTAAGGTCTACATCTTGGAAGGAAAATTGGAAACTACGCTGTTCCGAAAAAAGACTGCCACCAATAGTGTTCTCCATGGCACGAGCTTTCATCCGAAATCACTACTCAAAAGCATTCCGTATGGAGAATATGTACGATTAAAGAGAAATTGTTCAAAATCGGAAGATGCAGAAAAGATGATGCTTGAAAGCACAACAAGATTCCAATCCAGAGGATATAAAGATTATGTATTGAAAGACTGTAAAAAGAAAGTTGATAAAATCAACAGAGCAGAGACTTTGATTGAAAAGAAGAAACCCCCACAAGACAAGGATCCTCCAAGATTCATAACCACTTACAATAAAGAGAGTGGATTAATTGCAAAAAAAATGAAAAAATATTGGCATTTAATAACTAGTGATCCAGACATTGGGCCATTGGCAGGCAAACACCCTTCCATTACATACAAAAAAAAACACATCTCTTCAAGACCTACTAGTCAAAAGCCACTTTCAGATCAATCAACAACCTAAATGGTGGACGGAACAAAATGTAGGCTTTAAACCATGCACTGCATGCAAAGCATGTAAAATAGGCAAAAAAATGAAGAGTGTAATGGAACCAAATGGAAAATACATGCCGATCAAACAATACATCACATGCACATCCAAAAACGTAGTGTACGTGATAGAATGCAAATGTGGAATGAAATATATAGGGTCCACTACATGTATGTTAAAGAAAAGAATACTGGAGCACATCCGGGCTGTAAAAAACTTAAACATGCTATATGCCACAGCCAAACATTTGAACTTTTGTCAAAATGGGGATTGGCGAGCCATGAACTTCTACGGATTAAAAATGTTGCCCAAACAAGAAAGAGGAGGAGACACAGTCCGTCTCCTACGACAGATGGAATCACGTTTCATAATCCAATTCTGAACAAAACACCCCAGAGGCATGAACTTTGGAGAGGATCTCCACATACACCTCGAGTGAATTTGAACTCAGCATAAACTTTTTTTGACTGTAATAGGGTACTATACCCTACACTGCAGTAAGGAAATTATGAACTCATAAAGATGCCCTAAGTGAACTAACTAAGGACGATAAGTACTATACTTGCATAATCAGAGCACACCAGTCCTTTGTCTGTTTTAAATGTATTGTTGAAACAAAATGCTTGAAAAACTACGTATCCCATAATGCCACCTTATGGCTACGATGGGGCAGTATATAAACAAAAAGCAAAAAAGGGACTTGCTGACCGTGAGAAAAGCCGTGAGGCTGAAACGCGTCGGTGGAGTGTTTGTGTAATAAAAGCTTCTAAATAAGTATCCAGTTGTGCCGCCCTCCTTGTGTTTAAAATATATATATATATATATATATATATATATATATATATATATATATATATATATATATATATACACCGAAGTTCTTGGTGCAATTCAATACATTTTTATTAGATGCCCAGCATGCCCACCATAACGCGTTTCGACCCCCACTCGGGCCTTGATCACATGACATGTTGCTTTGTAGCTGACCAGAATTTAAAAAGTGACAGTGAAGGAAGTAACGTATTCGACTGTGGTGACCAATACATAGAAATAGAAAAGTTACTAAATACCACTGAACAAGAGGTTCACTTGGTGCAAATATGCATTCAAATTAAATATCACAATAAATACCTAATTGTATAGATATGATAAATAATGCATACATAGGTAAAATCATGGTATTTAAAAAGCGAGAAATGGCATTTAAAATCAATTAAAACATTCCAAAATTGGATTTGTAAAAGCTAAAAATGCCAATATTATTTTACCAAATTGCATTGGATATATAAATACCATCATTATTATTGCATTGGATATTAAAAACATTGTATAAAACAAACATCTTGAATGTAAATATTATTGCAATCTTCAAGGGTCATGGTGTATCACTCCTTGTTGCTATAAGTGATCGAAATCAAGCCCAAGTGGGCTGAGACAAAACTTTCTATAATTGTAGCCACCCTGGTCTTAATTTTAAACAGTGTAATGAATCACCCTGCTTACCCACTATCAGTGCAAAAAAGTGCAAAAGTGCTAATTAAATAATTAAAATATGTATGTATATGTGTGTGTGTATATATATATATATATATATATATATATATGTATATGTGTGTATATATATATATATATATATATATGTATGTATGTATATGTGTGTATATATATATATATGTGTTTATATATATCATGTGATCAAGGCATTCCCCTGCCCGAAACACATCATACGGCTTATAATTGAATAAACTGTTTTCTGCCACGAAGATTGGTGTATATATATATATATATATATATATATATATATATATATATATATATATATATATATATTCTCTCCTCTCTCTCGTCTATATTCCATACTGCTCCCTTCTGCCGAAGAAACCAAAAGCATTATCAGAGTAATTAATGTTACTTTCCATCTTGCGTTCTTGGGCTCACTATTGATATAAGTTTGCATGTTCTATTGTTTCATGTGTAGAAACCCGCTTATGTTCCCTTGAGAACGGTAGCTAAGAGTGCGAATGTTTGTGACTACTTAGCTGATGTCACTCATCCTTTGAAGCTTACTATAGGACTTTGTGTTGTGAACCTTAAAAAAGGAAATAGCAAGGTGGTTTTATTGTGGGACTTCTCAAACTTAACCAACTCTTGTTTTCTTCCATAGATGGGCACTTCAATCCAGAGGTGGTGAAGTACCGACAGCTTTGCTTCAAATCACAGTACAAACGGTACTTGTGCTCACAGCAGCAGTACTTCCACAAGCTACTGAAGCAGATCTTGGCCTCCCGCAAGGTACCAATATCACGACCTCTGATCTTTGACCTGCACAATGCCATGGAAACTGAGACAGTCCCAAAGACAGAAATCTCTTGTACTGCTCTAGACACAAAATAATTGTTTTTTTCTGAAACAAAGAGGATTCCTGCCATGTGGTTTCATGAATGGGACACATTATTTCTGCTGGTGGTTTCTTCTGAGTTCAACAACTATAGTCCATTGAGTGAGAATGGGGAATGATGAACATTCTTCAGCCTTCCCCAGCGTGTTTCAGATAACTGCTTTCTTATTCCTAGTGGGATGTATGTCATTACATCGCATACCAATACCACGCGTGCCATTACAATGCGTGCCATTACTACGTGGTATTACTACGCAATGTCAAAGACAACAACATGCCATTACATCGCAACATTTTACCATGACTACGCTTTTACTACGTACGCCATTACAACGCAAAGGCAAGCGTGGTAAAGCTATAGTCGTGGTTAACGTTTGCAAGGTAAGTGACTCTAACCTAAACCTGCACAACCCTCCCCCGACCCCCAGTCCTCTCCCTACAATAACACTACACTACCCTGCATGACCCCCACAACACTACCCTAAAACACTACACTACACAAACACTACGACACTACCCTAAACTCCTAAAACACTACACCAACACTACAACCCTACCCTAAACCCTAAAACACTACACTACACAAACACTACAACACTACACTAAACCCTAAACCACTACACTACACAAACACTACACTACCCTAAACCACTACCCACACTCCTCCCCCCACACTACCCTACACTCTAAAACACTACACCACTACCCTAAACCACTACCCGCACTACTCCCACCCCTACACTACCCTAAAACACTACAACACTACCCTAAACCACTACCCACACTACTCCCCCCCCTACACTACCCCTAACCCTAAAACACTACCCCAGCACGACCCCCTACACTACCCAAACACCACTACACTACCCTAAACCCTATACAGTCCCCCCAGGATATAGCGGCATGGATTAGCAAATTTAGCGGCACAAATATGGAAATTTAGCAGCATAAATATGGAAACTTAGCTGCATTTTTGCAGCACTTTATTTTACTCATAATCATTCATTTTCAGCCTTATATTAATGGAAACTGTTTTAGCAGAGTATTCCGCTTTGAAATGGGCAACCTGGGATATGGAACATAGGAAGCAGCCCACAGGCGAAGGCTGTTATTCCTTGGAAATGCAATCCTCCATTTGCTTTAGTATAGGTTCTGAGAAGCCCATCAAAGATGGCCTTGTAGCATCCCACAGGAAATCAATCAATCAAGAATTTGTAGAGCGCACTACTTACCCGTGAGGGTCTCGAGGCGCTGGGGAAAAAGGGGGGCGTGGCTCTACTGGTCGAACAGCCAGGTCTTGAGTAGCCTCCTGAAGGTCAGCAGGTCTTGGGTCTGTCATAGGCTTAGTGGGAGGGTGTACCAGATCTTGGCGGCGAAGTGGGAGAAGGATCTGCCGCTGGTGGTTGTTCTTCGGATGCGAGGGACGGTGGCGAGGGTGAGATCGGCAGAACGGAGCTGGCGTTTGGGAAGGTAGAAGAAGAGTCGTCTGTTGAGGTAGGCTGGGCCGGTCTTGTGGAGTGCCTTGTGTGCGTGGATGAGGGGCTTGAAGGAAATCCTCTTGTTGACGGGGAGCCAGTGCAGGTTTCTCAGGTGGGGGGGTGATGTGGCTGTGGCATGGTACGTCAAGGATCAGGCGTGCAGAGGCGTTTTGAATGTGTTGCAGTCGTTTGATGAGCTTGTCCGGGGCTCCCGCGTAGAGCGCGTTTCCATAGTCGAGTTTGCTACTGACGAGGGCCTGGGTGACTGTTCTTCTTGTATCTGTCGGGATTCACCTGTAGATCTTGCGGAGCATGCGGAGGGTGTTAAAGCAGGAGGAGGAGACTGCATTGACTTGCTTGGTCATGGAGAGTGTTGAGTCGAGGATGAGTCCCAGGTTGCGTGCGTGGTCGGTGGGTGTCAGGGCTGCTCCCAGTGCCGTAGGCCACCAGGAGTCATCCCAGGCTGAAGGGTTGAAGCCGAGGATGAGGACCTCCGTCTTGTACGAGTTCAGCTTCAGTCAGCTGATCTTCATCCAGTCGGCGACGGCCTTCATTCCTTCGTGGAGGTTGGATTTGGCGGTGAGGGGGTCCTTAGTGAGGGAGAGGATCAGTTGAGTGTCGTCGGCGTAGGAGATTATGTTGAGGTCGTGCTGTCGGGCGACTTGCGCGAGCGGGGCCATGTAGATGTTGAACAGTGTCGGGCTGAAGGATGATCCGTGGGGTATGCCGCAGATGATCTTGGAGGCTTCGGATCGGAATGGTGGGAGGCGGACGCTCTGGGTGCTGCCGTAGAGGAAGGAGGTGGTCCATTCCAGGGCCTTATCTCGGATCCCTGCGTCGTGGAGGCGTGTGCGGTGGCAGACTGTGTCGAAGGCGGCGGAGAGGTCCACGAGGATGAGAGCCGCGGACTCACCCTTGTCTAGCAGGGTCCTGATGTCGTCGGTGGCGGCGATGAGGGCAGTCTCGGTGCTGTGGTTTCTGCGGAACCCTGACTGGGATGGGTCGAGGATGCTGTTTTCTTCGAGGTATCGGGTTAGCTGTCTGTTGACGATTTTCTCAATGACCTCGGCTGGGAACGAAAGCAGGAAAATGGGCCGGAAGTTCTTGAGGTCTCTCGGGTCTGTCTTGGGTTTTTTGAGTAGGGCGTTGATCTCGGCGTGTTTCCAGTTCTCTGGGAAGGTCGCGGTCTCGAAGGAGAGATTGATGACGTTGCGCAGATGGGATGCGATGGCGCTGCTGGCCTTGTTGAAGATGTGGTGCGTGAGTGGGTCTGACGGTGAGCCGGAGTGGATTGTGCTCATGGTCTTGATGGTGTCATCTATGTTCACGTTGGCCCAGGCTGGCAGGGGGTCGTGGTCGATGGTGTGTCTGTTGTTTTGCTGTCGGTTGGGGCTGTCTGGGCGTTGAAGCTGTTGTGGATGTCAGCGATCTTGCGGTGGACGAAGGTGGCGAGGGAGTCGCACAGGGCTTGCGACGGCGAGATGTCGTTGGTGTTGGAGAGTTCCTTTACGATGTTGAAGAGCTCCTTGCTGTTGTGTGCGTTGTTGTCGAGGCGATCTTTGAAGGAGGTCTTCTTGGCAGACCTGATGATGCGAGGCTGTGCGGTTTCTTTTCATTTTGCCGTTTCTTCTCTAGTTTCCGGCAGGATCGCTCGGAAATGGCATTCCAGAACCTACCTTAGTGAAATTAAGGATTTGCCTAAGATCACACAATTTCAGCATGGAAGCCAAGATTTTATCCAAATTTTCTGGTTTCACTCTGTACAAATCAGCAAGTAAGTGGGTATCAATTTGTCTTTCCTTATGTTAAGACTTTGTCTGTAGTTTAAACCATCTAGTGCATTCTTCTGTAGTTTTTTAAATTATAGCTCCAACTTGACCCGAAGGTATTGAAGCTCTTCACATATGCACCAGTCACACTACACAATTACAACACAAACACATGCATTGTTTATAGGCATAGGGAGAATAAGTGACTTGCCCAGAATCACAGGATGACAAGCCACAATTTCCAAGTGTATTAAAGCAAATCTAACTCTGCAACTGTCTAAACTGGTTAACATCCTGAATGATATGCTCTCTGCCCTGTCTGCCACACAGGGAGGTCTAATACCTCCTCTGACACAAGTGCTTCCAGCACACCTGCCCTATTCCTCCTTGTACCTCGATTCCAACCTATTACCTCATTCCGCCACCTGACCCCATGCAAAGCACTCGCACTGTCCCAAGTCCACCCAACGTCTTCTGGTGACCCAATTCCTCCACCTCCTTCAACTATTCCGCCTCTGCCTAAATTATCCCATACCCCTAAACCTCATCATTTCCATAAACATTCCTACCCAGTAGACCCAGGCTATGTCCCCATAAAAGTCTTCAAATCCCCAGCTAGGCCCAAAAAGTAGGACTTTCATCTGCTCTAAGTGTATATAATGCCCTAAGAGGGGGGCATTAATACAAAGGTGTGGAGGCAAGCTGAAGTCCTGGAGCGAAAATAAAAGACTGTGATAGGACACTGTTTTCCTTCCCCACCCCTGGACTTTCAGTTGGATTTTATTTTTCTGCCACCTACATATGCACATCCACACAAAACCATCAAAATCTCCAAATATAATTTTAAATTACAGTGACCCAAGTCACTTTACTTAAACTCTAACATAATAAAGATTCCAAAATGCCTATTTACATAAGCCCTAATGACCTTTCAGAATCCTTTTCCCTGCATTCTTGGGCACTTTTGTAAAAATCGCTGACTTTTTACAAAAGTGCAGATTTCGCGGGCACTTTTGTAAAAATCGCTGCATTTTTACAAAAGTGCAGATTTTGCAGTTTGCAGCGAAATTACGAAATCCTGGAGGGTCTGCCTAAAACACTACAACACTACCGTAAACCACTACCCACACTACTCTCACCCCAAGCACAATCACACTTACCTCTCTTTCCTCGTGGTTCCTCTCCAGCGTCGCCGTCTCTGCTCCCGGGTACTGCTTCATGTCGAGGGGCGGTGCACGTCGTTGTGAGGAAACGGAAGAGCCTTGGTTTCCTCACAGTGAGGTGGATCGGCATTACATCGCATGCGTTGTGACGGCGCATGCAATGTAAAAACACGCGTGCAATGTAATGGCATTGTGGGGAAACAGCCGCATTGTAATGGCTGTTTCCCATTCCTAGTGCTGTTAATAAAGCAGAGCTGTGACAGGATTTCAGTAGTAACACAGGGCAGATGTAGCTGAGCTTCTATTCTTTTTTTCTGCAGGGCAGATGTTTTTGATCTTTCTGTATCCTTCTAAAGTCTGAGACAAACTTGTACCCCAGATTAGCATGGACTGTAAGCGATTTTTATCACATTGCCGAGGCCCACTTTGGAATGTGTTTGTTCTCAAAATCTTATTTATTTTTATTTGGGCTTTGCATTACTATTTTTCTTACATAACTCTTTGTGAATGGCACTTTCAGAAATGTATTTTGTTTTTCGGCTTTGTTGGAGAGCATTAAAAATTGGTCCCTGGAAAAAGTATAGTTAGAAAGACACAACCACACTTAGTAATGCAAGTCAAGTCATTCGATTTTATTAAGCGCAGATTTCACCCGATGGTGTCAAAGCGCTAGCGAAAGATCAATAAAGCAGAAGGGAGAAGTATGCAGGAGGGGGAAGTGGTCAAAAGAGCCAGATACTCAGTCTCTTCCGAAACTGCTCATGATCAGTGACAGTACGAAGCTGCAGAGTAAGTTTGTTCCAAAAGACAGGGGCTAAATGGGAAAAGGATCTACTGCCGTTTTTTGCAGTGTGTATCCTGAGAGAAGTAAGAAGATGTTTAGTTCCAGACCTGAGAGTCTTGTTACTTAAGTACCATCTTAGTTTTAGTGCAAGGTAACTCGGCCTGTTTCCGTACGGGGTCTTATGTGCCATGCAGATGAACGTTTTCTAATGGAAAGCCAGTGAAGAGCTTTCAATCTAGGAGCCGAAGGGGAGCGTGAGGGAGTATTTAATTCCAGTCCAGGAGCAGTATTCTGCAAGACTTGAAGTCGAGTCCAATATTCTTCATTAATGGAAGCCAACAGGGCGTTTCCATTGTCGAGCCGACTTATGATGAGACCCTGAACCAGTGGTTTCCTTGATTCAATTGGAATCCACTGAAAGATCTTACGTAAGCTTTGCATTAGTCCGTAGCAGATGCCCGTTATATGGTTTACGTGATCTTTCATGAACAACTTGTTGTCGATCTTAACTCCTGATCAATAATTGTGTATCATCAGTGTATGATACAACATCAAAACCGTACGATCTGATCACCTTGGTCAAAGGGGTCACATTGAGGTTGAAAAGCACATGACTTAGAATGGACCTCTGGGGGACTTCGTTGTCTACCAACTGGCTACGAGAGACCCAGGTACCTAGTTGTACTGTTGAGGTTCGGTCAGTTAGGTAGTTCTTAACAAAGGCTAGGGCCTTTTCACTGACTCTCCCCTTCCACAGTCGATGTTCCGGAATACTGTGGGAGATGGTGTCAAAAGCAGCCAATAGGTCCATTAAAACTTGAATGGCTGACTGCCCGCAGTCTTAGTCATGCCTTAGATTGTTGACTACCTCAATCTGTGTTATGTGTCACCCCTGCGATGTGTCGAGTAAAAGCAGCAGGTCTATTCTTGTGTGTAATTTGTGTACGTGGGAAAAATAGTATTCCCTGCTTGCCTGTTGCGACTGCCGCCATGCACCCAGCAATTCCAGTTCAACTGACAACCACCCCTTGGAACGCTTCCACGTTGGGCAGTGGTGCAGGCGAGCAGTCTAGGACTATATCTGCCAGGCAGCTAAAATCATCACCAGGGGGTCATCCAATGTAACCTCCAGTAGCCTCGTTGGAGGATGCAAGTATGTCACCTGACCAACAATTAGAGATTAGAAGCCCAGTATTTGATCAAACAACCGTCCAGTTTGCCACTCATGTACATATATCTGGCGTCTGTGTCTATCTTCTGTTTCTCTAGTTCTAGGGTCTCCAGCGTTTTCTATAATAAGAGTTACTTATGTTCAATGAAACTCTTCAAGAGCTATTACGATTATTAGTGTTGTAATAGTGACAGAATTATATTAGTAGCCACCATTTACAATATTATTACCAGCGATCACCGCAGTGCATCAGTCAGAGTTGTCAGCATTAGTGTAAAAAACTCTTTGTCAATATGGAATACCAGATGGGTAATACATAGCCTTAGCTGCAATTCCGCTGGAACCAAGGTATTGCCATTTGTAAGAAGTCTCTAAATGCCATATGGTTTATCACTCAAATGTCAGCTTTAAATGTATTTTGGAATTTCAGCGTCTTCTCCCAAATATCAGATAATAGTTTCTGAAAATCAACATATTTTCTTATTGAATATACAGGCTATATTTTGGTATATGTTTACTACTTCAACCAAGCAAAAACATCTAATTTAGTAGGCTGGCATGCACAAAGGAGAACTACTTGCAGATAGCTGGAGAGCTACCAGTAGCTCACAAGCTACTCTGCAGCAGAAGCTTGCGCTAGTTGGAATGGCACCCCGACACCACCCCTTCCAGTGCCCCCTCCCTCGTACAGTGAGTACATAGTGTAAAAAGTTGACCCCTCCAGCAAGTTTGCAGTGAATTAAGGCTGTTCCATAGCTTTGTGCAATGTAATCCTGGGACCATCCACTCATATTTTAGTCTGAGTCTTTGTTGGGAAAAGGTTTGCAACTTTGCTAATCAGCGAATACTTGGTGGTATTTAATTATGCATTTCATAAGGTAGCAAAGGCCTCTATTCTTGAAAGCTATGTACTTGATAAGCAATACATATTGGGTCTGGAATGAATCCTAGGTGTCACTGAGGGTAAATGGAATACTTTCTGTGCATGCTCAATGTCTTCTGAACCTTTGAGGTTAGCTCAGGTAAGACTAGCCTGTGTGTTGTTTTTTTTTTAAAACCCTGTACAGATCATTAGTTAAAAAAAATATTTTTTTAGATGGCCTTTATGTATTTCTGTGTACCTTATTGCACTAATCCTGTTGCATCTTATTTCAGGTCTAGACAGCTCAACTCCATTGCCCCTTTTAAAGCAGTAGCAGGTCATTATGTTTTATAGAAAACTTCGTAAAATTCATTATGCAACAGAAATAGATTTTGCAGCAGAAATATATTTATTTATTTTACAGATTTTCTTTCAGCAAATCACATTTAGCAGGTTTTTTTTACACACAAACTGATGCATTTTAAGAAATGACTCTTTAACGATTATACAATCGCATCTCATTAATCACAGCTGCCCCCCAGTCGTCTCTGCATCCCTGCACCCCATGTGCATCAGAAACAGTACTTAGCCCCTTCTTCGGCCAGCTTCTGCACCCAAGTTCTGAATTCAAATCAACTCTTACCTGTTTAACAGACATTTAATACTGCAGAATAATTCTTCTTACAAATCAAGATTACAATTATTATTCAGTGATACTTGCATGCACCAGTCACTCTGCTTGCACCCTTATTGCCCTTATTTTACTCATTAAAAGTTAAAAATAATTCTCTTATGTACTGTTGATTGTGCACAGGAAGCAGCTACTGAAAATGTGTACTGGAATACATTCCAACGTAACACAGTGCAAAATATTCCGTTTTTTTGAATGGAAGTGATTTCAATGTCATCTCCGAACTCCCTACTCTTGAATTCCAAGGAGGTACATTGTGTTGTCCCGCTGGGATCTCCCTTGGATATACAAGTTCGGGGCGTGTGTGCTGTAGACACACATGCTTTGCATACTCCTGCCATCTAGTGTTTGGTCCGGGTGTTTGCAAGTAGTTTTTCTTCGAAGAAGTTCTTTCCCAGTCACAAGGTGAAGTGACTCCTCCTTTCGGTGATAATTTGCATGGGCATCGACTCCATTGTTGGATTGTTTTCTTTCCGCCATCTGTTTCAGACGTGTATTGCTGCACTCTGGTTCTAAACCGTTCTTCGGGTTCCCTTTGGTGCACAATCCACTATACCCTCTAAGGTATTGGTATCGTATGTGTTTCCCTATTTTTCACGTATCAATTAGATCGTAAAACTCTCCATCTTCGACTGGAAACCTCGTGGGTGGCCTTCGGGCCTAACTGCGTCGGTACAGCCTCCTGCGGATGGAATGGACTCTGTTTCAATTTTGTCCTCAGTGCCACTCCACGTACCCATGCACTGACCTACATAAAGTCTGTGACTTGTGCCCCTCACTGGAGCACAAGGAACAAGATTGTGAGGCTTGTCGTTCATTCTGATCGAAAAAGACTCTTTGGGATTGTCTGGCTCGACAACGAGAAATGCAACGGCAAAGCATTCAACATACTCAGGATATCTTCGGAGAAGAGTATGATCAAGAAGAAGTGACAGTGGTGGAAAAAGAGGGGGCCTTCTCTGTCCCAGAATCGTATTCAGAGCTGGAAATCTAACGAGTCCCAAGACGTTCCAGCAGGACAGGGTGTTCCACCACCCTCTCAACCTTCGGTTCATTGTCAGCACCGAGAAGTTGTTTTTGATGCCCTGCCCTCGGGCCCGGCATTGAAACAAATGGTTAAGCCTTCCGGCTCGGGAAAGAGTCGAGACAGGTTGTCTTCTGGTCTGAAAACTTCTGCTCTGAAAGACAAGTCTGGTTTGGAACCAAAACCTTCTGTTTCAAAACACAAGTCTGGTTCGGAGCCGAAATCTTCCTTTTTGAAGGACAAAAAGGACAAGTCCAGTATGACACCGAAACCTATGGTGACAAAATCGGGAGAAGATCTTCTAACGCCCCCAAAACCAATCCTGGACGTTATGAAAGAAAGATTAGACTCTAAACATTAGAAGCTATATATTAATCCAGATACTGGACACGTTTTAGTCAAAACACCTTCCAAAAAGAAAGTCAGTTCAAAGGACACTGGTAACAAGATTCCTCTTAACACCTTGGCTGCTAAGGCAATTCCCGCTGGGTGCTGAAATTTCCAAGATCCCATTCTACATGACGAGTTGACCTTGTCATGAGCACAGCTCCAGTGTGCCTCATGACGAGTTCACCTTGTCATTAGCAAGGAAAAGGTTAAAAAGAAAAGGGACATGGCTACAAGTCCTATTCACCCTATTTTGCCATCCCCTCCACCTCCACCATCTTCACCATTACTACAACTGCCAGGTCAGATCCTCTACACATAATACCTCAGCGATCTCTTCATACACAACCTGGTTTACGGAATGATGATGACAACAACAATGATCATTTACCAGCAGATCCATGGGATGACTATAATATTGACCCAACTATGGATAATGATCCTGATTTATACCCTGCAACTCCATCACCTCCAGATGATAATGTAGCTTATCAAGAGCTAATTTCAAGGAAGCAGCCTATCATGGAGCATTACATAAAGAGTCTTTGGTTGAAGTTTTATACGAGACACTAGGGTCTTCACATAGGACTAGTCAGAGTCTACCCATGTTAAAAGGAATGATGAGACATGCAGATGAGATATTTAAGGACCCGGTTTGTGTCCGCATTTTAACAACGAGACTTGACAAAAATATAAACCTCCACCATCTTATCCTGGTTTTATTTAAGGACAGCTTCCTTTAGACTCATTATAGTCTTTAATGCTCATAAGAGTGCAAACTCACAAACCTCAGCAGATGCATCGCCCCATTCAAAGAGTCTAAATTGATCGACTTGTCTGGTAAAAGGGTGGCTACTCAAGCTGCTAATCACTGGCGCATTGCTAACATGCTGGGCTTACTAGCTAGGTATGACAGGGCACACTGGGACGAGATGTCAGCTCTACTTCAACACCTCCCAGAAGAGCACAAACAGAAAGCACAAGAGTTAGTTCAAGAAGGCAAACACATATCTAATTCCTCCATTAGATGTGCTTTAGATGCAGCTGACACTGCAGCGAGGAGAGTTACCACCAGCATTTTCCTACTTCGACATGCTTGGCTTAGAATTTCAGGGTTTAAACCTGAGGTCCAGCAGTCTAATTTAAATACTCCTTTTGGCAAGCAACATCTTTTCAGACCTCAAGTAGATGAGGCCTTAGGAAAAGATGAAGAAATACACAGATGTGGCGAAATCTATGGGGGCACTTCAACCCCCATCAAAACCGCTTATTTTAAAGGGGAGGGTCCAAAAGTACATCCTCACACCCAAACGCTTCCTCATATAAGTCAAACACACAACCCTCTTTCTCTAGAGGCTTCTATAGAGGAGGGTATAGAGGAAACTGCTTCAAAGATAGGGGTAAGAGCACGCCAACATGTAAC
This sequence comes from Lissotriton helveticus, assembly GCF_964261635.1. Taxonomy (NCBI): domain Eukaryota; kingdom Metazoa; phylum Chordata; class Amphibia; order Caudata; family Salamandridae; genus Lissotriton; species Lissotriton helveticus. Next base: position 1,315,475,763 of record NC_136061.1, read on the forward strand.
TCCCCTTCCCAAATAAACAGTGACTTGCCTACACTTCCCTCTGATCATTTAACACCTGTCGGGGGAAGACTTCAACAATTTCTCCCCATGTGCCAATCCATTACATCAGACAAATTAATGCTGGACGTTATCCAACATGGTTATTGCCTGGAACTCAGCAGCAATCCTCCCAATATTCCACCTCACACTCACAGACTCTCATCAGAGCACCTGCAGCTCCTCAAACAAGAGGTACAGACCCTTTTAAGAAAAGGAGCTATACAACCAGTTCTGTTACAGTTCCAAGGTCAGGAGTTTACTTTCTAATCACCAAAAAGGACGCCTCTTTATGACCAATTTTAGACTCAAGGACTTTAAATCTGTACATACCGTCAGAACACTTCCACATGGTCACGCTTCAAAAGGTGCTTCTACTTCTACAGCAAGGCGATTTTATGTCAACACTGGACTTAAAAGACTCATACTTTCAGAGTCCGGTTCACCAAGCACATCGCAAGTATCTGAGATTTTGTAGCAGGAAAACCGTATAGCAGGAAAACCGTATCAGTTCAAAGTACTCTCATTTGGAGTAACTACTGATCCCAGAGTGTTCACAAAATATCTAGCAGTAGTAGCAGTACATCTCAGAAGACAACAGATTCCATACCTAGACGACGGGCTTATCAAAGCCAGCACACACCAAAAGTGTTTACAGCACACTCAGACTACATTAGACCTACTCTACCAGTTGGGTTTCACAGTCAATGTGCACAAGTCTCATCTCATCTTCAGCCTTCACAAATACAGTCCTATCTAGCAGCTACTCTGAACCCTTGCAAAGCTCTAGCCTCTCGCAATGCAGCCAGAATTCTAAATATTCAAACTCTGCTAATACAATTTCAGACCAATCAATACTTAGCAGTCAGGACTTTCATGCAACTATTAGGAATGATGGTATCTTGCATTGCAATAGTGCCTCATGCAAGGTTACAGATGCGACCTCTGCAAGAATGCTTATAACGTCAGTGGAATCTTTCACAGGGTCAATTAACAGATCTAAGGCCACATATATAGAAGTATCATTTTGCGATTACCAATTAGCGATTTTTAAGAAATTGCTATTTGGTAATCGCAAAAGGTAATGTAACAAAATAGACAGGAAATAGCGATTCCCTAATTGCGATATCTTATAAATCGCAAACGCAATAAGGGAATCGCTATTTGTAATTGCGACTCCATTCGTTCCTATGGGCCTCAAGGCCCATAGGTGAGAATGGTCTTGCGTTACCTAAATTGCGATTAACTAATTGGTAATCGCAAATTATGTAATGCAAAGGCAAGGGTGCCTGCGGGCCTAGGGCCCCCCTGAAGCGCCTCTAACAAAATAAAGGTGTACTTGTAAGGCACATACAAGCCCTTGGAGCATGTGTGCACCAAATGGCACTTTGAATAATGCAGTTCTGTGCATTTTTCAAAGTTTGCACATGGTTACTATCAACTTGAAGTTGATGGTAATAGCGTTTCCTAAATGCACAGTTCGCATTTAGGAAAGGCTTTTTACATGTACACAATTGTGAGTCCCTATTTGCATTTGCAATGTAGGTAATTGCTAAAAATTGCGATTACCTAAATTGCAAATGCCCAACCCTTTCATACATAGGGAAAGGCCATTTTGCGTCCGCAATGGCCAAAATTTGTGATTCGCACCGTTTGCTAACTCAAAATAGCTTGATACATGTGGCCCCTAGTGTTGGTAGACAGCCTCACCCATTGCTCTCTGCAGTGGTGGAACGCACAAAACTTATCAAAATGGTGTCCCTTCATCGACCCCGTTCCACAGATTGTGCTAACAGCAGACACATCTCTCAATTCGTGGTCGGTGGGACAACAGCCACAACAGTCTCCACATCAACTATCTACAGCTTCTAGCTGTGTATCTTGCACTAAAAATGTTTCAGTCTCACCTCATAGGTAAAATTGTCTTAGTCCACACAGACAATTTGACAACTATGTACAAAAACAGGGGGGGGATCACACTATCTGCAACTATCACGCCTCTCTCAGACCATTTGGCATTGGGCAATCCATCATAGAATATATCTTCTGGCAGAACACCTTCCAGGAGTGAAAATCAAATTGCAGATCTCCTCAGCAGGATGCGGCGACAAATACACAAGTGGGAACTCCCCACCCCTAAGTTCTCCTTCCATACTTTAAACAATGGGGATTTCCACAAATATATCTGTTCGCTTCAGTGCACAACTCAAAATGCCCAAACTTCGCCTCCGGGTGCCCACACCCTCTATCAAAAGGCAATGCCCTATAGATTAATTGGTTAGGGATATTTGCCTTCACTTTTCCGCCTCTCCTCCTCCTTCCGTTTCTAGTTCGGGAGCCCAGGCAAACATCTCACACTGATTTTGGTGGCTCCCACATGGGCCCGTCAACCGTGTTTCACCACACTCTTAGAACTATCAGTGGTTCCACATCAAAAGCTACATCTCAATTCCAGCCTTCTCACTCAGAACCATAGAGACATCAGAAACCCAAACCCCAAGGAGCTCAATTTAGCTTTTTGGCTCCTTAAGTCATAGAGTTTGGATACTTCAGTTTGCCGCCAGATTGTATGACTATTCTTAAGGAAGCAAGAAGGCCCACCACCAGAGCATGTTATGCAGAAAAATGGAAACGATTTATTGTATATTGTAACAACACCAATATTAATCGGCTCAAAATATCATTTGTTACATTTTGCATCTACAGCGACCTGGTCTAGCCTACACATCCATTTGATTGTGTCTTGCAGCAGTAGCTGCATATTTGCAAAACACACAACATTTATCTTTGTGAAGAGTTCTGGTAATTAAAGCCTCTATGGAGGGCCTAAAAGAATATTGCCACCCAAAATTCCTCCTGCACCAGTTTGGAATCTGAACATTATGCTTACAAGAACCATGGTCCAACTTTTGAGCCATTGCACAATTGTACATTACAGTTTCTTTCATTGAAGGTTGCCATCCTCATTGCTATCACTTCATTAAGGAGAGTTGGTGAGCTGCAAGCATTAATCTTAAAAGAACCCTTCTTTCAACTTCATAAAGATAGAGTAGTTCTTCGCACCAACCCAAAATTCCTTCCAAAAGTTGTTTCTGCCTTTCATATTAACCAGTCAGTTAAGTTACCTGTGTTCTTTCCTCAACCTGACTCAGAAGCAGAAATAGCTCTTTACACACTTGATGTCAAAAGAGCTTTATTATACTATATTGAAAGAACAAAAGAAAATTCTGTTAGCCAAAGCAACTGTTTGTTGCATTTGCTACACCTCACAAAGGCAATCCTATCTCTAAATCTGGTATTTCAAGATAGATTGTTAAATGAATTCAAACTTGCTATGCTAAAAGCTAAAATAACGTTATCTATACCTCCTAGAGCGCATTCCACTCAAAAAATAGGAGCATCAATGACCTTTCTAGGTAACATTCCTATAGCTGACATCTGTAAAGCAACAATATGGTCCACACCACACACATTTACCAAACACTATTGTGTGGATGTGTTAGCACATCAACAAGCCAATGTAGAGCAAGCAGTGCTAAAGACACTTTTTCAAACAACTGCAACACCTACTGGTTAGCCACCGCTTTGGGAGAATACTGCTATATAGTCTATGCAAAGCATGTGTATCTACAGCACACTTGCCTCGAATCGATAATGTTACTTACCCAGTAAGCAACTGTTCTTGGCATGTAGAGCTGTAGATTCACATGTGCCCTCCCAGCTCCCTGTGCTCCTGTAGTTGTTGCAGTTCTCATTATTTACATAACATAGGCATGGATATCTCTGTACTTCACTCACTTACTCTATTCTCACTCTCTTGCGGGAAAACAATCTAACAATGGAGTCGATGCCCATGCGCAACTGTCACCGAAAGGAAGAGTCACTTTACCCTGTGACTGGGAAAGGACTTCTTTGAAGAAAAACAACTTGCAAACATCCTGACCCAACATTAGATGGCAGGAGCATTCAAATCATGTGAATCTACAGCTCTACATGCCAAGAACAGATGCTTACTGGGTAAGTAACATTGTCCTTATTGTTGCTTTGGTATAGATATATTTTCCTCCTTCAAGGCCTGTATCTACCACCTTATCTGCTCCAATACACAGCTGAAGTTCTGTTTCAATTTCCCTGTAGGCAGTTCCAAGTATTGTATTAAAACAACATATAGGTACATCTCCGTTAACATAATGTTTTAAACAGTTTCGAATGTTAAGTTTGGTTTTTAAATGCAGGAACTATTGGACCTCGCCAGACAAAATGGCCCCAACATGGAGATCAAAAGAAAGCGTGTGCCACCTACAAGTATTCCAGAAGAGAGAGAGAAACGTACCCAAAACCGGTACTTGAAGATTCTGCGAGAAATTAAGGATGAGTGTGGGGACAGCACCCTGTCCTCTGAGGAAGAAGGTAATTGCATTTTCTCGATTTGGGGTTATGCGCCACTCTCAGGGAGTCCTAGTCATTTCTTTATCAATTGGCCAGCAATTAATGAGACCAGATGATTGAAAACAGCTGGTCTCCTTTTTAGAATTCATGTGTGAGCAACTCTTTTAATGTTGTTTGCAAGAAGAAATTGTTGTTTGCTTCTGATAAGTTATTTTATTCACTCAATTGTATTGTTTCTTTTGTTTCATTGGTCTTACTGTAAATTAATTATTGTTCTTCAAGGTTTGTAGTGTTTTGACAAGTCATGTTGCCCTTTCATATTCTTTCTAGATTATTTGTATATGTGTATGTATATATATATATATATATATATATATGTATATGTGTATATATATATATATATATATGTTCACTGAAAAAAACATAGGTTTCAAGGATGTTATAATTAGAGATTAACATTAAAACAACCTTTGAAATTCACTAAAAAAAACATAGGTTTGAGGCACATTTTAGTTAGAAAGTAGCATTTAAAAAACCTTAGAAATTCACTGAAAAAAACCCATAGGTTTCAGGGACGTTATAGTTAGTTGGACATTGCACTCGTACAAAGCCTGAAAAATTCGGCCGTTATAGTTAGTTCCGCTAACTATAACTCGCACGCTGCAATGCACTGCTGATGACGTTACATATTACATCACTCATTACATGGTCAGTGACATCACTGATATCATCACTGATGACTTCTCAAATGACATTACTGATGATATCATCCAGTGACTGTGTGTTTCTGTAGAGTTTAAATATGTTTGATATATATATATATATATATATTACCTACTGGCGGTCGCCAGTAGGTAGTTGTAGTTAGGACCTATTCTCCTTAGGAAAACCGCAACATTCTATTGCCAATAACTTTGGCGTCGATTGATGAATCTTCTTGAAATTTTCCAAACCTTTGGCCAGCTCAGTTCCGCTCCTTCCCTGAAAGTTTGGGGGTGATTGGTGAAGTGGGGGCCGAGGAAAAGGGGGGTCCCAAAATGCGTTTTCCCCATGCAATTTCTCATAGGACCTTTAGCCACGGCTACAGCTCGAACGGCTGAATGGAATTATACCAAATTTGGCTGAGAGGTAGTCCTCAGTTCCGACTTGTGCCTTTGGCATACCTGGTATCAATCTGTTCAGTAGTTTCTTTGAAAATTACGGTTAAAGTCATTTATATATCTATGGGCACTGAGGATCTGCGGATTGTGCGAGGATTGGCCTCGTAGGATTAGCGCACCGTTCTGATCACGCGCTGAATTCTTATTGGCTGTCAAGCGGTTGTAAACATTCGAAACCAGGAACTGTTGGCATCCATTTTGTGCCTCGGTAGAAGCGAGGGTGAATAAGTCTGTGAAATATGTTGGCAAAACGTGAACAGGGGCATGTTAGACACACCCTGACCCCCTAGGCCTGCTCGGGGGGTGACATAGGGACCCGCAGGGCAAAAAAAGTAAGAACATTTATTTACAAAAAAAGTTGCGAGATGCGCGTAGGATCCGCGCATTTGGTTGCTGAAGAAAACGAAGCATGTATTTTTAGGTCTCGCCTGTCAATGCGCTTGCGCATTGAGCTGGCGAGAAATATAGGGGCTTATCGAGAGCTTAACCAAAACGGCGATTTGATGCCGTGCCCGTGAAAAGCCAGCTCAATGCGCAAGCGCATTGAGCTAAAAGCGCGTGCACATCAAAGCCAGCCATCTGGCATCAGACATCCACAAGCATCAGGCATCCCGGACGGTTACAAGATCACCCGGAAAGACCGCACCAACAAATCCGGAGGAGGAATCGCCATCATCCACAGGAACACCATCAGCGTTTCAACCAACACCGAGGAAACCCTCACCACCGCCGTACACCTACACTTCCAGATCCACACTGACCCGAGACCACCCTCAGAGGAACTCTCATCTACAGACCCCCGGGCCCACGTACACAATTCAGCGAAGCCATCGCCGACTTCATCAGCCCACATGCCCTCGCCTCCGCAGACTACATCCTCCTAGGGGACCTGAACTTCCACCTTCAGAACTTCAACGATAACAACACCACCACCCTGCTCGACAACCTAGCCAACCTCGGACTCAAACAACTGGTGACCACCCCCACCCACTATGCCGGACATACGCTCGACCCCATCTTCTCTGCCAGCAACCACGTCACCTACAGCCCCACCACCGGCCTCCACTGGACCGACCACAGCTGCATCCACTTCACCTTCAAGAAGGCTACATCCCACCACCACCCGCAGCAGATCCCCCACAGATCACCACCGACCAGCTCACAACGTTAACTAAGCCAGAAGCCGCCATCCGACACCACTGACCCAAACGCCGCCGCACGCAACCTCACACAGTAGATCATCAACTGCGCCAACACCCTCGCACCACTGAAGTACCCTCCTGGCAAGCCCGGCAACAGAATAGCCACCTGTTTCACCGACAAACTCAAGGACTCTAAGGAATCCTGCCGAACCCTCGAGAATACCTGGCGCCGCGAACAGATGGCAGAAAACCATGCAGCTCTCAAGAACGCCACCCGCATACACCACCAACTGATCCACACCACCAAGAGGACTTCTTTCAAGGAGCGCCTAGACAACAACGTACACAACAGCAAGGAGCTCTTCAGCATCGTGAAAGAACACTCCAACCCCAGCGCCAACTCCAATGACATCCCAGCATCGCAAGACCTCTGCGACGCCCTCGCCACCTTCTTTCACCGCAAGATCGATGACATACACAACAGCTTCGGCGCCCATACGCTGCCATCAGCCACAGAACCATCACCCCCCACCGCCACCCTTAACACCTGGAACCCCATCAGCATTGAAGACACCACCTACGTCATGAACACCATTCACTCCGGCTCACTGTCCGATCCATGCCTCCACCACATCTTCAACAAAGCAGACGCCGTCATTGCACCCCACCTCCGGAACATCATCAACAACTCCTTCTCGACCGCCACCTTCCCAGAGAGCTGGAAACACGCAGAGATCAACGCTCCACTGAAGAAACCCACAGCGGACCCTAAAGACCTCAAGAACTTCCGGCCCATCTCCCTTCTTCCCTTCCCGGCAAAAGTCATCGAGAAGACCGTCAACAAACAGCTGACCGCCTTCCTCGAGGCAAATGGCTCCCTCGACCCATCCCATTCCGGATTCTGCACCAACCACAGCACCGAGACCGTCCTCATCGCAGCCACCCACGACATCAGGACCCTGCTCGACAATGGGGAAACAGCCGCCCTCATCCTCCTTGACTTCTCAGCCACCTTCGACACCGTCTGCCACCGCACCCTAAGATCTCGCCTCCACAACAGAGGGATCGAAGGAAGAGCCCTGGACTGGATCACATCTTTTCTCTCCGGCAGAACCCAGAGAGTCCCACCGAGATCATCTGCGGCGTACCCTAAGGCTCCCCGCTCAGCCCGACTCTCTTCAATGTCTACATGAGCCCCCTCTCCGCCATCGTCCGTGCACACAACCTCAACATCATCTCCTACGCCGACGACACCCAGCTGATCCTCTCCCTCACCAAAGACCCAGCCACCGCCAAGACCAACCTCCAGGAAGGAATGAGGGACGTCGCAAACTGGATGAAGCTCAGCCGCCTGAAACTGAATTCGGACAAGACGGAAGTCCTCATCCTGGGACCATCCCCATCCGCCTTGAACGACTCCTGGTGGCCCACCGCGCTGGGCACCGCACCGACACCCACGGACCATGCACGCAACCTGGGATTCATCTTAGACCCCACGCTCACACTGTCCAAACAAGTCAACGCCATCTCATCCTCATGCTTCAACACCCTGCGCATGCTCCGAAAGATATTCAGATGGATCCCCACTGAAACAAGAGAAACCGTCACCCAAGCCGTCGTCACCAGCCGGTTGGACTACGGGAACACCCTCTATCCAGGAACCACATCAAAACTTCAGTGAAGACTCCAGCGCATACAGAACGCCTCCGCTCGCCTCATCCTCGACATCCCTCTCCACAGCCACACATCCGCCCTCCTGAGAGACCTGCACTCGTTTCCATTCAGCAAGAGAATCACGTTCAGACTCCTCACCCACGCACACAAGGCTCTCCACGACATAGGCTCCGACTACCTCACCAGACGCCTCACGTTCTACACTCCGTCCCGCCAGCTCCGCCAGCCTCGCCCTCGCCACCATCCCACAGATTTGCGGAACCACAACCGGAGGAAGATCGTTCTCCTACCTGGCCGCCCAGACCTGGAACTCCCTCCCCGTCCAACTTCGACTGACCCAGGACCACCTCACCTTCAGGAGACACCTCAAGACCTGGCTGTTCGAGCAGTAGCAGCACCCCTCCCTCCCCCCCCCCCCCCCAGCGCCTTGAGACCCACACGGGTGAGTAGCGCGCTTTACAAATGCTATGATTGATTGATTGATTGATCCACAAGCGTCAGGCATCCACAAGCGTCGGGCATCCACAAGCGTCTGGCATCCACAAGCGTCGGGCATCCACAAGCGTCGGGCATCCACAAGCGTCGGGCATCCACAAGCGTCGGGCATCCACAAGCGTCGGGCATCCACAAGCGTCGGGCATCCACAAGCGTCAGGCATCCACAAGCGTCAGGCATCAGACATCCACAAGCGTCAGATATCCACAAGCGTCAGACATCCACAAGCGTCAGACATCCACAAGCGTCAGACATCCACAAGCGTCAGACATCCACAAGCGTCAGACATCCACAAGCGTCAGACATCCACAAGCGTCCGGCATCCACAAGCGTCCGGCATCCACAAGCGTCCGGCATCCACAAGCGTCCGGCATCCACAAGCGTCAGGCATCCGTCAGGCATCCACAAGCGTCAGGCATCCACAGACCTCCACACGCGTCAGACATCCACAAGCATCAGGCATCAGACATCCACAAGCGTCAGACATCCACAAGCGTCAGACATCCACAAGCGTCAGGCATCCACAAGCGTCAGGCATCCACAAGCGTCAGGCATCCACAAGCGTCAGACATCCACAAGCGTCAGACATCCACAAGCGTCAGACATCCACAAGCGTCAGGCATCCACAAGCGTCAGGCATCCACAAGCGTCAGACATCCACAAGCGTCAGACATCCACAAGCGTCAGACATCCACAAGCGTCAGACATCCACAAGCGTCAGACATCCACAAGCGTCAGACATCCACAAGCGTCAGACATCCACAAGCGTCAGGCATCAGACATCCACAAGCATCAGATATCCACAAGCGTCAGGCATCCACAAGCGTCAGACATCCACAAGCGTCAGGCATCCACAAGCATCAGGCATCAGACATCCACAAGCACCAGGCATCCACAAGCCTCAGATATGCACAAGCATCAGACATCCAGAAGCGTCAGGCATCCACAAGCATCAGGCATCAGACATCCACAAGCACCAGGCATCCACAAGCCTCAGATATGCACAAGCATCAGACATCCACAAGCATCCGACATCCACAAGCCACGTGTGCACTCACTGCTGTCACAGAGTACACGCGTGCACGACATCGCAGCTGAAGAGGGAAACGTGTTGCAGGACATGTTACTTGAAAGCAAAAGTGCAGTCCAGCCTTTGAAAGGAGGTTCAGTGTAAAAAACAAGAAAAGAAAAGAAGATTAAAAGGGAGGCGAACTCAGAAAAGCAGAGGGATGTTTCCCAAATGTGCAGCTGCAGGAAACGCTGGTTATTTACGGGTCAGTTTCACGGGGAGGCCGGACTGAAAGTGCTTCAGGTAGGACCTCGTGAGCCGCAGTGCGTCGACCCTGGGTTAGAGTAATGGTAGGAAATAGACAACATTTTTTTGGGTACACAACAGTTGTGCAAACCGATGGATGGAAATCCCAGAACTATATAAAATGGCGGTCAAATTAAGAATGCGCTTCAGGGCTGTTCTACTGGTTGAAGGCGCTGTGCAAATGGTAATAGCATAACAAAACTTAACATAACGGAGTCTGACATTTCCAAGTCCTCTTGGCGCTGTTTCTAGCTGAATGGCACGTGCTGCTGAGGCGTGCCCTTATGTTAGAGGCCCCAGGCGACTTTCCTGAGCACCTGAATACGTGGACAGTCTACATATGGAGGTCACATTTCTGGAACAGCAAATGTCACCAGCAAGCCTAGGAGGAAAGTGTGTGCTCCCTTTTTGAAACATCCAATTTACCACATTCCGGTATAAATGCTACTTAGAGAAGGTTAAAGAGACGACAGAGTGAGAGAGATGTGAGTGACGAGGCGATAATGTTGGAAGAAAAGACGGATAGTGCGGTCAGATAAAGAAACAACGCATTTTGTTCTAAAAGGACTTCTTCAGGGCTGTGAACATATTAGTATTTATAATAAATTCACGAAAGACCAAAATGAATCCGTACATTTTAAAAATCAGTTATTAATAGCCAATCAAGGGCCATTAATTGAGTTGCAGTTTCTGAGAAAAACAAGAATGTCAGTTCGATCACCTATTTTTTTTTACCATATTCTTATTCGTGCTATCGGCAAGGTGAACAGAGATAAGTCAGGCTTAAAGGCAGTGTTGTTCAAAAAAGACAGCTAAAATGGCATCACCTGGTTATATTGTTTCTCTTTAGATCTCTAACTCATTTCAAAACAATAGCGTGTTCTGCGTGGTAACACGATTTTGAGCGTTAATTACCAGAAGGAACCTAGGCTGCGATTTGAAAAAGGGCAGGAAAATCTTTTATATGTATACAACACAATGAAAATGCCTACACAATTCCAAGAAAATGGTACATCTTCCCTACAAGAATGAAAGCTTTTTTTTGAAGGTTCAGATCATTGTTGGAAAGGTTGCAGGAGAGGGTGGCACATGTGATGGTCCAGTGTTCGGATTCAAGCATTCTGGCATGAGATTCTGTCTCATATTAGAATCATCCGAGTAATTACACTTCCGCTTCAATTTATGGTGTTAATTCTTGGGGACCCAGATTTTCAGGGCCTCAATTGTATTCCATCATGTCGGTCAGCCTCGTTGTTTGAACTCCTAGAGAGGGAGCATTCTTAAAAACCATCACTTGAAAATGGGTTTATCCTTCGCTTCCTCCCCTGCAGCATTGTTTGGTAACTGTTGAATCCTTATTCAAGAGAAAGTTTACGAAGCCCGTGCCCTGCGTCGGGTATCACAGGTTATCGCCAGAACAGTGCTAGCATTAAGTCCTGCATGGCTGCTTGCTTAGTTCATGAGGGAAGGAAAGGGGATCGAGCGCGGCCCTTGCTGAGAATGATTCACTAGCGGCGAAAGCGCTCTGAATTTAAGATCAGTATTTGCACAACAACATGAATGATACAGTCTGTTTATAATGTGAACTGCGTCCTCATGGACATCCATGGTCCACGGTTAGCGGGTTTTGGATTACTGGTTGTCCCCAAGGCAAGTGTGTGATTTGGAGGAATCCTGATCAATAGCAATTTCATTCTACTTTGTTTGGTTGAAAATGGCAAACTGCAGTGAATTATTGTGACCACCTCAAACCATGTCATTACAGACAAGTTTTTCAGTCCATGACTTTTGTATGTTAGCCTAATGCATTCTGGGCTTTGTAGTCTTAGTTTGTTACATTCAAACCAATTAAACGGACATACCGGATAGCAATGAGATGTAGGTGGAAAGTTAAGGAGTGGAAGCAGGGAGGAGAATGTGATAATATACAGAATAATGCATATAGGTCATAGAATAACCCTCTGATACGCATAGAGCGGGTTGGTACTATTGGACTAGTTGTTGGGTTTTGTGCGAGGTAATATTGATCACACACTGGCAGGAGATGCATGGGGTCCTGATGATTATAATCCATGTAATTGTATATTAAACAAGGCGGACACAGGCCGTTTGACAGACCCAAGCACGCGCCTGCCCTGGATTCCGACATGGCGTCATGTGTTTGTGCTGACAGCGCGGCCCCCAGCTACACAGGGCTTTTTCAGCTCTGTGCTCGGAAAGGAATTCCTTTTCCAAAAATGAGCTATGTCATGTGAGCAGAGGCTCGAGCTGGAACGCCTCTTACAGGGTTTCGCATTCCCAGCCCTTTTAAGAGGAAAATATGAAACCAAGAATTGTAAATAAGCCCGGCAGTAGTTAAAAAGAAGCAAGCATGCACTAGCGTTCGATGGGAACCCCAGAGCACCAGTAAAGGGGTGCCTAGTTTAAGGCGGCATTGAGGCGCTCCATTTAAAGAAACAGCGCGATATAGAAACAAGGATAACAAAACGCTAAGTCCACACCCATTTCTCCATCAAACCTATGACCCCAACTGTACAGAGGTGTCTGCAGAACAGAGATCGTCTGCTGCTCTTTAACGCATTGCTGGAGCCGTTCTTAACATGTTTTCACTGGAATGTTAAAAAAAAAAAAATATATATATATATATATTTTTTTTTGGGACGAAGCCGTGAGGCGAAACACGTCTGTCAGTGGGGGGGGGCGCGTTTGCACCAATAAAGCATCAAGCTTCGGATTCTTCGTGTATGTCTTCCTTTTTCATACCGAATGAAGGTGTGACGTTGAAGCTATATATATATTCACTGAAAAAACCATAGGTTATAGACCATATATAGTTAGGAATTAGCATTTTAAAAAACCTTATTTTACTCACACAAAACCATTGAAATTCCATATATAGTTAGTTGCACTAACTATATATCGCGCACCCGCAATCCACTGCTGATCATGTCACATATTACATCATTCATGACATGGTCAGTGACATCACTGATGACATCACTGATGACATCTCAAATGACATCACTGATGACATCACTGATGACATCTCAAATGACATCACTGATGACTACATCCAGTGACTGTATAATTCTGTAAAGTTAAAATATGTCTTACATATTGAAGAATGAGTGGATGTATAAGTGTCTTGATGAAGGATTTAGTAGGGGCATGGCTGACTGTATGAGTGACTGATTAAATGTGTCTCACTGAGTGCATGGGTTAGTGACTAAACTGTCTTAATTTGTGCATCATTATGTCTGTTGTTCTGTAAACTGCTGCATGTGTTGATCATTAGCTATATGATTAACTGTATGGGTTATTGATTGGTTGCCCAAGCATTTGTATGGGAGACTGAGTGTGTGTCTGGGTGGCTGGGAGGTGTATGGCTCTCTGCATAGATGTGTGAGCAGTTGATTGACTAGATGTATGGGTTCAAAAGTGCATGTGGAAACAGCTGTATGGGCGGTTGACTGTGTGCATGAGTGTATTGGTGAGTGAATGGATATCTCAGTGCTACATGTCAAAGTAAGTACATATGTAAAACACAGTACATGTGAGAGTTGACATATATAAATAACTGTGCATAAGAGCCAGTGAATGTGTGAGTGGCTGTATGGATCATTGTGAACTTGTATCCAGGATTGTATAAGTGAGTAAATATGTTTTAGTATATGTTTGAATAAGTAAGGTGTGTATAACTGTATAGTTGAGGAAATGGAGGTGTGATTGATTCTTTGCATGACTGACTAAGTGTCTGAGTAACTCCATGGATGAGTGACAGTCTATGAGTGTCTGTTTACACTGAGTGTATCTAAGGTTATATTAGAGTCTGAAGAGGTTCATCGTATTATCACATGAATGATGTCATCAGTGATGTGATCAGTAATGTCAAATGAGATGTCATCAGTGATGTCATTTGAGATGTCATCAGTGATGTCATCAGTGATGTCATTTGAGATGTCATCAGTGATGTCATCAGTGATGTCATTTGAGATGTCATCAGTGATGTCATCAGTGATGTCACTGACCATGTCATGAATGATGTAATATGTGACATGATCAGCAGTGGATTGCGGGTGCGCGATATATAGTTAGTGCAACTAACTATATATGGAATTTCAATGGTTTTGTGTGAGTAAAATAAGGTTTTTTAAATGCTAATTCCTAACTATATATGGTCTATAACCTATGGTTTTTTCAGTGAATTTTCAAGGTTTTGTAAATGCTAATTCCTAACTATATATGGTCTATAACCTATGGTTTTTTCAGTGAATTTCAATGGTTTTTTAATAGCAAATATCATAAGCTGTCGAATGTCAAGTACGTGGTAAGTGAAAACATTTTCGTGTTTATGCACACTGATCTGCTTTGAATGGTGCCCCCCCCCCCCTCATTTCTATTAGGAGTACTCTCTCTTTGCAGATAGTGAAAGGTAGTTAACGCAGGCCTTTGCCCCCGTTGTAATCCGTCGTGCCTGCTTCTCTCTCCATTTGATTGATTGTTATCCAAGTATTTACTGTTTTAGAATTAGTTCTCTTTGGTTCATTCTCTATTTACAAACAAACACAGAGTCGCAATACTCTGTTTAGTCTTTGCAGATAACGAAAAATCGTGTAAAAAAAAAGAAAAGGAATCGAGCAAAATCAGTAGGCCACTAATGGGATCTCTTTTTGACCTCGCTAAAATAGAAACATTAGGAACAACCCCTCATGACAAATACAAAACTAGTGAGATGAACTGAACTCCACACAATGATGGCTGCAAAACAGCTCGGCTCCGCCACCCACCCCGCCCAAAATAACGATAAAGAGCGGCTGCCATGATTGGTTGCGGAATGGCCACGACGGAGCTACGAAATGGTGCTGCTCTCATGCTAACCCCAGCTTCAGTCTGAAACATCCAGAAACACTGTAGACTACCAATTCGATCAGTTCCGGTAGCGCCCCAATGTAACCCGGTAGAGAAGAACTAGCCCTCCCCTCTTTGACTGATGGTTCTTGTTGCCTGTCCCTTCTGTTGTCATTTAACAGAACTATTTAGCCTGCTGAAAGGGGTTGTGTTCCGACCGCTGGTTGGTGGAGACATTTTGACTATATTCTGTACCTGCGTTGTCGCGTAATGCGTCATATGACGCGCCGCGTTAGCGCATCCGGAAGTCATCCAGGGCGCGCAGCGCGTAACGTAAGCATAACAAGTCATGTGACTTGTTAATAAAACTTTTCATTGGTTCATTTTACTTTTCTTATTGTAATGATGAAAGGCTTGGTCATATGACCTAAAAATTACGCTTTTCATTACTTCCGAACATTATTTTTTCTTAAATATATGTTATAATGTTCCAGGCTAATGTACTTTCCCGGAAATTTTACAACTGTCCTGCAAGTAAAATATATTCTTTTTTCGAGAAAAAGAGCGTTTCTTCGTCCCATGACGGAGCCGTTGAGCAAAAGAGGGTCGACCTGCTGTCTTAGTCGCCGATACGCCTGAATATGAGATTCTTATCGATCACTTTATGTTGCAGGAATAGAAAACACAACAGCCCTTGACCATTTATCTTTACTGCGTTCCTTCGTATTATTCCTTTTACCCTTCATGTAATTGGTCTGCTTTATTTCACTTGCCTTTTAATGATTCTAAAACAGTCACTATTATTAAAAACTTTACCAATGTATATACTACTACCATGTTTTCTTTTAAAAACCTTTATTGTGAAAATTTCATTATACAAATACGAGCCTATAACCACGTGGGCCTGCCACGGAGCAAACTGTAATCGTATATGATGAATAGACATTTACACTGTAGAGGAACGTAACGGGCGGGCCATTAGGTTGCAAGAACTAAGGTGTCTAACAGTTACGGAATCGGTGGACGTACATTTTATAATTAAAATACGACAGGGCCAGTTACAATAAAATTATCTAGATATACATTTGCGGGCAAGTACCATGGGTGACGTTAATTCGAACTTTCAACAGTACAGTAATCAATAACACATCAGAACTTAATATCAATAGGGATGTCGAAATATTCAATCAATTCTCGTCCCCGCCCGCCATGTGCTTCAAAACTGCATACGTATCTCGTGATTTCAAGGTTCTGCAACCAGTACACAACAAGGAGTTACGAGTCCCATTTATTCCGGCGCCATTTTGGGCGAGGACGGGCAGGTCCAGGATATAGTCAAAATGTCTCTACCAACCATCGACTATGATGATGTTCATATGCTGTATTTATTAGAGTAACACTCATCTGTCCACATGAAATTAATTTGCCACAATCTAAACATGTCATTTTAATCTTTCCAAAGTTCTTCTAAATATTTGGGACCGTTTCCCTTGCCTCTGAAGCTCTCAGTGCCACTTCTTTGATGAATGTACTAGCAGGTCAGGGGTTCTCCTCCAAATCTCTCTTTTATGCAGCACTATAATTAATTGGTGCCACCTCTCCATATGACGATGCATGGTATAGTTACCACAACTATATTTTTTTTCGGTTCCTCTGGAGAGTTCATCGTGGCAGATGAAGCGTGTAACGTACCGGGCATTTACCTTTTTTTGCATGTACAGGAAAGGAAAAAAAATCGAGCGTCCGAGTTCTAAGGTGTCCCAGGGCCATTTTAGTGGACCAGGCCCAAATCCAAAGAACAGGCCGCCATTTTGAGAGTCCTCTTGCAGCCGCCTGTCGCTGTAGCATCAAGAGCAGCCGAAACTCAGCTGAATGGCAACTGAAACGGTAAAGGGGCGCCCCACTACAGCAGACGAGCCTCCACCTAGGAAGGCCCATTCACGCCGGCTCCCCCCCCCTTCGGGCACCCCACGCCGTTATTCAGAGCAGTATTGTAGGATGGCCACACCAGTGCGGCAACTTGCTAGACATCACCTCGGTGGTAACCGAATCTCAACGCCTTGTGGTGTCTTCTATTCAGAAAACATTGTTATGCTGCCTTCGACCTATTCGCCGCAAGTGCGCACACAACTCAACTGCATAGCTTGCTAGACACCACCTCGGTGCCATCCGGATCTTGGAATGTCAGCACCTTTTGGTGTCTTCTCTTCAGAAAATATTGTTGCGCTGCCTTTGGCCCCATTCGCACATCAGTCCGCTACTGACGCCATCTCACAGGCTAATGGGGCGCCCCACGCCGACTTTCAGCATTGTAGAATGACCACACCAGTACAGCAACTTGCTAGACATCACCTCGGTGCCATCCGGATCTCGGCGCCCCACTGCAGATGAAGTGCCTCTCAACTATGAAACCACCACGGTGACATCCGGATCTTGGCGCGTTGTGCTGCCTTCGGCCTATTCGCACATCGGTCCGCTACTGACGCCATCTCACAGGCTAATGGGGCGACCCACGCCGAGTTTCAGCATTGTAGGATGACCAAACCAGTACAGCAACTTGCTAGACATCACCTCGGTGCCATCCGAATCTTGGCATCTCAACGCCTAGTGGTATCTTCCATACAAAAAATATTGTTACGCTGCCTTTGGCCCCATTCGCACATCAGTCCGCAACTTAGACATCACCTCGGTGCCATCCGGATCTTGGCATCTCAGCGCCTTGTGGTGTCAGTCAGAAAATATTGTTGCGCTGCCTTTGGCCCCATTCGCACATCAGTCCGCTACTGACACCATCTCACAGGCCAACAGGGCGCCCCACGCCGACTTATACCATTGTACGATGGCCACACCAGTGCCACAACTTGCTAGACACCACCTCGGTGCCATCCGGATCTTGGCATCTCAGCGCCTTGTGGTGTCTTCAAATCAGAAAATATTGTTGCGCTGCCTTTGGCCCCATTCGCACATCGGTCCGCTACTGACGCCATCTCACAGGCCAACGGGGCGCCCCACGCCGACTTTCAACATTGTAGGATGGCCACAGAAGTGCGACAACTTACTAGACACCACCTCGGTGCCATCCGGATCTTGGCGCGTTGTGCTGCCTTCGGCCTATTCGCACATCGGTCCGCTACTGACGCAAACTCACAGGCCAACGGGGCGCCCCACGCCGACTTTCAGCATTGTAGGATGGCCACACCAGTGCACCTTACTAGACACCACCTCGGTGCCATCCGGATCTTGACGCGTAGTGAAGCTGCAGCAGCTGCAAATAAGCTTCAGACAGTGTTACAACCGCTGCTCAGAACTCTCAACTATGACACCACCTCGGTGCCATCCGGATCTTGGCATCTCAGCGCCTTGTGGTGTCAGTCAGAAACTATTGTTGCGCTGCCTTTGGCCCCATTCGCACATCGGTCCGCTACTGACGCAAACTCACAGGCCAACGGGGCGCCCCACGCCGACTTTCAGCATTGTAGGATGGCCACACCAGTGCGGCAACTTGCTACACACCACCTCGGTGCCATCCGGATCTTGGCATCTCAGCGCCTAGTGGTGTCTTCTATTCCGAAAATATTGTTGCACTGCCTTCGGCCCCATTCACACATCGGTCCGCTACTGACGCCATCTCACAGGCCAACGGGGCGCCCCACGCCGACTTTCAGCATTGTAGGATGGCCACACCAGTGCGGCAACTTACTAGACACCACCTCGGTGCCATCCGGATCTTGGCGCGTTGTGCTGCCTTCGGCCTATTCGCACATCGGTCTGCTACTGACGCAAACTCACAGGCCAACGGGGCGCCCCACGCCGACTTTCAGCATTGTAGGATGGCCACACCAGTGCTGCAACTTGCTGGACACCACCTCGGTGCCATCCGGATCTTGGCGCGTTGTATTGCCTTCGGCCTATTCGCACATCGGTCCGCTACTGACGCAAACTCACAGGCCAACGGGGCGCCCCACGCCGACTTTCAGCATTGTTGGATGGCCACACCAGTGCGGCAACTTACTAGACACCACCTCGGTGCCATCCGGATCTTGGCGCGTTGTGCTGCCTTCGGCCTATTCGCACATCGGTCTGCTACTGACGCAAACTCACAGGCCAACGGGGCGCCCCACGCCGACTTTCAGCATTGTAGGATGGCCACACCAGTGCTGCAACTTGCTGGACACCACCTCGGTGCCATCCGGATCTTGGCGCGTTGTATTGCCTTCGGCCTATTCGCACATCGGTCCGCTACTGACGCCGCCTCACGTGCCAACGTATTTTCTCCGCATTTTATACCCTATGCCGCATAACAGGTCATGTGACTTGTTTATAAAACTTTTCATTGGTTCATTTTACTTTTGGTTTCCTAATGATGGAAGGCTTGATCATATGACCTAAAAACAACACTTTTCATTGGATGAAAACTTTTTTTTTTTCCCAAACGATGAAAGCCCCACCTTGTTTCTGGATGTTTCAGACTAAACTGGCGTCAGCATGAGAGCACCACCATCTCGTAGCTCCGTCGTGGTCATTCCGCGAGCAATCATGGCAGCCGCTCCCCACCAGAAGCCTGCAGGAGTCGGGGCCCCCAAAACTTTTGATGAATTCTCAAGGCGGAGGGGACGCTTTCGAGAATGGGGTCCAAGACCTAGCAGACAAGCGTCCGATTTCCAAGGTGTCCCAGGGCCATTTCAGTGGACCAGGCCCAAAAAGGAAAGAGCCTGCCGCCATTTTGAGAGTCCTGTGACAGCCGCCTATCGCTGCACCGCAAGAGTGGGCGCAACTCAGTTGAATTGCGGCTTTTGACACAGTGGACCAAAAACGGACGGAATGGCAACTGAAACGGTAAAGGGGCGCCCCACTACAACAGATGACACTCCACCTGGAGAGGCCCGTTCACGCCGCCTCCCCCGGGGCGCCCCACGCCGTTATTCGGAGCAGCATTGTAGGATACCAAAACCAGTGCGGCAACTTACTGGACATCACCTTGGTGCCATCGTTCTGCTGCCTTGGAACTATTCGCACAACAGTTTGCTACTGATGACCCACCCCCCACGACGCCCCACGCCGTTATTTGCTGGGTGGCAACTTACTAGACATCACTTTCGTGTCATCTAGATTTCGGCGCGTTCTGCTGCCTTGGAACTATTCGCACAACAGTTTGCTACTGATGACCCACCCCCCGCGACGCCCCACGCCGGAAATCTGGACGTTGTGCTGCGTTGGGACTATTCGCACAGCCGACCGCTACTTCGTTGTTTTTCCCTAAAAATGTTTATATGTTATTACTATTTTTGTTTTCTTGTATATATTTATAAATTATTAAAGTTTTATAATCTTACTACTTTGTCGGAGTGCTATATATTTTTAATGTGACACATAATTGTAAAAACTTTGATGTACAAAGAGTCATCCCTGGAATCTTCCGCTTCACGCTCGGTCCCCTCCCCAATCACAATACAGGATGGTTTTCAGATAATAGCAACGCTTCTGCTGTGACGGATCTCATCGAGTGTGGGCCTTGATCTACTATAACTCCTTTGAAGAGGGGTGATTCTTTACAGCTGTGGCCATAAACTACATCTGCAGGGCTAGCTGATAGCCTAGGACCGGCCTGGACAATCGGGCACAGAGGAAAAGGAGTGTCAGAGGGTGCGGTAGTGAATAGGGCGAAAGGGAGGTGTCGGGCGGGCACAGGGTGTGATTCTCAGGGAAGAGCAGCGCAGATGGGGGGAGGTTTATTACCCATGCATAAGACAGAGAGCGGGGGTGACCACTGCCTGGGTGAGATGCTTGCGAGGGTGGGGAGCCATGCTAAGGATCGACAGCGTGCACAGAGTGGGTCTGGTCAAGGCATCTAAAATGGCTGCCGTGCACGACAAAAGTGTGGCATTTGAAAAAAGACAAGATGGCGCAGACAATGTTTTTCAACACTTCCTGATTTCCTTCGAATCGAACGTTAACAGACGTTGGGGCATATTACCAAAGTTAAGCGATATTTATCCCTAACGATGCATTGCAAAGATTTTTTTACCGTCAGAAATTATCGCAGATAAACCTTGCTATTATCAAGGTTTATCGCAAATACGATAAAAAACGACCGCAATGCATTAATATCGCTGAAAACTCAGCGATATTCATGCATTACCGAGCTAATGCTCTTAGCCATGTTATCCACCTCCCATTGGATAACATGGCTAAGAACTGCTCAGGGCAGCTGTTACTTTTTGGAGATATTCGCGCTTATCTCGAATATTTCCAAAAGTTGATAATAGGAGATAGCGATGTTAGCGACTGTTTCCAGTCGCTAACATCTTGGCATGCCCACTTTGCATGTCATTAGTGATGAATATCACTCACATGCAAAGTGGGGCCCAAGATGGTCGCTATCTCCTACTAGCCGTCGCTAACTGGTGTTAGCAACAGCTAGGTAATACAGATATAATTTTATCTCCGCGAAGCGGAGCGCTGTTACAGATATATATCTTGTTTTTGAACGTTAATTTCTCAAAATGCACTGAAGCACATATATTGAGACCTAGCAAAGGCACATCGGGCTACCAGTCCCTAATATTTTACCAAGTTTCGTGCAAATCCATTCAGCCGTTCGATTATTATTATTATTATTTTTTTTTTGCCCCGCGGGGCCCTTTTAAAACCTCCACATCAAACCTAGGGGGTCAGCGAGGATCTACTATGCCCCCTTATGGTCATTTGCCCCTTCGCTTTGGCCTCCTCTTGTCTCTCGATCCTACCGAGAGACAAGATGGCGGCCGCTACGGACTGTTTGGAATGTTTACAGACACCGGAGAGCCAATCAGCTTCGCTTCGCAAAGCTCCGTAACGCGAAAAGTACGCGAAGCGGTGCGCTGTTACAGATATATATCTTTTTTTGAACGTTAATTTCTCAAAATCCACTGAAGCACATATATTGAGACCTAGCAAAGGCACATCGGGCTACCAGTCCCTACAATTTTGCCAAGTTTCGTGCAAATCCATTCAGCCGTTCGATTATTATTTTTTTTTTTTGCCCCGCGGGGCCCTTTTAAAACCTCCACATCAAACCTAGGGGGTCAGCGAGGATCTACTATTCCCCCTTATGGTCATTTGCCCCTTCGCTTTGGCCTCCTCTTGTCTCTCGATCCTACCGAGAGACAAGATGGCGGCCGCTACGGACTGTTTGGAATGTTGACAGACGCCGGAGAACCAATCAGCTTCGCTTCACAAAGCTCCGTTGCGCGAAAAGTACGCGTCCTGGAGCGCTGCCCGGTCCGCTGTTACAGATATATATCTTTTTTTAAACGTTAATTTCTCAAAATCCACTGTAGCACATATATTTAGACCTACAAAAGGCACATCGGGCTACCAGTCCCTACAATTTTGCCAAGTTTCGTGCAAATCCATTCAGCCGTTCGGGCTAAAAGTGAGGCCAACCGCCCTATGGAAAACTCAATGTTAAAAACACGTTTTGGGACCCCCCTTTTTTCTCGACCCCCCCTGGACGAACCCCCCCCCAATTTTCAGGGGCTGCTCAGAAACAAAATGTGCCATTTTCCTGAAAATTTCAGCCAATTCCGTCCACAAACGCCAAAGTTATTAGACATAGAATTTTCAAAAAACCCATAGAGAAAAAATCCTAACTATATATACCTACTGGCGACCGCCAGTAGGTAATATATATATATTCACTGAAAAAACCATAGGTTATAGACCATATATAGTTAGGAATTGGCATTTAAAAAACCTTATTTTACTCACACAAAACCATTGAAATTCCATATATAGTTAGTTGTACTAACTATATATCGCGCACCTGCAATCCACTGCTGATGATGTCACATATTACATCATTCATGACATGGTCAGTGACATCACTGATGACATCACTGATGACATCTCAAATGACATCACTGATGACATCACTGATGACATCACTGATGACATCTCAAATGACATCACTGATGACATCACTGATGACTACATTCAGTGACTGTATAATTCTGTAAAGTTAAAATATGTCTTACATATTGAAGAATGAGTGGATGTATAAGTGTCTTGATGAAGGATTTAGTAGGGGCATGACTGACTGTATGAGTGACTGATTAAATGTGTCTCACTGAGTGCATGGGTTAGTGACTAAACTGTCTTAATTTGTGCATCATTATGTCTGTTGTTCTGTAAACTGCTGCATGTGTTGATCAGTAGCTATATGATTAACTGTATGGGTTATTGATTGGTTGCCCAAGCATTTGTATGGGAGACTGAGTGTGTGTGTGGGTGGCTGGGAGGTGTATGACTCTTTGCATAGATGTGTGAGCAGTTGATTGACTAGATGTATGGGTTCAAAAGTGCATGTGGAAACAGCTGTATGGGCGGTTGACTGTGTGCATGAGTGTATTGGTGAGTGAATGGATATCTCAGTGCTACATGTTAAAGTAAGTACATATGTAAAATACAGTACATGTGAGAGTTGACATATATAAATAACTGTGCATAAGAGCCAGTGAATGTGTGAGTGGCTGTATGGATCATTGTGAACTTGTATCCAGGATTGTATAAGTCAGTAAATATGTTTTAGTATATGTTTGAATAAGTAAGGTGTGTATAACTGTATAGTTGAGGAAATGGAGGTGTGATTGATTCTTTGCATGACTGACTAAGTGTCTGAGTAACTCCATGGATGAGTGACAGTCTATGAGTGTCTGTTTACACTGAGTGTATCTAAGGTTATATTAGAGTCTGAAGAGGTTCATCGTATTATCACATGAATGATGTCATCAGTGATGTGATCAGTAATGTCAAATGAGATGTCATCAGTGATGTCATCAGTGATGTCATTTGAGATGTCATCAGTGATGTCATCAGTAATGTCATTTGAGATGTCATCAGTGATGTCATTTGAGATGTCATCAGTGATGTCATTAGTGATGTCACTGACCATGTCATGAATGATGTAATATGTGACATCATCAGCAGTGGATTGCGGGTGCGCGATATATAGTTAGTACAACTAACTATATATGGAATTTCAATGGTTTTGTGTGAGTAAAATAAGGTTTTTTAAATGCTAATTCCTAACTATATATGGTCTATAACCTATGGTTTTTTCAGTGAATTTTCAAGGTTTTGTAAATGCTAATTCCTAACTATATATGGTCTATAACCTATGTTTTTTTCAGTGAATTTCATTGGTTTTTTAAAAGCTAATATCCGTAGCTGTAAAATGTATTCTACTTTAAATCCAAAAATATATTTTATATGTTTATTAATAATTTTTTTTTTAATACTTTTTTTTTTGTTCGCTCCCGGTTCGCGAACCGGGAAGCTTCCCGTTAGCTCATCTTGATGCCGCGACCCAGTCCGCGAACTGGCAAACGTTCCGTTAGCGCAACTGCCGCGTTAGAAATCAACATCGTGACGCGTCGCGGAAGCGCGACGTATCACGTTGTCGCGTAATGCGTCTTATGACGCGCTGCGTTAGCGCACCTGGAAGTGCTCCGGTACGCGAACTGAGACGCGAAGCGCAGCTCCCCGGAAGCGATCCGCGGCGCGTCGCGAAAGCGCGACGTATCGCGTTGCCGCGTAATGCGTCTTATGACGCGCCGCGTTAGCGCACCCGGAAGCGCTCCGGAGCGCGAACCGAGGCGCGAAGCGCAGCGACCCGGAAGCGATCCGGGGCGCGTTCCGCAGCGCGTAACTTAAGCGTAAGAGGTCATGTGACTTGTTGATAAAACTTTTCATTGGTTCATTTCACTTTTGGTTTCATAATGATGTAAGGCTAGGTCAGGTGACCTAAAAATAACACTTTTCATTGGTTTAGAACTATTGTTTATCCCAAATGATGAAAACCCCTCCTTCTTTCCTCACTCTGACTTTCATCTTTGTGAGAGGAAGACCATTTTTGAGAGTTGAGCAATGGCTTCAATAGTTGCTTCAGCTGGTGCACCCCCACCACCACCTCCACCTCCTCATGGGAAGAGAGGACCACCTCCCCAGTTTATCAGCCAGACAGAGGAGGAAGAGGATGAACTAGAGGAAGAGGAGACCGAAGGACCACAGTTCTTACAGGAGGTGCCCCGGGTTTCCCGTCGGAAAGCCAGCTTTATTTGGCAGTTTTTTTCACTCCCTCGAGGGCAAAAAAAAGTAAATGCTAGGTATGTCACCTGCCTGATTTGTAAAGACCGGTTATCTAGAGGCACTGATAAAAAATATAGCTACGGAAACTATACAATGCATCGTCACATGACCAGGTGGCATCCATTGAACTACAGCCAGGCGGAGATACGTGACATGCAAGATAACCCAACAACAACTCCCGAGGCCAGGTCAACATCACTAATATCGTTGACAGGAGCAGAGGCACGGGAAACCGTGCCAAACATTCAGGAGAACTTTGCTCATATCAAACATACCTGTATGTATTGCGGTGCATTGCTGTCATGTGGTAACATGAGCATTAATTTAATCAACCTAGCTATTAACAATCACAATTGCCCTAACCGCCCCAGACAGTAATTTTTTTTTTTGCTCCTGTTTAGACCTTTTCAATGCCTGTTTTTTGTTGTTTCCCCTCCATCAAAAACAAAAAAAAAACATAAAAATGTTCAAAAAATACAAAAAAAAGAAAAAATGTTCAGAAAAATAAAAAAAAATATAAAACAACAAAAACATAAAAAAAAATTCTTTTCAGAACTACCTCCCCTTTCAAAAAAAAATTGCTAGAATGTTTAGCACTCTGGCAAGCTCTATTTCTTTTAGTTCGCTTCCCCGTTCGCTTCCCGGTTCGCGAACCGGGAGCGAACCAAAAAAAAAAAAAAAAAAAAAAAAAGAAGAGTAAGTATAAGGGAAGTAAACAGAGAGTAATGTTAAAAGAAAGACAGCTATAGGGAGTAATCAAGAGATACTGTTTAATAGATCTATTTACCGAAGAAAAGATGGAAGAGGGTATAATTGTGAAAAACAAAATAGATAAGGAAGTGAAAGAAAAAAAAGAGAGTAGAACAATAACAAAGAAGAGTTTCTTGGAGAATGTGAGTGAATGTTCAAAATAAGATTAAAACATGTGGAATAACAGAGAGAAAAAACAGAAAACAGAAAAGAAAAAATAACAGAAAAGATTAATTGAAACAGCAAAGAAATGTAAATAACATAGAACCATATCATCAACATAGGCAATAAAAGTTTTGCAGCTTTTATCGGCAGAAATGTGTCGCTAAAGCTGCTTTTGCGGCGGAAAACTGCCGCTAAAACCACTTTTGCAACAGTTTTCTACCAATAAAAACAGCAATAATTTTATTGGCTGTGTTGATAATATGCCCCTTAGTGTGCTTGAACTACAGAGAGAAAGCATAATGAACAAGTAGTGAAAGAGTGATCAGTCAAAGACACTAAGAGTAATAGAGACGGAGTGAGTGAACAAGAGTGAGGAACTATGAGAAGAGAGGGACTGAGAAAAGGAGTGGAAGGAGTAGAGTAAGTAGGTAATAGAGAAAGGAATGAGGGAAGTAGCAAAGGCAGGAAACTGAGGGTTAAAGAAATGAAGCTGTCGAACTACTAGTAGGTGAATGTGATAGAAATGTAACGAAAAGAGTACAAAACATTTACCTTATAATTGTCGTTAACTTACTCACTTTTTGTTTTTATACTTTCAATCTGTGAAAGAGAGAACAAACATTTGAAAAATATTAAAACATGTATTTAAAAATTAGAAAAGACAAGGGAAAAGATTGAAGGAGAAACAGAGTTTCTTTTCCTCATTTCACAATCACATCACCTGTGTTGCCTTTGGTTAGGTATCTCATAGTGCAGATGGAGTCTAGCATATCAAAGAGTACATAGAAGTTGAGCAAAATATACAACAATTTTGACATTTACAGAAGACTTAGCTTCTTATCTTGTTGGAGATGAAGTCAGGCCTGTCTTGCAACATGGTGCATCTTTTGCATCACTGCTGCATCGGTTTCATGTGGCACGGGTTTTTTACAGCATGACACATCTGCCTAGATGCATCAATTTGTAATTTTGTCGCCTCATAGCAAATCTTTTGCACCGCCGCTGCATCACAAAAGTGACGCACAGTGGCGCAAAAGAGGCATACACCTATCATAAATCTGTCCCTAACATTTGAAATGATTGATTCAGGATGACGATAAGGTGTGGCCTATCCAGAGGTTTGTTTAAGGTGAGGCCTACTCAGGGTTTTAGATGAAATTTACGCTTGTTGAAGAGTACAGAGGAGATAATACATGTGAAGACCTACCAATGAAGTAAGTCATGTCCACTTCACTCTTGAACAAAGGCCAGACCTCTTCTGTGTCCATGGACAGACCTAAACTTCATCTGCACAATGTCATTCGTAAACTTAGGAAACACAGGTGATGTAATTGAAAAATGTGGAGTTTCTTTTCCTCATTTCACAATCACATCACCTGTGTTGCCTTTGCTTAGGTATCTCATAGTGCACATGTAGTGCAGCATATTAAACAGTACCCAGAAGTGCAGCACTGCATGGAACAACTTTGACACTTACAAAAGCTTCAGCTTCTGCATGCCCCCTACACAGTGCTAATTATATACATTTTAAACTGATGGTATCTTGCTGGAGATGAACTGAAACCTATCTTGCAACATGGTGCATCTTTTACACAAAAGTGACCCACAATGGAGCAAAAGAGGCGCACGGCCACCATAAATCTGACCCTAACATTTTAAATGATTGTTTTAAGATGCCAATAAGGTGTAACCTATCCACAGATTTGTTTCAGGTACGTCCTACTCAGGGTTGCAGATGGAATTTAGGTTTGTTGAAGAATACAGAGGAGATAATACATGTGGAGGCCTACCAACGAAGTGAGTCATGTCCACTGCACTGTTGAACAAATGTCAGACCTCCTCTGTCTCCAGGAACAGGCCTAAACCTCATCTACACAATGTGATGTGTAATGTTAGGAAACACAGGTAATATAATTGGAAAACGTGCAATTTTTTTTGCTCATTCCACAATCATATCACCTGTGTTTCCTTTGCTTAGGTATCTCATTGTGGAAATGTAGTCTATCATATGAAAGACTACGTAGAATATGAGCACTGTATGCAACAACTTTGACACTTACAGAAGCCTCTCCTTCTCCATGCCTCCTACACAGTTCTAAATGTACATCATAAATGCAAACAGTACAGAATTAATTATACATGTTAAATGGTTTATTTTTGCTGTTCTCAGAATGTATCAAATTTCACTAAAAACAGTGACTTGAAGGTATTAGTCATATAACAGCGGGGAGAAAAAAACCCACAATCAAAATGATTGTGTTTAAAGAACCCATACAACATAACAAATCAGAATTCAGAACTCCTTAAAGTTAACTTACTTTCCATGACGTCGAAGGATGTCCTATGAACAGCTTACACTCTGTTGTGCTGTTATTACTTTCAGACCGCCACTTTCTGAAAGAAAACCTCCATCGTTTTGAAAAACATGTTACATACAATAAATGACTTCTTGCTCTCTACCACACGTTTCCACAAGGCCAAATCATATCTGAGCCATTTATAACTCTTAGAATTCTTGTAAGCCAATCCCGTCATGTTGTATTTCCGCAACTTTCACAATTAAAATATTGAAGATCATTTTCACAATCCTGGACTAGTAATATCTTCCCCTTCTTGCTCAGTCATGTTCTACATTTCCTATGACACTGATACTGCTTACTATGAAGCAGACTTACACTACCTCTATGACTACTACAATTATTTAATTCTCTACATCACTTTTAATCACAAAGCAATGTAAAACAGTAGACAGCATTGCAGACTTACATTCCCTCTACTCCATGTTTTGATTGGCTGCTTCAATTAGCTTATAAAAAGAAACAGTTTTTCTGAACTCATTCAAAGTGCACTTATTTCTCCATGACGTCCAGTGTTATGATTCAGATTCAGATTCAAAATCTTTATTCGATTGTAGGTTTTACAATCATAAAAGTACAATTTATAAGCACACAATAAAAATAACGTTACAAACAATTCACTTCAATTGGCAAATAAAGACACAGTATACAGTACAATATATTAGACAGTATGAGCATGGGCAACATATGATTAAAAATATAAATAACTGTAATATTAAAATCACCTAAAAAAATTTCCTAAAGCAGATGGCTTTTTTAAGAAAATTACATACAAATAAAGTGCAATCGCTATTCAGTAGTTGTAAATAATAAAGTGCAGGTTTAATTTGTGTAAAACTCAGCTTTTTGAGGCACGGTTTGAGGTATAATTTCCGTGGGATAGAATAATAGGGGCAAATGAAAAGGAAGTGTGCCAGGTCTTGTGGAGACTTTCCGTCGCAGCCACAAGCTGGCAACACTTCTCCCCGTTGAACCCCACTGGGGACTGCCAGTAGAAGATGGAAGAGGTCAAAGCGGAACCTTGTTAACAAAAATCTTTCATAGCTAGACATAGGCCATGTCAGGTAAGGTTCCATTTGCAAGCAGGTTTTTAATAAAAGATGTTTCCTAACACTGACCTTCTGTATCTCAACCTCTTCTCTGTCGGTACCTCTTGACAGTAGTATAGCATTCTTAACCAAGCTCACATCTGATTTTGTAATTAAATTTGGGGCATAAAACAGATCCTGTCGATCGATTGCCGTTAGGCTGTCCTTTATGTACTTCACCCACGGTATTTTAAACCTCCCATCTAGCTGTAAGGCTTCTTTCATTATAGCATGTGTTAATGGGATGTCATTGTTCAGCCAGCAATTCAGCCAACATATAACAGGGCTTACTGCTATTCTGTCACCTAGGTGGGGGATCCCCAGCTCCTCGTGAACCGAGTAGTTCCCAATACCCCTTGGGAGTCTCAGAATCTTTTTTAGGAAGTTATTTTCTGTGACCTCTAGGTCTTTACTCTTACGATAGCCCCAGAGCTCACTCCCATAG
Source organism: Lissotriton helveticus (assembly GCF_964261635.1). Lineage (NCBI taxonomy): Eukaryota > Metazoa > Chordata > Amphibia > Caudata > Salamandridae > Lissotriton > Lissotriton helveticus. Next base: position 1,315,505,755 of record NC_136061.1, read on the forward strand.
CAGGCACCAGCCACGCTTTTTGCCTGGTACAGTTTAAGCAATGCGGCCGTCGGGCAGTTGCCGATTTTTTTTGCAAAGCCGAGAATGGCCGCATTAACCCTTACTGTTTCTCCCTTCTTCTTGGAGACTGCAGGGCCCCATGACAATTTATGATCAAGCAGGACCCCGAGGTAAGAAAAGGAATTGGTTGATGGAATTTTCTCACCATTTATACTAAAATGGTCAGTTTTCAAGCCACCCTTGCCTACTTTCATGACGAAGGACTTGGTATTGTTTATGCTTAAACCACGTGACTCCATGAATTTGTGGAAGGAGTTTAAAAGTTTATGGAGACCGATTGCTGTTCTGGAAATAAGAACAGCATCGTCTGCGTAGAGTAATACGGGTACCCCTCTACGCTCAACTAAGGGGTAATCTGCTTCTACGTTAAGGAGAAAGTCCTCCAGTTCGTTAATGTACAGGTTAAATAAAAATGGGGCCAAGATGCAGCCCTGTCGGACACCTCGATTTATTTTAAATTCGTCCGTTACATTAAGGTCTTGGGAGTAACGGACGTTCGCTCTAGTGTCTGTATGCAGATCAGCGAGGAAGTAGACAAGGTTACTCTCTACACCCATTCTCAGCAAAGCAGCCCAGAGTAGGCTTCTGTCTACACAGTCAAATGCGGACGACAAGTCCATAAATGCCATGTAGACAGTGCCTTGTCTCGCCAGTGTATACTTGCTTAGGATAAAGTATAGGTTCAGGCACTGCGTAATGGTCGAATGACCTGGTCTGAACCCATATTGTATGGGTGAAAGGATGTTATTATCTTTAGCCCAAGTGGATAACCTGTTGAGAATTACACCCCCCACCACTTTAACTACTGAATTTAATAAAGAAATTGGCCTATAACATAACGGGCTACTGCGATCGCCCTTCTTAAAAATGGGGACTATGGTGGAAAGACCCCAGGTTCTAGGGCACCCAGTTGCCGCCGCTGCATTGATTACAGCGGTAAGAACCGGAGCCCAGAAAGGGGTGCTGGACTTAAACAGGTCCGGTGGCAATCCGTCCGGACCTGGGGCCTTGTTGGTGGTTAGACCCTGTATTCCCCTAACAGTCTCTTGTACTGTGAAACACAGTGGAGTCACAGTTGAAGATAAAACATCAAAGTCTACCCGATGCTCGTTACTCTTAAAAATTGCACTGAAGTGGGACACCCACTCCCCCTCCGAAATGTTTGTTCCAAGGGCTGTGTCGTTTGGATTGTCAAACAAGGGTTTGTTAATTATTTGCCAGAACTTGCTGCTGTTCCCCAACACTGAGGGGTCTAAAAGGGATTCAATAACATTAGCCTTGATTTCCTTTTTTCTGGTAGCTATGGCTTTCCTATAGGCCATGCGGAGATTTCTTATCAGATCACAATCTCTGGGTTTGGATTTTAATGCCTGTTTCAGATCCCTACTTGCCTTTGAGCAATTATGATCGAACCATTTGGAATTATTCTCACTATGTCCCTTTGTGGGCGCTGTGAGCATGGAGCCAATTTTAGTGACCAGCCCCTCGAACCTGGACAAAATGTTCACAGGGCTTGATTCAGGCAATAAGCAAACAGATAGCTCCTCTTCACATGCACTGGTTATTTTCGTGTACAGGGTATCTTGGTTAATCATTGACCATCTGATGCGACGCCTACCATTTACACACCTTAGCGTGCCATGGTCAGTGCGTGACTGTCGTTTTGCTAATAATGGTCCACCCAACTTTAAAAGAAGGGGGTTATGATCACTGTAAACACTAGTGAGAATAGTGAAATGCGAGACCCAATAAACAACGTCTGGAGACATTAGTATATGGTCAATAAAGGTTCCCTGCCCGTGTCCTTTAAAGGTTGGGGTCTCAAAATTTTTTGTATCGGGGACCAACGACATGGCTGCAGTCACATTGTATTCGTTCACTAAGTCATTTAAGTTCTTACCGCCCCTACTATGAGAGAAGTGAAAACCTTCCTCGATATTACACCCTAAAGACCCCATTGGCGTCTTCGCTGGGTTTCCACATGGTTGGACATTAAAGTCGCCTGCTAACAACAGGTATCGTGATACAGTGTAGACATTTTTACTCAATGTATCAAGTAGGGAGGCAATGTTACAAACTTCGTTACTACTATTTGCATTATAAAAGTTGACCAATGTCAGCACATTCTTACCATTCTTTATATCAATCATCTGTGTATTCAAGTTAACATTGTGGCAGTTGCTTATATTGCAGCACAGACCTAGGTTAATAAAAATGGCCAAGCCGCCCTTAGCTCTGCCCCTAGTCGAAGCAACCGCTGGGTTGATAAAGCTTAGAAAACCCTCAATGTGGACATTTTTGTTCTCCATCCAAGTTTCTTGAAGACACACAATGCTAAATTTACTAATGAATGTTAGCCATACTGGGTCTCGTAACTTATTTGCCAAACCTGCGATATTCCATGAAATTAAATTGACACATTCCTCAGGTACAGGGCAAATAACAGGCTCTCTAGTAAATGGGGTAGATATTAGGGTAGGCAACACTTCGCCAGTTACCACCAAATCCATGGTGCTCGTTACAATTGACTCCCTATGCTCAGATATAGGGACAGATGCCCCATACTGGGTGTGAGAGTTCACGATTTTAAATAAAGAATCCGTTGTTAACAGTAGTGTATTGGGGTGGTTTTCATGGTTACCTACTGTACAATCTGTCTTATTGGCGCCACATTCAGAGACACCATTTACTGTCCTTACATCATCCAGTAATGTTGAAGGCACCTCAATTTCCCCAAAGAACACTGGAGGGGACACTTTAGGAGAACTACTAATTATATCACCAGTTATAGGAGCAATGTACATGTCTTTTCCGCTGCAACAACGCCCCAGCTTCACAGGTGACCTTATGGGACATGAAGCTCTTTCCCCACCCCCCGTGGCTTCAGCACTCCTTAAACATCAGTCGCAATCCTCCAGGCCGCTAAACGCCTCAAACCTGTTAGAAAGCTCCAGAGGCGTAAATGGTAACAAACTTGACATGTTCCCGAATGAACCTGTTTTGTGGTGAAAAGGTATAGTATTCCACCCATGTATAACTGGTAAAGGAGCCGGTTGGTACATGTATGCGGGGTTCAAAGCAGACTCAACATTATGGAATTGGGAAGTGGTGAAAAGGTTGTTATTGAGATGTTGATGGGGGAGGACCGTAGATCTGGGGTAGAAGTACGTCAGGGGGCGTGGTACTATACAGTTCTTTTCATTGCCATATGGCCAGTTCAAGATGTGATATACAGCTTTTCTGTCTCTGAAATTTATAACTACGACATCACCGCCGATGTCCTTCGCTCTACCCCCCAACCAGGACAGGCGCCGGACATGGACTATCTCTCCATTTATTGCAGTGGGTTTAGGTCTGTAGAGGGAGAGCCAATGCGTTATTTTGTTTTTTAATTGTGAGTAACCCTCTCGTTTGCCATTAGGCAGTTCCGGAACCCCAGTAAGTATAACCACATACGGTAATGCTTCTGGGGGGAGTTCTGTAGGAGGTATCCTAGGCTGGCCCCCACTGCCCCAATTATTCTCCTTCCCTTCAGGTCTGGGGAGTCCGTCCGGGAAAATACTAGATTCCCTAGATGGAATGGTGATTGTGTTACTAGGTGGTATTGAAGTAGTAGGTCTACCCTGGCCAATAGAAGGGGCTGTTGGTAAGGATTTATTACTGGTATTGCCAGCATAAACTTTCGGGGCCACATTTAGGGGGTTAGGGGCAGCTGGGATTACAGCAGCTGCCTGGCTATTACTTGTACTAGGTTTCGATGATATAAGGCCCACAGTATTTTTTAGGAGGGGTTGGGTAGTTGTAATGACTTGTTGGTGTTGTGCTTTAGGTTGACCCTGTAAACGTACAAAATTCCCTAGCACAGTCAAATCCCCCTCAATTTTACCTAGTCTTAGCTCCATCCCCTTAAATCTTTCTGCCAATGCAAGCATATAGCTACGTATAATCAGTTCAATATTGTCCAGAAGTGACTTAGGAGTGGCGGATTGCGGGTCCACCTCCATCTGGATATGGGAAATGTCTGATTCTATGATTACTTGAGCTGGAGATGTCGGAGGAGTAGAGCTAACAATTATGGCTTGATTGGTGTCTAGGGCTCCCGTTGATGTTGTAGTAGCAGTGTTCATCTTTTTACCAAACTCGGAGTGACTTATCTTGGGCTTATTCACAGTTGTTGTTTTCCTTCTTCTTTTAGGTGGAGGGGGCCCAAGCGTTTTTTGTGTCACTAGCCTCGAGTTTTTGCCTCTTACAACTTTACCCGGCCTTATAGTAGGAGATATCAGGGACTTAGGAGTGTTATTAGCAGCAATAGTCACTATTGGAGTAGCTAGTTGGATTTGGGAGGGTGACACTGCCGGAGCTAAACAATCTTGAAGAAGCAAAGGTACACTGGGGGTCAATGAGGTGTTGACTGCTGAAGGGCTAATAAAATCGTCGACCAAAGAAACAGACATTATAGGTTCTGAGAGGGTTCTGTTTTTTATACGTTCAATAGACCGGCGGCGGTCGGCCCTCCTCTCAGCTAACGTGAGCTCCTTGTTGCCTTCTACGGCTGGTTTAAAAAAATAGTCATCCAGTGTTCGGTTAGTAATGTTTTTATCCAACCCCACTGGAGCAGGGCTTGTAGCCGCAGTAGCCATACAGTAAAGGGGAGTGATGGCAAGGTAAATACAAAACAAAACAGGGACTTACGAAAACCTTATGCCAGGACCTCTGGCCCAGCCCAGCCTCTTCCGGCCGTAGAGGGCCCGCCCTTTGCCCGGGCTTCGCCCGGCGTCCCGCGAGACGGGGGTGATGCGCTATTTGAGCGCCTCCAGGCGCGCTGATGACGCTGGTGACGCGGCGTGCGCCGCTTGGCCTTCTGGGAAATGTAGTTCCCTCGACCGCACTCCTCTCGGCCACCTCGTACTCCCAGATGGCAGTGGAGTCGGGCAACACACGGCGGGAGGCGGGAGGGCAAAGCAGCAGCAGATAAAGGCACTCCACAGGTCTCCCACTTGTCTGGGCAGCGGGCAGCAACAGGGTTTCGCCAGAAAAGAATCCCCCCCCCTCGACCGGGGTGATGCGCTATTTGAGCGCCTCCAGGCGCGCTGATGACGCTGGTGACGCGGCGTGCGCCGCTTGGCCTTCTGGGAAATGTAGTTCCCTCGACCGCACTCCTCTCGGCCACCTCGTACTCCCAGATGGCAGTGGAGTCGGGCAACACACGGCGGGAGGCGGGAGGGCAAAGCAGCAGCAGATAAAGGCACTCCACAGGTCTCCCACTTGTCTGGGCAGCGGCAGCAACAGGGTTTCGCCAGAAAAGAATCCCCAGTGTTATGGTAAGAAGTTATGTCTCTGTACTACACTTATCCTCAAGGCCAAATCGTGTAGGAGCCATTAGAACTTCTTGAAATTCCTCAGAGCACATCCCGAGATTCTTTCCCTAAAATTTTGGTTTTAAAAACACCAGGTAAGAGTTTTTAAGGTCATACGGCAATTTTTGTTTGAAAATTAAAACAGAATCGTTGCAGAATGACCAGCCATTTCTAGACTTTAAATAAGCTGTGTAATGTCCTGATGTTATTGAAGGACCGTCATGATATATAATTGCTGCAGTTACAAAAGTCCTTCCTGATATTGACAACTGTGAAGCCACAACATTTTTTAATTAAAGTTGTCAATTTTGTTCCATCAGGCCTACATCGTTGGAACATTAAAATGACATACTGGCCATATGTTCGTATAAATAATGTGGACATCATTTCAGATTTACATTGGCTACACTCCATGTTGTGATCAGCTGCTTTTACTAGTTTATTAAAAGAGACTGATTTACTGTCTGGCAAAGTTAAATATATAAATCTTTCTGAGTCTACACTAGTAGTACTTGATACCCTACAGTTCTCGCAGTCATGCTGCCATTGATAAGAAAGCCCAAACAGGTGATCTACATCTACACCTTCAGCATGCAATACATCAAGCATATACATTAAAAACTCCTGACAATCTTGCTGAATAGTTTGAGAGAATTGTGTTTGGCCTGAACATCTGTCTAACAGATTTCGAATTTCAGACACACTTTCTATTTTTGTTCTATCAGTGCTACATTTCTCTAACACAGAATTTAACAAACTTCAAAATCTTTGATCAGAATTGACCACAATCTCTTCTTTTACATTTTCTAGAGAAAACAAAACATTAACCACTACATTAGCATAGCAGTTGACACCAGAACTGTTTTCAAATTGAAAACCAACAACATCTTCAACAGAATCCTTTTTGTTTCTGCTTATAATTTCAGGTTCATCGACTTTTCGTCTTTTTGCTACAACCTCCCCAGTATTGGTCACATTTCTTCGTTTCCGGCCTACCACACGTTTCTCAAACAAAGGATATTGAGGCAAATGTGGCGCATACTCTCTTCTTAACCTATTGTATTCCTTAACACAATCTAGATCCGCACAAATGTTTGTGACATCACACTCAATCAAGTACAATCCCGATAAAGTTCTAACTCGTGACAATGCCACATATGCCATACCCTCCTTGAACACAGAACTGCCAATATTCACCAATGCACTGTCTACACTTAAACCTTGCGATTTATGGATTGTCACCGCATATGCCAAGCAAACAGGAAACTGCTTACGGCGAACATATAAGTCTTTTACAAGCAAAAATCTAGCAGAACAACGACCAATTAGCTGTACTTCCTCAATGCCATCAAATTTAATTTTTAAAAATTCAATTCCATCTCTATTTCTGTATTTTACAAAATCAACAACATTACCCATTGATCCATTTACCAGACCTCTTTCAACTTGTAAATTCCTTCTTAAAATTATACGGCAGTTCAAGCACACATTCAGAGTCTTTTCAAAACCTGCAGTTTTAGATATAGTCTTCTCTAATGAATCCAATTTTGTTTTCAAATTCTCAGACAAAATAATTGTTGATCCCATATGCTCTACTCTGTCAATAGCTTCCAGTTTCACAATCTGTTGCTTTTCTAAATGCAACATTTTGTTGTTGAATTTGGCACATTCTGCAAGAGTTGGCATCAAACATATTCCAGATTTCTTCTCAGTAATTTTCTGAAAAATATTCTCAGGCACAACATCTTGTTCTGGATATAAATTTGACAGTAATCGTGCATGTAAAGCTTCTTTCCCATGCTCGGTCACTTTTCCAATTCTAACATCTTGTAGAATAGTCTTGTAAACTTCATCCTTCGCCTGACGCATATTTTCATGCAGTTCAGCATAATTGAAGTTTAACCATATATTGACGTTGCCAATGCTCCCTAGGCACTTCCTGGTATCTTCATGCGTGAGCATTTTGAACACAGGTTTCCCTTTCACTGGTGTAAGCTGCAGAAGATCTCCGAAAACAATGATGTGTTTGCCACCAAATAACACATCATACTCTGTTTTGAGAACTTCTTGCATTCTCAAATGCACAAAGGCAAGCATGACATTGGAAACCATGCTTACTTCGTCAATGATAAGAAGTTTCATTTTCCTCAAGATTCTTGAAACTTCACAACAAGCATCTCCAGATAGCTTGTGATATTGTAATTTGTTGTCATGCTCCGCTGGCAGCATCAGTAAACGATGTAAAGTAATCCCTTTAATGTTATGTGCTGCCAGTCCAGTTGGAGCAGTGACAACACAAGACAGCGATGACTCTGTCCTTTCCTGCAAATAACATGAAATTGCTTTAATAAGGAAACTTTTTCCAGTTCTCGCTTCTCCACTCACGTACAGTCGGACAGGCTTCAACGACGTACATGAGCACTCTTTCTTGTCATGACTTAATCCATGATCAATTTGCATGGTAACTTCGTCATATATTTTCCTCTGCTCAACGTTGAGTTGTCTTTCCAACTCTTCTAAGTTAACCGCATCCTCCTGAGCATGTGCCATGGCTCTTTCCACTTCATTCATAGCAGTGGCAGTCAAAATCTAAATTTACCATGCACAGGTGGGAGCATATTTACAAGGAATTTGCTCCACGGGGAAAGGTCTTTTAATTTAATATGGGAAAAATAACATCAGAGACACTGAAATGCCTTATAAAGAAGCATACACCATTATGTCCTTGTCATAAATTTTAAAACCATTCCTTTTCCCCAAAAACGATTTTCAAATCATAATTTGAAAACACTCCACATGGGGAAATGACTTAAAATGTCCTTAAGACACATGAAAGCGTTTTTTGATTGCCTTTGCAGCATGTTTGGGTCACTTTTAACATGGCTATGTAACGCAAACATTCAAAATCTAAATTTGCCATGCACAGGTGGGAGCATATTTACAAGCAATTTGCTCCACAGGGAAAGGTCTTACATTAAATTGTTAATAATAACATCAGAGACACTCAATTGCCTTATAAAGAAGCATACACCATTATGTCCTTGTCATAAATTTTAAAACCATTCCTTTCCCCCAAAAACGATTTTCAAATCATAATTTGAAAACACTCCACATGGGGAAATGACTTAAAATGTCCTTAAGACACATGAAAGCGTTTTTTGATTGCCTTTGCAGCATGTTTGGGTCACTTTAAACATGGCTATGTAACGCAAACATTCAAAATCTAAATTTGCCATGCACAGGTGGGAGCATATTTACAAGCAATTTGCTCCACAGGGAAAGGTCTTACATTAAAATGGGAAAAATAACATCAGAGACACTCAATTGCCTTATAAAGAAGCATACACCATTATGTCCTTGTCATAAATTTTAAAACCATTCCTTTTCCTCAAAAACGATTTTCAAGTCATAATTTGAAAACACTCCACAGCTCCTATGCACATGAAAACCCTGTCAGTACTAATACTTCACATTTTCTCCAATTACAATTTCTCAAAGAAACAAAATCTATTTGTAAAACACTTGAGACAAAGCAACATTTGAAAAACACAACTTTCTTCATAATTTTCTCCTTAAAGCACACTATTCTCTATCTAAATTAAAGAAATCTTTTCTCACCTTAGCAAATACTTTGAGTTTCAAAACAGTCTCAGAAACACACCAATTTGTCTTCAGCAGAGCAAAAGGTATGCACTCCAGAGTCTGCAGCTATCAAAAGCACAGAAATGCTGTAATTCTTCACACATATCTCTCATGTCACCCAATCAAAACTCTTCCCTCACTTTTTTTCAAATCAAAACCCTTCCCCCCTCTGCCCTCTCTGCTTTTTTTGCATAGCAACCACCTCTTCGAAGACCTCTGGTGTTTGCAAGTTCACCCAACAATGTTGCAATTGAACTCTGAACTCTCAGTGCACCTGCATATCCAGTGCATTCTTTCATTTAATGATTTTTTCTTGACCACTCAAAATACATCTTTCAAATAACTCATCCATGCACCCTAACTTTCTGTTTTCAGCAATCAAAATCCACCAATCACTGTTACTGCTTCATTAACACAGAAACTCCACAGTTTTTTTCATTTTAAACTCTTATTTTTTCAACTGCCATTTCATTGCCACACTTCATCTGACTGCAGGAGAACCTTCTCTCACCATGTTTTCTGTCTGGATTGTTGGACATAGTTACATCTATTGGGCTCAGAGGTATGCTGAGAACAGAAATTTACCTAACCTCAATTTACAAAATGTGGAAATTAAGTGGTTTGGCCACAGAGGATTAAAATGTCACCAATTGATACCATTGGTGAAAACCTTTATGCATTTGCCAAAACCTGACCTGTTAATTGTGCACTGTGGAGGTAATGATTTGGGCACTTTGACTGGGGTAGGTCTGGAAATGCTTTTAAAGGACACCTTTGAGCAATTAATGGCACTTTTTCCTCAGACTGCCTTGGTATATTCAAATATATGCCAAAGACAGAAATGGAGGTGGTCAAACCAATTTTGTCCACAAATTGAGAAGTCGAGGGAGCATGTAAACAAATCTGTTTCAGCTTACATGAGAGACCATGGAATGGGCTCCGTGTACAACAATAACTTGCGTTACTACATGCAAGATATCTACAGAGGAGATGGAGTTCACTTCTCAGATGAGGGCAACAGAATTTTCATTCTGAATTTAAGACTGTGCATTGGTACCTACTTATAAGTACCTAAATGTACCATAAACCCAAAAGCTCTTCTCAGAGCTACCCTACATCTGATCACTCACAATTATTATTTTTCTCTAACTTTTTTCACAAATTTTCAACAAAGTACGCTCCCCGGGGCGCTACCCGGTACGCGAACCGGAAGCTAACCTCGCGACATTTTAAATATTTTTTTTTTTTTTCCGCACATATAAGCCTCCTCAGCCACCCTCAGAAAACCTAGGGGGTCAAGATAAGTCTACCGTGCCCCCTTCTACCCATTCTGAACATTATTTGCCCTCCATCTTGTATCTTAAGTCGACCGAAACACAAAATGGTGGACTCCCGTAACGCTTAAGGTTCGCGTACCGGGGCGCTCCCCGGGAAGCACTCCATCAAAAAAGGTGGGAAAGTAATTTACAGAAAAACGACTGGAGACACTCTCACAAAATATAGATTAGCTCATACTACATACCAATCCCTATCATTTTCACAAATTTGATTGAAATTCCATTTAGCCATTTAGCCTGTAGACCTCTCTAAATACCGTGAGGTAAATTACTTCTCAAAACACATCTGAAGTGTTGGAATTGACATCCAATGAAAATGTTACTTTCATTATCAACTTTTATTACCTGACATTTGATTGGTTATATACCTGAATATATATAAAGGAAGAGAAGGAAACACAGCCATTTTGACTACTACTTCTTGTTGTACATTTCAATTGGATTTTCACTAATCACTTCAACTTCTTTGTAAAGGTAAGTTGTTATTTTTAAAACTGAAGTAAATTGTGCACCAAAATTAATATGGTAAACTTTTTCTGATAGTTATATACTATCCCTCTGTAGTAGTTATAGATTTAGATAGACTTCTCTGTTATAGTTATGGATGGAGTTAGGTTTCTCTTGTATAATTATGAAATTACTTACGTTAAATCACACACACTTTTTTATATTCCTACTTCCACTCTGATACTATACACTGCCCAAAGATAAATTCACTGATAAAAACTGCCTATCTAAAATTAATCCCAACAGTGCCCTATCTCTACTAATATATATATTGTTTTTATCCAAATTTCAGGCAACATGGAAAGCGAACAGAAAGTTTCATTTCAAATTGTCCTGCAAGAGAGCAGCCAAGAATTAATTGATCCAAATGATATAGAATTTATGGATGAAACTTGGGACCAAGAACTACTGCAATGTGTGCAAGCAGTAGATGACCTCCTTCAAAATGAGGACATTTTACACCCTCAGAGATTACAAACTATGTTCATGGAAAATGACGACATTTCAGACAGTGAAATGTTAGAAATGTTATTAAATTTTGAAACACAATCACAATAATAAATAATTGCTTAAAAAATAAAGAAATTAAAAAATAATCAACAAAACCAACAATCAATTAACATACAGTATTCGAAAAGTCTATCATTCTTTTTTGCTTATAGTACGCTCCCCAGTACGCTTCCCGGTTCGCGAACCGGGCGCTCCCCACGCAAAGGCCCTTTTAAAGCCTCCACATCAAACCTAGGGGGTCAGGGAGGATCTACTATGCCCCCTTATGGTCATTTCCCCCTTTCTTTTGGCCTCCTCTTGTCTCTCGATCCTACCGAGAGACAAGATGGCGAACGCTCCGGACTGTTTAGAATGTTGACAGACACCGGAGAGCCAATCAGCTTCGCGTCGCGAAGTTCCGTTACGCGTAAAGTACGCGAACCGGAGCGCTGCCCAGAGCGCGCTTACAGATATATATCTTTTTTTAAACGTTAATTTCTCAAAATCCACTGGAGCACATATATTGAGACCTAGCAAAGGCACATCGGGCTAACAGTCCCTACAATTTTGCCAAGTTTCGTGCAAATCCATTCAGCCATTCGGGCTAAAAGTGAGGCCAACCGCCCTATGGAAATTAACATTGGAAAAACACGTTTTGGGACCCCCCTTTTTTCTCAGCCCCCCCTTGACGAACCCCCCCAAATTTTCAGGGGCTGCTCAGAAACAAAATGTTCCATTTTCCTGAAAATTTCAGCCAATTCCGTCCACAAACGCCAAAGTTATTAGACATAGAATTTTCAACTATATATACCTACTGGCGACCTCCAGTAGGTAATATATATATATATATATATATATATATATATATATATATATATACACACACACACACTTCTGACTGGCCCAACAACTGGCTGGCAGTGAGATATGAAACCGTGGAGTCGACGGAGGGAGGGAAAGTGAAAGTGCGCGATGCGCGCGCTGCCAGCCTCCGGGACATGAGACGTGCACACGAACGGAGTGCACATCTCCTGTCCGCTCGTGCCACCTCCTGTCTCCCTTCGGGACAGAAAGCGGCAGCAATAGTCTCGCAAGCGAATTAGCGCATGCGCTGCATTCGCACGCGAGACCTAAAAAGGGCACAGTCTAAACCAAGACCTACCTTTTTGCGAAATTTGGAGTAATTCCGTTCAGCAGGTCGGGCTTTAGCCTGTAATAAAGTTCCTATGGAAAATAACTTGGAGAAAACGCGCTTTAGGACCCTCCTTTTTTCTCGGCCCCTGCTTGACGAATCACCCCGAAACTTTCAACACACAATCTGAGCAGTCCAAACCTATTTTTTGGAAAATATCACGAAGATTCGTCAAACGCTGCCAAAGATATTTGCAAATCAAAAAACACTTTTCCTATGGAAACTAGGTTCTAACTATAACTACCTACTGGCGACCACCACTAGGTAATTTATATATAGTTCATAGAAAAAACCATAGGTTTCAGGGGTGTTATAGTTAGCTGGACATTTCACTGGTACAAAACCTTAGAAATTCCTCCTTTATAGTTAGTTCTGCTAACTATAACTCGCGCGCCCGCAATGCACTGCTGATGATGTCACATATTACATCATTAATGACCTGGTCAGTGACATCACTGATGACGTCACTGATGACCTCTTAAATGACATTACTGATGACATGGCTGTTGACATCATCCAGTGAATGTCGTTTAGTTTGAAACTTAAATATGTATTATATATACACCAATCTGTATTGAAGATTGAGTGGATATATAACTGTCTGTATGGAGGATTTGGTAGCTTTCCGACTGTGTAAGTGAGTAATTAAAAGTGTCTCACTTAATACATGGGTTAGTAACTAAACTATGTGAATGTGTGCATCACTGTCTCTGTTGTATAACATGCTGCATCAGTTGGTCACTAACTACATGAGTGTGTATATTAGTTATTGATTAGTTGGCTGAGTATTTGAATGGGAAAGTGAGTTTGTGTGTGGTTGGATGGGGTGTGTGTAACTATAGTTGTGGAACTCGCTTCCGCTGGCGCTACGCAGCACCTCCAATCTGCTTCAGTTCAGGAAGAGCCTGAAGTCCTGGCTTTTTAATCTTTAGGCTTTTTAATCTTTAGGCTTTTTCTGGTGGGTTTTTCTTTTCTTTCTTTGTATCTGTTGTTCCTTGTTGTGTTACTCTACACCGAGCTGCCTGTGGAAAGCGCCGGGACACTCTTTCAGAGTAGCCGTGCGCTATATAAACTCAATATAACATAACATAACATAACATATACATAGATGTGTGAATGGTTGATTGACTAGGTGTATAGGTTTAATAGTGTGTGTCAAAACAGTTGTTTGGGTGACTGAGTGTATTTATTTGTGTGTTGGTGAGCGAATATATGTGTCAGTTGTACATCTTCAACAAAGTAAAAAAATAAAAGGCATTGTATGTGAGAGTTGGTGTATATAAATAAGTATATGTAAGAGTCAGTGATTGTGAGAGTAACTATATGAATGAGTGTATAATTGTAATGGTGATTTTTTAACATATTAACTATGAGTTACTATGTGTTTGAATACATGAAGTTTTGTGTGTATAATTGTGTGAGTAAATGTAAGTGTGATTCATTTTTTTTATGAGTGAGTAGGATGACTGCATAACTGACTAAGATGACTGCTGATGTGTCAATGTCTATATATGTGTATAAGTGCCTTTGAGAGTGTTCTATTAATTAGTGAATGCATGTATAAGTGATTCTGTTGTTGAATGGGGAGTTGTGTGTGTAGTCTTAGGAATCATTGAGTGGGTATGTAATAACTGGTATTGGTGTATCAATGGCTTCAAATATGGTACACTGTATTTTACAGTGAGTGATGAAAGGTTATACTAGTGTATGATGAGGTGTATCGGATTGTCACGTGGATGATGTCAACAGTGATGTCATCAGTGATGTCACCGACCATGTCATGAATGATGTAATATGACATAATCAGCAGTGCATTGCGGGTGCGCGAGTTATAGTTAGCAGAACTAACTATAACGGAGGAATTTCTATGGTTTTGTACTAGTGAAATGTCCAGCTAACTGCAACACCCCTGAAACTTATGTTTTTTCTGTGAATTTCCAAGGTTTTTGAAATGCTAATTTCTAACAATAACGTCTCTGAAACCTATAGTTTTTTCAGTGAATTTCTAAGCTTTTTTTAAATGCTAATTTCTAACTATAACGTCTCTGAAACCTACGTTTTTTTCAGTGAATTTCAAAGGTTTTTTAAATGCTAATTTTTAAGTGCAATAGTAGTTATATCTATTTTTTTGTACTAATTTTCTACAGTTTTTTAACAGTTTATTTATAAATATTTTATTAATTAAATAACATATTTTTCTGAGTCGTGCACCCAAAGCGTACACATCACGGTGGGTGCGGGGATTCTATCCGCTGTTTTAGAAAAGTCGTGAAGGATCTGCGTACAGTGTGCGACGGCTGCGTGTTTTTCAGTTAAATCATATACATTTAATATTACGTGATTTGCGCGATTGGTATGCGGCCAGTCGGCGACTCCTGCGCATTCGCGACACATGCCCATTAGGGTATGCGCCGCTTGACTCCAGTGGCGTGGAGAGCACTGGACCCACGTCTGGGAGACTTATTTGTTATTAAGCTTCCTAATTTCCCCATTTACTACAGTCTCCTCATTAGGAAATACTTTCAGTTTTTTTACTTTGATACCATCAATAAGGCATTCAGATGTGTTGCACATTTGCCATAAATTCAGAATGTTATCACTCTAGTTGCTCATTAGATCACTGTAGTAAAGCTTCTGCTCACCAGGGAAGTCTGCTGCTGGTATTCAAAGTGCATGTTTCAGTCTGCATGTCAGAATTTGTTTTTATGAAATAGAAGAGGATTTGAGAAGTCACTCAAAATGTGCCCTAATTTTTTTTTCTTCAGCACTAATCATAATTTCTATGGCAAAATGAAGCCCCTCATTTTGTTCCTTTGCAAATTAAATGTTTTAAGCGTTACCACTTTATTCCACTCAAGATGGCTTCAGGTGTTCCATACTTTTGTCATAAGTAAGACTGTTAGCGCTCTAGTTGTTCTTTAGAACACTCTAGGACATTCTGTCATTGGGCTACACTTGGGCTACATCTGGGTGATATTTGTGCTACATTTGGGCTCTTTTGTCTCTGGTGGCCATCTTGGGAGACTTATTTGTTATGAAGTTTCCTAATTTCCTCACTTACTACAGTCTCCTCAGTAGGAAATACTTTGTTTTTTACGTTGGTTCCATCAAGAAGGCATTCAGATGTGTCACACATTTGCCAAAAATGCTGAATGTTACCACTCTAGTTGCTCATTAGATCACAGTAGTAAAGCTACTGCTCACCAGGGAAGTCTGCTTCTGGTATTCAAAGTGCATGTTTCAGTCTGCATGTTAGAATTTTTCAATGAAATAGTAGAGGATTTGAGAAGTGAAAATGTGCCCCAAATTTTCTTTCTGCAGCTCTAATCATAATTTCTATGGCAAAAAGAAGCCCCTCATTTTGTTCGCGCAGCCCCCCTCCCACTTAATACAAAGCCCTGGGCAGTGGTGGTCCTTGGGGCTCAGGGGTCCGTAGCGGACCCCCTGTTTTGAATATTTAGTGCCCTGGGGAGGTGGTGGTCCCTGGGGCGTGTGGGGGGCTCGAGAGCCCCCACACAGGTTAATTTAATTTTTTAAAGAAGTCCCGGGGGTGGCGGTCCCTGGGACTGCGGGGGGCACTGTGCCCCCCCACACTCATAATTGGAGCCCCGGGGGGTGGTGGTCCCTAGGGCTTGAGGGGCCTTAGAGGCCTCCCGACTTAAAATTAACAAGCCCCGGGGGGTGGCGGCCCCCGGGGCTGCGGGGGGCCATGAGCCCCCCGCTAATATTCCTGCTTTGCCCCAGAGGGTGGCGGTCCCCGGGGCAGTGTGGGGGGATTGAACCCCCCCCCCACACACTTTTCTTTTGTCATGCCCCCGGGACCTGGCCCACCCGGGGCTTTAATTAAATTAAGCACAGTTTTTTTCATTTTTTCAGCAGGATCCGCGCACTCAGTGCGAATCTCGGCATTTTTTTAAGCAGGCCTACGGTGTCCGGGTGTTTCAACACTGCCCCCTCTTCTTGTTTTCCACATTCATTTAACTACCATCTTCTGCCTCGCTTCTACCGAGGCACAAGATGGTTCCCAACAGTTCCTGATTTAGAGTGTTCACAGCCAATTAGAATACAGCTCGTGATCGGCAGGGTGCGCGGATCCTAATCTGCAGGGTGTGCGGATCCTAATCTGTATGGTGCGCGAACCCTCGCGGCCATAGATATTCAAAGTTTTTTAAATTTCATGTTCACTACTGAACGAATTTACCCCATTTAACAAAAAGGGTTCTTTCTTTTGCCAAATTTGGTGTAATTCCATTCAGCAGTTCGCCAATGGGAAATTGCATGGGGAAAACACGTTTGGGACCCCCCCTTTTTTTCTCGGCCCCCGCTTGCCGAACCACCCCGAAACTTTCAAGACAGGAGCGGACCGTAGCGGACTCGAGTTTTGAAAATTTCGTGAAGATTCATCAACCGGTGCCAAAGTTATTGGGAATAGAAAGGTGCGAATTTCCTATGGAAAATAGGTCCTAACTACCTAACTATAACTACCTACTGGCGACCTCCAGTAGGTAAATGTGTGTATGTATATATGTGTGTGTGTGTGTGTATATAATCACTAAAAAAAACTGATTTCAGGGATGTTCTAATTAGTTGGACATTTCACTCGTACAAAACCATAGAAATTCCTCCGTTATAGTTAGTTCAGCTAACTTTAACTCGCGCGCCCGCAATGCACTGCTGATGATGTCACATATTACATCACTCATGACATGGTCAGTGACATCACTCATGACATCACTGATGACATTTCAGATGACATCACTGATGACAACACTGATGACATTTCAGATGACATCACTGATGACATCACTGCTGACATCATCCAGTGAATGTGTGTTTTTTTTAATTAAATATGTTTATCTCAAGGTCGATGGAATAATAAATGTGTATATAAGTGTCCAAATGGATGATTTCTTTTTGTAAAATTGATTGTATAACTGACTAAGTGTATCTTAGTGAATACATGAGTAATGTTTAAATATGTAAATATCTGTATCAGTTTCTGACTTTGTGTATAAGTGGCTGCATGGGTTGGTGAGTAGGTCTATATGGGTTATTAGTTATTTTTTTGAGTATTAGTATGAGTGTCTGAGTGTCTGTATGGTTCGTTGGGGGGTATCCCTTCGTGCCTAGATATAGGTATGAGTGACTAACTGTTTGTATGTGTTGAAGAAGCATGTGTGCAGGTCTGTATGGGTGGATGAGTGTGTGTATGGGTGTGTTAGTGAGTGAATGACTGTCTCAATAGTGTCTTTATGAGTAACTACATATGTTTTAAACTAGTATATGTGAGTATTGGTGTATATAAGTGAGTATATGTGAGAGTGAGAGATTGGAAAAATTCCTGTATAAATAAGTATGTGTTTCTATAAATGATTGTTTAAGAGAGTAATCATGTGTAAGTTTCTGTAGAAGTAAGTGTGGTGGTGTGTGTATAACTGTATATGCAAGTAAATGGATCTTTGATACTTTGTTTGCATGTGTGACTGTGTGTGAGTAACTATGGATGAGTGTTGGTGTGTAACAGGATGTTTAGGTGTATGAGTACATATGATGAGTGAGTACATGTATGAGTGACAGTATTGGACTGTTGGTGAATGAGTGGAAGTGTGTGTAGATCTTTGAATTACTTAATGGGTGTGTTGTAACTGGTATTGGTATGTCCATTGTTTTGAAAATGTTCGTTTTTATTTTTGAGTGTGTGTATATCAAAGGTTATATTAGGGTAAGAGGAGGTCTGCCACTCTTATCACAAGGATGATGTCATCAGTAATGTCATTTGAGATGTCATCAGTGATGTCATTTGAGATGTCATCAGTGATGTCATGAGTGACGTCACTGACCATGTCATGAGTGATGTAATATGTGACATCATCAGCAGTGCATTGCGGGGCGGGCAAGTTATAGTTAGCTGAACTAACTATAACAGGGGAATTTCTATGGTTTTGTGCGAGTGAAATGTCTAACTAAGTATAACGCCCCTGAAACCTATGATTTTTTCAGCTTTTATTCTTTCTTCAGATTACATTTTCATGTAAACAATACATCACATCAGCCATAAAACAGCCAACACGTGTTTCACTCTCCACTGCACTTCTTCAGGGCTGTCATAAACATAGAATAACAGAAATTAAAATCTAACATTAACCTAAATATTATCATGTACATATTTAATCTATTTAACAACACACTCCACATTTGTGGTAACCATTATTGGTACACTTTATTCACAATTTTATTACAGTGTCTTTCTTAATGACTGTCGTCATGTCTACGATGGGTACTAGAACTTTTCCCACTTCTATGAACCTCAAATTCACAAATTCCATCCTATTCCATATTAAATTGTTGTTGTGTTCTTACATCAGCTCTTTATCCATTCATCTCACTGTCTCCATTCCAACCCCCATCTCTTTGCAATGTTTTTTTGAAGTCTCAAATTCAATTTCACATACTCCTGCGCAGTTATTTACCTTATTTGCCATGTCTTGTGTTCTAAATTCCATTTTCCCATATTTCAATAATATAGTCTTGCTTCATCTGTTTATTCTGTTGTGAAAAGCACAGTGATCAGCTTCTTAAATCTCTTGATCCTCCATAATTTTTCACTAAGTCAATACTCCATAATAATATGTTTTCTCACCTTTTCTTTCCGTATTTGGTGATCTTATAATCCAAAGTCAGCTACAGTATTAATTGTCTCTTGTCATGATTAAATTGGAAACAAAGTGGAGAGCTCCTGTTTAGGCCGCAGTTCAAGCTCCTTCATCATCTCTAGATCCATGAAGCGCAGAGCTCCTAGACAGGTCGGAGTCAGATAGGGAGGGGCGCAGGGTTCCTGGAGGGGTCTGGGACACAGCTCAGGTTAATCAGAGAGTTAGTCGGACTGGGAGTGGCGGACCTCTGAGTTGAAGCATCTGAGGGAGGGCGCTGGGACGGTGCACCTGGTGAGCCGGATACCTCCCCCCGGTGATCGTTTTTCTTACGTGACCTATTCCGGCGTCTTTGGGGTTTAGGCAAGATTGGGTGGGGCTGCAGGGGGCTCGACGGTTTGGGGAAGATGACGCCCGGTTCAGGCGGGCCGATCTTCCGTAAGCCGTGTCTATGCCACCTGGGGGCTGTCTAAGGAGAAAGTTCTGTCTTGGAAGACCACCCTGAGCCGGGCCCGGGAAGAGAAGACCGTAACGAAGACCCAAGTTGCGGAGCTTCTGTTTGACCTCATCATAGGTTCGACGCTGGGCTTGCACCTCCCTGGTGTTATTTGAGAAGACCATGATTTTGTTGTTTTTCAACAGCAGTGGACCCTGTTCCCTAGCCGCCTTGACGATGGTGTCTCTGTCCCGGAAATTAAGGACTCTCAGGATTATGGGTCTGGCAGGAGCCCCGAGTGGAGGCTTTGGGGCCAGGGAGCGATGTGCCCGCTCAACAGCGAACCAGGGTGAAAGACACTCCTTGGGCATCTATGAACATACCCAGTTTTCCACGAACGTGTCTGCATGACCATGCTCCGTTCCTTCGGGAAAACCTACGAGGCGTAGATTGTTTCTTCTTGACCTGTTTTCGGCATCCTCCGCCCGTCGGTGGAGCTCTGAGGTCTGGGTCTGGAGGCGGGCCACCTGAATCTTAAGCTGGCCAATATCCTCTTCCGCCGTGGAAATGCGGGATTCCGCCTCCGTGATTCGTGCCGTTTCATTGCGCAGATCTGGCCGGATAAGGGCCACATCCACCCTCACCTCACCAATCTTATTTTTGTCTGAGGCCTGCGATGCGCCTATCGCCTGAAGGATGGTGGAGAGCTCGTCCCCGGCGGGGGCAGGGGCACTGGATGCCCCATCTCCAGAATCTCGCTCCGACGTGGTAAATTGCTCCATTTTGGTTTGGGTTGGAGGGGCAGGGTTCTGTGTGGTGCGGTTCCTGCCCATCGCCACCAAGGATGAAGGCCGGCCCCGGCTCAAGCAGGGGGGAAACAGAGGTTTTGCAGAGGAGGAGGGGGTCCCCGGTCACCCAGGCCATCAATACTCAGGTCCGGGTGCCCAGGTCCGCCCCCCCCAAACCCCCGTGAATAGTGAGGCGGCTTCCGAGCCCCAGTGTCGGGTCTGCGGGTAGCACCCCAGTGAAAGGCAGCTAGGTCGGGTCAATTAGTATCTACAGCGACAGGTCCACCGCCCGGACCCCTCATCCGGCAGGGACGGCCTCTCCCCCAAGAAGGTAGCCTGAAACAGGAGTGGGTTAGTGAGGAGACAGGTTCTGTGGTGGGCTCCGCCTCCGACCCTGGCCAGCCGGAACAGAAGGGGCCCCAACCGTTCCCAGGGAGGCACCCCTCCGATGAAGAGCAAGGCGTATAAAGGAGGGAGAGTAGTCAATGAGGGAGGAGGAAGGGGGGCGGAGGCACCGTTAGCCCCCTGCGCCGCCGCCCGACTTGGTGGCCGGCCCCCACTCCCAAACCCCAAACACCGGTATACTGGTGGCAAGGGCAGCAGCAATGAAGCCGGTGCACTCTCGCAAAGTCACAGTGGGGGATGGTTCATGTCCCGGGCAGTCTAGGCATTCGCCACGAGGGGAGCCCACCAGAGGCTGCAGCGACGGGGAGCCCGCAGGCCACAGCCCCACGTGGGACACCAGATGGTCCAGCCGCCACAGGCCCGTGGCCGACAGTGCCGGTGACTTGGGGGAATAGGCCCAGAACTGAGGAGGGGGGAATCGGGAGAGCGATAGAGGCTGGGGGTACCTGGTCCCTCCGCCCTGCCACCTGACAAGATGGCCGGACCCCCACCCCAGTTCCCACTCACCGGTGCAACGCTGCTGTGTCGTCAGAAAGTCCCAGATGCCCCCAGGGCAAGCTGCCGCCGGTCCAGTGTCGGCGTGGGCAGGCCGGACCCGTAGAGGCCCCGCCAAAAGTCACAACGTCAAAGTGTCTCACAGCTCTCCAGGCGGCCCCAAGAAGGCCTTGAGGCGGCGCCCCTTCGCAGGATCTAGAGGGCGTCCGCCGGCAGTAGTTCCAGGAGAGATAAACACATGTGGGGAAGCCCGAGGAATGCCCCGGCCTCTGTGCCACCGCCCGACAATGGCGGCCGAGGCCTGCGATGGGTCCAGGGGGCGCTCCGATGTGATCCTCGGAGGGCAGCAGAACGATCCCTCCGGCCAGTCAAGCACCGAGCCACAGAGCACCACACGCCTCTTCCGACTGCTGGCGCGGGCAGAAGGGTCCGACCCCGGGTCTAACCAGCAGGCTGCACCAGACGTCTGAAGTTTATGCTTTCTCTCTGATTTTAGTGCATCACATCCGACCCATTAGTCCTCTTACCTTTACTTTGCAAACATTATCACTTTCTTTACAACATAAAACATTAACCTTTTTCTTCATCATTCACTATTTCAGCCTGTCACATAATAGCAACCCTGTGGTATTTTGTGTTCAAACCTTTTTAGGTCGAGTCTAGCGTTGCAGTGTGCATGCGCTGCTCGCTCTGCGAGGCATGCAGTAGTATGGTGTGTAAGCCTCGCCTTCTCTGCCCCCATATTTTTGATTGGCTGGTGTCATTGTCCTTGGTTAATGCTGGCTTCCAATTGATAACGAGGCTTGTTAGTCCCTCCTTGTTACCGCCTTATCTCCTTTGTGACCGCCCATGACTGTGGTAAATAAATAAATAATACCTCTCTTTTTGAATGCATAAATGAATAACAGATAGCTCAATAAATAAGAGTCAAGATTCGAGGTAGTAGGAGTTTGCAGGTTTATTACAGCATAAAGGACAGGAACAGGACAACCTGCACGGGAACAGAATGGTAAGCCCTGGCAGCGCTGCCAGGATCTGGACAAGAAGGCTAGGAAGGATAACTTTTTAATAACAGTACATGAGCATATATACATAGCGCAAGCACATAGCATTACATTGCAATAGGCGTAGCAGTGGGTGGAGCAATAGGCGTGACGCGTAGCAGTCGCGAAAGATAAGGGTGAAAAGAGGTGTAACAGGGCGTATACATAGACATGTGATGCAAACGTAACAGAATATGTCATGAATGGGGCGGAAACCATGGAGGGGGCTACCTGAGGAGCCGGGACCTCTGACCTGATGGTGCGCGCAAACTGGCAATGACGTATCACTAGGAGAAGCTGGGGGCTATGAACTCTGTGCTAGGAGCAGAGACTGAAGTCTGGAGAGTCAGGGCGACATGTACCTAAGCAGTATCTAGTATCTGATGTTTAGAGAACATGTTGATGGAATCCAAAAGTTATCGGGGTAAAGGCGAACAGACTCTAAGACTGGAGCGTGCATTACTCTACATGTAGTGCGTGATGAAGAATATTAAATGACCATTAAATGCAGTATTTCTCTAACGTGGAGACGTAAAGGCTAGACAATGACGGAAACTATTGATGGGATTCAGTAGCTTAGGAATGCAGAGAAGGAGGACTGAACTGATAACTGGAATCATAACATACTCTTGGCAGACTCAGAGGCAGAGCCAGGCTGAGCCGGGCACTGCGAGGCAGGAAGTAAGTGAAGGGTCGAGGATACAGGTGGGGGCTGTATCGCTCCTCAGCGAGGCTTCAGGAGACAGGAGCTGAATCTGGTGTCCGGGCCCTTTTGAGGCCTAGAAACGGGGATTTTACAATGGAATAACGTGCACACTGAGAAACGTGGCAACGTAACTTTACATAGGCCTGATATTCGTAGTATTCACGAGAACTGGAAACTGGAGGTGGACACAACTGTAATTGCGTCTGTAATCAAACATAGGGAATAACATATGCATATTAATCATGCACATATAACATATGATGGAGGACGCGTAGGGACACAGAACATGGCAAAATTTACTTTTCCACATTCCCTCCTTGTCACTACGTTTCCTTCAGGAAACATCAATATTCATGATACCATCTATCATTTCATACAGTATCATTTGCTCGTCTCGAATTTTCTTGGAACGGGATTTAGAACGGGGCTTGGGACTAGGAATACAAGAGGTAGCACAAATGCCGCAAATCGCAGGGCCACATTGTATACAGAGGCAGCAGCTGAATATGATCGCTACTGCAATACCTAGAAAGGACAGGACTTTCCATCCCCAGGCGGAAACTATGTTCCAGAACCAACCGGACCACGTCCAGGTGCCTGGATCTTGGTGTAACAGATGGGCAATTTTATGGAGTCTGGTTATAGCTGAATAAACAGACGGCGCGTTATTTGGAATGAAAATGCAGCAACTAGATCCGATGACTCTACAGGCCCCGCCCCTATCGGCCAATATGACGTCAAGGACGAGACGATTCTGGAGCACGACAATTCTCATAAAGGATTGTTCTTCGGTTAAATTACTTAGAGCAGAAGTAGTCTCAATTACTACTGCTTCGAGTGTTCTGGTTAATCTACGTATCAGTTTACTATTCACAACTGTACCTAAATAAGGGAAAACACCTTTATTGATATCTATATATTGTTCTAGAGCAGTTTCAGTATAATCGACAATCGGGAGGTTTCTCTTGTGTCTTGTATGTACTAGGTGGGAATTCCTATGGTAGTCGGGTGGGGCTAGAAAAACAGGTGGCAGTAGGAAGGCAATGTAACAGGTTCCCTCCCAATCGAGGGGCAGACGAACATATGCGGTTTGACCACAAATAAAATAAGAATGACGTGAAGCTTTGAAAATAGATTTCCCACTGTCACTATATTTGACAATAGTAGTACAATCGCTATGTCCTACATGTACGGAACCATTATTTCGGACACATAATTCGCCTTTGACTGGTAGTACTGAAATTGCAGGTAAGTCTGGAGTAGTATCAGACTGAACATTCAGGACCATGAAATTCGAAGAATAATTACCTAAATTATACACTTCATTTTCTAGATCTAACCCGGTTCTGCGGGGGAGACCTTGCTTGTCTGGAAAACATGTACTGTTAAGAAAAGACATATCTGTTGAGGATGACGTTAACGTGGACCATGCTCCACACGAACCATTATGTGAAAACGGATAAGGAAAGAGTGGCAGAACTCCCTTCGGTATCTGGAAAGGGGGGAGTCGACCACACACCCAACAATTAGTGGCATTGCTGGTCTGGTGTGAATAATGTAACATGCGGATAAAAGAATTATTTCGCATAGCGAGGCGGTAAGAGAGTTCATGAGGAGGCAGATCACTAAACATGTGTTCTACTGTAACATTAGAAGACTTATTTACATGAGAAACTGGAAAATACAGATAAAATGCATAACTGGTGCAGGAAATCATAATGCTGAGAAATAATATGAAACTTAGAAAAACGATACATCGAATTGAGTTTTGACTAACTCTCTCACTATGGGGGTCTATTTTATACATGTCAGAAACAGTCTAACCGTTTCACCTAGGGGAGGACTTAGACAATCAAACTGGCTGACTTATTTTACTAGACCGGAGTTTCAACTTATACTCCTGTTGCGGAGTTTTCTCTAACGGGGAGGGTGCAGTATCATTGTTCTTTGCGGGACAGTCCTTGAGAATAGTACTTTGGCAATCCTTCAAATCCTGGGAAATGTTCTTTGAGACGGGTTTCAGTCCATAAAATTTCTTTACGTGCGAAAGGTGCACCCAGCCTTTGCGACCCTCCAACTTCACGGCTGTACGTGTGGCGAGGAGGACCTGTCGGGGCTCCTTCCAGCGAGGCTCTAGCGGACTTGAGCGGTCAAAATTCCGGACAAGAACCATGGATCCTGGAACGATTTCATGCGGTGCTACCTCGGTATTGTCTGGAAATGCGGCAGCAACCTGTGAACGACAAGAGTTGAGGGCAGACATCAAGGAAGCTAGGTAATCTGTCAGCATATTACTTGAAACATCGGTAATACTTCGGGGTCTAGGTGTACCCCACATGTTAGGGGGGCGGCCGAAAACGACCTCATACGGGGACAGACCTGATCTGGAATGTGCGACCATGCGCATATAGAACAAAGCGACTGGCAGAGCTACTAGCCAGTCCACACCTTTCTCTTTACATACTTTGGCGATGCGAATTTTCAGGGTCTGGTTATGTCTCTCTACGAGACCTGCTGCTTCAGGATGGCGTACACAATGGAACTTCCACTGGTACCCTAACAAAAGGGAAACATGCTTCATTAATTCTGAGGAGAATGGCTGGCCGTTATCAGAATATACGACCCTAGGGAGTCCATAACGGGGGAAGAACTCACGAACCAACTGCTTGGCAGTGGTCGCGGCTGTGTAATCTGGGACTGGATATGCTTCTGTCCACCTGGACAAAGCGCATACAACTACGAGGACATACTTGAAACCTCGACATCGCTCCATCTGAATATAATCCATCTGGAGGACTTCAAAAGGGTGGTCAGGGGGCTGGAATCCCCCTTGTTCCACCGGGACACTTTTACCTGGATTAAACTGGCAACATATCATACAGGTACGGACTTTCTGCTTGGCTGCAGCTCGTAAATGCTTGTTGAACCAAATGTTCTGGATACTGTCTAACATAGCTTTTTCTCCTAAATGTGCTGGACTATGTGCGGTATTGATAATGACTTGAACCATAGAGTCGGGGAGAAACCATGTGGCTTTTCCTTTCGTTAACCATCCTTGATCTGTCTGGACCCCTCCTTGTTCGGACCATTTCTTGATTTCTTCGGGAGTAGCATGTAACTGGATATCTATGACATCTTGAGTAGGGTCCTTAACTGTCATACATGTAGTCGGATCTGGAGTGTGTGTCATGTTAACTGGAATGTCTGGAGTCTGTGCTGTAAGCTTGGCTGTGCGATCTGCTAGATCGTTACCCTGGGAAATAATGTCAGTAACTTTCGTGTGTGCCTTGCATTTCATGATAGCAATGGATGTCGGTAAATGTATGGCATCTAACAGAGCTTGAATAAGGAGACCATGCTGAATCTTGGTTCCATGAGAAGTCATGAAACCTCTCTCCTGCCAGAGCACTCCAAAGTCGTGTACGACTCCAAATGCGTAGCGTGAATCGGTGTAAATATTAACTTTCAAGTTCTTAGCGTGTATGCAGGCTTGTGTCAGAGCAACTAGCTCTGCTGCTTGAGCGGACAGGGTGTCAATACGGTGTGTCTCAATAACTTCGGTGTCGGTAGTCACTGCATACGCGGCGACTAGTTCTCCTGTACTTGTTCTCATACATGAACCATCCACATAAAGTGTCAGGTCGGGATCTGGTAATGGAATATCTGTCAGATCTTGTCTTGGCTTGGTCGTGATGTTGACTACTTCCACACAGTCATGTGTGGCAGGATTTGGATTAGCTGATGGTAACAGTGTAGCAGGATTGAGAACGTTGCAGCGTCTGATTTCTATGTGTGGCTGAAACAGTTTCAATTCATAACCTGTTAAACGTGCAATTGTCAAGTGCTGGGTCTGTGTTCGATTTAAAAGAACTTCCACGGAGTGTGGAACTTGTACTGTCAGGGAGTGTCCTAATACTATGGAATCACTTTGTCTAATAGCTAGTGCTGTGGCTGCAACTGACTTGAGGCACGCAGGCAGAGCCTGGGCTACAGGATCTAATGTGCTCGAAAAATAAGCACATGGCTTGTATTGTCCTGCTTGATCTTGTGTGAGAACAGATAATGCTGTACCTTCACGTTCTGTGACGAAAAGTGTAAAAGGCTTACTGTAGTTCGGTGTTGCTAGAACTGGAGCTTGACATAGGGCTTTCTTTAACTCATTGAAACTAAGTGTATGTTCAGATGTCCAAGGGAGGACAGTCGATACGGCTGCCTCCTGTGTCGTTAACTGTATCAGCGGTTTGGCTAGAAATGCATACTGAGGAATCCATTGTCGGCAATAAGAAGTAAGGCCAATAAAAGCTCGTACCTCCTTCTGGGTCTTGGGCTGAGGAAGACTCGCTATTAACTGGATACGGTCTGGTGTCAACTGCCTACCCCTCTTGGACAGTAAGTGTCCTAAGTATACCACTTGCTGGACACAGAATTGAAGCTTCGAAGGGGACACCTTGTGCCCCATCTCGGCTAGGAAATACAGAACTGTGAGGGATGCTCGCTCGCAAGCACGTTCAGAACGGGCTGTGACCAGTAGATCATCGACATACTGGAGCAGGGCAGTGTCAGTTGGCATGTGAATGTTGTCTAGTTGTCTCTTGAGTGCTTGACTGTAAATACTAGGACTTTCTGTGAAACCTTGAGGAGCTCGTGTGAACATATAGCTCCTTCCATTTAAACAAAATCCGAAAAGGAACTGGCTGTCTGGATGAATGGGAACACTGAAAAACGCGTTCTTGAGGTCGATTACAGTAAAGAACATGGCTTCGGAATCAATGGCTGTTAATAGGGAAGAGATATCTGGAACGACTGGGTACTGCGGAATAATACATTTATTAAGTTCTCGTAGGTCAATCACTAATCGATATACTGGGGGTGCATTTGGATCAGTACGTTTCATGACTGGAATGATCGGAGAATTGCATACATTGGAGTCAGTTTCTACAACTACTCCCTGAGCGATGAGCTCGTCAATAATTTTGGATAAGGCTGCTACAGCCTCAGGTGGCAATCTGTACTGTCTGATTCGTGGTAACACTACACCTGGCTTGAGAGTCACACGATGGGGTGTGATTTGCATGTAACCTACATCAGTTGGACCTTGCGCCCATAAATGCTGCGGAACATTGGACAATCTGGGATCAAAATCTCGTAATACATAGTGACCCTTAAAGTCACGTAGGAACAGACGTATTCCCTCTGGGGAACAGCATATAACTGCACCTAACTCTTTCAGTGTTTTAATGCCTAATAGGTTTTCTGGACATGACTTAGTAAGTAACAGATCAGTGGTACGGGACAATGGACCTACTTCTAGAGTAACTGGCTTTGATATTTCATTTACTATAGGTTTTCCTGAAAATCCAAGGGAAACATTTCTTGAGCCTGAGAGCGGAGCCCCTGGAACTTCGGCGTGACTTATAGTGGTCCTACTTGCCCCTGTATCAATCAAAAACTTTCTGTCTTTCCCTAATACTTGACTGTGAACATAGGGACCTTCTTGATCTACAGGTATCTCGATGAGAGGCAAGCCTACCTCCCTCTCTAGGCTGTTTCATGAATATGGCTGATACTCTGGATACTCAGACTGTGCATACTGGTACATCTGCTGTGTAACGTGCTGTGTTGCAGCGATGGGCTGCGGTGCTGTAACTGTCTGTGGTGCATTCTGTGGCTGAGGAATCTGTGAAACTTGTTCTTGTCTAGGCGGACGTGGTCTTTCTTTAGTCTTACCAGTAGCTATGTTGTGTTTCAGAACTGCACACTCGTTTATAAAATGACCTGGCTGTTTACAATAATTGCAGTTCCCTTTAACGGGAGCTGCAGGATGACTGGCTTGATTCGGACCCCTCTTCTGACTGTCTTGAGGAACAGATTGTGCAACTAGTACTTTCATTTTCGTGTCTTTCATACGTTTTCTCTCGTGTTCTTGTTCTTCCCTAATTCTATTCTGGTGGTATTGGAGCATCTGTAACATCTGGGACGGGGTATTAGCTTGCCAGGTACTTTCGACTTTCAAAACTCGATTTTTAATTGGTGGACTTGAATTCTCGACTAATTTAGTAACAAAAAGATGAGGGTATGACTCACTACTTGTCTTGAGGCCACTGTTGATGCTAAAACATTTCTCGAATCTAGAATAAAAATCACTAATGTCTTCGTCTTGTTTCTGTTTACAGGCTGAGATTGCATCCCAGTCTTCCTTTTTCGTGGTTAACAATCTGGGTAAAACTTGAATCAATAATTCAGGTAATTCTTTACATTTCGCTCCAAGACCGGTACCTGGTACTCGTGCCTTATCTTCAGCTTCTAGAACTGCCCAATCGATCTTTTTCTCTCCCACCTCCCATTCTTTTTCCTTGAGCTTTTCATACACCCCTGCGGGCAACAGAACCTTTAACATTTTAATTATATCTGGATACGTGTATTCTCCCATACGGAGCATGTCTTTTAATTCTCGGTGGAACCCTGCTGGATCTTTATCATGACAGGGAATTAATTTTTTCATCTCTAGGAGTTCCATCTTTGTAATCGGAGTGTAAACAAACACTCGTTCTAGTTCGCCACCCGTTCCTCTAACTGGGTGGACTTCTCGTAACGGATTCTGTCTCTCTATGTAAAATGGTTTACTTTCTGGGGGTGAGACATGAACAAAATGCGGGTTCAAAAACGTTCTATATTTGTGACGCTGTTCTAGAATGACACTAATTAAATCGGTACCTAAACCTTTCCATCTATACTGGAGTAACTCGTTCAGGATATCATGTAACAGGCCTGGATCAGAGTGCTGACCCTCATACAATGTAATGAGGTGCTGGATCATATACATACCCGCCAGTCGTTGCTCGGCTGGGGGCATTTTCAGAAACATTTGTGCCACTATTTCGTCTGGAAAAGTGGTAGAATCAGTAATCCATCGGACTGCTGATCGGACTAGTTCTTGTTCATGCATGGTACTTAACTCGCTATAACCGATTCGTGATTTCAGAATGTGATCGGTAGCTTGAAATACTTGTTCTAGAGAACCTTGTTCTGGTGCTGGATGATGAAAAATAGACTTGTGTTCTAGGCGTAAATGGCGATCTGGAAATCTAGATTTTCCTACATACGCTATTCTGTCGGGATTCTCGTCCTCAACCTCTTCAGTATCAGAGTTACTTTCTTTCTCGCTTACTTGTGCTGCTTTACGTTGTTCGTGTATCCTTATTATTTCTTTACGAATTTTCTTGTACATACTTTCCATAGCACTGATGGTTCTGTGCTTACCCTCGGCTATATTATCACTCCACTTTGTCAGGGTTCTCATTTCGGCTTGATCTTTGGTCGGATAATCTTGTTCTCGTATTAGACAATTAATCAGAAACTTTAATAGCATGAGCTGGACCTCGGCTTTCCTTTGAGACATGACTTCGCCAATGCTTTCTGGATCATTCCCTGTACGGATGAAACGATATATTCTGTCTAGATCTTCTTTCATATTCGGTAGGGTGACTAGATACTCGGCCACCCTTCTTACACGTAATGAATATAAAACCATATTATCCTCGCCTGGGACTGGATCATAGCCGCATTCATTAAGGGCTTTTCCTATTTCTGCTACAGACTGATGTCTGGGCGTACGCTGTGACGCTTGTGCATGTAATTCGGCTGACGTTAAACGCTTATGTGGCGGCGGGGTCTGAGGAGGACCTCCTCCTGCGGCCCCTAAACTAGAATCGTCGACTGATCCTCTTCGTACTAGTGTGGCAGGAAATTGAAATGCGGGCTGAACTGGTATGGCGGGCTGGACCAGGGGGACCGTAACAGGTACTGCAAGGGGTACCCCGGTGTCTGGAGGAACGGGAAGTGCCTGATTTACAGGGACTGGCGGAGCGCGAACAGGATTTGCATATTCTGGGACTGTGTCGTCCAAATAGGACGAAATGAAAATATCAGCTGCGGTCGGTTTGTGACGTAGCTTGGTCGGAACTAATGGTGGCGGAAAGTTACTGGATGCCTCCGGGGTCGCTTTTGGCAGGCCCTCGGCAAGAAGAGGATACATACCCTTAATAAGAGCATGCCTCTGTCTGTCTGACTGTTCGGTTTTAACTCGTTCACCTATCTCGATTAATTCCCTTTCTTGGGCTCGTTCTAAGGATTCTCTACTTAATTCTGACTTTCTGATTTCTTTTTCGGTTCTTTTATGAGATTCTTTGCGCCATAACTCGATGGCATCTTTCTGTGACTGTCTGGCTTTCTTTTTCCATAATGCTTCTTCTACTCTCATGATGCACTCGGCATCCCATGTACCTGACACGGGCCATCTATACTTTTCTTCTAACTGTTTGGTATACTCTACCCATAAATCTAGATACAATATGGCGCTTATGCCATGCTTCTGATACATAAAATGACCTGGACTGTCCCTAGGCGGGACAGGAACTGCTGCTTCCAGCAGACCCTTTCTAGTTTTTAACTGACGTAACTTAGAAAACAAGGGCATGACTGGACTGTAATCTAGACACAATACAATACACAATGAACACGATACTTATTCCCCATTCATACCACGACATTAAAATACATGAAGAACATTTAAAATAACAGTTCGAACAGAATACTACCTGGAATACGGAACACAGAATACATGAATTTTCTCGAGAACAGAACTGACTGGAACAGAAACTAGATGCACTGCTGAAACAGTACGAAACTTACCGGTCTCATAAAGAGACACGTCAGGACCCGTATCCACCGGAGTGGACACTTCGTTTGTGGGCTTGTGTACCACCAACCCACGGACCAGAGTCAATCAGATTGACCCTGTCTAGATACTACCCCAGCAACGGTACTCACCGGGCAGCAAGAACGGAAGGCCTCGGACTGGACTGGACTGCTTCGACGTCGGACGGACGAACTTCGGACTTCTGTTACGGGTGGGCCTCCGGATACCTCGGACCTTGGACTCTCGGCTTGGGCTCTGGTCGGGACTCGCCGCGTTCCTCCACCGTCTCGTCTGGATGCTGGACCGCCTCCTCCGTCTCCTCCGTGGGCCTGAGGGATACTTGAAGCAGAAATATCTGCCGGTGCGCAGAAGAGTTGTTCCGTCACGACTGCAGAGGGTCAGGGGGTCGGCGTGGCTTCACCGACGCGTGGGGAAAGGGCAAGTTCCTATTCGGGCGCCATTATGTGGTAAATAAATAAATAATACCTCTCTTTTTGAATGCATAAATGAATAACAGATAGCTCAATAAATAAGAGTCAAGATTCGAGGTAGTAGGAGTTTGCAGGTTTATTACAGCATAAAGGACAGGAACAGGACAACCTGCACGGGAACAGAATGGTAAGCCCTGGCAGCGCTGCCAGGATCTGGACAAGAAGGCTAGGAAGGATAACTTTTTAATAACAGTACATGAGCATATATACATAGCGCAAGCACATAGCATTACATTGCAATAGGCGTAGCAGTGGGTGGAGCAATAGGCGTGACGCGTAGCAGTCGCGAAAGATAAGGGTGAAAAGAGGTGTAACAGGGCGTATACATAGACATGTGATGCAAACGTAACAGAATATGTCATGAATGGGGCGGAAACCATGGAGGGGGCTACCTGAGGAGCCGGGACCTCTGACCTGATGGTGCGCGCAAACTGGCAATGACGTATCACTAGGAGAAGCTGGGGGCTATGAACTCTGTGCTAGGAGCAGAGACTGAAGTCTGGAGAGTCAGGGCGACATGTACCTAAGCAGTATCTAGTATCTGATGTTTAGAGAACATGTTGATGGAATCCAAAAGTTATCGGGGTAAAGGCGAACAGACTCTAAGACTGGAGCGTGCATTACTCTACATGTAGTGCGTGATGAAGAATATTAAATGACCATTAAATGCAGTATTTCTCTAACGTGGAGACGTAAAGGCTAGACAATGACGGAAAGTATTGATGCGATTCAGTAGCTTAGGAATGCAGAGAAGGAGGACTGAACTGATAACTGGAATCATAACATACTCTTGGCAGACTCAGAGGCAGAGCCAGGCTGAGCCGGGCACTGCGAGGCAGGAAGTAAGTGAAGGGTCGAGGATACAGGTGGGGGCTGTATCGCTCCTCAGCGAGGCTTCAGGAGACAGGAGCTGAATCTGGTGTCCGGGCCCTTTTGAGGCCTAGAAACGGGGATTTTACAATGGAATAACGTGCACACTGAGAAACGTGGCAACGTAACTTTACATAGGCCTGATATTCGTAGTATTCACGAGAACTGGAAACTGGAGGTGGACACAACTGTAATTGCGTCTGTAATCAAACATAGGGAATAACATATGCATATTAATCATGCACATATAACATATGATGGAGGACGCGTAGGGACACAGAACATGGCAAAATTTACTTTTCCACATGACGACGGTATCTTTTACTTGTGGCATTACACAGTGTCCTGCATAAGTCAGTAAGCACTTATTTCTTTAAGGATCTTCCCTATTCCACCCACGACATTTCAGCAGGCCCTCTGGTTTTACTAATTTATTTATTTAAATGATAGCACGCCCGCTTTAACCCCTTCGGTGCTCAGGATGGCCCCCGGCCGTCACGCATCACAGTGGAAGTGTGCTAACGACGGCCGGGGGCCGTCTGAACTCCACCCACTCTCTATTTTGTCCCCACAGCGTGAAAATTCAGCCAGCGCGCTAGGGGTTAACTAAAGCGAACACGCTTATTTATTTACTCATCAACTGGCCTACAAGCTCCTGGATCCGCTGTTGGGTAATTGGCAGTGCTTTATAAATCGTGATTGATTGATTCAGCCACACTGAATCCACCACTTTCTCTGACTCACTCTCACTGACTCACTCTCACTGACTCACTCTCCCACTCTCTCTCACTGACTGAATGACTGACTGACTCTCAATGACTGACTGACTGACTCACTCTTACTGACTGACTCACCCACTCTCTCTCACTGACTTGTTAACTCTCCCACTCTCTCTCATTGACTGACTCACTCACTCTCTCACTGACTGAATGACTGACTCTCTCACTGACTGAATGACTGACTCTCTCACTGACTCACTCACTCACTCACTCTCTGACTGACTGACTCACTCTCTCTTACTGAATGAATGACTGACTCACTCACTCTCACTGACTGACTGACTCACTCTGTCTCAGACTGACTCACTCACTCACTCTCACTGACTGACTGACTCACTCACTCTCACACTGACTGACTCACTCACTCTCTCTGACAGACTCACTCTCACTGCCTCACTCTTACTGCCTCACTCTCACTGCCTCACTCTCACTGCCTCACTCTCCCTGACTCGCTCTCCCTGACTCGCTCTCCCTGACTCGCTCTCCCTGACTCGCTCTCCCTGACTCGCTCTCCCTGACTCGCTCTCCCTGACTCCCTCTCCCTGAGTCCCTCTCCCTGACTCCCTCTCCCTGACTCCCTCTCCCTGACTCCCTCTCCCTGAGTCCCTCTCCCTGAGTCCCTCTCCCTGAGTCCCTCTCCCTGAGTCCCTCTCCCTGAGTCCCTCTCCCTGAGTCCCTCTCCCTGAGTCCCTCTCCCTGAGTCCCTCTCCCTGAGTCCCTCTCCCTGAGTCCCTCTCCCTGAATCCCTCTCCCTGAGTCCCTCTCCCTGAGTCCCTCTCCCTGAGTCCCTCTCCCTGAGTCCCTCTCCCTGAGTCCCTCTCCCTGAGTCCCTCTCCCTGAGTCCCTCTCCCTGAGTCCCTCTCCCTGAGTCCCTCTCCCTGAGTCCCTCTCCCTGAGTCCCTCTCCCTGAGTCCCTCTCCCTGAGTCCCTCTCCCTGAGTCCCTCTCCCTGAGTCCCTCTCCCTGAGTCCCTCTCCCTGAGTCCCTCTCCCTGAGTCCCTCTCCCTGAGTCCCTCTCACTGAGTCCCTCTCCCTGAGTCCCTCTCACTGACTCCCTCTCACTGACTCCCTCTCACTGACTCCCTCTCACTGACTCCCTCTCACTGACTCCCTCTCACTGACTCCCTCTCACTGACTCCCTCTCACTGACTCCCTCTCACTGACTCCCTCTCACTGACTCCCTCTCACTGACTCCCTCTCACTGACTCACTCTCACCGACTCACTCTCGCACTCTCTCTCACTGACTGACTCACTCTCATTGACAGACTCTCACTGACTGACTGACTCTCCCACTCTGTCTCACTGACTATCTCTCCCACTCATTGACTGACGGACCCACTAACTCTCACTGACAGACTCTCTCTGACTCACTCTCACTGACTGACTGTGTCTAAATATTGCTGTTGCAGTGCTATGTCTGGTGGAGTGCCTGAGTAGAGATCTCCGTAAAATTTGCCAAGGGCATTAGCTTTGCGATCATCTGCATGTGTAATATAGTCCTCCCTGTCCAAGATGCCCTCAATAAATGTGCGTTCCCTCTTTTCATGGAGTTGACGCGCTAAGTGTCTCCCCACTTTGTCCCCCTGAGCATATGCTGATTGCCTCAGTTTCAGCGGAATAAACTCTGCACTGTTATTATACATAGCTCGTAGTTTGCCCCTAAGCGGAGTGAGCTGTCGCTGGAGCGCTCATGTTGGGGCAGCCTTGTGAGCTTTTTCCACTAACTCTAATTCCCCTTCAAGCGATACGCACTTTTTCGTTCTCTGTTTATTCAATGCCGTGTTGAGTTGTATGCACTTGCCCCTCATCAACGCTTTAAAAGCATCCCAGTTGTTCTGTGGTGTAGTAGCTTGCGGAGTGTTAAGCCCAAAGTACTCGTTAATGGAGGTTCTCAGTTTGGCGCAGAGGGTTTTATCCCGAAGGAGTGAGCCCGGGAAGTACCAGCGCACCGTGCCTAACCTGTTCCCGTCCCAAGCTAGACTGGCAGAAATAAGACTATGGTCTGATATCGAAAGAGGTAGGATCCGAGCCACCTGCACTGAGCCCACCAGGGCCTGACTAATAAAGATGTAATCTATCCTGGAGTAGGATTGGTGGGCGTGAGAGTAATAGGTGAAATCTTTGGTAGTGGGATGGAGTGTTCGCCAGGTGTCACTGAGACCTAACATGGAAATTTTCTGTTTAACCCCTTTAGAGAAGCCATTGGGGGTAGCCCGGTGTGCAAGGGAGCTGTCTACAGCTGCTTGCTAAGCCGAGTTAAAATCCCCCAAGGGAATGACCGGTCCCTCTGCAAAGTCACCAATCATGTCAAGAGTGGTAGATAGGAATGTCGACTGTCCCGAGTTGGGTGCATAAAGGGAAATGAATGTGCAAAGCATACCCCTGAGTCTCCCCATCTCCTTCAAGACTCTGCCCTCCCGCTCAGTTTTGAGAGCCTCAGGCTGGAATTTAGCTGTGTTACGAAAAAGCAAGGCCACTCCATTATGTTTGGTGCCCGCTGAGGATCTATAGACCAACTTGTAAGTTTAGTGATGCAGCCGTGCTTCTTCGGTTTTCTTAAGGTGTGTTTCTTGGAGAGCCAGCACGTCAAACTGGCGATCATTGAGGTATTTCCAGATTTTCTGGCGTTTCTGAGGCGAATTTAAACCTTTAGCGTTCCATGACGCTATGGATACCATTTAAGTGGTTTGAGGCCCCTCCAGCCTCCCACAAAGCCCCATCTTGTAACAACATGTGTATGCTGTGACTCCACGTCCCAGAAGAGCCAAGTTATTAACACTGACTCCCTTGTGTGCTACATCAAGTTAACCTGCGTATATGAGAATCTCTCCCTCGCACCACCAACGGAAACCCACCCCCTCCCCAACATCCCCTAGAATGACCATACTGAGATGGCAACGGGCTCTCAGATGAAAACTCCCATAAAGAGAGTACAGCAATTCTGGGTGGTACGGACAAGGCCAGCACTCCCCCGGCTGCCTTGCAGTAAGAATGAAGAGAACAGTCAACAGTTTTACTAGGGACTGAAGACAACAATGCGTATTTATACAGCGTCCTGAAGCATAACGTGGACTCATCAGCTACAGCCAGCTCGTGAGCTTTAGCGGAGCAGCTCTGCACCTCCTCAGATATATTCCTGGTACACCAATGCAACTTCTATTGTTCCTGTTCTGGAGATTGTCATTTAACTTGCTGCTTGTTTTTGTGACTGCTTGCCAGGACCGAGTCTCTCTCCGCCATTGGCTCAGATCATCTGCAGTCCCTGTGGCCTCGTTGTTCTCGGGGTCTGGCAGACCCAAGAGTCGGATGCTGTCCCGTAGGTCAATGACATGGTGCGGCTTGTTGTTGTATTCAAAAGCGAGTCCGAAAGGGAATGTCCAGCGATATTGAATCCCTTCTTCACGTATTTTGGTGGTGACGGGGCGAAGAGACTGCCTGCGTGCCAGAGTTGAATGTGCCAAGTACTGGAAGAGCGCGCATTTATAGCCCTTGAATGAAGTTTCTTCTTTCTTCCTTGCAGGGCTGAGGATGGCTTCTTTTGTTTTAAGATAGTGCAGTTTTACCGGAACGTCATGCGTTCTGGTCCGTTCCCCCGTCAGCATGGGCCCCACTCTGTGGACACGGTCTATCTTCACCTTCAGTTGTCAGGGTGCTGGATTTCTGAGAGAAGACCGATCACAAACTCCTTGAGGTCTGGCCTCTCAGCGCCTTCCTCCAGGTCCCGATTGCGTATGTTTTCCCTTCGGGCCCTATTTTCCAGGTCTTCCGTCTTCAGAATCACTTGCTGCAGCTGCCTCTGGCAGTTTTGCTGTGTTTCTTGCAGTTTGTTGTAGCAAACGTCGAGAATTTGCACCTGTTCCTCCACTTCTAGCACCCGTGCTCCCACTTTGTCTACATCGTGGCGAAGCGTCGCCATTTTCGGCCTTAAGTTGATCCATTGTGGTGCGCAGATCATGCTTTATTTCTTGACAGAGCTCAGTTTTGAAGTCCTGCAGGGAGGCTAGTAGGTCGTCCCTGGTGAGAGCCATCTTCTTCGTCTGATCTGGTTCCGTCACGGGAGCAGTCTTGCCCGCCGTCGTGAAAAAATGGGAGACTTTATTTGACGACTTCTTGGGTGGCATAGGGGCAGGGCAAAGAGCAGGGCCTCTCCGTGGATTGCCGCCGCCGTTCACCCCCGTGTTCTCAAAGCTGCCAGACGCGTGTCAGGGCCTTTCGTCTTCGGTTAAGCTCCCCCCACCATCTTAAGGTCAGGCGACTTTGGGGCAGGACTTGTGTGCACTTGCAGATGTCGCTCTTGTTGTGGGCAGCAGGGGAAGAAAATGTGCAGAGTTTCTCAGCCCCCCAGCAGATGCTGATGACGAGCCCGAGTCCTGTCCCAAGGAGTTTTTTTTTTTTGCAGAGTTTTATATAGCGCGAACTAGACCCGAACCGAATCAGGTATCAGAGCGCTTTACATAGCACCAGTTACGTTACATGAGGACAGACGCACATTCTTTTTAGGCACGGGGAGATTAAGTGATTTGCCCAGAATCACAGGAGGTTTTGGCGTCGTTACCGAGACTCGAACACAGATCCCCAGGTCCGAGGTCGAGCGCCCTAGCCGTTAGGCCAACTCCTCTCCCAGGAGTGTCACAAAGTAGGCGCCATCTTAAGGTCAGGCAGGCCTGTCCATCTGGGCTCCCTCTAGGCAGACTAATCGTGGCATGCACAGGAAAATAAGGGTGACTGACCCATTGTGTGGTGTCCTGAAGTGTCTGCTGTCAGTCCTAGTGGTAGGCGGTATCGTGATTCAGCTGCATTTTTATCCCCGATCTCGGGCGCGGCTCCCGACCTCAGGTCGGCGATCCTGTAGGCCATGTCTTCCCGCGTCTGGCAGGCAGCGAGTAGCCGGAGGCATCTGTGTATCCTCCCCACACGGTCCTGGTGCCAGGCGGGGGCACACCACCGACGGGGGTACGCTTCCGCGTCACCCAGCATGGATGGGTTGCCACAGGTCCGCACTAGTCTCGACGCCACCTCTTTAGTGTGCCATTTTGAGGGGCCTGCCCGGTCGCGTCCTTCTCCTTTCTCAACAACCTTCTTCTAGATGCGGGCGCGGACCTCGGAACTGGCTGTTGCGCTCCAATTCAGCGCAGGTAAGTGTCCGCTGCCTTCATGCGGCTTCTGCCTCTCTGTCGGTGTCAAAAGTGGGTACAAGCAGCCAAGGGGGTCAGAGCTGAAACGGCTCACGTCTGTTCAGCCATCTTGCTTGGCCGTGCCCCCTACAGCTTTTTTTAATGGATTTCCTTGTTTTCAACATCAAAATTCCGCCTCCAGTTCCTTTCTTTCCTTTTATAAAGTTTCTTTAATTCTCTAATTTCGGGAGTGAACCATGTAATAGTTGACTACATGTCATTTTCCTTGTAATCTGAATATCAAAAGATTAATCGACACACTCTTCATATGTTTTATAAGCAGCATTGATCTTCTCCTCTTGTGAATACCTTGGACCTTGAAGAGATTTTATCCATTAGAGGGTGTTGCGTTTTGACTTGCTTGGTCAGTTTATGACAAGGCACGTTGGAATTAATCCTATCCTCATATTGATCCTAAATGTGATCAGAAAGTGTTCTGACCATAGCACCAGTCGTTGGTTGCTGTCGAATATATTCGGCAGACTAGAACAAATAGGGTCCATTATATGCCCCTTACAAGCCTGCCTAGTTGTTCAAGCTGAATTGCAGACAAGTCAGTTTTAAGGCTTTTCACCTGGCAGCAAGTAGATGTATGTTTAGATCTCCTAAGATGGTGAAGTTTGCAATTTGAAGGCTGTAATATGCTGTGATATCTGGGATATGGTACAGAAAATCTGCCACCAGTCCTGGGGGCCTGTGGAGCAGCAGTCCTGAAAATGTGAAGGAGTGCATGACCTTGCTTGATAGAAAACAACAAGCTCTTGCTGTACGAAGCTGGCTCTGTATATACTATACCAAAGTGAAGATTAGTGTGCACAGAGTCCAGTAGAACCCCAAAGGTAGGCAGAGGTAAAAGCAGATAGCACCCTACTCTCTATTTGTGGTAGTGTGGGCGAGCAGTAAGGCTTTATCAGAGGGTTGTGTTAAGCATTTGTTGTACACACTCAATCAGCAAATGATTGTCACACATTCAGAGACTGAACTCAGACAGTTGTTGTTTGCATAAAAATATTCTTTTAGTTATTTTATTTTCTAGAACCAAGCAAGCCTGGCACAGGTATTCAATAAATGCTTTACAGTAGTAATGTAGTTTGTATGCAGTTAAAATGGATGGGCGTGCCTTTTCTTATCTGGGCCACAAATATTGGAATGACCTCCCCGACCAAGTCCGTGCCTGCCCTAACCTGCCGTAATTTAAGAAAATGCTTAAGACCTGGCTATTCTAAGATCTTACTTTACATGAGGTCTTGCTTTCTCAGGCGCCAAGGGATCCCCTTGGGGATGATTCGTGCGCCATGCAAATGAGTTTTAAACTTAAAGTAAGGTTAAACCGGTTGAATTGCAATTGTATATGCACTGCTCTACACAAGCAAGGTAACTGCAGACTTACATAATTTCTCTCCCAAATCAGCCTAATGCCTTAGTAGGACAACAGGAAGACCCTCCACATGCCCTCATCTATATCACGGGGCAACACAAACAGAAATCCAGCTAACATTCAGTCTGATGTGCAGCCAATAGAATAATGAATCTTTGTAAATTCCTGTCAAGAAGAGCTCAGTTTTTAAACAAATCTAATAGATGCAGCAGCATTGATGAAAAATGGACTCAGCTATGCACACTTATCCTGAGCATGGGCAGAAGCAGCAAGGTATATCTAGTGTTCTTGGAGCATCTCTTTGACAGGCCCAACATGTGCAATAGTGAAATCTGTGTAAATAGTCCCTTTGTGATTCTCCTACGACAGATCTCCAAATTTCCATGCAGCTCTCAAAATAGAGATCTGGTCCTTATAGTTAAAAAATCCTTCCTACGATATGTTTTAGATTGTCCCGACCTTTGGTTTGGGCCTCAGTGATCTGTGAGCTCTCTCCAAAAGAAAAACATCAGACAGAACATCCCCAGTTAGGAGATCCTGAATCAGCACCATGACAAATGGTTCTACTGGACACAATTCAACTTACTCCGGTCCCCAGAGTAGGCAAATAGTATTCATTGTGGCTCTCTAATCTTGGTACTCAAGATGCGAGTAGTTTTAAGGTCCAGAGTGGGTGACTGGACTTTTCCCTCCACAAGTTATCCTCTTTGCTACTCACTCTGCTCTCCATTTTAGTGACTCTCCTTTTCACAGAGTCCATATGTTTCTGCATCAGATCCAGCGTAATAGCCAAGGGGGTTTTTATACCCCTCATATACACCTTCAGGGAAGCATATTTGGTAAAAGGATTTGTGGCATGAGGGAATGCAGGGACAGGGCTGGCTGGACATGCTGTCTGTAGTCTGTGTCTGTAGTCTGCAGCAAAAGAACATCACTTTGGAAATCTTAGAAACCTTCTGTTTTCTCCTGTTTCTTGTCGATTTTGCCCACTAAAGATACCAAATCATTTCCTCTGTAGGTACCCTTCACACAAAGCCAAATTTCTCTTTAGAATAATGCTCTAATTTTGCAGTATATCACAGAAGGGGCAAGAGTTCAGGAGGAACACAGCCTCCTCACCAGGCAGCCTCACATGACCTCTTGTTTCACCCAGATCTAATTCCCATTTAATTTCAGCTTTCTAGTTGTTTCATCTCACTGGAAATACACGCCTTGTATAGTTCTGTAATAATCCTACCCCCCCCCCACTCCTTTCCCAGACATAGATTTTTAGGTTCAGCATATTTATTTATGCCCATTTTGTGTGGTCTGGTCATGCCTGTCATTCTTGGCTGCTAACCTTACATAAATCAGAAAATTACTTTTGCTGATCACCCATGTTTAGAAGTCGACAGAGCCCACCATTCTACCATCACTGTATAACTATCCCACATCAGCGGGGGCCTGTTCGTCTCCCAGTTTGGCTGATAAACCGAGGTAAGGTAGGATGGAGCATTGTAGATCATATCGCTAACTGGGGTATATACCTATGACTTTCAGTTTTTGTGGCAGTTTCCCCAAAAATTCATATTTCTACCATACGTTGGGGCAATAGCTAAACAATGCCTCTAGATAACAGTAGGAGTTTTCAGAGATCTAAAGGCTTAATCAGATCCTTGATTAACATTGGTACCAAGTCGGGTCTGAGAACCCGGGAACAATTTATCAGGAGTGCGCCATGGAATGATATTTCTGAAAATCTGGGACCACCGTTCTTTCAATTTTCGAACGCAACCTAATTAGCTTCAGGGCAACAATTGCTATCCTATTTTTTCTATTGCTGTTTCTGTAAAACACTATGTTTTTTAAACCTTACTCTTTAATCAACATGGGCATATTCTGTATTGTGTAGATCATTCAGGGCAGCATTATCATTTTGGAAAGTGCATTAAGCTCCTTCAAGAAAATGTGGAATGACAACCAGAAGGAGATCATTAGACCAAGTCATCTAATGTGACTTTTATTTTTGATACGTATGGTCACAGCAAACAGCTTTCTTTAAGATGTATGTTGGTCGTAATAGGGGCAAATCAGCTCATTCATGTTTGTCGCGTTTGGATTTTTATACTGGTATAATATTGGCTTTTATTGGGGTTTATAATCATTTGCTCTTCTCTCTTCACATTCTGCGTATGGTTTAACTTTCCCTTGTTCCTTCACCCACTATCCTATTCTGTTTGGGTTCCTCATGCCTCATCACCTCTTTTAATAATGGATGTAGCATCTCTTTCAGAGGGAGGATACAGTGCACACTTTGACTTAACTCTATGCACTACCATTATCACAATTTGAAAACGTCCTTGATTTCTTTTCTTATTTATTTTAGATTTGAGTTCATGGCTCCCAAATTCCGATGCCCATTCTCCGAGCCCTCCAATTCCACTGAGAATTATCCCAACTTTGTCCACTACAGATATGAAAACAGCAGGTGAGTGTTGTGCAAAAGAGGTGAAGGAGTGGGTGGGAAGAAATGGGTTCAACTCTTTTATAAAAGAGGTGCAATGCTATTAAGGTGACCTGACTTTGAGATAGACCTTCTTTTC
Source organism: Lissotriton helveticus (assembly GCF_964261635.1). Taxonomy (NCBI): domain Eukaryota; kingdom Metazoa; phylum Chordata; class Amphibia; order Caudata; family Salamandridae; genus Lissotriton; species Lissotriton helveticus. Next base: position 1,315,548,834 of record NC_136061.1, read on the forward strand.
GATAACTCTTTCTTTGGGTATATTTCTATCTGAAGATAAACCAGAGCTAGATGACTGCGATCTGAAGCTAATGATGAGGAAGCATCGTGACAAGAGGAAACGACAACCTGTAAGTTATCTTTGGGCTCTTTGGCCTTACTAGTGGTTGTTGTGTGGAGCTTTTAGCAGGAGCAGTGGTATGATCAGGATTAGTTTGTGCCCTAGCTATTTCCAGTCTTTATTTTTACTGTAAGGATGTTTTGAATGTACACGCTCCTAATTATGAATACTATGCTTAAAGGGTATAGTCCACCATTCCATTGGACAGAGCTCAATAATGTGCATAAATGCTGCTTGGAAAGCTGTGGAGGACTATAAAATGCACCTTTCAAGAAATTCATCACTGAGCAACTATGACTTGATATCTGAAAACAAATCTCTTCCTTTATTAGTTAAGAAAACACTTAGTTTATAATATTAGTTTGTTGTTTAGCTTGATGAGGATGCACCTTTAGTTTTTCAGATGCCTTCTTTCTTGGCAAGCCATTCAGACAAATTTACGTTTAGAAAATGAATTGAAAAATTATTCAATTAACAAAGCTTTAAATAAAAACCTTCTATGGGTCTGTATTTTCATCTGGCATTGCACTCTGATGTGTTAATAAAATTGCACGTAATCTTTGTTTGAGGCATGTGTGCTGTAGATACACTTGCTTTGCATACTCCCTCCATCTAGTCTTGGGTCTGGATGTGTGCAAGTTGTTTTTCTTCGAAGAAGTCTTTCCTAGTTACGAGGTAAGGTGACTCCTCCTTTCGGTGATAGTGCGCATGGTCTTCGACTCCATTGTTAGATTGTTTTTTTCCACCATCAGGTTCGGAAGTGTATGGCTGTGATCCGGTTTTAAACCGAACAGGACGCTCAAACTGCTGCTGCTGGGCAGAATAATTCAACTTGAGGTTGACAAGACGGGTCTTTTGCTTGTTCTGCCATCTGCTATCCCTGCTATCCTCGAGGTGCATTCTTCTAGTATCTGCGTGGCAACGACGCTCACATCCACTGTGGTGGGACTCCAAGTCCTAGAGTGCAACAGCTGGTTCTAATCCCTCGCAGCTGAGTGGGAGGTGTCATCTGAACCCACTTAAGCGCCGCTCACATCCCGCGGTGCGGGACGTTCAAACTGCTGGGCAGAATAATTCAACTTGAGGGTGACGAGACTGTTCTTTTGCCTGTTCTGCCATCTGCTATCCCTGAGGTGCATTCTTCTTGTATCTGCGCTGGCAACAACGCTCACATCCACTCTGGTGGGGCTCCAAGTCCCGGAGTGCAACGGCTGGCTCTAATCCCTCAAAGCTGAGTGGGAGGTATCATCTGAGCCCACTTAAGCGCCTGTCATATCCCACAGCGCGGGACGCGCGTGGGCCAAGGGCGGGACCGTCTTGCGCCCGTCATCGCCAGGAAGAGGCAGGGCAGGGCAGGGCTACCCTTTTGACATCTGGGGAAAGGGTGTAAAACTGTTCTACGGGGTGAATTTAAAAGTACTGTGACACCGTTGATCCCTATGGAGCTTTAATTGCGAACAGCTCACCGCAGCTCACCGTTGTTTTATTTGATGGTTATTTTCTTGATTTTAAGTCATTTTGATTGACTGTATTTGTTGTTCACACCTCCTTGCGCCTGACTGGTAAAGTAGACCCTGAAGTTAAGCAAATCTCTTAATATTTTGAATAGAAAGGCCCAGTTTAGATCAGGGCCTTGGTAGTATATCCTAGTTAATGGGGAATAGAAAGCAATTGGAAGAGTGTGGGGAGGGGGAGGAGGCTGGAGGGGTAAGAGCAACCCGGGGCAATATGGGAAAGAAGGTTAAGACATTTTATAAAACAGCAGCCAGCAATTGTGTAATGGCCCGCATTGATAGTTTATTTAGCGAGTGCGAGGACATCTTAGAACCTATATCGATGACGTCTATAATCGGTAAGGGAAAAATTCTAAATCAGAGTCAATCTTCTAAACTGGCGAATCTGGATATGTTCCTCAAACCAAAAAACAAAAGAGATATAATAAATAGCAATGATGGGGAAAGGGATAATGTGGGAGCAAAGGATTTAAATACCACACATGTTCCCTCCTGTTCCTTTTGTGATGCCTCAGTGGGACTTGAACCTTGTACTTACTTTTCTGATGTGCGCTCCCTTTGAGCCACTTCAGAACTGTCCTCTTCGCCTTCTTACTCTGAAGACTGCTTTCCTGGTTGCCATCACCTCTGCCAGGAGAGTGAGTGAGCTCGAGGCTCTTTCTTCCAAACCTCCTTTACTTTCTGTCCATCCGGACAAGGTTGTGTTGCGGACAAGGCCCTCTTTCCTGCCCAAGGTAGTCACAGCCTTTCACATCGGGCAGTCCATCACCTTGCCCACCTTCTTTCCACCTCCGCATTCCTTTGAAAGAGGAAGAGAGGCTCCACCGTCTGGACCCAAAACGTGCGCTCTCTTACTATCTGGATCGCACACGCCAGTTCCAGGTGGATGACCAACTCTTTGTTGGTTACGTGGGCGCTAAGAAAGGACGGGCGGTGCACAAGCGGACCATCTCTTTGTGGATCGTATTGTGCATCCAGGCGTGTTACTCTTTGGCTAAAAAGGAACCTCCCGTTGGGCTGAGGGCCCACTCCACTCAGGCCACGGCGACTACTACTGCCTTTGGCCGAGGAGTCCCTTGCAGGACATTTGTCAGGCAGCCACGTGGGCCTCGCTGCACACGTTCGCGAGACAATACTGCCTGGCCAGTCAAGTCCGGAGGAATGGCTTCTTTGGCCGTTCCGTCCTCCAGGACTTTCTGGTGTGATTATTGGTTCGCAGACCCACCACCGGGGTTGGTATTGCTGGGGTATCTATTCTAAGGTAAGGAATCTATCACTAACGTGTCTCTTTCAGATGCACAAGTTACTAATTGTGTAACGATATATCTGCAAGAGACATTAGTTAGTGATAGATTCCTTACCGACTCACCCAGCCTAGGGTTAAGGTCATCCCCTTTCAGGGCCCTAGTTTCATGGCACCAGTGTTGGTTCTATCATGGCTCTGCGTATCTGGCGCGGAAAAGCTGTGTATCAGAACTGACATCAGTGCACGAGGGCGGCGTCTAAGTACTCCGGTGACGTCATTCCGGCGCTAACGACGCCGACGACGGATGCGGAGCCACGGACGACGCCTACCGACGCGCAGGGGTATTGCTAAGCAAAGGTTTCCGGATCCAGTCTGACGCTGGGGATATTCTAAGGTAAGGAATCTATCACTAACTAATGTCTGTTACAGATATATCGTTACACAAGTAGTAACTTGTGCATACTGTCAGAACACTTTCACATGGTGACTCTTTAACAGGTTCTTCTACTTTTACAGAAAGCAGATTTTATGTCTACTCTAGACTTAAAAGACACATTTTCATGTGCCAATTCATCTTTCTCGAAGTCTCGGTTCCCTCCTGCTTTCTGATAGCAGGAGGTGCTGTATTTATACAGTCTATGTGCGAATGTGCATATGTTCCCCATTGTTTAGTATGAGGATGACGTTGGGGATTAAACCTTGTGCGTCGATGGGAGAGGTGAAGTGGACCTCCTGTAGAGTGTACTCATAAATTATTCATATGTGCTAAGGATGACCTCTTAGCAATATCGATTGGGAAAAACCTACCCTCTGCATGGAATTAGCTGAAAGGTTTAGTCCATAAAAGGCTACAGTCCTTATAAGGGGTTATGTCCATAGAAGGCAGTCTGTCCTTATTTGGAGTTATGCACTTATAAGGCTCATTCATATGAAATGACGGGGAGACGATGTAGGGAAAGTGTTCGATGTTCCCTAGACCTATATCAGGGTACTGATATGAAATATAACACTCCAACTGTCAAGAATTGAAAAAGCCATTTGTAATTGAGCGATCCATTGCAACGTTTATCTTCTGGCAGAACACCTCCCAGGAGTAAACAATCAAAATTGTGGACCTTCTCAGCAGAAGGAGGCAGCTAATTCACAAGTGGGAACTTCATCCGCAAGTTCTCCTTCCCTACTTTCAACAATGGGGATTCCCACAAATAGACTTGTTCGCGACAGCAGAAAAGCAAAATGCCAAAGCTTCGACTCCAGGTTCCCACACCCGCTCTCAAAGGGCAATGCCCCATGGATGAACTGGTCAGGGATATTTGCCTATGCTTTTCCACGTCTCCCACTCATTTCATGTCTGGTTCGAAAGCTCAGGCAAACATCCCTCACACTGATGCTAGTAGCTCCCAGATGGGCCCGCCAGCCACAGTACACCACCCTATTAGAGCTGTCACTAGTTCCACATCAAAAGCTGCACCTCACATCCAGTCTCCTCACACAGAACCATGGAGAAATCAGATATCCAAATCCCAAAGAACTGAATTTAGCGATCTGGCTCCTGAAGTCATAGAGTTTGGCCTACCACCAATGCTTGCTATGCAGCAAAGGTGAAAAGATTTCTTGTATACAGCTACAACAACAAAATTAATCCTTTAGATGCTTCTATACAAAGCATTATGTGTTACCTGTTACACTTAAAGCAAACTGGACTGCCTTATACAGCTATTTGTATGCGTCTTGCAGTAGTAGCTGCGTATTTGCAACACAGGCAACATCTGTCACTATTCAGAGTTCTAGTAATCCAAGCTTTCATGGAGGGGTTGAAAAGAGTAATACCACCAAGGATTCCTCCTGCTTCTGTTTGGAATCTCAACATTGTTCTCACAAGACTGATGGATCCACCTTTTGAACCATTGCACAAGTGCCCCATGGAATTCCTATCATGGAAGGTTGTTTTCCTCATTGCAATCACATCACTGCGGAGTGTTTGTGAGCTACAGGCATTAACCTTAGACGAACCATTCTTTCAGCTACACAAAGACCAGGTAGTTCTACGCCCCAACCCTAAATTCCTTCCTAAAGTGATTTATGCTTTTCATATAAACCAATTGGTTGAGTTACCAGTCTTTTTTCCTCAACCTGAGTCTGTAGCAGAACACGCTCGTCACACGCTGGACGTTAAAAGAGCTGTGTTGTACTGCATAGATAGAACAAAAGACTTTCTCAAAACAAAACAACTATTTGTTGTATTTGTTTCTGCTCACAAAGGCAATCCCATCTCTAAATCTGGCAATGCAAGCTGGATTGTTAAATGCATTCTACCATGCTACACTGAAGCTAAAAGAACTTTATCCATACCTCTCAGGGCGCATTTAGCTCACAAAATAGTGGCTTCTGTGGCTTTTTTAAGTAACATTCCTCTAGCTGACATATGTAAGGCAGCTCCATGGTCTACACTACACGCATTTACCACACACTATTGTGTAGATGTGTTAGCACGTCAACAAGCTAATGCAGGCCAAGCAGTACTTAAAACACTATTTCAAACAACTGCAACATCTACAGGTTAGCCACCGCGTTGGGAGTTTACTGCTTTCTAGTCTATGCAAAGCATGTGTATCTACAGCACATATGCCTCAAACGGATAATGTTACTTACCCATTAAGCATCTGTTCTTGGCATTTGGAGCTGTATATTCACGTCCGCCCACCCGCCTCCCCGGGTACCTGTAGTTGTTGCAGTTCTTCATTATACATTTATACGCATGGACATCTCTATACTACACTTAATTACTCCATTCTCACCCTCTTGTGGGAAAACAACCTAACAATGAAGTCGATGACCATGCTCACTGTGACTGAAAGGAAGAGTTACCTGACCTCGTGGCTAGGAAAGACTTCTTAGAAAAAAAAAACTTGTAAACATCTGGACCCAACACCAGATGGCAGGATTATGCAAAGCATGTGAATCTACAGCTCTACATGCCAAGAACCGACGTTTACTGGGTAAGTAACATTATCCTTCTGAACCTTAAGCAAAGTCTTAAAATTAAGCATAGCGTTTTTTATACAGATGTTGTCAAGACTAGACAAAATGCACTTTGCACTGGTCCATCCTCCGGCAAATGGTTTGGTACTTCCATCTGAAATGTTATTTTAAATTGTTTTGTTTGAATGCATAGAAAATGTATTATTCTATATTTTACCATTCCCCTTTATTCTTTTGAAAAAAAATTTTTTTGTCAGGATCATCCTGACCTTGCCATTGATGACCTTACACTCAGTGATGTGATGGCACGAGTTAATGCTGGCAGAAAAGGGTCCCTTGCAGGTGGGTGATCTTGCGTTGTCAAAATGATTTATAGCTCGGTAAATTGTTATCAACTGCATGCCTTACATTTCTCTATTCAAGCTTACATGTGCCTATTCTTCCTATAAATATTCACCTTACTGATTTATACTTTTTTCATGTTTTTATTACATATTCTACTTCTGAGCTAGAAGTACTGTTTTACCCTTACAATGTGATTATGTGAGAGTATTGCTTGTTTTATTAAATATACATGTGAGTAAAATGTAGAACACGCCACTGGTCAGCACTTTCAAGAGGATATATATTTTTAAATAATTGCTTCTGCTTTGGATTTGTTCTGTTTGGCAAGTGCACAGTTTGACTTGCTGCTATGAACACACTTAACAAACCAGCCATTCGTTACAGGTGCTGTGGGTATTTCTTAAGCAGCACATTGGCAAATGTTACTTTTGAGAGTGAGATTGTAGAACAGATTTGCCAGAAGCGGTGTCCTATTTTTAGAACGCCTCTGCCTTGGTTCTCCAGTTTGTTCACATTGTGATGATCATTTTGTATTGTGGTATGAAAAGTAGATTCCATAGTTGCATAATTCTTTCCGCCTGTGGAATGATGTGAACTTGGCAATGACAACATAAGAGATGCTCCTCTGACTTGGCAAATTCATTGTGGCATTCTCTCATTACTGACATAATGCAACCTATTGTACAAGAATGACTGACTTTCACTAGAGCCTCTTGAGCACTATACCTCTGCAAGAGAGGCACTTGAGAGCCGCACCTCGTAAAAAGTGTAGAATGTTTAAATTTTCCCTTAACACAATATGTCTGTTAAGTACGCTGTTAAATTAATCAACATTTGGTAACATTTTTAATACAATCTAATTAAATGTGTATTTTTTCATACATTGATGCAAGATATAGTTGCTCATCTGTTTGTTCCCATGGGTTTTCTGCACTGATGTTGATACATTTTTAGTGGGTTTGTGCTGCATCTCATATGTGCCTCTAATTCTATTGCAGTTTAACCAATTATACCAACTTTCGCTAAAAAAAAATATTCTTGTACTGTTGTAAGGGATGTGAGCAGACTGGCATTGCTGATGATAACATCAAACATCAACATGGGAGTCAGTTTCGGGTTGCTAAACACAAAGATTTTCGGCTGGTGATATAATTTGAAGATTTCTACAATTGTGACTTCTTCTTGAAGAGAATTCTAAGCCAATTCTATTAAAACTGCCAATATCTTATGGTGATATGGTTTTACGAATTCTCAGTAGGTTTCATTGGAGCTTTAATTTACAAGTTGTTGCCTATAATGGAAGGCTTCAGCTCAGAGAGATGAAACTTTGTAATGGCTTGTTTTACAGCTGGATGATTTTTAGCTTTTAGTCTCTTTACAAACGCTACAGTGAAACAAGAGAAGAGAAATAATTGCATATCAGCACAGCGCCATATTTACTCCTAGCGGCATGATGCATGAAAAGAGTGGGCAGGAAATCAGCATGATGAAATAAATTCCATGAACATATAATGCCAAAGACCAATCTGATTCAAACTTCAAAATGGTCCTAACGGAGAATCGAAAGGTGGAGAAACACATTTCTACAGAGTATACCAATTCAATTATAGTATCTCTATCCTACAAAGTGATCAACACAACAAATAGGGGGGGAAGGGGAGGGAGTATGGAAAAATGCAACGGAGGCAAAATATATGCAAGCAATTCAAATTGTATCAAAGGTTGGTAATATATACATATAGTTTTAAATACAATGGTTGATCCATAATAATTTTAAAAAAGTGCGAGAAAAAGTGCTTGTGCAAAGTGATGGGTGGTTGAAAATATTTCAACAATAAACAGCTAAAGTACAATTTGCAGTGCACGCAGGGAACTTCACATAGCCTGTCTGTAGTTATGGTAAATACCCAAATTATCATCCATAAAGTAGAGGTGGGTGCATGAATCAATCCGCTTCCTCTACAAGGGTACTAGTTCAGTGCAGGCTGGAGTAATTAGGTTGTTGATGTTTTGATGTCAAAGGGGGGACGGGCAATCAGAACTTTGCATGCGGGTCTTCATTTTTTTTTTTTAAATCTACTTTTTTGAATTTTGCAGTTTGTTGATGTTTTGATGTCAAAGGGGGAGGGGCAATCAGAACTTTGCATGCGGGTCTTCATTTTTTTTAAAATCTTCTTTTTTGAATTTTGCAGTTTTCTCAGAATTTGCATGTACAGACTTGGTTGTTCTTTTGGTCAATACATTTCGTATTTTACATATACATTAGTGACTCACAGGTACACTTCAGGTAACAATATAGCCACTATTTTGATCCTAATGCTTTGCACTTTTACCCGGCATGTCTTGACAGGTGCTATTAGTGTAGAAACGTTACCATCCTTTAGTCAATACTTATTATTGTTTACCAACTTCTGATTGCAGTTGGTTTTGTTTAAATACAGAAGAGAAAAGAATACAGGTTAGTGCAAGTGTCTGATTTGTATTAATAGATTAACAAAGAAAAAAAGAACTCTTGAAACATTTGCTCAGCCTGTAGTACCCCCCACTTCTCTACATAAGTTTTGTGTGTTGCTTCTATGTCTATTGACTGCTCGTTACCTCTCCACTTTGGTGCATGCGTAAGCGCTGAACCAAACAGTGTATAATTGCTAGCAAAGTGTTGTAGTGTATACGCGGTTCTGGCATGCGTTCGTGGTGTTTACCTATGGACTACTCAGCAGAGGAGTCCCCTATGGCCCCATCCACACTCTGCTGCAGCTCAGCCAAGAGCGGGTCCCAATATGTTGCAGTGCTAACCTGACGCAGACCCAGGGTTTCTTCGTGCCTGATGGCAAGACTTTTCGCCTTGGCCCATTCTAGCAATGAGTTACGCCAGGCCTGTGCATGTGCATGTGGGACTGGTGCTTTCCATCTTTTGGATATCAGCCTCTTGGCTACCACCATTCCTAAGTCCAGGAAACTGGATGTTACTTTTGTGTTGGGTGTTCCACGGAATTTTGCATGCAGGTCTTCATAAGGACAAAACAAGGAAGGAGGCAACCTGTGAGGGGACATTACCAGTTAAAAACCATGCTGTGTGTTGTTTTAAAAAAACATTTTGAGCTCTCCTACACGTGCACCAACTCACCTGGAGTTGTACACAATCCGTCCTGAGGTTAGACAAATAAAATGTATTGCCAGGGAAGGTTCTAAGGCATTCTATCCTTTTTTCAGGATTTACAATTGAAATACTTTACCTTGACAATATCATCCACAACTCATTTGAGGATTAACACTCGAGGCTCTCCTGCCTTGAAATTGACTGATTTACTCTACTTTCTCAGTGAGTACCCATACCCTTCACTTGAATAGACTGACATGTATGGGTTTATGATATTTTGTATATTGGCCCATAAATTGTCCTTTGGCTCTTTTACAGCCCTGACCTTAAAAAAATATATATATATTTTTATGCCACATTCCATAAATCTACCGAATTTACGTAAAGGTGAGCAAACTTTTGTGCAACGTCACTCGTTTTTCTGATCCTTAGGGGAAGCTATATTTACTAGTAATTTTTCACTTTCACAGACACAGTAGATACATTCACGGAAGACGAGGCGCCCCCGAGCCTTCGCTGGCAATACATTTTATTCGTCCAACCTTAGGACGGACTGAGTACAACTTCAGGTGACTTGGTACACGTGTAGGAGAGAGCGAACGTTTTATAAAAACAAAATTCACCATGGTTTTTAACTGTTATTATCCCCTCACAGGTTATCCCATTCCTTGTGTTGTCCTGATGAATACCCTCATGTGAGTTTCCGATTTACCCCCCCCCCCCTTTGACGTCAAAACGTCGACAACCTCATTACTCCAGCCTTTACTGAGCTAGTACCCTTGTAGAGGAAGCGGACTGATTCATGCACCCACCTCTACTTTATGGATAATAATTTGGTTATCTACTGTAAATGCAGACAGGCTATTTGCAGTTGCCTGCGTGCACTGTGAATTGTACTTTTTCTGTGTTCTGTTGTTAACCACCCATCACTTTTGTATATATATATATATATATATATATATATATATATATATATATATATATAACGCTCCCTTTCACACCAAAAAACGAGTCACTCTCAAAAGCGGGTGCTTCGAACCGCGTTGGTGTCCGCAGTAAAAATAACAGCTCCAAAATCCCAAAGTATACCCAGCCGGGTTGTTTCAGGAAAATAGCACTCACAAGCACGGCAGTTACTTCTGGCAGGGGGTAGATTTATTCAGATAGACGCGTTTCGGGAGAGAACTCCCCTCGTCAGTATTTACATCTGAGAAACTGAATACTATGTCCTTATCTATGTCCGTCATTACAATAGACACAAACGAAGGACTAAGCAAAGCCCATCATGGGCGCCATCTTTGAATGTACAAATACAATAATTTCAAAACATTCCTGATTAATACATTACACCGTCAATTGAGCCGTGTATCGGCATAATCATCATCTTAGTAATCACCCACATTGCTTTTAGATCTGGAGACCATTTGTATCCAAATAATGTGGCTAGGATGACTCAAACACAACTCCAGCCTACGAATCAAGTCATGATTGAGACATAGAAACATCAGGCAAATCTTGCCGTTGACCGGCAATGGCAGCCCCTTAGGACTAGAGAGTAGCTCTCCCGCCTAGGGAGAGAACGCCCCTATGCACAACTGTTAGGGGACCAATAGGTCTGATTCAATACGTCCAATTTTTCAACAAAACGATGTCCAAATCGGAGATGTTTTCACATTTTCAATATTTATTGGATGCAGCTTTAAAGGATGCGATCATGTATATGCTGTATGTCAAGCATGGTGATCCAAAGCCATATATATAGTTCAAGGAGTGTTCATTATCACACTACCCAATGCATTTCGGGCGGAGCCCGTCGTCAGGGGGTTACTCTACAACAAAAACAAAATAACCAGCTGTAGTCATATGGTAAAGAAATAATAACGTTCAAAAACAGGAAACGTGATGCATGCAGCGTGGTGAGAACTCACCCAAGAAATCACTAGCGTGAGAAAGGAACTCAACGATGCCCTGACCAAAGAAGAACTTGACAAAATGTTAGATGACATAGATATACAATTAGACAAACATGTACGGGAAACACAGGAGAGAAAATTGAGAAAGTTTAAGCGAGACACAATCGATTATAAACTCGGCGAGGTTTACACCTGGGCCGAGGTATACGCCCGCCGCCGCACCAATAAACCTTATAATCCTTATTCCGCTAACGAAACCTCATCTTCTGAAGAAGACCAAAGAACAAGGCCTACACCGGCCAGACCAGACCCCGATGTCCAGACTCCAAGCACCTCTACTGACCCCGCGGTCCCTTTTTTAGAGTCAGGTACCAGCCTACAAAAAGATCCCGGAAGGGAAAAACCCGTCGAGGAACGAGAAAAAACTCCACCAGCAAAAAACAAGAAACCGAAAGGAAGACGTTGATCACTGACGAGAACCTGGTCATCAATATATCCTCCACAATCTTGTCAAAGGAAGAAATCAACACTCTTCAGAAAGGCCAGTCCTTCGTTCCCACCACGGGCACCAACACATTGGAGCTCGAAGTGAGCACATTTAAATTAATTCGCAACATGCGTCTGAAACATTACTTCCAAAATATCTGTCCGAATACCATTCAGGAGGAAGATATGCTTAGAGGCTTACGACCTCACAGTACATTTTTGGCCCCACAAAGCCATAAAATCATCGATACCTTCGAGAACCTGGTGAAGCAAGATATATTGAAGTTACCTTTCTTACAACCTGCAACACGAAGTAACTTGACTCGCAAGGAGAGAAACATCCTGCAAAAAATCGCGGACAACCCCAACATCATTTGTCACAACGCTGACAAAGGGGGTGCCCTGGTCATCATGGACACCTCCTTTTATGAACAAAAGGTCATTGAACACATTGGGGACACCAACACGTATGGGATACTTCCGGGTGACCCCACCCCGGAATACACCAAGGATTTGATTACCATCATTAACAAAGCCTTCGAGAATGGGACCATCAATGAGAGAACGAAGAGGTATCTAACACCCACCTATCCCAAACCTCCGACATTGTACATGTTGCCTAAACTCCATAAACACCCTACCAATCCCCCTTTTCGACCCATCGTGTCGACTAGAACCAGCATCCATGAGAACGTGGGGAAATTCCTTGACAAGTACTTTCAACCATTTGTGACTACATCTAACTCATATGTCAAAGACACCACCGATTTCCTACTAAAATTGGAACCTGTTATGACCCATCTCAAAGACGCTAACCTCATCATGTGTACTGTGGACGTCAGTTCCTTATACACTTCGATCCCTCATGATGGAGGGATAGAAGCCATTGAAGAAACACTGGCTCAATCCAACATTGATCATGATTTGAAAGTATTCCTGATGGAACTCACTCTGTTCACACTATACCACAGTTATTTTACTATCTTTGACCAATGGTATTTACAGCTTACAGGTACGGCCATGGGAAATTCGGCGGCTCCTTGCTACGCTAACATTTTCATGCGAGTATTTGAAGAAACCCACATCTTAAGCACTACAAATTGGCAGGAAAACGGCCGATTATACTTAAGATACATTGATGACATTTTTCTTTTATGGGCAGGCACTGCTGAAACCTTAGCCACCTTTCTTAGCACCTGGAATCAGGTTACACCACGGATACAATTCACATGGGATTATAGCACATCCTGCGCCCATTATTTGGACGTGAAAATACTAAGAGAACCGGGAGATTGGTCCACGTCGATCTTCAGGAAACCAACCGACAGAAACTCAACCCTCCACTATCAGAGCTTCCACCGCATGGGATTAAAAAACAACTTACCTTATGCGCAGATTCTACGGGTTAAAAGAATTGTGTCTAAACCCACTGAGAGTAAAGTTCAAATCCAAACAGTCTTGGAACGGTTAAAAGCACGTGGTTACCCCACACCTATATTGGACTTAGCCATGGAAAGAAGTGAGAAATGTACCAGAGCATCCTTGCTCCTCCCCAGACAAAAGACTCCATCCGATCGACTAGTGGTTGTTTCTAAGTTTTCCAAAGCATCGACACAATTCCAAAAAATCATCCGGAAACATTGGCCCATTTTGACCATGGAAGCTGATTTCAATGGCATATTCAATGAAACACCCATCTTTGCATTTACCAGGGGCAAGAATATTAAAGAAGCTTTGAATAACACCAGTGGACCCAAATCGAATGTCATATACACTGGTCTCAAACCATGTCACAATTGCAGCAATTGCAATAATTGTATCACAGGCAACCAGATCAACCATCCGATGAAAGGCAACCCCATAAAATTAAGAGTCAATGCTACATGCAATAGCAAAAATGTCATTTATGTACTGAAATGCCCGTGTGGCAAATGCTATGTGGGACACACCGAACGCAAGATCCGCATCAGGATCTTAGAACATAAGAGCAACATTCGCACTGGGAATTTAAAATCTACGGTTGCCACCCACTTTCTGGAAAATAGACACTCAGTGGCACAACTGAAATATCAGATTCTGGAACAAGTACCTATCACCGTGAACAATAAGAACCTGCTACTTAAAAGAGAGAACTTTTGGATTCGTTATCTCTCCACGATGGCGCCCTTGGGGCTCAATGACCGCATTGAATTTTTGTGTTATTTATGAGCTTATGCTTCTGTTTTCACAATGGTTCACTTTAATATTATTTTGACATTTGATGATCCTCCCTATGTTTCTATCTGTTCTGACTGTTACTTCATCCTCTACATCATGGCGCTCACGCTTTTCTTTTCACTCCGACCCTTCGGGCCGTTTAGTCCTTTCTCACTTTCCAGCACATACTACTTGTCCTCCCAGCGTAGCACACCGCGCTAGCACCTTCACGGAACTCTCACGAGTCTGCCGGATATTATCACACAAGTAAGTACCCGGTCCCGGGACGCACGCCTTCGGGCACTTGTAATCGAGTTACGCTCCTTTAGATGCACGTTCACGTGGGAAAACCCGCTGGAGGTTAGACACTGTAGGACTTTGTTTATATAATCGGACGGACACTGGGTGAAGACTTTTTCTGTTTCAGGCACGAATCTTTACGGTTTACATTATTTCACCACGTGGAGACACTGGGGTTTATTTCTTCGAAGTTTGTGACTCCCTAATTTTCTCGCTTGATCACTCATTACCGTTACTCACCACGCTGCATGCATCACGTTTCCTGTTTTTGAACGTTATTATTTCTTTACCATATGACTACAGCTGGTTATTTTGTTTTTGTTGTAGAGTAACCCCCTGACGACGGGCTCCGCCCGAAATGCATTGGGTAGTGTGATAATGAACACTCCTTGAACTATATATATGGCTTTGGATCACCATGCTTGACATACAGCATATACATGATCGCATCCTTTAAAGCTGCATCCAATAAATATTGAAAATGTGAAAACATCTCCGATTTGGACATCGTTTTGTTGAAAAATTGGACGTATTGAATCAGACCTATTGGTCCCCTAACAGTTGTGCATAGGGGCGTTCTCTCCCTAGGCGGGAGAGCTACTCTCTAGTGTTCACGTTGTTACACTGCTTGGCCAGACAGTGTTTCCCCTTATTGCACACTACAATCCTTTACAACAGACTACTTCCTTGATCAAATCAGCTGTGCGAGATCCTTCTTCATCTGTACAGCCCCTTAGGACTGCCAAACTTAAGGTGTAACAACATTTTTTTCAGCAATGTACATAACAGATATCAATGAAAATGGCATCTCCAACCCCAAGCCATAACGACTAGACTACCAAAATACAATCCATCTCAAAATCATGATTTCATCATTTATACAGTATTTTTACAGATTCAATGCACTTTAACCCATCCTAGTCAACCCAAATGTGAGGCCAGTTCTTCTCCCATGTTCAATCCCTTGGGTGCTCTAGTCTCTAAATCTATGATGTAACGGGACTCGAGTCTCCTTAATGCCAGCAATCTATTGCCCCCTCTTGGATTTTCTTCAACTCTGTCCAAACAAAAATATCTTAGAAGGTTCCTGTCGCTATTGTGTCTGATGGAAAAGTGGCGTGCCACAGGATATGTGAAATCCTTATTTACTATGGCACGCATGTGTTCTAATACCCTCAGCTTGACAGGATTAATAGTGCTGCCTACATATCTCAACATGCAAGGGCATACAAGACAGTAGACTGCATAGTCAGAGTGGCAAGACATAAATTTACTGATCTTCTTCCCTCCCATGTGGCCAGGGACCTCATAACTCAATGTCCTCTTGCTTGATAGACAGGCCTTGCACTTACCGCAAGGAAAGAAGCCTTTGGCATCCTTTAAAGTACCCTGTCGTTTGTCAATAGGTCTCAAATAGCTATGGACTACTTGGTCACGTAGTGATCTCGCCTTCCTGTACGTGATTAATGGCACGTTGGGTATATCAGAACCAATGATTAGATCTGATTTTAAAATATGCCAATGTTTTGACAGGACTGATCGCAATTTGTAAGAGTCCGCAGAATAAGATGTAATCATGCGGAATTTACCTTCTATGGTTGAAGCTGGTTTTTTAGAAAAAAGACTAGAGCGAGGAATAGTTCTAACCTTATTCAGAGTCTCTCTGAGGAGATGGGGACTGTATCCTCTCACCACAAACCTCTCTGTACACTCGGTGGCTGCTTTTTCAAAACACTCATCCTGGCTACAGTTGCGCTTGAGCCGCAAAAATTCCCCGTACGGGATATTATTAATCAGTTTACGGGGATGGCTGCTTGACGGACGCGTTTCGCCTCATGGCTTTGTTAATGTCAAATTACAAGTGCTGCTTCACAGTAATTTTAAAACCACATAGACATAAAAGACGGACTTCTGCATAATGTAATACTGAAAATCCATAGCAGCCATCTTGTAGTGTGTTTTAAACAACATTTGTTTACCAAATTATATAAAGTGCTTGTGCAAAAACAAAACAAAAATAATAATCATGATAGTCGTAATAACAATAATTTCATATGGTATTTTGCTACAATCATACAGCATAGGAAGAAAAGATATATATATAAACATATGTTGAGAAAGCGGAATTCGTTTTCACACGGACTTTTGGAGTTTGGTGCACATCACGCTGCTGTTCTACCCCCGCAATACCTACCCGCCAAGAACCAAGCATTGTGGGACATGTAGGCGCCAGCCACTGGGCGGCCCACACAAGGTATTAGCGCATGTGACTCACCTGGGGGAGGAGCAGCGGGACACCTATCAGGACGGGGCCGGGTACTTTAAACCCGCAATTCTGCACCTGTATCCTGATTACACTCCGGGCGCTGAAGAGGCTATGACGCCGAAATGCATCCGCCTTCATGTGTGTTTTTCGATTAAAGCTGGCTCCGAAACTTCCCCTGTGTGGCCTCTGCTCTTTCTTCGAGGGAGTCAGTTTTGACATTAATCCGCGCGGTCCCAGTACTGCGCTTTAGAGGCCCTCGCAGCTTCAAGTGGCCCTGGTTTGCTGGACACTGCTTCGGCGGATTTGCGTTTTTTCCAGGTTGCTGGATTTGCCAAGGCCCACCTTCAGGCACAGGAGAACAGGGGGCGGAGTATGCGGTCACTGACTGCACCGTGGCGAGGTGTACCTACACTATTGCCCACGCTGAATTGATGCCTGATGTCTGGAGGTTGCTGCAACGTGGGGACCAGAGGAGAAAGCGGAATTCGTTTTCACACGGACTTTTGGAGTTTGGTGCACATCACGCTGCTGTTCTACCCCCGCAATACCTACCCGCCAAGAACCAAGCATTGTGGGACATGTAGGCGCCAGCCACTGGGCGGCCCACACAAGGTATTAGCGCATGTGACTCACCTGGGGGAGGAGCAGCGGGACACCTATCAGGACGGGGCCGGGTACTTTAAACCCGCAATTCTGCACCTGTATCCTGATTACACTCCGGGCGCTGAAGAGGCTATGACGCCGAAATGCATCCGCCTTCATGTGTGTTTTTCGATTAAAGCTGGCTCCGAAACTTCCCCTGTGTGGCCTCTGCTCTTTCTTCGAGGGAGTCAGTTTTGATATAAACATATGTACGTATATACAAAGATATACTTAATCATGATAAAAATATCAACATTTCCTAAAGCTGTTTCCATAATTGTGCCCTGTATGGGCATAACCCTCGTCCAGTTTGTATTTTTCATATTTTTCCATTTTCCAATCTCTTAGCACAGATGCAAATTAAATAGGAGAAAAAGGATAAGATGGAAAAAGAAAAGATGGAATTAGAGAGAGAGAAAACAGAATAGAATAAAAGAGAAGTGACTCAGGAAATTCCTATCTCATTCATATTGCCAATACTTAACATCAGGCTAGTTTTATTCCAAATGTATCTACAGTTCTTCATCGTTGTTAAGTCCCACTGGGGTCATACTCTGTAACTCAATAATGTAGCGGGATTCCATTGCCCTTAGTTTTCTGACTCTGTCTCCACCCCTCTCATGCTTCTCCAGTCTATCAATACAGAAGAATTGCAAGAGATCCCTGTTGCTCTGATGGTGTGTTTCAAAATGATGAGCAAAAGGGTACGCCGGATCTTTGTTAGTAATGGCGCGCATGTGTTCTAATATACGCTTTTTGGTTGGGTTTATCGTACTGTCTATATATCGTTTCTTACATGGGCAGATTAGACAGTAAATTGTGAAGTCAGAATTACAATTGAGGAACTGTTTGATCGCTCTGACAGGCCTAGGGTCCCCTGGTCTGCCTTCAAAGGTGGTCACAAAAAAGTAAAATAATATATATATATATATATATATATATATATATATATATATATATATATATATATATATATATATATATATATATATATATATATATATATATATATCACTGAAAAAACCATAGGTTATAGACCATATATAGTTAGGAATTAGCATTTACAAAACCTTGAAAATTCACTGAAAAAACCATAGGTTATAGACCATATATAGTTAGGAATTAGCATTTAAAAAACCTTATTTTACTCACACAAAACCATTGAAATTCCATATATAGTTAGTTGCACTAACTATATATTGCGCACCCGCAATCCACTGCTGATCATGTCACATATTACATCATTCATGACATGGTCAGTGACATCACTGATGACATCACTGATGACATCTCAAATGACATCACTGATGACATCACTGATGACAACATCCAGTGACTATGTTTCTGTAAAGTTAAAATATGTCTTACATATTGAAGAATGAGTGGATGTATAAGTGTCTGGACGAAGGATTTAGTAGGTGCATGACTGAATGTATGAGTGAGTGATTAAATGTGTCTCACTGAGTGCATGGGTTAGTGACTAAACTGTCTTAATTTGTGCATCATTATGTCTGTTGTTCTGTAAACTGCTGCATGTGTTGATCAGTAGCTATATGAGTAACTATATGGGTTATTGATTGATTGCCCAAGTATTTGCATGGGAGACTGAGTGTGTGTGTGGCTGGATGGGAGGTGTGTGACTCTGTACAGATCAATGTGTACTTGTATCAATGATTGTATAAGAGAGTAAGTATGTGTTAGTATATGGTTGAAAACGTAAGGTGCTCTATGTTTAACTGTATAGAGTAGAAAATGGAAGTGTGATTGATTCTTTACAGGACTGACTAGGTGTGTGAGTAACTCCATGGATGAGTGGCAGAGTGTGAGTGTCTGTATAGGTGTATGAGTGCATATGATTGTGTTGTAAACATGAGTGATTGTATGTATGAATGATTGTATGGGTGAATGAGTGAATGTGTGTGTAGACGTAGGAATCAGTGACTACGTATGTAGTAACTAGTATTGGTGTGTCAATGGTTTCAAAAATTATACTCTGTTTTTAACACTGGGTGAAACAGAGGTTATATTAAAATGTGAAGAGATGCATTGTATTGTCACATGAATAATATCATCAGTGATGTGGTCATTGATGTCAAATGAGATGTCATCAGTGATGTCATCAGTGATGTCATTTGAGATGTCATCAGTGATGTCATCAGTGATGTCACTGACCATGTCATGAATGATGTAATATGTGACATGATCAGCAGTGGATTGCGGGTGCGCAATATATAGTTAGTGCAACTAACTATATATGGAATTTCAATGGTTTTGTGTGAGTAAAATAAGGTTTTTTAAATGCTAATTCCTAACTATATATGGTCTATAACCTATGGTTTTTTCAGTGAATTTTCAAGGTTTTGTAAATGCTAATTCCTAACTATATATGGTCTATAACCTATGGTTTTTTCAGTGAATTTCAATGGTTTTTTAATAGCAAATATCATAAGCTGTCGAATGTCAAGTACGTGGTAAGTGAAAACATTTTCGTGTTTATGCACACTGATCTGCTTTGAATGGTGCCCCCCCCCCTCATTTCTATTAGGAGTACTCTCTCTTTGCAGATAGTGAAAGGTAGTTAACGCAGGCCTTTGCCCCCGTTGTAATCCGTCGTGCCTGCTTCTCTCTCCATTTGATTGATTGTTATCCAAGTATTTACTGTTTTAGAATTAGTTCTCTTTGGTTCATTCTCTATTTACAAACAAACACAGAGTCGCAATACTCTGTTTAGTCTTTGCAGATAACGAAAAATCGTGTAAAAAAAAGAAAAGGAATCGAGCAAAATCAGTAGGCCACTAATGGGATCTCTTTTTGACCTCGCTAAAATAGAAACATTAGGAACAACCCCTCATGACAAATACAAAACTAGTGAGATGAACTGAACTCCACACAATGATGGCTGCAAAACAGCTCGGCTCCGCCACCCACCCCGCCCAAAATAACGATAAAGAGCGGCTGCCATGATTGGTTGCGGAATGGCCACGACGGAGCTACGAAATGATGCTGCTCTCATGCTAACCCCAGCTTCAGTCTGAAACATCCAGAAACACTGTAGACTACCAATTCGATCAGTTCCGGTAGCGCCCCAATGTAACCCGGTAGAGAAGAACTAGCCCTCCCCTCTTTGACTGATGGTTCTTGTTGCCTGTCCCTTCTGTTGTCATTTAACAGAACTATTTAGCCTGCTGAAAGGGGTTGTGTTCCGACCGCTGGTTGTTGGAGACATTTTGACTATATTCTGGACCTGCGTTGTCGCGTAATGCGTCATATGACGCGCCGCGTTAGCGCATCCGGAAGTCATCCGGGGCGCGCAGCGCGTAACGTAAGCATAACAAGTCATGTGACTTGTTAATAAAACTTTTCATTGGTTCATTTTACTTTTCTTATTGTAATGATGAAAGGCTTGGTCATATGACCTAAAAATTACGCTTTTCATTACTTCCGAACATTATTTTTTCTTAAATATATGTTATAATGTTCCAGACTAATGTACTTTCCCGGAAATTTTACAACTGTCCTGCAAGTAAAATATATTCTTTTTTCGAGAAAAAGAGCGTTTCTTCGTCCCATGATGGAGCCGTTGAGCAAAAGAGGGTCGACCTGCTGTCTTAGTCGCCGATACGCCTGAATATGAGATTCTTATCGATCACTTTATGTTGCAGGAATAGAAAACACAACAGCCCTTGACCATTTATCTTTACTGCGTTCCTTCGTATTATACCTTTTACCCTTCATGTAATTGGTCTGCTTTATTTCACTTGCCTTTTAATGATTCTAAAACAGTGACTATTATTACAAACTTTACCAATGTATATACTACTACCATGTTTTCTTTTAAAAACCTTTATTGTGAAAATTTCATTATACAAATACGAGCCTATAACCACGTGGGCCGGCCACGGAGCAAACTGTAATCGTATGTGATGAGTAGACATTTACACTGTAGAGGAACGTAACGGGCGGGCCATTAGGTTGCAAGAACTAAGGTGTCTAACAGTTACGGAATCGGTGGACGTACATTTTATAATTAAAATACGACAGGGCCAGTTACAATAAAATTATCTAGATATACATTTGCGGGCAAGTACCATGGGTGACGTTAATTCGAACTTTCAACAGTACAGTAATCAATAACACATCAGAACTTAATATCAATAGGGATGTCGAAATATTCAATCAATTCTCGTCCCCGCCCGCCATGTGCTTCAAAACTGCATACGTATCTCGTGATTTCAAGGTTCTGCAACCAGTACACAACAAGGAGTTACGAGTCCCATTTATTCCGGCGCCATTTTGGGCGAGGACGGGCAGGTCCAGGATATAGTCAAAATGTCTCTACCAACCATCGACTATGATGATGTTCATATGCTGTATTTATTAGAGTAACACTCATCTGTCCACATGAAATTAATTTGCCACAATCTAAACATGTCATTTTAATCTTTCCAAAGTTCTTCTAAAAATTTGGGACCGTTTCCCTTGCCTCTGAAGCTCTCAGTGCCACTTCTTTGATGAATGTACTAGCAGGTCAGGGGTTCTCCTCCAAATCTCTCTTTTATGCAGCACTATAATTAATTGGTGCCACCTCTCCATATGACGATGCATGGTATAGTTACCACAACTATATTTTTTTTCGGTTCCTCTGGAGAGTTCATCGTGGCAGATGAAGCGTGTAACGTACCGGGCATTTACCTTTTTTTGCATGTACAGGAAAGGAAAAAAAAAATCGAGCGTCCGAGTTCTAAGGTGTCCCAGGGCCATTTTAGTGGAGGACATGATACAGCGATAATGCCCTGGATAAGGACACTTCCTTCGGGCACCCCACGCCGTCTTTCGGCGCAGCATTGTAGGATGGCCACACCAGTGCGGCAACTTGCTAGACACCACCTCGGTGCCATCCGGATCTCGGCGCCCCACTGCAGATGAACTACCTCCACATGGAGAAGCGGGAGAGGCTCGTTTGCGCCGCCTCCCCCCCCCCCTTCGGGCACCCCACGCCGACTTTCGGCGCAGCATTGTAGGATGGCCACACCAGTGCGGCAACTTGCTGGACACCACCTCGGTGCCAACCGAATCTCAGCGCCTTGTGTTGTCTTCCATTCCGAAAATATTGTTGGCAGCATTTTGAAAGGAAAGACAAACAGCCGTTTGTGGCCCTCACTACACCGTTCTCCTAGTGAGTCTCACATTGTTACATTTAGGAAGAATGTTGAAGAGTAGTATGTTGAAAATCTGAAGCCATTGTTATACAAACTCTCAACCAGCCTTGGATGGAAAAATCCTGAAGAATGTACAAACTGAAAACCAGTTTTTCTCTGTATAGCATCAGCAGCAACGCTTGAGTCAGCTTTGTGTGAAGCCGCCATTTTGATTCAATCAATAGCGTCCCCCTGCACACATTCAGGGACCTGGTCGTGTCTTCAGGTCAAACGGATTGTGGGACAAGATGCACAAAGGAAAAGGAAAAAAGTTCCGCCGGACCCCGGGAGGTGGCCGCCTATGTCATGGGCGATCTTAGGCCACACCAGGGCAATAGTGAAGCTGCAGCAGGTGCAAATAAGCTTCAGACAGTGTTACAAGCGCTGCTCAGAACTCTCAACTATGACACCACCTCGGTGCCATCCGGATCTTGGCGCCTTGTGCTGGTTCCGGCCTATTCACACATCGGTCCGCTACTGACGCCACCTCACAGGCCAACGGGGCACCCCACGCCGACTTTCGGCGCAGCATTGTAGGATGGCCACACCAGTGCGGCAAATTGCTGGACACCACCTCGGTGCCATCCAGATCTCGGCGCGTTGTGCTGCCTTCGGCCTATTCGCCACAAGTGCGCACGCAACTCAGCTGCATAGCGAGTGAAACACCAAGGGGCGCCCCACTGCAGCCGAGGAACCTCCATCTTGGGGGCGACGCACAGCATCACATTGCTTTCCAATGCAGTCAGATCCTCAAACAGCCCCCACTGACTGACGCGAACTCACAGGCCAACGGGGCGCCCCACGCCGACTTTCGGCGCAGCATTGTAGGATGGCCACACCAGTGCGGCAAGTTGCTGGACACCACCTCGGTGCCATCCGGATCTTGGCGCGTTGTGCTGCCTTTGGCCCCATTCGCACATCAGTCCGCTACTGACGCCATCTCACAGGCTAATGGGGCGCCCCACGCCGACTTTCAGCATTGTAGGATGACCACACCAGTACAGCAACTTGCTAGACATCACCTCGGTGCCATCCGGATCTCGGCGCCCCACTGCAGATGAAGTGCCTCTCAACTATGAAACCACCACTGTGACATCCGGATCTTGGCGCGTTGTGCTGCCTTCGGCCTATTCGCACATCGGTCCGCTACTGACGCCATCTCACAGGCTAATGGGGCGACCCACGCCGAGTTTCAGCATTGTAGGATGACCACACCAGTGCAGCAACTTGCTAGACATCACCTCGGTGCCATCCGAATCTTGGCATCTCAACGCCTAGTGGTATCTTCCATACAGAAAATATTGTTACGCTACCTTTGTCCCCATTCGCACATCAGTCCGCAACTTAGACATCACCTCGGTGCCATCCGGATCTTGGCATCTCAGCGCCTTGTGGTGTCAGTCAGAAAATATTGTTGCGCTGCCTTTGGCCCCATTCGCACATCAGTCCGCTACTGACACCATCTCACAGGCCAACAGGGCGCCCCACGCCGACTTTCAGCATTGTAGGATGGCCACACCAGTGCGGCAACTTGCTACACACCACCTCGGTGCCATCCGGATCTTGGCATCTCAGCGCCTTGTGGTCTCTTCTACACCGGAAATATAGTAGAAAATATTGTTGCGCTGCCTTTGGCCCCATTCACACATCAGTCCGCTACTGACACCATCTCACAGGCCAACAGGGCGCCCCACGCCGACTTTCAGCATTGTAGGATGGCCACACCAGTGCGGCAACTTACTAGACACCACCTCGGTGCCATCCGGATCTTGGCGCGTTGTGCTGCCTTCGGCCTATTCGCACATCGGTCCGCTACTGACGCAAACTCACAGGCCAACGGGGCGCCCCACGCCGACTTTCAACATTGTAGGATGGCCACACCAGTGCTGCAACTTGCTGGACACCACCTCGGTGCCATCCGGATCTTGGCGCGCTGTGTTGCCTTCGGCCTATTCGCACATCGGTCCGCTACTGACGCCGCCTCACGTGCCAACGTATTTTCTCCGCATTTTATACCCTATGCCGCATAACAGGTCATGTGACTTGTTTATAAAACTTTTCATTGGTTCATTTTACTTTTGGTTTCCTAATGATGGAAGGCTTGATCATATGACCTAAAAACAACACTTTTCATTGGATGAAAACTTTTTTTTTTTCCAAACGATGAAAGCCCCACCTTGTTTCTGGATGTTTCAGACTGAAGCTGGCGTCAGCATGAGAGCACCACCATCTCGTAGCTCCGTCGTAGTCATTCCGCGAGCAATCATGGCAGCCGCTCCCCACCAGAAGCCTGCAGGAGTCGGGGCCCCCAAAACTTTTGATGAATTCTCAAGGCGGAGGGGACGCTTTCGAGAATGGGGTCCAAGACCTAGCAGACAAGCGTCCGATTTCCAAGGTGTCCCAGGGCCATTTCAGTGGACCAGGCCCAAAAAGGAAAGAGCCTGCCGCCATTTTGAGAGTCCTGTGACAGCCGCCTATCGCTGCACCGCAAGAGTGGGCGCAACTCAGCTGAATTGCGGCTTTTGACACAGTGGACCAAAAACGGACGGAATGGCAACTGAAACGGTAAAGGGGCGCCCCACTACAACAGATGACACTCCACCTGGAGAGGCCCGTTCACGCCGCCTCCCCCGGGGCGCCCCACGCCGTTATTCGGAGCAGCATTGTAGGATACCAAAACCAGTGCGGCAACTTACTGGACATCACCTTGGTGCCATCGTTCTGCTGCCTTGGAACTATTCGCACAACAGTTTGCTACTGAAGACCCACCCCCCGCGACGCCCCACGCCGTTATTTGCTGGGTGGCAACTTACTAGACATCACTTTCGTGTCATCTAGATTTCAGCGCGTTCTGCTGCCTTGGAACTATTCGCACAACAGTTTGCTACTGATGACCCGCCCCACGCCGGAAATCTGGACGTTGTGCTGCGTTGGGACTATTCGCACAGCCGACCGCTACTTCGTTGTTTTTCCCTAAAAATGTTTATATGTTATTACTATTTTTGTTTTCTTGTATATATTTATAAATTATTAAAGTTTTATAATCTTACTACTTTGTCGGAGTGCTATATATTTTTAATGTGACACATAATTGTAAAAACTTTCATGTACAAAGAGTCATCCCTGGAATCTTCCGCTTCACGCTCGGTCCCCTCCCCAATCACAATACAGGATGGTTTTCAGATAATAGCAACGCTTCTGCTGTGACGGATCTCATCGAGTGTGGGCCTTGATCTACTATAACTCCTTTGAAGAGGGGTGAATCTTTACAGCTGTGGCCATAAACTACATCTGCAGGGCTAGCTGATACCCTAGGACCAGCCTGGACAATCGGACACAGAGGAAAAGGAGTGTCAGAGGGTGCAGTAGTGAATAGGGCGAAAGGGAGGTGTCGGGCGGGCACAGGGTGTGATTCTCAGGAAAGAGCAGCGCAGATGGGGGGAGGTTTATTACCCATGCATAAGACAGAGAGCGGGGGTGACCACTGCCTGGGGGAGATGCTTGCGAGGGTGGGGAGCCATGCTAAGGATCGACAGCGTGCACAGAGTGGGTCTGGTCAAGGCATCTAAAATGGCTGCCGTGCACGACAAAAGTGTGGCATTTGAAAAAAGACAAGATGGCGCAGACAATGTTTTTCAACACTTCCTGATTTCCTTCGAATCGAACGTTAACAGACGTTGGGGCATATTACCAAAGTTAAGCGATATTTATCCCTAACGATGCATTGCAAAGATTTTTTTACCGTCAGAAATTATCGCAGATAAACCTTGCTATTATCAAAGTTTATCGCAAATACGATAAAAACCGACCGCAATGCATTAATATCGCTGAAAACTCAGCGATATTCATGCATTACCGAGCTAATCCTCTTAGCCATGTTATCCACCTCCCATAGGATAACATGGCTAAGAACTGCTCAGGGCAGCTGTTACTTTTTGGAGATATTACCAAAACCAGTGCGGCAACTTACTGGACATCACCTTGGTGCCATCGTTCTGCTGCCTTGGAACTATTCGCACAACAGTTTGCTACTGAAGACCCACCCCCCGCGACGCCCCACGCCGTTATTTGCTGGGTGGCAACTTACTAGACATCACTTTCGTGTCATCTAGATTTCAGCGCGTTCTGCTGCCTTGGAACTATTCGCACAACAGTTTGCTACTGATGACCCGCCCCACGCCAGAAATCTGGACGTTGTGCTGCGTTGGGACTATTCGCACAGCCGACCGCTACTTCGTTGTTTTTCCCTAAAAATGTTTATATGTTATTACTATTTTTGTTTTCTTGTATATATTTATAAATTATTAAAGTTTTATAATCTTACTACTTTGTCGGAGTGCTATATATTTTTAATGTGACACATAATTGTAAAAACTTTCATGTACAAAGAGTCATCCCTGGAATCTTCCGCTTCACGCTCGGTCCCCTCCCCAATCACAATACAGGATGGTTTTCAGATAATAGCAACGCTTCTGCTGTGACGGATCTCATCGAGTGTGGGCCTTGATCTACTATAACTCCTTTGAAGAGGGGTGAATCTTTACAGCTGTGGCCATAAACTACATCTGCAGGGCTAGCTGATACCCTAGGACCAGCCTGGACAATCGGACACAGAGGAAAAGGAGTGTCAGAGGGTGCAGTAGTGAATAGGGCGAAAGGGAGGTGTCGGGCGGGCACAGGGTGTGATTCTCAGGAAAGAGCAGCGCAGATGGGGGGAGGTTTATTACCCATGCATAAGACAGAGAGCGGGGGTGACCACTGCCTGGGGGAGATGCTTGCGAGGGTGGGGAGCCATGCTAAGGATCGACAGCGTGCACAGAGTGGGTCTGGTCAAGGCATCTAAAATGGCTGCCGTGCACGACAAAAGTGTGGCATTTGAAAAAAGACAAGATGGCGCAGACAATGTTTTTCAACACTTCCTGATTTCCTTCGAATCGAACGTTAACAGACGTTGGGGCATATTACCAAAGTTAAGCGATATTTATCCCTAACGATGCATTGCAAAGATTTTTTTACCGTCAGAAATTATCGCAGATAAACCTTGCTATTATCAAAGTTTATCGCAAATACGATAAAAACCGACCGCAATGCATTAATATCGCTGAAAACTCAGCGATATTCATGCATTACCGAGCTAATCCTCTTAGCCATGTTATCCACCTCCCATAGGATAACATGGCTAAGAACTGCTCAGGGCAGCTGTTACTTTTTGGAGATATTCGCGCTTATCTCGAATATTTCCAAAAGTTGATAATAGGAGATAGCGATGTTAGCGACTGTTTCCAGTCGCTAACATCTTGGCATGCCCACTTTGCATGTCATTAGTGATAAATATCACTCACATGCAAAGTGGGGCCCAAGATGGTCGCTATCTCCTACTAGCCGTCGCTAACTGGTGTTAGCAACAGCTAGGTAATACAGATATAATTTTATCTCCGCGAAGCGGAGCGCTGTTACAGATATATATCTTGTTTTTGAACGTTAATTTCTCAAAATGCACTGAAGCACATATATTGAGACCTAGCAAAGGCACATCGGGCTACCAGTCCCTAATATTTTACCAAGTTTCGTGCAAATCCATTCAGCCGTTCGATTATTATTATTATTTATTTTTTTTGCCCCGCGGGGCCCTTTTAAAACCTCCACATCAAACCTAGGGGATCAGCGAGGATCTACTATGCCCCCTTATGGTCATTTGCCCCTTCGCTTTGGCCTCCTCTTGTCTCTCGATCCTACCGAGAGACAAGATGGCGGCCGCTACGGACTGTTTGGAATGTTTACAGACACCGGAGAGCCAATCAGCTTCGCTTCGCAAAGCTCCGTAACGCGAAAAGTACGCGAAGCGGTGCGCTGTTACAGATATATATCTTTTTTTGAACGTTAATTTCTCAAAATCCACTGAAGCACATATATTGAGACCTAGCAAAGGCACATCGGGCTACCAGTCCCTACAATTTTGCCAAGTTTCGTGCAAATCCATTCAGCCGTAAGATTATTATTATAATTTTTTTTTTTTGCCCCGCGGGGCCCTTTTAAAACCTCCACATCAAACCTAGGGGGTCAGCGAGGATCTACTATTCCCCCTTATGGTCATTTGCCCCTTCGCTTTGGCCTCCTCTTGTCTCTCGATCCTACCGAGAGACAAGATGGCGGCCACTACGGACTGTTTGCGGCCACTACGGACTGTTTGGAATGTTGACAGACGCCGGAGAACCAATCAGCTTCGCTTCACAAAGCTCCGTTGCGCGAAAAGTACGCGTCCTAGGCCGCTGCCCGGTCCGCGCTTACAGATATATATCTTTTTTTAAACGTTAATTTCTCAAAATCCACTGGAGCACATATATTGAGACCTACAAAAGGCACATCGGGCTACCAGTCCCTACAATTTTGCCAAGTTTCGTGCAAATCCATTCAGCCGTTCGGGCTAAAAGTGAGGCCAACCGCCCTATGGAAATTAACATGGGAAAAACGCGTTTTGGGACCCCCCTTTTTTCTCGGCCCCCCCTTGACGAACCCCCCCCAAATTTTCAAAGGCTGCTCAGAAACAAAATGTGCCATTTTCCTGAAAATTTCAGCCAATTCCGTCCACAAACGGCAAAGTTATTAGACATAGAATTTTCAAAAATCCCATAGAGAAAAAATCCTAACTATATATACCTACTGGCGACCGCCAGTAGGTAATATATATATATATATATATATATATATATATATATATCCAATCTTTAATACAATTTGAATTGTTTGGATATATTGGGCCTGAGTTGTATTTTTCCCATACTTTCTGTCCTCACCCTCGCCGTCTTGTTTGTTGTGTGAATCACTTTGTAAGATCGAAATACTATAATTGAATTGATATACTCTGTGAATTTGTTTCTCCTCCTTTCGATTCTCCGTTAGGATCATTGTGTTTGTACTGCACTGGACTCAGGTCCCACTGCCTTTTTGGGTTACCCCATTATTTTGGAATGGTGAGATCAATCCAAAGCAAGAATATTCCTTCAAAAACCATTGATTGTTATGTGATCTCATGTGTGTCCAAACTATGTGGCTTATGGTAGGTTAAGTAGTTGCAAAAAGATATATTATTTCATTGATAATTTTATGACCTTGTGTCCGGTGTGCCTTGTTTGATTGGGGAAGATGGAGACACTCAACACACACTGGAATCAAGGAATGAATCGATAAAACACATATTTTCAGTGAGTTGTGGGGCTCAACAGTTCTGCAGTGATAATGTTGATTTTTTAAAAAAAAGTTTGTACAGTTTTAAGCATTGTTTTTATCTTGTGCTTGCTTTTGTACTGCCTTGCATTGGAGATCAAATGTTTAAATAGAATACTGTATTTTGCAAGCTTTGTTTGATCTTGCTGTACTGAAGAAGAAAGCGAAGGATGAGAGGAAACGAAGGAAATTAAAAGTCATTAAAACCGAGGAAGAAGATTTCTCAGAGCCACTGAACTGCCCCGATGTGACGCCTTCCCCCTTGAAACTTGAGGCATCAGTAAAACTAGAGACTCCCCTGCCGGTCCCGATACATGCCGTTAAAGAGGAGTAAGTTTCAACACTGCCATTTTCATCAGTGTTTTTAAGGCATATTTGCAGGCAATTTCCCATTTCTGTTTTGCTCTAAAGTTATTAGGATTATAGTGCCCTGTTTGTTGCTTGAGAGTACAATTTGTAGATGTCTCTTCAATATCACGCTTACAGTTGTGAAACATTGCAGAAATAATCTTGTTTCTGGAGAGCTCTCTAACAAGGAATATTTAAGAGCCGCTTTTCTCGATTTTTGACACAGAATAGCTTGGGAGATTCTTTTTTTTTTTTTTACAGGAGGTTAGCATAGGGTTTGTGTTATTCTGCAATCTTTTCATCTACTCGGCTATTGAATATTAAGAAAGAATACCTTCCATTGCTCCGTGACATGTTTGTGCTGTTTTTCATCCAGGGTTTGTACTACTTTTTCTTCCTTACAGACCTATGGAGGATGTGAAGCCAGCTTTAGCTTTCAATGAAATATCAGCCAACTTCTTCTGCCTCCTGTTAGACATCTTGTTACTCGAGGGGCCGTCCAGCCTTCCACTGGTAAGTTGTGATTGTTATAGATAGCGGAGAGGCTGCACTCTTGCTATTTGGCTCCAACGAAACTAGGCTTTCTAGTCTGCTGCTTTTTTTAGCTTTTGGAAAGCTCCTCTTGCTACCCATTCATGCCCCTTATTACTTTTGTAAGGGAAATGTCATGCTTCCGGCTGGACTTCCTCAACAAAAGCACATCAATCGATATGTTTGTTAGCTTCTTGTGTGAAGACTTCCAAGCTCTTTCTCATTTGCCCCAGCATGTTGACATAATCGATCAAATGCAAGTAGATACAGCAGCATTTGCACTAAGTAACCTTGAGATGGGGGTTCTGACTTCGGCACTGGAAGATTTTACACTAAATTTGGTGATATTATTACTATACATAGTTTAAATATAAACATTTGAATCCATGGGTGGCCTTCACGGGTTAACTGTCCAGATAGTCTATGCAGGCTGTTCTGGTAGCTATTATCTGAGGGTATTTGAGGTAAGTTGTCTTCTTTCTGCATTGGGTGGCATTTGGAGCATATTTCCTGCTTCGTTTTTTAGGTTTCGCCCTGGTGTTGCAACTGCGTAGCAGTTGCTCGCCCACGGCGAAATCTAATGTTATCTCAATAGTGGGGACTTGAAACCGCCCCTTCTTCCATTGGCTAGCTCCATAAATGGAGGCTAGCCATTGGAAGACATCAGCGTCAATCACTTTCTCCCGGTCAGAACGCGAATCGTGGGCGTTTCTGACTCTTTTTTTAAGTCCCGCCCCTTGATGCCGTGTGTCCCGGGCCGCGCTGTGATTGGCTGCCGGCCCGGGACACCCCCGTGACGTCATTCCCCGGGCCGCGCTGTGATTGGCTGCCGGCCCGGGACCTGACTTGTTTAATGTAGTTTGCTTGATTGACGCGTTTGCGGTTCAGACACCCAGACCCTAGTCACGCAGCAAACAAGTGCTAGTGGAAGGGCCTGCTGGGAAGCGAGGTGCCAACTGCGGGCAGCAAAATAGTCGAGGCGCTCCGTCTCTCGCACTTCAGCGGGTATCCTGCCACAGACCGAGTTCGCTCGGCGCTGGAGTGAGGTGCACCGCTTCTGCCCAAAACTCACCAACTGCTCGTCACCCCACCACACCACCGCTTCCTGCCGCACGCATCCGCCTTCTCCACAGCCACATTGCAGCGCTCCCTGCAGCACATGTCCCACTTTTCCTTTGTAGCCCTGTCGCTTCCCACTGCACATCTTCCTACCTCCTCCACTGCAGCACGCTTACCACCGGCACTGCACCGCATCTTCTAGCACACGTCCCACCTCCTCCACTGCAGCACACCTGCTACCAACACTGCACCACTTCCTGCAGCACGCCTCCCACCTCCACTGCTGCGGCACGCCTGTCGCCTCCAATTCATCAGTTTCTGCAGCACGTGTCCCACCTTCATCACTTACACTGCACTGCTTCCTGCAGCACGCGTCCCACCTCCACTGCTGCACACCTGCTACCAGCACTGCAGCACACCAACTACCAGCACTACAGCACACCAACTACCAGCACTGCACCACTTCCTGCAGCACGCGTCCCACCTCCACTGTTGAAGCACGCATGTCACCTCCAATTTACCGGTTTCCTACAGCACGCATACCACCTTCATCAATATTACTACACCGCTCCCTGCTGCACATCCTTCACTGTAGTTTCCTGCAGCACGCATACCACATTGATCACAGAAACACTGCACTGCTCCCTGCAGCACGGCACCAATCTCCTTGCAACTACGGCCGCGCCGCCTGGCACGGCCTATTTGGAATAAATAAACTGCACACTGTCACACTCTCTTGGGTGCTTTGTTGTGGCACATCAATGCATTAAAGGCCCGCTAATAATAGCGGCTCGTCGACGCCCCCACGGTTGACCCTTGGAAGGGCCCATTGCTTTCAGTTGTGACTAAAGAGACGCTTCAGGGGGAGAGGAGGGCAGGGCGCATCAGGAAGTAGTCACCCGCCTTTAGACATTTCGGCTGGTGAAACTTCCTGCCATTTTAAAGGGAAAACGTCAGGGTATTTACTGTGACTTGCGGATAAATCTGCATGTTATTCACCCCTCTCTCTGTATATGTATTTAGGAGAGGTGCAGTTCATCACTCCTGTTAATTTCCATTGATTCGGATTTTATCCCTGTGAGAAATTCTCCCCCCCCTCTCCCCCCAGGGTACGTTTGTGTTTAGACTGCACCTGAACTCGTACTCCCCTCAGAGGTGAGTCCAGACTGCCCCACCAACCAAGGTGTGCTGTTGAGTCAATGTGTATGGGCCTACTCACTCAAAGCACATTGCACTGAATATCCGTTTACACTGCAGTGTAGTTCAGTGTACACTATAGAGAACATCTGGGTTCGAGGCATGTGGGCTGCTGAATTCATATCTGTAGCATAGATCGCCGCCTAGTGTTGGGTCCGGATGATTGCACATTGTTGTCCTGGAAGAGTCTTCGAAGTATCACGAGATAGGTGGCTCCTCCCCTGGACTACAGTGCGCATGGGCATCGACTCCATCCCCAGATTGTTTTTTTCCGCCATTGGGTTCGGATGTACTTTCGTTCTCTCCAGTTCGGAATCGACAATAAACTTTATCGAGACCAAAAGGCCTTTTTTCCTATCGTCGGTATTGTTTGCGTTCGGTGCCCGGTTCTGTTCAGACTCGCTTCCCGAGTTAGACATCCAGGGAGTCGCGTGACTCTTTGGTTCTCGAGGCCCAGTCGACGCAGCAAGACCCTCGACTACGCGACGTGGAACGGAGCCCCTTCAAGAAGTGTCCCGTGTCCCGTGTGCGGGTCGAAGTACCCACACATCGACGTCCACCCGGTGTGCAACAAGTGCCTGTCGCCGGACCACGATGAAGCCAACTGTATGGCTTGCTCACGGTTTCGTTCGAAAAAGACGATTCGGCTTCGGCGCGTGGCGCGCATGGAGGCCCGGCAGTCGGCCCCGGCACCAGTGGACATCTTCGACAGCGAGGAAGCAGACAAACACGATGTTCAGCTGCAGATTTTTCCTCCAGCGGAGGAAATCGACTACGACGATCAAGTGGATGTCGAAGGCCTACACGTAGAAGAAGTCGTCGACGAGGTAGGAGACGACGCTGAGGCCTATGGGGCCATGGAAGATAGCTCAGAGGAAGAGCTATGCCCTGTTCGAACACTTACGAAGGCTCAGGTCGAGGGATCGCCAATCGGCCTTACCCAAGACCTTCTACCAGGATCCACGGCCCCACCTCTCGGCCCGGCTACGGACACTTCGGCGGCACCGCCATTGCCCAAAACGAAACCGAAAGTGAAACCTTCGGTGTCAACACTACCGAAAGTGGTTCAAACGCCATCGAAACCGAAAACGTCTGCTCCCCCGTCGACACCCTCACCTTCCGAGGTGTCGGGACAACCCAGGCCGAAGAAACCTGTCGACGCGGCGAAGTCGGGGAAAAGCGTCCAGCCACAGCTGACCAAGGGTGTCGAGCAGAAGTCCAAGAAGGGCGTCGAGCAAAGTCGTCGAGCCGAAGTCCAGGACGGGCGTCGAGCCGGAGCCAGGCAAAGGCGTCGAGCCGAGGTCCGCAAAGGGCGTCGAGCCGAAGACAAGCAAGGGCGTCAAGCTGGAGACTGGGGCCCCGAAGACGGTTACACAGGCCGCCGACACGATAAAGCCTCGGCAGGAACAGCCCTAGTCATCAACGCTCGAGTCTTCACACGTTGGTGGACCAAGATAGTCTGTCGTGTCGACGAAGCCGTCTGCTTCCTTCACGAAGCAGGTCTCGGACTCCCTCAAACGTATCAGGGACAAGGCTTCAGCGGAAGACCCCAAGGCACGTTCCGCACCGAAGCAGTCGGTCCCCACCTCCAAGTCATCGACGCCACTCCTCTTCACGTTGCCGCCGAAGGTGGCACCGAAGGCCTTCGCACCACGGGCGGTGTCCGAAGCGAACTTGCAAGGTGCTGCGGGGTCGAAGCCTGCTCTCCCGGCTGGGGGCTTGAAGCATCGACCACCATTGGTGGAGGATCAGTCGGAGCGTTTCATCGATGCCGACACCGGGAAGCTTACGCTTTACAAACGGAAAATTACTGCGACGACGCCTTAGGAGTCATACACCATTCCTCTAAAGCACAAAAAGCCTGCTTCGGATTCACCGGTCTTGGTCGAACCACTGGCTCCTCGGCCTCAAAGAGTTGCCACACCCTCACCAACTTATTCGGATGCCGAA
Source organism: Lissotriton helveticus (assembly GCF_964261635.1). NCBI lineage: Eukaryota > Metazoa > Chordata > Amphibia > Caudata > Salamandridae > Lissotriton > Lissotriton helveticus. The sequence goes on from NC_136061.1 coordinate 1,315,583,430, forward strand.
GATGCTGGGGATCAGGACGAGGAATACAACTTCCCGGCCCACACAGATCCTGATGAACAACAGGACTCGTGGGTGGACGCAGGTGACCAGGGGGATCAGCAACCCGCACTTGACCCTCAGGTGTACAATGTCAAGACCTCTCCCACTGAGGATTCTGCGACATTCAATGCCTTGATCGAAAGAGCGGCAAAGAACCACAACGTGGAACTGCATGCTGAGCCTGTGGAGGTGGACTTCCTCTTTGACACTTTTTCAGCAGCTGAAAAGACTGTGAAAACTCTCCCAATGCTAAAAGGGGTCCTGAAGCATGCTGCGGACATCTTCAAAGAACCCACACGGGCAAGGGTGGTCAACCCTAGAATTGAAAAGAAATACCGACCGGCACCTGGCGATCCAACATACATCAAAGGCCAGTTGCCATTGGACTCCCTGGTCGTTTCTAATGCCCGCAAAAGGGCGAATTCGCAGACCACTGGTGAAGCTCCTCCCCGGACAAAGAGTCCAAAGTGCTGGAGGCATCGGGGAAAAGAGTAGCAGCTCAGGCGGCCAATATCTGGCGTATCTCTAACACGCAGGCACTCTTGGCTCGGTACGACAGGGCACACTACGACACACTAGAGACCCTGTTGCAACATCTCCCAGACCAATATAAGGAGGCTGCGGAGATGCTTATCCAGGAAGGGAAGCTCATCTCCAACGCTTCAATTAAGTGTGCACTAGACGTTGCGGACACTGCAGCCAGGGCAATTAACACCAGTGTGATGTTAAGACGTCAGGCATGGCTCCGAATCTCCGGGTTTAAGCCCGAGATCCAAACTACCATCCTCAACCAGCTGGTAAACCCTGACAGATTATTTGGTCCTGAGGTGGATACCACCTTGGAGAAAATAAAGAAGGATACCGAGACTGCGAAGTCAATGGGAGCTCTCCAGTCCCAACAGTTTAGGGGGAGCACTTTTCGTCGCTCAGGCAATAGAGGTGTTTCCAGAGGCCAGATGTCCCAGCAAACACAATTCAATAAAGGTGGGGTGCAATCCTCTTACCCCAAACAAAGTAGAGGAGGTTATCGAGGCAACAACACCAAGGGCAGAGGCAGGGGCAACAACAACTCCCGTTCCTCCGCCTCCAACAAACAGTGACGCCCTGTCACTGCCCCCGACCATTCCACACCTGTCGGGGGGAGACTCCAGCAGTTCCTGCCGGTCTGGAAATCCATCACCACGGACAGGTGGGTCAGGAAACTTATCCAGTTCGGTTATTGTTGGAGCTCACATCCACTCCACCCAACATACCACCAAAACACCGTCCTATGTCCACAGAGCATTTGCACTTATTGCAGCAGGAGGTTCTTGTCATGCTGCAAAAGGGCGCTATAGAGCTCGTGCCAGTGGAGGAAGAAGGCACAGGAGTGTACTCCCTGTACTTCTTAATCCCGAAGGAGGACGGGTCCCTCAGGCCTATTCTCAACCTCCGGCCCCTAAAGCAGTGCATTCTCTCAGAACACTTCCACATGCTAACGCTGCAACAAGTTCTTCCGTTACTCACTCAGGGGGACTTCCTCGCAACCTTGGACCTCAAGGATGCTTACTTCCACATTCCACTCCATCCATCACACAAAAAATACCTCAGATTCACCATTCAAAATCGGCATTATCAATTCAAGGTCCTTCCTTTCGGGGTGACCACGGCCCCCGGAGTGTTCACCAAGTGTCTGGTGACAGTGGCGGCGCACCTCAGGAGACAAAACGTACATGTCTACCCTTATCTGGACGACTGGCTGGTTCAGGCAAAGTCAGCCCAGCAGTGCGCCGCCGACATGTCCCACACCATTCACCTTCTTCACGGTCTGGGCTTCTCACTAAACTATCCAAAGTCGCACCTTCAGCCGGCCCATGTGCAGCAATATCTGGGTGCGACGATCAATACTCTGGCAGCCACGGCTCAGCCAACTTCAGCGCGGATCAACAGCATCCAAGCGCTGATCCAACAGTTCAGACCACAACACTCGCTTCCTGTGAGAGTGTTCATGCAGTTGATGGGCATGATGGCCTCCTGCATTTTCATAGTCCCGCACGCGAGGTTACATATGCGTCCGCTCCAGGACTGCTTAGCGCATCAGTGGACTCAGGCTCAGGGGCAGTTGAAAGACCTAGTGTTGGTGACCGGTCGGGCATACAACTCTCTGCATTGGTGGAATCCACACAACCTTTGCAAGGGCCGACCGTTCCAAGAGCCTGTCCCACAGATTATCCTGATGGCGGACGCGTCTCTCCAGGGATGGGGAGCTCATGTACTCCACTACATGGGATTCAACCCATGTATGTACTGAACGCTGAGAGCCACGAGCAGGGACCGAACTGCACTTTTCACTTTGAAAACCTTCTGCTAACTCACAGAAGAATGTTGTCCTGCGAGTATTGAAACTCGTCTTGGGATATTTGAAAATATGAAAACAGTTGCATTATACGCTGCACTTGTATAAATAGCCTTGAGAAAGCCCCGGCGCAACTCGCCAATAGGGGGCGAAACACGTGTCTGCTGTCTGTTTCACAACAAAATAATAAAGATGTTATACTGCAACTTGAAGTAGTCTTGTCCTCTCCATAGAAATTTGAAAAAACTGATATTTATCCAAAAAAGTATACTTTTGACCTTTCAAGGAGCACACACTCTCTTCTTCTCAAACTTGCTTTCATTGATGAAGCTCAAGAGGTCCAGAGCTTCGAGTGTGTCTCCATCCACCTATAAAACCAGCTTACTTAGCGTTGTTTAGCCTTGGAATCCTTGGACCTTTCCTGCTTTGCCAGTAACTCCACTACACGGTGCAGGGACTATGGACAATGCATCAAAAGAAGATGCACATCAACTACCTAGAACTGATGGCAATCTTCATGGCACTGAAAGCATTCAAAGTACATCTGTGCAACAAGGTCGTGTTGATCCGGACGGACAACATGACGGCCATGTACTACATCCAGAAGCAGGGAGGTACACACTCTCCACAGTTGTCTCATCTGGCTCAGAGCATGTGGAAGTGGGCCATTCAGAGGAACATCTTCCTCATGGCGGAACACCTCCCGGGCACAGACAACCAGATGGCGGACCTGCTCAGCAGGTACAGCCACCAAATGCACGAGTGGGAGATACATCCATCAGTACTCCACCCGTACTTCCAGCAGTGGGGTCATCCAGAGATAGACCTGTTCGCCACAAGGGAAAACGCAAAATGCCAAAGCTTTGCCGCCAGGTTCCCTCACCCACAGTCGCAAGGCAATGCGATATGGATGAACTGGTCAGGCAGATTTGCGTACGCTTTTCACCCAGCACCTCTCATACCGCTGGTGGCAAGAAAGCTAAGGCAACACTCAATGACACTCGTCCTGGTTGCTCCAAAGTGGGCACGCCAGCCATGGTACACCACGTTTCTAGAACTCTCCGTGGTACCGCATCAACGCCTGCACCTCACACCCAGACTTTTGACGCAGAACCAGGGCGACATTCAGCATCCAGATCCGCAACAGCTCAATCTGGCGATCTGGCTCCTGAAGTCTTAGAGTTTGGCTACCTTGACTTACCTCCTGATTGCATGGATATCATTCGGGAGGCGAGAAAGCCCACCACTAGAGCCTGCTATGCAGCCAAATGGATCGGTTTGTCATTTACTGTACTGAACGCCACATCAACCCACTTGATGCGTCCATTCCCAACATCATATGTTATTTGTTGCATCTTTACAAATGCAATCTTGCATATGCTTCCATTCGGATACACTTATCCGCCATAGCGGCTTATCTCCAAAACAGGCAGCATCTCTCCGTTTTCAGAGTGCCTGCCATTAAAGCCTTCCTCGAAGGGCTGAAGCGGGTAATCCCTCCCAGGACCCCGCCAGCTCCTGTATGGAACCTCAATGTGGTCCTCACCAGGTTGATGGGCCCACCTTTTGAGCCTCTACATTCATGTGAGATTCAGTTCTTAACGTGGAAAGTGGCTTTTCTCATTGCTATTACGTCTCTACGACGTGTTAGTGAGCTGCAGGCGCTCACTGTACAAGAGCCATTCATACAGATTCACTCAAACAGGGTGGTGCTGCGCACTAACCCTAAATTTCTTCCTAAAGTGGTTTCGCAGTTCCATGTCAATCAGACCATTGAACTGCCCGCGTTCTTTCAAAACCCAGAGACAGTGGCCGAAAGAATGCTCCACACTCTTGATGTCAAACGAGCTTTGATGTACTACATCGATAGGACCAAAGACTTTAGGAAAACACAACAAATCTTTGTTGCCTTTTCAGCCCAGCACAAAGGCAACCCCATTTCCAAAGCAGGTATAGCCAAGTGGATCGTCAAGTGCATTCAGATTTGCTATCACAAGGCTAAGCGCACTTTGACGGTCCCTCCCAGAGCCCACTCCACTCGCAAGTTGGGGGCCTCTATGGGTTTCCTTGGTAATATCCCTTTGGAAGATATTTGTAGAGCAGCCACATGGTCTACACCACACACATTTACCAAACATTACTGTGTAGATGTGCACTCCAAACAGCAAGCAGCTGTAGGGCAGGCTGTTCTTAAAACACTTTTTCAGACTTCTGCAGCTGGCACAGGCGGCCGCCGTTAATGGAGGGACTGCTATGTATTCTATGCTACAGATATGAATTCAGCAGCCCACATGCCTCGAACTGAATATGCTACTTACCAGTATGCATCTGTTCTTGGCATGTAGGGCTGCTGACATTCATATCGCCCGCCCTCCTCCCCGGCGCCTGTAGCGGCTGCAGACTTTTTTAACACTTACTCTTAGCATGGCCATCGCTTACACTGTTACACTCCATCTTTGCCACAACGGCTAAAAACAATCTGGAGATGGAGTCGATGCCCATGCGCACTGTAGTCCAGGGGAGGAGCCACCTATCTCGTGATACTTCGAAGACTCTTCCAGGACAACAATGTGCAATCATCCGGACCCAACACTAGGCGGCGATCTATGCTACAGATATGAATGTCAGCAGCCCTACATGCCAAGAACAGATGCATACTGGTAAGTAGCATATTCATTATACTGCAGCGAAGCTCAGTGCACACTGTAGAAACATTCCGTTCATACTGCAGGAGAGCTCGGCACACACTGTAGAGAATAGATGTTTACACTTCAATGTTCACGCTGCAGTGTATAGTCAGTGTACATTGTAGAGAAAATCCGGTTCCACTGCAGTGGAGATCAATGCACACTGCACTAAATATCCGTTCACACTGCAGCGAAGCTCAGTTCACACTAGTAAGTTACGTTCTTACTGCAGTGGAACTGAATGCACGCTGTAGAGAATATCTGTTCACGCTGCAGTGTATAGTCAGTGTACATTCTAGAGAAAATCCGGTTACACTGCAGTGGAGATCAATGCACAATGCAGAGAATATCCGTTCCCACTGCAGAGGAGCTCAGTGCACACTGTAGAGAAAATAGCTGTTCACACTGTAGTGGAGCACAGTGTACACTGTAGAGAAAATAGCTGTTTCTACTACAGCGGAGATCGATGCACATTGTACAGAATATCTGTTTATCCTACAGTTGAGCTCAGTGCACACTGTATAGAATATCTGTTCATACTCTCCTGGAGCTCAGTGCAGACAGAGAATATCCGTTCATACTCTCCTGGAGCTCAGTGCAGACAGAGAATATCCGTTCATACTGCAGTGGAGCTCAGTGCACACTCCCAATTAGATCTGCTTATAGTGCAGTCCAGCTCCATGCACACTGTAATAAACAGCCGTATATACTGCAGTGGAGTTCAATGCACACTGTAGAGACTAGCCGTTCAAACTGCAGTGATCACTGCACACTACAAAACAGCCGTTTACACTGCAGTGGAGGTCAGTGCTCACTGTAAAGAAGCGCACTGCACAGCTGCTGTGTTCGGGCGCACGCAGGGGGCACGGTGAGCAGGGCAGCCAGTGTGAAGGGGGTGGGGGCTCTTGATGCAGGCACTGTGTAAGTGTAAGCCGTTTGTTTTCACTGATATTTACCCCACTGATAACGGAGCGTGCTTGGCCTGTGTCTGCTAGGATGTTGTTAGCTTACCCGCCCCACCCCCCTCCCGCTGTCCGTGTCTCCAGCCCCGGCCCCACTTGTTCATTATTTTGCCGTTGCATCTCACACGCCTGAGACATGGTGAGTTTATCCTGTCATTTGTCTATTTCCTACTTATTCATTTAACACAGCCGCGAGGTCGCAGAACGTAGTCAAATAGCCAACATAGGCACACACAATGCATCTAATTAATCAGTCCCACCGCCATTGTGGCTCTCACTCACTCTTCCTTTTCACACTCTCTTCCTGTACTCTCTTTCCTACACTGTGTACACCCCTCACCCATCTGTCTAGCAGTCCATGCCCGCATGGTTCCCCTTATGCTCCCTTCGGCACAATTCACTAGCCATGTTTTCGTAGAGAGTTATTAACTGAATGGGCAGAGTTCAGAGCGGACCCCTCCAGGGAAAGTGGAGAGAGCGGGGATAGTTTATGGCTAAGCAGTTTATTTTCACTGATATTTACCCCACTGATAACGGAGCGTGCTTGGCCTGTGTCTGCTAGGATGTTGTTAGCTTACGTTAACAAAAGATGAAGCAGGTGAGAGGTTCACCTTTCCTAAATCCTTATCACAGTCTAAAAAAAAGCTTCTTTAATTTTACGAACTAGTCTTTCAAAACCAAATTCAAGCCTTAGTAACTACAACCGCCAACAATGACATTTTTGCTGAAACATTTCCGTAGTTTACTTTACATAACCTTTAAGACTTGACATGTGAAATCGTTGTCATAACATAAAACGGTTATGAGGGCACATTTACAAACATTCTCCTGCATAGAGCAATAGGCTAGGCATTTAATTGCCCTGATTTCAAGCACTAACTTGCTCGTACTCCCCAAGTACCTATGTGTTGTTGAATCATAATCTTTTTAAAGCGGTTGGAAAGGCTTAAGTGTCCGAATTTGTTTCTTTAACTTTGGCCACTCTATTCTGTCTGTTGAATGCAGTGTCAAATCCACTCTTACCACATAGTGAAGTGAGGGCCGGAGATTTCTGTGTGCTCAGTCCCGCGAGCTACAAAGAGTGTGTTTTGTAAATATTTCCAAAGCAGTACCGAGGAGCATGGTTTTGTGATCGCTGGGGAGGTTTTTTCGCGCTGTCTTATACGCTGGTCTTGTTATACTGCCCTGCCAAGCGTTTGGGACTTTAATCTTTTTTGTAGGCAGTTGAAAAGAGAGATGAGTTTCTAGCCCATAAATTCGACTTTTTCTGCATTACGTAGGATGAAATGGTTTATCTGGTTTTCGGCCTGTATGATGAAGTGACAGGTTTTGATAGATTGTATCTAAAAGGTAGCTGAGGCCGAAGTCAACTCTCGCTTTTTGTTGATTAGTATTCATGCTGATATATACTATTGACCTATCCATTTAACCTGCACACACCACCGGCAGAGGGCCACTTGAAACCGGATTTCTCCTGGTGCTTTAAGAAGAGTTTTGCTTTGAGTGCTCCTGTTAAGCTATTGGACATTGATTGACAGGTGCTGTGTGGGCTGTGAGAGCTGTGTGGGCTGTGAGAGCTGTGTGGGCTGTGAGAGCTGTGTGGGCTGTGAGGGCTGTTAGAGCTGTGTGGGCTGTTAGAGCTGTGTGGGCTGTGAGAGCTGTGTGGGCTGTGAGAGCTGTGTGGGCTGTGAGAGCTGTGTGGGCTGTGAGGGCTGTGTGGGCTGTGAGAGCTGTGTGGGCTGTGAGAGCTGTGTGGGCTGTGAGATCTGTGAGAGCTGTGTGGGCTGTGTGGGCTGAGTGGGCTGAGAGAGATGAGAGAGCTGTGTGGGCTGAGAGAGCTGTGTGTGCTGAGAGAGCTGTGTGGGCTGAGAGAGCTGTGTGGGCTGAGAGAGCTGTTGGCAATGTAAATAACAATGCCATTTATTTATAAGTAAAAAAAAAGAAATGTCATGAGCAATGCCAATAGCTCTAACTTTTCCAAAGGCGAAACCATTGCATTGTAAGTGCTTGTTTAATTAGTTATTCCCTTTCTATTTGAAGACTTTGTCAGAGAGTGTTGATTGCTTATTGAAAGGTCTGATTTGCGTGAATCTGTTACTAACCTCTTTATCATTCCTGCTGACTGAACACCATTTTTCTTCTGTAATTTGTATTTCCACAGCATTGGAACTTTCATAGATTCAGACGCTTGAATCATACCCAGTTGCTAGGCTGGGAACCCTCTCTACATTTAGAACAACAGTAAATAGTGTTAAATGGTCATATGTCTAATAACGGAGTTTGTTTAGTTGCACATTCACCTTGTTTGCAATGACCCAAACATCAGCCAGAGAGGTGGAAGTAATGAGATCTCTACTCTCCCTACAGGCCACCATAGCTCAGATTTCCATTGCACATTCGTAGCTTCTACCAGTTCTTCCATGGACTTCAGCCAGCCTTAGCTTTAGCTCCAACTAAAAGTGAGTTGTTTCTGGGGTATTATACCTTACTATTCTCGGATCTAAGTGTACATCTCCAACTGCTTACATAGCAGATACACAGAAACAAATCTTTCTTCAGATAATGTCCATACTGCGAGCAAAGGAAAATGTAGCAGACCAAGTGTAGGAAGCTGTCTATGTATATACTATTCTAAAGTGAGGTATAGTGTGCACAGAGTCCAGGGAAACCCAAAAGGTAGGCAGAGGTAAAATAGATATCACTTCACTCTCTATATGTGGTAGTGTGGTCGAGCAGTAAGGCTTTATCAGAGGACAGTGTTAAGCATTTGACACTCAGTCAGCAAATGAATTCACACACTCAAAGACTGAACTTCAGACCAATTGTTTTTGTATATAAATATTGTTTTAGTTATTTTATTTCCTAGAACCAAGCAAGCCTGGCACAGGTAAGTGATTAGTACTTTGCAGTAAATATACAATTTGTAACACAGTTTGGATTGCAATTGTAATGTACTTTGATTTGATTACAGTAGTGTTACTGATAATGCAGTGCTTTTCAGAACACAGTACATATACTTTGTATAGGGTTTTTGGTAAAATTACAGGCAAATTACTTTTGACATTACTTTTCTTAGACAGTGTAGTATACCTGGATACTGCGCTGGGACATTTCATGTAAAAGGTAAGTAAAAGCGTTTTTGTTAGTACAATTTTATAGAATTTCTTTAGGTTTTCAAACTCCACACTTGGAAATGTTTCCCAAAAAACCAGTCAATGTTATCCTATGGAGGAAAATAGTGTTATCGGTTTTAAGGTAAGTATTCGGTAGTGGGGGTTGAGGTTCTGGGGGTAGATTCAGGGGTCCCCCAGGGTCAGGGATGCACTCTCGTTACACCCTCAGCGGTACTAGGGCAGCCGGGTGCTGAGTGCTGAGGCCTAATGTTATCCAGTGGTGGATAGGGGCCTCCGGTTGGTGGCTGCTGGTGAGCAGGCCACTTGGTTGTGGAAGCCAAGCTCCTGGAGGTGGACGACGACAGCCTGGGGCGAGCCCGCCTTCAGCAGCCAGTTGTCAAGATGGGGAAAGACTGTAACGCCTGATCTGCGCAGATGTGCTGTGACCACTGCCATCTCTTTCATGAACACCTTAGTGGTGCTGGTAAGTGTGAGAAGTTGGCCTGGCATATGCTGTCCACTATTCTAGTGGGCACCTTGCACCAATCCAAACGACCCTTATTGATGGTAGGTTTAAAGACAACTTATATAGAAAGCTATCCTAGTGGAAGCTGTGGAGAGCAGCCTTCAAGCTAAGTCTTGAAGGAATGTAAAGCAGCTTGTTTTACCGGTCTATAATCTCATGAATCACTAAATGAAAGTAGAACTACACCAGGTATTTATATAAAATATATGTATTTATTCTAAACACATCCCTCTAGTCTGTTTACGAGGCTACAGGCAAAAGTACATAAAGTAAACTTATTTAGCACACAGCAAATTAGCACAATATATGATTAGCCCTGGGGCGTCACAAACTATATACTAAGAAAGTGGTATAAGAACCACAACTGACATAGATACCAGGCCTAGGGCCTTTAGAACCGCTGGGGCCACCAGGAACCACCCAAGATAGTGACACAAGGGGCCCATGGGGGACACGTGCAGTGTCTAAACACAGACGCAAATCACCATTTACTTCTATGGAGAAAGTCTCAGTTGGAAAATTACAAAGGAAGGACACTTAGAAGAAAACTTGGAGCAAACCTTTAGAACTAGGCAGTTCTAGAGTCAATAACCACAGGAGCACCAGAGTATTCGAGTTACCTCACCCAGGGAAGCCGGGTGCATAGGTGTCTTTTGGTGTCCGGTTACGTTGTCGTTTTCTATGGCGATCTGCTGCAAAGTGCTGCTGTCGACAAATGCGAAAGTGTCCGGGTAGAACGAAGATCTAAGGAACCTGAAAGCAGAGGGGACAGAGTCTGGGTCACTAGCCAGTGACCAGGAAGGTGATGAGAAGATGCCGCCTGATGTCTGGTGATTTCAAGTGAAGAAGATGAAGCTGGTCTCTTCAGCCACGAGGACCAGGAGGTATTGAGGACGACCAGGAGCTGGATTCGAGCTGTCCCACGAAGGATGATGAGTGCTGCGATGACGGTTTCCGGATTGGACCCAACAAGCCTTGGCAACAGCAACCCACCCAAAAAGCAAAGATTGGCTTTGGTGCAGACCAGCAAGGTCTTAGGAAACTCGCCCTTTTGAGGGGAGTCAGGGCACTTCTGAAGCAACCCGGAAAGCCCAAAAAACTGAAGAGTTACCTTCGTGGGGACCCACCAGTCGACGGACCCGGGATCACGAAGGAGCCTCGAGCGGGAATGCTAGAAGCGGGCCCACGGAACACTCGCGGAGTGTAGGCCCACAATCAAATGGTGCTAAGGGCTTGGACTACAAGTAGCCCAATGCACGACTTCGGGAAAGCTCGAGAAGTTGATGCACTAGCAAATATGCACGTGTCCAGGGGTTCCGGTTCCAGATCACTCGTGAGGGCTGTGGGGCTCTGCTTTGCTGGGATCTCGTGTCGGCCTCGGAGAAGTCTGGAAGTCTGGGTCCTGTGTCGCAAATCCGTCGGGATCCGGCCGGAGCCTTGGAAAGCAGACCGGCAAGATGCTTCTTTGGTGCCTGGTGGAACAGGGGAGTCACTACTTGACCCCAAGAGAGATTCTTCCGTCTTCTAGTCGAAATAGAATGTCGAAGTTCCAGGATATATGTTGCAGAGTTTCGTCCAGGGTAATCTGAAGTTCTAAGGATTGGGCTCCTATACTTCTACTAAGTTTAGGGGTTGGACTTACTCTAGGGTCCCACCTATGGGAGGACCCAGGGTGGGGGTGGTTACACCCCTTTCCCTTTGTCCAGTTTCGTGCCAGAGCAGGAGCAGAGTACCCCTGCAACCGGTTTGAACTAGGGTATGCACAGGGACACCAAGTGTGCCCCCAGCACTCTGTAAAAAAGCATTCTATGAATGCACCCACCCAGTCCCAATACACTAAAGCCTGTCTGGGAGGTGGTTACACCTCCCTGTGACAGCAAACCTATTGTCCAGGCTTCCCCTGCCGGTGTTCCGTCCAGCAGCAGGAGGTCAGACCCCTGTCTGTGGCATCCATTTTGTGATGGCAGGGGTCTTTTAAACTATTACCGGTCAGACCAGTGTGTACATGTCTCTCCCTCTAGAAGGGTGGAATTCTACCCCTGCCACCAGGACTGGCGGGGGGGGGGGGGTTGGAATCCAAACTGTTTACACCAAACAAGACATGCTTCCATGCAGCCATTCCAAAGTTAGCATTAACCGTGGGGTTATAATGCACCTAAGAGTATATGGTCTGGCTGTATCACAGAACAGCTACAGAGAAGTGATTCCGAAAGCTGCAGAGGGGTCTTGCTCATGCATGGGCACCCTCTCACACAAAACCAAGCACTCTGCCTTCAGGATTAAGGCCTGCCATAGGAGTGACTTATAGGTTTATAGGTGTTAGTGATATAAGGTAGATATAGGTAACCTATACCTTACTCAGGCTACAGTAGCAGACCTGTGGTGCCATTTTAGAAGGCTTCCCAGGGGTGACATAATGCATGCTTCAGCCCCTGGTAGGGCTCTGGGGTACCTATGCCCTTAGTACATAAGGTACCATATAATAGGGACTCCCTAGGGTAACCCAGTAACCAATCTGGAGTGTACCTAATGTACATGCAATCAATTTAGAGAGGAAGCAGCTAGGCTGGGGTCCTGGTTAGCAGGGCCCCAGCCAGACTAAAGTCGAAAAACAGTGAAACACCAATAAAAAGTGGGGGTAACCATAGTAAGCAGATCCTACTCTCCTACAGTAAGGCCATAGGAGAGCATGGTAAACTGCAACTGCTCGCGGTCTACCGTGAACCGTAGGTAACATTTTGAACTTCTCCTTCCGGAGGAAGCGGTTGACATACCAGAGATCCAAGATAGGACGCAGGCCTTTGTCCTTCTTAGGCTCCAGAAAGTAGTGGGAATAACAGACACAACCTACTTCTGGGGCAGGAACTCGCTTGATAGCTCCTTTGGCCAAGAAAGCCGTAACTACCTGATGGAGAAGGACCAAGTGATCCTCTGGCATGCAATGGTATTGAGGTGGCATGGATGGAGGGGTAGTCTCGAAGGGAAGGGAGTAGCCCCTTCGTACTATCCGCAAAACCCACCCGTCCGATGTGATGGTTTGCCATTGAGGGAGGTGATGGTGGATCCTGCCGCCCACTGGCAACTGATGGCCCTGAAAGGACAGACTAGGAGGGTTTGGAGGCTGCTGCAGAGGGGGTGCTGGTGGACTGGCTGGCCCGCTGGCCCCCCTGAGCCACGACGCTGGGTCCCACATCCTCGACTGCACAGAGGTTGAACAGTTTGCGTAGGCCTGTGGCCCTGGGCAGAACGTGATGGGGCACCCCCTCTGTAGCTACAAAAGGGGCGAAAAGCAGACTGCGCAGGCGAGTGTTGGTAGCGAGACCCAAGGATCTGGCCATAGCTCTAGAATCCTTAAAGAGCTTGTGCGCGTTGTCCGCTTTGTCGCCAAACAAGAGACTGCCATCAAAGGCCATGTCCACAATTGTTGATTGGACATCACTCGAAAAGCCAGTGGACCTCAGCCAGGCGTTGCTGAATCTCTGCCCTCACCGACTGCACAGGGGAGAGTGGGCTGGGCCTCCTCCAGACACTGTGGCAGCACCTGCGCAACTGTATCGCACACAGAGTAGGAATAATGGCCCAAAAGACATGCAGTGTTCACCGACCACAGTCCCAAGCTGGTGGAAGAAAATATCTTCTTCCCAAGATGATCCAGCTTTTTGGATTCCCTATCTGGGGGAGCAGTAGGGAATGCACCCTTAAAAGTAGAGGCTTGGACCACCAAGCTCTCAGAGGTAGGGTGTTGGGAGAGGAAAAGTGGGCAGCCCGGGACGGGCGGTGGTGTCAGGGAATCATCCTATCCACAGTAGCCCCTGTGCTGGGCTTCAACCTGATGCCCAGAAGGATGTCAGTAAGGGCCTCATTGAACGGCAGTAGGGGCCCAGGAGAGGCCCCTGCCGGTTGAAACACCTCGGTCAGGAGGTTGGTTACTGACCGCCACCGTAGGAAGCTCGAGGTACAAGGCCTCAGCCACCCTACGCAACACCACTGCGTATGAGCTCCCCTCCTCCATATCCATTGTAGGGGAGAAAGCATACCAGGATCTGGTGAGGTATCCAGACCACTGGCATCACCCAACTCCTCTTTCCAGTCCGCTTCACTGAACTGGTCCGCTAAAAGGTCACCAGACCCTGTGTGCCATGCCCCCAGACACTGCATGAACTATATGTAATTCACTCCTACAGTAGGCTTTACAGCCCTAAGGCATGGTGCATTAGCTACATGATGGCTTCAATGAAACTATTGGTGTTTGGCATCAAATACCTTGTCATAATAAATCCATACTGATACCAGTAGTGAATTTATTAAGACATGCACCCAATGGGCACCTTAGAGGTGCCCCCTGAAAACCCACCAGCCTCTAGTGTGCTGACTGACTACTGTAGTCCAGGCTGCCACCACAAACAGTTGAGAGACCCCTTTTTCTGAGGCACAGAAACAATGCCTGCTCCAGAGGAAGGTGTTCACATCTTCTCCATCAGGATAGCTAGCGATTAAGCATATCAAGGCCAGAGACTTTAAAGTCCCTCCCACCTTTGATTTGTGACCCTGGCTTCCCCGAGACCTGGGAGGTGCCACCGCCTGCCCTGAGGCCCTTTTGGCACCAGGACAGGCAGGAAATCAGAAATGCAGGGAGGTGTGGTCCACTACTTGGTCAGTCCTCCCCTAAGGTGGACTGCCTGATGTGACCCATGAAAGGATTCCACCATCTTGATTTTTGGTGGATTTAGGAACTCTGGGACAGGTTTATGCCCACTCCCCACAGGAAGTGGGCATATAGGGGGTGTAGTGACCCCAAGGGTACGTAGCCCATTGGCTACTACCCTTTACTCCCTTTAAAGCCCCTAAATTGAGTATTTAGGTGGCACCCCTGGTGCCAGGAACTCAGATTTGACAGACACAAGAAGAAGAGGTCAAAGAAGAGTGAAGAAGCAAGAACTGAGGTGCAGCTGCAGACCTTTTGGCTCCCACCCTGCCTACCTGCACCTGTTCCGACATTCGCGACAAACCGACTTGTCCTGCTGCTGTGCATTTTTCAAGATCTTTGGTTGGGCTGCCTCCACTTTACAAATTGCCAGCAATCCCACTCGGAGTAGAGGAGCTACTCCCCTGCAGCTAGCAGGCACCAAACCGCAAAGTCCAGATCACCGTTCTGCTGCACCCGGTCTCATCAACACAGCAGCCGCCCAGGAAGAGGTTGCCGTGCTCCAGGAGTTCAGATACCGTCGCCCCACCAAGTGAGAAGACTCCAGGACCCACCGGAGCCGTACGGCACCAATACCCAGGGTACTGCACCCCTTTCAGCTGCCAAACCTTTGTTAGTCCAATTTGGACTCCAAGATGGAGCAGCTGTCGTGGGACGTCAGCACTGCGGAGACTCACTTCAAGAGTGCCCCAGCTGTCCTGTTTTTGTCCGCTCAACCGTCCAGTGCCCATGACGCAAAAGCCCAGTTGACCTTATCACTCTGCACCTGAATGCCCAGCCCGGGTTCCCGAGAACTGACTGTGTGTCCTTGCTCCCAGGGCCCTCACAAACCAAGCCTCCTGTGGGGAGCTACCCAACTTGTCCCCAAGTCCCTCTCTGCAACCTGTTTCTAAGTGCCCCCCCCCCCTTCCTTTGGTGTAGCGTGCAGATCTACCGACCAAACCAGCACCTCTGCACCCGAGTACTTCAGGACAGGTAAAGGCTCACTGCTGGTGGTTCTTTTGACCATGGCCACTTACCACCTTAAGCCCTGAAGGGGACACCCAGAACCTCTCACAAATAACTGTATGCAGTTTATGCCTTTTTTCCCATAGGAAGGTTCTGCAGTGTAAAAACGCAATCTGATAGAGACTACTAGCTGCAGAATACTTAACGTAAAATTATCCCCAGGCGTGAGACTGGATCCGGAAAACTTTCTTTGCCACGGCATCTCTGCGCACCAGAGGGCGGTACCACGTGACTGACGTCGTCCGCGGGCATGACGTCAGCAAGGTCACATAACCCCTACCCCGGCACCCTGACGTCAGTTTTTTCTCTTTTCTGCATGCAATGCGGATCCAGATCGTGTCCTGACCTGTTGTCAGGCCTTCTTTTCACCCTTTTGCGTTGAGGAACAGTGTGCGAATGCCTTCGGGCTTCAAGATCTGTACTTCTTGTGCATGTCCGATGTTGGCGACAGACTCTCACCCTATCTGCATGTGGTGTTTGGGTGAGCTCTATGACTCTACAGACTGCGACGCTTGTCAGCACCTCAAACCGAAGTCCCGGCCGGAGCGCAGGATGAATTTACTGTTGGCCCGCTTGTTCAGGTCGGTCTCGTCCCAGCGTCCGTCCCCTTCCTCGGAAGCCAGGAGCCGCAGATTCCGAGTGTGGCATCGCCCTTCACCACGCCCCAAGGGCGGCGCTCGCCAGCCGGTAGGTCTTGCAGCTTGTCTCTGAGACCTTGTCCTCGTTCGGCGGAGGGCGAGGGTTCCCCTCGGGACGTGTGCCCCCGCCAGTCGCCACCCTACCCGCTGTTTCCTGGCGTTGGGGCGACTAGGGCCCAAATGAAAGCCTATGCTGCATCTCTGCAGGCTTCTTTGCCCCCCCTCCTCTCCGAGGTCTTGTCCTCGTTTGGTGGAGGGCACGGGTTCCCCTCGGGACGTGCGCCCCCGCCAGTCACCACCCTACCCGCCGTTTCCTGGCGTCGGGGCAACTAGGGCCCAAATGAAAGCCTGCGCTGCGGCTCTACAGGCTTCTTTCTCCCTGAGACGTCCGCGGATCCCTTGCCTTGCGCTGCGCATTCTGCGGAGTCGCTGGCGGCTTTGACCCCGGCACCAACCAGCTCTGCTTCAGGATGTAGGGGTGTGTTGTTGTTGAGGTGCTGCCCTGCGGTGTTTCCCTCTTCTACACGGCATCCCTGCCTTGCCGCAAATCCCTACGGGGCTCCCTGTGGCATCGCAGGAGATCGCCAGGACTCAGGGCTCGTCCCCTAGTCTCCCTCAAATCTCTGGGCAGGCGGCTGTCTTACCAGAGGCCGAGCCGACGCCTTTCCGGCACGACAGCTTTCCTCCCTGGTCCTGGCGGCACCACGGTTGGTGGCCGGGACTCGGGCGCCTCCCGGAGTCCCTCTTGGTCCTCTGGGCAGGCGGCTGCCTTGCCAGAGGCTGGGCCGACGCCTTTCCGGCACCGAAGGTTTTCCTCCCTGGCCCTGGCGGTGCCGCGGGTGAAACCCTGGGCCTGGGAAGCCTTCCCGAGCCCCTCTCGGTCCTCTATGCAGGCGGCTGCCTCGTGTGAGGTCGAGCCGGTGCCTTTTCGGCGCCGTTCCTTAGCCGACCCGGCTCCGACCCCGCTCCATTCTCCTAAGGAGCACATGGTGGTGGAGGCCGACTCGGTGCCCCCAATGACTCCAGTGCCGATCGACGTCGCGCCGGCGCCTGTGGCGGACTCCTCGGTGCTGGTGTCGCGTCCTTGACTCGTTGCCAGAGGTTCCTTCCTCTCAGGAGGTTTGTCATCTCCTGGTCTTTTCTTCTCCGGAGATGGGACGCTGTGTCATTGCTTTCTGCCCCAGTATTGGAACTTTCATAGATTCCCATAGCTTGCATCATTCCCTGTCGTCGGAATGTGAGCCTCGGTAAATAAAAAATATCATAGCAGTAGGTACAAAAGAGAAAGAAAGGCCTAGGCCTCCTCTCATTTTGTAGCATATCCACCTCTTTTTGTAAAAGAGACCAAAAAACATGCAACAACCAATCAGATTAGCCTCACCCCATAGAACCCTCCTGAGAGAGCCTCAGAGCCTTAGATTTTCTACCGCACGTTGTGCTATGAGAGTCTCCACTGAGCTCTGCTCAGTTTTCTCTACAACTTTTGGATTTCAACTATATTCTCTTCAGTATGACAGATAAGGAAAAGAAAGCTTTATTTAAGGCCTGTGCTACTTGTTCTAAAAAGAGACGTTATGTTGAAGACCAGCATAAGGACTGTATTTATTGCTTGTATCCTGATCACAAGGCCACTGATTGTAAAATCTGCAGGACCATCTGCAGGACCATCTCTACCAAGACCCTGAGAGACAGGGAAGGACGACTTTTGACTTGGTTACTGAAGATGAAGTCACGGAAAGAGGTCATTTCTAGTGACAGTGAAGATTCCTCCTCAGCTACATCTTCAAGGAAGTCTAAAAAGAGGGGTAGATCTTCCCCTTCAACTTCAACTGAACCTCCTGTTAAGGCCTCTCAAAAGACCTTTGATAGGTATAACAGGCCCAGTCCCAAAAAATCTCCTCACTGAGGTGTAAAGGAGAGGGAGGGACTTGTTCCTGAGGTACTCTCTGCTCATGGACCTTCTATTGCCTCTCCACCAACTGAAAAGGCAAACCTTTTCAGGAAACCAACATCTGTACCTCAGGAGGGAAAATCGGAGAAGAAAACCCGTTCGTCGACGACGACATCATCGGGTACTTCGACGATGGCAGTTAAAATTCACCAGGCGTCGATCTCAGCTCCGTCGACGGTCCCGTCGTCGAGAGCTTCACCGTTGACCGCTTCGAAGGCTTCATCGACGATGCAGGTTCCTGTCACAGTGTTGTCAATGATCAATGATGTTAACAGCCTCGACGACGACGATGATGACGCCCACGGTGATGTTGATGACGTCGAAGACGACGACCATGTCAATGACGACGGCTACGATGGTGCTGACGATGAGCTCGACGAAGGTACCGTAGACGATCAGTCCATCGTCGTCGACGATCCTTTCTCCGACGACGACTCTGTTGACGGTACAAAAAGTCAAAATCTCTATTAAAAGACTGCAAATTACACTGGAAATGACATCTCCGCGGAGGGTGACACCATTACCTCCAGCATTGCTTTTGGACCAAGAATACTCAGAGGAGGAAGATGGTCCTTATGGGGATGCGTACAGTCCATCTCCATCCTGGTGAAATACCAGGACTCAGATTCTGATGATTATTATTTAGAACAAGGGCAATTCCCTCCTCGGGTTAGGCCTCAAGAACAATCACATCAAGGCATGGTGGCCATGCTGTCTTCGCTTATAAGTGACTTGCAGATCATGTTGTTGGATTATAAGAGGAGATTTCCATCTCAAGCCTCTGAATCCATGCAACTGCCACCACCACCACTGCCACCTCCGTCTACTTTTACGGTTCAACCGCCAGAACCGGAACCTTTGGAGGAACGGCAGAATGTCATCACGGGGCAGGATGATGATGATGATTCCTCAGATGATGAACGTAATGTAGAACATGTCCCGAATCCAGATAGGGAATGGGACGAATATATCATTCCAGATCCTGCTTCACCTTCACCGCGGATCCTGTAGATTCTCCTCCAGCAGACATCGGAGGTTTCCATAATCTAATGGAGAGAGCTTCAAAGAGGTTTGGCCTTCCCATTCTGATATTACAATCGGACTGTTTTCTCTATGATTTCAAGGAGCCTTATAGAAAATCCATCCGTTCTATCCCCATTGTAGAGCACGTATGGAGTGAATAAAGGTGATGCAGTCTCCAGCTACCGTTATCCCTGTTCTACGCGACTGGAGAAAAAATATAAGGCTCCTGATGATAGTTCTGCTTGCCTGGTTGGCCAACCGAAGACGGACTCTGTTATCTCCCAGGCGGCTCAAAGAAAATCAAAGAAGCCATCGGCACCCCTTACCACACCGCCGGATAAGGAGGGCAGACGCCTTGACAATGTGGGCAAGAGGTTTTCCTCTATGTCCAGCCTCTTAGTTAGAGCCTCCAATGCACTTGCAATTTTGGGACGATATGATTGACACAAGTTGTGCGATTTGTCTCCTTTTATGGATCAACTGCCGGACAGTTCCAAGGCTGATGCGAAGTAGATCCTTAAGGAGGGGGAGCGATCTCCCTCAGAAATTATTGATTGTGCGATGGACATTGCCACAGCTGCTTTTCGCACCTTGGCAGGTTCGGCTGTCCTAAGGCGGCAAGGCTGGCTTCGGGCTACCTGGTTTCGTCCTGAGGTACAAAATAAAATTTTGGATTTGCCGTTTGATTGGGACATGCTTTTTGGTAAGCATGCTTTTTGGTAAGCATATAGACAACGCTCTACAAGACATCAAGAAGGACACAGAAACAGCAAGGTCCTTGGGCACATTACAATATCGCAAGGTGCCTTTCCGAGGGGCAAGAGGAAAAGGTTTTTCTACCTACAGAGGAGGATACCAACAACGCTACTCCTCCTATTCACAATCTTTGCAATCATACAAGCCTCAGTACTCTCAATGCCAAGGCCAGTCAGCGTCATTCTCTCGCCAACCTTCAAGAGGTCGACAGGGGCGTCAGGGGAGAGATTCCTCTAAACGCCAATAGCGGCTTCTCTGCTTTGTCTACTGTTCCTTCACCCCCGGTAACATCAGTGGGGGGCAGGATATCACACTGTCTCCACAGCTGGAAGATGATAACATCAGATCAGTGGGTCCTCAATATCATCTGGTTTGGCCACATGTTAGAGTTTCAACACTTCCCACCTTCCACAGCCCCTCGTGCCACTGAATCAAAACATCTAGATCTTCTACATCTCAAAGCTCATCAAAGGAGCGATAGAGCCAGTACCTCTATCGCAACAAGGAGAAGGGTTCTATTCCAGGTTTTTCCTGGTTCGCAAGACAGAGGAGAAATGGCACCCAATCTTAGACCTGAGGGAGCTCAACACCTATCTCATAGAACTGTCGTTTCGGATGGTATTCCTTCACGATATGTTGCGCCTTCTGAATCCAGGAGACTACATGGCGAATCTGGATCTCGAGGACGCATACTTCCACGTTCCGATCCACCCAGCTCACAGAAGATTTTTACACTTCACGGTAGCCAAGAGCCACTTTCAATTCAAGGTCCTGCCTTTCGAGCTCAGATTCGCTCCGCGGATAATCACAAAGGTACTGGCCCCGGTGGCAGGGTTTCTCAGAAAGCAGTCTCTACAGGTTTTTCCCTACCTAGATGATTGGTTGATAAAGGCTCCATCTTCTCAAGCAACTACAAAAGCAGTCAAAAGTCGTGTTCAACTTTTCAATCATCTGGGTCTTCAACTCAACAAGAACAAGTCGGTTCTTCTCCCATCCAGGTCGGCCAAATTTCTAGGGTCCATTCTGGATACGAGATGCTGCAAAGCTTTCCCATTGGAGGAAAGACAAAAAAGGCTTATTATTTCTGCTCGTCAATTGCAAAGAAGACGATCCCTGTCGGTCCATCTATACAAGTCTCTTCTGGGATCGATTTCATCCTGCATACCCTTAATTCCGCATTGCAGACTGCTTATGTGCCCTTTGCAGGAACAGCTGGACATGCAATGGCGCCAGGCAGAAGGCACGTTCGACGACTAGATAATAGTCACTCCTCTTATGAGAGAAGCAGCCAATTGGTGGACGATCAAAGACAATATCTCAAAAGGTCTCACTTTCAAGATTGCTCCATCTCCTTTGGTTCTGACCACGGATGCCTTGCTGGAAGGCTGGGGAGCTGTTTTGCAAGACCTACAAGTGAGCGATCACTGGCCGCCCGAACAACGTACTCTCCACATCAATCTTCTGGAGCTCAGGGCAATTCGTTTGGCTGTGCAGGTTTTCCTTCCGAGGATTCGGAATTCCACCGTCATGGTCCGTACGGACAACACGACGGCCATGCATTACGTTAACAAACAAGGCGGAACGAGATCTCAAGTTCTTTCAAAAGAGGCCCAGGAGGTACGGGAATGGGCAATTCTCCAGAAAATTTCTCTCTCAGCAGAACATCTCCCAGGTACCCTCAACACGACAGCAGATACATTGAGTCATCTGAAATCGGTCTGTCACGAGTGGGAACTAGATCAGGACACTCTCGACGGGGTCTTCACACATTTGGGCACTCCGTCCATAGACCTATTCGCAACCCCACACAACAGGAAATGCCGGTTCTATGCAAGCAGGGATCACCATCGCGGCTCGTTGGGGAATGTTCTTTCGATGGCCTGGTCAGGCGCATTTGTTTACGCCTTTCCTCCAATTCCCCTGATTCCAAGGCTACTCAGGAAACTCAAGACAGAACCCTGCACAATAATTTTAATTGCACCGGCGTGGCCCTGCCAGTTCTAGTTCACAGAGCTTCTCCTGCTCTCTCAAGATCAGCAGGTTCACCTTCATCCCATTCCATCTCTATTGACAATGTCCCAGGGCCAGGTGTTGCATCCAGACCCGAGCTCTCTCCAGTTGATAGCGTGGCTCCTGAGCACTGAGAATTCCAGAGTTTAAATATCCCTCAGGAGTGTAAAGAAATTTTAACTCAAGCCGCGCACCAATACAAATAAGACCTATCGTGCAAAATGGAAACGTTTCTGCTTATGGTGCCACTGAGAGAACCTCCATCCGTTCTCTTCTGCTCCTCATCAGATATTGCCTTACATTCTATCTCTGGCTAAGTCAGACCTGGCACATTCCTCCATCAAGGTACACCTAGCGGCTATTTCTAAATTCAGGCGGACAGCCTCTGGTCCTTCTCTCTGGTCCGCTAGGTTTGTCAAACAATTCCTGAAAGGTCTTTTTATGGTTTTCCCTCCAATTCGGCCGCCGCCTCCAATGTGGCAACTCAACTTGGTTCTGGCTCATCTCATGAGACCTCCGTTTGAGCCTATTCACAGAGCGGATCTGAAGTTTCTATCATGGAAGGTGGCCCTCCTTTTAGCCTTGACGTCAGCTAGGAGGGTTGGGGAACTGCAAGCTCTCACCATTATGAAACCCTTTTTAAGGTTTAAAAACGACACTCTAATTCTAAGAACAAATCCGAAATGTATTCCTAAAGTCCCTTCGGATTTCCATTTGAACGAACCTGTAGTTCTGAAATCTTTTTTCCCTCGACCTACGTCTCCAGCAGAAAGGTCTCTGCATTCCTTGGATGTCCAGAGATGTCTGAAATTTTATCTTGAACGCACAAAAGATTTCAGGAAATCTTCACAACTCTTTGTTGCTTATAGTGCTCCTCAAAAAGGGGTTCCCCTTTCAAAACAAGGAATCTCACGTTGGATTTCAAGTGCAATTTACTATTGCCACCAAGTGGTGAGACATGTACGAGCTAACTCCACGAGATCAGTTTCATCTTCTGCTGCTCTCTTTGCGGGAGTTCCTATCAAGGACATTTGTAGGGCAGCTACATGGAGCAGTGCACACACGTTCACAAAGCACTACTGCTTGGACTCTTCCACAAGGAGTGAGGCAGCAGTCGAACAGGCAGTCCTGAGGAATCTCTTCCAATGAGCGGTGAGCTTTCCCTTCTATCCCTCCTTCCTATTAGTGCATATTTTGTATCTGATTATGTTTACTGACTGCTGTTTCAATGCCTATTTACTACTTATGAAAGTATGGATACTGAGGTATTTCAATGTTTATGTCACAAAACATACTTTATTGCTTACTGCTAGCTACTCTGATACAAGCTATGGGAATCTCTGAGAAGTTCCAATACTGGGGCAAGAAAACAAGTTACTTACCTGTAACTTTGGTTCCCCAGTATTGGTAACTTTCATAGATTCCCATGCGCCCACCCTCCTCCCCTGGGAAAGCTCAGCCTTCAGCTGATGTGGTTACTATTACACAACGGCTATGAAAATCTGAGGCTCTCTCAGGAGGGTTCTATGGGGTGAGGCTAATCTGATTGGTTGTTGCATGTTTTTTGGTGCCTTTTACAAAAAGAGGTGGATATGCTACTAAATGAGAGGAGGCCTAGCCCTTTCTTTCTCTTTTGTACCTACTGCAATGGTATTTTTTATTTACCGATGCTCCCATTCCGACAACGGGGAATGATGCAAGCTATGGGAATCTATGAAAGTTACCAATACTCGGGAACCAAAGTTACAGGTAAGTAACTTGTTTTCTTCACCGGCGTCTTCCAGGGAGGGCTCCTCGCTGTCCCCACGGCCTCAACCCTCGAACCCTCTCTTTCGCAGCTCGCTGTTGGTTGCTCGGCCAGGTTCTCCGCCTTCCCCGGAGGCCCCTCCGGTCCCCCACTCGTCCGCGAATCCTCCGCTCTTCAGGGGCTGGCCGTTTATTTCTCCAGCTGGACTTGGGAAGGACAACTTAGTTTACAGCCGTCACCCACAGAGGAATTTTTATTGTCCCCCGCGACACCCTACGGAGGTGAGTGTAGCCTTTGTTCGGGCCATTTCTCCAGTATTGAATCTTTCATAGATTCACATGCTTGTATCTTCCCCGTCATCATGGTGGGAGTCTCATGGTAACAGAATGACCAAAGCAGTACCATAGAGAATAAAAAACTGCATAGAAACCCCCATAGGGCGTGAATTATTTGGTAAGCAGACCACCTTATTGTTTGGTCCAAAACTCAGCCAATCAGCAGTAAGCCCTGACATCACTCTCCCCAGCAAAACTCTCTTACTTCAGATTTCCAACCGCCTTCGTGTGAGAAAGGAGTCTCCCTTAGCTCTGCTCAGTTTGTTCCTGAGTGAACTTTTGACCTTTCCAACTGCTGAATTCTATTCTGGTTTAAGGTAATGTGATTCAACTTATACCTCATGATGGCTGAAAGCTCGAAAAATAAGCTATTCAGGCCTTGCCGATACTGTGGAAAAGCTAGGTTCTTTTCAGAAGATCCACATAAGGACTGCTTATATTGCCTTCACCCCAAACATGTAGCAAAGGACTGCAAACACTGCAGAACTTTTTCTGCTAAAACATTGAGGGATCGTGAGGCACGTCTTCTTTTGTGGCTTCAGAAGAAGGCCACCTCAGATTCTGAATCAGAGGAGGAATCCACTAGCCAATCTTCCAAGAAGAAGAAATCTTCCACTTCAGAAGAATCTGTGGATCCAAAAAAGCTAAAAACCAAGGGAAAAGAAACCTCTTCTCTTCCCCAAACTCCTCTGAAGAAGTCCTCAGGTCATAGGGGAGTATCTTCTGCTCCGCCGACCACATCTGTGGTGTCTCCACCTGTGACTTCTGTGCAGACGTCGACGACACCGTCGACGACAACATTGTCGACGACGACTGCAGTGTCGACAGGTACCAAGACTACGCCGTCAACGACGACGACTCCGTCGACAGAGAAATCGATGACGACTTCGTCGACGACCTCGTCAACGGCAATACCGTCGACGATCATACAAATCCCGTCGTCGAGAGCCTCGTCGACGGCGGCTCTGTCGACGAAAGCCTTTAAATCTCCGAAGTCAAAGACCTTGATCTCTATCAGATCTTTTCACTCATCGACGGGCCCGTCGACGGTAAGGAAGTCTTCTGAGTTCACGGCATGGACGAAGATATCTCCGCTACCTCCATCAAACTTATTAGAAATGCAGGAATCGGATGATGAAGATTCTTCAGGGGTAGCGTATAGTCCCTCCCAGCTGCAGATCAAGAGTCAGGACACGATTGAGGAGGAAGTATACTCCTTTAAAGATACTACTCAGACCAAGTCTATGAGGTACGAATCATTTCAGGAACCTTGTGAATCAATCTGAAGGAAGGGAAGAATCGATATCAATGCCTATGTCTTTTTTTTTTGTTATTATTTATTTTGCAATTACATCAACATGACGATCATGTGGAAAGTATCCTGTTCACACATTTACAGAAAAATATCATACATCACTAAAGGCCCTACACAGCTACAGAGGAGGCCGGGCAGCGTTAAACGAAGGAACACTTCGGGCTCACACAGTGAGGATATTCGCGTCTCCAAAGAGTCAATGTTGAGATCACAATTTTAATACACAACTAAATTAAACCAAAGATTAAAAAGAAAAAAGAAAACAAACAAGAAAAGTAAAAGAGGTTAACTTCACAAACTCGAGGTGCTTGCCCACTATCGACATCCCTGATTATCTGTAGTGCATGACGTCTAATAAGCACATAACTACGGCAAACTAAGGGTCAACTACGTCGCCCCAGTCATACCACTCATACTAACAAGGCCTAATGGAAAGATGATTCACCCTACTCTACCGCCCCCGGGTCGTTCAGCACACCGGAAGTGCTCACCAGCTCATCAGACCCATCGCTTGCAGCCAGCGTGTCCTGTCTCTTCCTGTATTCGAGGTACAATCCCCAGAAATTCTTGGGCCTGCTCTTGGGTGGCAGTAGCTCACTGTAAATCTCTGACTGCGTGCAACAGTAAGTCAGGTCTCTAAGCCACTGCTCCGTCTTGGGTAATGGGCCTCTCATCCAGCACATAGCCAGCCTCCTCTTTGCCATCAACATACCCATATCCACAATCCTGCACTGCGACTTGGGAAGTACCCTGGAATAGCCCAACAGTGCGAGTATCGGTGACGGGGCAAGTTCCGCCTCTAGGATCCTGCTCAATTCTTGAAAGACCTCATTCCAATATTGGAACACGCCTGGGCAGTCCCACGCCAGGTGCATGAAACCTGCCCTATGCCCGTTACATCGTTCACAGGGCGAACCCTCACACAATCCGAAATGGTGCAGCCGCTCCGGGGTGTGGTACACCCTATTGATAAATTTGAAATGCACCAATCTGTGTCTACCGTTTAGCAAGATTGACCTCGTGTTTGTGCAACAATAGCGCCACATGGCATCATCAAGTGGTGTGTGTAAATCATGGTGCCAAGCTAGGCGAGCCTTACTACACCCCGTCATCCTCTTGGCTATCACTATCTTACACAAAGTGGAGATCATTTTCTTCGGCGTCTCTGTCTTAATTACATATGAGTGTTCTAATAGGTCCGGGGGCTCCTGTAAATCGTCACCCAATTGCTCACACCAGGGCTCCCTAATTCTATGATATTGGAAACGTTGCAGGATAGAGGGTCTCAGCTCATGCGTGTCCACATCCGACATTGTCTTGAGGTGCCCATCGGTAAACATATCTCCCGCTGTACGTATAACCAGTGCTTTCAATGCCGCAAACACTCCCCCGTCCCTGCACGGGGCAAGCCACATGATCCATTCTATCGGCATTAACTGGGAGTACAGAGGTGCCCCCGCGTGATACTGCAATATCGCATGCCAGCCGTGCCTTGGCGAGTTCAATGAGTCTAGTAGGCCTGTGCGCCTATCTGTAGGTTCAAATATAACCACCGGGAGCGGCAATGGGGCAGCAAAAAGGCTTTCAAGCCTAATGAAAGGTGCCTTCTCCCTGTTATGTATCCAACTATCCAAGTGCGCACCCTGCGCCATGCGAAATATAATTCAAAATCCGGAGCTCCAAGGCCACCCAACTGATAAGGTAGGACCAATATTTTCCACTGCACCCTCGTCTGTTTACCGGCCCAGGCTAATTTTATCATCAGCGCCATGAGCCGAGTAAAGAAGCGCTTCAGGAGCACCATCGGGATGTTCATGAATAAATACAGCATTCTAGGTAAGACCACCATCTTCATTATCGATATCCTGCCTAGTAACGACAGAGGTAAACCAATCCATATTTCAACATTATCTTCCAGACTAGCCATAGCTGTGCCATAGTTCTCACGAAACACAGTCTCATAATCAGTGTTGAGTTGTATTCCTAAATATCGCACAGTCAGTGTACCATCTCAATGGGTATTCCATCTCGAATTGTCCTGTGATGCTTGTAATAGGGAACGCAATGGATTTGCTCCAGTTAACCGTCAGGCCTGAAAGAGCCCCGAACCTCATTACCTCTCGTAATAGCGGCGCCAGGTTTACCTCTGGGTCTCTGGCGTACAGCAGGGTATCATCAGCATAGGTTGTTATGACTAGTCAGTAAGTGGGGAAATGAAGTCCCCTGTGTAGGAGAGTAGGGTCTGCTTTCCTATGGTCACCCCATTTTTTGCTTTTTGCTTCACTGGTTTTTGACGTAATGTGACTGTGGGCCTGCTAATCGGGCCCACAGCCCTGCTGTTCTCTCTCTAAATTCACACCATGTACTTTAGGTACATCACCAATTGGGATTTGGGTCACTCTTATGAGTCCCTGTACAGTGTACTATAGGTACCCAGGGCATAGGTGCACCCAAGGCCTACCAGGGGCTGCAGCATATCTTTTGCCACCCCTGGCTGGCCATCCAAACTGACACAACTGGCTGATCACTCAGCTGGGGCAAGGTCGTGTAATCACCCCTTGCTTCGATATTGTATTCCTATGTCTAACCTTAAATCTGGACACATATGCACCTATAAGTCACACCTAAGGCAGGCCTTAACAATCCTGAAGGCAGAGTGCTTGGTTTTATGTGAGATGGTGCTCTAGCATGAGTTGAGCCTGTCTGCAGCTTTCGGAACCATGTCCTTATAGCTGTTCCAGGATATTGCCATACCATATACTCTTATGTGCATTATAATCCTAGCGGTTATTGCTAACTTTGGTTTGGCTTTAACAAAACATGTCGTGTAAGGTGTCATACGCTTTGGAATACTACCCCCTCGCCAGTTCTGGCGACGGGGGTAGCACTCCACCCTTCTAGAGGAAAAAGACATGTTACTTTCATTAATCCCGGTTAAAGTTTACCAGAGCCTCAGCATCACAAAATGGATGCTGCTGCCACAGACACAAGTCTGACCTCCTGCTGCTGGGAGTTCTTCCAGCAAGGGAGGCTTGGACAATGGGTTTCCTGTCACAGGGAGGTGCTAGCACCACCCAGACAGGAGATAGTGGATTGGGGCAGGGAGGGCTGAATGAAATGAGACACTGCTTGGGGCACACAAGGTGTCCCATGCATAGTCCAGTTCAAACCGGTTCTGGGGCACTCCAGCCCCAGCTCTGGCATGAAACTGGACAAAGGGAAAGGGGTGTAACCACCCCCTTCCTGGGTCCCACCCATAGGAGGTACATAGCAGGTAATCCAGCCCCTAGATTTGGTATATAGGTAGGAGCTGTGTCCTTAGACTTTAGATAATCCTGACTGAAACTCTGAAATGAAACTCTGGACCCTTCGACGTAGAAGACTGAAGAATCTCCCTTATGGTCAAGGAGTGACCACCCTGTGCAAGCAGGCACCATCAAGCGCTCAACGGTTTTCTTTGTTGTTGCTCCCGCCGGAGCTTGAACACAGAGCCTGACAAGACCCGGACTTCCAGACATCCAACAGCCCGATCCACAGCCACAGCAAAGCTGAGACCCGTGGAGGCGACGAGAGACGTGGGACCGGCCATCTTGGTAAGCCAGCGAATTGCTTTCCGTGCAACTTCTGAGGCACCCTCGAAGTTGTGCGTTGGGGATTGAGAAGCCCCAGCCCCGAGCACCAACTGCCCCGAAGATCACCTCTCCACACCCACCGAGTGTTGCGTGGGGCCCTTTTGCATTTTCCTGCTCAACGCGTTTGTCCGGTCACTTGCCCGTTGGCTAGTGGCCTCTGTGACGATGAAATCTGAAATCTACACCGCTGGTCTGGTTGCTCCAGACTGGCCCTTGCTTCCCTAAGAAAGGAGAAACCCCTCAGTCGTTGCTGGCCTGTGTAAGAAGCCATCTTCGATTCCTGCATGGGTTGCATTTGCCAAGGCCTGTTGACTCCGAATCGAGATCCGACACCGCCAACAGCGAGAGCCTTCGTGGGACAGTCCGTATCCAGCTTCTGGTCGTCGTCGACACCTCCTGGTCCACGTGGCTGCAGAGACCAGCTTCACGACATCACCGGATTGCTTCCCGACATCGCCTGGTTCCTTCTTGGTTCCTTCCTGGTAACTGGCTAGTGACCCAGACTCTGTCCCCTCTGCTTTCAGGTACTCTTCATCCTCGATCCACCCTTGGATCCAACCGGACTCTTCTCTCCTGGTCGCCTGCAGCATCTTTTCTCCAAGGCTCCATAGAACTCCACGACGAAACCCGACACACTTTGAGACCTGTGCACCCGCTTCCTGTGGGTTAGGTAACGCGAGTACTGCGGTGCTCCTGTGTAGGTTTACTCTCCTAGTATCCTAGTTTCAAGTGGTTTAGTTTTAGTCCAGTCGGAAGACTCCTAACTCCTTAACTTTCTAACTTTAGGCACCCATTGACTTCTATGTGTGCACGCGTGTGCATTTAGACACTGCACCCGCATCCCGTGGGCCTCCTGCTCCCTAACTACTGTTAGTCCAGTGTAGCCTCAGCGATTCCCAAGGCCCTAGGCCTTACCATTGTTCGTGACGTGGTTCTTATACCACTATTTTAGTATATGGTTTAGCGGGCCACCAGGGCCTATCCATATTTGTGCAACTTATTGTATGCTATATTAAGTTATTTGTTATACGCTTGTGCTTCTGTCCTCATAAAGAGTACAGAGGGTTGTTTTAGAAATAAATACATATATATTTTGAATATATAACCTATGTGGTACAAATGGGGGTGGGGTCGCACACTACTCACACACCAGCGGGATCGCCCCTAAGGACTGTGGTAAGTGTAGTTTGTGTTCCGCGATGCATCTTCTTTCGATTCTCTGCTATCTCCGCTATCTTCGCCATCCCTGGACACGTGTTTCGGGGTATTTACCCCTCATCAGCAGGGATTAGGCCGTGTTCTGGGGGTGCCGGTGGCTGCCAAATATTGCCAGGTTTAGTACCACTCAGGCGCACAGGTGCGGGGTCCCAGGCTAGTCAGCCAACTGCTCGAGGGAGCTTTAACATTACAAATGGGGGTGGGGTCACACACTACTCACACACCAGCGGGATCGCCCCTAAGGACTGTGGTAAGTGTAGTTTGTGTTCCGCGATGCATCTTCTTTCGATTCTCTGCTATCTTTGCTATCTTCGCCATCCCTGGACACGTGTTTCGGGGTATTTACCCCTCATCAGCAGGGATTAGGCCGTGTTCTGGGGTTGCCGGTGGCTGCCAAATATTGCCAGGTTTAGTACCACTCAGGCGCGGGGTCCCAGGCTCGTCAGCCAACTGCTCGAGGGAGCTTTCACATTACAAATGCTTATGTTCAGTTACCTTCCTTTCTGACATGTCTAGTCGTTCTGCATGCTTATCAATCCTCTCACCCATTCTGTCCAATCTATACGTGAGTGCATCCATTTTCGCCCCCAGGGAGGAGATACCTTCCTGTAGTCCCTTCTCCATGGACTGCACCATGGTCCTTATATCTTGTTGTTCCGTGGGCGTATTGGGCCTACTTTCGCTTCCAGCCACCCTGTCCTGGGATTTAACACGGGTCTGGGTGAAGGGCAGCTTGGATTGGTTGCGGTCTGGTTTACCCATCGCGTTGTCCTAGACGTGCCCGTGGCCTCACTGGTCTCCGCGCGGGCAATACGACGCCCTCCCGTGCGGTGATGAAGCCCTCAGTAGTGAACAGTGCGTCCGACTCGTCAGCACACTCGCCTCAGCTCGCACATATGTTGCGTCGTCGTGGGGGGAGTCGCTGTAATTTTAACGAAGGTTCCGGGTGCCAATCTACCTTCTACAGCAGCCGGCCGCACTCTGCGCCATGCCTCCCCGTAAGTATGAATACACCCCACCCTGCAACGCTGTCGTCCTACTTATCCGTACCCCCTGTATGGAGGGGAGACTTTGAGTTCCTGTGTAGTGTGCCAGCAATGGGGGGTGGTGGAGGAGGAGAGGGGGGAGGCAGGGTACAACAGACCGTGTTCACATCAATATACACCAATCCAGAACGTGTCCAATCTCCCCACCCCCACCGCAGATGTCACAGCGTGCGTCTACCATAGGGCCCCAGCCGCAGTAGCAGTTCTACGCCCTCCAGGCACTCCTCACCGCCATGCAAGGCTCTCCAGTGCCGGCCGAGGTATGCTGCGATGGTCACAGCAGGACGCCGCCGCCCACACCAAGCAGTACTTTACAATAACGGCGTTACCAGGTGTCTGCCCAGGCTGGGGAGGTCTCCCCACTGCCGCCGCCCAGACCCGATGCAGCCACCACCGCCGCGTGGGTCCATGTGGTGCCCCCGGCTCCTATGCGCTCCAGACCACGCAGCCCAGCGCAGTCCACAGTCCAGCTGAAGTTCTTATAATCTGCCGCTCAGGCACGTATCAGCAGTCGCGAAGATCGGCAGCGCTCCGCAGCCCCGGCACCAGTGTGTAGGAATAGCATGGGATGAGTACGTTTTGCCAACAACTCCTTCACCATCACTTTCCCCAGCGAATTCGCCTCCTCAAGACATTGGGGGATTTCACGATATTATCGAAAAGGCTGCTAAAAGATTCGACTTAAACATGCCGGTTCAAGAAACAGAATGTTTCTTATACGATTTTAAAGAGGACTCCAGAAAGTCAACCAGATCGATCCCAATCATACATAATATATGGGATGAGGGTCTTAAGATTCTAAAGACACCAGCTTCAGTAGCAGCGTCGGTCCCAAGGATTGAGAAAAAATATCGAGCGCCAGAAACTTCTCCTGCGTGTTTGATAGGTCACCCTAGACCGGAATTGGTGGTGATGCAGGCAGCGCAGAGAAACTCTAAAAATCCTGTCTCCACATCTATGGCTCCGCCGGATAAAGAAGGAAGAAGAATGGATGGAGCGGGAAAGAGGTTTGCAATAATGGCAGCCTCTACCATCAAGGCGGCAAATGCTATCGCCCTCATCAGCCATTATTACAGGCAGATGTGGTCAGATATAGCACCACTTTTGGCTCACCTGCCAGATGATAAGAAAGAAGAAGCAGTAGCTATTCTGCAAGACGGAGCTAAAGCGGCCTCTGAATCCATTGAAATCGCAATGGATATATCTTCGATGGCTTCTCGTCAAATGGCAGGAGAAGTGGCGCTTAGACGGCAAGGTTGGCTGAGAGCTACTTCTTTTAGGCCCAGAGTACAGGCCAAGATAGTGGACATGCCTTTTGATGGTGAAAATCTTTTTCGAAAACATATAGACAACACACTCCAGGGCATTAAAGCAGATACGGACACGGCGCGGGCGCTGGGGTCCCTTCAGCAAGGCGAATTTCAATCCTTTCGGAGGAGAGGAGCGAGAGGGCAATTTGGTCAAAGATCATTGTACCAGTCGAAGAGGTACCAGCCTTACAACCAACAAAATTACCGGCAATATCCTTCCAATCAACAATATCGATCCTCAAGCACCTCTTTTCACCAGCAGTCCAGAGGTAAAACTACGGCTAGAGGCAAAACACAGCAGTCTAATAGGCGACAATGACCTACCCAGGGCGCCCTCCACCTGGTTTATACCCGACAACGACCATTATCTGTCTCTCTTCTTGAAGCATTGGATGTCAATAACTTCAGACAAATGGGTATTGGATGTGATACACAGAGGCCATACCCTAGAGTTTGTTCAAATACCACCAAATCAACCCCCAGTTTTCAAACATCAGCAACATCTCTCAGCACTAAAAGCGGAAGTTCTATCGCTTGTACAGAAGGGGGCTATAGAGGAAGTTCCTTTTCGGCAGAGAGGAAAAGGATTTTACTCACATTTCTTTCTGATAAAAAAGAAACAAACTTCAAAATGGAGGCAGGTATTGGACCTTAGGGATCTGAACCAGTACATCAAGTAAATTCCTTTTCGTATGCTTTCACTGCAGGAGATTCTCTTGCTCCTAAGACAAAAACATTTCGTGGCATCACTAGATCTTATGGATGCTTATGTCCATATCCCGATTCATCTAAAACACAGAAAGTATCTGCGTTTCGTACTGGAGGGACGCCACTTTCAGTTCAAGGTGTTGCCCTTCGGTCTGAAATCAGTACCAAGGGTCTTTACAAAATGCATGGCTCCAGTCGCAGCTCACGTAAGATTGCAG
This sequence comes from Lissotriton helveticus, assembly GCF_964261635.1. Taxonomy (NCBI): domain Eukaryota; kingdom Metazoa; phylum Chordata; class Amphibia; order Caudata; family Salamandridae; genus Lissotriton; species Lissotriton helveticus. Next base: position 1,315,616,712 of record NC_136061.1, read on the forward strand.
GGGCATAAAATTTTCCCAAACCTGGACGACTGGCTTATAAAAGGTCCATCTTACAGAAAAGTCCAGATTTCCCTAAAATGCTGCATGGATCTCTTTCAACGTTTGGGTCTGCGTCTCAATCTAGAAAAATCATCAATAGTGCCTTCTCAATCGCTTCAGTTTCTAGGGGCCTTGCTCTGCACAAAGGAAGCAAAAGCATATCCGTCGGAGGAGCGGATTCGAAAAATTTGAAGTCTGACTTCAACACTGCTGTCAAAAAAGTACACTTCAGTAAGAATATACAAATCCTTGTTGGGAATGATGTCTTCCTGTATCCCACTGGTTCCAAACTGCCGTCTTCAGATGAGGCCTTTACAGGAGCTCCTCGACGAACAGTGGATTCAATCTCAGGGGTCTTTCGAGGATCGGATCACCATATCTCCTCAAATGAGGAAGACTCTGTCATGGTGGAAGCTACGAGAGAACCTGGTACAAGGTCTGGCTTTCGAACCTTAACGTCACAGTTATGTTATGACAGCGGTATTCCTGGGGCTAAAGGCTTTTCTTCCCAGAATATGTGGCTCTACCGTGATGATACAAACAGACAGTACAACGACAATGTTCTATCTTTTGAAACAGGGAGGGACAGGATCGAAACTACTCTCGTCACAGGCTTAAAAGATTGGGAAATGGCTAATACGTCACAAAATTTCCATACATGTTCAGCACATTCTGGGTATACACAACACAAAGGCAGATGTCCTCAGCAGAACAGCCAGTGTGTCTTATGAGTGGGAAATAAACCATGCACAGCTTTAAAGAGTATTTCAGCGGTGGGGCACGCCAACATTAGATTTGTTCGGAACCCAGGACAACTCGAAGTGCGAACAGTTCGCAAGCATATTTCCTCAGAAGGGATCTTTGGGAAATGCGCTGCATTTGAAATGGACGGGAATGTTCGCCTACGCGTTTCCTCCATTCCCCTTGATTTCAAGAGTACTCCGCAAAATGAAGTCGGAGCCATGTTGTGTGATTTTAATAGCTCCAGCTTGGCCGAGACATGCATGGTTCTCGGAGCTTCTCCAACTTTCAGCGTCCAACAGGATGCAGTTCCTGATAACTCAGGACCTGATCTCCATGAACACCATGCACCCAAATTTGACATCGCTGAGCTTATCAGCATGGAACCTCACGAGCATGAGTTCCAATCTCTGAACATTCCTCAAGATTGCAGGGTCATATTATCCCAATCTCGAGCACTCTCCACAAATAAAACATATGTGGCAAAATGGAAAAGGTTCTGTCAATGGTGCGCATCTCAGGCGCTACATCCTCTTACAGTTTCTCCTGAACAAATCTTGCCATATCTTCTTTACTTGTCGAAAGCAGGTCTTTCATATGCCTCTTTGAAGGTGCACTTGGCAGCAATCTCGAGATATAGGAGAGCACCAAATCAGCCTTCACTCTGGTCGCATAGAGTGATCAAGGAATTTCTCAAAGGGCTTTTCAGGGTGTTCCCTCCGATCCAACGCCCTCCGATCCCTTGGCATCTCAATACAGTGCTGTCTCAACTTATGAAGCCACCATTGGAATCAATACATGAAGCAAACCTGCAATTCATATCATGGAAGACAGCATTGCTTTTGGCCCTTACATCTGCGAGGAGAGTTAGCGAAATACAAGCATTCTCAATAGCCGAACCCTTTCTTCAGTTTCATCAGGACCAGGTGATATTAAGGACGAACCCTAAATTCATACCTAAGGTCCCTTCAATATTTCATCCTAATGAACCGATAATATTACCTGCTTTCTTTGGAAATCCGTCAACAGAAGCAGAGAGGGCCTTACACTCACTAGATGTTTAAAATTCTATATTGACAGGACAAAACCTTTCAGAAAATCAAAACAGATGTTTATTGCTTTTGAGGGACAGAGAAAAGGACTGTCTTTATCCAGATCAAGTTTTTCAAGATGGATTACTTCTGCTATTGTCAAATTTCATGAGAAGGCTGGAAAACCACTGCGCTCCAAAGTACAGGCGCATTCCACTAGAAAGATGGCAACCTCAACGGCCTTGTTTGCAGGAGTGTCGCTGCCAGAAATCTGCAGAGCAGCGACCTGGAAGAGCATCCACTCCTTTACTAGACACTACTGTCTAGATACTGCGTGGAAGGAGGACACGGCATTGGGGCAAGCCGTCCTTCGGCGTCTATTTCAATAAGGTATTTTCTCTATTCAATTATTCATTTAAGTATGAAAATGTATATGAATACATAAATATGCATAGGAATAAGTGCAAGAATACACAGACTGATGATCAATGTTTAATTTATGTACTAACTTAGGGTTGTTTTATGTGAAATACGTTCTAATTTTCAAGGTTTACAGAGATTATTCATTTATTGTGGATGGTGTCTAATGTTTATGACAACACAATGTTTAGGAGCAGAACCTGAATCTTAGGGTTCTATCCTGGAAACGCTAATTCTCTTTGGTACTACTTGCTACTCTGATACAAGCATGTGAATCTATGAAAGACTATAGTTCTCCAGTATTATCTTTCATAGATTCACAAGCGCCCGCCCACCTCCCCGATTCTCAGGTAGAACCTTTTACCTCTGAGTATATCCATGTCTCTCACTTGGGGCCGGAAATCTGATGTAGGAGAGTTCTGCTGGGGAGTGTGATTTCAGGGCTTACTGCTGCTTTACTGAGTTTTGGACCAAACAATAAGGAGGTCTGGTTACCAAATAATTCACTCCCTATGGGGTTTTTCTTTGCAGTTTTTTCTTCTCTATGGTACTGCTTTGGTCATTCTGTTACCATGAGGCTCCCGCCATGACGACGGGGAAGATACAAGCATGTGAATCTATGAAAGATAATACTGTAGAACTATAGTGTACAGGTAAGTAACTAGTTTCTTCCATGGCCGCTGGCATTTTGCGGATGGGTGACCCCGTCACCCCATTTTCTACGGATCATCTGTTGGAAGTTCTCCACCAGGGCTCTGGTGGACGGGAGCTTCTTCTTCCATTCGAAACTTCGCTCCACAATTCTCTACTAGGGACCTGGGGGCGTCCTGCCACGGGTGACCCGGTGCCTCAACCACTCCTAACCCGCCACCGTCCTGCTACGCACGACCCAGTCTGTCTTTCTTTCCACCCTTCTACCCAGGGCCCTCTCCTGCAGACTGCTTTTCCTTCCTTGCCTTCAGTGTTGTTTCTTCTGTCACTGGAGGCCCGGTGGTTGGATTCTTGGGGGCGTAATATCTTCGCTTACTCCAGTGCTGCTTTGCGAGCGCTCAACACGCTTTGTGTGTTGTTCAGGTCTACCTCCAGCCTTTGGGATTCTGTGGACTCCTTTTTGGCTCGAGTCTCCCACAAAGGTGCCCGCCCTGATCTACTGCACCATGTGTTGGATGATCAAGAATTAGCTGCTTTCATTTTCTGTGTGGCCTTTGATGTTGCTGATGCTCTCGGCCGTACTATGGCCAGCTCTGTGGCTCTCCGCTGCCACGCTTGGTTGCGGGACGGCGTTTTTCCTGAGAATATTAGGGAGCGTCTGGTTTACCTGCCTTTTGATGGGGTTCTTTTGTTTAACACCCACGCAGACTCTGCCATTCAACGGCTCCTTGCGGGGCTCCATCCTCCTCCCCCTCCGTAAGCTTGGCTTGTTGGTCCTCCTGTGTTTTGTGGAAGACGTTATCCCACCTTTTTTCTGGAAAATAGTGTTTCGGTTGGACCGTCTGTGTGTTATGTGTGGTTTGCCGTGCCTTCGGGGTCCTTAGGCTGGCCCCTCTCTACTGTTGGCTGCTGGTACAGCCCCTTTTGGCAATTGTGTATTTTTGGGCTGATTAATAAGCCGACTGTGGTTCTAAACGCAGGTCCTTTATGTTCTTGTCCTCTGATGTGGGATTTTTTCCCCTAAGAGTGGTTCCCATGTTTTCTTTGGGACGTGTCCTACCACAAGTGGGGTACTTGTAGCTATTGTGTACCTCTGTCCTACGCTGGGAGGGTGTGGATCCCCCTTTTTTCCGGGTTCCTCGCCTTTCCTGGCATCTTTGTATACTGCTGGTGCGGTCTTTTTGATCTTGTTTGGGCGCAGCTTGCGCTGCTCCAGGTTCTGTCCTCTTCAGTATCCGCTGCATTACTGGACCGGCTTTGGCATGCCGTATGCGGAGTTGCATTGTGATCTTTCCGCCTTTTTGTCCGGCGCTTAGGCCTGCTGGCTGACGGCTTAGGTCCGTCCTACGTATTCCTCTTCTGGCTGGTCCCACTTCATTTTGTGGGTCGGTTTGTGGCTGGCATGGTCTTCCTTTGGGGGTTTCTCTGGATTTCCCCGGCCTTTGCCTTCGTCTTCCGCTCTGCTTGTTCTGGGCGCACTGCTTCAAGGTGTTGCCAGCTGCCGGCTGCGCATGCCTGCTCTTTCTGGTCTACTACTGTGGGCCTTGGCATACACCCTTGTACCCCTGCCCATTGTTCTACTGGAGCTTTGTGCGGCAATGTCTTGCTTCTCACGCCTGCTTTGTAGAGCCGTTTCTGCCTTGTCCGCTGCCTCGGGGCTGATGCCTGTTCAGCTTTCCCTTCACTGTGTGTGTTCTCTTGTGGCGAGCTCTGCCTCTATTTCTACCTCTTCTCTTTGGAGTTTGAGGTGGTTATTTTTTCCTCGGTACTCCTCTGCTGTTCTCTGTCCCTCCGGGTTCTTCTGGCATATGTCTATGGTACATTGATTGGGCTTGGGGTCTTCTGGCCTCCCTTCACCTTGCCTTGCTTGCGTCGGCTCGGGGGGTGCTGGCCCGCCTTTCTTGTCCCCATTACACGTCCCCCGCTGGGGCTCTGTGTTTTTCCTACTGAAGGGGTTCTCTCGCAGGCCCTCCTCCCCTCCGGGTACGGCTAGGGTATCTAATCTACGTTAAGGAATCTGCGGCTAGTAGTCTCTATCAGATGAACAAGTTACTTACCTTTGGTAATGGTGTATCTGATAGAGACAATTCTAGCCGCAGATTCCTTCACGCCCTTCCTCCCCGTTCTGCGAGGACCTTCAGTTTGGTCTTCTGCACTCTCCTACCTTTGGGTGGTTTTGTCTTCTGCGAGTGCCCTCTTTCACTTCCTCCCTAGCGGAATGCTTTGTTCTGTTTGTTTGATCCACTCCTTCCTTTCTGGTAATTGGTTGGTGGGTTCATGGGTTCTTCTGCATCCCTGCACCCTGGGCTTCCAGTGTGGGGCCTACTCTTGATCTTCTACCCTTTTTCATTGCTTGGAATTTCGGACTCCTCTGTAGTCCTGTGAGTTGGGGTCATTTGGCTGTTCCTCAGCCTTTAGCTCCTTACAGGGGCTGCGCCTCTCCTTGCTGGTATGGTCTTGGGGCAATTTGCCGTTACTCTTTTGTTCTGGCCTTGTTGTCCTTCACTGTTAATAGACTGTGGTTGCAGGCCTTCTTTGTCTGCTGTGACTATTTTCAAATGCTTTTCTGCCCCTGGGAGGATATTGTGTTTGCATGCAAGGTTGCTACGCAGCAGCTATGTTCTGCTCTTCCCTCCTATGACTCTCAGTGCCACAGTGCCTGCCACTTCTCTGAATGGCACTGTTCCTCTCCATTCGCTCCTCCCTTTTTTATGTCTCAGATTTTTTCGCACACTGTTCCCGTATTTTCACAGTTTTTGTTTGTGGTGGCTCTGCGTTGTGACGCAGAAAAGTTCCCTGAAGAAATCTGATGTCAGCGAGCCGGAGTGGGGCTTATGTGACCTTGCTGACGCCATGCCCGCGGACGACGTCAGGGCGGAGTCACGTGGTACCGACCCTCCACGGAGCGCAGAGATGCTGTGGCAAAGAACATTTTCCGGATCCAGTCTCAGGCCTGGAGATAATTCCATGTTAAGTGAATATTTTACTTACCTGTAAAAATCAATCTCGAAAAGTACTTACTTGATACCGAAGTTCTTGGTGTTGCAATTTATATAAAAATGTCCTGGATTTATTCTTGAGTGTGTCTCATTTATTTCCTCTGTGAGTGCAACAAATACTTAGTACTAACCTCTGATAAGCCCAAACTGCACGCCCACACTACCACCAAAGAGAACATTTGTTTTTTTTACTTGAGTCTGTAAACCAATAAAGGTTGCCTGGACACTCTGAACAGTGTACCTCGTTTTGGTGCACTATATAGAGAGCCAGCTTCCTACAAGCAGCATTGCCATCCTCTTTAAGAGCTACCTTGCGACTATTACAAATGCTTGGTCTTTTATCAAAATGATGAAGTAGCACTTTGAGACATCGATATGTGGCACTGCCTCAATATCAGATTATGGTATGTATTTGTTTTGCAGCCTATGAGGTCCCAAGGCTCGCTCCTCCAGTGTATTTAAGAATGTTGGTTTCCTTGGCTAACTGATTGTACTCCTGAATCCTCATGTTGTTGCTCTGAATAGCTTTGAGCACCAACTTTTAGGGTAGCCTTTCCCCTTACTTGTTCGAGCCAAAGGGTCAGTAACTCTCTCCTATTTTTGCAATTTTTACCAGCCTGTGAATGGATTGATATTTATAATTTCAGTTGGAGGATCGAGTTTTGGAATGGCAGTCATCACCTGCAAGCACCCTAAACCTCTGGTTCTCCTCTGCCCCAAACTGGTGTGAATTGGTGCACCCAGCCCTGCTGTACCTCACTGGTGAAAGGAAAGGTAATCTGTGGAAGAAGGCTGAATATGGGTTTCATGTTAAGGTAACTAGTCAAACATTACAGTAGCCATGTATTGATGGGCTAATTGCCTTATTTGGAGGGGAAACGTGTAAGTTGCTTTTTCACATATAACTTATGCTGTTCCCTTGTAACAAGTAAGGGAATAGGAATGGAAACCATCACTTATACCAGACATAATTTGTGTGGCAACTTCTAAACATGAGCATTTCCTGGGAGTAAGGAGTGGCATGCGAAACCTAAATGGCGGCGAGAAGCCTTATTTGTACCTTGACCAGAAAGGTCAAATTTTGACGGTGTGGTATATCTCTCTGCACATCCTTCACTATGCCGACTAGACTATGTACCTATTGGAGGAGCCCTGTATTATTAATAAGTCTCTATACTATTAATAAGTGGAAAGGGCCCACTGAATTTTGGATTCATTGTTTTTCACCATATGCTTCCTTCTCTTAAAGGAAGCCGCTAATATGGCTGGAAGCGCAGCTTGGGAAAATAGGCTGCTTTGGACATTGGCATATTAGTGCATTCTGTCTCCACAGGCATCTATTGCCTGAATTTGAATGTTTGGGTACTTGATGCTGTTGATTTTGTTACATGCTTTCAAAGCCTTAAGTGTTATCTTTTCTTTTTGTGTCATCTGTTTCTGAGTGTGGTTCTATTATTTCCTTTTATTCTTCCAGGCACTGCTAGTTTCCCCCCATTTGTTGAATTTCGGGAGAAGACAATGCAGTGGAAGTGGATTGGTAAGTGGCTGAAATGCCATCATAAAAATTCATCTGGAGTTTCAGATAGCTTTCTCCTTCATACCCCAAAGCCTCTTTATTCTACTGCATGATGTTATTGCAAGCCTTTCTGCCCACGAGGATTGCTGGACTGCCGTCCCAGTCCAAGTGATCCACTTTGTTAGAGAACCTCTGGGATAGTGGCCGTTGCTCTGTTATTGTAGAGGAGATAATTGGGCACACCAGAATATGAAAATACCGAAGAGATACGCAGTATTGCACCACTGTGCAATCTGCAGTGTGAGATTGTTTGTATAAATGGTATTACTTTGCATGCAAATTACTGCACAACTCCATTTAGTGTCTACATCGCCACCCAGTATCCCAATGTGTGTGCTGTGTGAAGATCACCAGAAGAATGTTAGAAATGTACAGTTTAAACTAAATATTTTTGTGAATCAAAATACTAACTTTGTTTGGAAGACTCTGCCCACCTCTTGTACACTGGCTAATTATCAATTCACCGATGCTGTATGACCCAGAATGCAGTGCACTTAAAATACTGGTATTTAGAGAATTAGCTGGGAAGCTTAGTGGCATTCCTTACCGGTGTTGGAGAATTCAAATAACCGTGGCGTGGATGACATTTACAGTTTGTAAAACATGTTGGACAGTGAACAGCATGATTGATGTAATGCTTACCATGCTGAAAGACTTAGTTGGTTTTATCTAATTTTAGGTCTAGACTAATAACTCAATGTAACTCTTATCTTCGTAGTGTAATATCTTTGTATAAGCTTAATACCACTTGTGGTCATTAGCATTCACCTTTGTCTTTGCCTCTAACAGGCCCAACCCAGGATAGTGAGAAGGAGCTGAATGCACTTTTCCAAATCTGGCTGGAGACCAAGGACCAGATCTTCAGCAAGGTGACCTGGCATGATTGGGAGCTGGTGGGAAAGGCTGCTTGTTTAGATCAAGTTTGTTAGTAAATGAGGGTTCATGCTATGAGATGTTTGTGAGGCAGTTAAGATGGACAGTTTGCTGAACTTTTAAAAGTTATTAAAAAATCTGTATGCAGTGTTTTAGCCCCCTCTTTTTTTTTTTAGGATGATGATGACAGTATTGATGAAAGCACGCCCGATGCCCGAATGTAAGTATCCAAAAATCAAATAATCTGTGTTAGCCCAACAATCAACTTACTGTGTTTTATTGAATTGGTTGTCTTTGCTGGTGTGAGATTTTCATTTGTCTGCACTAATGGCTAAATGCTGGAGTCTGACCTACTCGAAAGAAAACAACAGTTGCCATCTGTTTAGTGCTACTTTGAAAATGCATTGGGCGTCTTCCTTATCAAAAAGTGTTGATTGGCTTTAGTGAGGTATAAATCTACTACTGTCACCCTAATTTAAAGTATTTCTGTTCTTCGTAGAACAACGTACATTGTCCCCTCATGCGATGCGTCTGATTCTGCTTGAATAGATAATGCGTGTGTGTAATATTTAGAGAAAATCATATCTTTCCTTAAAGATGTGATTTTTTTTGTATGCGACCCTCTGCTAATTTTGAATGCTACCTGCATTTGGTGCTGGAAGCAAGTGTTCGCATCTTTTACTTGCCGGAACATCTGCCCACTGACCTCTGGTTAACATTGTTTCATTGAGTTAACAAATATAGACACTGCCATCCTCAGTTGGGTAGAATGAAAGAAATAGAAGTTAAATAACTGAATTGGTGCATTGGAAAAGCATTCTGCCGCTGAGGTCTCAAACAAGGCAAGATATAGGACCAAGTACATTATTGAATTGGAAGAAAACAGCAAAATAAGTTTACATGATATTTAGAATAAAACGTTACATGCTGGAAGGGCCTTAAGTCTAACATGCATTTATTGCATAAATAGCGAGCATCATAGCAAATAATAAAAAGACTATTATTTGAACTGACCAGAGCTCTTGCTAAGAAAGGGTTAGTAGGAACCTAACGCTAAGATACAATTTAGGACATTGTATGTATCTGTACAGGTGTATGAACCCTAATTGCGTGATTGAAACTTGTTTATTTGATTGAAACTTGTTTGTTTCAGTAAAAGCGTATCTAATGAGCAGGTAGCAAGATATTGTCCTGGAAAACGCGCGAGGCACCCTTGAGGAGAACATATTCACGAATACAATAATGAGTTCCTTATTCTCCTAAAACCCTAATTCTAGTTGCCATCACTGAAAACAAGGTTACACTTAGCATTAGTGTGCGAATGTACTACTCTGAATCAAATGGGTTTTGGGCCTACTAGAACCATGAAACTTAGCAAGCATAATTAAGGCCATAGAACACGTCTGATCAAGAAGAAACAACACCCGTATTTGATTTATATATATATATATATATATATCTCGTTGAAATACATAGGAATATAGAAGTGGTTTAACAATGAGTGTAGGAAGCTGTCTCTTTATAGGACATATCACTAAGAGGGTATATCATTCAAAGAGTCCAGAATTTCCCCCAAAAGTGTACAGGGCTCAATGTAAACCCAACGTGCTCTATTTGTGGTAGTGTGGTCGTGCAGCCTTAGGCATAAGACAGAGGAGTGTAAGACATTTGTTATGTACACAGTGACAACTAAATGACACGACTCAAAAAGGAGATCCTCACCAATTTTATAAAAATAAGGTTTCCAAGATTTATTTTAGGACAATAAAATCGTAAAAAGGTAAGTACATTTTTCATAAGGAATACTTTCACTTTAAAAAGTGGACACGGGGGCGTGGCCAAGATGGCGGAGTGAGAGGTCGCTAAACCTCAGAGCTCCTCCGCTTTCGCCTCTTACCGGACTGTATAATTGCACTTCTCCCCCCGCAGTGCGGCGCCGGGGGCAGGGGAGCCAGCGGCGACTGACCTGGTGGCGGTGAAAGTAGGAGCGGCCGGCTCCGAGCCGATATCCCCGAGCGCGGACCGTGGCTGACGACGGTTGCGGGCCCCGGAACGGCGGCCGGAGCCCCGGGTGCCCCGAGGCCAGCACAACAGAAGCCCTGTGGCTGCAGCACCCAGAAGAGACAGAGCAGCGGGGGCGATCCCGCGGAGGCCGGAGTGATCCTAGCGGCCCCGCGGCAGCACCCGAGTGAACTGCGCCCAGTAGCTGGCACCGGGGGCGGCCTGGCGATCGGGCCGCACCTGGAGGAGAAGGCGCAGGAATTGAAGCCGGGGATGCGGCCTGGGGCGGAGCTACACCGACCTCGCCCCAATCGCCCGCGGCAGTGAGCAGACCCCACCGCTCGATAGCGGAGAAGACCGGGACTCCCTGGGTGTGGCGGTGCACCCCCTGGAGCTGGGGTTGACTGCGGTGGCACTGGAGGATCGCACTTGAAGTGACCGGAGCGGTGGCAAGAGAATGAAGACGCCCAGGCCTACCCACGTGGCCCGGCATTGGGAGGTGACTCCAGTAGACGCCTGCGTGCAGCGCTGAAATCGAGGCCGGGGTCGCGGCCTGCAGCAGGGGAGACGGGGACTGACGGCGAGGAACTAGACATAGAGGACCCCACAAGGCGACACCGGGGGCCCCCACGAGATCCAAAGGGACGCCCCCTTGACAGTGGGCGCATTGAGAGGCTGGAGGGGTCACGCGGGCAGCGCGGCCTATCCACGTGGCCTGATCACGCTCCCCTGGCCCGCGGACTCGCCTCACCGGACATCAGGAGCAAGCCCCAGGAGCAGCCGGAGATTGGCGGGGTGCCCCCTCCGCGGGACTTCGCGTGCCCAGCAGTACCGGACAGCGAAGGACCCGCGTGGACAGAGCCAGAGAACTGATGGCCGGTGGCAATTAAGAGATTCCCTAGCAGCATCGTGGGGCACTTCGGTGGTCTCCGCAGCAGCAACCTGAGACCCCAGTGGCCCCAAGTACAGAGCAGTGAAAGGAGGTGAGGAGACGCGGGGGGTACCTCCAAGGGTGCAGTGGCCCCACATCGGAGATACAAGCCGTCAGCGTGCGAAGGGTGTCCTGCATAGCTTCCCTGGAGCGGAGGTGATATTCTTGGCGACCCTGACGAGGGCAGTGCTCGGAACAGTCAAGGGAAGGGGCTCTCTTTCGGCCTCCCACCACGTGGAGTAGCACATACCCAGGAATTGGAGACAAGTGAAGGAACCACTCAGAGAGGAGGAGGCTGGGGGGGCAGCGAGGGCCTGCGAGGGCCTGCGAGGGAGGCACCATGGCGGGCCAGAGGAAGAAAGGAGAACGCACCCTCCCAGAAAAGCTCGCCAAGGGCCAGACGAAGGGCGATAAAGGACAATCATCCCCGGGAGCACCCAGACAACAAAGCAACCCGAATGAGGGAGAGGTCCCCATCACCAAATCTTTCCTGGAGTCTTTATTTAATTCACTTCGCGATGATGTTCACACCCTGAAGCAGGAGGTTGCAGGGGAGGTTCGAGAAATGAGAAGGGAGGTTGATGGACTCGGATAACGGGTAGCCACCATTGAAGAAGCGGATCGCACAAGGGTCGAGGAGGTGGAGCAGCTACAGCAGGACATAATGCGCTTGACGGAGCAACAAGTCAATCTCCAGGCCCACGCAGAGGAGTTGGAAAACAGGTCCCGGAGGAACAACATACGGATCCTGGGGGTTCCGTCCAAGGAAGAAGGGGCGGATGCCACCAGTTAGTTGCAGGCCCTTTTCCGAGAAATCCTGGGGGAACCGGCGGACTTTGACATACAGATCGATAGGGCACACAGAGTTGGGTTGGCGCGACGTGCATCTGCCCCCCCGCCAGACATTTTAGCCTTTTTGCCAGACTTTCCTCTTAAAGAACGCATTCTCAGGGAAGCGCGGCGGAAACAGCCCCTGCGGTTCCGGGACCATCCTGTGGCCCTTTTTCAGGACTTGTCCGTGATCACACTACATAAACGCAAGGCCTTTAAGGTCGCGACGGACTGCCTACGAAGCAACGCAATCCCATACTCCTGGGGGCACCATTTCCGCCTGATATTTAAATGGAACGGCGCCCTACACTAGCTTCGCTCCCTCCAGGAGACATGCGCGCTGCTGGGCATCACCCAGACGGAGGAGAGTGCTTCGCCGACACCGGCGCGACGACCCTCCAGAGATGGGTGGCAGCAAATCGCAAGACGCCGCATGCCAGCGGTGGGCTTGAGACCGGATGCTCACACTATCAAAAAGGTGATGGACGAGGCCATCCAGGAAGTGGCCAAAGACACCACATCTTCAGACTGAGTTTTCTCCGGGGGGAGTACTTAACAGCATTTACCATTAAGCACAGTACGGGGGGGTGGGGACAGACACGGGGTGCGACATGGCTGCACGACCACACAGGTAACTTACCACAGCCCTGCGCCGCGTGAGGGCAGGACTGGGACTATGATTGGTTTCTGGGGACAGACTCATGTTCGAGAGTTCTGTGTTGAGGGGAGGGGGAAGGGGGGGAGCAGGAGGGGATGGGGGGGAGATGGGTTTGGGAGGTGTTGGGGTGGGGCTCCGGGGGAGGGGGGGGGGAGGTCTTGGGGGGGTTGTTGGGAAGGTCCTTTTGGGGGAGGGGCTCTCCTTTGTCCACCTTTTGTTCTGTTTTATTTCTCACGCGCTTCTCAGAGGCCCGGAATCCACCATGACAGACAATGACACACTCCAGACTCAAAGTCCTTTCCCTTAATGTGAGAGGGCTCATCAACCCCATTAAGTGCCGGGTGGTTCTATCCCTCTTAGAGCACTCTTCAGCAGTCATATGCCTCCTCCAAGAGACTCATTTATTGCCCAAAGACCAGCACCGCCTTAAAACACGTGCCTTTCCCACACAACTTTTCTCGTCTTCCCCCAAAAAAGTGGCAGGGGTAGCAATACTGGTATCCAAATCCTTCACAGGCAAAGTTCTTCAGCGGGAGGCGGAGATAAAAGGGCGACTTTTGGTATATCGCTTCCTAGTAGCAGGACTAACTATACTGGTGGGCTTGGTCTACGCGCCCAATGAGGGACAGGAAACCTTTATCCAGACAGCGTTAGCAGCAGCCACAGCCTACACTGAACGACATTTATTGGTTGGGGGCGACCTTAATATGGTTTTCCATAACATAGCGGATCGCTCTTGCCAGAGGACAGGCCAGGTGGCAGCCCTCTCCAAATCTGGACACGCATATCTCCGAGATCTGGGCCTCACTGACCTATGAAGACACCTCCACCCACGCAGTACCGCTTACACTTACAATTCTGGGGCCCATAAGTCTTACGCCAGACTTGACTATTTCCTCTGCACCTCCCAATTAGTGCAGCGAGCGCACAAAGTAGATATCTTGCCGGCCTCACTATCTGACCACTCCCCGGTGGTAGCCACATTCCTCTTACCAGCCACACCGACCCCACAACAACACTGGCGCCTCAGAGACACCCTTCTCCACACCCCCTCGACAGTAGAACGGATTAAAACAGCCATTACACAGTTTCTGACCCACAACAACAACACTGACACCACACAGGCTACTCAGTGGGCTGACCTTAAAGCAGTCCCAAGAGGTGAGTTTATATCTATCGCCACAGCCAACAATAAGGAGCGAGCGCAGAAAAGGGCCGATATTGCGCAACGAGTAGCAGAGCTGGAGCAAATGCACCAGCGCACAGGGGCGGCGCGGGCATGGCATCAACTGTGCACCGAGAGGAAGATGTTAACCGCTCTAGATCAAGATACTGCAGAGTATGCAGCCCTCCGTCTCAAGCGAGCCTATTACGCAGGAGGGGATCGATGCGGACGGCTACTGGCGAACAAGCTGCGGGAGCAGCGCCAGAGGCAGGGAGTACAGGCCATATGGATGGATCATGGCGACTTAGTCTCGGACGACGCGGCTATAGCGCAGACCGTTGGGACGTTTTATCAGTCCCTCTACGCCGGCGACAGTCTTGACCCGCATGCGGGACAGACTTACCCACAAGGAGCACGTCTTCCATCTTTTTACCCGGCTCAGGCAGACTTCCTAGATAGGCCCATAGGTTTGGAGGAGGTGGTGTCAGCGATCTCACGCCTGAAACTCGGGATATCCCCCGGCCCTGATGGGTACCCAGCGATTTTCTACAAAACATTCTGCCACCAGGTGGCCCCCATCCTGCGGGATCTTTTTAACTCCTTTGCCCAGCCTGGCGCGATTCCCGCAGAGCTCTTGGAGGCAGCAATCTCGGTCATACTGAAGCCCAGCAGGGACACAACCCGCTGTGGTTCGTACCGACCGATCTCGCTTTTGAACATTGACTTCAAACTGTACACAGGAATTCTGGCAAGCCGGCTCGCGCCTTACATGCAACAGCTGGTGGAGCCGGACCAGGCAGGCTTAATACCTCAGCGACAGACTAGTGACCTTACCAGGTGGGTCCTCCACCTCATTGAAGCGGGGTCGCGTACATGGCCGGATTGCATGCTCCTTACTATCGACGCCGAAAAGGCCTTCGATAGAGTGCACTGGTCCTACTTGGAACAGGTCCTGCACCTCTTCGGCCTGGGGGAGGTGCTCTGTACTCGCATATTAAACTGCTACAGGCAGCCTAACGCCACAGTGCGAGTCAATGGACACACCTCCTCTCGCTTTCCGATCGGCAGGGGGACCAGGCAAGGTTGGAGCCTTTCCCCTATCCTGTTTGCCCTTTATTTGGAACCGCTGGCACAGAGGATCCGGCAGCACGCCCTCAT
The DNA here is from genome assembly GCF_964261635.1 of Lissotriton helveticus. NCBI lineage: Eukaryota > Metazoa > Chordata > Amphibia > Caudata > Salamandridae > Lissotriton > Lissotriton helveticus. Next base: position 1,315,631,786 of record NC_136061.1, read on the forward strand.
CAAAGGCATTCCGTTTGGAGGGGATACCCACAAAATCAGTCTCTACGCGAATGACATTTTACTCTCCCTCACCGACCCTGTCCAGTCGCTACGCGCAATTTTTATTGAATTACACGGTTTTGCACTCGCTTCTGGGTTCAAGATCAACTCAGACAAATCGATTTCCCTTAACGTTTCCCTATCGCCCGAGACATTAGTCGAGGTGCAGGGGGAACATGACATACAGTGGTCTGACACCACAGTCCCCTATCTAGGAGTCCTCCTGGGCCCCACCCTCCCAGCTACCACTGAAGCAAACTATGCCAGACTGCGCACACAGCTCCACGGGGAACTCTGGAGATGGAAACGCTATTCCCTCTCCTGGCTAGGGAGGATAGCTGCCACCAAAATGACTCTCCTGCCACAGATTCTTTCTGTTTCAGACCCTTCCCCTACGGCCACCGAGGAGTTGGATCCAACAGACGCAGTCGGAACTGGCGATCTTCATTTGGCAAGGTCGTCGACCGCGCTTTAAACATGCCATCACGGTCCTTCCGCCTGGCCACGGTGGAGTGGGGATACCGCATCTCCAACTTTATTTTTACGCTGCACAACTCCGGAGCCTGGTGGAGTGGGATCAGTTGGAATCGGGCAAGAATTGGCTCTTCCAAGACCAAGCTGTGGCGGGAATGCCCCTACAGGGGGTTCCCTTTCTCCCCAGGCACCACCGGCCGCCTAACCTCTACGCATCTCAAATCACAGGCACAGTCATGGAAGTGTGGGATCGGGTCGCCACCAAACACGAATTGACATCCTTCCCCTCCCCTTTGACACCACTATTTGCCAACCCCGACTTCACCCCGGGCCTAGACCCTAAGGCATTTGCGACCTGGCGGCACTCTCCTTGCAAGTCCCTAGGACATCTTTTTAATTTGAATGATATTCTCTCCTTCCAACAGATAAAGGAGGACTACGGCATCACAGAGGATGACAGGTTAGCCTATATGCAGGTGCGTCACTGGGCACTTCACCCTGAGGTTAGGCCGGGAGCACAACGACATCTTACTTCCTACGAGAAATGGCTGGTCACTCGCACTTCCGAAAAAAACCTGATCTCTGACTTGTACCAACATCTCCTCCTCACAAACATTTACACATATAACGCTGGTAGGTGTCGGTGGGAGCGGGAACTAGGAAGGGCCCTCACACACAAAGAATGGAGCGGTGTCTATCATAGAGCGCGGCATTCCACATACCATGCTGGACTGACTGAAACCCTGACCAAAGTGGCCACCTACTGGTACCATACGCCGGAGCGACTTCACCAATTTGACCCCCACATTATCGACCGATGCTGGAGAGGGTGTGGGGATCTGGGCACGTTGGAACATCTGCTATGGAGCTGCGACCGCCTACAGGGGTACTGGGGCACGATATTAGATGACATAGACGCCCACTTAGATACCCAACTCCCCTGATTCCCTGCCTACATCCTGCTGGGACTGCCCAATGCCCTGATGTATCCCTTGAAGTCGCAGAGGGGCCGTCTCATCGCTATTGCATTAGGGGCAGCCACACAAAACATTCTGGCACACTGGAGAACACCACAGGCCCCCCCACATACAGGCTGGCTGCATAGGTTATGGATGGTGCCCGGAATGGAGAAGCTGTCCCTGGTGCAGGCTGGACGGGGGGACGAATTCCCAGAGTTGTGGCGGCCCTTTTTGACACTACTCACCGGGGAATTCCGTGAACTGAGTTGTCCCCGATACCTACGCCTTCTGAGATTGGCAGACACACTGATCCCGGACCAGAAGGCATCCAAGCGCAAACAGAAACCCACACACTGATGACTCTCTCACTTCCTTCTCTTTCTTGCTACAACTGGGTTATCTTTTTGCTTTGTGGACTAAGGGGGGGAGGGAGGGCCATGTTTTGTTTCAGGGTGTTACATGTGACCTACATCGCTGATCAGCTCCGTTACACACTGAAAATGCTAATCTGTATTACATTGGAGCTTGCCCTGTTATGCTTGATTGAACGATCGAGGTCATTTTGTTTTGTTCTTTATGAAATCTCAATAAAAGATTTAAACCATAAAAAGTGGACACAATGCAATTTTCAGTTCAGCGTTGTTAACCTATGGGATAAAACAAGAATGTGGTTTTGTAGATAAGTATACAACTTCCAGTCTTGGTTTTCTGGATGAAGAATACGCTCCAGGCAGGGTTCAGGTAAGTAGTAAGTCTGCACCTCCAGCGGCACAGGGGCTTCTGGGTGCAGGGTTCAAATTCGGACTCTGATGCCATGTTATCCAATGGATAAAGGAGGTAATCGAATAAATGCTGGTCGCATGTGAGTAAAGTGGTTTGGTAGCCCAGTCTCTGGGAGTTACTGTAAGCACGGGGGCACAAGGCAGTACCAAACTTAAACCCTCAGCGGCACAGTGGCGCCCGGGTGCAGAGTTCCAACACAGCGTCAGGTGCCCAATGGAAACCAATGGAGGAGAACGGTCTTGAAGAAAGGCTACAGGCTCCGGCCAGGAGGCTGGATGAAGAAAACCCACAGTGGCCCAGGTACGTAGAGATGCTAAGAGATGTAGAGACACCTTTGGCTTCACTCCCCAAGGCCAAGGGGCTTTTGGGTGCAGGAGTGTTGTTGGGTGGCAGAAAAGTCTTATGGGTAGGTCTCAGTCAGGGGGAGTCTTTGAGTTGTGGCAGCAGACGTCTAGTTGGAATCCGGCAGGGATCTGCCCACTATGGACTCTTGCTCAGAAGCGCTGGGGAACCTTCACAGGATCAGTGGGCCACTTGGACTCCGTGCGTTGGGTGCAGAGGTGGGTCCGGCTGTGGTTTTTCAGTACCTCAGGGCAGAGATCTTTGTTCTTTGAAGTTGTTTTTATCTGGACCGGTCTGCTGTCCATGGGAGATCTTGGTCTTTGTTGACAGCAGGCAGTCCTCCCAAGGCTTTAGAGGTCGCTGAGCTGCAGAACTAGTCGTCTTTTGGCGCAGGATCGTCCAGAATTGAAGACAAGGCTGATAGGTGGAGCCAAGTCAGTTTGTGTCTGTAGTCTTCTCTGCTGGTGCGATGCTGTGGTGTCCGTCAGGAATCTGATTTCAGGGTCTGGGAGTGCCATTTAAATACTAGAATTAGGGATGTTACATGAGAGTGATAGGTAGGCACCAATAGGAATGGGTTCCTTACATGGGGTGTCTACACCCTCTATTATGCTACCCTCCTGTTGGAGGAGGGCATATCCTTTGCCCTAATTGGATAAGTCCCACCATCTTCGAGAAGGTGGGCGCTAACAAATGTACTTCACTTCACCTCCAGGACCTGAGGGGTGGAGTCGGCTAAGAGGGGCACACCCCCTGTTCTCACTTCTGTTTTCCCTCCGGTTCTCCCGCCAAAAGTGAGGATTTCAACAGGGGGCTGCCATCTGCTGCTAGCAGCAGAGACTGGGGTCGCATTACAAAGGCAGCAAGTCCTTTGAAGCTTCCCTCTCCAGCTCTGTGCTCATGCTGGGGGAGGAGGTGTGATACCTCCGCCCAGGATCAGCTTTGTTTTTGGCATCAGAGAGCAGGGGCTCTTGCCCCAGGGTTCCAGAAACATATCTGGTGGTGTCAGGCTCTCTAAAGCCTGGCGGAGACCACACCATGTTTGGTAGGTTTTTAGGGGGCACCTCTGAGGTGCCCTCTGAGTACATGTTTTTGTAACTCCAACACTGACGTCAGTGTGGGTTTACTCAGAGGATTTGTTTGGTATCACACACTCCTGGGTACAAGGAAGCCATCATGGTGCTGGGGAACTCGAGTTGTCGAGTTTCCAGCCCATGTACTTTCTATGGCTTCCCTGGCAGTTAGATTAATAAGAATAGACTTAAATATTGTAGGGTTATATCTGCTCATGCTGATATGCCCCCACCTGACATATAGTGCACCCTGCCTTAGGGCTTAGAAGGGCAGCTGGAGGATAACTTGCCTATACCTTAAGCAGTGCTGCTTTGACATGGTATATAGTTAGTGTGCCATGTGGACGTTGTCTTTTTTGTCTGCACTAAGTCATGCGGCCTGATGTAGGGGTTTACATGGCCTTGATGAGGGGTCCCTTGGGGACCCTCTTCAGTCCCAATGCCCTAGGTACCAGGGTTACCATTTACTAAGGACTTACAAGGGGATCTGAAGTTGTGCCAATCATGGTACAGTTTTAGGAAAAGATCACTGGTACTGGGAAACTGGTTAGCAGGAACCCAGTACAATACAGTTAAAGTTGCATCAAAGGCCAGGCAAAAAATGGGGGCTGGGGTACTGCAACTGAAACCCACATTCCTACAATGAGTAACGCACAAGCCCCCTCCATAATGCTACATTACTAACACTCCCATCCTAAGAATTGATGGTTAATAAATGCAGTCCTGGAAGAGAAGTGAAGAAATTCCTGAAGCCATAAATTGGCATGTGGCAAAAAGAAAATTAAGGGCAAAAGACCACTATTTTTGCCACATACGCTCTCTGTTTGTTCCTCGCACTGTGGCTACATTTCTAATGAAGACTTAATCTCCCTTTTACAAAGAGTGCAGTCATTGTTCAAATCTGAGGTAAAAATTGGAAGCTTATTGACACTTTCCCGCATTTTCTCCATGGAAAGCACCCTTCTACATGTTTAAATGAGGGTGTCTGTATTATAAATGGACTGACAAGCTGCCTGCCAATCTTTAGCCTAAATATATTTGGTATCACAGTTACTGAACACCTTTTTTGGGGGGGGGGGGGGAATTATACATGAAGTTATGGGCACAACTGTTTTGGAATAAACCAATAAAACGTACCGATGCTCGTGCTAATGATTTGCATGATTACAAATGGAGAGCATTACTCATTCAATGAGTGTGCATAAGAACATTTACTGCAACAGTAACAAGTGATTTTCCTTCCCAAGCTGTTAATAGTGTCCCGGCAGCTGTAGAACAGACATATTCTGGGTATTGCATAGTACAGTTTTGGAGGTGGATTCTTCACTTAACTAAACATAACTATCAACAACCACTTCTATTGTTAGTGGTGTGAGCCATTTTCTTTACGAAGCATGCCTGTAGTGTCTTAACCAAGCTCCATAGTAGTATCTCTTTTGGGCTGGCTTCTTAAGTCCTTTGCACACATCGGATATCCCGGTCTCACTTAAGAGATGTTTGGCTCCTTATTCCCTTTCACAGCATATTGTTGAGGCCTGAGAAGCCTTGACTGACTAGTAGCTGGCAGGACCTCCATCTGTCTCAGTGAGGCCCTCTGGATCCGTGATTGAAACCATATTGGCTCCGGTGCACAGCCGTTTGGGGGGTTCCTACCTGTGATGCCAGTGTTGGATCCACCAGCGCTGACATCGGAGTAGATGGTGCTGGTTGTCGCTACAATGTCTTTCCTTCCCGACACCGAGATTTTGCCTCTTTGATGCCAGTCTACGCCAGGAGTGGCATCTGCAGAACAGTTCTTTTTGGGCTAACTTCCTCCACCTTCAGAGGAGCCCCTGCTATTTTCTGCTCGGGAGACAAGTATTTTGGTGATGTCTGTGATGGCCGGAGTGACACTACTCAGCCTTGTCCGGAGTTTCATTGGGTATCTTACCTTAGTGAGGCTAGTGGCCTTGACTCTTCCCCCATCCTCTGGCTTGTTTTCTCCTGCTAGCCTCGCTACTAAGGCTAGCTATGCTTTTGATGAGCCTTTGCAGAGAGTTTCTGAGATTCTGGAATGCAGCTCAATTCTATAGAGGTGGCCATTAATCCCCTACTTGGGTTGCTTCATCAGGGCCATATAGGGGCTGAGCCTGTGCTCTTCATCAGTGAAGCCCTGTTTTATACTCTGGGCTCTTGGGCTATACCTGTTTCAAGGGCTTCTGTGGATCGGTCTATAGCTCATAGGCACTGTCCTACCTCTGGAGACCCAATCAGCCTCTTCCAACAGCATACTCTGCGCAGTTTTGTGGTTCAAACTGCTACAGCCTCCTCCGACATCGGCACCCTGACTGATGTCCCTCCTGAGAGGAAGCCTAAAAGTCTAGATGCTGTTGGTCGATATATCATTTGTGCCACCAGTTCTGCTTTGCAGTCCTTTAATGCGTCTTGTGTTCTGGGCCATTTTTTAGGTCTTGGCTGTCAATAGCAGCACCTATGCGCTGCTCTCGGCATTCGCGAGCTTCTTGGAATCGATACAGTTTCCAAAGTGTGCTTTCAGCTCCGCCACTTATTCTGGTTGGTTCGCGTCATAACGTATGCTCAATGGAGTGTGATGATTGTAAGTGAGACTTTTTAGCCCCTCTTGGTTACAACCCTGTCCACTTTTAGCCCCTCCCACAGGGACTGGATGGTTTACTGGCGGAGTTACACGGGCTTCTAGAAAAGCCTAAAAGCACATTTTTGTTTTTCATTGTCATCGCGGTAAGCTTCAATTGCACAAGCGTTTAGTCCGCGCTTGTAATGTTTATTCACTTCATTGCACGAGTGCGATTCGTTTCGCCACGATTGTAATGCTTATTTATTTAGTGCTTGTAATGCTTATTTACATGTTTATTAACTTATTGCACGAGCGCGGTCCTTTTCTGCCACGCTTTTAATGCTTATTTATTTAGTGCTTGTAATGCTCATTCACTTCATTGCACGTGCGTGGTCTGTTTCGGCTGCGCTTGTAATGCTTATTTATTTAGAGCTTGTAATGCTTATTTACTTCATTACACAAGTGCAGTCCGTTTCGGCACTTGTTTCCCTTTTGAAATGACAAAGTGCAGTTTGAAACTTTACTGCTGTCTTAGCCGTGGAGGTTGGTGCGATAGAACTTTGTTGTCACTTAAATATGTATGCCAAAAACAGAAACTCAAATGCAAAGAAAACTGTCACTGTTGAGCTGTCGGGGGGGGGCACACAGCATGCCACGCCGCTTCACGGGGGACACAGCACGCCACGCCGCTTTCAAGTTGAGAAGGGCTGCCCCCACCGCTTTTACTTTAAGAACGGGCTGCGGCGCCGCCCCACCCCCCGCACTTGCGGGACGTTGGCTTCTGCGGCCGTTTCTTCTTTTCAATGGCCTTTTCATTTGTTGCTTTGCACTGTGTTGTCCATAAAATGTTTTTGGGAGCTTCAAATAACACTCTCGTGTGTGAACGCATTGTATTTGTGAGACGTAAAAGTGCACAAAAGCATATGTGCGCATTTAAAACTTTTCTCCCACCGCCTTCTTCCTGTGTAGCTTATTCTGGCCAAAAATCACTCCCTACCCAGTCATTTGCTTTATATCCCCACTGCAATACATTTCGTGATGATGCCAATGCTGCCCTGTTTCATGATCAAGCGACTCTCAGGACAACACTGCCTCTGCCTTTCCCCTACCTTCTCCCTCACAGATGCCAAGCTGACTCTCCAGGGGGAGAAGGGGAAACCAAAAAGGTAAACTGTTACCCTTTTGTCCCTCCCTCCCAGTCTGGTGCTATCCTCCAACCGTGGTGTAAATACACCAATGTCCTTCTGCCTGACCCCAGGGGTCAGGTTTTCCATGTCCCCCACAGCTCATCACGTTGTTTGGTGCTGCTTGTTTTTAGGTCTCGCTGAGCCATCGCGTTAGCGATGCTCTGCGAGAGTTAAGTAGGGACTTTCGAAAATGCTCCCAAAGTCTGCAAGTTGATCGGGCACAGTGCATGTGCGCCGGGCGCAGGCACCATTTGTCCGCCTGCAGCCTTTGGGAGCACTTTTGCGTCTGCTTTGATGTTCTCTGTGAGTCGCTTGGCCACTGAGAACATCAAAGCGGCCGCGAAAGTGCTCACCATTTGCCACCCCCTCCCTTATCCCACTTCCTCCTTATTTTTCTTTGATTTCTTGCTCTCTCTTGTGTGCAACTTCACCGCCATTTACTGCTAAACCGCCCCTAACTGTTCCCTGTCTGGTGTTTTGGGCTCTGACTCAGAGCAGCGCAGTACGAGTTCGAGAACTGAGAAGGTTATTTTATATGGCAGAATGTAAATAGAGCTGATTATCACATTAGCACTCTTTATCCATGCTCCCAAAAAATAAGTCTGGCAGATCGCAGCGCTCAGCACCTTTCAAGCACCGTCTATCTCTCCGACTCTTCTGAGGTCCCAGAGGGATCGCTTTTCTCTTGGTGTGTTTCCTGTGACCGCCGATGGTCTCTGGCCGTCCTTGTTCTTTGCCATGTTTTCCCATGGTTTGGGTGTTGTTTTTGCATTGCTTGCAACTATGGCCAGGGGCTTAGACTCTGAGTTCTTAGCCATTATCCCTGGCCTTCAACCCCATCCGCTAATGATCTGGTTACCGTTGGGGATGCTATATGGGGTTGTAATTATCCAAAGTGTTCCTCTAACCCGTCCTCATTTTTCTGCTGTGGGTGTTTTTTCCCCAATTTTTCTTTGATCTTTCTGGTGGGGCGTCTTCTCCCTCACCTACCATTCCTACTGCCGGTCACTCTCTTTCTCTTATAAAAGCTGGCTAGTCCTAGTCTGGGATCTTTTGTGGACCAGTTTGCAGACCCTTCTCCAAGGATGGTATTGCTTCCGTATCTAAATCAAAGGTAAGGAATCTGTAGGCTAGGTGTCTCTACCAGATGAATAAGCTACTTACCTTCGGTAACACCTTTTCTGGTAGAGACAGGATCTAATCGGAGATGCCTTACATACCCACCCCCCTCCCCGCGAACTAGGTTGCCCTTTTCCTAGATCCCTTCTTACTTTGGATTTAAAAAAAACAAAACAAGTATGTTAGAACTGGGGGTCTCTAATTGGCAGAGGTAAGTACCTTTGACCAAGTAGGGACCCACACTTCTAGTCAGGGTAAAAGGATATACACAGTAGATAACCCCTGCTCACCCCCTAGGTAGCTTGGCACGAGCAGACAGGCTTATCCCCAAGGCAATGTGTTAAAGTAATTGCACTCAATGACCACAATAATTACACAGTACTCCACAAAGGTAGACCACACAGGTAAGTATATCAAAAAATATCTTTATCTAGTTGCAGCAGTAAAAAAAAATAAACAGTTACAAGATGGTTGCACGTTTTCTTCGGTTTCTCTTGGTATTATCTTGTCACTAGGAAGGTTTCACTCTATAAAAATTGGCTCAAGTCTCTAAAAACGATTGCTACTAGCACAACAGGACTGTAGGGCCAAAGCCAGCTCTTTGCTGACTCTGGCGATATTTTATTTAGTTCCCCCCACCGTTGCGCCTGCTACTGCTGCTTCAGCGTGGGCGGGGCTTCCAGAACGGCCCCGGCCGGTCCCCTCTGCTCTCCCGCCCGCTCTCGACAATCCAACGAGCGGCGGTGGAGTTAGTGCAGCACACTTCTGCGGGGTCGACAGGCCAGAGGCGCGGGACACACTCGCTGCTCCCTCGGCGAGATCGGGTCAGATAGATGACTCGGCTTCGGGTTCCTCGCTGATCACGTCTCTCGGCGGTTCCAATGATGTGGGCCAATCCGGTCGCGGCCCTCGCGGCGAGCCTCCACAATCACCCGGAAGTCAGCCAATGGCAGTGCGGCTCCCGGGGCAGGCCCTTGATGACGCGAACGCCGGCAACCAGTCACCACACGGCCTCGGTGATGACGCGGCGGAGCTGGGGCCAATCCCAGCGCGGCGTTAGAGAGGAGGCTCGACTCTCTCCTCCAATGAGAGAGCAACGGGCTTGATCTTCGCTTCGACGGTACCGGCAAGGTATGGCGAACTTCGTAGGGCGTTTTCTGACCACCGGGCCGCGGTGGTGAAACTGCGCACAGGCTGAATCAACGCGCGCCGCACTGGCCACTCACCGGAGCTTGAAAACTGGTGCGGTACTCTGCTTTGCTGTTGCTGGAACTCCTCCTCATATATTTTGACTTGTGCTGCTAAAACGGAGTCGACGCTCAAACAACATCTCTTCGTGGTGCTGCCTCCCCTTGACTCGCTGGTGTGAGCGTGAGCTGCACTCCGCACGCTCTGCCTGTCGCTCCCAGCTTGAGTCAGAAGGGTAGAGGCCAGGGTGTGCACTGAGAGCGCACCTAGCCTGGGGGACTGCGAGGACCAGGATTCCTAGCTGGGATCAGCTGGTTCCTCTTCCCCCAGGCGAACCGCCCACGGACACGCCCCCAACGAGCTGAATATAGCTTCGTGACACCCGCTTCGCGGGCGCCACTCACCGGAGCTTGAAAACTGGTGCGGTACTCTGCTTTGCTGTTGCTGGAACTCCTCCTCATATATTTTGACTTGTGCTGCTAAAACGGAGTCGACGCTCAAACAACATCTCTTCGTGGTGCTGCCTCCCCTTGACTCGCTGGTGTGAGCGTGAGCTGCACTCCGCACGCTCTGCCTGTCGCTCCCAGCTTGAGTCAGAAGGGTAGAGGCCAGGGTGTGCACTGAGAGCGCACCTAGCCTGGGGGACTGCGAGGACCAGGATTCCTAGCTGGGATCAGCTGGTTCCTCTTCCCCCAGGCGAACCGCCCACGGACACGCCCCCAACGAAACGTACGAATACCGTATCGCTTACCGCGACGTGGGACGCGCGCGGGAACAAGCCCGGGCAAAGGGCGGGCCGTCTGAGGCCGTCCGAGGACGAACTAGGACGGGACGGGCCACCTTACTAACCATCTGCTCCTGGTAAGCCTATTCCTCATTTCACTTGTTCCCCCACCAGTGCTAAATACTCACTCTAAACAAACGAGTGACTTGAAGTAAGTAAATACTAACAGAAATCGTGGTAGTCAAAGCAATGGGTATAAAAAAATTACGATCCAGGACTATCTTTATGAAACGTATGGGTACGGAGGACGCTGTTCGCAAATCAACCGATAAATCGATAAAACAAGGTCGCATTACACGGACCCCGGCCATTACTGAATATTTCTCTTCTTTGGCATCTAAAGACGAAATTGATAAAAAATTACTTCTGGAAGAAGAAATACCAAATTCACTATTGGTTACAGGGTCAGAAGTATGTGTGCTATCTAAACTTGGGCCAGTTCCAAAATTGAATTTAAGTGACATTGTTTTTGACAAACTGCAAAAGTCCTTCAATAATTCCAAAAATTTACAAATCCAGGGTCATGAGGAAAATCAGCTAACATCTTCAACACCAAAAAAATGCCCAGGAAATACCTGTCATCTAGAAGAACTTTGTGCAAATAACTCAAAGATAACACAAAACCAACATGAGACAAAAACAACTAACAGTTCCCCTTTGCAAAAAAATCTAACTAATCCTCAAACTCTTGAATCATCGGTAGACCCTTTTCTGATAAAAACCAATTACACAGCTAACATAGTTACACCAATGTCAAAAGCCTTGATTTCCCTACATGACATACTTGAGTCTGTTCTTTCCTTTCTAGGGAACATACTAGAAAACTCAGACCAAACGCTGGATGTACAAATCGGAATCCTTAAGCATTTGGTTGAGGAAAAAAAGAAACGGAAAGAACCCCCTGAACTGGGGGAAAACCCAATGAAGTACAATGATAATGATCAAAGGAATTACATAAGTCACAAAAACTGTGTAAAAGACCTAGAAAAAAATGATTGTGGTACACAAACATCAGTAATCCCGAAACAAAAAAAGGAGAAGTTAATACGACAATATGAAACACCGATATTCTCCCTGAAAAGACTCTTCAAAGAAAAACCTACTAAAGACAAACATTATCCAATTTTTACAAAGGTAAAGAAATCGGATACAACGAAGGATGAAGACTTGGATGAAAATAACAAAAAAGTTACTTCTAATAAAACATCTGAAAAGGAAAAAGGAGAAAAAACAAATAAATCTATAAATATTGACCGAGTAGAAGGAAAAAGAAAGAGGAAGAAACCAATAAGACGCATACATAGGAAAAATAATCGCAAGCTAAAATTCCAAAAATTAATGACTGCTAACAATAATCAAGAAGCACTAGAAATTGAACCATCTAAACCTGGAGCTATGGTTAATATGGAAACTAGTTCAAAAAAAAGAGAAGAGAAATTGAAACAACTAGATCCGGCTGCAAAGGATTTTGTCTCGCATAATGTCCCTGAAGCACTACAACTCCAAAGCACGATCAAAAGTGCGAACAAAGGAGAAAACCAACTTGGAGCAGGAACATCAGACTCCAGAACAATTCAATTTGAAGAACTCTTTCCAACGGACTTAGCACCATTAAACAGAAGAAGAATTATTAATCTTCTCCACCATATCAAACCCCTGAAATCGATGAATAGCAATGAGATCGACCTAGTAATCTTTCCACAAAAGGATAACAACAAAATAGCTACAGTAACCTTCTGGTCAAACGTTATACCTGGAATCATAATCAGTGAAAAGGAAACACTACACAAACATGGATACGACGTCTATTTAAGAAGGGATCTCAAAGACAACAGATTTCCCCCTAGATATGACGATCAAATATGGAAAATTTCCAACTCGCACCCCAGAAATCCTCTGGGAGAAACTGATGTGTCCCAAGCAACGCACTCAGGAATTAAGTACTCTGGGAAAGACTTTTTGAAGGTAAAACTGGAAAATGGTGAAAGGTTAGTTTGGCAACAAGATTTAAAGGGAAAGGAATATAGAGAAAGCATCAGATCTTGGTCATGGGTATCTGAGAATTTGAACAGTAATAAATGTACATCATGTTTGGGACAACCTGTTTAGCAATGGTCTCAAAATTCTATCATGGAATATAGCGGGGATAACTAAGATCAAACTAATGGAAGCTACAAGTAACCACCCGGACGTCCTAATGCTACAGTAAACCTGGGAAACACAATCATTTTCACAAAAAAACTATTACGTATATGATATCCCCGCCACAGCATCCACTCGTGGCCATGCAAAGGGTGGTCTGGCCATATTATTGAAGGAGGATTATATGTGGGCCCAGGAAATCATCCAGACTAAATCACAAAACCTGCAATGCCTAAAAATCCTTCTAAAAACACATGATGAAGTAACGAAACAATCATTTCTGCTATTCAACGTATATGCCCCTCCGGGCAAGAACTACGATAATATCTTTTTAGCAATCATGGAATCCATCATTCAAATTATTGAAGATCAATTATGCATTTCATATTTAATAGCAGGTGATTTAAACAGCAAAATTTCAAATGCAGAAATTAGAAAATGGATGTTACTTTATGAGGACGTACTTGCTGAGTCCTTAGTCCCACAATTTCCAAAGGGTGCAAAATGTGCTAAAAGAGGGAAGCTATTATTATCGACACTTCCTTCCATAAGAGGTGTAATCCTGAACGGAAATATAGAAGGAGACATTCCTGCATCAAATACCAGACAGGGTAATGGAAACTCATCCATTATTGACTATATTATCTGTAATATGAATTTAAAGGAGAGTGTTACCCACCTAAAAATTCAGTTAAGCCAAGAGAGCGACCATGCTCTGTTAATTTTAAAAACTGAATGGAGGACTCAAACAGCTACCAGTAGGCAGTTAATATTTCATAGAAGCACTGTTGTGGTAAATAGTGCCCGAAGAAGAATTTTCTGGAGCTCGAAAGTATTGGATAGAATATCGACCCTAATCGAACAGAAAGATCTCCTATCAGAAATTATTTTGGATGATCCAATAGAAAATTTCGAGCTCATTATTAATAAGCTAAAAAATCTACTATTGGACAAACTGGAATGTGCCCCTAAAGGTGTGAATAATGGGAACAATAGCCGCAATAAAAATAACACACAAAATACCCAATCATCTATAATTAAGAAAAAATTGAACAGACTAGTACGTGCCCAATATCTGAACCACTCTATGACAATTAAGAAAGAAATAAATAAATTAAAAAATAAACTCAGAAGAAAAAAGCAAAAAAGAAAAAAAGAAAATCAAGATCGAAATTGGGTGGATATTCAAGAAGCGGCAAAAGATCTGAATTCCCGGAAATACTGGTCTCTTGTAGCTAAATTAACTGGTACAAAAAAAAAGTTACAAGCAATACCTGTTACTCCAAAGGACTGGGAAACTTATCTAACAGACTTATATAAAGCAAACCCGATTAACTTTGAGGGGAAAAGCACAGAACAAGGCACTGGAGACGTTGACCCATATATATACAGAGTTACAGCTATCTCAGTGGAATGGAACATAAGAAAAGCAAGGAAAACAGGAGCTTCTGGTCCAGACCAGATCCCAATAAAGATCTACCAGGCAAATCCAATGGAATGGAGTAAATTGTTAACAAATCTATTCAACCATATTTTTAACACTGGTCAAATACCTATATCTTGGCAGGGAAGTACCATCATCCCAATATATAAAAAGGGAAGCAGGACAACCGCAGGAAACTATCGCCAAATCGCCTTAATGGATGCTGCGGGAAAAATATTCGCAGCAGAGGTGTTACAAAGATTAAAAGAATGGGCTTTTTCATTGAACAAAATTCCCATGTTTCAAGCTGGCTTTCGGCCAAAACATTCTGTAACGGACAACATTGCTATAATACAAACAATATTAGATAAATACGTAACTGGTAAATCCCAGCCGGTATACGCGGTGTTCGTAGATTATTCAACGGCGTTTGATCGAGTAGATCGCCCTACTCTATGGTATAAACTCAAGGAACTTGGCATTCCAGATTTACTACTCCGAACTATAGTGAACCTCCACACTGATACCTGGTGCCAGGTCCAAATGGGAGGTGAACAGGGATTAACAGAAAGGATAAAAACATCTAATGGCCTAAAGCAAGGGTGTCTCTTGGCCCCACTATTATTTTCCTTATACCTCAGCGATCTACCTAAGCAATTACTTCAAGGTTCAAATCTGTCCCCTAAAATTGCTAAACAAAATATACAAGTGCTACTCTACGCCGATGACATCGTGATGTTTGATCTTACTCCCTATGGTCTGCAACAATCCTTGGACATTCTTCATGATTACTCAAAAACTAACGTTTTAGTCCCCAATTTAAACAAAACAAAAATTGTGGTTTTTTCAAGGAAGAAATCTATTGTTAAATATAGATGGAGTATAGGTGGAGAGAAGATAGAAACAGTAAGCGAATATCCATACTTAGGCAGGATTCTCTCAAAAAATATCACAAATCAAAGTCATATAGAAAATCTAATGAGGAAGTCAGAGGTGCATACTGAGGCCCTCTTAAGGCTATATCAGACAACTGGGAATCAGCATTTCTCCTCTTTAATAAAAATATATAAAACAAAAATTCCTCCCGTTTTGTCATATGCAACAGAATACATTCCAATGACACAATGGTCCTTTATGGATCGTAAGGAGGGGAAAATTTAAAAAAGGATAATGAAAGTCTCTGACTCTACACCAGTTCAAGCGTTACGTATAGAATTTTCGATCACGAGCTCCTATGCCACGGCGGTAGCAAATGTAATTAGGTGGAGCTACAATCTACTCCATGCAAAAGAGGGCACATTAAGATATCTGATGAGTCAAGAAATGTTTGAGGATGCATCAAAAAATCAAACGTTTTTAAAAAATATGAAAAATATTCTTCAAATGGCAGAGATCACCCCGGAAATGCTAAAAGGCTGGACAAATGCTCAAATGAAACTTTTTCTAAAATGCTTCACTCCGAAGCTAAGCTATCAACTAGACTACCAACATTGTAAAAAATTGTCTACATACAAATCTTTTGTAGACTCCCTGGAATACAAACAAAAACAACCATATATTGGGTTTTCATTGTCACATGGCCCAAGGAGGACGATTACCTTGCTAAGACTGGGCACCTTACCCACACTAACTTACACAGTAAAATGGCAGCCAGGGGGATCCTCGATTTGTCCCTTGTGTGAGGGGGGAGACCAAACCTTAGAGCACCTGTTGTACGTATGCCCCAGTTTAAGGGTAACTACTGCACGGAAAAGATACCTCGCTCCGATCTATCGATCTTGTAGAATTACCCGAGTGAATGAACTAATGGATTTGTGTAAACAGCCTCCAAATGAATTTGTTTGCTATAACTTTTATAAATTTCTTAAATCTTTTTTAACATTGTATTGATTGAAATGTGCAAATACTTCTTAAAAAACTTTCTTTTTCCTATTGTTGTAAATGTAAATTTGTGGTCCTCTGTTGAGTACCTATACAAATAAAGACTTTTTGACTTTGACTTTGACTTTGGGGAGGCTCACAACCCTTCGGCCACCACAAAATACATGTCGATGAACACGTCGATCCCGCAACACGGCAGGCAGTGATCAGAGCGGCACTCTCGATCGGGTCAGAGAGCGGCCAGCGCGCTACACAGGGCAAACAGCAGGGCTCAGTCGAGCAGCCCACGATCTCCACAGCACACAGGAGCTCACGATCTCTTCAGCCCACAGCAGCTTCAGGGGACAAAGCAGAGTTTTGTGGTCCTTGGCAACCTTTCTGTCCCTGGGTTGCAAAACAGGAGGCCAGCTCTCCTCAGGCCCTTGGAGATTCAGAGACACAGCACACAGCAAAGTCTTTGTGGGTCAAGCAGGCAGGGTCACAGCACACAGCAAAGTCCCTTCTTCTCCTTAACTTCAGATGAACAGCAGAACAGGTCAGCCCTTGAAGCACACAGCAAGGCAATCTTCCTTCAGTTCTTCAGCGGTTCTTCTTCCAGCAGAGGTTCCTCTTGATTGTAGAATCTGATTTTCTGTTGTCAGGGGTCCTTCTCTTATACCCCTAAAAGTCTTTGAAGTCTTTGTGCAAGTGGGCCCTGAGCCCGGTCTAAACCAGTTCTGGGTGTTGCTGGAGCACTGGGGCTTCCTGGCTTCCTTCTTCCTTTCAGTGTGAGGGGCAGAGGTGACAGTCGCCCAGTGGGAGGTGGAGCCAGCATTGTGGCAGGCAGGCACAGCCCTATTCACTCCCAGGTGCTATCTCCTCCCACCACTCTAGTTGCAGATGCAGTCATTCAAGCACGGGCTGACTCAGACAACCTCCCGGGGGCTCCCCAGCCCCTGTCACCCTCAAACAAGACAGTCAATCCACAAGCAGGCCCAGGCACACAGAAGGGTTAGACAAGAGAACAGCCACTTTCTAAAAGTACTGTTCTCAAACACAGAATTTAAAAACAACCTTTCCTAAAAGATGTGTTATTAAATTCGGAGTTCAGGGATATCAATCACTGATGTCCCATCTTGTTCCTATGAGAAGATAGGCTGGTATCCATTGGTACCAGCCTCCCCCATGTTAGTCTATGGAGCAAGATAACCTTGCAGCAGTGAGCACACAAAATGGCTGCTGCTCACTACCAGAGCATGTTACCTGCACTAGTACATGCTCTACCTTTCCTATACACTGCACCCTGCCCAGGGGGGTACCTTGAGCCTTCCATAGGGGTGACCAATGTGTACATAAAGGGAAGGGTTAGGCCCAGCCAGTGGGGACACTGGCCAGGAGGACATGGCAGTTCACTGACTGCACACAGGCACTGCGGTGGCAGGCCTGAGGCACCTTTTTAGGGCTACTTATGTAGGTGGCGCAATCAGCGCTGCAGGCCCACTAGTAGCATCTGTCATCACCAGCCCTGGCACACACAGTGCACTTTACTAGGGACTTCATGGTGATACAAATATGCCAATCAGGTATACCCAATCAATATGATAATTTACATAGGGAGCACTTACACTCTGGCACTGATCAGCAGTGGCAGAGTGTCCAAAGCATCTAAACCAGCAAAAACGAAATCCAGCACAGCATCAAAAATACAGGAAGCAGAGGCAAAAAGATAGGGGAAAACCACGCCAAGGGTGTCAGGTCTAACAAAGTAATATAATAAACATTCACAAAAAGAAAATTCTTTTTGGGCACACTGTTTCCTGGCAATTCCTAAAAGTGGCTATACGTTTTAGCATGGAAAGTGGTCACAGAAGAAATTGATGTCAGCGCGTCAGGGGAGGACTTATATGTACTCTGTCGACATCACATCTGGTGGATGATTTTTCTACAATGTCGCTTGATGCCTTTTACCGCCGCGCACAGCTACTGCTGTTAAAAAGTGTTTGAGGCATGTGAGCTGTAGATCACATGCTTTGCATATTTCTACCATCTAGTGTTGGGTCTGGATGTTTGAAAGTTGTTTTTCTTCAAAGAAGTCTTTCGAGTCACAAGGTAAGGTGACACCTCCTTTCTGTGATAGTGCACACGGGCAATAACTCCATTGTTAGATTGTTTTTTTCAGCCATCGCGTTCGCACGTGAATTGCTGTGCTCCGGTTCAACACCGTTTCTTCGGTTCCCCTCGGTGCGCAATCCACTTACCCTTGACAGTATTGTTTTCGATAGCGTATTCCCTTCTCCGTGTATCATATTAATATAAAAAACTCTTTTCGATCGAGAAAACTCGCGGAAGGCGTCGGGTCTACCCGAGTCGTGCCTATCAGCGTCGGTCCGCCTCGCAGTCTATGGAATGGACTCCATTCAAATTCTGCCCTTGGTGCCACGCGAAGTTCCCGCGCACCGGCTTGCACAAAGTGTGCAACCTGTGCTTGTCTCTGTAGCACGACAAACAGGATTGCAACGTATGTAAATATTTTCACTCCAAGAAAACGATGCGCGACCGTCGTGCTCGACTTTGAGACAGAGCCAGAGCACCAGCTTCGTTCCGGATCTCTTCGGAGAAGATTCCGAACAAGAAACCAGTCATGCCGTAGGAGCCGATGATGAACAGAAGGACCTTATCTCCATCTCAGAGTCCGGCTCCGATGTGGATGACACATTCCGCAAGGCCAGCGTGCAGTGAGTACTGATCCTCCCTTGCCCCAAAATCCAACTCCGCCGAAGAAAAAAACTCTGACACCACCTCTGCCTTCAGGCCATGGTCTGAACCGAGAACAAGTTTCCAATGGCCCACCTTCGGGTCTGGGACCGAAACATACGTAAAAGCCTTCCGGCTTGGGATCAAGTCGTCCACACTCTGGTACTGAGATTAAACCTCAGGGGCCGAAGCCAAAACCCATCTCGGACCCGCCTCCTTCAATGCCGAAATCATCTTCGGAACCAAAATCCTCGGCGCCCAAAACAGTAAGAACTGTACATCAACACAAAAGTGGACATATTGCGACCAAATTGCCACTCAAACGCCAAGCTGATTTAGAGGAAACCTATCATATTCCTTTAAAAAGGAAAGATATGGGTATTAACCCTTCTCCTCCTCCTCCTCCTCCTTCACCTGCTTCCCTGCAACCACATCACTTAATTACTCCTACTGATTCACCACCACCATACACAACTGATGATCAGGATGATAGGGGCGGGATGGAAATGGGGACATTGATCCTGCACCTCAGACCTCTTGAAGGATTACAGCACAGATTCTCCCACAGATAACAACCCTGATCTTTACCCTACTAAACCTTCTCCACCAGATGACAACGTAGGCTATATAGAGCTATTAAGCCGAGCTTCTGAGTATCACGGGGTTCAACTACACAAAAAATCTTTAGAGGAGAATTTCCTTTTTGAAACATTTAGCAGGTTCCAATGATCAGATCACACAGTGCCCATGCTCAAAGGGATGCTAAGACATTTGGAGGACGTATTTAAGGATCTTGTTCGGGCATGTATTCTCACCCCCAGGATAGATAAAAAGTAGAAATCTGCGCCATCAGACCCAGTTTACATCAAGGGCGAGTTACCGTTAGACTCATTAGTGGTTTCTAATGCTGGTAAACGGGCCAATTCTCAAAGATCGGGAGATGCTCCACCTCTGGACAAAGAATCTAAGTTAATAGACGCCTCTGGGAAAAGGGTAGCCTCCCAAGCTGCAATTTGCTGGCGCATTTCTAACACCCAGTCCCTTTTAGCCTGGTACGATAGGGTGCATTGGGACAAAATTGAGCAATTGCTCCAACTCTTTCCTGATGAGCACAAATCCAAAGCTCAAGACCTAGTGCAAGAGGGAAAGCTCATCTCTAACACCTCCATCAGATGTGCCTTAGATGCAGCTGACACTGCGGCTAGAGCTGTCAACACCAGTGTACGCCTTAGAAGACATGCATGGTTAACAATTTCGGGTTTTAAACCAGAAGTCCAAGCTTCCATTCTAAACACACCGTTTGATAAACAGCACCTTTTTAGTCCTGTTTTAGACACGTCATTAGAAAAAATGAAAAAAGGGCACAGACGTGGCAAAATCTTTGGGAGCTCTACAGTCCCCTTCTGGAGGTGGTTCCTTTTGGCTTTCCGTCTATCGTGGAGGGTCAGAAAGTACCTCCTCAGACACTACTTCTGCACCCTACAAGGATAACAATCAGCCCTCCTTTTCCAAAGCGTTCTTCAGAGGCATTTACAGAGGCAACAATGGCAAAGGTAGAGGATCCAAAACACGCACCTCCCTCTCCAATACCAAACAGTGACTTGCTCACATTTCCCCCAATCATTTAACACCTGTCGTTGCCGTTTTTTCACAATTCCTACCCGTCTGGCAATCAATAACTACAGACAATGGGTTTCTAGGAATGATCTGATCTGGTTATTGCCTGGATCTTACCAACAATCCTCCAAACATTCCTCCACATTCACACAAAATGTCAGCAGACCATTTACACCTCCTCAAACAAGAGGTTCAATCTCTCCTTTTAAAAGGAGCCATACAGCCCGTACCGCTACAATATAAGGGGTTGGGCGTGTACTCCCTGTACTTTCTCATTCCAAAACAGGACGGTTCTCTAAGGCTTGTTCTAGACCTCCGAGAATTATATCTATACATACAATCCGATCACTTTCACATGGTGTTGCTTCAACAAGTGCTCCCACTGTTACAACAGGGCGACTTTATGTTTAATCTAGACTTAAAGGACAAATATTTCCACATTGCAATGAATCCCGCTCATCGCAGATTTCTCAGATTTGTGGTAGTAGGGCAGCACTACCAGTTCAAAGTACTCCCATTTGAAGTGACCACTGCCCCCTGGGTCTTTACCAAATGTCTGGCTGTAGACGCGGCTCATCTCAGAAGAGAGCATGGTGTCTGCTGAGGTCAGATTTCACCTTACCGGGCCACTCGCAGTTGGGTGGAGTCTCCCTTACTGGGATAGAATCTCCCTGGCCCACTGGAACTTTGACTAATAGTTGTCCACCTTTCCTACACGGTCTTCTTTTTCTTTTGGGGTTTAGGTGCACCAACTGCAGTTTGAGCCCCCCCAGGTTTCTTGGGTGAGGTCCGGCATTGGACCAGTACCTCTCTTTGGCTCAGATCAACCTCTGGGTGGTTATTCCCAAGGAGGCAATCAAGGGGGAGGTCACTCCATGGGACAGCCCTTACTCTTTTTGTTTCCCCTGGGACATACTGGTTTGAGAGAACCAACCTGTCATGCACCACAGTGTGACTGCCACAGGTATCTCTCAGGGCAGTGGCTGGGATTCCATTCACCAGTAGGTGGTGGAAGTGTCTACTCCCCTCTGGAATCTGCAACTCACCTTTTGGGCCTAGTCTCCAGTTGAAAGCTAGGAGGACTTAATCATCGGAGGAATCACCCTCTAAAGCTACACTGGCAACCCCTGGAGCTACACTAGGGGCTGTGATTTATTTAGGACAGCTAGTGTCCGTGGTGTGGTGTCCTGTTTTTGACAGTTGTGACACCATACCTTGTTGGGATCCCAACTCTTACCTTGGTACCCAGTTTTGGTTTACGTGGTGTCTTTAGGCCCACTCTCCTGGACAGGTATTTGGGGGGCTACCTGGGACTCCTTACTTTTATCTTTAACCTTTTGGCCGCTGCCGCGATTTCGCGGCAGTGCGGCCGTTTTAAAAAACGAGCGGGGCTGCGTCGGCCGTTGAACCTGCGCGAAACCAGCCAGGTAGTGCTCCGAACGTTCCAACGGCCAACGGCAGCACTTAACGGGTTAAGAGGCTCACTGTCTTTCCTCTGGGGAGGTTTGTAACCCCTTTGTTTTGATCACCCCCAGTTGTGAGTCCAAATCCCTCAGAGTTCTCTTCATGAGGTCATATGACGAGCCAGCATCTGCCCCAGTAAGGGTCAGAGGTCTGTCTCCGCATTTACCAGAGACCAGTTCCCGAAGAAGTACCCCCCCAGTGAGTTTTCTTCACTTTTCTGGCTTCACAAGCCCTCTCAAAGGCTGTGAAATACTTGGTGATATCATCACCATCCTCAAATTTAGGGACACTCCTTTTGGGGATTTTGGGATCATAGGGTCCTGCTTTTTCTACATTTTTTAAATATCTGCCACCATTAATGTGTCCTAGGCCCATCTCTGCTCTTTCTTTTTCTAGAGCCAGGAGTCTGGTCCTATATTTTGGTCAACCTGGCTAGCAGGATGTCCTCTTCATTGAGGCTGTCCTCAATGTCCTCAGTAGTACCTGACCCACCTGTGTGGCTTCTAGGTACTGAGAGGTTTACTCTTGGAGTCAGGGGCCCTTGGGCCCTTTTCTCCCTATGAAGTGGGAGGTAGTGGGGGGGGGGTGGATTGCACCCTTATCCCCTCCATCTTGTTCCTCAATTGATTGATCTTCCCAATTTTCAGATGGGTGGTCCTTAGCATCCCCAGCCAACAGTTCCTTGAGCTTTTGTTTGGTGGGATAGGACCCCATGATTATGTTTTTAATTTTACATAATAACCTTACCTCCTTGCAAGACAAGTAAAGGTAAGGGATGAGGTCAAGCTCCTCAAGTTTTTTAGTAATTGTGCAAAAAAGCCAATTTGTAAAAACAATTTGAGTTCTGTTGTTTGATCAGGTGGTAACCAAGTTAGTCCAACAAATTCAAAGTTGTATATCCCACCGCTGATCCACCAATGTAGGAACCTGGCTCTGTATACTATACCAAAGTGACGTATACGGTGCACAGAGTCCAGTGGAACCCAAAAGGTAGGCAGACGTAAAGTAGATAGCACCTCACTCTCTATTTGTGGTAGTGTAGTAGACAGTAAGGCTTTATCAGAGGACAGTGTTAAGCATATGTTGTACCCACTCAGTCAGCAAATGAATCGAAATTTGCCTAGCTTAGTAACGGTAAGTTTCAATTCTATTAAGGAGGCGAGGATTATGCTTTTTCCCTTCTTCGCTGTTTATTAACAAAAACACACAGCAGCCAAAAAGCAATAACATAAGCCCTATACCTCAGAACAAAGGTTATAGAGGCTAGCACATCACTGGAAAATTCAGAAAAAACTACAAGTCCCATGGAATGCAGCAGAACAGTCTGCAATATAGTCCTTCATTAGTGTCCATGGCATCTAGATAGGACGTCCCTCCTATGACCACTTCCTCTTTCTTCGCGCGAGTCACGCTTCAATATCACTGGTCTTGCTTTGCACCATCGTGACCTAGCAAAAAATATACTACAGCATCAGCGGTTTGAAAGACCAAACGTTCTAGATCAGGCAGTTATAATCACCAGTACCAGAACAACAAGTCTCATAATACACCACTGGAAAACCTGCGTACTTACTGCATTACGGGAGGGATCGCCTCCACCGGTGGCAGGGAGGGATAATCCTCGCCTCCGTGTCCTTAATAGAATTGAAACTTACCATTACTAAGTTAGGCAAATTTCGATTCTATGTCAGGACCGGAGACTTCAGATTATGCTAGTTTAAAGCTTACTTACCACCAAATGCGCTATATCCACCACCGGTTTGAAATAAAACCGCTTAAAAGTGGAGTCTGAGGACCAGTCCGCCGCACGCATCAGGTCCTCCAGACGGGCTCCCAAAGAGAAAGCCTTAGAAGCCATGGCCCCTCTTGCTGAGTGGGCACCAAACTGCTTCGTATCGATACCTGCTTCCTGCATGATCCACCGAACTCATCTGGCGATGGTGGGTGATGAGACAGCCTTGTGTGGCTTCCGCAGTGCAATCAACTGCTGTCGTTCGCCCGGAGGACGAAGATCTAGGGTTAAATCCTCATATGCCTTCAGGCATTGTACCACACAGAGTTTGGGGACGTCCACGAAACACGGGTAAGAAATTGTTCTTGACGCACATTTCGTGTGGCGCCCCAACGTGAAGACCACCCCATCAGGGGAAAAAACCCTCGCCGAGATATCCAAGGCGCGTACATCGGACACTCGCCTGCATGAGACCAGACACAAAAGCATTGCCAACTTCGCCGATAGCTCTTTCAAAGAGAGGTACTTGTTCGCCTGCCAAGACAAAAAGAGGTTCAAGACCAGGTTGACGTCCCAGAGAATCGAGTAACGCGGTTCTGGAGGCAAGGAGAGGCGAATCCCTCTCAAGAGCCTACAAACAAAGGGGTGCTCCCCTATCGGCGCACCTGCCACCGGATTATGGCCTGCCGAAATCTTAGAGCGCATTGCGTTGACAGTGCGGTAGGCCAGCCCGGTAGAAGCCGATTCAGCTTAAAAATTCAAAACTGGTACGACGCCTGCGACCAGGGGATCCAGGTCCCGTCGAAGACACCAGCGGGACCATTTATTCCAGGCGGATTGATACCGCTTTGCCGTGCTACCTGCCCAGGCCTTTGAGAGGAAATTCTCAGCAGGTTTCGAAAGGCTTGGGAGCGACCAGCGTCGCCTGAAAGCCTCCATGCCATGAGGCGAAGAGAGCTCTGCATGATCTGATGATGGGGATTCTCGTCCGCGTTGAGAAGAAGACGCGGAAACCGGGGGAGTAGGATTGGAGAATCCCAAGAAAGTTCCAGAAGAACCGGAAACCAAACTTGAGATCTCCACCAGGGAGTCACCATAACCACGTCCGCTTGCTGGCAGCGAAGATGGGCCGCCGCTCTTAGTACCATCGAAAACGGAGGGAAGGCGTATGACTTCTCCTGACTCCAATCCTGGAGAAAAGCATCCGTGGCCTCCGCGAGAGGGTCCGGCCTCCAGCTGAAAAAGCGCGGGAGCTGGTGGTCCAGACGGGATGCAAAGAGGTCCACCGAAAACAGGCCCCACTGCGTGTTCAGCCACCTGAAAACCTGCGAGTCCAGCTTCCACTGACTGGAATCCTGCAAGTGCCGGGAGTGCCAATCCGCTATTTGGTTGTGTTGACCCGGCAAATACTCCGCTGTCACTGAGATATGGTGTGTTAGGCAGTAATCCCAAAAAACCTTCGCTAAGTCTGCCAGGGCATTTGAATGAGGGCCGCCCAGGTGGTTGACGTAACGGACTCGGAGATGTTGTCCATCCGAAGCAGAACGCAGGAGTGAACCGAATCCTTGGTCCAACAGCGTACCGCGAAGGGCCCCGCCAACAGTTCTAAGCAGTTGATATGCAGCTCCTGTTCTTCGGACGACCAGGCGCCGCCTGTGGAGAATTCTCCACAACGGGCGCCCCAACCAGCCCTGCTAGCGTCTGACTCTATCACCAAGTCTGGAACCGGCCCAAAGATCCCCCGGCCGTTCCAAGCTTCCATATGGGTTAGCCACCAGGCCATTTCCTCCTTCACCTCGACCGATAGGGGAACCACTTGATCGTACGTTAGTCCCCGACGGAGATGATGCGCCTTGAGGCGTTGAAGGGCCCGGTAGTGAAGGGGACCCGGAAAGATTGCCTAAATGGATGAGGAAAGCAGTCCTACCACCCGGGCAATCTGTCGGAGCGATGTGTGGGATCTCGAGATCGTCTGACGCAGAATATGATGAATCTTCCCCATCTTCCTGGAAGGAAGGCTCAGGGTGCACTGCACCGAGTCCACGGTAAAGCCGAGGAACACTACTGTCTGAGAAGGGGAGAGAACTGACTTTACGCCATTTACCACAAATCCCAACCCCTGGAGCAAGGATACTGTCTGTCGGAGTTGAAGGTTCAACTTCTCGGGGCACTCTGCCATCAACAGAATGTCGTCTAAATAGACAATCATCCGAACCCCCTGGCTTTGCAAAAGTTCCACCGCCGGATGGAGTAGCTTCGTGAAGCACCAAGGTGCCGATGAAAGACCTAATGGAAGGGCGGTAAACTCGAAAATCTGCCCCATCCACTGGAATTGGAGAAAATGACGATGCAGTGGATGAATAGGAACCACCAAATACGCATCCTTGAGGTCCAGATGGACCATCCAGTCGTTCGGGAGTAGCACATCCCGCAAAAGTTGGATACTCTCCATCTTGAAATGCCGGTAAACCAACCAACTGTTGAATTTCTTGAGGTTGATTACCGGACGTTTTCCCCCATCTACTTTGTCCACCAGAAACAAGTTGCTCAAAAACCCGGCAGGGTGCCGTGTCGAACGACAAATGGCCCCTTTGCGCAACAGGTCTGCGACCTCCTCGTCGACCAGTTGCGCATCTGCCTGAGAGAAAACGATAGGGTGTGGAGGTCTGTCTTGGCATGGCCGATCGTAAAACTCTATGTGAAAGCCGCGGACGGTCTGTAAGACCCAAGCGTCCGACGTGATTTCGGCCCATGCCTCTGGAAACAGGGCTAACCTTCCCCCAATGAGGACACTGTCCGCTGATATAACACTCACAATTTGAATTGTTTCAACCGGCATTCTTGAACCCACCGCGCCCTCGGAAGCGCTGTCCTCTGGTGGGATAGGTGTTGTAGTTCGCAGAGGCATTAAATTGTCCTCGTCCGGAGCCTTGATTTCTGTTGGCAGATTGCTGACCACCGCGGCCGGTCGCGCGGCCCCCACCGCGACCGGCCCCCCTGGAGAAACGTTGCTGGAAAACCTTTTTAATACTTGTCTGCACCCTATCCAGGGACGTAAAGGTAGAGACAAACTTCCCTAATTCTTTGATAAAGGGGTCCCCGAAGAGACCCCCCTGGGCCACCGCCCCCGCCTCCGAAGAGGCCAAGTCTCCCAGTTTCGGGTCAAGCTTAATGAGGAGAGACCTCCGGCGCTCGGTGGAAAGGACGCAATTGGCGTTTCCCAGGGAGGTTTCCTAGGGAGAAGTGTGGCTCACTGGTTAGAGGAGGCAGACCCTGAAGCAGAGGTCAGACCCGGGACCAGGGTTCAATTCCCGACGCGGCAGGGTCTTGAGCCCAAATATCCATGGACTCGATAATTCTCGTTTCGGTGCCTACTCGAATCACGGGTTCACACTCTGCAGCTCTGGGCATTAGCTGCTTAATCTCCACTATGGCCCCCCGCGGCGGGATGCCTGGCTTTCACCTTGGGGATGCCCAGTACGGGTATCTCACAGGAAAAAAAGACAGGACGGGTTCCCAAGGCAAGCGCCGAGATGCCTACGGGTAATCGAGCGCTATATAAGAACGCATAATAATAATAATAAAAAACCACTACTCTCTGTGCCCAGTTGGACAGGACCTCGGGGGAAATGGCCGCGCCTGACACTTTCGCCTCCTCTGCCACATCCAGGATCTTAGTTATGGGACCTATGGCATTCAGAAGCTTGTCCTGACAGGAGCGCCAGGAACGATCAATCCCCTTGCGAGGATCTTTAACGAACTTTGCCAAAAAAGTGGCCATTTTAGGGTCTAGCTCGGGAGTAAGGGCCACCTTGCCCTCCAACGTGGGCCTAGGACACTCCCCGCGCAGACAACTCCTTGCTTCCTTCTCAAGGGGCTAGCGTAGGCGTCCTGCGACGAACTTCGCCACTTTCTCCCCCGGGGTCCAGGCAGCCGACCGCGGATGCATTATTTCATCCGGGTCTAACATGCGCGAACTATCCTGGGGTAGTTAGGTGGCAGAGCCCGAAGGCCGCCAAGAACGCACAGACTCATCGTCAGTGTCTGCCGGGGAAAAACCTCCAGGGGACGAGGGCGCCGTCCCTATGGACCCCGAAGGGCCCGGGGTTGGTGGAGGCGCAGAGGTAGGCGCGGTCGCCTTGGCTAGAAATGCATCACACAGTCGCTCAAAGGCGTCCCTGTCTACACCCTGCGGCGCACCAGCAACCCCTTCCTTACACAGGGGCCGGGGGATCACCCCCCACCGGAGACGGCACAGAGCCAGAGGCCCCCAAATGAGCCTGAGTCATCCTTTCGCACTCCTGAATAATGCGTCTAGAGAGACGTTCCTCCATAGGTCCTACGATCTCCGTCACGCAGCGGTATATGGAACTATCCACCGCCGTATAAAACTCCTCATCATTTAAATATTGATGAGACTCCTCCTCTTCGTAATACTCGTCCTGGTCCATCACTGCCTCTATACCGCCCAACCCAAGCACCTCTTAAGAGAAGGAGAGGGGGGGGGGGCACAGGAGGAGGACAACAGGCAGTAGCCTGTGAAAATATAGGGGACAAAGCTACGCGGTCACGTTTTTGGGCCCGGTAGTACCGGGTATTATAGGGGGCACCCAACCCACAGCGCGCAGACCCTCAATAACACCGGGTCACTGCTGCCTCCCTGCGCGCTCAGAAAGTAGTTATAATGCAGGAAACAAGGTGCCCAAAGCCGGAAAACGCCCGTAGGCGGCAATGCTTTAAAACCGCTTTACAGACCCCCAGCGGGGCGTGGGTAATAAAAATGGGGCCAATACAGACTCAGGAGACCTGATCGTCACGGTGAGGCAGCGGGGCAGGCTCCGTCCGTTCGTTCACCTCAGCGCAGTCTCTCTGAAGAGAAAAACCGCGCCGAGGCGAACGAGATGCTCTGGCTCCCCCTAGCGGCCGGAGGAGACCGCAAAACACCAGGGAAGTCGCGTGAAGAGCAGTGAGTGCTCCCGTGACTGAACGGGCTCTGAAAAGGAAAACAACAACCCCCAATACAAGCGTACAAGCTTACAATAAACAACACCCTCAGACTACCCCGCAATTAGAACACAGTGAGGAGAGAGGCAAAAAAAACACTTAACTGGCTGCGAAGCAGCGAAGAAAGAGGAAGTGGTCATAGGAGGGACGTCCTATCTAGATGCCATGGACACTAATGAAGGACTATATTGCGGACTGTTCTGCTGCATTCCATGGGACGTGTAGTTTTTCTGCATTTTCCAGTGATGTGCTAGCCTCTATAACCTTTTTTCTGAGGTATAGGGCTTATGTTATTGCTTTTTGGCTGCTGTGTGTTTTTGTTAATAAACAGCGAAGAAGGTAAAAAGCATAATCTGAAGCCTCCGGTCCTGACATAGAATTCACACACTCAAAGACTGAACTTCAGGCCAAATGTTTTTGTATAAATATATTATGTTTAGTTATTTTATTTTTCGAGAACCAAGCAAGCCTGGCACAGGTAAGCAATACATACTTTACAGTAGTAATGCAGTTGTAACACAGTTTGGATTGCAACTGTTTATGCACTTTGTTTTGATTACAGTATTGTTACTGAAAATGCAATGCTTTGGAAATACAATACATATACTTTGTAGTGGCTTTTTAGTAAAATGACCAGTAGATTACTTTTCTTACACAGTGCATTATACCTTGATACTGCACTGGGACATTTTCGGTAAACAGGTGAGTTAAAATGTTATTGTTATTTAGTGCAATTTTAAAAGGATTTCCTAGGTTTTCCAACTCCACACTTAGAAACTTTTCATAGGAACACTGTCAATG
This sequence comes from Lissotriton helveticus, assembly GCF_964261635.1. Taxonomy (NCBI): domain Eukaryota; kingdom Metazoa; phylum Chordata; class Amphibia; order Caudata; family Salamandridae; genus Lissotriton; species Lissotriton helveticus. The sequence continues at coordinate 1,315,661,106 of NC_136061.1, forward strand.
TTATCCTATGGAGAAAAATAGTCTTATCGGTTAGCAGGTTGTGGGAGTTGGTATTCTTGGGTTAGAGTCAGGGGTCCCCCAGGGTCAAGGATGCATTTGTTACACCCTCAGCGGCACTAGGGCGACCGGGTGCAGAGTGCTGAGGTCCCGTGTCATCCATTGGGGGATAGTGGGCCATAGGTTGGTGGCTGCTGGCTAGAATGCCACATGGTTGTGGGAGCCAAGGTCCTGGGGTAAGGCTCAGGGCAAAAGGGTATCCTGTTTAGCACAAAGAGTGCACCCGCAGCGGCGCAGGAGCGACTGGGTGCTGGTTTGGCGTTGGGTGCCCTGTTGTTTTCAATGGGGATTTTTGGTTTTGGTTTTCAGCTGCAGGCTCGGTCCAGGAAGACTTCCAGGAGGAATCAACAGCTGGGCAGGTATGTTGGAGGGCTCGGGGACGTAGGTGCACCTCAGGTTCTCTTCACCAGGGCGCACGGCGGCTGGATGCAGGGGTGTCTTTTGAGGTCGGATTTCACCTTACCGGGCCACTCACGGTTGTGGGGGTCTCCGCGCAGAGGCTGCAGGTGACGTCAGGGAGTGCTGGAGGGGTCAATCCACAGTGAACTCGGACTCTCGAGCCCTGGGGGCAGCTGGCTGGGACCGGTGAGCCACTTGAACTCAGGCCGTAGGTGACAGGTGCGTGCAGTGGTGATTCCAGGCTTCGGGTTTCTTTGTCCTCAGCAGGCTCAGAGTCTGTCTTGGGAGTTTTTTTTTTAACAGAGCAGCTGTTCACAGGAGATCCAGTCTTTGTTGAAGGAGGTCAGTCCTTCCAGGGTTCTAGAGGTTGGTGGCTGCAGGACAAGGCGGCTTTTGGCGCAGGATCTCTGGAAACTGCAGATGGGCCGGTAGGGCTGGGGCCAAGTCAGTTGTTCTCTGCAGTCTTCTCTGATGGGCATCTTCTTTCATCCTTTTTCTCCTTAGGTTGTAGGAATCTGAGTTCTTGGTTCAGGGCTGCCCCCTAAATACTGTAATTAGGGTGCGTTTTAGGGGTCCTCAGGTCAGTAGCCAATGGGCTACTGACCTTAGGGTGACTACACCCTTTGTGTGCTTACCCCACGTGGGGGAGTGAACACAATCTCTAATCCTGATTGGGGAGTGCCTGCCATCTGCAAGACGGCAGGCACCGAAGAGTGGGCTTGACCTCCCCTCACTCACCTGAGGGGTGGGGTTTGCAGAGGTGGGCACACCTTCTGGGCTGGCTAATTTTCCCCACCTGTCTTCCTGCCAAAAAGGAGGGGGGACAGGAAGGGGGACTCTCCTGACAGCAGTGGTGGGTTTGTTTTTAGGGGGCATCTCTAAGATGTCCTTTGTGTGCATTTTTCATTAAATACCACACTGGTATCAGTGCGGATTTAAAGTTTTCAGTGTAGCCATTATGCTGCTGTAGAGTTCGAATGACAAACTCCCAGCACCATATACTCTTAATGGCAGCACTGCACTTACAATGTCTAAGAATGGACTTAGACACTGTAGGGGTACAGGGCTCATGCACCTGTACCCTCACCACTGGTATAGGGCACCCAGCTAGAGGGGTGACAGATCTATGCCAGGGCAGCGGGTTGTAGGCATGGCACACTGGGGTGGGTACCATGTTGACTCTTCACTTTGTTTTGCACCAAAACACGCAGCCTGCAATAGGTGTGTGTGTGTGTGTGTGTGTGTGTTTGTGTGTGTATGTATGTGTATATGGTATATGTGTATATATATATAACAAAAGGTACAGGGCCTCTAAGGGTGGCAGAATAAGTGCTGCAGCCCTTAGAGGTCTTCCCTGGTGACAGTGCCCTGGGTACCTGTGGTCCCATTTACCTGGGGCTGACCTGTGGCCAAAGATCCCAATTGGGTTTGGGTACAGTTTTGGGTGAAAGAACACAGGGCCTGGGAACCTGATTGGCAGGGACCCAGGGCACATAAAGTCAAAAGTGCATCAGTAGTCTGGCAAAATGTTGGGGGGAGGGGGCAGGATTACTGCAACAGAAACCCAGCTGGCCCCAGTATTGGAACTTTCATAGATTCCCATGCTTTATATCATTCCCCGTCGTCGGAATGGGAGCCTCGGTAATATAAAAATACCATAGCAGTAGGTACAAAAGAGAAAAAGCCCTAGGCCTCATCTCATTTTGTAGCACATCCACCTCTTTGTGTAAAAGAGCCCAAAAGAAATTGCAACAACCAATCAGAGAAGACTCACCCCATAGAACCTTCCTGAGAGAGCCTCAGAGCCTTAGATTTTCTACCGCACGTTGTGCTAAGGGAGTCTCCTCTGAGCTCTGCTCAGTTTTCTTTCTACAGTATCAAAAAACAACCTTATTTTTCCACAAAGATGTAGGATTAAGAGAAGAAAGCCTTTGTTCAAGGCTTGTGCTACCTGTTCAAAGAAGCATCTGTATGTGGATGACAAGCATACAGATTGTATTTATTGCTTGTACCCGGACCACAAGGCTACAGAGTGTAATATCTGCAGGACCTTCTCTACTAAAACATTGAGGGACAGAGAAGGAAGACTTCTAACATGGCTGCAAAAGATGAAGTCTAGAAAGGAGGTCATTTCCAGTGACAGTGAAGATTCCTCTTCGGCTTCCTCTTCAAGAAGATCTAAAAAGAGGGGTAGATCTTCCCCTTCAACTTCTACTGAGCCTCCTTCTAAGACCTCTCAAAAGACCTCTGATAGGTCTGGTAGGTCTAGTCCCCGAAGATCTCCTCACCGAGGTGTAAAGGAGAAAGTGGGATTGTTTTCTGAGGTGGTATCTTCTCAGAAGGAGTCACAAGCGCCTTCTGTTATCTCTCCACCTATTGGGAAACAAAAAGGTTTTAAAAAACCTAGTTCCCTACCTCAGGATTTGAAGTCTGACTAGAAATCCCGGTCGTCGACGGTGACATCTTCAGGTACGTCGACAACGACAGCGAAAATCCTTCAATCTCCTGTTTCTGCCTCGTCGACGGGATCGTCGACTGCGGCGTCGACGACGACAGCCTCAACGTCGACGACTGGACCATCTCTATCTTCATTGTCGACGAGATTGATATCCTTTTTTTTTTTTTTTTTTTTTTTTTGTTGAAAACCTTTATTATATCGTTCAACAACAAATACAGAAGTAGCCCTGCATCGACAGGGGCCGGTCACCACATGTATGCAGAACGTATCAGGAAATCCAATAACACAGCTCTTCAGCCGACAACCCATGGGTCCGGCGGCGGTAGAGGATAGACGATGTATTGAAAACATTTCGAGATCAAGGATATGCCTAGGGTTTCATTTTATATTTAACCCCCCCCCCCCAAAACAAGATAAAGAAGAAGATACAGGATATCCGGAGCTACACACTGGAGGTATAAAAATACGGGTAGGCGTTAAAAGGCAGTCATGGATCAAGATAGACCAACAGTAAAAATGCAAGTGCCAGTATGTTCACTAAGGGAGAAGAACAAAGCTACCTATCTATCAGCAGAACCACCCACCCCAAACCCCGCCCACTCATATGCTGCAGGATGAGATCGAAAGTATCGCTACCGGACCCTGCGAGAAAAAAGAAAAGGGGCCATAGAACACAACAAAGGCAAAATAACAAACCCCCCCCGCACCCCCCACCCTGCACCCCTGCAATGGCTACGGCTTACCCCACTAGCAGCGTGCCTGTCGCCAAGAGGAATACCCTAAAGAAAGAGAAAGAGAAGAAAGAAGGGGCCATAGAACAAAACAAAGGCAAAATAACAAACCCCCCCACCACCCTGCACCCCTGCAATGGCTACGGCCTAACCCACTAGCAGCGTGCCTGTCGCCCAGAAACGTCCCTAAAAGAGAGAAAGAAGCGGAGGAGGAGAGACAAAAAAAAAACACACTCCCGAACTCCCTTACCCTCCACCAGACGCGACCACCCGGAAACAAGTGCAAAATAAATGTAGCGAGATGCACAATCAATCCGGGAAGTACGAAACATACCACCCGACTCCCGCATTTCACAGGTCACAATCCCAGCAGCAGATTAAATTATTTTCACGTCTCCTAAAAAGTCCCACAAGTTAACCCTGGCCAGTACGAATGTCCACTGGAGCACTTATAACCCAAGCCACTGCAACAATGAGAGAGGTAAAGTTTTCATGAAAGTTCAAGTCAGTATGAGCAAGCCAAATAAAGGATAAAAGTTCACGATCTCCACAGAGCAAGCGAGGAAAAGCGTGGAAGGATTATAAAACTTTCCAATAGTCACAGGCTATCTTGTTAAGGCAGTCAAAGTTGTCCATAGTGATATTCGGCGAGATAGGGTTCAAGCAAGGGACGCTGACATTGTCCACGGGCGCGCGATCTGTCTCATAGGAATCAGCAGCGCGAAAGGAATCCGGCGTCTGCACAGGGACCTCGAAGTTGGATACACGATGTTTCATTGGTGGCACCGCTGGCTGCGATGATGGCAAAAAGCCGCTGTCCGGTCTCCGGCAAAGATCATCCATTGTTACCGACAGTGCCTGGTAGTTGACGATGATCTGTGAGTGGAGCGCTCTAATGGCCGCCATTACGGCGCGCAGCGGTGGTGTGTCTTTCGTCCCCTCCATCTCCTCTCGTAAGCAACAGATCAGGATGCAGACCCCGGAGGCCGGCTACTCCGGGGAAGCAGGCAAATCTGGAGCGGACACCAACCACGAGCGCTCTCACCACACAATTTTGCACCTTCGCCGCTGGTCGGGGCTCCCGTCCGCACCCCCCCCGACAAGCTTACTATGTCTCCGGGCGTCGGATACAGGGCCGCAGCAAACGATGTGTCACGCCGTGGCGTGTGCGTTGCAGGCAGGATACAAAATCGCCGTTTAAAACAGGTAGATTATGTCCCCGTTTGGGAGACCTGACAAAGCCCAAGGATCACAGCCGATGTTGTTCAATTCCAGCCCGGATGGGTTAGAAATCGAGGCCCCGGCTTCCACTCCCAGGTAGGCCGAAAATGAAACACGGCGTATCTCCGTCATCCGGTGTGATAAAAAGTTCGGGATTGCGCCTTCAGAGTCAGTCACTCCTCATATATACGGGAGTCCGGTTGGAAAACAGGATAACTTGCAGGATATACGAGCTGCTGGCGGAGGTCGGCGGAGCCGGGAGCTTATGCGGCCATCTTGCTTGCTAGCGTCCGTCCACCCTCGAGATTGATATCCTTGACGTCGACAAGGATGACGCCGACGGTGGTGTCGACGAAAACAACGTCGATGACCACGTCGGCTTTGATTCTGACGACGAGCTCGTCGACGATGCCGTCGGCGATTTCACCTCCGTCGACGATGGTTTTGACTCTGTCGACGGCGCTCTCGTCGACAACTACTCCATTGTCGTCGACGACGACCCCGTCGACGGTGCAAAAAGTGAAAATTTCGATAAAAAGACGCCAAATGACACCGGATATGACGTCCCCACGAAGGGTGACACCCTTGCCTCCTGCCTTGCTTTTAGAGGAGTCTTCAGAGGAGGATGATAATGAAGATGATGGACCTTATGGAGATGCTTACAGTCCATCGCAGCTCCTCGTAAAATATCAGGATTCTGATTCAGAGGGCTACTATGAAAAAGTGCGTCCGCCTCCTCCCAGGGAAAGAATTCCAGGGCAATCCCAGCAGGGTATGGTTACGATGCCCTCTTCTCTTATAACTGACCTGCAAATGATGTTAATGGACTACAGGAGAAGGTTTCCTTCCCAAACTCCTGAAACCATTCAGACGCCCCTCCACCATTGCCACCTTCCACTTCAGCTGAAGTTTAGCCAAGAGTTCAAGGACCTGCGGAGGTTCGGCAGGTAATAGCATCAGAGCAAGTGTATGGGGACAATAATGACGACGATTCCTCAGATGATGGAGGTGATGTGACAGAGGTCCTGGGTAAGAATAGGGAATTGAATGAGTTCATCATCCCAGATCCACCTTCACCTTCACCGGATCCGGTAGATTCACCACCAGCTGACACTACTGGTTTCCAAAACCTCATGGAAAGGGCTTCAAAACTATTTGGCCTGCCAGATACAACGGTGCAATCAGACTGCTTTCTTTACGATTTCAAAGAGCCATACAGGAAGTCCATCCGCTCTATTCCCATCGTAGAGCATGTTTGGTCTGAGGGAGTGAAGGTCACGCAGTCTCCAGCAACAGTCATTCTGGTCCTACCGCGGCTGGAAAAAAAAGTACAGGGCCCCTGAAGATAGTCCCGCGTGCCTGACTGGTCAACCAAAGCCGGACTCTGTAATCTCCCAGGCGGCACAAAGGAAGTCTAAGAACCCTTCGGCTCCTCTGGCTTCTCCACCGGATAAAGAGGGTCGACGCCTGGACAATGTCGGCAAAAGATTCTCGTCAATGTCAAGCCTCCTGGTTCGTGCCTCCAATGCACTTGCAATTTTAGGATGATACGATCGCCAAATGTGGTGCGATATGTCTCCTTTTGTAGACCAGTTACCGGAGAGCGCTAAGGCAGATGCAAGGAAGATCTTAGAAGAAGGGGAGCGATCTTCAGCGGAAATAATTGACTGCGCCACGGACATCGCCACGACTGCTTTTAGAGCTTTAGCAGGTTCGGCTGTCCTCAGAAGACAGGGCTGGCTTCGGGCTACCTGGTTTCGCCCTGAAGTGCAAAAGAAAATATTGGATTTGCCTTTTGATGGTGACATGCTTTTCGGAAAGCACATAGATGCCGTACAGGATATTAAAAAGGACACAGAAACAGCTAGGTCCTTAGGCACTCTTCAATACCGTAAGGGGCCGTTCCGGGGAGCTAGAGGCAAAGGTTATTCAAATAGAGGAGGATACCAACAACGTTATCCCTCGTATTCCCAATCATCTCAGTCCTACAGGCCTCAGTACTCTCAAAGGCAGGGCCAATTTGCTTCTTTCTCTCGGCAGCCAGCAAGAGGCCATCAAGGTCGCCAGGGCCGAGATTCATCTAAGAGACAATAGCGGCCTTCTGGCTCTTTCTACTGTTCCTTCCCCTCCGGTAACATCAGTGGGGGGCAGGATTTCTCATTGTCTACACAGCTGGAGGATCATTACATCAGACCAGTGGGTCCTGAATATCATTCGATTTTGCCACACGTTGGAATTTCAACAGCTTCCTCCTTCCAGAGCTCCTCGCGCCACCGAGGCAAAACATCTGCGACTTCTACGTCTCGAAGCCCACCAGTTATTCATCAACGGGACAATAGAACCTGTACCTCACTCTCAAAGAGGGAAAGGTTTTTACTCCAGGTTCTTCCTGGTTCGCAAGACGGAGGAGAAGTGGCGTCCAAAATTAGATCTAAGGGAGCTCAACACCTATCTCATAAAGCTGTCATTCAGGATGGTCACCCTTCAGGACATTCTACGTCTTCTAAATCCAGGGGACTACATGGCAACTCTAGACCTAGAGGATGCGTACTTCCATGTTCCGATCCATCCAGCTCACAGGCAATACCTATGCTTCACGGTAGCCAAGGGCCATTTTCAATTGAAGGGGCTTCCTTTTGGTCTCAGATCCGCACCACGGATATTTACAAAAGTTCTTGCCCCAGTGGCGGCGTTTCTCAGAAAACAATCTCTAGAGGTCTTTCCCTACCTAGACGATTGGTTGATCAAGGCTCAATCATTTCAGGCAGCTTCCAAGGCAGTCAAAAGCTGCATTCAACTTTTCAACCAACTGGGTCTCCAACTCAACAAGTCCAAATCGGTCCTTCTCCCGTCCAGGTCGGCCAGATTTCTGGGTTCCATCCTGGATACAAATCGCTGCAAGGCTTTCCCTTCGGAGGAACGACAGAGAAAACGTATTCTATCGGCTCGACTTTTACAAAAAAGGAGATCTCTATCAGTCCGTCGGTACAAATCCCTACTAGGATCGATCTCATCTTGCATTCCATTAATTCCGCACTGCAGGCTTCGAATGCGTCCACTACAAGAGCAACTGGACAACCAATGGTGCCAGTCGAAAGGTTAATTCGACGACAAAATAAGAGTAACACCAGTAATGAGAAAAGCGTGCAACTGGTGGATGATAAAGGACAACATCTCAAAGGGTCTAACTTTCAATCTTTCTCCATCTCCCATGGTTCTAACCACGGACGCATCGCTGGAAGGCTGGGGAGCAGTGTTACAGGAGTTGCACGTGAGCGGTCATTGGATGCCCGAACAGCACAAGTTCCACATCAATTTGCTAGAACTCAGAGTAATTCACCTAGCTTTACAAGCTTTCCTTTCGAGAATTCAGAATTGCACAGTGCTGGTTCGCACGGACAATACGACGGCCATGCACTATATCAACAAACAAGGCGGAACAAGATCCCAGATTCTTTCAAAGGAATCTCAGGAAATTTGGAACTGGGCAATTCTCCACAGAATTTCTGTCAGCGGAACACCTCGCAGGGTCACTCAATACAACAGCGGATGCACTGAGTCGTCAAAAATCCATCAGTCACGAGTGGGAGTTAGATCAAGACATTCTCGAGGACATCTTTTCAGTCTGGGGTACTCCCACCATAGACCTGTTTGCAACCCCAGAGAACAAGAAATGCCAGTTTTACGCAAGAAGGGATCACCATCTAAGGTCACTGGGGAATGCTCTTTCGATTGCCTGGTCCGGCGCATTTGTTTACGCCTTTCCACCAATACCCCTGATTCTGATACTAATCAGGAGACTCAAGGCGGAACCTTGCAGAATGATTTTGATCGCACCGGCGTTGCCTCGACAGTTCTGGTACACAGAACTTCTCCTACTCTCACAAGATCAGCCAATTCACCTGCGGCCCATTCCATCTCTATTGACAATGTCTCAGGGTAAAGTGCTACATCCAGATCCGAGCCCACTCCAATTGACAGCGTGGCTCCTCAGCACAGAGAATTCCAGAATTTGAACCTCACTAAGGAGTGTAAAGAAAACTTGTCTCAGGCCCGTGCTCCGAGTACAAACAAGACTTACCGGGCGAAATAGAAAAGATTCTGTGTGTGGTGCCATCGGCAGAATCTCCACCCATACACTTCAGCTCCACATCAGATTTTGCCTTACATTCTTTCTCTGGCTAAATCAGGTCTGGCTCATTCCTCTGTCAAAGTGCATCTAGCTGCTATCTCTAGATTCAGGCGGACATCTTCAGGTCCTTCTCTTTGGTCTGCAAGGATTATCAAATCAATCAATCATAACATTTGTATAGCGCGCTACTCACCCGTAGGGGTCTCAAGGCGCTGGGGGGAGGGGGGTACATTACTGCTCGAAAAGCCAGGTCTTGAATTGCTTCCTGAAGGAGAGATGGTCCTGGGTTAGCCGGAGGTGGATGGGGAGGGAGTTCCAGGTTTTGGCTGCCAGGTAGGAGAAGGATCTTCCTCTGGTGGTGGCTCTGCGTATGCGTGGAACGGCGGCGAGGGCGAGGCTGGTTGATCGTAGCTGGCAGGTGGGAATGTAGAAGGTCAAGCGGTTGTTGAGGTACTTGGGGCCCAAACAATTCCTAAAGGGCCTCTTCATGGTTTTTCCTCCAGTCCGGCCTCCGCCACCAGTCTGGCAGCTTCACTTGGTTTTGGCTCATCTTATGAGAACCCCGTTGGAACCTATTCACAGAGCGGATCTTAAATTTCTATCTTGGAAACTAGCTCTTCTTTTAGCTCTAACATCAGCTAGGAGGATTAGTGAGCTCCAAGCGATCACGATTGGGGAAGCTTTTCTGCAGTTCAAAAAGGATATTCTAATTCTAAGAACAAATCCAAAATGTATCTCAAAAGTACCATCCGACTTCCATTTGAATGAACCTGTGGTTCTAAAATCTTTTTTCCCTCGACCTACTACACCAGCGGAGAGGTCGCTGCATTTCTTGGATGTTCAAAGATGTCTGAAATTCTATCTGGAACGGACAAAACCCTTCAGGAAATCTTCTTAGCTCTTTGTCTCTTATAGTACCCCGCGAAAGGGATTTTCACTTTCAAAGCAAAGTATTTCTCGTTGGATCTCTAATGCAATTCAGTTTTGCCATCAAGAAGCGGGCAAATCGCTAGAAAGACGAATTTGTGCTCATTCAATGAGATCAGTTTCATCATCGGTGGCTCTATTCTCAGGTGTCCCTATCAAGGACATTTGTAGAGCAGCTACGTGGAACAGTACCCACACTTTCACGAAGCATTACTGCTTGGATTCTTCCATGAAAGAGGAAGCAGCTGTGGGACAGGCAGTCCTGAGAAATCTTTTTCAATGAGAGGTGAGCTTTCCCTACAATCCCTCCTTCCTGTGTTGCACATTTTGTATCAGTTATTGTATTCTTTTCTATGGTAACATTTTCTGACTTGTTTCCTATGATGACAAGTATGGGAACATGTAGTGATATTCATGTAACAAAATGTGCCTTTATGGCTTACTGCTAGCTACTCTGATACTGTCATATAGTTACTGCTTATCTATATACCGTGTTAAGTTAGCATGAGCTTATTAAATGTTTAAACGCCATTTTTCCTTTTGCTGCTTCTGCACACGACACATAATTGTTGATTTAGCTTTCAGCCTAGAAGAGCATTGTGATTTACATGAGAATAATATGTTATTTCTCTGATATCAGCTTTGCTTGGTAAACTATGTCTGTACAGTGAGTGCTGAAGCTTCAAGGATAACTCGACACAGAATTGTTGTGAAGTCTGATCTCCGCACCTTCATAGACATAACATAAGTGTAGCTCCTGCCAAATTCTGGCTTTAGGCGCGTTTTATATTGCTTTGCTTAGAGCACACATACACACTTGATGCGGTTCGCATGCAGAGAGCTGGTGGAAGCTGATGTGATCTCTTCACACTAGGATCTTGAGGTATGGGGCCGCCCTGCTAAAACCCAAAGAGACCTTCTTAGATATTAATATAATATGCTAGTTAGGGAGGGTGAGAATTAGGTGTTGTTAACCCTTATTCATGACAGTATTTTAGCATGCTCTCACCTTTTGCTTTCTATGGACTAGTAACTATGCTGATAACTTTGCGTCTGATAATATGTTTCCTTGTATTATCTAAGATACTGCGTTTGAGAAGACGGCATTAGTAAATAAATATTTCAAATGTGCACGTGTCCTCATTTACTCCACGTTCTGGTTTGAAATGATTGTATAACGAAAGAGTGCTCATGTGTTCCACGTGACCTGAGGTATTGTAAGTTCATGTTCTGGTTTGTCTAAGCATTGGGAGTTTGATAAGACCAATGAGACACTGTAGCTAGCTCGGTAAGGGGGTTTTGGGTACTGAGGTGAGTTTTGGGTCACCCTAATTCACTGAGGTTCCAAATCTCGATGCACAGTTCTGTAGGAGAACGGAATCCCTGCTACATGGCGCCCGATCGTTGGTGGTCTTATATCATGACACTCGAGTAGTATATCATTCAATCCTTAACCCCTTCACTGTCGTTTCCGGAAAACGGTGGTGTCGGACAAAACCTACCTATTTTTGAAATGGGTCTTTTCGAGCTTGAATCTTTCTAAAAAGGTTTCCTTGAATTACTACCCAGTTGTGCTACAAAGTTTACTTTGTTTTTCTAAGTTCCTGTGCAGTCATGGCCAAGCCTGTGCACATTCCGCAGCATAGTCGAATTGCGGTGCGCAATCATTTGCAGACTTACAATGTACCCGTTGAAGGCTTGGCTGTCATTTTGGTGGTGAGTGTGGAAGTAGCTTACACGTACGAACTGTTTTATTCGTGGGTGACATTTCCGGCTGTGGACGCTAATTCTGGTGTGTTCCACACTTACACTCCCTCACCTGTACCGGCTGAATATACTCCGTACAGGGCACAGGAAGTACCTATTGATACTTGGCAGCATCGCGTTTGGTTTGGTGGCGCACTACCCCATTCTTTAACTGCTCCGAGGTTAGGTCCTTTGTCCATCCCAGGCGCTAATTGGCCTGTTTTGGCTGGATTTACTCCTCACCCTCAGCACGGCAATTGTACCCTTGCAGAAATTCGTAGACTACATGTAGTCTCTATTGCCGTGATTCGTGCTTTAGTGCAATACATAGCCCACAATCTTCCGGGTGGGCCCCCGGGAGGTGCGGCGCTTCCAGCCGGACAGGGCGGTTTGAAGCTCAGTCCCGTAACGGTCAATGCTGTAATGGGCAAGCGTCCCCAGGAAAAAGATGTTTTTCCTTTCTGGCTTGCCGAGAAATTTGACCAGCTGGAAGCGGTATTTCCTAATACAACTCCTGGTGACAAACACAGGATTTTAACGATTAGTTTACCAAAGGATTTGGCTCCTGAAATCGGTGACTGTGAAACCTGGGGAAAAACATTTGCGGCGGTCTATGCGAGGTGTTATGGCACTCCGTCTATGGCTGTCCTGCCTACGATCATTAAACGTGTTCAGGATGATCACGGACCGGAGGCAGCGGTTGAATTGGGTATGCGCCTGTGTGGCTCCTTTGATATAGTTTGCGATCTCATTCTTGCTAATGTCAAGGGGGATGCAGTGAACTTTCAGGTAGCTAATGCTTTGGAGGCGATTCCCGATGCCGATAAACCCAGACAGTTAGCGAGGATTATTGTGGCGGCTTATAAAACAGTGGGTCGCAATAGCAAGGGTCTAAAGCCTTTTTCTGTCAAAGAGAAAAAGCAACCCCAAGGGCAGACTTCAGAAACGGAAGTTCAGCCCAAGTCCAAGAAACAAAATTGGCCTAAAAAACAGAAACAGGGAAAGCAACAGCAACAACAACAGACACAAGAATCTCGTCCTGCGTCTCCGATGCCTGCGCAAACAGAACTTGTTTATGACTTGCGCGATCGCGCAACGATTAAATCACCTGATCGATTTCAGGTTTCTGATCAACGCTCTCCTCGTTCCTTTCAGGGCTCATCGGCTCTGAAGACCGGTGGTGGAGGAGGCGGGAGGGGACGGGGTAGTCAGCAAGGACGTAACCAGCCCCGCCAGACAGACGGTACAGGAAAGCAGGACGGCTCAACACCGAAGAGACCGCAGTTTGCCAAAAAGAAAGTTGCGGCTTTAACAGCACATCGATATGCCACAGATAGTGAGAACGCGGTTTCGGAATCTGACATGGGCTCTGACTTTTCTGGACAGCGCAGCGGAGATTACCATTGTGAGAGAGGCCCTGCGTCCACTACTGAAGGTGGCAGCGACTGATATTTATGTTGTGATAGAAACAGCTGATACAAGAGTTGCTCCCCCTGAGAGACTTTATGAAATTGTCCTATTAATTGAAGGTGACATACAACGTACCATAAAAGGGGTATTTTGGGAAAATCTTTCGTCTACGTATGACATTTTGCTTTCGGAGGCTGACTGGCCCCCACCTTTTGTGCTCGCAGCACCGTGAGGGGAGGAGGTAATCCTCCCGAGTTTCGCGAACACAGTCTCGAAAGAGAATGCGCTGCATTTTGCAGAAGAGTGGGCTAAGGCTCTGGCGCCGGCTCTGTACCGCAACCAATGTGGTTGGGATAAATTGTCCCCATGCCACGAGATTCCTTTACGGTCTCAGCCGCAGCCTCAACCTCAATATCCCATATGGCGTGAAGCCAAGGCTTCCGTCACGGCAATCCTTGAACAATTGGAATATCAGGGAGTAATTGAAACATGTGTGTCACCGATGAATAACCCTCTTTTTACTGTGACCAAGCCTGACGGTTCATATCGTTTAGTATTGGATTACCGGCATTTAAACTCGCATTGCCGTAACTGTGCAGTACAGAATACTCACGGCTCTGCCCTAGTGGATAGTCTTGTGCGTAAGCGTTTTAAGACCACGCTTGACATTTCCAACGGTTTTTATGCCCATCGATTGGATGGTCTTAGCTCCCAATGGACCAGCTTTACTTGCGGCGGTGTCCAAAAACAATTTCGGCGTCTCCCAATGGGCTATAAGAATAGCCCTGGGATTTTTACCGTCCGCATAGTCTCTCACTTAGAGAGGATCGACCCAGATGCATGCTCGTATGTGGATGACATATATGTCACAGACGACGAAATTTGGGAGCCTCTGTGTCGAATAAACAGCATAATTTGTAACTTTGCAGACATGGGTTACAAATTTAACTTTGCAAAATCGCACATTGCGGAGTACACAGTGTTGTTCTTGGCCTATGACCTCAACAATGAAGGTAGAGGTTTGGCTCCTCACTTCTTGGAGAAATGCGCACAGTTGCGCGCTCCTACAACACTTAAAAAATGACAGTCTTTGCCGGGTTTTTTAAATTTCGGGAGAACTTACATTCCGGAATATGCCCAGCGTATGAAGCCTTTGTATGCTTTGATACAACCAACTTTTTCCAAATCATGCTGGCTGCCTGAGCACTCGGCCATCTTGCAATCCTTGCAGGCTGATCTGCTCGCTTCTAAATTCTTACTGACTCGTGATAACCACACTAACCTGGTGATAAGAATCATACCTGGGACGGTGGGTGTTAGAAACGGGACCCTGGCCGGCCAAGACTCGCGTCGAGGTCAGTCAGGGATCACCATTTCTAAGGTCAGGGCTAGGGAGTCACACACCAAGATAACCCCCGCTCACCCTCTAGGTAACGTGGCGCGAGCAGCAAGGCTAATCTCAGAGGCGATGTGTAAAGCGTTTGCGCGCGCACCCCAGCGACAACAACCAAAGGCCCACCACAAAGGAAACTCCACACAAGGTTATATCAAAAATAGCCTTTGTATTATAATAATAAGAACACATTAGATAACACACACACTTTACAATGTGCCAACAGGCACGGGCAAGATTTACAAGGGATTATGTACAGGACAGGGCCACCTGGACCACTGTCAGGGGTATGCACTTGTTAGAAATAATACTTGTAGGTATAACACTTTAGCACGTAAACATACAATGACTGTAACACAGAAATAGTAAATGTAGCATACAACCAGTAACAACTGGTAAAGGGAAAATACCTCCTACGCCACCCTAGTCTCTGTAGGGAAATCACGCAGGGAGCTAGGACCTTATCAGCAGGACCTATGGAAGGAAAACCTATCACCTCCTACGCCACCCTAGTCTCTGTAGGGAACTCACGCAGGGAGCTAGGACCTATGGAAGGAAAACCTATCACCTCCTACGCCACCCTAGTCTCTGTAGGGAAATCACGCAGGGAGCTAGGACCTATGGAAGGAAAACCTATCACCTCCTACGCCACCCTAGTCTCTGTAGGGAAATCACGCAGGGAGCTAGGACCTATGGAAGGAAAACCTATCACCTCCTACGCCACCCTAGTCTCTGTAGGGAAATCACGCAGGGGGAAGGAAACCTAAAATAATCACCTAGGCAAGTAACATTTAGCAAAGGCAATCAAACACAAACAATCCTCTAAGCAGGTCACTTTTAGCAAAGGGGATAAACATCAATATTCCTCTCAGCAGGTCACTTTTAGCAAAGGGAAATAAAAGAACAAGGCATTACCTAAGCAGGTCACTTTTAGCAAAGGTAATGACACAACCAATCCTCTAAGCAGGTCACTTTTAGCAAAGGGGATAAAAACATAAAGAATTACCTAAGCAGGTCACTTTTAGCAAAGGTAATAATAAACAAGAATTGCACATGTAACATTAAAACACATTCAGAGGTGCAGGTTAGAACTTTTGCGCAAGAATCATATAGCAAAGAAATCACAATGCGCAGGGTGCATGTAGCACAACACTCAAAATGTCCCTCAGGCCAACTGGCCTCGAAAGGGGCGGAATGCCCTGAGTCTCAGTGTCAGGGAGGTCTGCGCAGGCAGCACAGACACAAAAGCCTAAACGTAGCAACTGTCCACTAAGTGCTGGACAGTTGTGAATAGCAGGTAGGCAGACGTTGGAGCCAGGTGGGCTCAAGAACAATGGTGGGGAGACACAGCGTGGGAGCCTCGGGGCTGCAACCAACTCACTGCCTGTGTCCCCCTAGAGCCTCTCAGGGCTCGCTAAGCAAATGCGCAATTAGAGCTTCAGCGCTCTTAAAATCATAAAAATGCCCCCAGAGCCTCGGGGCTCGTAACATAGGAGTAGGGCGGGAGCCTCTCGGGCTCTAAATAAACCAATTGCCCCCAGGAGCCTCGGGGCTCCAAGCACCAAAAATGCGGCCACGTGGGAGTCCCTCACGGGGGACTCAGGAATCAATAATGCCCCCGGAGCCTATCGAGGCTCCACACAACAGTGCGCGCGAGATCGCGCTACGGGGGAGGGGCGGACACCGGCAATGTGTCCCGCGGCCCCTCTCCCTCCTCGGCACTCACCGGCAGTCTCAGGGCGGGCGGAGCTCCTCTTCACACGGGGAGCCTCCTAGCAGCGCGGGGCTCCTCTCCACACGGGGAGCCTCGGCGAGACGCGCCAAGCTGCTTCCTGGTTCCGCTCTCCTCCCCCGATGACGCGGCGGGAGGCTCGACCGCCTGGGCCAATCCCAGCGCGGCCGGGCTATGACGCTGGCGGCTGCTTCTGCTCGGCCCGGGACTGCGGCGGTGATCACGGGGCAATGCGGCGTGGGCAGCCGCTCTTCAAAATAAATATAACGGGGCAATGCCGGGTGGCACCGGCTCTCCGAAAATAAAGGTAAAGCGAGGTAGGCACTCGCTCGGTCCTGGCAAAGCGCTCCAAAGCGCTAGAATCAAAATAAAGCGCACCCAGCGCTTAGGGGGAAATAAAGCGCTCTTAGCGCTAAAAGCAAAACGAAGCGCTCCCAGCGCTGGGGACAAGGGAGAGCGCTCCCCCAGCACAGCAAAGCTCCAGCAAGGTCTGGAGGCAGACAGGGGGCAGGGCAGGGCCAGAGCCAGCACACTGGGTCTCCAGGCAGGGAGACAAGCCAAGTGGCGGTCCTCCTGGCCCCAGCAGCAGCAACAGCCCCCTCTGGCAAGGATCCACAAGTAGAACCATTTCTGTGGGGACGCAGCCCCATATTTATACAGAGAAATCCTTTGTTAGGAGGTGCAGGGTGGGGGGAAACCAGTTGCAGCTGGCTTGGGAGTACCCTTGATGGCCCAACCACCCCTTTCATTCACTGGGGAGGCTAGGGTCATTAGACAAACCACAGGGGGGCGGAGCCAGCATTGTGTGGGGAAAAACCCAGCCCATCCAGGACACAGATCTACTCCTCCCACACATCACTCATGCTGATCTCTCACTCACCACCGGGCAGACCCATCCAGACTTCCTGGAGCCTGGCATGCCAGACAGCTCCAGCCAATCACGCTCCAGTATCCTCACTGCACACATACATCAATGTCCAGAAGTAGCACTTCCCTTCTAGACACATACAAGCCGCACATACCATTGCGCAGCATTCATTCTCACGAGTTCATACATACTAAACTCGAGCCTGCACTCCCCACACATCAGGAACTAACAGGGCACACACATTCCCCACGCATTCCTATGGGAGGGCAGGCCAGCCATACTACACGCACGCACTTTCACTCTGGGACACAGGGAAAAAGTGCGCCAAGACCCAAAAATCACTACACAGGGTCACAAACAAAGGCAAAAAGATTAGGGGTGAACCTGCCCTAAGGCCCAAGTCTAACAGTGGGTTTCACGTACCTCACTTTTAATGAAGGAGACACGGTACCTATTGCTTACAAGTCACACTTGTACACTTCGGCTGAGATGCGGTTTTCCACTGTGGAGAAAGTTTTAACGGCTGTGCAGATGGCGATTCTTAAGGAACGTGCTCTGTCACAGGGAAAATGCATGTTGGTGGTTACACCCTGTCCTCATTTGGAGGTGGTTACCAAAGCCAGTGTACCGAATTCTAAAGCTTTGCACCCTCGTGGATTCAATGGGCTGCTTCCTTGACGTCCACGGATGTCACGTTTATTTTTGACGCCTCATTACGGTCGCAAGAGTACTTGCAGTATGAATTTGTTCATCCTGCTCCTCTAGCTATGGGACCTTTGGAGGACTTCCATTGCATCATATACACTGATGGTTCGGCGCAGGTTGCGCATGGCTCTAAACACGCCTACGTTTCCGCTTGCGCCATTGTGGTCGGTGCCATGGTGAACGATGAGTTCAAGTCCAGGGTAGTGCATATGCAGACTCTAGGGGACGGCACCGCACAATTGGCAGAGCTTCGTGCTCTTCTACTCGAGTTAGAGTACGCTGATCCTAGTGTGACTACTCTTATTGTGAGTGATTCTTACTACTGTGTCCAGTCTTACAATGAAAACTTGTTCTTTTGGATTCAGAATGATTTTCGTGATTCCAAGGGTAGCACAATAAAACACAAGAAGATCTGGGTTCGAGTGGCTGAGCTTAAGGCTCAGTTGCCACTCGTTTTTGTAATTCATACTCTCGGCCATCAGCGTGTGGGAGTTCACGCTGTCGGTAACTCGCTTGCTGATGAAGCGGCGAAATCAGCGGTGTCTACTTATCTAGTTGCAGCAGTTACACGGTCCAAAAGTAAGATTGATGATGACATCTTGGCGGCTGTTGCTGCCACTGAGAAGGGAGGTAAACATCCTACGGGGTTCCCCACGAAGTACACATACCACTTAAGTCCCGAAAAGGTTCCTTTTGTGACCATTCCTGAAGTTGGAGAACGTTTGATTCCCAACTCGGATTGCAGAGCTAGTTTGATTACAGCGGCACATGAAGGTGTGGCGTCTGCGCATGCGGGTGTCTCGGCCACTGTAGCTCAATTACAACGTTTCTGGTGGCGGGGACTGTACAAACAGACGCGAGACTATGTCCTTCAATGTGACATTTGCCAGCAGATTAAACCTTCGACTGCTGCGCGTCCGCCACAGACACAGTTGTAAATTTCTAATAAACCGCTAGGTTGTGTTTATTTAGATCACTGCGGTCCTTTTTCCTCTGATACTGCATATAAGTACATCTTAGTAGCAGTTGATTCATGCACATGCTTTGTGTGGGTATGGCCCCATCGCAGCGCTGTTTCACGGACTGTCATAAGAGATTTGCGTGTCTTTGTAGGGATTTTTGCCTGTGATACCTTCCATTCAGATCAGGGTCCGGCTTTCGCCTCTAAGGCGTATAAGGATGCCATGACTTCGATGGGGGTCCAAGTCAAGTTTTCGTCACCCTACAGACCTGAGGGTAATAGTGTAGTGGAGCGAATGAACCGTGACTTAAAGCAATCTTTGACAGCTCGAGTTATAGACACTGGCAGAAACTGGCTGGCCCACCTCAATGGCGTGCAGCGTGCTCTTAATAATCTCCCTAGAAGGTCTCTGGGTGGGCGGACCCCATACGAAATGCTCTTTGGCATCAAGATGTATGTCCCTGACCTTGATGGTCTAGACTGCGTGGCTCGCGCCACAACCTTTGACGTAGATGAACATTGCAATGTTTTACAGGATCTACAAAAGACCAGAGACAGTCTTGCAAAGGAACATTTGCCCTCCACATCGGATGTTGCGTTGGAGATCCCGGTAGTTGGCTGGCTACCCCAAGTTGGAGAACTGGTTCGGGAGAATATCGATAACAAGAAAGAATTTGGACCTTCCTATCGAGCTCCGGTTCCAGTCCTTGCAGTGAAGGGCACAAGAACAGTCATTTTACCTCCGCTTCCAGGTCGTAAGGAAAACAGGTTTATCTCAATTGACAATGTCAAGATACACAGAGTGGCCAATTCTTCTTAGTATGACACCGGCAGTCTCCTGTCCTTCTATTGTGAGAAATTCTGTATTGGCCACTGCTTCTAATCCTGAACCTGAAGTGGCCATCAAATTACCTGCAATTTCCAGTCCTTTATTAAGTACCATGCCTGGTACAGACCATGATGAAATTGACTACACTTACCTCACTGACTTATCTATGCCTGACCTGCAAACACGTTTGGCCACAGAATCCAGATTTTCTTTTGACACTGTTTCCAATGCCTCAAAGAAGCCCTCACGGTTTGCAGTTTATGCCAGTTTATTTAAAAAACATTTTTTGATTCCCCCTTGGACATATATTTGGCTGGTACTTTTTTCAATTTACCTTTTTATGTCAATTGGTTTTGTGTTTTATTTTTTTCGAATTGTCAATGGACACTATGTCGAGGAAAGAACATGCATTCGAAATCTCAATGGAACTTTGGCCCCCCTTTCCTCGTCGCATTCTGCACACAGACTGAGAAGAGACTTGACATTTGTTAACATAACTGCTTGGCCTGTCCTTGATGGGATTGTGTGGGATGCCGTTAGATTTCAAATTCATGGGCCTACAGAGGTTGTTAATGTCCCTAATGTGCTTAGAGTTAACATGGGGGATGTAGTGAAACAAAACATACGTTCTGATGATTGGGTTGTTCAGGCCGTAGAGACTTTATTTTCTGATTTGAAATACTATGCTGCCTTTGATGCTGAGGATTTGTACTTAGAATCTGCTAATTATGGTGATTTTTTTTGCTTCCAACATTTTGGCAATCACTTCTTACATAAAACAACTTCCAGAAGGAATACTGTAAATTATACTCAATGGGAGCATTGCCCAGCTCCTAAAGAGGGCAGTTCAAGTACTTTTTTGAAAAAGTACACTTATTTTACCGACTTCAATCAGTCTAATCCCGAGTCCTTTTATTTTAAAATGACACAGAAGCCAATGTCCAAGGTTAGACTTACCGATACCAAATTATTGTACTCGAAGTCCTTTCTTGATCAGCTGGCTGTTGGCGACTACGAATTGTTGAAGGAAACTATTGACCTTAAATCTATTTGGGGATATAAATACTGGCAGGTACAAGGCACTGAGGCTTTGCACCGAGCATGTCTCATCCCGAATCATATGTTGTTTTTGAATTCCTCTATTTCACAAACAACATGCTTTGGATTGGCTACTTCTAAAAAATTAAATACTCCTACCATCCCTGAATTAGAAGAATATTCTGGCTGGAGTAATTTTACTCAGTTTTCCATTAGGGACTTGCAGACCCTTTTGCTAAATTCATCCTTTAACATATCCAGTATGGATCCAAAAGGTTGGCTGATGTGGCACAGAAGTGCTGATTCATGCCAGCACCGGTTTCTGGGTTTCTCTGATGGCTTTAAACAGGTCAGGCCTGATCCACGTTTTGAAACTGACCATTCTGTCACGACTTACTCAGTAGGCCAATTATGTCAGAATTGGTTGAAACATTCTACCTTGGCTGCGGTTAAACTGCATCTATCCAAGCTGAATGAGGATGCAGATTTAAATGATTTCATAAAAGGCCCGGCTAGTGGTCGATCAAAAAGATGGATATATGCTATTTACAATGAAATCTGGAAGACATCACAGATTGAGGCGGCGACTCGCCTTAGAGCTATTGATCAAGCTAACCTAGAAAAAGTGCTTGCAGTGGTAGATAATAGTATTAACATGCTTTCTTCCCGCATTTACACGTTAGATAATATTGTGTCCTCTGTAGTGGATATTGTGCAGGATGAAGTGTCTGTATTGTACCATGGTCAAAATCAATTGCGTTCTATCATGCAATTTGCGTGGACCCTGCAGACGCTGAAGTCTGGCAAGGTGCCATGGACCTACATGAACGTGTCCTCCCTCTTTGCCCCTTTTAATTTAACTGACAAGCAGCGCTTGCTTTCCATGCGAGATGCGTCTTTTTCAATGTTACATATTGAAAGGTTGGAATCCTTGCCTTTCTCTGTGGCAGAGGCCACTGCTGCAACGTGGTTTATCCACGGTTTGATAACATTACCATTTGCTTTATATAAATTTACAAATTGTATGCAATATGTTGCTATAGGTCGATATGAACCATTAGGTAATGCAATTCTCCATGAAGTCTGGTCCCTCCCGTTTACTTACAGATCTTTTTTTTTTTTTTTTTGAAGTTCAACAAAAATCTTTATTGTCATATAGTTGCACGCATTGACACAGCCAATGGCCTACAACCCTTGGGCCGGCCGCAGTTAGTAAATAAACAGTATTGTCCACTACACAGCCTTTCAGCCGACAACCCGGGGGACTGGCGGCAAATCGTAAGCCAAGGAGATGGCCTTATACCTTGTGAAACATTCACAATTGTGCAGGTTGTTTATGTTTGACTCCGTATTTTATATACTTTGATGAAAACTCATAAAACAGTAAACCTAAGAACACCAGGACAATACTGCACTCTGTCGCTGCCTGTGTACTACATCAGTTTAAGTACGTAATAGTTAGGTCTGAGTCATGTTGTGCTCAGTGTGGACAAATCATGCGGTTACACAGTTGACCATTAATCGTCAACAACCTTTTATACAGCAGCCTCATCCACCTCAATGCTAAGTAAGAAGTCCGACGAATAGCACCAGTAGTCTTTGGGACGTGATCTGTGAGGTAATTCTTCTTCATATGAGCGCAAATTGTCTCTACAATACGTCATGTCATTGAGCCATGCCTTAAGATTCGGTACATTTTTCCCCTCCCAACATCTGGAGACTTGCCTTTTAGCTAGTAACAGAGCTATAGCACAAAACGTCCGTTTCCCCGCTTTCACATTTGTCAACAGACCCAGTAGGCATATCTTCATGGTACATCCTATGTCCACTCCCACCATCCTACCCAGCATACCCGTGACCGCACTCCAATAGGTATGTATCTTTGGGCAATGCCAAGCCAGGTGTACAAAATCCGCCTCATTATATCCACACCGCTTACACCGGGCATCCTCCCGTAACCCATATTTGAGCAGTCTCAGTGGTGTGTGGTATGTTTGATGTAAGTATTTTAGGTGTGTGATACGGAGGTTTCCATTTGGGGTGAGCAGTTTAAGGAGTGTGCAGGCAGCGGACCACTCCTTCTCTGTTAGTGGTTCTGACAAGGAAGCATTCCATCTCTGCATTGCCTTGTCCGAATTATAAGGGATTTCGCTTTGAGCCACCTTGTATAGTCTAGATACCAGATGTGAAGTGTTAGATGACGTGATAATCAGTTGTAATGTTTGCAGAGTTGGTGGCTCCGCTGGATAGCTCGAATACAATTCTCGGATTGCTCTCTGCAGTCTATAATACGTAAATCGGAAGAGTAGTGTGGGGTTGCTTATATATGATAGGTCCTCCACTCTGCAAAAAGTGCCATCGTGATACAGATCACCGAACGTGGCTATGCCTATGTGTTTCAGTATGTCCATGCCTACCGTTTCGTTTGTCACTGATAGAGCAGGGTGGTGATGTAATGGTAGTGCCGGAGCATATATCGGCAGTTTGTGAGTCATTCTCCCTAGTGCCTTCCACGCTCGGGTAGTGGTGTCTATCGTGTTAATGTCTCTCGAGTGTAAGGGTGGTCTCTCATGTGTTACTATTGCATTAAGCGGTATCGGTAGTGCGTCTCCCTCTTCAACCGTTATGTGTGTTAGATAAGTGGTGGGGTGATACCAATGTGCCGCATATCGGGCTTGTGCGCACAAGTAGTAAAGTCTGAGGTCCGGCACACAAAAACCGCCTTTGTCGTAGGGCAACGTTAGCGTACGTAGGTCAATGCGTGCTTGTTTGCCTGCCCAAATAAGTTTCAACACCAGTGATGTTATATTTTTAAAGACTGCCTTGGGTGGTGTAATTGGTATGTTATTAAATAAATAGAGGAACTTGGGTAGGACATTCATTTTGACTATCGCTATCCTATCTGCCAGAGATAGCGGAAGTTGTATCCACCTCGTCACTTTTCCCTCCAGTTCTGTGAGCACCCTGCCATAGTTGGTCCTTATCACTTCCTCAGGATTGCGACTGTACCAGATTCCCAAGTATCGCGTAGGGTCAGATTGCCAGTCCAAGGGGAAGTCAGGGACAAATGGGACGGTGGAGTCAGTAAGTGGAATGATTAGTGATTTCTCCCAATTTATTTGTAACCCAGAGTGGCGCCCAAACCTCACGTATTCCTGCAGCAGCGGGCTGAGATTCTGTTCAGGATCTCGTACATACAGGAGCATATCGTCAGCATACAACGAAATGTGTAAAGGTCTCCCAGGGAAGTGCAGTGCCGAATGGTTATGCGTTTGTCTGATAATGCATGCAAGGGGTTCCAATACCAGAGCGAATATCAATGGTGACAGCGGGCACCCCTGTCTTGTTCCTCTGGCTATACTGAAAGGTTCCGAAATGTACCCGTTCACCCTTACTCTTGCCTGTGGGTTTGTGTATAGCAGTGTCACCCAGGTTATGAACCTCACCGGGAATCCCATTCTCTGCAATATCGTGCGGATATAGGACCATTCGATGGAGTTGAAGGCCTTGGCCGCATCGAGCATCACCGCTACTGCTTTGGTCTGGGGAGTTAAGTAGTGGGACAACGCAAATAACGTTCTCGTATTGTGGGAAGAGTCTCTCGTGGGAATAAACCCTGCTTGGTCCGGTAGGACCAGATTAGTAATCAGGGGTTGCAGGCGTTCCGCCAACAATTTGGCTAGGATCTTCGAGTCTACATTTAAAAGGGAGAGTGGCCGATAGGAATCAGTGAGGTCCGGTTGTTTACCTGGTTTTAGGAGGGTGATGATCACTGCCTCCCTTAATGACGGGGGCAGTGTTGCCTGATCAAAGGCAGCGCCATACATTTCAACCATACGGGGGGCGAGCAGGTCTACAAATTTCTTCTAGAATTCACATGTGTACCCGTCAGGCCCTGGTGCTTTCCCATTGGGAAGCGCAAGTATTATTGCGGTCACCTCCTCCACAGTTATGGGTTGCGCCAGATATTCTGTTTGATGATCTGACAGCCATGCAATTGCTATGTCCTGCAAATATCGAAACGTGTCCTGCGTTGGAGCCGGTTTCTGAGAAGTGTAGAGGTCTGAGTATGCACGAACAAAGCTACGAAGTATTTCCTCAGGTTGTGTGTGCAAGTCACCATTTATGTCACGGATCTGTGTGATCGTCTGCGCCCCTCTTTCCCCACAAATTTTCCTCGCTAGTACTCTTCCAGGTCGACCCCCCTCCCCGAACTGTCGAGCTAGGGGGCGTTTGGTGACATATTTCAGTTTATCATCCGCATATTGTTGATGTTCAGTGAGTGTATGTTTAATCTCGCCCAGTAGTTCCGCTCGCCCTGTGCGCGCATATTCCTGTTCAAAGTCTGTTAGTTTATGCTCAAGTCTGGTGATCTGAGTCCTAATATCTTTCAGGATCCCGGCGGAGGTGCTGATGCATACCCCCCGAAGCGTCGCCTTAAACGCTTCCCATAGGATACATGGGTCCTCAACTGTACCTGCGTTTAAGTGGAAGTACTCTTGAATGGCAACTGTCACAGCGGTGACATATGTGGGGTCTAATAACGCTTGTGCGTTAAAACGCCAACTGAAGGGAGGAGGTGCATGGTGAGGTACGCGTAGTGAGAGCTCTACGGGATTGTGGTCAGACAGTGTGCGAGGGAGTGTTGTGATCTTCGTAGCCCATAGAACCGCTGTATCTGTTCCCAACCAAAAATCGATCCTGGACCAGCTGCCGTGTGCCATGTTTTTTTTTTTTTTTTTTTGGTGTAAGATATTTATTTCACATTGTCACAGAGTGAAAGTACAGTCTCGTCGCCTACAACCATATGAGGCCGGCTTAACAGTTTGTGTGAAACATTTTACCGTGTCGCTCGTCATACACAGCCCTTCAGCCGACAACCGTAGGTCCGGCGGCGTGTTCGTGAAAATTCTAACATGCTTGTATTTAGACAATGCTGTAAGCTAGTACATGTATGTTCTCGTTCTTACGTTTTACGTAGTTGATTTGAAACCTCAGTAAACTTGAGTAACAGTGTAAAAAAAAAAAACTAAAACTTATTGCACTGTCACAGCATTCTTCCCCCTCCATCACACTATCAATTACCAAATACTGTAGCATGAGGCCGGTTTCAACTCAGCTCCACAGGAGCATCGTGGTCTGTTGCAATCTGTAACAGGTACTGTCTAAAAGGTGCCCAATAGTCCCTAGGGCGTGCACCAACTGGCAGTTCCTCTTCGTATGTGGCCAGTGTGTCACAACAGTATGTCAGGTCCTCCAGCCAGCTTTTCACCCTGGGCCTCAATTTACTGCACCAGTGCAGCGATACTCTTCTCTTTGCCATTAGCAAGGCAATCACACACAGTTTTTTCCTCTGCGCTTTTAGCTGTGGCACAATGCCTAGCAGACATAGTTTGGCTGTGCACTGCAAAGTAGCCCCCAGTATGTTGTTAATGGCCTGTATCACTTGTTCCCAGTACTGCGCCACTGAAGCACAGTGCCATGCCAAGTGCATGAAGTCTGCATTGTCTTGTCCACATCTCATACAGTTAGAGTTGTCCCTTAAGCCGTATCTGTGCAATCTGTGAGGTGTGTGGTACATGTGATGTAAGTATTTTGCCGTGTGCCATGTTGACGTGTGTTGGTCCCGGTGTTGTTGGATGTTTGACCCTCCACATGTCCCTGAGTGACCTGTCCTCCATAATGTCCCACAGTTTTTCCCTGGCCTTCTTGTGAGGTTCTGTGGATAATGCAGAACGATCTGCAGCGTTACGCAAGGTTACATTGAAATCACCCCCCCAGACCAGGGTCGTATCATTGAATTCTAGCAGGTGATCCCAGAGTTCTTGGAAAAACTCCGGGGAGTCAATATTTGGGCCGTACACATTCACTATCGTGATCATTTGCCCCCTCAGCCTCCCTGACACAATTACATATCTACCATTTTTATCTACAATCGTGTGTTCAATCCTGTAATCAGTACCCTTCTTAACCAATGTCATGACCCCTCTAGAGTACGAGGAGTATGCCGCCGAAGTGCACGATTCCGCCCAGCGTGTTCCAATAGTTCTGCGCAGGGTAGGATCCAGATGGGTTTCCTGTAGGAGCGCTATATCAATATGATGTCTGTCTAGACAGGCAAAAATTTGACGAACCTTCATAGGATTTGTGAGGCCTCGTACATTCCACGTTAATAGGTTCAAATTATCTCTATTCATAGTGTCTGTTCGACTATTTTCACACATATCCCAGCACACTCCGACCGTCCCACACCCAGCACAGCACAGTATAACGTTATGGCATTTGATTCCGACCCAATATATATCCTAAAGCGGCGTCCAGCAGTGCATCTCAATCGTCCAGGTTGTTCAGAAATTAACAAACCCCAACTAACCCACATCCCACCCACTCCAGCAACCCAATTCTGCCGAAGCCATTGTACCCTGAAAACAGTAAGAGTCAACATAACTTGTCGGGGACCGCCCTAGTAGAGGTCCGCCGAGGGCGCATTACACCATCCTAACTAAAGGATGTGGGCAGATCCATAAGTTGTAAACAGATCACAGCTAGTTATTAAGTAATATTAACATCACGGAACTAGTCATCCACTTATGATGCCCCTTAAAACAGAAACTCCATGCCGAGAAACATTAAGGCCTCTAAGATAGTTGGCAGAAATGATAGTCAGGAGTACATGATTAGTCCATATATCCTTACATTATGGTTCCTCTCGTCTAGGTGGAGTAACCGGGCATCCCCCCAAATAGACAAACAGCAATAGTCTGCAGTCGGCCATCAGCACTGCACTGCGCTATAGCATTCCCATTTCCACGTCACCAGTAGGTGTCACAAGGCCATGTCGGCAATGTCTGGGCGGTAGGACAGTAGTCTACCACAAACCAAGTTCCTCGTGACTGTGGACGATTAACGCCAGAATACAGTATATCCCAAAAGCTTACCGTTAGTCCGAGTCTGTGTGCCTATCTCTGCGATTCGACCTTTTACCTTTGGATACCGTTGTCTTGATGAAGTCCATTGCAGTCTTGGGCGTTGACAGAAGACTGGTTTGCCATCCCATGTAATTTTTAGACGTGCGGGATACAGCATGGCGTAAGGGATTTGAAGATCACGAAGTTTGGCTTTGACATTATTGAATTCCTTGCGCGTTTGTTGTACTGCAAACGTGAAGTCAGGGTAAAATTCCAATTTGTTACCCTGGTGCTGAATTTCGCCGTTTTCCCGCGCCATCCTCAAGATAGCATCCCTATCTCGGTAGTTTAGAACTCTTGCTATTAAGGGTCTGGGTTTGGGCTGTGGAGCTAAAGACCTGTGCGCACGTTCAATAATGAAAATGGACGATAGGTTATCGGCGCCAAACAGGTCCTTGCACAGTTGCTCCACATAAGGCTCCATGCGGCCTGTGTTGCTTGATTCCGGCAGTCCCGCTATTCGTATGTTATTGCGCCTTGATCTGGCTTCCAACTCGTCTGACTTGGCCTTTATTACCTCCAGGACCTTCTCCATACCCGCACATTTGGACGGTGTGGTGCGTGATCCATCCTCTACAGTTGAAATTCTGGTTACCGCTGTGTCTAGTCTTTCACCTTGTTTGTCAAGCTTCAATGCCATGCTGTCGACTCTTCCCGTTAGGTGGTCCAGTTTGCCATTTATATCCTGCAGGTTCGCTTGTATGGCTTTCAGGATGTTTTCCATAACTCTCCCTTCTTGAGGGTCTGCGTCCTGGTCCTCTTCTGTTGTTCCATTTTGGCCCCGTGGTGTCTTCCGCGCCTCAAATGTAAGTTTAGGCTGCTTGTTATCAGGCTTCCCCATGATGTATGATTCAGAAAGCTGTATATGAACCCCGGGTGTTGTTCACCACCGTCGCGGTCCCGCCGCAGAAGTGAGTTGTGTGTGGTTTCAGTCGTTTAATGACTTCTGCACGCTCCTTCAGGATATCAATGTCGGCACAGAAATTGTGTGTGATTCGTGAGTAATGGACCCTCCAGCCAGGAGGGCAGCGCAGGTCCGGTGGTAAGCAACAATTCGGCTGTATGTGCACCCACCTCCCCGACCAGGGACGCAGTCTGGAGGCTGTTGTAATGCTCTTCCCGTGAAGCCACGGCAAACTCTTCGGCACTCGATGGGGTGATGTCCGGCCACACCTAGCGGATCCGCACCCTGTCACCAGTGTTCCTATCTGTCACACAGTACCAGCAACAATGGTGCGTTCATATATTAGCCACGCTGCTCAAGATATCAGGCAGGTAGTCCAAGCACATCTCCGGTGCAATCGCTGCGGTGGGCACCAATAGTTCTGAGCGGGTTTCGCGCCCTTTCATCCACACACGTTCATATGTCGGCTCGCGCTGTTTGGGGGCAGGATTCACACTGCAGAAACATATGCGGCGCCATACCTTGCATCGGTCCTGTTGGAGGTCCAATTAGCAAGCGCTGAATAATCTCGCATGCCAGGATACGTTTGTCTGCCCTAGTCTGCGACAGAAAGCGTGTCGTGTTGGGTCGGATATGGGCGCCGCCATTTTGCGCTTTTCATTGTCACCGCAGGCAGAGAGCGATCTTCGCAGTACTAGAGGGGAAACGACCCTGCGCCGAGCGTGTGTAGTTGCTCCCAGAGGCTAGTTGGCCACGCGGCGGTCTGAACACTACACGTAGGGGACCGCTCGTTGTTAATTACGCTTCATACCTGTCGAGCCGCCATTTTGTCCAAAGGGGTCCCGCTCGTATATGGTCATTTCTCCGGTGTGGAATACTCACAGAAGTCGTGATTGCAGTAAATCTCCAGTTCAATCTATGCTTCCGCAGCTCCCGGGTAGCACTGACAGCCTCCGTTTATAGCGTGGTCGGGGCACATCGCGTTCTTCCTAGGCTGACACAGTGCCGTCCGCCATGTTGGACCGTGTAGCCGGTGGAAACGTCCAGCTTTACCGGGGGCATCTGTATCTTAGGAATCTTCTGTCATCCCTCCGATTGCGCTACACACTCTCCCGTCCACGTCAGTGTGTGCGGTGTCGTGCTGCGATCTGTTTTAGCATATTTATTCAGCGTTAAGACACTTTTACTTTACTGGCAAGCGGCAGTTATTTACTTTTAAATAATGAGATTGTTGTGGGTTAATTAAAGGTGTTGCTTATGTGGTGACTGTATCTGAACGTGTAGTTTGCTGCAAAAATGTTTTGTACCCACCCCCGCATGGGAAAGGGGATGTTTCCATCTGGCCGCGCATCCCAACCTTGACGGCGGAGTTCAATGGCATGAGTAGAATAAGAGCTCTTTTGTCCCAAAAAGAAGTGGCCTTGAGTTCGGCTCGAGAAACATTTGTGCTTCACATTGCTAACACCCGCACAGAAGTTCAGGCCCTTTTAAATACTGATTTGCCGTTGCATTTCAGCGAATTGGTTCATTCAATCTTTAACGCGTCCTCCACGACTGGGCTCGCGCACTTTTTTAAGATAATTAGCAGTGGTCTCGTGACTTCATTTGAAAAAATATTTGGGGTCATCCCTGCTTTCTTCCATTCTATTTTTTCAAGTCTGTTTGGTGGATTCCCGGTTTTGCTGGCACTGGCGGCAGGCGTTCTGGTGATATTTTGCTTTATTAAGAATGGATGCCCTTCCTGTGCAAGAAGCCGCGCAGTCCCTCCTGGCACTGTTTCGCAACAGGATGCTTGAATTCTATGGCACTCTGCCGCTTGCGACTTTAAGCACGACATATGGATTATCGTTTCGATTTTCCTATTTTACATGTGTCAAGCCTGTGTTTCACGTGCGATTTTGACTGGGACCTTGATTTGTGTCTGTGCAAGACGGTGTCTCCTGACGTCGATTTTACTCAGCTGATGAGTCCCGTCGTTACTCACGAGTTGGTTTGTTCTGGCGAAAGGATTATGGCCTTGGCAGCGATGCATGGACTAATGGGTCATTGGAACATACTCGCAGCAGCGCAAGATTTCTTGGCACAGAGCTTTCTTGAGAACCCACCGAGTTGTCCTCTGATG
Source organism: Lissotriton helveticus (assembly GCF_964261635.1). Lineage (NCBI taxonomy): Eukaryota > Metazoa > Chordata > Amphibia > Caudata > Salamandridae > Lissotriton > Lissotriton helveticus. Next base: position 1,315,691,707 of record NC_136061.1, read on the forward strand.
GTAATAGAGGCTCCGGTACTGGAAGAGCACGTATGTTCTTTCCCGCTATTAAATTGGATGGCTGAACTGTTTTCGGATGAAGACGGTGACTTCATGTTGGAGGCTGTTGCTGCATATTTTGCATATTCGGTCTTGCCCTAAATGCTTTCCAGGTTTCTGATCATACCCCTTTTTCTACTGACATAACTTTTGGCAACTTGTGCTTGAATTTTTCAACACCCAGACCTATTGGCTTGAGTAAAAGTGAACACTGTATTGACACTTTGGAATTTTTGCAATTGACTTATGAAGATTTTTTCCATCAAATTTTTAATTTTTGTCATTGCTCATCGTTCTTGAACTCTGCTTTCATGAAGAGCCCCTTATCTTATCTTATCTTATCCGTGCTCGGATCATGGGGGGGTGTCATATAGTTACTGCTTATCTATATACCGTGTTAAGTTAGCATGAGCTTATTAAATGTTTAAACGCCATTTTTCCTTTTGCTCCTTCTGCACACGACACATAATTGTTGATTTAGCTTTCAGCCTAGAAGAGCGTTGTGATTTACATGAGAATAATATGTTATTTCTCTGATATCAGCTTTGCTTGGTAAACTATGTCTGTACAGTGAGTGCTGAAGCTTCAAGGATAACTCGACACAGAATTGTTGTGAGGTCTGATCTCCGCACCTTCATAGACATAACATAAGTGCAGCTCCTGCCAAATTCTGGCTTTAGGTGCGTTTTATATTGCTTTGCTTAGAGCACACATACACACTTGATGCAGTTCGCATGCAGAGAGCTGGTGGAAGCTGATGTGATCTCTTCACACTAGGATCTTGAGGTATGGGGCCGCCCTGCTAAAACCCAAAGAGACCTTCTTAGATATTAATATAATATGTTAGTTAGGGAGGGTGAGAATTAGGTGTTGTTAACCCTTATTCATTACAGTATTTTAGCATGCGCTCACCTTTTGCTTTCTATGGACTAGTAACTATGCTGATAACTTTGCTTCTGATAATATGTTTCCTTGTATTATCTAAGATACTGCGTTTGAGAAGACTGCATTAGTAAATAAATATTTCAAATGTGCACGTGTCCTCATTTACTCCACGTTCTGGTTTGAAATGATTGTATAACGAAAGAGTGCTCATGTGTTCCACGTGACCTGAGGTATTGTAAGTTCATGTTCTGGTTTGTCTAAGCATTGGGAGTTTGATATGACCAATGAGACACTGTAGCTAGTTCGGTAAGGGGGTTTTGGGTACTGAGGTGAGTTTTGGGTCACCCTAATTCACTGAGGTTCCAAATCTCTATGCACAGTTCTGTAGGAGAACAGAATCCCTGCTACAATACAAAGCATGGGAATCTATGAAAGTTCCAATACTGGGGCAAGAAAACAAGTTACTTACCTGTAACTTTGGTTCCCCAGTATTGGTAACTTTCATAGATTCCCATGCGCCCACCCTCCTCCCCTGGGAAAGCTCAGCCTTGTACAGATGTGGTTTCTATTACACAACGGCTACGAAAATCTGAGGCTCTGAGGCTCTCTCAGGAAGGTTCTATGGGGTGAGGCTTCTCTGATTAGTTGTTGCAATTTCTTTTGGTCTCTTTTACACAAAGAAATGGATGTGCTACAAAATGAGATGAGGCCTAGGCCTTCCTTTCTCTTTTGTACCTACTGCTATGGTATTTTTCATATTACAGAGGCTCCCATTCCGACGACGGGGAATGATACAAAGCATGGAAATCTATGAAAGTTACCAATACTGGGGAACCAAAGTTACAGGTAAGTAACTTGTTTTCTTCTCACAGCTCCTCATCAAAAACTACATCTCACACCCAGTCTCCTCACACAGAGCCATGGAGACATAAGACACACAGATCCCAAAGAACTCAACCTAGTGATCTGGCTCCTGAAATCATAGAGTTTGGTTATCTGAACCTTCCACCAGATTGTATGAACATCATTAAAGAGCCCAGAAGGCCTACTACAAGGGCTTGCTATGCAGCTAAATGGAAGAGGTTTGTTATAAATTGTAATAACAACCATATCAACCTGTTAGATGCGTCCATTCAAAATATCATTTGTTATTTACTACACTTGCAGCAGTCAAGATTGGCTTATACATCCACATGCTTACATCTTGCTGTAGTAGCTGCATACCTTCAAAATAGACAGCATATGTCTGTTTTCAAAGTACCTGTTATCAAGGCTTTCCACCAAGAATTCCACCCTTTCCAGTGTGGAATGTTAACTTTGTCCTTACCAGACTAATGGGTCCACCCTTCAAGCCATTGCATAAATGTGAACTGCAGTTTCTCACCTAGAACGTTGCTTTCCTCATTGCTTTCACATCACTGAGGACAGTGGGTGAGCTTCAGGCACTAACCATAGAAGAACCATTTTTCCAACTCCACAAAGACAGTGGTTCTTCGCATTAACCCTAAATTCCTACCTAAAGTAGTCTTCATCATAATTGTTTACTTTATTCGTACTTTGCGACCATAAAAGTGCAAGTGCAAACTATACAAAAAAATTGATTAGTACCGATGTATCTACAGTACAGTGCAAAAGCAAGATCTGACTGTCATTTTAAAAACATAATCAAATTTTAGATGTTTAAAAAACAGTGTTTCAACTAGATAAAAGAAGAGAGACAAAAATAGGAAGATCTAGAACCTGCTTGGATATGGACGAATATATGGTTACATAAAAGTGCAAATGCCACAGTACAAAAGAGCATGCATGGCAATGATTCATTCAGATCTTAGCAGCAGATTGCCCATCAGATTGCACCATCTTACTGAAAAAGTTAAAAACGAATAAAACCAAGAGATATAAAAACATAGAATGTGATTTAAAACCAGATTTAAAGAACCATTACCAGTTCTAGGGAGGATATCTTATTGCTTATTTAGTGCATGGTGCCTGATGATCCACATTTTCCCTAGAAATTTTGCAACTGCACAAACCATCAGAGGCCTCGATTCTGTTTTTAGAATACGATATGCTTCTTGAAGGCACCGAGTTCCCATGAGCCTACATACAGGGGCTTGCCATTTAGATCTCGGGAGGATGTACCAAAGACATGCAAAAAGGATATGCTTGATCGTCTCCCCTGTCCCGGGGCAGCCAGGGCAATATTGTACAAGATCCCTGCCATACCACAGTGAAAGAATTCACGGGGAGGCAGCCAAATCTAAATTGGATGTACAGCTTCCTATCTTGAGGGGTCGAAATTATCTCCATGTACTGTTCATATGCACCTAGCCACTTAAACTCCATGAACTCTAGTGTAAGGCGTCCAGCCTCTGAGTGGGAGACTGTTGTCTGTGCCACCCAATTCCAAAAGTGTGTCTTAATAACTTCTCTGCTAGGCAGTAGGCTAGGATTGGAGACATCCCACAGGAATCCCAGGCCCATGGCAGAGAGCAGTGTCTGGGCTTTGGTGAACCACCCTATTCTTTTTACAGCGGTCAAGTCTGGGGACATCTGCAAAGGCTACAGCATAATGATTGCGCTCAGGTGTTTTTTTGAGTCGCAACCAGAAAAGAAGGGGCCAAAGTCTGTTTTTCTCTGTTATGGTTGTTCTACCCATATCTAATCTTAGAGGGCAGAGCGGAGTACTCGGGGGAAGGGAGCAGAGAGTTCTCAAGAACATATTTTCTGTATGTACAAGGCCCTCCAGATTGTCAAATCCCCAGATGTCCGCCCCATACAGGGCAGAGCTTACCATCTTCTGGTCGTATATCTGAAGCGGGCTGCTTTTGGTCTAGTTTGGGAGGCCCTATGCTCCTTGATTAGTTCCCCAGAGATTTTCTTCTGCTGAAGGTTCCTCTTGGTATTGTGGTACTTCCATGCCAATGTCTCAGAGAGGGTCACACCCAGAAAGTCAAAAACGGCTACTCTCTCTAGAGGGACCCCCCCCCCCCCCCCCCCCCCCCCCCCCAACATCAGTTTACCTTTAAAAGATTTGTGTGGGGTTCATCGTCAAAAGCTTAGTTTTGAAGGTATTAACCTCAAGGCCTCTCTGATTTCAGAAGACCACGGAGCGATCAAGTAGAAGTTGAAGACCACTAGGGGTCTAGGGGACTACTAAATTGTCATCCCGAAATAGCAGAGTTATTACTTTAATCCCCCCATTGAAGGGGCATCTGCGGGGACTTCCTCCAGAAATTTCACCACCCCGTTAATGAAAAGTGAGAACAGGGTGGGGGCCAAGACACAACCTTGGTGGACCCCCCTATCTACTTTGATTGGATCAGTCAACTGCCCTTGGTCCCCCCCCAACGAACCATTGCATAGGTGTCCTCATGCAACCAAACAACCATTGCAAGAAGCTCTAGTGGAAACCCCAAATCTTGCAATACCTGCCAAAGTTTGGACCTGGGAATGAGGTCGAAGGCCGACCTTAGATCAATAAATGCAATATAAAGACTTGCTTGTTCAATGGTCACTGTTTCCCAGGCCAGTAAAGTGAATCTTTAAAATTGGTCGATGGTGCTGGCTTTCTTCCTAAACTCAGCATGAAATGGGGAAAGGATATTGTTTTCCTGCATCCATTCTGTGATCTTATTCAGAAGAGCATGAGAGAAGACATTCTGAACACCATCCATTAAGCTAATTGGCCTACCTAAAGTAGTATCTGCCTTTCACATTAATCAATCTGTTGAGTTACCTGTCTTCTTTCCTCAACCAGATTCAGTGGCAGAACTGGTTCTACACACTTTAGATGTTAGAAGAGCATTATTGTATTATGTAAAAAGGACAAATACGCTTTGAAGAAAATCTAAACAACTCTTAGTGGCCTTTGCTCCACCACACGAAGGCAATCCTATTTCTAAATTGGTACTGCTCGGTGGATTGTTAAATGTATCCAAACATGCTATGCAAAAGCAAAGAGGACTTTACCAATACTCCCTAGAGCGCATTCCACTCGCAAACTAGGGGCAACTATGGCTCTCTTGGGAAACATCCCCATAGCTGACATCTGTAAAGCTGCAACATGGTATACACCGTACACTTTCACCAAACATTATTGTGTGGATGTGTTGGCGAGACAACAAGCTAATGTAGGTTAGGCAGTTCTTAGAACACTCTTTCAGACAACTGCAACAGCTACAGGTTAGCCACCACTTCGGGAGAATACTGCTGTATAGTCTATTCAAAGCATGTGATCTACAGCTCACATGCCTCGAACGGAAAATGTTAATTACCCAGTAAGCGTCTGTTTTTGGCATGTAGAGCTGTAGATTCACATGCGCCCACCCGCCTCCCCGGATACCTGTACCTGTTTGCAGTTTCTTACATATATACATAAGCCTGGACATCTCTATTCTAATCTTACTAACTCCATTCTCAGCCTCTGCAGGAAAATAATCTAACAATGGAGTCTATGCCCATTCGCACTATCATCGAATGGAGAAGTCACCGTACCTCGTTACCCGAATGTCTTCTTCGAAGAAAAGCAACTTGCAAACATCCAGACTCAACACTAGATGGCAGGAGTATGCAAAGTATGTGAATCTACAGCTCTACATGCCAAGAACAGATGCTTACTGGGTAAGTAACATTTTAGTTTCTGGATCCAGTCTGGTGCCTGGGGAAAATTCAAAGGTAAGGAATCCGCGGCTAGAACCTGTCTCTACCAGATAAGGCATTACCGAAGGTAAGTAACTTATTCATCTTGTTACGAACCCTGGGAGAAGTCTCTACTTTACATTGGGTCTCTTTTTTGAATAATTTCTCTTCAGACGATAGCAGGTATTTGTTTGAAGATTGTGGGCAAGCTATGTCACTCTAGATAAGTATCTTGTACCCCTTGTATCGGATTCAGCTACAGTTTCTGTGGCTCTCTCTTATGTATTATGATCTTTTATTCCTCTGTCCTAGAAGGAGCTGCCCCATGAGTGGTCCTATCTGGCTTTGTTTAAATATCACCTGGTGTCTCATGCGGGTAGTATGTAAACCCTGGCTTCAAAAGCAGAACGCACAATGTAGGTATGATCATTTCCGACAGATGGAGGTGTGTCCGCCTTCCACACTCTGGCTATGTCCCTTTTTGCCAATGTGAGCCCCTTGAACAACAAGTGTCATTTATATCCCCCTCAATGCCCTCTCTGCTATGAAGGAGGATAAAAGCAAAACCAAAGGGCATGATGGACGGAGTGTTGAACATTGCAAGCACTCACTCCCAGTCAACTGATCTGAGTTTAATCCATCATCATTCTTTAGCTCACTCCCCCACCCCAGTTCAGACATGGCCTAATGCAAATCAGTCTGACCCTGTGCCTCATGTGAACAGTGAAGCCCGAACTGCCAAGCCATGTCTTCCCTGGACCAGAAACAAGCATCCTGGGACCGGTTTCTGGCTAATCAGCCGTCATCAGCCAGGCTAGCTTGAATCCAGTGCCAAAGTGAGCAAGGGACCCACGTCAGGGCATACCCAGCCAACTTAGGGCGAACAAAGCAAAACCAAAGGGGATGATGGACGGAGTGTTGAACATTGCGAGCACTCACCCCCAGGTCAACTGATCTGGGTTTAATCCATCATCATTCTTTAGCTCACTCTGCCACCCCAGTTCAGACATGGCCTTATGCAAATCAGTCTGACCCTGTGCCTCATGGGAATGGTCCAGCCCGAACTGCCAAGCCATGTCTTCCCTGGACCGGAAACAAGCATCCTGGGACCGGGTTCTGGCTAATCATTCTTCATCAGCCAGGCTCCCTTGAATCCAGTGGCAAAGTGAGCAAGGGACCCACAGCTGGGCATCCCCTGCCAACTTAGGGCGAACAAAGCGAAACCAAACGAGATGATGAACGGAGTGTTGAATATTGCAAGCACGCTCCCTCAGTCAACTCATCTGGGTTTAATCCATCATCATTCTTTAGCTCACTCCGCCACCCCAGTTCAGACATGGCCATATGCAAATGAGTCTGACCCTGTGCCTCATGGGAACAGTCCATCCTGAACTGCCAAGCCATGTCTTCCCTGAACCGGAAATAAGCATCCTGGGACCGGTGTCTGGCACCGATGTCTGGCTAATCAGCCGTCATCAGCCAGGCTAGCTTGAATCCAGTGGCAAAGTGAGCAAGGGACCCACGTCTGGGCATACCCTGCCAACTTAGGGAGAACAAAGCAAAACCAAATAGGATGATGGACGGAGTGCTAACTAGACCTCAGTGATCTCGTCTCCCCCCAGACCAGGGAGATGCACCCCCTGCTCTGAGGCCCATTTGGCACTAGGACAGGTGGGAAAATAGATATGCAAGCAGGCATGGTGCACTAGTAGGCCAGTCACACCCCTGGGTGAGCTGCTTGAAGTGTCCCACGAAAAAAAGGTTCTACCCTTTTGATTGTTTGTGGACATAGGAATTGTGGGACAGGGTTATACCCAGTCCCCACAGGAAATGGTCATCTAGGGGGTGTAGTGAATTCAGGGATATGTACCCCTTTGGCAACTACCCTTCGCTTACTCTAACATCCCTAACTTGAGTAATTAGGTGGCCCTCTGACACCTGGAAATCAGATTTTCCTGCTTGAAGAAAAAAGGACAAATAAGAGTCCCCTGACATGAGAACGGCGGACTTCACCACCAGTTGGCGCAGAACCTTGCCTTGCTGGTGAAGCTCGACAGTTGTATGAAGCCGGCGCGTCTAGAAAGAGGTGTTACCTCCCAAGCTGTGGAGGAGTGACTCATAACTTCATCTTGCCACCAATATCTCCCTTCGACAGAGGAGCTGCTTCCCTGCATTTACCGGAACCGAAAAGCATCTGCCTGGTCCACTGTGTTGCTGGCCAGCAGGCCTACCAAATGAGCAGCATGACAGGAGAAGGTATTCGTTCTCCAGGACGTCAGATCGGTCTCTTTACCAAGTTTGGAGGTGCCTGGACACCCAAGAGCTGCCCAGCACCAATATCCTGGTACCAAAGCAGTTGCCTCTGCCAAAGCTTGTTGGTGGTCCAATCTGGACTCCAACTGGACAAAGGCAGACCTACCATCAAGGGACGTCAGGATCCACCAGGCCAGCACTGATAGTTTCTCTGCTGCCCTGTTTCTTCACTGAGTCTCCAAGAAATAGAGTGAGTCCCTGACTGCAGCGTCCTGACGCCACAAAGCACCCCTGCAACAAGCCTCACAGCCCGAGTCTGAGGGAGGCGACAGTGCCAACGGTGTCCTTAGACCCTCAAAAGCTAAGCCCACCCTTGGGTTTGGCTAGACTGGTCCCCCAGTCTAGACTGGTCCCCCAGTCGCCTGTTGCAGCCTCTTTCTGCAGGGGCCAAGATCCGCAAAAGTCTTCAGCAGCGCTACACCGCCAGACAAAGCACCGCTGCACACAAGCCCTCCAGCTCCAATATGAGTGGTCCAGTGGTGGCCCTGCATGACCAAGACCTGAGCCCTGCTTTGGGTTCAGGCGGACTGGCCCCCAGTCCCTACTTGCGCCTCTTTTCCCCAGGACCATTTCCCATTGAAGTGAAATAAGCACCCGGTGCTGAAACACAAATCTACACGCAGACTCTCCAGTGCCTCCCAAGATGACCTGTTGGTGCAGCCTTGGACCTTGTCCCATACTCACCTTAAGTCCAGGAGAGCTGTCCTATAAGTAATTGCTAAGTGACCCTATGCAGTATATGTCTATTCCCCTTTGGATAACATTACCGTTAAAGTCCACAGTAAAAGTCTATTTTATTGTGACTTAAAAACTGATAACTTGAAAAAGATCTGATTACGACGATCTTGGTATCAAAATTCCTATAAAAATCTATGATATTTTCATAAATTGGTATAGGATTTCTTTATTGAGTGTGTGTCTCGCTTACTCAGTCTGTGTGTGGAATATGTGCTTAACACTATCCTCTACGAGGTCTAAACTGCTTGCCCACACTACCACAAAAGAGAGCATTTGCTATTATTATTAGTGAACCCTGGTAAATCAATATGGGTCACGTGGAATCTCTTCACTTTATAGAGAGCCTGCTTCCTACAATTACCCACAAGTTTTAGGTTTATGTGGGGTAGATCGGTCACTGTTTTTGTGTAAAACCATTTTCCTTCTTTGCATGCTTACATCTTAATAGCACTTGGAGAGAAAAGGTTGTAACAACTTACAGGGTTTTTTTGTATTTTTTTTTAATTAACTTCCACCTAGACCCTTGTATGGTCCTTCGACTGTCTTGGACACTAATCGTATTACCTTTAAACTGCGTTGGTGATGCACATGGCAGGTTTAAACCTCATACTACGTTAATAGCTGAGCATTTTAACTTGTCTATTACCAGAATGTTAGTAATTGATGGAATGAATTTTATTTTAGGAGGACGGACTATGTGGTGACTCCAAGCTCCGGAGACGAAAAGAGGGTTTTCCAAGAGCAGGTGAGAAGAGACATTTACTTCCATTATCCAAAATTCTAGAATTGATGGATCTTAATGTACTATTGAGCAAGTTGCAACGGTAGGTATGAACTGCACAGCATCATTTTTCATAAAGCCCAGCCTTTGGCAACGCCAGTCACATCACAAAATTAATTTTCTGAGGGAGTTGCACACTCTTTTTCCCCATTATTATTAGTGAAGTAGGAAGCAATTTGCGATGCCCTGTGAATGGCTGCAACTGCAGTGACCGAGGAATTGCACGGCATAGCTGACTCTTATATTTTATGTAAACATGACCTGGTAGATTATTTGTGGCCCTTTGTCAAGAACAGCTATGGGCCAACTTGCCAATAATGACCAGAAGGAATTGAAAAGTTACGACCATCTCCCTAATCATAAGATAATGCTTATTGGGCATGTAACAGTCTCAGAGGCTGTTGGACTTCTTTATTTATTTGAGGACTTCAGGCAACCTGAAATTAGCAAACTGACATTCAGAAACAAGTGTACAAAGGGCTATGATGTAGGTGTCCACGTCTTCATCGATCTTCTGTTTAAAAAACTTATATCTGAGGCTTAGCCGGCGATGTTGTTGGATACAGGAGAAAAACAGCAGATCATTTGTTCAAAGCACCTTATAGCAAACTTTATTGCTAATAGACAAGAAGCTGATATTCATAATTATGCCTGCCACTGTGGTAATGTTCTTGAAGTAACAAGCAAAATGATACTTCCTACCTGCAGTAGAATGATTAGTGTTCTTGTCTTTGATTTAAGAATATGTTAATGAAAGTTTTTATGGAAACAAACAGCAGTAGAGACAATAAGTGTGCTGGTCACTGTTTGGGTATCTTTGAGTTACTACGTTCAGTAGACTGGATTGACAGTATTGTTTGAAAATAATAATCTTCACTATCCAAGTATAGCGGCAGAAACAACCTCCAAATGACAGCAGGTTTGCACTGAACTACTCTGAAACAGCAGGGACAAAGAACAGCTGAAGAGTGGCAGGGATGTAGCGTTCAGAAGTAGCATGCACAAGGTTATTCCCCAAGCATTAAAAATTTGCTTTTCAAATGGTTGACGCAGTACTTTGTGCTATGCTTTTCAGTCTTAATTAGATAAATACAAATGCGGCCATACAAACTACTTCCAAGATGGCGGACACAACCTGCATTGGTTAGCATTATATGCCCTAAAAACCCAGCACATGCACAGCTAAGATACACAGCCCCGGACTGTAGAGGGGTCTGCTAGTCAACGCTGGAATTTAACATGGACTTTTCCCAAAATCTCCCTTGAAGCACCCAGTGAACGCAGTAAAGTACTGTACTCACGGAGGTGGCACGCCCCGGCATATACGACGAGGAAACTGGGAAACACAGCTCACGATCCTCAACCCAATTGTAGAGATGTCCAGGGAGCAGCTACTGTGCCATCAACAGCTGTACACCACATAGATCTGGATTCACGATGTACATAGTCTGGGGAAGCTCCTCAAACGAAGTGACTAGCAGGGCTCGTGAGGCAACTCCAGTTGTCGGCAATTAATTTGTAGCAATAAACTACAGACGTGTTGAGAGATTTTACCAAGTAAGTTCATTTCACATATACATATGGAGCTCCCGAAGTAGTACACACAGGTACTTTTTGCTTACCTCGGTCCATAGACCAATGGTCCAATTCAAATAACATTCCCAGTACAACCTGGCAAGTAGAACTTCCCCTGCATGCATTGAGCTCAGATTCTAGACATAATACAACACAATTAGTTGTGCAACATTTCAGAAAATGTTGGTGTTTTGGACTCTAATAATTGAGGAGGGAGAAACTTCTTTAATTGTAAAATACAGCGGATGGGCACACCTTCTTGCTCCCTGTAGTAGTAAGATTTGTGTTATTTGATGCAGAGATTGTTTATCTTATATCTATGCTTCCCAGAGTGCATTGCATATTAAGCATTTGTAGTATGTTGAGGGTGTTTAAACTCTCCTTATTTGCTTCTGCCATCCTTTTTCATGCTGTTCCTGGTTCTACATTTTTCTGTACATCAGCTTTATGATATAGCCGTCCTCTCTTTTTGAGTGTCTTAATACCACCATTCTGCTACGCACATTCTGTACCTTTCTTTCCTCAACATTCTGCAATCCATATTGTACACATAATTTTGTACTTAGTAAAACATGCCCAATTCATCCCCCAGTTCCATTTTCATAGTGCCAATATCCTTGAACTCTTATCACCCTATCTTATTTTCTTTCTCCAATTTTCTTTTTTTTGCTGCTGCTCCCAGGAGCGTCTTCGCTACAGTCAACCGCACAAGGCATTCACTTTCCGTATGCATGGTTTTGAGTCGGTGGTCGGACCGGTGAAAGGTGTGTTTGACAAGGAGACGTCTCTGAACAAAGCACGAGAACACTCCCTGCTGAGATCTGACCGTCCTGCCTATGTCACAATCCTGTCCCTTGGTGAGTAAGTGTGGGTGATAAAAATAACATTCTCGTGCCAATATGAATTTATGCCTACCTTCAGTATAGTTGTGGTAGGCATAGGAGTGCTTATCTTGTTATATTTGCTATCTCAAAAAACTCTTCCAAGTTCTTCATTAATTATTATGTTCGAGGCATATGAGCTGCAGATTACACATTATGTATTGATGGCCACCTAGTGTTGGGCCTGGATGTTTGCAGTTTGTTTTGTTGTAGAAAAGTCTTTGGAAGTCACGGGATAGGTGACTCCTCCTTTGTATGATACTGTGCATGGGCATCGGCTCCATCCCCAGATTGTTTTTTTCCGCCACCAGGCTTGGATGTGTTTCCAGCGCTCCGTCTTGGAACCGATTTCCTTCGGCGCGCAATCCTCACCAACTTACAAAAAATCAGTTTAGAACGCTTTCCCAGTAGACGCTACTCTTCAACACCGAAGATTTCGATTCCGGTCATCGTCGACGGCCTTCGGGCCTAACTAGGCCTCGACTCCAGCTCATGGAAAGGACGCCATTTAAAAAGTGTCCTCAGTGTGGGTCGAAGTTTCCCCACACCGACCTTCAAGAAGTGTGTAACCTTTGCCTCTCCCCGGAGCACGAGGCCAGAGACTGTTCCGCTTGTGCCTCTTTCCGCTCCAAAAAGACTATCCAGGACCGAAGAGTTAGGAGAACAATGGCTCGATCTTCAGCTCCGATTCCAGACAACATCTTTGAAGAAGGCGTCGACGTCCCAGAACAACACGACATCGACAGCAACTCCAAGGCAGAAGATTCAGACGTCGAGGACATCACTCCAGCACAGCGGGTCATAAGTAAGACCGTCGACCCCGACCCTTCCTCGACACATCCAAAGAAGGCCCCGGTCACACCCTCGCCCTCGGGTGCACACCGACACACTGCTTCTACTGCCCCACCTTCGGGCCCAGCTAAGAAGCTAACTAAGCTTTCAGGCTACTCTGGCTCGAGTTGGCCCTCCCACTGTGCCGGCACACACGTACCGGCACCGAAAAAGACGTCACCGGACCAGTCGACATCCAAACCACCGGCGCCGAAGCCTACCGCTACTTCTTCGGCACCGAAACCCAGGGCGGAACCAAGCAAACCCGCTTCAGATTCAAAAAGACCACCGGAACCGAAAAAACCATCGGATCCAAAAAATATACCGGAGCTGATAAAATCAACGGAGCCGAAAAAGACTTCTGCTTCTCCAGTTAAGGACATTGCTAAAACCCAAAAGAGACCGCTTTGATGCCGAAGCCTCCCTCCGCACCAAAAGATCGGCCTCCTGCAGAGGGCTTATTTCATCCAGATTCTGCAAAAAAGACTCTAGCTAAAGATCCAATCACTGGGCAGCTAACTTTAGCTTCAAAAAAGCGACCACTGGATACACCAGCGCCAGCTCCTCATTCAAAAAAAAAAAAGGACATGGCTACCTCGTCTTTAAGACTTCCTTCCCCATCTCCTCCACATATACCATCACCACCTGCTCCCCTACCACAGCATTCCCCTGCATCCTCTATCATACCAGACAATGACAATAGGGATGATAGCTCTGATGATATAGGGGCTAACATAGATGATCCATCTATTCCTCCAGGCTCACCTGACCCGTGGGATGATTATAACACCCCAGACGTCCCAAATGTCCCTCAAGATGACATATACCCCTCAAGGCCTTCCCCACCAGAAGACACTATGGGTTTTAAACAGTTGATACACAGAGCCACGCAATATCATGGAGTACATATGCATACAGACCCTGTAGATGAAGACTTTCTAATGGATACCTTTGATAATGCACAAAGGTCCTCATCCATTTTACCAATGCTTAAAGGAGTGATTAAGCATGCTCCTGAAGTCTTCAAAGACCCAGTCAGAACTCGGGTCATTAACCCTCGAATAGAGAAAAAGTATAAAGCTGCCCCTTCAGACCCAGCATATATTAAAGGTCCAGTACCACTAGACTCACTTGTAGTTTCCAACGCACGCAAGAGAGCAAACTCACAAACATCAGGAGAAGCTGCCCCACCAGATAAAGAGTCTAAGCTCGTTGACGCATCAGGGAAAAGAACTGCGTCTCAAGCAGCAAACATGTGGCGTATTGCCAATACACAAGCATTATTGACCAGATATGACAGGGCACATTAACGAATTAGAATCACTAATGCGGCACCTCCCTGATAAATACAAAGATAGAGCAAATTAACTTTTTCAAGAAGGGAAAAATATTACAAACACCTCTATGCGGTGTGCACTTGATGCAGCGGACACCGCCTCCAGGGCAGTTAACACCAGTGTTTTATTACGTAGACATGCCATGGCTATGCATATCAGGGTTCAAACCTGAAGTCCAAAGTGCTATACTTAATCAACCCTTCGATGAGCAACACTTATGTAGATGTATCACTTGAAAAAATGAAAAAGGATACAGATACAGCCTAATCTATGGGAGCCGTGCAGTCGCAGGCTCCCAGACGTTCATTTCGCCGCTCATCTTATCGAGGCGCCACCAGGGGATACTCCTCAGACACACCTTCTACCTCATACATAGCCCCTACACAATCCACATATAGTAAGGGCTACCAAAGGGGAGGTTACAGGGGTAATAATAACAAAGGCAGAGGTAAAAACAACAACTCCCGCTCTGCCTCTACCCCTGCCCAATGACTCCCCTTCCCTTCCCCCGTCCCATTCCACTCCTGTCGGGGGAAGACTACAACAATACCTACCAGCCTGGGAAAACATCACATCATACAGGTGGGTGCTTCAAATAATTCAATCAGGTTACTGTCTAGAGCTAACATCCCCCCCCCCCCAAAACATACAACCCAAGCAGCGTCCAATGCAACAAGAACATTTAACACTGCCCAGACAGAAAGTAATATCCCTCCTGCAGAGAAATGCAATAGAAATAGTCCCAAAGCATCAACAAAACAAAGGAGTATACTCCCTATATTTTCTAATCCCAAAGAAGGACGGTCTCTAGGACCTATCCTAGACCTCAGATCTCTAAACATTTACATACAGTCGGATCATTTTCATATGGTCACACTCCAACAAGTCCTTCCACTCCTGTTGCAAAACAACTTCCTTGTCACTCTAGATCTCAAGGACGCCTACTTCCACATTCCCATCCACACAGCGCAAAGAAAATATCTCAGATGTGTGGTAGACGGGCAGCACGTCCAGTTCAAAGTGCTCCCATTCGAAGTCACAACAGCGCCAATGGTGTTTACCAAATTCCTAGCAGTAGTAGCAGCACACTTAAGAAGACAACAGATTCACGTCTTCCCATACCTAGACGATTGGCTCATAAAAGCCAGCTCATACAGCCAAGTGTGTACAACACACTCACGCTACTATTCAACTGCTCCACGACTTGGGATTCACAGTAAATTACACCAAGCCACATCTGCAACCTTCACACATACAACAGTATCTCGGCGCTACAATAAACACCCAACTAACACTAGCATATCCCTCTCCAAACAGGATAACAAGTGAACAAACTCTCCTAACAAAATTCAAACTGCAACACTCGCTTCCAGCTCGAGTGTTCATGCAGCTCATAGGAATGATGGCATCTTGCATATTTATAGTACCTCACGCAAGACTGCAAATGCATCCACTTCAAGAGTGCCTAGCATGCCAATGGAACCAGGCTCGTGGTCAATTAATAGACCTAGTGTTGGTAGACAGTCAGACTCATCGCTCTCTGCAAGGTGGAGCACCAAAAACCTTTCAAAGGAGCGACCGTTCCTAGAGCCAGTTCCTCAGATAATCCTGACAGGGGACGCATCGCTCTCCGGCTGGGGAGCTCACCCACTGCATCACACCATGCACGGCAGGTGGACACCGCGACAAAAGTTACTCCACATCAACCACTTGGAGTTACTAGCTGTTTTCCTAGCCCTAAAAGCATTCCTAAAATAAGTATCAGGAAAAGCTGTCTTAGTCCGCACAGACAATATGACAGCCATGTACTACATAAACAAACAAAGGGGAACACACTCTCTGCAGCTCTCTCAGGTAGCACAGCAGATATGGAGATGGGCTATACCACTAAATATCTTCCTCTTAGCCCAACACGTTCCAGGAGTGCAAAACACCATGGCAGATCTACTAAGTCGACAGACACAGCAGATCCATGAGTGGGTACTTCATCCACAAGTTCTTAAACCGTTCTTCCAAATGTGGGGACAATCTCAGATAGACCTCTTCGCAACCCACAAAAACGCAGAATGCCCAAACTTTGCCACCAGATCTCCACACCCGCTGTCCAAAGGCAATGCGATATGGATGAACTGGTCCGGAAAATTTGTGTACGCTTTTCCTCCTCTCCCACTACTTCCGTTAGTGATACGCAAGCTACAGCAACATTCCCTAACACTCATTCTAGTAGCTCCAACTTGGGCCAGACAACCGTGGTACACCACACTGCTGCAACTGTCTTTGGTACCACACCAAAAGCTAAGCCACGCCTCTTTACACAGAACCATGGAGAGATCAGACACCCAGACCCAGCTCAGTTCAACCTAGCGATCTGGCTCCCGAAGTCATAGAGTTCGGTTACCTCAACCTTCCTCCAGAATGCATGAACGTCATTAAAGAAGCCAGACGTCCCACTACGAGAGCATGTTATGCTGCTAAGTGGAAGCGATTTGTAATATACTGTCAAAACAACCACATAAATCCTTTAGATGTGTCTATTCAGCACATCATAGGCTACCTATTACACCTTCAAAAGTGTAATTTAGCTTACAAGTCTATCAGACTACACCTTGCTGCCTTTGCAGCATATTTACAAAATAGACAACATCTATCTCTGTTTAGAGTACCTGCTATAAAAGCTTTCATGGAAGGACTCAAAAGAATAATCCCTCCCAGAGCACCACCTTCACCAGTGTGGAACTTAAACATTATTCTTACACGGTTAATGGGACCTCCCTTTGAACCGTTACCAAAATGCGAATTACAATTCCTAACTTGGAAAGTAGCTTTCTTAGTACCTATTACTTTCACTCAGAAGAGTCAGTGAACTACAAGCATTTACCATTCAAGAATCCTTTTTGCAAATGCATCATAACAAAGTGGTTCTACGCACTAATCCTAAATTCCTTCCACAAGTTATTTCACCATTGCATCTAAATCAATCTGTTGAACAACCTGTTTTTTTCACGCAGCACCAAACAGTTGCAGAAAGAGCTCTACACACCTTAGACGTCAAAAGAGCATTACTATACTACATCGAAAGGACACAAACTTTTCGTAAGACTAAACAACTTTTTTTGTCTTTTTCACCACCACATAAAGGCAACCCGATATCAAAATCAGGGATCGCTTGGTGGATTGTTAAATGCATACAAATATGTTACCAGAAAGCCAAACGTAGGTTAACAATTCCTCCAAAAGCCCATTCTACAAGGAAAATAGGGGCTTCATTGGCATTCTTAGGGAACATTCCCCTAGATGATATATGCAAAGCAGCTACATGGTCTACACCGCACACATTCACAAAACACTATTGTGTAGATGTGCAAACTAAACAACAAGCCACTGTGGGCCAGGCTGTACTAGAAACTCTGTTTCAAACTACTGCAACGGATACTGGTGGTCGCCGCTAGGTGGGGGTACTGCTATACAATCTATGCATAGTGTGTAATCTGCAGCTCATATGCCTTGAACGGAAAATGCTACTTACCAGTATACATCTGTTCTTGGCATGTAGAGCTGCAGAGTTACACGCGCCCACCCGCCTCCTGTATCTGTTCCAGTATTATCTTAATTAGATACATATCACATGGACATCACTACTTCTTGTACAGCGCCATCACTTCCCTAATGGCGAAAAACAATCTGGGGATGGAGCCGATGCCCATGCGCAGTATCATCCAAAGGAGGAGTCACCTATCCCGTGACTTCCAAAGACTTTTCTACTGCAAACATCCGGGCCCAACACTAGGTGTCCATCTATGCATAGTGTGTAACTCTGCAGGTCTACATGCCAAGAACAGATGCATACTGGTAAGTAGCATTTTCCTTATGTTTTAAAGTTCGGAGTAATCTGATGAGCATTAACATCCATGAAACTGAATGTCAAAAAGGATTGTATTGTCTGATTATTTTAAATGTAACACTATAACTATTTGTTATGTGCTATAAGTACATAATTGTTATTACAAAATGTGGTTATTCATGTGAGTTTTGTGCAATACGTGCTAATAGAACCCCTTGATTATATAGAAACTCTCCCTTCTGAATACAATATTAACCTCAGATGTTTACAGGGAACATGATCTAATGTTTCCTTTTGAGTACTACATAACCAACCTGCGCTGTTTACCAGACCATGTAATGTTCAGAAGACTCTAGAATCACAAAAGTAAATCAGTAGAAGTTGTCTAGATTTCTGACTAATACATTAAGTTAGAAACCATTCAAATAAGGTGAAGTGTGCTTAAATAGATAATTTCCTTCAAGGAACATGGTCATTTTCTTTTTTTAAAGTCAGCCAGGGCTCTTTGAAAACAGATGCTCTTGAATTTGAACTTTACATTTGCCTCAAATCCTTTCAGTTGTCTGTCTACTTCTCAGTACAACTTTCCTGTGCTTATGTAGAGCCAACTCTGTCCGGGCCACCTAGAAAAGTGTGAATCAGGGATTAACTTTGACTTCTGATCCTTCATTTGTATGATTTGATCGACCCTTAAGTTGCACTACACAATTTATTACAAAGGAAGAGAAAGTGAATCATAACCATTAGCTACTGCTTTAAGCTAAACTTTACCAGTCCGTGTGGCTGAGAGCTGAACCGAGGTAAAATTAGCCAATCCCAAAATGTTGCAGTTGTGCTATATTAAGCATCTTGGATAGCTTCACTATAAATGTTGCAGGCCTCTATGTTAGACCAAACATTAGTTTGACTTTGATAAATCTGAACTGTGACTCAAAGCAATGAGCAGTCCCATTGTCATTTAGATGCTGCAGTGCATGATTTAATGCTTTGGCTGTGTTTTTAAGACGTGCTAGGTGACGCTTGTAACAACCTCTTTAGACAAGCTATTAGCTGGGCTTTGGCTTTCGGGCAAGCAGGCACTCTCGTCTCAACAAGGAGCAGAGCATGATCTTCCCTCATAGGGCAGTAGATTGAATTCCCAGGTAGTATACAGCTGTTCTTGGTGAAGAGTACATCCACCTGCAAAGTGTTATCCATGAATCACAAGTTTCTTTGCCCTCTGGGTTGTCAGCGCTACCTTAGATTGAAGAGGATCCTGAAGCAATCTTTGGCCTGCACCTATGGTCCGAGCTGGTCAATTGCCTTCCATGCAACATTCAAGTTCTCAAGATTTTAATCAATAAAGGACTTCATGGCCAATCCACTATCAGTCCAAGCAATTATCATTGATATTTGAACGCTCCTCTGAGGTGGTTCCAAACAGTCAATCAAATGTTTAATAGGTTCCAGACTTAGCCTTTATATCGTGCTTACACAGATCATGCAGGAAGAGGATTAAAGCTGGGAGCACCCTAAGGCAGGTTGCTGAACATTGTATGTAAGGGCATACCTGCATGAACAGAAATGCCCCTGTGCTGGTCAGTCCTGTTACTGCTAGGACAAGTGGTCAGGAAAGTCATGGTAAAACATGTGCGGGAGACTGGTGAAAACAAGTTCCCCAGCTACATAATGGCTTAACTGACAATAGGGATGTCTGGTAGCAAATATATTGCATTGGTAAACCCACACTGATTTACCAATACATGCACACAGAGCATACCTCAGAGATACCCTCTGAAAAGCTACCATTTCTGATGTCCTTGCTGACCTGTTTCTGCCATATGTGTGTGTATATATATATATATATATTTTTTTTTTTATGCAATATCGCCTGAGCTTTTGGAAAGCACTTCGACAGCGCTGTGCCCTCTGGCCTCTCCCTCTCAGCCTGCCTCTGCGCTCACAATTAATTAAGAGTGCCGACGCGTTTCAAGGTGTTACCCTCTTCATCATGGGCTGCACAGAAAAGACTCTTGATGTTCATTTTATTTCCATTTCCGGTTTCTTTTATTTCAAACCCCCAGATAGGCGTGCATTTTATCCCACGTCATTGTACTGCATACTGGGATTTGAAGTCTGTGCAAAAACATTATTTCCTTTGGTAAGTTCAAGAGTTCATTTTCAAAATTCGTGCTTCAATTATTTACCTTAGTAGGTTGTGTGCGCTATCAGCAGGCTATTTACAAGACAGCGCTGTGCCCAGGGAGTCTCAAAGGTATTGGACTCCGGCCTCACCCAATTGGAGATAGCGTTCTCCTCCTCTGGACGATGGTGCCTTTCCCACGACCAGGCCGCCGTACAGCGCTGTCTTGTAAATAGCCTGCTGATAGCGCACACAACCTACTAAGGTAAATAATTGAAGCACGAATTTTGAAAATGAACTCTTGAACTTAGCAAAGGAAATATTGTTTTTGCACGGACTACAAATCCCAGTATGCAGTACAATGACGTGGGATAAAATGCACGCCTATCTGGGGGTTTGAAATAAAAGAAACCGGAAATGGAAATAAAATGAACATCAAGAGTCTTTTCTGTGCAGCTCATGATGAAGAGGGTAACACCTTAAAACGCGTCGGCACTCTTAATTAATTGTGAGCGCAGAGGCAGGCTGGGAGGGAGAGGCCAGAGGGCACAGCGCTGTCGAAGTGCTTTCCAAAAGCTCAGGCGGTATTGCATAAAATATATATATATATATATATATATATATATATATATATATATATATATATATATATATATATATATATATATATTCACTGAAAAAACCATAGGTTATAGACCATATATAGTTAGGAATTTGCATTTACAAAACCTTGAAAATTCAATGAAAAAACCATAGGTTATAGACCATATATAGTTAGGAATTAGCATTTAAAAAACCTTATTTTACTCACACAAAACCATTGAAATTCCATATATAGTTAGTTGTACTAACTATATATCGCGCACCCGCAATCCACTGCTGATCATGTCACATATTACATCATTCATGACATGGTCAGTGACATCACTGATGACATCACTGATGACATCTCAAATGACATCACTGATGACATCACTGATGACATCTCAAATGACATCACTGATGACATCACTGATGACTACATCCAGTGACTGTATTTTTCTGTAAAGTTAAAATATGTCTTACATATTGAAGAATGAGTGGATGTATAAGTGTCTGGATGAAGGATTTATAAGGTGCATGACTGACTGTATGAGTGAGTGATTAAATGTGTCTCACTGAGTGCATGGGTTAGTGACTAAACTGTCTTAATTTGTGCATCATTATGTCTGTTGTTCTGTAAACTGCTGCATGTGTTGATCAGTAGCTATATGAGTAACTATATGGGTTATTGATTGGTTGCCCAAGTATTTGTATGGGCGACTGAGTGTGTGTGTGGGTGGCTGGGAGGTGTATGACTCTGTGCATAGATGTGTGAGCAGTTGATTCACTAGATGTATGGGTTCAAAAGTGCATGTGGAAACAGCTGTATGGGCGGTTGACTGTGTGCATGAGTTTATTGGTGAGTGAATGGATATCTCAGTGTTACATGTCAAAGTAAGTACATATGTAAAACACAGTACATGTGAGAGTTGACATATATAAATAACTGTGCATAAGAGCCAGTGAATGTGTGAGTGGCTGTATGGATCATTGTGAACTTGTATCAGGGATTGTATAAGAGAGTAAATATGTTTTAGTATATGTTTGAATAAGTAAGGTGTGTATAACTGTATAGTTGAGAAAATGGAGGTATGATTGATTTTTGCATGACTGACTAGGTGTGTGAGTAACTCCATGGATGAGTGACAGTCTGTGAGTGTCTGTTTACACTGAGTGTATCTAAGGTTATATTACAGTCTGAAGAGGTTCATTGTATTATCACATGAATGATGTCATCAGTGATGTGATCAGTAATGTCAAATGAGATGTCATCAGTGATGTCATTTGAGATGTTATCAGTGATGTCATTTGAGATGTCATCAGTGATGTCATCAGTGATGTCATTTGAGATGTCATCAGTGATGTCATCAGTGATGTCATTTGAGATGTCATCAGTGATGTCATCAGTGATGTCACTGACCATGTCATGAATGATGTAATATGTGACATGATCAGCAGTGGATTGCGGGTGCGCGATATATAGTTAGTACAACTAACTATATATGGAATTTCAATGGTTTTGTGTGAGTAAAATAAGGTTTTTTAAATGCTAATTCCTAACTATATATGGTCTATAACCTATGGTTTTTTCATTGAATTTTCAAGGTTTTGTAAATGCAAATTCCTAACTATATATGGTCTATAACCTATGGTTTTTTCAGTGAATTTCATTGGTTTTTTAAAAGCTAATATCTGTAGCTGTAAAATGTATTCTTCTTTAAATCCCAAAATATATTTTATATGTTTATTAATAATGTTTTTTTTAATTTTTTTTTTCTTCGCTCCCGGTTCGCGAACCGGGAAGCTTCCCGTTAGCTCACCTTGATGCCGCGACCCAGTCCGCGAACCGGTAAACGTTCCGTTTGCGGAACTGCCGCGTTAGAAATGAACATCGTGACGCGTCGCGGAAGCGCGACGTATCACGTTGTCGCGTAATGCGTCTTATGACGCGCCGCGTTAGCGCACCCGGAAGTGCTCCGGTACGCGAACTGAGACGCGAAGCGCAGCTCCCCGGAAGCGATCCGGGGCGCGTCGCGGAAGCGCGACGTATCGCGTTGCCGCGTAATGCATCTTATGACGCGACGCGTTAGCGCACCCGGAAGTGCTCCGGAGCGCGAACCGAGGCGCGAAGCGCAGCGACCCGGAAGCGATCTGGGGCGCGTTCCGGAGCGCGTAACTTAAGCGTAAGAGGTCATGTGACTTGTTAATAAAACTTTTCATTGGTTCATTTCACTTTTGGTTTCATAATGATGTAAGGTTAGGTCAGGTGACCTAAAAATAACACTTTTCATTGGTTTAGAACTATTGTTTTTCCCAAATGATGAAAACCCCTCCTTCTTTCCTCACTCTGACTTTCATCTTTGTGAGAGGAAGACCTTATTTCATACTTGAGCAATGGCTTCAGTAGTTGCTTCAGCTGGTGCACCCCCACCACCACCTCCACCTCCTCATGGGAAGAGAGGACCACCTCCCCAGGTCATCACCAACACAGAGGAGGAAGAGGAAGAACTAGAGGAAGAGGAGACAGAAGGACCACAGTTCTTGGAAGAGGTGCCCCGGGTTTCCCATAGGAAAGCCAGTTTCATTTGGCAGTTTTTTTCATTCCCTCCAGGGCAGAAGAAAGTAAATGCGAGGTATGTCACCTGCCTCATTTGCAAAGAAAAGTTATCAAGAGGGACTGATAAAAAGTATAGCTATGGGAACTATTCCATGCATCGGCACATGAACAGGTGGCATCCATTGAATTACAGCCGGGCAGAGATACGTGACCTGCAGGAGAACCCAACAACAACTCCTGTGGCCAGGTCAACTTCTCAAATATCGTTGTCAGGAGCAGAGGCACGGGAAACCGTGCCAAACATTCAAGAGAACTTTGCACACATCAAGTTCACCTGTTTGTATTGCGGTGCATTGCTTTCCTGTGGTAACATGAGCATAACGTTAATCAACGTAGCTTATGAAAATCATAATTGCCCTAACCGCCCCAGACAGTAATTTTTTTTTGCTCCTGTTGAGCCCTTTTCAATGCCTGTTTTTTGTTGTTTCCCCCCCAAAAAACCAAAAAAAATATAAAATTGTTCAAAAAATACAAAAAAACAAAAAATGTTCAGAAAAATAAAAAAAAAATATAAAACAACAAAAACATTAAAAAAAAAGTTCTTTTCAGAACTACCTTCCCTTTCAAAAAAAATTGCTAGAATGTTTCTTTTGGTTCGCTTCCCCGTTCGCTTCCCGGTTCGCGAACCGGGAGCGAACCAAAAAAAAAAAAAAAAAGAAGAGTAAGTATAAGGAAAGTAAACAGAGAGTGATGTTAAAAGAAAGACAGCTATAGGGAGTAAACCAGAGATACTGTTTAATAGATCTATTTACCGAAGAAAAGATGGAAGAGGGTATAATTGTGAAAAACAAAATAGATAAGGAAGTGAAAGAAAAAAAAGAGAGTAGAACAATAACAAAGAAGAGTTTCTTGGAGAATGTGAGTGAATGTTCAAAATAAGATTAAAACATGTGGAATAACAGAGAGAAAAAATAGAAAACAGAAAACAAAAAATAACAGAAAAAGATTAATTGAAACAGCAAAGAAATGTAAATAACATAGAGCCATATCATCAACATAGGCAATAAAAGTTTTGCAGCTTTTATCGGCAGAAATATGTCACCAAAGCCGCTTTTGCGGCAGAAAACTGCCGCTAAAACCACTTTTGCACCAGTTTTCTGCCAATAAAAACAGCAATAATTTTATTGGCTGTGTTCATAATATGCCCCTTAGTGTGCTTCAACTACACAGAGAAAGCATTATGAACAAGTAGTGAAAGAGTGATCAGTCAAAGACACTAAGAGTAATAGAGACGGAGTGAGTGAACAAGAGTGAGGAACTATGAGAAGAGAGGGACTGAGAAAAATAGTGGAAGGAGTTGAGTAAGAAGGTAATAGAGAAAGTAATGAGGAAAGTAGCAAAGGCAGGAAATTGAGGGTTAAAGAAATGAAGCTGTCAAACTACTAGTAGGTGAATGTGATAGAAATGTAACGAAAAGACTACAAAACATTTACCTTATAATTGTCGTTAAATTACTCACTTTTTGTTTTTATACTTTCAATCTGTGAAAGAGAGAACAAACATTTGAAAAATATTAAAACATGTATTTAAAAATTAGAAAAGACAAGGGAAAAGATTGAAGGACAAACAGTTTTTCAACAACTTTGACACTGACAGAAGCTTCTGCTTCTCCAGGCCCCCTACACAGTCCTAAAGATATACATTTTAAACTAACAGTATCTTGATGCAGATGAAGTGAGGCCTATCTTAAAACATGGTGCATCTTTTGCACTGCTGTTGTCTCACAAAAGTGTCGCAAGACACTAACATTTTAAATGATTGCTTCAGGATGCCAGTAAGATGTGTCCTATCCAGAGGTTTGTTTGAGGTGAGACCTACTCAGGGTTCCAAATGAAATTTCGAGTTGTTGAAGAGAACAGAGGACATAATACATGTGAAGGCCTACCAATGAAGTAAGTCATGTCCACTTCACTCTTGAACAAAGGCCAGACCTCTTCTGTGTCCGTGGACAGACCTAAACTTCATCTGCACAATGTCATTCATAAACTTAGGAAACACAGGTGATGTAATTGAAAAATGTGGAGTTTCTTTTCCTCATTTCACAATCACATCACCTGTGTTGCCTTTGCTTAGGTATCTCATAGTGCAGATGTAGTCCAGCATATTAAACAGTACCTAGAAGTGCAGCACTGCATGCAACAACTTTGACACTTATAAAAGCTTTTGCTTCTGCATGCCCCCTACACAATGCTAATTATATACATTTTAAACTGATGGTATCTTGCTGGAGATGAACTGAAACCTATCTTGCAACATGGTGCATCTTTTACACAAAAGTGACCCACAATGGAGCAAAAGAGGCGCACGGCCACCATAAATCTGACCCTAACATTTTAAATCATTGTTTCAAGATGCCGATAAGATGTAACCTATCCACAGATTTGTTTCAGGTAAGTCCTACTCAGAGTTGCAGATGAAATTTAGGTTTGTTGAAGAATACAGAGGAGATAATACATGTGCAGGCCTACCAACGAAGTGTGTCATGTCCACTGCACTCTTGAACAAATGTCAGACCTCCACTGTCTCCAGGAACAGGCCTAAACCTCATCTACACAATGTGATGTGTAATGTTAGGAAACACAGGTAATATAATTGAAAAACGTGCAATTTTTTTTTGCTCATTCCACAATCATATCACCTGTGTTTCCTTTGCTTAGGTATCTCATTGTGGAAATGTAGTCTATCATATGAAAGACTACGTAGAATATGAGCACTGTATGCAACAACTTTGACACTTACAGAAGCCTCACCTTCTCCATGCCTCCTACACAGTTCTACATGTACATCATAAATGCAAACAGTACAGAATTAATTATACATGTTAAATGGTTTATTTTTGCTGTTCTCAGAATGTATCAAATTTCACTAAAAACAGTGACTTGAAGGTATTCATCATATAACAGCGGGGAAAAAAAACCACAATCAAAATGATTGTGTTTAAAAAACCCATACAACATAACAAATCAGAATTCAGAACTCCGTAAACTTAACTTACTTTCCATGACGTCGAAGGATATCCTATGAACAGCTTACACTCTGTTGTGCTGTTATTACTTTCAGCCCGCCACTTTCTGAAAGAAAACCTCCATCGTTTTGAAAAACATGTTACATACAATAAATGCCTTCTCGCTCTCTACCACACGTTTCCACAAGGCCAAATCATGTCAGAGCCATTTATAACTCTTGGAATTCTTGTAAGCCAATCCCGTCATGTTGTATTTCCGCAACTTTCACAATTAAAATGTTGAAGATCATTTTCACAATCCTGGACTAGTAATATCTTCCCCTTCTTGCTCAGTCATGTTCTACATTTCCTATGACACTGATACTGCTTACTATGAAGCAGACTTACACTACCTCTATGACTACTACAATTATTTAATTCTCTACATCACTTTTAATCACAAAGCAATGTAAAGCAGTAGACAGCATTGCAGACTTACATTCCCTCTACTCTATGTTTTGATTGGCTGTTTCAATTAGCTTATAAAAAGAAACAGTTTTTCTGAACTCATTCAAAGTGCACTTATTTCTCCATGACGTCCAGTCTTATGGGCAGAAGTTATGTCTCTGAACTACACTTATCCTCAAGGCCAAATCGTGTAGGAGCCATTAGAACTTCTTGAAATTCCTCAGAGCACATCCCGAGATTCTTTCCCTAAAATTTTGGTTTAAAAACACCAGGTAAGAGTTTTTAAGGTCATACGGCAATTTTTTTTTTTTAAATTAAAACAGAATCATTGCAGAATGACCAGCCATTTCTAGACTTTAAATAAGCTGTGTAATGTCCTGATGTTATTGAAGGACCATCATGATATATAATTGCTGCAGTTACAAAAGTCCTTCCTGATATTGACAACTGTGAAGCCACAACATTTTTAATTAAAGTTGTCAATTTTGTTCCATCAGGCCTACATCGTTGGAACATTAAAATGACATACTGGCCATATGTTCGTATAAATAATGTGGACATCATTGCAGACTTACATTGGCTACACTCCATGTTGTGATCAGCTGCTTTTACTAGCTTATTAAAGGAGACTGATTTACTGTCTGGCAAAGTTAAATATATAAATCTTTCTGAGTCTACACTAGTAGTACTTGATACCCTACAGTTCTCGCAGTCATGCTGCCATTGATAAGAACCCAAAAACTGAAAGGGTCTTGACTCAAAAACTCAGCAAGGCTGAGCCAAACTATACTAAAGAAACAAAACAATTGCCAATACTGAGAAACTAGATTACAGTTTTCTTTTAACCTGAAAAGAAATTGGTTATCATGAATATAACATGGAAAACCTGCTTTATAAATTGCAACATATGATTTTATTGCTTATAAAAAGAATTTAGATTTTTTCTTATTTTTTGTGCATGGGAAAACAAACAGACTTTGTACAATGATATACAACACTGAAATATAAATACACAAACGTTTTTTTACACGCTGTCAAAATCAAACATTCTTGGCCATACATTCATACTCCAACTCAAAACACACTCATACTAGTCCCGGTGTCAACAATATAAAACAGAAAAAATTAATTAACCATTAGTTAAACATGCACTTTGCAAATCTTTTCACAGTTCAAAAAACACAAAAGTGTTCCTCGCGTTGTTAAATGGTTGATGGTAGAATTTTTAAGTGTGACCCGGGACCGGGTCGGTCGACGCGTTTCAAACCCTGTAAATGCCAGGGTTCTCCTCAGGACCAATTGTTAACTATAAGAAGAAAAAAGCGTAGCTTTAGACTCCAAATCTGGCTTAAGAGAATGGTGCCACCCCTACCACACACCTTACTCCCCTCAGCCTACCTCAATTCTTGGGTTCAAGGCTCAGAAAAACGATGGGGCAATCAATTTAGTTTTCTTCCCAACATCATTGGAGGGGCTGAAATGAGACACATATAACCTCTGTTTTAGAATTCATACACCATGCGTTCCGTTTTAGAATTCATACATCATACATTCCATACAAGCTCACACACGAGCGTTTACCACTGGGCTTACCTGCTTGTGAAGCGGGTTCTAACTTGGAACTCCTGCTTCTTATTAATTCGCTGGGGCACCGCTGGGTAGGTGCAAGGTAATGTGTTTAACCCGCTACTGAAAGGGAACAAAACAGCGCGTTTTAGTGCTGGATTCCCTGCACCTCGCTGGAACTGGCTCTGTTAGACTAGACTAATCTCTAGCCTTCTTACCGCTATTTTTCATAGTAGACCTCCTCACAGTGGACTAGGTTCAGCTCCTTCGGTGTCCTCGAGTGTTGTGTTGGTAGTCAGATTTACTTCCTGTAGGTGTGGTTTCGCCCACTGGAATTGTGGGACATGTAGTCTTGTAAATAGGACGCATAGAATGATGTAAAAATTGGGACTCATTGAGATGTGTAAGAGCCACTTATATGTTGGGTTTGTATATTTCAGAGATCTCATTTAACCCCTTAAATGTTAAATTTCATTATTAACAGTGCCTAACGTTGACTTAAACGTGCATCCAGATCACCTCCTCGTGGGTCCCTTTCAATTTTTGATAGTACTGTCCATTTTAGCTCATCCTTTTCATGATTTTTGCTTAGCCAATGGTTCACTAGCGGGGCATTCACCACTTCTTTGCGGATTCTTGACTTATGCTGCGTTATTCTTTGTCTTACTTCCTGCGTGGTTTTTCCTATGTATAACATGGGGCAGGGGCAGACGATGGCATACACCACATTTTTTGTCTTACAATTGGTGAAGATATCATGTTTCCAATTGATATTTTCAAATGTAAAAAGTGAATTTTCGATTGTGTCGTCGCAACATGTGCAAGTGCCACATTTATGATGTCCTGATGTAGGAGGTAATCCAAAGAGACTTCTCAGAGTGGGGGCTTTTTCAATTGGGAGAGCTGCTCTCACGATGTGGTTGGCCACACTTTTCTCCTTTTTATATGCAAATAATGGAAGTGTTGCAAAATCCTCATGTAGATCTTTAAGCAGATGCCAGTTGGATGTTATTAATTTACGATGTTGATTTGCCGCTGGGCAAAAGGTTGAAACGCAAACCAATCTTTTTAGATCGGTTTTAACTTTCCTCTCCAACAGGGCTTCACGTGGCGTCCACCATGCTCTTTTGATGGAATTTTTTAATAGTTTTTTGGGGTAACCTCTTTGAAGTAAACGTTCTTTCAGTTTGTCTGCATGTTCAAAATAATCTTCTTTCTTTGAGCAATTCCGGCGGATCCTAAGGAATTGCCCATAGGGTAGATTTTGTCTCATACTTCGTGGATGGTTACTCGAAAAATGTAAGGCCTTGTTTCGGTCCGTCGGTTTCCGAAACAACGTGGTGGAGAGGCCTCCTTCAAATGGCTCCACTTTGACATCTAAGAATGTAATGGATGTATTTGATGCTTGACAACTGAATTTGATATCATTTGTTCGCGAGTTTAACCATACCACAAAATTGTCAAGCGTCTCTTGTCCCCCAGTCCAAATTAAAAAGACATCGTCAATGTAACGCATGTAGTTGGAAATGCAATCAATGTAGGGATTGTCCTTATATACCAATTTTTCTTCATATAATCCCATGAACATAATGGCTAATTCCGGGGCAAATGGGCATCCCATCGCTACTCCTTTGGTTTGATAAAAAAATTCCGAATCAAAGGTAAAAAAGTTTTTGCGTAAGGCAAATGTTGCCAATTCAAGGATGAACTCGGTGGGCACTTGACGTTGTCTCCCTCTATACCCAGATCCCCCAGGAACAGGCTCTGGAAACACTGGCAGTTTTCTTAGAAACAAGAGAGAGACCAATGAGAGTGCCCACCGAGTTCATCCTTGAATTGGCAACATTTGCCTTACGCAAAAACTTTTTTACCTTTGATTCGGAATTTGCATTTTCCCCGGAATTAGCCATTATGTTCATGGGATTATATGAAGAAAAATTCGTATATAAGGACAATCCCTACATTGATTGCATTTCCAACTACATGCGTTACATTGACGATGTCTTTTTAATTTGGACTGGGGGACAAGAGACGCTTGACAATTTTGTGGTATGGTTAAACTCGCGAACAAATGATATCAAATTCAGTTGTCAAGCATCAAATACATCCATTACATTCTTAGATGTCAAAGTGGAGCCATTTGAAGGAGGCCTCTCCACCACGTTGTTTCGGAAACCGACGGACCGAAACAAGGCCTTACATTTTTCGAGTAACCATCCACGAAGTATGAGACAAAATCTACCCTATGGGCAATTCCTTAGGATCCGCCGGAATTGCTCAAAGAAAGAAGATTATTTTGAACATGCAGACAAACTGAAAGAACGTTTACTTCAAAGAGGTTACCCCAAAAAACTATTAAAAAATTCCATCAAAAGAGCATGGTGGACGCCACGTGAAGCCCTGTTGGAGAGGAAAGTTAAAACCGATCTAAAAAGATTGGTTTGCGTTTCAACCTTTTGCCCAGCGGCAAATCAACATCGTAAATTAATAACATCCAACTGGCATCTGCTTAAAGATCTACATGAGGATTTTGCAACACTTCCATTATTTGCATATAAAAAGGAGAAAAGTGTGGCCAACCACATCGTGAGAGCAGCTCTCCCAATTGAAAAAGCCCCCACTCTGAGAAGTCTCTTTGGATTACCTCCTACATCAGGACATCATAAATGTGGCACTTGCACATGTTGCGACGACACAATCGAAAATTCACTTTTTACATTTGAAAATATCAATTGGAAACATGATATCTTCACCAATTGTAAGACAAAAAATGTGGTGTATGCCATCGTCTGCCCCTGCCCCATGTTATACATAGGAAAAACCACGCAGGAAGTAAGACAAAGAATAACGCAGCATAAGTCAAGAATCCGCAAAGAAGTGGTGAATGCCCCGCTAGTGAACCATTGGCTAAGCAAAAATCATGAAAAGGATGAGCTAAAATGGACAGTACTATCAAAAATTGAAAGGGACCCACGAGGAGGTGATCTGGATGCACGTTTAAGTCAACGTGAGGCACTGTTAATAATGAAATTTAACACAGCCGTGAAGGGGTTAAATGAGATCTCTGAAATATACAAACCCAACATATAAGTGGCTCTTACACATCTCAATGAGTCCCAATTTTTACATCATTCTATGCGTCCTATTTACAAGACTACATGTCCCACAATTCCAGTGGGCGAAACCACACCTACAGGAAGTAAATCTGACTACCAACACAACACTCGAGGACACCGAAGGAGCTGAACCTAGTCCACTGTGAGGAGGTCTACTATGAAAAATAGCGGTAAGAAGGCTAGAGATTAGTCTAGTCTAACAGAGCCAGTTCCAGCGAGGTGCAGGGAATCCAGCACTAAAACGCGCTGTTTTGTTCCCTTTCAGTAGCGGGTTAAACACATTACCTTGCACCTACCCAGCGGTGCCCCAGCGAATTAATAAGAAGCAGGAGTTCCAAGTTAGAACCCGCTTCACAAGCAGGTAAGCCCAGTGGTAAACGCTCGTGTGTGAGCTTGTATGGAATGTATGATGTATGAATTCTAAAACGGAACGCATGGTGTATGAATTCTAAAACAGAGGTTATATGTGTCTCATTTCAGCCCCTTCAATGATGTTGGGAAGAAAACTAAATTGATTGCCCCATCGTTTTTCTGAGCCTTGAACCCAAGAATTGAGGTAGGCTGAGGGGAGTAAGGTGTGTGGTAGGGGTGGCACCATTCTCTTAAGCCAGATTTGGAGTCTAAAGCTACGCTTTTTTCTTCTTATAGTTAACAATTGGTCCTGAGGAGAACCCTGGCATTTACAGGGTTTGAAACGCGTCGACCGACCCGGTCCCGGGTCACACTTAAAAATTCTACCATCAACCATTTAACAACGCGAGGAACACTTTTGTGTTTTTTGAACTGTGAAAAGATTTGCAAAGTGCATGTTTAACTAATGGTTAATTAATTTTTTCTGTTTTATACTGTTGACACCGGGACTAGTATGAGTGTGTTTTGAGTTGGAGTATGAATGTATGGCCAAGAATGTTTGATTTTGACAGCGTGTAAAAAAACTTTTGTGTATTTATATTTCAGTGTTGTATATAATTGTACAAAGTCTGTTTGTTTTCCCATGCACAAAAAATAAGAAAAAATCTAAATTCTTTTTATAAGCAATAAAATCATATGTTGCAATTTATAAAGCAGGTTTTCCATGTTATATTCATGATAACCAATTTCTTTTCAGGTTAAAAGAAAACTGTAATCTAGTTTCTCAGTATTGGCAATTGTTTTGTTTCTTTGCCATTGATAAGAAAGCGCAAACAGCTGATCTACATCTACACCTTCAGCATGCAATACATCAAGCATATACATTAAAAACTCCTGACAATCTTGCTGAATATTTTGAGAGAATTGTGTTTGGCCTGAACATCTGTCTAACAGATTTCGAATTTCAGACACACTTTCTATGTTTGTTCTATCAGTGCTACATTTTTCTAAGACAGAATTTAACAAATTGCAAAATCTTTGATCAGAATTGACCACAATCTCTTCTTTTACATTTTCTAGAGAAAACAAAACATTAACCACTACATTAGCATAGCAGTTGACACCAGAACTGTTTTCAAATTGAAAACCAACAACATCTTCAACAGAATCCTTTTTGTTTCTGCTTATAATTTCAGGTTCATCGACTTTTCGTCTTTTTGCTACAACCTCCCCAGTATTGGTCACATTTCTTCGTTTCCGGCCTACCACACGTTTCTCAAACAAAGGATATTGAGGCAAATGTGGCGCATACTCTCTTCTTAACCTATTGTATTCCTTAACACAATCTAGATCCGCACAAATGTTTGTGACATCACACTCAATCAAGTACAATCCCGATAAAGTTCTAACTCGTGACAATGCCACATATGCCATACCCTCCTTGAACACAGAACTGCCAATATTCACCAATGCACTGTCTACACTTAAACCTTGCGATTTATGGATTGTCACCGCATATGCCAAGCAAACAGGAAACTGCTTACGGCGAACATATACGTCTTTTACAAGCAAAAATCTAGCAGAACAACGACCAATTAGCTGTACTTCCTCAATGCCATCAAATTTAATTTTTAAAAATTCAATTCCATCTCTATTTCTGTATTTTACAAAATCAACAACATTACCCATTGATCCATTTACCAGACCTCTTTCAACATGTAAATTCCTTCTTAAAATTATACGGCAGTTCAAGCACACATTCAGAGTCTTTTCAAAACCTGCAGTTTTAGATATACTCTTCTCTAATGAATCCAATTTTGTTTTCAGATTCTCAGACAAAATAATTGTTGATCCCATATGCTCTACTCTGTCAATAGCTTCCAGTTTCACAATCTCTTGCTTTTCTAAATGCAACATTTTGTGGTTGAATTTGGCACATTCTGCAAGAGTTGGCATCAAACATATTCCAGATTTCTTCTCAGTAATTTTCTGAAAAATATTCTCAGGCACAACATCTTGTTCTGGATATAAATTTGACAGTAATCGTGCATGTAAAGCTTCTTTCCCATGCTCGGTCACTTTTCCAATTCTAACATCTTGTAGAATAGTCTTGTAAACTTCATCCTTCGCCTGACGCATATTTTCATGCAGTTCAGCATAATTGAAGTTTAACCATATATTGACGTTGCCAATGCTCCCTAGGCACTTCCTGGTATCTTCATGCGTGAGCATTTTGAACACCGGTTGCCCTTTCACTGGTGTCAGCTGCAGAAGATCTCCAAAAACAATGATGTGTTTGCCACCAAATAACACATCATACTCTGTTTTGAGAACTTCTTGCATTCTCAAATGCACAAAGGCAAGCATGACATTGGAAACCATGCTTACTTCGTCAATGATAAGAAGTTTCATTTTCCTCAAGATTCTTGAAACTTCACAACAAGCATCTCCAGATAGCTTGTGGTATTGTAATTTGTTGTCATGCTCCACTGGCAGCATCAGTAAACGATGTAAAGTAATCCTTTAATGTTATGTGCTGCCAGTCCAGTTGGAGCGGTGACAACACAAGACAGCGATGACTCTGTCCTTTCCTGCAAATAACATGAAATTGCTTTAACAAGGAAACTTTTTCCAGTTCCCGCTTCTCCACTCACGTACAGTCGGACAGGCTTCAACGACGTACATGAGCACTCTTTCTTGTCATGACTTAATCCATGATCAATTTGCATGGTAACTTCGTCATATATTTTCCTCTGCTCAACGTTGAGTTGTCTTTCCAACTCTTCTAAGTTAACCGCATCCTCCTGAGCATGTGCCATGGCTCTTTCCACTTCATTCATAGCAGTGGCAGCTTAATTTTCGATAACAGGTTCTCCTAGTGGATCCTGACTCAATGAAGCAGAACTCTGACTGTCCTGAGAACTGTCTCTGGCAATCTCGGCTGCAATCGTTGCTTCCTGCTCAATTTCCGCATTCAACATTTCTACGTATTTGGGAAAAGCAGGACATTCTATGGTCTCCTTGGCAGCATTGAAAGAGTCTTCGTAACAGAGGAAATCTCCAAGCAGTTCCTCTTCTGCACGCCAAGGCTTGAAAAGTTGCAAAAGTGCTAAATAGAAAAACTCCTTTTTTTCAGGAGATTCGCCACTCAATTTTCGATGGTTTACCAAGTGGCATTTTCTTTGCTTGACCAGACATCCCTCACTTCCTATTACAGCATACACTCCTTTCTCAGTATCTTCTTTGATGTTCCTCTTGAATATGTAACTTTGAAGAACCTCATACAGACAAACATTCTCGAGGTGACTGCTTCGATTTGGATAATATGTATCCAACATGTTTGTCTTCAAAATGTCGGTACTGTTTGGCTCCTTTTCCGCCAAATACTCAATTTCCCGCACAGGTTTGAGAACTCGATTACGCGTTGCAGCAAGACCAAGACTCGCCCAAACGATACTCCTGGACTTGGCATAGAGACTTGCTGAAGACAACCGGTCAGAACATTCGTAAGCTCCGATTTCTCGATGCGACAACATCTTCAGACTGAAACTGTACAACTTCTTGCTGAGGCTCTTTTCATGGGAAATGTCTTCCCACATATCCTTCAATTCTGTCTTCTCTTTTTTGGTGATGTAAGATGTCACATACCGAGCCACAGCCATACAGTTATCAGCCACAAACTGTATATCCATGTTAGCATTCCACATGGACAAAATCACCGGGTTGTAGTCGTTGATGTACTTAGACTCTTCGTTCCTCTTCAAATTGTATGTGTTTTTAGGTGATTTCTTCATCACATTATGTCGCAGCGAAGACATCAAACTGTTCACTCTTCCTTTAGAAATCACCGGTCGTGGAAAGCCGAAACGACATTTGGTGTAGAACTTGTCCTTGTTTCGGAATTTACGACGACAGTACTTTCCACATCGATGGCTTTGGAAACGTAGAACTTTTTCTCTTAGGCTTTTCTTCTCCTTTGCGTTTGGAACAGCACACGTAGAATACTGTTGTATGAAACTCATCACTGAGTCTTCTGGATCCGTTCCAAATTTAGGTGCATCCTTGATCCACAGCAACATATGTATATGAGGAGCACCTCTTGCTTGGTACTCCTTTCTCCAGAAGAAATCCAACACCTCTCCAAGAGGTGGATTCTTCTTATTCATGATGAAAGACATCATAGCTTCAAATCTATGATTGAAGTACCTACATACATTGACTGGATCCAAAGAGCACAGTTCTCCGGGTGTCTTGAATTCGATGTTTTCTATGTTAGCATTTGCTTCTCGTAGAAATTCAAGTAAGTCTTCCCAGCCATACTCGGCACAGCTCAGAGTGAGGAACCATGTGGGAGTTCCTAAGTTCCTCAGCATACATTTTAAATCATCATGACGACGGTACCTGTACTCATTAGTACCACGCTGACACGCCATGAGATTAATCAGGTGAGAATCCAAAATACTGTCTTGGACATTGACTTTATCCATAAAGTCACTTGCCGAGATGTTTTGCATGTGTATACCACTTTTCAAGATGTGGTTCACTGCATATGACAGTCCAGACAGATCGCTTTCAAACAGGAGATGAAACAAATAGGGAATGCATTGTCGAAACCTAGCATCTCCTGCATACAATCGCAAAGTCCGGTATTCAGAAGCAGGAATTTGATGAGGTCGCTCATCATATCTTCCTCCCTGACCTGTTGGAAAAAGCTGTGGGAAACACCGAGCTTCCAAACTTTCCTCCCAAACACTAATGGGACTCCCTTTGGCTTGTTTCATTTGAAACAACTCAATAGCATTCCCCATGACTTCCTTGGAATGCAAAGGATGAACACTATAATGTTCATATATTTCTTCACTAGTAGAGGGTTCTACTTTCTCAATTTGACCAGCACACAAATCGCTATCCTCTTCCTCACTTACTTCCTCTTCTGCAACATATACATTCTTATAGTATTTATTATTTTTTTTCAAATACAATGTTGCCTTTTTAACTTTCCTAACATCCACTAAATCTTGCCATATTTTCTTATTCTTTGTCGGAACCCCATTAACTAAGATAACCAGAGGTTCCTCTTCCACTTTTTCTACTCCAATTGTGTTAATGTTTTTCTTCAAATCTAGAGGCAAATAAACAACTCTTCCCTTTAATCCTCTCTGTAAATCTGATGGAGGCAATTTCCCTGTCTTTGGCTCCATTCTTACAATAGCCTGAAAGGGATGGATACTTTGAATCAAAATAGATTCATAAGTATTTAAATCCTTTAGTTCAGAAGGAATCTCAACCAATTCCAGATTATTATGAACTGCTCTAGCAGGCATCTGGTTTTGATTTAATTTGTTACAACAATAAGTACACACACGTTGATCCAATCCCAAATCAAAACAATTTTCTACCATCAAATATGTTGTGAAATCCTTCCATTCACTATTATTTTCCCTTTCACTTTTTGCATATAAATCCACTAACTTAGTCTGATTCTTATAATAAGTGCGTCGACAACACACACAAGTGAAATTTGGCCTCTCACTTGATTTGACCTGAAACGTCGCAATTTCCCTCTGGAAATTATCTGTACTGGAAACCTGTACACTATCTTCCACATTACCCGCTTCTCCTGGGTCAATTTCAACATTCTCCTCTTTACTTCCAAAGTAACAAAACTCAATTTCTTCACATATATTCTTCACATCTATTTCAGAACCATGCAAAAGAGCAGCACATAATTGTTTAAGCATAATTGCTGGACTCTTAGCATAATACAACATTCTAACTAATTTCCTCACTTTATTATGATGCACTGCTAGCATCCTGAAATGATGAAAAACACTCTGGCATACTCTCCTGGAAAGACAAGCCAGTGAATGACCATGCAAACCTGTCACTTCTCTCACTCTGCAAGGATCTAATTCTTGCAACAACTTCATTTTCTGCTTCAAACTTTTCTTATTAAATGACCGTACAAAATCACAAAGCAAATTGATGGAATCCTGTCGCACACTGCAAATACTACTACACTTCCAGGTGTACACAGGACCCTTAGGATGTCTTCCTAAAACCTCATTACCTAACACCTCTTCTGCCTCTGTTGTCACAAGTTTTTCTTTTTCAACTGGACAACCATCTTTCACTTCATAAGCTCGACCACTGGTGTCAACTGCATGCACCAAATCATTATCCTGGAAATAACTCTCCTCATTAAAAAATGCCTCACAGCTTGAACTATGCATCCATTCTCCAGAAAAAACTTCACAAAAATTACTACGATTAACTATTCTCTTCCATCTACTATTTCTTTTGAAATCATAAATTGCCTTGTTTAGCTTCCTAATTCTATTGATAATCAAAATAAATAACTTACGTTTAATTTCAAATGCCTGATCAATAACTTTCTCAACTTTTTTTTTTCTCT
Organism: Lissotriton helveticus; assembly: GCF_964261635.1. Taxonomy (NCBI): domain Eukaryota; kingdom Metazoa; phylum Chordata; class Amphibia; order Caudata; family Salamandridae; genus Lissotriton; species Lissotriton helveticus. The sequence continues at coordinate 1,315,729,750 of NC_136061.1, forward strand.
TATAAAAAACCACTTTCTGTTGACCTTTCTTAATATTTTTTAACAAATTGCCAATTATCCTGTTGCGGAACATTCGTTTACGAATGTCCCTAAACTGTTGTTTCCTTCTACTATCATGCACAGAGTTATCTCTTGCTCTAGCAGTAACATTTTTCATTGGCCTTTCCTTTCCGTTTGAATTGCTTCTCTTTTTCTGGACTGAAACATTTTCTGTAGTAATATTTTTTTTACTACAGATATTTCTTATGAATGTTTTTGTACTCTTACCCGGTGCTTTCTTGGTGACTTGACAAATCTTTTTGTTAGAGGACTGCTGCTTTTTTTCATTGACCTGCTGTCTTTGACGTTTTGCAGCCTTTCTCAGTCTTTCTTTGGTTGGCATGGTGAAATCTTGAAATGATCTGCAGTTGAATCTGTGGTAAAATATATTAAAAAATGTTATTAACCACTATTACCCAACAGTAAATCAATAACAGTAATCAAAAACTTAAAACACTACTTGACATTTTTACATAGAAGATTTTTTAGTCCTTGGCAAATTTAGAATACAGAAATAGCAGAAAAGAAATGGAATTTATATTCATTTTACCTGTGCTATTTTATATGTGAATCTGATCTAATTTTATGAGCATATTTTAATATTTTATTGAAGACACTACACATAACCTGTTTTTGAAGGTGTCTTTATTTTTAAATTAAACGGTTTACATTTTTACTTTTTATTTATTATACATTTTTAAAATAAATGTTTATAGTTCCATAGGCTCAAGCACGTCAGCTTCCCATCCTATGTCATATAATTCTGACGAATCTGCATCCTCATCACGTTCTTCTTCATCCTCAGGATTTAAATCATCCAAGGGATCAACATCCACTGATGTTTCAATTACGAGTTCAATGATGAGGTCGAAATCAACTGATTGCTGATTGTCGCTCATGTTGATATTGTCTTTATCTTTAAAGAAAGATAACAACAATGAGATGTTGTAGAGTAAGAGACAAATCTCAGAGATTATAATAGTAAAATTGTTTAACAAGAGTAACATTTTGCAGCTATTATTTAGCCATGTCCAGCGATGCTGAGCAGGTGAAGCCTATGTCTAATTTCTCACTGAACAGGACTCATCTCTTCTTAACCTTGGATAAGCCTCACCGGCTCTGTGTCCCCTGCACATACTTAAATGTAAAGGGACAGATTTATGTTAACTGGCACATCCCCAGGCATGCACCAGTTAACGTGCACCGCTGCTCTGCCACCCATGGTGTGCCGCATTTACAATCAGATAGGAGAAAGCTGCGTCAAAACCCTGCGCCTGCTTGAAGCAGGCATAGGTCTTGACGCAACATTGTGGAGATGGGGCACCCCTGAGCCTTGCTGGAGCTGCATCGCACTTGCGATACAACTCCAGCAATGCGCCACCTTAACGGCACAGATGCGTCACGCATCTGTGCCATTTTTGCCCCATGCTGCGCCGCATTGTAAATGCAGCACACCATGGGTGGCGGAACAGCGGCACAGGATAACTGGCACATCCCTGGTGATGCGCCAGTCATCATAAATCTATCCCTAAGCTTCTTATCTTGTTAGAGATAAACTGCCATATGTATCATCAAAATATTTTGCATTCCCTAAATAGCGAATTTTAAGGAATAAATAGCGATTCTTTACCATTCCTAATTTGCAATGAGCAAATTGCTAATTGCAAATTACTCATTCATTTCCATGGGCCAGGAGGCCCATAGGAATGAAGGTGCAATTTGCGATTAGCAATTAGCTCATCGCAAATTAGGAATTTTTCCAAAGGTGCAGGGGTGTCTCAAGAACACCCTGCTGCACCCCTGAAAAAGAAATTTGGGGGCATATGGCGCACATACATGCCCTAAGGGCATGTATGGGCATCATATGGCACCTTTTGTTTTTTTGAAAAAAAGCTTTTTGAAAAGAATTTGCAAATTACCACCAACTAGAAGTTGGTGGTAATTTGCAAATCCTTAATGGCATTTTTTGCATATTTTTTGTTTGATACATTGCATTTAAGGAATCGCAAAATTTGCAAATCCTTAAGTGCAATCGCAAAATAAGGAATAGCAAATTTTGCTATTCCTTATTTTGCATCAAACTTGTTTGATACATACCATTTGTCTAATTAGCATTCGCAAAGGCCGAAATTCGCAGAATTTTGGCCTTTGCGAATGCTAATTAGCTTGATACATATGGCCCCAAGTGAGGCCTGTCTTGCAACATGGTGCATCTTTTGCATCACTGCTGCATCGGTTTCATGTGGCACGGTTTTTTTACACCGACACATCTGCCTAAATGCATCAATTTGTAATTTTGTCGCCTCATAGCAAATCTTTTGCACCGCCGCTGCATCAGAAAAGTGACCAAAGTGGCGCAAAAGAGGCATACACCTATCATAAATCTGTCCCTAGCATTTTAAATGATTAATTCAGGATGACGATAAGGTGTGGCCTATCCAGAGGTTTGTTTAAGGTGAGGCCTACTCAGGATTGCAGATGAAAGTTACGCTTGATGAAGAATACAGAGGAGATAATACATGTAAAGGTCTACCAATGAAGTAAGTGATGTCCACTTCATTGCGCCAGTCATCATAAATGTATCCCTAAGCTTCTTATCTTGTTAGAGATGAACCGCCATATGTATCATCAAACTATTTTGCATTTCCTAAATAGCGAATTTTAAGGAATAAATAACGATTCTTTACCATTCCTAATTTGCGATGAGCAAATTGCTAATTGCAAATTACCCATTCATTTCCATGGGCCAGGAGGCCCATAGGAATGAAGGTGCAATTTGCGATTAGCAATTAGCTTATCGCAAAATAGGAATTTTTCCAAGGGTGCAGTGGTGTCTCAAGAACACCCTGCTGCACCCCCTGAAAAAGAAATTTGGGGGCATATGGCGCACATACATGCCCTAAGGGCATGTATGGGCGTCATATGGCACCTTTTGTTTTTTGGAAAAAAAGCTTTTTGAAAAGAATTCGCAAATTACCACCAACTAGAAGTTGGTGGTAATTTGCAAATCCTTAATGGCATTTTTTGCATATTTTTTGTTTGATACATTGCATTTAAGGAATCGCAAAATTTGCAAATCCTTCAGTTCAATCGCAATATAAGGAATATCAAATTTTGCTATTCCTTATTTTGCATCAAACTTGTTTGATACATACCATTTGTCTAATTAGCATTCACAAAGGCCGAAATTCGCAGAATTTCGGCCTTTGCGAATGCTAATTAGCTTGATACATATGGCCCCAAGTGAGGCCTGTCTTGCAACATGGTGCATCTTTTGCATCACTGCTGCATCGGTTTCATGTGGCACGGTTTTTTTACACCATGACACATCTGCCTAAATGCATCAATTTGTAATTTTGTCGCCTCATAGCAAATCTTTTGCACTGCCGCTGCATCAAAAAAATGACGCACAGTGGCGCAAAAGAGGCATACACCTATCATAAATCTGTCCCTAGCATTTTAAATGATTAATTCAGGATGACGATAAGGTGTGGCCTATCCAGAGGTTTGTTTAAGGTGAGGCCTACTCAGGATTGCAGATGAAAGTTACACTTGATGAAGAATAGAGAGGAGATAATACATGTAAAGGTCTACCAATGAAGTGATGTCCACTTCATTGCGCCAGTCATCATAAATGTATCCCTAAGCTTCTTATCTTGTTAGAGATGAACCGCCATATGTATCATCATACTATTTTGCATTTCCTAAATAGCGAATTTTAAGGAACAAATAGCGATTCTTTACCATTCCTAATTTGCGATGAGCAAATTGCTAATTGCAAATTACTCATTCATTTCCATGGGCCAGGAGGCCCATAGGAATGAAGGTGCAATTTGTGATTAGCAATTAGCTCATCGCAAATTAGGAATTTTTCCAAGGGTGCAGGGGTGTCTCAAGAACACCCTGCTGCACCCCCTGAAAAAGAAATTTGGGGGCATATGGCGCACATACATGCCCTAAGGGCATGTATGGGCGTCATATGGCACCTTTTGTTTTTTGGAAAAAAAGCTTTTTGAAAAGAATTCGCAAATTACCACCAACTAGAAGTTGGTGGTAATTTGCAAATCCTTAATGGCATTTTTTGCATATTCTTTGTTTGATACATTGCATTTAAGAAATCACAAAATTTGCAAATCCTTCAGTGCAATCGCAAAATAAGGAAAAGCAAATTTTGCTATTCCTTATTTTGCATCAAACTTGTTTGATACATACCATTTGTCTAATTAGCATTTGCAAAGGCCGAAATTCACAGAATTTCGGCCTTTGCAAATGCTAATTAGCTTGATACATATGGCCCCAAGTGAGGCCTGTCTTGCAACATGGTGCATCTTTTGCATCACTGCTGCATCAGTTTCATGTGGCACAGTGTTTTTTACACCAGGACACATCTGCCTAAATGCGTCAATTTGTAATTTTGTCGCCTCATAGCAAATCTTTTGCACCGCCGCTGCATCAGAAAAGTGACGCACAGTGGCGCAAAAGAGGCATACACCTATCATAAATCTGTCCCTAGCATTTTAAATGATTAATTCAGGATGACGATAAGGTGTGGCCTATCCAGAGGTTTGTTTAAGGTGAGGCCTACTCAGGATTGCAGATGAAAGTTACGCTTGATGAAGAATACAGAGGAGATAATACATGTAAAGGTCTACCAATGAAGTAAGTGATGTCCACTTCATTGCGCCAGTCATCATAAATGTATCCCTAAGCTTCTTATCTTGTTAGAGATGAACCGCCATATGTATCATCATACTATTTTGCATTTCCTAAATAGCGAATTTTAAGGAACAAATAGCGATTCTTTACCATTCCTAATTTGCGATGAGCAAATTGCTAATTGCAAATTACCCATTCATTTCCATGGGCCTAGGAGGCCCATAGGAATGAAGGTGCAATTTGCGATTAGCAATTAGCTCATCGCAAATTAGGAATTTTTCCAAAGGTGCAGGGGTGTCTCAAGAACACCCTGCTGCACCCCTGAAAAAGAAATTTGGGGGCATATGGCGCACATAAATTTTAACAACATTCCTTTACCTCAAAAACGATTTTCAAGTCATAATTTGAAAACACTGCCCACGGGGAAATGACTTAAAATGTCCTTAAGACACATGAAAGTGTTTTTTTAAAGCCTTTGCAACTTTTTTGGGTCACTTTTAACATGGCTATGTAACTCAAACAGTCAAAATCTAAATTTACCATGCACAGGTGGGACCATATTTACAAGGAATGTGCTCCACCGGGAAAGGTCTTTTAATGTAATATGGGAAAAATGACATCAGAGACACTGAAATGCCTTATAAAGAAGCATACACCATTATGTCCTTGTCATAAATTTAAAAACCATTCCTTTTCCCCAAAAACGATTTTCAAATCATAATTTGAAAACACTGCACATGGGGAAATGACTTAAAATGTCCTTAAGACACATGAAAGCGTTTTTTGATTGCCTTTCCAGCATGGTTGGGTCACTTTTAACATGGCTATGTAACACAAACATTCAAAATCTAAATTTGCCATGCACAGGTGGGAGCATATTTACAAGGAATTTGCTCCACAGGGAAAGGTCTTACATTAAAATGGGAAAAATAACATCAGAGACACTCAATTGCCTTATAAAGAAGCATACACCATTATGTCCTTGTCATAAATATTAAAACCATTCCTTTTCCCCAAAAACGATTTTCAAATCATAATTTGAAAACACTGCACATGGGGAAATGACTTAAAATGTCCTTAAGACACATAAAAGCGTTTTTTGATTGCCTTTGCAGCATGTTTGTGTCACTTTTAACATTGCTATGTAACGCAAACATTTAAAATCTAAATTTGCCATGCACAGGTGGGAGCATATTTACAAGCAATTTGCTCCACAGGGAAAGGTCTTACATTAAAATGGGAAAAATAACATCAGAGACACTCAATTGCCTTATAAAGAAGCATACACCATTATGTCCTTGTCATAAATATTAAAACCATTCCTTTTCCCCAAAAACGATTTTCAAATCATAATTTGAAAACACTGCACATGGGGAAATGACTTAAAATGTCCTTAAGACACATAAAAGCGTTTTTTGATTGCCTTTGCAGCATGTTTGTGTCACTTTTAACATTGCTATGTAACGCAAACATTTAAAATCTAAATTTGCCATGCACAGGTGGGAGCATATTTACAAGCAATTTGCTCCACAGGGAAAGGTCTTACATTAAAATGGGAAAAATAACATCAGAGACACTCAATTGCCTTATAAAGAAGCATACACCATTATGTCCTTGTCATAAATATTATAACCATTCCTTTTCCTCAAAAACGATTTTCAAGTCATAATTTGAAAACACTCCACAGCTCCTATGCACAAAAAACCCTGTCAGTACTAATACTTCACATTTTCTCCAATTACAATTTCTCAAAGAAACAAAATCTATTTGTAAAACACTTGAGACAAAGCAACATTTGAAAAACACAACTTTCTTCATAATGTTCTCCTTAAAGCACACTATTCTCTATCTAAATTAAAGAAATCTTTTCTCACCTTAGCAAATACTTTGAGTTTCAAAACAGTCTCAGAAACACACCAATTTGTCTTCAGCAGAGCAAAAGGTATGCACTCCAGAGTCTGCAGCTATCAAAAGCACAGAAATGCTGTAATTCTTCACACATATCTCTCTCATGTCACCCAATCAAAACTCTTCCCTCACTTTTTTTCAAATCAAAACCCTTCCCCCCTCTGCCCTTTCTGCCTTTTTTGCATAGAAACCACCTCCTTGAAGGCCTCTGGTGTTTGCAAGTTCACACAACAATGTTGCAATTGAACTCTGAACTCTCAGTGCACCTCATATCCAGTGCATTCTTTCATTTAATGATTTTTTCTTGACCACTCAAAATACATCTTTCAAAGAACTCATCCATGCACCCTAACTTTCTGTTTTCAGCAATCAAAATCCACCAATCACTGTTACTGCTTCATTAACACAGAAACTCCACAGTTTTTTTCATTTTAAACTCTTATTTTTTCAACTGCCATTTCATTGCCACACTTCATCTGACTGCAGGAGAACCTTCTCTCACCATGTTTTCTGTCTGGATTGTTGGACATAGCTACATCTATTGGGCTCAGAGGTATGCTGAGAACAGGAATTTACCTAACCTCAATTTACAAGATGTGGAAATTAAGTGGTTTGGCCACAGAGGATTAAAATGTCACCAATTGATACCATTGGTGAAAACCTTTATGCATTTGCCAAAACCTGACCTGTTAATTGTGCACTGTGGAGGTAATGATTTGGGCACTTTGACTGGGGTAGGTCTGGAAATGCTTTTAAAGGACACCTTTGAGCAATTAATGGCACTTTTTCCTCAGACTGCCTTGGTATATTCAAATATATGCCAAAGACAGAAATGGAGGTGGTCAAACCAATTTTGTCCACAAATTGAGAAGTCGAGGAAGCATGTAAACAAATCTGTTTCAGCTTACATGAGAGACCATGGAATGGGCTCCCTGTACAACAATAACTTGCGTTACTACATGCAAGATATCTACAGAGGAGATGGAGTTCACTTCTCAGATGAGGGCAACAGAATTTTCATTCTGAATTTAAGACTGTGCATTGGTACCTACTTATAAGTACCTAAATGTACCATAAACCCAAAAGCTCTTCTCAGAGCTACCCTACATCTGATCACTCACAATTATTATTTTACTCTAACTTTTTTCACTAATTTTCAACAAAGTACGCTCCCTGGGACGCTACACGGTACGCGAACCGGTAGCTAACCTCGCTAAATTTTAAAAAAAATGTTTTTTTTTCGCACATATGGGCCTTCTCAGCCACCCTCAGAAAACCTAGGGGGTCAAGATAAGTCTACTGTGCCCCCTTCTACCCATTCTGAACATTATTTGCCCTCCATCTTGTATCTTAATTCGACCAAAACACAAAATGGTGGACTCCCGTAACGCTTAAGGTTCGCGTACCGGGGCGCTCGCCAGTTCGCGTACCGGGTCGCTCCCTGGGAAGCGCACCATCAAAAAAGGTGGGAAAGTAGTTTACAGAAAAGCGACTGGAGACACTTTCACCAAATATAGATTAGCTCATACTACATACCAATCCCTACCATTTTCACAAATTTGATTGAAATTCCATTTAACCATTTAGCCTGTACACCTCTCTAAATACCCTGAGGTAAATTACTTCACAAAACACATCTGAAGTGTTGGAATTGACAACCAATTAAAATGTTACTTTCATTTCCTACTTTTTTTACCTGACATTTGATTGGTTATGTACCTGAATATATATAAAGGAAGAGAGAGAAACACAGCCATTTTGACTACTACTTCCTGAACTACATTGCAAGATCATTTTCACTCACAACTTAAACTTGTTTTTAGAAGGTGAGATATTATTTTATAAATTTGAAAACATTTTCAGATAGTTATATACTATCCCTCTGTAAGAGTTAGACATTGAGAAAGGCTTCTTTATTATAATTATGGATTGATTTAGGTTTCTGTGGTATAATTATGAATTTACTTAGGCTTCTTCACAGGCACTTTTTAATAGTACTACTTCACGCCTGAAACCATACAGTGCCCATAGATTACTTCTCTGTTATAAACTCACAAGTACCTGTCTGAACTTAAACCCAACAGTGCCCTATCTCTACTGATATAATTATTTTTTATGCAAATTACAGCAAGAAAATGGAAGGAGAGCAGAATATTTCCTTCGAAATTGTTCTGGAGAACAACACAGAAAAAGATATTGAGGACAATGATGACTCAGATTTCATGGATGAATCACGGGACCATGAATTAGTTCAATGTGTAGAATCTGTGGATCATTTACTTCATTATGATGACGGTCAAATGTGGGAAGTTATGTTCACTCAACAAGAGGACATATCTGACAGTCAAATGTTAGACATTCTATTAAATTTTGAAAAACAATCCGAAAAATAAAATTATATGTAATATTAAAAAATTATTTGAGTCTTTAATCATTTTTATATGTAATTCATAAACTAGTGAAATGTTAGAAATGTTATTAAATTTTGAAACACAATTACAATAATAAATAATTGCTTAAAAAATAAAAAAATTAAAAAATAATCAACAAAACCAACAATCAATTAACATACAGTATTTGAAAAGTCTATCATTCTTTTTTCCTTATAGTACGCTGCCCAGAACGCTTCCCGGTTCGCGAACCGGGCGCTACCCACGCAAAAAAACAAAATTTTTTTTTTTCTTTTTTTGCCCCGCGGGGCCCTTTTAAAGCCTCCACATTAAACCTAGGGGGTCAGGGAGGATCTACTATGCCCCCTTATGGTAATTTCCCCCTTTGTTTTGGCCTCCTCTTGTCTCTCAATCCTACCGAGAGACAAGATGGCGGCCGCTCCGGACTGTTTAGAATGTTGACAGACACCGGAGAGCCAATCAGCTTCGCTACGCGAAGTTCCGTTACGCGTAAAGTCCGCGAACCGGAGCGCTGCCCGGTCCGCTGTTACAGATATATATCTTTTTTTGAACGTTAATTTCTCAAAATCCACTGAAGCACATATATTGAGACCTAGCAAAGGCACATCGGGCTACCAGTCCCTACAATTTTGCCAAGTTTCGTGGAAATCCATTCAGCCGTTCGGGCTAAAAGTGAGGCCAACCGCCCTATGGAAAACTCAATGTTAAAAACACGTTTTGGGACCCCCCTTTTTTCTCGGCCCCCCCCTTGACGACCCCCCCCCAAATTTCCAGGGGCTGCTCAGAAACAAAATGTTCCATTGTCCAGAAAATTTCAGCCAATTCCGTCCACAAACGCCAAAGTTATTAGACATAGAATTTTCAAAAAACCCATAGGGAAAAAATCCTAACTATATATACCTACTGGCGACCGCCAGTAGGTAATATATATATATATATATATATATATATATCCAGCAACCCACCATCGCAGTTCATGTCCGCTTCAGCCTGACGCGTTTCGTGTTTGAAAACACTTCCTCAAAGGCAGTTTATAAGGCACCACTCAATGTTCACGAACCTCGCCCACTTTTTTCTTTTTTTGCCCCGCGGGGCCCTTTTAAAGCCTCCACATTAAACCTAGGGGGTCAGGGAGGATCTACTATGCCCCCTTATGGTAATTTCCCCCTTTGTTTTGGCCTCCTCTTGTCTCTCAATCCTACCGAGAGACAAGATGGCGGCCGCTCCGGACTGTTTAGAATGTTGACAGACACCGGAGAGCCAATCAGCTTCGCTACGCGAAGTTCCGTTACGCGTAAAGTCCGCGAACCGGAGCGCTGCCCGGTCCGCTGTTACAGATATATATCTTTTTTTGAACGTTAATTTCTCAAAATCCACTGAAGCACATATATTGAGACCTAGCAAAGGCACATCGGGCTACCAGTCCCTACAATTTTGCCAAGTTTCGTGGAAATCCATTCAGCCGTTCGGGCTAAAAGTGAGGCCAACCGCCCTATGGAAAACTCAATGTTAAAAACACGTTTTGGGACCCCCCTTTTTTCTCGACCCCCCCCCAAATTTCCAGGGGCTGCTCAGAAACAAAATGTTCCATTGTCCAGAAAATTTCAGCCAATTCCGTCCACAAACGCCAAAGTTATTAGACATAGAATTTTCAAAAAACCCATAGGGAAAAAATCCTAACTATATATACCTACTGGCGACCGCCAGTAGGTAATATATATATATATATATATATATATATATATATCCAGCAACCCACCATCGCAGTTCATGTCCGCTTCAGCCTGACGCGTTTCGTGTTTGAAAACACTTCCTCAAAGGCAGTTTATAAGGCACCACTCAATGTTCACGAACCTCGCCCACTGGGCGTGGCCACACCTGTGGCACCATGGTCGTTGTAGAGTCTTGTATTTCTGCAATGAGTTGCCGTGCAGCGCTTCCCAATAATTAAGGACTTAATCCCCTAGTGGGTCGTGGTGCAGGGCGTGGGCATCATTAGACCTTCTTATCACAATAATCGGCACCTATTCCTTAAGCGTCGTCGTCGTTTTGGCGTTGTCGCAGGAGTGCTGTTGCCAACACCGGGGCATCTCCACGGCTCAGGCAAGCCGTCAATAATCCAATTCATGGGTTGCCTGTTTAGAGTGACGCCCGCAACAGGTAGGTATCAGCCATTCATCTTTATTGTGAGAGAGAGACACAGACACACAGACACACAGACACACAGACACACAGACGCACACGCACACAGACGCACACACACACAGCGTTTTTTGTTTTTTTTGCAGCCTGCATGTTTTGGTGCAGAACAAAGTGAAGAGTCGACATGGCGCACATCCCTATGTGCCATGCCTACAACCCACTGCCCTGGCATAGATCAGTCACCCCTTTAGCTGGGTGCCCTATGCCATTGGTGAGGGTACAGGTGCATGAGCCCTGTACCCCTACAGTGTCTAAGTCCATTCTTAGACATTGTAAGTGCAAGGCTGCCATTAAGAGTATATGGTGCTGGGAGCTTGTCATTACGAACACCACAGCACCATAATGGCTACACTGAAAACTGAGAAGTTTGGTATCAAACTTCTCAGCACATTAAACCCACACTGATGCCAGGGTGGGATTTGATGAGAAAAAGCACACAAAGAGCATCTTATAGATGCCCCCTGAAAAACGACCAGCCTCTGGTGGGTTCCCTGACTGGTACACACCAGCCTGCCACCACTAGACATGTTTCTGGACCACTAGGGTGGGAGCCTTCGCTCCCTGAGCCCAGACACAAAGCCTTTCCTGGGCAGAGGTGTTCACACCTCCCCCAGGGCAGGAAGAGCCATCTGTGGCAGGGGAGCTTCAAAGGCCTGGCATCCTTTGTAATGTGACCCACAGCCTCTCTTGCTATCAGGAGCAGGCCCCCTTCATGTCTCCCCTCCTTTTCAGCGGGAAGACAGGTGGGAAAAACTAGCCAGCCCAGAAGGTGTGCCCACCTCTGCCAACTCCGTTTCTCAGGTGGGGGTGGCAAGGTGAAGCCCACTCTTCGGTGCCCGCCATCTTGTACATGGCAGGCACTCCCCAATCAGGATTAGGGATTATGCTCACTCCCCCACTTGGGGTGAGCACACCATGGGTGTAGTCACCCTAAGGTCAGTAGCCCATTGGCTACTGACCTTGAGACCCCTAAAATGCCCCCTAAATACAGTATTTAAGGGGCAGCCCTGAACCAAGAAGGCAGATTCCGGAACCTAAGAAGAAAAAGGATGAAAGAAGACTCTCAGTAGAGGAGACCCCCCCAACCGTGAGTGGCCCGGAAAGACACCCCTGCACCCAGCTGCCCTGCACCCTGGTGAAAAAGCCCGAGGTGCATCTACGTCTCCTACCCCTCCAACTTAACTGCCCATTTGTTGGTTTCTCCCGAAAGTCTTGCTGGACCGAATCTGCTGCTGGAAACCAAAATCAAAAATCCCCATTGAAAACAACAGGCTACCCTACGCCAAAACAGCACCCTGCACCCAGCAGCCCCAGCGCCGCTGCAGGTGCACTTTGTGTGCTTAACTGGATCCCCCTTTGCCCTGTACCTAGCACCTGAAGCTTGGCTCCCACAACCTTGTGGCCTGCTCGTCAGCAGCCACCAACGGGAGGACCCCTATCGCCCATTGGATAACACTGGGCCTCACCACTCTGCACCCGGCCACCCTAGAGCTGCTTAGGGTGTAACAAGAGTGCATCCCTGACCCTGTTCGACCCCTGAGTCTACCCCAGAACCTCAACTCCCACCACCGGATACTTACCCGAAAACTGATAACACTATTTGCCTTCATAGGATAACATTGATTGTTTTTCTTGGAAAAGTTTTAAGTGTGGAGTTTGAAAAACCTAAAGAAATTCTTTAAAATTGTGCTATTTAACAAAAACGATTTTACTTACCTCTTTGCAGGAAATGTCCCAGAATCCTTCACCTTACAAGGGCAACACTCAATCCTCTTCCTTTAGAGGTTTCTATAGAGGAGGGTATCAAGGAAACAACTCCCAAGGTAGGGGTAACGGCGCCACACCCCATAACACCGCTTCCCCCAATAAGCATTGACTTGCCCAATTTCCCCCCGATTACTTAACACCTGTCAGGAAGACGTCAACAGTTTTCCTCCATTTGGCAGTTCATAACAACCGACAACTGGATAAAAGGACTTCTCCACCATGGTTATTGCCTGGAGCTCACTACCAACCCTTCAAACATTCCACCTCACTCTCACAAACAGTTGCCAGACCACTTACAGTTACTCAAACAAAAAGTGCAATCGCTCTTACTAAAGGGTTCCATAGAACAAATTCCATTACAGTACCAAGGTTCAGGGGTTTACTCTCTCTTTTTTCTATTCCCCAAGAAGGATGGCTCGTTAAGACCGATTCTGGCTCTCAGAATGTTAATCCAGTACTTACTGTCAGAACACTTCCGTATGGTAATGCTTTAACAGTTGCTTCCACTTTTACAGCAAGGCGATTTTATGTAAGACACATACTTTCACATTCCAATTCATCCAGCTTTGCAAACACCTCAGATTTGTAATAGCAGGCAAACATTACTGATTCAAAGTACTCCCATTCGGAGTAACTACTGTTCCCAGAGTCTTTACAAAATGCCTTGCAGTTGTGGCAGCTCACCTCAGAAGACAACACATTCACGTCTTCCTGTACCTGGAGGACTGGCTCATCAAAGCCAGCATGTAACACAAATGTCTGCAACGCATTCAGATCATGCCGGACCTACTCCACCAATTGGGTTTCACGGTCAATGCGCAAAAGTCTCATCTGCAGCCTTCACAGATACAGTCTTATCTGGGAGCCACTCTCAACACTCAAACAGCTCCAGCTTCTCCCAATGCAGGTAGAATTCACAACATCCAAACTCTGTTGCTTTAGTTTTAAGCCAACCAATCCTTGCCGGCCAGAACTTTCATGCAGCTGCTAGGGATGATTGTGTCATGCGTTGCAATAGGGTCCCATGCAAGACTACACATGCGCCCTCTACAAGACTGCTTAGAACGTCAGTGGAATCAGTCACAGGGTTCAATTAACCGATCTAGTGTTGGGAGACAGCCGCACCCATCGCTCTGTAGTGGTGGATCCTACAAAATGTATCCAATGGGCGGCCCTTCCAGCCACCCTCTTCCACAGATTGTGCTAAAAACAGACGCATCTCTTACAGGTTGGGGTGCCCATCTCCACGATTACACAATCCAGGGTCTCTGGAACAACAAGCACAAACATCCCCACATCAACTATCTAGAGCTCCTAGCATTATTTATAGCGCTGAAAGCTTTTCAGTCTCATCTCATAGGCAAAGTTGTTCTAGTCCACACGGACAACAGGACAGCTATGTACTATATACAAGAACAAGGACACACACACACTCCAACTGTCATGCCTCTCTCAGAGCACTTGGAGCTGGGCAATCTATCTCAGGATTCATCTTCTGGCAGAGCACCTTCCAGGAGGAAACAATCAAATTGCCGACCTCCTCAGCAGAAAGAGGCAGCAAATACACGAGTGGGAACTTAATCCCCAAGTTCTCCTTCAATACTTTCAACAATGGGGATTTCTACAAATAGTAGTTCCACATCAAAAGCTGCATCTCACCTTCAGCCTTCTCACTCAGAACCATGGTGAAAACAGGCATCCAAATCCCAAGGAGCTCAACTTAGCAATTTGGCTCCTGGAATCATTGAGTTTGGATATTTAAACTTGCCACCAGACTGTCTGACTATCCTAAAAGAAGCAAGAAAGCCCACTACTAGAGCTTGTAATGCAATAAAGTGGAAACAATTTGTAGTCTATTGTAACAACAACAAAATTATTTCTCTGGATGCTTCTGTTCAAAACATTATTTGTTACCTTTTGCACCTACATCCAACTGGTCTAGCTTTCACTTCTATTTGCTTGCACCTTGCAGCAATGATGGCGTATTTTCAGAACAGACTGCATTTATCCTTGTTCAAGGTTCCTGTCATTAAAGCCTTTATGGAGGGCTTAAAGAGAGCAATACCACCCAGAATACCTCTGGCAACAGTGTGGAACCATAACATTGTACTATCAAGACCTATGGGTCCACCCTTTGAATCGTTACATAATTGTCCTTTACATTTCCTTTCATGCAAGTTGCATTTCTCATTGCAATCACTTCATTAAGGAGAGTTGGAGAACTACAGGCATTAACCTTAATCTTCCAGCTCAACAAAGATTGGGTAATACTTTGCACCTATCCAAAGTTCCTCCCTAAAGTAGTTTCTGCTTTTCATATTAACAAATCGGTTGAGTTACCTGTGTTCTTGCCTAAACCTGATTCTGTAGCAGAACGGGCTTTTCACACACTTGATGTCAGAAGAGTGTTATTGTACTATATTTAGAGGACAAAACATTTACGTGAGACAAAGCAACTGTGTGTTGCTTTTGCTCCACCTCACAAAGGCAATCCTATCTCTAAATCTGGTATTTCACGATGGATTGTTAAATTAATTCAAACTTGCTATCCAAAAGCTAAAATAACTTTATACCCCCTAGAGCGCATTTCACTCGCAAAATAGGGGCATCAAGGGCATTTTTAGGTAACATTAATATAGTTGACATTTGTAAAGCAGCAACATGGTCTACGCCACATACATTTACCAAACACTATTGTGTAGATGTTTCAGCACATGAACAAGCCAATGTAGGGCAAGTAGCGCTAAAGACACCTTTTCAGACAACTGCAACATCTACTGGTTAGCCACTGCTTTGGCAGAATACTGATACAAAGTCTATGCAAAGCAAGTGTATCTACAGCACACGCACCTCAAACGGATTATATTACTTACCCAGTAAGCATCGGTTTTTGCCATGTAGAGCTGTAGATTCACAAGCGCCCTCCCCGGACACCTGTTATTGTAGCATTTCCCATTATCTATATTAAAAACGCATGGACATCCCTGTACTACATTTATTTACTCCATTCTCATCCTCTTGCTGGAAAACAATCTAACTATGGAGTCGATGCCCATGCGCACTATCACCGAAAGGAGGAGTCACCTTACGTCGTGACTGGAAAGACTTCTTCGAAGAAAAACAATTTGCAAACTTCTGGACCCAACACTAGATGGCAGGAGTATGCAAAGCATGTGAATCTACAGTTCTACATGCCAAAAACAGATGCTTACTGGGTAAGTAACATAATCCTTCCACCGCGAACAACATCAGTACCTTGGTGGAATTTCTAATGTTGTTCTCAGTAAACTAAATTCCACACCTTTTGAACCACTGCATTCTTGTCTTCTGCAGTTCCTCTCTTGGAAGGTAGCGTTCCTCCAGGCTATAACTTCCCTAAAAAGAGTTCTTGAAATCCGTGCTCTAACTGGAGAAGCGCCTTACGGAAATTTGTATTGGTTAATTAATCTGTCCCTCTTCAAAACTCTAAAGTAAAAACATGAGATCTCAAGAGTGCAAGCATAACACAACTAATCCTACATGAAAAATGACTCACATAATACTAATTTTCTACCTAATTACCTCTAACCTTGACTTTTGAAGTAGAATGCTACTCGCAAAGCAAATCAATTCCTCCTCATGGGTAATAAGTGCTGTATAAATGCAATTTACAGCTACCATTTAATGTGTGCTTCCGCAGTGGTCAAATGCTTTTTGCAGAAATTATCTTTTTACCCTTAGTTCAATGGAAAACCTTTCAAGAGTAGCTAGGTGGTTTGTGTTGAGAGCCGTTCCTTCATATTTTTGTAAAGGGACTTTTCCTTACTTTTGTTGGTACAAAGTTGCTGTGATGCTAGTTAGCACACAATTAAGTTACTTACTTGTGTGCCAAGTAGTATCATAGATACTTTGTGCATATTTCTGGCTCACATCATTTTTTAATGAGCTAGCCATTTTTCTGTCCTTTCTGTTGCATCTCCTGAATAAAAATGCCTGTGTTGGTTGGCACTCTTCCCCGTCTTTTTCCATTGGTCATGTTGAGGGATGTCCTCCTGTCTGCAGTCACAGCAATTTCAACACTCCATAGCATGAACAGCAGTTTTTGCACAGGAGCATTTCCTGCCAGCCTGCAATGGGGATACATGATCCAGAGAAGCAGAGACCAGAGAAGGGAGCTAGACAGGCGAAATAATGTTGTTTTGGCTACCTTAACGTAAGCATGGTTGCTGGTTTCTTCTAGATTGCGTCCAGCCACTTTTCCACATTCTGAAAGGACAGAGATGAAGAGTGGGGTGGATGTTTATCACATTCGACAAACCATCCTATCAGTGATATGACTTCTTGCCCATTGATGCTACGTTTGATGGGTGACCATACATAACGGTGCTGTTCGTTATGAGCTTCGTTTCCTCAAAGTATATTGACCTTTGATTAGGGATAGCTTACAGTGGCAGCTGCCACTCTTTGCTGTCTCTTGGTACCCACTCACTGCCCTTCCTAACTCTGCTGTCATCTAGGCAGCAGAAAGAATAGAAAGCAAGCAGGATCTGTAAGCACCATGTTTACTTTCTGTTGTTGACATGCCTTGCCCTAGCCTTAGTGCCTTCTGAGTAAAAAAGGAGATTAAGGAGCATTGGTGACACATTGAAGTCATCAGAGGTCAAAGGGTGTGTATCTTCACTTATGCTACCCCTGTCATTTTGATGAATCATTGCTCATGCTGAGGGTCGATGAAAAAGAACATTTAACAGTCCATTAGCATCTTCACGAGACACAAAATATGATAGAGCATAAATAATTACTGAAATGCAAAAGGAACAGAAAAAACAAACCCCTGCATGCGTGTGGGCATAAAAGCGGCAAATTGGCAACAGAAAATTAGTAGCTTAAAAGATGCAGGTGAAGATTGTATTGCCAAACTTAGTTCATAAGAAATTACTGAGGTTGGTCCCAGTTAGAGTGTGTGGATTGATCTCTGAAACAGGATGGAGTGGAAAGACTTGAATTTTACTGGACATTTTTTAGAGATGCCCTAGATTGCTCCCACATGTAATATTTAACCCACCTTTTTTCTCTACCCCACCCAGTACGTGATGCAGCAGCCCGTCTCCCAAATGGAGAAGGAACTCGTGCCGAGATCTGCGAACTACTAAAAGATTCACAGTTCCTCGCCCCAGATGTCACAAGTGCACAGGTGAGAGGGTGAGGGTAGTATCAATCTAATCTGTTTCCAGACTATACATATTAAACTACCTATTGACACACTTGGTTTTCTATCTTCAGTTTCTGGCACTGTATATTTTACTATATTGGATTAATGTCTGACTGGCTGAAATCTTGTGTGCATCTGTACAAGCACAAACATTTAAAGGTGTTGTCTGCAGTCGTAAGAATTTATTGTGTACTAATGCACATCATGCATTTCCTGTCACTTTGTTTGTCCAAAAAAGTTCATTTTCTGGTAGAAATTTTGAGTAGTAATTTAGTTACTCCTACATTATGGTTCACTTTAAACCAGTTGGTACATTACCACCTTGTTATTCGCCTCTCAGTGGCTCATATGCAAAGGTGTGTGCGCCCATTAGCACGCATCCTTGTGTTTATTATGTGGGGGTGGGCCCTCTCTATAGTGCTAATTTTTCTGCAGATTGAGTGGACTTGAACTAATTTTTCTCATTCCAATGTTCCCCGCTAAAGGGCCCACCCTGCCATTTCCTACTTTCTAATTCTTTAGCATGGCATCTTGTTGCTACAACAGCCCCTTCTCTAATAATGTGTGCTTTGCCCCCAAAAGGTTGCAGTGGATGGCTTTCACTCATACTGTGTATCTTTCCTGGACGACAACCATTCAATGCATGTTGCACTCTATGAAAACCATAAAGACAAGATCTGTGAAGAACGGTCTGATTTGTATGCAGAACATGAGCATGCGTTTTCCATCACCTCCTAAGTCTGTGAGTTATGAAGAAGAAAAACACCAGGTTTTGAAGGCTGGTCTTGCAATATGGAATGGAGGCTAGATTTTTTTATGGACCCCCTTTTTGCCTCTGGACACAAATATGCAGGCACCAAAGGGAAAAAAGGGCAGGAAACAAGAGGTACCAGCACCAGCTAAATACTCTACTGTGACCTACGTTTTGTGCCTACCAGTACTGCTACATGCAGACACCTGTCACTGAGCTGCTCACATGGATGGAAGGAGTATGTAACCCTGCCTTTCACTTTCCCTGCCAAATTCTGGAGTGTGAAAACATCCTACTTTTGATCTCTGTTGTGGGAAAGTGCCTCTTTTGACATTGTTAGCCCTCACTTTTTGCCTGGACATTGATGTTGTTTTGATTGTAGTGTACAGGGTTACTGCCAACCTAGTCCCCTGTGCCACGGATCCTTCCCTAAGAACAATTCCACAGTTGGCCCTTCAGGCCCCCTGTAAGTCTCTAGTAAACGGGAAATTGGTCCCTGCCTTAGAACTACAATCTAATAACACTACAAGATACAGATGCTAAACTGTTCGCGGGGATACTGTTGTCAAGTTTATCTGGGTAAAGGACAATCACATTCTCCCGCCAAATCAAACAGGATTTATTAAGGGCCTAAGAACAGCTACCAATATTTTAGCCCTATCTGTATTAATGGACAAAGCAATTTTTACAAAACAACCTTTGTACTTCTGCTTTGTCGACTTTAAATCGGCTTTCGATTGTGTGGATAGAGAACGTCTGTGGGAAAAGTTACAAAAGCAAGGGATCCCACCCCCACTACTAAAGTTGATTTGTCTCCTACATACTTATACTTGGGTCAGAGTGCGGATGGGGGATGATTGGACACTAACTAACGAAATACCAACAACAGGAGGTCTAAAGCAAGGGTGCGTATTGGCCCCATTACTCTTTAACCTGTTCTTAGCAGATTTGACGGATGCACTGAATGATATAAACGCTCATCCACCTAAACTTGCTGACAAACATATATCAAATTTACGATATGCGGATGATGTTGTACTTTTAAGTAATACAAAAGTGGGCTTACAACTGTTAATAGCGCGAATATTTGAGTATTCCAAAGAAAATAGGATGGTAATAAATGAAACAAAATCTAAAGTTATGGTGATTACAAAAAACTCAAGGCTGAAACACAACCAAATGGTTTCTGGGGGAAGCTGCAATTAGAACAAGTAGAAACGTATAGATATTTGGGTGTCTTATTTAACGATAATGGAAATTTTTTCCCACAAAAACTTGATATTTATAGGAAAGCAAATGCTTTGACAGCTGCATTTAGGACTATCCAAAAATCATTTAGCGACCTAACTTATCGCCCCTTCCTAAAGGTGACATCAGCTACGATGCTACCTTCTCTAACATACGGCAGTGAGGCTTTAAATGGAAAAGACGCAGTTACCATCAACAAATCTGTCTCAAAAAACTTCAATACCCTTTTTCACCTGACTAATAATGCATCACAAGCACAAGTTAGGCTGGAATTTGGACTAAATAATCAGCTGTATGCTAGAAAAGGCCAAGCAATTAAAGTATGGTACAGAATAAAAAACGACCAAGACAACCTAATGTCCCAGTTACTATGGAAAGACATTAGTGAAAATAGGAAATCATCAGCCTGGAAATATCTAGACGCGGCACTAGAAGAATTTGAGGTTAGGTCAATTTTGGATACTACCATAACTAAGGAATCATTTAAAAAAACTATTAATAAAACAACAGATCACTTATCGTTTATAAGAGACAAAGACATATTTGTAAAAAAGAAACATGCATGACCCATAATAAATGTTTTCTCAAAAAAGAAGGTACAGCAATACTTGTATACGCCATGGTGGCTGAAAAATAAACACATTTTTATGAAAGCGCGATTTGGTGTATTACTGAGATTATGCCATTTACCGCCGTGGAAAAAAATAGAAAAGGACACATTATGTAGGCTGTGTAAATCTGGGGAGGAAAAAATTATCCATCTATTGTGTCTCTGTCCTGAATTGAAAAACGAAAGAGTGACTATACGAAAGAGACTATTTAACACCTTCAGCGCGGCGCAAATTTTTGCACTGTGCTGAAGGTTCTATTGAGCGGGCGGGGCCATGACGGAACGGTTCCGTCATAAGCACAGCGCAACCGGCGCTCATGACGGAACCGCTCCGTCATGACCGACGAGTAAGAACGTGTAGAAAGGCATAGATACTATGTTTTTCTTCAGACAATATTCTCTGCTTTAGTAAAAAAAATTATGAAAGTATGGAAAAAACTAGATGCGCATAAAACAGAAAACTAATAACTATCATATGTTGTAAATTCTTAATGTAATGAATTTTATCGTGTGTATTTAAGTCAAAGATGTACAGAATTTTAAAGATTTGTTGTTTTATAATTGTATACAATGGATTATTATATGAATTTGTATTATTGTAAGATTTTAATTAATCAAACAATAAAGGATACTTACTTACTAGTAAACAGTACCTATGGCAATGGGAGTGAAGAGGGTCGCTTAAGGACCGTTCACATACGCCATGCTGACTACCACTGCAGCTTGCTTGCCTTGGTGCAGTAAAAACAACAAAGTCAACATGGCACAT
Source organism: Lissotriton helveticus (assembly GCF_964261635.1). Lineage (NCBI taxonomy): Eukaryota > Metazoa > Chordata > Amphibia > Caudata > Salamandridae > Lissotriton > Lissotriton helveticus. The sequence goes on from NC_136061.1 coordinate 1,315,751,302, forward strand.
TTCCTGTATGCCATGCCAGCTAGCCCTGTGTAGGAAAGTAGGATCTGCTTTTGTGGTCACCCCCACTTTTTGCCTGGTGCTAAGCTGTTTTTGAATAGTCTGACTGGGATTCTGCTAATCAGGTCCCCAGTCTCTCTGCTTTCTCCCTTAAATTTTAATGTTCAGTACTTGGGTACATCCCAGATTGGATACTGGGGTACACTGATCAGTCCCTAGTATATGGTACTAAGGTACCCCAGAGGTCCCCCATGGGCAGAATAATGTATTATGCCACCCATGGGAAACCATTCAAACTGTAACTACAGGCCTGCCAATGAAGCCTGTGTAAGCTGGTGCTTACACCACTTACGAAAGATATAGGTTTCCAATATCTAGGGTCACTGCACTTAACCTAAAAGTCACCCCTATAACGGGCCTTTGCAATCCTGAAGGCAGTGTGCTTGGTTCTAAGTGTGAGGGTGCCCCTGCAGGAGGAGGACACCCCTACAGCCTACGGAGCCCTTTCTCCCAGGTTGTAAGTGAAGCAGCCATATACTCTATAAAGGGGTAGAGCGTAATTACATGATGGCCATCTCGAAATCGCCTGCAACAAATCCTATCATGTTTGGTATCAAACATGTTGGAATCATACCCTCAAACTGTAAACGGTGTGAGAGGTATGATTTCAAGCACTGGAAGAGCCCTCAGTTCGGCTCTCAGTGCTCCCGGTACCTGTCTTCTAGACCTGGACAGCACAACATGGCTGCTGCCAACCAGAGACACGATTCTGCTCTCCTACTGCTGAGCCAAGCTCGAGCAGGGGAAGGCAGAACAATAGGTATCCTGTCACAGGGAGGGTGGGTCCCTAGATTCGTCGTGGGACACGATTCAATTCAAACACTACTTCAACTTCTACTGTTTGGGCACTCTGGGCTTCCTTTGGGCTCCATTCCGTCCTCCTTTCAGTCTGCTGCATTGTCTGTGCCTCTGCACCATATTGGTACCTTCCAAGGCCTGTGGGCATCCAAGACACTTGAAGGAATCGCCCTTCAAGTGAAGGAGTCACTTTCCTGCATCTGCAGGCAGTGCAACCAAGCTGACTGGTCTGTTGATCCTGATCTCCTACAGACTCCTGCAACACAGGTGGGTGTTCTCCACAGCTCTCTAGGCCTTCCCTGCCCTCTCACCAAGTTTGAGGCCAGTATCCCTCGTGGGAGCCACAGGAACTGAACCCCTGTGCTCCACGTCGACTTGCTGTTGCAAAGGCTTGTTGGCTTCCCTCCACCAGGATCTTTGGACTCCAACTAGCCCCAAACTCAAGCTTCTCCAGTGACCAGAATCTTCGTCCATACCACATTGCTTGCACCGTGGTCTGCATCTTTTGGTGAGCTGCTCGAGGTCCTCTTGCGACTCCAGTGTCTCCGGCCTTTGGGTCCTGTTGAGGTTCACCTTTATTTCTTTTGGGCTCCCCTGATTGCTCAGGGTCTGCCCTGACTCCCCTGCTTGTGGTGAGTCCCCTGGACCATGCTGGTCCCGACATTGCACCTTCTTCGACATCCACATTGGTTGCAGTTGCCAAGGTTTGTTGGTGATTCTGACAGATACTGACCCCTCAGTGCATGACATATGACTTTGGACAGCTCGTGCACAGCTCCTGGTCTTCCTCAGCGTCTCCATGTCCATACTGCTACAGAGTCAAGGTCACAGTCAACTCTCCTGCAACACCAACATCGGTGAGCATTCGTCTGCCAGATCTCCTAGTCACTCCTGAGGGACATAGACTCTGTCCTCTCTGCTTGCAGGTACTTCTCATCCTGAATTCACCTTCAGATTCCACCAGACACTTTCTCCTTTTCTAGCAACGGCACTTTCCTCAAGTCCTCCATTGGGTTCGTCTGCGGTTTCTGACACCAATTCACACCTATGCACCCGGCTGCCCTGGTGTAGGTAATGTGGGTACTAGGATATCTACGGTGGGGTGGCTCTCCAACCTTCTGTCTTCCACAGGGTTTCTTCAGGTTCCACTGGGAAGGGTCCTTAATCTTTAAAATTGCAACCGTGAATTACATGTTGATTTGTATGGAGAACGCAGAGTGGTTCCCACCTTGCACATGCTCTCCATGGGGTCCCTATCTACTCACCTTGGGTGGTTCCTTGGGTCCCCAGCACTTCTGCGTCCTCTCGACCCTGTCTTGACCCGAGTTGTGGTTCTTCTACTACTTTCTTAGTAAATGGTTTGGTCCCCCCTGGGGTCCACTGTGTATCTTGTTCTATTTACGTAATTTAGTTGCAAAGTATTGTGTGAATTGTGCATATCTCCAGGTAGGAAATATTTGTAGAGTATTAGAGACTATTATATAATAAATACATATTTTTTATAAATACCTTGTGTGGTTCTTTTTCACTTCATCTACACTATAAGATTGCATTCTGGTAAAACAAGCTGCTTTACACTCCTTCTGGACTAAGCCCGAAGGCTAAGGCAGTGGTTCTCAAATGTTTTAGAGTTGGGGCTCCCTTGAGCCATGCAATAAATGTCTTTTACTCCTCTTTGTTAGGCCTAAGGCTGCTCACCCACACTACCACTAATAGAGCACTTTGTGTTTTGCGTTGAGCTTTGTACACTTCTGGGGAACCCTTGGACTCTCTGCACAGTATAACCACTTCATATATCTGTACTACCTCTGATACTGTGGATAGTAGCTTTCTATCCTCCCATCCGTACCTTTTGGTCTGTCTTCGCCAAGCAGGTGTTTCCTTTGAATGGTACATTTGCTTAGAAAGTTCAGCTACATGAAGAATGTTTAGGGTTATTCTGAGGACCTAAATAATGATTATCTTTTGATTGAGGTTGATACTGTGCGGCGACTCTAGTTCACAGTGCTCATGGACCTAAACACCCTTAAATTATTTTTCACACAGCAAGATAAAGTAGAGTGTATACCAAAGAAGGTGTATGCTCTGCACTTGCACAATTGTTCGGAAGGTATTCTCCAATTTTTAACAGCTCAATTTTTACTTAAATACTTTACTGACATCATGACATTTTGCTTCCATTAAAGCTCATCACAGGAACTCAGCCTTGTTAGGTGGTGCGAACTTTGAATACTGCAGAGCAATTCAAATGGTAAAATTCCTAGATACCTTTTCCAGCAAGGAAGAACATTCTTGGTGCAGACTGTTAGGGCCACATAAACCTAATTTGAGTTACTGCACAAGATCAGAATTGCCAATTCAAGATGCGGACTTTGGATCCTGCTTAGCTCCAGTTACAGAAGGTACATTATTACATCACCTTGAAAGGCTGCCTAGGGAGGACATACAGATCAAATCAGTCCTCATTTTTCCATCCATCTTCCACATGACTTTGTCTTTGAATTTCTCTAAACCGTCTTTGCTACCATCAAGAAGGGTTTAGTTCATAGATGTCAATATACATGCAGGTTGGCTGAGGGCCTTCACACCAGCACAAAGTATTATCCATCAAAGAGGCAATGGCTCTCTTTCAGTGGCGCCAACTTCTGTTTCTAGTTACCTCTAGGGTAGCAGTCACCTTCTTAATGAGTTAAAGCCTAGTCGTCTTAGGTATTAGTGCACTTTATAAATTATTTTAATTTCATTTCAGTTGTTACTCATGCATAGCTGCATATGTGATCCCTGAAGCGAAGCACTGGGACCAATTTCTGTACAGCCAGTTTGAGTCTGTCTCTCTGCTGCCATCTCTGAGGTGATTGGTGAGTGCTTCAGATGTCTTAGTACGGATGAGGGTGTCGGTGGAAGGACCTAACTGTGAGAACACAACACCAATTGATTAGAGTCCAGGCTGGCTTCCAGGCCTTAACCCTTTTTTCTGATGGTTTTGTATGAAGTAACTACAATATGCATGGCACCTGTGAGAAGTTGGCCTGATATATAATGTTCACTATTCTAGTGAGCACTCTGTATCAGTCCAAACAACCCTTTTTGATGATTGGTTGTAAGTCAACCTTATAGACCAGCTATCCTAGTAGCATGGATACGAGCAGTCTAAGGCTAAGACTCTAGAGGGCGTGTTAAGCCAGCTGTTTTACCATCACATTACCCCTTGAACACCAAGTGAAAGGACACCACACAAGTTGTTATGAAAATAAACAGATATTTATTTATAACAAGTCTACCCTGAACTCTTTATGAGTCAGGGAGCTAAGCACACAACAAAACTCTTACGAAAATACTTTAAGTCGCACAATTTACACAAATGCCCGAGGGGCACGAAAAACCATATATTACAAAAGTCAATCAATCAATCAATCAGTGACACTTATAAAGCGCGCTACATACCCGTAGGGTCTCAAGGCGCTGGGGGGGGGGGGGCCGCTACTGCTCGAACAGCCAGGTCTTCAGCTTCTTCCTGAAGGAGAGGTGGTCTTGGGTCAGGCGCAGGTCGGTCGGGAGGGAGTTCCAGGTCTTGGCGGCCAGGTAGGAGAAGGACCTTCCTCCTGTAGTCGCTCTTCGGGTGCGGGGGACGGCGGCGAGGGCGTGGTTGGCTGATCGGAGGTGGCGTTTGGGAGCGTAGAAGTTGACTCGGCTGTTGAGGTAGCTCGGGCCTTGATCGTGTAGAGCTTTGTGTGCGTGGGTGAGGAGGCGGAAGGTGATTCTTTTGTTGACGGGGAGCCAGTGAAGGTCTCTCAGATGTCCGGAGATGTGGCTGGTTCGTGGGATGTCGAGGATGAGTCTGGCTGAGGCGTTCTGGATCCGCTGGAGTCTCTTCTGGAGCTTGGCGGTGGTACCGGCGTATAGGGCGTTGCCGTAGTCCAGACGGCTGGTGACGAGGGCCTGGGTGACGGTCTTCCTGGTCTCGGTGGGGATCCACCAGAAGATCTTTCGTAGCATGCGCAGGATGTTGAAGCACGACGAGGAGACGGCGTTGACTTGTCTGGTCATGGAGAGGGAGGAGTCCAGGATGAATCCCAGGTTGCGTGCGTGGTCTGTCGGTTTGGGTGCGGTGCCCAGGGCGGGTGGCCACCAGGAGTCGTCCCAGGCGGAGGGTGAAGAGCCCAGGATGAGGACCTCCGTCTTGTCTGAGTTCAGTTTCAGGCGGCTGGTCGTCATCCACTCGGCTACCTCTTTCATCCCTTCGTGCAGGTTGGCTCTGGCGGCGGCGGGGTCGTTGGTCAGGGAGAGGATCAGCTGGGTGTCGTCGGCGTAGGAGATTATGCTGAGGTTGTGTTTGCGTACGATGGCCGCGAGGGGGCTCATGTAGACGTTGAAGAGGGTGGGGCTCAGAGATGATCCTTGGGGGACGCCGCAGATGACTTCGGAGGCCTCTGACTTGTACGGTGGCAGGCGGACTCTCTGTGTTCTTCCGTCGAGGAAGGAGATGATCCATTCCAGTGCCTTCTCCTGAATTCCGACGTCGCTGAGGCGCTGCACTAGGGTGCGGTGGCAGACAGTGTCGAATGCCGCGGAGAGGTCTAGGAGGATGAGGGCCGCTGTTTCTCCATTGTCCATCAGGGCATGGAATGCGAATTACTAGCAGGTAAGTAACTATTCTCATAGACTTTAGAAACGCTAGGCCTACAATACTAAACCCTTAGATTAGTAGCAGGAGGCCTGTGGACGTCGTGTGCAGAGTGGGAACTCTCACGCGTAAGGCGGGAAAAAGTCTATGGAGGCTAGCAAAGACAAAGTTACTGTTCTCGGGCGAACCCGACTAGGTGGGTCGAAAACAAGAGTGGATCCGAACACTTAAAATGTTGGACTATGCTGAAGCACCGGAGTACTTGGTTTACCTAGCCCAGGGGCTGCGGCTGCATAGGGTTCAAGTTGCGTCGGAAACCCTCGTTGAAGATCCAGGAGCCTGAAGAAAGAAGTTGCTGGCAGGTGGCCAGTGAAGGAGTTTGTGGTGATCCAAGCCTGGATCAGGGAAGAAGAAACCTGTAAGCAGAGGGGACCAAGTTCTGAATCACTAGCCAGTGATTTGAGTGGGCACCAGGATGGCACCGGACGAAGTCACCTCAGCCAGGTGAGTGGGCGCTGCTGGGCTTTGCAGTCTCTCGGACCAGGAGGCGTTGTCGGCGACCAGGATGGAGGTGCGAGCTGTCCCACGAAGGTACTTGCTGTCGACGTCGCTGGACCCAGGATTGGGCAACAAGTCTTGGCAAATGCAAGGCCCACGCGGTGGACCTAAAATGGCGTCTTGAGTGGACCAGGAGGGTCCAGGGTGCTCCTCTTTTGGAGGGGAGCAAGGGCTAGTCTGGAGCAACCAGACCAGCAGTGGTTGTCGTCGTGGGGCGTCGTGAGAGGGCCACTAGCCAACGGGCAAGCGACCTGGACAACGCGGTTAGCAGCAAAGAGCAGAAGGGCCCCACGCAGATCTCGTGGATGCAGGGGGGCTGAACTTCGGTGCTGGAGCTGCTCAGGGTCGGGGCTTCTCATACCCCAAAGCACTCGGTCGAGGGTCACTCGGTGGTCGTGCTGGACAAGCGTCGTGCAGTTCTGAAGATGGCCGGTCCCTCGAGGTCTCGTCGCACCCACGGATCACAGCTGGGCTGATGATGTAGGTTGAGGTCAGAGGTGCCAGGGAAGCCGGTTCTCGTCGTGCTGGAGCAGTCTTGATCCGGAGGAGAGACTGGCAACAAACCGCGATGCTTGGTTGGTGCCTGCTGCTGCAGGGTGACTACTCCTTAGTCACAAGGGAGAAACTTGGGAAGAAGTCTTGAGTTCCTTTCGTGGAAAGTAGTTTCAGGATTCAAAGATGATCTGATTTGGAAGGGGGCCAGTTCCTACCTTTATCCTGCAAAAAGGGGCTGGCACGCGACTAAGTCCTGCCCTATGGGTGGGACTAGGAGGGGGGTGGTTACACCCCTCTCCTTTGGCGGGCTTTCCCCAGATCAGGGGCTGGAGTGCCCCTGGAACTGGTTCCAGCCGGCCTATGCACAGTGAGCACTGGGGTGCCACTTGCAGTCACCTTCCTCTAAAGCCCTGCCTACCTAGGATACACAAAATCCTGTCTGGGACGGTGCTGGCACCGCCCCTGGCAGGAAACCCTTTGTCCTTGCCTCCTGGGCTGGGAGGACTCCCAGCAGCAGGAGGGCAGACTTGTGTCTCGGTGGCAGCATCCATTTTGTGGAGCTAAGGCTCTGTCTGACTTTAACCGGGGTTACAGGTTACATACATGTCGTGTCCCTCTAGAAGGGTGGAATGCTAACCCCGTCGCCAGAATTGGCGAGGGGTTAGTATTCCAATTCGTATGACACCTTACTCGACATGTTTTGATAAAGCGATACCAGAGTTGGCACATAACCGCGAGGATTGTAATGCACTTAAGAGTATATGGTATGCGATATCATGGAAACGGCTAAGGGATGGATCCCGAAAGCCGCAGACAGGCTCAGCTCATGCCAGAGCACTATCTCACACGATTCCAAGCACTCTGCCTTCAGGATTGTTAAGGCCTGCCATAGGAGTGACTGATAGGAGATCTGTGTGCCCATTTTAGGGTTAGATATAGGAATACTATATCTAAAGCAAAGGGTGATTACACCACCTTGCCCCAGCCGTCGTGCAGCCAGTTGTGTCAGATTTGGATGGCCAGCCAGGGGTGGCATAATACATGCTGCAGCCCCTGGTAGGCCCTGGGTACCCCTATGCCCTGGGCACCTAAGGTACTCTGTACAGGGACTGATAAGGTGACTCAGTATCCAATTAGATATGTACCTAAGGTACATGGAATCCATTTTACAGAGAGAGCAGTAGGCCTGGGGTCCTGAATAGCAGGGCCCCAGGTCAACTAAGTCAGAAAACCAGCAAAACACCAGGCAAAAAGTTGGGGGCAACCATAGTCAGGGATCTACCTTCCTACAGCACCCCTACCCATTTCCAGCAGGAAGTAAAGGGGTTGGTCAACAACGCTATGTGGGGTGGCACTAGACATATGGCAGTGTCCTATTTTGTAGAGCATGTTACTGTTACTTTACATGCCTGCAAGAAAGGAAACTATGAGAATGAGCAGCATAAGCAGGCATATTCACTTGCTTAACCAGGAAGTGTCAGACTCCACCTTCAAAGTATATAGTCGACTACATCAGAACATACAGTACAGTGATTTTGCCTCCTGGATTAGCAGAAGTCTCGTTATTGATTGATCAGATGTTCCACATGCCTTTTTCCACATGCCTTTTTAGTATCTCGTAAGTGAGGACTGTTTTATGTTTTGAAAACGTCTTAGCATGCTGAGTGGACTCAATTTCTGGCAAGAAACTGTCACATAACAAGCATTTACTAGCAAAATACAAGTGATGCCAAAGTTATTCAAATTTAAACGTAATTATTTAAGGGGACAGATACCATCAATTATCTATCTCCAACATACACATTTATACTGACTAAATCAACTGTCCTATTTTTATGTTCATCTTATGGCTAATTTTCTAAAGAAAACACAAAACACATAAATGATATGTAGTCTTCATATATTAATCTTTAAAGATTCTCTTTAAGATCTTTAGTATTTTGGTCATACACAAAGAATCACACAATACATATTCTTATGTCAAGTAATTTTCAACAGGACATGCAAGCAAAATAACAAATAAAGTGAAACAATCGTTGACCCTTAATCCATGGGTTATGTCTGAAGCCCAATAGTTTGCAAAATAAGGAAAAATTGGTAGTGTCTCTGGTAACCTTAATTCCTTTTTCGAACACCAAAAAATATATGTATATATGGGTCAGTGAAGCACAACTTAATGTTTTTGTGGCTCCTCAAGTCAATCCAACTCCTAGGGAATATATCCCATATTGCTTCCAAATCAAACCAAGGGTGTTGAAATCAATAGTAAACTGTCGACGCGTTTCGGCCTGTCAAGCAGTTTCAGGCCTCACCAGGACAATGGGCAAACAAAACACGCAGTATTTAACCGCATTTAAAGCTGGTGGAAATCCCAGCTTTGTATCAAATTCGTTTACACAATTCTATATCATATCGGGAGTATAATATGGCAATTTTCCATTTCGGCGGTACAACCTTGCATCCATAAAGTGTGCCTTCACCAGAATACGACGTCGTAAGAGTATGTCAGTTCCGGTGAGACTGTAAGAAACGAGTGAAGGGATACCAATTGGCGTGACTCAGAGACGCTTCCAGGTCCAGACACTTTTTGGAGTAAAGTCTTTTGTGCGGACCCGGTATTCTGGTGTAGGCACACTTTATGGATGCAAGGTTGTACCGCCGAAATGGAAAATTGCCATATTATACTCCCGATATGATATAGAGTTGTGTAAACAAATTTGATACAAAGCTGGGATTTCCACCAGCTTTAAATGTGGTTAAATACTGCGTGTTTTGTTTGCCCATTGTCCTGATGAGGCCTGAAACTGCTTGACAGGCCGAAACGCGTCGACTGTTTACTATTGATTTCGACACCCTTGGTTTGATTTGGAAGCAATATGGGATATATTCCCTAGGAGTTGGATTGACTTGAGGAGCCACAAAAACATTGAGTTGTGCTTCACTGACCCCTATATACATATATTTATTGGTGTTCGAAAAAGGAATTAAGGTTACCAGAGACACTACCAATTTTTCCTTATTTTGCAAACTATTGGGCTTCAGACATAACCCATGGATTAAGGGTCAACAATTGTTTAACTTTATTTGTTATTTTGCTTGCATGTCCTGTTGAAAATTACTTGACATAAGAATATGTATTGTGTGATTCTTTGTGTATGACCAAAATACTAAAGATCTTAAAGAGAATCTTTAAAGATTAATACATGAAGACTACATATCATTTATGTGTTTTGTGTTTTCTTTAGAAAATTAGCCATAAGATGAACATAAAAATAGGACAGTTGATTTAGTTAGTATAAATGTGTATGTTGGAGATAGATAATTGATGGTATCTGTCCCCTTAAATAATTACGTTTAAATTTGAATACCTTTGGCATCACTTGTATTTTGCTAGTATATACTTACCCAGATGCCGTTTGGTTAAATTGGGTTTCCCCTGTTGTTATTACACACATAACAAGCATTGGCATAACCAATAGGTCTAGCCTTTAGGACGTTATAAGTGTTTAGACAGAGATATTGGCTTTGTCACTCTCTCTAAACTATGTTTTAGAGCTGTGTTGCTGCTGTGCAGCTTGTTTAAAAGTTAAAATAAGTTTAGTGTTATAAGAATTTTTGTTATCTTATATATAACCAAGAAGTACAACTGAATGACCCTATTAAAAAAAGAACATAACAAATGTCTGCTAGCGTTTTGTTCTTGCAGTGCTGGCAACTTCTTTGGGCCTTGTCTAACACTTGCTTATGGTAGTTTTTTTTTGTTTTGTTATAGGGGGATACATAAACGACGGGAGGGTGGATGTTGGGACAAAGTACCTGTGCGAAGCTGGCTTTGTATATGGTGTACACTTAAGTAAGTTGGCACCCTGCACCAATCCAGCCAACCCTTATGGTGATTTTAGTGGTCTTAGACAACCTGAGAAAGCTCTCTAAGTGGTAGCTGTGGAGAGCAGCCTTCAGCTTTGTCCAGAAGGAGTGTGAAGCAGCTTGTTGTACCAGAACATAATCTTATTTATATAGATTAAGTGAAAAAGAACCACACAGTGTATTTATAAAAATACATATTTATTATATAACACACATCAACACATACAGATATCTCATAGCCGGAGAAACACACAATGCAAACAATACTTTTCAATAGAAACAGGTAAGTATCAGGTAATATACAGTGGTCACCAGGGGGGGACCAAACCATATACTAAAAGAGTGGAATGCGAACCATGACTCGAGTTAAGACTACACCCCAGAACACGTAGAAGTGCTAGGGATCCAAAAAACCACCTGTGAGAAGCTGGCCTGGTATATGATGTCCACTAATGTAAGTGGGCACCTTGCAGCAGTCCAAACGACCCTTTTGGTGATTTAAGAGGTCTCCTACAACCTTAGAAAGCTATCCAAATGGTAGCTGTGGAGCGCAGCCTTCAGGCTTAGTCTTGAAAGAGTGTAAAGCAGCTTGTTTTACCAGAATGCAATCCTATAGTATAGATTAAATGAAAAAGAACCACAAAAGGTATTTATTAAAATATGTATTTACTATATAATGCTCTCTAGTGTGTTCCAGTATCTCCCCCGCGGAGATGTACACAAAGCACACAATACTATAGCAAAGAAATCACAGTAAATAGCACTAATACACAGTGGGCCCGGGGTTGGGGGGGTGGGGGTGAGACCAAACCATATACTAAAAATGTGGTATAAGAACCACGACTCGAGTCAGGACAATGTTGAGAGGACGTAGAATCGCTGGGACCCCAAGGTGAGTCGACAGGGACCCCCTGGAGGACACGTGCAGTGTGAGAACATGACTTCGAGCTCCGTACAACTCCATGGGTAAGTCACAGTTGTATTTTTAAAGATTAAGGACCCTTCACAGTGGACCCTGAAGAAACCTTGTGGAAGACAGAAGTTTGTAGAGCCACCCCACCTGGGGATACCGTGGTACCCAAGTTACCTAACCCAGGGAAGCCGGATGCATAGTTGTGACGTGGCGACGGAAACCGCTGTCGAACCCATTGGAGTACTACAGGAAAGTGCAGCTGCTGGGAAAGGAGAAGGTGTCCTTAGGAATCCAAACGTGGATTTGTGATGAAGAGTACCTGAAAGCAGAGGGTACAGAGTCTGGGTCACTTGGGAGTGACCAAGGGCTCAGTAGATGAATGCCCACAGATTTTGGATGCTTCAGGATTGATGTCGATGACCTTGACTCTGCAGCAGTGGGGACCAAGGTACGCTGAGGATGACCAGAAGCCAGATACGAGCTGTTCCACGAAGGATGTTAAGTGCTGAGGGGTCGGTGTCCGGCGGGAGCACCAACAAGCCTTGGCAAAAGCATGCCACAGAGGAAGTAAAGAAGTTGCAGGAAGATGACCAGCAAGGTCCAGGAGACTCACCGCAAGCAGGGTAGTCCGGGCAAACCCAGAGCAATCAGGGGAGCCCAAAGAATATGTCGTTGACCCTCCAGAGGATCCATAGACCGAAGTCACTGAAGTCTCAAGAGGACCTTGTGCAGCTTTACAAAACAGCAGGCCATGGAACACACAGTGTGATGTGGCTGAAGATCTTTGCAGGAGAAGTTGCCAGAGGTTGGGGCAACTTGGAGCCCAATGCACTTGTCGCTAAGTTGCCGACAAGCATATGCACTTGCAAAAGTATGTGGTGCACAGGGGTTCAGCTAATGCACCCCCACAAGGGATTCTGACCTCAAACTCAGTGAGAGGGCAGCCTGGGCACCAGACACGTAGATAGCCACCACCTGTGTTGTTGAACCCTTCGGAGTCGTGATCAGCAGACCGGTCAGCAGTGTTGAGGTGCCTACTCCACAGGTACTGAACCAAACCTGTACGGTGCACAGGCACAGACGATGCAGCAGACTGAAAAGGAGACAAAGTCAGGCCCAAACAAAGTCCAGTGAAGTCCAGAGTGCCCAGACGGTAGACCTGCAGTGGTTTCAGTTCTGAATCTTGTCCATGATAAATCTAGGGATCTACACCCAGGTAAGCCCTTAAGTACCATTAAAAAAGGGTTGGTAAGATTCAGGGGGACCCTCCCAGGGGAGGGCCTGGATAGGTGGGAGGTTACTCCCACGTCCTTTGTCCAGTTTTGTGCCAGAGCCAACAGCTCCCAGGACTGGTTTGAACTGGACTATGCAAAGGGACACAAAATGTGCCCCTCATGCAGACTTTCAAGTGCTGGCAATTGCACCCACTCAGCCCTAATACACTAAATCCTGTCAGGGAGGTGGTCCTCCCTGTGACAGGATGCCTATTGTTCTGCATTCCCCTGCTCGAGCTTGGCTCAGCAGCAGGAGGGCAGGAATGTGTCTCTGGTTGGCAGCAACCATTTTGTGTTGTTCGGGACAAGAAGGCTGGTACCGGGAATACTGAGAGCCTAGCGGAGGGCTCTCCCGGCGGGTGGAATCAAACCTCTCATACCGGTTACCGGTGTGGAGCTATGATTCCAACATGTTTGCACCAAATACGAAAGGGTTTGTTGCAGCCAATTTCGAGATGGTCATCGCGCGGTCACGTAATGCCCCTCTCTATTAGTATATGGCTGCTGCACTGGCAACAGGGGAAAATGGCCTCCGTAGGCTGTAGGGGTGTCCCGCTCATGCAGGGGCACTCTTTCATTTAGAACCTAGCACCGTGCCTTCAGGATTGTTAAGGCCTGCTATGGAGGTGACTTATAGGTTTTAAGTGCAGTGACCCTAAGATATAGTAAACCTATATCTTTAGTAAGTGGTCATGCACCATCTTACACAGGCAGCAATGGTAGGACTGTAGTTCCATTTTGAATAGTCTCTCATGGGTGGCATAAAACATGCTGCGTGTCGGGCCTCGAGTCTCTGGGCAGAAATGTCCAATATGCAGAGGAGCGAAGAAAGAGTCTTTCCTCTCCCCTGAGATACTGCCACCCTCTGTTATTGAATCAAGAAAAGGGTAGAGCTGTATCTCCAGGGAGCGAAGAAACGAGGATGGACCACCAAGGAACTTCTTGACCTATCCTAAAGGATGGTAGGGCGACTCAGTAGGTGAAAGGAAACTACAGCAATAGATAAGCATAAAAGGATAGGTTAAGGAAAAACACCCTATTAAACAACAGGTTATAATAACTCTAGTATAGGCATGGACTGTGTACTTTCACACACTCACAATGGAAATATCAGGATGGAGCTTGTAAGGGGAGTTCCTATCAAATCCAAAAAGAATTTCAAAGGCATACGTCTGCCAATCTTCACAGAACAAAATTGAAACAACAGAAGCTGACACCACCTTGTAAATCCAATCAGAGAAGGCGTTGAGAGTTCACTCACTCTATTGTCGCATAGAACGATACATAAGAACAAATAAATGATAAAGTCACAGCAATTACAAGTTCTATGTTACTCACCTGGTTCGACTTATGCAGGGCCCCAAAAATGCCAAAAATAACACAACGCCAATTTGCGCTTAGTATCTGTTTTCCTGGGAGGGATAAAGGCAGCGGCGTAGGAGAGCGACCTCGCTCTCTGCAGAAGTATACACAAAAAAGTGGCACCTAACGCTTCCTCACACTTGAGGGTGGAAGAACAAAACCATAACAGAAATCAACGCGTCCTGGCGCTTTGTCTTTTGTTTCCTTGAGGAATTGTAGGCAGCGGGGTGTGAGAGCTAACTTGCTCTCTGCAGGGCAAGACCAAATACACGCTGCGCTTCCTCGTACTCGCCTGTGTAAACTCTGGAACCAGCGCGTCCTCGCGCTGTCGGATGAAAGTGATAAAAAAATAAAGAACAGCGCGTCCTCGTTCTAACAGGTGAAAGCGATCAAAAATAAAGAATTGCATGTCCTCGCTCTAACTGGTGAAAGCTATCAAAATTAAACAGCACGTCCTCGCGCTGTTTGGTATTCAGAGCAATGGCAAACAGCGTGAATTAATGCTGCTGAAAGGTTGTTCCAACCGCAAAATCAGGATACTGCCAACCTAATAGGGAGAGTCTGTGGGAATCCAAGAGGAAAAGGGCGTGGCTCAAACAGGATGCAAAGCCAAGCACTAGGGTCCGGGTGCTTCCAGCTTATAAGCTGTGCTGGTCAGCTGACAGGACTCCTGTGCAGTATGGGAAAGCACACAAGCCACAGACCATTCTGATGCATTATGGGAGGGGTAGTTCTCAGACGTATGACAAAAACAGTCAGTATACAGGAAGGCTGGCGTCTAACACTGCGGACCATGGGAGACCTCTCGGGTACCTATGCCCTGGGTAGATGGGTACCATAGACTAGGGACTGACAAGGGTACCCCGGTATCCAATCTGGGGTGTACCTACGTACATACTACAACAGGGTATGGAGAAAGCAGATAGACTGGGGTCCTGATTAGCAGGATGCCAGTCAGAGTAGTCAAAAACAGTGTCACATCAAGCAAAAAGCAGCTGCAATTTTAAAGAAGGATACTTCCCAGTGGACCCTGAAGAAACCCTGTAGAAGACATAAGGTTGGAGAGCAAACCTACCTGTGGATACCTTAGGAACCAGGATACCTGCCCCAGGGGAGACAGGTGCATAGGTGTGAAGTGGCATCAGTAACCACCGTCGAACCCAGTGGAGGACTTCAGGAAGATGCCGCTGCTGGAGAAGGAGAAAGTGTACGGTGGCATCCAAAGGTAGATTCAAGTCGAGAAGTACCCGAAAGCAGAGGGGACAGTTTATGTGCCACTTGAAAGTGACCAGGAGGCACGGAAGATGAATGCCCACCAAGGAGAGTTGATGGTCAACTTGGAGTTGCAGCTGTGAGGACGAGGTGATGCTGTTGATGACCAGGAGCCATTTGCGAGCTGTCCCACGTCGGATGTGGAGAGTTGAGGGGTCGGTATCTGTCAGGAGCACCAACAAACCTTGGCAACTGCATACAACGGGAAAAGTGAAGAAGGTGCAGTGTTGGGACCAGCAAGGTCCAGGTTACTCACCACAAGCAGGGGAGTCAGGACAGGCCCGAACAATCAGGGTAGCCCAAAGAATATGAGGATGACCCTCAGGAGGACCCACAGGCCAGAGGCACTGGAGTCGCGAGAGTACCTCGAGCAGCTCAGAAAGAAGCAGGCCCACGATGCAAATGTTGAGGTGAGGATGAAGATCTTGGTCACTGGAGCTGATTGACGTTGGGGCTACTTGGAGCCCGAAGATCTTGGTGGAAGGAAGTCAGCAAGCCTTTGCAACTGCAAGTCGACGAGGTGCACAGGGGTTCAGTTCCTTCAGCTCCGACGAGGGATACTGTCCTCAAACGTGGTGATAGGACAGGCCAAACCTCGAGGGATGAGAGGAACCACCACCTGTGTTGCTGAGTCTTTTTTTTGTGTCCGTGGGAGCTCAGAATCAGCAGACTAGCTGCGGTGCCTGCGGATGCAGAGAAGTAAGTCCTTCACTTCAAGGGAGATTCCTTCACATGTCTTGGATGCCCACAGGGCTTGGAAGGTTCCTGTATGGTGCACAAGCACTGACGTTGCAGCAGACGAGCAGGGCAAGGAGATCAGGAGCAGCAGGAGTCTTCCCGGTTGTAGCTTTGATTTCCAGAGCGAAGTCCAGCGAAGTTGAGAGTGCCTAGACAGTTGAAGAAGAAGTGGTGTCCGAAATGAATTTTGTCCTACCATGAATCTAGGGACCCACCCAGAAGTAAGACCTTAAAAACTCGAAGGAAAGGGTTGGGACAATTCAGGGGTCCCTCCTAAAGAAGGGACTGGACAAGGGGGAGTATACTTCCCTGTCCTTTATCCAGTTTCTTGCCTGAGTGGGAGCCAACGGGTTTTGAACTGGACTATAGATGGAGGGCACCAAGTGTGCCCTGCACGCAGGCTGTGTGGTGCTGGCAAGCACTTCCACCCTATCCCAATACACTAAATCCTATCTGGGATGTGGCCAAGCCTCACTTTGACAGTACACCTATTGTTCTGCTTTCCTCTGCCTGAGGTTGGCTCAGCAGCAGGAGGGCAAAAACGGGTATCTGGCCGGTAGCAGCCCTGCCTTGCTGCCCGGATTTGGAAGACTGGTACCGGGAGCACCGAGGGCCTCCCAAAGGAGCTTTATGGTGCATGGAATCATAACCCATACCGTATGACTCCTCCTTTCGGTGAGAGTGGGCTTGGGCATCGACTCCATTGTTAAACTTTTTTATCCGCATTGGGTTCGGATGTGAATTGCTGCGCTCTGGTTCAGCACTGTTTCTTGGGTTCCCTTCAACGCGCAATCCACTACCCTTGACAGTACTGTTTCTAGATCGCGTTTCCTATTCTCCACATATCATTTCAAACCAAGAATCTTCGATCCGAAAACTTGTGGAGGGCCGTTAGGCCTACCTGCGCTGGGC
Organism: Lissotriton helveticus; assembly: GCF_964261635.1. NCBI lineage: Eukaryota > Metazoa > Chordata > Amphibia > Caudata > Salamandridae > Lissotriton > Lissotriton helveticus. Next base: position 1,315,768,172 of record NC_136061.1, read on the forward strand.
TCGCTAGCAGTTGATGGAACGGACTCCAGTGTGCAATATGTGTTTGTCCCCGGAACACGACGAGAAAGACTGCGATGCGTGCCAAACATTTCGATCGAAGAAGACGGTCCTTGGCCGTCGGGCACGACATCACAAAGTGCAACAACAGGGCGGCTCCGTACCGGACATCTTCAGAGAAGATTCCTACCAAAAAAACGATCAAGGAACAAAGGAAGAAGAACATGTCTCCGTGTCCGAAGCCGACTCCGACATGGAAGAAGAGTAGCAAGTTACACTGGGTCAGTGTACTGTGAGTGCAGGAAACCCCTTGCCCCAACAACCAAAACCTAAGATGGCTCCGGTCCTTCCTCTGCCTGCGGGCCAAGGTCGGTACCATGAAAATTTTCAAGCAGCCTGCCCGCTGGCCCGGTGCTGAAACATAAAGAAAAGCCTACCGCCTCTTGATCGAGTCAGCCCCCCCCCCCCCCCCCCCCCCTCCGGCGGCACCAAACCGAAATCCTCGGTGCCGAAAACAAAGCATGTCCATCCACCATCTTTGTCCAAGCCTAAATCTTCAGTGCTGAAGAGTTCGGAGCCCAAACTCTTGACGCCGAAAACTACAACTAAAGAAAAAAAGACTTCAACAAAAGATTTTCGGTCCGATGTTCCACCTCTGGAACGGAAACAAAAAGAACTGGTTATCAACCCAGATACTGGACATATTCATGCACAAATACCTGAAAAAAAGGAAATTGGCACATCCGGATGAACATCCTATACCTCTAAAGAAAATGAATATGGGTACAAACCCATCCCCACCTAATATTCCACCTCCTTCACCTACTAATCCTCACCTACTTATTACCCCCACTAATCCACCACCACCACTATCACCTGACCCACAGGATGAGGGGGATGGGGATGACAACAGGCCACAAGATGCTGATCCATGAGAGGATTATAATACTGATCCACATACAGACACTGACCCTGATTTGTAACCATCCAGGCCATCAACTCCTGATAACAATATAGGTTATATTGAGCTTCTTAATAGGGCTGCTCACTATCATGGGGTGGAATAACAAAGAAACTATAGGAGAGGACTTCTTTTTCGAGACATTAAGCTCCAGTCAAAAAAACAACACACACTTTACCAATGCTTAAGGGGAGGCTTAAGCATGCAGACGAGGTTTTCAAAGACCTGGTCCGGGCAAGAATAATCACGCCCAGAGTTAAGAATAATGTAACCAGCACCTACTGACCCTGTGCACATCAAAGGTCAACTGCCCTTAGACCCTTTGGTGGTCTCTAATGCTCGTAAAAGAGCAAATTCGCAAACAACAGGTGAGGCCCCTCCACCTGATAAAGAGTACAAGTTAATTGATGCCTCTGGTAAAAGGGTAGCTTCTCAGGCAGCTAATCACTGGCTCATTGCCAATGTTCAGGCTTTGCTAGCCAGATATGATAGAGATCATTATGATGAGTTGGAAAAATGTATCCAATATCTGCCTGGTGAGCATAAAGCTAAGGCAAATGATCTCCTAAAAGAAAGAAAACTCATTACCAATACCTCCATCAAATGTGCATTAGATGCAAAAGACACAGCAGCACGTGCAGTAAACACAAGCGTGTTGCTACGCAGACACGCATGGTTAAGAATATCTGAAAGAAACAGGTTAGTATTAGATTCCTTACCATAGAATATCCCCAGGCGTCAGACTGGATCCGGAAATTTTTGCGTAGCAGTACCCTTGCGCTTCGGCAGGCGTCGTCTGCGTCCATCGTCGGCGTCGTGGGCGCCGTGATGACGTCGTCGGAGTACTTAGACGCCGCCTCCGCTTGCTGACGTCAGTTCTTCTTTTTTCCGCGCCAGCAGCGCAGATCTGGAAAAAGTGGTACCTTGGTCATTTTCTGACTAAACTTTTTACGATCCCTTTTGATCATTTTTTTCGAGTCTTCGACTCCGAACGGTGCCGTTAGAGATGCCAGGTTTTAGGCCCTGTGAGGACTGCGACCGACTTATGTCGGTCACCGACCCCCACCGCCGGTGTCACCTCTGTCTCGGCGTCGACCATTTCGACAAGACCTGCTCCGACTGCCGGGCCCTGACTTCGAAAGCTAGGCGGGAGCGGTCCCGCAAGCGACTCGAGTTCTGGCAGTCGGCCCGCGCCGCGAGAGGTCCCGGTCCGGACGGAGGTCGAGGGACCGGTCGCGGGATCGGAGCCATCATACCTCCGGGAGTCAACATCACTCCTCAGGTTCGAAGTCGTCAGGTAAGCACAAGAAGTCGAAGAGACGTCTTCGCTCTTCCGACTCCCCCCCGACGCTCGCGCGACGTGGCCGGGGGTTCGGGTAACACCGCCCACACGGCTCCGTCAGAGTCGCGGACGTCGCGTCCGGCCCCATACCCTCCGGTCCCTGGGCCGCACGCGACGTCGGAGGAGATCGAGCGCTTCCTCATGGCCATGAGGTCTATCACTCCTCTGGCGGGCTCCGCGGCGTCTTCGGGCCCGGCGGACCCGTCTGGGGGCTTTAGCGGGTCGGTGGCTTCGGCCCCGCCGCTGTCAGGTGCTTCGGCCCCGCCGCCGCAGGGCCCCACTGGATCCGCTTCTGGATCCGGGTCATCGCCGGTTGACCTGACGACCTCACTGGCGCCGGTCCCTCAGGTGCCACCTCCGGCGCCGTCTTCGGGCGGCGCCGTCCCCGATACCTCCCTCGATCCGGTTCCGGCGCCGGAGCGGCGCCGCTCTCAACGCCGTTTGGTGAGTTTAACTTCATTGAACCGGCCCCATCAGTTGACAACCCTGAGTATCAGGAGATGGGTGATGAGGAGTGTTGGGAGGGGTCTGAGGACCCTCTGACACGGGAGTGTCAGTCCCAGGAGGACTGGACAGGTGGACTTGGGGATGCCAGTGGTCTGGACACCTCGCCAGACACGGGTTTTGTCTCACCTCCTACCGGGGCTACGGAGGAGGGGGCAACCTACAGTGTGGTGTTGACGCGGGCGGCCAAGGCCTTGGGCCTTGAGCTCCCCGTTGCGGCCGTAAGGACTAACGTCCTCACTGAGGTCCTTAAACCGCAGTCAAGCTCGGCTGAGCCTCTGCTGCCGTTTAATGAGGCCTTAACCGACGTTCTTTTGGGCACTTGATCCAGGCCCGCTAAAGGTTCGCCTGTAGATAGAAACGTGGCCAGACGCCAGCGCCCGGCCCCCGGCGACCCTTGTTTCCTGTCCACCCACCCCACCCCCGAGAGCCTGGTTATCCAGGCTTCAAATTCCCAGACCGCATTCCCGTCGGCTCCGCCTGACAGGGAATCCAAGAGGTATGAGCATTACGGCAAAAAGTTATTCTCCTCCCTCAGTCTGGGACTGCGGTCTTCCAACACCGCATGCCTCTTGGGCCGCTACACCCACTCTCTGTGGGACACGGTCGTGGACGTGCTACCAGAATGCCCGTTGGAGGTACGGGCTAAACTCGGCCAAGCCCTTGTGGAGGGCCGGGATGCAACACGGTATTCTATCCGGTGTGGGCTGGATACCACCGACTCACTGGGCAGAGCGATGGCAACGACGGTGGCGATTCGTCGCCACGCCTGGTTGAGGTCCGCCAACTTCTCGGCCGATGTCCAGCATACACTCATGGACATGCCTTTTGATGGCCGTCGCCTTTTCGGCGACAAGGCAGACCATGCGCTTGAGTGCTTTAAGGACTCCCGGGCTACGGCCAGGTCCTTGGGCCTCTCGGCCCCGCGCCAGCAAATGGGTGCCTTTGGCTCCTTTCGTGGCCAAGGAAGGGGTGCCCCCACACGAGCTGCCAGCCACGCACCACAGAATAATATCCAACGTGGTAGCGGCCGTGGAAACCGCCGTGGCGGCGGTCGGGGACTACGGCGAGGCCAGTCCACACCTTCCCCCGCAGCATCCACCTCAAAACCCTCCTAGTCCGTGCTTTCAGGCCCATGTAACGCCGGTGGGAGGCAGGGTTCGCCATCACCTCCTCCACTGGCGCACTGTCACATCGGACAGGTGAGTGCTGCAAATCGTCCGAAGGGGCTACTCCCTCCCCTTCGAGGCGACCCCTCCAGCCATGCCACAGCAATACCACCGTGTATCGGGGGATCATTTGTGACTTCTGCAAGAGGAAGTTACGGCCCTCTTGGCCAAGGGGGCCATCGAGCGCGTTCCTGGGCCGGAAGTAGGGTGTGGTTGTTACTCCCACTACTTTCTGGTACCCAAGAAAGGCAAAGGGGGCCTATGTCCTTTCTTGGACCTACAGAACGTCAACGGCTTCCTCCGGAAGTAGAAGTGCAAAATGCTGACAATGGCTCAGGTCTTGGCTGCTCTGGACCCAGGAGACTGGATGGTAGCGTTGGACTTGCAGGACGCTTATTTCCCCATCCCCGTCCTGCCGGCCCACCGGCACTACCTGCGGTTCACGGTTGGCCACGAGCACTTTCAGTTTACCGTGCTCCCCTTCGGCCTTACCAGCGCCCCACGGGTGTTCACAAAGGTGATGGCGGTGGTCGCAGCTCATCTGCGCAGGTTGGGGGTTTCAGTCTACCCCTACCTCGACGACTGGTTGTTGAAGGCGGGCTCGCCCCAGACAGTCGTCAGCCATCTCCAGACGACGGCAGACCTCCTGTACCAGCTGGGGTTCTCCATCAATGTGCCGAAGTCACACCTGTGCCCCTCTCAGAAGCTCCTTTTCCTCGGGGCGGTTCTCGACTCGGCGCAGTTTCGGGTTTATCCTCCCGCACAGCGGGTTCGGGATATTCAGACTCTGATTCCACTCTTTCAGCCTTTATGCCAGGTCTCGGTCAGGTTGACGCTGTGGCTTCTGGGGCTAATGGCCTTCTGCATCCTTCTGGTGAATCACGCCCGGTGGCGGATGCGGGCTCTGCAGTGGGACCTGAAGTTTCAGTGGGCCCAGCATCAGGGCAACCTATCCGACCATGTCCTGATCTCAGAGGGCACTGCGAGACAGCTGCAGTGGTGGCTCACGGACCGCGATTGGGTCAGCGGCAGATCCCTCTCCCTTCCCCAACCGGAAGCACGTAGTTGTGACGGACGCGTCCCTCCAGCGCTGGGGAGGCCACATGGAAGAGGCGGAGATCAGAGGTCTCTGGTCTCCGGCGGAGTCCCGGCTCCATATCAACCTTTTGGAGCTGCGGGCGATTCGTCTAGCACTGAAGGCATTCCTCCCCTCTGTCCGGGGGAGTGTAGTGCAGGTGTTCACGGACAACACCACCGCCATGTGGTACTGCAACTAACAGGGCGGGGTGGGGTCGTGGACCCTTTGCCAGGAGGCTCTGCGCCTCTGGCAGTGGCTGAAACATCAGGGCATGACCCTGGTGGTTCAACACCTGGCAGGTTCTTTCAACGCCAGGGCGGACGAGCTCAACCGTCGGTGCATGATGGATCACGAATGGCGTCTGCACTCTTTCAGCAGTGGGGAGAGCCTTGGTTAGATCTATTCGCCACCGAAGAGAACGCGCAATGTCATCAGTTCTGCGCGTTGGAATTTCCAAGGCAGCACTCTCTCGGAGACGCTTTTCGTCGCGAGTGGAGTTGCGGTCTGTTGTACGCCTTTCCGCCTATACCACTTCTGCCCAGAGTGCTGAAGAAGATCAAACGCGACCGGGCCCAAGTCATCCTTGTGGCTCCGGACTGGGCACGAAGGTACTGGTATCCCAAACTACTCAGTATGTCAGTCGATCCCCCGGTTCGTCTGCCTCTTCAGGAGGACCTTCTGTCGCAGCAGCAGGGGACGGTCCTCCTCCCGAACCTGTCCAGTCTCCACCTCCATGCTTCTAGATTGAGCAGCGACAGTTGAGGCCATTTGACTTGCCTCCTGAAGTCTGTAACATCATTCTGGCAGCCAGGCGTCCCTCCACAAAGTCGGTATACACCTGCAGGTAGAACAAATTTGTGGCATGGTGCACAGCAAAGGCTGTGGATCCTGTTTCTGCCCCTCTTTCAGAGGTTCTTCTCTTTCTTCTTTCTCTTGCCCAGCAGGGCTCTGCTCTGGCCACTACCAAGGGCTACCTTTCTGCCCTTTAAGCCTTTCTGAGGCTGCCTGATCAACCTTCTTTGTTCAAGTCCCCTATTGTACCTCGTTTTCTGAAGGGCATCACACACATGTTCCCTCCTGTTCCGTTTGTGATGCCTCAGTGGGACTTGAACCTTGTTCTTACCTTTCTGATGTGCGCTCCCTTTGAGCCACTTCAAACTGTCCTCTCCGCCTTCTTACTCTGAAGACTGCTTTCCTGGTTGCAATCTCCTCTGCCAGGAGAGTGAGTGAGCTCCAGGCTCTTTCGTCCAAACCCCCTTTCTTTTCTGTCCATCCAGACAAGGTTGTGTTGCGGACTAGACCATCTTTCCTGCCCATGGTTGTCACGGCCTTCCATATCGGGCAGTCTATCACCTTGCCCACCTTCTTTCCGCCACCGCATCCCTCTAAAGAGGAAGAGCGGCTCCACCGTCTGGACCCAAAACGTGCGATTTCGTTCTATCTGGATCGCACACGCCAGTTCTGGGTGGATGACCAACTCTTTGTTGGTTACGTGGGCGCTAAGAAAGGGCAGACGGTGCACAAGAGGACCATCTCTCTGCGGGTCGTCTTGTGTATCAAGGCGTGTTACTCCTTGGCGAGGAAGGAGCCTCCTGTTGGGCTGCGAGCCCATTCCACTCGGGCCACGGCGGCTAGCACTGCCCTGGGCCGAGGAGCCCCCTTGCAGGACATCTGTCAGGCTGCTACGTGGGCATCCCTGCACACGTTTGCAAGACACTACTGCCTGGACAGCCAAGTCCGGAGGGATGGCTTCTTTGGCCGTTCCGTCCTCCAGGACTTTCTGGTGTGATTATTGGTTCGCAGACCCACCTCCGGGGTTGGTATTGCTGGAGATCTATTCTAAGGTACGGAATCTAATACTAACCTGTTTCTTTCAGATGAACAAGTTACTTTCCTTCGGTAACGATATATCTGTAAGAAACAGTAATTAGTATTAGATTCCTTACCGCCCCACCCATCCTCCCCGTTCTGCGAACTGATATCTGGGGGTAAAGGCCATCCCCTTTCAGGGCCCTAGTTTCAATGGCACCAGTGTTGGTTTTTATATCATCGAGCAATATTCCCTCATGACCTAAGTGATTCTGAAGATTTACATCTTTTATACTTTCAACATAGTCCTTCAACACAAGGTGACAACATGTACTTTTTTCACATTTGTGATTTTTATTTCTTTTTTTTAAGATAAGATTCTTATTTTTTTCAATATTACTTTAAATTCATTACAGTCATTTTACAAAAAGAACATATACTTCATCATTTGAGCAATAAAAATTATAGATACCATACAGAGAAAAGAATCTAATCCACTCTCACAAAAAACCTCATGCACACTCTCTCATGTATTCTACATTCATTCCTTATTCTGTGTCTGGGGGGTCGCAAGTTGTTGCGCAATCTATTACGCAAGGTCGACGCGTTTTGGTGGGATGAGACCACCTTCCTCAGGACCTTTAGCAGAACAGACGATCTTTCCAATGAAAATTATAAACTCTGCATGGATATCTGTAACAATAAATAACACATAATGTATCTGTTGCACTATCTTAAATTCATATTTACTCATATCTTGTCATACAATACAAAGCTACTAAAGTTTTTTTTAACTTTTAGGCACCTAGTGGAAGAATCACCAAGAACTAATTCATAACATCTTATTATTACTTTGTCTTTTGTCAGTGCTCCAACAATAAAACAAACCAGCACAATTTCATCTATACATTTACTCGAAAGTTAGAACTTATTCTCAGGGTAACAATTGCAAAGAATAAAGAGTAACGAATTAGGTGAAAAAAAGAAAGAGAAAGTTCCTAAAATCTATGGATCTGACTTGTCATACAGTTGCATGGTTTAAAAAGCCCAATTTTTATTCTAATAAGAAAAACGGGATAGGTTATTCATTTTCAGATACGCAAGTTGTACTTTATATTCTTACCCTTATAAAAAAGTTGGGGTAGGTCGTGACTTCGATTGTAACTTCGTGTTGTCAATTTGTATACAAAGAAACGTTCCTGTCAAGTTGAGAAACGATAGAAGTCAGCCGAAGCACATAAAGGGAATACCTATGAGCTGCTCCTGTTACCCAGAAGGTTAGTTTTTTCCTCTTACTACTGACATGTTCAGACAACTTCAAGATACACAATCTATTAGACCATGGACTATTTTTATTTCTTTAGAAATTCATATTCAACATATTAACCAGTGAAGGGTTGCAGCCTATTTCACCATCCTTACAATTAACTAGATTATCAACGGATAAAGCGTTACTGGGTAAGCTGGTAGATAACCAATAGTGTGTAAACCCCACAATAGGTTTTGAGATACAAATATACCTATTTTGCATAATTTATTGTAGGAACGTTTCTTTGTATACAAATTGACAACACGATGTTACAATCGAAGTCACGACCTACCCCAACTTTTTTATAAGGGTAAGAATATAAAGTACAACTTGCGTATCTGAAAATGAATAACCTATCCCATTTTTCCTATTAGAATAAAAATTGGGCTTTTTAAACCATACAACTGTATGACAAGTCAGATTTATAGATTTTAGGAACTTTCTCTTTCTTTTTTTCACCTAATTCGTTACTCTTTATTCTTTGCAATTGTTACCCTGAGAATAAGTTCTAACTTTCGAGTAAATGTATAGATGAAATTGTGCTGGTTTGTTTTATTGTTGGAGCACTGACAAAAGACATAAAGTAATAATAAGATGATATGAATTAGTTCTTAGTGATTCTTCCACTAGGTGCCTAAAAGTTAAAAAAAAAACTTTAGTAGCTTTGTATTGTATGACAAGATATGAGTAAATATGAATTTAAGATAGTGCAACAGATACATTATGTGTTATTTATTGTTACAGATATCCATGCAGAGTTTATAATTTTCATTGGAAAGATCGTCTGTTCTGCTAAAGGTCCTGAGGAAGGTGGTCTCATCCCACCGAAACGTGTCGACCTTGCGTAATAGATCGCGCAACAACTTGCGACCCCCCAGACACAGAATAAGGAATGAATGTAGAATATATGAGTGTGTGCATGAGGTTTTTTGTGAGAGTGGATTAGATTCTTTTCTCTGTATGGTATCTATAATTTTTATTGCTCAAATGATGAAGTATATGTTCTTTTTGTAAAATGACTGTAATGAATTTAAAGTAATATTGAAAAAAATAAGAATCTTATCTTAAAAAAAAGAAATAAAAATCACAAATGTGAAAAAAGTACATGTTGTCACCTTGTGTTGAAGGACTATGTTGAAAGTATAAAAGTTGTAAATCTTCAGAATCACTTAGGTCATGAGGGAATATTGCTTGATGATATAATTGTGTTCCTCTCTTTCCCTGACCGTAAAAGTATATTTAGAGGGGGTCCCATATCTATGTAAACCAGTGTTGGTTTTTAACATGGCTCTGCGTTTCTGGCGTGGAAAAGCTGTGTCTAAGAACTGACATCAGCACGCGGAGGCAGCGTCTAAGTACTCTGACGACGTCACCACGGCGCCCACGACGCTGACGACAGACACGGAGCCGCAGACGACGCCTACCGACGCGCAAGGGTACTGCTACGCAAACATTTCCGGATCCAGTCTGACGCCTGTGGATATTCTAAGGTAAGGAATCTAATACTAACTACTGTTTCTTACAGATATATCGTTACCGAAGGTAAGTAATTTGTTCATCAGGTTTCAAACCTGAGGTACGGGCCTCTATTCCTAATCAACCATTTGACAAGGAACACCTATTTGGCTCAGCTGTTGACACCTCGCTGGAGAAAATGAAAAAGGACACTGAGGTCGCAAAGCCCATGGGTGCTTTACAATTACCTGCTAGTAGAGGTTTCTTTCGCCGCTCCATTTACAGGGGTGGTTCTCAAACTGTTACGACAGAAAAATCCCTCTTCCTCTTAAAAGAGCAACAATCAATCACCCTCATCGAGAGGATGTTTTTAGAGAAGGTTTTAGAAGAAGCAAAGGTAAGGGAAGAGGTAGAGGCAACGTCACACGCACTTCCCCAGCTAATAACAAACAGTGACTTGCTTCCACTACCCTCCAATCATTCCCTTCCTGTCTGTGGACGTATCTCTCAATTACTCCTTGTGTGGAACACCATCAACTCAGACAAATGGGTGCTACAAATTATCTTATATAGTTACTGCCTTGAACTTACAGGCACTACCCCAAATATTTTTCCAAGATCACATGCAATATCACAGGAACATCTCACCCTTCAAAAAATAAAAAGTGGTTCAATCTCTGTTAGAAAAATGAGCAATAGAGCCAGTCCAATTAGAACATCAAGAAACTGGAGTATATACTACCTATACTTCTTAATTCCTAAGGACAACGGATCTCTCAGGCCTATACTGGACCTCAGAGAACTCAATCTATACATTCAATCAGACCACTTTCACATGGTCACTCGACAACAAGTACTTCCACTCCTTCAACAAGGCGACTTCTGTCCACTCTGGACTTAAAGGACGCATATTTCCATATCCCAATGCATCCTGATCACCGCAAATACCTAAGGTTCATGGTAGCAGGACAGAATTACCAGTTCAAGGTGCTCCCATTTGGAGTAACAACCTCGCCCTGAGTTTTCACCAAGTTCTTAGCAGTAGTCCCAAGTAACCTTGAAGACAACACATTCACGTCTTCCCATATCTGGAGGACTGTCTCATAAAAGCCAGCTGGCAAAAAAGCTGTCTCAGTCACACTCACACGATCTTGCTCCACGATCTTGGATTCAGAGTAAAGCTGTCTAAGTCTCATCTGCAGCCATCCAACACACAGGTGTATCTGGGACCCACAATAGATGCAAAAAAGACTTTGGCCTATCCCAATCCAGCCAGAATCTGCAACATGCAGGCTCTGCTCTGCCAGTTTCAGCCTCATCACTCATTACCAGCTCAAGTGTTCATGCAATTACTAGGGATGATGGTGTCTTGCATACTAATAGTTCCTTACGCAAGACTTCACATGCGTCCCTTTCAAGAGTGCTTAGCACATCAGTGGAACCAGGCTCAGAGTTGGTTATCCGATCTAGTGTTGGTGGACGGCTGCACCCATCGCTCTCTGCAGTGGTGGAGCAGATCAATATGACCTGCCGGAACAAGTATCAAAATAGAAAGGTACACTCAGCACAACCCAATTTTAACTGTTAAGGGATCTTGTAAGTCTCAAGATTGTTTAACCAATCAACCTGTATAGTACAATTAGTACATCTACAAATTTTCAATTGTATCCTAACAAGATGACCAAATCGAAGTATTTATGCGTGTAGTTTTCTTTATTCTTGTGTTCAAATTCAAGCGTGAGATGCAGCCAGCACGTGTTTCGTCTGTACAAAGTTGGTACTTAGACTTTCACAAGGCTAAAAAGGCGGTCAGGGGTATCCTAGGTAGTTCAGGTCGCTTCAGGATGTGGGGTCGGTAGCCACAATGTAATATCAGGTAAGTAAATCAAAGGAGGAGAAGCCCTTTATAAGGCATAAAAACTATCAGAAATGATGTGGTCCCAATCATAGATAAAGAATCGGCAGCGCGTCCCGGGATATGAAGAAATGTATATATAGTCGGTATGAGCACCCCGTCCGTCATAATCTAAAGACAGCAGGGTCCCCCACGCTTGATAACGCGACTCGAGGAAAACGCAAAGCCAGCGGCCATCTTAAATTAGATGCTCCCGTAACGTGCAGAGTCAAATGGGACAAAAGAGGCATCGCTCTCACCTCTTGCTCCGGGCACCGTTTGGGTAGCTGATATGGACAGAGGCAATTGGCACCCCCTAAGCGCGACTGGGTGCCAAGCACGCCCTAGCAAACAGCGGCTTGTGCCGATGGGGCTGTTTGTGAACCTGCACACTCCTCGTGCACGCGAACCACTGCCCGCCGCACACAGCCTGGGTGTAGTGTCCTCGTAGACTATGCCAGGTGCAGAGCCTTCATCTGCGCCCCTGCATGTGTGGCACACCGCGTAGCCATCGCATAGACAAGGACCACTTCTAGCGGCGCACCAGAGCATCACGAGCGCAAGGGGCTCGGATTCGCACACAGATACACTCGGATTCGCACGTGCACCAGAACATGGTGCAAGTACACACGTGTGAATAGGTGGAGTGTATTCACAGCTCAGCAGGGCATGGTGAGGCCCAGATAAACTTCTAAATGGATGGCACCAACAGACACACAAGGGCAAACGCTGGCAGGATGATGGCACGGACAGAAACACAGACAGGCACATAGATGGAAGCCAGTCCTAGACTGCCGTGGGCACTCTCAGGCACATTGATGGCATGGGCAGGCACATGAAAAAGCACACAGGTGGTGCCACGCACAGCCACGCCATGGCACTACAGGTTCACGAGGGTGTGGCCAGGCACACAGATAAGCAGGTAAAGTGGTACTCGGGGCATGAAGGGGTCCTAGAAAGACGCAGGGCACCACAGAGACACACGGAGGACACACACAGACACACCAACGGCGTCTACATGGGAAGCACAGAGAGGGCGACTGCGCGAACAGGCAACCAGGAGGAAGACACGAGCAGTACGCATACAGGGTGATCCGCGCACAGATGGAGGTTAGTGGCTGGCACACAGAGGGCACAGGCGCAGCGAGGGAGGTCGACTGCGGGCACTTGAAGGGCGCTTGCAGACAGGCACAGGGAACACACGTAAGGTCATAGAGTTAGACTGGCACAAGTATAAAGGACCTGGGCCGGTGAGAGGTGGAGGGCAAGAACTGGCACATGGAGGGAGGGCACGGACGGGCGAAGGCGCCAGGTGCCTGGAGGGAAGGTGCCTACCGGCACATAGAATGAGGGCAGGTAAGGTACACAGACAGAAAGATTGGACAGGTACACAGACAGAAGGAACGGACAGGTACACGCAGTGAATGCACAGGCAGTCACATAGAAGGGAGACCCCATCAGGCAGGCATGTAGAGTGATAGCATGGATAGGTACACGCAGGTGAATGCACGGACAGTCATATAGAAGTAAGACTCCGACAGGTAGGTATATAGGGTGATAGCAAGGACACAGGTGCATAAAGTGAATGCACGGACAGTCTTCAGAGAAGTGAGATCCCAACAGGTAGGCAGATAGAGAGATAGCATGGACACAGGTGCAGTAGCAAATAAAGCACGTCCGGTGCATGGAGTGAAGGCACCGACAGGTAAACGGAAGACAGGGTGAGAGAACGGACAAGCTGAAAAGGGGAGACCATTGGAAGGCTGGCAAAGAGCACAGACTGGCATGTGAGGAGCACAATGTCAGAGGCACCCAGGCAAATATGGGCCTACAGAAGGCATAGCCAGGCACTGCCAGCCCGTCAAAGTATACCATCTGCCAGGGCCCTCAGCCCACCCAGTGGCAGTATCGGGGGGGGACCCGTCTTCTGAGGCTATATCAGCCACTTGGCAATATCATTTACAATCCGTCTCCCTTTGAAATTTACGCCAAAGTACCTCTCTGCCCCCCTGCTGCGTAGGGCGACCGAGGCGACTGCTTGGCACCTCGCTGTTCCCTGAAGCGAGTGCACATATGCGCAATAGATGCCCTGGGATGGCTGGCTGTGAGTGTGCACCCCTTCGAGACACAGCACATTCCACTGTGGCGCTCTCCCGCGAGGGTGCCCTGTCTTATGCCCGAGGGGTGGGGTGCGCTATCCAGACACCCAGAGTGAAGGCACCCGGCCGCGAGAGTGCCCCGTCTTATACCCGAGGGGTGGGGTATGCTATCCAGACACCCAGAGTGAAGGTACCCACCCGCGAGGTTGCCCGTCTTCCTGCCCGGGGGTGGGGTGCGTTATCCAGACACCCAGAGTGAAGGCACCCAGCCTCGAGGGTGTCCCATCTTATGCCCGAGAGGTAGGGTGCGCTATCCAGACACCCAGAGTGAAGGCATCCAGCCGCGAGGGTGCCCCATCTTCCTGCCCAGGGGTGGAGTGAGCTATCCAGACACCCAGAGTGAAGGCACCCAGCCGCGAGGGTGCCCCGTCTTCCTGCCCGGGGGTGGGTTGCGCTATTCAGACACCCAGAGTGAAGGCACCCAGCCACGAGGGTGCCCCGTCTTATGCCCTAGGGGTAGGGTGCGCTATCCAGACACCCAGAGTAAAGGCACCCAGTCGCAAGGGTGCCCCGTCTTCCTGCCTGGGGTTGGGGTGCGCTATCCAGACACCCAGAGTAAAGGCTCCCAGTCGCGAGAGTGCCCTGTCTTCCTGCCCGGGGGTGGGGTGCGCTATCCAGACACCCAGAGTGAAGGCACCCAGCCGCGAGGGTGGCCCGTCTTCCCTGCCGAACCGGTTGCCTCGGCTCCCAATGCCACTCAGAGAGCCTGAAAACACGAGTTAAAAATACCAACATTTCATCCCGCTGAAGCGGCGCCGCCAGAGCATGGGTTTCCAGTTTAAATCCCTGTTTTCTTTCTTCATTCCTAAAATGGTAAAATGTTGCATATCACGAGTTACTGATACGCCGACTTCCCTTGTATTATGTGGCAATTTCGGAATATATTTCACTCGCACAAACACACACATACATACATGCCACAGCAGCGAAGATAAATATTGTTCAATAAAACATGTTTTTGGGTCAACTGTGCCAATATTGAATGCCCATTGGCACGTTTAATACTACAATACGAAGGTTTAAATTGGAATTTAAAAGTGATTTGAGGAAGGATATCCATTTGCTACCCCAAGGACTGATTGTAGCAATCACTTCAGTAGTGAGATAACTTTGCTAGTAGGCTACAAATTCAGCGTTTCCTTGCTGCACAAATATACCCCCTTGCATCTTTGTTTTTGGTTAAAGGCCATGTGTTCACAAAGTAAAACAGATATGCAGACGAACAGAGTATAATACGCTCTTTATTAACAGTATTGCGGGCTGCGGGAGGGGGAATCCTGCCTTACTCCAGTCTTTGCCTCATGTGAGCCATGCCACAGCTCAACACAAAACAATTACAACACATAGCACATTACACACTGTGTGTGTGTATCTAAATATAAAATACAGTTATATATACATATATATATACACACACAAATTATTTCTCCGTGTTGCCGTTTGAGTTTCTTTATAGGGAAGCTGAGGGAACTCCACAGGAGTGCCTTATGTCAGAGCAGCCGACACATAAATACTCCAGTGTCTGTGGATGCTGGAGACATGAGCCGTCCTGGCACTGCTGTGCCGCACGTGCCTGTACGTCTACCGGCGTCAAGGGGTGCTCAGGCGCGTGGCTCCTGGGGACAGCAGGATGCTGAACTGCACACACTGTACACACAATGCATGCGTCCGAGCCGTGCATATGCCTTTCTTCGCCCTGGTATATTTATTTAAGCACGTGCTCATGAGAGGAAATAGTCCGAGCACTCCCAGTTGCAATTCACCTGTCCACGGTGTTTTCGCACACTTGTGTTTTTTGTCATAATGGGTTTTCCTTCACTGACTTTCAAGGTCCCCTTGGGCTGCTCGGACCGTCTTTTCGGGGCTCCAGACATGTCTCCCCAAGTTAGGCGGGCCGAAGCAACAGCTGCTTGCACCTGGTAACAGGGTGCCTTAAAAAAACACTGTGCACGGGGAAGTGACTTGGAAGCTTGCGTGCACATGTGCATCGTAGGAGGGTGTATTTTGCAAGTATGTGGGAACACGGGTATGAAGTAGACCTTGAAATGATGTGTTCATGAGATATGGAAGTGCCCTGAAAGTATGTGTGCACATGGGCACATTGAAGGAGTGTGCATCTTCAAAGTTTGTGTGCACCCGCAGGGCAGACAGATGTCTTAAGGAGGTATGTTTTGATATGTCCACCTGGTGCAGGTGTGAACAGAGTACACCAGCTTCTGTGCGGTTTGGCGGAGCGTCCGTGTACCTTGGGGGTGCACGTGTTTGTCCGCATACCCCTCGTAGACGTACTTTGTTACCGATATTGTGGATGTAAATCCTGAAAGTGTTTTTCCATCATAATCCTCAGGCGTAAGAATGGCAGCTCCATGCTCCTCCCCTCAAGTGCCTTCTCACTGGGCCCCACCGGGGAAAGGGTGTTCGTGGGCGGAGGTTCGGTGCACCGCAGAGGATCCATAACCACCAAAAGAATGTAAAATAAGTCCCCTGAAGAAGGGCACAGCCCGAAATGCATTGAGCCTAACATTTGAAATTCATGATGGAAACAATTATCACTTGAAGATCAAAAGATTTGAATAAACCAGACTGAAGAAAAATTTGAACAACATTTGTTTGAACTTTTTGAATTTTCATATTTGAGTGCACCCTGGGGACGTTTCCACTGAGAGGGACAACGCGAGTTTTGGAATATACTTTCACCCTCACACTCAGGAGGGTTAACCAGGTTGCACCTACCCACTGTTTTACCTTGCCTACCTCAAACTTACCAGGTATGCGATTGCTCTAAATCTATTGGATATATTGTTTTCTTTCCGCCATCCGGTTCGGACGTGTGTTACAGCGTTCCGGCTTGAGACCGCTTCCGGGATCCTTTTGGTACGTAATCTGCTCTACTATCGACTTTATTGTTTTTGAACGAGTTTCCATCCCCCGCGTATTGAAATTCGGGAAGATTCTCTTCCAGGGGATCCTCATCAATAGTCATAAGCACTGAATATTCCCGCCCATGTGCGGGGACCACGGAAATAATAACAAATTATATATGTAAAACATATATGTACAGCTCTACATATATATACAAACATATATAATTTTTTTCCTATACCAATGCAGTCCCCATCGGAGGCTAAACAATGCAATAGTACACATAAAGACTGTATTTGCCAATACATAAAGACACAAGAGAGCAAGTAGTACTTGAACTCAGTCTTTAATGAGTAAAACACTCATAAGAGCAAAAAACCTGCAAATAAGCAGACATTGTTAGCCTACAGGCTGCATTGCAAAACAATAGCATGGAAAATGAAAGCATTTTCAACAAAACTGGCACCGTGCCTTTAATGCAGCCATGACCCCTGTAGGCGAGTGGGGTCTGCAATCCTATGGTCACCCCAGATTTTTGCTTTTTGCTTCACTGGTTTACGACTTTCCCTGGCTGTGGGCCTGCTAATCAGACCCACAGCCTAGCTGTTCTCTCTCTAAATTGACATCCATGTACTTTAGGTGCATTTACCAATTGGTACTGGGCCACCTTATCAGTCCCTGTACAGTGTACCTTAGGTACCCAGGGCATAGGTGTACCCAGGGGCTACCTGGGGCTGAAGCATGTATTATGCCACCCCTGGCTGGCCATCCAAACAGACACAACTGGCTGCACGGCAGCTGGGGCAAGGTGGTGTAATCACCCTTTGCTGTAGATATAGTATACCTATATCTAACCTTAAAATGGACACATATACTCCTATCAGTCACTCCTATGGCAGGCCTTATCAATCCTGAAGGCAGAGTGCTTGGAATTATGTGAGATGGTGCTCTGGCATGAGCTGAGCCCGTCTGCAGCTTGCGGAACCAAGTCCTAATAGCTGTTACATGATAACGCTATACCATATACTCTTAAGTGCATTATAATCCTCGCGGTTGAATGCTCACTCTGGTATAACATTATCAAAACATGTTGAGTAAGGTGTCATACGAATTGGAATACTACCCCCTCGCCAATTCTGGCGACGGGGGTAGCATTCCACCCTTCTAGAGGGACACGACATGTATGTAACTGTGAACCCCGGTTAAAGTTAACTCGAGCCTTGGCAGCACAAAATGGATGCTGCCACCACAGACACAAGTCTGACCTCCTGCTGCTGGGAGTCCTTCCAGCGAGGGAGGCTTGGACAAAGGGTTTCCTGCCTTGGGTGGTGCTAGCACCACCACAGACAGGATTTTGTGTATTGGGTAGGACAGGCCTGAAAGGAATGAGACATGCCTGGGGCACACAAGGTGTCCTGTGCATACACCGGTTCAAACCAGTTGCTGGGGCATCCCTGCCCCAGCTCTGGCGCGAAACCGGACAAAGGATAGGGGGTGTAACCACCCCCCTTCCTGGTCCCACCCATAGGAGGGACCTAGTCGTAGTACAGCCCCCTTTAGCAGAATAAAGGTAGGAGCTGGTCCCATTCCAAATTAGATTATCCTGAACAACTTTTACAAGAAGAAACTCTGGACTTCGACGTTCTGCTCCACAGAAGACTGAAGAAATCTCCAATGTGGGCAAGGAGTGTCCACCCTGCAACTGCAGGCACCATCAAGCGTCCAGCAGCTTCACTTTGTCGTCTTCCCTTGGGGATCCAGACTTCAGAGCCCGACGAGACCCGGATTCCCAGACCTCTCCGACCTCAACTCACATCTGCAGCACAGCTGAGATCCATGGGTGCGACGAGACACGTGGGACCGGCCATCTTGGAGAAAACTGCACTTCGCTTCCAGCACGACTCCCGAGGTAAACTCGACCAAGTGCTTTGGGGATTGAGAAGCCCCAGCCCCGAGCAGCCCCTGCACCAAAGATCAGCCCTCCAGCTTCCACGAGATCTGCGTGGGGCCCTTCTGCTTGTTTGCTGCTCGACACGTTGTCTGGTCACTTGCCGACTGGCTAGTGGCCTCCCAGACGACGAACTTTGAAAACAACACTGCTGGTCTGGTTGCTCCAGACTGGCCCTTGCTCCCTTCCAAAAGAGGAGTACCCCGGACTCTCCTAGTCCGCACTAGACGCCTTTTTCACTCACCGCATGGGTTGCCTTTGCCAAGGCCTGTTGACGCCGAATCCGGAACAGACACCGCCGACAGCGAGATCCTGCGTGGGACAGCTCGTGCCTCCATCCTGGTCGTCGAAGACGCCTCCTGGTCCACGTGGCTACAGAGTCAAGCGTCCACTCTTCACCTGATCGCGACGACGACATCTGGTTCCTTCCTGGTTCCACTGCAGTCACTGGCTAGTGACTTTGAACATTGTCCCCTCTGCTTTCAGGTCTTCAGCATATCTGATCCACCCTTGGATCACACCGGACATCTTCCTCCTGGTCGCCTGCAGCATCTTTTCTACCAGGCTCCATAGACTTCAACGCCGGAACCCGACACGACTTTGCACCTATGCACTCGCAGCCCGTGGGTGAGGTAACAAGAGCATTTCGGTGCTCAAGGGTAGATTGACTCTCCTAGTGTCCAGTTCCACAGTCGTTTTAGTCCTAACTAGTCAGGATTGTCCGTACTTACCTTTTTTTTTTAACTGTACTGTCCATAGACGTTGTTACGCATCTCGCGTGTGAGTTCACACTCTGCACACGCGTTCCGTGGGCCTCCTATTACTTACCTAAAGTTAGGGTAGCGTGGTCCCAACGATCCTACAGCCTCTGGACAGCTCCATTCCTTCTATCGATTTCCTTATACCATTTACTTAGTATATGGTTTGCCGTGCCCCTAGGGCACCATTGTAATTTTGTGCAACTTATCGTATTTTTCCTAAGAGATTGTCATGTGCTTAGCCCTCTGACCTCATAAAGAGTTCAGAGGTGTTTGTTATTAATAAATATACTGTTTCTTTTCATAACAACCTGTGTGGTGTCCTTTCATCTGGTATTCAAGGGGTTATATTGTGGTAAAACAGCTGGCTTCACATGCCAAAAGAGTTTAGCCTAAGACAGCTTTGTCCATGCTACCATTAGGATAGCTGGTCTATAAGGTTGACTTACAACCAATCACCATAAGGATTGTTTGGACTGATACAAGGTGATCACTAGAACTAGTGAGCATCATATATCAGGCCAACTTCTCACAACCCCTAGCTACCCATTATGCATCAGGGGTGACAGTTGGGTCAGTTGTTCTTTCCGGCTCCTTCTGTCAGAACCCTGGAGTCACCGCTCTCTACTTTCTGGCTTTTCAGTCAAAAATTCTCTGATTTTTGGGGGTTTTCTTTGCTTCACTCGACTTCTTTTGGCATTTGAGTGCAGGTTTACCCATTTTTTTGTGACAGAAGGGAATTTTTCTTGTAAAAAATGCCTTCTTTATTCGACCCCTGCCCTGCCTGTGGCAAGAAGGCCAAGACAGACACACATGAGGTGTGTATTCTCTGTCTGCCTGATTACCACTCTCCTTCCTCATGTCCACACTGCACGAAGCTGCCTAAAAGAACTCTTAAAGACAGGGAGAGAATCAGGATCTATGGCCTCTCAGAAAGAGGTAGGTCTCCTACGAAGTCGAAGAAAAGGGCACGTTCGACGTCGAGGAGCAAGGTCCCGGTATGTTCCCCTTCGGCGTCGGGATAGTCGTCGAGGGACCGGGCGCAGGAGCACCGCTCTTCAACATCCAATGCCAAGTCCCTGTCGGCGTTGGATCAGTGTCTGGCGTCGAGAGAAGACCCTCCGTCGTCGACTATTCACCGTCGGTCGACGTCAAGACACCGATCATCGACGCCGAGACGTAAGTCAACTTCTTCGAGGTCTCTGCGTAGATCGCCGTTAAGAGCACAAGATCGTCGGACATAATGACGTCGATGCAGGGCCCTCCGTCGATGTCAGCAAGACCCTCGACGTCGAGGCACCAGTCTCCGTCGGTTCCATTGTCGACGTCGAGACGCAGTCCTCCGTCGAAGGAAGAAGCTCGACGTTGAGACGCAGCCTGCCGTCGAAGGAAAGCAGATCGACGTCGAAGCACCAGTCTACGTCGAAGGAAAGACGCTCGACGTCGAGGCACAGCCCTCCGTCCATGCGCAGTAGTTTGACGTCGAGGCGCAGCCCTCCTTCGAAATGACCAAGATCGACATCGAGACAGGGGTCTCCGTCAAAGCATCAGTCGACGTCGAGGCACAGTCCTCCGTCGAAAAGAGCACGGTCGACTTCGAGGCAGGAGTCTTCGTCAGCGAAAAGAATATCGACGTCGAGACGCAGTCCTCCGTTGGCGCAGCAGTCAACTTTGAGGCGCAGTACTCCGTCGAAGGATAGAAGATCGGGGTCGACTTCGAGATGCAGGTCTCAGTCCAGATAGTCAACGCTGGGGCACATGCATTCCAGATCGACGTCGAAGCAAAGATCGTCTTCACCTGCAACGTCGAGACAGAGGCCGCTGTCTGTGTCAGCCCCAGCAAGCCTCTCTCCGTCTCACTGATCGACGTTGAGAGCAGGTTCACACCGGTCTATCTCCAGGCCTCGTACTCCGGAGGTGGTGATCTCATCCTCAAGCAGCCAGGGGTCTCATTAAGATTCTCATCAGGCTGCAGAAGCTTGTCAGGAGGGAGGAAATCTCCATCACGTTTACCTGTTAGAACACAAAAGCCTGCTTCAGTTAATCTCTCCCCCAGATGGTTGCAACCCCTGCATCATTGGGCGGATCATACTCATACTATGGAGCCGAGAACAGTATCCAGCCCGGCTCACAGGTCTCCCCTGGCTCGGCTAGCTCAGGCCGCAGAGCTGTCACCTCCAAAAGGAAGAGCGAGGACTCGCTCCCCAGTACCAGCCCCTAGGAGGAGATCAAGATCTCGCAGTGAAACGAGAAGGAACAGGTCCCCGACTCCTTCTACCTCCTCAACGTACTCCTTAAAGAGAGACTATTCACCCACGCTCACGGATAGCCCACCGGAGATATCCTCGACGTAAGCACCTTTCAGGACGTTCTGGCCAGGGGGGGCTTCCAAACTAAACATCCCCATGCCTGTCCAACAGAGTACTTCTTCAATCATCTTTGAAACTCTGAATCAGAAGGCGTCCTCTCGCCCATTACTTCCTCTGGTGCCGGGCTTGCTAAAACCAGTAATGGACATTTTTCTCACGCCGGCCACCCTCAAGACGGCTCCGGCGAGAATCCTCAAAAAATATCGCCTGTCGGTAGAGGATCCTGAATTCTTAAAGTTGGACCCAAAAGCGGATTCAGTGATTGTGGCTGCAGCTAGAAAAACACATTTGGTTGTCTCCTCGTCCACAGTCCCTCCGGACAAGGAGCGCAAGATGCAGGACTCATGGGGTAGGAAAGTATGTGGTACCTCCTCATCCATGTTAAAGGTCTCAAGTGCTCAGCTCTATTCGGACGGTACGATAGAGCATTATGGGATTCACTGCAGCGGTTCTCTGAGAAGTTACCCAAAGAGGACCGGAAGGACTTCGAGGAAGTCTTGCAAAAAGGCAGCTTGGTGGCGAACCAAGTAATAAGTGTGGCGGCGGATGGGGCTATGCTCTCTGCACATTCGTACGCACATGGAATTTGTGCCAGAAGATCCTCATTGCTCTGTCTAACAGCTCTGAAGCCAGATGCGCAATCCCGAATCGTCAATCTTCCATTTTCCAGGTCATCGCTGTTTGGGCCGCACACCGACGAGGAGAAGGCTTGGATGAAGATTGAGCTGGACACTCTGAAGGCGGTAGGGTTAGAGAAAAAGAAAGAGTTCCGTAGTCGCTACCGCAACACTGACCGCTGATCGTTCCAACAGAGGGTTCAAACCCCTCATTGGCAAAAGAACCAGAACCAAAATCGACGATCTAACAGGGGGAGAGGAGGGAACCGTCAGTCCTCCACCTCCAACAAACCTCCAGCAAACAAATGAGTGTCTGCTTCCTCCAGTGCCGTGCACCGCTCCAGTGGGAGGAAATGTGGCAAATCATGTACAAGAGTGTCTAAAAATCACGAAAGACCAAGGGGTGCTGACCACGATTCGAAATGGGTACTCTCTACGTTTCCGACATCGTCCTACCTCAATCCCTCCGGTTCCACCATCAAACTTTCAGATCAGCATGCTGCAGAGGGAAGTGGGCATCCTTCTCCAAAGATCAGCCATTGGAGAAGGTCCCAAGGTCGCAAAGGGGTCGAGGAGTGTATTCCACATACTTCCTGGTGAAGAAAAAAGGTCAGAAGTCGGAGTACAGACCCATTTTAGATCTAAGAGCACTCAACAAAACCATCAACAGAGAGAGATTTCGCATGCTGGCTCTCCACCAAATATATCCTCACTTTTGCGAATGAGATTGGATGTGTTCAATGGATCTGCAGGATGCCCATGTTCATATACTGATAAATCAACATTACCAGCAATATTTGAGATTTGTCGTCGGAACATCCCATTATCAATTCAAAGTGCTGCCCTTCGGGCTAAAATCAGCTCCCCGGGTGTTCACAAAGTGCATGGCCGTGGTAGCAGCTGCTCGGAGGCGCAGAGGCTTCTTCGTCTACCCTTATCTAGACGATTGGTTGTTCAAGGGACCAACTCCACAAAGAGTAGGGAACCATTTCCAACAGTGCCTACGGCTCTGTCAAGAGCTGGGGCTACAGGTGAACTATCAAAAGTCGACGCAACAACCCACTCAAACGATCCGTTACTTGGGAGCACGAATAGACTCCGAGCAAGGAAAAGTGTTTCCTTCGGAGGAGAGACAGTTATCCCTCATCCAAAATTGCAGAAGAATTCTCAAAAACGACTCGTCGTCAGTGCGTCAGATAGCATCTGTGCTCGGATCAATGGCATCATGCATTTTTCTGGTGCCCAATGCCAGATTAAAAATGCGTCCTCTACAGCAGGATCAGGAGGACCAGTGGGATCAGCGGTCATCGCGCTGGGTAGACAAGGTCTGTCTATCGAAGGCTGCCAGAGCGTCAATTCCGTGGTGAATGAACAGAGGCAATCTGGAAGTAGGAGTTCCGTTCCATCAAGCTCCTCCATCTCAGACTCTGATCACAGACGTGTCTCTAACAGGATGGGGAGCCCACATGGGCTCTCTTCAGATGCAAGGCCTATGGTCCTCGAAAGAGCAGTTGTACCATATCAACATGCTAGAGCTCAGGGCGTTTCATCTGGCTCTCAAAGCGTTCCTTCCTTCGATTCATGCGAGTTCTATCCTAGTACAAACCGACAATACCACCACGATGTACTACCTGAACAAGCAGGGGGAAACTCGATCGAGGACTCTGTCATTGGAAGCGCAGTCCCTTTGGAACTGGCTGCTAAGGAGGAAACTATCCATCACAGCAGTTTATCGGCCGGGAGAGCAGAATTCACAAGCGCTTTCTTCACCCGCGCACTCTCCCGACCACTACCTGCTGCAACTAGATTTGCCCTCTCCAGCAAGAAAGGCCCCTGCTTTTCTTTGGAGGTCCCCTCCCTATTCCCTTCTTGATCCTGTATTTGTAACAGAAATCTCCACTGGCATAGAATCATACTTCAAGACAAATATGGGATCAGTGAATTGCTTCTCTACTATCAGGAAGTCCTTTAAAGTGTATATCCGGGGTATGGTCAGGGCTAAACATTCAAGTGTGCTCTGATCGCTAAGGAGCCATCTGACCAAACTAGAGCAGGGCATTTAATCGCTAGAACAAAAGTTTCAGGAGACAAGTGACATCAATATGTTGGACGACATTAAGGCTGCCCTAGAGGAGTTCCAGGACACAGTTGACAGGGACGTTAAATACCTGGGCAAGTATGCCACGGCCAGGATATATGGAGATGGAGACCGCCTTGGGCCATGTTAGCAGCACTGATGCAGCCCAAGCGTAAAGTGGGCACTATTTCCAAAATACTTGATGAGGGTGGTCAGCCACTGCACAGCAGTCAAGACATAGCAAATAGCTTCCATAGATACTAATCGCAATTGTACAGTACACAGCCCCCCCCCCCCGGTTGTTGATGCTATACGTGATTATTTGGAACACATCCAAATTGCCTGGTTATTTAACGTACATAGAGAGTATCTCATGTCCCCCCTTAACACCATGAGAGGTTATGGCGGCTATCAATTCCATGCGACTCGGAAGTGCTCCCAGCAAGGATGGCCTCACTGTCTCCTTCTACAAGACCTGTATGAACATATGGCCCATGTTGGCATTATGCCTCCCTCCATGAAAGAAGCTTTGATCATTATGCTGCTGAAACCTGGGAAGCCAGCTGAGGCCTGCTCCTCGTACAGACCATGTCTCTCGTGAATGTAGACACCAAGATATACGCCAAAATTCTAGCAAATCGACTGACCCCACTGCTTCCAATAGTGGTTCGCCCAGAACCGTCGGGGTTTGTCCCATGGCGCAGCCTTACTTCTAACTTATGTACTATATTCGGCACCATTCAGAGGC
This sequence comes from Lissotriton helveticus, assembly GCF_964261635.1. Classification (NCBI taxonomy): domain Eukaryota; kingdom Metazoa; phylum Chordata; class Amphibia; order Caudata; family Salamandridae; genus Lissotriton; species Lissotriton helveticus. The sequence goes on from NC_136061.1 coordinate 1,315,793,228, forward strand.
TAAACCCGGGGATCAAAGCAGCAGCGGTATTTTTGGATGCTGAGAAGGCTTTTCATTCTGTAGAATGGACCTTCATGAAGTGTGTCTTGCAGAGAATAGGAGTGGGAGATATCTTCCTTTAGTTGGTGATGACCTTGTATGCATAAACCACTGCACGGGTCTAGCTTGGCAGGGAAGTCACGGCTCCTTCATTCCTAACCAGAGGGACTAGGCAGGGCTGCCCATTGTCCCCGCTTCTATAAGCCCTGGTTGCTTAGCCCCTTGCTTGCGCGTTGCATGAAAATCACTCGGAACTGGGGTTCCCGGGATATCGTTAATAATACCTGCCTACACAGACGATATATGTTATATGTTCGGGATACAGGGCAAAACCTCAATCTAGTCCTGGCAGAGGTGGTTCAATTTGGGAGTATGTCAGGACTTCATATTAATTGGTCCAAGTCGCCAGTGTTTCCTTTTACTTCAGTAACTGTCCCAGATGCATTAGACTTCTCCATGCAGTGGACTACAGTCCCAATCCGTTCGCTGGGGGTACAAATACATGTTGACTCAGCGGTTGTCATAGCAGAGAACTATGGAAAGGCTATTTCTAAGTTAGAGGCTGCCATCAACAGGTGGATTAAATTACCTCTTTCACTGATAGGCCGCATTTCCTTAATGAAGATGGTTATTTTGCCTAGGTTCCTCTTCCTATTTCTGAATATCCCTATCACACTCCTGCGCTCTCTCTTTGGGGTTCTTCCCAAATTATTGATTAGGCTGGCCTGGGCAGGGAAACAGCTGAGAGTCAAATGGGACACACTGACACTCCCCTACGCAGCGGAGGCTTGGGGGCATCGGACTTTGAACTTTACTATAGGGTTGCAAAGGCTTCTCATGTGTTCAACTTGTTACATGACCCTCACGATCTGCCGCATTTGAGCCTGGAGCAGACCGCAGCTGGCCTTTTGACACTTCCACAGATTCCCTTTACGCCTCCAGTCCGCAGACACGAGGTAATTGAATCACTGCATTTCACAACACATGCATGGTGCGGACTACTAGACTTACAATCGGGAGCACTCATGTACTCCCCGCTCATGCCTTTGGACTGGTGCAGTTTGCTCCGGACATGTGGAGAGGGGGCAGTCCTCAAAGCCGTGACACATACAGGTATTCGTACGGTGGGCGTTTTCTACCAGGATAGAGAACTGCGAGGTTGGGAGGACTACACGGCAGGCTTGCAGGGGTCCTCGCCCTTGGATAAGTTTCAATATATTAGAGTTCCACATGCATGGCATCAGCTGCTGGGTGGAGGACATGCAGGAACTGATGGAGTTCTCTCTTATATTATTAAAGCTAAAACACTGGCGAAACTCATCACAGTTCTATTTTCCTGGACCCAGGAGCCACGGAAATTTCATACCCAAAGAGCCAGGATTGAGTGGCAAGGCGACCTATAAATGGTTATAGATGACAGGTGCTGAGTATATTGCTGCGAGGCTACGAAGAGGGTGTCACTGAACGGTAGGCACCGACTGATTCATTTTAAATATCTCAATAGAGTGTATCACACCCCCCACAGGCTAGTGCGATATGGGATGAGGGAGAATGCTAAATGTGATAGATGTGCGGAGCCTGACGCTGGATTTCGGCATGTGGCGTAGGCCTGCCCTAAGACTTTTGCCTTTTGAGAGAAAGTATTCTCGGTGCTGAGCAAGATTGTGGGACTACGCCTAACGCCCAGCCCTAAAGTTGTGCTACTGGGATATGACAGATATTCAGGCAGATTGGAGGAAACTGGTTGCTATGAGACTACGTTTAGCCAAGCTCAGGGTCACAATGCGATAGGCCAAGGGTCCCACACCACTTATCCATGGTTGGAACTCGGACATGCTATACTGCAATACACAATCTGATGCGTACAACGATCTTCTTCCCCTGCAGTGTCGCCCTAAAGACTTCTGGGGTTTATACCAGCAATACTTAGTTGGGAAGGAATCCGGCGAGCTGGAGGGGGTGATGAATTCAGTGCCGATTGAGGGGTATTGTCTTTTATCGCTGTCAATGGGGTCATTGCAATTTTTATAATTGTAAAGGGACTGCTGCACACAATGCTTATTCTTGATTTTTCCTGTTTCATTTACAGGATTGTGTATTCATGCGCGCTTGTGCTTTTACTCCCAGGCCCTAGATGCTGTTGAGTGCCAAAACCACTCCAACAACGATAAGGGGATGTCTTGCCTTGTTGGGAGGGAAAGGAGGGCAGGGTTTTTTTTTGTTCTTGACTGTTAATATGCACTGGCTATAATTCAACCAGCCGCGATGATGCAATTGCTCTATGTTGTGCAGTGGTGTTCAAATGTTTTAAAGCGCAATAAATAAATTGATCCACTCAATGCATCTGTCCAAAACATTATTTGTTAACTCTTGCATTTACAACGTTCAGGCGTTGCTTACACTTCCATACGTCTGCATCTGACGGCAGTGACTGCTATCTTCAAAACAGGCAACACTTATCATTGTTCAAAGTGCCAATCATTTCGCCTTTCATAGAAGGCCTTAAAAGAGTAATACCACCCAAGGTCCCACCTGAACCTGCGTGGAATCTCAATATTGTTCTAACATGACTATTGGGTCCACCCTTTGAACAGTTACAGAATTACCCCCTCCAGTTTCTTTCTTGAAACGTTGCTTTCTTAATTGCCATCACTTCAAAAAGGTGTGTCTGTAAGCTCCAGGCACTAACTTTAGAAGAAACATTCTTCCAACTTCATATGGATAGGGTGGTTCTACGTACCAACCCAAAATACCTCCCAAAGGTAGTGTCTCCTTTCCACATTAACCATTCGGGTGAACTATCTGTTTTCTTTCCTCAACCAGATTCTGTGGCAGAAAGGGCTCTTAATTCACTAGATTTCAAAAGAACATTAATGTATATATCAACCGGACAAAAGATTTTCGCAAAACAACTCTTTGTTGCGTTTGCTCCCCTCACAATGGGAAACCCATTTCAAAATCAGCTATTACCAGATGGATTGTTAAATGTATCCAGACATGTTATCTCAAGGCAAAAATAACTTTTTCTTTACCTTTAGAGCACACACTACTCGTAAAATCGGGGCATCCATGGCCTTCTTAGACAACATTCCCAAAGTTGAAATTTGTACAGCATCTTCATGGTCTTCACCACACACATTTACCACGTGTGGATGCTCTAGCATGGGAACAAGCTAATGTAGGACATGCAGTGCTACATTCACTTTTTCAAGCAACTGCAACATCCACTGGTTAGCCACTGATTTTGGAGGTCACTGCTATACAGTCAATCCTAAACATGTGTATCTACAGGCACATGTCCGGGACTGTCCTGGACTATGTCGGGAACACATTCAGGGACTTGGGCAAGGACTGGGAACGGGGAAGAAAACACACACAGAGAGAGGAGTACAGAGCTGCCCAGGATCATACAGGAAGTCAGAGGAGAAAAGCGATCCAAAGGGGAAGCCTGTACAAAGGAACAAGATGGCTAAGACTCAGAAAGGACAGGCACTCATGAGGGGATTTAGCATTCAGAATAACTACACCCAGGACGGACGTGCAAGACATATATATAAAACAACGTTAACAAGAAAGGGATGTGAGTAAAGCACTCGGGAGCTCCACGCTGTAAGACTGAAGCTCAGTAAGTTCCTCACCCACAATTGCTGTTACAGATACTGCCTGCAAATACCCACATTTGGATACGTGTGCAAAGGCATGGTCTGTGGAGTGGATGCCTATTGTGATGTTATATTTGTAACTCAAAGACAATACTCTCAGTGAACAAGAAAATCCACCTAGGTAGTCAGCTGTGCCCATGGATCCTGGCGATCAAACAGGAACACGCAAGGCAGTAACAGCAAGGGGGTAGAACTAAACACAAGCACAATAGACAAGGAGCTAGCAAGGAGGAGTGCTTAATAGGAAATCACAGGACACACTTGGCAGAAAGCAAGTAACAACCATACAAGGTAATAGAAGCAAGACAGCAGGAATAGAAAGACAGTAAACTAGGAACTGGAACCAAAGAAATGGGAAGAAAAGCAGGGACTGGAAAAGGATATACAGAAGGGGAGGCTACAAGGATATACTAGAATAGTATTGAATCAGAAGGCAAGAAAACACAGTAGCACTGAAGGGTGTGCTGGAGAAGAAACAAGAATTGAGCAAAAGCTCAAGAGCCAAGGTAGCACTGCAGGAACAGGAAATTACTATAGGTCGGGAGTCAAGGTAGCACTGCAGGCAGTGCTAGTTGAAGGAAACAGGAAATAGCTGCAGCTCAGGGAACAAGGAGTCAAGAGAGCACTGCTAAGAGGGCAAATCAGGAACAAGAAATAGTTGAAGCTAAGGAACAAGGATTACCTAAAGCTCAGGAATCGAGGAATTTCAAAAGCTCAGTAAACAAAGATTGTTCTCACCGGAACACAGCTACAATGAGCAAACCTGGCCTGAAGGGAGCTGGGGCTTAAAAGAGATCAGTGTAATCACATGCAGCAGATGTGAGCAGGCTAGCAGCAGCCAGCCACAAGTGAACTGATTTCCTCCATCCATCCTTGGCTCGCAGGGGTGGAGACGAAGCAGTGAGGAAGGAATTCTAGGTACTGGAGATCCAAACATGAGCAGGCTTGCTTCAAGTATAAGCAGGCTGGCTTTTACAAAACCCGGCGCGGTTTGGGAATGGATGCCAAGTCCCAAATAGTATCCAAATGGCTGAAAGTCAGGATATGCATGCAGGAGAGGGTCTGGAAGCTTAATAGAACACTGGAAAGTCCCACTATGCGGCCCCTTGGTGGTGGGTACAAGACAACAGGGAACGAATCGTGACACCACACATGCCTCAAATGGGTTGGAAGCTCTGATTCTGACACGGATTATGTTACTTACCCTGTATGCATCTTAACTTGTAGGGCTGTAGATTCACATCGGCGCACACTCCTCCGCGGACACCTATGGTCGACGCAGTTCTTATCTATAATTTTATATGCATGGACATCTCCTTACTTATTTACACTCCAAACTCACCCTCTCGCGGAAAAACAATTCAACATTGGAGTCGATGCCCATGCTCACTATTAACAAAAGATGAGTCACCTTACATTGTGACTCAAAAGACTTCTTCAAAGAAAAGCAACTTTCACACATCCTGACACAGTGCTATATGGCAGGAGTATGCAAAGCATGTGAATCTACAGCACTTCATGGCAAGAACAGATGCTTACTGGGTGAAAAACAATCCTTTTTTGCAACAAATCTAAGTTCTTCTTGATCACTGGATACTATCTTTAATGTCTTTCCATATTTGTATTTCATTTTATATATGTCTGTAAATGAAAGGTTTGTTTTAAACTGAACATTTTAAATACATTTGATCATTTCAGGTGAACACTGTAGTTAGTGGCGCTCTTGACCGTCTACATTACGAGAAGGATCCATGTGTGAAATATGACATTGGCCGCAAGTTGTGGATCTATTTGCATAGAGATCGCACAGAGGAAGAGTTTGGTATGTACCTACTTAAGTTGGCTTGTTCCTTGTGACAAATTTCTTTCATAGATTACCTTCTTAAATAGTTTTGTATACAGTGTTGTCAAACTTTACTGTAACTTATAGTGTTTTGCAGTAACGGTACTAAAACGTTTTCAGAAGTGTGGGAATATTCTATATTACAAAGTAAACATTTGTCTGCCACATGTTGGGTCGGAGAAAGGTCTATGTAAATAAATACAAAGACATAAGTAAAATAAATGTTTAAGAAAGATTTTCAGTTGTGCCTCTAGTGGCTACCTTGGTAAGTACTGCTTAAGGTTAATAGTGGATTAGACTGTATGCCAGTTGTTACTCTGCTGTGTGAAACAAGAGGTGAAGGCCAGCCAGTGACATAGGGAGTTCAATGAAGGAATATTTTTTTGTGTTTTAAAGATTTCAAGTAGCTTTGAGATTGTGGTTTTGTTTTGCCTGTCTTTGCCAAGGAGAAACACTGTTTAATAGATTGTAGAGCATGTTCAATCTTTCCTTTCAAAGCAGTGTGCTTTTAACATTGCCAGTATGGCGGCTTCCAATTGATGAATGTCTTGGAGACAGTCGATATTGGGAACCTATAAGCTCTCACTATGTAAGATTTTAACCGTTGTCCTGAACTTAGTTGGTTGTGCTGAATACTGATTTAATGTTATATGAGTTTAGGTAGCTACATCCGACGGTTTGTAAAGTCTATTCCACTATCCGGGGGACTTGTCCTACAGTATTAAAGGCAGATGCAAACCCAAATACTAGGATATATTCTGTAAGGTTTTCTTTTAAATATGGCAGTGTCTTCCATGGATGGAGATAGGTTACTTTTCTAACATTCTCTAATTTTAAATGTTGGAGATATCTTCGTTTGTATGCTTCGGAATGTGTTATTTGGGCAGATCACTGCTCTATCTAAAATTGTAAAGACACTTGTGTGCTGAAAAATGTATATACGGTAGCAGCAGAAGCATATAGCCTATGATAATTTGACTTTGCTCACCAAGGGTATTACTGTACTTTCTATTCAGTCAGTGAAAAGTAATCTCACACACGGTGAAAACATAATAAATTAAATTCCACTGGTATATAATAGCCTTGTGCTAATTATATTTGGTGAAGTTACAGAGTTTGCCTTTTATGGCATACACCAATTTATCTTGCTTCAAGATTGAAGAGATTTTGGTCAGCAGACAGTTCTGCATTTTCTTCCAGCCTCATTTAAGTACATTGTAGTTATAGTGCTGTAGAGGGCAGATGATCAAACCTTTTTAGGGGTTTGAGTTATCCAGACTGCCATACAATTATTTTTCAGGATTGGGTTTAAAAGAAAGTGTTGAAGATATATTGGGTTAGTTTAAAAAAAGAAAGTGGTACTATGCTAATTTTGATTCCTAAGCCACCATGATTTTTTTTTTTAATCGTTTTTATTAACTTTTATAGCAAATGAAAAAACTTTCACGATACATCATTAGCAGTTAGAGATGATGCAACATTGCAGTCATGCCAATGGGGTGTACACTATAATCTGTGGATCTACGGATTAGGGACATGAGGCCGCTAATGACTGATGCAACGTGAGAACGGGGGGGAACACTTGGGGGAGACCAGGGGGGAGCTAGGAAAGAGAGGAGGGACGTGGGGCGGGCAGCGGGGGGTGACGGAGTGTGATGAAGGCGGGGGGAGGAAGTCATATGCATACTAAAGAGGAGTTGGTGCTGTCTGGGACGCCACGGCACGCTGCGAGGCATTCGGGGTGTCGCGCTGGTGGGCTAGCTTGAATTGGTGGGACAATGTGGCCCATTCCAAGGATATGGGACGCTTGCGCTGACCCCGTGCCTCCTCCTCCCGCAGCGCGTCTTCCTCTGCCTTAGCCCATTTTTTCACCGCACCCACCCATGTCTCAAAGGAAGGTCCGGTAGCTGCCCGCCAGTAAAATAAATCGTAAATCATATGCTCTTATATAGCGCCTTATCACCGTAAGGTCTCAAGGCGCTTGCTTTGGGAACCCGTCCTTGTCTTTCCCTGCGAGATTACCGCTACTGGGCATCCCCAAGGTGAAGACCAGGCATCCCATCGCGGTGGGGCCGTAGTGGAGAATAAGCAAGCTATTGCCCAGAGTTGCAGAGTGTGAACCCACGATTCGAGTAGGCACTGAGGCGAGAATTATCGAGTCCGTGAACATTATGAGCTCAAGACCCTGCCGCGTCGGGAATTGAACCCTGGTCCCGGATCTGACCTCTGCATCAGGGTCTGCCTCCTCAAACCGGTGAGCCACACTTCTCCACAGTGCATGGCTATGTTCCATTTGGCCAAAAGCAGGGATAGTGCTGCATATCTGACCTGCACCTTATGTGTCTTTGGCCTACGGAAGGTTCCTATCGCCACTGCCTCCCACAAGCGTAGGTCTGCGAGGCCAGTGAGGGTGGAAATTGAGTCAAGAAGGGCCGACCAGTAGGCCTGAAGGGTTGGGCAACTCCAGAACATGTGCAAAAAGTGCGCGTCTGGAGATTGACAGCGGGGGCATAAGAACTGAGTGTCGGGAAAGAAACGCTGTAGGCGTGCTGGGGATTGATAGGCCCGGTGTAGGATATAAAATTGTATAATTTTGAACCTAGCGTTCCGTGAGACTTTCTTAGGGAATTCCAGCGCCCTGTCCCATTCCCGGTCATGCAATGGACGTCCGAACTCGTCCTCCCACGTTGCCCTCAGAGTGAGTAAAGGTGTGTGTGTGAGTTCCCTGATAGACATATAAAGCCAAGTGACAAGGTGTCTGCCGCAACCCATGTATAGGATGGGAGCGTCGCAGGTTCGCCTGCTGTTAGATCGCTGTGTGGGCGGAAGCAGTCAATGAGTTGGCGATGCGTCAGAAATTGTCCTGGTGGGAGGCCGTGGTCCACTATGAGTCGGTCGTATGGGCGGAGTTGGCCCTCCGCAAATTCCTAAGCCACCAGGATGCTTAATTGTTAATCCCTGTGATGTGGAAGTTCCTTTACTTTGATCAGAACCATTTATAAAGCAGTACCATTATGTGTAAACGGCTATATTACAAGCATAGCAGAGAGGTTAGGGCGTTCTTCCTTATTTGACTTTCCTAAGGAGGTGGTCAGAGAGAACCTGTCTTGGGTTAAAGAACGCTACTTGTCTTTGAGGCAGGCAGAGAGAGACCAGAGAGCTCCTGAAACCTACAGTACGGGCCTATATACTATTGAAAACAACTTTACGGATAGAACCTTATTGATTAAAACAACAAACCCATATCACTGCATTCCTTTTTACCAGGGTTCAGATTTAAATTGTTACATTCTGTGCTGTTGGAACCTAAGGGGCGAAGTAAGGTGAAAGATTTGGGCCCCTGGTCTTATGACAATTTCTCCCCTCAAGATTCTTTGCATTTTATGATCTTTTGTGACTATTTCCTTTGTATCCATAAACGTTTTCCATTTCCGTTACTAAAAGACAAAGGCTTCGTGCAAGTAAGAACTGCATTAAAATATTTACAGATGCTGAATAACTCATAGGAATGTTTTAACATCACCAGCTTTTTAGTTGAGGCTGTCAGGGAAAGAAAAAACAGCTCCTCTGACTATGTGCACTTTTGATTCCTACGCTGTATTGATTGTTAATGATTTTATCTTGGTGTCTATGGAGCATCTTTGATGATCTAGAGTAAGATTTTTTAAATATGTATATATTTATAATGTTTTTATTAGATTTCATTGTGTGAATTTTTATGGTTTTTAATTAGCCGAATAAAGTATTTTGACTGACAATATGTATGTGTCTTTAGAGCGAATCCACCAGGCACATGCTGCTGCTGCAAAAGCTAAAAAGGCTCTTCAACAGAAGCCGAAAACCCCTGCTAAAGTGGTGAGTATCAAATTTCTTATTTCTTCAAAAAAGCATTATTTTCCAAATATGTTTTTTGAGATTTTGGACATGTCTTAGTATTCAACTGGCTGATAAGTAAGGTGAGAAGTGATGTCAGCATGAGTACCACATTTATTTTATTGGTAACATGAAGCAACCTGTTTCCGTCAGAGAATTTCTGCAGTAACTGCACTACAGAGGTCACTAAAGTGCTGATTTAAAGTTGGTCTAATTAATGTACAACGAAGATGCGCACATATTGTTTTTACCTTTGTTGAACTTGAGATTCAGGTCGCTATACACTTCTCTTTTGGCACTATGGATGCATCCAGAAAAACTAACTAGGTCAGCAAGAGTTAGTTTTTGTAAATAGAAATTGGAGAATATAATTAACCAAAAAACAAAACATGTATTGGAGGGTCCAGGGGAATATTTACTGACCTCTCTGCTCGCTCCCCTACTCTAGAATGCAAAACACACAACAGAGCAGACAAGGTCTGGAGAAAGTGTGTAGCTGAAATGGCGAATATGCACCTGTGGATGCGTGTGCGAACATGTGCCGTTGAAACCATTGGCTAGAAAAAATCCCATCAGACCACCCTTCTGGTGGAATTTGCGTCATGTGGGATGTTCACTGATCATTCCATGTCACAACCGACCATATAGTGCCGATGTAAAACTGGATGTCAGAAGTCTAGCCATGATATCCATCATGAAGTGGTATTTGCTAAAGTGCAGTGCTCAAGTGACAGTGATGAAAATGAAATTAAAATTGACTACGCAGGCGCTGTATGGCATTCAAAGCGCAATCTGTGTGTCAAAGGATAAAACCACGCCTAGTAGTAAGACTACCTCTTTGCGCTGTGCAGGTCGGTCGACATGTTTCAGCCTATGGGACATTGCCCGGGCTTTCTTCAGGACCATGAATAGAGAAGCTACTGCAACTATGAGTGATGTGTGAAGTGAAAACACAACAAAGGATATACTCAAAAAAGGTTACATATCTACCAGGAAACATCACATTTGTATGCCCACTGGAAGGAGAGAAGGAAATCTTCTTCCCAGCTTTGTGTGGGTGAAGACCTCACCTCACCCGGCGACCGCTCGGGAATATGAGGCCCCGCTCTGTCTGTCGGTGCCTCCCAGGATTGAATCCTGGGAGGCACCGACGGACAGAGCGGGGCCTCATACTCCCGAGCGGTCGCCGGGTGAGGTGAGGTCTTCACCCACACAAAGCTGGGAAGAAGATTTCCTTCTCTCCTTCCAGTGGGCATACAAATGTGATGTTTCCTGGTAGATATGTAACCTTTTTTGAGTATATCCTTTGTTGTGTTTTCACTTCACACATCACTCATAGTTGCAGTAGCTTCTCTATTCATGGTCCTGAAGAAAGCCCGGGCAATGTCCCATAGGCTGAAACATGTCGACCGACCTGCACAGCGCAAAGAGGTAGTCTTACTACTAGGCGTGGTTTTATCCTTTGACACACAGATTGCGCTTTGAATGCCATACAGCGCCTGCGTAGTCAATTTTAATTTCATTTTCATCACTGTCACTTGAGCACTGCACTTTAGAAAATACCACTTCATGATGGATATCATGGCTAGACTTCTGACATCCAGTTTTACATCGGCACTATATGGTCGGTTGTGACATGGAATGATCAGTGAACATCCCACATGACGCAAATTCCACCAGAAGGGTGGTCTGATGGGATTTTTTCTAGCCAATGGTTTCAACGGCACATGTTCGCACACGCATCCACAGGTGCATATTCGCCATTTCAGCTACACACTTTCTCCAGACCTTGTCTGCTCTGTTGTGTGTTTTGAATATAATTAACCTACACTTGTTAAGGTAATGCAGCATTCCTGTACTTGTTACTTGGCAGAGACATTTATTGGCATTAACTAATGTAATAACTATTTATATCAGCAAATAGGGCTTACAAAATATCATTCCATGCATATTATGAAAGTACAATGACCTCCTTTGAACTTAAGCTTTGTCTTTGTAGTAAATAATGTTCTGTGTCCATTACATAATACATGAGATTTCTAGAGGAATAGACCCTATGCCCTGTGTAGGAAAGTGCCCTTTTTTGTCATGATCACCCCCACTTGTTGCTACTGGTACTGATGTTTTTCGACTTATGTTTACTGGGTCCCTGCTAACCAGTGCCAGGGCTCTTTCCCGAAAACAAGGTAAAAAGGTCTAATTGCCACACAGTTGGCACCTCTGTAAGTCCCTAGAAAGTGGTACCCTGGTACCTAGGACATGGGTACCAGAGAGAGTCCCTAAGGGACCCCCATACACATTGCATGATGCCTTCCAGTGCAGGCTGCATGCAATGGTGCAAACCATGAATGAAAACGCAGCATGGCATACTCGCTGTGTGCCATGCCAAAGTCATTGCATGTAATATATGTAAGTCACCCCTACAGCAGGCCTTGCAGTCCTAAGGTCGGGTGCATTATATTACATGTGAGGGCATACCGGCATGAGCAGGTATTCCCCTGTGCTGTCTAGTTCAATTACTAGATGGTACAAGTGTACTGGAAAGCCATCGAAAAGTGCATGTACTGGGCACTGGTCATTACAAGTTCCCCAGCCACATGATGGCTTCACTAGAACCTGTGGTGTTTGCTATCAAACACCATGTCTTAATAAATAAGTACTGATGCCAGTACAAGATCTATTATGACAAGCCCCCAGAGGGTACCTTGGAGGTGCCCCTTGAAAAACCTATCACTGTCTAGTGTGCTGGCTGACTGGTCTCGTCCAGCCTGCCACCACAGACACGTTTCTGACCCCCTGTAGGTGATGGCCCAAGCTCTCAGAGGCCGGACACAATGCCTGCTACAGAGGAACGTGTTCACACCTCCTCCAGCGGCATATCTAGTTACTTAGCATATCAAGGGCAGGGGCTTCAAAGCCTCTGCTGCCTTGGATATGTTACCCTGGCTTCCCCCAGATCTGGGTGATGCCACCCCATGCCCTGAGACCCATTTGGGGCCTAGTCAGGCATGAAATTAGCTATGCAAGTAGGTGTGTTGCACCACAAGGCTAGTCACACACCTAAGTTGGGCTGCTTGATTTTTTTCCTCGAAGAAGGATCCCACCATCTTGTTTTTGGTGGCATTAGAAACTCTGGGACATGATTATACACACTCCCCACATGAAGTGCTCATATAGTGGGTGTATTGACCCCAGGGGCAATTGGCCATCTCCACCAGGTTTTGAGATGCCAGGACCCGCCCTACAACCATTACCCGGAATACCTGTCTCCTTGCAGCAACCAAGGCTTGTTCAGTGTCTAGCCCGGAAACCAACACCGCCAATAATGACCTACTAACAAGGACGCCAGCATCACTGAGAGTGACCCTGCTATCCTGTTTTGCCCCCATCTCCAGGTCGACTCCAAAAGTGAGAGCCCTTATCGCCAGCGACCCACCACGCAAAACACCTCTGCACCCACAGCCCAAGTTCGAGCCTACAGATGGTGCACCTTTGCCCCAGAGACCCTCAAGATCCGAGCCCCCCTTTGGGTTCTGACAGACTTGTCCCCAAGGCCCCATTTGCTGCATTTGTCTGCTTACAAGTTTCTCCATAGAATTCAGCATAGCATTTAAGGCTACCCTGGCAAACAGCACGTCTGCCCCCGGACACCGCAGGGCAGGTAACCTGAAACTGCTGGTGGTTCTAAGGACCTTGGCCCCTACTTACCTTTAGTCATGAAGAACAGTCCTGTAAGTCGTTTGGAAGTGACCCTATTCAGTGTATGTTTCTCCCATAGGATAACATTACTGCGTTCGAGGCTCATGCCTCTAATCTGACAGCTGTATTTTCAAAGTGCCTGAAAATCTGTAACTCGAAAAGAACTTACCTAATCTTGTAGAACCTGCGCAGCCACTTGCCCATGTCACCTACTTCCATTTCGGATGATGGAAAACCAATTTCTCTCCTCGTGTTGTAGTGTAGTCCCTATATTCCCTATAGGCTCTGCGCATTGGAATAATATAAACAGCAGTTTAGACGTAGGACTGAGGTCGACTAGGTCTCTACTGACTATATTAGACTTAATTAGTTTTGCCAGCTAGCTCAGAGGTCATTAGAAACTTTCTCGAGTAAACAAGGAGGAGTTTAACTTCCCTGGATAGATAAGAAGGGATTAGCTTCTGACAACCATAAACATGACAACTTTGCTCCCTCAGAATAAAGAGTGTATCTATAGAGTCGTGTGAAAACAATAGACAGCTATTTTACTCAGTCAATCGTGCATACTTAGTTTCACCAGAGTGCAGAGAAATAGAGAGACGGGCGTTTTCAATAAAAGGTGTTATTTATTGAGCAGTCTTCTTTCTCATGCAAGAGAAATGAATTGCCACAATTGCAATACTTAACATAAAGTAAAGTGCGTACAGTAAAAGGAGTATTATAAAATAATACTGTAAAAGAATTGATATGGTTTCTTAGCCGTATGATACTTTAAAATGGATAAAATATATACATACATAAATACATTGACTAACGTACTCAACTGGTGCTTCTAGTCTAAACCTACCCCGGTGTACCTGACCTAAGCCTAATACGTGGGAAGGAGTAAGTAAGTAGTAGTTTAAGTTAAGTTGGTTTTTGCCAAGGAATCTGAATCAAGAATTCTCTCAAGGGTTTAGTCAGCTCCGTACCTTGGTAATAGAATGTAGGAGGTCTGGTATCTCTCTCTCAGGACTCGATATCCCAGCAACCCGCAAGGGTGGCTGGAAAAACCGGAGCTGGATTTTCTCGGCTGGAGAAAAAGACAGCGTCTTTCTCAGTGTGTCAAAAGGGAGGGGCGGCTTCCGTCGGCTCTCGCATCAGCTGGGCTCTCGGGCAAGTAGATAGCCGCTCTGCTCCAAACCACCGTGTGTTTGCTTAAGGCAACTGTTGGTATATTTATACCTGAAAGGTGCCGGGTTTGACGTAAGGTTGGACATAAGACGTCAATAAAAGATGTCACTAAGAACTGGCCGTTCTTTCAGTGCTCGCAGGAGTTCTAGGACAAATCAAAACAAAAGCATGGGGAATTCCCAGGTTGCTGGAGGTTTGATTTGTTTAAAGAACGCGTTGTACTTTCTAGGAGTCTAGGGGAGTAGCCTTGCCGTATTTGGACTGCATGGGCCATTACTAAATATGGATATGATTCTTATGCCTTTATAAGGATATTATTTATTATAGCCATTCAAGGGCATAAATCGGGAATATCAAATTAGGGTCCTAGATAGAAACACAACACCCACTCCACGAATTAATATCCATCATTACTAAAAACTAAGCAATATTAAACGTAACGATGCATGTGTGTTTAACAACCCACCCCAAAATACATAAATCTCATTTGAAATGGTATATGGTAAATACACGAAAATGAGTATTGGTACTGTACGCTTTTTAAGCAGTGTTATCATTCAGTTAAATGCATATATATATATATATATATATATATATATATATCTCAACTGAATGAATTGCGAAAATTACACATGAAATGGCTCTGAATACAGAAAAGAAGGTCGAGACCATTCCATCACATATTTATACAAATGCTGTACATGTGCTAGAGGCTGAGGTAAAATATTGTCTCTAGAGTTCCTAAAATAGAAGCTCTGTTCTCTGAGAATAGTTCTACTTTAAGCAGAGTACTTTGTGCCAGAAAAAGGGTAAATATTTTGGAAGTGAAAAAAAAAAGAATTTCGCTCTCAAGGGAAAAAATAGTTTCAATTGTTTTCAGTAGCTGTGTTTATCAAAACTGAAGGCCGAATTCAGAGTTCAGGGAACGCTGTGTGCTCGTTGTTTTAAAAACTTATTCTTTTTGTTCAGGGGAGAACATCATTTCAGACAGGCTTGCAAAAAATTGGTCTACGACATCAGGTGAAAGTTCGACCAAGTTCGAAAATGCTGTGATTGTGCATATGTGAGAATGATTGCTATCATCGATGTTAGGATCAGCAATGCTCACAGAAGGTTGTACCTGTTTGGTGCTGCTTTCCTCTCGTACTTTACCGCCACCTACTCGTAGTGGTGAAGTCTCAACGAATGCCATCATCAGAATAGGTAGCCGCTGGGGACAACACGATGCATGAGTCGTTACCGGACCTAGCAAGGTATCTGTATCCATTGGTACTGCTGATGGTAGTGTAAGACAGATGTCCAACACGCATTCTTCTCCGCATAGCAGACATCGACGCACAGGTAAGATGCAATCTTGCCAGATTGGTCTGAATGAAAGAAACCAGGTCATATTTAGATCTCTTAGCCGGGCTAATCCGAGGACTTTAGTGATGCGGTCCCGGTAGCGTATAGCTAGGATCGTTTCTCCCATCGTTGCTGAAGTCTTGTCTGTGGCTTGGCTTGCCATATCGGAGCAGAAGGATCAAAAATAAAATTCCTGCTACGAGTCCCAAAAGTAGAGGCAGACCGCCGAAGATAGAATGGACAAAATTCGGAAAGATGCCCAGAACTGTTTCAAAGGGTGTTAACAGTCCCGAAAAAATTGTCTTAAATACATGTGCGATGCCACTGGTATCAGACATATTTAAAATTTGGCTTAACATTTCTACGAAATGTACGGGGCAATTTGTTGATAATAGGGAATGTATCTCTGCTGCTGTCCTTCAATTTGCAGATCATACGTCTCTTTGGACGAGGTTAAAGGCACAGTTGTCTGTAAAAGAATAGACTTCATTCTGCTTAAAGTATCAATTCGAATAGAAGAGATATTCAAACGAGGCCATATTGCCGCCTCCATGTCTGGATTGCTGATTGGATACAATACTTGCATACAGCAAGTGACCATGGAACTAACGCTCATGAGATAGGCTTTTCCTGGCACCATGCCACAACAGCTGTGGTCACTTATTAGAACGTAGCTGCCGTTGGAAAGCTGTCTAAAAAATGGCTCTATCTGTGCTGCAGGAGTGCCGTTCAGGTGACATGAAAGGTTATTCGAGGACCCTTCGCAGGCTCCATGCAGGTTAATACCTTGACACAGGAGTGTACTACTTAGTGATTTTTAGGTCGAGGACCTAAAGGCTGCGCTTGCGCAGTCTGGGGAGGAGATTTAATGATTCTTAGTAGGGCTTTAGAACCCGCCTCCCTGGCCCGTCTCTCCCCCTTTGGCTGGCTTCCTAAACGGAAGCCAGCCATTGGAGGAGAGATGCGTCACTCCAATTTAGCCCCGTCTTTTTCGGATTTGGGGCGTACGTTTTGCTGTTCTTTAGACAGTGACGTTGTCTGTCACTCAGAACCTCAAAACCACGCCCCCATTCCGAAAAAGACGGAAGCTTGCGGACGCCATTTTTTTTGTCCCGAAGATGAGCTGCAGGACTCCCTTTATCCTCGCCTGTGCTGCCGGGCTCTATTCCGCCTTGTACCAATATCTTATTCACTGTCGGCGGGCGAGCGGGAAGCCAGCTAGGCAGGATCCCCTCAGGAGACAGCCTTAGCCCCCCCCGCCACCTTGCCTGCAGGGCCCCGGGAGGTATCCAGAGTCCCCATAGGATCAGGGCAGCGAGATCAGCGCAGCGGCGATGTCCGCCTCTCCGGGGTTGCTGCGGTCCGTTAAGAGAAAATGGCAGGCGCGCCCGCAAGCCTCCGACAGTTTGCTAAGCCGCCTCACCTCTCGACAACGAAAGGGCCGTCAGCATCAGGTCTGCAGTGATGGAGCTCGGGGGCTCAATCAGGCACCGTAGCTCTCGACCATGCCGCAGTCCCTGCCTTCCCCGATCCGTGGTGGGTCCGCGTTGTGGAGGCCTCCGGTGGCAATCGGGCAGAGCGACAGCGTGCATGCAGCCCTCCGATGCCGTTCTCGAAGTCCCCAGTTCCTGTGCTGCTCTAGCATGGCCCTCAGTGAGCCACTACCCTCCTCCAGGGGGGCTCTGCAGGATACCGACACTGTCCACTCACACCAGGGCCCAGAAGGCCCCGATCTCCAAGATGGCGACCACGACCCGGCAGGGCAGCACGCTCATCCGCTGGGTCCGATCTCGTCACCCCCCGCCGGTTCCGGGGGTCAGCATGGCTCAGCTCTGCCACCCAGGTACTCCCGCCATATGGGCTCCTCTCTCGGATGGACACTGCGGAGGAAGCGCTGTCCTGGGCGGTGGGAAGAGCAGCCTGAGCCCCGCTCTGTCCCGGTCAACCACCCAGCCCGTCCAGCCCCACCGCCCTCTGGGCTGCAGCCAGGCTCTACACCTGGGACATGGTGGTTTTCATGGGGAGAAACCTGTCGTCGCTCCTGTCCCTCTTCAAGAAGAGTGAGTACCACTCTGATTCCGGGCAGTGTAGGCAGCTGCCCTGTCTCTGTGGCCCAGGGACCGGGCCGAGGGGAGCCCAGATCCCGGTCTTATTGTGATGTGCTGTTTGCATTTCCTTATCAATAAAGTTTTACATAGCGCCTCCGTGGCTTCGAAGCTCTGGGGAGGGTGGAATGAAAGGACGGGGTTAAACACAGAATGAGTAGAGTCGGAGAGATCGGGGGTGATCTAAACTTATGGGCGAGGAGGGCAAATGCATTTATGCGCTGCGAGGCTTCAGTGAGTGGGTGAGAGAGGCGGTGGGGTATACAGAGGTAAAGAGTGGGAGAGGTAAATGTGGGAGGGCGCAGGACAAGGGGACTTGGGGTTTCGGACCACAGCTGGTGTCTGTGTGAAGGTGGTGAGTGAGAGGACTCCTCACGGGGGGCAGTATAGCGAGGGACTCGGGAGACGTTTGGTTTGGAAGTCGCTGTGCAGAGCGCAGGAGATGGACACAGCACCTCATAGCTCCATCTCATTAACGCTTCTGTTAATGCGGTTACTTGCAGGGTCGGGGCCCAGGACTGCAGCGAGGCGGAGGAGGGGAGAGCTGGAGCTGCCGGGAACCTCTGGGCTTGCGTGAGGGCAGAGGTCGCGGGGGAGGGGGGGCTCCGCAGGATACCGACACTGTCCACTCACACCAGGGCCCAGAAGGGCCCGATCTCCAAGATGGCGACCACGACCCGGCAGGGCAGCGCGCTCATCCGCTGGGTCCAATCTCGTCACCCCCCCGCCGGTTCTAGGGGTCAGCATGGCTCAGCTCCGCCACCCAGGTACTTCCGCCATATGGGGAGCCGAGTCGTGGGCCCCCCGCTGCTATCGAGCTGCTTAAGATCGCTAAAGATGCTGGTGGCGGCCCAGGGCTCCCACGACGTGCGTCCTACTGCATTGTCAGTCAGGCCACGCCTCAAAATACTTTTTAAGGTGGCCTATATATTGGTAGAACCGAGGAAACATTCAGATTGCTTTTCCCATCCTCCACATTCCATTCCTAATGTTAATGGCGCTTAAGGCATCCAGTTTTGAAATTGCTTTTAGTCCTGTAATGCTCCTTAGCCAACAGGTGGTGAAGGATTCGAGATGGCATAATTCAACAGGAATATGGAGCTCACCTTGTACATCTAAATGAAAATTGCTATCTTTGGGCTTTCCTTCTACTTTTTATGTCATTGGTTTTTAAATTGTGCCTAAGTGTATTATTCTCTTTAATTTTCTACTCTTTTATAGGCTTTGAGCAAAGCCCTTTTGGCGCTTCGTGCAGAAATGACTGTTCACGCTGAACAACCTATCTCACTCTCTCACTTTCACTACCTCACTCTCTCTAACTAACTCACTCTTTCACTCTCACTACCTCACTCTCTCAACATCACTACTCCACTAAATCTATCTCACTAACTCACAACTCACTCAATCAAAGCCTCAATACCTCACTCACTCACTACCTCAATCTCTATCTCACTACCTCACAACTTCACTCGCTCTCTCTAACTCAATACCTCACTCTCTCTATATCTCACTACCTCACACTCTCTTTCTATCTCACTAATTCACTTTCAATATCTCTTTCACTACCTCAATCTCTCTCCAGCTCACTACCTCACAACCTCACTCTCTATTTCTATTTCACTACCTCTAACAACACTATCCCTCACAAACTCACTCTTGGACTACCTCACTCTCTGTCTCTCACTACCTCACTCTCTATCTACCTCACTCTCTCTCTCACTACCTCACTCTCTCTATCGCACTACTCCACTCTATCAATCTCACTACCTCACTATCTCACAACTTCTCTCTCTCAAAACGTAACTACTTCACTCTCTCACTACCCCACTCTATATCTCACTACCTCACAACTTCACTCTCTCTCTCTCTAACTCACTACCTCACTCACTCTCTATCTCACTACCTCACTCTCTCTCTATCTCACTACCTCACTCTCTCTTTCTATCTCGCTAACTCACTTTCACTCTCTCACTACCTAACAACATCACTCTCTGTTTCTATCCCACTACCTCAAAACGTCCCTCTCCCTCACTCACTCACTCTTTCACTACCTCACTCTCTCACTACCTCACTCACTATCTACCTCACTCTCACTCTCTCTCACTACCTCACTCTATCTCTATTTCACTACCTCACTCTATCTCTATTTCACTACCTCACTCTCTCTCTGCTAATGCAATAGGTCTCGCATATGCAAGCAAATAAGCTATTGCCAATACAAATGACAATGCCATTTATTTAGGGATACAGAAAAAAAAATAATGAGCAATGCCAATAGCTCTACCTATAATATTGCCGAGACCATTGCATTGTAAATGCTTGTTTACAATTGTTACCACTAAGGAATACCTCTTTTTTCTTTTCACTATAACATTTGTGTGTGTATAAGGTAATTTCCATGTTGACTTGATGTATCCTTTACCCAACCTTTCATACTGGCCCGCTGGTATATACTCTTGGCAATATTTAAACTGGAAAGTTGTTATCGGAATTGTAATTATTCCGTGTATTATCCATTCAATGACAGGTCTTTCTGACATTGTTAATTGTAATCTCTCAAGTTTTTCAGTGCTCAGAATAGTATAGTCTGCTCCTTTTTGTGCCAAACTGATTTGTTTATCAGTAAGGTTAAAGATAGAGAATAATGATGTTACGTTGATTAAACGCCATGGCACGTAGCCTAAACGCAGATTTTGCAACGTCCAGCCAAGCTGTACAATAGAACGTAATTGGGACTGCCCATGTTGTAACATTAGTAAGTCCTGCTCTATTATATCAATAGCAGATGATACAATACTGTCCAGTGAATATATTCTGGAGGACAGAGTCGTTAACCCATGGTCCACAACAGAAAGTGATTTTTCCAAATGAATACGATCAATTTCTCGTATTTTTTCTGCTGTTTCAATTTGTGTTTCTTTCCAAGCCTCGTTGTATGCAGCGTATATACCGGCTGCTATGAAACGTTTTTGATGCTGTTTTCTTGGTCCCAGTATGAAATCACGCAAGTCAGCACCGTCTTTAAGTAAAGTCAAGTGTTGCTTAATTTCACCCAGTGTGGAATTCTGTAGCCATTCGAGGCATAGTTTCCCTACACTGTATGTTGTAACTATCCCTGGATGTTGTCTCTGGGAATATCTAGGGTCTGGCCTGGTCCGTTTAAACCCCTGTATTTTGTTCAGGAATCTATCTTGACAGTTATTTGTGTCTGTGGGCCAGATCAACCATTTTTTCCAATCAGGATTTGTTCTATTTTGGTGTAAAATATGGGATACGTCTATCTCCACATCTGTAGTGCTATTACTATCAGGTATGGGCTTTGGAATAGACAGTTTATTTAAGTCTTTTATCTTGGCTAAACCAAGACAGGTTGTTTGCTGAATGGTGTCATTCAGGAATATTAATTGTTCTGGGATCATGCAGGCTCTAAATAATGCTTCTAGACCTTGTACCTGCCAGTCTTTTGCACCCCAGATGGTTTTTGTTTCAATGTTTTTTTTCCAAAATTCAAAACCCAATGTAGACATTTTTTCATAAAATGTTTCAGAATAAATCAATTTAGTATTTGTCAACATTGTTTTCATTCCTGTCTCATTTAACATTTTAAAATAAAACGTTTCTGCATCACAGGTGTTAAAACCTGAGAAGTATGGGAATTTCTCATAATATGTTTTTGAGCTGCCTTTTGGCCGTGTTGCACAATGTTCCCTTTGATTATAATTTAAAACATTTCTAGGTTGAGCAGATTTATGCAAATAGTGATGACCAAAATGATTATAACAATATAACTCTTCATAATTTGATGAACCCTGTAAATAATCATGTTCTGTGAATTTAGCTGACATTACTAAATCTGACATCATATTATTAATATTATCAAAGTCCCAATCATCAGAAAAAGTACTTGGTTTTACAAAGTCACTTAATGAAACCTTGAACTGGTGTGGATATTTCAAGAGCTCAATCGGGCCATAAATGACATCCGCTTTGTCCCATGCTACCCCACTGGGTATTGGATTGGCTGTGATGTTCACTGATGACAGTTCTCTTTTCGTAATGTGAGAGGATGTGTGAAGCTTTAGGACCAAGTTGATGTTCTGACTTGCTGTGCCCATTGTACTATATGTTCCATCAATGAATCTTCCCAAACATAGAACTATGATGAGCCAAAGCAGGAGGAAAAGTACACCTAACACAATCCAAAATTCAATCCATGGAGAAATCAGATGTGTTTCTTTGAGTTGATGAAAGAGTTCAGTTACTTTGTCTTTGAAAGTTTTTGTTGCTGGCGTTTCTTCATGCTCGCTTGGATCTTCAGAAAAGTCATCGAAATTGATGAAGTAGCCAGATGCAGTTCTGTCAATTGTTGGAATTGCTTCCGGATTTTCATTTGCTTTTGGATTATTCTTTGTTTCACTAGCATAGTCTGAGGCTACATCGTTGTAGACTGGTGTTTCTTGACTAACTGTTGCAATTTGGGTTTCAAGAGGCACAAGTTCCATGACTTTGTTGCATACTCCTTTTTAGGTCGCTTGGCCGTAGGCCAAGCCGGAAGTCCGGAGAATTATTGATTCTTAGAGTGGCTGCTTTATCCCGCCTCTCTTTTGGTCTCTCCTCCATTGGCTGGCTTCCTAAACGGAGGCCAGCCATTGGAGGAGAGGGGCGTCACTCGAAACAAGCTCCGTCTCTTTCAGATTCGGG
This sequence comes from Lissotriton helveticus, assembly GCF_964261635.1. Taxonomy (NCBI): domain Eukaryota; kingdom Metazoa; phylum Chordata; class Amphibia; order Caudata; family Salamandridae; genus Lissotriton; species Lissotriton helveticus. The sequence continues at coordinate 1,315,815,667 of NC_136061.1, forward strand.
GGCATACATTTTGCTGTTCTTTCGCCAGTGACGTCACCCGTCATTCAGAACAACAAAACACACGCCCCCGAATGCGAAAATTACCATGCTTTCTCCGAGGCATTTCTGCTTTGCCTCAGAGAAAGACGGTGGTGGTTTCCAGAGCTGCTCGTCCCCCCTCCCTCCGCCCGCAGCTCTCCTTCGTCCTGCTCTGGCCTCCCCCTTCCCTCCGCCCTCAGCTCTCCTTCGTCCCGCTCCCCCTCCCTCCGCCCGCAGCTCTCCTTCGTCCCGCTCCCTCCGCCCACAGCTCTCCTTCGTCCCGCTCCCCCTCCCTCCGCCCGCAAATCTCCTTCGTCCCATTCCCCCCTCCCTCGCCCGCAGCTCTCCTCCGTCCTGCTCCCCCCCTCCCTCCGCCCGCAGCTCTCCTTTGTCCCGCTCCCCCCTCCCTCCGCAGCTCTCCTTCGACCCTGCTCCTCAGCACTGCTCACCACCTCACAGTCCTGCATGCACCATGCTGCATCGCTGCACGCCCCCTTTTCCGCACACCTACCCTGAGCCCCTGTCTCCTGTACCCTGGTGATACTCAGCACTGCGCAGCTCCATTCGTCACCTGAGACCCCCGCATATCCGCAGAAAACCCCCTCAACAAACCCTTCTCCCGTACCTGAGCGTCGCACCCCCCCCATCATTTTCTCACCCATCATGAGCCCCACACACTCTCACCCTGACAGGCTCCTCAGCCCTCATATCGCACCCTGGTCCCCTGTTCGTCTGTATCCAAAACCCTGCACCCCTCGCGACTGCACGCAGGTGATGAATGGGGCAGCCTGTCTGTACTGTAATGACACCCAGGAACAAAGCCCTGGCAGGGAGCGGTGGAGGAAGGGGGGCAGGGGTGAATGGAGGTAGGGGGGGGAGTAAAGAAACGCTGCACCTGCTGTTTATTTAAATCAGTCCTGGAGATTATGGTCGGCATCACTGCATTGATGCACTGGGGGCGTGGAGAGGTTTTGAACAACGGCACTCGCCTGGCATCTTCGAACTTCTTTCTAACGTCATGAATTGTTTAAAGCTAGCTTTTGGTTTCAGGCTGTATTTTTTATTACCCAGCACAAGGTCTCTTCTCTGTTTCGCTATTCACCCGCGCTCCTGCCCCAGATATGTCCCACACGCCTTACACTGCTGCGGGGAACGGGAGCCGCCGTGTGATTAATAACTGTGATGAATTGTGTTTCTCTGGGCGCGTGTGCTCTTCAATGTGTGAGGACGGGAGGGGCTGCGGTCTCTGGTGGCTTTTATGTCCCCGCTGCTTCTGTGTTATTGTGGGAGATTATGATAGCTGTAATACGCTGTACTTTGGAAATAAAAAAAAATGCGCACATTTCAAGTGAGCAAATCGAGTAATTCTCTGCATTACTCTGAATGCGCCTCGTCAGTGGTCAGGGGTAGTAAGCGCTATAGAAATGCAATTACAATACAATACAATGAGAATGATTTTTAAGGCAGTGCAGCGACGCGCATGGGTCGGTTATTTTTCCGTTTTTAGGTCGAGGGACCGTAGGCATGGCCGTAGGCCAAGCCGGAAGTCCGGAGAATTATTGATTCTTAGAGTGGCTGCTTTATCCCGCCTCTCTTTTTGACTCTCCTCCATTGGCTGGCTTCCTAAACGGAGGCCAGCCATTGGAGGAGAGGGGCGTCAGTCGAAACAAGCTCCGTCTCTTTCGCATTCGGGGGCGTACATTTTGCTGTTCTTTCGCCAGTGACGTCACCCGTCACTCAGAACAACAAATCACACGCCCCCGAATGCGAAAATTACCATGCTTTCTCCGAGGCATTTATGCTTTGCCTCGGAGAAAGACGGTGGTGGTTTCCAGAGCTGCTCTGCTCGTCCCTCCGCCCGCAGCTCTCCTTCGTCCTGCTCTGGCTCCGCCCTCAGCTCTCCTTCGTCCCGCTCCCCCCTCCCTCTGCCCGCAGCTCTCCTTCGTCCCGCTCCCCCCTCCCTCCGCCCGCAGCTCTCCTTCGCCCCGCTCCCCCCTCCCTCCGCCCGCAGCTCTCCTTTGTCCCGCTCCCCCCCTCCCTCTGCCCGCAGCTCTCCTTCGTCCCGCTCCCCCCTCCCTCCGCCCGCAGCTCTCCTTCGCCCCGCTGCCCCCCTCCCTCCGCCCGCAGCTCTCCTTTGTCCCGCTCCCCCCTTCCCTCCGCCCGCAGCTCTCCTTTGTCCCGCTCCCCCCCTCCCCCCCCCCCCCCCCTCTGCCCGCAGCTCTCCTTCGTCCCGCTCTCGCAGCATTACGGCAGAACTATAGCCAGCGGTGCGTGCAGTAGCTGGCCTCGGCAGTGGCAAATGTGCACATCTGTAGCAGCAGGCCCAGCTGCCAGCGTAGGGCAATACAAAATGGCGGCTGTCACAAAATGGCGGCTGACTACGAAGCAGAGTCGAAAATCACGGAACCTCACTTCCAGGTAGGGGCGTGCACTTCTGGAAATACTGGCCTTACTATATGTAAGAGTAGCGCATTATTGCAACCAGGGACATCTTAAGGATTTCGGGGACCCTGGGCCAAAGTCATTTTATGGGCCCCTGTTCGGGACAATTTTGAATTTCAGCTCTTTCATGTCCACAGCATTTAAAATAATCTGTTTGAGAATTATTCGGTGTCATCAGGGCAAGACTCACTGCAGAACAAATCTAGCTTTATCTGGGATCCCCCTGAATGACTGGGGCCCTAGGTCAGAGTCCACTTTGCCCATGCCTCAAACGACTATGATTGCAGCAGACCTAGCAGTGCGCGCAGAAAGCAGCGAGGTGGATGCGAGTTGCTATGGGCATTTTAAACGGTCTGTGTAGCTTTGCCTGGAGGAGCTATGGGAGGGAAGTGCTGCAGTGACAGCATACGTGCAGCCCGGATGTGAGAAGATAGGTCGCTAGCGCCTATGTCCTGTAGTAGGCCATGCTGTGTATGGGAGTAAGAGGGGGGCCCTGCACATCTGCTTGCTCGCTCATATATACACACATAGTGGCAGTTGTCACTGTGCAATTAGTCAGGTTAGTTTCTATAGGAAGAGTTTTTTCTGTTTTGCTAATAACTTAGCCACCCTTTCACAAATGTTCACAAAAAAATTTCACCCACCTCTGGCTCTTTAATGGAAAGTTTCATGCTAAACCGTCAAGTGGGAGCCAGGGTGAGGGGGGATTAAAAAAGTGTTATTTCCCATGCTGATTTCAATAGGAAACTTCACTCTCTGGTACAGAAAAAATGGCTGATCCCGATTTGACACAATGTTAGACCTTTACTTAGTGTGCTTTTTGAGATTTTGTGAAAATCTTTTCTGCTGTTTTTGAGAATTCTTTTTGTCCAGATATGCTCGGAATTGTCTAATTTAAAGGGAAAAAGTCAGCCTGATTGGCCGACCACAACAGGAACATTTTGTTGTGGCAGGACTGGGACATTCCTGCGTCATAAAAAAAAAAAATATGGGGCTAGATTGAGCACAGCATTAACCCCCAAGGGCTTAATTTGCAGATCATAACCAAAAACTTTCCTACCTTCCTTCCTTCCTCCCTTCCTTCCTTCCTTCCTTCCTTCCTTCCTTCCTTCCTTCCTTCCTTCCTTCCTTGAGAAGCCAATAACAAGTTCGGCTAGCAGAAGTGTCAATCAGGAACACAATTATAAAACGTATTCTTCTGTTTGAGTAATATTGTCTACTACGGGACATGTGCTTCTGTCCTAATAGCTTGCCAACTCCAGTTTACATTAATTACGGACAGTGTTGTGCACACAAGGTTTTGTGATTTTCCATGTATGTTGTTTCAAGGCTTGTGGTTTTGGCATGAAGATGGTGATAGTTTATTGTGACAGTGACCAGGTTGTTGGCAGCTGGCGCATGTGTGTCAAAGTGATCATTCTGAGATAGATAGTGTGTGATTTGTGGTTTATTCACTTTTGTGCTCGGATTGATGATCTAAAACATGTTGGACCGCTTATATGAATCTTGAGGTTCTGGGCGGATGAGGTAGCCTTAGTTGTAGTACTTAGCATTGGTGCAGTTGGATGTCTGGGTAGGTTCGCTGTCGGGAACGCAGACTTGTTGAGTTCCATGAGATCAAGAAGTAGATCTTCTGCCAGATATTAGGCCTTTCACAGAGCCAGAGCGGGAGATCTCTGGCCAAACGAACATCTGCTGGCAGCTGCCCCCTGGCTGTGCTTGCTCCCCTGCCCCCTGCCTGTGCTTGCTTCCCTGCCCCCTGGCTGTGCTTGCTTCCCTGCCCCCTGGCTGTGCTTGCTTCCCTGCCCCATGGCTGTGCTTGCTTCCCTGCCCCCTGCCTGTGCTTGCTTCCCTTCCCCCTGGCTGTGCTTGCTTCCCTTCCCCCTGGCTGTGCTTGCTTCCCTGCCCCTGGCTGTGCTTGCTTCCCTGCCCCCTCGCTGTGCTTGCATATGGCTCTGGGTGTGTGTGGCCCTGGGTATGTGAGTGTGGCTCTGGGTGTGTGAGTGTGGCTCTGGGTGTGTGAGTGTGGCTCTGGGTGTGTGAGCGTGGCTCTGGGTGTGTGAGCGTAGCTCTGGGTGTGTGTGTGTGGCTCTGGGTGTGTGTGTGGCTCTGGGTGTGTGTGTGAGTGTGGCTCTGGTTGGGTGTGTGTGCGTGGCTCTGGGTGTGTGTGTGTGTGTGTGGCTCTGTGTGTGTGTGTGGCTCTGTGTGTGTGTGTGTGGCTCTGTGTGTGTGTGGCTCTGTGTGTGTGTGTGTGGCTCTCTGTGTGTGTATGTGGCTCGGTGTGGGTGGCTCTGTGGCTCTGTGTGCGTGGCTCTGTATGGGTGTAAATGCAATAGGTCATGCATTTGCGAGCTATTAAGCTATTGGCATTGTAAATGACAATGCCATTTATTTATGATTTAAAAAAAAAATCTTGTTTATTCACTGCAGGTTTATCAAAAGTGATTAGTCTTTCAGTTTGAACCTCTTGGATTGTAGCAAGATTTGGTCTTCTGCTATTTCTTGGGAGTCCACTGGGCCTACTACTTATTATTGGCCACATGATTGTGGTTTTACCAGGTCGATGGATACAACTCGGTTCTCCTTTTTACCAGCAAGGGGCGGTAGTACAACTGATCTTGTTCCGCTGACAGCTAAGACAGGTACTGCTTTTCTGTAAGAAGGCCCAAATTCCTTCTTAACCGCGATCTTCTCTCTGACCAGATCCCCAATCTTTGGAATCCAGACAGGTCTTGCTGGGACAGGTGGTTTTTCTTCAGTGGCTGTTGGTTGTTGTTTTAACTTTGTTACTCAGGTTTCTTCTTGTTTCATTTAAGTCCTGTAAAACAGCCAAACGGTCTTTGATATCAAAGCATTTTTCTTCTACCACTGAAGTGTGACTATCAAGATCCTGAATGTACATTCTAGTACCGAACAATAGTTCGTATGGAGTGAGACCTTTTAGAGAATTTCTTGGCAGATTATTAAGACTACGTTGGACACTTGTTAAATGTTTGACCCACCCATCACCCGAACCTAATACCCTCGCCGTTATAGATTGCTTTATGTCACGGTTTTTTGTTTCCACTACCGCATTTCCCTCAGGATGGAATGGAGAAGAGTACCGCAATGCAATGCCCATGCTGGTCATGGCCTCTTTGTAAGCTCGAGAGCTAAACGCAGGACCCTGGTCAGAATGTAGCATGCCAATTGCGTATATGCCGATAAAGACTCGCAATTCTTTTATAACAGTTCTGGCGTCAGCCGAGCGCTGGTGTCTGCATTTGAAGTGAATCTAGTCTTAAATATTATGGGGACGCATTTCTCCTGCTGGATTTCTGAATATAGATAGCTTGATGCTTTCTAAAAAAGGGGTCCTGGCAATACTCCGGTCGGTTCATGACTGCGGTCTCTGTTGCAGTCTGGACAATCCTTTGCAAATTTGTAATGTTGTAAGTTCATCCCCGGCCACCAGTATTCTGATTGTAATTCTTTCAGAGATTTCACGATCTCTTGGTGCCTTAGACCTAATCCCATATGTGCGTCTGCTATTAAAAAGACTCTCCTGTTCGTGTTCGGAATTACTCTATCCCCCACTCCAGGGATTTGAGCAAAAGGAGCGGAGTTTGCATCAATTATGTATGTATAACTGAGTGGATAGTTCAGAGGTAATGCTGCATAGTCGCTTTTTAAAGACGCTTTTACCGCCAGCATTGTTTCTCCCTCTATGTATTTTTTAGAACGCTTTTTTGTGGCTACGGAAGCCGGTAGGACCGCTTCCGCTGTGGCTCTGAGAGCCAATGAATTTCCTGCAACGTGAACGCCATCACGTTGATGACTCAGTGTATGTATCACGTGAGTCTTTCGTAGTTCTTTCTGCAAAATAACTACTTGTTCCCAAAGCTTTTTATGCTTTATTGTGGAACCTGTGTCATCTTTGTAACCGTTTTGAATCCAGGTCTGCATGTCATTATTGTAAGACTTGACGCAGAAATGCGAATCGCACACTATTAGTGTGGGGAATTCGCGATCAGCATTTTCAAGCGCCATCTTTAAAGATCTTATTTCAGCTCGCTGAGTTGAACAGTTTCTGAGTGATTCAGTTTTGGTAATTAATGGTCTGAATTTACCAAAGCGCCAGCGACCTTTAACAATCGCGCACGCTACGTTGTAGGATTTTTTCTCTACATCGTAGTGTTGTGCAAATCTATCCATGTAGATTACACATGTGTACTGTTCGAGAGGCAGAATTTCGATTGGCAGAGGATATTCTTCTTCATATTCTAGATTTTCTAGTTTTTTCATTTTCGGGTCAAAATAGTATTTCACGTCTTCTGCAGCAAGAGAATTTTCCCATTGTATCCATTTTGGATCTAATGCGACAGCAGTCAAATTGCGTGGGTTTGTTAATGCCATAAGGGCTGATTCTGCTGTTAAAACAGTTATTCGTCTGCCTTGGGCTTGGGCCCTTTCTTTTGCTACAGCAGTTTGAACCGCTATTAGAATTTTTTCAGTGGAACTGAATTTTATTTCAGCTTGTGTGTACAAATGTGAATTGTAAGCTATTGGTACCGTTTCTCCCTCATTAGAGGTTAGGTATGTGAATCCGCATCTTCCTGGGATGACTCGGATTACAAGGTTGCGTACGTTTTCGCGAGTTTATAATTTTGTTTTAGCTAACATGTCTGTTTGCAATGATCTTAACATTTCTGTGTGTTTCTGAGTCCAATTGATTGGTTTGAAATCAGGTTTTATTAATTCATAGAGAGGTTTTACCCTCTCTGCATAATTTAGAATGTATGTTCTTCCGAAATTCAGGAAACCTAGTATTGATTGTAAGTTCTTGAGCGTTTTGGTGCTTGGAGTACAGCACACTTCTCTAAGAAGTTGTCTGCTAGGCTTTTGCCTTCACCTGATAATTCGTATCCTAAAAATAGGACAGTTAGATGGGCAATTCTTGACTTTTTAAAGTTGAATTTGTAACCCTCAGCTGCAAACCCAAGTATTATGGTGTTCACTCTTTTCAAGTGTGTCTCCAGGTCATCATCTGTTAGATAGATGTCATCGACATAAGACAATGCTTCATCATCATATATTTGTAGTAACTCTGTTACTCTTGCTGAGAATAATCCTGGGCTATTCTTGAATCCCTGTGGGAGTCGACAGAAGTGTTTTTGCGACCCCATTATTGAGAAAGCGGTAAAATACCTGCTTTCAGGTGCAATGTTTTGACAAAAGAATCCATTAGAGATATCTAATGTTGTTTTATATTTTTTGCGCACAATGTTATTCATTAGTGCTGCACTGTGTGAGTTTTGTACTGCAAATGTTTTGCAGCAGGAGTTTAGGTGTCTGTAGTCCAAAACTAGACAATATGAATCGTCTGGCTTGGAGACAGGAAACAAAGGATTGTTCATTTGTGAGATGCATGTTTCAATCACCCCCTGATATTCAAGTTGATCTAAGATCTCCCTGACTTGCTTTTTAGCTTCTTGTTTAACTGGGTACTGCCTTTGTGCAGTGGGTTGATTTTTTAACTGGATTTTATGGTGAGGAGAATCCTCATCCCATCCTACATGATTTTTATATAATGCAGGAGCTTGAGCTACTGCCCATTTTCTTGCAAGTGTATATTTTTTATGAATTGGAATATGATTTGAGAAGGCAGGCATAATCATTTCTTCGCCATGAGGGCACTCCCTGACAAACTCTGGTGGCCAGTCTTTCTCAGCTAACAGGATGTCATAGCCTTTCGAAAGGTTATCCCAAAAGAGACCCCTTACTTTCCTAGTCTTGTCTCCCTCTATACGTAATGTTATTTCGTATATTTTATGAGGTTTACTAACTCTGGTATCTGCAGTTTCCACTTGAATGTATTCATTCGTGTCCACTGTCTCCAGAAGATTCATCAAGATCTTGCGAGCTATTGTCACTTCTGCTGCGCTGTCTAGCATTGTTTGGGCCCACTCTCCGTTTTTCAGTTGTGTTCTCAGTATCCTCGGCATGTTTTATTATCTTAATACTAGCTACCTTCTTTCTTGGAAATTGTAATTTTTTACTTTGATGAGCAGGTTCCTTGTCTTTGGACTTGACGTGCTCTTCCTTGTGTTCTGACCGTCCTCTTCTTTCCGATTTCTGTGAGGAAGTCTGAAAAGATCGAGAGGGACGTGTATCAATATCTTGATATCTATCAGGTTTACTCAATTTATCCCTATCTCTAAGGTTGTATCTTTTCTCAGAGGGCTCCCTCTGGGGAGACTTGCCACCTTGGTCTGAAGATCTTGCTCTCCGTTGAGGAGACCTTCCTCTGGACTGGAATTGTTTTTCTTTGGGAGTGGATTGTTTATTTCTATCCCAACTCTTTTTTGGAGTGTTCAGATTATTTTTAATAAATGTTTTTACCGGATTTTCAGTTAGTTGGGGTTTTACTGGTTTCCCACCCAAACTATCTCTTCCTAGTTCTTCATAGGATTTTTCTATGATTCTGGCAAGTTCAGATGGTTGTTCTGCTATATCTGTTTCTTTTAATTTCTGGAGGTATGTTATGTCCTCCATTGCCAATTGAACTAATTCTCTATATGCCTTTGTTAATTCTTTTATTTGAACTAAAAGTTCTTCATTTGACATTTTTTCAATGTCGGGATGTGGTGTGTAGCTGGCTAGAACCGGCCACGTGGCTCCTGGTCTACCTAGTGGGCCGAGCCTGGTGATGTGATTTTGATGTTTTAGGGCGCCATTAAACCAGAGCAGGTGCTCTTGGTAAGTTAGTGGGATTTCAATGTCCTCGAAAGGAGCGTATTCATCCGGAGGTTCCCCTATTTTGTAATAGTGGAATTCGTGTGTCACAGCGTGTGCTGCTGGAAAATGTATCCATGAATAGAATACCTCTGTCTGCCGATATTCATGGGCCTCTACCACGAATATATGACTGTACCACCTTGTGATGATACTCCATTTTCTATAAGTTTTTTTGTTATGGTTCCTCTTACTTTTCCCGGAATGATTATAGCATTCGGGTCTTCATCTTGGAGACTTGTGTCATCCGCTATAAGTTGAGCTGCTAAAGCATCTCTTTCTTCGTCACCTTCCGGCATTTTACTGACAAAGTTTTTTGTTGCAGAGCAAGTTTCAAGGAAACAAAGATTAGGTGCACAATATTTTGGAACACTGTATCCTTCAACGTTGACTAAACCAAAAACTATACATAGGAATCTCTTCCTACTAAGTTCCGGCGGATTTTAACGTTTTTCCCACTCCAGACGTCTTTTGGAGTTTTTACGGGAAAAAGGGGTCTGTGTGAAAAAGCACGACTGAGTTACTCTAGTGTCTTGCGTTAGATTATTGCCTTGCCCCACGTTGGGCGCCATGCAGTGTAGTTCCTATATTCCCAATAGGCTCTGCGCATTGGAATAATATAAACAGCAGTTTAGACGTAGGACTGAGGTCGACTAGGTCTCTACTGACTATATTAGACTTAATTAGTTTTGCCAGCTAGCTCAGAGGTCACTAGAGACTTTATCGAGTAACCAAGGAGGAGTTTAACTTCCCTGGATAGACAAGAGGGGATTAGCTTCTGACAACCATAAACATGACAACTTTGCTCCCTCAGAATAAAGAGTGTATCTCTAGAGTCGTGTGAAAACAATAGACAGCTATTTTACTCAGTCAATCGTGCATACTTAGTTTCACCAGAGTGCAGAGAAATAGAGAGACGGGCGTTTTCAATAAAAGGTGTTATTTATTGAGCAGTCTTCTTTCTCATGCAAGAGAAATGAATTGCCACAATTGCAATACTTAACATAAAGTAAAGTGCGTACAGTAAAAGGAGTATTATAAAATAATACTGTAAAAGCATTGATATGGTTTCTTAGCCATATGATACTTTAAAATGGATAAAATATATACATACATAAATACATTGACTAACGTACTCAACTGGTGCTTCTAGTCTAAACCTACCCCTGTGTAACTGACCTAAGCCTAATACGTGGGAAGGAGTAAGTAAGTAGCAGTTTAAGTTAAGTTGGTTTTTGCCAAGGAATCTGAATCAAGAATTCTCTCAAGGGTTTAGTCAGCTCCGTACCTTGGTAATAGAATGTAGGAGGTCTGGTATCTCTCTCTCAGGACTCGATATCCCGGCAACCCGCTAGGGCGGCTGGAAACACCAGAGCTGGATTTTTTCGGCTGGAGAAAAAGACAGCGTCTTTCTCAGTGCGTCAAAAGGGAGGGGCGGCGTCCGTGGGCTCTCGCATCAGCTGGGCTCTCGGGCAAGTAGATAGCCGCTCTGCTCCAAACCACCGTGTGTTTGCTTAAGGCAACTGTTGGTATATTTATACCTGAAAGGTGCCGGGTTTGACGTAAGGTTGGACATAAGACGTCAATAAAAGATGTCACTAAGAACTGGCCATTCTTTCAGTGCTCGCAGGAGTTCTAGGACAAATCAAAACAAAAGCATGGGGAATTCCCAGGTTGCTGGAGGTTTGGTTTGTTTAAAGAACGCGTTGTACTTTCTAGGAGTCTAGGGGAGTAGCCTTGCCGTATTTGGACTGCATGGGCTATTACTAAATATGGATATGATTCTTATGCCTTTATAAGGATATTATTTATTATAGCCATACAAGGGCATAAATCGGGAATATCGAATTAGGGTCCTAGATAGAAACACAACAGTGTCAATATCCCGGTGTCAGCGAGGCGTTCCCCCTAACCAGAGCCCTCGGCTGGGAGTAATTCCCCTGCCCAACTCTCCACATGCCGAGCTGCACGGAAAATAAACATCAGAGCCCGGTTATGTTATGTTATGTTATGTTATATTTATTTTTATATAGCGCACGGCTACTCAAAAAGAGTGTCCCGGCGCTTTAATAATAAGACCTACAGCGAAATAACACAACACAGTGATAAAAACAGAGTAGAAGGCATAACAGAAAAGAAGGGAAAAATAGCCTATAGGGCAAACAGCCAGGTTTTTAGACCTTTCCTGAATGCAAGTAAACTAGTGGCTGCACGGAGTGGCAGCGGCAGGGTGTTCCACAGCTGTGGCGCAAGCAGTCCAAAGGAGCGGCCTCCAGTGCGGGCTCTCTTTACACGCGGCACCGCCGCCAGAAACAGAGATTCTGATCTGAGAGAGCGGGCCGTGTGGTAAAAGGCGAGTCTCCTTTGGAGATACTTCGCTCCCACAGCATGGAGGGCTTTGTAGGCCAAGGTTAGTGCCTTAAAGGCGATCCGTTTGCGGATGGGCAGCCAATGTAAGGTCTGTAAAAGACCCGCAACGCTGGCTCGCCGATTAAGGCCATAAATGGCCCTCGCGGCAGCATTCTGCGCAACTTGAAGCCGCTGCAGCAGATACTCTGGCAGGCCCAGGTAAAGGACATTAGCATAATCCAACCTAGAACCAACCAGAACCTGCACGGTCAGCTTCCTGTGTTCCTCAGACAAAAGAGGTAAAAACCTCCTCAACATCTTGAGGAGGCCAAAACACGTGCCCGTCACCCCTAGGATCTGGGATCTCAATGTCAGACCCTTGTCTAACTTGACCCCCAGATTCTTAGCTACCTGAGATGGACAGGATGGGGGAAACATGTTAGTGGGCCACCATGCTTGCCAGTCAGGATCCGACGCACACCCGAAGAAGAGTACCTCAGACTTATCTGAGTTGCACTTGAGGCTGTTTAGATGAAACCACCCAAAAACAGCCTCAAGGCAGTCCCGGATACTCTCTCCATTAAAGTCTCCTCCCCTCTTACAGGAAAAGAGGAGCTGGGTGTCGTTGGCGTAGGATACGATCTGGGCCCCGAACGACTCCGCCAACACCGCCAAAGGGGTCATAAAGATGTTAAAGAGGGTCGGGCTCAGTATAGAGCCCTGCGGAACCCCGACTCCCAGTGGCGGCATCACGGCCGAGTCTGGGGAGGCCCAGACTGTTTGTCGGTGGCCAGCTAGGAAAGATGAAAACCAGCTGAACACCGTCCCCCTAAGGCCTATCTCATAGAGTCTAGCGAGAAGGCCCTCATGGGGGACGGTGTCAAAGGCCGCCGACAGATCCAACATGACGAGCATGGCTTTGCCCCCAGAGTCCAGTACCCCTTTAATGGCTTCTGATACCTCCAGAAGCGCGGTCTCTGTACTGAGATTTGGACGGAAGCCAGATTGAGTTGCGTGCAAAATCTCATTTGTTTCCAAGAAGTTGGAGAGCACCGTGTGTACGTGCTTCTCCAAAATTTTCGTGAGAGCTGGCAGAAGAGAAATCGGTCTATAATTGGCCGGAGCCTCGGGGTCAAGACCCGGCTTCTTCAGCAAGGGGATAACCATTGCCTGCTTCCATGCCTGCGGAACCAATCCCTGGCTCAGCGAGAGATTCAGGAGTGGATTCGCCAGCGGCTTTATAGCTTCCGCCATTTTTGCCATTGCCGGTGATGATAAGACTGCCATTTTAGGTCTCGGGGTTGAAGAAAATGCATTTTATTTGTTACCTGTCTCAGCCAGACCTTTGAGTGATTGTAAACCCTCAGAGAGGTCTCAACACATCGTGTAAAAAAGAAGCTGTCGCCGCTTGTTTATATTTGCTTTGCGGCTGCCATTGCCAAAGCCGAATGAAAAAAAGTGCTTACCGACTAATGAAGGAGACAGTGTAACGCCGCAAGTAAGATCCCACCAAGGGCAATCAACACAAATGAAAGTACTATTCCTTGTTGAGAGTAATTACCTGAAATTTGGAGGGTTATGTTTCCCTTATAAATCCACAACTAGTAATGAAAAAAACTGAATTTATACTTGTGCATGGGTTTCTACGCATCACCTCTATTTAGGATTTACCAATGTGGTCACCGTCTTATAGATGTGATGTTATGCGGTTAAGAGCGATATACCACAGACACTATTGTTGTTTGTTATATCTTTTAGCCCTGAGGAAGTCGTGAGGTACACCCTATAACAACGAAACATGTGTTCGCTCTAAGGTTAAAAACGATGAGATGAATTAAATGAACAAAGAAAAGAACAAGTGTAGTTTTGAATACTTGTTTTTGAAATAAGATATACAATATAGGTTGTACTTGAGGTTTTGATGTCACTCGTAAGAAATACCTGGACTCTCTACACAGTGCACCTCATTTTGGTACACTTTATAGAGAGCCTGCTTCCTACACTCTGCTTCTTTTAAAGAGAGCAAAATGAAAACAGTCTTACACTATGCTCATCTCTGTCCTTCATTCTAAATGCTCTTGAAATTTACCAAGCGCAAGAGATTTATTTTTCGGAGTCCACACCAACAGGGCCTTCCTGAATCTGGATGGAGCTTACAATTTACCCTAATAAAACCAAATTATATCAGTTTTCTGTCTTTTCGCACTTAAGATGACAATATCCCAGACAAGATTCTGAGACCTCTTGCATAATGTGTTCGTTATTTCCGTTTCTCTAATTGTTGAGAAATACAAATGGCTTCTTTTGAACTCTGTATCCTTATTTTCCTTGATCTATCTATAGAATTTGATATGGAAGGTCACCCTGCATTACTTTTCTTCATCCAAACCATTTACATCAAGGGCTCTTCTTCCCACTGTATTTGGTCTCATCATATGGTTCTTAAAGGATGGAAGTTTGAAGATTCCCATTTCCCCCTGTACTAGTCCGGTAGTCCCTCAAGGGGCAGTCCTGGTTCCATCCCTAGTCTCTCTTTCTATTCCACGTTACTCTGGGACAGCATCTCTTTGTTTGGCCTTTCATATGTCTTCTTGTCAATGACACACAAATGCTGTCCTTTTCCACGCTCTTCACACATATCTAGTCACCTTTAACGACCTCTAAGTGCCTCACTATTATTTTTTATTGGGATCAATCTAAACAAATCATACACTTTTAATGGAATGCTAGTATACCGACCCCCAGGCATGAGTTTAACTGATACAATCCAGTCGTTAATGGAATCCTGTGCGACTCAGGCCATCTTCACGCTGGTAGGGGACTTCAATTATCACCGTGAGCTGCCCTCTAACAAGAACTCAGGGCAGTTGTTCAACATGCTGAATAGCTTCAATTTACATCAACTAATAGATGCTCCCACTCACACAGCAGGCCATACCCTAGATGGAGTCTTCACCAATAATGCAGACCTAGTTATTGACAAGCTTCTGCCACTCCTATGGTTAGATCACAAGGCCATTTTCTTCTCAGTCACAACCGCAAGCAACAAAATACATAGCACCAGCATTAACAGAACAATCAAATACAGGCCCTGGAAGCATACCAAAGTGGCAGCATTGTGTGAGGCCCTAGCTCAATCAGCTCTTTTGCCTGTGAGCAATTTAGACTGTGCCACTACTAGCTTCACATACTGGCTGGAAGTGGTACCTTAAAAAATACTAAGGAGCCATAGGAAAAATCCTTTGGCTCCTTGGTTCTCACAAGCACTAAAAGCAGAACAGCTTAAGTGCAGGCTGCAGGAGCGTACTTGGAGGAGAGACTATGGGTTGGAAGAAAGAGCCAAATACAAGAAATGTCTCCTGGAGTATAAACAGCTAATCAAAACAGAAAAAATTAAATACTTCTCAGAAAATATCAGGCTTGCGGCAAACTCCACCAGGGAACTTTTCAAAACGTTCAAAAACCTGTCCAATTGGAACAATAGCAACGTTTTTGTATCAGGTGTACCTTTCTGCAACAAACTGGCGGAGGTCTTTCAACATAAGGTCAACACTATCATTTGAGCGTTCTCCTTAAACTCATGTAGATCTGATCTCTCCCCTCATCAGACTGAGGATAGCACCTTAGTGACATTCTCAGGGGAAGGAGCTCCTTTGTATTTTGCGGAGTTCTCTACTCTCTCACTGTAGAGAATTATCAGCCTTATGAGCTCCATTAAATCTGGTGCCCCCTCGGACCCCTGTCCCTCTTTGATTTTCAACAAAGTGGCCAGCACGGTGGTTGGACCACTTAAGGCCCTACTGAATGAAGGGATTAACTACCCAAGTTGTTGGAAAAAAGGCTCTATTCTTCCCGTGGTGAAGAAACCTTCCCTGGACCCAATGCTTGTAGAAAGCTACCGGCCTATCTCTCGACTTCCCTTCCCGACCAAACTGCTAGAAAAGGCTCTGAACTAAGACATTTTAGCATTTCTGGATGCGCATCAGCTGTTAGATACAGCCCAATATGGGTTCAGAGCTAACCACTGCACAGAATCAGCTCTGGTACCTGCAGTAGAGGAGGTAAGAATAAGAGTGGACAAAGGTGGCAGAGCAGCCCTAATTCTCCTGGATCTCTCTGCCGCCTTTGATACGGTCCACCATGCTCTACTTATAAAGCGTCTGTCTGCTTTGGGTTTCAGGAAATCTGCACTAGCGCTCCTGAGCTCCTTTCTTGCAGATAGAACTCAGTGGCTGGAGATGGGAAACGCAAAATCACATTCTTTCTCGCTCCCCTGCGGAGTGCCGCATGGCTCGGCACTTAGTCCCACT
This sequence comes from Lissotriton helveticus, assembly GCF_964261635.1. NCBI lineage: Eukaryota > Metazoa > Chordata > Amphibia > Caudata > Salamandridae > Lissotriton > Lissotriton helveticus. The sequence goes on from NC_136061.1 coordinate 1,315,831,560, forward strand.
CTTTTTAATGTGTATGTGAATCCCCTGGTACAATTGATTCTTAGCTTTGGCTTGACGGTACTGTCGTATTCGGATGATACACAGATAGTGGTAACCATTTCATCTCAGGTTGAGAAAGACGCTGAAAATGTTTGCAGCTGTATGACGGGAGTGGCGAGTTGGATGCAGACCAACTGCCTTAAATTAAACTCTGACAAAACGGAGGTACTACTCTTTGGGAGAGAGACCTCTTTCTGGAATGCGTACTGGTGGCCGGCAGAGTTGGGCAACCTGCCAAAACCGGTGCAGAAGGCTAAAAACCTGGGAGATTTATTTGACACGAAACTGTTTTTCTGCTCAAATTAATGCAGTAATGTCGGGAGGCTTTTTCATGCTGCGTGTACTTCAAAAAGTCCTCCCCTACATTCCCTTCGACCTGCAAAAAACGGTGATGATGGCCCTCATCACATCCAAAATGGACTATTGTAACTCCCTTTATCTAGGGGATTCTAAATATCCGCTAAGAAAATTGCAGTCTCTTCAGAATGCTGTGGCACGGACACTTCTGAAAATTCCTACATTCAAACCGGTATCCCACTTACTGCATGATCTGCACTGGCTGCCTGTGGAGAAAAGGGTGTCTTTCAAGGCACTATGCCTTATGCACACGGCGCTTTATAAGACAAGCCCGTCGTATTTCCAAGAGCGGCTCTCCTGGTACGTGCCCAACAGGAGCCTTAGATCCAGCTCTGCTTTTATGGTTACGGCCCCTAGAATCAAACGAGCCAACTGGGGTGGCAGAACGCTAGCCTATCGGGAGGAAGACTATGGAACTATCTCCCCCCGGCTTTCCGCGTACAGCCGGAGCTGCAGGTGTTTAGGAAGCAGCTGAAGACCTGGCTGTTTCCACATTCAGTCAAGGAGGTTACCTGGTCTTTCCTCCCCCCTCCCCCCTTGTTCTTTTCCGCACTGAATCTGCTCAGCGCTACGACACCCTTTGGTAATGTGCGCTTTATAAAATCATCTCATCATCATCATCATGTCCTGCTGATATTTTGTGCTAAACTTCTTCACAACTGAGATCTTCTACTTCTCATCTTCTAGTCCAGGTATTCTGTAAAGATGTGCAGCACATAGCAGAGGTACCAATAATAATCTTCTTTATTTAGCAGGATCAAACTTCTCATCATTATTCCTCCAGCCCTCTCCAACAACCTCTTTATTCAAAACAATACATTTCTTTCTTGGAACCCTTCACAGGCGGTGTTCCACAATTCATAAAACACCTGGGCCTGTGAGAGTTCCTTAAAATGACATAGACTGAAGGAGGGCAAGATACCACACATCTCCCTTTCAATAATAACAGCACAATAATAACATTAACCCCAAATCCTTTTGCTATCTACAACATAACTGAAACTCTATACAATAGACACAAGCTCAAAATGTGTAACTGTGGACATGGGGGAAAGTAATACAAATTGCTTACATGCCTAGATTATAGTAATTTAAATATTTTGGCTTAAATCATTGACTGGTACTTCTTTTCCCATCTTCGTTAAAACTGTTACCATTCATGTTGCCCCCCGCTTTTCCAACAGAGCGACCACAGATACTTTTGTTGTCTCCAACCACGCTAGCACTACTAAGACCATCAGTATTTTTCGCAACTCTACTGAGATTCCATACTTTGTTGTCTTCTGCTCTGATGCCATTTTTAAGACCTTAATCATTCTCATTGGGGATATGATTTTTTATTAAACAAGCCCATTATACATCACAAGGCTGAACATGTTTACATGCACATCACCAATTTAAATTCATATATTTTGATACATAATGACGGGGTCAAGCAGTAGCAGCCACCCAAAAATCATTCAAAGCATTTTCTCTTATTAATCGGTATTGCATGGGGCAGGAGTCATTCTTCGCTTTCTTTATCACGTGATTCAATGACTGGAATAGTATGTCAGAGAACTCTTAGGCCCCTCTACATGCCTCTGTGGATAGGAATTTCGAACCCTATAAATAAAGACTTTTATAAGGATTTCTTATTATGACCAGAACTCCTCACTCCACAACAGTCTTCTTAACTACCTTTCGCACATCAAATATTCTCTTAATCTCACCCGTCTTCTTCAATTCCTTCTCAACTCTTCCCTTGTCATCTCTCTCACTCCTCAAACCTTGTGATTTCTCAAGCATCCAAAATCAACACAACATGGTACACACCTTTCTGTTGCAGAACAGCTAAAATGGAGTCTTGCCAATCACGCATGGGGAGTAACTCTTAAACTCTTGACCATGTTCAAAACCTCCATTCTCCATAACTTTTGATTGGCCAGTGCTCTCTGAATAGTCTTCTTAAGTACCCGGCTGAACCTTTCTACCAGGCCATCTGTTTCTGGATGATGAAGAGGACATTTTTGTGATGAATGCTACTATCGCCTAGCAATTTCACCATTTCTTTTGAGGTAAACTGAACCCCGTTGTCTGACAAAAGAGTGGAAGGAAAACCCTCTATTTTTGAAGATTTGGTCCCATAATTTTATGACATCTTAGGTTTCAATTGAATTTGTAATTTCAGTTTCTGGCCATCTGTAATATACATCAACCAACACAATTACATATTTGTCAGCACTTGCAATTTTAGTAGGGCCCAAAATGTCTATAGCTACTTCCTCTCAAGCCTCTTTGGGAAGTTTCCTTATAGTCATGGTTGTATTCTGGGCTTCAAATCTTTGTCACTCCTGCCACATTCTACACACTCTCACTGCTCTCTGGATCAAAGTGTCCGTACCCCGCCACCAATACATTTGCCTAAGAATTTCCTTGGTTTGAAAAGCCAGGATGATCATCATTTGCAAATTCAATCAACTGCGTTCTCAGGCTTGCCGGAGGAATCTGTCTAGTCCCTTACATCAGCAAACCATTCTGACATGCTAACTCATCTTTCACTTTAAGAATCCCATTCAAAGATTCCTCCACTTTGGTTTACTTGTTCCAATCTCCTTGGACCCCTTGCATCACTGCCTTTAGCTTTTCATCTTTTCTCAGTTTCTCAATCCACTCCTTCTCTTTGCTTTCACTCTGTCTTCTTAAGTACCCGGCTGAACCTTTCTACCAGGTCATCTGTTTCTGGATGATGAAAAGGACATTTTTGTGATGAATGCTACTATCGCCTAACAATTTCACCATTTCTCTTGAGGTAAACTGAACCCTGTTGTCTGACAAAAGAGTGGAAGGAAAACCCTCTATTTTTGAAGATTTGGTCCCATAATTTTATGACATCTTAGGTTTCAATTGAATTTGTAATTTCAGTTTCCGGCCATCTGTAATATACATCAACCAACACAATTATATATTTGTCAGCACTTGCAATTTTAGTAGGGCCCAAAATGTCTATAGCCACTTCCTCTCAAGCCTCCTTGACAAGTTTCCTTATAGTCATGGTTGTATTCTGGGCTTCAAATCTTTGTCACTCCTGCCACATTCTACACACACTCCCACTGCTCTCTGGATCAAAGTGTCCGTACCCCGCCACCAATACATTTGCCTAAGAATTTCCTTGGTTTTGAAAAGCCAGGATGATCATCATTTGCAAATTCAATCAACTGCGTTCTCAGGCTTGCCGGAGTAATCAGTCTAGTCCCTTACATCAGCAAACCATTCTGACATGCTAACTCATCTTTCACTTTAAGAATCCCATTCAAAGATTCCTCCGCTTTGGTTTACTTGTTCCAATCTCCTTGGACCCCTTGTATCACTGCCTTTAGCTTTTCATCTTTTCTCAGTTTCTCAATCCACTCCTTCTCTTTGCTTTCACTCTGTCTTCTTAAGTACCCGGCTGAACCTTTCTACCAGGCCATCTGTTTCTGGATGATGAAGGACATTTTTGTGATGAATGCTACTATCGCCTAGCAATTTCACCATTTCTCTTGAGGTAAACTGAACCCTGTTGTCTGACAAAAGAGTGGAAGGAAAACCCTCTATTTTTGAAGATTTGGTCCCATAATTTTATGACATCTTAGGTTTCAATTGAATTTGTAATTTCAGTTTCCGGCCATCTGTAATATACATTACCATCACAATTACATATTTGTCAGCACTTGCAATTTTAGTAGGGCCCAAAATGTCTATAGCCACTTCCTCTCAAGCCTCCTTGACAAGTTTCCTTATAGTCATGGTTGTATTCTGGGCTTCAAATCTTTGTCACTCCTGCCACATTCTACACACACTCTCACTGCTCTCTGGATCAAAGTGTCCGTTCCCCGCCACCAATACATTTGCCTAAGAATTTCCTTGGTTTTGAAAAGCCAGAATGATCATCATTTGCAAATTCAATCAACTGCGTTCTCAGGCTTGCCGGAGGAATCAGTCTAGTCCCTTACATCGGCAAACCATTCTGACATGCTAACTCATCTTTCACTTTAAGAATCCCATTCAAAGATTCCTCCACTTTGGTTTACTTGTTCCAATCTCCTTGGACCCCTTGCATCACTGCCTTTAGCTTTTCATCTTTTCTCAGTTTCTCCATACACTCCTTCTCTTTGCTTTCACTCTGTCAACTTGATTGGTTCACCACCATAACCTTTTGCCTTGTCAGATTTATGCAGCACAACCTCAATTTTTAGTTATTCATCATACACTTCGCTAGGAATTAGTGTGATTTTTGCATAGAGTCAAATAACATATGCACTGGAAACTTTTGTGAGTTAGTGCCCTCTTTCTGGATGGTTGTCCCCACGTTTTGCTGAATTGCTGATGTGCTTTGACTAAGTGTGCCCTGGGCTCCTGCTAATCAGGTACCCGGGGCCTATGTTCTTTCCCTAAAACTGCATTGAAGCCTAAACCCAATTGGCATCTCTGGCCACAGGTCAGGCCCTGCTAAATGGTACAGTGACCAGAGAAGGCCTCTAAGGGAAAATAGGGTTATCGTTTCAAAGGGAAGTATTCAGTTGTGGGTGTTGGTATTCTGGGGGTAGACTCAAGGGTCCCCCAGGGTCAAGGATGCACTCTGGTTACACCCTCAGCGGCACTCTGGCGGTCGGGTGCATAGTGCTGAGACCCAATTTTATACAATGAGGGATAGGGGGCCTCCGATTGGTGGCTGCTGACGAGCAAGCCACTGGGTTGTGGGAGCAAAGCTCCAGGACTTAAGCTCAGAGCAAATTGGGGTTCAAGCCAGCACAAAAAAGTGCACTCTCAGTGGCACTGGGGCGGCAGGGTGCAGAGTGCTGTTTATGGCATTGGGCCCAGTAGATTTCAATGGGGAGTCTCCGGTTTGCAAACACACTGCAGGCACGTGGACGAAGGTCTTCTGAGTGCGACCACCACTTGGAGAGGTACGTTGGGATGCTGCGGGTTAGTTCGGCACCGTCGATTGGGCCACCCAAGGTTGTGGGGTGTCAGGTCCAGGGGTACCTTTTAGGGTCGGATCTTGTTACCAGCTCCTGGTTGCAGTTGGGAGGACCTTCTGGTTTGAGGCTGCAGGCGTTGGCTTGAGGCTGGTCAGGGGTCAAAGGATCTTAGGTCAGGATTGCTGGGAAGACCTCCTCTTGGTGTTGGGCCACTCGACCTCGGGCCGTGGGCGTCGGGTGCAGAGTGGTGCAGACTTGTGGACTTTGCCGGACCTGGAGTTTGTTGGTGAACAAATCCGGTGTTCTCAGGAGACAGTCTTTTCTTTTGAAGGCAGGCAGGTCCTCTGGGGTTCTTGAGGCTGCTGGCTGCAGGACACACCAGACTTTCACTTCTGCAGGTACGAGGTGGGGACAGGCCGGTAGGGCTGGGGCCAAGTGAGTTGGCGTCCTCCTTCTTAGCTTCATCACTGCTGTTCGGTCCTTCTTATTCTTTTCTTCTTCTGGTTTCTTGTCTGAGAAAACAAGGTTCAGGGGTGCCCCTAAATACTAGATTTAGGGGCATTACTGGTAGGTAAAAGATTGGAACCAATGGGTCCTTTCACTGGGGTGGGTACACCCCTATTATGCCACCCTCCATTGGGAGGGAGGCAAATGCCTCACCCTGGTTGGCTGGGTCCCCCTATCTGCAAGATGGTGGGGACTGAGAGTTGTGCTTCACCTCGCCTCCCCCACCTGAGGGGTGGAGTTGGCAGAGGTGAGCACACCTCCCTTCCTGACTTGGTTTTCCCTCCAGTTCTCTGCATCAAATTTGGGTCAGAACCGGTGGGGACCAGTTGCTGAAGGCAGCAAAAGGCCTGGAGAAGCTCACAAAGGGGGCAAGCCTTTGAAGCTTCCCCTTTGTGGACCCTGCCCATCCTGGGCATTGTTTTAGGCCCCAGAGAGCAGCAGGCTCTCTCTGTGTGCATTTTTCATTAAATCCCACACTGGCGTCAGTGTGGATTTAATGTGCTGAGCAGTTTTCAGTGCAGTCATTATGGTGCTGTGGAGTTCCTAATGACAAACTCCCAGCACCTTATACTCTTAATGCCAGCACTGCACTTACAATGTCTATGAATGGACTGAGATACTGTAGGGCTACAGGGCTCATGCACCTGTACCCTCACCACTGGTATAGTGCACCCAGCTAGAGGGGTGACTGATCTATGCCAGGGCTGTGGGTTGTAGGCATAGCACACAGGGATGTGTGGCATGTCGACTTTTAACTTTGTTCTGCACCAAAGCACGCAGCCTGCAAAGGAAGTGTGTGAGCCCTTAGAGACCTTCCTGGGCGCACATTGCCCTGGGTACCTGTGGTCCCATTTACCAGGGACTGACCTGATTGGCAGGAGCCCAGTGTACACTAAGTCAAAGCACATCAGCAGTTCAGCAAAAAGTGGGGGCAACCATGCAGAAAGATGGCACTTTCTCACAAGGGCTCAATGTAAACCCAAAGTGCTCTATTTGTGGTAGTGTGGTTGAGCAAGCCTTAGGCCTAACACAGAGGAATGCAAGATGTGTTATACAGACAGTGACCAATAAATCACACATGAGTCAAAAAGGAGATCCACACCAATTTTAGAAAAATAACCTTATTTCAAGATTTATTTGAAGACCAGGATGTACGTTCAAAGGTAAGTGAGCATTTCAATAAAAATACTTTTCACTTTAAAAAGTTTACACTTAAAGCAATTTTTCAGTTCAGCGATGTTAACCAATGGGAGGATAACAAGAATGCAATTTTGAAGGTAAGTACACGTCTTACAAATCCAGCTTTCGGGGTTTCAGCTCAACACCAGGCAAGGTTGAAATTAGTACCAAGACTGCACCACCAGCGGCACAGCGGCGGCTGGGTGCAGAGGTTAAATTCAGGGTTTGGCGCCCAATGTTAACCAAATGAGACTGATGTGATCAAAGTTGTGCTGCTCATAGGGAAGTAAAGCGGCATCATGTGTCTATCTCCAGGAATTAAGGTAAGCACAGAGGTGGGGGGGCACGAGGCAGCACCAAACTTACACCCTCAGCGGGTCAGGGGCGGCCGGGTGCAAAGTGCCAACGCAGCGTCTGGCACTCAATGCAAATCAATGGGGGTGATCGGTTTTGGAGAAAGGTTAGAGGCTCACCCCAGGAGGCTTAACGAAGAAAACTAACAGCTGCCCAGGTAAGTTCTGATGCTAAGGAATGTAGGGACACCATTGTTCAAGCCACCAAGGCCCTGGGGCTTTGAGTGCAGGGTTGTCCTTTGGCGTCGGGAAAGTCTTACTGGAGCAGTTCGTGGTCAGGGTACGTCTTCGGACTAAGGCTGCAGGCATCGATATGGAGTCTGGCAGGGATCTGCCCACGGTGGACTCTGGCTCAGAATCCCTGGGGAACCTTCGCAGGACCTGTGGGGCACTTGGGCTCGGGCCGTGGGTGCCTGGTGCAGAGTTGGGTCTAGAAGTGGTTTTGCAGTTCCTCAGGGCAGAGCTCTGCAGCTTTGTCCACGTGAGATTGTGATCTTTATTGAAGGTAGACAGTCCTCCCAGGGTTTTGGAGGTCGCTGGGCCTGCAGGCTGAGTCAACTTTTGTAGCAAGGGCGAAAGGCAGCAGACAGGCTGACCGGGCTGGCACCAAGTCAGTCACAGCTCCCTCTTCTTTCTTGCTGTTGCGGCTCTTCGGGGTCCGGGTTTCGTAGGTCATCAGGAATCTGATGTCAGGCATGCCACCGAAATGCTAGATTTAGGGGTGTTGCAGGGGAGTGATAGGTAGGGACGAATGGGTTCCTTACCTTGGGTGTCTACACCCTCTATTATCCCACCCTCCTGGGGAGGGGGGCATAGCCCTAGCCCTGATTGGATAAGTTCCACTTCAAGATGGTGGACACTAAAAAAAATGTGCTTGACTTTGCCTCCAACATCTGAGGGGTGAAGTTGGCGTAGGGGGCACACCTCTTCTTCTCACTCCGTTTTCACACCAAATGTGGGAGTTTGAACCAGGGTATGCCTTCCGCTGCTAGCAGCAGAGGCTGGGGTTGCATTGTGTTGCCTCTGCCCAGGATGGGCTTTGTTTCCTGCCTCGAAAAACAGATGCTCTCAACCCAGGAGTCCCTAGGGGACCTTCTTCAGTCCCCATGACCTGGGTATCTGAAAGAAACAGGTTAGTGTTAGATTCCTTACCTTAGAATATCCCCAGGTGTCAGGCTGGATCCAGAAAGTTTTTGTCACCAGTACCCTTGCGCGTCAGTAGGCGTTGTCTGCGGCTCTGTGTCCGTCGTCGGTGTCGTGATTACCAGGTGACGTCATCGGAGTACTTTGAGGCCGCCCTCACGCGCGGACGTCAGTTCTTTTTTACGCGCCAGCAAGCGCAGATCCGGGAAGAGCAGTACTCTAGTCATTTTTTGACTAACTTTTTTGAGCTCTTTTGATCACTTTTCGAGTAGTTTATCGACTCGCTGTGCCGTTAGGGATGCCTGGGTTTAAACCTTGCGACGCCTGTCACCGCCTGATGTTGGTGTCCGACCCCCACCATCGGTGCCTTTACTGCCTCGGGCCGACCACGGTGACAAGTCGAGCCCCGACTGCCGGGCCTTGACCTCGAAGGTTAGACAGGAGCGGCCTCGTCAGCTGCTCGAGCTCTGGCAGTCGGAACCACACCGCTCGAGGTCCCAGGCGAGGAGGAAGTTGAGGGACCGGTCGCGGGGCCGCAGTCATCGCCTCTCGTCGAGTCACCACCACTCGTCGGGCTCCAAGTCCTCCGGTAAGTTGAGGCATTCGAAAAAGAAGTCGAAGAGATGTCATCGCTCTTCCGACTCCCCTGGATGCGACGCAGCCGGGAGTTCGGGCGACACCGCCCGCGCGGCTCTGCTGGTCCCTGGGCTGCATGCAACGCCGGAGGAGATGAGTGCTTTCCTCACAGCAATAAGGAATCACTTCCCCCCCCCGTCGGAACCTGCCGAGGCGCCTTTGGGCCCCGCGGGTCCGACTGGGAGCCCTAGCGGGCCGGCGGCTCCAGCCCCAGCGCCGTCGGGTGCTTCGGCCCCGGCGCCGTTGTCGACTCCGGTCCCGACGCTGCAGGGCCCCACAGGATCTAGACCTGGATCCAGGCCATCGCCAGTCGACCTCACGACTTCTCCGCTGGCACCCCAGGGTGTCGCTCCCGGTGCCGTCTTCGGCAACACCGTCCCCGGTTTCAGCCCTGGTCTGGGTGCGACACCAGAGTGGCGCAGCTCGGCGCCGTCTCCGACGGGTGAACAGTTCACCTACGGCCTGGCTCCATAATTTTTCTCTGGTTTCTAGGAGGTGGATGATGAGGAGGACTGGTAGGGGTCTGAGGACCCTCTGGCACAGTAGTGCCAGTTGAGCCAGGATGGGCAGATGAGCTGGGGTAGGCCAGTGGTCTAGACACTTCGCCTGACACTGGATTCATCTCTCCTCTCTCTGAGGCTTCGGAGGAGGGGGTTACTTATAGCGTGGTGTTGAATAGGGCGGCCGAGGCCTTGGCTCTTGAGCTCCCTGTCGCGGCCTTGAGGACTAACCTCCTCACTGAGGTGCTCAAACCGCAGGCAAGCTCCTCGGAGCCTCTACTGCAGTTTAACAAAGCCTTCACCAACGTTCTGATGGGCACCTGGTCCAAGCCCACTACAGGCCGCCCTGTGGATCGGAACGTGGCCCGATGCCGGCTCCAGGCGACCCCTGCTTTCTGTTCGTTCAACCCACCCCCGAGAGCCTGGTGATTCAGGCCTCTACGTCCCACACCGCATTACCGACCGCTCCTCCGGATCGGGAATCCAAAAGGTATGGTCAGTTTGGGAAGAAACTGTTCTCCTCTCTGAGTTTGGGGCTGCGGTCTGTCAACACCGCCTGCCTTTTGGGCCGTTACACCCACTCTCTGTGGGATACGGTTGCGGAGGTGCTGCCACAGTGTCCGGAGGAGGCCCGTACATGGCTCGCCCAAGCCCTGGGGGAGGGGCAGGATGCAGCACGGTACTCGATCAGATGTGGACTTGACACCATGGACTCTCTGGGCAGAGCGATTTCCACGACGGTGGCGATTCGTCGCCACGCCTGGCTGCGGTCTGCTGACTTCTCTGTGGATGTCCAGGCCACGCTCATGGACATGCCCTTCGATGGCCGTCGACTCTTTAGCGACAAGGCGGATAGTGCGCTAGAGCGTTTCAAGGACTCCAGGGCTACGGCAAAGTACTTGGGCCTCGGCGAGCGCCAGCAAACTTCCACTTTTCGCCCCTTTCGTGGCCAAGGAAGGGGCGCCCCCACACGTTCAGCCTGCCACAGGCCGCAGAGACGGTCTCAACGCGGTCGCGGACATGGTAACCACCGTGGCCGTGCAGGGGGACAACGGCAGGGTCAGTCCACATCCGTCCCCACAGCTTCTACCTCAAAGCGTTCCTAGTCCGGCTTTTCAGGCCCATTCGACACCAGTGGGGGGCAGGGTTCGCCATCACCTCCTTCACTGGCATACCATCACGTCGGACAGGTGGGTGCTGCAAATCTTCCGAAGGGGCTACTCCCTCCCCTTCGAGGCGACCCCTCCAGCCATGCCACCGCAATACCACCGCAAGTTGGGGGATCAATTGCAACTTCTGCAAGAGGAAGTTACGGCCCTCTTGGCCAAGGAGGCCGTCAAGCGCGTTCCTGGGCCAGAAGTAGGGTGTGGTTGTTATTCCCACTACTTTCTGGTTCCCAAGAAGGGCAATGGAGACATACGCCCTATATTGGACCTCCAGGACGTCAACAGCTTCCCCCAGAAGGGGAAATTCAAGATGCTGACATTGGCTCAGGTTTAGCTGCCCTAGACCCTGGAGACTGGATGGTGCCGTTGGACTTGCAGGGCGCTTATTTCCACATCCCCGTCCTGCCGGCCCACTGGCGCTACCTGCGGTGCACGGTAGGCCACAAGCACTTTCAGTTTACCGTGCTCCCCTTCGGCCTCACCAGTGCCCCTTGGGTGTTCACGAAAGTGATGGCGGTGGTCGCAGCTCATCTGCGCAGATCAGGGGTTTCAGTCTTCTCCTATCTCGACGAATGGTTGTTGAAGGCGGGCTCGCCCCAGACAGTCATCACCCACCTCCAGACTACGGCCGACCTCCTGCACCTGCTGGGGTTCTCCATCAGCGTGCCAAAGTCACACCTGTGCCCCTTTCAGAAGCTCCTTTTCATTTGAGCGGTTCTGGACTCTGCGCAGTTTCGGGTTTATACCCCCGAGCAGCGGTTTCGAGATGTTCAGGCTCTGATTCCGATCTTTCAGCTTTTATCCTGGGTCTCGGTCAGGTTGACGTTGCGGCTCCTGAGGCTGATGGCCTCCTGCATCCTACTGGTGCATCACCCCAGGTAGCGGATGCGGGCTGTGCAGTGGGACCTGAAGTTTCAGTGGGAACAGTATCAGGGCAACCTGTCTGACCACGTCCTGATCTCGGAGGGCACTGCGAGTCAGTTGCAGTGGTGGCTCACGGACCGCGATTGGGTCAACGGCAGATCCCTCTCCCTACCCCAACCAGAGCATGTAGTGGTGACGGATGTGTCCCACCTGGGATGGGGGGCCACATGGTAGAGGCGGAGATCAGAGGCCTCTGGTCTCCGGCGGAGTCCTGGCTCCCTATTAACCTTCTGGAGCTGCGGGCGATCCGTCTTGCACTGAAAGCATTCCTTCCCACTGTCAGGGGAAGTGTAGTGCAGGTGTTCACGTACAACACCACCGCCATGTGGTACTGCAACAAACAGGGCGGGGTGGGGTCATGGACCCTTTGTCAAGAGGCTCTGCGCCTCTGGACATGGCTAGAACGCCAGGGCATCACCCTGGTGGTTCAACACCTGGCAGGTTCCCTGAATGCCTTTGTGGACGAACTGCATGATGGATCACGTATGGCGTCTGAACTCTGACGTGGCACAAGGCCTCTTTCTGCAGTGGGGAGAGCCTTGGTTAGATCTATTCGCCACAGAAGAGAACGCGCAATGTCATCAGTTCTGCACATTGGAATTTCCAAGGCGGCACTCGCTCGGAGACGCTTCTCGTCGCGAGTGGAGCTGAGGTCTGTTGTACGCCTTTCCGCCTGTACCACTTCTGCCCAGAGGGCTGAAGAAGATGAGGCATGACTGGGCCCAAGTCATCCTTGTGGCTCCGGACTGGGCACGAAGGTACTGGTATCCCTAGCTACTCAGTCTGTCAGTCGATCCCCCGATTCGTCTGCCTCTTCAGGATGGCCTTCTGTCGCAGCAGCAGGGGACGGTCCTCCACCCGAACCTATCCAGTCTCCACCTCCATGCCTGGAGATTGAGCGGCGACAGTTGAGTCCATTTGACTTGCCTCCTGAAGTCTGTCATGTGATTCTGGCAGCCAGGTGTCTCTCCTCAAAATCGGTATACGCCTTCTGGTGGAACAAGTTTGTGGCATGGTGCACAGCAAAGGCTGTAGATCCACTCTCTGCCCCCCTTTCGGAGGTTGCGTGATCGACTAGACTGCAAACTGGGGCAGCCATCTTAGAGGGGAACTTTATTAAAAAATACAGTGTTCCTAGACACATGTGTGTATGGAGGTGTTGAAAAATAATAGGTGTTGTGCGTCTCTCCCTGTTGAACACGGTCAAACAAATGATGTCACTGTAACCAGTGGATGGCTTTTTGGGTGCCTTTGGGTTCAAATCCCCTCTGACCCTCGGGGATTGAATCGTGAAAAAGTCAATAATGCAGTGCCGTCGACCGGCACTGTGCCCAGTAGGCACTCCTTATGACACTGTCTCCAAATGTAATCAAAAGGTACTTCACTGTAAATCAAATACTGTACTTAAAGTCCGTTAGATTGGTACTCCAAAAGGTAATATCTTTATTTCTCTAAAGTTCATTTTGTTATCTCTATTTAATGGTGCAGAAAAAGCATTTCCAATAATCAATTGATAGATAAACATAAGTATCGCTCCTTCATTTGATGCAACCTCAAATTGCGATGTCTTTATCCCTATGCATTTCGGGACTCATGCCCTTCATCAGGGGATAATCCTGCCATCTGTAAATGAAAATATATGGCTGTTGTAGTGTGCTGATACAGGGGTGGTATCTCTTCCACTATTAGTGTGTGTCTGTGAACATGAATAACTACGGTGGGTCAAAGAGCAGTGAAACATGCAGCTATGGACAGAACAGCGTGTGTCAAAGTTGTAAAAATAAAGGTAAAAGAGAACTGGTTATACGTACGATTAGAATGAAGTGCACAACATAACATAACGATGTGTTGTAGCTGCAACGCTGTCACTAAATAAATGGTGAAGGTACTAACGGATGTTCGACAAAAAAGTCTGTGTTAGATCAAAAAGCGGGCGGTTTAACCAAGTGAATCAGGTGTCTTACCGCTTGCTTGGACAAGTCTCCGGTAAACCGGGATCCTCACGGAACATGCGTTTGGGTGATTTGGTGTCTCCGTCTATCTCGGAGGTGTTTACATAAGTTATCGATCGCGAAAACGGACTCGTAAGTGTGACGGACTCCTAAGTGTGGCGGCCATCTTGTAATGGAGCAAGTCGATAGTTAACCACGATGGTGGACTATGTGAATAAACTCATTGGTGTGGTGGCCATCTTATAGTAGTGTGTGTGCTAGTAATGTGCAAGAATGGTAAATGAATGAGTGACAGTAAGCGTTCTGATTGTAGGATAATGCAAAAACGAAAACGAGGAAAATATCGATGCTAATCAACTCTAAGTAAAATGTGGTGAAGACGGTAAAAAAATGGTTTCATAGACTCACAAGTTAATAATCGTAATTGTCCTTGCTATTCAGTATTGGAATTTGCTGGAATAGTGAAAATGAACGGTGGGAATTCACAAGCATACATGAACAATGACAGTAAGTGTATAAAGGACATATGAATTGGCATGTATGAGCAATGATTTTCTAAATAAAACGTATATAATGAATGTAAATACTACAGAAAACAACTGTATTCCATACGGTCATTCAAGCCTTTCGGCTGACAAGCCTCCAGTTTTTTTATCCAAAATATTTCACGTTGCAGTAGTTTCTTCCTGTTGTCTATGCCCTGTCTGAGTGGGACAACCTCCAAGACAAGAAATCTGATTTGACTGATGTTATGATTGTTGTTAATGAAATGTGCTGCAAGTGGTGATTTCATAAATTTATTTCTGATGGTACTTTTATGTTCTGTCAATCGGGTCTTTATTTTTCTCTCTGTTTTTCCTACATACGGTAGGCCGCACGGACATTTCAATAGGTAGACCAAGTTCTTGGAATCACACGTGGCGTTGGTGAATAATTTGATGCTTTTCCCTGATGTTGGATGGCACAGTGAATCACCTTGTATTACATTGTGGCAGTGACTGCAATTTAAACATGGTTTGGTTCCAGTATATCTGGTGTTGGTGGCTTTAGGTGTTGTGTCCAACAGGTCATTGAGATTTCTAGATCTCTGGTAAGCAAAAAGTGGCATCTGGTTGAAAATCCCATTAAAATCTGGTTCAAATTGAATCATTTGCCAATTCTTCAAGATTATTTTCTTCATCTGTGTGCTTCTTGATGAAAATTTAGAGACAAATACGGGTCTGTCAGTAGACTTAGGTCTGTTTTGTGTAGACAACAGAGTTTGGCGATTAATGCTGTTGACCCGTTCTTTAGCAGAGCAAAGGACTTGAGTGGGATAATTTCTATCTTTAAACTTGGCAATCAAGTTTTGCTCATTGATGTAAAATGTTTCTGGTTGTGAGCAAAGGCGTTTAATCCTTAACAGTTGGGAGTAGGGTAGATGTTTTTTCAAAGGAAGAGGGTGACAGCTGTCGTAGTGCAATGAATTGTTTCTGTCTGTAGGTTTGATATAAAGAACGGTCTTAATTTTGTTGTTGTGACACTTAACCAGTACATCCAAAAAGGGTAAACTGTGGGTGCTGACAAAATGTGTGAATTTGATGTGATCATCAATGTTGTTGATGTATGAAATGAACTCGGTGATCTCTTCTGGTATTCCATTCCAAATGAGGAAGATATCGTCAATGTTCCTCCAAAATTTTAAGATATTCTTGTTCCATCTCTGATTGGTCAAAATGTGATCTACTTTAAATCTGTGCATAAGCAGGTTTGCGTAGCTGGGGGCTGCACAATTGCCCATTGAGGTCCCCACTAGTTGTTGGTAGAATTCTCCGTTCCAGGTAAAGTAGCTGTGATATAGTGTGTATTGTATCAGTTCCAAAAGTAGAATTTTTAGTTCTTGTTTAATGGGATACAACATTAGAAATGATTCAATGGCTTCCAAGCCTCTGTTATGAGGAATGGACGTGTATAGAGCACACACGTCAATGGTGCATAGGGTGATGTTGATGTCTGGATCTAAAGTAGTTTGATCTAGCTTGTTAAGAAAATCGGTAGTGTCCCGTAAGTATGTGGTCACCTCTTTCACTAACGGTTGCAGGTAAACATCTATATATTCCCCGGTAGGCTCGTGAATGGAGCCTCTGGGGGACACAATAGGACGAATGGTGGTCGAGTACGATCTTTATGGATCTTTGGAAGCATCTGTAAACTCGGGATCCTTGGGTTTGGTTGGGTAAGATATGCCTTGCCCTTCTCCGTGATGGTCCCCATTGTACAGGCTGTATCCAGGATGATTTTGAGGACGTTTGAAAATACTCTTGTTGGGTCATTGGTCAACTTCATGTAGAGGTCTGGGTTGGATACGTGTTCTGTAACACTCATTTGATAAAATTGAGAATCCATAATTACCATTATGAATGCAACAGGTAGGTTGGTCATGTCCTTCATCTTTTGTTTTTGCTAGGACTGCTCCTATCCCATACTCAGTGGCATCTGTCGGCACAATAAACTGCCTGGAGTAATCTGGAGCTTTCAGGGCTGGGCAGAAAACATTGCATCCTTCAGAGTGCCAAAAGCCGTTTGAGAGCTCACTGTCCAATTTACTTTCTTGGGCATTGTCTTGGAAGTGAGTTCTATGAGCGGGGACCACAATCAACCCATAATCCTTCACACACCTCCTGTAATACCCAGTCAAGCCAAGGAATGCCCTGACCTGAGTCTGGGTTGTTGAAGATTTCCTGTCCAGAATTGTCCGGATCTTGAGTTGGAGTGGCTGGACCTGGTCTCCACCTAAGGGGTGGCCCAAATACACAGCCTTTCCCTGCGCTATCTGGCACTTACTTACCTTGATAGTGAGGCCTGCACTTTGATGAAGTAGTTATATTGCCAGGTAGAGCTATAGATAGCAATATCATCCAGATAAGCTGCACTAAAGGGTTCCAATTCAGCAAGGACTTTATTCACCAACCTCTTAAGGACGGCAGGGACATTCTTTAATCCAGAGGGCATCACAGTAAACCTCGAAGTACACACATGGAGTAGAGAATGCTGATTTTCCCTTTTTCCAGTTGTCAGACCTACCTGCCAGTACCCAGATGTGAGAGCAAAGGTACTCAGATACGTCTGACTTCCGCATCTGCCCCCTGCTGAGACTTGGGGGTCAGGACTACCGGCAGCAGACCTCTCCGCGGCTGCTGCTGACGTCACCCTTCGCGCCAGGAGGCGCTTCAAAAATCACTGAGGGCTTCCGCAGTGCTGGATGCCTGTCTGACCTGCCACATCTGCTCCCTGCTGAGACCGTGGGGGCCAGGACTTCTGGCACCAGCACTGTCCGCAGCACGGCTGCTGCTGACATCACCCTTCGCGCCATGAGGCGATTCAAAAATCACTGAGGGCTCCCGCAGCGCAGGAGGTGCGCGGGCTTGCCCGAGCCGCAATGTGGGCCCTTCTGCGCCCGTCAGAACCCGTATGAGGTGGGCCGGACTCTCTCTCTCTTGGCTGCACTACCGGGGCCTGATCATCCAGTAACTACACTGAGGTCGCCGCACAGAGGCCCCGTCGATGGCAATTCAAGCTTTAGCTGCCCACTATATGGTCCATCAACCCCTGGACCCATCAGCCCCCAGCGTAACAAGGTAAGCCCCTCAGCTTGGCTCCTCCTTACTTGTTAACTGTTACCTGATCTTGAGGGAAAGGATAGAAAAGGACTTTGGCTTGGATTTACGGAAACTGGTATCTACACCCACAAAAGACCTAGACTTTGGGAGTTATGGGGAAGCACAAAACTACTGAGGTGACTTGCGCTGCTCCACTCACCAATACTATGGACTGCTTTTCACAAAGAGCGGTGGGGGTTCTTGATAAAAGAAATTGAACTGGTGACCCGACGATGTTCCCGGTCCCCGGCGAATCATGTACACTCACCAGCCTGTGCTCCCAGAGGTGGGTTGTAGGGCTCCATGGAGGGAGCTGAGTCGAGTCAGTAGCTATCCCCATACCCCCTACTGCCATTGAGACTGATAGTGATCAGGTAATTGTGGGGCCCATACAAGGAAGTAGGACACTAGCCCAAAGCCAAGCCCCCGAGTAGCTGTGCAGGAGGGACGGGCACATGGTGGGGTCGGGCTCGGGGCCAAGCATAAATATTCCACCCCTGGGGTCAAGGCAAAATGATCTAAAGCGGATACTCCAACGTCCCACACCCAGCGTGTAGTCCCCATATCGAAAGATGACCTGGCGGCCATGCTTGAAGCTGGTCTGAGCTCTCTTTTTGATCGGTTGGACTTCAAACTGGAGCCAATAAAACAAACAAAGGCTGTCCCTTATTGAGAGGGAATTTTCGAACTTGTCTCAACTCCTCAAAACCTCCAACCTTGTTTCTCGCTCCAGCGACGCAGCTGATGTATTTGCTGTTCCGGCTCCTGTTACATCGGTCACAAGTAAGCCCTTAAATGTACATACCTCGCATCCAGGGAGTACTCTTCCCCTGTCTGGCCCTCCTATAAGCATTAGTCAACCCTTACCTTCCATAGGTGGATTGCAGACGAGGGCATGCCCACATTTTTTAACTATACCAGAGCCCAGCCACCGTAGGGACGTAGCTATTCACACGAGGGCAGCAGACTGGGAAGCTTTAACTGTTGGCTCCGGTGCTCAGGACACACTGCCCCAGGGGTTAAACTATATCCACCTACCCCCGAAGCAACACCATATGTAGTCTTTCTAGGAAATGTGGCAGTTCTAAAGCTAGGAGCTTCCGAAGACTTTTATCAATTGAAGAATAAGATCCTTCATTGGCTTAACAACAACACACCCTTGGGCCTTAGAATGGAAAGGCACATCATCATGGTCAGGAGGGTGGCCTGGATAGGAAGCTTGAAAAGTGTAGCGGTGGTGATTGCATAATTATTAATTTTAACCACAAACACTTGGCAGAAAGGTTTCTCCATGCAGCTAGCCACTGTAACAGGACTGGCCCTTTTCCCTCCATCTGGGCATTGCCCCAGGGCTATTTTTACTTACCTTTACCTGTGGCACTGCAGCCTAGAAAACCTGTGACCCAGACTTTATTTGAAAGGCCTCAAGTGTTCTCATCGGTCCCTCTCTTCAATTCTTTTCAGTTACTGGGACAATTTGACACTTGTGATTGAGTGGTTGGGCCAGTTCACAGGAATTCTACGGTGCCTTCACAGCTCAATCCTAAGGACCAGTTGGCTCAGGGGACCTCTTGCAGTCATCTGCTGGATAATAACGTTTGTAATATCATTTCATGGAATATAGTAGGTTTGGGTAGTAAGTTTATGTATGCGGCGTGGTTGGCCTTTATCAAACAATATGACATTATCTGTTTGCAGGAGACTTGGACCGTCGATAACACTTACCTTTTAGAGGGATACAAGCTTTTTAACATTCCTGCAACTCCTTCAAGGGCTGGTCGACAGTATATGTGTCACTTAGTTTAGGAGGTGGTATAGTAGTACTGAACACGGATGACCTGTGTCTTCAAGCGCTAACTTTTTCTTCAGGGTCGCGTAGTTTACTGCTTTTGAACTTTTATCATGCCATTTCTTCCCTCCCCGAGGTGTGTAACGTCACATGTTTATGCTAATTTTTGACGAATTGTATTGCCTTGCCATGTAAGTTTGGTAATATAGCCCTGTTAGGAGACTTTAACACACATGTATGTGGGGACTTAAGGCGGTTGGGTTCGGGGGGCTAGTGAGGATTCCTCTTGCCCTCGGGTAGGTGGTGTGCACTTCGAACATAGTAGACAGGGGGAGAAACTAAATGCATTAGTTTGTGATGTGGATTTACAACCATCCATGGGAAAAATGTTGTCCTTTAGGAGGTATCTAATCCCGACCTTCAAGGGGTTATGCCGATAACCCTTCATTATTGATTTCATTCTAATCTCCACTCCCCTCTATTACCGGATCTCTGTCTTTTCTATATTAGCAAGTAACTACAGTGACCACAATCCCCTGTGTATTAAAGTTAACTGGCCCATATTTGACTCAAAAACACAGAGCAATGGAGGAGGAGTTCTGCGGGCAACGGATGGTGGGAGGCTGCTCAGGTGGGGGCAGATTTCCTCAGACATCCTGTGAGAGTCCCTTCTGGAGATGTGCCAGAGTACGTTCCAGATTTGTCAGAACACAAAGGCAGAGACCGACGAGTCTACTATTGTCCACGCCTTCGAAATTATCTCCAGTTCTGTCACTTAATTATTGACAGTTCCTCCCCACGGAGCCCAAAAGGAAAGGGTGCCTAGATGGTTTAATCTAGAATGCTCGCTTGCTGCTAGGAGGTTTAAACTAGCCCTGCTCGCTACCGGGGGCAATGCCGCATTAGTTCAAATTTGTAGAAAGCAGTATAAATTAGCCCTTATCAATTGCAGGGAGGCTTTGAAGGAAGAAGCCTGGGGTAATCTCATGGAATTCCATCAACAAGAGGAACCAGGAGCTATATTTAGGCAGGTCCTGCACACATGCTCCAAGGCAGTAGTCAGAAATACAGGGAGTGTGCAGTTCCTAAGGGTAGGGGAAAAAGGTATGTCAGCAGTAGCGGCCTGGATGAACAACAACTGCCTTCGCCTGAATGGCGAGAAGACTGAACTACTGGTGGTCGGGAGAGATACTTCCACATGGTCCCAGGCATGGTGGCCCAGGGAACTGGGGAAACTGCCCATCCCAGTAGAGAAGGTCAGAAATCTAGGCGTTATGCTGGACTCAGATCTCTCTGGTAAAACCCAGGTCAACAAAGTAACGGGAAGATGCTTCGGCATTTTAAAGGTGCTCCGAAAGGTGCTGGATCTTCTTCCTACTAAAGCCAGGAAGACCATAGTCCATGCACTGGTAACACCCCATTTAGATTACGGGAATGCCCTTTTGATTGGGCTCAGTCAGAGGGGCCTACATCAATTACAATGCGTGCAGAATGCCGCAGCACGACTGGTGCTTGGACTCCCAAGAAGAACTTCTGTTAGAACGGCCCTAGCCAGACTCCACTGGCTTCCAGTTAGGGAGAGGATCAAATTTAAGACCCTTTGCTAAGCCCATCGCAATGCGCAGGACAGAGGCCCAGAGTATTTAAAAAATCTCCTAACTATACATCGTCCGATCAGGAACCTAAGGTCATCTGGTGCGATGCTCTTTGAACTCCCCCGTGTCATTAGAGCTAAGATGGGAGGAAAATCTTTCAGGTACCTAGCCCCGAAACACTGGAACGCTCTCCCGCTTCATCTGCGGATGGAGCCTTCCGAACTGAGATTTAAGACAAAACTGAAAACCTATCTGTTACCTAAAATATAAACCCTCTCTAATTCCTCTAGTACCACAGCTCCTCTGGATATCTGGAATGTATTAGCAGTCAGCGCGGGGATACACAGTGTTGTGCAGCCAGGCGCTCTATAAATGTTTTATTATTATTATTATTAAGGTATTTTCTAAAAAGTGCCCTCACACACCACAAAGGATGTCTTGCTTCATCATTGGGCATTGCTCCTTGTCGGGCGGATGCTGCAAGGCCCGAAGGGCATCCGTGAATGGGATCTTTGGCAAGGATTTTTTTTTGGATGAAGCCGTAGGGTGAGTGCGGGTTTGTGGGCTAGATTGTGTGGTGAGTGAGGAGGTTAAAATAGGTCTAGGGCCATCCTAACCAAATGTGTTCATTCCCAAGGGGCCCTAGCCTAATTAAAAGTAATCAGCCCCAACTGGATATACTGATCCTATTGGGCTAGTGTGGTACATAGGGTCGACATGTCTCATGCCAGGTAGCCCCTAACGGATATGGTGGCACTTCATCAGGACCAAAAGAGTGATAATAGGTAATTTAGCACTACCGCAAATCTGGTTCAGTGGTTTCCTAACTGGTAACCAGAAGCAGTTAAGCGCCCTGGGTTGAGTGATCCAGAGGTGAAAGACCTAGGGGAAATTAGGGGAAGGGAAATAAAAAGAGAACAAAAGGACCGTGGTCTAGTTAAAATCCAAACAATACATTCAGTCGTTATGCTACATATGAATAAAGTTTAAAATAGGTGAAAATGGCAGTTGTAATGGCTGTGACTATATCGTGCAGCCGGTGCTAATATTCATCCATGCACTACCAGTGAATGCGTTGGTGGTGGTGATTCCAACCTTGATTGAATAGTTTTCGCAGTGGCTACAATCATGAGAAAAAGTAGCATTAGCAGCTGTTACCGACATACGATTACTCGTGGTGACATTATGTCAAATGTATAGTATTCATTTGGTGTGGCACGCATTTGAGGTAATTCATAATAGGCACATCAACTCAGGCATATATGCAGCACATTCATTGCGATTGTCAATCGTTTAGAAAAACGGTGGGTGCTACTAGACAGAAGTTTGCCCACCAAAGTTAGCGTCCCTTCAGATAAAAATGGCCCCACTATGTTAGTACTGGTAATTCAATACAATAGTGTTACATGAAAAGGCGAGACCGAACTTGCCGTAATTCACCGTTTATGTGACCGGGGACATACCCCTAGAGTTTAGGGCTTGTGTTGGCGGGCATGGCAGAGCATCTCGTTGCTCTGATGCTAAAAAGGAAATACAATTCAGAATATTAAAGTGCTTCTCTTACCAGGGACTTCATGCGGCGTTTCCACACACAGATATACAAGCATTCATACTCACGCAGGGAGGCAGTGCAACTAACTGCGGGCCTACCCTTGCTCCAGGCCCCGTAATGCTTGCTTCCTGCTCTGCGGTATTTGAGCGAGCCACGTGTTGCATCATTGCGTGATCGACTAGACTGCAAACTGGGGCAGTCATCTTAGAGGGGAACTTTATTAAAAAATACAGTGTTCCTAGACACGTGTGTATGGAGGTGTTGAAAAAATAATAGGTGTTGTGCGTCACTCCCTGTTGAACACGGTCAAACAAATGATATCACTGTAATCAGTGGATGGCTTTTTGGGTGCCTTTGGGTTCAAATCCCCTCTGACCCTCGGGGATTGAATCGTGAAAAAGTCAATAATGCAGTGCCGGCCGACCGGCACTGTGCCCAGTAGGCACTCCTTATGAGACACTGTCTCCAAATGTAATCAAAAGGTACTTTAATGTAAATCAAATACTGTACTCAAAGTCCGTTAGATTGGTACTCCAAAAGGTAATATCTTTATTTCTCTAAAGTTCATTTCGTTATCTCCATTTAATGGTGCAGAAAAAGCATTTCCAATAATCAATTGATAGATAAACATAAGTATTGCTCCTTCATTTGATGCAACCTCAAATTGCGATGTCTTTATCCCTATGCATTTCGGGACTCATGCCCTTCATCAGGGGATAATCGTGCCATCTGTAAATTAAAATATATGGCTGTTGTAGTGTGCTGATACAGGGGTGGTATCTCTTCCACTATTAGTGTGTGTCTGTGAACATGAATAACTACAGTGGGTCAAAGAGCAGTGAAACATGCAGTTATGGACAGAACAGCGTGTGTCAAAGTTGTAAAAATAAAGGTATAAGAGAACTGGTTATACGTACGATTAGAATGAAGTGCACAACATAACATAACGATGTGTTGTAGCTGCAACGCTGTCACTAAATAAATGGTGAAGGTACTAACGGATGTTCGACAAAAAATTAAGTGCACAGGCAGTGAATAGAAAGGAACCTTAAACCCAGGTGACGTCTGGGGTCGAACGCGTCTCTGTTAGATCAAAAAGCGGGTGGTTTAACCAAGTGAATCAGGTGTCTTACCGCTTGTCGGTTGAATAGGTGGACAAGTCTCCCGTAAATCTGGATCCTCACGGAACATGCGGTTGGGTGATGTGGTGTCTCCGTCTATCTCGGAGGTGTTTACATAAGTTATCGATCGCAAAAACGGACTCGTAAGTGTGACGGACTCCTAAGTGTCGATCGTTAACCACGATGGTGGACTATGTGAATAAACTCATTGTTGTGGTGGCCATCTTATCGTAGTTTGTGTGCTAGTAATATGCAAGAATGGTAAATGAATGAGTGGCAGTAAGCGTTCTGGTTGTAGGATAATGCAAAAACGAAAACGAGGAAAATATCGATGCTAATCAACTCTAAGTAAAATGTGGTGAAGACGGTAAAAAAAATGGTTTCATAGACCAAGTTAATAATCGTAATTGTCCTTGCTATTCAGTATCGGAATTTGCTGGAATAGTGACAATGAACAGTGGGAATTCACAAGTATACATGAAAAATGACAGTAAGTGTATAAAGGACATATGAATTGGCATGTATGAGCAATGATTTTCCTAAATAAAACATATATAATGAATGTAAATACTACAGAAAACAACTGTATTCCATACGGTCATTCAAGCCTTTCGGCTGACGGGCATCCAGTTTTTTTATCCAAAATATTTCACGTTGCAGTAGTTTCTTCCTGTTGTCTATGCCCTGTCTGAGCGGGACAACCTCCAAGACAAGAAATCTGATTTGACTGATGTTATGATTGTTGTTAATGAAATGTGCTGCAAGTGGTGATTCATAAATTTATTTCTGATGGTACTTTTATGTTCTGTCAATCGGGTCTTTATTTTTCTCTCTGTTTTTCCTACATACGGTAGGCTGCACGGACATTTCAATAGGTAGACCAAGTTCTTGGAATCACACGCGGCGTTGGTGAATAATTTGATGCTTTTCCCTGATGTTGGATGGCACAGTGAATCACCTTGTATTACGTTGTGGCAGGGACTGCAATTTAAACATGGTTTGGTTCCAGTATATCTGGTGTTGGTGGCTTTAGGTGTTGTGTCCAACAGGTCATTGAGATTTCTAGATCTCTGGTAAGCAAAAAGTGGCATCTGGTTGAAAATCCCATTAAAATCTGGTTCAAATGGAATCATTTGCCAATTCTTCAAGATTATTTTCTTAATCTGTGTGCTTCTTGATGAACATTCTGAGAAAAATACGGGTCTGTCAGTAAACTTAGGTCTGTTTTGTGTAGACAACAGAGTTTGGCGATTAATGCTGTTGACCCGTTCTTTAGCCGAGCAAAGGACTTGAGTGGGATAATTTCTATCTTTAAACTTGGCAATCAAGTTTTGCTCATTGATGTAAAATATTTCTGGTTGTGAGCAAATGCGTTTAATCCTTAACAGTTGGGAGTAGGGTAGATATTTTTTCAAAGGAAGAGGGTGACAGCTGTCGTAGTGCAATGAATTGTTTCTGTCTGTAGGTTTGATATAAAGATCGGTCTCAATTTTGTTGTTGTGACCCTTAACCAGTACATCCAAAACGGGTAAACTGTGGGTGCTGACAGAATGTGTGAATTTGATGTGATCATCAATGTTGTTGATGTATGAAATGAACTCGGTGATATCTTCTGGTATTCCATTCCAAATGAGGAAGATATCGTCAATGTACCTCCAAAAGTTTAAGATTGTCTTGTTCCATCTCCGATTGGTAAAAATGTGATCTACTTCAAGTCTGTGCATAAACAGGTTTGCGTAGCTGGGGGCTGCACAATTGCCCATTGAGGTCCCCACTAGTTGTTGGTAGAATTCTCCGTTCCAGGTAAAGTAGCTGTGATATAGTGTGTATTGTATAAGTCAATTCTTTATACTTTATTCGATAAAAACAAACTTTATCATAAAAGTACACAATTCATTGCTAAAAGAGATATTAACACTTTTAAAAAGTGAAATCTTTTCAAAAACAGCACAAAAATTTTAAAAATAAATTAAATAAAGTCCTAAAGCAGGGAGCAAAGGACAGAGGATCAGACATATTCTGGTGGGTGTATACTGTACACAATTTCCTGCCCCATGCTCATTTTACAAGTCTTGAACGTATCTACCAGGCCTTTCCCAAGAATTTGGCAACTCCGCAAAAAACCATCGTAGATGTTGTATCTGTTGTCAATATGCGGAGTGCCGTCACATGGTGCCTGACTCCCAGTTCTCTACATACTGGCTTTAACCACCTTCTCCTGGGTTCACTATATGCTCTACAGGCAAATAGGAAATGGGCTAAGGACTCATTAGGGTTTGAACAACCAGGGCAACTAAAATGATTAGACATAGGTGATATTGTATTAGTTCCAAAAGTAGAATTTGTAGTTCTTGTTTAATGGGATACAACATTAGAAATGATTCGATGGCTTCCAAGCCTCTATTATGAGGAATGGACGTGTATAGAGCACACACGTCAATGGTGCATAGGGTGATGTTGATGTCTGGATCTAAAGTAGTTTGATCTAGCTTGTTAAGAAAATCGGTAGTGTCCCGTAAGTATGTGGTCATCTCCTTCACTAACGTTTGCAGGTAAACATCTATATATTTCCCGGTAGGCTCGTGAATGGAGCCTCTGGTGGACACAATAGGACGGAATGGTGGTCGAGTACGATCTTTATGGATCTTTGGAAGCATCTGTAAACTCTGGATCCTTGGGTTTGGTTGGGTAAGATATGCCTTGTCCTTCTCCGTTACCAGTTAAGAAACCACTGAACCAGATTTGTGCTAGTGCTAAATTACCCATTATCACCCTTTTGGTCCTGAAGAAGTGCCACCAGATCCATTAGGGGCTACCTGGCATGAAACATGTCGACCCTATGCACTACTCTATTCCTATAGGATCATTAGATCCACCTGGGGCTGATTACTTTTAATTAGGCTAGCCCTTCCTGGGAATAAACATGTTTAGTTAGAACGGCTCTAGACCTATTTTAACCCACTCACTCACTGCACTACCTAGCCCACACACCCACACTCACCCTACTGCTTCATCCCAAAAAAGATCTCTGCTAAAGAGCCCCTTTGCGGGTACCCGTTGGGCATTGCAACGCCGGCCCGACGAGGAGCAAGGCCCAATAATGTAGCATGACATTCTTCTGGATGTGTGAGGGCACTTTTTAGAAAATACCTTCCTTCCCCTACCCTTAGGAACTGCACACTCCCTGTATTTCTGACTAGTAATCTCATGGAAGCAGCAACCTATAAGTGCAGTGCTAAGTTCTGGGGTATCATTAATAGCCCCATTTTAGGAGTAGAGGCCGCCAGTGTCCTCGAGACACATATCACAGAGAACGACTGGGTTAGTCATTTCGAGGGCATGTTCAAGGGACCTCCGGCCCTGCCACCTTTACCCGATTTTGCATCATGCCCAAAACTTTAACAGTAATGGTGGATGAGGTGAGGCGAGCTATTATTGGTATGACATGTAGTAAGGCCCCGGTCCCCGATGGAGATCCCCCTGATCTTTACCTGTTGGATGTGGCACTTTGGGCACCAGTGCTTGCTTCTGTAATTAATGCAGTTGCTAGGCTTGGTACCCTTACTTCATGGGCGACCTCTATCATCGTGCCAGTCTTTAAAAAGGGGGATAGGGACAGTACCATCTGCTATAGACCGATCTTCCTGTTTGATTCGGTGGTAAAAGTGGTCGGGAGGATATTGTTGGGTAGGTTATCGACTTGGGCTACTGACAATAACATCTTGTCTGAGGCTCAGTCTGGTTTTCGCCCTGGTCGTTCCACAGTTGACCAATCTCTGAACCTAATCCTGATTACAAGTAAATATACTGTAGCTCGTCGGGTACCATCTTCTTGGCCTTCTTGGATCTGTCTTCCACTTTTGATTGCGTTTATAG
Source organism: Lissotriton helveticus (assembly GCF_964261635.1). NCBI lineage: Eukaryota > Metazoa > Chordata > Amphibia > Caudata > Salamandridae > Lissotriton > Lissotriton helveticus. The sequence goes on from NC_136061.1 coordinate 1,315,858,830, forward strand.
AGGCAAATTATGGCAGATACTTTTCTCCCTAGGGGTGGACAGGGAGATAGTTTTCTTTTTATATGACCCCCACTGTGACACTAAGGCGGTCGTGCATTACTCGGCTAGCCTGAATGTATCACGTTCATTCTCCGTTAGGGGTGGTGTCTGCCAAGGATATATTTTGGCCCCGTTTCTTTTTAACCTTTATATTAATAATTTAGAGAAAATTCTTCTGGAGACTAATGCCGATTACCCTCAGATAGGACGGTGAGGTCTCCCGGTTCTGCTATATGAAAACAATGCCATCTTGATGGCAAGGACTGAAAGGGGCTTGCAATCTTTTATCCACATTTGCACAGTTTATGGGAGATCTGGATTTGAAGATTAATAACACCAAATCATGTATTATGAGGTGGAGGTGCGACCTAGTAGACCGTACACCTTTAAGGAAGGGCTTACTCCGATCCCTAAAACGTCTGTGTTTTCCTAACTGTGGGTACTCCTGGATGATCAATTAAATTGGGGGCCTCAACTTACAAGCAAGAAAAAAATGACCTCAATAGGAAGACTGCCGCAATTTTGAACTTTGCTGTTAGATTGGGGAAAAGACCTGTGGGGGCTCTTCTGGAGCTCTACAGGTCTAAGTGTAGGTCAAAGGCCCTTTTTTGCAGTGAAATCTGGGGATATGTTGACACAAAGGACATTCAAATAGCGGAAAATAATTTCATGAGACAACTGTTATCCGTTCCCCAGGGCACCTCCTCTTTTATTGCCCATGAAAAGCTAGGAATTCCCCATATCATAGATCTGATAGCCTTTCGCCCGGTGTCTCTTTGGTTGAAAATATGGGTTAAGGAGGGGGATTCATGAAACAAGTCAATCCTTAAAGATTGCCTGGCTCTGGATCACGCATCCAAGGTACCATGGCTTAAATATATTGAAAGGAGTCTCATGAGCCTGGGAAGAGGAAACCTTTTTCCAACGCTGACGGAACAGGAAAGGAAGATCTAGCCCTCCTCAAGACGGTGTTTAGCACACGTCAGATCATTCTAAGGGAGGAGAGAGAGCTCATGAAGCCTAGCGTATGTTGCTTTGTCATATTAAGGACAACAGTGATGGCAGAGCTGTCCTTACTGGGTCTTGTGAACTCCTATGATCGATTCTTCCTGACCAGGTTTCGGCTTGATCTTTTGTATCTACTTCTCTAACATATCCAAGTGGATCAAAAAGAGGGTAATCTTTTTTGCCTTCGGCTGAGATGGTACATCTCCGCAGGACATGGTTCCTTTTACAATGTTTTGCCCTTTTTATGACACTCCTAGAAAATCCTTTTTAATTCCCATTTTGGAACTGGCCAATTTTAAACAAGTTCAGCCTGCTTTTATATTCCTTCAGATGCTGATGGGTAACATTGTATTTCATGTATTAAGTTTTTTTAAATCTGCCATTAGGCGTAGGGCGAGTTGTGATTAACTGGCCTTATCATCACCATTTCTGGTTTAATGCACTCGATCAGCCAACAGTTGCTGATTCATTTAATGGTTTTAATGTACCGCATAATGTGTTGTAACCTATTACTTTTAGTGGATGTTATATGTTGTTCCAGATGTCTGGGACTTCAGTTGCAATATGTACATACAAGATGAATTGTCAATTTGTTTACACCTGGTTCGCCCTTGTGATTGTATATATTGTACTATACCATAGTTTATTTTGTTAGGTTTCGCCTATTATCATTCGCTTGCGAATGTAATAGGCGAAAATTCAAGGGCTTGATCCGACTCCTCAAACCACTGGCGTTTCTTCCCAGTGCATGTGAGGTCACGTGGCCACAAAAGCGGGTCACGTGACCACACAAGCACGCGCATCTCCCTATCCGCCGGCCACACTGCTCTCTCCTCGCTCGCATTCCCGCCACCCCCACCCCCCCACCAGGCTCTCCCGCCCCCATCCGGCTTCCCTCCGGTCAGTTTTGTTTGTTTTCAATGGCTGTGAATCATGCTCCTCTCCTCTGCACTCCCCCCTCGTTCTCCCCCTCTGTTTTTGTCATAAATATCATATATTTGAATTCTTTCAGTGCCAACTCGGGCTTTCGTCTTCCTTAGTTTGACAACATGAGTGCATTTTACTCTAGGTAATTCTAACAGCCGTTTCTCGAGTTGGGAGTTTGGACTTAGGTGGTAGTGGTATTAAACGTGCTGCCTGTTCTCCAATAACAAAAACTGTACTTTCCAATACTTTTAAAATATATTGTTACGAAGAAGGGAAAACAAAATTGCCAAACATCAGTCTGAAAGTAGGGCCCCTTCTGAAGTGGGATATCTGAGGGGTGTGATCAAATTCACAGATGGCTCGGGTCACAATTACTATTCCCCCCCACCCCAAAATAATAGTACAATTGGGTTGCACAAGTATTTTGTCTTTGCCTGCGGAAAACAAACACTTGCTGGTCTTGCCTTGTATTTCCTTTCTCGAATGTTGCATCATTTCATTTTCAGTCCAACGTGAATCTGGCAGCTCCATGTGAAGACGGTGACTTTCCCTGATAACGTTTCTCCAGCTCCTCACAGGAAAAAAACAGCCAATCTTTCAAGGAGGACTTCCCGTGCCAGGAGTCAGTCCTGTTACTTGAAAGTTGTGCAGAGATCTCTGGAGCAAGCACCTCAACTCGCTGTGCTATCTTATCAGCTCTGCTGGGAATATTGTAGCAAACGACTGGCAGTGGCCACACAATTAAATATCAGCAAATGTGAAGAACTCTAATGGAGTTCTTCACACAAAAGAACAAGCACTGGCGTTGCCAATAGGTTTCGCATTTGGAAAGTTGGAGCTATTGGTTTTGTAAATGACATTTTATATTTATATATTGTTATTGACAATGCCAATAACGATATATAAATATAAAATGTCATTTACAAAACCAATAGCTCCAACTTTCCAAATGCGAAACCTATTGGCAACGCCAGTGCTTGTTTTGTTATTGTGCTTTTATGGTTTTATCAAACATGAAACCGAATAAGGATATTTTGACTTGACTTGACTTCTCAGATACCTGGCTGCCCCCAACGTGTCAATCAATTCATCTGCTCTAGGAATTAGATGTGCATCACGTTTTGTCACTGCATGGAGCTCTCTGTAGTCCACACAAAACCTCATTTCTTTCATTTCACCCTTGGAGTGAGGTTTGAGCACTAATGCTACTGGGCTGGTCCAAGGGTTCTCTGAGGGTTTAATGACACTCAATTCCAGCATCTTGCGTACCTCAGCTTGGATGCTTTCTCTGACATGATAAGACTGCCTGTAAATTTTGTTTTTGACAAGTAGGCTGTCACCAGTGTTCTCATCAAGGATACACCAGCTAGTTTAACTAGTGGCCACAGAAAAGAGCTTAGCATTCTGACTAATGACTTGCCTGCAGGTATCCTGCTGTTGGTCAGTGAGGGTGTCTGACAAGACCACTCCATCAACAGACCCATCCTTTGGATTGCTGGAGAGGAGCTCAGGGAGAGGTTCACTCTCAGCTTCCTGTCCCTCATCTGTAACCATGAGCATGGTCACATCAGCTCTATCATTTTATTTATTTATTTGAAGAGTTTTATATAGCGCTGGCTAGACCCGGAGGTATCAGAGAGCTCATAGTAGGGCTTCAGGGGGTTGACATGTATAACTGTTTTAGGAGATTTACCTAGGTCCACAAAATAGGTAAGCTCCCCTTTTCTTTCCAGGACAGGATAAGGTCCACTCCGCTTGTCCTGGGGGGCCCTAGGTGCCATAGGCTTCAATACTCATTCCCTTGGTTGGGGTTGGAACTGTACTATGACAGCCTTTTGGAGTTCCTGGCTGGCTTGAAGATTTTGGCTTTCTTTTTCCGTGTAGTGGAGCGAAGGCTAAGCACATAATCCACTATGTCTTGTTTTGGTTCTCTAAAAAGATTTTTCCCATCCTTCCTTCGCAAGACTCAGTGGACACCTAACAGGATGTCCAAACATAAGTTCAAAGGGGGAGAATCCCACTCCCTTCTGTTGCATTTCCCTTTAAGTAAAAAACAGACCTGGAACTAAGACATCCCATCTCCTCTGAGTTTTTCAGGGAGTCCACCAATCATGCCCTTCATTGTGCGGCTAAATCTTTTTACCAGACCATTGGTTTGTGGGTGTTCTAGGGTAGTGAACTTGTAAATTACTCCTCCACATGCCTTTCAGGTATGCAACCATGAAGTTTGTGTCTCTGTCTAATACTACCTCCGTAGGGAAACCAACCCTGGCAAAGATGCCAAGGAGGGCCTTGGCCACTGCAGTGTCCAAACTCGGGTGGTGTAGTGGGCAAAAGAACGATGGATTTAACCCAGATCTTTTGACTGGGGGAGAATGTTTGCATTGTCAGTATTCCGTCCATCATTTGTTTGCTGTAACACTTTTTGCCCTATGTGGGATGGTAATGCCCAGACGTGGGTCCCTTGCTCACTGTGCCACTGGATTCAAGCTAGCCTGGCTGAAGGAGGGTGACATACCCTGAAACCGTTCCCAGGATGCTTGTTTCCGGTCCAGGGAGGACCTGGCCTGGCAGTTCGGTCTGGACTGTTCCCATGGGGCCCAGGGTCAAGACTGATTTGCATATGGCTGGGTCCAAACTGGGGTGGCGTAGTGGGCAAAAGAACGATGAATTTAACGCAGATTTTTTGACTGGGGGAGAATGTTCGCATTGTCAGCATTCCGTCCATCATTTGTTTGCTGTAACACTTTTTGCCCTATGTGGGATGGGTATGCCCAGACATGGGTCCCTTGCACTCTGTGCCACTGGATTCAAGCTAGCCTGGCTGAAGAAGGGTGACATACCCTGAAACCGGTCCCAGGATGCTTGTTTCTGGTACATGGAGGACCTGGCCTGGCAGTTCGGTCTGGACTGTTCCCATGGGGCACAGGGTCAAGACTGATTTGCATATGGCTGGGTCCAAACTGGGGTGGTATTGTGGGGAGAAGAACGATGACTTTAACCCAGATCTTTTGACTGGGGGAGAATGTTTGCATTGTCAGCATTCTGTCCATCATTTGTTTGCTGTAACTCAAGACAGTACAAGCATGGCAGACTGCGAGGTGGGCTTTCGATCTATGCTGCCTGCAAACTATCTTTACACATTAACCAGTTAGAATTTAACAAGGATTGGATCGCCCGCATTGGAGTGGGAAGCCCCAACTCGGGCAGACCGCTGCTTTTGCTCAACGTTCACATTTCTCCCAACACCAGCAAGAAAAAGCCCAAATTGGACCATCTGATTCAAATTACATGCAATCTTCTAAACGAACATACCTGTTTAATCTCCGGCGACTTCAACATAAACCTTTTTCAAAATACAACTGAGGACTTCCTTGACACATCCCTAGCAGTTCCATCACACCTCGCGGTAAAATCGATACCCGCAGTAACAGACTAACCAAACTGGGACAATATACTGTTCTTCAACTCAGCAGTAAGGGTTTCACCGTACTGAATGGCCGCTTCCCTACGGACACTCCACAAGTGTGGGAAAAAAAAATGGCCACACCCACCCATTTCTGGATTTTACTTTAGGCGACAACGAAATGCTCCCCTTGATAGATAACTACTGCATCGCAACATCGGGTGAGAGCGATCATCATCCCCGGCTAATAAGTCTATCCTTCAATGTTGCCCACCACCTGGTCATCTGCCACACGCTAACTTACACTTACACTGAGAACCTAAGAACATTGAAATGGACAGAAACCCAAAACAATGGAAAAATGCAGATCTCTTGTCTGACGTGAAGAGGTCTTCGCACCAACAGACGCATGGGATGCTCTAGGAAACCGACTACTGAGTGAATTCCTGTCTTCCTCACAAAATTCATTACACTCCAATCAATTACGCATCTCAACAGAGACCAAAAAACTAAAAACTCAAAGAAATTCTGCTCTACGCCTTTCCTGGAAGGGCTCAGGAGACCCCCATCTATTCAACAACTATAAGCAAACTCAAAAAGCATTCAGATCATCTATTCACAGAGCCAAGAAAAAAAGTGGCTGACCAGTTTGGCTGAAAGTAGTACACTCCAATAAAAACTCTAATTCAGAGCTATTTTGGTCTCTGGGTGCAAGCTGACAGGGCAGCGCAAATATAAGCGAAGAAGAATGGGCCCTCATTTAACAAACCACTTCAAAGAACACACAATCAGAGACGACTAATCCTCCAGTCATTTGTCATCCAACCCAGTGCAGCCACTATTAGCACCCACAAGTAATGGCAAGCCAGCAGTGCAAAACAGACCAGTTGTCCCTGACCAGGCCGCCACAACTATCAACACAGTAAACCAGCCAGACTACTTCCTGACAAAGATTATGGAAGATCCAGAAGCACTTAGAAAAAAAAAAACGAACGCTTCATTAGTAAAGCGATGTCAGACGGAGCACCCGGCCCTAATGGCCTTTCCCAGGCCCTGTTCAAAGCGGACTAAAAATTGTGGTCCGAACACTTGGCCCTCTCATATCGTTGGCTCCATCAAAACATACCAAAGTCGTGGAAAGGAGCCATAATTCATCCCATCTATAAAGGAGGCAGGTGAACTGACCCCCAAAAGTACAGGATGATAGCTCTTCTAGACGTTGAATCCAAACACCATGCCAGTCTATTGCTCGAATAACTTTCATCCTGGGCACATAAAACCCAGTGCCTACATTTTAGACAGACTGGCTTTGTGGCAAAATCAGGAACCACAAGTAACTTGCTTGCCCTATCCGTACTGATGGAAAAAGCAGCGGCCCAAAGAATGCCATTACACTGCTGCTTCATTGACTTCAAAGCGTCCTTTGATCAGGTGCAGCAGGGTCAGATGTGGCAAAAACTGCAGAAATGGGGAATACTCCCCACCCTTTTAAAGGCCATAATGCAACTCCACTTAAACACATGGATCTGTATAAAGCTGGGAGAGGGATCCCATGTGTCAAGAAAAATACAGACATCCTGTGTTAAACAAGGGTGTGTGTTGGCCCCACTCTTTTTTAATATTTTATCTCACTCTATGGACAGTGTAAATTCCCAACCCCTCAACTGGGTGGACTCCGCATTACCAACTTGCTACATGCTGACGATTTGGTTTCACTCAGCCACACAGGGTTTGGACTACAAGGGCTACTTGATCAGCTGCTGCTCCCCTACACAATAAGTAATGCTTTGGAATTAAATCTATCAAAAACAAAGTCCATAACCTTCGGGAAGTGGAAGCAGCCGAGTGGTAGGTGGTTCTTCAACAGTAAAAACATCAAAGCAGCGTCATCCTACAAATACCTGGGGATTTTCCTGGATTCGAAAGGAACTTTCCTAAAACATAAAGAAGTGCTCAGGGCAAAAGCCCTTTCACTTGAGACTGCATTAATGAAGCTCGCGAGACAGTTACTCGGTCCGAGTCTATCCCCGCCGTAAACAGTAATCAAAGCGAAGATTATAAACTATCTATCATATTGCCATGAGATCATGCTGGGGACCAACACTAACATACTGAATAAAATAACTACCAGAATCTTCAAGTGATTATGGTACCTTCCGAGATCATCTTCACCAGCCCAGGTTAGGCTTGAATTTGGCCCTACTAGATCATCGAGGCATTGAGGCTGGCGCGTTTATCAAGCTGTGCAACAGACTGCGCAACTCCCGGGTAGGCAGCCTGGAGGCCAAGTTCTGGCTAGAAATATTGACTGGCCAAATTGGCCAAAAACACCGACGCCACCTGGAACGCTCCCTGCACTTACTTGACATATAAGAATAATGGGGAACAAACCCATGCCAGCAGGCCCTAAAACTTTCCATCGAGAGAAGTGTCTGACTTTGATCCTTTTTACTCACAGGGCAAAATTGGCCAAAAGAAAACGCGCCTAGACAGTTATCTCCGAATTTAAGCCAAGGGCTGCAGCCCCTTACCTATCAAGCACCTATGCACTGTCATGGAAGAAAAGGTTCACGGCACTGGGAATGGGCAAATGGCCCTTTTTTAAAACACTTACCAGAATGACGTCATTCAAGTGATAACACTGAGTGCAGGGGGTGCGGCTACCACTCTGAATCAATTGAGCACATGGTTTGCGCCTGTCCAGCACTGTTTACCCAAAGAAGGTCCCTGTTGCGGGGCGAATGGAACAAACTCGGCGTTCAATCGTGTCGACAAGCCATTATAGCTGCCATGAACCCAGAAAACACAATGCTCAACATCCGCTTTACCAAATTCGTCAGAAGAGCGGCCAAAACCCTTGGAATGTCAGGTTAGCGAGCACCCCCAATACAACCTGTACATCTGTGATGTCACCTGTGCCGCCAATGAACACTTGAACATTCTGAACAGATTCCTAAATCACTGCCCAGTCTCTACTGTTTTATCCACCTTCACTACACCTTTTAGAATGTTAACGTCTTGCCGTTTTTCGTCCTCCCTCAACAATGATGACACTGCTCCAGCCAGCTTATGCTTCACATCAGACATACCAGAAACCCAGACAATCACGATTATTTAATCACCAGGGACATCCCCAACAAACTTTTAGCAAGAATACCACTTTTTCTTTTTTTTTTGTATTAACGATTTGCCTTTTTAACTTTTTTGTGTACAAGAAGTACTGTTTTTTAATTGTCATGATTTTAAATAATCAAACAATAAAAAAATGTCACAGGTCAACACCAGGCTAGGTACAAATTGGAACTAAAAGTGCACCACCAGCGGCACAGTTTCGGCAAAATGGAGAGGTCAAATTTAGTGTCAGGAGCCCAGTGTTAGTCAATGGAGACTAATAGTGATTTAAGTTGTGTTGCTCAAAGGTAAGTAAATGGATTTCAGGGGTGGATCTCCTTGAGGTAAAGTAAGCACAGGGGGGCCACAAGGCAGCTGGGTGCAGAGCGCCAGTGCAGCATCGGACGCCCAATGCAAATCGATAGGGGAGATCGGTTTTGGAGAAAGGCTGCAGGCTCAGCCCAGGAGGCTGAACGAAGAAATCCCATGGCCCCTCAGGTAAGATCTGATACTAGAGGATGTAGGGACACTGTTGGTCAAGCTCCCCAAGGCCCATGGGCTTCAAGTGCAAGGTTGTCCTTTGGCGTCGGGGAAAGTCTTAATGGAGCAGGTCGTGGGCAGGGGAAGTCTTCGGACTGAGGCGGAAGGCGTCGATGTAGAGTCCTGCAGGGGTCAGCCCACAGTGGACTCTGACTCAAAACTCTGGGGAACCTTCACAAGACCGGTGGGGTTCTTTAACTAGGGCCATGGGTTCTGGGGGCAGAGGTGGGTCCAGAGGCGGTTTCGCAGTTCCTCAGGGCAGAGCTGTTCAGTTTTAAAGTTGTTTTTCCTTTTGGACAGGTAGTCCGCTGTCCCCAAGAGATTGTGATTTTTATTGAAAGAAGGCAGTCCTCCTGGGGTTGAGGTCGCTGGGCCTGAAGTACGAGTTGACTTTTGTAGCAAGGGCAAAAGGCAGCAGACAGGTCGGCAGGTGCCAAGTCAGTTACTGGTTCTTCTGCTGTTGTGGCTCTTCAGGATCCGGCCTTCGTAGGTCATCAGGAGTCTGATTTCAGGGTCGCCACCTAACATACTAGATTTTGGGGCGTTACAGGAGAGTGACTAGTAGGGACCAATGGGTTCCTTACATGAGGTGTCTACACCCTCTATTATGCCACCCTTCAGTTGGAGGGGGGCATAGACCTACCCCTGTTTAAATAGTCCCACCATCTTCAAGATGGCGGGCAGTGAAAAATGAGCTTCACTTCGCCTCCAGCACCCGAGGGGTGGAGCTGGTGAAGGAAGGGGGACACACCTATTCTTCTCACTTAGTTTTCACACCGGTTCTCCCGCCAAAAGGGGAGGATTGAATTGTGGGCTTCCATCTGCTGCTAGCAGCAGAAGCTGGGGTCACATTACAAAGGTGGCAAGGCCTTTGAAGCCTCGCTCTCGAGCTCTGTGCTCATCCTGGGGAAGATGGTGTGCCATGTAGACTTTGTCGTTTTTCCCTGCACCATGGCGTGCAGGCTGCATCGGAGATCCCTAGCGGACCTGTTTAAGTTCTCATGCCTTAGGTACCATGGGTACCATTTACTAGTGACTTACAGGGGGAGGGGTCTGAAGTTGTGCCAATTGTTAGGGGAGTAGCTCTGGCACAGGAGACCTGGTTGGCAGGGACCCTGTGCACTTTCATTCGAAACCACATCATGTTCCAGGCCAAAAGTTGGGGGGATAAACATGTCAAAAAAGGTAAACTCTCACAATGTTCCACAAGGCGTAGAACACCAGGGCCTGTGAGATTTCATAGACTGAAGGAAGGCAAGATACCACATATTCCCCTCCATATAGTTCTGTCCACATCCCCTAATATTTTGACTTTATAGCCCACAGCTTGAAACCTTGGTGTTATTTTTGCCTCTTCGATTCACATGTAAATATTTGTCACTGCACTATTATACCAATGACTCAGCATAAGAAAAATTTGTACATGTCCCCTTTACCGCCTTCGAAAGTCTCCAATCAGTTCCATAGTACTTAGTCAGTTGGTCATTACAACTGCTACTTGTATGACCCACGCAAAGGTCCATATCCTTGCTGGACAAGGTTCGTAACTGTGTGAATAGAACCCTTTTCATTGTGCCTCGGCATACACCCACCAGTGAGTTTTGAGAAGCCTGATGGTTCTCAGCTCAAAAGAGGGCCATCTACTTGTTGCTGATAAGTGTATTTAAAGTCATCCCAAGCATATCCCAGGAACGTTTTGACAAAATATGGGCTACACACTCACCAGTTATTTACGAATCATCAACCAGATCTTCCTGGTAACTCCCTAATCACCATGCACAAACTCTTTACTTTCTAGGTCCCTGCTATTGGAACTCACTGCCTTCTTAGATCTGAGCCTGTACCTCACTCAGTGAGTTCAAAACTACAATAAAATGCTATCTAATTCAATTTAAAGATTACTTCATCAAGTTTCAAAATCAGTGTGTTGTGAAATCTACAACATACCTGATTAAAGGTTTTATTCTTTGCTGTCTTAACAAAACACAAAGCGCATCATGTTACAGTGCTTCGGTCATCGTTGTTGGTTTATGTTATCCATACATTTGCCCATCAAGCTGTGTACAAGAGCTTTCTTATGTACACTATTTCTGTTAACATCTTGGCCTCATGTAAAGAAACCAATATTCTGAGTTTTTCGGTATGAATGCAGTTCAGATGTTATACCGCTACTATAGTGGAGACAAAGTCAATATATTAAGTAACTTATACCAATTTTAAGAATGTAGGCATCTGCTTGTGAGCCTGCATGCATGTGCACAGTGTGATGTTTTATGATGTTGATAACAACAGGAATAAGAAAATAGCAGACATAAGCCCACAAGTGCCCATATAGGGGTGCACAGTCCCTCAATACTGTGATAATATGTAATGCAAGTTTTTACTGTAGTCTTCTTCTTCTGTTCCCCTATGGGGGTTCGTTTTAACAGCCACAGACATTTCTGACAACTCTGCATTTTCTTTCCAGAAGACTAACAGCAAGGAAGGTTCTCAGAAAGTAATGGGAACTGGTCCATCTGAGCCAGGTCAGTCATGTTTCGCTGACACCAGCATCCCGACAACCCCTGGCACTCCTGGGACTCCAACCACCCCAGTGCTACCTTGTACTCCGTTATCTCCATTGCCTGTTTCAACAGTGACAAAACCTTTGCCTAGTGTCTCCATCGAACCTTCCAAACCTAGCCAAAGGTAGGAGTCTCTTCAACTTAGAAATATTTGTTCAGCAAAATTCCTGCCACTTTGCCACACAGAGTAAAGATGTCAACTTTGTCTTGTGCCCTACCTGCCGTTGATACTCGATTTTTAGTGCTCTTCCAGCATTCAAGCAATGTTGGAAGAGCACTATAAATAGTTGTTTGTTATCTCTGTAATGCCCTTTCTAGCTTATACATTGGATAAGCTGCTCCTTGGCAGAAAGATTCTGTTTGTACGCTTACGTTCGTTTATCTGATGTGAGATATAGCCTGTTTCTCTTTTACAGTGTTCTGCTGATGCCATCACCATCATTGGGGACATTGCTCTCGCCAACTCCTACACCACAGACCCTCACAGTGACACAGACTGCAACTCGGGTGGTCAGCCACTCTGTTGCTTCGGGGTTGCCACAGGTGCGTGTTGTTACAACAGCCTCTAGTCTTCCCACCGTTTCTCAGCAGACCTCGCTGGTTACCTCAACATTGCAGCAACTCACTGCCGCTGCACAGCTTCGTATCCCTACCACTGCCATACCAACCAAGGTGTTACCCCAGGTGAGAATCCATTACTTGCAAAGTGCATGTTTATTTGTTACTGCAGGGGTGGCATTGGAGCAGTTTATAGTTGGAGATTGTTGGACCTGGGGGTTCCAGATCACATAGGGTAGCCTGGCACAGAGTAGGATGGTCAAACCTAAAGGCAAAAGTGTTAAGTTTGCGTCACACCCTTACAGTAACCTAGCATCCATCCATTCAAAAAGGACACTACACCAATTGTTTTTAGGAAAATAAGAGCTGTTTTATAAAAATAATTCTGTTTACTCTTTTGTTATCTTATCCAACAGCTTTGTTATTATTTAAATCAATTATTTCTCTCTTTGTTCCTTTACATCAATTTTAACTCAACAATTCGTTGTTCCTGGTGAAACACTCAATCTCCTAAAAGACAAAAGTTAAACACAACTTCACAGATTATATTAAGCAACGGCAAGGTTGGTGTTTCTCTATGGAGTAATCAGTGTATACATTTCACTCAAAAGCCCCTTTGTCTTTTAAAGCTACCCAGGTTTAGCAGACAGTTCCACCAGGAATTTACAGTAACCTTTCTCTTCTGCCACTGTAATAAAAAGGTTAAGCAATAAACATAGTCACTGACAGTACTTAAATAAGTTTAGAAGCCTTTTCCCCACTTTGTCAATCTCTGTACTTCCAGACTGATTGTAGGGGAAAGAATCTCCCCTCCGGTTCCTCTGTTGTCAGTCCTCAGACCCACAGCTGATCACAGTTTCCTTGTTAGCCCCCAGATCACTCCTTACTTGAATCATCTGGCATTTGTCTCCAACGTCCCGGGCAGCTGTGGGGGGCAGAGGTGTTAAGTAACCCCAGTTCGTTCCCAACAGTGCCTCCCCCACAGGTCAAGCCACTCGATCACTGGCCTAACGCTGTGGGAAGGCTGCACGGGAAGTAGAGGAGCGGCGTCCGTGGGCAAGCGCAGGAGACCACTGATTTCCCCGCTGAACCTGCTCGGACACGGCAGGCCTCTTGTTGCTGCTCCGCCCCCACAGAGACTAGCGATCACCCTGCACAGGGCCTGCGCAGCTCCGCGGCGGTGCGATCCACTTCAACAGCGCCTCCCCTTCCTCAGAGACTAGCGTTCGCCTCATAGGGCCTGCACAGCTCCGCGGCGGCGCGATCCACTTCAACAGCGCCTCCTCTTCCTCGGAGCCTAGCGTTCGCCTCACAGGGCCTACGCAGCTCCGCGGCTGACGCGCAGCTCACTGCCACTCAATCTTCCCTTTCCTCAGAGCGGCCACGCTAACTGTCAACACTGCCACCGACTCTTTCCCCAGGCTTACTATCTCCCACCCGGTCTCACTCGTGAATAGGATTGTTCACGGGTTGGCGAAATTTAACCCAGGTGAGAGGGGATCAATAGGGGAAAGCGTGGCGTATTTACGATCATAAACCGCAGGAGAAGAAGGGGGTAGGTATCAACTCCACTCCTTCTGTCCTCTCTCCTATCGTGGTAATTCAGTCAAAGTTTCTAATAGAGGTCCACCCAATGGACAACGGGGACCAGACTACCACACCGTTCAGTCCCTTAAGATCACTCCAATTCCCCCTCAGGCTAGAGGATGACTTTAAGGTTTTGGGGAGGATCCAATGTCCAGGGTAATCAGGAACTCCACTTGGCAGGGTCAGATCTGCAGAAGAAGGGGCAAGGGGTGGTGAAAGCAGCAAGGAGGCAACCCTAAGGAAGGAAGTCAACCCTCTGAATGTCCTACCCCCACCTACTACCACAGCCTGCACTCCAGCTGACTCTCTCTCTCTCTGACAAAATGGTCGCCCTACAGTTGGCCTTTTATACCCCTATCCTCAAGTGTCCAGAACAAGCCAGAAGGTTCTAGATTCCCTATGTTATCCTATGGGTCCCTTTCCTGAAGTAACCCTTATGGCAGTTACTGGCCACCATTTTGAGTAACTAAGCTTGGCCTCAGAAAAGGAGGGATTTCTAGGCCTATGAGAAACCATGGGGTCAAGGAGTACCTAACCCCCAGGTCAACACCTAAAAATTCCAGTGGACATAAAAAAAATGAAAGGATTGAGGGGCAGAAAAGGGGACAAAAATAAATAAATAAAAGGAGGGACCACTCAAAGGGCTGACAGGTCTAACAGAGATCATATGTCAGAGAGGCAGTAGTTTGATCACCAGTGCACATCTGATATTTTCTGTTCTTTGACAATACCAAACAGCATAATCTAAGGATTCTATTGAATGCTCAAGCTTTGATTGGCAGAGATTTGTTGATAATCTGCTCTGTATTGTACAGGACTAAATATATCCCTACAACAGCATGCCAGCAGTTTATCAAACCTTGCCTTTTACCAGAAGGTGCCGGAAAACTTCCTAAAGCCACATTAATTTGGCATATAATAATTGGAGGAATCATCTCCAGTTTCTGATCTGTTGCTGAGTGGCTTTTCCCCACCAGCGATTCATTGTATCCCCATAACAAAATATGGACCTTTCCATAAAGCCCTTAACATTTCCCTTTCTGATATAAATTTACAACCACACATTCCTCTCCTTGTAAATATTCCCCAGGGATCCGACTGGAACTGGAAACCTCAAGTGAGTACTCCTGCTCGCTGGTAGGTGGCGTTGTGCAGCCACCCATGCATACGGACATTGTTCCTTTTTAGGTCTCGCGCCTAGCGCTGCAGAGCGCAGCTTTGCTCGCGCAGCGAGAGTCCTTGTGGAGGGTGTTTGAAAATTGACCTACGAATCACACACGCTTGTGCTTGTGCTTTTCCTTTTGTGCCACGCGATTGGACTTTGTGTGCGTCTTGTTTACAAAGAGAGCACGCAATAAGCCAAAGGCGGGCTCATAGCTCCGCCCATGGCCTATTGGTGTCTATTACGTGCACCGGCCGTCATGTGGTTTCAATTATCGTACCCAGACATGGGCGCAATAATTGAAACCACGTGGCTCGCTGTGGCGCCCGCGCACCACTCGCAGGCTTCTTCTTTTTTGGATCCATTTCCCAGGAAAGCAACTATGCGGAAGTGAAGTTTCCGATCTACACCAACCTCCAGTGTGTATTTAGTATGTTTACACGGAAGTATTAGCAATTAGGGAGCTTCTAAGAGTTCCAAAAGCGACTTGCATGCATTTGGGCTATCCTATGGGGAACGAAAGAGGCTGTACAATGCTTTAAATTACGCACCTGTAATCTCGCGCAGATCGTGCTTATTACGATCTGCCCTCTGAGACTACTGTCCCTCCAATCGCTCTCCTTCCGTCTTCCTTAAATATCCAGCCTTGCTTTCTGGTTTTCCTGTTCCCTCTGCCACTTTTCCCGCTGTCCCTTTGTCCCCCACCTCTCACGTTCTTCTCTTCCTTGTTTCACTCGCCCCTTCCCTCACTCACTTCTCTGCCTCATTCATATCTTGTATCAATAGTCAGAGTTCAGGGCTAGACTGCACAAGAAAGAGAAAGAACATCCAGCAGCGTTTCAAACTCTGCAGCTTCCGAGAGTGCTGTGTTGGGAACACAAAGAAGGCCTGTGATAGTCTAAGGGAAGCGTATAGGTTCGATCTAATCTGAGCAGTGATTTGGAGACTACTGAATAAATATACGTTTTTTAACCGAGTCATTTAGGTTTTGTATGAGTACATTACATGTTTACAGCAGGCAGGCGTACATGTCTTTACTCAATGTTAGAGTAACGGCCTATTTAAAAAATGCTATTACATATAAAAAGAAATACAATTTTCTGTAGAAGCTGAAAAAGGCCAACAATATTTCATATGAAATATCGTATTTTCTCAAACATTTACAGAAATCGAAGGTGAATCTCCACTCTCCGAACCCATCTCCTCCCCTGCACGATCTCCCGGGCTTCTCTTCACCAAGGTAGACGCGCCCACAGTGGTTCCCTCTGTCTGTTACGGTGTTCAGCCTATTACTCTTTCCATGGCCAGGATGCAGCCTAATTCTTAGAGATGGGATATGGGTTCTCTCCGCTAATGTGAAACTTCTCACCTCTACCATGCATGTCTTAGATTGTATGGCTGTTATAGAATGTGCCCCCTTCCCCCCAAACACACCTGCCCTCCTGTCCTGAGTTGCACATAGTCTCAGATACAATTAAACCTGGGGATGCCTGGCGGACACCATGGTTAGCACCATCCATGCCAGTAGACAGCATGGTGCAACCTGAAGCCTCCAGCTCCTTCCTGGTTGTACCATTCCTATATAGAAGCAGCAGAACACAGCCACTTCCTGATGGTTAACTGCTGAATTCAGAAGGCACACCAACATCCGTGTAATTTATCATTTGAAATTGATTTTATTTCAGGTGTAAGTTGCCTCACAGAGGCTGCTAGGAAGCAGGTGTGCATATTCTGGAGACATTATTAATTGTAACAGCAGCATTGTGATTGTAGATTGCTGTACACAGACTTGGAAGATGTGTGGGAATGAAATGAGACTGGATTACAGAAACATTGTGCAGCTATGACACCGCTAGACAGTACCTTTGTAGATAGCTAAAACGGAAATGATGCAGCAAGCTACTGCAACAGTAGGACAGCTAAGGGCACCCCTTTTCAGGTTACTCCATTCCACGTAATAGACCTACTGTGGTTTATTCCAGTTGGCCAAAAACTATGCATCATCGGACACTTCATTGGTGCAGGAAGGTACGCTAACAAGTTATGCCAGGGATACCCTTCGAAGATAGTGATCAGTATTAGAAAGTGAGGCAGTCATACTAAAAAGTACTCATCGCTCCCATTAACAAAGATCAAAATAAGAATTGCTTGATATACCAAGGCTGCATCATGTGTAACAAGCATTTTTTTAATCAGAGGGGCTGTATTAACTGTAGAGATAGGATAACGGGGGGCATAGATAATCGCTGTGCGCGTATTTTCTTTGTATTGGACCTTGATTTGCTTTAGTTGCTTTTTATTATTCTGACAATAAAGATAGATCCATAAATCGAGACGGCCTTCCTCCTGTTTCACAAGCATTGGTCGTCTTTGGCCTCAGCGCACTTTTAAACAAGCATTTACAATGCAATGGTCTCGGCAATATTATAGGTAGAGCTATTGGTATTGCTCATTATTTTTTTTATCTTTTTTGTATCCCTAAATAAATGGCATTGTCATTTCTATTGGCATTAGCTTTTTTTTTTGCATATGTGATACCTATTGCATTAGCAGAGAGAGAGTGAGGTAGTGAGATAGAGAGAGAGTGTGAGGTATTGAAATAGAGAGAGTGAGGTAGTAAGAGAGAGTGAGGTAGATAGAGAGTGAGGTAGTGAGATAGAGAGTGGGGTAGTGAAAGAGTGAGGTAGTGAGGGAGAGGGATGTTGTGAGGTAGTGAGATATAACCTAGAGTGATGTTGTGATGTAGCGAGAGAGAGAGAGGTAGTGAAAGAGAGTGAAAGTGAGTTAGTGAGATAGAAAGAGTGAGGTAGTGAGATAGAGAGTGATTGAGGTAGTGAGTTAGAGAGAGAGAGAGTGAAGTTGTGAGCTAGAGAGTGAGGTAGTGAGAGAGTGAGGTGTGATGTTTTGAGAGCCAATGGAGGAGAGACGGGGCAGGGAGGCGGGTTCTACAGCCCTTCTAAGAAACATTAATTCTCCGACCCCAGACTGCGCAAGCGCAACCTTTAGGTCCTCGACCAAATAAAGTGGCCAGTCTGCAACACACCTGGCAGATTCCAAGACTAGCCCATTATACATAATACATATATATCTCTCCAGAGACATAAACAGAACCAAACACCTTCAAGTTCTTGAAAACCCAAGTTCACTCAAAGGCAGGTGACCTCCCAGAATGGCCGCAGCGCTTGAAGTCTAACACTACAATATTAAAATAATGTGGGGAAAAACAAGACTGTGCCAATGCTTGTCTGCAATACATGGATTTATTGTTACTTCCACGGTACACCACGATGTCTAGAATTAATAAAGTAGCATTCCATCAGCGTTCTACATAATGCGAATATCGGATGCAACTCACTAATAGGTTTGTTGAGCTTCTTTTTAAAGAATAATCTTTACATTATGTAAAGACGAACATGAAGTACTGTGGACTGAATTGCTTTTACTTGTTATATGTATGAACACACAGTTATGGCATTTAGATCGACTAAAGAAAGTAATAACGTTCATCAAACAACGCTAACAACAACACTTGTTTCTTGCTAGAGTTTGAACAGACTTGAAGAACGTGGGAATTATTACCATAAGGCATGCTTCCTAAACCACCTGACCTGGCGGCCTGCAGTGCGACACAGCATCCGCAAGGGAAGGCTGCGTGACTTGAAAACCCCTCAGCAGACCAGTATGTGGAGTGCAGTGCCAGGAAATTGCTAATACAGCCCTTAAATGAAAGTCCGAGTGAGCCGCTATCGGCAGGACATGCCTGGGCATGTTATCGAGTCGGCCACCTCGATTCCGGGGTTTGGTGCTGAGAGAGAACACAGATGCACCGCTGCTATCTGTACAAGGCATCTGTTGCACGAGGTGACCTGGACCTTAGAGCAGCCGGGTGAGTCTCCCTCCCCCGAGATCAAGAGAGCTGGAGACCAACCAACGAGGGCCTGTCGTCGGACCTCCTCCTGGAGCATAGGGTGTGGCAGGGTCGTGGCCTCCAGCTGCCCGCCGGCACTGACCAGTGATTAGCAAAGCAAATCTTCACTTGTGCCTTCCTGTGAACTGAGCTGGGTGCAATGCCTGGCAAGTGAAGGGCAGCTGTGCCTTGTGTTTAAAACATACCACAAAGTTGCATATTTTTGTATCAGGTGTACATTTGCAATTTATATTGAGCACGAACTCGACCCGAAGGTATTGGAGCGCTTTACAGGAGCCCAGAATCACAGGGTGTTGAGCCAATGCCGAGATTCGAACCAGGATCCCAGCTCCAAAGTCGTCCGTTGTAATTCTTAGTTTATAGGCACGACAGTGGGGTTCTAGAACCACTGCATTACTAATAGATGACCACGATAGCTCAGTCAGCTAAGCGCGTGCTGCTCAATTGTGCGCTCGCCCCGGATTCCAAAGGTTTTCGTTTTGCATGAGGCCGCTAAAGATGTCATCCTTCCGATTTTGATGAGTGCAAGTACGTTCAGTAAGAGGAAGGAGTGTTGAGCGCTCCGGGGTAAATCTGTCGTAGCACTGCTACTATGCAAACGACAGGAAAAGCAATAGAGTGGTCGAATGCAATGAAAATATTTGACACCCTGACCACCCTAAAGTTCTGTAACAAGTCAGTGCTGATAATATTTCATTATACAGGGGTCACAATAGGTGCTTTATTTACCTTACAGGTTCCTGCCTTTCCACACTCCTAAGAGGAACAGCTGAAGGCGGAATACAACATCACCTGAACAACGAATGTCACTGTAAAGGGCATTCACCCTTGTTCAGTCTTGGCTGCTGCACAGCACACGAGAATCACGCTCCTGGCATCTACGGGTAACCAGTCCCTGGAATGGAAATAGAATTAAAGGTGCAGGTGCTTACAACCCCCATAGTGCCGTTTCCTACCGAGAAATGCTAGCACTGCCTGTTAAAAGTACAGCACTCCTGCTGAGTTGTGCTACTTACTCCCCCTTTAAGAAACCAAAGTGCAGCTACTCCGTACCCATGAGCGCATATCCATATAAGACACTTGGAAACATGTTCCTAACCCCTCCCACTGCCCCCCTGCATAGGGCACAGATCGACCCCATCAGGCAAAGTAGTTAACTGAAAGAACACAGCACCTATCAGTGAGCGGCAGCGACTCACAAACACCACCGAAACATATGACTCCACAGCCGAAAGGGTCATGGAGAGGTCACGGGCTACTGTTTACATCTAGCCGCCAAGCAGAGAAGTTGCACATGTTCTTCTACAGAGTATGTGTCAGAACAGCTCCCTACAGTACAGAGCATCTTATCAACAATAATACATGATACGATTCAGGGAAACGAGACTTGGTTAACCTCCTTGTAAATGCCACTGAAAACGCAGGTCCCATATCCCCCCCCCTAACCCCCCCTTCTGCGCAGCCAAGCCTTCGCCCTCGTCTCAGCTCAGACCCCAAGGTCCGGGGTGGACTAAGGGATGAAGGCCATGATGAGAAGATGTGCACGCGGCGATAGGCTAGGTTTCAAGGAAAGTAATAAATAGGGCTTTCTAAGATACAAGAGACCATATTATTAAAGCTACATCTCTTGCTCGGATGTCACTTCATGCCTTTGTGCTGCAGGGGCGTGTGCCCTCATACCCAGCGTGAACTCTTACTTGACTTTTTGAAGAGCTCGTCTTTTAGTTCGCATCGCCTTGGGTCAGGAATTACCAGAACTTTGTTGCCCTTTAAGTGGCTGCGGGAGAGGATGCAGCCGGCGGCGGCACCTGCGGGACACTGCTTTCTTGCGGGAAACGGTCACTACAACGCGGCCGTTTCCACGGATACCTTAACCACGCATGCAGTACAACGCATGCGTGGTTACCACGATAGCCTTTACCACGCATACCTTTACTACGAGGTATGTAGTAAAGGCATATGTGGTAAAGGTTAAAAGTATAAAAGGAGGGTTTGGGGGGGTCTCCCCCCCCAAATAAAAACTCACCAGAAGTCACGTCGGGATATGCAGGCAAACAGCGTTGTTTAAGAGAAAACGGAAAAAAACTTCAGTTTTCTTTTAACGACGTATGACGTCACCACGCAAGATTTCGAGGAAAAGCTAGTTCGTAGAAATAACATTCCGTTGTAACGCATGCGTGGTAAAGGCATGCGTTGCAACGGAATGCGAAGTAAGAACATACAACCCTTTCTCGCAGTGTCCGACGCTGCTCGGGTTCCCGTTACCGGCAAACGGAAACGTGTCTGCGATTATCCATATTCACTCATTCCGAGGATGGGGGACTGACTCAACATTGGTCCTGTTCAGAAACAGTGTATGAGCTAAACACAGGTAATGGAATGCGAAACTGACACTCCCAGGCTTTGACAAGCGAAGTTCCATCGATAGCACCCATGATCATGATTGTGCGGCTTGCGGGCCCCCAGTCCCGCCGCAAGAAGCCCCAGCGGCAGTGGCACTTACCAGCTCCAGCAGTCCAGGAACGTGTGGTGTCCCCCGACCTGCCCTCCAGTCACGAAAGGCCGCAGCAACGAAGGAGCAGAGAAACCGGGCCTCTCCAGCGGCGGGGCCCGGACCCGAAATGAGGGTCATGCGGCAAAGCACGAAAGGCCGCAGCAACGAAGGAGCAGAGAAACCGGGTCTCTCCAGCGGCGGGGCCCGGACCAGAAATGAGGGTCATGCGGCAAAGCACGGCTCCGCCTCTGCCCAGGTGGCTGAGAGTAACATCAACTGGTGCCCCGGGGCGAGCAGCAGCAAAATGGCGGCCTCAAGCTTCCGGAATTTTTCGAATTCGGGGCGTGTTTTGCTGTCCTGAGTGACGGACGATGTCACGAGCTAAAGAACAGCAAAACGTACGCCCCCGAATCCGAAAAAGACGGGGCTTGTTTGGAGTGACTCACTTCTCTTCCAATGGCTGGCCTCTGGTTAGGAAGCCAGCCAATGGAAGCGAACGGAGCTGAGAGGCGGGTCTAAACTGCCCTACTATACAACATAAGATCTCCGGACCGGAAGCTGCTTCGCAGCTTATAGGTCCCTCGACCTAAAAAGGGGTTCAGTAGTCTTCTTGTATTTGCTGAATCCTTGTAGTAGGGAGTGCCCAGCAGGCAACTGGTCTGTGTTTGATGTATGCTCTGACCCCCCACGAAGCTGCTTTGTGCCAGCGCGTCTCTTAGCGGGAGACATGGAGGGGGACTTTTACTCAAGAAGTGCGCTATGAGATCATTGTGCTGTATACAATTTACAAATACCCTGTCAGAGAACCATTCTTGAGTGCATTAGCCAAAAATACTTGTATGCAAGAGCTGACGCTGCCTCAGCAGAAGTTTGTAGTAGACATAAGGCTTATCAGGACGTGCCAGTGATTAATGTAGGCGCAGGAGAGCTCTGCGCTGGATCCCGCAGAGACACCCTACTACCCGATAGTAACTTTTATCCTGTGCAGCTGGAACCGGATTTAAATGGACTCCCATGCGCATCCCTTACAGGGTTTTGCCCGCTTCTTGGGTTCTAATCTGGGGCCAGCATGTGTTTGGAGATGGTGTTGAGAGCAGGGCATTGCTTACACCAGCTGCACCTCGCAGCAGCAGCACCAGGCCCCTTTGTGTCTCAAATCGGTTGCATATCCGGAATGTTTAGAGGAATTCTGTGGATGACAAATTTGCATCTGAAAGACACTTGCCTGGTGCTTTTTGGTGGTGACTGGCTTTGTTTTTTTTTATTTTAAAATTTGTTTTATTGATTTCAAGAACAAAGACGAGCAATATAGTGCTGTAGGAGAGCAACATGTATAGAAAGCGATCGAGACAGACAAGCATGTCTTCTCCACAAGTCAAACTGCAGGCGCGATACATGTACCAGTGCAGAAGTACAATGCAAGAACCGTGCATACGAAGCCTGTTAAATGAAGAAAAAACTAAAAACAAGGACCAAGAACCCCCTCCCCCCCAACCTCCCCACCCCAACCAGTGTGCCATACCAGGAAAACAGTCATCAAAGTGTTCACAGTTAGCGCAACGCAACCCTCCGCAGGATCACGGAGGCTCTTGCGGTGTCTCCGTAAGGCGTAAGAGGCGAAGGTATCTAGGGCATGGGATTTCATTGAACTCAGTGGAAAGGAGGGACAGCAATGGCGACCAGACCTTCCGGAATGTGTCCGCGGACTTTGTGAGTGTCGCTTGAATGCGCTCCATGCCCAGTGTGAACCAGAGTCTATGAAGCCATCCAGTGTGAATGGGTCTGGTGGTCGATCCCCAGAGTGACAGGATATGTTGTGATGCAGCCTGCAGGGCAATCCCCATTTGGCGTCCTTTGATCGACCTCAGGGGGAAAGTGAGTGCGTTGGGAAGGCCTAGAATGGTGTAAGCAGGGAATCTCAGGATCTCAGTGGTAAATGTACTGTCTATATTATCTAAGACCACTTTCCAATAGTCCCTGACTTCCGGGCATTCCCAGAGGAGATGAGTCATGGTGCCCCGCTCCCCGCAACCTCTACAGCAAAGTGCACTGCGGGCAGGATTCCCTTTGTTAAGCCGGACAGGGGTGAGGTGCCAGTAAAGAGCCAGTTTCACTGCTGTTTCCCTGCCTGCGGTGTTGCGTGTAGTTGGGGAGGCCCTATAATATATGTAGCCCCATTACCGATCCGTCAGTGTCCTCCCGAGCTCTGCCTCCCAACGCCTTTGTCCCGCCGCCTGGCCTGGTGCAACTGGAGGTGTACGCATTTAGTAGAGGTCCGAGATGAGGTGTTTGTCCGATTCTTTTGTCACCAACCACTTCTCAAAGTTTGTCATGCGTCTGCCAGCTAGGGGGGCACAGTCTGGATGCGTGAGCCAGTGGCGGAGCTGGAAGTATTGGAACAGGTGGGGGGAGACAACATCGTATCCCCGCGAAAGATCGGATAGGGTCAAAAAGCCCTGCAGATCGAAGAGGTGGCCTGCTGATCTGCAACTCGTGCCGCACCACTGTGAGAAAGCGTGAGGGTCATTGCCCGGGGGGAACTCCGGGTTGTCTAGGAGAGGGATGAGCGGGGAGGGAAAGGTCGTAAGGCCTCTTTCAACGGCAACTGTGTCCCAGACGCGCATCATGGTGCGGGTAATGGGCGACCGCAAGAGGTACTGCGGTCTGTTATGTCGGGTGCGAAACGGAATCTTCCAAAGGGAGGTTTGCGCCATCGCTCTGTCCTGGAACAACCACCGTTTTTCAGATGCAGGCCAATACCACTCTACCAAATAGCGAAGTCGGGAGGCCTGAAGTGGTGTAAGGCAGCCTGTAAAGTTGCGATAGTGCCAACTGGGGGTGACACTGGTACGGTTTGGAAGATGTATAAAATCTTGGGCAGGGCAGACATTTTCACTGCCGCAACCCGTTCCAATAGGGAGAGCGGTTGTTTGGACCACCTCGCAAGGTCGGCTCTGATCTGGCAAGTAAGAGTCGCTTAGTTGAGGGCGACCGTGGTATCCGTGGAGGAGGCGAGGGTGATACCCAGGTACGGAAGTTGTGTTGCCGTCCGCAGGCCTCCTCCGTATGTCGGCGTGTCCGCGGTAGAACGGGCATTCCTGCCCAGGGGCAATATCAGCGATTTCCCCCTGTTTATTTTGAAACCAGATACCTCACCGAAGGACTCTAATTCCCCCAGAAACGCAGGGATGAAGTGTGCTGGACGGTCGAGAGCATCTATGATGTAGTCGGTGTACAGGCCGATCGTATGAGGCTCCCCTATGAAGGTGATGCCATGGACTTTGGGATTATCGCTGACTTTTTGCGCTAGCGGCTCTACATAGAGAGCAAATAAAAGAGGCGAGAGGGGGCACCCCTGCCTCGTGCCCCGTTGAATCTCCAAAGGACTCGAGCGTAGGCCGGCCAGTCGAACCCGCGCCACAGGGTGATGATAGCAGCTCGCGATCCAGGATTGAAAGCGATCCCCCAGTCGAAAGCGGGCCAAGACCCTCTGCAGGAGGGTCCAGTCAACCCGGTCGAACGCTTTTTCAGCGTCAATGGCCAGCAGAGTTGAATCTGATTGTTGAAAATGGGCCTTGTCGACCAGGTGGAGGATCCGTTTGGTATTATCGCTGCATTGGCGGCTCGGGACAAAGCCCGACTGATCAGGCTCTAGAATCCCGGGTAGGCACTGCCCCAGGCGCGCAGCTAACACCCCTGTAAAGAGCTTTAGGTCTAAATTGAGGAGAGAGATTGGACGGAACGCTGAGCAATGTGTTGGATCTTTGCCAGGTTTAGGCAACACCACGATCTCGGCCTCCAACATATCCGAAGGGATGGAGCCAGGGCTGCCGAAAGAATTGAAGAGCCGAGTAAGGACCGGAGCAAGAAGTGAGCTGAAGGTTTTGTAAAAACCGGCTGAGAAGCCATCCGGTTCCGGAGATTTGAAGGGTCGAAGACGAGATATAGCTGCTACCACCTCGTCCAGGCGGATGGGGGCCTCTAGGGCATCCGCATTAGCCGAGGAGAGTGCAGTGATCCCCGCATTCTCTAAGTATTCATCGATGTGTGTGCTTGAAACAGTGTCAGCGTGGTACAGCGAGGCGTAGAAGTCGCGAAATGCTTCCGCGACCTGTGCATTCCCCTCAATGACAGCGCCGTTCTTATCTTTGAGGCCTAGGATCTTCGAGCGCTGGGTCTTAGCTTTCAGCCGCTGGCAAGCAGGCGACCGGTCTTGTTCCCCCCGACATAGTAAGCGTGGCGGAGGCGAAGAGCTGCGAACTCCACCCTGTCTGTATCTAGGCTGGCTAATTGGGCCCTAGCTGCTTTTAATTGCTTCCACACCCGTGGAGCCCCTGTGCGGCTGTGAACCCTCCCGAGTTCAGAGACCTGGGCAGTGAGGTCCTCTCGTTTTGCCTTGCGGGCCTTGGCCTCCGCGGCTGCTATCGCAATGAGCTCGCCGCGGGCCACCGATTTCAGGACCCCCCATAGGGACGAGGCTGACGTCTCTGGCATGTCGTTAATAGCCAAGTAATCAGTATTGCACTTGTGAAGTTGCTTGGCGACCTCTGGACGTTGCAAGAGGGTTTCACTTAGCCTCCATTTCCCAGAGGGACGGTTAGGCTTGGGGATCGCGAGCGACAGCTCAACAGCATCGTGGTCGGACAAAGCTGCCGGTACAATATCAATGTCCGCAAGGCAAGTAGTTAAATTAGAGGAGCCGAGGAAGTTGTCTAGCCTAGCGTAGGTCCGCGGTGCACGTGGGAGTAAAAGGTGAATTGAGACATTTCAGGATGTTTGGCCCTCCAAAAGTCCGTCAGGCCCCTTTCGTGTAACCAAGCCTTGCCTGCGGTAGAGAGAGTGCCCGTGTCCCCATATCTATGCCCAGATCTATCCATAGCAGTGTCCATTACTAGGTTGACGTCTCCCCCTAGAAGTAAGAAAGGGTCAGGGGATTGAAGCGATTCTGAAATGGCGCTCTTTAGGAAGGTTTCTTGCCCTGTGTTCGGAGTATACAGGGAAACAATTGTCAAGCGCTGGCCACTTATCGAGAAGCTATGGACGAGGAGCCTGCCTTTGATTTCCCCCGTTTTGCCCCCCACCCGCCCCTGAAAACGCCTAGACACTAGAATGGCTACCCCTGCTTTTTTCACTGGGAGAGAAGAAAAAAACTGATGAGGGAAGGAGCGGGAGCGCATCCTATGCCAGTCTTTCGCAAGGAGATGGGTCTCTTGGAGCAGACAGATATCGGCACCTGAGTTTTCCAGATATGAAATCACTGCCCTCCGCTTAATAGGGTTATTCAGGCCTTTCACATTAAGAGTTAGTACCTTCAACACTGAATCGGCCATCTCAGATTAAGTGGGGAAAGGCGCTACGGAAGGGTGACAACACCCGGGTAAGAGAATTACGTGGATTGCGATGTGCGCATGTCGCAGAATCTCCCCTGACACCCCGGTTCCCTCCCTCCCTCCCTCCCTTACCCCCTTCCTTCGCCCCCATCCCAACCCCAACGGTCCCCCGCTCACCCTCCTTTCGAACGCCACCCCGCCGCCACCCCCAACCCCACCAGCCCTTCAACTCTCCAGCCCAACCCCATCCATCCTCCCACGAACCCCCCCCCCCCCCTTCCTAACCCCAACATGGAATCCCGGTTGCAAACCATAGTCTCGGGCCTATCGGAACATAGTTTAGGTCCGTAGAGTTTCATCGTGGAGGAAAACGTGGCAGTGGCAGCCCCGGTGGCTCCCCCGCCCCTCCCCCTTTTTTAAGTCAAAATAATAGAGGCATCTCCCTTGATCAGAGCGTCTCAGGACGGAACTGCAGTGTCTTTGACCACCTCCTGGACAGCCGCGGCCTGTTCCTGGGCCATCGTCGCTGGGTCAAGCTTGAGAATTGGCTTAGAAGAGCATCGCCGGCGTACTTGCTGCCATCCGCCTCTGGATTGCTGCGTGGGCCCGTCCTGGGAGCGTCGCGGGGAAGCCTCTCCAGAAGCCTCATCTTCTGGCAAATCGATATCCAGTAAAGCGCACGTCTGGGGTGTTGCAGGTGCCCGCCGCGCTATGCCAACTCTATGCGCACGGTCAATACGAATGTCAAACTCCACTGGTTCCACGAGGATCTCTCTGAATAACTCCTGCAGGTAGCAGGTGACGCTGTTCCCTTCTGCTTTCAGTGGCACTCCCCTGACCCGTATGTTGTTTCTCCGGGAGCAGTTTTCGAGGTCCTCCGCATGTGCTTGGAGGTCCACTTGTTACTCCCGGAGGCGAAGGACCTCCTGTTGTAGTAGTTTTACCTCCTCGCTGCGGGTGCGGTCCGTATCTTCCATTGCGGCCACACGCTCCCCCAGGCCATCGACATCCCTGCGGAGTTCGCGTTGTTCCCCAGCCAGGTCTTGTTTCAGGGCCTGGAAATCGTCCCTCAGAGTATTGAAAAGTGACTCAAGGAAGGCCTTCGTGATGGGTGCCCCTTCATCTTCCTGCCGCTGGGCGTAGGTGATTGTTGTGGGTGAGGGAGGTGCCTGGTTTTTCTCCCCTTTTGGGGCGCTCTTGTTAAGCATGTCGGTGATTGTGCGAGTGCCTCTGCGCCCCATGTTAGCCATACCGCTGCTGTTTCGCTGACTCCGGAAGGTTGAGGGGGTCGGCGTCGTCAAGTGGATGGGAAGCGGTAGGTGCACACCACCAGAGCAGCTCAGCCCTCCAACAGTGTCCAGGCCAGGCTAGGGAGACTGGTGGCCCCCTGAGATGCTTGAGGTCGGGTCTCTTGTCTATAGGTACAGGGCTTCACAATATAAATGCAAGGACTTGGCACTCTGGAGGAAAACACATGTACAAGTACAAGGACAGTAAGCTCATATGCAATGTGAAAGTCGTATTCTAGAGCATGGAAAGTCTCTCACCAATAGGCATACAACAACATGGAGTGTCTGTAGAATGAAAGCAAATGGTTCCTCAGTTGGCAGTCTTTTCCTGTGATAAACAGAAACAGTAAAACTAAGGCACCTGGGCCAAAATAATAATAGTAATGAGTTTTAGCAGCGCAGCGCGCTGTTACCGTAACCCCAGGGGTGGACTCCAGACGTCTGTTTTCAACTGAGCATCCACGGGTCTTGGTAACTAGGATCCGAAGAGAAGTGATGTCCCAAAAGAATGAGGGCAAAAACTAAGGGGAAAAACTCGAAGTGCAGTGGGACCCCAATCCAGACGCAGGCCACCTCCAACTGGAAAGGCTCGACAAGACCCGGCCAGCCGACGGAACAAAACCCGGCCGGCGGGCAGAGCCATGCCAAAACCAGTCCAGCATGAGAAAATGTCCTACGCTAATCGAGAATCCGGCCGCACTAAGAGCGGGGCAATAAAGGGGAAATCAACTCAGCAAGTAAGGGAATCCAGGGGCAGGAATCCGGGCCGAGGAGGAAAACAGCAGGGAGTGAAGACTCGCAGGAGCAGACCAGACGGCAAGGAATACGCGAAGAACAGAAAACAGGAAGTTCGGGATTCGAAATACAAGGCAACACTAGAACACGAAGCCTCTTTTATCCAGGAAGTCAGGCTTTTCAACCTGCCTGAATTCCTTGCACATGCGCAGTGGGAAACCGCCATAGTGCGGCTGGTATCGGCAATCGTGACAGGTCCCCTCTAACCCCGTATGGTGTGGACGTCTCAGTCAGGCCAGATAAGGTTCCAGACCCCGACAGTATCGCGTTCTAGGTGCGAGTCCTTGGGATCACTGCGGGCCCCTCCCGTCAGGTGGCGGCCGGGTCCTCCCGGGTCCAGAGTCGGGGCCACAAGGTCAGTTCCTGCGGATTAATATTTAAGCGGCCGCCGGGCAGCAGGGGCGAGGTCCCCCGAGTCCAGGTGTGTAAGCGGTGCGAGGTCAGTGGAAGAAAGCCTCCTCTCCTCGTGTCAGGGCTGAGGACAGGTCTCCGCCTTCACCAGGCCCGGAGCCGGGGGGCTCGAGTTTGTCAGCTCCCCGCGTTGTGTGCACAGGCCTCCGACCCCCGCAGCCGTTCCCCAGGACGGTATACACGGGGGGAGGGGGTCAGCTACTCCGCAAGCAGGTGGACGGGTGGTCTGGGATCCCGGCTAGGAGTCTCCCCTCTTGGCAACTGCTGCGGGTGGGCCCCCCTCCTCCTCCCGGACCAGGCCCGAAGCCGGGGCCTCAATTTTGGCGACCGCCCGTATTCCAGCCTCTCACCTCCGTCCCTCACAGTCGCCTCCCTGGTCAGGCAGCCTATGGTGGAGAGCAGCCACTCTGCCACGGGAGCGGGCGATTTGGCCAGGGCAAACAGCAGGAAGCTCCCGTCCGAGAGCGTGGCTGCAAACAAGTTCCCCTCTCGTCCGGACCAGGCCCAAAGCCGGGGCCTCGATTTTGGGGACGGCTCACCGGGAGTGGCTGGGTCGTCGCTGGTCGCGGTGCCCGGCGGCTCAGCCTGCATGCCGGGGCTCGTCCGATTATGCTGGGGCTAGTCTCTCGCCGCAAGGTAGTCCACCGCACTCCGCGGGTGGTCGGCTGGCCGCTCGTCGTCTGTGAGGCACAGCGGGTCGTTTCAGCTCACAGCCGCCATGATAGCACTCTGTCGCACGAGGATCACTGCAGAGGGCCAGAAAGGGATTCCGGCGGCTACACTTGTAACTTTACTC
This sequence comes from Lissotriton helveticus, assembly GCF_964261635.1. NCBI lineage: Eukaryota > Metazoa > Chordata > Amphibia > Caudata > Salamandridae > Lissotriton > Lissotriton helveticus. Next base: position 1,315,888,775 of record NC_136061.1, read on the forward strand.
CGACCAGGAGCATCATGCCACAAAACACAGCTCAGCGCTACGGGATTCGGTGATTTCAGGGAGATAGCCGGCTAATGAGGGGGTTATACGGGGTAAAGGGCCGGGTAGCTGGGTTGAGCACGTCTTGTCAGGCTGCCATCATGGCCACGCCCCCCTGGCTTTGGTTTTTAACTTTTCTCTTCTGAATCCGGGTTTCACCCTGGCAGTACTAAGCATCTGTACTTTAAAATATTGTTCACATTTTCACCCAATGCATTTTTTCATGTCCGTCTTTTTAGAGACTGCATGGATAGCAATGAAAGGCACGCTTTTGTTTATTAGGCTGTCTTTTACTTAAGGCAACCACTGTCTTATAAGTGGAGCCACCTGCTGGAAAATTTTCCTTAACACTAGAGCTGCCGGACACGTTGCTTATTGTACTAACAAGGAAGGTGCACCACTGAGTGCAAAATAAAGAAATAGCAATCCTGCCCAAACTCTGAACTCTAGAAACTGAAGAAACACCAGTTAGAAACAAGCATTTGCATTGCAATAGGTCTCACATTTGTTAAACTTAGAGCTGTTGGCGTTGAAAATGACAATGTTTTTTACTTGCGTGTTTCTATTAGCCGTCGATTAGTTATATTTGCATAGTGCTATTGCTATTAAAAAGTAAAAGTAAAAAACATTGTCTTATTCAACACCAACAGCTCTAACTTTAACAAATGCGAGACCTATTGCATTGAAAATGCTTGTTTTCTGCGTCTTCAGATTCTAATCTGGAGCTACTACTTTGTTTTTTCACAATTTTTTTCTCCAAATGTCCACAATGTGCTAGGGATGTCACCTCCCAAAGCAACAGGGTTTATGTGTTATAGGGACTGTCATAAGCAGAGGTCTGTAACAGATCCGCAGGAGGTATGCCAGTGGTGCCTGGGATCGTAACAGGACTTCAGAACCTGCCATGACTGTGCCTAGATGAATCTGAAGGCCATACGGGACTGCTAGGTGAAACTTCAGATTTCCAAACACCAAAAGACTCCACGTGGTGACTAGTCAAAATTGAAACAAAGATCTTGTACCTGCTTTTGAAGTCATTCCTATGACAGAACTTCATGGCGGCCGAAGTCTTCGGGTAAGTCTAAGAAAAAAGATAATAATTTCAAGCAGGACCTAGTCCCTTCCAGACACTTTTGAACTCCAAAGAAGGTGAGAGGGCGTGAACATGCCTCCCAGTTCCGCTCCCAAAACCTTTTGGGCCCAATTTCAAACTTGGTCCCGACGTTACAGAAGGTTGAGGCCTTGTGTGAGATCATTTTGTGGATCTTCTGGACTTTACCAGTTCCCTATGGCGCACCTATGGGGGCCCAAGAATTCTCAGGGGTCTTCAGTCAGACTTTTGCTCACAAACTCACCCTCTGAAGTCATGTCTTCATCCTCCTGGCTGGTTCCCTTCGCCTTGATGACGGTGCTGCCAGCAACAGAAGAGGAGCCTCAACCCATCCTGCACTCTGATTGAGCCAAAGTCATCCCAACCTTCCCAGTTCCCCACATCCCGGCAACTGCAGACGCAAATCCACTTTAGTGTGCTTTTTCTGGCACACAGTCACCTTGTCTGAGGCAAGATCTGACAATTCTTCCGGGGATCGGTGTGGTAAGCCATCACCTCACACAAGCGGGCCTTCTAAATTGTTCATTGGGGCGACACCCTTCCATTGTATTCCATCCCACCTCACCTTCCACCATTATCAGGGTGTCTGATGGAAAACTAGCTGCTCTTCTTGAAGCAGGAAGTGCAGGCCCTTTTGTCCAAAGAGGTAATTGAGAAGGGTCTGGCATCGGAAGTAGGAATTGGGTGTTATTTCAGTTACTTCCTGGTGTTGATAAAGGCCGGAGGGCTTCATCCTATTTTAGATCTCCCCCATGCCTATTCCTTCCTGAGAATGGACAAATTAAAGATTATCATGCTAGCCTAGGTCTTGTGTACCCTAGACCCCAAAGACTGGATGGTGGCATTGGATTTGTAGGATTCTTATTTATACATCTCCGTCATTCAGGCCCACAGACGTTACCTGCCGTTCTCATTGGTCGATTAGCATTTTCAGTTTGCAGTGCTCCGCCTTGGCCTCACCAGTGCCCCTCAGGTGCTTATAAAAGGGATGGCGTTGGTCGCAGCACATATTCAACGGTTGGGGGTACCAGTCTTCCAGAGTGGAGTCTCCAGCGGAAGCTCGGCTCCACATCAGTTTGTTGGAGCTGAGAGTGATTCGCTTGACGTTAAAGGCCTTCCTCTCCACCATTAGAGGATGGCTAGTGAAGGTGCTCATGTACAACACAACCACCATATAACATAACAAGCAGGGTGTGGTGGGGTCTTGGGTCCTGTGCCAGGAGACTTATTTGCCTCTGGGAATTTCTTGACCGAATTTCTCTGATGTCCCCCTCCCCTCTCTGCTCCCCTCTCCTTCTTTGTTTGAACCTAAAGAGAGCACTATATTTGTATATAGGTTGCGCCAGAGAGCATTGGGTGGACTATGTGCTCTTTGTGGGGTTCTCCAGTGCAAGGCAATGCAAAAGCGTGCCATCTACCAATTGATTGCTCTCAATATAAACTCCTGCTATGCACTAGCTAAGAAACTGCTTCCAGGAGGCTCACTTTCTTATTCCACCAGAGCAAAAGCTGCTAACACTGCACTGGCATGTGAAGTACCTTTCCTGGATATTTTTCAGGCGGCTGCGTGGTCATAGGCACCTACATTGACAAAACACTACTGCCTCAACTGTCAGGTCTGTTGAAACGGAGGGGTATTTTGCCCACTCACTCCTGCAGAACATTTTAGTATCAGCCAGTTCACAGAACCACCACTTGGGTAGGTATTGTTATTGTATCTATTATCAATGTGAGGAATCTGTATTTAGAAGTATCCATCAGAAAATCACATTTCTTACCATTGGAAATGATCTTTGGGGTAGATACTTAGTCTAACTACAGATTCCTCACTGATTCTCCCTCCTCCCTGTTCTGCAAACTAGACTCTTATTCCATCTAAAATGTTGCTATTCAGACATCTGCACAGTGGGCCATCTATGAAAAATATTAGGGATGTGCGCACTGGTCATGCTAATCTGCCAGTTGGTGAGCGTGAGGGTGCAGACAGCCTTAGAAAGCATCCGATGTCAGCGTGCATGGATGGCGCTTATATGCCGCTTTACTACTCACTTCTGGAACGATTTCACTTGAGAGTCACACAATGCCACCTACCAGCTCTCAGGAGTACTGTTTTAAAATTTCCAGATCCAATCTGACGCCTAAGAAATATTCACAAGGCGAGTGATCTGCAGGTGAATAGAGTATCCACCATAAAGATGATTACCGAATGGAAGGAATATGTTCTTTATGCCATCCTTCCTCTGCCTTTTGAGTTCAAACACCAACCCTCTTAAACACGTATTCGTGCTATGCCCACTGAATGGACGCTTGTAGGGAGCTGGGTTTCTGTTGCAGGTCACAGGGTCCGTGTTCTTTCCCCAAACTGTACCTTGTACCCCCAATTGACACTTCTCTGGCCACATGTCAGACCCTTGTAAAAGGTACCATGGGTACCAATGGCACTGTGGCCAGGGAAGGCCTCTAAGGGCTGCAGCACTTATTGTAACACCCTTGGAGGCCATGTACCTTTACACGCACACACTGCCATTACAGGCTGCATGTTTTGGTGCAGAACAAATTGAAGAGTCGACATGGCACACATCCCTTTGTGCCATGCCTACAACTCACTGCCCTGGCATATCTCTGCCACCCCTCTAGCTGGGTGCACTATACTAGTAGTGAGGGTACAGGGTCTAGACCAATTCTTAGACATTGTAAGTGCAGTAATGCCATTAAGAGTGTATGGTGCTCGGAGTTTGTCATTACTAACTCCACAGCACTATAATGGCTTTACTGAAAACTGGGAAGTTTGATATCAAACTTCTCGGTACATTAAACCCACACTGATGCCAAAGTGGGATTTAATGAACATGCACTCAGAGGGCCTCTTAGAGATGCCCCCTGAAAAAACAACCAGCCTCTGGTGGGTTCCCTAACTGGTACACACCAGCCTGCCACCACAAGACATGTTTCTGGACCCCTGGGTTGGGAAACTTCGCAATCTGAGCCCTGAAACAAAGCCTTTCCTGAGTGGAGGGGGTCACTCCTCCCCAGGAGAGGAAGAGCCATCTGTGGCAGGGTAGCTTCAAAAGCCTTGCTGCCTTTGCAATGCAACCCCAAGCCTCTCCTGCTATCAGGAGCAGGCCCCCTTCCTGCCTCCCCTCCTTTTCGGCGGGAAGACAGGCGGGAAAAATTAGCACAGCCCAGAAGGTGTGCCTACCTCTGCCAACCCCCGCCCTCAGGTGGGGGAGGCGAGATGAAGCCAACTCTTCAGTGCCCGCCATCTTGCAGATGGCAGGCACTCTCCAATCAGGAAAGGCCAATATGTGTGATTAAACAAAAAAAAAGCACACGCATGAGCGTGTGTTTAAAGTTAAAAAGCCCTTACTTAAAGTCTTGCAGAGCAGCGCATGTGCACTGGCTCAGGCAAGACCTAAAAATGAAGAAAAGGGGGGCAGGGTAGAAACACGCTGACCCTTTGGTCTGCCTGGGGGTCCCACAGGCACCCCCAGGCCCTTAAAAAGGATTTTTTTTTTAATTAACAGAATTTGCGCTGAGTGCGCGAATCCTGTTGAAACATTTTAAACAAGCATTTGCAATGCAATATGTCTTGCATTAGTGAAGGTTTGAGCTATTGGTGTTAATATTAATGGAACGGCAATGCTCATACTTTCAGTAATGCTTTGCTGAAGTCATCAACGCCATATTATTGCGCTGTGACACTCTTATAAACATGTTACAAGTAACAAGAACTTACTAAGAACGAGGAAGGGGGGCAGTGAGAAGGACACAATGTCAAGCAAGGAAGATAACAGCTGCCGACGGCAGAAACAAGAAACTGAAGGGAATACAGTCATGTGCCAATGGAAAGAAGCGATGTCTGCTCAAGAAAGAAACAGGAACTGAGTTAGATAAACGCATGTTGTGTATCAATAACCAGGAGTGCTTGCATCTAATACAGAGTGAGAATACAGCACTGTAAAAAGGTTGAGAAAAAGAAAAACACTAATGGAGTTGTGTGAAAGAATTACAGATCATATGACATGCAATAATATTTCAAACCAGCTTTTCTTGATACCTTATTACACCATGGCATTTACCATCACGTCTTTTCTTTTGATCCCAGTACTAAAACCCCTAAAGCTGAAAGAGCAGCAGCTGAGTGCGCCCGGTGTACTCGCTCAGAGATGCCCCCGTAATAATCACCTGTCACAATGACACTGCTCTGCCAATAAGACCATCGGCCCAGCCTGTCAACCTCAGACTGTCCCACCTCCTTTATCCGCTGTATGCAGCCAGATCCCGGGTCACCACCACCTCCCGCCCCAGAACAGCGTGGATCTCAACACTCTGCCTGTCATCCCTTCTATTGAGACAGTTGCTTCTCACTAGGGACACCCAGGTGATCACCGGTGACAGTTATCAATGACTGAACCAACAGAGAAAACTCAGGGTGACTCCTCGGGGAGGATCCTGGTTAAACCACAGAGGACTAGACGTCGCCTACCCTTGTAAAGCCCAACTGCTTGTTTGAAGCAGACCTTGAAAAATTTAAGTATTTGTAACCCCCTTTAATGCAAATTGAAAACATAATTCTACCCCCAAGTGTATTTCTGTAAATTCTGGCTTTACCCATAAAAGACACCCCACCCGGAAAGTTCAACTACCCTAATTGCACTCCCTCACGCCTGCTTAGGAAGTTGGAAATCACCACTACATATGCACGGAAACCAACAATACAGAAGGGAAAATATTTTTTTTTCAAATAAAATAACCATCGAAAAAGGACTTGCCATTATTACATTGAAAATAATCACCAGGACTAGAGGCTGACAATAGTCAATATGATTACAACTCCAGATGATATAAAGACAGTATTTTAAACAATCAAAGGGGAATACTGGAATGCATGAAAGGGCGTGTGGTTTGGGAGCGGGTCTTCCCAACAAATCCTTTAGGTTATCAATGAGCGGTTGTGCATAAGGGCACAGTAGGGAGGGCACATAATGGGGGCGTCATAGGGCTCAATGCAGCAGGTGTCTGATCTGATGACATTGGCCGTGAGCTCGAGTCAGGGTTGGACGCGAGCAGTGTGACAGGCAGGGCTCATCTCTTCGCTGGGGGTGTGGTTGCAGAATCAGCGGCACTCACCTGTACAGTCCCCAGGAGGGTCTGGCAGCAGAAACCCCCTGTCTGTTGCTGCTCCTCCACTCCTCCACTGTCAGCAGCGTGTTGTGATGAGATGACAGCTGGCAGCTGGCAGCAGCTCGGTTTTCCCCCTTTTTTCCTACCTAAATCCACCGAGGCGAGCCAGTCTGTATTTTTTCATTTATTCCGGTGACGTTTACAGAAATGTGTATTCAAGAATGAAATAAAAAGCCCGGCAGAACGTTCACAAGAGAGCCCTAAGGCTGCATCTGCTCCCACGGCGGGCCGAAGGGATGGTTTCTTGACCAAGTGGTATCTGTGACTTGCAGATCTGCAGACACAGACAAGGGGTTATTCCTGGCACGGTTTCCCAGAAACAGGAGTTAAAAGGCTGAGAAAACAAGTGGTGTGCGCGCGCGCCGCAGCAAGACATGTGGTTTCAATTATCGCGTTCGTGTCTGGGCACGATAATTGAAAACACATGTCAGCGGTGCGCATAATAGACACCAATAGGCCATGGGCGGAGCAATGGGCCCGCCTTTGGCCAATTGCGTGCTGTCTTTGATAAAAAGACACACGCAAAGGCCAATAGCTTCGGCCAAAAGGAAAAGCACACGCGTGTGCGATTCCTAGGTCCATTTTCAAACCCCCTACATGAGGTCTCTTGCTGCGCGACAAAGCTGCGCACTGCAACGATCGGCGCGAGACCTAAAAATGAAGTGCCGTCTCCCGCGCTTCGTTTTAATCAGCCGCCGGGTAGGCCAGGTCCCAGGAGCAATCAAAAAATATATATGTAGCGGTGGGCCCGGGGCTTTGCTCCTAATGTGTGGGGGTATGTGCCCCCCCCCCCCCGCTGCCCCGGGGTCCGCAACCTCCCCAGGGCTTAAATAAAAATAAAGAAAATGGGGGGGACACCACCACTTCCCCGGGGTTACGGGTGGGGGTCCGTTGCGGACCACCGGCCCTGGGAACCACCACCACCACCTCCTTGGGGCTTTTCATACGGAGGGAGTGGGGCCGCGCGGCCCCCCTCCTGGAACCATCTATGTCCCTGAGGACCGCCACCCCCCAGCTCCGGCAATGTCCCGGGGTGCCCACCCTCGGGACATTGCTGTTTGCAATGGCAGGTACTCCCGCCCTGTCATTGCAAACTCTGCTTTACTTCATGGAAGTGAGAGCAGGAAACCTGCTCTTGCTTCCACGAAGCAAAGCAGAATTGCTTTTGGACAAGGGGGGCTGCATGTTAGCAGTTCCCCTTTTCCAAAAGCAATGCCGGTTCCCGCAGGAGGTGGGGTGTGGGCAGGGTCCTCGGGCATTGGGGCTCCCCCGCCATCCCCAACCGAAGGTCAGGCCCCAGGGGATGGGGTCCCCGGGGCCAGGAGTGGCCCAGGGAAGAGGGGCAACGCGGACCCCCCTCCCATTAAATAAATAAAAGAGGCCTAGCCCCGGCGGATGGGGTCCCCGGGGCCAGAAGTGGCCCAGGGAATGGGGCCACATGGCCCCCCGCCCCTAATTATATATTTTTTAAAGAATCCAGGCTCCGGGGATGGGGTCCCCAAAGCTAAACGTGGCCCAAGGAAGTGGGGCCAAGCGGCCCCCCTCCTATTAAATAAATATAAGAGGCCTAGCCCCAAGGGATGGGGTCCCCGGGGCCGAAATCGGCCTCAAGAGGGGGGCCGCACAGCCCCTTTCCCTTTTATTTTGTTAATAAGAAAAAAGGGTCAGGCCTTGGGGTCCCCAAGGCCCAAAAATTACTAAGAGAAGGCGGACCACACTGCCCCTCTTCTAAAAAAATAAAATGGAAGCCGGCATCTCGCTGGAGGCCCCTCCCCCTTCTGCACCACGCTGCAAACGCGCCTCTAGGTGTGTTCTGGGTTGGGGGATTAAGTCCCCTAGAATGTTAAGGGTCCTTAGGGGCCAACTAGCCCACCAGGTACCTCCAGTAAGCCCACACATCTGGATGAAGTCCACTTCAGTCTTGAGGTCCTCCGGACACAAGAGGACCTCATCACCCCACCAGCAGTGCGCCTAAATGCGCGTTTCCAGAGTGGTGTAAAAAGGGGGCTTGGCCTCGGACCACTCTCAGCAATCCAGATGTGTGGGCTTACTGGAGGTACCTTGTGGGCTAGTTGGCCCCCATCGACCCTCGGCACGCAAGGGGACTTCATCCTGCAACCAAGAGCACTCCAGGAGGCATGTTTGCAGAGTGATGCAGAAAGGGGGCGTGGCCTGCTTTGAGAACTTACCAATGCTGCTGTGTGGGACTTACTGGAGGTAATAGGAGGGGAAGTTGGCCCCCAAGGTTGTCCTTGCGGGCCAACTACCCCTCCTGTTACCTCCAGTAAGTCCCACACAATGGTATTGGTAAGACGTCTTCGGAGGCCACTCCCCCCTTATTTCACCGCTCTGCAAACGCACTGCCTGGCACACTATTGCTTGAAGGATGAAGTCTAATTTGCTCCTGAGGGACTTTGGGGACCAGGAAACCCTTCTGGTACCTCCTGCAAGTCCTACGCAGTGGAATTTCTGAGCGCTGATCGGAGGCCCATCCCCCTTTCTCCACCTCTCTGCAAACGAGACTACTAGTTAAAAAAGCATTTGCAATGTAATAGGTTTCACATTTGCGAGAGTCAAAGCTGTAGGTGTTGTAAATATAAAAGTGTTTTACTAATGTTTCTTGGAGTGGAGTGGATGTAGGTTGTGTGTAATGGAATTATGTGGTATGATGTGTAGTGAAAATATATGTGGATAGACTTTGACTTTGATGTGGATTGAAGGTATGTGGTATTTTATAGGAATTATGTAGAGTGGGATTATGTGTTATGGAGAGTAATTATGTGGTATGGTAGTCTGTGTTGTGGAGTGGTAACCTCAGGTTTAGACTTCCTCGTTTCCGTAGAAGCTAAAGACTGAACTCAATGAGACAAAAAAAGAAGGAATCACTAAAGAAGCACTTCTGGACCTAGTCAGAGGTATGAGCAGGGCCACTGGAATTATCTGACTGTTTGGCTGCACCAATTTTCACAGAATTATACATTTTCCACATTAGCCACATAATCCATCATCTGCTGCCTAATCTACAGATTTGAACACAAAAAGGCTTGCTTCTAGCTCCAACGGCTCAAATGTCACCAAAAATGCAGCAAAAAGTGTTACAGCGTAGTGGAAGGTCCTTTGTAAACCTAGAATGGTCACCTGTTACTTATTGCTAAATGTGGGTGTTAAATTGGTAATAATGGTGTGCAAAACTCCCTTGCTTCTTTCTGCACCTCTCGTCTCTTTCTGCATTCCTGTTGCTTCTTTCTGTACCTCAATTGCCCTCGCCTTTTTCTGCACCTCTGTTGCTTCTTTCTGCACTTCTCTTGCTTCTTTCTGCACCTCTGTTGCTTTCTATATCCCTCTTGCCTTTTTCTTCATCCCTCTTGCCTCTTTCTGTACCCCTCTTGCCTCTTTGTGCACCTTTCCTGCCTTATTCTGCCCCTCTCTTGCCTTTTTCTGCAGTTCTTTCGCCTCTTTCTGTACCTCTTGTGTTTCGTTCTGCACTTCACTTGCCTCTTTCTGTACCCCTCTTGCCTATTTCTGCACCTCTGTTGGTTCTTTCTGCACTGCTCTTGCTTCTGTCTGCACCTCTGTTCTAACTTTCTACATCCCTCTTGCCTCTTTCTGCACCCCTCTAACCTCTTTCGGCACCTCTCTTGCCTCAATCTGGCCACCTGTTCCCTCTGTCTGCACCCCTTTTGCCTGTTTCTGCGACTCTCTTGCCTCTTTCTGCAGTTCTCTTGTCTTCTTCTGCACCTCTGTTGCTTCTTTCTGTACCTCTCTTGCAAATTTCTGCCCCGCCTTGCTTCTTTCTGTACCCCTCCTGCCTCTTTCTGCACCTATGTTGCTTCTTTCTGCATTTCTCTTGCTTTTTTCTGCACCGCTCTTGCTTCTTTCTGCGCCTCTTCCTGCACCCATCTTCCCTATTTCTGAACCTCTCTTGCCGCTTTCTGCACTACTCTTGCTTCTTCTGCAATTCTCTTGCCTCTTTCTGCACCCTTCTTACCTCCTTCTGCATCCCTCTTGCCTCTTACTGCAGTTCTCTTGCTTCTTTCTGCACTTATGTTGCTTCTTTTTGCACTACTCTTGCCTCTTTCTGTACCCTCCTTCTCTCTTTCTGTACCTCTCTTGCTTCTTTCTGCTCCCTTGTTCCCTTTTTCTGCACCTCTCTTGTCTGTTTCTGAAAACCTGCTGTCTCCTTCTGTACCTCTGTTGCTTCTTTCTGCTCTTCCCTTGCTTCCTTCAGCACCCCCTTGCCTCCTTCTGCACCTGTTTTAGTTCTTTCAGCACTGCTTTTGCTAATTTCTGTACCCCCTTGCCTCTTTCTGCACCCCTCTTCCCTATTTGTGCACCTATTGCTGCTACCTGCACCCCTGCTCCCTCTTTCTGCACCACTTTTGCCTGTTTCTGCAACTCTCTTGCTTCTTTCTGAGCTTCTCTCGCCGCTTTCTGTACGCCAGTGGGAAGTGCAAGCTGTCAAGTTTAAAGGTCTGTGTGCTCTCGTGACTGAGGTATATATCTTCTTGTATATGTATTCTTGCATGTGTTATGCATCTGAAGATGGTAGCTTAAAAGCGTCTAACTTGTCCGATAGGTTGTCAGATTTTCTCAGTTCTGGTCTGTCATTCGGTTGCACAGGCAGACATGTCTTATGTGTATATGTGTTATAGAGCCACTCAAATATACTATTGAATACCCATGTGCCCTGTATTGTGACCAGAAAGAAATGCCTACACCTTTTTTACATAAATTTAGAGTATGCTCTTTGAAACACTATGTAGTGTTTGTATGTTTATTTTCATTTAACATGTCACTAGGTAAAAGCATAGACATACATGCATTCCTTCACAAACTTGGTCAGACTTACAAGAGTGATATGCTTAGGATTGCTGTTTTATATTTGGTAGACTTAACATTCTGAACAGTCGATTAATAGTGAACCTTCAAGAGAAAAGTGAGGATTAGGACATCTTCGGAGAAGGATTAGTGATTAGGGTACTTTGTATGAGTCTGTTGTAAGGTAGTCAAAGTAAGCCTCTTTCTGCACCTCTGTTGGTTCGTTCTGCACATCTCTTGCTTCTTTCTGCACCTTTCTTCCTCTTTCTGGACTTCTGTTGCCTCTTTTTGCATTTCTCTTGCTTCTTTCTGCACCTTTGTTCCTCTTTCTGTACCGCTCTTGCCTCGGGCTGCACTTCTCTTGCTTCTTTCTGCGCCTTTCTTCCTCTTTCTGCACACCTCCTACCTATGTAGGCTTAGTTAGAAATTAGTATTTAAAAAAAAAACCTTAGAAATTCACTGAAAAAAACAGAGGTTTCAGGGACGCTATAGTTGGGGATTAGCATTTAAAAAAACCTTAGAAATTAACTGAAGAAAACACAGGTTTCAGGGATGTTATAGTTGGGGATTAGCATTTAAAAACCTTAGAGATTCAATGAAAAAAAACACAGGTTTCAGGGACGTTATAGTTAGTTGGACATTTCACTCGCATTAAACCAGAGAAATTCGGCCGTTATAGTTAGTAGAGCTAACTATAAAACGTGCACCTGCAATGCACTGCTTATGATTTCACATATTACATCACTCACAACAGGGTCAGTGACATCACTATAACACCTCAAATGACATCACTGATGACATCATCCACAAGATCATCTGATGCACCTCCTCACACCCTAATATAACTTTTGATACACCCACTCTAAAATACAGACTACCAATATCGAAACCATAGACAGACCAATAGCAGTTAGTACATACCCGCTCAGCGATTCATACGTCTACACACACATCCACTCACTAACCCATACAGTTACTCATACACACAGTCATTCATCAATACAGCCACTGATATATCCACTCATACACCCATATAGGCACTCACACACTGTCACTCACCCAAAGAGTTACTCAAACCCCTAGTCAGTCACCCAAAGAATTAATTACACTGTCATTTACTCACCTATATAGTTATACACACACACCTCCTCACTTATTCATACAGATAATACCATATACGTACTCTCTTCAACAATTAATGACATAACCACACACTAATCCATGGAGCCACTGTCACAGTCACTCACTGTCACATCAACTCACTTATATACTCCAACACTGACATATACTGCCTTTAAGTTATGTAGTTACTTACACATATACCACAAGACATCCATTCACTCACTAACACAGCTATAGGTACACTCACTCACACAAACAGTCCCTATCACACACACACATAAACCCATACACCCAGTGAATCGCCCACTCACACATCCATGAAGGGAGTACCCCCCCACCCACACAGACACTCAGGCACCAATGCAGGTATTCAGGCAACCAATCATGAACCCACATAGACACTGATGTAGCTACTCTCCATCCCATGCACTTACACACCAACTGACAGACTGATACAGATATTCACACAGATTAATTATTCACCCATGCATTCACTAAGACTCGTTTAATCACTCACTTATGCAGTCAGTTACGCACCCACTTAATCATCCATTCAGACACTCATACATCCACTCATTCTTCAGTACACCTTGGTGTGTGTGTGTCTGTGTGTGTGTGTGTGTGTATATATATATATATATATATATATATAATCTCACAGACAGCGTTCCTGTCCCGTTAACTGATCTAACGGGGACTTTGGCACAGACCTCTTCCAGTCTCCACACAAAATCGAAGAACCACAAGAATATTGCGGTATGAGTGCAAGGTTTATTGATCATAGAGGATAACATCCAGGAGTGCTCGGGCTTAGTGCCCACCATTGACGCGTTTCGCTCGCACACTCGAGCTTGATCACATGACGTGCTTAGGAATAGGGAACAATATATACAAAAAGGTGCACTATTGGCTATAGAAAGTGAATACCCTGTGACTAAAACCAGGAAACAGACTGTAAACAAACATCATTGCAGATTGAAATACCCGCATGCCCAAGTACAAGCAGAAACATTGCGAAGTATACAAAATATTGGAGATAAGTAAATTCATAATGAAAGCTAGCTAGGGAATCTCACAGTGCAATTTAGTCATAGCATATAAGTAATAACGTATGGTTCACATTCTTATTAAGGTACAACCATAGCTCAAAATGGTCCTAGTCTACGAATATATATGCCAGAGCAAGTGCTTCAGACATTCCCTTCCGAGGATCAGGGTCATAATAGACATAGGGATTATCAGGTATAAACAATAAAGTGCTAGTGCAAGAATCTGCATGATAGGCAGATAACACAGTGCCTAATGTGTCTGTCAGTGTACCAATACATAAAGGTGTCTGTCAGTGTACCAATACATAAAGATAAGAGCATATTGTACCATTACAGAAAGATAAAACCACATTGTGTGGGCGGAAAAAAATGTGACCAAATTCTAAAGTTACTACAATAAAGTGCAAGCGCACAATATCACAAAGCACTGTGTGAAAAATAGTAAAATTAGATATAAATGTATTCTACCGCCACTAAATATATCATCATTTCATAAAATCAAAATACTTAAAAGGTCATCTCGTGTCTAAAATCTGAATATTCCATTTAAACAAAACAGTCTGTTAAAGTTTTGTGCAGTGTCCAAATTGGGTGAAGAAAGTGCCAGAAAAATGTCGTCTTTGGTAGAATATATTGTATATAGCAGCAGATACTCTTTGTCCATGCCTGAACAAAGATGCAATACAGTTGCAGATAGTGTTTAATGACAGAAATATATACACTCATAAAAAGATCACAGTGTCAAAAAAATCAATCCATAAAATACAGAGTATAAAAAAGTAGAGAAAGAATGTAACTATTGGACTACCTGTTGATATAAAGAATTTGTTCAAATTACAAGAAATTGTGCATGTCTTCGATGTTGTTGAGGCCATTCGGCATCTTGGTATCAAGTGCCAAGATAAAATGTGCGTCTAATTGTCGAAGGTTCTTTTCACGGTTCCCACCCCGTCCAGAAATGGGAACAGCCCCCAGTACTGTGTATTCTAAAACTTTGTTTGTTATTATGGACCAACTTAAAATGTCTGGCCTCTGGGTAGTTTGGGTAGGAATTGACAATGGCCCTCACGTGTTGCAGAATGTGTTTGTGTACAGGGAGTTTAGTTCTGCCAATATAGTATGTGCAGCGTAGCTTGTAGACAGCTAATTCAGTGGTGGCATGTCAGATGTTTCTTAATAGGAATCTTTTGATCGCTAAAAGCTGTTGAATATTCAGTGATATTGGTAGCAAAGGTGCATGCACGGCACAAATTGCACTTAAAGAATCCTTTCCTTACCATCAAGTGTTTTCAGAGAGAGGGAGGAAGAGACAGAGAAAGAGAGAAAGTGTGAGAGAGAGAAAGGAAGAGATGGAGAGGGATTGTTGACACTGGAGAAAATCTTCGCAGCTCACCTTTGTGCCACCGGTATGTCTCCAACCACGTGCCGGGACAACGACTCCCCCGCACCCGACATCGCCCTTGCCATCCCAGACGGCTACAAGATCACCCGCAGAGACCGCATCAACGGAGTCAGAGGAGGAATCGCCATCGCCCACAAGAATAGCATCAGGGTCTCCACTAGCACCGACAACGCGGTCAGCACCGCCGAACACATACACTTCCAGAACCACACAGACCCTAACTCCACCCTCAAGGCATCCTCGTCTACCGACCCCACCCCCCCCGGACTCCGTCCCCAGTTCAGCGACTCCATCGCCGACTTCATCAACACTCACGCCCTGACCTCCATCGACTACATCTTCCTTGGAGACCTGAACTTTCACCTTGAGAACAATAACGATAACAACTCTACAACCCTGATCGATAACCTCGCCAACCTCGGACTGACGCAACCCCACTCCACCCGCCACACGCTCGACCCCGTCTTCTACTCAAGCCCACACGTCTCCGTCAGCCACACCACCGAACTCCTCTGGACCGACCACCGCTGCATCCACTTTGCCTTCCAGAAACCCACCACACACCACTGCACCCAACAGATCCCCCGCCGCTGCTGGAGCAAAATCACCGAAGACCAACTACATGCAAACCTCGCTCTCAGCCCACCCACCGAACCCTCCAACACCGACGACACTGCCCACAGCCTCAGACGCTGGATCAAGGACTGTGCCAACACCCTTGCCCCGCTGAAGAACCCCCCCCACAGAGACACCAGCAAGAGGGCCTGCTGGTTCACCCCAGAACTCCTTGCCTCCAAGCAAGCCTGCCGGAAACTAGAGAAGGAATGGCACAGTGAAAACTCCGGACAGCCACGCAGCACACAAGGACGCCATCTGCAACCACCACCTCATCAGGACGGCCAAGAGGACCTGCTTCAAAGACTGCCTCGACAACAACGCACACAATAGCATGGAGCTCTTCAACATCGTGAAGGAACTCTCCAACCCCAGCTCCAACACCACAGACATCCCGCCATTGCAAGCCCTGTGCGACTCCCTTGCCACCTTCTTCCACCGCGAGATAGCAGACATCCAAAACAGCTTCAACACCCAGACAGCCCCAACAGACAAGTACACAACAAACCCTCCGCACACCAAGGACCACGTCCCCCTGCTTGCCTGGACCAGCGTTAGGGTCGATGACACCTTCAAGACCATGAGCACAATCCACTCCCGTCAGACCCATTCCCGCAACACGTCTTCATCAAAACAAGCAGCTCCATCGCACGCCACCTGCACGTTATCAATCTCTCCCTTGAGACCGCAACCTTCCCAGTGAGCTGCAAACATGCTGAGATCAACGCCCTACTCAAAAAACCTAAGGCAGACCCATGAGACCTCAAGAACTTCCGGTCTATCTCTCTGCTTCCCTTCCCGGCCAAGGTCATCAAGAAAATCGTCAACAGACAGCTGACCCGATACCTAAAAAAAACCAAAATCCTGGACCCTTCCCAGTCAGGGTTCCGCAGCATCCACTGCACAGAGACTGCCCTTATCGCCGCCACCGACGACATCAGGACCCTGCTGGACAATGGTGAGACCGCAGCTCTCGTCCTCCTAGACCTCTCCGCCGCCTTCGACACCGTCTGCCACCGCACTTCAAGCAAGCCGGGCTGAAGACGGCTGAAATGCCAGAAACCGGTCCTCGGTAGCTTGTTTCCGGTCCAGGGAAGGCATGACTTGGCAGTTCGGGCTGGACTGTTCCCATGAGGCACAGGTTCAGACTGATTTGCATATGGCCATGTCTGAACTGGGGTGGCAGAGTGGGCTAAAGAACGGTGATGGATTAAACCCAGATCAGTTGACTGGGGGTGAGTGCTTGTATTGTCAACGCTCCGTCCATCATTTCCTTTGGTTTTTCTTTGTTCGCCATAAGTTGGCAGGGCATGCTCAGACGTGAGTCCCTTGCTCACTTTGCCACTGGATTCAAGCAAACCGGGCTGAAGACGGCTGAAATGCCAGAAACCGGTCCTCGGTAGCTTGTTTCCGGTCCAGGGAAGGCATGACTTGGCAGTTCGGGCTGGACTGTTCCCATGAGGCACAGGTTCAGACTGATTTGCATATGGCCATGTCTGAACTGGGGTGGCAGAGTGGGCTAAAGAACGGTGATGGGTTAAACCCAGATCAGTTGACTGGGGGTGAGTGCTTGTATTGTCAATGATCCGTCCATCATTTCCTTTGGTTTTTCTTTGTTCGCCATAAGTTGGCAGGGCAAGCTCAGACGTGAGTCCCTTGCTCACTTTGCCACTGGATTCAAGCAAACCGGGCTGAAGACGGCTGAAATGCCAGAAACCGGTCCTCGGTAGCTTGTTTCCGGTCCAGGAAAGGCATGACTTGGCAGTTCGGGCTGGACTGTTCCCATGAGGCACAGGGTCAGACTGATTTGCATTTGGCCATGTCTGAACTGGGGTGGCAGAGTGGGCTAAAGAACGGTGATGGATTAAACCCAGATCAGTTGACTGGGGGTTAGTGCTTGTATTGTCAACGCTCCGTCCATCATTTCCTTTGGTTTTTCTTTGTTCGCCATAAGTTGGCAGGGTATGCTCAGACGTGAGTCCCTTGCTCACTTTGCCACTGGATTCAAGCAAGCCGTGCTGAAGACGGCTGAAATGCCAGAAACCGGTCCTCGGTAGCTTGTTTCCGGTCCAGGGAAGGCATGACTTGGCAGTTCGGGCTGGACTGTTCCCATGAGGCACAGGGTCAGACTGATTTGCATATGGCCATGTCTGAACTGGGGTGGCAGAGTGGGCTAAAGAACGGTGATGGATTAAACCCAGATCAGTTGACTGGGGGTGAGTGCTTGTATTGTCAACGCACCATTCATCATTTCCTTTGGTTTTTCTTTGTTCGCCATAAGTTGGCAGGGTATGCTCAGACGTGAGTCCCTTGCTCACTTTGCCACTGGATTCAAGCAAGCCGGGCTGAAGACGGCTGAAATGCCAGAAACCGATCCTTGGTAGCTTGTTTCCGGTCCAGGGAAGGCATGACTTGGCAGTTCGGGCTGGACTGTTCCCATGAGGCACAGGGTCAGACTGATTTGCATATGGCCATGTCTGAACTGGGGTGGCAGAGTGGGCTAAAGAACGGTGATGGATTAAACCCAGATCAGTTGACTGGGGGTGAGTGTTTGTATTGTCAACGCTCCGTCCATCATTTCCTTTGGTTTTTCTTCAACATTTACATGGCCCCGCTCGCACACGTCGCCTGACAGCACAACCTCAATATAATCTCCTACGCCGACGACACTCAGCTGATCCTCTCCCTCACCAAGGACCCTATCACCGCCAAAGCCAACCTCCACGAAGGAATGAAGACTATCGCCGAATGGATGAAGATTAGCCGTCTGAAGCTGAACTCGGACAAGACAGAGGTCCTCATCCTCGGCTTCAACCCTTCAGCCTGGGACGACTCCTGGTGGCCGACAGCACTGGAGGCAGCCCTGACACCCACCGACCACGCACGCAACCTGGGAATCATCCTCGACTCAACGCACTCAATAACCAAGCAAGTCAATGCCGCCTTCTCCTCTTGCTTCAACACCCTCCACATGCTCCGCATGATCTACAGATGGATCCCGACAGATACAAGAAAGACAGTCACCCAGGCCTTCGTCAGCAGGAGACTCGACTACTGAAACGCTCTCTACGTGGGAGCCCCGACCAAGCTCATCAAACGACTACAACGCATCCAAAACGCCTCGGCACGACTGATCCTCGATGTACCACGACACTGCCACATCACCCCCCACTTGAGAAACCTGCACTGGCTCCCCGTCAACAAGAGGATATCCTTCAAGCTCCTCATCCACGCACACAAAGGACTCCACAAGACTGGTCCAGCCTACCTCATGGGACGGCTCTCCTTCTACTTCCCCAACCGCCAGCTCCGCCCCGCCGACCTCTCACTCCCCACCGTCTCACGCATCGAAAGAACAATCACCGGCAGGAGATCCTTCTCTCACCTCGCCGCCAAGACATGGAACACTCTCCCACAGAGCCTATGACAGACCCAAGACCTACTGACCTTCAGGAGGATACTCAAGACCTGGCTGTCCGATCAGTAGCGCCCCCCCTCCTCAGTGCCTTGAGACCCTCGCAGTTATGTAGTGCGCTTTACGATTGATTTTTTTTTTTTTTTTTTTTTTTTGTTAAAGACTTTTATTGAGCAATAAAATAAGAATTACAGAGATGGGCCCACAACCACACGGGCTGGCCGCTAATAGCAACGCACAACAAAGAAGCAAACGATCACTACCGTGGCCAGGCACAAAGCATAAACCAATTATTGCTCAAAGCATAGGACAGGACATAACAATTTTCTGTATTAGTCATAAAAACAACAAACTCTAAACAAGGCGAATGCACATTAATCAGGTCAGCCCAGAAGGCGGAGGGGAAAGCCACTAATCAGGAAGACAAAAGCAAATCAATGGGACTCGGCAAGGCCAGGGGGGGGGTGCCAGCGGGGAGGGCAGGAAAATCCTAAAACAACATGAAAAATTTTCGGGAACGTCAGCCTAGGGAGATAGGGTAACATCGGGAGTGTCAACCAAGGGAGGGGTACAAATATCTCCACGATACGCATTCCACTGACCCCAAATCTTCGTCCACGCCCTGGGTCTGCCCCTAGCCACATAGACGGTCTTCTCTCGGAACATGGACCAGTCCATGTTATCCTCCCACACCGAGACCTCGGGAGGTCTGGATGCGCCCCAGAGTTGCGCAATGTCCCGCTTCGCGACTATGTATCCCAAGGTCGCCCATCTGGTCTGGGCCACAGAATAGTCGGTGGGTTCCCATACGTTCAACAGGCATCGTCGGGCCTCAGGCTGCAGGGTAATACCAGTTACAACAGTCATCACCGCAAGCACATCAATCCAGTAGGCTGCTACCACCGGGCACTCCCAAAGAATATGCAGAAATGTAGCACTCATCCCACAACCACGCTTGCATAAGCCATCTGGGGAAAAACCCATCACAACCAGACGCGGACCAGTTACATACACCCGGTGGAGGATCTTAAGTTGAACCAAACGAAGACGGGCGGGGATGGCGACCTCTTTCGGAGAAGAGAGTGCCGACTGCCAATCCTCGTCATCCAAGTCCAATCCGTCACCGACCCAAACCTCCCTAAGTCGGGCCAATAAGTCAGCGCGATTATTAATCAGTTTCTTGTAAATAAGGGAGATGGTGCTATCGGGCAGGTGTCCATCCAGTATACGATCCTCAAGGGGGGAGAACTCGGGCAGGGTCACATCAGGAGTCAGAACTGAGGCCAGGGCATGCCGGACCTGCAAATACCGAAAAAACTCTCTATCACTCAAGTCATATTCTGCCTTAAGGGCCTGGAAAGACTTCACTCTACCCTTCACACAGACATCACCCACTTTACATATCCCAATCATATCCCAGCGGTCAAAGCCCTTAGTAGACCAGAGACAGCCCAAACGTTCGGAAGCATAAAGCGGAGTCGCCATTGTCAGTCGATTCTCCCATCCCAAACTCACATTCGCGGCGCGCCACACATTGACTGCGATCCTGGACGGGCCCACAAGATGGCGCCCGGCCGATCTGGAATAAAGCGCTCCATTAAAATCCCCTCCCGGCAGCTGGAGTTTATCCATCTCAAAGGCCGGATCTCGACCCGGGGAATACATTGCGTGATTAATGGCAGACAGCTGGGCAGCCCAATAATATCTCTTGAAATCGGGGAGCGCCATGCCCCCGTGATACCAAGGGATGGTAAGTTTCGCAAGGGCAATACGTGGACGCCCGTCCCAGATCAGTTGCCTCTGAAGACTCTCGATCTCCCGGAAATAGGTAGCGGGAATGTCGGCATAAGAATTTTGAAGCGCGTATAGGAATCGCGGCAAAGACATCATTTTAAAAAGGGCAGCCCTGCCCAGAGGAGACAGGGGTAGCTTACGCCAACGGGCCACATCCAGTCGCAGTCGAAGAAGCGGGGGGAGGAGGTTACGCTCGAACCGGAGTGAGGAGTCCAGCGTAATAAAGATCCCCAAATACTTGAAGCCAGATTGGACAATCTGGATAGGAAACCTGTCCGGTAATGGGGGCAAAACACCCGAGAGAACATACACACAGGACTTAGCCATATTAATAACCAGACCCGAGTTAGCACCAAACGAAGTAAGAACGTCAAATAAGACATTTAAAGATTTACGCGGGGAAGTAAGATACAGAAGAATGTCATCCGCGTAAAGCGAGACGCGGTCTTCAAAATCCGGTGACCAACGGATCCCTTTGAGTGAAGGTTCCCATCGAAGCCACGCAGCCAACGGTTCCAGAGCAAGCGCAAAAAGCAACGGAGACAGGGGGCACCCTTGACGGGTCCCCCTACCAAGACAGAAGGGGACAGAAACCTGACCGTTTACCACTACCTGTGCCAAGGGTTCGGCGTATAACAACTTCACCCAACCAATAAACTCAGGTCCAAAACCAAATTTCTCAAGAGCTGCCCAAAGATAGGGCCACTCTACCGTGTCAAAGGCCATCGAGGCGTCCAGCGAAGCCAAAATGGCCGGCTCCGTCAGAAGCCCCGCCCTCGCAACAGCTCCGTGGAGACGACGTAGGTTAAGAGCCATATTGCGATGCGGGATAAATCCGGACTGATCCGGATGAACCAAGCCACTAATGACCGTCAAGAGGCGGGTAGCCAGGAGCTTAGCCAGGACCTTGGGTTCAACATTCAACAGGGAAATGGGCCTGTAAGACGAACAAAGGTCCCGAGGTTTGCCTTCTTTGGGAATAACAACTATCGTAGCCAGACGCTGATCATATGGGAGAATACCCCGTTCGCGGGATTCCAAAAACATGGTACGAAGATAGGGCGCCACCCTGTCAGGACGTAACTTGTACAATTCAATTGGCAATCCATTCGGGCCCAAAGCTTTGCCCGAACGGAGTGAGCGAATGGCCCTCGCTATCTCGTCCGTAGTAAAAGGGGACTCCAAAGAGACTCGGTCTAAATCGGAAACACTGGGCAGAGCTATATCACACAACAAAAGGCGAGAGTCATCAACATCCCGTTCAGACACAGGGGTATAAACCACACGAAAATAATCCGCAAAACATTCAACTATTCCAACTGGGTCCGTCACTCCCACACCATTCGAAGTCTGAATCACAGGCACCACACGATTCTCCCTCTCCTTCTTATCCAACCATGCCAGTAATTTACCCGCTTTGTCCCCCACATCATACAAACGACCCTGTTGCTCCCGAAACATCAGTTTAGCCGCATCTGTGACCAAAGACTTATAAGCAAGTTGTTTCAGACCCAGGGCGTGGAGTTTAGCAGATGTAACATCCGATTCTAGGTCAGCCTCTATCTCTGCAATCTCCCTCTCAAGGTCTACCACCTCCCGATTCCTCGCCTTTTTGGATTCAGCAATAAGGGAAAGGGCCTGCCCGCGAATCACTGTCTTAAAGGCCTCCCACAGGGATATCGCAGAGGATACGGAACCCTCGTTGTCTAAAAAATAATTGTCCAAAGACTTAATCAAGAGATTACGGGTCTCGGGGGAGGTGAGGTACCATGGGTTGATAGGAGCCACCCTGCCCGCCGCCTCCACCCCCACCTCAAAACAAAGCCAGAGCGGAGAATGATCAGAGATGCCCCGGGGGAGGTGTCTAATCTCACGAACCGCTAGCGACTGCGCCGCAGGCATCAGGAAATAATCCAGTCTAGACAGACTCCCATGGGCCCCAGAGTGGAAAGTGTATTGAAGCTGAGTAGGATGCATAAGTCTCCAGCAATCCACCAAGCCGAACGTATCCAGAAACCCACCCAGCCACTGTTGGGCCAAAGGGGTGTCCCTAGGGGGGTGACGATCATGTAGACCGGAGAACACAGAATTAAAGTCACCTGCTATGAAGAGAGTACTATCAGGGAGGTTCAACAACACACGGCCCAAATCGGAAAAGGTAGAGGTCTGTAGACCGGGGGGCACATAAACGGCAAACAAGGAAAGGGTCCGACCCTCATAGCGACCCACGAGGACGGCATAACGCCCCCGATCATCAAGGATCACATCATCAATAGCTGGGGGAGGGAAGCCCGAACAAGGATACCCACCCCCCTGGAACCCGTGGTAAACCCCGAATGTGCGGCGAGGCGATAGCCCCACCTATTCATTGCACGACATGTATTGCCCACCAAATGAGTCTCCTGTAGAAAAACAATATCTGGAGACAAACGTCGTATACATCGCAACACCACACCCCGCTTAATACGATCCCCCAGACCATTAACATTCCACGAAATAAACCTCAGCCCGCTACCCCCATCCCACACAGCAACGCCGCAACCCCCCTCCAATGAGCATGACATCAAAAACATCATTAGCAAGATAGAATCGCCTTGAGAACACAACACACAAACATCAAACTTCCCACCCACCCACCCCCCAACAATCAAGGAAACACCCCCCACCCTGCACCCCTGCAAGAAGCTAAAAAGCCACCCCAACATGCAGTGTGCCTGTCGCCCAAGAACCCCCATTCTACAAAAAGACCCCGGAGGAGGAAAGGCTCTGGCCCACCCGCCACCCCAACAAGACAAATAACAAGGAAAACACACAGACAGTAGAGGCACTTAGGCATAGAATCCCAGAAGAAGTTACTTTACACGAGGACCCGGGCAAAGACAAATAGTTCAGCTCTCTACACCACCCTCATCACCACCCGGGTGGGCGACGGACTCAGCCGCAGGATGTCGGTCCGGCAGAGAGTCCAGCCAGTCATTCACTGAATCAGGCCGTTCAAAGAAAAAGGTTCGGTCATTGTACTCAACTCGCAGCCTGGTCGGAAAAAGCATAGTGTAGCGCAATCCCATGTCCCGGAGACGCTTCTTGACTCCACGGAAGCCCATACGCTGTTTCTGCACCTGTTGAGAAAAGTCCGGATAAAAGTTCACCGTGGCATTCTCAAAGGCCACCGGGCCCTTCACACGTGATGCCTGCAGGATAGCGTCCCGATCCCTATAGTGGAAGAGTTTCGCAACAATAGGCCTCGGCGGGGCGCCAGGCTTACCCTGGCCTCCCGGAACACGATGGGCACGTTCTGGATCAGGTCCTCGACCAGGAGATCAACAGAGTGCGGTTCTGGATTCTCCGGAACGCCAACCACACGCACATTACAGCGACGTGCCCTGTTCTCAAAGTCCTCCAAGCGCCGGGTCATGAAATCGTTCACCCTACGGAGATTGCCAATCTCCGTCTGCATCTCCGAGACGTCTGCCGTGAGGCTGGATGACTTGATATCCAATGACTTCACCTTCTCATTGGTTTTAGATAGGTCGGCCCGAATCAAGTTCACATCAATGGCCACGGTGTCGATTTTGTGGGCCAAAGCTTCATATTGCTGACCTATCGTTTCCTTCATGCCAGAAATGGCGCCCATGATGTCCTGCAAGGACGGTTCCGTTGAGGCGTCCACAATGTGGTCAACCGCACTTGGGCCAGGCAGGGCGGCTTCGGGGGACCCCTTTGCATGGGTGTAACGGTCCATAACGTTAGACTGGACCGGGCCCCCACGCAGGGGCGTCTTGGTCTTTCGTGTCTCTCGGTCCCCTCTGCCCGCCATGTCGGAACACGCGTCACCAGGAGACTCAATCGACCCGATGGAAATGGCCACAGGAAAGTAGGGCGTCGGGACCAAAAGGCCGCTGCAAGGGTACCACTAGGAGAGGACCAGCCTGAAAGGAAAATAAGCCAGCCAAAGGCCCGATAGCCGTCCCGTGCGCCGGACCCAACCCAGGCCAGACTCCCCTGCCAGATGTCTCAGTCTAAGGCAGAATCGAAACCGAAACTTAAGAGGGGGACCCACAAGTCCAATCCCCCTGCCGCTGTTGTTCAACTCCGAGACGGCCAGAGAGCCTCACCCAGTCCCGGGCGCACCTCAAGGGCGGACCCCGAAAGTTCGAATCGCCGTATCTTCAGCGCCCCGGGTCCAAATCAAATTCCAAAAATCCCAGGAAGATCAGCCCAGCGTCCTCTACATAAATCCTCGTGAAGAATCAGGATATGTTCAGGATATCATGCCGGGAGTGGCGGGGGTCCGGAGAGCGCTGTGCTCACGCGGCCATCACGGATGCCCGCCAAGCTCCTCCCCCGCTTTACGATTGATTGATTGATTGATTGAGTGCACCCTGAAGTTTAGTGATCTGAAAGATAGTATAAAATTAGTAATTGCAGAGTACATAAAACTGCACAACCGTTATTCTCTGTTTCGCCAATGCGCACTCAGGCTGCCGCACCCATCCACTCCCACTGATCGGAGGTATATGTGCGCTCTTGTGCTCCCAGGCTGCTGCACACTATCCACTCCCACCGCCCAGAGGTGACTGCGGCTGCTGCGGAAAGAAGTCTCTCTGCTCACCTTCCGCCACCGGCGTGTGTGTAAGAGGATCCACCACGTGCCGAAGCAACTTTCTCAGGCGTTGAGGATGGCCACGCATCATCGCAGATTGTATGCGCGTTCAGGCTGTGAATCACAGCCTGTTAGATAAAAAGCAAGATAAGATTGTGCATATTGCGTCTATTAAAAGAGAGAGGAAGATAGAGCGAGAGAAAGAAAGAGTGAGCAGAAGACCAAGAGAAAGAGAGAAACAGTGAGAGAGAGGAAGAGAGAGAGAGAGAGAGGGAAAGAGTGTGAGAAAGAGGAACAGAGAAACAGAGGAAGAGAGAGAGAGAGAGAGAGAAAGAGAGAGAGAGAAAGAGGCAGTGTAAGAGAGAGAGAGAAAGAGTGTGAAGGTGAGAAAAGAAGAGATGAGGAGGGACACTAAGTGCCCACATTGTGTACAAAACCGTCACAGCTCACCTTTACGCCACCGCTCTCTCTCCAACCACGTGCTGGGACCTAGTATAACTCTCCAGCGCTCACATCTGAAAGATAGTTCAGAATTAGTAATGGCAGAGTATATACGACTGTGTACGCCTAAATCGCTGTGCCCTCTTTCTGCATCCAGACTGCTGTACCCCATCCAGTCCTGCTGCCCAGAAGTATCTGCCCGACGCTGTGCACCCAGGCCTCACTGCTCACCTTTTCACGGACAGGGCACCCTCCACATCATGCAGCTCCGTTCTGCAAGCTAACAGGTC
This sequence comes from Lissotriton helveticus, assembly GCF_964261635.1. NCBI lineage: Eukaryota > Metazoa > Chordata > Amphibia > Caudata > Salamandridae > Lissotriton > Lissotriton helveticus. The sequence goes on from NC_136061.1 coordinate 1,315,914,658, forward strand.
TCACATTTGGTACTGAGTCTTGATATCACAATGGCAGAGGACATACTAGTGCACCTATAATCATTGCAGGTTGTACACCCGCTCAGTGCTTGCGGTGCTACTAACTCAGTGACAAGTGAGACTATGCACTTGGCGCTAGGCCCTGCTGTTGGGCTCAGGCCTACAATGCGATGCAGCAGAGCACACAAAACATGAGGTGTCCAGACCACTAAGACGGGCCATCACCATGGCGGTGTAACTGTGCCGGCCGCAGTGCATGCGGTGTGAGCAACTCTAAAATGGTGTAGAGCACGTGCGCCCGGTCTTTTTTATTAGTAGGGTCACGTGTCCTGTGACGCCAGAGCTGGATGGGTGTGGTGTGGGTCTATAACATTAAACAAAGTATTCTTGGTGCACTTGTTTAAACAATTAAATCCTTTTTTTGAAGACTGTGCTACTCCACCTGTTGCACTGTGTCTGGCAGTGCCGAAAATCAAATAAAAAACTGTGTGGGTTGGGAACACCCTTCCCTTAGGTGTGTGCACTTTAATCTTGAAACCAAAAAGTTTCTATTCTTCTTTTCATCCAAAATTACTTATTCTTAAATATCCAAACGATTGATTCATTATTATCTGTTAATTTCTTTTATCAACAATGCTTTATTGTTCATTGTGAGGTGCTTTTCCTGGCACCGATGTAGTTCAAATTATGAAAATCAACAATCCTTAACTAGCACAATGCATTTCGGGTCAAAAGAGATCCTTCCTCAGGGGTCTGCAAACAAATACATGAAAAGCACAGATCAGTATCATCAAATAAAGTTCAATACTCTAATCATTCAACAAACAATAATGTGAATAACAGTGAATATCATCGTGATGGTTCAAATTGAAATTGGAATAACAAACGTTACAGTTTTTGTGGGTGTATAACAGCCATGAGGGAGTGGCTGTGGCAAAGTGGCATTCTAACAACTAGACCTGTGACCAATAGAACACTACAATGAAAATCTGGGCCATGTAGCGTTGTCCTTCTCTGTAAGCGTAAGCGGAGTGGGCTGGCCTGGCGTATGCCAGTCCAGCGTGAGGCTGTGGTGAATGACTGCGGAACTATGGGCGTGGCTCCATCATGAGCTCTATGAGGAATCAACTGATGCGGTGTCAGTGTTGGAGTGCTGCCGTCACCTGGGTTGCAAAAGTCAAAGTGTCACAACATGGCCAAAATAGAAGGTACGGGGAATCACTGACCCTACATTCATCCATAGTTACATAGAAGAAAGATGGTGGACATAAGACATCTGTGTGGATATGAACGTTCATTGCACATTCAGTGGAGTGTTGTAGCTGTAGCAATACAGAGAATGGAAAGTTGAAGTTTCTGTTCATGGAGGGCAGCCAATTAGAGACAACCTCGTTGTTGGAGTTAGGCTGCGCCAACATATGTACTTATACAATCACTCCGCCAATCCCCACGCACTTATAAATTCACTATACACTCTCCTTGCAGTACTCTAATGATCCAGCCTCTACGTACGAACTTGTACAATGACCGAGGCAAAATTACATAACTAAAGTTTTCCCCCACTGTCAAAGGTAAGCTTGTTGCATTAGCTGTCCAGAGCACTATGTAATGTGGTCGGGCCCAGGGGCAGCATGTTGCATACATAATGAACACACGGACACAGATAGATAGGGGAACTGGGTACGGGTACATGCGCTTGACTCCTTTTTATTACCAGGGTCACCTGTCCAGTGACGTCTGTGGTGGATGCGTGTGGGGTGATTGTAAGCCAACCCTCCGGGAATGGGTGGTGCTAGCAACAAGTACAACAGTAATCATTGGATCAGACTCAGAGATTTAAACATAAAGGGTAAATGATTTGTGCTGCACTAAGGTACGGGCACCAGATGTGAAATAATACAGAAAAGATTCTATCGTAAAGGGTTCATGACTTGTGGTACACTGAGGTAGGACAGCAGATTTGAAATTATACACAAAATATTGTATCATAAAGGATCCATGAGTTGTGCTGCACTGAGATAGGGGCATCAGAAGCATTTAGCGTCTACGCAGCCAGCGATGATGCATGGTGCGGGCGAGCCACACTGTAAGCAATGCCTGTTGCCTACTGGACTGCGCTATCTGCAATCGCATGTGAATTGTGAGCCTTGCTATCGGTAGTGTACATCGAAGGCAGTAGTCAGCACAGATATCGAGGAATGTTTTTAGTCACTTCCTCTTGACATAGTTCGAGGACATAGAGTACAATTCTCTCTGTAATAAATAAATCATGTCTCAATTTAAATTGTGAGCTCTGCTGACCACAGTGTAGGTGTATGGAACAAAAGATGAAACATTTATGGAATACACTGAGGAAATCTTGGCTCTTCTGAGTAAGTTGTAAAGTACGGTATTCTGAAGCTAGAATCTGAACTGGTCGTTCATCATATCGTCCACCTTTTCCAGTAGGGAACAGCTGTGGTAAACAACGAGCTTCCAAAATTGTTTCCCACACACTCATGGGAGTTCCTTTTTCTTTTTTCATCTGGAACAATTTAATAGTATCTCCTAACAGTTCTTTTGAATGTAGAGGGTGTATAGTATCATGTTCATAAATTTCTTCTTTTCTTGAATTGTCCACTTTTTCTATTTGTCCACTTGAAATATGTGTTTCATCTTCTAGAGTCATTTCTTTTTCTTCTACATTTACATTTTGTATAGTAAATTTTGTTTTGCACCAGATATAATGTAGCCTTTTGGACTTTCGTGACATGAACTAACTCTTGCCATATTTTCCAACTCTTCGTGGGTACACCATTAACAAGAATGACTACAGGTTCAGTATCCTCTCTTTCTACACCAACAGTTTCAACATTTTTCTTAAAATCTGAAGGTAATTACACAATCTTCCTTTTAAACCACTTTGTAGATCTGTTGGAGGCAGCTTACCTGTTTTAGGCTGCATACGAATTTTAGCCTGAAAAGGGTGCACAGATTGTATAAGGATGGCCTCATATGTATTTAAATCTGTAAGTTTAGGAGGTATAGCAACTAATTCTGTAGTAGGGGATCTCTGTGTATAGTCATAATCTAGTGAATAGTCCCGCCCATGTGCGTGGACCCCGGAACAATGAAAAATAATCTCTTAACGTGTTGAAAAATGCAGAACTGCACAGACACTTAAGAGAGAATTAAAGACAGATAATGCAGCCTATATCTACAGGCTACACTGTCCAGTACTTCAACTAGAAATTCCACCAAAAATCCACAAACAGCAAAGCCTGTCCAGATTTTCCCTTGCTTTAACAGCAAAACCCCTCTGGAATGATAGAGAGGAAGACATGGACAGACAAGCCCCATAGGCTGCCATTATGTGGCTCAGAACAGGATACTGTGCCTTTAAGAGAACTTTCCAGAACTTCACAGTATCCCAGAATGTACTGCAGGTCCCTTTTACTTTCAGTTCTTTTTTCCGGCTCCTGCAAGCAGGACCCTGGAGCATTGAGCTCTCCCTTTTCAAGGGTTTATTGGTGATATTTTTCACTTTTTCAAAGTTATTTGAGTGCTTTTCTTGAAGTACTTTGCTGTTTCTTCCTGTTTGTCTTTGGGTGCACTCTTAATTGTCAAATATGCCTGCATTATTCGACAAATGCCCTGAGTGTTCCAGGAAGAAGGTCAAGTCTGACCCACACGAGGTGTGTATCATCTGCCTTCCTTCATCCCATGTCCCAGAGGAGTGTGACATCTGCCAGGGTTTCTCTAGCAGGACCCTGAAGGATAGGATAATCAGGCTTCAGGGCCTTGAAGACAGAAGACGGAAGGCACAAGGTGGGTCTGGAGGGGCTTCATTTGCCCATGCTGAGGCCTCTGGGGGGCTCCCCAGGGGCAGGAAGACCAGCAAACGTCCCCATTCTCCGTCGGCGTCGATTGCACCGACCACGACGTCGAGGGGGATGACTGCAGTCTGTTCCCTGTCTCCCCAGGGCTCTGGGTCGAGGCAACGTCGACGTTCGGCATCGAGGGACCTGAACAGGCCGCCGTCGAAGTCTCCAGTGACGATTTCGTCGTCGTCGAGTATTCGACGTCGAGAAGCCCGGCGTCAGCGCTCGCCGTCCGCGAACAGGAGAAGGTCATCGTCGAGGGGATCCTTGACGTCGAGGAGAAGGTCGCCGTCGAGGCGCAGGTCGCCGTCGAGGCGTAGGAGGTCGCCGTCGAGGCGTAGGAGGTCGCCGTCAATGCGTAGACGGTCGACGTCGAGGCATAGACGGTCGATGTCGAGGCGAAGAAGGTCACCGTCGAGGCGAAGGCATTCGCCGTCGAGGGATCGGCACTTGCCGTCGAAGAGGCGAAGCTCGCCGCCGAGGGGCCGACGCTCGCCGTCTGGTCGCCATTCTTCGACGCCGGGAAGGCGCGGAAGGAGTTCTAGTGCTAGGAGTCAGTCTGGCAGGCGTCAAGTGCCTATGGAAGACTCTCCAAGTCCCAGCCTAGTAAGGAGGGCGGTTCACCGGGCTCGGTGTACTCTGTTGTGTATACCCCTGCTAGGCCGAAGACAGTTACTCCGCCTCCTCCGTTACCGAGAGGACTTCCTTCGCGGGCTCCCACCCCGCCTCCACTTCCGCCTCCTCCGCAGCCTCAACCGCAACCCCAGTTGCCGGCTGACAAGCCTCCTCCGATCCCTCCGAGGAACGGTTCGTTGCCACGTTTTCCTACTCCTCCTAAGGGGGCTGAGGGCTCCATCCAAGCCAAAGTCTCCCGTCCCGGTGGAACCAGCGGGGCGACCGAAGCCAAGGAAGTCGCGATCCCGCTCCGGACGAAGAGGGAGGTGGCGCAGTCGTCACAGATCCTCTACGAGGTCGCGACGGCGCCACAGGAGGCGCGGTTCACGGTCCCGAACGGACTCTTCCGGAACCAGGTCCTTCTCCCCGACCTTATCAGACTCCCTGGGGACGAGAGTGTCTCCCGTGGATGACATCAGCACGTTCCAGGACGTTCTCTTGAGGGGTGCTGCAAAATTGGGAATCACGGTGACGGCTCCTACACCTAGACATCCGTGATTTTTGAAACACTTCACAAGAAGCATTTGTCTCGCCCTCTACTACCGCTCGTGCCAGGATTGGTAGAGCCAGCGGAGGAGCTGTTCCTTACGCCTGCAACGACGAAAGCCGCTCCGTCCCGTCTTCTTAAGAAGTACAGGGCTCCGGATTCCGACCCGGCTTTTCTGAGGATTGACGCTGTTCCGGATTCCGTTATAGTGACGGCGGCCAGAAAACAGCACTCTACGTCTCCGTCTTCTACCGTGCCTCCGGATAAGGAGAGCCGATGGATCGACTCAAATGGCAGGAAGGCCTGTGGGACGGCCTCTACGTCCATGAAGGCCGCTAGCGATGCGGCTCTGCTAGGGCATTATGATCGTGCCCTGTGGGAATCCCTCCAGCAGTTCGCGGAACTCCTGCCACGAGATAGGAGGGAGGACTTCCTGGAGATCCAGAAGGAAGGGATGCTGGTCTCGAACCAGGTCATCAGCGCGGCCGCTGATGGCTCTCTTTTGGCGGCCCATGGGTATTGTCATGGGATCAACCAGCGACGCCATGCCTGGCTCAGGCTCACATCACTCAAGCCGGAGGCCCAGCAGCGAGTGGCTAATCTGCCCTTCTCGGGGGGGACCCTGTTTGGGAAACATGCAGATGATCAGATGGCCCGCATGAAGGCGGAGGCCGAGACTCTGACGGCTGTGGGCTTGGAGAAGCCCAAAGAAAAGAAAGCCTACCGCCCGTTCCAGAGACGGTTTGGGGCGCAGGGCAGAGGGCGAGGACAGGCTTCGGGACAGCAGCAGCAACAACAGCAGCAGTTCCGGAGGCCCTTCCAGAAGCGCCAGAAGGGTAGAGAAGGTCAGCAGTCCTCTACAGCGAACAAGGGCGCGGCCGGGTCTCGACCCTGAGCTGTTACTTCCCCTACATCCGTTACCCGCTCCGGTGGGGGGAAGCGTTCGATTATTTCTGGCAGGGTGGAGAAAAATTACTCCGGACAAGTGGGTGCTGAATATTGTTTGCAATGGATACATTCTTCGGTTCACCAGCCCGCCTCCATCAATTCCTCCGGTCAGCTCGTAGTTTCAGCTGCGCGAGCTCCAGGCGGAGGCCGATATCCTGTTAAGGAAAAGGGCGATAGAAGACGTACCTCTGTCTCAAAGAGGAAGAGGTCTGTACTCCTCGTTCTTCCTGGTTCGCAAAAAGGACAAGAACGAGTTCAGGCCCATTCTGGATTTGCGACAAGCAAACAAGTGGATTCGCAGAGAGAAGTTTTGCATGCTGTCGTTGCATCAGATTTATCCTCAGCTGCAACGGGGAGACTGGCTGTGTGCCATAGACCTACAGGATGCATACTTCCATGTGCCCATTGCACACAAACACAGGAAGTTCCTGCAATTCCAAGTCGCGCCAATCATGTCCAAGTCTGTCCCGACGCCAGTCCAGTGCATCCAGTACTTGGGAGCCTCCATCAATACGCTGTCAGCAAGCGTGTCTCCTTCGGAGGAGCGACGATTATCACTCCTTCGGAAGGCTCAGGCTCTTATGACCACTCCATCTACAACAGTGAGGACGGTGTCTTCTCTACTGGGATCCATGGCCTCTTGTATCTTCCTCACGCCACACGCACGGCTGCACATGAGACCATTGCAGGAGTGCTTGGAGGATCAGTGAGATCAGAGGAAAGGGTCTTGGGACGACAGGATAAGACAGTCTCTACATGCTCTTCAGTCTCTGAAGTGGTGGTGTTCGGCGGAGAATCTCCTGAGAGGAGTTCCCACCACAAGGACATTCCCACGCAGACTATCGTGACGGATGCGTCTCTCCACGGCTGGGGGGCGCACTCCGGAGACTTACAGATTCAAGGGACGTGGTCCCCAGCGGAGTCCACGTACCACATCAATTTCCTGGAACTCAGAGCTGTGCACTTGGCACGGAAGGCCTTTCATCCGTCCTTCCGGACCAACTCTCTGCTTGTTCAGACGGACAATACGACCACAATGTATTACCTCAACAAGCAGGGGGGTCGAGATCGTGCATTCTGTCGCAGGAGGTGCAGGCGATCTGGCACTGGCTTCTGGCCAGAGGACTGACGATCACGGCTACCCATCTACCAGGTGTGCAGAATGTTCAGGCAGACGCACTGAGCAGACTGATTCAGGAAAACCACGAATGGGTCATAAACGACGAAGTACTAGGAGAAGTCTTCGCAAGGTGGGGGGCTCCAGACGTAGATCTGTTTGCCACTGCCGAAAACAGCAAATGCCGAGACTTCGCCTCCAGGTACTACCAGCCGGGGACGCTGGGGAATGCGTTATGGATCAACTGGTCGAACAGCTTCCTGTACGCTTTTCCACCCATTCCCCTGATTCCGACGGTGCTCATCAAGCTGTCCCAGTCCAGGGCGCGGATGATGATTGCCCCGGAATGGCCCAGACAGTGGTGGTTCACGGACCTTCTTCACCGGTCTCTCCTTCCTCACATACGGCGGCCGTGCAGGCCGGACCTTCTCACGAAGTTCGGGGGGCAGATGTTGCACCCCAACCTCTCGTCTTTGAGTTTGGCGGCATGGCTCCTGAGATAGTGCAATATGGCCATCTGGACATACTGAAGGAGGCTAAGCGACCTTCCACTAGGAATTCTTATGCTTACAAGTGGGAGAGGTTTTGCATCTGGTGCAAGTCCAAGAACTATGACCCCACGACATGTAAATGTAAATGTAAATGTAAATGTAGTTTACTTGTAAAGCGCACAGCTGCCCCAGCAACGGGGCGTCCCGGCGCTGTATAACTCTGGGGAACCCGTCCTGGCTTTCCCTGTGGGATGGTCCCTGCTGGGAGTCCCCAAGGTGGAGCCAGGCATCCCCGGAATTGGTGGGGCCGTTGTGGAGATTAGGCAAGCTAATGCCCAGAGTTGCCGAGTGTGATCCCTGATTAGAGTAAGCACCGAAGCGAGAATTATTGAGTCCGCTGACCAAGGTCCACGACCCTGCCGCGTCGGGAATTGAACCCTGGTCCCGGGCCGACTTCTGCTCTCGGGTCTGCCGCCTCTAACCAGTGAGCCACACTACTGTCATCCTTCCATATCTTCTACATCTGGCGCAGTCTGGCCTTAATGTCCATTCCATTAAGGTTCATCTGGCTGCATTGACTGCCTACAGGAAATGCCCTTCACAGACTTCCTTCTTTCAGATCCCTGTGGTCAAAGATTTTTTGTAAGGCTTAAAGAAAGTGTTCCCTCCTGTCCGGCTTGCTTCGCCTTCATGGGAATTGAATGTGGTGCTGTCCAGATTGATGAAGGAGCCTTTTGAACCTATTCATAAGGCTTCGTTGCATCACCTGTCCTGGAAGGCGGCATTCCTCGTGGCCATTACATCGGCCCGCAGGGTGAGTGAAATTCAGGCGTTGTGTTGCCAAGAACCTTATACTGTATTTCATGCTTCTAAGGTTGTTATGCATACTTACCCTAAATTTCTTCCTAAAGTTATATCTGACTTTCTTGTTAACCAGACCATAACTTTACCTACGTTTTTTCAGAATCCTTCCTCTCCAGCGGAAAGGTCCCTGCATTCCCTGGATGTCAGGAGGGTGTTGAAATTTTATCTGGATAAAACCAAGGATATTCGTAGGTCAGACCAATTGTTTATCAATTATGGATCAGTCAGGACAGGTCTTGCTACCTCTAAACAGTCCATTTCTAGGTGGATTGTGTCCTGTATACAGTTGTGTTACCAAAAAGCTGGTAAGACCTTAGGGGGTAAACCTAAGGCTCATTCCACCAGGGGCAAAGCTGCCACGACTGCTTTGCTCCGTAATGTTCCAATTGCAGAAATCTGCAAGGCGGCCACTTGGAAGTCGGTCCATACCTTTTCTAAGCATTACTGCCTGGACACTGATGCCAGGGCAGATGCTCAGGTTGGGCAGGCTTCGCTGCGAAATCTGTTCGCACAGTAGTGGTGTTGTTTTCTCTTCTCTCCACCGCTGCTTTGGTGTGGGGATGGGCTTGCCATTCTATTCACTAGATTATGACTATACACAGAGATCCCCTACTACATAAGGAGTAGTTTCTGTCCTGTAACTCCAGTTCTGTAGTAGGGGTATCTCTGTTATAGTCATAAGCGCCCGCCCTCCTCCCCGGTGGAGAGAGATATTCATGTACGGAATGCTACAGGTCTGGCGTGTTACGCCTTCAAAAAGAACTGAAAGTCAAAGGGACCTGCAGTGCATTCTGGGATACTGTGAAGTTCTGGAAAGTTCTCTTAAAGGCACAGTATCCTGTTCTGAGCCACATAATGGCAGCCTATGGGGCTTGTCTGTCCATGTCTTCCTCTCTATCATTCCAGAGGGGTTTTGCTGTTAAAGCAAGGGAAAATCTGGACAGGCTTTGCTGTTTGTGGATTTTTGGTGGAATTTTTAGTTGAAGTACTGGACAATGTAGCCTGTGGATATAGGCTGCATTATCTGTCTTTAATTCTCTCTTAAGTGTCTGTACAGTTCTGCATTTTTCGACACCTTAAGAGATTATTTTTGATTGCTCCGGGGTCCACGCACATGGGTGGGACTATTCACTAGATTATGACTATAACAGAGATACCCCTACTACAGAACTGGAGTTACAGGACAGAAACTACTCCTTCTTAGTCGTTATGAATAGCTCTAGCTGGCATTTTGTTTTCTTCTAATTTATTGTAACAATATTTACAAATACATTGTACAGTACGTAACTCAAAATGACCTTCCACAAACAGATAAGCAGCAAATTCTTTCTATTTATCATTGTTTTCCTTTTCACTTTTATCATTGTTTTCCTTTTCACTTTTTAAAAACACATCTACATTCCTAGTTTGAATTTTATAATGAGTACATTGAGAACAAATACAAACATAGTTGTGATTTTCACCAGAAACTACTTTAAACTTTATTCCTTTTTCAAACTTCACATCAGTACTATCTTCCATGTCTTCTTCAACACGTACACTTATCAAACTCTTATTTTCTGTACACTCCTCTTGACTAGCAAAGAAACGTAACTCTATATCATCACAAACTTGTTTTACATCCAATACTGAGCCATGTAAAAGAGCTGTACTAGTTTCATTTAGACATAATGCAGGGGTTTTCACGTAGTATAATTTTCTAACTAACTTTTGCATTTCGGAATGATGTGCTGCTAACATTGTTAAATGATGAAAACGACTTTGACACACTTTCCTACTAAGACAAACCAGAGAATGACCTAGCAACCCTGTATATTTCCTCTCTTTGGAAGGATCTAGTTCTTGTAATATCTTAATCTTCTGTTTAACAGTATTTTTTCTATATAGTCTTAGGAAATTTAGTAAATTATCAATAAATTGTTGACGTATACTACAAATACTACTACAATCCCATGTAAACACTGGATCCTGGGTACGTCTCCCTTGAAGTTCTTCAGCTATTACTTGTTCAACATTTCTAGGAACTATCTTTTCTTTTTCAATTGGAGAGACATTTTTCACTTCATAAGAACGACCACAGGTTTCAACTGCATGCAATAATCTATTTTGTTGAAAATAAAAAATATTGTATCATAAAGGATCCATGAGGTGTGCAGCACTGAGTTAGTGGTCCTGAAGCACTCAGTGTGTGTGCTCCCTGCGAGGATGTTATAATTGATATCAAAACAGTTCTTGAAACAAGGATACTAAAAGGATATTTTGTAGGTTTTAGGGACGTTGTAGTTAGTTGCCTAATCCACTCTGTAATTACTGACTGAAAATTAAATTTTAATTGTGAGCCCTGATGACTACTGTGTAGACAGGAGGCTGCGGTGAGCAAGGGCGCACAGCCACGTGGCATTGAGTAGAGTTGCACAGTATTGGCAATTCAGCGTGTGTGCAACCAGCGATGATAAGTGGTGCACTGAGTTAGTGGCACCTGAAGCAACTAGCGTATGGGCACCCTGCGATGATGCGTGATCCAGACGGGCCGCACTGGGAGCAATGTTTTTTGGCTATTGAATTCCGCCTCAATAAAGCCATGTGGCGATGACTTCTGGTGCACTGAATTAGTAGTACCTTTGGCGCCCAGCATGTACATACCCTGCGATGTTTTGTGGTCCGGGGGGGCCGCACTGGGAGCAATAACTTTTTTCTAATGAATTCTGCCTTAATAAGGCCACATTGTGATGACTTACGGTGCAGTGAGTTAGTGGCATCTGAAGCACTCAGCGTGTGTGCACCCTACGAGGATGCATAGTCCGGGGGGGCTGCACTTGGAGCAATGTGTCTTGCGTACTGGACTGCGTCATCTGCAATCGCTACTCCATCTGAATTGTGAGGCCTGCTGTACGCAGTGTAGATGGAAGCCAATAGTTCGTACAGACATAAGTTTGCAGTGCTGTGCACGCAGGGGGCCTGTGTCGAGGAGGCCCGCTGTCATGGCGGCGGCCACGTGACAGGGTGAGGCCTGCGGCTCTGGCAGACTTGTTGGCCTTCACACATGTGAACCATGCCCAGAGCCCCGGCGTATTTATTCATACTCCTACGTTGGAGTGGCGTACGTTGGACCAGCTCACTGCACTTCCGCTTCCAGGGGGGACAGCACAGCTACTTGACCGAGATCTTCCCCACTGCCTGAGGTAACATGGTTGGGTCTATTGTCCACAACACTACAAGCACCAGCAGTATATGTACACATAGAGAGGTCTGTGCTCTGCATAGTGAGGTCTGTCCAGCACATCACCGCTACACTTGGTATTGTTTGCATTATTGTTATTGATGGGCGAGTTGTGTCCTTCACACATACTTGTTTGCCATATCTGCCAATATTCAAGTATTGTGTGGCTGAGGGACCATGCCGTTTTTGGAAGGTGTGCTGTCCTGTTCTGCGCTGCCTTGGTGGTAGTAGGGAAGGGGGTGGTCCGGGGGGGACGTCCTGAGCCTGGCGGCAGTGGGTGTTGTGGCCTTCATGGGTGTCTGTGCTGCATGATCAGTAACTCTATGACATATGTTGGTCTTCAGATGTGATTCTGGGCTGGGCTCCCTTTCACCTTGTAGGCAGTAAAAGGCAAATGTTAGATTCCTACTGCTGCCTGTTTTTGGATTGCACCCCAGATTTGGCTGCTCGTTGAAAATATTGGGAAGTGGTGTTTTTGTGTTATTTTTGCATTGGAACGTCTCCTCTGCATATTATTACCGTTAGTTGTTGCTCTCTTTTGTGGCCAATTTTTTTTTTGTGGAAGCTATTGCTGGAAAACTGGCGATATTGGCTGTTTTCACTAGGTTGAGAATGGAGTGATAATTTAAAATCACTGAAAAAACTGTAGGTTTAAAGAAGATCATAATTAGAATTTAGCGTTTAAAAAGCCACTGAAATTCACTGAAAAACCCATAGGTTTCAGGGACGTTATAGTTACAAATTGGCATTTGAAAAAACCTTTGAAATTCACTGAAAAAACCATAGGTTTCAGGGACGTTATAGTTAGTTGGACATTTCACTCATACAAACTCATAGAAATTCCGCCGTTATAGTTAGTTGAGCTAACCATTACTCGCGCCCCTACAATGCACTGCTGATGACATCACATATTACATCATTCATGACATGGCCAGTGACATCACTGATGACTTCTCAAATGACATCACTGATGACATCATCCACGTGAAAATCTGATGCACCTCCTCATACCATAATAAAACCTTTGATACACCCATTCTAAAATACAGACTTCCATTTTTGAAAGAATAGAGACACCAGTACCAGTTACTACGTATGCATTCATGGATTCCTAGGTCTACACACACACCATCTCATTCATCCATACAGTTGCTCATATATGCGGTGACTCATCAATACAACACTATAATCGGCACTCATACACCTGTACAAACACTCACACACCACCAATCATCCAGAGGTACTCAAATACCTAGTCAGTCATGCAAAGAAACAATCCCAATTCTATTTAATCACCTATACAGTTATACACACACAACCTCACTTATTCATACAGATACTAACATATACTTACTCTCTTATACAATCACTGATAAAAGTACACATTGATCAAATACAGGCACTCTCACAATCACTGGCTCTCATGTATAGTCATTTATATACTCCAACTCTCACATGCACTGTGTTTTACATATGTAGTTACTTGGACACGTAGCACTCAGATATGCATTCACTCACCAACACACCAATACCCACACTCACCCACTCATACAGGTGTTTCCACATGCACTCTTGAACCCATACACCCAGTGAATGAAGCACTCTCATATCTATGCACAGAGGCACACACCCCGCATCCACCCACACATACACGCAGGGACCCATACAAATACTCACGCAACCAATCAATAATCCATATAGACAGTCATGTAGCTATTCACCAACCAATGCAGCAGCTTACACAGCAATAGATAGACTGATACAGACCTTCACACAGTTTAGTCACTAACCCATGCATTCACTAAGATACATTTAATCACTTGTACAGTCAGTCACGCACCTACTAAATCTTCCATCCAGACACTTATACACCCACTCATTCTTCAATACATCTTGGCATATATATATAAAACATATTTAAACTTTAGAGAAACACACAGTCACTGGGTGAGGTCATCAGTGATGTCACTGACCATGTCATGAATGATGTAATATGTGATGTCATCAGCAGTGCATTGTGGGGCCGCAAGATATAGTTAGCTCAACTAACTATATCGGCAGAATTTCTATGGTTTTGTATGAGTGAAATGTCCAACTAACTATAACGTCCCTGAAACCTGTGGGGTTTTCACTGAATTTCTAAGGTTTTATAAATGCTAATCCCTAACTATAACATCCCTGAAACCTCTTGTTTTTTTCAGTGTATGTGTATATGGAAGCGCTAGTGTGCGTGAGAAGTTCAAAAAGCTTGAAAAACTTATGAGGCGTGAACAGTCGAAATGGTGGGAGCACCGCTCCCTGAGCCGCTATCTGGAGGTCAATAGAATACCTAGGGGGCTGCGAGTTATGTTAGCCCCCAGCTACGAAGATCCTGACCCAGATATGCTCAGGGAGTGGGCGGAGTGTAGCCTTGACTCCTCCCGTCGGCATGTGCAAATATTGGTACGATATGCGGATAGTGACCGTGTGAAGACTCAAGCAATGATTGAGGAATTGAATGCAGAGATTGAAGCCATGTGCACTGAGGAAATTGCGGAATGCACCAAGCTAAGGAGTGAAATGATGGCAAGGTTACAGAAAGAGGAGGAGATGATTAGAAAAAGGAAAACATACAAGTTTCAACGCGACAAGACTGATTATGCTGAGGGGCGAATTTTCACGTTCGCGAAAAAATATGACGCTATAAAAGCCAGTACAGCGTTTAAGGCTGTCCACCCATCGCAACCGTCTATTTCCAAAGCCATGCCTGGCTTGGTCCAACAGGAAGATACGTCTGAATCCAATCTCAGCTCTAGTGTGGAAAGTGACATGGACTCCAATACTTCACTGGTGGAACCCCGGCTGGGGTTTACCCGGTTCTCGCTGGCCCAAGAGGTGGAGTGTCTACGCAAGGACAGACGCGAGATTCTTCGCCCCAGGGTATCAGCGCAACAAAAATCAAAAGCCGCAATGCCAACCGCTACGAGCGCCGAAAAGCCAACTCAAGGAAAAAGTCAACAAAAAAAGAAGAATTTCAACAGGCGGTGGAACAAGAAGTGAGCAACTCATCGGCAATATCAGGTACTGCTCTTTCTGTTTTAAATCTTACCAACACCAAATTCACAGCATCTGAACTGCGTATCCTATCGATGGGACTGTCTTATTGTCCTCCTAGTGACTTCAACTATGCCAATATTAGGATCGATTTATTCAAATTTGTCCGTAAATTGAAGCTACAAAAACATTTTGCTGGGAGTAAGACACGGGCAATTGGGGTGCGAGCAGAAATAGACAACCAAGGGCTATTGGTGCGCGATGCCCCGTTGCTACATGACATGGAATCCCTCAGATGCGAACAATCGATTTCACAGAGCGCACCTGAACAGCCAAACACCAATCTAGGGCGACTCACCAACTTCAAGTAACGTACCACCTAAACGCCGGTTATGTTATATGACAATATAGAAATATTCCATGAGGCAGCTTTTAAAGAAATCAAGATGCTATACACCAAAATGCTTAAAACTAAGCAACACAAATACCAGCAGAACGACCAATACACTAAACTGGTTAAAAAGATCCAGCAAGATGACAATATCATTGTCAGGCAGTCGGATAAAGGGGGCAATATTGTGTTATGGCCCAGACAACTCTATCTGGAAGAAGCCCTCTCTCAATTGAATAACTCTGACTGCTATAGACATTGCGATGTGGGGGTGGTAAGAAAAGCCCAGACAGACTTCTACTCCTTGCTAATGGGGTGGCTGTCCTATGGTCTTATTAGCATGGATGAACTGAAGTTCTTAAAAAATGACCACCCCATCACGCCTGTTCTGTATCGGATCCCAAAAATTCATAAGGATCCAGCGAAACCCCCTGGTAGACCTATCATTGCAGAATGCGGGGGTTTACTGGAGAATACATCAATTTATGTGGACTCATTTTTACAAGAGCACGTGCAAAACTTACCATCATTTGTCCAAGACTCCAGTGACTTCCTCTGCAAAGTTAAGGATATCCAGTGGGATCCAAACTGGTGGCTAATAACTTTAGATGTAACATCATTGTACACCAGTATTGTGCACCGGGATGGAATTAGAGATCTTGAATTGTATTTGGGACAAAGACCTATTATCATGTCAGAACACAACAGGATGATCTTGTCTATTTCTGTTTGAACCATAATTTTTATATGTTCAATAACCAGTATTATCAGCAGGTCAGGGGGGTAGCCATGGGGGCCTGTTTCTCTCCCAGTTATGCCTGTTTGCATATGGGCTACTGGGAGAGACAGGTCCTCTATGGTGAGCACGCTGACATTGCTGCAAGTTCTATTGTTCAGTGGTATCGTTACTGTTGGACCCGGCCTCGTGGCGTGGTCCTAACCCTCCCGCCGGGCGGGCCCCGGACGACATCGGCCCTCCATCCAGCCCGGGTCAGCCTCGGGCACACACCTGCACGTCCTCCAAACCCCCAGATCCGCCACCCGGCGGCCCACAACCACTGACACGACACCCGCAGGCCGCCCCAACATTACCGGTCCGGTGCCCACCCCGGACCCTCATTCCAGGCCCGACGCCATCTTGGGCCCATCACGTCACAGACACGTGGTCCCGGACCAGCCGCGGCCACGGCCCCAGCGAGCCTGCCATCGAGGCACCAAGAACCCTCCGGGTGGTAGAGTGGCCACTCAACCAGAGACAAGGAGAGGGGAGTTTCGATGGCTCTCCAACCGTCCCCGGATGCCTGGTTTCGATCACCCTCCGGCCTCCCTGGGCTCCAGCTCCACCCCCCTGCTGGGTGTCTGGACACCATCATCCCGGCCCCTCTGACCCCCAGGCAAGAGGGTCCGGACATCAAAGGACTCCAGACCTATATCTGGGCCAGCCCCGGAGTAGGACGGCAGTTGTATCCCGGAGTCGAGAAGCCCTGCTGACGCTGTCGCGGCTGACCCTGAGACGAACTCCCCTTGCTGTTCTACCTGGAGCCTGCTGGCGCTGCCGCGGTCCACCTTCGCTGTAACCATCTTGGAGCCTGCTGGCGCTGCCGCGGTCCATCTTTGCTGTGATCTCCTTGGAGCCTGCTGGCGCTGCCGAGGTCCACACTCGCTGAACCATCTCGGAACCTGCTGGCGCTGCCGCGGTCCACACTCGCTGAACCATCTCGGAACCTGCTGGCGCTGCCGCGGTCCACACTCGCTGAACCATCTTGGAACCTGCTGGCGCTGCCGCGGTCCACACTCGCTGAACCATCTCGGAACCTGCTGACGCTGCCGCGGTCCACACGCGCTGAATCATCCTGGAGCCTGCTCGCGCTGCCGCGGTCCACACTCGCCGAACCATCCTAGAGCCTGCTGGCGCTGCCGCGGCCCAACCTTCCGGAACCCCCCAGCTCGAGGATTGAGAGCTGTGCGTAGGGTCCCATTGCAACCGACCATCTATAAGACTGTCCCGCTACCTGGCCCCTTGCTACGAGACTTTCCAGATCTCTGGATCTGCTGTATATATTGAAACGATACTTATTGCCCGATAAAGATTGAAAACTTTATCTACGTGTGGTGTATATTTGTAGTGGTGTGGTCACTCTGCTGTACGATTCTAGGAGAGGGCCCTCCCGTCGGAGGCCTCTCGACATCGCTCGGTCCCTTCTCTGAAGGAGGGGTAGACCTAGGGATGGTCAGTCAGACACCTTCTGCCTCCCCCGGGTTCGCCTTTCTAACAGTTACATTGACGATGTGTTTTTAATTTGGTGTGGCACACAAACACAAGCTGAACAGTTCATTGATACTCTCAACTGTAATCAATTTAACTTGGCGTTTACATCAGACATCAGCCAATCTCAGGTACACTTCCTTGACATCACCATTGAGATCAATAAGGGTAAACTACAGACCAAGCTGTATAGGAAGCCAACGGCAGGGAACACTGTGCTCCATGCCAGTAGCCATCACCCCGCCCATTTGATTCGGAGCATCCCCTACAGGGAGATGCTCCGAATCAGACGTCTGTGCAGTACTGACGCACAATGTAGCCAAGCTCAGGAAGCTAGCAAAATTAGATTTTTGGCTAGGGGCTACAAGACGGGGGAGATTGACAAGGCTATGCGTAAGGCAAATGCACTGCCCCCTGATCTGGCCCTTGAGCGCAAGCAAAAACCTAAATCCATAGAGGCACATGACAAACAATCCGTGAGACTGATCTGGGCTTACAATAAGCAACATGGCGCACTCAGAAAAATTGTTGTCAAACATTGGGATCTAATCCGATGTGACCCTATTATAGGAGGAAAAATGCCGGGCAAGCCATCAATCACCTTCAGGAAAGCATATTCTATGCAGGATGCCCTAGTTAAGTCTAGTCCGGAGGTGGTTACACGTAAAAACTGGATGGACAAAAGCAGGGGCTTCAGAAAATGCTCCAGCTGTAAGGCCTGCCTTCATGGGATCAACTAATCAGAATACACTATTCCCTTTTCAGCTACCCCGCGCAAGATTAATAAACAACTAACTTGCAAGAGCGAATACGTGGTGTATGTGCTGGAGTGTCCCTGTGGCCTGCGATATGTTGGTAGTACCAAGTTGCAGGTTCACAAGAGGATACTCCAGCACATACGAGCCATCAACACCAATGACTCCGCGTATCCGGTAGCTCGGCACTTTAAAGAGTGGCATAATAACAACAGTGCACTATTAAAATATTACGCCATAATGATTCTGTGGGCCCTCTGAGGAGAGGAGGGGACAGAGAGGGAACTTTGAGAATGTTAGAGACCAGGTACATCTTAGAGATGGACAGCAAGACACCAGGTGGTCTCAACTCAACAGAGGATTTTTACACTTGCCTTTGAACCACACTTCCCTTTCATAGTCTCTTTTAGCGCAGTTCAGGGACTTAAGTTCACGGACATACTATGTAGCTGGTTCCAGGATACTGTACATAGGGTTATTTAACTGTTTTAACATCATAGGCCCTATGCTTGAGGAGCAATGTGGACGCAGTAGTCAAACATCATAGCCTAGGATTAGGCTATGCAATAAGAGAAAAAAATACTAACAGTAAAGAAAACAAACTTATTTTATGTTTATCACTATGCACTATCACTTTGGTTGCAATATATTGAATGTTCCCCTGTAGGCTAGCAAAGTGATGATATTACCGTCTTTACAATAACATTGGAGGCTGCGATAACGTATTTAGACAGGTATTATCTCCTCCATGGCATAGTCACAGTAGTGTGTGCCAACTATCACACAATGTGCAATATTTGAATATGGACATCAGTGTTTTCCTTATCAGAAGTCTAAATTTATTTTAACTTTTGTACGGTCTTATCCTGGTTTTATATTGGTAAATTCTTTCCTGATATATAATTATAGACAACATTATAAAGTGAGTATTTTTTAAATGGATATTTTATCTTGTAAATATGCCTATTATGTGTTCTTAAACCCCATTTCTGGATATAACTGTTTACACTTTATTGTTTTTGCACATATACAGTGGCTAAACGAGGATTATCCCGCAATTTGAGTAGCCTTCCAGTATGTTTTTCATGTCTATGAACTTACTGCAGGAGCATGTGATTAATGCAACCAATCACGGTTTAATTATGTTTGCATTTGCACTTTAAATTTTGCCTTCCCTCCCCTTTGCGTCATGTGACCAAGGCCTCTGTGAAGGCCGAAACGTTATGCTGAGGTGGGCCTTCCACGTTATTGAATAAAAATACTGCTCACCTGCACCCTGGGTCTTCCTCTCTTCTTCTGCGCCGTTGGTATCCAGTATAAGGGCTCCTGGTGAGAGAATGTTGAGATCGTGTCTATATATATATATATATGCATATACACACACAGACACACCTACCACACTCCCACCACCTCCTCCTCCAGCTTCTGTTCAGCTTAACAATATGAGTGGCACTGTAAGTCGAACTTTATTGAAATGTGATCCCTAGGCATATTTGTTCACTCATTAAACTGCTGGATAAAATGGGGATTCTGATCGATACTTCTGCCTGTGGATTCCTCACCTTTTGAATACCCCCTGCGCCGGCATTCCACGGGAAATTCTTTCCTAGCTCTCCCCACGCCGACGAGGACGTCACAATGGACCGGCTCCGCACGCGGCATCGTGTGACGTCACAGGAGCCACAAAAGGACCTCGTCGGGGTGATGATGTCAATTCCCTTTTTTCCGCGCCGTCGACGCCAATGGATTTTCTGGGCTCTCCATTTTCATAGAGAGAAAACTTAGTATCCTTGTTTCTGTTTCTTTAGGAAATGGCTACTTCGAGGAAACATGTTTTAAACCGTGTAGGGAATGTGGCGGGCACATGTCCATCACAGACCCGCACGAAGATTGCCTTTGGTGCCTTTCCTCGGACCACGATGTCGAGGAGTGCAGAAGCTGTAGGAAAATTAACCCGAAAACGATCAAGGATCGGGAGGCCAAGTTATTTATGGCCAAAGCTAAAAAGGAGAAAAGAGGAAGGAAAAGGGCAAAGTCTTCGTCTTTGCACACGTCGAGATCGAAAAAACATAAGAGGTCCAAGAGGAGACACACTTCACGACATCGCTCTTCGAAGTCAAGAGTACCGACGTCGAAGACGAGGTGGAAGTCGAGGTCAGTGACTCCAGTTGAACGATCTCGAAGAAAGGATTATATTCCTCCTTCGCCTTCTCCTATTGCGATGCCGGTGTCATCTCCGAAGCCGGTGGCATCTCCAGCTTCTGATGTCTCTTCTCATCGTGATGATTCTCCGGCTCCAGGGGCTTCGCCGACTCCGGGTGAGTCCTCTGCAGGCCATGAGACTCACCTGTGCAGGCGCCGTCCCCGGCTCCGCAGGCTCCAGTTCAGCCTCAGGTGACACCCCGTCAGGAAGGTGCGAATCCTTACTCTCCTTTTCCTGCTCCTCGGGCTGATTCATCGCATTTTCTAAATGCTATGTTTGTCAGAGCCTCGACTCCATCCGGCGTGCCTTCGGGCCCCGTGGGTCCGTTGGCTTTTAAAATGGGAGTAACTCAATACTATCCCCAGGCTCCTTTTATGCCATTTATGCCGTCTACTCCGGCTTGGCATTTTCCGGCGCCGAGGTCCTCCACTCCGGCTCCGCGGACTCCATCTGTGGTTGGGTCGACTCCGCAGCGAGATCGGTCGACGTCGAGGCTACTGCAGCGACGTCACTGTTGTGTTCTTCGACGTCGCAAATGGCACCACTGACCCCATTGCCTAAACATCGCTCCAGGAGAGAGGCACAAAGGTTAATTGAGGAGGAGGAATAGCTGCATGAGCAGGAGGAAGGTGACATTTTAGATTCTGTGGATGAATTTGAAGGCCTTCAGGATGCATGTGGCCTTGACACTTCCCCTGAATATAACCTACCTTGTGCTTCTGGTGATATAATCCAGACGTGGCACCTTACCATGTGGTGATAAGAAAGGCAGCTGATTTGTTGGGTCTTAAACTTCCGACTGCGGAGGTCAAGTCTAACATTCTTACAGAGGTTTGAATAAACCATCTTCTTCCTCTGAACCTCTGCTTCCTTTTACAGAAGCTTTAACAGATCCCTTTGTCTGCTCCAGCTGTATCTAGATCAATATCAAGAAGGTACAGACCTGCACCTAGTGATCCGGCGTTCTTGTCGTCTCACCCAACACCTGAGAGTCTGGTATACAAGCATGTTGCTCGAAGCAGTCTTCTAGCGCGTTCCCAACTATATTGGGGGACCGAGATTCTAAGAAAATGGAGCAAGGAGCATAAAAGGTGGTTTCTTCTGCCAGTATGGCTTTAAAATCTACAAATGCGACTTGCCTTTTAGGTAGATACATCCATGCTTTAATGGACTCTGTTGTTCAGTTGGCTCCTAAGAGACCTGAGGAAGACCGTGCCAACTTCTTTGACTTGACTCACAAGCTGCTGCACGGCAAGTAATTCAATCAGGCATGGATACTGCTGACTCTGTGGCACGTATTATGGGTTCATCTGTAGCAACAAGGAGGCAGGCTTGGCTCCATTCTTCGGGCTTTTCTGCTGATGTACAGGCCACGCTGGGAGATCTTCCATTTGATGGCTCAAGACTTTTTGGTTCGAAGGCGGACTCTGCCTTAGAGCGTTTCAAAGACAGCAGGGCTACTGCAAGATCTTTAGGCCTCCATGTACAGTCTAGAAGCTATGGCTATAAAAAATATCAGGGATTTGGGAGATCTGCTTCCTTTTGTGGACGACAGCAGTCCTAGCAGAGTCAACAACAACAAAATCCTTTGCACAAGTCATACAGGGTAAGAAATAAGATGCCTCCGAGGAGCAAATCATCAGCCATCTTCTTCGACCTCCTCTACCTCCCCTCCCACCACTCTTGGTACATTTACTGCTTTTACAGCAGGAGGTTCTTGCATTGCTTCAAAAAGGTGCAATAGAGGTGGTTCAGGAGCAGGAAAGGTGTCAGTCAGGGTTGCTACTCCCGGTATTTTCTGATCCCCAAGAAGGATGGTCGTTTGAGTCCAATCTTAGACCTCAGGATTTTGAACCTTTACCTAAGACAGGAGAAGTTCAAAATGTTAACCTTAGCACAGGTTCTTCTTGCGCTGCAACAGGAAGACTGGATGGTGTCTATCGATCTGCAGGATGCGTACTTTCATCTTCCCATCCTGAAGTCGCATCGAAAGTATCTCCGGTTCATGGTAGGTTCGCAACACTACCAGTTTGCGTTCCTCCTGTTTGGTCTTACTTCAGCACCTCGTGTCTTTACAAAGGGGATGGCGATGGTAGCGGCACATCTCAGAATGTTAGGGGTGCCTGTTTTCCCCTACCTGGACGACTGGCTGCTCAAAGCAGAGTCTCCAGAGTTGGTTTCGCGCCACTTGCAAGTGACAACTCAGCTGTTGTTCAAATTGGGTTTCTCGATAAATGTACCCAAATCTCACCTGGTGCCTTCTCAGCGCAGCCTGTTTATAGGTGCAATACTGGACACAACTGTATGTCGAGCATACCCGCCTTCGCAGAAGATTCTCGACATACAGGAAATGATTCCTTTGTTTCACGATGTAGCGGTTGTTCCAGTCCTGAAGGTTCTTCGCCTGCTCGGTCTGTTCGCTTTCTGCATTCTGTTGGTCGACCATGCACGCTGGCGTATGAGGGCACTCCAGTGGTGCCTCCGCAGGCAGTGGTATCAAAGCAACGGAAATCTTGGGGAGAAGGTCAAAATCTCCAGAGAAGCTGCAGCAGAGCTGTCTTGGGGGAGTGTGCAGGGCAACTTGTCCCAAGGAAAGCCCTTTCAGCTTCCTCCACCGGTGGTCACAGTAATCACGGATGCCTCCAAGCTAGGGTGGGGTGCTCATCTGGGGGATCTGGAGGTCAAAGGTTTTGGGTCTCCAAAGGAAAGGTTGCTTCAAATCAACCTTTTGGAATTGCGGGCGATACGTTTGGCGCTCAAGGCCTTTCTCCCTTCCCTTCGCGGTCGGTCGGTTCAGGTCCTGACAGACAACACCACTGCGATGTGGTACATCAACAAACAGGGAGGAGTACGGTTTTTCCGGCTCTGCCGAGAGCCGTTGCGACTCTGGTCCTGGGCTCAGGGCCAACGGATTTGCGTGTCTGCAAAGCATCTGGCCGGGGTGCTGAATGTTCATGCGGACAGTCTCAGTCTCCTTTACTCTGCCGATCAAGAGTGGCGGCTTCCTCTGGAGGTGGTCCATCACATCTTTCAGATGTGGGGGTCTCCTCGGTTGGACCGGTTTGCCACTCTCGAGAACGCACACTGCCTGTCGTTCTGCAGTCTCCAACGTCTGTTGCAGTGAACGTTGGGGGACGCGTTTCAGTTGAGTTGGAGCTCACAACTCCTTTACGCGTTTCCTCCCATACCCTTGATTCCTCGGGTTCTGAGGAAAATTCGCCAAGACCGGGCCCAAGTTATATTGATCGCCCCAGATTGGCCAAGAAGGGTGTGGTACACAGACCTACTTCACCTCTCATTGCACCCTCCGCTCCGTCTCCCTCTCAGGGCAGACCTCCTCTCGCAGTGGCAGGGGCAGGGGCAGGTTTTACTCCCCCACCTCCAGAGCTTGCACCTTCATGCCTGGAGATTGAACGGGGCAACCTGAGTTCTTTCTCTCCCCCACCAGAGATAGTGGATGTTATTTTGTCATCAAGGCGACACTCCACTAAATCGGTTTACTCTTCCTGCTGGTCCAGGTTTGTGAAGTGGTGTGGAGAGTGGGATATCGATCCTCTTAAGACCCGTTTATCTAACATTTTGGAATTTTCACTTTCTTTGGCGCAGCAAGGTTGTGCTGTTGCTACTGTCAAAGGCTATTTATTGGCCTTGTCAGCCTTTATATGTTTGCCCGATCAGCCTTCATTATTTAAGTCCCCCATTGTCATGAGGTTCATTAAGGGCCTTACAAATTTGTTTCCTCCCACTCCTTATATTATGCCACAGTGGGATTTGAATCTAGTCCTTACGTTTCTAATGGGTTCTCCTTTTGAGCCTCTTCACTCTTGCCCGTTGAGGCTTCTTACTTTTAAAACAGTTTTCTTGATTGACATTACCTCGGCTAGGAGGGTAAGTGAGCTTCAGGCTCTTAGCTCCAAACCTCCTTTCCTGACTGTTCATGCAGATATGTTGGTTCTAAGGACCAGGGCTAAAGCAGCCCTGGTCCTTAGAACTGTAGGTCCTTAGAACCTTAGAAGTCGTTTCACATGGGATAATCTATTACTTTGCCTACTTTTTATCCTCCCCCTCATCCTTCCAAGAACGAAGAAAGGTTGCATCGATTGGACCCTAAAAGAGCTATCAGCTTTTATTTGGATTGGACTAGTGATCTAAGACTGGACGACCAGCTCTTTGTGGGCTATGTCGGGAAAATGAAAGGCAAGACAGTGCACAAGAGGAAGTTGTCAAGGTGCATCATCTTGTGCATCAAAATTTGCTACGCCCTGGCCAAGAAAGAACCTCCAGAAGGTATAAGAGCTAAGTCTACTGCTTCTGCTTTGGCTAGAGGTGTTCCTGTTCTTGATATATGTAAAGCAGCAACTTGGGCCTCCCTCCACACCTTTGCAAAGCATTACTGCTTGGATTCTGAGGTTAGGAGGGATGGCCATTTTGCTCGTTCTGTTTTGCAGGATTTTTTGGTCTAGTCAGGTGGACACCCTCCTCCGGGAGAGGTACGGCTTTGGGAATCTATTCAAAAGGTGAGGAATCCTCAGGCAGAAGTATCTATCAGAAGAACTAGTTACTTACCTTCGCTAATGCTTTTTCTGGTTAATACAATATCTGCCTGTGGATTCCTCACGCTCCCACCCGCCGCCCCATTGTCCACCTGTTTATACCAACAAAAAAAAAGGAGTAAAAGAGAAATGTTTTATTTAATTCATGTTTAAGTATATTGATGAGAAATGCTTTATGCTAGCTTTTTCTGTTTGCCTTTATTGGTTATGCAATTGTGATTTTGCATTTGTATATGTTTATATTTGATATGTTATGTATATATTTGAAAATGTGTCGGTCCGCCCGTCTGCCTCGGTGGCACGGAAAAAATGGGTGAAACGGACGTCATCACGCCGACGAGGTCATTTTGTGACTCCGGTGACATAACGCAATACCGCGTGCGGAGCCGGTCCATTGTGACGTCCTCGTCGGCGTGTGGAGAACTAGGAAAGAATTTCCCGCTGAATGCTGGCCCCGGGGGTATTCAAAAGGTGAGGAATCAAAAGGTGAGGAATCCACAGGCAGATATTGTATCCACCAGAAAAAGCGTTACCGAAGGTAAGTAACTTGTTCTTCTGGGCCTCGGGTTTCAGTGGCTAGGAGCACTTTAATGTGATTTTCAGTACTTCTTGTCATGGTAACTTGTCCCCTTCATTTTTCTAGACCATGGTTAGTGTGCCGATGAAGACTCAGGTTGGCCCAAGCACCATACAAGTGCAGAGAGCAGCATCCTCTCTGATGGGTCCAGGAAGCATCACTGTGACTGGAATCAGCACTGTGCCCAGCACAACCAAATCAGCCACAAGTTCCCCGCCTGGCAGCACTTCTGCAGTACTCCGGAACCTCACAGGCCAGAATGTTCTCAAACAGGTGGGGAACTACACGTTGCTTGCACTAATGTAGAATATGTTGCAGATTCTAATTCACATGGGAGTGCACAAGTGTTATATTAACGCTTTAGAGCACACAGTTTGCTACTTGTTTAACCTAGGTATTTTAGGGTTCCCACAGTCCGAGTCATCCTGTGATGATTTGTTCTGGGTATCGTGCTGTGATCCGTCCATGTTATGTTGAATGAGCTGTGCTGCTTTGTTTTGAGCTTCTTGCCTATGTTTAAAATGAGTCTTCTACCTTTGTGGCTCTTTGGAGATTTTAGAGAAAAAATTATAATTATTCTACAATCAGTTTATAACTTTTTTTTTAAACTTTATTTTCCAATTTTATTGTACAATAAGGAGTAAACAATATCAGTGCGGTACAATGTCAGGTGTTTCATCACATAGCAATAACATACTGTAATATGCAAATTTCAATAGGAGGCAACACAATTGGAAGGCTAGTCCAAATAGTAAAAGAACAGTATCATCCAAGCCCCTGGTTCGTCCTATCAAAAAATTTACCACCAATTCAATTTGAAATGAAATGTAGCATTTACCCAATTTATCGTCCGTTCCAACAAATGATACGTGCACATAATAGAAAGCTGAGTAGAGGGCGCATTAAAGCACCTGCATGCTGGAAATGGCAACTTGGCTAAAAAGTAACTCGCTACAATTTAATAGCGGTAAAACAGAGATCATGCAATGCAAAGTGGGAAGAATTGCCAGAAGCCTGCCTGTTGACTTCTGGCCTTTAGCCTCAGATGGACCACTGACACCAGTAAAGACGGTGCGGAATTTGGGGGTCAGCTTTAATGACAACTTAAACCTGGAGACCAACGTCAACAAACAGGTGAGCAGCTGCTTCACCCTAATGCGGGGCCTCCGAAAGCTGCTACCTCTCCTTCCAGCACAGACCAGAGCAACCGTAGTCAGGAGCACCATTCTTAGCCGCCTGGACTACTGCGACGCTCTGCTACTGGAATCTCCTGCATATCTGATTTCCAGACTCCAGAGTATCCAGGCGGCAGCAGCTAAAATGGCACTCTCTCGAGGACGACGATCCTCCACCACTCTAGCATTGGCCAAGTTACACTGGCTGCCCGTGCATCAGAGGATCCTCTTTAAATCTCTATGTACTGTCTTCAAAGCAGCACATGGTCTGGGTCCCAAACTTCTACAAAACAAATTCCAATGGTATGAGCCCACACAGACCCTCCGCTCCTCATCCACTAACCTTATTAGCATACCTAGAATCAGGAAAGCAACTCAAGGTGGCAGAGCCTTTAGCATAGCAGCAGCCCACCTCTGGAATAGCCTTCCTATTACGATTAGGAAAACCAGTGAACTGCTTCCTTTCCGCAAAAAGGTAAAGACCTGGCTCTTCCCTAAAGCTTAACCACCCCACGAGTAACCTGTTCACTCCCCCATCTTGCCCCTTGATGATCACTTCTCAGTCGCACTTTTCCAAAGCGCCAGGATGCCCGTAGGGTTGCAGCGCGCTCTAAAAATGGAATAAATAAATGACAGGAGTCACATGTCCAGCACTGTAGTCCATCACCCCACCCCCTCGGGTACTATGCCGCTTTCAATCTGTGTGGCAGAATCTCGACATCTCTCAGCAATATATGCCCTATATGGGCCCCATATTTCTTTGGGGTGGGAGGAGCTTGGCATTAGGGAAGCTTAAATCTCGCAATTTACATTACAATATGCCAGGCTACGCAGCCAGGCCTGTAAGGTGGGAGCAGTCTTTCCTACCCCTACCAGCGCTAACTCTCGCTTAGCTAACAGAAACCCAAGTGCAGCAAACCTCCTGACCTTTTTGGGAAACAATCAGTTTATATCTAACTCAAGTGAGTCGCCATATATTTTCCAGCCGGAATAAACTGATGCCCATACTTGTTGAATGTTTCATACTGATCCGGGGACCGACACTTATATCAGCAGTACATAGGACAGTTACGATTTGCTTGCCAGACTAAGAGGAATTCCATCTTCTCTCAAGTGAGATCACCTTACGAGCCAAATCTGATTTGCTGACATAGCACATGGACTTGAGTCAGTCTGACATCAATGGTGGATCAGATGCCATCCATTTCCTAAAGATTTCCCTTCTTCCCTATAGCCTTGTAGTGTAGTTCCTATATTCCCAATAGGCTCTGCGCATTGGAATAATATATTCAGCATTGTAGACGTAGGACTGAGGTCGACTAGGTCTCTACTGACTATATTAGACTTAGGGTTTGCCAGCTAGCTCAGAGGTCACTAGAAACTTTCTTGAATAAACGAGGAGGAGTTTAACCTCCCTGGATAGACAAGAAGGGATTAGCTTCTGACAACCATATAACATGACAACTTTGCTCCCTCAGAATAAGAGTGTATCTCTAGAGTCGTGTGAAAACAATAGACAGCTATTTCACTTAGTCAAATGTGCATACTTCGTTTCACCAGAATGCAGAGAAAAGAAAGACGGGCGTTTTCAATAAAAAGGTGTAGTTTATTGAGCAGTCTTCTTACTCATACAAGAGAAATGAATTGCCACAATTGCAATACTCATAGTAAAGTAAAGTGCGTACAGTAAAAGGAGGATTATAAAATAATACTGTAAAAGCATTGATATGGTTTCTTAGCCATATGATACTTTAAAATAGATAATATATATACATACTTATATACATTGACTAACGTACTCAACTGGTGCTTCTAAATACGCCTACCCCGGTGTACCTGACCTAAGCCTAATACGTGGGAAGGAGTAAGTAAGTAGCAGTTTAAGTTAAGTTTGTTTTGCTAAGAATCTGACTCAAGAATTCTCTTCAAGGGTTTAGTCAGCTCCGTACCTGGGTATTAGAAAGCAGGAGGTCTTGTATCTCTCTCTCAGGACTCGATATCCCAGTAACCCGCGAAGGTATCTGGAAACACCGGAGCTGGATTTCTCGGCAGGAGAAAAGACAGCGTCTCTCTCAGTGTGTCAAAAGGGAGGGGCAGCGTCCGTGGGCTCTCGCATCAGCTGGGCTCTCAGGCAAGTAGATAGTTGCTCTGCTACAAAACCACCACCGTGTGTTTGCTTAAGGCAACGTTGGTATATTTATACCTGAAAGGTGCCGGGTTTGACGTAAGGTTGGACATAAGACGTCAATAAAGATGTCACTAAGAACTGGCCGTTCTTACAGTGCTTTACAGGAGTTCTAGGACGAAATCAAAACAAAAGCAAGGGGTATTTCCCAGGTTGCTGGAGGTTTGGTTTGTTTAAAGAACGCGTTGTACTTTCTAGGAGTCTGGGGAAGTAGCCTTGCTTAATGTGACAGCATGTGCTACGACTGAATATGGATATGATTACTATGCCGTTATAGGGATATTATTGATTATAACCGAACAAGGGCATAAAATAGTAATATCGATTTAGGCTCCTGGATAAAAACACAATACCCACTCCACGATCTAATGTCCATCATTACTAAAACTAAGCAATAGTAAACATTTAAAGGTGCATGTGTATTCCAACCCACCCCAAAATAATTTTGTTTGTATTTGAAATGGTGTATGCGAAATACACGAAAATTATATTGGTACTGTACGCTTTTCAAGCAGTGTAATCATTCAGTTAAAACGATGCATATATATGATTAGCTGAACGATTTGCGAAATTTACACATGAAATGGCTCTTAATACATAAAAGAAAGTCGAGACCATTCCATCACATATAAATACAGTCGCTGTAAATGTGCTAGAGGCTGAGGTAATATATTGTCTCTAGAGTTCCTAAAAATAGAAGCTCTGTTCTCTAAGAATAGTTCTACTTTAAGCAGAGTACAAGTGCCAGGAAAAAAGGTAAATATTTTGGAATCGTAGAAAAAATAATTTTGCTTTCAGTGGGAGAAAATAGTTCCAAATATTTTCAGTAGCTTTTGTTTATCAAAGCTGAAGGCCGAATTCAGAGTTCAGGGAACGCTGTGTGCTCGTTTGCTTAAAAGTTATTCTTTTTGTTCAGGGGAGAACATCATTTCAGACAGACTCACAAAAAAGTTGTCTACGGCTTCAGGTGAAAGTTCGATCAAGTTCGAAAATGCCGCAACTGAGCAGTCTCGAGCATGATTGCTATCGCCGATGTCAGGATCAGCAATGCTCACAGAAGGTCGTACCTGGGTGATGTTGCTCTCATCTCGTACTTCACTACCACCTAATCGTAGTGGCGAAGTCTCAACGAATGCCGTCATCAGGATGGGTAACCGCTGGGGACAACACGATGCATGAGCCGTTACAGGACTTAGCAAAGTATCTGTATCCAATGGTACTGCTGATGGTAGTGTAAGACAGACGTCCAACACGCATTCTTCTCCGCATAGCATACATCGAAGCACAGGTAAGATGCAATTCTGCCAGATGGGTCTGAATGAAAGAAACCAGGTCATATTCAGATCTCTTAGCCGGGCTAATCCAAGGATTTAGTTATGCGGTCCCGATAGCGTATAGCCAGGATCGTTTCTTCCATCGTTGCTGGAGTCTTGTCTGCGATTTGGCTTGCCATATCGAAGCAGAAGTATCAAAAATAAAATGCCTGCTACGAGTCCCAACAGAAGTGGTAGGCCGCCAAAGACAGAATGGACAAAATTAGTAAAAATGCCCAGAACAGTTTCGAAGGGTGTTAACAGTCCCGAAAAAATTGTCTTAAATACATGTGGGATACCATTGGTATCTGACATATTTAGGATTTGGCTAAGCATTTCTGCGAAATGCACGGGGCAATTTGTTGATAAAAGGGTATGTATCTCTGCCGTTGTCCTTGCAACTTGCAGATCATACGTTTCTTTTGATGATGTCAAGGGCACCGTTGTCTGTAAAAGGACAGACTTTATTCTGCTTAAAGTATCAATTCGAATAGAAGAGATATTCAAAGAAGGCCAAATTTTTGCCTCCATGTCTGGAGTGCTGTTTGGATACAATACTTGCATACAGCAAGTGACCATGGAGCTCACGCTTACCAGATAAGCTTTCCCTGGCACCATGCCACAGCTGCTGTGGTCCACTATTAGAATATAACTCCCATTAGAAAGCCGTCTAAAGAATGGCTCTATTCGTGTTGCAGGTGTGCCATGCTGGTGAAATGAAAGGTTATTTGAAGTCCCCTCACAGGCCTCATGCAAGTTAATACCTTGACACACAAGTATACCGCTTAGTGATTGTTTGCAATTTTTTCCACTAAGAAATACATTCTGTTTCTTTTCACTATAACTGTGTGTGTGTAAGGCAATTTCCATGATGACTTAATGTACCCTTTACCCAACCTTTCATACTGGCCCGCTGGTATATACTCTTGACAGTATTTAAATTGGAAAGTTGTTATCGGAATTGTGATTATTCCATGTATTATCCATTCAATGACAGGTCTTTCTGACATTGTCAATGGTAATCTCTCAAGTTTTTCAATGCTCAGAATCGTATAGTCTGCTCCTTTTTGTGCCAAACTGATTTGTGTATCAGTAAGGTTAAAGATAGAGAATAATGATGTTGTGTTGATTAAACGCCAGGGCACATAGCCTGAACGCAGATTTTGCAACGTCCAGCCAAGCTGTACAATAGAACGTAATTGGGACTGACCGTGTTGTAACATTAGTAAGTCTTGCTCTATTATATCAATAGCAGATGATACAATACTGTCCAGTGAATATATTCTGGAGGACACAGTCATCAACCCATTGTCCACAACAGAAAATGATTTTTCCAAATTAATACGATCAATTTCTCGTATTTTTTCTGCTGTTTTAATTTGCATCACTTTCCAAGCTTCGTTGTAAGTAGCGTATATACCGGCCGCTATGAAACGTTTTTGACGCTGTTTGCGTGGCCCCATTATGAAATCACGCAAGTCAGCACCGTCTTTAAGTAAAGTCAAGTGTTGCTTAATTTCTGCCAGTGGGGATTTCTGTAGCCATTCGAGGCAGAGTTTTCCTACACTGTATGTTGTAACTATCCCTGGATGTTGTCTCTGGGAGTATCTAGGGTCTGGCCTGGTCAACTTGAACCCCTGTATTTTGTTCAGGAATCTATTTTGACAGTTATTTGTGTCTGTGGGCCAGATCAACAATTTTTTCCAATCAGGATGTGTTCTGTTTTGGTTAAAAATATGGGATACGTCTATCTCAACATCTGTAGTGCTATTACTGTCAGGTGTTGGCTTTGGAATAGACGGTTTGTTTAAGTCTTTAATTTTGGCTAGGCCAAGACAGGTTGTCTGTTGAATTGTGTCATTCAAGAATAGAATTTATTCTGGGATCATGCAGGCTCTAAATAATGCTTCTAAACCTTGGACCTGCCATTCTTTTGTACCCCAGATGGTTTTTGTTTCAATGTTATATTTCCAAAAATCAAAACCAAATGTAGTCAATTTAAAAAAAAATGTTTCCGAATAGATCAATTTAGTGTTTGTCAGCATTGTTTTTTTTTGTTTTTTTTAAACTCTTTATTCATGACTGTAACAAGCATTACAATGCACAGTTAATCAACTTACATATTATCAGTCTTTTCCGTTTTCTTTAACTTAACTTTGGCATATTATTCCTACCATCCATTTATTTGTCGTGCCTCGTAACATTCCCAGAAAACATTTTAATATAACTTGTATTCCGCATCTGTAGAATACTGCATTGCCTCTTCAAGTCCCATCCCTCCCAACTCCCCCCTCCCTCTTCCCGTCTCCTGGCAGTCCCCGTGTACATCGTCCATAAGATGGATATACCAGTTTTATGTCTGCATGAATGAATACTACATTGGATAGGCGTGGTTATCGGTGTAATCGGGCTAGGTAGCCGCGCATATAGGCACTCCTCATACCAAGCGTGTTGTGGAAAAGTAAATTTTGCCATGTTCTGTGTCCCTACGTGTTCCCCATCTTATGTTATATGTGCATGATTAATATGCATATATATCCCTTATGATCGATTAAAGACGCAATTACAGTTGTGTCCAACTCTAGTATGCCAGTTTCCAGTTCTCGTGAAAGCTACGAGTATTAGGCCTATGTAAAGTTACGTTGCCACGTTTCTCAGTGTACACGTTAATTCATTGTACAATCCCCGTTTCTAGGCCTCAAAAGGGCCCGGACTTAGATTCAGCTCCTGTCTCCTGAACCCTCGCTGAGGAGCGATACAGCCCCCACCTGTATCCCTGACCCTTCACTTACTTCCTGCCTCACAGTGCTCGGCTCGGCCTGGCTCTGCCTGCCAGTCTGCCAAGAGTATGTTATGATTCTAGTTATCAGTCCAGCCCTCCTTCTCTGCATTCCTAAGCTACTGAATCGCATCAATAGTTTCCGTCATGGTCTAGCCTTTACGTCTCCATGTAAGAGAAATACTGTATTAATGGTCATTTAATATTCCTCAACACGCACTACATGTAGAATAATGCATGCACCAGTCTTAGAGTCTGTTAGCCTTTACCCTGATAACTTTTGGATTCTATCAACATGTTCTCTAAACATCAGATACTAGATAGTGTTTAGGTACATGTCGCTCTGACTCTCCAGACTTCAGTCTCTTCTTCTAGCGCAGAAGTCATAGCCCCCAGCTTCTCCCTAGTAACACGTCATTGTCAGTTTGCGCGCACCACTAGGTTAGAGGTCCCGGCTCCTTAGGTAGCCCCCTCCATGTTTCCGCCCCATTTATGACATATTCTGTTACGTTTACATCACATGTCTATGTACACGCCTCTTGTTACACCCACTTTATGCCTTATCTTTCGTGACTGCTACAAACCCCGCCCACTGCTACGCCTACTGTATGAACTCTAATGCAATTGTTTTAGTATATATATGTTGTGCACTGTTATTAAAGTTAGCGCGCCCATCCCAGATCCTGCCCCGGCAGCTGCCGGGCCCTGCCATCCTATTCCCGTGCAGGTTGTCCTGTTCCTGTCCTTTATCCTGTATTAAAACCTGCAAACTCCAGTTACCTCGAATCTTGACTCTTATTTATTGAGCTATCTGTTATTGTTATATCTAGTCAAAAATAGAGGTATTATTTATTTATTTACCACATAATGGCGCCCGAATAGGGACTTGCCCTTTCCCCACGCGCCGGTGAAGCCACGCAAGCCCCCTGATCCTCTGCAGCCGTGACGGAACCATACCGTGCACGTGCAGATATTTCTGCTTCAAGTATCCCTCAGGCCCACGGAGGAGACGGAGGTTGCGGTCCAGCATCCAGACGAGGCGGTGGAGGAACGCGGCGAGTCCCGACCAGAGCCCAAGCCGAGAGTCCAAGGTCCGAGGTATCCGGAGGCCCACCCGTAACAGAAGTCCGAAGTTCGTCCGTCCGTCGTCGTTGCAGTCCAGTCCAGTCCGAGGCCTTCCGTTCTTGCTGCCCGGTGAGTACCGTTGCTGGGGTAGTATCTAGACAGGGTCAATTGCATTGTCTCTGGTCCGTGGGTTTGGGTACACAGATCCAACACGAAGTGTTCACTTAGGTGGATGCGGGTCCTGACGTGTCTCTTTATGAGACCGGTAAGTTTCGTACTGTTTTAGCAGTGCATCTAGTTTCTGTTCTAGTCCGTTCTGTTCTCGAGAAATTCATGTATTCTGTTTTCAGTATTCCAGGTAGTATTTTGTCCGAACTGTTATCTTAAATGTCATTCATGTATTTCAATGTCGTGGTATGAATGTGTTGTTCAGTAATCATCGTGTTCATTGTGTATTGTATTGTGTCTAGACTCCAGCCCAGTCATGCCTCTATTTTCCAAGTTACGTCAGTTAAAAACTAGAAAAGGTCTGTTAGAAGAGGCAGTTCCTGTCCCGTCTAGGGACAGTCCAGGTCATTTTATGTATCAAAAGCATGGCATAAGTGCCATATTGTATCTAGATTTATGGGTGGAGTACACCAAACAGTTAGAAGAAAAGTATAGATGGCCCGTATCGGGTACATGGGATGCCGAGTGCATCATGCGAGTAGAAGAAGCATTATGGAAAAAGAAAGCCAGACAGTCACAGAAAGATGCCATCGAGTTATGGCGCAAAGAATCTCATAAAAGAACCGAAAAAGAAATCAGAAAGTCAGAATTAAGTCGAGAATCCTTAGAAAAAGCCCAAGAAAGGGAATTAATCGAAATAGGTGAACGAGTTAAAACCGAACAATCAGACAGACAGAGAAATGCCCTCATTAAGGGTATGTATCCTCTTCTTGCTGAGGGCTTGCCAAAAGCAACCCCGGAAGCACCATGTAATTTTCCGCCGCCATTAGTTCCGACCAAGCTACGTCACAAACCGACCGCAGCTGATATTTTTCTCTCGTCCTATTTGGACGACACAGTCCCAGAATATGCAAATCCTGTTCCACCAGCTCCTGTAAATAATGTAATTCATGGTCCTCCAGCCACCGGGGCACCTGTCACAGCACCTGTTACGGTACCCCCGGTCCAGCCCGTAGTACAAATTCCCGCTACATCAGTCACTCTGCCAGCACGAAGAGTATCAGTCGACGATTCCAGTTTAGGGGCCGCGGGAGGAGGTCCTCCTGGTACCCCGCCGCCAAATAGACGTCTAGGGGCAGTCGAGTTACATGAACGTGCGTTACAGCGTACGCCTAAATATCAGTCCATTGCAGAAATCAGGCGAGCTCTTACTGAATGCTGTTATGATCCAGTCCCAGGCGAGGATAGTATGGTTATATATTCCGTACGTATAAGACAGGTGTCCGAGTATTTGGTCACCCTACCGAATATGAAAGAGGATCTAGACAGAATGTATCGTTTCATTCGTACAGGACAAGATCCAGAAAGTATTGGTGAAGTCATGTCTCTCAGGAAATCTGAGATCCAGTTCATGTTATTAAAGTTTCTGATCAATTGTTTAATTAGGGAACAAGATTCCCCGACTAAAGATCCGAACGAAATGAAAATTCTGACAAGGTGGAGTGATAATATAGCCGAGGGTAAGCACAAGACACTCAATAGTATAGAGAGTATGTACAAGAAAATTCGTAAAGAAATAATAAGGTTACACGAACAACGCAAAGAAGCTCTAGGAAGCGAGAAAGAAAATGACTCTTCTACTGAAGAGGTAGACGACGAGAATACCGCCAGAATAGCATATGTAGGTAAACCTAGATTTCCAGACCGACAGTCACGCCTAGAACGCAAGGAAGTCTTTCATCTTCCAGCACCAGAACAAGGTTCTCTAGAACAAGTATTTCAAGCTACCGATCAAATCCTGAAATCACGAATCGGTTATAATAAGTTAAGTACCATGCATGAACAAGAACTAGCCCGATCAGCAGTCCGATGGATTACTGATTCTACCACTTTTCCAGACGAAATAGTGGCACAAATGTTTCTGAAACTACCCCCAGCCGAGCAGCGACTGGTGGGTATGTATATGATTCAGCACCTCATTACATTGTATGAGGGTCAACATTCTGATCCAGGTCCGTTACATGATGTCCTGAACGAGTTACTCCAGTATAGATGGAAAGGTTTAGGTACCGATTTAATTAGTGTCATTCTAGAACAGCGCCACAAATATAGAACGTTTTTGAACCCACATTTTGTTCATGTCTCACCTCCAGAAAGTAAACCGTTTTACATAGACAGACAGCATCCGTTACGAGAAGTACACCCAGTTAGGACAGCGGGTGGTGAAATGCAACGAGTATTTGTTTACACCCCAGTTACCAAGATGGAACTCTTAGAAATGAAGAAATTAATTCCCTGTCACGACAAAGATCCAGCAGGGTTCCACCGAGAATTAAAAGACATGCTCCGTATGGGAGAATACACGTATCCAGATATTATTAAAATGCTAAAAGTCCTGTTGCCTGCAGGCATATATGAAAAACTCAAGGAAAAGGATTGGGAGGTGGGAGAGAAAAAGATCGATTGGACAGCTCTAGAAGCTGAAGATAAGATACGAGTACCAGGTACCGGTCTTGGAGATAAATGTAAAGAATTACCTGAACTGTTAATACAAGTTTTGCCTAGATTATTAGCCACTAAAAAGGAAGACTGGGATGCAATCTCAGCCTGTAAACAGAAACAAGACGAAGACACTAGTGATTTTTATTCTAGATTTGAGAAATGTTTTATAATAAACAGTGGTTTGAAGACGAGTAGTGAGTCATACCCTCATCTTTTTGTTACTAAATTAGTCGAGAATTCAAGCCCACAAGTTAAGAATCGAGTTTTGAAAGTCGAAAGTACATGGCAAGCTAGTACCCCGTCCCAGATGTTACAGATGCTTCAGTACCACCAGAATAGAATCAGAGAAGAGCAAGAACACGAGAGAAGACGTATGAAAGACACGAAAATGAAAGTACTAGTTGCACAATCTGTTCCTCAAGACAGTCAGAAGAGGGGTCCGAATCAAGCCAGTCATCCTGTAGCTCCCGTTAAAGGGACATGCAATTATTGTAAACAGCCAGGTCATTTTATAAACGAGTGTGCAGTTCTGAAACACAATATAGCCACTGGTAAAACCAAAGAAAGACCACGTCCGCCTAGACAAGAACAAGTTTCACAGACTTCCCAGTTACCACAGAATACACCACAGACAGTTACAGCACCGCAGCCTATAGCTGCAACACAGCATGTTACACAGCAGATGTACCAGTATGCACAGTCCGAGTATCCAGAGTACCAGCCGTATTCATGAAACAGCCTAGAGAGGGAGGTAGGCTTGCCTCTCATCGAGATTCCTGTAGATCAAGAGGGTCCCTATGTACATAGTCAAGTATTAGGGAAAGACAGAAAGTTTTTGATTGATACAGGGGCAAGTAGGACTACTATCAGTCATGACGAGGTTCCAGGGGCTCCGCTCTCAGGCTCTAGAAATGTTTCCCTTGGATTTTCAGGAAAGCCAATTGTAAACGAGATATCAAAGCCAGTTACTCTAGAAGTTGGTCCATTGTCCCGAACTACTGATCTATTGCTTACGAAGTCATGTCCAGAAAATGTGTTAGGCATTAAGACACTGAAAGAATTAGGTGCAGTTATATGTTGTTCCCCAGAGGGAATACGTTTGTTTTTGCGTGACTTCAAGGGTCACTATGTATTATGTGATTTTGATCCAAGATTGTCTAATGTTCCGCAGCATCTATGGGCGCAAGGTCCAACTGATGTTGGTTTTATGCAAATCACACCCCATCGTGTGACTCTCAAGCAAGGTATAGTCCTGCCACGAATCAGACAGTACAGATTGCCACCTGAGGCTGTAGCAGCCTTATCCAAAATTATTGACGAGCTCATGGTTCAAGGAGTGGTTGTAGAAACTGACTCCAATGTATGTAATTCTCCTATCATTCCAGTCATGAAACGTACTGATCCAAATGCACCCCCAGTATATCGATTAGTGATTGACCTTCGAGAACTCAATAAATGTATTATTCCCCAGTACCCAGTTGTTCCAGATATTTCTTCCCTATTAACAGCTATTGATTCTGAAGCTGTATTTTTTACTGTAATCGACCTCAAGAATGCATTTTTCAGTGTTCCAATTCATCCAGACAGCCAGTACCTTTTCGGTTTTTGTTTAAATGGAAGGAGCTATAAATTCACACGAGCTCCTCAAGGTTTCACAGAAAGTCCTAGTATTTACAGTCAAGCACTTGAGAGAGAACTAGACAATATTCACATGCCAACTGACACTGCCCTGCTCCAGTATGTCGATGATCTACTGATCACAGCCCGTTCTGAACGTGATTGTGAGCGAGCGTCACTTACAGTTCTGTATTTCCTAGCCGAGATGGGGCACAAGGTGTCCCCTTCGAAGCTTCAATTCTGTGTCCAGCAAGTGATCTACTTAGGCCACTTACTGTCCAAGTGGGGTAGGCAGTTGACACCCGATCGTATCCAGTTAATAGCGAGTCTTCCACAGCCCAAGACACAGAAGGAGGTACGAGCTTTTATTGGCCTTACTTCTTATTGTAGACAATGGATTCCTCAGTATGCATTTCTAGCCAAGCCACTGATACAGTTAACGACACAGGAGGCAGCCGTATCGACTGTTCTCCCTTGGACATCTGAACATACACTTAGTTTTAATGAATTAAAGAAAGCTTTATGCCAAGCACCTGTTCTAGCTACACCGAACTACAGTAAGCCTTTTACACTTTTTGTCACAGAACGTGATGGTACAGCATTATCTGTTCTCACACAAGATCAAGCCGGACAATACAAGCCCTGTGCTTATTTTTCGAGCACACTAGATCCAGTAGCCCAGGCGTTGCCTGCGTGCCTCAAGTCAGTTGCAGCCACAGCACTAGCTATCAGACAAAGTGATTCCATAGTATTAGGACACTCCTTGACAGTACAAGTTCCACACTCCGTGGAAGTTCTTTTAAACCGAACACAGACTCAGCACTTGACAATTGCACGTTTGACAGGTTATGAACTGACACTGTTCCAGCCACACATAGAAATCAGACGCTGCAACGTTCTTAATCCTGCTACACTGTTACCGTCAGTTACTTCACATCCTGCCACACATGACTGTGTGGAAGTAGTTAACACCATGACAAAGCCAAGACAAGATCTGACAGATATTCCATTACCAGATCCCGACCTGACACTTTATGTGGATGGTTCATGTATGAGAACGAGTACAGGAGAACTAGTAGCCGCGTATGCAGTGACTACTGACACTGAAGTTATTGAAACACACCGTATTGACACCCTGTCTGCTCAAGCAGCAGAGCTAGTCGCTCTGACACAAGCCTGTATACACGCCAAGAACCTGAAAGTTAATATTTACACAGATTCACGCTACGCATTCGGAGTCGTACACGACTTCGGAGTGCTCTGGCAGGAGAGAGGTTTCATGACTTCTCATGGAACCAAGATTCAGCATGGTCTCCTTATTCAAGCTCTGTTAGATGCAATACATTTACCGACATCTATCGCTATCATGAAGTGCAAAGCACACACTAAAGTTACTGACATTATTTCCCAAGGTAATGATCTAGCAGATCGAACAGCCAAGCTTACAGCACAGACACCAGACATACCAGTTAACAAGACACCGACATCCGCTCTAGAACAGACTACTTGTATGACAGTTAAGGACCCTACTCAAGATGTCATAGATATCCAGTCACATGCTACTCCTGAAGAAATCAAGAAATGGTCCGAACAAGGAGGGGTCCAAACAGATCAGGGATGGTTGACGAAGGGAAAAGCCACATGGTTTCTCCCCGACTCTATGGTTCAAGTCATTATCAATACCGCACATAGTCCAGCACACTTAGGAGAAAAAGCCATGTTAGACAGTATCCAGAACCTTTGGTTCAACAAGCATTTACGAGCTGCAGCCAAGCAGAAAGTCCGTACCTGTATGATATGTTGCCAGTTCAATCCAGGTAAAAGTGTCCCGGTGGAACAAGGTGGATTCCAGCCTCCTGACCACCCTTTTGAAGTCCTCCAGATGGATTATATTCAGATGGAGCGATGTCGAGGTTTCAAGTATGTCCTTGTAGTTGTATGCGCTTTGTCCAGGTGGACAGAAGCATATCCAGTCCCAGATTACACAGCCGCGACCACTGCCAAGCAGTTGGTTCGTGAATTTTTCCCCCGCTATGGACTCCCAAGGGTCGTGTATTCTGATAACGGCCAGCCATTCTCATCTGAACTCATGAAGCACGTTTCACTTTTGTTAGGGTACCAGTGGAAGTTCCATTGTGTACGCCATCCAGAAGCAGCCGGTCTCGTAGAGAGACATAATCAAACCTTGAAAATCCGTATTGCCAAAGTCTGTCAAGAAAAAGGTGTAGACTGGTTAGTTGCCCTGCCAGTTGCTTTGTTCTATATGCGCATGGTCGCACATTCCAGATCAGGTCTGTCCCCTTATGAGGTCGTATTCGGCCGCCCCCCGAACATGTGGGGTACACCCAGACCCCGAAGTATTACAGATGTTTCCAGTAATATGCTGACAGATTACCTAGCTTCCTTGATGTCTGCCCTACACTCTTGTCGTTCACAGGTTGCCGCTGCATTTCCCGACAATACTGAAGTCAAGCCACACGAGGTCCTTCCCGGCACCCTGGTTTTAATCCGGAATTTTGATCGTTCAAGTCCGCTGGAGCCTCGCTGGAAGGAGCCGAAGTTAGTCCTTCTGACCACCCGTACGGCCGTGAAGTTGGAAGGCAGAAAAGGCTGGGTGCATCTGTCTCATGTCAAGAAATTTCACGGACTAAGAACTAAAACGTTTATTGACACTTCTACAGACACTTCCGAGTCCAAACATTGCCCTATTATCAAGGACTGTCCCGCTAATGACTTTGCCTCAAATCCTCCCCTGTTAGAGAGAACTCCGCAACAGGAGTATAAACAGAAGCTTCAGTCTAGTAAAATAAGTCAGCCAGTTTAATTGTCTAAGTCCCCCTCGGGTGAAACGGTTAGACAGGTATCTGACATGTATGAGATAGACCCCCATAGTGAGAGAGTTAGTCAAAACTCAATCCGATGTATCGTCTTTCTAAGTTTTATATTGTTTTTGAGTTTGATGATTACCTGCACAAGTTATGCATTTCATTTATGTTTTCCAATTTCTCATGTTAAATTTTCTAATGCTACAGTAGAGCACACGTTTAGTGATCTGCCTCCTCACGAACTATCCTATCGTCTTGCTATGCGCAACAATACATTTATCCGTATGTTACATTATTCACACCAGACCAGCAATGCCACTAATTGTTGGGTGTGTGGTCGACTCCCCCCTTTCCAGACACCGAAGGGAGTTCTGCCACTGTTTCCTTATCCGTTTTCACATAATGGTTCATGTGGAGCCTGGTCCATGTTAACGTCATCTTCAAATGATATGTCCCTTCTGAACAGTACATGTTTTCCAGACAAGCAAG
Source organism: Lissotriton helveticus (assembly GCF_964261635.1). NCBI lineage: Eukaryota > Metazoa > Chordata > Amphibia > Caudata > Salamandridae > Lissotriton > Lissotriton helveticus. The sequence continues at coordinate 1,315,956,216 of NC_136061.1, forward strand.
GTCTTCCCCACAGAACAGGATTAGATCTAGAAAATGAAGTTTATAATTTAGGTAATTATTCTTCGAATTTCATGGTCTTGAATGTTCAGTCTGATCCTACTCCAGACTTACCTGCTATTTCAGTACTACCAGTCAAAGGCGAATTATGTGTCAGAAAGAATGGTTCCGTACATGTAGGACATAGTGATTGTACTACTATTGTCAAGTATAGTGACAGTGGGAAATCTATTTTCAAAGCTTCACGTCATTCTTATTTTGTTTGTGGTCAGACCGCATATGTTCGTCTGCCCCTCGATTGGGATGGAACATGTTACATTGCCTTCCTACTGCCACCAGTTTTCCTAGCCCCATCCGATTATCACAGAAACACACATCTAGTACACATTAGACATAGAAGGGAGATCGAGTCCCCAATTGTCGATCAAACTGAAACTACTCTAGAACAGTATACAGATTTCAATAAAGGTTTCTTCTTCTTTATAGGACCTATCCAGAATAGTAAGTTAATACGTAGATTGACCAGAACCCTAGAAGCAGTAGTGAATGAGACTGCCTCTGCCCTAGGTAACTTAACGGAAGAGCAATCTGCTATGAGATTTGTCGTGCTCCAAAATCGTCTCGTTCTTGACGTCATACTGGCCGATAGAGGAGGAGCATGTAGAGTCATCGGATCTAGTTGCTGCATTTTCATTCCTAATAACGCGCCGTCTGTTTATTCAGCTATAACCAGACTTCATAAAATTGCCCATCAGTTACACCAGAATCCAGGCACCTGGACATGGTCCGGTTGGTTTTGGAGTATAATTTCTGTCTGGGGATGGAAAGTATTGTCATTTCTAGGTATTGCAGTAGCGATCATATTCAGTTGCTGCCTCTGTATACAATGTGGCCCTGCGATTTGCGGAATTTGTGCTACCTCTTGTATTCCTAGTCCCAAGTCCCGTCCTAGATCCCGTTCCAAGACAATTCGAGACGAGCAAATGATACTGTATGAAATGATAGATGGTATCATGAATATTGATGTTTCCTGATGGAAACGTAGTGACAAGGAGGGAATGTGGAAAAGTAAATTTTGCCATGTTCTGTGTCCCTACGTGTTCCCCATCTTATGTTATATGTGCATGATTAATATGCATATATATCCCTTATGATCGATTAAAGACGCAATTACAGTTGTGTCCAACTCTAGTATGCCAGTTTCCAGTTCTCGTGAAAGCTACGAGTATTAGGCCTATGTAAAGTTACGTTGCCACGTTTCTCAGTGTACACGTTAATTCATTGTACAATCCCCGTTTCTAGGCCTCAAAAGGGCCCGGACTTAGATTCAGCTCCTGTCTCCTGAACCCTCGCTGAGGAGCGATACAGCCCCCACCTGTATCCCTGACCCTTCACTTACTTCCTGCCTCACAGTGCTCGGCTCGGCCTGGCTCTGCCTGCCAGTCTGCCAAGAGTATGTTATGATTCTAGTTATCAGTCCAGCCCTCCTTCTCTGCATTCCTAAGCTACTGAATCGCATCAATAGTTTCCGTCATGGTCTAGCCTTTACGTCTCCATGTAAGAGAAATACTGTATTAATGGTCATTTAATATTCCTCAACACGCACTACATGTAGAATAATGCATGCACCAGTCTTAGAGTCTGTTAGCCTTTACCCTGATAACTTTTAATTTCAAATTTGTTTTTATTGGTTTTAAGGGCAGAAAAAAAAGCAAGCAAGACAGTATATATGTAGCAGGCATATAAAGCGAGCGAGACAGACAGGCACGTCTTCTCTAAGAGTCGTCGAAGAAGCACGTAAAATATGCCAACACAGAGAGTCACTGCCGATGTTGCGGTGAAGATGCCATGTACGAAAGTCAATAAAACAAAACAAAAAGAAGAACCACTAAACCCCCCTCCCTGTACCCAACTTCCCCCCTCCCCGACCAGTATGCCGTTTATCCGGAACTTCTGGAGCGATACGCTCAGAGTGGTGTGTTTCAGGGCATGTAAACTCAATGGGGCTCTCCCGGTGGGCCCGTGAGCCGTAGAATGCGGAGATATTTTGGGCATGTTATCTCGTGAAATTCTCTGGACAAGAGGGACAGAAGTGGTTGCCAGACCTTCTGATAGGAGTCGGCTGTGTGTGTGAGCGTGGCCTGGATGCGTTCCATACCTAAAGTGAACCATAATTTATGTAGCCAGCCGGTGTGGGTGGGTGTGGTGGCGGATCCCCAGAGTGACAGGATATGTTGTGACGCAGCTTGCATGGCAACGCCCATCTGTTTGCCGCGAGGAGATCTCAAAGGGAATGTAAGTGCGTTGGGCAGCCCCAGGATTGTGTATGCCGGGAAGCGCGGGATTTCAGTGTCAAAGGTGGAGTCGATGTCGTCCAGAACTGCTTTCCAATATGTCTGCAGTGCGGGGCAGTCCCACAGGATATGGGTCAAAGTGCCCCGTCCACCACAGCCCCTCCAACACAGCGCACTTTGAAGTGGATTGCCTCGATTGAGTCTAGCCGGAGTAAGATGCCAATACATGGCCAATTTCACCGCCGCCTCTCTGGCACTAGTATTGCGAGTCGTGTGTGCAGCCCTGCAGTATATGAATTCCCACTCCTTGGGCGATAGTGCTCTGCCAAGTTCCGCCTCCCAGCGCTTCTGTCCCGCTGTCTTACCTGGGCCGGCCACGGGAGATAACATTTTATAAAGGTCCGAAATAAGGTGCCTATCGGAGTCTTTTGTCACCAGCCATTTTTCGAATGGTGTCATTTGCCTACTAACTAGGGGGGCGTAATCCGGGCCCGTGAGCCAATGGCGGAGTTGAAAGTATTGGAACATGTGGGGCCTGGTGACACCGTAGCCTTGCGTGACGTCGGTGAGGGGGAGAAAGCCGTTTAAGTCAAAGAGGTGGCCGGCAGAACGGCAGTCCGTACCACGCCACTGTGGGAAGGCTTGAGGATTGGTGCCCGGCGGGAATGCCGGGTTGTCGAAGAGCGGAGTGAGTGGGGAGGGGAAAGTGGTTAGGTTTCTCTTGACCGCCACCGTGTCCCAGGTATTCATAATGGCGCGCGTGATGGGGGAGCGGAGGAGATATCGTGGTCTATGCTGGCGGGTTAGGAATGGGATCTTCCACAGTGACGTCTGGGCCATCGCTCTATCCTGAAAAAGCCACCTCTTCTCAGACTCGGGTCTGTACCACTCCACCAAGTAGCGGAGTTGTGAGGCTTGAAAGTATTGTAGGAGATTGGGGATCCCGAGACCCCCTTCGTCAACCCCTCTGTACGCCACCTGTTTATGCAGTCGTGCGCATTTCTTTTCCCAGATGAACTGGTGGAAAGCGGACTGCAGGTCAGCAAGTGCGCCAGGTGGCGGTAGCACTGGGAGAGTCTGGAAGACATACAAGATCTTAGGTAATGCTGACATTTTAACTGCCGCTATGCGGCCTAGCAAGGAGAGGGGTTGTTTCGACCACCGCGTAAGGTCGGCTCGAATCTGGGAGGCGAGCGTTTTATAGTTAAGGGTCACTGTCGAGTCTGTGGAGGAGGTGAGAGTGATCCCCAAATATGGGAGCTGCGGAGAAGATTGTAAGTCGCAACCAAAGTGCGGTGACGGGGTGTGAAGACGGGCGTTGCTACCCAGCGCATGCACCAGTCTTAGTGTCTGTTAGCCTTTGCCCTGATAACTTTTGGATTCCATTAACATGTTCTCTAAACATCAGATACTAGATAGTGTTTAGGTACATGTCGCTCTGACTCTCCAGACTTCAGTCTCTCCTTCTAGCGCAGAAGTCATAGCCCCCAGCTTCCCCTAGTAACACGTCATTGTCAGTTTGCGCGCACCACTAGGTTAGAGGTCCCGGCTCCTTAGGTAGCCCCCTCCATGTTTCCGCCCCATTTATGACATATTCTGTTACGTTTACATCACATGTCTATGTACATGCCTCTTGTTACACCCACTTTATGCCTTATCTTTCGCGACTGCTACAAACCCCGCCCACTGCTACGCCTACTGTATGAACTCTAATGCAATTGTTTTAGTATATATATGTTGTGCACTGTTATTAAAGTTAGCGCGCTCATCCCAGATCCTGCCCCGGCAGCTGCCGGGCCCTGCCATCCTATTCCCGTGCAGGTTGTCCTGTTCCTGTCCTTTATCCTGTATTAAAACCTGCAAACTCCAGTTACCTCGAATCTTGACTCTTATTTATTGAGCTATCTGTTATTGTTATATCTAGTCAAAAATAGAGGTATTATTTATTTATTTACCACAGTGTGGTCATACAATATGTGTCAGTCACAGTTCTGGGTGATCGTCCTCCAGTTCTATTAACATACGGTCCCAGTCCTGTGCAATGGGGTATTTACGGTGGCCCTTCTCTTCCTCCCTGCGCAGCTCCGCAGCCTCTGCCTTTCCCCATTTCAGCATGTCGGACCTCCATACCTCTACATCTGGGGGCCTAGGTGACTTCCATCTCATGGTGAGGGTGCGGAGTGCCAACAAGAGAGCCAAGTCTATAAATTTCAATTGTGCCTTACAGGCCTTGGGTCTCTTCCTGTTACCTATCAGGCAGGGCAATGCACCCTCAGGGATCTGCAGAACAGTTATAGTGAACAGTGTATTTCTAATTGTCACCCAGTAATTACGTATTCTCGGGCATGTCCACAACATGTGAATAATATTAGCATCATCTTCCCGACACCTAGGGCAGTTGTGGGGGGTGTTAGGAAACATCCTATGTAGTCTCTGGGGAGTGAGATATGCCCTGTGCAAAACCATTGCCTGTATAAATTTGAATTTAACGTTCCTGGACACTCTCCTAGGGTGACCAAGGATGGTCTTCCAATCGCCGTCTGTGATCTCCTCCCCCGTGTCTGTAGTCCTGGCCTCCCTAAGTGCGGTGAGGGGCAAAGCTGCGTGTTCTCTGATGCCTACGTAGAGCCACTTCACTAAGTGTCCGCCCATCCCCATGTAGTGGAGGAGATGGACCAGTTCGTGTTGGTCCGACTTAGTGCGTTGTGGAGCCCAGGTGCGTCTAACATAGTGGGTCACCGAGGCGTGCAACAAGTACAGTTGTTGCGGGGCCCCTGTGGATTGTGCGAAGGTAGCATGATCTAATAGGGTTTCATCCCCAAATAAGTCTCCCACCCTGTCTACCCCGGCATCTGTCCAGGGTCGTAATCTACGTCTGGACAGAGTCCCCTGTGGAGTCGGGAAGCCGATTAGGGGGATGTTGTCTGCATAGGGAGGGGTTCCTGCCGTGTACTTTAGCGCTTTCCGCCAACATTTCAGTGCCACGAGTAGTAAGGGGTGACAATCTCTGGGAATCCGGGCAGTAGGAGGGAATGGAGGTCTCCGCGCGCCAGTTTGGCTGCCGTGAATGCGATCTCGTGGAGGTGTCTGCCCGCCACCCATCTTGCCAGCCATTGGAGCTGGCTAGCATAGTAGTAGCTTCGCAGGTCCGGTGCCCCCAGGCCTCCTTGTCTAGTGTACAGCTGTAACTTCTTGAGACTCACCCGCCGTCTACCCGATCCCCAAATTAAGTTAATTAGCAACGAGTTTAGTGTGGTGAATATGTGTTGTGGGAGGAGGACGGGTAAATTCACAAAGTAGTACAGTAGTCGGGGAAGAAGGACCATCTTTGAAATCGCCACCCGGCCTATTACAGATAGGGGCAAGGACGCCCAGAAGGACACGCTACTTCGAAGGCCATTGATCGCTCTTCGCACATTGCCCTCAATTTGGTCTTCAGGGTTCCGGTATACGTTAATACCAAGGTATTTAAATGTAGTTGGAGCCACCTGGATCTCGTGAGCGCCAAATTGTATTGGGGTAGGCTGTTGTCCGTCTCGGAAAAAGAAACCCAGTGATTTTCGGGGGTTCACAGCCAGGCCAGAGATTCTTTCGAATTGAGTAAAGATCGTCGCTAGATGTGTGTGGTCACCCCGTAGATCTCGAAGGAACAGTAGTATGTCGTCAGCGTATATGGAGGTTATGAGTATCTCCAACCATAATGCCCGCCTCCGCTGCTCTAGTCCGGAGTGCAATCGCCAGGGGTTCTAATGTGAGCACGAACAACAGCGGTGACAGTGGGCATCCCTGTCGGGTGCCCCTGTGCACGTCATAGCTGTCCGAAGTATGTCTGCCGGTGCGTGCCTTAGCCGTTGGATGCGTGTACAATAGACAAATCCATTTTATCAGGGCATCCGGGAAGCCGAAACGGTGTAAGGTTTCAAACATGAAGTCCCATGCCAGTGAGTCAAACGCTTGACGTAGGTCAAGGGTTATGCAGCCAGCTCTCGGGAATTCCGGGGGGGGTGGTGGACATCAGGGCGTGTAGTCGCCTCGTGTTCTGGGAAGTGCTTCTCTCCGGGAGGAAACCACATTGATCAGTGTGTATCAGGCCAGGGAGGTGGGCTTGTATTCTCATGGCGATAGCCTTGCTAAGGATTTTATACTCCGAAGGGAGCATAGACAGAGGCCTATAATTACCCACATCCAGGGCGTCTCTGCCGGGTTTCGGGATGGAAATGACCAAGGCCTGCATGTCGAGGCCGGCAGATGGCCGACCTCATAAGCAGTGTTGTATATTTTTTCCAGGATAGGCACCAGCGTATCGGAGTAACTTTGATAAAACTCCCCGGGCAGACCATCCATACCCGGGGTCTTGCCCCGATTTAAGGTGTGGATGGCAGTTTTAATTTCCTGTTGCGATATGGGTTCGGCGAGGGCCGTCTGGATCTCCCGGGGCAGGGTTGGGATCACCAACTCGTCCAGGAAGTCCACCATGGTATCTTGATTATTATTAGGGGGAGGGGCATACGACCTCTCCAGGTGGGCCCTGAACACATTGTTGATCTCCAACTGCGTGTTTACCTGTCTGCCCGTGTCGTCCCGGACGCTCGTAATCGCTGGGGTCTCAGGGGTATCCCTGATCAGACGAGCCAGCAGTGCCCCCGACCTGTCCGCCTCCGCCTGCTGTCGCCTCAAATATTCCCTATAGTCAATAACCCGTAAGGTTTCTAGGAGTTCCGCATGCTCAACATTACACAGTTGTAGGTCATCTCTGCGACCTGGGTCCGTTCCCACCGCGGTCTCTAGCTCTTTCAGACGGCTCTCCACCGTACAAAGTTTATCATGAACCTCCTGTCTGGCGCCCACCAGCCGGCCAATCGCAGCTCCCCTCACCACAGCCTTCATTGCATCCCACACTACCAGGTTCGAGGACGCAGAGTCCCAGTTTTCTCCGAAGTAACCAGTTAGCGTGTCCTCAAGGTGGGCACGGAACGTGCATTCTTCAAGTAATGAGGGGTTGAGCCTCCAGGTGGGTACCGGTGAGGGAATCCTGCCCCACTGTAAATCAAGCGTTAGCGGTCTATGGTCCGAGAACGTTTTGGCAAGGTAGGCTGCCGATACACACTGTGCCGTTAGGGAGTTGGTGCAAGCGAATCTGTCCAGGCGGGTGTGTAGGTTATGTAATGGGGAGTAGTACGAATATTCTTTAAGTGTCGGATACAGTGTGCGCCACACATCAGTTAACCCCCATCCCTGATCCATGTGCCAAACGAGTCAGACAGTTTATGAACTCCCGCCATCTGAAGGGGAGGGTGTGATCTATCTAGACCTACATCTAGGACCATGTTCCAGGCCCCTCCCAAAATCCACGGGATGTCCGCCCAGCCTGCCAGGACCCTACCAACCGTTGAGAGGAATATGTCCTGGTCGTAGTTTGGGGCATAAATACAGCCCAGGACTACCATTATACCGTCTAGTGTGCCCGTTACCAGAAGGTAACGCCCTTGGTCGTCTGTTTTCCTCTCCAGCTCCACGAAGGGGACCCCATATCGTATCCATATCGTGGCTCACCTGGAAAAGGCAGAGTATGTTGTGGAAAGCACAGCTCCCCTCCTTTTTTTCCGTAAAGTGTGCACCTCAGGCTGTGTCAGGTGGGATTCCTGGAGGAATACAATATGCGCCCTCTGGCGAATCAAGAAGGCGTGTACCCTATGTCGCTTCTGTATCGCCCCCAACCCCCTCACATTCCACGTAACCAGCCTACACTTCCCTCTCTCTTCAGCCATATCCAAATACAGACGTCCAAGGGGACAACAGAATGCAGTGCATTATGGACCTCGGCCCAGTCAGCCCGGAGACGGTTCCCTCCCTATCCCAAACCCCAACTCTGGAGGCGCAGCCTCGGAACCTTGCTGTGCCGAACATGAAACTGTAAAACAAAAGCAAACATTTAACAGTGCATACACTCTTGGGGGGTCTGCTAGGCTTGAGCCATATCCGATGGACCATGCCAGTCTGCGCCGCCTGCTCAACGGCGCCACCGGGAGGGGTATCTTTCAACCAATCATTGTCACTGTCCGCCACTTGGGGGGGGGGTGGGCCCTGTATCCCCGCACAGTCAGAGGTGTAGACCCGGAATGGTCGTGCACGGGCCGCCTGCCTGGGACCGCACACAGTGGACAAGGATAGTTCACCTCAGGAGCTAACAGGTAGTGCATAACCACATTTACGCACTTTGTCCATAGGGTCCGTTCCCTCCCCACCCCTCGGTCGTGCAGCCAGGTTACAATAAAGAAAAAGGATACCAGTTTGACTTGACGATACAGATCATATCAGCAACAGTCCTTATTCCAGGGCGGTGTCTAGGAGTTCATCCGCTGCTCTGGGCGTCACAGTCGGGAACAGCACCATACTGTTTTCTGAGTCCGAATGTATAGTGCTATCCTCGGTGTCCGTATTTACTTGCCCTCGGTCTTCCCTGAAGGAGCCCGCCACTGCAACAGCGTCGTCTTGCCCTTTTTTTTGTTCGTGGACAGGAGGCCCACGTCTCTTCGGCTCCACACTTCGCGCTCTTGAGCCACTCTTTGCACTCTCCGTTCCATCCTTAGATCCGCTGGTCGTCGAGCCCTGAGTCGGGTCCAGGTCCTTCTCGAGGTCCATCACTTCCAGCCACTCATCCGCATCCGTGGAGCTATCGAAGAAGTGGGTTTTGTTATCGTGGATCACTGAGTCGTGCAGGAAACAACAGAGCATATCAGAGTTTGGCTTTTTGGAGATTCTTTTTAACCTCGTAGTAGGAAGATCTCTGTTTCTGCACTAAATTGGTGTAGTCCGGGTAGAGGGATATGCGTTTGTTTTCGTATTCTATAACGGATTTCAGCCGGGCTTGTCTAAGCAGTGTGTCCCTGTCCCGATAGTTGAGGATCCTCACAATCAGGGGTCGTAGTGGTCGGCCCGGGCTCGGCTGACCCGTAGGGATCCTATGAGCTCTCTCCACACAGAAGTACGGGGACAATCCTTCTGCAGCAACATTATCTCGGAACCAGTGCTCCATAAAGTTCGTTGCGTGGGGCCCCTCACAGCGTTCCGGCAGGCCAATGAGGCGTATGTTGTTGTGTCTATTGCGTCCTTCCGCATCCTCTACTCTGTCTATAAGAGTTTGTACCTGGTGTTGGATTTGTTGGATGGAGTCCGTATGTTCCTCCACCGTTGGGGCAAGGTCCGCCAGCGTCATTCCCTGGTCTTTGACTTTGTCAGACAGTTTGGCATGATCGGCTTTAAGCAGGGAGAGGTTAGTAGTAAGGGTGCCCATTTGCGCCTCTATCGCAGCCCTAGAGTCTCTTTAAGGATCAGGTCCAGTTTGTCTCCCTGGTGGACTTCCGCGGGGGTAGAATTCAATGCCAGGGGCGTGGAGCCATCCAGAGTCGCATCAGGGATAGGTCCCGTCGTTGTTCCGTCCTGGCCCTCCGTCGCCTTCGCGCCTCTGCGCCCCATGGTGAGTATTGCAGGACAGATCCCAACCTCTACTCAAGACACGTCCCCTCGGGCGTCCGTCACGTCCCTCAGCTTCTCCAGATCGCAGCAGACGGACAGCTTCACCAAGTTCGTCAGTACGGGACCGCTGGGCGTGGAGACGCAGGCCGCAGTCGCGTCCGTCCCTCACTGTGAAGGTGGCAGGGGGCCAGCGGACGTGTCGGCCAGGCAGGGCCGCCGCTTCGCAAGTACCAGAGAGGATCTCGTCGCAGCGGGGAAGACGGTGGGCCCCTTCGCGCCTGTAGGGGGGGGTCCACCCTTGCTTCCCCACTCCTCTCGGCTCCAGTCTGCCGTTACCTCAGCCCCCGCAGGCGCAGGTCCAGGCCGACCAAGCCCCCTCGTCCAGGCCCCACTCCTCACCCGGGGTAATGGCGGCAGGTCCCGCGTCGTGCACCCTGTCTCAGTGACGCCAGCAGTGTGTCCTCGGTCCGGCCCCTCGGCGACTGTAACGGCCCCAGAGGAAGAGAGGGGGAGGAGAGATCAGGGGGAAGGCAGATAGGTCCAATGCGGCGCCGTCCTCAGAGCCCCTGTGCCCGCTTCCCGTGATGGCAGTCCCCTTGGCTTCCTTCTGGGTCTTCGGTGCCGCTCAGGGCCGGGGCCTCGCAGTCAGGGCAACTCCACGCGCATCAACGCAGCTCCCCCAGGTCTCCTGGATCGTGCCGTCGGCGGCCGCCGAAGGGGGGGTGGGGGGGGGGCGCGGAAGATGCGCACTCACCTCCTAGCTCACCAGCAGTGAGGTCGCTCCCCAGGCAGTTAAGGCCACGCAGTCCGTCGGCGGCTCGGCTGGCGGCAGCCTCGCGTCTCGGGCGCAGGCCGCACCTGAGCCCCCGGCTCTCAGCGTGGGACCAGGCCGCACCTCTCCTCGTCGGTTTGCTCGGCGCTCGTGTCTCCCAGGACCGGGAAAACGCCGTCGAGGCGAGCAGGGCACCGAAGGAGCAGGATCCAGTCCTCGATGGCACAGGGCTACCCCCGGAAACGGCACACAGGATCGTTTTGCTCCCGGCGGCACCGGAGCTTTAGCAATCTCCGTCCGCCATGTTTGGCTCGCTAGCCACGCCCCCAGTCAGCATTGTTTTCATCCCTGTCTTATTTAACAGTTTGAAATAAAAAGTTTCTGCTTCACTTGTGTTAAACCCTGAGAAGTAGGGGAATTTCTCGTAAAATGTCTTCGAACTACCTTTTGGTGGAGTTGCACAATGTTCCCATTGATTATAATTAAAAACATTTCTAGGTTGAGCAGATTTATGCAAATAATGGTGTGCAAAGTGATTGTAGCAGTACATTTCTTCATAATTAGATGAACCCTGTAAGTAATCATGTTCTGTAAATTTTGCTGACATAACTAAATCTGACATCATATCATTAATACTTTCAAAGTCCCAATCATCAGAGAATGTACTCGGTTTTACAAAGTCACTTAATGAAACCTTGAACTGGTGTGGATATTTCAATAGCTCGACCGGGCCATAGATTTCGTAATCTGTTTTGTCCCATGCTACCCCACCGGGTATTGGATTGGCTGTGACATTCACTGATGATAGTTCTCTTTTCTCGATGTGAGATGACTTGTGAGGCTTTAGGACCAAGTTGATGTTCTGACTTGCTGTGTCCATTGTACTGTATTTTCCTTCAATGAATTTTCCCAAACAAAGAACCATGATGAGCCAAAGCAGGAGGAAAAGTACACCTAGCACAATCCAAAATTCAATCCATGGAGAAATCAGATAGGTTTCTTTGAGTTGATGAAAGAGTTCAGTTACTTTGTCTTTAAAAGTTTTTGTTGTTGGCATTCCTTCAGGTTCGCTTGGATCCTCAGAAAAGTCATCGAAATTGATGAAGTAGCCTGATGTAGTTCTGTCAATTATTGGAATCGCTTCCGGATTTTTATTTGCTTTTGGAATTTTCTTTGTTTCATTAGCATAGTCTGAGGCTACATCGTTGTAGACTGGTGTTTCTTGACGAACTGTTGCAATTTGGGTTTCAAGAGGCACAAGTTCCATGGCATTGTTGCATAGTCCTTTTTTATTCACTGCCGGTTTATCAAGTGTGATTAGTCTCTCAGTTTGAACCTCTTGTATTGTAGCAAGTTTTGGTGTTCTGCTACATCTTGGGAGTCCACTGGGCCTACTACTTATTATTGGCCACATGATTGTGGTTTTACCAGGTCGATGGATACAACTCGGTTCTCCTTTTTACCAGCAAGGGGCGGTAGTACAACTGATCTCGTTCCGCTGACAGCTATGACAGGTACTGCTTTTCTGTAAGAAGGCCCAAATTCCTTCTTCACCGCAATCTTCTCTCTGACCAGATCCCCAATTTTTGGAAACCAGACAGGCCATGCTGGGACAGGTGGTTTATCTTCAGTGGCTGTTGGCTGCTGTTTTAACTTTACGTTGCTCAGGCCTTTTCTTGTTTCATTTAAGTCCTGTAAAATAGCCAAACGATCTTTGATATCAAAGCACTTTTCTTCTACCACTGAAGTCTGACTATCTAAGTCCTGAATATGCATTCTAGTCCCGAACAATAGTTCGTACGGACTGAAACCTTTTAGTGAATTTCTTGGCACATTGTTAAGACTACGTTGGACACTTGTTAAATGTTGGACCCACCCATCACCCGAACCTAATACCCTCGCCGTAATAGATTGCTTTATGTCTCGTTTTTTTCTTTCCACAATCCCATTTCCCTCAGGATGAAAGGGACAAGAGTACCGCAATGCAATGCCCATGCTGGTCATGGCCTCCTTATAAGCTCTAGAGCTAAAAGCAGGTCCCTGGTCATAATGTAGCATGCCAATTGCGTATGTGCCGATATAGACTCGCAAATCTTTTATAACAGTTCTGGCGTCAGCCGAGTGCTGGGGCCTACATGTTTAAGTGAATTTAGTCTTTAAATGTTAGTGACGCATTTTTCCTTCTGGGTTTTGTGTGTAGATAGCCTTTTGCGTTATCTATTAGAAGAGCCATGGCAATACTCCGGCCGGTTCACCACTGGGATCTCTGTTGCAGTCTGGACAGCTTATTGCAAATTTGTGATGTTGCAGGCTCATTCCCGGCCACCAGTATTCTGATTGCAATTCTATTAGAGATTCCTTGATCTTCTGGTGTCTTAGACCCTCACCCATGTGTGCGTCTGCTATTAACAAGATTCTCCTGATCGTGTTTGGAATTACCCTATCCCCCACTCCAGGGATTCGAGCAAAAGGAACGGAGTTTGCATCGATTCTGTATGTATAATTGAGTGGATAGTTCACGGGTAGTGCTGCGCAGTCGCCTTTTGAAGACGTTTTTACCGCCAGCATAGTTTCCCCGTAAATGTATTTTTCTGAACACTTTTTTGTGGCTACGGAAGCCTGTTTAGTTGCTTCCCCCGTGGCTGTATAAGCCAATGAATTCCCTGCAACGTGAACGCCATCACGCTGATGACTCAGTATATGTATCACGTGAGTCTTTTGTAGTTCTTTCTGTAGAAGAACTATTTGTTCCCAAAGCGTTTTATGCTTGATTGTGGCACCTGTATCATCTTTGTAACCGTTTTGAACCCAGTTTTGCAAGTCATTATTGTAGGATTTGACGCAGTAATGCGAATCGCACACTATTAGTGTCGGAATTCGCGATCGGCAATATCGAGCACCATTTTTAAAGCTAATAAATCAGTTCGTTGACCTGAATTGTATTTTACAGATTGAGACATAGTTACCAGTGGTCTCAATTTACCTCCGTGCCACCGGCATTTAACAACCTCGCACGTAGCATTGTAAGCTTGCTTTCCCCAAACTGAGGGTTGAGCAGATCCGTCTGTATATATTACACAGGCGTAAAGTTGTATGGGCAGAATTTCGATTGGCAGAGGATGTTCTTTTTCATATGTTAGATCTTTCAGTTTTTTCATGTTCGGATCAAAATAGTATTTCACTTTTTCTGTAGCAAGAGTATTTTCCCATTGTATCCATTTTGGATCTAATGCCACGGTAGTTAAATTGCTTGGGCTTGTTAATGACTCAAAGGCTGATTCTGCTTTTAAAACAGTTATTCTTTTGCCTTCGGCTTGGGCTCTTTCTTTTGCTATAGCTGTTTGAACCGTATTTACAATGTTTTCCGCAAGACTGAATGATTTTTCAGCTTGTTTGTACAAATGTGATTTGTAAGCTAATGGTACCGTTTCTCCCTCATTAGAGGTCAGGTACGTGAATCCACATCTTTCTGGGATGACTCGGATTACAAGGTTGCATGTGTTATCGCGAGTTTGCAATTTTGTTTTAGCTAACATGTCTGTTTGCAATGATCTCAAAATTTCTGTGTGTTTTTGAGTCCAATTGATTGATTTGAAATCAGGTTTTATTAATTCATAGAGAGGTTTAACCCTCTCTGCATAATTTAGAATGTAAGTTCTTCCGAAATTCAGGAAACCTAGTATTGATTGTAAGTTCTTCAGCTTTTTTTGGTGCTTGGAGTACTGCGCATTTCTCTAAGAAATTGTCCGCTAGGCTTTTGCCTTCACTTGATAATTCATAACCTAAAAATAGGACAGTTAGATGGGCAATTCGTGAGTTTTTAAAGCTGAATTTGTAATCCTCTGCTGCGAACCCAAGTATTATGGTGTTCACTCTTTTCAAGTGAGTATCCAAGTCATCATCTGTTAGATAGATGTCATCGACATATGATAATGCCTCATCATCATATATTTGTAGTAACTCTGTTACTCTTGCTGAGAATAATCCTGGGCTATTCTTGAATCCCTGTGGAAGTCGACAGAATTTTCTGCGACCCCATTATTAAGAAAGCGGTCAAATACCTGCTTTCAGGTGCTATGTTTTGACAAACGAATCCATTAGAGATGTCTAATGTTGTTTTGTATTTTTTGCGCACCATGTTATTCATTAGTGCTGCACTGTGTGAGTTTTGTACTGCAAAAGTTTTGCAACATGAGTTAAGGTGTCTGTAGTCCAAAACTAGACGATATGAATCGTCTGGCTTGGAGACAGGAAACAAAGGATTGTTCATTTGAGAGGTGCATGTTTCAATCACCCCTTGGTATTCAAGTTGATCTAAGATCTCCCTGACTTGTTTTTTAGCTTCTTGCTTAATTGGGTACTGCCTTTGTGCAGTTGGTTGACATTTTAACTGGATTTTGTGAGGAGGAGAGTCCTCATCCCATCCTACTTGATTTTTATATAATGCAGGAGCTTGGGCTTCTGCCCATTTTCTTGCATATGTATATTTTCTATGAATTGGAATATGATTTGAGAAGGCAGGCATAATCATTTATTCGCCATGAGGGCACTCCCTGACAAACTCCGGTGGCCAGTCTTTTTCAGCTAAAAGGATGTCATAGCCTTTTGAAAGATTATCCCAAAAGAGACCCCTTACTTTCCTAGTCTTATCTCCCTCTATACGTAAAGTTATCTCGTATATTTTATGAGGTTTGCTAACTCTGGTATCCGCAGTTTCCACCTGAATGTATTCATTAGTGTCCACTGTCTCCAGATGATTCATCAGGATCTTGCGAGCTATGGTCACTTCTGCTGCGCTGTCTAGCATTGTCTGGGCCCACTCTCCGTTTCTCAGTTGTGTCCTCAGTATCCTCGGCATGTTTGATTATTTTAATACTGGCTACCTTCTTTTTTGGTAATTGTATTTTTTTATTTAGATGAGCAGGTTCCTTGTCTTTGGACTTGACGTGCTCTTCCCTGTGTTCTGACCGTCCTCTTCTTTCCGATTTCTGCGAGGAAGTCTGAAAAGATCAAGAGGGACGTGTTTCAATATCTTGATATCTGTCAGGTTTTTTCAGATTATCCCTATTTCTAAGGTTTAATCTTTCTCAGAGGGCTCCCTCTGGGGAGACTTGTGTCTTTGGTCCGGAGATCTTTCTCTCCGCCGAGGAGACCTTCCTCTGGACTGGAATCTTTTTTCTTTGGGAGTGGATTCTTTATTTCCATCCCAGCTCTGTTTTGGAGTGTTTAGATTATTTTTAATAAATATTTTTTCAGGATTTTCAGTTAGTTGGGGTTTTACTGGTTTCCCACCCAAACTATCTCTTCCTAGTTCTTCATAGGATTTTTCTATGATTCTGGCAAGTTCAATTGGTTGGTCTGCTATATCTGTTTCTTTCAAATTCTGGCGGATCGCCACAGATGCTGCTTCTCCTTTTATGTTGGCTAATAATATAGCCGAGACCTGCTTGAAGTCTTTCAGTAATTTCATACCCAGAGTTAAAGCAGGTTCTGGACCGTATTCATTTTGAATCTGTCTTAGCACATCTGGTATTATCGCCATAGACGGAACACCATGTGTTTTCGTGTAAATGGAAGCAAAGACTGTGCCCCAAGTGTCACAGTCCTCCACATGTGGTGCGATCCCCATTGGAAGGCAGATAACCAGAATTCTGTGTTTCTCAGTTGGGGTAGTATCCGGAAATACTGCCTCTATTTGAGTAATTTTTTGTGCTAACCAGAATGGAATTTGTTCCCGTTTTGCGGGTACTTTACCAAGACATGATTGTATGTTCTGTGGTGTAATTTTGTTTGTGTTCCCCTGATGAGGGGTCAGCTGTGGAATGTTAATAGCTGGTTGGACTGTTGTAGTCCGCATTACATATTGGACTAATTGTCTATGTATTTTAATCAGTTGTTTTAGCTGGGCTAAAAGTTCTGGTACTGACATTTTTTCTATGTCGGGATGTGGTGTGTAGCTGCCTAGAACCGGCCACGTTGCCCCTGGTCTACCTAGTGGACCGAGCCTGGTGATGTGATTATTATGTTTTAGGGCGCCTTTAAACCAGAGCAGGTGCTCTTGGTATTTTAATGGGATTTCAACCTCCTCAAAAGGGGTGTATTCATCCGGAGGTTCCTCTATTTTGTAATAGTGGAAGTCGTGTGTGACAGCGTTTGCTGCTGGAAAGTTTATCCATGAATTGAATACCTCTGTCTGCCGATATTCATGGGCCTCAATTACGAATACGACTATTCCACCTCTCGGTGTTAGTCCGTTTTCTATAAGTTCAAGAGTTATAGTTTTCCTTATGTTGACCGGAATGAGTATAACACTCGGGTCATTTTCTTGGAGACTTGTGTCATCCGCTAGGAGTCGAGCTGCTATTCTAGCTGCCTCCCTCTCTTCTTCACTTTCTGACATTTTAATTTCAAAGTATGTTTATTGAGTTTTAAAACAAAAGAAACAGGCAGGGCATAGCAATAGACAATCAGCAGGCAAAATAGGCAAGCGAGACAGACAGACACGTCTTCTCTAATAAGCATTAGGTGAGCAGGTTGATCATGCCCAGATGGAGAGGCGGTGCCCGGAGATCGAGAGAAGCCCCTAGTCGGAGCAACAAATAAAGAAGCCAGCCCTGAAAACCCGCCCCCCCCCTAACAACCAACTCTAACGCCCTCCCCCCACCCCTACCAGTACGCCATTCTTCCATAGTGATCGTGTGAGCTATAGCTATTCTAAGTGTATCAAGGCACCTCGGGTCGCGTTTGGTCCACCATGCAGTCTGTAAGGCGTAGGATGCAAAGGTACTTCGGGCAAGTGATTTCATGGAATTCCCTGGAGAGCAACGTCAGGAGCGGTTGCCAAGTAGTACGGAATGAGTCAGACGTATGTGTGAGCGTGGCCTGGATCCATTCCATGCCTAACGTGAACCACAACTTGTGTAACCAGCCTGTGTGGGTGGGTGGGATAGTGGAGCCCCAGAGCGACAGGATGTGTTGTGATGCTGCCTGCATCGCGATGCCCATCTGTTTGCCGCGAACTGATCTCAGGGGGAATGTAAGCGCATTGGGGAGCCCTAGGAGTGTGTAAGCTGGGAAGCGTGGGACCTCAGTGTCGAAAGTGGAATCAATGTCGTCTAGGACAACTTTCCAGTACTCCTGCAAGGTGGGACATTCCCACAGAAGGTGAATCAGTGTGCCCCGGCCGCCACAGCCTCTCCAACACAGCGCGCTTCGGGTCGGGTTGCCTTGGTTGAGTCTCGCTGGGGTAAGGTGCCAGTAGATAGCCAGTTTTATCGCCGATTCCCTGGCTTTGGTATTGCGGGTAGTGTGGGCGGCCCTGTAGTATATGTGTTTCCATTCTATTGAGGAGAGAGGTCTTCCGAGTTCGGCTTCCCATCGCCGCTGGCCAGCAGTTTTGGCAGGGTCAGCAGCAGGGGAGAGCATCCGATAAAGGTCTGAGATAAGATGTTTATCTGAGTCCTTGGACACGAGCCAGCGTTCGAACGGCGTCATTTGCCGGCTGACCAAAGGGGCAACGTCCGGTTGCAAGAGCCAGTGGCGGATTTGGAAATATTGAAACATGTGAGGTTTATCTACTCCATAGTCTCGCGAAATGTCGGCGAGAGAAAGGAACCCCTCCACATCAAAGAGGTGTCCAGCCGATCGGCAAGGGGTGTCACGCCATTGCAGGAAAGCTCGAGTGTCCGTGCCAGGCGGGAATGCGGGGTTATCAAAGAGAGGGGTAAGTGGGGATGGGAAGGTCGTGAGGCCCCTTTTGACCGCTACCATGTCCCAGGCTGCCATCGTGGTTCGAGTGATAGGGGAACGGAGGAGATAATTCGGTCTGTGCTGGCGAGCAAGAAACGGTATCTTCCACAAGGAGGTCTGAGCCATTGCCCTGTCCTGAAAGAGCCATCTCTTCTCTGATTCGGGCCGGTACCACTTCACTAGATATCGGATTTGCGAGGCCTGGAAGTATTGCAACAGGTTTGGGATCCCGAGGCCGCCCTCGTCAACAGTCCTGTGCGCTACTCGTTTATGCAGTCTGGCACGTTTCTTCTCCCACACAAATTGGTGAATGTCGTGTTGGAGGTCAGCTAGCATTCCCGGTGGCGGTGACACCGGGAGGGTCTGAAAGATGTATCATATCTTGGGTAAGACCGACATTTTCACCGCCGCGGTCCTGCCAAGTAAGGAAAGGGGCTGCTTTGACCAACGCGCAAGGTCGGCCCGGATCTGGGATGATAAAGTAGAGTAATTGTGATTGACCGTCGAGATCGTGGAGGAGGTCAGGGTGATCCCTAGGTACGGAAGCCGAGTGGCGGACCGCAGTTGGCATCCGAAAGTAGGTGACGGGTTATTAGGAAGAGCATGGCTGCCAAGGGGTAGTATCAGGGATTTCCCCTGGTTAACCTTGAAACCTGATACCGCGCCGAATTGTTCCAGCTCCGCCAGGAACGCCGGTATGGAGCTAGATGGGCGGTCCAAAGCGGCGATTATGTCGTCCGCGTACAATCCTACCACGTGGGGTTCGTTGCCGAAAGACATTCCCGTAATGTGAGGATTGACGCGGATTTTCTGCGCTAAAGGTTCCACGTATAGAGCAAATAAAAGGGGTGAGAGAGGGCATCCCTGGCGGGTACCTCTCTGTATCTCGAAGGGGTCTGACTTGAGGCCACCCAGCCGGACACGGGCCGAGGGGCGGTGGTAGCAGCTCGCGATCCAGGCCTGAAAACGGTCGCCCAGGCGATAGCGCCTTAGCACAGCCCGTAAATAGGTCCAGTCGACACGGTCGAAAGCCTTCTCCGCATCGATGGCTAATAGGGCAGAGTCTGAGACCTGAAAATGAGCTTTGTCCACGAGGTGCAGGAGCCTTTTGGTGTTGTCACTGCACTGGCGGTTTGGGACAAAGCCCGATTGGTCCGGTTCCAAGATGCCCGGGAGGCAGGGACCTAGACGAGCCGCCAGTACCCCCGTAAACAGCTTCAGATCCAGATTGAGTAAGGAGATGGGGCGGAACGCGGAGCGATGCATCGGGGGTTTGCCCGGCTTAGGCAGGACCACAATGTCGGCTGCAAGCATATCGGGTGGGATGGAGGTCGGGCCTTCAAAGGAATTAAACAGCCTGGCGAGGATAGGCGCCAGGACATGGCCAAAGGACTTATAAAAGCCCGACGAAAAGCCGTCAGGGCCCGGGGATTTAAGCGGACGGAGGCGCGCAATGGCAGCGAGGATCTCGTCGGTGCGGATGGGGGCATCTAGGGCTTCCGCGCTCGCCGGACATAGTGGCGTGATATCGGCAGATTGCAAATAGGCGTCAATGGCTGTCGGCGATGCCTTATCCGTGCTGTATAGAGAGGCGTAGAAGGAACGAAAGGCTGAGGCAATATGTGCGTCCTCAGTAACAGCATCGCCGGCGTCGTCCAGTATCGTCGTAATTTTTGAGCGTTGGAGTTTGGCTTTCAAAGCGCTGGCCAGGAGCCGGCCGGTGCGGTTGCCCCCCACGTAATACGTGTGACGGAGGCGAAGAGCAGCAAATTCTGCCCTGTCGGTGTCGAGGCTGGCCAATTGAGCCCGGGCAGCCTTAAGTTGGCGCCAAATTCTCGGGGCACCTGTGCGGCTGTGGACTCTTTCCAGCTCCGCAACCTTGTCGGAGAGGTCGTCCCTCTTTTCTTTGCGAAGTTTGGCGTCCGCAGCCGATATTGCTATCAGCTCCCCCCTAACGACAGCTTTCAAGGCTCCCCATAAGGATGACACCGACACATCAGGGGTGTAGTTGGTGGCCAAGTAGTCTGATATGCATTTATGAAGCTGGTGGGCTACCGCAGGCTTCTGTAAGAGGGTTTCGTTAAGCCTCCACGACCCCGGAGTGCGTGGCGACCGGGGCACACTGAGTGTCAGTTCCACTGCCTTATGGTCGGAGAGGGCTGCCGGGCTTTCTGACATTTTTACTGACAGAAAGGTTTTTGTTGCAGGTCAAGTTTCAAGGAAACAAAGATTAGGTGCACAATATTTTGGAACACTGTATCCTTCAACGTTGACTATACCAAAAACTATACATAGGAATCTCTTCCTACTAAGTTCTGGCGGATTTTAACCTTTTACCCGCTCCAGACGCCTTTTGGAGTATTTACGGGAAAAGGGGTCTGTGTGAAAAAGCACAACTGAGTTACTCTAACGTCTTGCGTTAGATTTATCGCCTTACCAAACCTTGGGCGCCATGTAGTGTAGTTCCTATATTCCCAATAGGCTCTGCGCATTGGAATAATATATTCAGCAGTGTAGACGTAGGACTGAGGTCGACTAGGTCTCTACTGACTATATTAGACTTAAATTTTGCCAGCTAGCTCAGAGGTCACTGGAAACTTTCTCGAATAAACGAGGAGTTTAATCTCCCTGGATAGACAAGAAGGGATTAGCTTCTGACAACCATATAACATGACAACTTTGCTCCCTCAGAATAAGAGTGTATCTCTAGAGTCGTGTGAAAACAATAGACAGCTATTTCACTCAGTCAAATGTGCATACTTAGTTTCACCAGAATGCAGAGAAAAGAAAGACGGGCGCTTTCAATAAAAAGGTGTAGTTTATTGAGCAGTCTTCTTCCTCATACAAGAGAAATGAATTGCCACAATTGCAATACTCATAGTAAAGTAAAGTGCGTACAGTAAAAGGAGGATTATAAAATACTGTGAAAGCATTGATATGGTTTCTTAGTCATATGATACTTTAAAATAGATAATATATATACATACTTATATACATTGACTAACCTACTCAACTGGTGCTTCTAAATACGCCTACCCCGGTGTACCTGACCTAAGCCTAATACATGGGAAGGAGTAAGTAAGTAGCAGTTTAAGTTAAGTTTGTTTTTGCCAAGAATCTCTCTCAAGAATTCTCTTCAAGGGTTTAGTCAGCTCCGCACCTGGGTATTAGAAAGCAGGAGGTCTTGTATCTCTCTCTCAGGACTCGATATCCCAGTAACCCGCGATGGTATCTGGAAACACCAGAGCTGGATTTCTCGGCAGGAGAAAAGACAGCGTCTCTCTCAGTGCGTTAAAAAGGGAGGGGCAGCGTCCGTGGGCTCTCGCATCAGCTGGGCTCTCGGGCAAGTAGATAACTGCTCTGCTCCAAAACCACCACCGTGTGTTTGCTTAAGGCAACGTTGGTATATTTATACCTGAAAGGTGCCGGGTTTGGCGTAAGGTTGGACATAAGACGTCAATAAAGATGTCACTAAGAACTGGCCGTTCTTACAGTGCTTTACAGGAGTTCTAGGACGAAATCAAAACAAAAGCAAGGGGGATTTCCCAGGTTGCTGGAGGTTTGGTTTGTTTAGAAAACTCGTTGTGCTTTCTAGGAGTCTGGGGAAGTAGCCTTGCTTAATGTGACAGCATGTGCTACGACTGAATATGGATATGATTACTATGCCGTTATAGGGATATTATTGATTATAACCGAACAAGGGCATAAAATAGTAATATCGATTTAGGCTCCTGGATAAAAACACAATAGCCTCAGGAAAAACGTCTACTTCTCATAATTCCTGCTCACCTTATCACATGATATTAATAGATCAATCCTGAATAGGAACAGGTTCTGGCTTACCTTGATTTTTAAATTCAGCGATGTCCTTTAGAACTTTACTTACATCTTTCCAGAAGGGCATTAGTATTGGGCAGTCTACCAACATGTGCTTATCATCAGCTTCTGGCCAGCCACACTTCCAACTTTATAGGTTCTCTTGCATGAATTTGGCCAGTTTCAAAGGTATCTGATAAGCTCTATGAAGAGTGAAGAAGTGATTCCTTTTTAATGATGCAGGTTTTACTGTTGAATAAAGTAGACTCCGAGATAATTACCATAATTATTCTTTCGCAAGCTCTGACAAGTCTTTTTTCTATATCCTGTCAACTTCTTATCTTTATTTCAGCAACAATATCTTAGTATCATGTGGAGAAATCTTTCTTATGTTACCTATTATCCTCCAAATGATCAACACAATCCCCTTGGGTCCAGTGATTTTCCTATGAAAGCTTTGGGATGTCCACCATAAGCAGACTTGGAGGCATTTGAATTTTCTAGATTATCCATTAGATAGATCAGAGAATGCCTGCCAGGCATTAGGAGCTGTTTCATTCCTTAGTTCCCCTAGGTGCTACAGTTCCCATTACAGAGAGTGTGACTGAGCTTGCCTTGAAGGTCCTGGGAGAATCCTAAATAGGTGCCAGGTATTCATAATAGGGTATCTCAAATAGTTTTCTCCAATAGACCCACAGTTTAAGAACTATGAGAAGTACCTTCTGTCTTACTCGTTTGAAAAATTGTGGGTCCCGACCTTTCAAATCCGTCATGTGCAAGCACAGCCATATACAATCGCCCCATATAGGATTCATACAGTTTCCTAGCTAGGACACGAAAGTTCTTGAGCTGGATAGCATAATAATGTATATGGAAATAGTAAAGAGTCCAGCCCCCTTTTTTAAATTCTTTCGTAGCTTTTTGCAGGCTATCCTAGCCCCTTTGAATGACTCAAAAAAATCTTACCCTCCCTTGCAGTTTCTGGATCTGTTTTTTGGGGAATGTCGATGGTATGGTGTTATACAAAAAGTTAACTTTGAGAAACAACATCCTAATACTATTTCCCCTCCAATAGAAACCTAATGGCAGGTTCTCACATCTTCTGAGAAGGGCCTCTATATCTTTGCCAATCTTACACAGGTTTTTTCTTGGTAGATTGTCCAGATTCTGTGTTATTGGGACACCTAAATGTTGAATTTGCATCTTGCTTGCCCATGTCATAACTTCTCCCTGTTTATTGCGTATCCAAATATTCTCATAAACTCTTCAGCTTGCTCTTAGAGTTTTGGAATGAAATGCTTATATTCAGAAGTATACAAAATTATATTGTCTCCATATATTGCAATTTTAGTCAGTAGTCCTGGAGCTTCAACGGAAGCATGGCCTGACCTAGACGGATCATCTGAGCAAAAGGCTCAACATACAGATCAAAGAGTACCAGCAAGAGTGGACAGCTCTGCCTAGTGCCTCTAGATATCAGGTGTGTTGCAGTAAGATTACCATTAATCAGTATCTTGGCTGCTGGTGCCTTATATAGGGTTAGTATTGTCTTGATGACATTGCTGTTAAAGCTATAGGACGTCAAAACATCCCATAGATAGACCCAATTCACTCTGTTGAATGCCTTTGCGGTGGTGATCGTCAGGGAGAGATTGAAAGTCTCATCCATATCTATGAGAAGATGGGTCAACTCATGGAGCGGTCTTCCAGGGATGAATCCGTTCTAGTAAGGATGGGTGATTTTATGTATAATACTCAACAACCTTTGAACCAAAGATCTTGGTGGTTCAAACCTCTACTTCCCACGTAAATCCTGGTGCATTCCCTACAGACCCCTGATAGGGAATCCAAGAGGCTGGACAGGAAGGAAGATGTTGTCCTCCCCCAGCTTGGCACTGCAGTCCATGAACACTGTGGGCTGCCTTTTGGGCAGTTACTCCCATTATTTATAGGACTTGGCAGACCAGGCCATACTTTCATAGGCTGTTGCCAAGGGGAGAGACTCAGCTAAAATCTGATGTGCTCATGTCAATCTATTCCCAGAAGTTGATTCCACAGGCAGCAATAGACACACAGAATGCAAAGCAAGAAAGTGCCCACTTTTTAAAAGTGGTATTTTCCAGCACACAGTTTAAAAACCATCTTAACCAAAATATGGTATTTTTATATCCGGAGTTCGGGGAACCTAAACTACAAATTTCCATCTCTTCCCAATTTATAGTAACACTTGTAAAATGTTGCAAGGCTGCTCCAATGATGACCTATGGGAGAGGCAGCCTTTCAACAGTGAAAAGCAAAATTGGCAGAATTTCATTATCAGGACATGTAAAACACGCAAAGACATGTCCTAACTTTTACATATACTGCACCCTGCCCATGGGGCTACATTGGGCCTACTTTAGGGGTGACTTACATGTAAGAAAAGGGAAGGTTAGGGTCTGGTAAGTGGGTGCACTTGCCAGGTCGACATGGCAGTTAAAAACTGTGCACGCCTACACTGCAGTGGTGTGTCTGAGACACATTTGAAAGGCTACCTGTGTGGTTGGCACAACCAGTGCTGCAGACTCACCAGTAGCATTTGATTTACAGGCCTTGGGCACTCTCAGTGCACTTTACTTGGGGTTTACCAGTAAAGCAAATATACCAATCATGGGAAACCAATCCCAACACATTTCACAGTAGCAGCACTTGCACTTTAGCACTGGGTAGCTGTGAAAAAGTGTGCAGAGACACTAAACCAGCAAAACAAAGTCCAGCATACCATCAAAACAGAAGGTCAGAAAGCAAAAAGACAAGGGGAAGCACGCCAAAAGGTGCCAGGCCTACACATGTCACCTTCATCTGAAAGTAGGGAGAACTACCCACCCACATGGGAGTTCTCTTCACTAAGGTGGAAGAACCTGGACTGACCATCAGCATTAGCGTGTTCAATGCCAGGGCAGTGTTACATCATAAAGTCCATTCCCTTTAGGGAGACGGACCACCTCAACAGTTTTGGATTCTCACCCCTCATCTGCATTAACCATCTGAGGGGCCTTTGGTGTGTCTGAAGCCCGAAGTGAGTCCCAAACAAGTAGGGTCTTAGCTTCTTCAGTGCCCAGGCCACAACAAAAGCTTCACGCTCAGTTGCACTCCACCTCTGTTCCTGGGGAATAGTCTTCTGCTCAGGAAGACTGCTGGCTGGTCTAGGCCCTCTTTGTTCAGTTGTGGGAACATCGCTCCCACACCATGCTCTAAAACAGCTGTCTGCACGAGAAATTCTTTGGAGAAGTTCGGTGCATTGAGCAAGTGCGCCGTGCACATGGCTGCCTTCAGGGTATCAAAAGCGGTCTGATGGTCATCAGTACAGATCACTTTCCTTGGATGCTTCCTGGAAGTCAACTCAGTCAAGGTGGCAACAATGGTGCCATAGCCAAGTCTCCAATAATATATAGTGAGACCTAAACAGGCTCTCACCTCTGTCTGGGTCTAGGGGGAGCTCCCAAGCCACAATGCTGTCACTTAGGTTGTAGGTGCATCACCTAGCCACTTCCTACCTGGTGCACTAAGTACATCACAGGCCCCTGCCTTATCTAGCACTTGCTAACCTTGATAGTGAGGCCTGCCTTCTGCAGAGCCTTCAACACTTCCCAGAGATGGCGCAAGTGATCTTTCCAGCAAGAACTGATCACTGCGATGTCATCCAGGTAGGAAGCACTGTAATCCTCCAGTCCAGCCAACACCTGGTTGACCAACCTCTTAAACGTGGCCGGGGCATTCTTCAGCCCAAAGGATATCACCCTGAACTGGTAGTGACCCTCTTGCATTGAGAAAGCAGACCTCTCCTTGGCCTCATCAGTCAGGGCAATCTGCCAGCATCCAGACGTTAAATAAACGTATTGAGGGAAGAGCCGGCTCGCAACAGATCTATGAGCTAATCGACTCTGGGGATGGGTTGTGCGTCTGTCCTTGTGACGGCTTTGAGCCCACAGTAGTCTACGCAGAACCAACATTCCTGAGTGGCACTGGGTGCAACAGCCTTTGGGACCAAGACCACTGGGCTAGCCCAAGGACTGTTGGAGGGCTCGATCACCCCTAGCGCAAACATCTTCAAAACCTCTTTGACCCTGTCAAGCAATCTGTACATTTTGTGCTTTACAGGAGGATGGTCCCAAGTGTCCACATCATGGGTACTCCAGTAGGTGACACCTGGAGTCATGGAGAACAGCTTGGCATACTGCCCCAACAGCTGGTGACAGTTACTCTGCTGCACCGAGGTTAGTGTAAGGGAGAGGTTCACACCTTCCACTAACCCATCTTGCACCATGGCAGACAGGAGGTCAGGGAGAGGTTCACTCTCCTCTTCCACCCCATCATCGGTTGCCAGGAGCATGTTTACCAGGGGCGGTTCCTCTATGGGAGCGTTAGGGGTGTTGCCTCCCTGTATTTGTTACTTTTCCTACCCGTACTAAATGTAAAAACAAATGTTTTCTGCCTCGCAGCAGCAGTGCTTTTTATTTTGTCTCGTGTAGTAAATTGCCATGTCGATTTGTACAGGTGCCTTTCACCGTCCAAACCCTCATGCGTACTTGCAAGGCAGACTCTTACTCACAATTAGTGAACTGGGGTGAGGGAAATCACAGCTGCAACCCTTTTGGTCTTCCATTGAACGTTGTGTTTGCCTGACCTAGCCAATCCTGGGGCTGCTCAGCTGCCTCTGGATTGGCCCAGAAGGCGTGGGCAGGCCTCTCTCTAGTCCTGCTCTGAACACAAGACATCGTAGGTGGGAGGCACAGGATATGGCCAATCACTGTTCAGCTTTATTATAAATCTCTGCAGTGATTGAGCATTATCTGTCCTATGCTCTCTTCCCTCTTCTCTCCCAGAGCCATTAACGGCATTGTGCACAACGTAATGGCAAGAGGTAGTCCCTTCTGACCTCGCACCCCAGGTAGCCGTTGTCTTCCAGCTCCTGCAGTGGATGGCTGTTGTCACGCCGTCCCGTAAGCACTCGTTGTGTTGGAAATGAAATAATAGAAAGTAAAATTAAATGATGAGTTCAGAGCTTTTGAGTAAACATTCACTTCTCTCCCACCGTCAGGTGCACACCTTTACATGTCTACTCCTCCTTCCTTGCCACCCCCTCCTCTGAGCCTCTATCCACCCTATGAATGTTTACCTTGTCTTTACTTCTCCAACCCCCAAACCTTCCTTCCTTTTGCTTCTCTCTCAACTCTCCTTTCCTCTTCCTTTCTTCTCCGTATCCCCCCCTCATCCTTTCATTTGCTGTCCCCCTCCCCAAAAGAAACAGGTAACAAGAAAATCCAACCCTCCCAACATGGAAGTCTGAGCCGCCTCCTCACCTCTGTACAGTTGGCTTCAGGTAAGGTATCTACACCTCATCCCCCTTTTACTGGGCACCAACAAGCACAATCAGTCCCTCCGAGGCAGCGCACCAGCTGTCTCCTTATCTCTTGGGCATCTAAACGCAGCCAAGGCTCCGACCACCTGTCTGCAGCGGCATCCATTTTAGCATCTCCCAGGCTCCGACCACCCCTACCCACCACTCACGATCTCCCGAGGGCTTAACCACAATACCCCACACTTAGACCCCGCCTCCCTTCTTGCCTGGCCACCACCGGGGTCTGGCAAAAGCCCTGAAGAGGTGGAGGGCTGCGTTTGCATTCAGCTCACTCATCACCCGGCTGATGAGCCTCTGGGGAGGGGGATGAGAGGGGTCTGAGGCAGGGCCAACATCAAATGAGATCTGTGGACAGATTTCAACAGCAGGTACGATAACACACTAAGCTACCAGCTCATGCATGTTACGAGAACGAGATTCACACAACAGATCTGTTGTCAGCGGAGGGTAATAATACCAGTCTTTGCATTGAGGTTATCTCATTCTAAATCACATACTTATGGTGCCAGTTTTGTTGTTATTGCACCGTAAACACAAGCATGCGGCGGTGACTATTTCAGAAACTTTGCTTGTGACATAACAACCAACCTAACTTTGACACCTACCACTCTCAAAACTCATCAGCCGCCACTGATAATTCAGACCTCTCAAAGTGAGGTCTGAGACAGTTCACATGTAAAACACTTTGTAGTGTAGTTCCTATATCCCTGATAGGCTCTGCGCATTGGAATAATATTCACTATAGATTTGACATAGTACTTAGGTCAGCATGTCTCTAACGAGTACATTAAACTTAATTACTTGTGTGTGCCAGCTAACTCAGAGGTCACTAGAAACTTCTTGAATGAAGAAGAAGGGATTAGTTTCTGAAAACCGCATAAACATGACAACTTTGTTTCCCTTAGAATCGGAACAATCTCAGAATCGTGGAAACAATAGATAACCGTTTCACTCAGTCAATCGTGCATGCTTCGTTTCTACAGAGTTTACACAGAAATATGTAGACGGTCATTTCAATCAAAAGGGTTTATTGAACAGTCTTATTTCTCATGCAAGAGATATGAACTGCTACAATCGTAAGACAGAACGCCAAGTATAATACGTACAGCGTTAGCAGTAAGATGAAATAATACTGTAATAGCATGGCTTGTAGCTATGACATATATTCGTAAAAATACATACATAAATAACACAGGCTAAAATACTCATCTGGTGCTTCTAAAATAATCCTACCCTAGTGTACCTAACCTAAGTGTAGTACGAGGGAAGAAGTAGGTGCTGTTTAGCTATAGTCTAGTTTAGATATAGTTGCTAAGATTTGCCAAAAGTCCCTCTAGGTTCTAGTCCGCTCCATACCTTAGAATGAGTGAGGTTGTAATCTCTTTCCGGGTCTCTTTCTCTAACACCCCGCAAGGGGAGTCAGAAACACCGTAGCTGGATTCTCTGCGAGGAGGATGACAGCGTCTGGTCAGTGCGTCAGTTGGGGACTTGACTTCCTTCCGAACTTGCCGTGGCGAGCCGCGTCGTGCAAGAAGGCAGCCGAACCGTGGACCGTGATTCGCCATGGCAAGTGAAGGTATATTTATACTTTGAAGGTGTTAGGAATGCCAGTATTGACGTAAAAGTCGGGCATAAGAACGTCGTGAATGAACCCCTAAGGAATAGATGTTCATGCATAATAAATGAGTTCTTGGAGAAATCAATATCCAAGCACGGGGAAGTCCTAAAGGCTTAAGAGCCTGGTTTTCCAAGAACTCGTTGTGACAATAGATGAACGGATGTAGGTGGCCATGCCTGTATTTGGTTAGCATGAAGAATGCCTAAATAAGGGCTAGATGAACGGATGTAGGTGGCCATGCCTGTATTTGGTTAGCATGAAGAATGCCTAAATAAGGGCTGGATTTCTATGCCTAAATAAGGGCAATGTGAATTGTACCTATATATGGGCATACATCGGGAAATCTATATACGGAATCTAAATCGAGACACAACACCCACTCCACTTTAGTATGAACAACGTTATTAAATCCTAAACATGTTAAATATATCTACAAATAAAGTATTGCATGATTTGCTAGAAACATATCCAAAAACATATTTCTAAAAAATGCATTTAAAAGTGTTGCTCTATGCATTAAAGCAGTGCTTCATTCTAATCATATGTAGACGTTTGAATGCTACATGAATGAATCATAAACATATACACATGATGAAATGGCTCGTAAACACAGAAGAAAAAAGGCCGAAACCATTTCTTGTCAAGTTGCATAAAACAATTGTTATTGACAAGGTGACATATTGTCTCTGAAAGTGTTTCAAATAATTCTGTTCTCTATGAATAGTTCTACTATAAGCAGATTACTTTGCCCAATAAAGAAAAATACAAATTTGGAGAAAAAAAATTCATCATAGGAAAAAGTTCCAAGTGTAGTCTTTGTTTTGAAAAATGTAGGCCAAATTCAAAGCCTCTCCGGAACACTGTGTGCCTGAATCAAAAGTCTGTGTTTGGGGATGGAGAAAACATGAAATCTTCTAATCCTGTAGACAAAAAGTCATCCACTGTTGTAGGTGAAAGTTGGATTACCTCGTTTAGAAGACTAATCGCACATAGACGAGAAACATCGCCGTCAGCATTGGTTGCATCAGCAATGTTCGTATCGGATGTTACCTGTTCGCCTGTTTCCTCTCATACCTCAGCAGTAGCAATTTGCATCTGTGAGATCTCAATGAATGCCATCATCAGGATTGGTAGCCGCTGGGGACAACACATAGCATGGGCCGTTACAGGGTCCAGCAGAGTATCGAGATCCGTAGGCATGACTGATGGGAGTGTTAGACATATGTCTAGCACGCATTCTTCACTGCAAAGCAGGCAGCGTAAAACAGGTAAGATGCAATCTTGCCAGATTGGTCTGAGTGACAGAAACCATGTGGTATTTAATTCTCGTAGACGAGGTAACCCTAAAATTAGGACGATGCGCTCACGACACTTCATCTCCAATAGAGCTCTCTCTATGGTGCTTGGAATGACGCTGGTGATTTGGCTTGCCATATTGTAGCAGTAGGAGCAAAATTAGGATCCCTTCAACAAGTCCAAAAAGTAGTGGCAGTCCGCCAAACACAGAGTTCACAAAGTTGGGAAGTATTCGGAGGACTGCTTGAAAAGGTGCTAACAGTCCTGAACACACGGTCTTAAATACATGTACAATACCGCTCGTATCAGACATGTTTAAGATACGTTCCAACATTTCTGAGAAATGTATAGGGCAGTTTGTATTCAAAAGGTCATGTATCTCGGCAGAAGTCCTTGCGACTTGCAGGTCATAGGTTTCTTTGGCCGAGGTCAGTGGCTCAGTTTGTTGTAAAAGAATGGCTTTCATTCTGCTTAAAGTATCAATTCGCATAGAAGAGATGTTCAGTGAAGGCCATAAAGGTGACTCCCTGGCTGTCTTAGTTTGTGGAAACAATACATGCATACAGCAAGTGACCTTGGTTGAAACAGTCACTAGATATGGGATACCTGGCAACATGCCACAGCAGCTGTGATCATTCAACATGAGGTAACTTCTATTAGAAAGTAGTCAAAAAATTGGATTAATCACTGCAGCTGGTGAGCCTTGCAGGTGACAGGATAAGTTTGTAGTGGAACCATCGCAGGCCCCGTGTAAATGAATACCCTGACAAAGGAGAGAACCGCTGAGTGCGTTTTCACAGTTTTTATTTTTATTTTTTTATCATCATATTGCAATTTTATGTTTTCTGGAAATGTCAGGGTTCAGCCTCTGCATTGACTGTACCAGCACTGCCCCTAAATACAAGTGTGTATGGGGAGTTTCCCAAATGGAGGATTTTGCAGAGGAGTCCCTTTTGAAACCATCACATAAATAACTTTTCTGTTTTTTCGTTTGTGAGTGAGAGCTAGCCACCTTGACTACTCGATGAGTATTATACCCATCAACAGAAGTTACCATCGCTTAATCATAGGATCATCATTCCGTCTCGGCCACTGAGTTGGAGTTAAAATGATTTTCCCATAGTGCCCAGAAGTTGTTTCTATTGGTATGCTTTCCCCTCCTATCTAGTTTGTTTATTTTCAAGACTGAATTCATCCATTCCCTGAGCGTAGGGGGTACTGGGCCAACCCACTTAATACATATCTCCCTTCTTGCAAGGAGGATTAAAACAAAAACCACGTTTTCTTGCACTTTTGTTAGCTTACCCGCTCCTATATTGCTGTCGATCCCAAAGAGTACAAGGTTGGTACTTACAGTTAGTTGCTGTTGTAGGATCGAGCTTAAGGTTTTACCCACTTCAGACCAAAACCCGTCAAGGTATGGGCCCTCTTTATAGATGTGAATGTCATCTGCTCTCGCCTCTCCGCATTTCGGGCATTTCCTGATTTGGGCACCTTTAAATTTGGACAGTTTTTTTGGGGTCCAATAAGCCCTATGAATCGTGAAGAGATGATTTCTTTTTAAAGCTGCTGATTTTAGTGTAGCCCAGCATTTCTCAATTGACTTCAGCCACACTCCCTCTAGGTGTGAGGTTTGTAAGTCTTTCCCCCAGATTAGTTCTGCAGTCTGAGGATCTTCATCTCCTGATGTTATTAGGGCCCAGTACCATCTGGCTATCTCTTTCTTTATGGGTAGAACTTTCTGCATTTCTTTCTCCAGCTCTTCTGTATCCTTTTCATGATCTGTAAGGGTTTTTGCCCAACTAGAAAGCTGATAGTATTTAAATTTGGAGATGGTAGAGTTAGTGATGGTATGAAGATCATCCCATGAGATCAGAGTTGATCCGCTTATGATTTGACCCCAGTACTTAATATCGGCTGTTTTCAGAGGGTTTGCCATGCTGTCTTTTAGGCAGTCTGGGGTGCCCGGGGAGTCCCATATAGGGGCCAGAGGGCTGTAGTATGGAATATTTAAGGTCCCTCTGATCTGCCTCCATAGCCTGGCCGCATCCTTCAGGACCTTCAGTTTTATTTTCTTAAAGAATTTCGGATGGCCGAATTTATATAGGAAGTGGTCAGCTCTCTTGGTCATTGCTTGAAGATATTCAGGATAATATTGGTGAACCCTCAACAGTGGTCTCATATTCTTAAAATGAAAAGCTCTGTAGTATTCCCACAGGTCAGGGCTGGCTATCCCTCCGTGCTCTTTTCTTCTTCTGATTTTCTTCCATGATATTCTGGTTCCCTTGGATGCCCAGATAAAGCTCGCAATTTCTCCCTGTAGTTTTTTCAGTGAATTCCTTTTGAATTCTAAGGGAATTGTGTTAAACAGGTAGGTATACTTGGGTAAGATAGACATTTTTATGATGTTTGATCTACCTAGGAAGCTTAATAGGAGGCTAGTCCAGACCTTTAAAAGTTTTCTTACTTCGCCTGCCACTCTGTTTAGATTTATCTGCGGGATTTTCTCCAGGTCCTAGACTAATGTGATTCCTAAATATTTTATCTCCTTCTTGATACTGGGATTGGTGAGATTTGTATTCCAAGTCATAATCTCGGTTTTGGAGTGATTAACCAAATAACCTGAGACTTTCCCAAAATTCTCTAGGGTAATTTTGATTTCGGGTATGGAGGACTGGTAGTCATTTGTGAAAAGCATTAAGTCGTCAGCATACAGAGCAACTTTTTTAGACCACCCCTGGTGTTTGAATGGTAGTATTTTTTCATTTTCCCTTAGGAAGTTTGCCAATGGGTCAATGTACAAGTTGAAAAGTAATGGCGAGAGGGGGCAACCTTGCCTGGTGCCTCTTTCTATACGTATGTTATTCGTAAGATCCCCATTCACCAGAATCTTGGATCTTGGGGTCTTATAGATCTCTTTCACCATATGTAAGAAAGATTCCCCCAGGTTATTTCTTCTCATTACCCTATTTAGAAAAGCCCAGTTAACCCGGTCAAACGCCTTTGCGGCATCAAAGGTGAGTATTGTGAGAGTTTTTTTTTCGGAAGTAGCGACGTCTATTGCCCCAAATAGCTCGTGAGACAGGTCCTGAAGTTGTCTTCCTCTGATGAAGCCTTTCTGGTCAATATGAACCAGCTGGGTCATCACTCTCCCCAGCCTTTTTGCCAAGATTTTTGTACAGATCTTATAGTCACAGTTGAGTAATGATATTGGCCAGTATGATTCACATCTTGTGGGCTTCTTTCCAGGTTTTAGGATTATGGTTATGATGGCGTCGTTCCAAGAGTCTGGGATCTTTTCGTGTTGTTTATAGACCAGATTGAGTAAGTCTGTGATGTGTGGCGACAGAGTTTCTCTAAGCGCCATATATAGCTCATTTGGAAGAGCGTCCGGACCCGCAGCTTTCCCTTTTTTCAATCCTTTTATTGCTTCTTCTACTTCTTCTCTGGAAAATTCTTCATTTAAGTCTTTTTTCTCTTCCTCTGTTAGGGCTAGGGTGGGTAGAGTATTCAAGTAACCTTCTATTTGTTCTTCCAATGGGTTGACATCTTCGGAGTATAACACATCGAAGAATTTTGTAAATTCATGCCTGATTATCGTTTCCTCTGATGATGGTGTTGGTTGGCTGTCTTGTTGTATACTTAATACCTTATTCCTTGCTAGGTCTGACTTTAGTTTCCAGGCCAGTAGTTTCCCACAGCCTTCCCCATATTCGTGGTTTGCTAGCTTGCTCGCTTCCCACTTCGTACTTACTCTGTCTTCTAGGATGTCAGCAAGGCATTCTTTTTGTCTTTGTCTTTCCTTCTCCATCTCTTCCCTTTTGTTTGTTATTTGTTCAACCAGTATTTGTGCGTCCAGAAGGTTTATAGATTTTTCCAAATGCCTTATCTTGTGTTTTATTATCTTTGATCTAAATGCCCCTTGGCTTAATAGTTTCCCCCTGATGACTGCCTTATATGTATCCCATGTAATTTGTCTTGTTGTACCTACCCTGTTATTTTCAAAAAAGTGTTCTGTTTCTGACCTGAGCTCCTGTATGCAATGCTGGTCAAGCAGAATAGCCGTTCGATTGTCAATCTACTTTGTGTTTTAATTTTCGTACTTTTCAACGTAAGCCGGACTGCAGAATGATCTGACAGGTGAGCTGGAAGGTGTTCTAGGTTTGTTACATCTTCTGTAAGACTTCTATTAATTAAAAAATAATCAATTCTTGACCTATGTCCAAGTTTCTTATTGTGTAGGGTGAAAAGGTTGTCATTTGTCCCCTTTCATTTTCCAGATATCCAGTAGGTCTAGGTCCCTCCTATAGTTTCCAAGCCACTCTCTCATATTTGGGAGGTTTGTTTGTCTTCCCGGGGGTGATCTGTCTACTCTAGGGTCCATAATTATATTGAAATCACCTCCTAGTATTATTGGGGAGGTAGCTGACAACAGATGGGTGTACAACTTTTGTAGAGGCCCCGAGTCGTCTGTGTTCGGGCCATAGTAACCTGCTATTGTATAGAGGTTATTTCCAATTCTTGCCCTAACAATTGCCCATCTACCTTTGCTATCTACTTCGGAGTATTCAAGCTTGATTTTGAGAGTTTTCTTGAAAATTATAGCTATCCCTTTTATGTTGCATTCCTGATTCCTGCATACATACATGTCCACCCACCCTAGATTTTTCATTATTTGGCTCCATTCTTCTTTCAGGAGGTGTGTTTCTTGTAATATAATGACCTCACTGTCTGATGTCTTTAAATACTCTAGGATCCTGTTTCTTCTGTTTTTCATCCTGAGTCCATTTACGTTCCATGAGAGTATATTGAACTCTCTACTGTTTGACCCCATCTATTACTTGAATTGTATACTGTATAATGGCAGTCATTATGATTGTACTGGCCGAAACCTTGATTTCCCAATTTTTCTGAATTATAGAGGATTTTTTTTGGTTTCTTTCCCTAATTTGCTCCCTACCCGTGTTCTGTTTCATATATTTTGTTTTTACTTTATGTACATCTTGTTTACCCTCCCTGGGGAAGCCTCCTTCTTCTTTTCTTAGGGCTATTCTCCATGCCCTTTTCAGGCTCCTTGATTTTTATATTTTCTATTTTGCGCCTATACTTTGCTCTTTTCCTGCCTTTTCCGTAATCTCATTTTTCTAGAGGTTCATGGGGTTTTCAGACCTGACGTTGTCTCGGGCCAGCTCAAGAAATTCTTTAACCTCCTCAGGGTCTCTTATGTTGCGCATTTTATTCCTCCACATGATTCTGAGTGAAGGAGGGAACTTCATTTGCACTATAGCCCCGAGAGACTTTAGCTCTGTCATGAATTGTCCCAGTTCCCATTGTCTGTCTTGCGAGGCTTTGGACATATCTGACCTGATCCTGAAGGACCAGTTGTCCTTACTGAAGATTCCCTTTTTTAGCGCTTCACCAAGAATTCTCTCCTTCAACGTATATGTTTTAAAATTGACGAGGATTTTCCTGGGTGTTTTCACAGTTGGAACCGCTAAGAAATACTTCACGCCCCCCACTCCAACATCTGTGTGTGTATGGTAAATCCCAGGATGTCTTGATGTATTCTTTACCCAACATTTTGTATTTGCCTGCTGGTATATTTTTTAGGCAATACTGAAAATGGAAAACTGTAACAGGCATAGTAATTTTACCATGTATGATCCACTCAGTAGCTGTTTTTTCTGCCACTGTGAAAGGCAATGTTTCCAGTTTTTCAATGCTCAGCACCGTATGTTCTGCTCCCCTTTGTGCCAGTTTGATCTGTTTATCAGTGAGATTGAATTCTGAAAACAGTGACGTAGTGTTGATTAAACACCAAGGCACATAGAATGCACGCAAGTTTTGTAGCGTCCAGCCTAATAGCATGATAGAACGTAATTGAGACTGACCATGTTGCAACATGACCAAGTCTTGTTTCATGATGTCTATGGCAGAAGACACAATGCTGTCCAATGAATATATCCTGGACGACAGAGTCGTAAACCCATTGTCTACTACAGATAGAGATTTCTCTAAATTAATACTATCAATTTCTCAGATTCGTTCTGCAGTCCCTGCTTGGGTAATCTTCCATATTTCATTATAAGAAGTGTAGATACCGGCATATATGAAACTTTTTTGACGCGGTTTTCTTGGTCCTAGCAAGAATTCCCTAAGGTCTGCGCCATCTTTAAGTAAAGATAAATGTTGTGTTTGAAGGCATATGAGCTGCAGATTACACACTATGCATAGATGGCCACCTAGTGTTGGGCCCGGATGTTTGCAGTTTGTTTTGTTGTAGAAAAGTCTTTGGAAGTCACAGGATAGGTGACTCCTCATTTGGATGATACTGCGCATGGACATCGGCTCCATCCCCAGATTGTTTTTTTCCGCCACCGGGCTCGGATGTGTTTCCAGCGCTTCGTGTTGGAACCGATTTCTGTCGGCGCACAATCCTCACCAGCTTCGAGAATTCAGTTTAGAACGCGTTTCCAGTCGACGCTACTCTATCAACATTCAGCACTTCAATTCCGGTCACCGTCGAAGGCTTCCGGGCCCAACTAGACCTCGACTCCAGCTCATGGTAAGGACGCCATTTAAAAAGTGTCCTCAATGTGGGTCGAAGTTTCCCCACACCGACCTTCATGAGGTGTGTAACCTTTGCCTCTCCCTGTAGCACGAGGCCAGAGACTGTTCTGCTTGTGCCTCCTTCCGCTCCAAGAAGGCGATCCGGGACCGAAGAGCTCGGAGAACAATGGCTCAAAGATCATCAGCTCCCCTATATTTCTTAATTCCAAAGAAGGACAGATCTCTGAGACCTATTCTAGACCTCAGACCTCTAAACATTTACATACAGTCAGACCATTTTCATATGGTCACACTTCAACAAGTCCTTCCGCTCCTGTTACAAAACGACTTCCTTGTAACTCTAGATCTCAAGGACGCCTACTTCCACATTCCTATCCACACAGCGCACAGAAAATATCTCAGATTTGTGCTAGACGGGCAGCACTACCAGTTCAAAGTGCTCAGATTCGGAGTCACAACAGCACCAAGAGTGTTTACCAAATGCCTAGCAGTCGTAGCAGCACACTTAAGAAGACAGCAGATTCACGACTTCCCATATCTGGACGACTGGCTCATAAAAGCAAGCTCATACGGCGAGTGTGTACAACACACTCACGCCACAATTCTACTACTCCACAACTTGGGATTCACAGTAAATCACACCAAGTCACATCTGCTACCCTCGCACACACAACAATACCTCGGTGCTACAATAAACACCCAATTAACACTAGCTTATCCCTCTCCAGCCAGGATAACAAGTGTACAAACGCTACTAACAAAATTCAAACCACAACACTCGCTTCCCGCTCGAGTGTTCATGCAACTCATAGGAATGATGGCATCTTGCATATTTATAGTACCTCACGCAAGACTGCAAATGCGTTCACTTCAAGAGTGCCTAGCATGACAGTGGAACCAGGCTCATGGTCAATTAACAGACCTAGTGTTGGTAGACAGTCGGACTCATCGCTCTCTGTAATGGTGGAACACAAAAAAACTTTCAAAGGGCCGACCGCTCCTAGAGCCAGTTCCCCCAAATAATCATGACAGCGGACGCGTCGCTCGCCGGCTGGGGAGCTCACCTACTGCATCATACCATGCAAGGCAGGTGGACACCGCAACAAAAGCTACTACACATCACCACTTAGAGTTGCTAGCTGTCTTTCTAGCCCTAAAAGCATTTCAAACTCAAGTGTCAGGCAAAGCTGTCTTAGTCCGCACAGACAATATGACAGCGATGTACTACATAAATAAACAAGGCAGGACACACTCTCTGCAGCTCTCTCAGTTAGCACAGCTGATATGGAGATGGGCTATACCTCTATAAAGATCTTCCATCTTAGCCCAACATGTCCCAGGAGTATTAAACACCATGACAGATTTCCACACCCATCTGAGAGAGACCACTGTAGAAGATTTGGCTGACCCGGAGATCGCATATACCGCCTTTTGCGACTGGATAAGTGGAGGGCTTGACGCCCTGATTCCAGCTAGGTGGGTCAGAGGACGGAACTCAACCTCCAACCCTTGGTTCTCAGATTCTCTTAGAATACTCAGGAAGGAATGTAAAAGAGCAGAACGTCTGTAGAGAAGGGACTATGACAAAGACCTTAAAATCTGTGTATACGGCTAAATTAAAACATTATCATAGAATGATATGTTCCACGCGCGCGAATTTTTACGCGGAAAAAATCAGGGATAGTTCGAATCCCACAAAATACATCTTTAAAAATGTTCAGGAACTAAAAAACACCAAAACCTCAGCCTCACATGTAAATTCAGCACAGCAATGCGAGGACCTTGCTCTTTTCTTTTTGAGCAAAGTGCAGAAAATCTACGCTACTTTTCCTCAGCATTTCTCTGCTTCAGGCTTTGTCACGGTCAGGGAGAAGACATCCACTCTCACCATGATACCTGAGCTCTCGTGTGACGAACTTATGAGACTTTGTAAAAAGGTTAAATCAGGGTCTCCATCTGACCCAATGAGGCCAGCACAGTTTTTGGACTCTATGGATCTTGTGCTGAAACCTCTCCAGCGGATACTTAACTTGTCTTTTACCACTTCGATAGTACCTTTGGCTTGGAAACAGGCTCTGGTCTCCCCTATTATTAAAAAACCCACACTTGATCCCTTTTTGCCTGAGAATTTTAGGCCAATCTCCCTGCTTCCATGGGTGGCTAAAATAGCTGAAGCTCATGTGAATGAGATGTTGGCTCGCCATATGACCCTTAATAACATTCTGGACCCGTCTCAAAACGGCTTCAGAGCGGGTCATAGTACCGAGTCAGCCCTGTTGGCCTCCACGGAGTACTTAAGATCTACCCTTGACGCCGGTCAGAGTGCAGCGCTTATATACTATTAGATCTTAGCGCTGCCTTTGATACGGTGTCCCATGACATCTTGCTGTACCGTTTGGAGGCTATTGGGATCATGGATCAGGCCCTGGAATGGTTCCGTGCATTCTTGACGGATAGATCCTTCCGGGTCTCGGCACCACCTTTTCAGTCTCAAGTTCATTCCATCTGTCAAGGGGTTCCGCAGGGTTCTGCGTTGAGCCCGACGTTGTTTAATCTGTATGTTCAACCCCTCGCGACTGTGGCAAGGGAATGGGGCCTAACGTTAGTTTCGTACGCTGACGATACTCAGCTGATTGTTACCCTGGCTGAAGGTCCCTCGGCCACGGCCTCGAGGTTCCGAGATGGTATGACCGCTGTTGCCCAATGGATGGCTGAAAACTGCCTTCAATTAAATGCCACTAAAACTGAGGTGATGTTGGCAGGAAAAAACACCTCTCTTTGGAACGAATATTGGTGGCCAGCCTCCTTAGGCATTATGCCTTCCACCAAGCCAGTGGTCAAGAACCTGGGAGTGTGGCTGGATGCAGATCTTAATTTCCAGTGCCACACGAAGAAGGTGGCAGCGACTTGTGTGGGCCTGTTGAGGGGCCTTCGCCCTATTTTGAAGTTTTTCTCAGCGCCTGTTCGGCAGCTTATTATCCAAGCGACAATTCTATCGCGCTTGGACTATGCCAGCGAGCTATTCTTGGGTGCTAACAAAGCTGAGATTCTGCGTCTTCAGCGAGTACAGAACTCAGCAGCCCGAGCTCTTGTCGGGCTGCCTCGCAGATGCTCTGTTAGAGCCACCATCAGAGCCCTACACTGGTTACCGATTCAAGCTAGAATCCAGTTTAAGACGCTCTGTTTAGCGTTTAAAATCTTGAAAGGTACCAGTCCGGAGTTACTTCGCCCACTCTTAACCCCGTACACTCCTCAGCGTAATTTGCGCTCCTTAGGGCAACATCTGGTAAATATACCTAAGTTCAGACTCTGCCGCGTCGGAGGTCGCTCCTTTCGACTACTGGCGGCCAAATTGTGGAATTCCCTGCCTGTTTCTATTCGTGGAATCAATGAGCTTCTCCCTTTTCGGAAAGCCATTAAGACTTTTCTTTTTCCTTCAACTTAGGTTGCCTTTCTTGTAGTTTCCTTTTCTGGTATCATGTTACGGTTAGCGCCGGGACGCCCCTTAGCTGGGGCAGCTGTGCGCTCAAACAAACTATTAACATAACATAACATAAGTCGACAGACACAGCAGATCCACGAGTGGGAACTTCATCCGCAAGTTCTTCAACCGTTTTTCCAAATGTGGGGACACCCTCCGATAGACCTCTTCGCCACCCACGAAAATGCTGAATGCCCAAACATCGCCGCCAGATACCCACACCCATTGTCCAAAGGCAATGCGATATGGATGAACTGGTCAGGACGATTTGCGTACGCTTTTCCTCCTCTCCCACTACTTCCATTAGTGGTACGCAAACTACAGCAACATTCCCTAACACTCATTCTAGTCGCTCCAACGTGGGCCACCACACTGCTGCAACTATCTGTGGTGCCACACCAAAAACTAAGCCTATCTCCACGCCTATTAACCCAGAACGATGGAGAGATCAGACACCCGGACCCAGCTCAGCTCAACCTGGCGATCTGGCTCCTGAAGTCATAGAGTTTGGTTACCTTAACCTTCCTCAAGAATGTATGAACGTCATCAAAGAAGCTAGACGTCCCACTACCAGAGCATGTTATGCTGCTAAGTGGAAAAGGTTTGTGATATACTGTCAAAACAATCACATAAACCCCCTGGATGTGTCTATTCAACACATCATATAATACCTCCTACACCTTCAAAAGTGTAACTTAGCATACACATCTATCAGGTTACACCTTGCTGCTATAGCAGCATATTTACAAAATAGACAACATCTATCTCTTTTTAGAGTACCAGCTATAAAAGCTTTCATGGAAGGGCTGAAAAGAATAATCCCTCCCTCAACTCCACCTTCACCAGTGTGGAACTTAAACGTCGTTCTCACACGTCTCATTGGACCGCCCTTTGAACCTTTACACAAATGTGAATTGCAATTCCTAACTTGGAAAGTAGCTTTCCTAGTAGCCATTACTTCTCTTAGAAGAGTAAGCGAACTGCAAGCATTTACCATTCTAGAACCTTTCCTGCAAATGCATCATAACAAAGTGGTTCTTCGTACTAATCCTAAATTCCTTCCAAAAGTCATTTCACCATTCCATCCAAATCAATCTGTGGAGCTGCCCGTATTCTTCTCGCAGCCACAAACAGTCGCTGAAAGAGCTCTACACGCTATAGATATTAAAAGAGAGCTACTTTATGGGGACTACCTGCATCAATCCTTGGCCAGCGAGGAGAGCCCTTACTTGTTGGAATACTGTTGCCTCTGCCTTGGAGCCCTTCTCTTGACACCGGCTGTGCAGCTCACCCCCCGCCGCCGCCTGTAACATCCTAGAGCGGCCGCCGAGTGGGGGCGAGCACTTGGAGGCTGCGAACTACATCTCCCAGCAGCCTCCTTGTTCGGAAGTGACCCGCCCGGGAAGCGCGCCAGGAGGCGCTTAAGAACAAGCGTCACTCCCGGGTGAGTGGGACTACCTGCATCAATCCTTGGCCAGCGAGGAGAGCCCTTACTTGTTGGAATACTGTTGCCTCTGCCTTGGAGCCCTTCTCTTGACACCAGCTGTGCAGCTCACCCCCCGCCGCCGCCTGTAACATCCTAGAGCGGCCGCCGAGTGGGGGCGAGCACTTGGAGGCTGCGAACTACATCTCCCAGCAGCCTCCTTGTTCGGAAGTGACCCGCCCGGGAAGCGCGCCAGGAGGCGCTTAAGAACAAGCGTCACTCCCGGGTGAGTGGGACTACCTGCATCAATCCTTGGCCAGCGAGGAGAGCCCTTACTTGTTGGAATACTGTTGCCTCTGCCTTGGAGCCCTTCTCTTGACACCGGCTGTGCAGCTCACCCCCCGCCGCCGCCTGTAACATCCTAGAGCGGCCGCCGAGTGGGGGCGAGCACTTGGAGGCTGCGAACTACATCTCCCAGCAGCCTCCTTGTTCGGAAGTGACCCGCCCGGGAAGCGCGCCAGGAGGCGCTTAAGAACAAGCGTCACTCCCCGCCTCGCGGGCGGAGCCGGGCTAAGCCCGGGCAAAGGGCGGGCCCTCTTAGGCCCTCAGAGGCCTGAGGAGACTGGACTGGGCCGGACCCCCTGGTTGAGTGACCTCTCA
The DNA here is from genome assembly GCF_964261635.1 of Lissotriton helveticus. Lineage (NCBI taxonomy): Eukaryota > Metazoa > Chordata > Amphibia > Caudata > Salamandridae > Lissotriton > Lissotriton helveticus. Next base: position 1,315,998,769 of record NC_136061.1, read on the forward strand.
CCCCTATTAACTCTGAGTAAGTTGCTCTATATATCCCTTAGCCCGGCACTGATCCGGTAAAAACTTATCATGTCTACCACTGTGTTGAGTCCGGATATTGTTGTGACTGAAAGAGCTGGGGTTTATTGAATGGAACCTTGGACAACTATTTAATTAAAACTCCTGCTGAAAATTCCAAAGAACAATTCTTAGCAGAACGGCGGGCTGAGCGCCGCCGTTCGATTGAAAGCATTAAGAATAGGACTGTTATCGAGTTAACCCATGCTGTAAATTCTAACAATGAGCATTGCTCTGACACTATTAATGATATGCTATCTATGGACAGTGTGCCCTTCTTGCTTAGAGAATGTTTGGCACCCTCTATTTGTCCCATTGAAAGCAGTGTTGGTATTTTAGCTCATAATTCCATCTGTACACCCAGCGCATCTAAGGTGATGATTACACCTACGCCTATGCCTGGTAAGTCAGCGCGAGGCAAGACCAAGAGGACCATGCAACATAAAATTTATGGCCCACCGCCAAATAAAAAGACGCAAGAGGGTGGAGTTATCCAAACAGAAGCTGAGTCATTCCGATTTCGGGAAGAAGCCAAAGTCCACTAGCTCCAACGACATGGGTATCATAGCTGCTATGGACGGAGCAGAAATAGTGTCTGCTCCCTCATCAAAGTCACCATCTTTACATCCAGTTAGAGAGGCTAACATCGAACATGCACGAGTGGTCGATGGGTCACAACAAACTCATAATAGTGACCTATTGGATAGTATTGAACTGATAATGAGAAGCTATACACTAGCAATAGTAGAAAGGCTAAAAAGTATGGAGGATAGATTAGGGAAAATAGAGGCAGACTTGGGAAGAAAGGTAAATCCTATTAGTATAGTAGAAAATAAAGTCAACTATTGTCTCAATCCCTTCTCAAGCTACTACATCTGCCCATAATCCTCTATTAGAAGTCACCAAAGCAGTACCTTCTACCACTATCCCACCTATCAACACGATACCAGCTATACCATCCGCCATTAACCACCCATCTACTAGTACAACACCTGTACCCAAATACCCCCTCATACCAAATAAAAATCAGCCTAAAGTACCTATAACAAAGCCATCATTAACATCCAACCGCATTCCCGCCATTCCCGTTAACAAGCCCTTAAGGGACATGGGTAATCCATCAATTGGGTTATTAAGAACGGAGGAGGGAAGCTCTAGGTACTCTAGGGGGGTACAAGGCAGGAGACCACCAACAGAACTTTCGCCAGAAGCTGCTCCATTTGTGGTGGTTCTCACTACCAGAGTTGTCCGAGAATAAGCGGGAAGGTTTCTTTCAACTGAAGAATAAGGTAATGCATTGGCTGACCTTATACAGACCAATTGCAAGCAACATCAATGGCGATATAGTTCATGTTCGCCGCCTTCAGTGGTTAGGTGGTAGACCTAAGGATATCGGGGGAGATGTGGTTGTAGTCAACTTTAGGGACCAGAATGCAGTTCGATTTATATTAAACTGGCCACAGGGCAATGCTAACAACAGTATTACCCCCGCCCTCTAACATACTTCTACCCGAGATCTGTAGTATTCTCATCCCAAACATCACATAGTCACGCCATCTCCACCAATCACGTTTTAAACATGGAGAACACCAGGAATCCAGCTTATGTGTACTATCCAATACCAGCTCTCGACACACCAGGGTGGGACACTATACCCCCCAGATTTAATCCAACAGCATATAATAGAACAAACTATCTCATGCCACTTACACCATTGGAGAAATCAAACAGGTATGACATATTTAGTGGACTGGAAGAATGCGACTGAAGACTACAGAATAGAGGGGAGGGTAGTGGAGGTGTAATTATCCCTAGCCCAGATGGACCAGAGGTGGACGAAGGGAAAAGAGTTCCCAGGGTAGACAATCCAATTATTGCTTCTAGTCCAACAGAGGACGCGTTAAACCCAGCCCATTATCCCCGGTGTGAACCTGGAATCCTTGTTTCGAAAAACGACCCCATTAGAGTGGGAGAGATAGTGAATGTTACACCTAACTATTATATAGAGAACAACCATCAACTAACCCGTTCAGTCGAGAAAACAATGCATGATTTAACCAACAACGCTGTCAGCAATAGGGAAACACAGATTGTTATACCCAACATCTGTAAAGGTAACGCCAATCCAACTAGTAGTTTGACTGAGGAAAGAGAAATAGTGACAGTCGGATTGCAGGATAGTAGCCAGAACGAGCCGGGGTATACTGTTCTTCATGGGGAAGCTTGTATGTGCAACAATAAGGTCCACAATTCATTACAGACACATACGGGGGGTCAGTTTTTGGTATCCTGGAATGTGGCAGGCCTTAAGAGTAAGATGGCGTCCAGGGATTGGGCTATCTTCATTGATAATTATATGATAATTACCATGCAGGAAACCTGGGCAGTTGAACCACAATACAGACCCGGGTATCTTCATTTCTCGATAGTGGCAACCCATTCAAGCAAGGGAAGACCAGTGGGGGGCTTGACTACTTGGGTCAAGCAGGATGACAGATACACAACAACCCAACTTGAAACCAATTCTAGGGACATATTGGTGGTCAAGTTAAAATCCCCCATTTTCGGTGAATTAATAATTTTTAATGTATATGCTAGGGGGAAACCAGGGGGGAAAACGTCAGAGGTAGTTGAGGCACTGGGACATTATGTCAGAACCTGGAGGGGAGGTGCTAATGTACTCATATGTGGAGATTTTAACTGCTCCTTTGAGCCCCTGGATCACAGTGATCTAGAGCTCTCCGAGGTTGAAGACACCTTCTGGCAAATTCCCCCACTAAATATACCCCCAATAAAAAGGTGGACCCAAGCAGCCCTTCAACTTAAGTCCTTTAGTCTTGAATGTGGGCTTAGAGCAGTAAACGGGAGAACGCGAGGGGACAAGCAGGGTAATCCAGCATTTAATAATGGCTTGAGTTCAAGCAGAATTGACTATATATTAGTGAATCTTGAACTCTGGTCCTCTGTGTGTGACATGACTATAATTTAACGAATTGAGAGTGTTCACAACCCGCTTAGTCTTGAGATACTGCTCCTTAAGGGACAAGGAACACTGAAAGATGATATAGCAGACGATATTGTTATGACAAATGACACAAGGCGGTTAAGATGGGCCGAGTGTTTGGGTAATCCCCACTCTATTAATGAAATGGACGTTTTAGTTAAAGAAGCTACTGTAGAAATACAGGGACAGTTATCCTATGAAGATTACGACATCAGGGTAGTTCGAATTCATTCTTAAACTTGGTAAATTTTTTAGTATTCAAAAGAAGAATCGTTCTGGCAAAGTAAGACGGAAACCCGAGTCATGGTATGATAAAAATTGCAGGTCAGCATACAAATCCTTAGCCCTAGCAGTGCGATCTACTGATAGGGAGGCCATACAGGGCGCTAGGAAACACTATAAATGGACGCAACATGAAGCAAAAAAAGCATGGGACAATAAATACTGGGACGAGTTATACGAAGCTAGCAAGTCCAGAGATATGACGGGTTTTTGGCACCTGGTGAGGTGGGGTAAAGGGAAACAAAAACCACAGCCCGAAAACCACGTCCCTCCAGAACGCTGGACAACGTATTTCAAGACCCAGTTTGCTAATGAAAATTGTGCACCATTAACTGCTTCGGACTCTATCAGTTGTTCCTTACCTAGAAGCCTACTGGTGTTCACAACGAAAGAAGTTGAATATGCCCTCAACTTAATACCCAAAGGCAGAGCCCCGGGCCTAGACAAAATTCCAGCCGATCTCTTTTTACACAATAAAGAAGTCTGGGTCCCGTACATAGAATTGCTGGCAAATGCCATCGCGAGAGGCACTGCCTTGCCGGACACATGGCGGGGGGCAGAAATCATACCTATATATAAAAAGGGGGACCGCCAGATCCAGCTAACTATAGGCCGATTAGCCTAATAGCTTGTATCCAAAAGGTTGTGGCCAGAATGATACTTCTTAGGATCCAGAACTGGATGGAGGAATCGGGGGTCATGTCTAATTTACAGGCCGGCTTCCGACCCTCCACCAGTACAGTGGATCAAGTTTTTAGGTTTTCCACAATATACTGGAAATGGGTGATCCTAGGGGGCGGCACACTCTATGCAGCCTTTGTCGACCTGAAGGCTGCGTTCGACCTTGTCCCACGAGACAGGTTGTGGCGAGCGCTCCATGAACAAGGTATGCCCTCCGAACTGCTCGCAGTCTTGATCAAATTACACGATGATAACTACGCGCAGGTGAGATGGGGTAACCAGAGTCAGGTGACCGATAGATTTCCGACGGCAAGAGGTGTCCGACAAGGATGTGTTTTGGCACCCACATTATTTACTCTATACATTAACCGGGTCACAGAATATTATAGGGACTCTTATACAGATGCACCTAAACAGAACGGTATTACCGTCCCCCTGTTAATGTTTGCCGATGACACCCTTCTAATATCTAAAACCCAGGAAGGGCTTCAGAAAGAAATCGGCTGCTTTGAAAAGTTTTGTAACGACTATGGGTTATCTGTTAATGTATCAAAGACTAAATTCATGGTTATGCACAAGCATAGGAACATCAGGGGTAGAGTCTTCATGAACGGGGAACTCTTAGAACAGACGGACAGCTTCAGTTACCTGGGTATAACACTTGGCTCCAGGCTCCAGTGGAAGCCACACATGTCATATTTAACCTCCAAGCATGCACAGTTGGCTGGCGTTCTACTAAGAGAGTTTAAGTCCTCATCTACCAAACCACTGGCCCCAGTACTTAAAATTTACAATACTAAAGTTAGATCCTCCATGCTGTATGGAGCAGAATTGTGGGGGGTTTCTGATATAAACGGCTTGCAAACAGCACATAACAAATTTCTCCGCTGTATAACAGGGCTTCCAAACTCAACACCACTTGTACCATTACGCCTGGATTTGGGGAGTCATAGCATACAGGACATTTGTAGGTTCAGACCAATTGCATATTGGAGGAGATTGTGGGTGACGCCTGAACTCTCACATTATGCGTCAGCACTCTTGGAAACGCGAAATATGGACTATGGGGGTAAACTTTTATGGTTCAGGAAGGTTAAATCCCTACTCAATGCCTTAGGTATGGGGGAGCTTTGGGATAATCCCCAGGAGAGCATATTCCCCTCAAAAGTTAAGTTAAAAGAAGCCTACTGGGCATTGATATCCCAAGAGGTGTTTCAGTCACATACTGCTCCATCGCTTACTAAGGCTTTTTTGGAGCTGAAACATACTCCCTCGTATGAGAGATATTGGGATCTCATCACAATGCCATTTGATAGGAAACTGTTTCATCAGTTTAGGGTCGGAACTCTCCCACTTAATACGGTTACTTGCAAATGGTCAACTAGCAAAAATGACCACATGTGCCCTTTCTGTATAACACACTCGGAAAGTATAGCTCATGTCCTGTTTGAATGTCCAGAGTACAAAGCCCCTCGCCACAAATGGATTAGGTCGATCTGTATCCAAAAGGGGATTTAGACTGGGACAGTAGCACTGAGGATATTTCAAACAGACTGTTCTGACACTATGGTAATTGCGCTCGCAAATTTTTTAAAATGGATGTGGTCAATCCGAAGTGGTAAACTGAAAGTACTGCAGCCCCTATAAATTTACTGTGGTATACTGTGGAATATTATTTTTATCAATTTTAAATGTTTTTTATTTAAACACAGTATTTATTTTTTTACCGGTCGCGTTGAAACACCATGTTCGTGGTAATCTTAATCTGAAGATCTTAAGATGTATTTCCCTGTAAATACCAATGTAATGCTAATGAAATGTAATTTTTAATATGTAAATGTGTGTCTTTTGTGACTAAAAGTCGAAATAAAGACTAATATGATGATGATGATGCTACTTTATTACATAGAAAGAACACAAAGTTTTCGCAAAACAAATCAACTTTTTGTGTCCTTTTCACCACCACATAAAGGAAATCCCATATCAAAATCTGGAATTGCAAGGTGGATTCTCAAATGCATACAAATCTGTTACCAGAAAGCCAAGCGTACGTTAACAATTTCCCCAAAAGCCCATTCTACAAGAAAGTTAGGGGCTTCTATGGCATTCTTAGGGAACATTCCCTTAGATGAGATATGCAAAGCAGCTACATGGTCTACACCGCACACATTCACAAAACACTATTGTGTAGATGTGCAAACTAAGCAACAAGCCACTGTGGGCCAGGCTGTACTGCCCCACAGTATTTCAAACAACTGCAACCGATAGGGGTGGTCGCCGCTAAGGTGGGTACTTCTATACAATCTATGCATAGTGTGTAATCTGCAGCTCATATGCCTCGAACGGAAAATGCTACTTACCAGTATGCATCTGTTCTTGGCATGTAGAGCTGCAGAGTTACACACGCCCACCCGCCTCCCTGACTACCTTTATCTGTCCCAGTATTATCTTAATTAGATACAAACTACATGGACTACTTCTTGTACATCTTCATCACTTCGCTAATGGCGATAAACAATCGGGGGATGGAGCCGATGCCCATGCGCAGTATCATCCAAAGGAGGAGTCACCCATCCCGTGACTTCCAAAGACTTTTCTACAGCAAAACAAACTGCAAACACTCCCAACACTAGGTGGCCATCTATGCATAGTGTGTAACTCTGCAGCTCTACATGCCAAGAACAGGTGCATACTGGTAAGTAGCATTTTCCTTTACATCCTCAAGTGTAGATTTATGTAGCCAATCAAGGCATAGTTCCCAACACTGTATGTTGTTACTACCCCAGGATGCTCTCTTTGAACATATCTTGGGTCTGTCCTATTGAATGTGAAACTCTGTGTTTTGTTTAGGAATCGATTATGACAGTTGTTTGTGTCTGTGGGCCATTTTTTCCATTCTGGATCGGATCTGTTGTGATGCAAAATTTAATGTACGCCGACCTCCCCTGTGTAGTGCTATTACTTGTAGATATAGGTATGGTCGGTGTGTTCATGTCTTTGATCTTGGCTAACCCAGGGCAAGACGTTTGTTGGACAGTGTCAGTCAAAAACATAATTTGCTCAGGGATGATACAGGCTCTAAACAAAGCTTCTACCCCCTGCACTTGCCAATCTTTTGTACCCCAGACAGTTTTTGTCTCAATGTTATCTTTCTAAAAGTCGAAACCTTGTCTAGACAGTTGGGCAATTAAGGCTGCAGAATAAATCTGTTTCATATTCTTTAGCATATTTTTAATTCCTGCCTTGTTCATATTCTTAAAATAAAATGATTCAACATTGGATACATTGAACCCTGAAAAATATGGAAATGTCATTACAAAAGTTTTTGAGCTACCCTTTGGAGGTGTAGGACAATGTTCCCATTGTTTATATGTATATATATTTGTAGGCATTGCAGATTTGTGCAATAAATGATGACCATAATGGTTATAACAATAAATGTGTTCATAGTCTGATGAACCCTCTAAATATTCATGATTTGTGAATACTGCAGACATTTCTAGATCAGACATCATATTATTAACAGTCTCGAAGTTCCATTCATCAGAAAAGGTACTAGAGTTAATAAAGTCACTTAATGAAATCTTGAATAGGTGTGGCATCTTGAAAAGCTCAGACGGGCCACAAATGTCATAATCGGTTCTGTCCCAAACTATACCATCTGGTATAGGAACGGCTATGATGTTCACTGCGGACAAGTCTCTTTGTTCACGATGGGATGATTTGTGTGGCTGGAGAAGTAAGTTCACTTTTTTACTTGCTATGTCTATTTGAATATATCTTCCAATCTGATAGAGACTTCTAGCCGCAGATTCCTTCACGTAGAATTATCCCCTGGCGTGAGACTGGATCCGGAAACTTTTTTGCCACAGCATCCCTGCGCGCCAGGGCGGCATCACGCGACTCTGCACAGGCGTCGTCTCCATACGTGACGTCAGCGAGGTCACATAAGACACGCCCCAGCACGGATACGTCAGTTCTCTTCCAGGGGATCCTTATCAATAGTCAAAAGCATTAGAATATTCACCGCCCATGCGCGGGACCTCAGAAACACTAAATTATATGTGCCCCACATATATATAAGCATATATATATATATATATATATATATATATTTTCCACCAAAGTGCCCTGAAGCATTCGAGAGGCACGCGACAGGCCTCCGCCCTCCGAGCTTCAGTATTACATGCTTTGCCGCTCCACATACAATCGTTTGCCCGACGCGTTTCGGGGGACACACCCCCTTCCTCATGGGCTGCTGCTAGAAATCACTCGAGGTGCGCCTCGATGACCTTTTTATTCAAAACAAGCCCCCAGGAGGGCGTATGCTCAGTGCATCGTCCTGCTGTGAATTGTGGGACTTGTGGTCCGTAAAGATGCAGGTAAGTGTTAATGTCCTTTCAGTAAGGTCGAGTTTTCTGGCATTTGTATCGCACTGTCATCATAAGCCTTCAGTAGGCTGTGTTGCGGTTTGGCATGTCAATTTCATATGGAGTCCTGTGCTTCCTGAGTTCTGAACAGTTCAGAGCTCTGAGCCTCGTCGTGCTCTGAACTGTTCAGAACTCAGGAAGCACAGGACTCCATATGAAATTGACATGCCAAACCGCAACACAGCCTACTGAAGGCTTATGATGACAGTGCGATACAAATGCCAGAAAACTCGACCTTACTGAAAGGACATTAACACTTACCTGCATCTTTACGGACCACAAGTCCCACAATTCACAGCAGGACGATGCACTGAGCATACGCCCTCCTGGGGGCTTGTTTTGAATAAAAAGGTCATCAATTGGTAAAGGCGCACCTCGAGTGATTTCTAGCAGCAGCCCATGAGGAAGGGGGTGTGTCCCCCGAAACGCGTCGGGCAAACGATTGTATGTGGAGCGGCAAAGCATGTAATACTGAAGCTCGGAGGGCGGAGGACTGTCGCGTGCCTCTCGAATGCTTCAGGGCACTTTGGTGGAAAAATAAATATATATATATATATATATATATATATATATAATATATATATATTATATATATATTATATATATATTATATATATATATATATATATATATATATATATATACAAATAAGCAATTGCAGCCTAATAAATATCAGAGGTGAATATGCAGTAAAGAATTTCCAACATACATGAAAGAAATGCATTAGAAACATGAGAAACCCGGGTTAGGATATTTCAATACACTCCATGCATCAGTCGGCCCATGGACTTTAATTGTTGTACCGCCCTGTAGACCGTGGCTTTCTCCCAGAAAAAATGACAGAATCCTCAGTTCTTCCTCCCACAGCCATTTGTACATTAAAATCCCCACAAAGAATGAGGGGTGTTGCACATGCTTATAATTCCACATTAAGCTAATTAAAAATAGACAGATCATCTAGAGTGGAACCATATACTGAGCATAGAGTAACCCTCCCTATGTCTAAGCATAGTTCAGCAATAGCCCATCTTCCCATCTTATCAGCCTGAGTGTTCACTACCATTCCTGCAGTCTTATTAGCCACTATGGCAACCTCTCTAGCAGTAGCTCCCTGACTTGCACAGCTGAGTACTGGTTACCCCATATCCTCCCATATTTGCTTGGTTTTGAGCTGCAGGGCAGCGTGTTTGAGGATCCAGGACTTGTCATTTGTGGGTATTTAGAGGGTCTCAGAAAATAAGTGCTGGATACCAAGCGGTGGCCCGCAACTGCGACCACTGGCTCAAATTAAGCACTGCTCTTTAACCTCCAGGCGACTCACAGTTTAAGCAATATGCGCTGCCCCCACCATTTGAAAGAAGTTACCTTACCCCTTGTCTAGTATTTCCACTCGACTTTTTGCGTACGGTATTGTGTGTTGCTGTGTGTGTGTGTGTGTGTGTGTGTGTGTGTGTGTGTGTGTGTGTGTGTGTGTGTGTGTGTGTGTGTGTGTGTGTGTGTGTGTGTGTGTGTGTCTGTGTGTGTGTGTGTGGCTCTGTGTGTGTGTGTGTGGCTCTGTGTGTGGGTGCAAATGCAATAGGTCTCGCATTTGCGAGAGATTAAGCTATTGGCATTGTAAATGATAATACCATTTATTTATCTGTTTTCAAAACCAACACATAAATAAAAATGTTGTCATTTACCATGCCAATTGCTCTAACTTTGGCACAGGCGAGACCGTTGCACTGTAAATGCTTGTTTATGTTGTAAACCATTTGTTCTGTAGAAAAAGCTCACACATAACAGATCCATAGGAAAATACGTTTTCGGGATGTTTAATTTATGTGTGATTTTTGTAAAGCAACAGAGCACAGTGCATTTAACGACGGAGTTTACTGCAGAATTGGGTCCTTGCTGTTTATTTTTCAGTATCTGATTTGTTTGACTCCTAATAGGATTATTAATGGGATGCATTTTCATGCAGGGCCTAAGGCAGGCAAAATCGATTTTGACTTTTGAGAACGACGTTGTTGTTTGTGCTGCGTTTTCCTTTTTAGGTCGAGCAGAGTCTGCTCGAGACCTATTGCTGCCCGTATTTGGGAATGTAGACACGAGAGGGGCACGAGCGCAGATTTCACCTTGTGGGCGCGCACGGCGCCGTGCCCCTCTCGTGCCTCATATTCCCATGCGCAAACACACTCACACAGCCACACTCACGCATGCGCACATACACAGCCACACGCATACACAGGCACACACACACACTGCATACACACACGCACCCCCCCTTAAACAGACCCATGCGCACACAGACAGACACACGCACAGACACACTCGAACACACAGACACACGCGCGTACACCCCCCCTCCCCTCCACTTACCGGGTTCTTTCTGCATGTCCCTCGGCAGCCAGCATTCAGCGTGCAGGGTTCCAGGACGTTCTCCCGGCAGTTCCTTCCTGTTTCTTTGCAGGCCCGCCCACGTCCCAACGAAGGCTGCCTGACTTCCGCTAGCACTCCGTGGCATCACGCTGAACTTGTTTGGTAGGTGCCGTCAGATTAAGTTATTTGCCCAGAATCACAAGATGCTGAGCCGACGCCGAGGCTCCAGCTCCAAAGTCTGCAGCATTGGCCGTCTTCTCTCACACCGAGAGTCAGCGCCGAAACTGTCCTCCCACTTCTGGGCCTCTGGTCCCAGGTTCTCGCACAGCTGCGGGCTAACTAACATTTGACTGTTAATGCCTTTGAGTCAGGATGTTACTCAATGCATCTCGTTTCTGATCAGCAGCCCTTCTGCTATGCCGTTACTAATACCGGACAGAGTTTTCTTGGAGCACTTGTGACCGAGGCAGTTTCTGATTTCCCCAACTGTGATCACCCTGTAGTTCTTCTACCTGTGCAACTAAACCTAGCTCAGATTTATAATCTTGTCGTAAACCCTTTATTCGGTGAAAGCAGTTGATCCTAGATAATTATCAGAGTTTGGCTTAAAGTTTTCTGTTACTCCATTTCTTATTTTTGCGACCAGTTCAGAAAACGGCTGCCCTCGCATACTGTCAGGTGTTCAAGTAATAGTGGAATTGACGCGTTGAAATATCCGAATGTAAGGCACCCCTACTAGGGATCCGACAGGGGGCTGCAACCCCCACCCTCTTTCACAGTTTAAAGCACAGTGCCTTTGTAAATTGGTCCGAGCTAGCCCCCTCTAGCCCCCTACACTTTGTTTCGGCCCTGCCTTAGACGTGCGATTCGAAGAGACGGGGACGCTTCGCTGTTGTGGCCTTCAATCTGTTAAATTCTTGATTACACTTGTTAACGCTGGGAATATAAGTGGGTGTAATCAGGAGACGATAAGTTGTCTATGCAAATTAAGTAAACACCCACTCAGTATTCTTAAACATTGGCAAGTCCTTTCCCAGGCTCATCTGGAGTTTCTACACTTCTACCCATTTGAACCGGGCGCGCGTGGTTCAGAATAAGACTTCCCACGAAAATGAAAATAACATTTTTGAAAACTTCAGTAACAGCGCAATTAAGTGACCCAATACTCTGGCATGTATGCAGAAAACAGCCATACTCCTGCAAGGTTAAGAACACGAAATGCCCCGTCCCTCGCTGAAGGCCAGAACCCCTGTCCCTTGGGGGTAGAGTCTTAAATGTTAGCAAATGCTAAAGCATTCAAGGATTTGGGGGTTCTTTCGGTGAGAATTTTCACAGCAATCCCAAATGCCTCCGGATGCTGCTGAGGTCCGAGATATATATTTTATTGGATACTTTAGCCTCTCGTTATCCTTCGCTCCCTTCTAACCCCCAACACCCCCAAACACTTAGCCACAACATTAACCCTCCCTCCATTTAACTTTATTGTTTTTTCAGAGAATATAGTGGCCTCACAGAGTTCAACAGACAGACCTCGGACAGCGCTCGGACTGTCCCCCTTAGTCCGTGTGTCCACACTCTGCTCCTGACTCCTACAAACTCGAACCTGTGTCTACGTGGTGTGGGTGTTTCCTTTTTTCCCCCTGAAGTTTGATAAGAGCCTTGTTTCTCTTATCGGTTATTTCAAAGCCCTCTCAGCAGGAAAAGAAATGCAAGCTATTTATTGTGCACACCTGCCTTGCCTGACCTCTTAGCGCGCCTTCTGTAGACCTAGGCACTATGAGGAGAGGGGCTGGGGTCTCTCTCATCATCCTGCTGTCAGTAGGCGCAGGTATGGGGGTCCTCCCTCCCTCTCATGTGGTAAGCAGAGTGCAGTGTGTGGTATAGCTCCTCCTGCCACAGCAGTCCCGTGCGTGCTTCCGTAGGTGCCTGTGTGGCGGGTGGTGTCTTGGCTTCGTAGTTTCTCACACAAGCGCGTGAGTTATGGCGCCTGAGCACGACCGTGCGAGTGTGTGCATGCGTGTGTATGTGAGGGGTGTATGGTTCTTCACTCTGGGGCACAGGTGTCACTCACACAGAGTCCGAACAATGCATAGCGTGTGCGTCGGGTGCAGTGAAGTGCACAGTAGGTGTCTGTGTGTGGGGGGGGAGATTGGGGTGATCTGTTTGCCATGGGTGCTGTAGGGGGTACCACCGAGAGCTCCTGGGGTTTTAAGGCACCCCGCGTTACCGCTGTAACTCGAGCATGTGCACGCAGTGGTGTTCTGTACTACATGTGCACGCCCAGGAGTTAACGCTGTGCCATGTACACGTTAAAGGCGTACCTTCTGTGCGCGTGTTCACAATGACCGACTGGTTGGCGTGATAAAGTTTATGCCAGTTTGCATTTAAATCCCCCCAGACGCTGCCTGCGCGGCCCCTCTCTGCCACAGCGTCTTGTTGTTTTCGGCTCTCAATCGAGGTTTCTCTCCTTCATCTCTGAGGTATAGGAGGGTGTATGTCCGCCTGTCAGATTGCATCTCTGTATTCTTAATTTACCTCTCTATTTTTTTTTTTTTTTTTTTTTTAAAAACCTTTATTTGAGCAAGCAAGAAGGTACAAGGATGGGCCTACAACCACACGGGCCAGCCGCTAAAAAGGAATAGACACATATCATATATGCCCGCAGAGGTAACAGTCAATCAACAATGCAATACTCCACATTATAGACAGAGCAGAAAACAGGTTTTATGTATATAAAAGAACAAACATACAAAAAGGCGAGAGTGTATCACTGAAGGTCAGCCCAAGGGACGCAAGGGGGGGACAGCAATGGAAGTGCAGTAGCAAAATTCTAAGCACTAAGGAGTTCGGAGGGGGGGGGGGGGGGGGGGGGGGAGGGGCGCAGAGATCAGGAAGAAGAAGGGGGGGGAGCCGGAAACACCAGCTCAGTCCCTATATGAAGATTCCGAGAACGCTAGCCTAAGGAGACAGGGTAATCTCGATAGTGTCCACAAGGGGAGGAGTACAAATGTCGCCACGGTATTCATTCCATTGACCCCACACCTTCACCCATGCCCTGGGTCTGCCCCTGGCCACATAGACGGTTTTCTCACGGAACATGGACCAATCCATGTTATCCTCCCATTGCGAGAGGGCAGGGGGCCTGGAGGCCCCCCAGAGTTGCGCAATATCTCGCTTCGCAATCATATAGCCCAGGGTGGCCCATCTAGTCTGCGCCACCGAATAGTCAGTGGGCTCCCAAACATTCAAAAGACAGCGACGAGGTTCCGGACGCAAGGACATCCCTGTCACCACAGTCATCAGATCAAGCACAGCCACCCAATAAGCAGCCACCATCGGGCACTCCCAAAGAATATGCAGGAAAGTAGCACGCAAACCACATCCACGCTTACACAATCCATCCGAGGAAAAGCCCATCACCATCAGTCGCGGTCCCGTCACGTACACCCGATGAAGGATCTTCAATTGGACCAGACGGAGTCGAGCCGGGATAGCCACCTCCTTCGGGGAGGAGAGGGCCGACTGCCAATCCTCATCATCAAGTTCCAACCCATCTCCCACCCACTGTTCCCGAAGTCGGGCCAATAAGTCAGTCCGATTGTTAATCAACTTTTTATAGATCAGGGAGATAGTGCTATCAGGAAGATGTTCGTCAAGGATACGGTCTTCAAGGGGGGAAGAGTCAGGCGGAATCTCACCAGGAGCAAATACCGAAACCAAAGCGTGCCTGACCTGTAAATAACGAAAGAACTCCCGACTACTCAGGCCGTAGTCAGCCTGGAGGGCCTGAAACGGGCGCACAGAACCCTTAGAGTACACATCCCCCACCTTAGAGATCCCAATCAAGTCCCAACGGTCAAAACCCTTGGAAGACCAAAGACCGCCCAGACGTTCGGAAGCATAAAGCGGCGTCGCCAACGTCAAGCGATCCTCCCAGCCCAGGCTCACATTCGCGGCACGCCACACCGACAAAGCAATCAAAGTAGGTCCCACAAGATGGCGCCCAGCGGAGCGAGAATAGAGCACTCTGTTAAAGTCACCTCCCGGAAGCTGAAGTTTATCCATCTCAAACGCCGGATTACGACCTGGCGAGAACATAGCGTGATTAATAGCGGACAGATGGGAAGCCCAGTAGTATCTCTTAACGTCGGGGAGCGCCATGCCCCCATCATACCACGGGATGGAAAGTTTCGCGAGAGCAATGCGCGGTCGCCCATCCCAAATAAGTTGCCTCTGAAGGCTCTCAATCTCCCGAAAATAGGCCTTAGGGATAGGATCGTAATAATTCTGGAGAGCGTAGAGAAACCGCGGTAGTGACATCATCTTAAACAGGGCCGCCCGACCCAGGGGAGACAAGGGAAGTTTGCGCCAACGGGCAACGTCCAAACGGAGCCTAAGCAACGGGGGAAGGAGATTACGATCAAAACGAAGGGACGGGTCCAAGGTAACAAAAACCCCCAAGTATTTGAAGCCATCCCGGACCACCTGAAGAGGAAGTCTACTCGGCAACGGAGGCAAGATACCAGATAAAACGTATACACAGGACTTAGACCAGTTGATGACGAGGCCTGAGTTAGCGCCAAAGGACGCAAGAACGTCAAATAAAACAGATAAAGACTTGCGAGGGGAAGTAAGATACAAGAGGATGTCGTCCGCATAAAGCGAGACGCGGTCTTCGAAGTCCGGGGCCCAACGAATCCCTTTAAGGGATGGTTCCCAACGGAGCCAGGCCGCCAACGGTTCAAGAGCGAGCGCAAACAACAGAGGGGACAAGGGGCAACCCTGACGGGTACCCCTGCCCAAGGAGAAGGGAGCCGACACTCTACCGTTCACTACAACTTGTGCCAGAGGTTCCGCGTACAATAGTCTAACCCAGCTAATAAACTCGCACCCGAATCCGAATTTCTCAAGAGTCGCCCATAAATAGGGCCACTCCACAGTGTCAAAGGCCATGGAGGCATCCAGGGACGCCAAAATGGCCGGTTCAGTCAAAAGCCCCGCCCTCGCCAGCACGCCGTGGAGGCGACGTAAATTCAGAGCAGTGTTTCGATGCGGGATAAAGCCAGACTGATCCGGATGGACCAAATCCCCGAGAACCGAAAGGAGACGGGTCGCCAAAAGTTTAGCCAATACCTTAGGTTAAACATTTAATAGGGATATGGGCCTATACGAGGAACAGAGGTCACGCGGTTTACCCTCTTTGGGGATGACGACGATTGTCGCCAGACGCTGATCATAAGGAAGTATGTTCCGCTCACGAGATTCTAGAAACATGGCGCGAAGATACGGCGCCACCTTATCGGGGCGCAACTTGTACAACTCAATAGGCAAACCGTTCGGGCCCAATGCTTTGCCCGAACGGAGCGAACGAACTGCAGTGGCTATCTCATCATTCGTAAAAGGGGAGTCCAAAGCAATACGGTCCAAGTCGGTGACACAGGGCAAAGTGATATCACGCAGAAGAAGGCGGGAGTCGGCAACATCCCTTACAGACACGGGAGCATATACCACACGAAAATATTCCGCAAAACGATCAACAATGGCAGTCGGATCAATCACATTCTCACCACTCGCAGACTGAATCACGGGCACCACACGATTAACTCTTTCTTTCTTGTCCAACCACGCTAGGAGTTTGCCCGCCTTGTCACCCACATCATACAATCTGCCCTGTTGCTCACGAAACAGCACCTTCGCAGCGTCAGTGACCAAGGATTTATATGCAAACTGTTTCAGACCCAGGGCATGGAGTTTCTCAGGCGTGACACCAGACTCCAACTCGTCCTCCAAAGCAGAAATCTCCCCCTCGAGGTCCACCACCTCCCTCCTCCCAGCCTTCTTAGCTTCAACAATCAAGGAAAGGGCCTGTCCACGAATCACAGTTTTAAAGGCTTCCCACAGGGACACAGCCGAAGAGACCGACCCCTCGTTTTCCAGGAAATATGCATCCATGGACTTGAGCAAGAGGGTACGAGTCTCAGGGGAGGAAAGATACCAAGGGTTAATGGGAGCCACTCGGCCCGCCGCCTCTACCCCAACCTCGAAACGAAGCCAGAGCGGCGAGTGATCAGAAATACCCCTTGGCAAATGTAAAATCTCACGAACCGCCGATGATTGGGCCGCGGGCATCAGGAAATAATCCAGCCGAGACAGACTGCCATGAGCCCCAGAATGGAAGGTGTATTGGAGCTGAGTAGGATGCAACAGTCGCCAGCAGTCCACAAGGCCAAAGGTATCTAGAAACCCACCCAACCACTGCTGAGCCTGCGGGGTATCTCTAGGGGGATGGCGATCGTGAAGGCCGGAAAGCACCGAGTTAAAATCACCGGCCAGAAAGAGAGTACTATCAGGGAGATCTAACAAAACACGGCCCAAATCAGTAAAAGTAGAAGCCTGCAAACCCGGGGGAACATAAACATTGAAGAGAGATAGGGTGCGGCCTTCATATCTACCCACCAAGACCGTATATCTCCCACGATCATCGTGAATCACCTCATCGATCGCCAGGGGGAGGGAGGTTCGAACAAGAATACCCACACCCCTAGATCCGGAGGTAAACCCCGAGTGCGCCACAAGGCGGTAGCCCCATCTATTCATTGCATAACAAACATTACCAATCAAATGGGTTTCTTGCATGAAAACAATGTCCGGTGACAAACGTCGTATACATTTTAAGACAACACTGCGCTTAATACGATCTCCCAGGCCATTAACGTTCCAGGAAAGAAATTTCAACCCTCTACCCCCCATCCCAGCCGCCCGAGCCAAGACCCCTCGTCCATGAGCTAGACATCAGAAACAGCAGCAAACACAGGAGCAACTCGCCTTGAAAACAACACACAGAAAAGAAGAAACTTCCCAACCCCCTTCCCCCAAACTGAAGAGAAACACCCCCCACCCTGCACCCCTGCAAAAAGCTAAAGAGCCACCCCAACCTGCAGTGTGCCTGTCGCCCAAGAACCCCTATTCTACACAAAGACCCCGGAGGAGGAAAGGTCTCCGTTCCACCCTCCCCCCGACCTCAGCAAGAACAAAAATAACAAACGAAAGACAGAATAATCACAATGTAGAGGGACGCCGGCCAACACTCCTGATAGTGTATTCAAAATAAGACATAAGAGCCGAACAGTTAGATCTCCACACCACCTTCGGCACCACCCGGGTGAGCGGCGGAGTCAGTCTCAGGAGGACGATCAGGCAATGAGTCCAGCCAGTCATTAACAGCATCTGGCCGATCAAAGAAAAGGGTACGCTCATTGTATTCGACCCGAAGTCTGGTGGGAAAGAGCATGGCGTAACGTAGGCCCCGATCCCGAAGACGTTTCTTGGCACCACGAAACTCCATACGTTGTCTCTGAACCTGTTGAGAAAAGTCCGGGTAAAAGTTCACCGTAGCATTCTCAAAGGCCACCGGGCCCTTCACCCGCGAGGCCTGCAGGATAGCGTCCCGGTCTCTATAATGAAAAAGCTTCGCTACAATGGGTCTCGGCGGGGCTCCCGGCTTGACTTTGCCCCCTGGAACACGATGTGCGCGTTCCACCGTGAAAAATTTTGTAAGACCAGAAGGGGCCAGATGGTTCAAGACCAGATCCTCAACCAGGAGATCCACCGAGTGGGGTTCAGGGTTCTCCGGTACACCAACCAGGCGAACATTGCAGCGACGCGCCCTATTTTCAAAATCCTCCAGGCGACGGGTCATGAAGTCGTTCCCCCGACGGAGATTTCCGATCTCTGTCTGGAGCTCTGAGACGTCCTTCGTAAGGCTAGACGATTTAATATCCAATGATTGTACCCTCTCATTCGTCTTGCCGAGATCAGCACGAATCAGATTCACCTCAATAGCCACGGTGTCAAGTTTATGGGCCAAGGCCTCGTACTGTAGGCCGATGGATTCCCTCACACCCGAGATGGCGCCCATGATATCCTGTAGGGAGGGCTCCGCCGACTCTTCCAAAACTCGTTCGGACGCTATACTGGAACCAGGCAGGGCAGCTCCGGGGGACCCCTTAGAATGGGTATAACGGTCCATGACATTTGATTGAACTGGAGCTCCGCGCAGAGGTGTTTTCGTCTTGCGCGTCTCTCTGTCCCCTCTGCCCGCCATTTTGAAGATGCGTCACAGGACAAGCCACCAGGTTCGACGGGCCCGACACCCAAAGTACAGGATCAAAAGTACACTAAAAAGGGGGCACAACTCGGGTAGAGGTCGCCAGGCCAGCAAATAGGTCGCATGAAAGTCCAACAGCCGATCTGCCTCCAAGTCTCAGCCGCAACACGATATCCACACCCGTGGCCCAAGTCGGAACAGAATCGAAACCGAAACTTAGGAAGGGGGGACCCACAAGGCCAGATCTCCTGCCGTTGTTGTTCAATTGCAGGACGGCTACAGAACCGCACCCCGTCCCGGGCGCACCTCAAGGGCGGAGCCCAAAAGTTCAGAGCACCATATCTCAGGAATACGAGATCCAAATCAATTTCCGAAAAGTGCCAGGGTAATCAGCCAAACGTCCCCCACACAAATTCTTGCAAGAAATCAGGATTCAGCCAGGATAAAATGCCGGGAGCGGCGAGGGTCCGGAGAGCGCTGTGCTCACGCGGCCATCTCGGATGCCCGCCAAGCTCCTCCTCTACCTCTCTATTTTTGTCTGTCTTCCCCCCTCTCTTTCTCTCTCTTCCTGTCTCTCTCGCTCTCAATTTCATTCACTCTCCTCAGTCCTCACTTGAATATTTCTCATATCTGTACCCCTGCATGTCTCTCTATTTGACTGGTACTCTGTTTACTGTTTGTCTGTCTGTCTCAGTCTGTTTCCCTGTGTATACATATGTTGCAGTGCTTGAAATGGAAAAATAGAAGTGCTGGTACTCTGCCCCAGAGTACCTGCTTGTTGCTGAGAAGTGCCAGTAATCTTCAACTAAAGGTATAGCATTTCTCTTGAGAAGTGCCGGTACTCTCCCTCTCAAAATAAAAAAGTGCCGGTACTCCCTACCGGACAGTACCAGCCCATTTAAAGCACTGCATATGTTCCTGTGTCTGTAAGTGTCGATGGTTCTAGCAGTTTGTCTCCCTGTCTCTAATTGTGTGTCCATCTCTGTTTATTCCACAGTTCCTGCCTATATCTGCCCATTGATTACTATGTTTGTATCTTTTTTTGTTTCAACCTCCGCCTCGTATTTTATATTCCACTTTTTTCCAAGATCTGTTAGCCCTTCTCACCCATTTCCCTCTCCCATATCGTCCTCATTTGAAAAGGGTTTCGTGTTCGGAGCGGTTGTCCAGTCTCTCCTCCTTGTCTGTCACGTCTGAGTGTAACTCGTGCCTTGCCTGGCTCACTCCGGAAGTCTCCCTGTCACCGGGCCTCTCCGTGACTTACAGCTTTCGGTCGCCTCATAGATACTAGCACTGGCGACCCTCACACACCCCACGTCCCTTCTTCAATGGCAATCACTGATGGATGAAAATAGGTCCCAGCGCCCCAGAAAAGAGTGCTGGTGGGCCCCACCTGCAAGTAAGCACTGCCTCTTCCACCAGTTATGCAATAAAATGTTCCATATTTTCGTTGTAAGTACATTTTGGGTTTGTGTGATGTAATGTGTCAGTTTTGGACTGGTCACTCGGCCATGCTGGCTTTTGCCCAGTGAAATGCAGGTTCAGGGGCTTCTGAGAGCAAGACTGGCTACCATGAAACATCCATGCCACTGGAGCCCCCTTTAGTGGCTGCCTCCTACAGTGTGGGGCTGGTTTGGACATTTTGCCTGGGCTGTTTCTGGAATCTATTCTAGCCCTCTGTTCTTTGTGTGCAAAGTGGGGTGGACATAAGGGAAGCCAGAAGAGAAATAAACTTCTTCCAGTGACATTATGCACATTATTTTCATATTTTTGGTGCAATGACAAGTTTTACACTTTCACCTCCCCTTTCTACCTTCTTTTACCAAATGCTGAGGAATGGAATTACCGCATTACAAGGGAGACAGGTGACTGAGCATTCCTCCCACCCCTATTGCGGCACAAACACCTTTCATTTAACGAATCAGTGTAATGGTGGTTGATTATTAGAGGGGGATTAATACCCAGACAAGCTAAGCACACCCAAGGGGCCAGGCTGAGACCACCAAACTCACTTTACATCCTATCAGAGAAAAATAGAGGGTTGCGTTTGAACCTGCATCAAAAGAGATGACAATTTATCAAGAGCTGCTTAGGTTAATAGGGTCCCTACCTGTGTAAAAACCCGGATTTAAGAGTGTGCACGCTAAAAGTTACATCACAGGTAGAGTCCATCACATGTACAATGCCCCGTTACACTCTCTTAGGGAGTGAATAGCCGTTAAACACAATATTGTCCTAAGGAGGGAATACACCCTCACACCCTCACCCTCACACACTCCCTCACACCCCCTCAACCTCACACCCTCACACCCCCTCACCCTCACACCCCCTCACACCCACTCACCCTCACACCCTCTCACCCTCACACCCCCTCACTCACCCCCACACCCTCACACCCTCACACCCCCTCACCCTCACACCCCCTCACCCTCACACCCCCTCACCCTCACCCCCCCTCACCCTCACACCCCCTCACCCTCACACCCCCTCACTCTCACACACCCTCACTCTCACACCCCCTCACTCTCACACCCCCTCACTCTCACACCCCCTCACCCTGACACACCCTCACACCCCCTCATCCCCTCACCATCACACCCCCTCACCCCCTCTCACACACCCTCACCAGCATAGCATAACAAAGCATAGCATAGATTAACAAAACATAGCATAGCATAACAAAAAAAGCATAGGATAGCAAAACCTAGCATAACAAAACAAAGCATAGGATAGCAAAACAAAACATAGCATAGCAAAACACAACAAAGCATAGCATAGCAAAACACAACAAAGCATAGCATAGCATAACAAAACATAGCATAGCATAACAAAACGTAGCATAACATAAAGCATAGCAAAACATAGCATAGTATAACGAAACAGCATAGAATAACAAAACATAACAAAACATAGCATAGCAGAACAAAACATAGCATAGCATAACAAAACGTAGCATATCATAACAAAACAGCATAACACAACACATAGCATAGCAAAACACAACAAAACATAGCATAGCAAAACAAAACATATAATAGCATAACAAAACAGCACTGCATACCAAACACAACAAAACATAGCATAGCATAAAAAACATAGCATAGCAAAACAAAGCATAGCATAATAAAACAACAAAACATAGCATATCATAACAAAGCATAGCATAGCATAAAGCATTTCATAGCATAGCAAAGCATAACAAAACACAGCATAGCATAACAAATCAAAGCATAGGATAGCAAAACAAAACATAGCATAGATTACAGCATCACTTAGCACCACTCAGGGGCACCACAACATCACTATGCGCTACAACTGCATCACTGAACGCCACAGCATCACTCGTTCGCCATCACAATATCACTCAGCGCCACCACAGCATCAATCTGTGCAACCATTCAACAACAACTGGTTCAATTCTGTTCTCTCAAAGTTTCAAGCTTTATTACAAATGTAACAAAAACATGTTAATATTTCACTTCTGTTCTTGGATTTTCTTCACAATAAAATACACTGAACATAATCTTCACATACGTTATTTACAAAAGTTTAGGCTATTGCCATTATAAATTACAATAACTTTTATTTAAGTATTCATTATTAAAAAAAATAAAAGCCATTGTTATTTGTAATATCAATACATGTAAGTCACGTAAATACAACACATATTGCATTACAAATGCTATAGGTGTCACATTTGCGAAAGTTATAACTATTGGCATTGTAAATGACAAAGCTATTAATTTCGCTATTTTCAAAAACAAAACAAATAAAAAATGTGTCATTTACAATACCAATAGCTCAAACTTTCCTAATGCGATACCTATTGCATTGCAAATGCTTGTTGTATTTTGAGTTAGATGCCTTCGGAATCAACTGTTGAGTGTCCAATATCCTGCACTCGTTCTGCCTGCAGTCCAGCTACAAATTGACAGTGAAACCATCAAATTGTTTTTCAGCATTGCCTTCTTTACGTTACTTAGTCAGATTTGGACCAGCGTTTGCGCTGTGAAAGTTGGTCTGTAAGTCCATTTTGTCTAGCAGTACGCTTTTGTTTCAAGATGAGTTTTCATGTTATAGAGACTGCGTGTGATTCTCCTGATGGGTGGCTGACAATCTGCCGGTCACTCCTATTAAATGATTGCACCTTTTGTAATGTGTGATTTGTCACACACTAGATAGTTTTCTCTCCCCCTGGATACATATGCGCATTTTGCTCCGTATGTGTTACCAAAAGGCTCCGGAGACGGGAAAACTAATGAAGAGATGCAAAAGTTTGGCCAAGTGGTTGGGATGCCTGGGCTTCAGCTGCATTGTGTCGCAAGCTCACAGGCATGTTGTAAAACAAACACACTTGGGGTGGAATTCGTTAAGTACATGTGCTGACGTCCCAGGCAGCCGTCTGTCTCTAGCCTCAGAATGTCATGTTATATGTGTTTGTTTGCATACTACGGAGGTGGCAGCTGTGCCTTATTCTGGGGCAGGCTGCCTCCCGGGTTATAATTGCAGCCTGTGCATAAAACGGGCAGTTTTATTGTCGGGTTGTATCCTCACGAGGCTTGTTGCGTGTGCACCACAAACCCCAACGTCACGAGCCTCGGGTGCGCTGTGCTTGTGACGGAGCGGTTCCGTCACGGCACCGCCCACTCAACAAAACGCGCCGCGCAGGCGCAAAATCAGCGCCGCGCACCGAGCGGGCCGTGACGGAACTGCTCCGTCACCAGCACAGCGCGACCGAGGCTGGTTACGGAGCGGTCCCGTCACCAGCATGGAAGGGGTTAAAGACCTGTGAAGTGCTCGAGTGCGGCTGTGAGCGGGCCCGGAAGGTGTCTCATCCCGGGCTGCCACACACGACGGGGGGGGCTGAAGCCCTTTGGGGCCAATGGGTGTTGCGCGCCTGCCTCCTGTATGGGGCGATGAGGGGAGAGACGGTTTACACACTCGAGGCAGCATCCAATAGCTGGTATTTTTCCACCACGCGTACTTTCTCTGCGTGCCACAGGCTTATAAAGCTGCACGTGGGCCTCTATGTGGTTTTGCATTGCTGCATTGTAACTTGGAAGTGAGTCCAGAGCCGTGCTTAAGGGTTTAAAAACCTCAGAGTGGGACTGAGCCCGACACTTGAGGCTGCTATATATGTTCTAACAAGCAAAAACTTCCTACAGGGGGCACGGTGTTGGCTGTAGCAAATGGTTACACACAGACTTGTGTTGAGCTACGTTAAAACAATCGCTGCTTGAGTTTCGCAGATTTTTTTTCAAAGTCCACTAATTTCCTTTTATTATTGTTCATTATAATCTATTTTCCTCTCTCTAACTTCGTTATCTAAACACTCATAAGGCCCCAAAGGCGAGACCTATTGGCTATGCCAATGCTTGTTCTCTCCTGCCTAGTCAGTTCCACCATCTTCTGTCCTGTGCCCCCCAATATGTTTGGCTAATGCGATAGAGGGTAGATGACATTCTTCAGTTCATCCCCTCACTTTTCATCATTTCCTCAACACTTTCTTATACACAATTTCAAGCTCTGCTTTTAATCCTAAATGTGTTATTCCTGGGCCCAATTTCGACTGCTGTATAATCACTTGAAGTATAATTAGAACGCTACACCAAAACATGATAATTGGTTGATTGGAAATCTTTTTTCGATTATTGATCAATAGTCATAAAATTACAAATAAAAGCACAGTCACAAACGTACATAATAAAACCATAAATACTGTGTAGTCACGAATACATATTATAAAAAAGTAAAAAACAATACTCAAAATATACTATGCCAAGCCTTTAGTGCATGAAGCTAAATAATTACATAATTATAGCAGCATTCAGAGTACTTAAAAAAAAGACACTACAGCAGCTGTATCAACTTGCGAACTGATGGGATGGGGTAGAGCCCGGATTTAACTTGGGGAGTTATGTGTCTGTACCGATCGACTGTACAGTAACTTGAACTGTTGATGGAATATAAACAATAAAATATGTTTAAAAAACAGCTGTATCAACCTGCATCTGTAGATTAGGAAAAGCAGGTCTAAACTGATAGAAGCCCCTAGACCTTAAAATGGGGAGGAAATACCTCCTTTGAGGCTAGTTGTACATAGGGCAAAATAGTACCAGGTGGCCCGAAGTCTGTAGTGTGATGGCATGACAAGTTCTTCTCTTTCATCCTTTTCCCGTCAGCTTTGACAATGGCCTGAGGGGCAAAATACAATCCAGAATGATCTAACATAATGGCCAGATCTCTAATATATGTTAGCTACAGGATTTTATGCACCAGGTCACAATTAAGGCATTTCTGGATTACTTCCCTGTTAAAGGATGTATGGTCCATGCACCAGACAGAGATCCATAAATAGAGTGGGGCTAGTTTTATAGAATCATCAACAAACCCCAAACCCAATTCATCATGGATAAAAGTGGTTGGGCTAGCTGTTTCGACAAAACCAATTCTCTTCCTGCTGCACTTTTGTACAATTATTGTAACCCCTGATAGCTGCACCATAGGTAAGTACCAGCAGACATTTCATCCTATACATTTGATGCAAATAAACTACAGATGTTTTGTCTATGGACGCAGAAAAAAGGCACCACAAGCTTGATTAAAATGCTGGCATCTAACAGGAAGACAGGGGGTCCAGTTACAATATTGGTCGAAAGTGACACCCAAATATGGGAAAGAACTAACTTGCAAAATAACTCTGCCCTTGATAGTTAGGGATCTAGTTTTGGAGGTCACCTTCCCACAAACCATTAAATGGGTTTTGGAGATATTGGTATCCAAACCAATCTCATCCATGAAATTTATGGATAAGTCCACAAAATCCCTAAGGCCACTAGCTGTACGAGATAACACAAATGCGTCATCTGCATATAGCAGAGACGGAACAAAAACTGAGTTAACCCTAGGCATATCACTCCCTTTAAATATCAGAAATTAATTCAGTCCATCAATATATAACAAAAATAGGACGGATGCCAAAACACACACCTGTGTGACTTCTCTGGGAATCCGTACACTTCTCATCCTGACCATACTTAACGGCAGAAGCTATATTGGAGTGCATGCCACTTAAAAAATCCAACAGGGTTTTAGGCAATCCCAAATCGGCCGATAAAGACCACAACATGATAGTTTCAGTACAAGACGCACCCAAATGCAAGAAGTGCATTCCTTCTCTTGGACATCTTCAGCAAATGTGGTAGTCTTTGAGATGGATTTTACAGACCTTCTTCCATATGTAAAAGATTTTAGGTAGTTATTAAAGTTTAATAGTCGTGGCATGACTTGTATCTCCCTCCACTTTCTTTTTTAAACATTTACATCTTCCTCCATTTCATATCCTGCTTTTTCCTTGTACTTCATTTTCCCTTAAACTTCTCGGGTTTATTCTCCACTATTGCCAACCCTATGCATATTAAATTTGGTAGTCTTCTAAATTCTAATACAGAATATGAATTTCCAGCAGAATCTTGATCTAAACTCTTCCTAAGGCATGCACATATTTCTGATATATAGATAATTATGATAGCTCATTGTATTAGTCGCAAGTTGTTGACTTAACTTTTCAAATATTTTCTTTAAGATTTCAACTACATCACCTTCCTCCATAATTGCCATCTGTTCCATCTTCTCGATCACATGTTGCAAAATTCTGTAAGACCTGTTCACTGTTGATTTATTTTGTATACTGTATTTATTTTCAGGTTGCCATCACAGGGCAGCTTGGTATGAAGGCCCAGCCTGGAACCAGTATTCCACTAACGACAACCAACTTTCGAATCCAGGGCAAGGATGTTCTGCGCCTGCCTCCATCCTCCATCACCACAGATGCCAAAGGTCAGACGGTCTTGCGCATAACCCCTGATATGATGGCTACGCTAGCTAAATCCCAGGTCACCACCGTCAAACTCTCTCAGGACTTGTTCACTGCAGCAGGGAGTGCGGGTAACAAGGGGCTATCGACCAACTTGCACATGCCTTCCACCTCGGTCCAGTCCACGGATTCTCCAGTAAAGACAGTCATGGCTACCTCTGTTGCAAGCAGTCCTGTGGTCTCCACTGCAGTTAAAGTGACCTCGGATTTGAAGATTTCAGAAGCAGTGAGCTCTGCATATCGATTGATGCCGGCATTGGGGGCTGCACTTACAGAGCAGAAAGGCAAAGCACTTGGAACAATCACATCAACAGACTCCAAACCAGCAACCACAATCAGGATTGTTCAAGGGCTAATGCCACAGAAGCCAGGACAGACTTTCACAGTTTCTGCCAAGCAGGTATCTGCTTCAGCTGTGGGCTTAGCTAGTTCAATTCACACTCCAACTGTGACTCTGCCAACAGTCAGCGCCTCAGTGTCTAAAACAATTGCTGTCTCCTCTGGTGTAGGCGGCAGCCCTATTACTTTTGTACCAGGCACCTCAACTATGCGCCAAGTGCCTGTGACCACAACCGTAGTCTCCACTGCACAAACTGTGAGTATTCACGATAATAGATTGATCTTTTCTTCCTATTATAGCAAACAGTCCTTGTTCCTGTGGAGGGGAGATGGATGCATTGGTAGGAAGTAGAGTTGGTTATGACATACATCCCCTTTTAAATTCTAATTGGTTTCAAACGTCTGATCTCTACCTTTTTGTTGAACCCTTCATCCGTAGTAGGTCAAGATTTGCTTAAATACTCATGTCCAAAATGTGTAGGCAGAAGCGGAATTTCAAAATGTGTAGGCAGAAGCGGAATTTCAGATTCAGAATATAAGTTAATAATATCACATAATTGAATAAATACTTCGGAAATTTAGTGGTCCATAAATGTTACTTTTTTGTGAGCACCCTAAAAAGTTTGTATCTAATTTTTATTGCACCACATTTCTCTACTCCAAATATAAACAAGCAAGCAGATCTTTAATTACTGTTTAGTGGATGAGAAGGTTTATCACAGAGTGCAGCGCATGATTTATTTGCCTTATTTGTTGGATTACCATCTAAGCACCATAATAGATCAGAACTTGTTTAAGAACTATAAAATAACTACTGTGCTGATACAGGGAGCATCTGTGTGCAATATTTTAATGTTCAAATCCTGCCTCTTGACCCTCTCCTGTACCAACCATCAAATTGCCTGCCATGTGTGGTCTGACTGTAAATTGCTTTGTAAACTATCTCCAACACTGAGATGTAAAGTAGATGATGTCAGATCCACCACTTTCTATACCGTCACCATTTCCCTACTTTCTGTCAGTGAGTCCAGAATGATATCTGCATTGTGCGAATGTTCTTGCTACATGCAATGGACATCAACACTGCTTTGCATTTTTATTTTTTTGTTTCCTTGCCTTTTGGAAAATGTGCTCCAGCATTCCAGCTTTAGCCATGTTTTTCTGATGGATACTTCTAACCGCATATTTCTCACCTTGTGAATACTTCTCAGGAGTCCGACTGGATAGGGAAATTTTCAAGTTGTACACCTACATACAGGTAGTTGGCATTGTGCGTTCCTGTAGTGACGAGTGGAGCCCGTGAATAAGTGGCACCTCTGAGCACTGACAACAGTTCTTGATTTACAGTATATCCAGATGCAGATCAGATGTTTGTCAAAATTTTCCAGTGTGCAAGGAAGAATGTTACCCCCCAAGACAACAAAGTTCAAGCTGCGCAGGGACTGTCGCAAACAGATCTCTGTGACGGACTCCACTCTGTGACTGGTTGACGTTGAAAGGAAGGTCACGCATCCTTCTGTGAAGCTGCAGCAAGATAACACCTTTATAGAGGCTGTACTGCCCATATATGGAACATTACGGGCTCCCTCTAGTGTACATTTATGGCTCAAAGATCTGCATGGACCTCCAGTTGGACTTCCTCTGGCCAGTCCACCCTTGATGCCGTCTGTGCTCTTCAAACCTACATCAAGTTCAGCATTAGTTCGGGTGCTGTCTTAGGTTTCAGCACTACTCTCTGCAGCAATTCCCTTTGCATCAACCCTGATGCCAATGCTGTAGGAAATTTGCAGCCCATTGTGCACTCCGACTCCAAGCAGAATCCACCTTGACTTAGGTCACACCCTGTTCCTACCAGCATGTAGTCAATAGGCAATCCTTTCGATTCTCACACTTTGCGCTTACCATGTGGTAGGACACAAACATTGCACAATCATTTTGGCCCGGACTCCGGCAATAACAATTTTGATGAAGGGGATGAATTTATATCCCACAGTATGAAGAGAAGAACTGGTATGAATAACTCCAACATGCAAGCAGCCTGGATACTTCCCAAGTTACTGGCATAGTGTGTCCCTCTTTCCCTCCTACTGAGGAATTTGCTTCCTTTGCAGTCATTATGCAAAGGGTGGCAGACTATTTAGACCTACAGCTTCCTACTGTGGAAGTAACGTCTAATGTCCTGACAGTGACCAAGAAACTACTGAGCCTCTATTGCCATTTAATGAGGCCCTTACTGATACCCTTTTGAACACTTGGGTGAAACCATTTTTGGGTTCACCTATTAATGGCATCGCTTAACGCCATTGTCCAACAACAGGCGATCTAGTTTTTCTTACAGAACATCCAAATGGCACAGGCATTAACCAATAAAGTTAAGCCCAATGCTTTCTCTACCACTCCACCTGATTGTGAGTCAAAGAGAATTGAGACATTCACCAAGCGTATTTTTACCTCTACAAGCCTATCCCATGCATTCCGTAAGTTGCACCTATGCTTTAGGCTGCTACCCCCATGCCCAATTGGATACAGGGGCCCAACCATAACTCAAGCCATCCAAGGTTGCTACAATGCATCAAAATGTGTGATCCTCTCTGGCCTGGACATGACTGACTACCAAGCCTGAGAGGTGTATTTAATTGTGGAGCTTGAGTGCCATGCCTCAATGAGGTTTATTGGCTTCTTCGGTGATATTGAAGCATTACCAATGGACATTCGATTTGGTAGCTCTCTCCTCTTTAGTGCCAAAGCTATTAGCCCTAGAAGGGTTTAAAGAGAGCAGAGCATGTTCCTTGAGACTTTCTGCCTATATCATACAGTTTCACCAGCAATTTTGCCCTCTGTGCCTCTGGATGGGTTTTCAGTTTCACCAACTCCAGACCTTTCCACCAGCTCAGTATGCCTTTCAGCACTTTCGTTGTTGAGGTCGCTGTTCACACAGGCAAAGCACAGAAGAGCAGTAATAACGTGCAGCTCAGTCCCACGCCCATTTTGCATTCTTACTCCCCCACATCAATTTACTGTGCCTTGCTAGTAGGATTTGATATTTCCTCCAAGGGTGGCATGCCATCACTTCAGACAAGTGGGTCCTCCAAATTGCACATCGAGGTCACGCCCTACCATTAATTTCCACCTTGCCCCCCTTCCACCACCATCAGAGCAGCTGAAGCATCTGTCGGTCTTGCAGCAGGAAATGCTGGTCCTTTTGGCCAAATGGGCCATAGAGATGGTTCCGACCTCGTGAGTAGGAACTGGTTACTACTCTTGCTACTTCCATGTGCCCAAGAAGGATGGAGACCTTTGTCCTGTTTTAGATCTTTGACCTCTCAGTACATTTCTGCTGGAGTAGAAATTCAAACAGCTCACATGAGCCCAGGTCCTGTGTGCCCGAGACCCCGGGACAGAATGCTTATTTCCACATCCCCGTCCTGCAGGCTGACAAGCCCTGCCTGTGGCTCATGTTAAGCCAGTAGCTCTTTCAATTCACAATGCCTCCTTTGGCCTCACCAGTGCCTCTCGAGTGTTCACAAAATGGTGGCAGTACATCTTCAAAGGTGATGGGTACCAGTCTTTATCTTGATGACTGGCTGTTGATGACAAGCTTGCCCCAACCACCTCCAGACAACTTGACCCCGTCACAGTCACTCTTGTTCATTGGAGCTGTTCTGTATACAGTACAGTTTCATGATGTTTCAGCCTCCATCCTGGATCTTAGTGCGGATGACTTTGAGGCTGCTCTGGTTGTTTTTCTCCAGCATCCTGCTGGCCAAACACATCAGATGGCACATGCAGCTCTGTGGTAGGACCATAAGTCTCAGTGGACATAGCACAAGGAGAATCTGTCAGATTGTATCCAGATTTTAGAGCAGACTGCAAAAGATCTGCAGTGGTGGCTACTGAACCACTATTGGGCTAGTGGTCAGCTTCTTTCCCTATCCACCCGGGCCGGACTGGCTACCGGGCGTTTTGGTGTGCGGCCAAGCTGGGGGCCGATTTCATTGATGGGAATCTGCGTGTGCTTAAAACCATTTGTTTAGCTTTGTTTATTTAGAAGGGCATGCAGGTCTCCATCAATGAAATCAGCCCCCAGCTTGGCAGCACACCAAAACACCCGGCAGCCAGTCCGGCCCTCTACCCACCCAGATTTGGCAGTGATGACGGATTAATCCCTTCTTGGTCGGTGGGGGGGCATCCGGTAGAGGTGCAAATACGAGGTCGCTGGTCTCCAGCGAGACTTTACTCAACATCAGTTTGGTCGAGTTGAGAGAGATTGGCTTTGCATTGAAGGCCTTCCTGCCCATCATCTAAGTAAGACTGCTGCAGGTGCTCATGGACAAAACCAACCTGATGTTGTGATGTACCAAGCAGAGCAGGGTGGGGTCTTGGACCCTGTGTCAGGAGGCTGTATGTCTCTGAAAATGAATTTCTCTGGTGGTGAACCTCCTGGCACAATCTGTAAATTCCATGGTGCATGAACTCCGCTGCTTACTCCTAGCTTATTACTAAAGGCAGTTTCACCTGAAGATGGCACAGGTAGTCTTCCATCAATGGGGAGTACCTTGACTCTATCTTTTCACTTCTGCAGAGAACACGCAATGTCAGTACATTTGCATGTTGTAGTTTCCAAGGCTGCTGTTGTTTGGAGACGCATTCCACCTGATGCGGAACTTGGGACTCCTGTGTGCCTTCCTGCCACTGCCACTCCTGCTATAAGTTCTGAAGAAGATCAGGAAAGACTGACTCCAAATCATCCTAGTGGCACGGGATTGGGCCAGAAGAGTGTAGCACCCATGAACACCTGTCCTCTGATCAAAATGCTGCTTCGGAAGGATATTCTGTCACACTAGTAAGGCAGAGTTCTGCACCCAGGCCTGCACAATTTGTGTTAATATGCTTG
Source organism: Lissotriton helveticus (assembly GCF_964261635.1). Taxonomy (NCBI): domain Eukaryota; kingdom Metazoa; phylum Chordata; class Amphibia; order Caudata; family Salamandridae; genus Lissotriton; species Lissotriton helveticus. The sequence goes on from NC_136061.1 coordinate 1,316,030,800, forward strand.
GAGGTTAGGCAAAGGCAGTTGACCTCCTTCGATGTTCCTCCTGAAATCATTGATGCCATCAAGGTGGTGAGATTGCCCTCCAAAATATCGGCATACACCAGTTCTTTGGATAAATGTGTAGTTCCTGACATACTGACCCCTCTACAAGCCAAGCTGTCTGAAGTTTTGTTTGTTTTGTATGGTGTGGAACTGCACAATACCACCTACTGGCACACCTGATTACTTCTTTAAAGCTTCTTTGTCCAGTCTGATGCCTGGGAAATAGTTGCAAGATGAGGCATCTGTGGTTGATATAGTATTCATCAGAAAGATTGTTACTGAAGGTAAGTACCTTGTTCTTTCTGCATCACAATTGTTGCATCTATCAAAAGTCAATAGTGTGTCGCGAGTGTGCATTGCACAAGACCTACAAGGCCTGTGAATATCAGTCTGTAAAAGTTGAACTAGGCTGACTCAAAAACTGATTGACTTAATCTTGCATGATTAGACATCTGGGGTGAGTACACAATGCTACATGCTTATAACAAATCCTACTGATTTGCTATCCATTGTTTTGTTGTAAATGGTGATGCAGAGGTGTGGAAGCTTTCCACTGCTTACATTTCAATGTGGATGTTTTGTTTAGCAATGGAACACATTTCATAGCTCTGAGGAGAATGAAACCCACTCACATTTTTACAGGAGCTTGGACTTTTAGAATTAAGCATGTGGCCTTGCGAATCTTAGGTGTTTTAGATTTAAGAGACTGACTTGATTATTTCACCCAGAAATGCAATTACTCTACCTTTCTGCCACTAACAACTGTCTACATTTTAATACAAATTAATGAGGCAGTTAAATTCCTCTAATATTTTTTTCTGTCTCTCCCTTATATCACTTTCCAAATATTTGCATTGTTGTCACTCTTAAACAACAAGACGATTGAAGGAATGGCAGACTTGATCTCGGACGCGGGCAATTACTCAGGCTGCTTTCCAGTTCATTATTTCTCACCCAATATGTGAGAGGATGTAGCCTTACATCGAGAGCAGTCAACCTTGAAGCTGGGGAACTAGGTTCGAGTCTCGGCAACGACGCTTGACATACTTTAATGGGGGCAAATCACTTAATCTCCCCGTGCCGAACAAAAAAAATGAATGCGTTCATCTGGAACAAAACAGGTAATCATCTAAAGCGCTCTGATACCTGATATCCTCGGGTCTAGTTTGCACTATATAAAACTCTGAAAAAAGTATGTCACTGTAGGAAAGTTGGAGCTGCCTCTTATGGTTACCACCACTTTTTGCTGGATGTAATTCTGTTTTTGACTGACTGGGAACCTGCTAATCAGGACCCTCGTTTATCTGCTTCCTCCCTAAACTATTATGCATGTACTTAGGTACACCCAAGATTGGATACTGGGGTACCCTTGTCATTCCCTAGTATATGGTACGCGTACCCAAGGCATGGGTACCCGTGGGGTCTCTCATGGTACTACAACATGTATTATGCCACCCATGGGAGACCATTCAAAATGTAACTACATGCCTGCCATTGCAGCCTGTGTAAGTCGGTGCATGCACCACTTACTTAAGATATAGGTTTACTATATTTAAGGGTCACGGCACTTAAAACCTAGAAGGTACCCCCTATAGCAGGCCTTTACAATCCTGAGGGCAGGGTGCTTGGTTCTAAGTAAGAGGGTGCCCCTGCATGAGCAGGACACCCCTGCAATCTACGAAGTCCATTCTCCTGGGTTGTCAGTGAGGCAGCCATATACTGATATGGATAGGAATTACGCGACCGCGTGATGACCATCTCAAAAACGGCTGAATCAACCCTATCGTGTTTGGTGTCAAGCATGTTGGAATCATGCCCCACATTGGTAACCGGTGTGGGAGGTATGATTCCACCCACCAGAAAAGGCCTTTGTATGGTCCTCTGTGTTCCCTGTATCAGCCTTCTAGCTCTGTACAGCACAAAATGGTTGCTGCTGACCAGAGACACATTTCAGCCCTCCTGCTGCTGAGCCAATCTTGAGCAGGGGAAGGTAAAAAATAGCCATCCTGTCACCACCTCTCTGACAGGATTGAGTGTATATGGTCTGGGTGGGTGCGCTTGCCAACGCCAGAAAACCTACAGGAGGGGCGCATTTGCTGTCCCTGTGCATAGTCTAGTTCAAACCAGTCCTGGTAGCCTTTGGCTCCAGCTCTGGCACGAACCTGGAAAAAGGACACCCCCCCACCCCCACCCCCCGGAGGGTCCCCTGAATCTTTCCAACCCTCTCCCGTTGGTACATAAGAGCTTACCTGTTTGTAGTACCTTAGATTCGTTGTGGACAAGATTCAGAATTGAAACCAATGAACTTCGACCGTCTGGGCACTCTGGACATTGTTTGGGCCTGACTTCATCTCCCTTCCAGTCTGCTGCATCGTCTGTGCCTGTGAAACCTCCAGGAACCTTCCAAGGCCTGTGAAGCATCAAGGACAACCAAAGTAATCTCCCTCGGAGTGGCGGAATCACTACCCTGCATTCGCAAGCACCGCCACGAAAACGACCGGTCTGCAGATCCCGAACTCCTCCGGACTCCGTGGGCTCTGCAACTCTGGTGGTGGTTTTCCTTAGCCCCGAGGCCTGCTCTCTTCTCTGACCAAGTTTGAGGCCTGCAGCTCGAATGGGGGTTGCAATAACCGAACTCCTTGGTACTGTGGGACTTTTGCAGTTGCAAAGGTTTGTTGACATCTTTGCAAGAAGATCTCCGGGCTCCAAGAAGCCCCAACCCCGAGCACCTCCTGTGACTAGAATGGTGTGCATTGGGGTCTGCCTCTTTTGGTGAGCTGCTCGAGTCCTGTGCCGTTGGCCTGTGGGTCCATTTGATGGTCACTTTTGATTTGTCTCCCCAAATTGCTCGGGTCTGCCCTGCCTCCCATGCTTGTGGTGAGTCTCCTGGACTTTGCTGGTCCGAACCGTACACTTTCTTGACTTTCCGCTTTGGTTGCTGTTGCCAAAGCTGGTTGGTGCTCGCGCTGGACACCGACCCCTCAGCTCTCGACATCCTTCGTGGGACAGCTCGTATCCTGCTCCTGGTCATCCTCAGCGTCGCCTGGTCCCTACAGCTGCAGAGTCTAGGTCATCGACATCTATCCTGAAGCACCGACATCGGTGGGCAGTAGTTTGCCGAGCCCCTGGTCACTCCCCAGTGACCCAGACTCTGTCCCCTCTGCTTTCAGGTACTCTTCATCTAAAATCCATGTTTGGATTCCGCCGGACACTTTCTCCTCTTCCAGCAGCAGCACTCCTGAAGTCCTCCATTGGGTTCGATGGTGGTTTCCAACACCACTTTACACCTATGCACCTGGCTTCCCTGGGATAGGTAACTTGGGTACCCCGGTATCCACGGGTGGAGGGCTCTCCAACCTTCTGTCTTCCACAGAGTTTCTTCAGGGTCCACTGGGAAGGGTCCTTAATCTTTAAAATTCCAACCACGACTTGCACATAGACTTGTACGGAGCACGCAGTCATGTTCACACAGTACACACGCAGTCCATGGGGTCCCCGTCTACTCACCTTGGGTGGTTCGTTGGGGTCCTAGCAATTGTATGTCCTCTCGACATTGTCCTGACTCGAGTTGTGGTTCTTATACCACTTTTGTAATATATGATTTGTTCCCCCTCCCCCCGGGGCCCGACGTGTATTAGTGCTATTTACTGTGATTAAAGAATTGTGTGTTTTGTGTCTAACTCCTTGTGGGAGATACTGTAACGTACTAGATAGTGTTATATAATAATTACATATTTTTATAACTATTGTGTGGTTCCATTTTCATTTAATCTACACTATAAGATTGCATTCTGGTAAAACAAGCTGCTTTGCACTCCTTCTAGATTAAGCCTGAAGGCTGCTTTCCACAGCTACCACTTGGATAGCTTTCTAAAGTTGTCTGAGACCTCCTAATCACCATAAGGGTGGTCTGGACTGGTGCAGGGCTCCCACTTACATTAGTGGACGTCATATTGCAGGCCAGCCTCTCACAGTCACTTTGGCCCTTTGGTCTTCAAACCTTTTAATCATTCCAACACTTCCATCCCCCCACCCCAATACCCAACCCTAGTAGCAAATAAAAACAAAAAAAACATTGGGACCACACAGAATGACAGATATTTTCTTTGAACTTTTTTTTAGAAGCTCTGAACATTCTTCAGAGAAAACACACTATTGATTGTCCATAATTGAGTGCCTCAGGGCTCTCTGTTTTCTTTCACTAAAACTGCAGCGCTGTTTTAAGCATGATGTTTGTCTCTGTGCATAATAAGTGCTCCTCTGGCAATAGCCTGGAGCCCTTCTGAGATCAATTCCAACCTCCTGAAAGGGCCCTCCCCTAGTTTGAAAACCTCTGCTTTAGAGAAACCTCCCATATGGCAATCAAGGTTGGTGTTGCTGCAGGCCTGTCCAAACTGTTGCTCTCTACGCATGCCATGTAACTAATGTTAATGATACCCCTGGAGCAATCAGTAACTCTGTATACTCTTAAACTTTATGTAAAAGCAGCTAACGACAGCGGAAACATGAAATCATGCCTGATGCCTTATATTTAATACACTCTACCGTGGAAACTTTGCTAAAAAATCTCTCAAAGGTATTGATGGGTTTGTTATAACTGCAAGCAATCTACCTGCATCATACCCTTGATGCGTTTTTAAGTACGTAACAATTAGGGGAGAGGAGTTAGCCTAACGGCTAAGGCGCTCGACCTCGGATCTGGGTTCGAGTCTCGGTAACGACGCCAAAACCTCCTGTGATTCTGGGCAAATCACTTAATCTCCCCGTGCCTAAAAATGAAAGTTTGTGTCCTCATGTAAAAAAAACGTAACTTGTGCTATGTAAAGCGATACCTGATTCGGTTTGGGTCTAGTTCGCGCTATATAAAACTCTACAAAAAAAAAAAATTGACAAATAATTTCTTCCTTAGGAGTAGGTTTGCTTTGGTGTTCAGCTACACGGCACATGAATAGGATAACGTTACCGGCTTGATATTTTTAGCACCCTTCATTTCTGTGCTATCCCCAGCTCCATCTGACCAACCTTTCTTATGTCGTTTCTCTAACGGGCAGCAAGTAGGAATAGGGTGAGGGTAAACTGAGAAGGAGTAAGTGCTGGGTGCCTCACATGTATGGGGCGCACTGGTGACAATTGGCTTTTATCTTTTAATAATCAATTTTCAGTCTTGCCACAAAGCGGCTGAAAACCCACCTCTTCCCTTAATCCTAACCTCCCCCCCCTGCCCCCACTGACCTGCAGTTGTATGGATCTTAGCGCTGGGATACTCACGGGTGACTACGCGCTTTATAAATTTTTTTAATAATAATAATAATTGCAGCAGACCCTCCCAGTTGTTGGGCTAGGGACTCAGTGTAAAGGTAACATTATCCTTCTGCTTGGTGTTAAAGTTTTTCATTCAGGCTGTAGGGTGGCAATACCTACAACCTGATACTTTTTCCAATGCATTTCCTTGGTATTTCTGTGACATTTGTAGTAGGATCAAGCAGTTTTGACTCTGGCACTACCTCTGCTGGCTCACACATTCGAAACGTCGACAGCTTTGGTTTCTTTCAGCTCCATCCCCCCAAAAACTTGACATTTATTGTACCAAGTGGAGCATGATCTATTTTGTGAACTGTTTTTGGATTTATTGTTCGTTTTGTCTGTGTTTGACTTAAATCACACAATAGAGCAAGACTGCTCAGCTGTATTCTATGTCACTAATTTTACCCACACTTCCCGTCACTCTCTCACTTCCCTTCCTCCTCAGGGGCACTTGTAAATATTTTTTGTACAAATGCAAACTAATGCTATCTAAAAATACACCTACATTGTGATTAAATAACAATGTATGCGAACTGATTGTTTTTATATTCTTTAAACATTGTATTTGTATTTCATACCTTCTTCCGCTGGGACCCCCTTCTCTCAGTACATTACCCCAGGCATGATTGTAAGTCTTCATCCAGGTACCACTTATCAGGTTCCTTGTAGAGGGCAAGTTGAATGGTACGTGAAAACTAGTTTCATGGTGAGAAAAGGTCTCACTTCCTGAAAAGATATTTCCCTTGTATTTTGCTCAGTTCTCAGCCAGACTGAAACCTGCATTTTCTTTTTAGGTCTCGCATGCGCTGCCTTTTTAGAGACCTTTTGTTACAGTACAGTGGGCATAGAGGCAGCCCATTGCTTACCATTGGTTGGCTTCGTTGTCACACTCATGATCTGATAGAAATTTCTAGCCACTGATTCCTTACCTTAGAATATTTACCAGGTGTCAGACTGGATCCAGAAAATCTTGAGCAGTACTTCTGCACTCGTAGGTGGTGTGGAACGGCGCTATCGATGACATAGGCGTCATCAGCGCTAGATGTGATGTGTGCAGTTCCTATAAGTACCCAGCAGGCTGATTTCAGTTCTCCACATCATCAGTGCGTATCCAGTAGAGCTATATCATTCACTTTTTGACAAACGTTTTCGGTGTTTTGTCAACGCTTTTGGCCACTTCTGCCCCAACTACCACACTATGATTCCCAAAGAGAAGTGGGAGTTATTTATTTATTTGAAGAGTTTTATATACCGCTGGCCGGACCAGTAGGTATCAGTGCGCTTTACGTGAAGATCATTGTGTTACAAGTTACAAAATTACGTCTGTTACCAGAACGTAGTAAAACACAGTCCAAAAAACAATGTTACAGAATTCGTCTGAGGGAGGGGTAGGAAGGAGACACAGCGGGGAGAACTGTGCCCAATGTCCGGCTCGGTAGGTGACGGATGAAGGGGTGAACCAGGGCTGATCTCCTCTATAGATGTCTAGCAGCTCCACCGGGCATCAGCTATGTTGCTCAGGACTCAGCGTTCAGGAATAACAAGAATAACAGATTTTTCATGGTTACATTAGTTACAGTTGCATAGTCAAACACAGAAGAGCAAGTCCCCAAAAGAGGAATGGGGGAGGGGAGTGGAAACAGGGGCTGGGAAACAGATCAGTTCTGGCAGACCGGCAGTGGGAGAAAAGTACCTTGTGGGTTCCCAAAAAGTCAGAGTAAGCGGGCCCATAACCCAGATGGGGTGAAATAGTCACTAAGTCCAGTGCCAAATTCAATCAGAGCGTTGGGTAATCTGGGCAATGTGGGGAGACCACAAGGAGAGGGTGAAAAAAAGGGAGACCTGTCTGCCCATTCCCCCACAACTGCAAAGGCAGGCCAACCAAGGCCGCCCCCGTTCCGGAATTTGCACCACGGGAACCACTAGGACGGGCGCAGCAGCCACGGGTCGGAAGGGAAGGGGACCAAGAAGAGAACCCCTGGCTCACCAGGAGATTCGCAAAGGAGACAAAGTGATGTCCACTAGCACCAGTCAATCCAGGAAGCGCGGTGAGTGCAGTAACCAGTCGAAGAAAATCCTCTCCGGTGTAGGGCAATCCCTGGCCAGATGTCCACGTGTACCTGTAGGAGTAGGGGTCAGAAAGATGGGTAGATTCCCAGAATTAGGTCTGAAGGAATTCCCTAGCCGGTGAGCTCCCGGACAGAGCTCCTACCCGGCGGCCATCTACGTTCTACTATGTAGAATTGCCTGAAGCTTCGCTGCGGAGGCTTCACGAGTGTTCGGGAGGGGACGCTGCTCCTCGGATCTTCTTCCACGGCCTAATGCCTCTCTCTGTGTCACTTCCCTGCTTTTGCAGTTTCTCGGGCCTACTGCAGATCAAGGCCTTTTGCTCAGCTCCCACCTATGGTCTGTACCCGATCCGTGTCCATGGGGGTCCACAGGCAGCCTTGTTTAATCCCCCGGGTCAGCGCCTGCAACTGCGCAAGTTTCCGTCCTGCGTAAGGGAGGCGTCCACTCACCTCCTCGTGGTCCTATCCTTGCTGCGGGCCTTATGAAGCCACCTCTTGTCTCTTACTCCGTTTTTCATCAGGGTCATCGGTTGCACGCGCCTCCGCTCTTCCTTGTTTTCTTTCAGCGGCCTGGCGTGGGATCTCCTTGGCTCACTTCTGCGGCGTCCGCCAAGTTTTCCAGATGGCAAGGCCCTAAGTGTTTTCACACCGCAATCCTTTGCTGCAGCGCTGTCCGCTCACCTATTTGGGTTAGTTCACATTCCGGAGTCGGATGCAGCTCTTTACGAGGGTCGATGGAGTGGGTATATTGTGATTTTCAGGATAAACAAGGGTACGGATGCGGAGCATTAGTAGCTTGCCACGCCCACTAGATAAAGCTCTGGTGGCCCAACATCAGAAGCTTCTCTACCACCCAAGTCTGAGATGCTTGGAAAATGCAAAAATCTAAGAAGTCAAATCTTTCTTCCGTAAGTCAATGTGAGGAGCTTGCCCAGTTCTTCATTAAAAAAGTGGCTGACATCCATCTTCAACTGTCCAAAGACATCAATGTTCAACATCAAAAGCAACTCCTTTCTTACTTGGGGTTTCAGACCTTCCTAATCAGCGGATGAGTCTGCCTCAACAAGAACTTTGTAACAGTGTTCATAGTCTTGATTTAGCACCCACTATGTCACTCTGGCCTACTCTTCACCTCTCCACCCTTCTCACCATTATGCAAGCTATTAAATCAGGCTCTCCATTGGATCCTATACCACCATCCAAACTTTGTCTACTGGTTCCAGTACTGTTACATATGATGATTGATCTCCCAAACACCTCATTACATGAGGGCCTTGTCCCTCAGAGTTGGAAGCATGCTATGGTGCTTCCACTCCCCAAAAAAATCGAATCTGGACACTTAGTTATGGGCGAACTTCAGACCAATTTCTCAGTTACCCGCGCTTTCCAAAATTTTAGAGAAGCATGTTAATGCTCATCTCACATCCTAGGTACAAGCCCAAAGATGTTTTTATCCTTCACAGTCCGGGTTCAGGGCAAGACACAGTATGGAATCCGCCCTCCTTGGATTCACCGAACTTCCCAGATGAGGGCGGTACAGCTGCTCTTATCAGATCTTAGCACAGCTTTTGATGCTGTATCTCACCCCATCTTGCTTGTACGTCTATATTCGTGGGGCCTGGAAGGAAAAGCCCTTTCCTGGCTAACTTCATTTCTTAAGGACCGAACATTTCAAGTCTGCTCAGCCAGTGCCAGATCTGAAATTGAAGCTTTAGCTTCTGGGGCCCCCAAGGCTCTGTGATAAGCCCTATGCTATTTAATATATATGTCAGGCCTTTGACAAACATAGTGGAGAGTTGTGTTCATGAACCCTCTGACTTTAATGTGGGCTTGTGTCGAGTGGCCACCTGGATGAGTGCTCTCTAAGGCTTAGGTCCATGATCCTGGGTAAACTTGGATAGCTTTGGGGCCCTCATCACTGGCCCCACTCATTTGGACCTATTCTAACTCAACTTTCCAATTTAAAGAACCTTGGTTTTGTTCTTGATGACAAGCTAACAATGAAACCTCAGTTGTCTAAAGTTACCGCCTCCTGTTTCGCTGTGTGGAAGTGAGTGAGGAAGATCACCTGGATGATCCCCAGATCTGTTCTGAAGACCATGATCCAGGTCTAAGTTATATCCAGACTGGATTATGGGAACAGGCCAGGCATCTAGGAGGTGTCTGCAGATGCTTGAGAATTCAGCAGCAAGACGGCTGTACCGACTTCCCAAACATGCCTCAGTTTCACACCTCCTTTGTGAACTCCACTGGCTGACAATCCCTAAACGGATCCAATTTAAGGCTCTTTGCTACATGTTTAAGGCAGAAGCTAGAACAGGGCTATATTACATGCAAGAGCTGGTGGCATCTTACATCCCATCTTGTCATGTGAGATGCTCCAACTTGGTTCTCTGCAAAGTACCAAGATTCCATCTGGTCCGGGTGGGAGGACGTTCTTTTGCATTGCTTGGGCCAAAACAGTGGATTTCCCCTCCCAAATCACTCAGGGACAGTACCTCTCTCATTGCGTTCCGCAAAGGCTTGAAGGTATGGCTATTATAAGTAGATGGTGCCCAGAAAACCTTTAAGGGTAGCTGTGCGCTTTACAAAACTACAAACTAAACGAAACTCTATGCCTTCACTGCACTGATCTGAGTCATTGAATGAAGCACAGGAACAACGCCACAATTTGAAGCTGAAGAAATATGTATATGCCCGCCCACTTTGTTTGCTTTTGCTCTAAATCATTAGCAACATATCAAACTCAATTTTGATTTGTTAGGTATATTTATTTTTACCTTCTCTTTTTTAAGTTTACTTCAAAGAAAAAATCAATCGTTTCTATGTCAGAAAACAACACAACATATATAACAAATATATACATCAACTTATACACACCATTTACAAAAAAACATTAATCAAAAAGACATTATTACATCCACATTCACTGTACACTATACACTAGACTTTCATTATGTACAACCTCATTTGTGCAAATCTATTTTTAACCGTTCCTCAGGCAAGTATTATCTCTTCGCCTTATTGACCCTCAATGGTTGAAATTAGAGGAACAGTGATGAACAAAGTCAACAGGAGATAACACCAGTATCAGTTCTGTGAATCAACAGTTATTAATATTTTGAATTGTATCTCCGTTCTGCCGACGCGTTTCGAACACCACACAACAGTTATGGGTTCTCATCAGGGCCTTGTCACTTCTGTCTGCATGTGTATAGAAAAAAGAAAACGGGGTTTCGGTGTCAGTTCTCTAGCCTCATATGTCTGCCAAACTTGCAACGTATTGCGTTTATAGTTAGTGTTACCTTTACTGTGGCTGTGGTAGTCCTATGTTCGGTTTTACGTCTTTAGAGCTGCAATCTGAAGAATAATTCTATTTAGAGCCAGACTTGGATGGAGCCTTAAGGTTACTTTAGCAAAACACTGCGTGACATACCTTTATCTAGTCTTTTCCGGTCATGGGCGCCTCCCTATGGCTCGTAAACACTTTTCACCTATGGGCAATGCAGGATTGGTTAAGTATTTTGCGCTGATGTAGCCTCTGCAATGCGTGTAACATTTAACATACATCTTCCTACCTTTTGCGGTGAACCGATCACTTCAGGGGCATATCAATGCATGTTAAACTCGTGTCTGTACGCGGGCAATCTAATTGGAAAAATAAAGGGTGCTCAGTACACTTCTTAATGTTTGATGGTGTCTGTGCCTGGTTCGTTAAGCGTCCGTACTGACCTTTGTATGCAATGGTCCTCCGGACTCTGATTATGCGCGCCGCGTTGTTCCTTTCTGGTCACTTTCAGTGGTTACACTGTTGTGGGAACAAAAGCGGGAGGCGCGTTAGTTCTCCTTTCTGCGCGCATTTCCTATTGCGTGTGATACTAATTCCATGTGGGGTCTCCTTACCTCCTTAGTGCCTCGTAGCAGCTCTTCCTCACTTCGCTCAGGAAGGCGGCGGCCATGTAACTGGCTCACTTATTTCGGCCATGTGACCTCAGGAATTCTGGGAGTTGTAGTTTAACTGCATTTTTCCTGAATTATACGATTGGTGTGTTGTCCTGCCCATAGATTATTACTTAGGCATTACCTTAATATTGGTAGCCCGTCCCTGTATTGCGAGTTAACAGTATCTCGTGAAGCCCCATTCTGACCTCCATATTTACAATCTTGAAACCTCGGAGAGGGTGTTTAGTCCATTTTGCGCGCTATTACATTTTAAAATCAGGTACGCCTCTTTTCTGAGCAATGCATCTTCAATATCAATTGGACCTTTGCCTCCTGATTGTGCTATAGAGCACAATACAGTCCATTTGAAATCCATTTCACTGTGATTTACGTCCATAAAGTGTTGGACCATTGGCGCATTTAGTACCTTTTTTTTAATTCTTGACCTGTGTTGTGTGATCCTGCTGTTGACCTGCTGTGTAGTTTTCCCAATGTACAGTTTTGTGCAGGCACAGACTACTGCATACACTACATTACGTGTCCTGCAGTTTGTGAATTCATGGTTCTTCCATTTCACGCCCCTGTGTTCAAACTCGATCCCCTCAATTGTTGAATCACATGAAATGCAATTACCACATTTGTGGTGGCCCTCGATTGGTTTTAGGCCCCATCTGGACAGTAAATCACTTTTGGGTTTGGCGGTTGCTACATCCGCTCTAATTACACATTGGCCAATGCTCTTGTTCTTTTTATAAGCGAAAATAGGTCTTGGGAAAGCACATTCAAGTCCCTCTAATAAGTGCCAGTTCTTCAGGACCATTTGTCGTACTTTGTGCGTGTCAGGTCCAAACGTGGTGACACATACCAACTTGTCCAGGTCGCGTTTAACTTTACGTTCGAGTAAACACTCACGGGGGGTGTAATGCGCCCTCTTTCTGGAATTACTCAACAGTTTTTTATGGTACCCACGATTCCTCATCTCCGCACAGAACCTAGTAGCATGTTTTTCATATTCAATCACCTCCGAGCAGTTCCTTCGGATCCGGAGTAGCTGCCCATAAGGTAAATTATCCTTTAGGCTTCTGGGATGTGCGCTTCGATGGTGGAGGATTGTGTTTTTATCCGTCTTCTTCTTAAAAAGGGACGTCTTCAGATGCCCATCCATATGATTTATTTCCAGATCTAGGAAAGTCATTTTTTCATTGCTGGACTCAAGGGAGAACTTAATGTCTTGGTGTCTCCTATTGAGCCAAATGTGAAAGTCCATCAACTCCGTGTGGCTCCCCTGCCACAGGAGCCACACATCGTCGATGTACCTAAACCATTGTTTGATCTGTTTGCTGTAGGGGTTATTGGAATAGATAAACCTGTTTTCATACTCAGCCATATACAGTATGGCCATCTCCGGCGCATAGGGACAACCCATGGCCGTCCCCTTAATCTGCATATAAAATCGGTCATTAAACCTGAAATAGTTCTTCTTCAGTGTCACTTCTGCTAGTTGCAGGATAAACGAGGTCGGGACTTGATGTGGCCTTTCTCTTTTATCGAGGTATAATTCTAGTACCTCAGGAGCCTCGTCTTGGGGGATTTGGGTGTACAATGACGTAACGTCCATTGTCACCATCAATTCCGTCGACGGGTCAAATTGCATTCCATCAATTTTTAACAAGAAGTCTGTGGTATCCTTCAGATATGACTTTACACTGCCAACAAAGGGCTTAAGAAAGAAGTCTATATATTTAGAGAGTGACTCTAAGCAAGACTCACACCCTGAGACAATCGGCCTTCCAGGAGGCTCCTCAGGGTTCTTGTGGATCTTGGGTAGAAAATATAAAATAGGAGTCCTCGGTAATTTCTTAACCAAGAATTCACTTTCTTTCTGCCCCACAAAACCACTCTCACGCCCATTTTGTATAATTCCACAGATTTGCCCCTGAATCTGTCTGACAGGGTCCTCAGTAAGTTCCCTGTACCACTCTGTATTGTTCACCTGTACTGATCCTTCCTTAAGATATTTATCCTTTGACCAGATCACCACCGCTCCCCCCTTGTCAGCGGGCTTAATGACCACTGACGTGTCATCTTTCAGATTTTTGAGGGCAATGCGTTGGCCTTTCGTTATATTCTGTTTGACGTATTTTTTAGTTTTCTCCAGTTTGTTTATAGATGATAGCATGACTTGTTCAAATGCTAAGACCTGTTTAGGAATGTTTTGGTAGGGAATAAAGGTGGATTTGTTCCTCAGGCCTGTTACTTCCACGTCAGCAACTGGTGGTTTATTTGCAAAATAGGCTCGCAGGCGGATTTTTCTACAGAAGGCTATAGCTTCTAGTTTAAGTTTAGTAAAATCAGTTTGTTGGCTGGGAACAAATTTTAAACCTAAGTTTAGGACTGATTCCTCTTCTTTGGTTAATATCTTTGTAGATAAATTGACAACTGTGGATGGCGTAGGGTCTATGATTTGTAATAGTTTCTGCGCGTGCGCATTTCCCAAGCGGGTTTGAATTGTGTTTTGGCTTGTTGGCCTTTCTCTAAAAAAGCCACCTTCTTGTTTGGGTTATTACCCTTCTCCTCTGAACCTGATGAGTTTGAGGAAGAGGATGTATCAGAGAATGTTTTAAATCGGTTTCTTGATCGCCCCTGAAAGTTGTACAGGGCTCCACGAGAAAAAAAAACAAAAAAAAAAAACAATTTGAAGCCCAGCGCTCGAATTCACATGTGGAGCCTATATCTGGGGCTGCTTTGGGCCTCCCAGAATTCGCTGGAGCGACCCTCGCCCAACCCAAGGAATTCTATGAGGCGCTGTATCTCATATTTAGATGCTTTGAGCCACACAGGTTGGGGAGGTACCTCAACTGGACTTCTGCAAGTGGGTTCGCCCTCTGCACCAGTTGGGCACTCTGGATCCGTGTCTGAATCCGGACCCACCCTGATCGCAGATCCACGACATTCGCCAGGGTTCGCCCTATGTCACCAAGCCCATAGTCATTTCTGACTCCGAAACGGATGGGGCCAGCGTCGTGCGACGTCAACTCCAGCACAGATCGGACCCTTAGGACAGTCTGAGCCAGAAGCAGTACCGCCCTTCTTTGGGGATTTTGCCAGAGGTAGATCTAGGGATTCTTATGGTTACCCTGAATTTCATGAAGACCTTTTGACTCAACCAGGCGGTGGCAATTGGGAGCTGGTTGACGCCAGTGGTCTAGAAACCTCTCCAGACATTGGCCTGGTCTCTCTGCCTAGTGGGGCCTTTGGGGCTTCCTTTGCTATGGTGGTTAGTGGGACAGAGCTGAGTTCCTCATCCTTCAACTACCCTCCATGGAAGTCAAGACTACTGTCTTGACAGCGGTGCTTCAGCCAGGGATACCCCCCACGGAACTACTCCTACACTTTAATGAAGCCCTCTTGGAAGTCCTGCTTGAGACCTGGATCACGGCCTACACAGGCAGCCCCATGCACAGGATGATTGTTCATCACCACTACCCCGCTCTTGTAGACCTAGCTTTCCTCACCAAGCACCTCACCTCTGAGAACCTAGTGGTGCAGACTTCAACTTCTAAAGTCCATCCCAGCGCATTCCCTACAACTCCACCGAATAGGGAATCCAAGAGGCTGGACACCTTTGATGAAAACCTTTTCTCTTCTGCCGGCCTTTCTCTGCTGTAGGTGAACACCATGTGCTTCTTTTCTTACTATTACCACTAGTTTCTGGTACAAAAGAAGGATGGGGGGCCTCCGCCCTCACTTAGATGATCACTCTCTCAATGCCTGCTCGAGGAAGGAAAAATTCAGGATGCTAACCCTTGCCCAGGTCCTGTCTGGTTTAGACCCTGGAAACCGAGTTGTAGCTTTGGACCTGCGGGACACCTATTATCTGAAAGAAACAGGTTAATATTAGATTCCTTACCTTAGAATATCCCCAGGCGCCAGACTGGATCTGGAAATTTTTGCGTAGCAGTACCCTTGCGCGTCGGTAGGCGTCGTCTGCGGCTCCGCGTCCGTCGTCGGCGTCGTGGACGCCGGAATGATGTCGCCAGAGTACTTAGACGCCGCCCTCGCGCGCTGACGTCAGTTCTTCTTTTTTCCGCGCCAGCAAGCGCCGATCCGGAAAAAGTGGTACCCTTAGTCAATTTTTGACTAAACTTTTTTGATCATTTTTGATCTACTTCGAAGTCTTTACGACTCCGACGGTGCCCGTAGGGATGCCCGGGTTCAAACCCTGTGCCGACTGCGACCGACTGATGTCGGTTACTGAACCCCTTCCCCGGTGTCTTCATTGCCTGGGCCTTGACCACGACGACAAGGCCTGTTCCGACTGTCGAGCCCTGACGTCTAAGGCTAGGCGGCCCCGCGAGCAAGCGGGGCCGACTGCTGGAGCTCGAGCAAGCGGCTCGAGCTCCGGCAGTCGGCCCCGCGCCGCTTGAGGTCCCGGTCCGAGAGGAGGTCGAGGGACCGGTCGCGGGGTCGGAGCCACCATGGCTCCGGGAGTCGTCCACGGTCTTCAGGCTCCTCAGGTAAGCACAAGAAGTCGAAGAGACGTCATCACTCTTCCGACTCCCCCCGACGCGGCTGGGGGTTCGGGCGACACCGCCCACGCGGCTCCGCCGGAGGCGCGGGCGTCGCGGCCTGCTCCATACCCGACGGTCCCTGGGCAGCACGCGACGCCGGAGGAGATCGAGGCCTTCCTCTCGGCCATGAGGTCGCTCACTCCTCCGTCGGGCTCCGCGGCGCCTTCGGGCTCTGGGGCCCCGACTGGGAGTCCCAGCGGGTCGGGTGCTTTGGCCCCAACGCCGTCGGGTACTTCGGTCCCGACACCGCCAGTGACTTTGGTCCCAGCGCCGCAGGCTCCCGCAGGATCCGGTTCCGGATCCAGGTCGCCGCCGGTCGACCCCACGACCTCGCCGGTGCCGGCCCCTAGGGTGTCGCCCCCGGCGCCGCCTTCGGGCGGCACCGTCCCCGATGCCTCCCTCGATTCTGGTCCGGCGCCGTATCCGACACCAATGGGAGATTTCTACTTCTATGACCCGGCCCCATCCTTTGGTCCTGAGTATCAGGAGATAGGTGGTGAGGGGGATTGGGAGGGGTCTGAAGACCCTCTGGCACGGGAGTGTCAGTCTTACCAGGACTGGTCAGGAGAGCTAGGGGACGCCAGTGGTCTGGATACCTCGCTAGACACTGGCTTTGTCTCCCCTCCCACCGTGGCTACGGAGGAGGGGTCTGCTTATCGTGTGGGGTTGACGCAGGCAGCCAAGGCCTTACATCTTGAGCTCCCCGTCGCGGCCATGAGGACTAACCTCCTCACTGAGGTCCTTGAACCGCAGGCAAGCTCGGCCGAGCCTCTACTGCCGTTTAATGAGGCCTTGTCTGACGTTCTTTTGGGCACCTGGTCCAGGCCCGCTACAGTTCAGCCTGTAGATAGGAACGTGGCCAGACTCCTCCACCCGGCTCCGGGCGACCCTGCTTTCCTGTCCACCCACCCCACTCCCGAGAGCCTGTTCATCCAGGCCTCTAACTCCCAGACCGCGTTCCCGATGGATCCCCCCGATCGGGATGAGCTGTACGGTAAGAAAGTATTCTCATCCTTAAGTTTGGGATTGCGGTCAGTCAACACCGCATGCCTCTTGGGCCGCTACACCCACTCTCTGTGGGACACGGTTGCAGACGTGCTGCCACAATGTCCGGAGGAGGTCCGGAATAAACTCACCCAAGCCCTTGCGGAGGGTTGAGATGCGGCACGGTACTCCATCCGGTGTGGGCTGGATACCACGGACTCACTTGGCAGAGCGATGGCAATAACGGTGGCGATTCGTCGGCACGCCTGGTTGAGGTCCGCCAACTTCTCGGCTGATGTCCAGAACACTCTTATGGACATGCCGTTTGATGGCCGTCGCCTCTTTGGCGACAAGGCAGACCATGTGCTTGAGCGCTTTAAGGACTCCAGGGCTACGGCCAAGTCCTTGGGCCTCTCGACCCCGCGCCAGCAAACAGGTGCCTTTCGCTCCTTTCGTGGCCAAGGAAGGGGCGCCCCCACACGTGCTGCCAGCCACGCGCCGCAGTCTAACAACCAGCGCGGTCGTGGCTGTGGAAACCTCCGTGGAGGCGGTCGGGGACAACGGCGCGGCCAGTCCACATCTGCCCCTGCAGCATCCGCCTCAAAACCTTCCAAGTCCGAGCTTTCAGGCCCATGTGACGCCAGTGCCATCGAGCGCGTTCCTGGGCCAGTAGTAGGGTGTGGTTGTTACTCCCACTACTTTCTGGTACCCAAGAAGGGCAAAGGGGGCCTACGCCCTATCTTGGACCTGCGGAACGTCAACGGCTTCCTCCGGCAGGAGAAGTTCAAGATGCTGACACTAGCTCAGGTCCTAGCTGCCCTGGACCCGGGAGACTAGATGGTAGCGTTGGACTTGCAGGACGCTTATTTTCATATCCCCGTCCTGCCGGCCCACCGGCGTTACCTGCGGTTCACGGTAGGCCACGAGCACTTTCAGTTTACAGTGCTCCCCTTCGGCCTTACCAGCGCCCCACGGGTGTTCACGAAAGTTATGGCGGTGGTCGCAGCTCATCTGCGCAGGTTAGGGGTTTCAGTCTTCCCCTACCTCGACGACTGGTTGTTGGAGGCGGGCTCGCCCCAAACAGTCTTCAGCCACCTCCAGACTACGGCCGACCTCCTGCACCTGCTGGGGTTCTCCATCAATGTGCCGAAGTCACACCAGTGTCCCTCTCAGAAGCTCCTCTTCATCGGAGCGGTTCTGGACTCAGCGCAGTTTCGGGTTTATCCTCCCGAACAGCGGGTTTGGGATATTCAGGCTATGATTCCAATCTTTCAGACGTTATCCCGAGTCTCGGTCAGGTTGACGCTGCGGCTTCTGGGGCTGATGGCCTCCTGCATCCTTCTGGTGCATCACGCCAGGTGGCGGATGCGGGCTCTGCAGTGGGACCTGAAGTTTCAGTGGGCCCAGCATCAGGGCAACTTGTCCGACCATGTCTTGATCTCGGAGGACACTGCAAGACAGTTGCAGTGGTGGCTCACAGACCGCGATTGGGTCAGTGGCAGATCCCTCTCCCTACCCCAACCGGAGCACGTAGTTGTGGCGGACGCGTCCCTCCAGGGCTGGGGGGGCCACATGGGAGAGGCGGAGATCAGAGGCCTTTAGTCTCCGGCGGAGTCCCAGCTCCACATCAACCTTCTGGAGCTGCGGGCGATCCGGCTTGCACTGAAGGCATTCCTCCCCTCTGTCGGGGGAGTGTAGTGCAGGTGTTCACGGACAAAACCACCACCATGTGGTACTGCAACAAACAGGGAGGGCTGGGGTCGTGGACCCTATGCCAGGAGGCTCTGCGTCTCTGGCAGTGGCTGGAACATCAGGGCGTGACCCTGGTGGTTCAACACCTGGCCGGTTCTCTACACGCCAGGGCGGACGAACTCAGCCGCCGGTGCATGATGGATCACGAATGGCGTCTGAACTCGGACGTGGTGCAAGGACTCTTTCAGCATTCGGGAGAGCCTTGGTTAGATCTATTTGCCACCGAAGAGAACGCGCAATGTCATCAGTTCTGCTCGTTGAAATTTCCAAGGCGGCACTCACTCGGCGACACTTTTCGTCGCGAGTGGAGCTGCGGTCTGTTGTACGCCTTTCCGCCTATACCACTTCTGCCCAGAGTGCTGAAAAAGATCAGGCACGACCGGGCCCAAGTTATCCTTGTGGCTCCGGACTGGGCACGAAGGTACTGGTATCCCGAGCTACTCAGTATGTCTGTCGATCCCCCGATTCGTCTGCCTCTTCAGGATGACCTTCTGTCGCAGCAGCAGGGGACGGTCCTCCACCCGAACCTGTCCAGTCTCTACCTCCATGCTTGGAGATTGAGCGGCGACAGTTGAGGCCATTTGACTTGCCTCCTGAAGTCTGTAATGTCATTCTGGCAGCCCGGCGTCCCTCCACAAAGTCGGTATACGCCTGCAGGTGGAACAGATTTGTGGCATGGTGCACAGCAAAGGCTGTGGATCCACTCTCTGCCCCCCTTTCTGAGGTTCTCCTCTTCCTTCTTTCTCTTGCCCAGCAGGGCTCTGCTCTGGGCACTATCAAGGGCTACCTTTCTGCCCTTTCAGCCTTCTTAAGGCTACCTGATCAGCCATCTTTGTTCAAGTCCCCAATTGTAAATAGGTTTTTGAAGGGCATCACACACATGTTTCCTCCTGTTCCATTCGTGATGCCTCAGTGGGACTTGAACCTTGTACTTACTTTATTGATGCGCGCTCCCTTTGAGCCACTTCATAACTGTCCTCTCCGCCTTCTTACTCTAAAGACTGCTTTCCTGGTTGCCATCACCTCTGCCAGGAGGGTGAGTGAGCTCCAGGCTCTTTCTTCTAAACCTCCTTTCTTTTCTGTCCATCCGGACACAGTTGTGTTGCGGACAAGACCCTCTTTCCTGCCCAAGGTAGTCACAGCCTTCCACATCAGGCAGTCCATCACTTTGCCCACCTTCTTTCCGCCTCCGCATTCCTCGAAAGAGGAAGAGAGGCTCCACCTTCCGGACCCAAAATGCGCACTCTCCTTCTATTTGGATCGCACTCGCCAGTTCCGGGTGGATGACCAACTCTTCGTTGGTTACGTGGGCGCTAAGAAAGGTCGGGCGGTGCACAAGCGGACCATCTCGCGGTGGGTCGTCTTGTGCATCAAAATATGCTACTCCTTGGCTAAAAAGGAGCCTCCTGTTTGGCTGAGGGCCCATTCCACTCCAGCCACGGCGGCTACTACTGCCCTGGGCCGGGGAGTCCCCTTGCAGGACATATGTCAGGCAGCTACGTGGGCCTCGCTGCACACGTTTGCAAGACACTACTGCCTGGACAGCCAAGTCCGGAGGGATGGCTTCTTTGGCTGTTCCGTCCTCCAGGACTTTCTGGTGTGATTATTGGTTCGCAGACCCACCACCGGGGTTGGTATTGCTGGGGTATCTATTCTAAGGTAAGGAATCCAATACTAACCTGTTTCTTTCAGATGCACAAGTTACTTACCTTCGGTAACGATATATCTGTAAGAAACAGTAGTTCGTATTAGATTCCTTACCGACCCACCCATCCTCCCCGTTCTGCGAACCGATATCTAGGGTTAAGGTCATCCCCTTTCAGGGCCCTAGTTTCATGGCACCAGTGTTGGTTTTTATCATGGCTCTGCGTTTCTGGCGTGGAAAAGCTGTGTATAAGAACTGACGTCAGCGCGCGAGGGCGGTGTCTAAGTACTCCGGCGACGTCATTCCGGCGCCTACGACACCGACGATGGACGCGGAGCCGCAGACGATGCCTACCGATGCGCAAGGGTACTGCTATGCAAGTTCCGGATCCAGTCTGACGCCTGGGGATATTCTAAGGTAAGGAATCTAATACTAACTACTGTTTCTTACAGATATATAGTTTCCGAAGGTAAGTAACTTGTGCTTCATAACCCCATCCTGCAAGCCTGTCATTAGTTGCAGTCCATGGTGGGACAGGGGCATTTTCAGTGCGCTCTGCTCCCCTTTGGCCTCACCAGTGCCCTTTGGAAGTTCACAGAAGTGATGGTAGGGGTTGTGGAGGTCAAGGGTCTCAGTCTTCCCTACCTTGATAACTGGCGATTGAAGGCCACCTCCACCCCCAGGCAATCATCAGCCACCTCCAGACTACAGTGAAACTTCTGCAACTACTGGGGTTCACTATCAACATGCCAAAGTCATGGGAAACGAAAAGAAGGTGTTAATTATCACAGGGTATGAAGTGGCGCTTGTCAAGTATCGTGGAGTTATCACAAATGAGGATTGTCGATGTGCTGCAACGGGTGAGGGGAAAACCCCCAAACCCTCAGTTCTGGCCAAAGGTCCGTCTAATAATAACAGGTCCAGTGCACACGTATTTTAAGTGGAAAAAACAGTAAGAAGTAAACGATATTAAGAATGGAGACAAAATATTATTTCTTGAAGTGTTGATTTATTGGTGTTTTACTTCATAGGCCAGCCAACACGTGTTTCGTTGAACGGGTGGGAAACCCTTGACTTCTTCAGGGCTGGTATTGAACATGGAAAATAGCATGTGTCACATTGTGTTACATAGGATGTTACAAGTCTGTGTCTCTCAGAGAAAGGACACATACAGTACACTGCTATTTTCCATGTCCAATTCAATCCACACTCCGATGTCTGACTGCTCACCCATCTCCTTCTGCCACCCTTCATTGTCTGTTTGCTTGTCTGTTCGCTTCCCCAGATACTCCCACCCATCCTTCAATCATTCCGCGTGGAGGAGTAGGAGACTGCGGAGACCTTATCCCAGGCTCCGTATTCCGAGTTTGTCTTGACAACGTGTACGGATGTTGACTGATATCTGATACAGACCATCCCTTCCCTTATACTTAATTTTACTAACATCACAGACCGCTTATTAATGGTTCTATAATTTGAGATCGTTCCATCTTGGCAAGGAGGACGGATGCTACCGATAGAGGCCATCCTATCTCCATACTGAATTCCATCTGCACAACGGACTGCCTGTTAACGGTTCCATATCTTGAGATCGTTTTATTTTGGCAAGGTGGACAGATGCTGCTGACATAGGCTGGTACTATTTTCATATTGAATTCCACTTGCACAACGTACTGCTTGTCAATGGAAAACGAGGGTCAATATTATTGACAAATACCTTCCAGCATTGATATCGAAGGTGTGACTACACTGTGGACCATCGGATTTAGATGATCCATTCCAATGTCCTGATGAAATTCCCAAGGTATTAAAGGGAATGAAACGCGTTGGCTGTGCCTGTATATCCCAAAAGAGAAAATAAAGAATCCACTAAAGAAAGAACAGAAGACTTTCAAAATCTTTGAACTTTTGGTATCTCTGACTTCATTGTGTGCACCTCTTATATTTTTTATAAACACCCATCCTTCATTGTCCATGTGCTATCTCCAGCTCCTCTCGTCCATCTCCATTGTCCATTTGCCAGCCCCACCCACCTTGGTTTGTATGCTTGCCCCAGATCCTCAAGGTCCTTGTGCTTGGTCAAACCCCTCCCAACCACCCTCCATTAACCACATGCTTCCTCAGTTCCTCCCTCCCTTAGTTTTTTGTATACGTTTTTTGGGGCATTTGTGCAGTAAACATAACAATACTGCCATATACATTTAAGCAGTATATAACGGACCATATATAATACAGGTGGCAAATAATTGGTTAGTTCTACATGTTATGTTAAAATGCTTATATAGCGCAGCGTTCACCGGATAAGTTTCTTGGCGCTTCGAAGGACGGGGCTCTATGTGGATTGGTGGCTTAGATGGAATACGCTTGTAAGAATAGCCATGTTTTTAGCTGTTTCCTAAACTGAAGATGGATGTCAGTGGTCCGTATTGAGAGGGGGAAAGAGTTCCAGATTTGCATGATAGTAATAGCACAGTGTACCTCCCTCTTCCCATTCCTCAATCAAACATTACGTGTTCCTCAACTCCATCCCAGGGTCACGCTCAAGAAGGTAGGACATCTAGGAGCTCCAAGAGCATTGCTGCCCAGGCTGGCAGGTCATTCACAAGTTTGTTGTTCCTGCACAGTTTATGCATGTGGCACTCCTCAGCATGTGCCCATTAAGCCATAGTTCTCATTCCCATTCTGCAATTGTCGTAGCTACTGATGACGGCCATCTAATGGTAATTCTGCGTTGGCTAGTACTAGGCCAAGCATAAGAAACTTCCTTCTTAGTTTCCCGCAAGGTTTCACAGCTCCCCCCTCGCCAATTGTCTATCGACATCATCTGTATGATAAGCGAAAATGGTCGTATTGCCCACATATTAATGTCGGGTGAAAATGGGCCCTATGCAACACCAGGCGACCGCTCTCTTTCCCCTGTTCTGCAAACCGGTCTGACCACATAGGGTACAGTAGCTGGAACTCTCGCACCCATCATTATTGGTACGGTATGGCATGTCGTTATATGTACGCCTCAGCAGTCTGGATTCCCAGTTTTCAAGGTCATTCGTCCAATGCTCTGTGTGCTACAGTTGAGCTGCAAGATAATAGAGCTCCAAACTTGGCAACTTGAGACCGCCTTTAACCCATGTGCACTTAAGAGTAGACAAACTGACTCTGTCCTCCTTTAGGCCCACAGAAATAAGTCTACCAGCTTATCTAGTTCAACAGAATATTTTCTAGGATTCTCAAAGTGGCTCCCCTGAATAATGTAAAGGCATCTGGGCAAGATTATCATTTTGACTAATGCCAATTTCCCCATCAGGGATAAGCGCAAGGAGTTCCAACATTTCACAGAAGGTCTTAACCCTTCCAGGACTCTACCTATATTTGCAGTTTCAAACACCGGCGCCCCATGTATGAGTCTAATTCCCAGATACCAGACACTATTTGTTTCCCAGCAAAGATCCAGGTGAAGAAGGTCTTTTTCCTGCCTGCCGGCCAACTCCCCTAACGAGAACAGTTAGGGCATTAGAGCATTTAATGTGAAACTCAGACACCTCTCTCAACAAAAGTGGGGGGATAGAGGGGCTTTTTTAAAGAGGTCCAGGATCCGTGCCCACCTGAGTCACGCTGAACAAAAGAGATGGAAGCTGTTCCTCTAGTTTGATGCCAGCCACCAGCAATTTAGTGGTGGTAGAATGGCGGGTGGGGCTGGAAAAAGGAGGTAGTGGGATGGGGGGATCCCGCTTTTGCGGAACTAGGGTCCTCACACACTCAGCAAGCTAGGTGTCATGCTTCATCATATGGACCTGTTCCTCGTTAGGCCGGCGCTGTAATGCTCAATGGGCACCCGCAAAGGGGCTCTTTGTCGGAGATCTTTTGTTCCTTTGCCCTGAATTCTGTGAGACCTGTTGCTCAATGGGGGGGTTGGGGGCTCTGAGACAGGGTCTGATGCTGTGGTACCAGAGGACCCAGGGGAGTGGAGGGGCTAGGAGTGAGGATGCAGAGTCATTGCCACTGGCGAGAATAACACTGTGGACACCTGCGCAAGGAGGAAGAACATGGAACAGTGTGACCCCGCGCCCCCCCCCCAGGAGGTCTGGTGCAGGGCAAGGCCTCAGAGGAGATGCTGGAAAGCGCTAAGTGCGTCCCGATGGCAAGGCGATGTGTGACACAGCTGTTGGAAACGGATGGTCTTGACGTTGGTTGATGTCCTGTCAGTGGGCACCTGATGATAGCCGGAGGAAGAGTGGGAGAAAGTTTCCTGATAAGCTGTGAGAACTGTTGTGGATGGACTGCCTCGGACGTGAACTGTTATCGGCATAGACAAAAGCGTCAAGCCAGTGCAGACCAATACAATTGTTAAATACATACACAGGCTACATCTGAAGGAGGAGGCTGGAGCCTGGGAGAGCTTGGCGATGTGCCCCTGGATCAGGCTCCAACACTTGCAGATTTGATGGCTGCTGTTCAGAGTTCACAGGATGAGATAGTGGTCAAACAAGACTGTGTGATGATAGATGTCAACCTTCTGAGAGCGGACCTCTGAAAAGTGACAGACAAGGTTACTGCGTGGAGGGAACTGTGATGGAGTTGCAGCAGGAACTGCGGCTACAGCAAGAGACGGTATCAAAGCTGCAAAAAGTAGCAGCACACCTGGAGGACAGGATCAAAGACTCGGCTGGCAGGTCGTCCAGAAATCTGCATTCTATTGGGTTCCCAGGGGAGGTGAAGGGACAGTCTGCTGCACTGCTTCTGGAGGACTGAATCGTCAGCATGCTGTGCCCTAGACGTCTGTCCAAATTCTTCACCATTGAGCGAGTGCATAGGACGCTGGCCCTTCCACCATGACCTGAGGCCCTCCCAGGGCCAGCATAGCTCGAATGTTCAACTTCAGCAAACGCAACGCCATCCTACAGCACATCTAAGTGCAGGGTCTGCCTTGGTCTGAGGGATGGAAAATGTTAATTTTCCCTACCTACACCAAACAAGCATTTACAATGCAATGGTCTCGTCTTTGTTAAAGTTAGAGTTATTGGCATTGCAAATGACATTGTATTTATGTTTTTGTTTTTAAATCATATAAATAAATGGCATTTTCATTTATAATGGCAATAGGTGAGCATTAGAGAGTAGTAGAGAGTATTAGCAGTTATTAGTAGTTAGCAGACAGTAACTAGTTGATTAATAGAGTGTATACTTGTATAGAGTAGGAGTGAGTTGTAGGCAGTAGTAGATAGTGAGTAGTATAGATTAGTAGAGAGTAGTATAGAGTGAGTGGTAGATAGTGTGTAGTGAGTGTGTACGAGTTAGCGAGTAGTAGAGACAGAGTAGTAGTTATTAATGGAAAGTACTATATAGAAATAGATGTAGTCTAGTGAGTTGTATATAGTATATGGAGTAGTAGATACAGACAGAGAGCCACATACACACACAGAGCCACATACACACACAGAGCCCCCCCCCCACACAGAGCCCCCCCACACACACAGAGCCCCCCACACACACAGCCCCACAGACTCACAGAGCCCCACACACACACGGAGCCCCACACACACACACACACACACACATCCCCACACACACAGCCCCATACACAGTCCCAGACAGAGCCCCCCCCCCACACACACACACACACACAGAACCCCACACACACACAGCCCCACACACAGAGCCCCACACACACACAGAGCCCCACACACACACAGAGCCCCACACATACACAGAGCCCCACACATACACAGAGCCCCCACACATGAACACAGAGCCCCCCCACACACACAGAGCCCCACACACACACACACAGAGCCCCCCACACACACAGAGCCCCCCACACACACATAACCCCCCACACACACATACACAGAGCCCCCCACACACACTGAGCCCCCACACACACACAGAGCCCCCACACACACACACAGAGCCCCCCCACACACACACAGAGACCCCCCCCCACACACAGAGCCCCCCCACACACAGAGCCCCCCACACACACACACAGCCCCACACACAGCCCCATGCACACACAGCTCCACACACACACAGCCCCACACACACAGCCCCACACACACACAGCCCCCCACACACACACAGAGCCGCACACACAGAGCCACACACACACAGCCACACACACACAGCCACATACACACACACACAGCCCCCCCACATATACAGAGCTCCCCACACACATAGAGCCCCCCCCCCCACACACACAGAGCCCCCCCACACACACACAGAGCCCCCCCACACACACACAGAGCTCCCCCACACACATACAGAGCCCCCCCACACACAGCCCCCCCCCTCACACACACACACACACACAGAGCCCCACTCACACACATACACACACACACACACACACACACAGAGCCCCCCCACACACACACACACAGAGCCCCACACGCACACACACAGCCCCACAATAAGAGAAAGAAAACAAAAAGGTTAGGAAAAGGAGGAAGTGTGAAAGAAAGTAAAGAGAGAAGGGGAAATTTGGCAAAAAGAAAATGTGGAATTGCCATGTGAAAATTAAGTAAAGATGGAGAATGAGGTAAAAGAAATTAAAGAAAGAGAGTGGAATATGAGACAACGAGAACGAAGCTAATGAAAACGAAGGGGAAAGGAAGATTACAGAAAGTAAGAAATGGCTCTTGAAACAGGGAGAAAAGGGAATCAAGTTATGAAAATGCAAGAGAGAACATCACAAATAACAAGTGTGTATGTAGGGTTGCCACCGGACAGTCTTTTTTACTGAAATTACCAGTTTTAATGCTCAGGATGGTAAAAACAATAAAAGAAATCCCGAAAACGTTCCCCTTATCAGTACACATTGTGAGAAGTTGGCCTGGTATATGATGTTCACTATTCTAGTGAGCACCTTGCACCAGTCCAAACAACCCTTATGGTGATGGTTGTAAAGTCAACCTTATAGACCAGCTATCCTAGTGGTAGCATGGACAAAGCAGTCTTAGGCTAAAACTTCAGAGAGCATTTGAAGCAAGCTGTTTTACCATATGTAACTTCTTGAATACCAAATGAAAGGACACCACACAGGTTATATATAAAATATATATGTATTTATTATAAACACAACCCCTCTGAACTCTTTATGAGGTCAGAGGACAAAGAACATAACAAGTTACTTAATTATCATACAATAAGTTGCACAATATACAGTAGAGCCCCAGGGGCACGTAAAACCATATACTAAAATAGTGTTTTAAGAAACACGCCACGGACAAGGAATAGGCCTAGGGCCTAGGGAATCGCTGGGGCTATGCTGTAATAACAAGAGTTAGGGAGCAGGAGGCCCACAGGATGCGTGTGCAGTGTCTATTCACACACGCGAGTTACCATAGGGAAACAATGGGAACTTAAGAGGTAGAAACTAGTTCTTTTGGGACTCTTCCGAATGTACTAGGAGAAAGCCACTGAAATCTAGGACACTAGGATAGTCAATACCTACATGAGCACCGTAGTGCCCGCGTTACCTCACCCACTGGAGCCGGGTGCATAGGTGTCGAGTTGTGTCGGGTTTCGTCGCTGATTCCATGGAGACCTGTAAACAGATGCTGCAGGCGACCAGGAGAGAAGTGTCTGGTTGGATCCAAGGGGGGATCGAGGATGAAGAGTACCTGAAAGCAGAGGGGACAGAGTCTGGGTCACTAGCCAGTGACTAGGATGGAACCAGGCGATGTTGGGAAGCAATCAGGTGATGTCGTGAAGCTTGACTCTGCAGCCACGTGGACCAGGAGGCGTCGATGACGACCAGGAACTGGATACGGACTGTCCCACGAAGGATCTCGCTGTTGGCAGCGTCGGCTTCCGGATTGGAGTCAACAGGCCTTGGCAAATGCAAGCCACGCAGGAATCGAATATTCGCTTAGGATTAGACCAGCAAGGTCTATTGGGCTTCTCCTTTGCAGGGAAGCAGGGGCCCACCTGGAGCAACCAGGCAGGTGGTTTACATTCAAAGGTTCGTCGTCACAGAGGCCACTAGCCAACGGGCAAGTAACCGGACAGACGTGTCGAGCACAAAAACACCAGCAGGCCCCACGCAGCACTAGTGGAGTGTGGAGGGCTGTGCGTCGGTGCAGAAGGGGCTCGGGCTGGGGCTTCTCAATCCCCAATGCACAACTTCGAGGGTGCCTCAGAAGCTGCAAACGTAGCAAAGAGCAGGTTATTCAAGATGGCTGGTCCCACGTCGCCTCCACGGGTCTCAGCTTTGCTGTGGCTGTGGATCGGGATCAAAGAAGTCTGGAAGTCTGGCTCTTGTCGAACTCTGTGCTCGGGCTCCGGCAGGAGCGTCGACAAAGTAAACGCTGGATAGTGCCTGTTTGCACAGGGTGGTCACTCCTTGACCACAAGGGAGATTCTTCAGTCTTCTAGTTGCAGTAGAATGTCGAGTTTCGTTACAAGTTTCAGTTCAGGATAAAATCTAAAGTCTCTTTACTCAGTGTGAGAAGTTGGCCTGATATGCAGTGCTCACTATTCTAGTGATCACTATGTATCAGTCCAAACAACCCTTATTGATGATTGGTTGTAAGTCAACCTTATAGACCAGCTATCCTAGTAGCATGGATACGAGCAGTCTAAGGCTAAGACTCTAGAGGGCGTGTTAAGCCAGCTGTTTTACCATCACATTACCCCTTGAACACCAAGTGAAAGGACACCACACAAGTTGTTATGAAAATAAACAGATATTTATTTATAACAAGACTACCCTGAACTCTTACGAAAATACTTTAAGTCGCACAATTTACACAAGTGCCCTATGGGCACGAAAAACCATATACACAGTAAGTGGAATGCGAACTTACTAGCAGGTAAGTAGTACTTTTCTAGACTCAGGAATCGCTAGGCCTACAATTCTAAACACTGGGATTAGATGCAGGAGGCCTGTGGACGTCGTGTGCAGAGTGGGAACTCTCACGCGTAAGGCGGGAAAAAGTCTATGGAGGCTAGCAGTTGCAAAGTTACTGTTCTCGGGCGAACCCGACTAGGTGGGTCGAAAACGGGGGTGGATCCGAACACTTAGGGTGTTGGACTATGCTGAAGCACCGGAGTACTTGGTTTACCTAGCCCAGGGGCTGCGGCTGCATAGGGTTGAAGTTGCGTCGGAAACCCACGTTGAAGAACCAGGAGCCTGAAGAAAGAGTTGCTGGCAGGCGGCCAGTGAAGAAAGTTCGGAGTGATCCAAGCCTGGATCAGGGAAGAAGAAACCTGTAAGCAGAGGGGACCAAGTTCTGAATCACTAGCCAGTGATTTGAGTGGGCACCAGGATGGCTCCGGACGAAGTCACCTCAGCCAGGTGAGTGGGCGCTGCTGAGCTCTGCAGTCTCTCGGACCAGGAGGCGTTGTCGGCGACCAGGATGGAGGTGCGAGCTGTCCCACGAAGGTTCTTGCTGTCGACGTCGCTGGACCCAGGATTGGGCAACAAGTCTTGGCAAATGCAAGGCCCACACGGTGGACCTAAAAAGGCGTCTTGAGTGGACCAGGAGGGTCCAGGGTGCTCCTCTTTTGGAGGGGAGCAAGGGCTAGTCTGGAGCAACCAGACCAGCAGTGGTTGTCGTCGTGGAGCGTCGTGAGGGGGCCACTAGCCAACGGGCAAGCGACCTGGACAACGCGGTTGGCAGCAAAGAGCAGAAGGGCCCCACTCAGATCTCGTGGATGCAGGGGGGCTGAACTTCGGTGCTGGAGCTGCTCAGGGTCGGGGCTTCTCTTACCCCAAAGCACTCGGTCGAGGGTCACTCGGTGGTCGTGCTGGACAAGCGTCGTGCAGTTCTGAAGATGGCCGGTCCCTCGAGGTCTCGTCACACCCACGGATCACAGCTGGGCTGATGATGTAGGTTGAGGTCAGAGGTGCCAGGGAAGCCGGTTCTCGTCGTGCTGGAGCAGTCTTGATCCGAAGGAGAGACTGGCAACAAACCGCGATGCTTGGTTGGTGCCTGCTGCTGCAGGGTGACTACTCCTTAGTCACAAGGGAGAAATCTTGAGAAGAAGTCGAGAGTTCCTTTCGTGGAAAGTAGTTTCAGGATTCAAAGATGATCTGATTTGGAAGGGGGCCAGTTCCTACCTTTATCCTGCAAAAAGGGGCTGGCACGCGACTAAGTCCTGCCCTATGGGTGGGACTAGGAGGGGGGTGGTTACACCCCTCTCCTTTGGCGGGTTTTCCCCAGATCAGGGGCTGGAGTGCCCCTGGAACTGGTTCCAGCCGGCCTATGCACAGTGAGCACCGGGGTGCCACTTGCAGTCACCTTCCTCTAAAGCCCTGCCTACCTAGGATACACAAAATCCTGTCTGGGACGGTGCTGGCACCGCCCCTGGCAGGAAACCCTTTGTCCTTGCCTCCTGGGCTGGGAGGACTCCCAGCAGCAGGAGGGCAGACTTGTGTCTCGGTGGCAGCATCCATTTTGTAGAGCTAAGGCTCTGTCTGACTTTAACCGGGGTTACAGGTTACATACATGTCGTGTCCCTCTAGAAGGGTGGAATGCTAACCCCGTCGCCAGAATTGGCGAGGGGTTAGTATTCCAATTCGTATGACACCTTACTCGACATGTTTTGATAAAGCGATACCAGAGTTGGCATATAACCGTGAGGATTATAATGCACTTAAGAGTATATGGTATGCGATATCATGGAAACGGCTAAGGGATGGATCCCGAAAGCCGCAGACAGGCTCAGCTCATGCCAGAGCACTATCTCACACGATTCCAAGCACTCTGCCTTCAGGATTGTTAAGGCCTGCCATAGGAGTGACTGATAGGAGATCTGTGTGCCCATTTAGGTTTAGATATAGGAATACTATATCTAAAGCAAAGGATGATTACACCACTTTGCCCCAGCTGTCAAGCAGCCAGTTGTGTCTGATTTAGTTAGTCAGCCCAGGGGTGGCATAATACATGCTGCAGCCCCTGGGAGACTTCTGGGTGCACCTCAGCCCTGGGTACAGGGACTTGAGAGGGCCCAGTGCCAATTCAGTACCTGGGTACAATTTGGAGTAGAGAGAACAGCTAGGCTGTGGGTCTGATTAGCAGGCCCACAGCCAGGGAAAGTCGTAAACCAGTGAAGCAAAAAGCAAAAAATCTGGGTGATCATAGGATTGCAGACCCTACTATCCTACATGACCCCCCCCCCAAACTTTGGGACAATAAACTAACCTTGACCAGGTGAGTCTTCTTGCTCTTAGTGGAAATACCTGGAGAGCCCATCAATATTGCCATGATCAGTACCAGGTCTGTGCTCCACTGTAAAATCCATCCCCTGTAGGGAAATGGACAACCTAAGTAGTTTGGGGTTTTCACCCTTCATCTGACTTAAGAGGGGCTTGTGGTCGGTCTGAACTGTGAAGTGAGTGCCAAACAAGTAGGACCTCAGCTTCTTCAGGGCCCAAACCACAGCAAAGGCCTCCCTCTCAATAGCTGACCAATTTTTCTCTCTGGGGGTCAGCCTTCTGCTAATGAAAGCAATTGGCTGGTCGTTGCCATCAAAATTCAGCTGAGATAGAACAGCTCCCACACCCAACTCAGAAGCATCTGTTTGGACAATGAATGGTTTGGAGAAGTCTGGACTCTTTAGGATAGGTGCTGTGCACATGGCCTGCTTTAGGTCATTGAATGCTTTCTGACAGCTTGCTGTCCACTGAACTTTCTTTGGCATCTTTTTACTTGTCAGGTCATTAAGGGGGGTCACTATGGACCCATAATTTCTGACAAATTTCCTATAGTACCCAGTCAGGCCCAAGAAAGCTCGAACCTGATTCTGGGTGATTGGAGGAGCCCAGTCCTTGATGGCCTGTATCTTACTCTCCAATGGCTGAACCTGGCCTCCACCTACAAGGTGGCCCAGGTATACAACCTGTGTCTGCCCTATCTGGCACTTAGTGGCCTTGATAGTGAGGCCTGCCTTTTGCAGAGCCTCTAACACTTTCCTCAGGTGGACCAGGTGATCCTCCCAGGTGGAGCTAAAGACAGCAATATCATCCAGATATGCTGCACAGAAGTCATCCATCCCAGTGAGAACTTGATTCACCAGCCTTTGGAAGGTGGCAGGTGCATTTTTCAAACCAAAGGGCATTACCACAAACTGATAATGCCCACCAGGGGTAGAAAATGCTGTCTTGGGCCTGGCTTCCTCAGCTAACCTGATTTGCCAATACCCAGCTGTCAGGTCAAATGTGCTTAAGTAGTTGGCAGAAGCCAATCTATCTATAAGTTCATCTGCCCTTGGTATTGGGTGGGCATCAGTCTTAGTGACTGCATTGAGGCCTCTGTAGTCTACGCAAAACCTCATCTCTCTCTTACCACCCTGGGTGTGAGGCTTTGGCACTAGAACTACTGGGCTAGCCCAAGGGCTATCTGAGGGCTCAATGACTCCCAGCTCCAACATTTTCTGCACTTCTGTCTTGATGCAGTCTCTGACATGATCAGGCTGTCTGTAGATTTTACTCTTGACAGGCAGACTGTCTCCAGTGTCCACTTCATGGGTACACCAATCAGTTTGACTGGGTGTCAGAGAGAACATATGTCTGAAGGATTGCAGAACTTGTCTGCAATCCTGTTGCTGATGTTCAGAGAGGCTGCCACAAAAGACAACACCATCTACTGATCCATCATCAGGATTCTGAGTGAGCAGGTCTGGGAGAGGGTCACTCTCTTCCTCCTGTCCCTCATCTGTGGCCATGAGCAAGCTCATGTCCTTCCTGTCGACATATGCCTTGAGCCTGTTCACATGGAGCACCCTGAGGGGGCTCCTGGGGGTTCCAAGGTCCACCAGGTAGGTGACCTCTCCCTTTTGCTCAATGATGGTGTGGGGCCCAGACCATTTGTCTTTGAGGGCTGCTGAAGCTACTGGCTCCAGTACCCACACCTTCTGTCCAGGCTGGTACACAGTCAGGACAGCCTTCTTGTCATGCCAAGCTTTTTGGAGTTCTTGGCTGGCCTCTAGGTTTTTAGTTGCCTTCTCCATGTATTCAGCCATCCTGGAGCGGAGACCAAGTACATAGTCCACTATGCTGGTTGCAGGCTTTTTGAGAGGTCTCTCCCATCCTTCCTTCACCAAACACAGGGGTCACAGGATGCCCATACAGAAGTTCAAAAGGGCTGTAGCCAACCCCCTTCTGTGGGACCTCTCTGTAAGCAAACAAGAGGCAGGGTATCAGGACATCCCATCTACGCCTGAGCTTTTCAGGTAGTCCATGAATCATCCCTTTGAGGGTCCTGTTGAATCTCTCAACAAGCCCATTGCACTGTGGATGATAGGGTGTGGTGAACTTGTAGTTAACACCACATTCCTTCCACATTGCAGTCAGATATCCTGACATGAAGTTTGCACCTCTGTCAGAAACAACCTCCTTAGGGAAGCCCACTCTGGAGAACACTCCAACTAGGGCCCTTGCCACTACAGGTGCTGTAGTGGTCCTAAGTGGAATAGCTTCAGGATACCTGGTGGCATGGTCCACCACCACCAGTATAAACTTGTGCCCTGATTCTGTCTGGGGTTCCATTGGACCAACAATGTCAATCCCCACTCTTTCAAAGGGAACCCCCACCACAGGTAGTGGTATGAGGGGGGCCTTTGTTGTACCACCTGACTTACCACTGGCTTGGCTAGTGACACAGGAGCGACAAAACTCCTTGGTATTCTCACTCATGTGAGGCCAGTGAAAGTGTGAGACAAGCCTGTCCCAAGTCTTTGTCTGGCCTAAGTGACCTGCAAGGGGAATCTCATGGGCCAAGGTGAGAAGAAAACCTCTCAGAGACAAGGGGATGACCAGCCTCCTGGTTGCACCAGGCTTGGGGTCTCTTGACTCAGAGTACAGGAGTCCATCTTCCCAGTATACCCTATGGGCACCTGTGGCATTCCCTGCAGCCTCAGCAGCAGCCTGCTGTCTGAGGGGTTCAAGGGAAGGGCAGTCTAACTGTGCCTTCCCCAGGTCTTCTCTGGAGGGTCCCCCTGAGCCCAGAAACTCAACTTGATCAAGTTCAAGCTCTTTAGGCTCAGTTTCCCTCAGCTCTCTCAGATCAGCCTCCTCAGAGACTTGATCCTCAACCTGGGGCAAGGGGGAAGGCAAAGCCTTAACCCTACTGCTCTTCTTCTTGGAAGGTGTCTGGTCCATTCTTCCAGGATCCAGCACCTGTTCAGTGGGGCATCTTCTGGCCTGTGACCTAGTCACAGCAAGCACATGTGCTGGCAAGCCTAACATTTCCATGTGAGTCCTCTGCTCCACTTCTGACCATAGTGATGACTCCAAATCATTGCCCAACAAACAATCCACTGGGAGGTCTGAACTAACCACAACTTTCTTTTGGCCACTTACCCCTCCCCAGGAGAAAGCAACAATCGCCATACTATGACTGGTAGTGACGTTGCTGGCATTGGTCACCAGGAAATCTGTACCTGGCATGATCTGTCCAGGGTCCACAAAGTTAGGTGTCACCATGGTGACACTGGCACAAGTGTCCCTATAGGCCTGAGCCATTTTGCCATTTATTAAAGGTGTCTGCCTGTATTTGCCCAAAGTATTGGGACTTACATCAGGGGACATATCCATATCCCCTGTACAGACAAGGACAGCCTGAGTGAGTGTGCCAACTAAGTTGTCAGACTCCTCAGTTCCCAAGGTTAACCCAACTAATCCCTTGGGAGGTGCACTACCACTACTGACTGTACTAGGGTGTGCAGTTGCCTTAGGGGCTGTAGTGGTAGAGGTTTGCCCTCCTCTTTTGGTGCACTCACTAAACCAGTGAGACTTACTTTTACAGTACTGGCACCACCTTTTTGACTGGTCTTCTTGAGTCTTCTTTTTCTGCTGTGAAGCCTGACCCCCACCCTCTTTGGTTTGTTGGGGACCTGTTGAAGACTTCTGGTCATTTTGTTCACTCTTAGTATTACCCTTTTGGTCTGCTTTCTTCTGACCACCCTGGTTCTGGTTCTGCTTGATCCTTGTTCTGACCCATTTGTCTGCCTTCTTTCCCAATTCTTGGGGAGAGGTCAGATCTGAATCAACAAGGTGCTGGTGCAACAACTGGTTCTGACAGTTATTTAAAATTTGTTCTCTCATCATCAGATTATACAATCCTGTGTAATCAGTAACCTTGCTACCCAGCAACCAGCCCTCCAAAGCCTTAGTGGCACTATCCACAAAGTCAGACCAGTCCTGAGACTGAGTTTTCTGGGTGTCTCTGAACAGCAACCTGTACTGCTCAGTGGTTAAACCAAACCCATCAACCAGTGTATTTTTCAGGACCTGGTAATTGTTAGCCTCCTCCACTCTTGTAGTGAGGAGCTTATCTCTACCTTTGCCATCAAAGGAGAGCCACAGTATAGCTGCCCACTGACTCTGGGGAATGCCCTGCACAGTGCAGGCCCTCTCCAAAGCAGCCATCCATTTCTGGATGTCATCCCCTTGCTTAAAGGGGGGCACTATTTTTGTCAGGTGTTTAGTATCTAAACCCTTCTCTTTTTCTCTTGGGAGATTGCTGCCACCAGTGGGAACTAACCCACTCATCTGCTGCTCTCTAGCAAAGGCAAGCTTTTCTTTGGCCAGGGCAAGTTCTTCCCTTTCAATCCTCAGAGCAGCCTGTCTCATTCTGGCTTCATGCTCTATTCTCTGAGGGGAAGTCAATCTCCTCTGGGGAGAGTTCCTTCTCCTCTGAGAAGAGGCATTAGAGTGCAGAGATCTATTGGAGTCCCTAGAAAGAGATCTATCTCTCCTAACTCCAAGGTTAGGCCTACTTAGGGTCAGTACTGGGGGTCCCCCAGATCCTAGCCCAAGCAAGTCTATGTTGGCCCTAGTTAGCCTTCCGACTACCTCAAGACCTTTGTCTGCCTCATCCCCAGAGAGTTCCTCAGGATCCTCCTCCCCAACTGCATTTACAGTGTTGTGGAGGTCTGGATCCCCAGTGGTACCCTCTAAGGCTGGCATATTCCCATCTAGCTGAGAAATCTTTCTCGCATCATATGTCTCTAAGAGACCTATCAGAAAGGGAATGGTGGGGTTAGACCCCTGTTTCAGTTTCCTGGAGGTACACACTTGTCTCATCTCCTGGAAACTGAGAGCTGCATATCTTGAAGTGACCTGTGGAGGGTCAACTGCCACAAGGGGAGTCTCAGTAGACTCTCCCTGGGTAGACATGCTTTTCTAGTGAGGTGTAAGTGGTGCACTTACCTACACTATATGTTTACCTACTGATCCCTTGCTAGAGTTGTAGTTTAGGGTGTGCTAGGCCCTAGGAGCTACAACAGCTGGTTCAGTAGAACTCAGAGTATTCTAAGCTAAGTTATATGTACCTTAGTACTTATGTGATCTTTCAAATGATATTCTTAGGATATGTGTGGTAAAACAACAGCAAGCTCAAATCCCAACCGCTGCTCACCAATGTGAGAAGTTGGCCTGATATGCAGTGCTTACTATTCTAGTGATCACTATGTATCAGTCCAAACAACCCTTATTGATGATTGGTTGTAAGTCAACCTTATAGACCAGCTATCCTAGTAGCATGGATACGAGCAGTCTAAGGCTAAGACTCTAGAGGGCGTGTTAAGCCAGCTGTTTTACCATCACATTACCCCTTGAACACCAAGTGAAAGGACACCACACAAGTTGTTATGAAAATAAACAGATATTTATTTATAACAAGACTACCCTGAACTCTTACGAAAATACTTTAAGTCGCACAATTTACACAAGTGCCCTATGGGCACGAAAAACCATATACACAGTAAGTGGAATGCGAACTTGCTAGCAGGTAAGTAGTACTTTTCTAGACTCAGGAATCGCTAGGCCTACAATTCTAAACACTGGGATTAGATGCAGGAGGCCTGTGGACGTCGTGTGCAGAGTGGGAACTCTCACGCGTAAGGCGGGAAAAAGTCTATGGAGGCTAGCAGTTGCAAAGTTACTGTTCTCGGGCGAACCCGACTAGGTGGGTCGAAAACGGGGGTGGATCCGAACACTTAGGGTGTTGGACTATGCTGAAGCACCGGAGTACTTGGTTTACCTAGCCCAGGGGCTGCGGCTGCATAGGGTTGAAGTTGCGTCGGAAACCCACGTTGAAGAACCAGGAGCCTGAAGAAAGAGTTGCTGGCAGGCGGCCAGTGAAGAAAGTTCGGAGTGATCAAAGCCTGGATCGGGGAAGAAGAAACCTGTAAGCAGAGGGGACCAAGTTCTGAATCACTAGCCAGTGATTTGAGTGGGCACCAGGATGGCACCGGACGAAGTCACCTCAGCCAGGTGAGTGGGCGCTGCTGGGCTCTGCAGTCTCTCGGACCAGGAGGCGTTGTCGGCGACCAGGATGGAGGTGCGAGCTGTCCCACGAAGGTTCTTGCTGTCGACGTCGCTGGACCCAGGATTGGGCAACAAGTCTTGGCAAATGCAAGGCCCACGCGGTGGACCTAAAATGGCGTCTTGAGTGGACCAGGAGGGTCCAGGGTGCTCCTCTTTTGGAGGGGAGCAAGGGCTAGTCTGGAGCAACCAGACCAGCAGTGGTTGTCGTCGTGGAGCGTCGTGAGGGGGCCACTAGCCAACGGGCAAGCGACCTGGACAACGCGGTTGGCAGCAAAGAGCAGAAGGGCCCCACGCAGATCTCGTGGATGCAGGGGGGCTGAACTTCGGTGCTGGAGCTGCTCAGGGTCGGGGCTTCTCTTACCCCAAAGCACTCGGTCGAGGGTCACTCGGTGGTCGTGCTGGACAAGCGTCGTGCAGTTCTGAAGATGGCCGGTCCCTCGAGGTCTCGTCACACCCACGGATCACAGCTGGGCTGATGATGTAGGTTGAGGTCAGAGGTGCCAGGGAAGCCGGTTCTCGTCGTGCTGGAGCA
Organism: Lissotriton helveticus; assembly: GCF_964261635.1. Lineage (NCBI taxonomy): Eukaryota > Metazoa > Chordata > Amphibia > Caudata > Salamandridae > Lissotriton > Lissotriton helveticus. The sequence continues at coordinate 1,316,068,913 of NC_136061.1, forward strand.
GTCTTGATCCGAAGGAGAGACTGGCAACAAACCGCGATGCTTGGTTGGTGCCTGCTGCTGCAGGGTGACTACTCCTTAGTCACAAGGGAGAAATCTTGAGAAGAAGTCGAGAGTTCCTTTCGTGGAAAGTAGTTTCAGGATTCAAAGATGATCTGATTTGGAAGGGGGCCAGTTCCTACCTTTATCCTGCAAAAAGGGGCTGGCACGCGACTAAGTCCTGCCCTATGGGTGGGACTAGGAGGGGGGTGGTTACACCCCTCTCCTTTGGCGGGCTTTCCCCAGATCAGGGGCTGGAGTGCCCCTGGAACTGGTTCCAGCCGGCCTATGCACAGTGAGCACCGGGGTGCCACTTGCAGTCACCTTCCTCTAAAGCCCTGCCTACCTAGGATACACAAAATCCTGTCTGGGACGGTGCTGGCACCGCCCCTGGCAGGAAACCCTTTGTCCTTGCCTCCTGGGCTGGGAGGACTCCCAGCAGCAGGAGGGCAGACTTGTGTCTCGGTGGCAGCATCCATTTTGTGGAGCTAAGGCTCTGTCTGACTTTAACCGGGGTTACAGGTTACATACATGTCGTGTCCCTCTAGAAGGGTGGAATGCTAACCCCGTCGCCAGAATTGGCGAGGGGTTAGTATTCCAATTCGTATGACACCTTACTCGACATGTTTTGATAAAGCGATACCAGAGTTGGCATATAACCGCGAGGATTATAATGCACTTAAGAGTATATGGTATGCGATATCATGGAAACGGCTAAGGGATGGATCCCAAAAGCCGCAGACAGGCTCAGCTCATGCCAGAGCACTATCTCACACGATTCCAAGCACTCTGCCTTCAGGATTGTTAAGGCCTGCCATAGGAGTGACTGATAGGAGATCTGTGTGCCCATTTAGGTTTAGATATAGGGATACTATATCTAAAGCAAAGGGTGATTACACCACTTTGCCCCAGCTGTCAAGCAGCCAGTTGTGTCTGATTTAGTTAGTCAGCCCAGGGGTGGCATAATACATGCTGCAGCCCCTGGGAGACTTCTGGGTGCACCTCAGCCCTGGGTACAGGGACTTGAGAGGGCCCAGTGCCAATTCAGTACCTGGGTACAATTTGGAGTAGAGAGAACAGCTAGGCTGTGGGTCTGATTAGCAGGCCCACAGCCAGGGAAAGTCGTAAACCAGTGAAGCAAAAAGCAAAAAATCTGGGTGATCATAGGATTGCAGACCCTACTCTCCTACACTCAGCTCCTACCTATATACTAATCTGAGGGGCTGGATTACCTGCTAGGTCCCTCCTATGGGTGGGACCAGGGAAAGGGGGTGCTTACACCCCTTTCCCTTTGTCCAGTTTCACGCCAGAGCTGGGGCTGGAGTGCCCCAGCAACTGGTTTGAACCGGGCTATGCATGGGACACCTTGTATGCCCCAGGCAGTGTCTCATTTCATTCAGCCCTCCCTGCCCCAATACACTATGGCCTGTCTGGGGTGGTGCTAGCACCTCCCAAGACAGGAAACCTATTGTCCAAGCCTCCCTCGCCGGAAGGACTCCCAGCAGCAGAAGGTCAGACTTGTGTCTGTGGCAGCAGCATCCATTTTGTGATGCTGAGGCTCTGGTTAACTTTAACCGGGATTAACAGGAACAACATGTCTTCTCCCTCTAGTAGGGTGGAATGCTACCCCCGTCGCCAGAACTGGCGAGGGGGTAGTATTCCAAAGCGTATGACACCTTACACAACATGTTTTGATAAAGACAAACCAGAGTTAGCATTTAACCACGAGGATTATAATGCACTTAAGAGTATATGGTATGGCTATATCATAGAACAGCTATAAGGACATGGTTCCGAAAGCTGCAGACAGGCTCAACTCATGCTAGAGCCTCATCTCACATAAAACCAAGCGCTCTGCCTTCAGGATTGTTAAGGCCTGCCATAGGAGTGACTTATAGGTATATATGTGTCTATATATATTGGTAGGTATAGGAATACTATACCTAAGCAAGGGGTGATTACACGACCTTGCCCCAGCTGAGTGATCAGCCAGTTGTGTCAATTTGGATGGCCAGCCACGGGTGGCATAATTCATACTGCAGCACCTGGTAGGCCCTAGATGCACCTATGCCCTGGGTACCTATGGTACACTATACAGGGGCTCACAAGGTGATCCAATATCCAATTGGAGATGTACCTAAAGTACATGGAGTCCATTTTACAGTGAGAGCAGATAGCCTGGGGCCCTGAATAGCAGGGTCCCAGGCCAACTAAGTCGAAAACCAGCTAAACACTAGGCAAAAAGTTGGTGGTAACCATAGTCAGATATCCATCCTCCTACACACATTTAAAGGAGAAAATCTAATTAGAAATGACTTTAAAGTGTTCCAGAGCTTGCTAAATGAACCCTGCCCATTAATTAAACATACAGAAAAGACATCTAAACTACTATTATAAAGAGAGAACTGGGAACCTTTGAGGCGGGTAAACTCGGGAACCACAGCGCCAATCCAAACACCCGATACATCATTGTAATTGTTAAGGTCTGCAGATGGACATAGGCTATATAAAAAAATATATATATACGTTCTTTAAAATATTTACGATAAGAAAGTAGTCCTTTGGAAGTAGCGCCGGCCGCGACGTGCGTGCTGACATCAGGAGCGCGGGGAGGAGCGGCGTACAGGAGCGCGAGGAGGAGCGGCGGACATGAGCGCGGGGAGGAGCGGCGGACAGGCGGGGAGGAGCGGTGAGGAGTGGCGGACAGGCGGGGAGGAGCGGCGAGGAGCGGTGGACAGGCAGGGAGGAGCGGTGAACTTAGGAGCGCGGGGAGGAGCGGCGGCTGAGGTAGGTGAAGCAGCCGCGGGTGCGCTCTGGGGGACCCACGGACAACGTCGGGGCGGGCGGGGGCCCTGAAGCCTGATTGCTCCCGGACAACGTCGGGACGGGCTGCTAGTTAAAAATAATAAAAAAAATAAAGAGGGTTTTACATAAATTTCTATTTAGGTACAATGGCCATAAAACGTGAACCAATGGTCGATATTATCCTCCGGAAAAGGTGGCAAGCCTACGTGGAGATGATTAAACTAAGTCAGTCTTGTAGCGTTTGTTCCAGGAGTAACAAAGTCAAAGAACCGGACAAAAAAAACAGCCTAATAAGATATGATTCGAATATAGCGCAGTTTCCATCAATATTAGCATGCTGCATCTGCTAGGCGCAATGCAATGTACATCGCTTACTACGTTCTATGATTACTTGAGTTAACCCTAAAAATTATCCCTATGTTACACGTGCTGCTTTACAATGAAAACCATACAGGAGAAAAGACCGATTGATTTGTTGTAGCTATTAAATGAAGCAACAGTTCACTTTGATGGCTGAGGGTTTCGGGTGTTAAACATCACGAGTCATCAGAGCACCGCGTTTTTCGTGGCAGACATGTTTTGAGGGGCATTCTACAGGTGTACTGTGATAAAGGCGCCATCTTAGTGAGGGTAAGAAAATTCAGTCAGTGGAAGGCAATTATAGACAGGAAGATGAGTTTTTGGTACAAGGTTTGGTGCAGAAAACACAAACCAGATTAGGCTACGAACGTTTACGGAATAAACGCTCAACGGATACTGCAGGAAAAAAAATGCCCATGACACAGGTGGTTAGAAAGCAACCCATGTCGGTATTCTGAATCAATTATAGGTAGTAACAACCCAGAGCCGGATAGTTTTACATTCAGTACATTGCGTCACTATTCTTTTTACAATACATCATTAAATCATGCGGGTTTCTGGGACATGCCGAAAAAAAGTACAGCTGTAGAATGGCTAGGGAAAAACAAATGTGCAGTGTTCCTTGGATTTAAGAACTGGGGGTACATTGTAAGAATACTGTGTTTTCTTTGAGGCGTATTAAGTTAGACTAAACGGAATAAGGAGTGTGTTCCACAGAGACTTTGTCCAAGAAAAAGATGAAAACTTGACTGCATGTTTTAAAGGAGCTACAGACTGATTTTGGCGCCTTCAGCCACCGATTATCGTGTCATTTTGTCTTCGAAAGCCCATCACCCTAAATGTAACCAGAAGATGCAGTAGCAGCTATCTCGAATCCTTTGTTTAAACGAGAAACTTCAATGTAACCCCTGTTTCACCCATCATGACTGTTAAATAACATTTGCGAATGCTTAAAGCAACAAAGAGCAATTGGGTACCGGTGCGAGGGTGCAGAATGCGCCCATTTTTGGCCGGGCCGATGTCAGCTGCTGCACCAAGATGTTCCGGGTGACGGAGCAGGCAAACTTTCGTTGAGGAAAGAAACAGAATATGCGTGGTGCGATGCGGTGGCAGTAGACTCTGTAAGCCCCGTCCTTTTCAGACTGGGGGGCCTTATTTTGGCAGAGAGAAACAAACTAAAAAAACACGCCCCTCAATCCTAAAAAGACGGGGCCTACATCGTCACTGGGACCTCTTCTCCAATGGCTGGCCAGCGTTTAGGAGGCCAGCCAATGGAGAAGAGGGGCGGGTTTAACCCTCGCTACTCTGAGACATGAGATCTCGCCAGCGAGACTGCGCATGCGCAGCCTACGCTAGCCGAGACCTAAATACTATAGGACCAGCGCAGAAACTATATGGCTGTCAAAAAACAACTCTGTGACCTCAATCTGAAATACAGCTTGATGTACCCTGCTAAGCTTAAGTCCTGTATGGGGAAAGGCGCAGTTTTTCTCTACACCAAAGGCAAATGACTGGGTGGACACACTGGACGGGGCTCTGCCTCAGGGGCAAATAATGGGAAGCCGAACAAACTGCACGTGGTGAGACAGTCGGCGAGACTGCGGAGGCAAAACAGGAGATTGTCCAGCAGGAACAGCCATGGGTGAACTGGGTGAATTTTTGTCTGCTCCAGTGGCACCCTCATGGACACTTTGGCGCCGGAGATGAGAGAATCCTTCACACAACACGGGGGCGATCCAAGATCTGGTAGTGACAGCACAGAGGACGGCGCCATGACCCTAATTTGCCCCAACAGAGTTACTTTTGGTGACTGTGGCGGGTGTCCGGGGGCCCGTGAGGATGGGGTTGGGGGGCAGAGCTTGCAACATCATGCCTGGTGATATATTTGTCAATAACACTCTATGGTGTGCCGGCATTTGAAGGGCTCAGCTTTGAGATACCTGTGTAGAACATCATCAAATGTTATCCTCCTTTGTGTTTATAATGCTGGTGTGAGCAGAAGTGAGTTCCGCGGCCAGGAGGGAGATGTTTGGTGCTTCAGGCCTCGCAGCACCTGCTAGATGGTGATCCTCCTGCAAAGAACACGTTTCGTTGTTGATGGTTATATATTTCTTCTTGCACAAGGGGATAGGGCGGTGAATGATGTTCCCCAGCCTGCTAGTTGCAGTGCTGGGCTGTTTGCATTTGCTGCCCATGGGTGGAAGGGAGGATGTTGTGGATGGTTAGTAATTTCTTTGAGTTGCAGTATCTGGGGAACCTGAACTGCTCCTGTATTAATCTGCATCTGTAGATGTTACTGGTAATTCTATGGCTGACTGCCATGCTGCAGTAGTGGGCAAAATGAGTATATGAGGGTAGGAACGGACAATGGCAAGCAGTGTGGTTACATTTATGTCCTGGAATGTCAGAGAATTGCGTCTTCTGGAATATCATTGTAAGGTGTATGCCTACATGAAATTTTAGTGTCTACATCACTTTCAGCAGGAGGCCCACATCTGGGTGTACCGTGTGTCGCAGTTGAGAAAAAGATGGTGAGGACAGCTCTACTCCACTTCCTATTTTGGATTTGCTTGGAGTGTGATGATTTGGGTTGCATCGAGGGTTACTTTTTGCCATAAGAAGCACAAAATTGACAAAGAGGATATGTGATCCTATTTGAGGACATGGTTTGTATTGATGTGTGCCTGGTGAATGTGTATACTCCCAATATCAATTGCTTAACCTTTTATGGACAGGTAACATCTGAAACAGGGTTTCTAACTGCAGACACAATTTTAGCAGGAGATTTCAACTGTGTAATTGGCGGTATCATGGACAGTCAGCAGCCTAGGCTTCACACCAGGTAGGCAATGACTGGGGCCTTACAGGACATGCTGAGGGGATTGGGCCTCCTGGATTTTTGGAAAGAGAGACACCCTAATGAGAGGGAACACTTATGTTGCGCACCTATAGCCAGGGCATACAGCAGGCTAGATTACATTTTCATCTTGTTTTCCCTTGGTCAAGGCGTACGAGATGTAGCGTATCTAGCACAATACCTCTTTGATCCTTCCCCTTTGCCAATGAGATGTGAGATGGGGCGTGGGCGGTTTGCAAAGCTCCGAGTGGCGGCCCTCTTGAACCCGGTGTTCGTATCCATGGTGGTTAAGATGCTGCCTCATTACTTTGAGAAACATTCGGGGAGTAGGGAGACTGACTGGGACACCATGAAGGTGATGCTTCACTCCGAATGCCTGAAAACTACCTACAGGGTTAGGGCACAACTTGAGTGGAGCTTTGACACACGAGGGCAACGTGCTAGAGAACGCACTGCCTGGTGATCATAGTAGACTGCAGGACTGGCAGAATTGTGACAGAGAACTCCTGAGATGATTGGGATAGACTAAAGAAGTTTGTCCACAAGGCCCATCGCCAAAGACTCCATATTGGGGAGATAAATCGGGAGCGTTGCTCGTCCGACTGATTAAGCAGGAGGTGCACCATTCTCCAATCCTATCATTAAAGAATGGCTCAGCACCTTGCTTGCATGTAAGGAAAACCGGATGGCCTTGGTAGCACCATTGTCCAGGGACGAGATTATGGCCGCCATATGCTGCCTAAAAACGGCCAAAACCAAGTATGGAGATGAGCCAACTGCAAAATTGTATCGGAGAAATGCTTGTACGCTGGCGGACCAATTGTTGGTGATCCATCACAAAGCTATGATTACGGAGAGACTCTCAGATATGATGCTCTATGGCAGTAGTGCTAATGATTCCTAAATGATAAGGGTCTGACTGAGGCCTCTCCTACTGCCCTCTCTCCATGTTGAGTATAGATGTGAAGATACTAAGCAAGGTCCTGGCTGCCCGCATCCTGGATCACCTCTCGATGCTGGTACATACCTATCAGCGTGTGTTTATTCCGGAGCACAGCACTCTATGCATCTATGGTGTCTCGCCCATGTCTACCATGCCCCACACCCGTTTGAGGATGCATACACCCTAGCGTTCCTCGATATTGAACAGCCATTCGACTCAGTTGATTGGAGTTCATTCATACTTTATTTCTGGCACGTTAGCATTAAACTGCAGAGCAGTAAGATTCATACCGACATTACATGGAAATATAGCAACCATAGTAAAAACACCATTAAAGTACATAACAATAAATGCGTACAGTACACAGGAATATAGCGGCTAAAGTAAATTCACAATACCAAATTCAGTGAAGTTACCAGATGATCAGAAACATTGACCTGTATACATTCAGTGAGCTCAGGCCGACTTGTACCTCGAATTATCAGATCCACTCAATCAGTGTATGTCAAATGTTAAAATGATTCATGACTATTTTAACAATATTACAATTTAGTCACTTGATTCAGGCCATGCACAGTAAATAAAAGGCTATCAAAGTTCACAAAATAGCCTGAATTGTGCATCCAGGGCAACAGGAAAAAAAATATCATAAATAAAACGTTGGTAAAATACTGTCATATCCATAAAGTGCTGGGTGCCTCAAAAGGTCAAGCAATCCTAGGTAGGAATTCCCCCAAGGACACTCATTTTATCTTGACTATAATTACAACTCAGGTTGAACTAGAACCTCTCGGCTAACCTGGGCGAAAAATGTTTGACACCTGAACCAGATGCTCATGTTGGACTTGGTCCTTTTTGCAGGGTCATCCCTGAACTTTTTGCCTTCCTCCTGTAATTTTTTCGGACCTGTTGGTGGCTGGTTTATGACACTGGGCCTTTTACTACTGCTGATCAGTGCTAAAATGCATATGCTCTCTATGTTAAATTGATGTATGGATTAGTGACTCCATGATTGGCTTATTTGGTTTACTTGTCAGACCCAAGTACAGTGCACTGCGTGCGCCCAGGGCTTGTAAATCAAATGCTGCTGGTAGGCTTGCAGCACTGATTGTGCCACCCACCGGAGCAGCTTGTAAAGTGTGTCTCAGGCCTGCCATTGCAGAGCTTGTGTGCAGTCTAGTACTGCCATGCTGACTTGGCAAGTGCACCCACTTGCCAGTCCCTAAACCTTCCCTTTTCTACATATTAGTCACCCCTAAGGTAGGCCCAAAGGCAGGATGCATTGTAGGTAAAAGGTAGGAAATGCCCTGATGTGTGTGGCATGTCCTGATAGGGAATTACAGCCATTTTCGTTTTTCACTGTTGCAAGGCTAACTGTTACCCATTGGCCAGAATGGGCAGTTTGATTATAACATCTTATAATCCTAACTGACTCAGGGAACTAGGTAGAAATTCGAGTTTAGTATGCCTGAACTCAAAATGATAAAATACATCTTTTAGTGAAGTTGGTTTTTAACATTCTGTGTTTGAAAATACCACTTTTAGAAAGTAGGTATTTTCTTGCCTAACTATCCAAGCCTGCCTCTGTTAGATTGTGTGTTCCTTGTCTGGTTTTTGAGTGACACGGGCTGGGGGGCTCCAGGAGACAGGGTGAATCAGCACAGGGCTGAATAGATCTATCTGCCTGTTGAGTGGTGGGAGGAATTGCATCAGCTTTGTCGTATCGTAACAATGACGCCATTTTGTCGCATAGCACCAGAGAAGAGTATCACATTGAGGCGCCATCCTGTTGCATTGTACCAGAGAGCAGTAAGAAACTGACGCATCACCTCCCCACACAGTAAGAAAGCGAGAATCGACTCAGTTGCGCAGCAGTAAGGAACCGACGCATCCACTCCCCTGATTGTAAGGAACCAACGCATCACCTTCCCTCCGACCCTTTTGTTTGTTCTGCGTTACGCATCCAAGGTACATTGAGAGTAAAGGGCTGCATTTACAACTTGAGAGAACTGAGCTATTTCCTACCATGTTAAAGTCTATTTTTGAGTACAGTATTGGGGATTTTTGTTGTTTGGTCTGGTGTTAAGCCTATATAAAAATACTTATTCTTATAATACCACCTGTGTGGTGTCCATTTGTAGTGTTTTCACTGTATTACTGTATGTGTTCACAAATGCTTCACACACTGTCTCTGAGATAAGCCTGGCTGCTCGTGCCAAGCTACCAAGGGGTGAGCAGGGGTTATTTTAGAAGTGTAGTCCTGGGGCAAATCCACTTTTTACGAAGATAATTATATTCTGTACAAAATAATTAAATATGTTCAACTGTCTCCACTGCATAACCACAGGCTGAGCATGTGGCTGTATCTGAATTAGTAGCTCATGTGTTGAATGAGCTTAGGGGTAAGCAGTCTAATCTAAATCTCACATAGAGACTTTTCGCTACAGTTGGTGAAACATATAATTAAAAAGCTCAAACTTAGGAAAAGATTTAAAACTTAAAAACTCGGTATTAAGGCACCCCGCAGTTCTGCTTGTGACATACCGTTCTTCCACAAAGGCCCAATACTTAGCTTTCACAATGGCTAAATCTTTCTTACTAATGCATTCCGGGCAGTGCCAAAGGTGGATCAATCCCAATGATCTGCACCAAAATTTTACATGGATTAGCCAGGGAATCCATTTAGCTGCACTTAAAATTAAAACTTCTTTCAAAGATTCACGATATTCTCCGAAGTGAACCATATTCAAAGCCAGTAAATCAAGGGTTTTATTGTGGCCACATCTCCAATTCTCTTTGGCCCTAAATCAAAAAGCAACGTAATCAGTAGAGTGCTAACTGGGACAGAGACCAGGAATCTGGCAAATATATTTCACTCACCCCAAATTTATGCATGTCAACATGACCCCAGAGGTCTGCACCATAAAGTACAGCGTTTTGTGCTTTCTTCCGGTAAACTTCCAGGGCGGGGGTAATCGACTGGGACCAAGCCTGTTTGTGAAATGGGAGTATGGGTTTGGACTTATGACATAATGTTAGATAGCATGTATTTGGTTTTCTCCGTATTTAATTCCAGCCTCCTAATCTCACAGAATGCCAAGAATCTGCCTATTTGCTTCTGGAGTCCCCTTGGGGTCCTGGAAATGAGTAGTGAGCTGTCAGCGAACAACAGAATTGGTGTTTTTTTGCCCTTTAGCAGTGGAGAATCATTTTCACAGTCCTGCAGTTAGTTGACTACCTCATTTATATAAAGGGAGAACAATGTAGGTACGAGCACGCAACATTGGCGCATGGATAGGGATCTTAGTAGTTAGTTCACCGGATTTCCACCACCTAACCTGCCCATAATTACCCTCGTGCAGCCTCACAAGCAGATTTACCAAGTACGCCGGGGCTCCCAACTCTTTTAAAACTAGCCGTAGCGTTTCCGATTGGAGTTATCTATGGCTGGTTCTTGAGCGAGCGGTTGTTGGGGCTCGCTATGTACATTGGGTAAAACTCCTACATACAGAACCTGGGGCGGTGGTGCGGAGATGGGGAATGGTATTGGGGAGGTTTGCACTCCACAGGGGTACTGGACACGCTGCCACCTGTCGCTGCTTCTATTCGCACTGGCAATGGAGCCAGTGGCATGTACTTCGGGGGCTTGGACCCTATGGAATTACTGTGGGGGAGACATGGCACATGATCTCACTCTACGTGGATAATGCCCGTGTTTATCTGCACCAAATGGAATATTCTGTGCCTGTCCTGTTACGTGCACTGCACAAATTTAGGGAAATTTCAGGGCTTTATGTTAATCATGGCAAATCTAGACTCTGTCCCGTTGGGACACTAGTGGCGGTTTCGGAAAACGAGCTACCGGAGACTTGACTACCCTGGGAGACGAAGGTCGTTCGGTACTTGGAATCTGGGTCACCCGTACAAAACATGTTTTTATGAACCTTAACATCGGAAGGGTGATGGATGGCTTGCAGCCACCAATCAGGTTCTGGGACAGTCTGCCCATGTCACTGATGGGCAGGCTGGCCTTGGTTAAAATGTTACTATTTCCATGAAGTCTATAAACTTTAGAGGGCACACTATACGAGATCTTGCGCTGCTACTTCACTGAAATAGACAAGCTCATAATAGAATCACTGTGGGAAGACAAACGGAAAGGGAGAGAGCTCTCCACATTTGGCATCAAGGGAGAGTAGAGCTTCCAGGCATGGAACTTTTATTATATCTGATAGAGACATCTAGCCGCAGATTCCTTAACTTAGAATATCCCCAGGCATCAGACTGGATCCGTTTTTTTTTTGCAGCAGCAGCAGCACCTCTGCGCGCTGGGGGACGGCACCACACGATCCCGCCCTGACGCCGTTCACGTACATGACATCCGCGAGGTCATATAAGTCCCTCCCGGCGAGCTGACGTCAGTTTCCTTATTTTCCACGTGCAACGCGGATCCGGAGTAAACGGTTCCTCTGGCCTGTTTTCAGGTCCCTTTTTGACTCTTCGCGTCTGGAACAGTGTGCGATGCCTTCAGGCTTTAAAACGTGTACCTCTTGTTCGCGGCAGATGTCCGCGATGGATCCACACCTTATCTGTATGTGGTGTCTGGGCGAACACCACGACTCGGCGGATTGCGACGCTTGCCAACATCTCATGCCGAAGTCCTGGCGTGCGGTACAAAAGGGGGTAGTGATGGACGGATCATCTGAACCAATCAAGCACTCACACCCAGTCAACAGATCTGGGTTTAATCCATCACCGTTCTTTAGCCCACTCTGCCACCCCGGTTCAGACATGGTTATATGCAAATCAGTCTGACCCTGTGCCTCATGGGAACAGTCCAGCCCAAACTGCCAAGCCATGCCTTCACTGGACCGGAAACAAGCTTCCTAGGACCGGTTTCTGGCATTACAGCTGTCTTCAGCCAGGCTATCCGGGCACGGGGTGACTCGGACCCAGATGGAGGTCTATGCCGCGGCTCTGCAGGCCTCCCTTGGGTCCTCTCCTCTTCCTGGGGCGTCCTCGGTGCCTCCGCTACATACGGGTCTCTGACTGACTTGCCGGTGGGTTTGCCCACGGCGCCAAATGTGCCCTTGCCCTCTAGGGATGATGGAGATATGGCACCATTAGGGCGTGGCCAGGCTGAGTCCCCCTCCACAACCCATAGCACCCCTGCTGCGCCACATAGTCCCGTGGGGCTCCCTGTGGCGTCGCAGATGGTTGCTAGTGCTCAAAGCCTTGCTTCAAGCCCACCTCGGCCTTCCGGGCAGGTGGCTGCCTGTCCGGAGGCGGGGACGGCGCTGATCCGGCACCGTAAACTCGCCGTAAGCTTGCCTCCCCGGCTCCAGCGTCGTCCCTTTCTTCAGAAGCAGAGCTTGTCGTGGTTGACATGGAGTCGGCGCCGGAAGAGGCCGAGTCGGTGTGGATGGGGCAGAGTCGGCGCCGGGCGAGGCAGGGTCAGCGCTGACCGAAGTCGCCCGGGCGCCGCACCGACGCCGGATTATTGACTCCTCTCTGGAGATGTTCCGGGGAGAGTTTGGCGTCGCCTTCACATCCGGCGATGCAGGAGCTGTCCTTGCCTCTTTTCCCCCTTAGAATTTGTGGCACCAGAGGAATCCCTGCCTCCTCAGGAGCCCCATCAGGACCCTCATTCGTCAATGGAGCTTCCTTCTTTTGGGCATTGGTCACGTCCTCAGTTTCTTGGTCAACCTCCTTGGGGTGGAAGACTTAGTTTACAGCCCTCACCTACAAATGAGTTGCTGTCCCCTCCTCGGAGGGCTACCGAGGCCGGTGCGGCGTTTATTTGGGTGGTCTCCTTGGCCGCCCATGTTCTAAGTATGCAGCCCCTTTCGGTCCCCCTGCCTGTGGACCCTCTGCTGGATGTCCTCCACCACGGGTCGGGGAATGTGGAGCCGCTTCTCCCCTTTGAAGCTTCTTTTTATGATGCCCTTTTGGGCACCTGGGCTCGCTCAGCTTCCGGTGATCCGGTGGCTCGTTCTATCTTGCACCACCACAGTCCTGCTCCACATGATCCAGTTTGCTTATTTGTTCACCCGGACGTTCAGGGGTTTGTTCTGCAAACTGCCTTCCCTTCCTTGCCTCAGCTGATGCTTCCTCCCTCCCGGGAGTCCAGATGGCTGGAGTCTTGGGGTCATAACATTTTCGCCTCCACTAGCGCAGCCCTTCGCTCACTATATACAGTGTGTGTATTGGCTCGGGCTACCTCTGCCCTTTGGGACTCTGCCGAGACTCTTCTTTCGGCCACCTCTGAAGGCGCTTGTGTTGACCTCCTTCATCTTCTCCGTGATGGCCTTGATTTGGTGGAATTTACGATCCGCTCGGCTTTGGATACTGCTGATTTCTTAGGCCGAGCTATGGCTGGTTCGGTTGCCCTACGGCGCCATGCTTGGTTACGGGATGGCGGCTTCCTGGACGATATCCGAGAGCGAATTGTTGATCTACCCTTTGATGGGGTCCTGTTGTTTGATCCTCACGCCGAATCGGCTTTTCAGCGCATCCTTGCGGGCTTTCGCCCTCTCCCAAAAGGTCTGTGTTTGCCGGTCTTTTTCTTTTCACATGTTCTGTAGTGGTTACCCTTTTATTTAGCATCCTCCGGATGCACTATGCGTTTAGGCTGGCAGTAAGCTTACTGTGGCGGTGTTCCACATGTTGTTTATGTTTTGTCCTCTGGCTGTAGTTTGCCCTAAGAGGTGTTCCCCGTTGTTTGGGGGTGTGTCAGACTCCAAGTGGGGTACTTGTATGCTATTGTATAGCTCTACTATCTGTCAAGCGGGCCTGGAGGCCCTTTTTGGCTCTATACGTCCACTGACGCCATTATCTTACCGTTGCACGGTATTCAATGTTGTGCCTTTAGGCGCTGTCTCCTATACGCCATGGGTCGCCTTGCATCAGTGCCTCATTCTCCTCCTTTGGAGGTTTTTACGGTATTAACACGCTCAAAATGCAGCTACCTCCTGCCATGAATGCACTAGGTGGGTCCCTCCCTGGCACCTGTATTGCGTGGTTGTGGCTTGTCCCCTATTGCTGCATATATCTATATATATATATATTCACTGAAAAAACCATAGGTTATAGACCATATATAGTTAGGAATTAGCATTTACAAAACCTTGAAAATTCACTGAAAAACCCATAGGTTATAGACCATATATAGTTAGGAATTAGCATTTAAAAAACCTTATTTTACTCACACAAAACCATTGAAATTCCATATATAGTTAGTTGCACTAACTATATATCGCGCACCCGCAATCCACTGCTGATGATGTCACATATTACATCATTCATGACATGGTCAGTGACATCACTGATGACATCACTGATGACATCTCAAATGACATCACTGATGACATCACTGATGACATCTCAAATGACATCACTGATGACAACATCCAGTGATTATGTGTTTCTGTAAAGTTTAAATATGTTTTACATATTGAAGAATGAGTGGATGTATAAGTGTCTGAATGAAGGTTTTAGTAGGTGCGTGATTGACTGTATGAGTGAGTGATTAAATGCGTCTTACTAAATGCACGGGTTAGTGACTAAACTGTCTGAAAGTGTGCATCAGCATGTCTGTTGTTGTGCAAGCTGCTGCATGTGTTGATCAGTAGCTATATAAGTAGCTATATGGGTTATTGATTGGTTGCACAAGTATTTGTATGGGAGACTGAGTGTGTGTATGGCTGGCTGGGAGGTGTGTGACTCTGTGCAGATCAATGTGTACTTGTATCAGTGATTCTATAAGAGAGTAAGTATGTGTTAGTATATGTTTTAAAATGTAAGGTACTCTATGTTTAACTGTGTAGATTAGAAAATGGAACTGTGATTGATTCTTTACAGGACTGACTAGGTGTGTGAGTAACTCCATGGATGAGTGGCAGAGTGTGAGTGTCTGTATAGGTGTATGAGTGCATATGATAGTGTTGTAAAGATGAGTGATTGTATGTATGAATGATTGTATGGGTGAATGAGTGAATGTGTGTGTAGACGTAGGAATCAGTGAGTGCGTATGTAGTAACTAGTATTGGTGTGTCAATGGTTTCAAAAATTATACTCTGTATTTAACACTGGGTGTAACAGAGGTTATATTAAAGTGTGAGGAGATGCATTGTATTGTCACATTAATGATATCATCATTGATGTGACCATTGATGTCAAATGAGATATCATCAGTGATGTCATTTGAGATGTCATCAGTGATGTCATCAGTGATGTCACTGACCATGTCATGAATGATGTAATATGTGACATCATCAGCAGTGGATTGCGGGTGCGCGATATATAGTTAGTGCAACTAACTATATATGGAATTTCAATGGTTTTGTGTGAGTAAAATAAGGTTTTTTAAATGCTAATTCCTAACTATATATGGTCTATAACCTATGGTTTTTTCAGTGAATTTTCAAGGTTTTGTAAATGCTAATTCCTAACTATATATGGTCTATAACCTATGGTTTTTTCAGTGAATTTCAATGGTTTTTTAATAGCAAATATCATAAGCTGTCGAATGTCAAGTACGTGGTAAGTAAAAACATTTTCGTGTTTATGCACACTGATCTGCTTTGAATGCTACCCCCCACCCCTCATTTCTATTAGGAGTACTCTCTCTTTGCAGATAGTGAAGGGTAGTTAACGCAGCCCTTTGCCCCCTTTGTAATCCGTCGTGCCTGCTTCTCTCTCCATTTGATTGATTGTTCTCTTTGGTTCATTCTCTATTTACAAACAAGCACAGAGTCAAAATACTCTGTTTAGTCTTTGCAGATAGCGAAAAACCGTGTAAAAAAACAAAAGGAATCGAGCAAAATCAGTAGGCCACTAATGGGATCTCTTTTTGACCTCGCTAAAATAGAAACATTAGGAACAACCTGTTGAAAATAGCAATGCGTATGTACATAAGCGGCGTTCATTTGTGTTCACAGTACCCCTTGTTGATTGTTTGAATCGAGCATTGAATTGTTCGAAGTTGGTTCTCTTAAGGATCTTCTCTGCCTGCAAACGAGGAAGAATAGGAATATTCTCTCTCCCTTTGCAGACAGTGAAGGGTAGGTAACGCAAGCCTTTAACACGTCGTACCTATTTCATTCCTCATTGATTGATTGATTGTCCGAACATTGACTGTTTGGGAATTAGTTCTTTTTGGAGGTATTCCCTGTTTGCAAATAAACGTAGGAAAATCTTTGCAAGTAGTGAAAGGGTACGTAATGCGGACCTTTCTCCCCCGTTGTAATCTGTCATGCCTATCTACTCCCCACTGATTGATGCACCTGTTTCACCCGGACCATTTACTAGACATACGTCATCTGGCCCGACCAGAGAGCACCCCTAGTGAAAAAGACATATGCAATAATAACGAAGTGATCACTGTATCCTGTTAACAGAAACTTTAGCATGAAACAACCTGGAAAGAAAAGAATAGGAAATCGAAAATCAGTAGGCCACTGATGAACATGAACTTTTATTAAACAACGAACAAAGAAACGATAACATAACGTAATGATAAAACCTATTAATGTCCTAGAAACAAGAAAACGTTAGAAATATGCCAGTGGTGAGAGACCAGAAAAACAGTAAGAGAAACCAAATCACCCCTCGCTGTCCCACCGCCTGCCACGCCCAAAAAATCGATAGACTAGGGAAAATGCAAGTCAGTAGAACATCCGCCCCCACTCTGGAAACTTCCAAGGTGGGGCAGGGTTCCGGCTACGCCCAGCCGGGAGCAGCCCATATAAAGCAGGTCCTGCTGCCACGCCTCGGCCAGGAGATCCTAACGTAGGGTGTAGCCGGAGGAGAGGCCGAGACCAGCGGGACCCGGCCAGGGGATTGCCTTTACAACGCTGAACAGTTGCAGGGGGGGGGGAATGTCTCCTCGACCCTCCCCTCTCTCTCCCAGTCCGGCCGCGGTGGCCCTTGAGAGTTGCAGGTAGTCCCGCCACATGCTCTTCCGGTCCGGCCACCAACGGTCGGGGGGCCGAGGCCGACGGGATCCGGCTGCAGCCAATAAACCAAGAAACCCGTTAATGGGGCCAGAGCCAGGGGCGTCCGGCCGACATCTACCGGAAGCCCGGCCCGAAGACGGACGGGACACTTCTTCTTTCTTGAAAAATGGCTGCGACAACACTGGGGGGGGGATGTCTTGCACATGCCTCCGACCCCCCCCCCCCTCGTCCTCATCGCCTGGTCCGGCCATAACAAATCTCAAGCGAGACGCCGTGGGGTGCACTGGGAGGGAGAGACGGTGCGAACAGGCCTCTCCCGCCTCCCCAGGTGGAGGCTTCCCAGCTGCACCCTCAGCGCTCCAGGCGCCCGGAAAAGGGTTCTTCCACTGTGGCTATGCTGCAACGTCTCGCCCGGCAGGGTGGAGCCCGTCCGCTCATTTGACCCCGCGATCGCCAGTAGCTACCGAACTCTCAAAATGGCGGTCGACCTGGCAAGAGCGGGCCCAGCATAAAGAAATGGCCCGGTCACTGGTTGACTCCACCACCATAGTCCTCCACGACCTTGAAGATTCTAGAGGAGCCGCGGGAGTCTCCGACCCCCGATGGGGAATGACTGCCATGATCACCCGTGGAGTGACGAAACTGTATCCGCGGGACGTCGGCGCCAGCCTCACTTTGAATTACTAGAATCCTGCAGACCTCACTTCCGGTGAAAGCACAGTGTGACCCGGTAGGAAAAATTGTTGCACCCCCTCCCCTTTTTGACTGATAGTTCAAACCACCGATCCTTTCCTTTGCCCTTTTAACGGAACTTTGGACTGCCTCCCCCTCTTTTACATTTTCTAGAGAAAACAAAACATTAACCACTACAATAGCATAGCAGTTGACACCAGAACTGTTTTCAAATTGAAAACCAACAACATCTTCAACAGAATCCTTTTTGTTTCTGCTGTGACCCTGCTACAGCACAGGCATTGTCCCCAGCAGTAATTCTGCAATGCCGCTAAGAATAGCTGTGGTGCCTACTGGACTCACTCACCCCCGCGGCGCCCCACGCCGTTATTTGCTGGGCGGCAACTTGCTAGACATCACTTTCGTGCCATCTAGATTTCAGCGCGTTCTGCTGCCTTGGAACTATTCGCACAACAGACCGCTACTGACAACAATATTTCATTATTGGTGCTGTCAATTTCAATAAATCTATTGGATAATTCAAAAGAAATTGCCACGGTCTCTTCGTTGTTTAAATGTTTTTACTGTTTTTGTTTTGTTGTATATATTTATATGTTATTAAAGTTTTATATTCCTACTACTTTGTTGGAGTGCTATATATTTTTAATGTGACACATAATTGTAAAAACTTTGATGTACAAAGAGTCATTCCTGGAATCTTCCGCTTCAGGCTCTGTCCCCTCCCCAATCACAATACAGGATAGTTTTCAGATAGTAGGAACACGTGTGGTGTGACGGATCTCATCGGGTGTGGGCCTTGATCTACTATAACTCCTTTGAAGAGGGGTGATTCTTTACAGCTGGGGCCATAAACTACATCTGCAGGGCTAGCTGATAGCCTGGACAATCGGACACAGAGGAAGAGGAGTGTCAGAGGGTGCGGTAGTGAATAGGGCGAAAGGGAGGTGTCGGGCGGGCACAGTGTGATTCTCAGGGAAGAGCAGCGCAGATGGGGGGAGGTTTATTGCCCATGCATAAGACAGAGAGCGGGGGTGACCAGTGCCTGGGGAAGATGCTTGCGAGGGTGAGGAGCCATGCTACGAATCGACAGCGTGCAGAGAGTGGGTCTGGTCAAGACATCTAAAATGGCTGCCGTGCACGACAAAAGTGTGGCATTTCAAAAAAGGCAAGATGGCGCAGACAATGTTTTTCAACACTTCCTCATTTCCTTCGAATCGAACGTTAACAGACGTTGGGGCATATTACCAAAGTTAAGCGATATTTATCGCTAACGATGCTTACCAACGAATTTTTTACCGCTAAGCATCATCAGAAATTATCGAAGATAAACCTTGCTATTATCAAGGTTTATCACAAATGCGATAATAAACGGCCGCAATGCATGAATATCGCTAAAAACTCAGCGATATTCATACATTACCGAGCTAATGCTCTTAGCCATGTTATCCACCTCCCATTGGATAACATGGCTAAGAACTGCTCAGGGCAGGTGTTACTTTTTGGAGATATTCGCGCTTAGCGCGAATATCTCCAAAAGTTGGTAATAGGAGATAGATATCTTGCATGTTGTAATGCAAGTTATTGTGGTATATGGAACTCATACCATAATCTCTCAGGAAAGCAGAAACTGATCCTTTTGGGACCGCCTAAAAAGGCCTAGGGGGTGAGGAGTACTCTACTTTGCCCCCTTTTCACGTTCCGAACTATTTTATTTTACTCTCTTCTGTAATTACACAAAATAGCAGCGATAAGATGCATCGGAGACACACAGTGAGAGAAAGGAGGCCGGAGATGAAGAAGAGATGTCAAATACACATTGGAGATAATATAGTGGCAGAAGGGAAGTAAATATGAGTAAACTTACCATGTAACATAAAAATGTTGCACTCTATACTATAAGTCTCATTTTATACTACAATCACTTCGCTACAACCTCATAAATTAAAAATAAAAATGAATAATGTCTCAAACAATTTTTGATTTCTAAATATACATTTATTCTTCAGAATTTTCTAAATTTGAAAGAACTAGTAACATGTCCTCATCAGCAATGTCCTCATGAAAAGTCTCCAATAATGATTCTTGTAACTCTATGGTCTCCAAACACTCGATAAATTCGCCATCAAGAGATTGATCAAAAAAATCATTCAAGTCATCTCCTCCTTCTGACAATATTTCATTATTGGTGCTGTCAATTTCAATCAATGTAGTGGAATCATTCAAGTCATCTCCTCGTGACAATATTTCATTATTGGTGCTCTCAATTTCAATCAATGTAGTGGAATCATTCAAGTCATCTCCTCCTTGTGACAATATTTCATTATTGGTGCTGTCCATTTCAATCAATCTAATGGAATCATACAAGTCATCTCCTCCTTGTGACAATATTTCATTATTGCTGCTCTCAATTTCAATCAACGTAGTGGAATCATTCAAGTCATCTCCTTGTGACAATATTTCATTCTTGGTGCTGTCCATTTCAATCAATCTAATGGAATCATACAAGTCATGTCCTCCTTGTGACAATATTTCATTATTGGTGCTCTCAATTTCAATCAATGTAGTGGACAATTCAAAAGAAATTGCCACGGTCTCTTCATTGTGAGCCATTTTATTTTGAAATTGCTTGCTGTAAATTGCAGAAAAAAATAATCACTTTCATTTATCGTTTTTAGTAATACATAATATAAAACTAACGTTATCAAGTATTTAGTATAACAGAAGGACTGCAAATAAATAACAGAAAACATTTTTCAAATTATCTTCAAGTGTACAACATAGTTCCCCTTACAAATTAACAACTCACCTTTTTAAAAGTAGGAAAAGTGTTAGTACTGTGTAAATCAAACACCAGAAATTCACCACCAAAAATTCCTCACAAATGTACCTCAGACAGTAGTATCACAAAATGGCTGTGGTTTCCTCTCATTTGACATATATACATAACCAATTAACTTTCATCACACACAAATACAAACCAAAGTAACATTTTAATTGGTTCTAAATTTCAACACTTTCAAATGTGTTTTCCCCATGCAATTTTCCATAGGACATTTACATACGTCTACAGCCTGAATGGCTGAACGGAATTACACCAAACTTGGCAAAATGGTACATCAAACCTAAGAGGTCAGGAAGGATCTACTATGCCCCCTTATGGTCATTTCCCCCTTCGCTTTGACCTCCTCTTGTCTCTCAATCCTACCGAGAGACAAGATGGCGGCCGCTACGGACTGTTTGGAATGTTGACAGACGCCGGAGAACCAATCAGCTTCGCAAAGCTCCGTAACGCGAAAAGTACGCGAAGCGGAGCGCTGTTACAGATATATATCTTTTTTTGAACGTTAATTTCTCAAAATCCACTGGAGCACATATATTGAGACCTAGCAAAGGCACATCGGGCTACCAGTCCCTAATATTTTACCAAGTTTCGTGCAAATCCATTCAGCCGTTCGATTATTATTATTATTTTTTTTTTTTTTGCCCCGCGGGGCCCTTTTAAAACCTCCACATCAAACCTAGGGGGTCAGCGAGGATCTACTATGCCCCCTTATGGTCATTTGCCCCTTCGCTTTGGCCTCCTCTTGTCTCTCGATCCTACCGAGAGACAAGATGGCGGCCGCTACGGACTGTTTGGAATGTTGACAGACGCCAGAGAACCAATCAGCTTCGCTTCACAAAGCTCCGTTGCGCGAAAAGTACGCGTCCTGGGCCGCTGCCCGGTCCGCTGTTACAGATATATATCTTTTTTTAAACGTTAATTTCTCAAAATCCACTGGAGCACATATATTGAAACCTACAAAAGGCACATCGGGCTACCAGTCCCTACAATTTTGCCAAGTTTCGTGCAAATCCATTCAGCCGTTCGGGCTAAAAGTGAGGCCAACCGCCCTATGGAAAACTCAATGTTAAAAACACGTTTTGGGACCCCCCTTTTTTCTCGGCCCCCCCTTGACGAACCCCCCCCAAATTTTCAAGGGCTGCTCAGAAACAAAATGTGCCATTTTCCTGAAAATTTCAGCCAATTCCGTCCACAAACGCCAAAGTTATTAGACATAGAATTTTCAAAAATCCCATAGAGAAAAAATCCTAACTATATATACCTACTGGCGACCGCCAGTAGGTAATATATATATATATCTATCTATATATATATATATATATATATATATATATATATATGCGGTATGTAGCGCCAACAGCCAATATCTGTAACAGACGAGACGAGACCCAATTCTTGGTGTTTTCTCAGAAATTTATTTTGCCCAACACCAGTTTGCCACAATGCGTTTCGGCTCTCGAAGAGCCTTGATCACATGACATATATATATATGTACGGATTGCCCAGAGGGTACCCTTTTTTATTCATCTCAACCTCTCTTTGCTGCTGCAAGGTCTGGTCCCATGTCTCCATGTTTCAAGGAGTATATCAGTGCTGTACTCTAGTTTGCCTTGTTCTGCGTGGCAGTGTCTATTTTCGGTACGTTTAAATGCACTTCATTGCTTTTTCCTGCATCTTCAGCAATAAGGGTTCCTTGCGTTCCACTTCCTGGGGTGGTACTCCAGCTTCACGCTGCTCCTTTCTTGGTGTTCATGTTCTAAACAGTCCCACTCTTCTGTGGAGGATACCTTTCCCCTCACAGTCAGAGGAGTTGGTTTGGAGATTTGAGGTTCTCTCAAACTATATGCCTGTTCCTCTTCACAGGCACTTTTGGTGCCTCTGCTGCCACTCCTTTCGGATGTGTCTTTTCCATTGGGTGTCACCCTACTCCATGTCTGCTGTGCCTGTGGGACAGCTTCTCTGATGCAGGTCGTCCCAGGTGCTGCACCCTGCATCCCTGTATTTCGTGGGTGAGTTCTCACCTTGTCCTTCAAGCTGCCTGGTTGGGCAGGCCTGTGCTTGTTTTACCTACGCCACCTTGTTGTCTCTGTGGCTGTCTACTCTTTGCATGTGACTAGGTGTGCACTTGGCGTGCCCTTTGTTCCCGCCTGTACTTCTGAGGCGTTGCTGAGTTCTGCCTCTTGCCCTTCGCTCCTGGATGTGGCCTCTCTGGCCTCCCTTGCGTGGGCTAGCCTGGTAGGCTCTTGTTACATCTCTTCATGTTATCCTCTAGCGTTGGTTGGTGTCCACTTAGTGCACCATTGAGTTGGGAGTAGTCCTTCTTCCTCCCTTCGTTCTGGACTCTCTCTTCTGTTCTGGTTTATGGCTAGTGCCGTTTCTGCATCTCATACTCATACGGGTATGGTGTTGTGCCATTCTGGCAATTTGTGATGCCTTGTCTCCCGATGTTTTTTGCTCTTCCGAGCTCTTTGGGTTGCTGTCTGGCTGTTCCACCACAGCCTTCCCCATAGTCCGTCACTCTGTTGCCGGCACAGTGCTTCGGGCACTTTCTCTTGTTCTATTGCAGACCCACCTCCTGCCTTGGGGTATGGCTGTGGTATCTATTCTAAGTTAAGGAATCTGCGGCTAGATGTCTCTCTCAGATGTACAAGTTACTTACCTTTGGTAACGATGTATCTGGTAGAGATGTTGTCTAGCCGCAGATTCCTTAACACCCACCCCTCCTCCCTGTTCCGCGAAGACCTTGCCAGGTGGGCTTCTCCTAGGTTGCTTCTTTCCTGTAAGATGGGGCCTTTTGATTCACCTTCATAAGGAGATTCTTCTTCTCCTGCTGCCTTTCCTCCCTCCCGCCTTCTCCATTGACGCAGGGCTCTTGTCTCCTCTATAGTCGTCTTCTTTGGAGATCTGTTGAGCTGTGCTTTAGTCTTCCTTTAATATAGGGGAAGTGCCAGTCTTTTCATCCTTCTTGCGGTGGATTGTCGTTCTTTCTGTGCTCGGTCCTTGTTGGACGACACAGTTCTACGTGGTAACAGTCTATCTTTGTCTGTTGAGATATTCTTCCCTTGTTGCTTGCACTTTGGGAAGAATCTACGCTTTGCTTTGTGAGGTTCTTTCTCATAGCTTTGTCCACTTTTGCTTTTTCACTTATATGTAGACAGTGTCTGATACTGTCTTTTATGATGATGTTTTACACCATCCGCCTTCTTTGTTTTACGGACGTTTCATCCTTCACACACTGTACCCATACTTTCACAGTTTTGTTGGTGGCTCAACGTTGTGCTGCGGAAAACTTTCTCTGAAGAAAACTGACGTCAGCACGCCGGGAGGGACTTATATGACCTCGCTGACGTCACTTACGTGGATGACGTCAGGGCGGGGTCGTGTGGCGCCGTCTCCTGGCGCGCAGAGGTGCTGCTACAAAAAATTCCGGATCCAGTCTGACACCTGGGGATGTTCTAAGTAAAGGAATCTGCAGCTAGACAACATCTCTACCAGATACATCGTTATCGAAGGTAAGTAACTCGTACATCACGCCCACTTACAACATGCCGTACATTGGCTAGATCCAGATGACAACTGATAAAAAGGCTAGTAGGGGGCTCACACGGGTGGAATCTCTGGCAGTTTTACTGATGATAGGGGCAGGAGTCCCACCCGATGCACCTTGGGTGGTGAGACATGTCTGTAGAAATGGGTGATCAGGCGCACATTTGATCACTACAGCCTTTCATGCGAATGGCTAAGGCCATGTCAATACAAAGCTGGAATAGGGGGTTTTGTAACACCTTGAAAGACCTTTAACCAGGTGGCTGTTTTATCACCAGATAGGATCCGTGGAATAGTTTTCCCTAGTTGTGGGACAACACCAGTATGCAAAATTGTCGGCAGCCATGCACAATCAATCAATCAATCAATCATTACACTTATAAAGCGCACTACTTACCCGTGAGGGTCTCAAGGCGCTGTGGGGAGGGGGCGCTGCTACTGCTCGAAGAGCCAGGTCTTGAAGAGTCTTCTGAAGGTGAGCAGGTCCTGGGTATGCCGTAGGTGGGTAGGGAGGGTGTTCCAGGTCTTGCGGCTAGGAAGGAGAAGGCTCTACCACCGGAGGTCGTTTGTTGGAATGCGGGAGACAGCGGCGAGTGTGAGGCTGGCAGAGCGGAGCTGGCGGGTGGGGGTGTAGAAGCTGAGTCGGTTGTTGAGGTAGGCTGGTCTGGTGTTGTGGAGTGCTTTGTGTGCGTGGGTGAGTAGTTTGAAGGTGATCCTCTTTTCGAAGGGGAGCCAGTGTAGGTCTCTTAGGAGGGGGGTGATGTGGCTGCGGCAAGGGACATTGAGGATCAGTCGGGCAGAGGAGTTTTGGATGCGTTGAAGTCGTCGCATGTGTTTTGGCCGGGATGCCTGCGTAGAGTGCGTTGCCGTAGTCTAACCTGCTGCTGACGAGGGCCTGGGTCACCGTTCTTCTTGTTTCGGTGGGGATCCACGTGTAGATCCTGCGGAGCATGCGGAGGGTGTTGAAGCAGGAGGAGGAGACGCGTCGACCTGCTTCGACGTGGAGATGGAGGAGTCGAGGATGATTCCCATGTTGCGTGTGTGGTCGGTGGTTGTTGGTGCAGTTCCCAGGGTGGTTGGCCACCAGGAGTCGTCCCAAGCGTAGGGGGTGGTTCCAAGGATGAGGACCTCCGTCTTGTCCGAGTTCAGCTTCAGTCGGCTGTTCCTCATCCATTCAGCGATGGCCTTCATTCCCTCGTGGAGGTTGGTTTTGGCGGTGTGTGGGTCCTTGGTGAGGGAGAGGATCAGCTGGGTGTCGTCTGCATAGGAGATGATGTTGAGATCGTGCTGGCGGGCGACGTGGGCGAGGGGGGCCATGTAGATATTGAACAGCGTCGGGCTGAGGGATGAGCCCTGGGGTACGCCGCAGGTAATGTTGGTGGCTTCAGAGTGGAAGGGGGGGGGCGGACGCTCTGGGTTTTGCCATGGAGGAAGGACGTGGTCCAGTCGAGGGCCTTCTCTTGGATTCTGGCTTCTTGGAGGCGTGTCTTTAGTGTGCGGTGGCAGAACGTGTCCAAGGCGGCTGACAGGTCCAGGAGGATGAGGGCTGATGTTTCGCCGTTGTCTAGTTGAATCCTGATGTCGTCTGTGGCAGCGATGAGGGCTGTCTCGGTGCTGTGGTTTCTTCGCAATCCGGACTGGGACGGCTCTAGGATGTTGTTGTCCTCGAGGTAGCGGGTGAGTTGCATGTTGATAATTTTCTCGATGACCTTTGCCGGGAGCAGGGAGATGGGCCGGAAATTCTTGAGGTCCTTGGGGTCGGCCTTGGGTTTTTTGAGGAGGGCGTTGATCTCTGCGTGCTTCCAGCTTTCCGGAAAAGTGGCTGTATGGAGGGAGATGTTGATTACCTTCCGTAGTTGGGGTGCGGTGGCTGTGCCTGCTTTGTTGAATATGTGGTGTGGGCAGGGGTCAGACGGAGATCCTGAGTGGATGGAGTTCATGATCTTGCGTGTTTCGTCGTCATTGACGTTGGTCCAGGAGGTCCGGCGGTTGAGGCGGGTGATGTTCGCAGGGGGGGAGTAGTCTGGCATAGTCGGGGCGGTTGTGGTGTTGAAGCTGTTGTGGATGTCAGCGATCTTGCGGTGGAGGAAGGTGGCCAGCGAGTCGCACAGTTCTTGAGAGGGCGGGATGTCATTGGTGTTGGCGCTGGGGTTGGAGAGTTCCTTCACGATGCTGAAGAGCTCTTTGCTGTCGTGTGCCTTGTTGTGTCCAGGCGGGTTTTGAAAGAAGATCTCTTAGCTGATCTGATGAGGTGGTGATGTCTGCGGGTGGCGTCTTTGTGAGCTGCGTAGCTGCTCTGATGTTCGTTCGTGGAGCCATTTCTTCTCCAGTTTCCTGCATGCTCGTTTGGAGGTCTGGAGCTCTTCGGTGAACCAGGTGGCTTTCTTGCTGGAGCGACTGTTGGAGGGTTTCTTGAGTGGGGCGAGGGTGTTGGCGCAGTCGTTGATCTATTGTCTGAAGATGCGTGCGACAGTGTCTGGGTCGGTGGGTGGGGACTGGGCGAGGGTTGTGGTCAACTGTTCTTCGGTGACTTTGCTCCAGCAGCGGAGGGGCAGCTGTTGGGTGTGGTGGTGCGTGGTGGGCTTCTTGTAGGTGAAATGGATGCATCGGTGATCGGTCCAGTGGAGTTCGGTGGTGTGGTCGAAGGAGACGTGGGGGCTTTCAGAGAAGATGGGGTCGAGCATGTGGCCCGCGGCGTGGGTGGGAGCGGTGATGAGTTGACTGAGGCCGAGGTTGGCGAGGTTGTCGATCAGGGTGGCGGAGTTGGCGTTGTTGTTGTTCTTGAGGTGGAAGTTGAAGTCTCCGAGGAGGATGTAGTCCGTGGAGGCCAGTGCGTGGGTGCTGACGAGGTCGGCGATGGAGTCGCTGAACGGTGGCCGGGGTCCGGGGGTCTGTAGATGAGGGTTTCTCTGAGGGTGGTGTTGGGATCGGTGTGGATCCGGAAGTGCAGGTGTTCGGCGGTGCTGATGGTGTCGTCTGCGTGGGTGGAGACCTTGAGGGTGGACTTGTGTACAATGGCTATTCCTCCTCCAATTCCGTTGGTATGGTCTCTGCGGGAGATCTTGTAGCCGTACCGGACAACTATGGCGATGTCTGGTGCCGAGGAGTCATTCCACCAGGTCTCGGTCAGGAAGGCAACGTCTGGGGCGGAGGTGTGTTCAGGAGTATGCAGCGGAGGTAGTTGGGTCCGGTCCTTGGTGCTTTGGCTGGTGGCTGTTCTTTCACTGGTGAAGCTGCAGGTGCGGCAGGAGAAAGGTCCGTCGGTGCGATTCGGGCGGCTTGGAAGTAGGTGAGGGCTCGCCCGGCGTTGAGTGCATTGGCGTTGTATCGGAGTCTGGTGTCGTGGCAGTCGTGGGGTCCAGGGGTTCTGGCGCGGTCCAGGTGCGGACGGGCGCAGACGTGCTTGCCTTTGGCGCGCCGAGCGGCCGCCATATGAAGGGGAGGTGGGAGGGAGGATCAGCTGGGAGGGGGAGAGCGGCAAATGGGATCGGGGCCACAGAGGACGCAGCGGCGGGTGAGCGGAGGGCAGGGGCTGCGAGGAGAATAAGGCACAAGGGTAATACAATACAACAATACTAGCACAACAGGCAGAGAGGCAGTACAAAACAAAAACAGCACACAGGCAGGTGACAGGCAAAGAGAACAGGCGGCAGGGACCAGTGAGCAGAAAAGAAACCTTCCCAGCAGCAGCAATCAGCTGGGAGATGACACCGGTGCAGTCGGGTGGAGCTGCGCGGCGTGGGGAGCGGCTGCCCTGGCAACAGGGTCAGGGGGTCGCTCTGGCCCAAGCTCTGGCCCAGCTTTCCGGATACACTGCCCCTGACACAGACCTTGGAAATGATGTTGGCATTGTCAGGAGGGAAATGACTGATATGAGTGATGTACAGAGCTCTGTAGAAAGAGTAGCTGCCCCACCTCTAAAGATTCAGGTCAAGCGGGGAGGGGCAATAAAGGATGCCTCACCTTTTGAATATCCCCTGGACCAGCATTCCACGGAAACTTTTTTCCTAGCTCTCCACGTCGACCAGGTCGTCACAATGCCACGGCTCCACAGGACGTCACTAGAGCCATAAGATCCTCGTCGGCGTGATCATGTCAGTTCCCTTTTTTTCCGCGTCGTCGAGGCGTAACGGTTTTCTGGGACTCTGCATACTGTTTTCGTGTTACTTTGTTATTTCTCCAGGTTTAACTGTAGCTGTACAATGGCGACTTCAAGAAAGTCGGGATTCAAGCCCTGTAGAGAGTGTGGGGGTCACATGTCCATCACTGACCCCCATGAGGACTGTTTGTGGTGTTTGTCATCGGACCATGATGTGGCGGGATGTTCATGCTGTAACCAAATAAACCCGAAGGCCTTGAAAGAGCGGGGGCCAAGCTTTTCATAGCAAATGCAAGGAAGGGGAAGAGGGGCCGGAAAAGATCCAAATTGAAGTCGAAGTCGTCGACCTCGCATGCTTCGAAGTCGAGAACGCATAAAAAGAAGAGGAGGCATGGCTCTCGGCGTTTGTTCGTCGAAGGGAAATGCTTCTAAGTCACCTGCTCCGGCACCTCAACGTCGACAAAAGGACTTTGTGTCTCCGTCGCCTTCACTATCTCCTCAGGTGACTCCAGTTCATTCTCCTTTGTCTAAAGGTACCCCTGCGCAGTCGCCGACGCTGAGGGGCTCTCCGTCTTCAGAGGGCTTACCGGTGCAGGATGAGCCTGTGCAGGAGACTGTACCTGTAGCTCCGCCTGTGGATCTGGCTGTTCCGGCTCCGGATGTACCTCGTGTGGATCCTGACTCTGCTCCGTATCCTCCATTTCCTGGACCGATCCCTCTCATTTTTTAAATGCTATGTTTGGCATGTTTGCCAAGTCTGCCTTCCCCTCGGAGCACCTTCGGGTCCCATGGGTCCACTTGCCTTCAATTTGGGCGTGCCTCAACAATATGCCCAGGCACCCTTCGTGCTTTTTATGCTGACGGCGCCGTCTTTGCAGTTTCCGCACCGTAGTTTTCAACGCCGTATAATCAGTCTCTGGTGCCATCTGGTGGCCCTTCATCTCGACTTCGTACGGCGCAAATTCCTGTTTCGGATCCTCCATCGATGCCGGCTCCTGAGCTGTCAGCGCCGCAACTGAACTTGCGTTCGAGGAGAGAGGCACGGAGACTGTTGGAGGAGGAGCAGTTTCGAAGAGAGGAGATAGAAGAAGGTGAAATTGAGGAGTCTGTTGACGACTTCGAGGGTCTTCAAGAGGCTAGTGGCCTGAACACCTCACCGGAGTGGGAGCTTTCCTCCTCAAGAGCCTCACCATCTCAAGAGGTTGTTCCTTATTATTCATTCATTAGAAAGGCTGCAGAGCTTTTGGACTTGCAATTGCCTACAGCAGAGTAGAAACCTAATTTACTCACTGAGGTTTTACATTCTCCATCCTCTATAGTTGAGCCTCTGTTACTGTTTAATGAGGCTTTAACTAAGCCCATTCTTGAAGTCTGGCGTAAACCTCTATCTGCTCCTGCTGATTCGAAATCTGTGGCAAGGAGATACATGTCTGCTCCTGAAGACCCTGCCTTCCTTTCATCTCATCCGTCTCCTGAAAGTTTAGTGGTTTAGGTGTCCTCTTCTAAACAGTCTACAGGTGCATTTCCTCAAGCTCCTGCCGACAGGGACTCTAAAAAGTTGGAGCAATCAGCTAAGAAAGTATTTTCTTCTTCTAGCATGGCGTTAAAGTAAACCAATGCTACCTGTTTGCTGGGCAGATATATGGATTCTGCTAAACAATTAGCACCCAAGTTGCCTGACGAGGATCGTGGTAATTTTATGGAGGTTCTGACGGATGCACAGGCTGCGGCTAATTTACTTCTTCTCCAGTAAGAGGTCATTGCCTTATTGCAAAAAGGTGCGATGGAGGTAGTCCCGGAGCAGGAAAGTGGTCAGGGATGCTACTCCCGGTATTTCCTGATTCCCAAAAACGATGGCAAGTTACGTCATATCCTGGACCTCAGTGTCTTGAATTTTTACCTCAAACAGGAGAAATTCAAGATGCTGACCCTTGCTCAGGTTCTTAGAGGTGCTGCAGACGGAAAACTGGATGATGTCGATCGATTTGCAGGATGCGTATTTTCACAACCCCATCCTGAAGTCGCACAGGAAGTATCTCCGTTTCACGGTAGGGTCGCAGCACTACCTGTTTGCGGTCCTCCCATTTGGTCGTACGACTGCACTTCGAGTCTTCACAAAGGTGATGGCAGTGGTGGGAGCTCATCTCAGGAGGTCGGGGATTCCAGTTTCCCTCTATCTGGATGACTGGCTGCTCAAAGCGGAGTTCCCGGAGATTGTGCTTCATCATCTGCGAGTAACAGCTCAGCTGTTGTTCAACTTGGGTTGTTCAATAAATGTGCTCAAATCTCACCTGTTGCCCTCCCAGCGCAACCTGTTCATAGGGGCATAACTGGAAACTACTGTGTGTCAAGCTTTTCCACTTCCACAAAGGATTCTCGACATTCAGGAAATTATCCCTTTGTTTCACAATGGAGCGGCTTTTCCAGTCTTGGAAGGTCCTTCGCCTGCTCGGTCTGTTCGTCTCCTGCATTCTGTTGGTCAACCATGCACGCCTGCACATGAGGGTGCTCCGTGGTGCCTCCGCAGGCAGTGCTTTCAACACAGCGGGGATCTCAGGGAGACAGTCAGGATCTCCAGAGACACTGCAGCGGATCTGTCTTTGTGGAGCGTGGAAGGCAACTTGTCCCAAGGAAAGGCATTACAGCTTCCTCCACCGGTGGCCACAGTGATCATGGAAGCCTCTACTCTTGGGTGGGGTGCTCATCTGGGGGATCTGGAGGTCAAAGGTCTTTGTTCTCCAGAGGAAAGGTTGCTTCACATCAACCTTCTGGAATTGCGGGCGATACGTTTGGCACTAAAAGCTTTCCTTCCTTCCCTTCGCAGTCAGTCGGTTCAGGTCCAAACAAACAGGGAGGTGTAGGGCTGTATAGTCTCTGTCAAGAGGCCCTGCGGCTCTTGTCCTGGGCTCAGGGCCATCAGATTTGTGTGTTTGCAAATCATCTAGCCGTGGTGCTGAATGTTTGTGCGGACAGTCTCAGTCGGTACTACTCCCCCGATCACGAGTGGCGTCTTCATCTGGAGGTGGTCATCACATCTTCGAGATGTGGGGGTCTCCTCGGTTGGACTTGTTTGGCACTCACGAGAACGCGCACTGCCAGTTGTTATGCAGTCTCGAGAATCCGATGCAGGGGGCGCTGGGGGACGCATTTTAATTGGATTGGAGCTCGCAATTCCCTTACGCATTTCCTCCCATACCCTTAATTCCTCGGGTTCTGAGAAAGATTCGCCAAGACCGGGCCCAAGTTATATTGATCGCTCCAGATTGGCCAAGAAGGGTGTGGTACACAGATCTACTTCACCTCTCATCGCACCCTCCGCTCAGTTTCCCTTTCAGGGCAGACCTTCTCTCTGTCGCAGGGGCAGGTTCTACACACCCACCTCCAGAGCCTGCACCTTCATGCTTGGAGATTGAACTGGGCAATCTGACGTCCTTCTCCCTCCTGCCGGACATGGTGGATGTCATTTTATCGTCCAGGCGACACTCCACTAAGTCAATCTACTCATGCAGATGGTCCAGATTTGTCAAATGGTTTAGAGAGAGGTCCATTGAGCCTTTGAAGGCCAGTTTGTCAGATATTCTTCATTTTTCGCTGTTCTTGGCTCAGCAGGGTTGTGCTGTGGCCACTGTCAGGGCTATTTGTCAGCTTTATCAGCGTTTCTTTGTTTGCCGGATCAGCCGTCTTTATTTAAATCTCCTATTGTTTTGAGATTTATTAAGGGCCTTACCAATAGGTTTCCGCCTTCTCCTTTTGTTATGCCTCAATGGGATTTAAATCTTGTTTTGACTTTCTTGATGGATTCTCCGTTTTAACATTTACATAGTTGTCCTTTGAGACTCCTGTCTTTTAAAACGGTCTTTCTTGTGTCTATTACCTCAGCCAGGAGGTAAGTGAGCTTCAGGATCTCAGTTCAAAACCCCCGTTTTTGACCATTCATGCTGAAAGGATGGTCCTCAGGACCAGGGCTGCTTTTCTGCTAAGGCGGTTAATTCCTTCCATCTAGGGCAGTCCATTACTCTTCCTGTATTCTATCCTCCCTCTCACCCTTCCAAGGCGGAGGAGAGACTTCATCGCCTGGATCCTAAAAGAGCGGTTAGCTTTTATTTGGATAGGTCTAAAGGCATGCAACTGGACGATCAGCTATTTGTGGGCCATGTTGGACGCATGAAGGGCAAGGCTGTGCACAAGCGCACTCTTTCTAGATGTATCATCTTGTGCATCAAGATCTGCTACGCCCTGGCTGGTAAGAAACTGCCTAAAGGTATTAGAGCTCATTCCACCAGAGCCAAGTCATCCACTTCTGCTTTGGTCAGAGGTGTTCATGTCGTGGACATTTGTAAGGCTGCACCTTGGGCCTCCTTCCACACTTTCGCAAAGCATTATTGCTTAAATTCCGAAATGAGGAGGGACGGTCACTTTGCGCGCTCTGTCCTGCAGGATTTTTTGGTATACAAGGGTGGACACCCTCCTCCGGGAGTGGGACTGCTGTGGGCTTCTATTCAAAAGGTGGGAATTCACAGGCAGATTTATCCAGCAGAAGAACAAGTTACTTACCTTCGGTAACGCTTTTTCTGGTGGATACAGTATCTGCCTGTGGAATCCTCACTGAGCCACCTCCTCCCTGATGTCCACCCTTGTATACCTTAAAAGTGGTATTGTTTAACATGTTTGTTTTGCATTGTTTCTTCTATCTGCTTTTGTGTGGTTTACAGGAAATGCTTTTATTATTTGGCTTTTCTTCTTAATTCTACACCATTGTGTGTATTGTATGAATATTGTGTACTGTGTATACTTTGAATCTGTTGTCGGTCCACCTGTTCGCCTCGGAGGCACGGAAAAAATAAGTGGAACTGACGTCATCACGCTGACGAGGCTCTCTTGTTTCTCCGGTGACATCATGAGGAGTCGTGAGCGGAGCCGTAGCATTGTGACGACCTCGTCGAAGTGGAGAGCTAGGAAAAAAGTTTCCGTAGAATTCTGGCGCAGGGGATATTCAAAAGATGAGGAATCCACAGGCAGATACTGGATCCACCAGAAAAAGCGTTACCGAAGGTAAGTAACTTGTTCTTTAAGTTTATACAGTATAATTATAATGATCAGGTCTATCTTACCCCCCAAACCCTTCACACTCTATACCCCTCTTGAATGGTGAATTGCTCGTGATGTGGGGAGATGGAGGCAACTTCATAGATGTGACTTTGTCTTGTCCGTCAGTTATACCTTTCTGGCAGGTTGGGCAATGCAGCTCACTATTAAACTGGTATTGCTGGAGTTGCTCCTGATGCCAAAAAGAAGAAAACTGATTAGGAAATTTCTGCTCCTGGGACTGGTGCTGGCTAAACACTGCATCGTTATTAGATGGCTGGCTTCGGAATCCCTCTTGTTATAGGGACATTTCACAGTGGGCGGTGACTGAGGAAATTCAAATGAAACACACCAGGTGAGATAATAAAGTGGAGGACAACCTGCCAACGTGGGCAGCTATGCTTTTGGCACTGTTGAACCCCCCCGAACTACCCCCTGCCTTGAGGGGGAGGACCAAGAGTTGCATGCAAGTAGTGCACCGAGATGTTTGACAAAATATAGAATTGTGTTGGGATTGAACTGTATGCATTGGTAAAATAGACAGAAAAAAAGAAAATCTTCTACAGGATCCCAAATATTTATATAAATTAGGAAGGATGTCGGGGGCGTGGCCAGCCAGCGAAACATGGCGGGCGCAAATCGCTAGAGCGCCGGAGGTGACCAACATTGGCGACTGCACCGGACTGCTGATTTCGGCCTGAGGAAGCCGAATACCCCGGCCCAGGCGCCACCCGGCCAGCACGGGTTTTGAGGGGGAGGCCTCCGGGAGTTGACGTGCTAAGGCCTGCGGGCGCAAGTTGCGCACCCCCGCCACCCAGAAGTACTGTGCGCTGGGGCTGCTGGCCCCCTCTGAACTCGCTGAACCACACTTTTAATACAGGCGGTGAAGCGCTGGGGCCCTCCGGCGAAGATAACAGACAGCCGGCCTGTGACTTCGGCTCTGCCAGACAACACACACCGTGGCCGTGACAGTCAATTACTCCCCAGCAGCTGCGACACAGCAGTTGTCGCCGCAAGAGCAAGGAAACATCTTCGGGCACGGTCTAGGGACAGCGACACCCACCTGAATCCTACATGACTTACACACGGGCCTCATGAGACGTTCCTGAGGTCTGCTGGCATACCGTGTACTGTGTCTCCGAGCCTGCCTGTGCGGCGCCTTGGCAGCTAGCGAAGTCACAGCTTAGGATCTACTGCCCAAGGAGAGACAACAGCCACCATTCACAGGTGAGCGGAAGGCCTTGAGCCCGGAGATCTGGTTGACTTGTGCGAGTGGGCCGTTGCGTTGGGCGGCTATACGTGGGGAAACCCCCCCCCCCCCCGCCTCCAGGCTGGTGTTGCTCACGCGGGGTAGGGGCGGTCCACTTTCGTGGCCTGGCCCTGAGAGGGAACAGCAGATTACACTGGACCTGACCCACACGGTCGCCTTGTGGGTACGACGCTGCCTGGCCATGGACCAGGCTCGGGGGCAGGATCGGGCCCAGGCCGTGCGTGGAGGCGCGGCACAACCGGAGGCCTCCCTTGTTTCTCACGATCTCTGGGCGGTGGCGCTCTGAGATTTCGTGCCTCAGCCTGTTACTCCATCTGTGAAGAACAACAAAGGATAACATTACTTGATACCACACTGTAGGAGAGGTGCTCAGGAGACAGACAACTGGGGCTAACAGGACTGCGCGGCCATTTCAATGCTTGGCTTTTCTGCCGCCCGTCGTCACGCGGTGACCCGACACGGGGAAGGCCCTCTCCACCTTACTGCAGTCCTAGCCACGGATCTGATACCTGGTGCTACGCTTCCGACCTTCTACGAAATCTGGTTGCCTTGCAACAACGCAGTGGATGCCCGCACCACAGACCTGTAACAGGTGGCAGCTGTGTAAGCACTGAGACGCGCACCTCACCAGTGACTTTCCTCTCCACTCCCCCTAGACTGGTATAGTTGGGGTGAGGCTAACTGCGCCAAAAACCGGGCAACTCTGGATGATAAAGCAAACCTGCCCCCTGCAGGCCCCCCCTGCACACTTCAAACCAACCTCGGTAAGCGGGTTGCTGGGAGCGGCCGCCGCCCACCCTCGGCTGCACCTACGCCACGCGATAGCGAAGAACTGGGCACACTAGATTCACTGGGGACCTATGGGTGACGTGCGCATCAACTAGAGAACGTCGAGACCCACAGCAGAGGATACCAGGCATCACCAGAGGGGCGCATACGTGCGAAGGCCAGACACCTAGATTTACCCCCACAGCCGAGTACCGGATGCCATCGGCGCAACAACTGGTGATGGGTCGCCTACGCACCACCAACCAACACCTCAATGTACGCAGTTGCAGTACAGATCAATCAACGACGCAAGGAGGAACGACAACTGAAACGCCACACGCTACGTTAGCCACCAAGCTAGACTCAGTGCTGGCCGCAGTAGAAAAGATAGGATCCTCATTCGACCAGACCCGCACCTCACTTGAGTCCAAAACTGATAAAGTCACATCAAACTTTAACTTGCTGCGCACCGACCACCAGAAACTCGGCGACAGAGTGTGTTCGCAGAAACAGTTGATTGCGGAACTGAAGCCAATCACTCAAAGCCATGCGGCCGCCCTACAGGACCTTATAGACCGTGTGCATGACCTGGAAGACAAGGTGGAGGATCCGGAAGTCATGGGCAGAGTGGCAATGGTGAAAATGGTGGCCTTACCAAGGCTCCTGTACTACTTTGCCAACCTGCCTAACTATGTACCAGCCTCCTTCTTTGCCCAGCTAGAGCAGACAACTCAGGATTTTATCTGGGATCCCAATCGACACAGGGTAGTGATCAAGAAACTATATTTACCCACAGATCAGGGGGTCTAGCAGCCCCTTGCTTTGAGCACTACTACTTAGCGGCTCAACTTAACCTACGCCGATTCTTTCGAGTGGCGACCTACTCCACATGCGAATGGCCGCGGGCGGGCTGCCTTGTACTTGACCTTGAAAAGGCTTTCGATTCCCTCGAATGGGACTACATGTTTACGACCCTTGAACGGTACCAGTTAGGCCCACCTTTATGCTGCTGACTCAACTGCTCTATACGAACCCGACGATGAGAGTGAGGGTGGGTCCCTATGTTTCTGAGGCCATCCCAGTGTGACGAGGCACGAGGCAGGGCTGTCCGTTGTCCCCTCCCCTCTTCGCACCTGCGATGGAGCCACTTGCAGAGTCTTTGAGAACCCAGCTACAAGATGGCATTCCATTAGGCGGCGACGTGCACACAGTCTCGCTGTATGCCGACGACCTGTTGATATATTGCAGGGACGTCAGTCAGATCCCGGAGGACCTGGCCCGTGTTCTGGGAGAGTTTGCAACTATATCAGGTCTAAAAGTTAATGCTGCCAAATCCAAGCTGTATGCCTTTGGAGCAGGAGTCTCAGATCCAGGATTTGTGCTCAATGGGAAGCGAGTGCAATGGAGCCCAGACATGTTTTGTTATTTAGGCATACCAGTCTATCGGCAACCACAGGACCTCTTTGACGGCAACAGGCTTTAACAGCCATTCGCTCTCAGATGTGATTCTGGAGCACACTCCCCCCGGTAGTCATGGGCAGAGTGGCACTGGTGAAAATGGTGGCCTTACCAAGGCTCCTGTACTACTTTGCCAACCTGCCTAACTATGTACCAGCCTCCTTCTTTGCCCAGCTAGAGCAGACAACTAGGGATTTTATCTGCGGTCCCAACCGACACAGGGTAGTGATCAAGAAACGATATTTACCCACAGATCAGGGGGGTCTAGCAGCCCCTTGCTTTGAGCACTACTACCTCGCGGCTCAACTCCAATGGATCGCCAGATGGTTTGCAGACCGGCAGCGCAGTGACACGGCATCCACCCGTCCACCATGCACTCTGCTGCAGATCCTAATGCTCTTCCATCCTGGAACACGCACACCTTCTCCGGAACCTTTATATTTGAATGTGGCATACAGATGCTATCGGCGGAGCCTCTACCTAATGTAACATCCAACACCTTATGCCCCCACTCTCCCTTTGGAAGGCACCCCAAGGGGTCCGACGGTATGCACAGCCGCTGATTTACACCATTGGCACAAAGCTGGGATACTGACCCTAGGTGATCTCTATCATGAGGACTCACTGATCCCTTATGCGACACTACCAGCAAACGAGGAGCTTCCTGCAGGACAATTCCTCCTACATTTCTCGCTGGTGGCCATTCTTACAGAGAAATGGGGAGATCTGGGCACTGAGCCACAAATGCACCTCACCATCCAGTATCTGCATGTCATGGGATGGGGCAGACACCTGATATGTTGGTTTGCCGCTTCGCTGCGCCACCACACATCGATTAGCCTAGACCACCTCAGACGCAAGTGGGAACATGACTTGGGACACCAATTCTCAGATAAAACCTGGATGTAGATACTGGCCAGCCCGACTCGTATCCCACGAAATATGAGACTTAGGCAAATACAATACTTTATTACACAACGTGCATACTTAACACCAGCTAATATTAACAGATATTTCCATTGAGCCGACTCTGCCTGCCCTGATGTGCGGCGTTCGATGCAGGCATAGTGCACGTGCTCTGGGGCTGCCAACCTTAGCACCTACTGGAGAGGAGTGGCGGATGCACTCCATGACTATACAGAGAGAGAGTTACCCTTTGAGTGGCAAACATATCTACTACACGTCTTCCGTAGGACACGTAGCACTAAGGTCACCTCCCAGTTCCTAGATCTGGGCATAGTCACTGCCAAACGGCTGGAAGGCTTCAGATCCCCCACAGGTACAGGCTTGGAAGTGTTCCACCATTGCGTGTGCCAGAGCAGAGGGCATAGCGATCAAAAGGGAAGAATTGGTGGGCCTCAGGAAAGTACCTATCGCTGAAAATTGGGATGCAATTCTGGCAACACTGCAACAATCCACAGACCTGCCAACCCAGTCCCTACAGACACCTAGTTTAAACAACCAACACCGCGCACACCACCTGCACCCATAGGCCGCACTTTTGCAACCGATCTTGTGCCAACAGCTAAGTGATATTATCCCAATACGCCTGCGCATCATAACCTTATGACAGTGGTATTGCTAAGGGGCGCCTTCGGAGGCATAACTACAGCTATATATGTACTCGAACCTGCATTACCATTCCAACCCTACTCCAAGTTCACTACCCTATATATACAGGTATTGCCACATGAACAGCTTCGCCAATGTATCTGCATCAAATTGACTCTTAAACATAACATGCTCTGCAGAGTAAGCAAATACTTCAGATGCATTGGTCATGGAAAGCACTGTATTAAAAGCAACCATGTGTTAAAACATTATGTCGAAAACAACTACTGAAATATCATTGTTGTATTCACATATACTGATGTCCAGTGACGCACAATGTCTACTGTTGATACAAACTGCAGAGAGGATGTAACAACTGCTCATGTAAATGTTTACTAAAAACCAATATAAAACAGATTTTTTTTTTAAAAATAGGAAGGATGTCTATCAGTCATTTTTAGGTCGTGCCTAGATAGCGCTAGCTCTGTCAGGATGATCTGTTGTATGTACTTTGGGGGCTTGAACTCCTCCCATCTCTTTCATTTGTCACATCAGTTATCTTTTCAAGATCCTTTTTTGCCAGTGGCTGATTTGTCTCCCTGCTCCCTCTTTTTTGCAAGTCATTCACTCCCGTGGAGTATCACCCCAGGAACTGTCGGATTCTGTTTATCTCTATTTTACTTTAGGTTCAGTAACATTTTCTTTATACAGAACAGCTCTTTACATAGGTGAACACTCACTGCCACGCCCTCTTCTCTGGCTGCAGCTGCCTCCTTCCTACTGCTCGTCTGGCTCATTTATCCCCTGCAGCCCGCTCGCTCTGCTGATCTCCCTCCCCTTGTTTCTTCTTGGTGTTGTTGTTTTTTAGGTCACCAGTTACATTACACAAGGGCACATTCATTTTTGGTAGGCATGGGGAGATTAAGTGATTTGATCAGGATCACAGGATGTTGAGGTGATGTTGAGACTCCAACCCGGTTACCCAGCTCCAAAGTCGGCAGCTCCGACTGTTAATCCACACCTTCCCTGTTAAATGTAATAGGTGCTGTAGGATCTAAAAAGTGGAACTCTGTGCATTGTTTTATTGCTTGTCAAATCTACGTAAATAAGCTTTTTAGTGTTCCTACCATGTTTTAAAACTGTTTATCTGATCGAGACTTCTAGCTGCAGATTTCTTACTTTTGAATTTCCCAGGCATAAGACTGGATGTAGGACCTTTTTGCATGAGCAAAACCCAGCGTGCCATCGGGTGCCTCCGTCCGTCTCAACGTGATGTCTCCGGCATCGTTGGTGTCAGTTTTGACATTGCAGTCATCTTCATAGGCGCCGCCAAGGTGCGCAATGTCAGTTCCTATCTGATAGAGACTTCTAGCTGCAGATTTTCCCAGGCGTCAATCTGGATCCGGAAACTTTTGCTGAGCAATACCCCTTGTGCGTGACATAGGGTGGCTCCATTCGGCTCCGCGTGAAGTCGCTGGCGTCGGTAGTGTTGGTTATGACGTCACGAGCCTACATAGGCATCACATAGGTGCGCGGTCGTCAGTTCTTTTCTTTCCGTGCCAGTTAAGCGCCGATCCGGGAAGAGCTCCCCCTCTGCTGCTTTTTGGCAGGTTTTTTCTTTTGAGTACGACTTTTAAAGTTTTGGCCGAGGATATCAGTAGAGGTATCGTCAGTATGTCCCTAACAAGCAACAAGCTTCCCAGCACTTTTGGGGTAGAGGCCAGGGATCAAGCTGGCAGCGTCCAAGCTAGCAGGGACAATATTCTACCCAGACCCCAGCAACCCCTGCTGTGCCCCAAAGCTAATTTACTTTGCCCTCAACAGCTCACTATCACCTGGTGGTAGGGCGTATTGCATATTACTTCCCTGGGTGGAGGAGCTTAACATCTAATTAATGGGTGCCCCAGACTGTGGAACACAGCTACCGCCTACCATTCCCATCATACCCCCCAGGTATGCCACCCAACACATCCTGGAGGACCACTATCCATTCTCTGGGGAGAAGTTCAATCTCTCTTGGCCAAAATCGGGCCTGGCTATTAACCCAGTTATTTACCAGTGCTTAAAAAACACGGAGGCCCTGAACCAAGGAGACTGGATAGTGTCATTGGATTTGCAGCATGCCTATTTCCACATCCCTGTCCTGCAGTCCCAAAGATGCTACCTGAAGTTTCAGTAATGCAAGTGTATTTCCATTTCTCTGTTCTTGCCTTTGGCCATACCGGTGCACCTCTGTGGAGGTTCGTAATACCAGCTTTTCCATGCCTCAAAGACTGGCTCCTGAAGTCAGGTTCACCTCAATAGTGGTAAGCCTCTTCCAGACGCCTGCCGACCTGTTGACGTTGTTTTGCTTTTCCATCGATGTTGCTCCCCTTCATAGGAACCATTCTGGATATTGCGCTCTTCCAAGCCTTATCTGATAAAGACATCTAGCCGCAGGCTCCTTACCTTTGAATTCTGGATCCAGAAAATTGTTTACAGCAGTAACTCTGAGCGTCTGCAGAGGGTGTCGAGTGAGTCCGTACACCATATCTGATGGCAGAGTCCATATAAGCTCTCCCCTAACATCAGTTTCTTCTCCGTGCTACCAACACGGATCCAGAGAGCAGCTCCTCAGGCAGTTTTTTAGCCTATCTCAACGTTTTGTCAACGGAACAGTGTGCCTTCTTCTAATGTTCTTGGGGTTCACCCCTGTGTGTCCTGTGGACATCATATGTCGGTCACAGGCCCTCAATCAATCAGGATTTATAAAGCACAGCTAATCCCCAGATTGGGTACCCAGGTGTCTACAAGTCCCGGAGGTTTATTCTAACAGCAAGGTCTTGAAGGCCATTCGGCCGGAGGTGTGGTGATGGTCCGGAGGTGCGGGCGAGTCTGTCCAGGCCTTTGCTGCAATGTGGGAGAAGAAGCGTCCACTTCTGTTTTGGTAAATGCTGGGAGTATGGACAAGTGAATGGCAGACGGTTAGTGTAAGTTAAGGTGGTGGTTAATGTATGCGGGTCCAAGATTGTGTAGAGCCTTGTGTTTGTGGGTCAACAGCTTGAATTTGCATTTCTTCTGTACAGTGAGCTAGTTGAGTTGCCTAAGGTGTGGGGTATGATGAGGATGAGTCTGGCTGCGGCTTTCTGTATGGTCTGTATGGTCTGAAGTCTCTGTAGGAGGTGTGTGGTGGTTCCTACATAAGGGCATTGCCGAAGTCCAGTTGGTTGGTGATGAGGGCCTGTGTCACAATGCTTCTCGTGTGCATGGATAGCCACTTGAAGATCTTACGTAGCATGCACAGATTGAGGAAGCAGGAGGAGGAAAGGGCTTTGATCTGTGATTTCATGGTGAATGTAGGAAAGTAGGATCTGCTTCATATGGATACCCCCACTTTTTAGGTCGAGCTGGTGTAAGCAGCGCAAAGCGCTGCTGTCCAGCGAAAAGACCTATTGTTATGCACTTGCTGGGATTGTTGGACAGGGGATGGGCACGCGCAGGGCCGTCGTCGATTTCATCGTGTGTGCACACACGTACAGCCCTGCGCCGTGCACATCTCCTATCCCACATTCCCAGCAAGTGAATAACACATACACACACACAGCCACACTCACGCATGCAACAGCCACACTCACGCATGCACACACACACACGCGCAGGCACACACACACACGCGCAGGCACACACATGCAGGCACACACACGCGCACGGAGGGAGGGTGGAGTCTGCGTCTATGGGAGTCCGCTCCTGCACAGGCCCCCGCAGGGCCTCCCTCTCACCTGCTTCCGATAGCCGCTCCTCAAATCTGCTGTTGGGGACAATCATTTCTGGAGCGCCGGGTCCTCGGCTCCTGATGGATGGGTGGGCGGGCGGGGGCGATGCGGCCAGGGGCTCCCGAGCAGGGATGGCCTGACGACTTCTAGCCTGCTAACTTTCTGCTGCGGGAGCGGCGGCTGCGGTGCACGGGTGGGGCAGGACGGCGACTGCGCAGGATTCGTAGCCCCTGCCCTTCGGCCGCCTCCGGGGCTCCGCCCTGCTAGCGCGCCATTGGCTGATCACCCCTCAGCGCTGGCTCGTCCCCAGAGCTCCCTGCTGTACCGTTTGCTCCTCTTGTATTTTGTTTGCTCACGACTGTCACTTTTGCCTCATGTAATGTAACGTTTGCTTTTGTAATTTGTTCACTTGTAATGTTCTCATGTATCAGTTCTGTTCCTATTGTGAAGCGCTCTGACACCTTCGGGTAAAGTCCGCGCTATAGAAAAACGCATAAATAATAATAATAAATAACACAGAGCGGCAGCGCCACGGGCAGAGAGTGGGTACCATGAAGCTTTCAGGCACCCCGTGGCCGCTCTCCTAAGGATGGAGGAGAACCAGCAGCTGGTGCTGCGCGTCGATGGGACGGTGCAGCCCTGTGGTTGGAAGGGGAGCAGCCTGCGGTGCGAGCTGAGCGGCTCCGAGCCCTCGGACATGGGCGTTTGTGGGGTTGTATGTCTAGGAGTGCTGCGGAGCATCTGCATGGGCCATTGGACTAGGGGTGTGGAGGTCTGGGCAGACCTGGGGCATTCTATCCGAGGATGCCACTGTCGGGGCGAAGGGGGCAGGGCACTGCTTGGGCCGTTAAAGGTGGGTATACGCCTGGGGGAAATCTAACCCAAACCAAGGGACACCTCTGAGCACACGCGGGGTGTTTAACGGGGCACCACATGGCATCACAGTGGGCAGCTAGCTAGTGCGCCTATTGCTGACCATTGCTACATCTGTGCTGGGCTCAGTGACGAGTTTAGCAGGTCGAGAACTCAATGTAGTAGTGCTTCAGTGCTGTGCACATGTGGCCTTCACTGCATGTGACCGGCTTCCCCCACAAAGTTTCATCCTCGCAGCGCATGCTGCCCTTGTGCCGGAGGCGCCGCTCCACAAGAGGCGCAGGGGAACTCTGTGGTGACGCTGGTTAGTGCACTGGGGCTGACATGATTCAAAGCCTCCTCGTTAAGCCTTCTTGGTGTTCTTGTGTATCCAGTTAGTGTTACACATTCTGCAGCCTCGGAAATGTCGGCGGCTAAGCAGCTCTGGGTACCGGTGCACAGAGCACGTTTACTACCCGACTATGGACAGGGCACATGCGTGTGATCTGTACAGAGGACCGTTAAAAGCAAGTAGCAGAGTGTGGACAGTGCATGCACACTGGGCAGGTGCAGAACATAGACAGGGTATGTGGCAAGGCAACGTATAGTTGATATGAAATACTGATTTACATGACTGGTTGTGGACATGGATCACACATGTATACAGGTCAGCTGGACAGAGACACACTACGCAAAGGGGTGAGGTGGAACATGGACAGCATGTGTACACTTAACCTGCCCGATGCATTGCGCGAATTCGGACATCACATGCATACATGTATCAGACCCAGAAAATGGATTAGCACCAGTGTAGGCGACAGTGACAGAGCATGTATCTTCATGTAGACCGGAGAGGCCATGGAGAAAACATGGATAGCATCATAGCACATGTATGCAAGACAGGGGCAACAAACATTCATCTGAAATGTAATACGGGCAAAACTGAAATAATGCTAATGGGCCCCCCAAA
The DNA here is from genome assembly GCF_964261635.1 of Lissotriton helveticus. Lineage (NCBI taxonomy): Eukaryota > Metazoa > Chordata > Amphibia > Caudata > Salamandridae > Lissotriton > Lissotriton helveticus. The sequence goes on from NC_136061.1 coordinate 1,316,112,756, forward strand.
ATGACTTTGTACCCAAACTATGGTGACCAATAAATGCAGAGTTACCACCGATACGGCACGCAACTTAGGTATCAAATCCGACACCACCCTGTTGTTTAAACAGCAGGCTCAATCAGTATCAGGGACCTGCTTTAATGTTATCAAGGGACTAAGGAAGTTCTTTGACCTACTGCCTTTGGCAGTTAGGAAAATGGTAGCAGTCGCACTTGTAACGTCTCGACTTGATTACTGCAACAGTTTGTATGCAGAAACCACCAAGGTTGTCACCCACAAGCTGCAGATGGTGCAACATGCGGCTGCTAGGCTGGTGCTGAAATGGCCCAAGAAATCCTCGGCATCAGCCGCGTTAATTGCCCTGCACTGGTTACCAGTGACCAAACGAGTCCTCTTCAAGGTTCTGTTAATTACCTTTAGAGCATTCCATTCGCAAGGACCAAAGTATCTACTAAGGAGGTTCCTTCGATACCATCCCTCGCGGACCTTGAGGTCCTCAAATGCCAACTTGTTGACTGTCCCAGCTTTCAGACTCAGTACGAGTGGTGGAAAATCTCTGCCCGTTCTAGGGTCTAAGGCCTGGAACAAACTTCCCCCCTGCCTTCGTCCCACTGAACGGGAATCTGAGTTCCGCAAAGCGCTAAAGATCTGGATTTTTAATCTTTCTGACACCTGTGCAAGAGCCTTAGTATAACCATTCCAACTGGACCAGTGAAAGAAGCCTGACCTAATATCTAGATCTCTTGGTCAGTGTAGGCGCCAAGATGCTCCATGGAGCGAATGTCGCGCGGTACAAATGCAAATTTACATTACATTACATGCACCCGATAAAAGGCAGAGCGTGGGCAATGCATGTACATAGAATGCACGGACAGTGTCTGTACACAGAACGGGCTCTGGAAGGAACAGAACATGGCAGCACATGAACACCTGATCAGAGGTGGACAGCATGTGTACACTAGGCAGGGATAGAAAAGACAGCACATGTACAAAGGACGGGGAACCGAAAGAGACAAAACAGGGTACAGCACAGGGGCTAGTTTAGAGGAACTAGATCGGACGAGACCAAGGGATGCATGGAAACGACGGACAGAGCAGGTGAGAACACTCACACAGGCAGAGGCGAGTGATTGACTTGCATGCACAGAAGGCAGGTTATTGACCGCACTTAGCACACCGAAGGGTAATGAGCAAGGCAGGTGCAACGGACATGATGAGTGCACGTTCCAATGGCATGTACACCCGACGGGTAATGGTAAGGGCACCAGTGGCTGGAGAGGCATAAGACGAAGGCCCAGAATACGGGGCACGACATTTGCAGGTCACGTGGACTGGCTCTGTTCTTGCTTGGTAGGCTAGTTATTGCCGGACAGTTCACACTTACATTGTAGTGCAGTGCAGGGGGTTTGCACGGAGAAGCGCTATATGTGCAGGGCTGCAGAACCGGCGAGCTGCAAGAGTTGCCGGGTTTGTGACTGGGCTCGGCCCACGAGGTGTCCCCCAGCCTTGAACGACGTGGTGACAGAATGCGCCGCTCCGACCTCGCACCGGTTAATGGGGGCAAGCCGTTCAGCCTGAAGTACGTTATTTGAGAACACGAATGGCAGACTGGCAGACGGCACCCCCTCCCAGTAGTGATTGCACGCGCTTCTTGCAGAGCACAAGCGCTGCATTTTCTCTGCCTCCTAGACAGCACGCATTGCTCAGTGTCACAGTTAGCCGGAATGCTGATGTTCACAATTTGATTTCCAAACTACCAGGCCCTCTTTCGGCCTTGTTTGGGCTAAACCTTGCATTCGCGTGCCCTATTAAGCACGTTTATCTTGTTAAGTTGAAGGTTATTAATGAAAACATTGAGAGTTGTATGGTGTGAAAACTGTCCGTTTTCGACTTGAATGTAGTGGGACCAGCAGCCAGTGGCCCCAGCTGCGCCACAAAGGCCTGAAAGGCAGCCCTGTATTTGGGATGAACGCGGCCATGTCATAATTGTGATTAAGGAGCGCTTTGTCCTGCTCTCCAAGGCAGGGAGCTGGGGGCTGCTTCGGATGGCAGGTGGCATGGCATGTTCCTTTCTGACTCCCTCGCTGCACTGGACACCTCTCTTAGCAATGCTGCATACATATTCCAGTGCAGGTTCAAAATATTACATTTTGGTGTGCTTTATACGCACCGCCTCCTAATAGGGGATTAAGGGCACTGTTATAAGGAGTTTAAAAAAAACGAATTGTTTGTGAATGTTTTTTGACAGATTTGCCCCTTGCCAAGTTGTTCTGTGTTCGGGAGGTCGGATTAACTCACTATATATATTTTCTGAAAACAGAATTTGTGTATGTTAGATGACCACTAGAGAAATGTTCTTTGTCAATCAAGTTCTCATGAATGCCTCTGAAGGCCTGGTTTGAATATGGTAAATGTTGGTTGGATAATTTACAAAACTTAACACTATGACCTCATACAGTAGCAGATCTGCTATTTCTCACATCTGCCTTGGAGGCTTGGGTGTTTTTCAGAAGTAAATGATTTTGTATATGTGTTTCTTTTTGGGCCTGTTCTAGTTTCGCCTTGGGTGCCTCTGCTATTCGATGTTCACTTTTTAGGGTTTGTTCTAATGTGTACACAGCCTGGAGACGAAGGCCTCACGCCTCATTGTCTGTACCCTAAGAGACCATTGGTTGCACCATGGCATCTGATAGGACTCAGTTGACTCGCACCCATGACACTGATTGGTCCCTCGCTTTACTCACTGTGAGTAGAGATCCATTTGCACCTCTATGAGGCAGCCGGTCAGAAGGAGGCTGCCACATATTTTATGATGTCTCAAACACAGAGTGTTGCCAAGCGAAAGCAAACATTTGCTCCAACGTCAGCCTACAAAGTTAGAGATGAACTTATATTACCAGCTATTCCATGTCAGGGAAAATAAACGTTGGCCAATATCACGTTACTTATTGCAAGTGTGCCAATAAACGCATATTCAGACATTTATTAGCACAGGGCAGCAAATGGGACATAAGAAAAACACAGTTTTCTGCTTGCCAGAATTCCATGTTACACTGCCTTTATATAAGGAAGCAACTCCACCGCATCTCTTCAGCGTCATTTAAACAGACTGTACTGTAATCCCAGGCAATCCTGGTTTTGGATAAATGTTTTGCTTTAAACAAATGCACTTTCAAAATGGCATTAACAAATCCAATAGGTCTTGCCTTCTTGTTACAGGGTGGCGATATAGCAGCACTGCTGCAAAACTGTCCCCCAGTAACAACATTTGCAATGCAATAGGTCTCGCATTTACACAAGTTTAAGCTATTGGCATTTTAAACGACAATTCGTTTTATTTATGTTTTAAAAACCAAAACATAAATTAAAGGCATTGTCATTTGCAATGCCAATAGCTCAAACGCACCTAAATGCAAGACCTATTGTATTGCAAATGCTTGTTACTTGATGTAATGCTTTATTTGACTAGTCTGATTAGGATCCTGCTATTTAGGACCCCAGTCTATCTGCTTTCTTCCATATTTGGTAAGTTCAGTTCTTGGATACTTCCCAGATTGGATACTGGGGTACCCTGGTCAGTCCCTAGTATATGGTACACATGTACCTAGGGCATCGGTACCCCAGAGGTCTTCCATGGGCTGGAGTATGTATTATGCCACCCATGTGAGACCATTCAGATTGGAACTACAGCCTGCCATTGCAGGTTGTGTAAGTCTGTGCTTGCACCCCTTGCTAAAGATATATGTTTTCTATATCTTGGGTCACTGCACTTAAAACCTACAAGTCACCCCTATAGCAGGACTTTATAATCCTGAGGGCAGGGTGCTTGGTTCTAAGCGATAGGATGCCCCTGCAGGAGCAGGACTCCCCTGCAGCCTGCGGAGTCCATTTTCCTGGATTGTCAGTAAAGCAACCATATATTATATAGAGGGGCTCCGCGTAATCGCGCAATGACCATCTCGAAAATGGCGGCAACGAATCCTATCGTGCGTGGTATCAAACATGTTGGAATGATACCCCCACACAATAAACTGTGTGGGAGGTATGATTCTAAGCACTGGAAGAGCTCTGTTAGGCTATGTGTTCCCGGTACCAGCCTTCTTGACCCGGACAGCACAAAATGGTTGCTGCCGACCAGACACACATTTCTGCCCTCCTGCTGCTGAGCCAATCTCGAGCAGAGGAAGGTGGAACAATAGGCATCCGGTCACAGGGAGATGTGACCACCTCCCAGAGAGGATTTAGTGTATTAGGGCTGGGTGGGTGTGCTTGTCAGTGCCAGTAAATCTGCACGAGGGGCACATTTCGTGTCCCTGTGAATAGTCCAGTTCAAACCAGTCCTCGGAGCTGTTGGCTCCCACTCTGGCATGAAACTGGACAAAGGACATGGGAGTAAACTCCCCCTGGGAGGGTCCCCTGAATCGTCCTAACCCTTTCCCTAGGTTACTTAAGGGCTTACCTGGGTGTAGGTCCCTAGATTCGCCGTGGGATAAGATGCAGATTAAAAAACCATTGCACTTGTACCGTCTAAGCACTCTGGACTTCATTTGGGCCCGACTTCATCTCCCTTCCAGTCTGCTGCATCGTCTGTGCCTGTGCATCATACAGGAACCTTCCAAGACCTGTGAAGCATCAAGGGCAACCAAAGTAATCTCCCTTGGAGTGAAGGACTCACTCACCCGCATTCGCAGGCACCGCAACTAAGTCGATCGGTCTGCAGATCCTGGGCTACTCTGGGCTCTGCATCACAGGTGGTGGTTTTCCACAGCTCCCAAGGCCTGCTCTATCCTCTCACCAAGTTTGAGGCCAGTAGTCCTCTTGGGGGTTGCAATAACCGAACCCATGATTACTGCGTCCACTTTGCAGTTGCAAAGACTTGTCGTCTTTGCAAGAAGATGTTGGGGCTCCAAGTAGCCCCAACCTCGAGCACTTCCAGTGACCAGAACCTTCGTGCACACTTCATCGTGTGCATCGTGGGCTGCATCTTTGTGGTGAAGGGACAGGAGATGCGAAGTGGACGATGGAGTGATCGTTCCATGTGAGTTCTGCGACACAGCTGTATTTGACGCGGTTGCTGAATGTAAAATTTAGGTCCAGCATGTGTCCTGCGTTGTGTGTGTGTAGAGTCGTGAAGGATCTGGGTCAGTCCGGGGCTGCTCATACTGTCGAGGATGTGTGCGGTGTATCTGAAAGAGACACGTTAGTATTAGATTCCTTACCTTAGAATATCCCCAGGCGTCAGACTGGAGCCGGAAATGTTTGCGTAGCAGTACCCTTGCGCGTCGGTAGGCGTCGTCTGCGGCTCCGCGTCCGTCGTCGGCGTCGTGGGTGCCGTGATGACGTCGTCGGAGTACTTAGACGCCGCCTCCGCGTGCTGACGTCAGTTCTTCTTTTTTCCGCGCCAGCTAGCGCAGATCTGGAAAAAGCAGTAACCCTAGTCAATTTTTGACTAACTTTTTGATCCTTTTTGATTGCTATTTCGAAGTCTCTCGACTCCGAAACGGTGCCGCTAGGGATGCCCGGCTTCAAGCATTGTGACGATTGCGACCGGCTGATGTCGGTCACAGATCCTCACCGTGTGTGTTTGTCGTGTTTGGGCGTCGACCACGACGACAAGGCCTGCTCCGACTGCCGGGCCCTCTCTTCGAAAGCCAGGCGGGAGCGGTCCCGTAGGCGCCTCGAACTCCGGCAGTCGGTCCCGCGCCGTGAGAGGTCCCGATCCCATGGGAGGTCGAGGGACAGGTCGCGGGCTCGGAGCCACCACAGCTCCGAGAGTAGGCCGCACTCCTCCGGGTCGAAGTCGTCGTCAGGTAAGAGGCACAAGAAGTCCAAGCGGCATCATCGCTCCTCGGACTCCCCCCGACGCTCGCACGATGCGGCCGGGGGTTCGAGTGACACCACCCACGCGGCTCCGTCGGAGTCGCGGACGCCGCGTCCAGCTCCACACCCTCCGGTCCCTGGGCTGAACGCGTCGCCGGAGGAGATCGAGCGCTTCCTCATGGCCATGAGGAACCTCTCTCCTCCGACGGGCTCCGCGGCGCCTCCGGGCCCAGCGGACCCGTCTGGGAGCCCTAGCGGGTCGGTGGCTCCGGCCCCGACGCCGTCGGGTGCTTCGGCCCCGGCGCCGCAGGTCCCCGTTATCCCGGCGCCGAGGGGCCCAGTTGTTCCGACGCTGCCGGCGCCTTCGGGCCCGGCGCCGCAGGACGCCGCTGGTCCTCCTTCGGGATCTGGTTCGTCACCGGTGGATCTGACGACCTCCCCGGCGTCGGACCCTCAGGTGTCGCCTCCGGCGCCGTCCTCGGGCGACGCCGGCCCCGGTCCTACCTCCGTTCCTGTTCGGCCGTCGGGACGGCCCCGCTGGGCGCCGCTCCAGACGCCGTTAGGTGAATTTCACTTTTATGAACAGGCCCCATTGGTTGAGGACCCTGAATTTCAGGAGATGGGTGAGGAAGAGGACTGGGAGGGGTCTGAGGACCCTCTGACCAGGGAGTTTCAGTCTCATGAGGACTGGACAGGAGACCTTGGGGAGGCCAGTGGCCTGGACACCTCTCCAGACACTGGGTTTGTCTCCCCTCCTACCTTGGCTTCGGAGGAGGGGGCAACATATAGTGTGGTGCTGATGAGGGCTGCCAAGGCCTTGGGCCTTGAGCTCCCCGTCGCGGCCGTGAGGACTAACCTCCTCACTGAGGTCCTTAAACCGCAGTCAAGCTCCGCCGAGCCTCTGCTGCCCTTTAATGAGGCCTTGACCGACGTTCTTCTGGGCACTTGGTCCAAGCCCGCTACGGGTTGGCCCGTAGATAGGAACGTGGCCAGGCGCCACCGCCCAGCCCCGGGCGACCCATGTTTCCTGTCCTCCTACCCTACCCCCGAGAGCCTGGTCATCCAGGCCTCCAATTCCCAGACCGCATTCCCGTCGGCCCCGCCTGATCGGGAATCCAAGAGGTATGACCAGTATGGGAAGAAGATCTTCTCATCCCTTAGTCTAGGCCTGCGGTCTTCCAACACCGCCTGCCTCTTGGGACGTTACACCCACTCTGTTTGGGATAAGGTCGCGCAAGTGCTGCCAGAGTGTCCGTTGGAGGTACGGGCCAAACTCGGCCAAGCCCTTGTGGAGGGCCGGGATGCAGCCAAGTATTCCATCCGGTGTGGGCTGGATACCACTGACTCGCTGGGTAGAGCGATGGCAACGACGGTGGCGGTCAGACGCCACGCCTGGCTGAGGTCTGCCAACTTCTCGGCAGATGTCCAAAGCACGCTCATGGACATGCCGTTCGATGGCCGTCGCCTCTTTGGCGACAAGGCAGACCATGCGCTTGAGCGCTTTAAGGACTCCAGGGCTACGGCCAAGTCCTTGGGCCTCTCGGGCCAGCGCCAGCAATCGGCTGCCTTTCACTCCTTTCGTGGCCACGGAAGGGGTGCGCCCACACGCGCCACCAGCCACGCACCGCAGGGCAATACCCAATGCGGTGGCGGCCGTGGGAACCGCCGTCCGGGCGGTCGGGGGCAGCGGCGAGGTCAGTCCACACCTTCCCCCGCAGCATCCGCCTCGAAACCCTCCTAGTCCGTGCTTTCAGGCCCATGTGACGCCAGTGGGGGGCAGGGTTCGCCATCACCACCTCCACTGGCGCACTGTCACATCGGACAGGTGGGTGCTGCAAATCGTCCGAAGGGGCTACTCCCTCCCCTTCGAGGCGACTCCTCCAGCCATGCCACCGCAGAACCACCGTGTATCGGGGGATCATTTGCGACTTCTGCAGGAGGAAGTTACGGCCCTCTTGGCCAAGGGGGCCATCGAGCGCGTTCCTGGGCCAGAAGTAGGGTGTGGTTGCTACTCCCACTACTTTCTGGTACCCAAGAAGGGCAAAGGGGGCCTACGCCCTATCTTGGACCTGAGGAACGTCAACGGCTTCCTCCGGAAGGTGAAGTTCAAAATACTGACTCTGGCTCAGGTTCTGGCTGCCCTGGACCCAGGAGACTGGATGGTAGCGTTGGACTTGCAGGACGCTTACTTTCATATCCCCGTCCTGCCTGCCCACCGGCGCTACCTGCGGTTCACGGTGGGCCACGAGCACTTTCAATTTACCATGCTCCCCTTCGGCCTTACCAGCGCCCCACGGGTGTTCACAAAGGTGATGGCGGTGGTCGCAGCTCATCTGCGCAGGTTAGGGGTTTCAGTCTTCCCCTACCTCGACGACTGGCTGTTGAAGGCGGGCTCGCCCCAGACAGTCGTCAGCCACCTCCAGACGACGGCGGACCTCCTGCACCAGCTGGGGTTCTCCATCAATGTGCCGAAGTCCCACCTGTGCCCCTCTCAGAAGCTCCTCTTCATCGGAGCGGTTCTGGACTCGGCGCAGTTTCGGGTTTATCCGCCCGAAAAGCGGGTCCGGGATATTCAGGCTCTGATTCCCATGTTTCAGCCGTTATCCCAGGTTTCGGTCAGGTTGACGCTGCGGCTTCTGGGGCTGATGGCCTCCTGCATCCTGCTGGTGCATCACGCCAGGTGGCGGATGTGGGCTCTGCAGTGGGACCTGAAGTTTCAGTGGGCCCAGCATAAGGGCAACCTATCCGACCACGTCCTGATCTCGGAGGGCACTGCGAGACAGCTGCAGTGGTGGCTTACGGACCGCGATTGGGTCAGCGGCAGGTCCCTCTCCCTTCCCCAACCGGAGCACGTAGTTGTGACGGACGCGTCCCTCCAGGGCTGGGGAGGCCACATGGGAGAGGCGGAGATCAGAGGCCTCTGGTCTCCGGCGGAGACCCGGCTCCACATCAACCTGTTGGAGCTCAGGGCGATTCGTCTAGCGCTGAAGGCATTCCTCCCCTCTGTCCGGGGGAGTGTAGTGCAGGTGTTCACGGACAACACCGCCATGTGGTACTGCAACAAACAAGGCGGGGTGGGGTCGTGGATCCTTTGTCAAGAGGCCCTTCGCCTTTGGCAATGGCTGGAACGCCAGGGCGTGACCCTGGTGGCTCAACACCTGGCGGGTTCGCTGAACGCCAGGGCGGACGAGCTCAGCCGTCGGTGCATGATGGATCACGAATGGCGTCTGAACTCGGACGTGGCGCAAGGCCTCTTTCAGCGATGGGGAGAGCCTTGGTTAGATCTATTCGCCACCGAAGAGAACGCGCAATGTCATCAGTTCTGCGCTTTGGAATTTCCAAGGCGGCACTCGCTCGGAGACGCTTTTCGTCGCGTGTGGAGTTGCGGTCTGTTGTACGCCTTTCCGCCTATACCACTTCTGCCCAGAGTGCTGAAGAAGATCAAGCGCGACCGGGCCCAAGTCATCCTTGTGGCTCTGGACTGGGCGAGAAGGTACTGGTATCCAGAGCTACTCAGTATGTCAGTCGATCCCCGGTTCGTCTGCCTCTTCAGGAGGACCTGCTGTCGCAGCAGCAGGGGACGGTCCTCCACCCGAACCTGTCCAGTCTCCACCTCCATGCTTGGAGATTGAGCGGCGACAGTTGAGGCCATTTGACTTGCCTCCTGAAGTTTGTATCATCATTCTGGCAGCCAGGCGTCCCTCCACAAAGTCGGTATACGCCTGCAGGTGGAACAAATTTGTGGCATGGTGCACAGCAAAGGCTGTGGATCCCCCCAATGCCCCTCTTTCTGAGGTCCTTCTCTTCCTTCTTTCTCTTGCCCAGCAGGGCTCTGCTCTGGGCACTATCAAGGGCTACCTTTCTGCCCTTTCAGCCTTTCTCAGGCTGCCTGATCAACCTTCCTTGTTCAAGTCCCCCATTGTTAACAGATTTCTTAAGGGCATCACGCACACGTTTCCTCCTGTTCCGTTTGTGATGCCTCAGTGGGACTTGAACCTGGTTCTTACATTTCTGATGTGCGCTCCCTTTGAGCCACTTCACAACTGTCCTCTTCGCCTTCTTACTCTGAAGACTGCTTTCCTGGTTGCCATCACCTCTGCCAGGAGAGAGAGTGAGCTCCAGGCCCTTTCTTGTACTCCACCTTTCTTTTCTGTCCATCCGGACAAAGTGGTGCTGCGTACCAAACCTTCTTTCCTGCCCAAGGTTGTCACGGCCTTCCACATCGGGCAGTCTATCACCTTGCCAACCTTCTTCCCGCCACCGCATCCCTCTAAAGAGGAAGAGCGGCTCCACCGTCTGGACCCAAAACGTGCGCTCTCATTTTACTTGGATCGCACACGCCAGTTCCCAGTGGATGACCAACTCTTTGTTGGTTACGTGGGCGCGAAGAAGGGGAAAGCGGTGCACAAGAGGACCATCTCTCGGTGGATCCTCCTGTGTATCCAGGCATGCTACTCCTTGGCTAGGAGGGAGCCCCCGGTTGGACAGAGGGCTCATTCTACCCGAGCGACGGCGGCTACCACTGCTCTGGGCAGGGGTGTGCCCCTACATGACATCTGTCAGGCAGCTACGTGGGCATCGCTGCACACGTTTGCAAGGCACTACTGCCTGGACAGCCAAGTCCGGAGGGATGGCTTCTTTGGCCGTTCCGTCCTCCAGGACTTTCTGGTGTGATTATTGGTTCGCAGACCCACCACCGGGGTTGGTATTGCTGGGGTATCTATTCTAAGGTAAGGAATCTAATACTAACGTGTCTCTTTCAGATGCACAAGTTACTACTTGTGTAACGATATATCTGTAAGAGACATTAGTTAGTATTAGATTCCTTACCGACCCGCCCATCCTCCCCGTTCTGCGAACCAATATCTAGGGTTAGGGTTGTCCCCTTTCAGGGCCCTAGTTTCAATGGCACCAGTGTTGGTTTTTTAACATGGCTCTGCGTTTCTGGCGCGGAAAAGCTGTGTCTAAGAACTGACATCAGCACGCGGAGGCGGCGTCTAAGTACTCCGACGACGTCATCACGGCGCCCACGACGACGGACGCGGAGCCGCAGACGACGCCTACCGACGCGCAAGGGTACTGCTACGCAAAAATTTCCGGATCCAGTCTGACGCCTGGGGATATTCTAAGGTAAGGAATCTAATACTAACTAATGTCTCTTACAGATATATCGTTACACAAGTAGTAACTTGTGCTTTTGTCGTTGGGGTCGTCGATGTGTAAATTTAGCTGGGAAAGATGTAGTCTTGAGCCTAAGGCTAGGGTTTGAATAAAGTTTATGATGGTGTTGCAGAATTTGGAGCGTGGGCCTGGGGGTCGGTATGCAAGGGTGATGCTGATGGTTGTCTTGTTCGTGTGGAGCTTAAAGTTGAGATGTTCCATGGGGGTGGTGGTGGTACACCGTATGGTCTCTATGTGGATGATGGCTGTTCCTCCTCCCGGATTTTTGATGCAGTCCTGGTGAGTGATTTTATATCCATTGGTGATCGGTGTGGCAATGACTGGGGCAAATGTTGGGTTAAGCCAGGTCTCAGTGAGAAAGACCGTGTTGGGTGTGAATGTGGTGATGAGGTCTCATAATTCATTGGAATGCTGGCATGGTGAGCTTGTGATGAGAAGTGTGCATGCAAGTTGCTGTTTTTGTTAAGGTGGTGTCTGTGGTGTATTTGGTGGTGACAGGTTGCGCTATATAAGTATGCCACAATACAATACAATTTGGGGTGGGGCTGGTTGGTGGGCTGGTGTGCATTGCCAGTGGGTGCAGGTGAAAGGTCCTATAGTGGGGCATGGGTCAGCACGATGGCAGTGTTTGTTGTGGCGTTCCTCATAATATTTTTAAGTGGTGCCTTGCCCGAAAGCATTGTAGGAACTTCCCATAAAGCACTTGGCACTGCAGTTGTCACGCTGTTCGCGGTCTCATTTTTGCTCCAGGAAGCTCTTGAGAGCCTGCTCCAGAAGTCATTCCCGTGGAGGTCCTTCGGCCTCGACGTCCAAAGGTAAGTTGTGACATAAGTGGTCGGTCGTGACATTGCCCCAGCCTGGCTGATGAGGGCTGTTCGCCCTAAACCGGTTCCAGGATGCTTGTTTCTGGTCCAGGGAAGACATGGCTTGGCAGTTCGGGCTGGACTTTTCCCATGAGGCACAGGTTCAAGACTGATTTGCAAATAGCTGTGTCTTAACTGGGGTGGCAAAGTGAGCTAAAGAACGATGGTGGATTCAACCCAGATCTGTGACTGGGGGTGAGTGTCTGAAAAGTTTCAGCGCTCCGTCCATCATTTGCTTGTGTTTGCTTTGTTCGCCCTAACTTGGCAGAGTATGCCCAGATGTCGGTCCCTTGCTCACTTTGTCACTGGATTCAAGCTAGCCTTGCTGATGAGGGCTGTTAGCCTGAAACTGGTCCCAGGATGATTGTTTCCAGTCCAGGGAAGACATGGCTTGGCAGTTCGGAATTGACTTTTCCCATGAGGTACAGGGTCAAGACTGATTTGAATTTAGATGTGTCTGAACTGGGGTGGCAAAGTGAGCTAAAGAACAATGGTGGATTTAACCCAGATCTGCGACTGTGGGTGAATATTTGAAAAGTTTCAGCGCTCCGCCCATCATCTCCTTTGTGTTTGCATTGTTCGCCCTAAGTAGGCAGGGTATGCAGACGTAGGTCCCTTGCTCACTTTGCCACTGGATTGACCTAGCCTGGCTGATTAGGGCTGTTATCCCAAAACCGGTCCCAGGATGCTTGTTTCCGGTCCAGGGAAGACATGGCTTGGCAGTTCAGGCTGGACTGTTCCCATGAGGCACAGGTTCAAGACTGATTTGCATATAGCTGCGTCTGAACGGAGGGTGGCAAAGTGAGCTAAAGAACAATGGTGGATTCAACCCAGATCTGTGACTGGGGGTGAGTGTCTGAAAAGTTTCAGTGCTCCGCCCATCATCTCCCTGTGTTTGCTTTGTTCGCCCTAAGAAGGCAGGGTATGCCCAGACGTGGGTCCCTTGCTCACTTTGCCACTGGATTCAAGCTAGCCTGGCTGATGAGGGCCGCTAGCCCGAAACCAGTCCCAGGATGCTTGTTTCCGGTCCAGGGAAGACCTGGCTTGGCAGTTCCGGCTGGACGTTTCCCATGAGGCACAGGTTCAAGACTGATTTGCATATCGCTGTGTCTGAACTGGGGTGGCAAAGTGAGCTAAAGAACGATAATGGATTAAACCCTGATTTGTAACTGGGGGAGTGTCTGAAAAGTTTCAGCGCTCCCGCCATCATCTCCTTGTGTTTGCTTTATTCCCCAACTTTGCCACATACGTGCAGCTTCTCTGAGGCCCCACCTTGTCCTCTGATTGAGGAGTCGGGGCGAGAGTCTACCCCTCACCTCCCAGTATTCCCTGAAGCCGAGGCGACTTTAGACTAGAAGCAGGAGTCCTATTCCTCCCTTTATGCCATCTTTGGGTCTCTACCTCCCTCTGGTGTGCTTTTCAGCCCTGAGGAGGTCGGAGTTGCTTTAACTGAATCCATGCCGGCTGGGTCTCCCTTGGCTCCAGTTAGGCCCTCTGGATCCGTTGTGGATCCGTGTCTGCTCCAGTGCCGCCATTCGGGGTTCCCACCTGTGACACCAATGTCCGATCAATTGGCTCCGTTGTCAACGTCAGTGGTGCAAATCAAAGGTACGTCATCTCTCCTCTCCAATGCCGGACTGCCTCGAGGGCAGGGCCGGTGGTGCAGTTTGCCTTGGACACCTTTCCTCCTTTTTCGGTGGAGCCCCCTAGTGTTTTCCCCTAGCAGAACAGGTTTTTGGTGCAGAAGGAGAAGAAATGGGGTTTATTCACCACATGACTGACAATGTCCAGCCCCTTCTGGAGGTTAGTTGGCTAACTGAGCTGAGTGAGACTAGTAGCCTTGACTCCTTCCCATCCTTGGGCTTCTATTCTCTGCCCGGCCTTGCTACAGAGGTGAGCTCTGCATTTGCTGAGCTTCTGAGGAGGGCAGCTGTGATTCTGGAGCTGCAGCTCTCTTCTGTGGAGGTGGTCATCGACCCACTAATTTGTGTGCTTCATCAGGGCCAAACGGGAGTTGAGTCTGTGCTGCCCTACAGTGAAGCACTATATGATATTTGGTTGGGCCCTTGGGCTAAGCCCGCTGCGGTGGTACTAGTGGACCAGTCCACAGCACATAGGCATGGTCCTGTCCCCAGGGACCCGGCCTGCCTACTCCGGCAGCCTACTCCCCATATCTTTGTGGTACAAGCTGGTACAGCCTCCCCTGACATCAACATCGTTCCTAACATCCCTCCGGAATGGGAACTGAAGAGTCTTAATACTATTGGTCGGCATATTTTTTCTGCCACCAGTTCAGCCTTGTGGTCACTAAATAATGCTTGTGTTCTGAGCTGGTTTAATCGTGTGTTGTGGAATTCTGTCTTGGGCTTGCTTCCCTTCTTCCGGATGAAACCCAGAACGATCTTACACAAATACTCCACGATGGCCAACAAACAACTACATTGCTGATTCGATGTGGTAAGGATTGCACAGATTCGGCCGGGCGAGTCGTGGCTCTTTTAGTGGCACTCCACCGTTGTGCCTGGCTACGCAACTCTGTTTTTTCAAAGGCTGTTCAATCTACCTTGGTGGACATGTCTTTCGATGTTCATGCCACTTCAGCCTTAGTGTTTTCAGGACAGTCGGTGGGGGGTGAGGTCGAACACAGTGTCTGAACTCTGTCCTTCTATACCGCCTATCTCCCTTATTCCTCCGGTACTAAGCTTTTACGGGGGATGGTCTTTTTGATTTCTTTCACACAAGAGCCTTTCAAGGGCAGTTACCATTGGCCTATTTCTTTTCAATCTCTGCCTACTGGTGGCACCGATTGAGGTGCTCTTGCCTCTGAAAGTATTTTTCAATACTTAAACTTTTGACAACAGGTTATGGTCCCTGTTATCTCGGACGCATTTCACTTTGTGGCCTTACGGTCTTCAACACCTGCTGATGCAAGGTGTTCTTCGTTTTTACTGAAGATGTTTTTTTTTCTTCCCAATTTCTAATTCTAGACAGGGTATTTTATCTTGCATGGTGCAAATGCACTGTTGCCTTGTTCCCGGTCCTAATGGGAACATCGTCTGTATGCCTTATTGGCATTCCTACATTTGTTTCTGATGGATACTTCTGCCTGTGGATTCCTCACCTTTTGAATACCCCCTGCGCCAGCATTCCCCAGGAAAATTATTTCCCAGCTCTCCAACGTCGAAGAGGACATCACAATGGACAGGCTCCGCTTGCTGCACCGTATGACGTCATCGGAGCCACAAAAGGACTTCGTCGTCGTGCTAACGTCAGTTCCCTTTTTTCACCGCCGTCGATGCTTAAGGGTTTTTCTAGGGGCTCTCCATTTTCCACGAAGAAAATTTTGTATCTCTTGTTTGTTCATCATGGCTACTTCTACGAAGACAGAATTTAAACCCTGCAGAGAGTGTGGCGCGCATATGTTAATCACGTACCCGCATGATGACTGACTCTGGTGTTTATCTTCGGACCATGACGTCGAAGAATGCCGAAGCTGCAGGAAGATGAATCCCAAGGCGATAAAAGAACGTGAAGCCAAGCTGTTTATGGCTAAAACCAAGAAGGAGAAGAGGGCGAAGTCTTCATCTTCTCACACTTCGAAGTCGAAGAAGCATAAGAAATCAAAGAGAAGACATGGCTCTCGACATCGTTCTTCGAAGGCCAGGGCTTCAAGCTCGTCGACTCCGGCTGAGCGACCTCGAAGGAAGGACTTTATCTCTCCATCTCCTTCTCCTCAGGTGACGCCGACTTCGAAAGGTTCTTCGCAGCATGAAGATTCAGCAGCTCCAGCAACGTCTCCTGCGCCTGGTGGGTCCTCTCCAGGCCGGGTGGCTTCACCTGTGTGGGTGCCCTCCCCGGCTCCGCAGGCTCCAATTCGACCTCAGGTGACTCCCCTTCAGGAAGGTACGGATCCATATCCTCCTTTTCCTGCTCCGGGGTCAGATTTTTTGCATTTTCTCAATGCAATGTTTGGTGTGTTTGCCAGGGCCTCTGCTCCATCCGGCGCGCCTTCGGGCCCCGTGGGTCCTTTGGCCATTAACCTGGGTGTTCTTCAGTTCTATCCCCAGGCACCTTTCATGCCATTCTTGCCAACGACTCCGGCTTGGCATTTCCCGGCGCCGAGGTCCTCCACTCTGTGAGAAGTTGGCCTGATATATGATGCTCACTAGTTCTAGTGATCACCTTGTATCAGTCCAAACAACCCTTATGGTGATTGGTTGTAAGTCAACCTTATAGACCAGCTATCCTAATGGTACATGGACAAAGCAGTCTTAGGCTAAACTCTTTTGGCATGTGAAGCCAGCTGTTTTACCACAATATAACCCCTTGAATACCAGATGAAAGGCCACCACACAGGTTGTTCTGAAAATAAACAGTATATTTATTAATAACAAACACCTCTGAACTCTTTATGAGATCAGAGGGCTAAGCACATGACAATCTCTTAGGAAAAATACCATAAGTTGCACAAAATTACAATGGTGCCCTAGGGGCACGGCAAACCATATACTAAGTAAATGGTATAAGGAAATCGATAGAAGGAATGGAGCTGTCCAGAGGCTGTAGGATCGCTGGGACTACACTATCCTAACCTTAGGTAAGTAATAGGAGGCCCACGGAGCGCGTGTGCAGAGTGTGAACTCACACGCGAGATGCGTAACAACGTCTATGGACAGTACAGTTCAAGAAAAAGGTGAGTACGGACAATCCTGACTAGTTAAGACTAAAACGACTGTGAATCTGGACACTAGGAGAGTCAAGCTACCCTTGAGCACCGAAATGCTCTAGTTACCTCACCCACGGGCTGCGGGTGCATAGGTGCGAAGTCGTGTCGGGTTTCTGCGTTGAAGTCTATGGAGCCTGAAAGAAAAGATGCTGCAGGCGACCAGGAGGAAGATGTCCGGTGTGATCCAAGGGTGGAGCAGAGATGCTGAAGACCTGAAAGCAGCGGGGACAATGTTCAAAGTCACTAGTCAGTGACTGGAGTGGAACCAGGAAGGAACCAGATGTCGTTGTCGCGATCAGGTGAAGAGTGGACGCTTGACTCTGCAGCCACGTGGACCAGGAGGTGTCTTCGACGACCAGGATGGAGGCACGAGCTGTCCCACGCAGGCTCTCGCTGTCGGCGGTGTCGGATCCGGATTTGGAATCAACAGGCCTTGGCAAAGGCAACCCACGCGGTGAGTGGAAACGGCGTCTGGAGTGGACCAGGAGGGTCCAGGGTGCTCCTCTTTTGGAAGGGAGCAAGGACCAGTCTGGAGCAACCAGACCAGCAGTGTAGTTTTCAAAGTTCGTCGTCTATGGAGCGTGAAAGAAAAGATGCTGCAGGTGACCAGGAGGAAGATGTCCGGTGTGATCCAAGGGCGAATCAGAGATGCTGAAGACCTGAAAGCAGAGGGGACACTGTTCAAAGTCACTAGCCAGTGACTGGAGTGGAACCAGATGTCGTTGTCGCGATCAGGTGAAGAGTGGACGCTTGACTCTGCAGCCACGTGGACCAGGAGGTGTCTTCGACGACCAGGATGGAGGCACGAGCTGTCCCACGCAGGCTCTCGCTGTCGGCGGTATCGGATCCGGATTTGGAGTCAACAGGCCTTGGCAAAGGCAACCCACGTGGTGAGTGGAAACTGCGTCTGGAGTGGACCAGGAGGGTCCAGGGTGCTCCTCTTTTGGAAGGGAGCAAGGGCCAGTCTGGAGCAACCAGACCAGCAGTGTAGTTTTCAAAGTTCGTCGTCTAGGAGGTCACTAGCCAGCCGGCAAGTGAGCAGACAACGCGTCAAGCAGCAAACAAGCAGAAGGGCCCACGCAGATCTCGTGGAAGCTGGAGGGCTGATCTTCGGTGCAGGGGCTGCTCGGGTCTGGGGCTTCTCAATCCCCAAAGCACTTGGTCGAGTTTACCTCTGGAGTCGTGCTGGAAGCGAAGTGCAGTTTTCTCCAAGATGGCCGGTCCCACGTGTCTCGTCGCACCCACGGATCTCAGCTGGGCTGCAGATGTGAGTTGAGGTCGGAGAGGTCTGGGAATCCGGGTCTCGTCGGGCTCTGAAGTCTGGATCCTCGAGGGAAGACGACAAAGTGAAGCCGCTGGACGCTTGATGGTGCCTGCAGTTGCAGGGTGGACACTCCTTGCCCACAAGGGAGATTTCTTCAGTCTTCTGTTGTAGAAAGTCGAAGTCCAGAGTTTCTTCTTGTAGAGTTTCAGTTCAGGATTAATCTAATTTGGAATGGGACCAGCTCCTACATTTATCCTGCTAAAGGGGGCTGTACTACAACGAGCTCCCTCCTATGGGTGGGACCAGGAAGGGGGGTGGTTACACCCCCTATCCTTTGTCCGGTTTCGCACCAGAGCTGGGGCAGGGATGTCCAAGCAACTGGTTTGAACCGGTGTATGCACAGGACACCTTGTGTGCCCCAGGCATGTCTCATTCCTTTCAGGCCTGTCCTACCCAATACACAAAATCCTGTCTGGGGTGGTGCTAGCACCTCCCAAGGCAGGAAACCCTTTGTCCAAGCCTCCCTCGCTGGAAGGACTCCCAGCAGCAGGAGGTCAGACTTGTGTCTGTGGTGGCAGCATCCATTTTGTGATGCCAAGGCTCGAGTTAACTTTAACCGGGGTTCACAGTTACATACATGTCTTATCCCTCTAGAAGGGTGGAATGCTACCCCCGTCGCCAGAACTGGCGAGGGGGTAGTATTCCAAAGCGTATGACACCTTACACGACATGTTTTGATAATGCTATACCAAAGTTAGCAATAACCGCGAGGATTATAATGCACTTAAGAGTATATGGTATAGCGTTATCATGGAACAGCTATTAGGACTTGGTTCCGCAAGCTGCAGACGGGCTCAGCTCATGCCAGAGCACCATCTCACATAATTCCAAGCACTCTGCCTTCAGGATTGATAAGGCCTGCCATAGGAGTGACTGATAGGAGTATATGTGTCCATTTTGGGATTTGATATAGGTATACTATATCTACAGCAAAGGGTGATTACACCACCTTGCCCCAGCTGTCTTACCAGCCAGTTGTGCCTGTTTAGATGGCCAGCCAGGGGTGGCATAATTCATGCTTCAGCCCCTGGTAGGCCCTGGGTACACCCATGCCCTGGGTACCTAAGGTACACTGTACAGGGACTGATAAGGTGGCCCAGTACCAATTGGTAAATGCACCTAAAGTACATGGATGTCAATTTAGAGAGAGAATAGCTAGGCTGTGAGTCTGATTAGCAGGCCCACAGCCAGGGAAAGTCGTAAACCAGTGAAGCAAAAAGCAAAAATCTGGGGTGACCATAGGATTGCAGACCCCACTCTCCTACACACTCCGGTTCCTCGAACTCCTACACCTGCTGAGTCGGCGCCTCCTTGAGTTTGATCTATTTCAAGGTTCGAAGCTGAGGCTCCTCCGTCGACGTCGTTGATGTCTTAACCGGCGCCGCGTGTGGCACTGCCGATTCCTAAGCAACGCTCTAGGAGGGAGGCATAGAGGCTCCTTCAAGAGGAGGAATATGCTCAGAATCAGGAGGAAGGAGAGATTGTTGACTCCATGGATGAGTTTGAAGGCCTTCATGAAGCTAGTGGCCTTGATACTTCCCCTGAATATTATCTTCCATCTGCAGGTGGAGGTGTTGTACAGGACATTGCTCCATATCATGTGGTCATAAGGAAGGCTGCTGATTTACTTGGTTGACAGCTTCCCTCAGCTGAGGTAAAATCGAGTATTCTCACAGAAGTTTTAAATACTTCTTCGTCAACTTCTGAGCCGTTGCTTCCCTTTACAGATTCTTGAACTGAACCAATCCTGGAAGTGTGTCAAAAGCCTTTATCTGCTCCGGCGGTTTCTCGTTCCATCTTGAGAAGGTACAGGCCTGCCCCTGGAGATCCAGTTTTTTTATCATCACATCCTACGCCGGAAAGTTTGGTTGTCCAGGCTTCTTGTTCGGAGCAGTCTTCTGGTTCTTTCCCTACCATTCTGAGTGATAGGGATTTTAAAAAGATGGAGCAAGCTGCAAAAAAGGTGTTCTCTTCTGCAAGAATGGTTCGTAAGTCCACTAATGCAACTTGCTTTCTTGGAAGATACATCCATGCTTTGATGGACTCAGTTGTGCAATTAGCTCCGAAGTTGCCTGAGGAAGATCGTGCCAATTTCTTTTTTTATTTTTTAAATATTTTTATTTGCATTTTTAACCAACAGAAACACAGCTGGCACGTCACAAGCTATTAACCATACTCCTCTGAGCTCCCCCGTCCACCCACCCACCCTCCATAGTAACAATATCAAAATCAGCAGCATATCAAGACCCAACACCCAACCACAGTACTTCTGTTCGTATAGTCCATTAAACAGTCAGCAGCCCCCTTCAATTCCGGGGCCCCGGGCCACCCCTCAACACCCCAGAACACGGCCCACTCTAGCAGGACCCTTAGTACATCAATCAGAACCCAACCCCCCATACCTTCTCCACTTTCCCCATACTCTTTGGAATGATCAAAACATGTCGAGTAAGGTGTCGTACAAATTGAAATACTACCCCCTCGCCAATTCTGGCGACGGGGTAGCATTCCACCCTTCTAGAGGGACACGACATGTATGTAACTGTGAACCCCGGTTAAAGTTAACTCGAGCCTTGGCATCACAAAATGGATGCTGCCACCACAGACACAAGTCTGACCTCCTGCTGCTGGGAGTCCTTCCAGCGAGGGAGGCTTGGACAAAGGGTTTCCTGCCTTGGGAGGTGCTAGCACCACCCCAGACAGGATTTTGTGTATTGGGTAGTACAGGCCTGAAAGGAATGAGACATGCCTGGGGCACACAAGATGTCCTGTGCATACACCAGTTCAAACCAGTTGCTGGGGCATCCCTGCCCCAGCTCTGGCGCGAAACCGGACAAAGGATAGGGGGTGTAACCACCCCCCTTCCTGGTCCCACCCATAGGAGGGACCTAGTTGTAGTACAGCCCCCTTTAGCAGGATAAAGGTAGGAGCTGGTCTCATTCCAAATTAGATTAATCCTGAACTGAAACTCTACAAGAAGAAACTCTGGACTTCGACTTTCTACACAGAAGACTGAAGAAATCTCCCTTGTGGGCAAAGAGTGTCCACCCTGCAACTGCAGGCACCATCAAGCGTCCAGCGGCTTCACTTTGTCGTCTTCCCTCGAGGATCCAGACTTCAGAGCCCGACGAGACCCGGATTCCCAGACCTCTCCGACCTCAACTCACATCTGCAGCACAGCTGAGATCCGTGGGTGCGACGAGACACGTGGGACCGGCCATCTTGGAGAATCTGCACTTCGCTCCCAGCACGACTTCTGAGGTAAACTCGACCAAGTGCTTTGGGGATTGAGAAGCCCCAGCCCCGAGCAGCTCCTGCACCGAAGATCAGCCCTCCAGCCTCCACGAGATCTGCGTGGGGCCCTTCTGCTTGTTTGCTGCTGGACGCGTTGTTTGGTCACTTGCCGTCTGGCTAGGGATCTCCTAGACGACGAACTTTGAAAACTACACTGCTGGTCTGGTTGCTCCAGACTGGCCCTTGCTCCCTTCCAAAAGAGGAGCACCCTGGACCCTCCTGGTCCACTCCAGACGCCGTTTCCACTCACCACGTGGGTTGCCTTTGCCAAGGCCTGTTGACTCCAAATCCGGATCCGACACCGCCGACAGCGAGAGCCTGCGTGGGACAGCTCGTGCCTCCATCCTGGTCGTCGAAGACACCTCCTGGTCCAACGGGCTGCAGAGTCAAGCGTCCACTCTTCACCTGATCGCGACAACGACATCTGGTTCCTTCCTGGTTCCACTCCAGTCACTGGCTAGTGACTTTGAACAGTGTCCCCTCTGCTTTCAGGTCTTCAGCATCTCTGATTCGCCCTTGGATCACACCGGACATCTTCCTCCTGGTCACCTGCAGCATCTTTTCTTTCACGCTCCATAGACTTCAACGCAGAAACCTGACACGACTTCGCACCTATGCACCCGCAGCCCGTGGGTGAGGTAACAAGAGCATTTCGGTCCTCAAGGGTAGCTTGACTCTCCTAGTGTCCAGATTCACAGTCGTTTTAGTCCTACCTAGTCAGGATTGTCCGTACTCACCTTTTTCTTGAACTGTACTGTCCATAGACGTTGTTACGTATCTCGCGTGTAAGTTCACACTCTGCACACGCGTTCCGTGGTCCTCCTATTACTTACCTAAAGTTAGGGTAGCATAGTCCCAGCGATCCTACAGCCTCTGGACAGCTCCATTCCTTCTATCGATTTCCTTATACCATTTACTTAGTATTTGGTTTGCCGTGCCCCTAGGGCACCATTGTAATTATGTGCAACTTATCGTATTTTTCCTAAGAGATTGTCATGTGCTTAGCCCTCTGATCTCATAAAGAGTTCAGAGGTGTTTGGTATTAATAAATATATTGTTTGTTTTCATAACAACCTGTGTGGTGTCCTTTCATCTGGTATTCAAGGGGTTATATTGTGGTAAAACAGCTGGCTTCACATGCCAAAAGAGTTTAGCCTAAGGCTGCTTTGTCCATGCTACCATTAGGATAGCTGGTCTATAAGCTTGACTTACAACCAATCACCATAAGGGTTGTTTGGACTGATACAAGGTGATCACTAGAACTAGTGAGCATCATATATCAGGCCAACTTCTCACACATACCCCGTCTCCATTCCTCCACCTGGGGCTGTGACAGCGATCCCCACCCCCTTGCCACGCCCCTCTTCGCCACCACCAGGGCTAGCATAGTGAAGATCAGGTGCGGGCGGCTCAAATCCACATCGTTGGTGATTCCTAGCAAGACAAACTTAGGTTCCATAGTAAGCTTAGTCTCCAACACCTCACCCAACTCTCCTAGTATCTGTGTCCAGTAAGTGCAGATACTAGGGCAATCCCATAGGATATGATAAAAGTCCCCCTGCGGGTGTCTACATCTAAGGCAACAAGAATCACTGGCTCGCCCCATGCGATGTAGCCTGTCCCTATCATAGTAAGTCCTATTTAGTATCTTGTATTGGATGAGTCGTAGCTGTGACTTTATCGCCACCTCCCTGTGGTGCATTAGGGCTGCTTCCCAGTCTACTGTGTCCATCTTGCCCACATCCTGTTCCCAGGCTGCTCTCCGTTTCCCGAGCCCATCAGGTGTGTTATTATTCAGGGTCTTGTACGTCAGGGATACCAGCTTGTTAGGCACCTGTTCCTTCAACAGACGCCCTTCTAATGGGGCATACTCCGGCAAGGGAGAGGAGAGCGCAGGTTCAGCCCGCCATGCATGGCGTAATTGCGCATATTTAAGGAACTGTGTGGGACGGAGGCCATACTCCGCCTTCAGGGTTTGATAGGATTTAAGTTCCCCTCATGCCACCAGGTCCCTTAACGTGGCGATTCCAATATCATCCCACCCCTTAAACCCTCTGAGTTTGTGGAGCTCCTTCAGCCAGGAGCAGGACCATATCTGCGTCTGTTTTGTAGGTTTATGCGCCCATCTCATCATCTTCGTCGCTCTATCCCAGACCTCTATGGTTATTTGTGTGTCCGGGAGTCGTCGTCTCCTTCCAGTGCCCCCGTATAAATAGTGCAAACTAGTATGTCGTGCCATGGTGTCCCGTTCCAAACGGTATGTAGGGTGGTCAGCCGAAGCATGAAGCCAGTCATTGATCGGTGCCAAATGCTCAGCCCAATAGTAAGCCTCAATATCTGGTAAAGAGATCCCTCCATTATACTGGTTCCTCTGGAGCGTGGCAAGAGGTATTCTGAGTTGTTTTCCCAGCCGCAGCAGGGAGCGCAATTCTGCATGTATCATTGTGAACGTCTGTCTGGGGAGCGGGAAATATTCATTTTGTAGGGCATACAGGAAGCGAAGTAGCGTGATCATTTTAAACTTTGCGGCTCTGCCCAGTATTGTGAGAGGAAGAGCTTTCCACCTAAGAGCATCTTCCACAAAGTTTGCCATCACTCGCGAGATTTTTTTTGATAGGACACGGTTCTGTCAGTCATCAAATATACACCCAGGTACGTAAACTCCCGCCTGAGTAACCTGAAGGGCCCTAGGCAGCCATGTTACTTCTTTTCGCGGGCTATACAGGATTGATTTATGCCCGTTTATCGTATACCCCGAAAAGGAGCCATACCGATCCAAGAGTCTAAACAGAGCGGGGACTGTAGTGTCTGGTTGGGTGATATAGAGTTTTATATCATGGATGTACGTTGTTACAACTCATGCTTTACCTACGCATGCCTTTACAACGCAGGTTTTTCAACGCAAGTCGTTATAACGACTTGCGTTGGGGGTGCTGGATAGTGAATAGTTTAATTTACTATTCCAACTCCAGTCACCATGGATAGTAGGGAAGGTGTTGGATAGTAAATTAAACTATTACCTATCCTAGAGCGCCCCCCAGCGCAATCCGTTGTAATGACTTGCGTTGAAAAACCTGCGTTGTAAAGGCACTGCGTGGTAAAAGTTGCGTCGTAAAGGATGTTTCCCGTATATCCTCCGTGTATAGCGGGATTTGTTCTTCCTGGGCATCTGTTTGGGATATCCGAAATCCCCGTACCTCCGCCTCATCCCTAACCGCACAGGCCATTATTTCAATGGTGAGGGCGAAGAGCAGTGGGGACAGGGGGCATCCCTGCCGTGTCCCCCTCCCTATGGGAAATTCATCAGAGAGGATCCTGTTCACCTTGACCCGGGCTCTAGGGTCGGCATACAGGAGTCCCACCCACTTATGAAAGTTAGGGCCAAATCCAAACTTTATCAAAGCCGCCACCAGAAAGGGCCAATGTACCGCGTCAAACGCTTTTTCAGCTTCCAGGGAAAGGAACATATGTGGATCATCCTGCCTCTCTACCTCCATGAGCCAATTATGGGTCTGTCTCAAATTTTGCCTAGCCGCTCTGTCCAGTAGGAATCCAGTCTGGTCCTGATGTACCAGGCCTGGAATCACCTGACGCAGGCGGAGAGCCAAGATCGTCGCCAGGAGCTTAACCTCCACGTTTAGGAGGGAAATTGGACGATAGGACGCGCATTCCTCTGGAGGCCTGCCTTGTTTATATATGGGTACGATCTTGGCCATCCGCAGATCAAGTAGGAGAATACCCTCCTGGGCTGCATCTTTAAACAGTGCTAATAGATGTGCCGTCAATAAATCTGCTCCTTTTTTTAAAAATTCCGCTGGTAGCCCGTTGGGGCCCGGGGACTTTCCTGGCCTCATTCTCGCTATGGCCTCCCTGATTTTGGTGGCTGAGACATCCGCTTCTAGGGCCTCCTTATCCTCATCCGCTAAGATCAAGGTTGGAATAGTAGTTAGGTAGTCCGCGATCTCTGCCGACTCACCCAGATCTCTGGCCTTATAGAAGTCACCAAAGTATAAAGCGAACATCCGTACAATCTGGGCGTCCCCCCTCTGCAGCGGTCCCTGCTTATCTACCACACCCTCTATCCACCTGGCGTCCCTTTCTTTACGGCTCAGCCAAGCCAGGAGCTTCCCGGACTTATCCCCCACGTCATACAATCTGTCTAGGGTCTCTAGTGCCTGTGCTTTTGCCTCGTCCGTCACCATGCTTTTATACTGCTGCTGAACATCAGTCAGTTGCCAAAGCACCTGCGGGTCTCTGTCGGACAGATACTGCTGTTCTAACGTCAGTATTTGGGATTCCAGGGAGGTAAGTTCCGTCTGCGTTTTCCGTTTCTACCATGAGATTCGATTTTGGACCCTATCTCGGAGCACTGTTTTATATGCCTCCCACACTCCCACACTCCCACACTTGATTGCACCGAACCTACATTTTCAGTAAAAAACACTTTTGTGTCCTCTCTAAGGCGCCGCATGAGCTATGTGTTCTGTATGTCCCATGCCGCCAGTCTCCATCCCCCACCCCCCACCCCTGGCTCCGGTAATCCCACCTATCCTGACCAAGAGGGGCGAGTGGTCCGAGATTCCCATTGCTAGGTATTCAGCTTCAACATCTGCCCCAAAAGCATGTCGTGGGATGAAGACAGTCAAGTCTCGAGTGTACCTTATGTGCCCCTGAGTAGTATGAGTAGCTCCTGGTGCCTGGATGTAGCCACCGCCAAACGTCTGTCAAACCCAACGTCTCCGTGACCCTAGCCAGTGATGGATTCGGGGGCCCGTCTGCCCGGCTTCCTGAGCGGTCCAAGGGGATGGACATTACGTTGTTAATGTCCCCACCAACAATGTGTGTTGTGTCTGATGTGTCCAACAGGATCTCAACCAGCCCGGAGAGGGTCCTAGCCTGGAGCTTTGGAGGAGCATAAATCGAGACTACCGTGACCCTCCGGTGCCCCCATGACCCTGATACTGCTACATACGTCCCCTGAGGGTCCGTCCAGGTACGATTCGTCACAAAGGGAGGGGATTTACTGATCAAGATAGCTACCCCCGGGAGCCCGTCGTGTATCCCGCATGTGCCAGAACCTTGTAGGGTCCCCTCGCCAGAAAACCACATTTCGTACCTTTCAAGTGGGTCTCCTGGAGTAGGGCTATATCTCGTGCCAAATTCTTGGAAGTCCTTTTGGATTCACAGGCGGCAGCACGTCAAGTGATTCAGTCGGGCATGGACTCTGCAGACTCCATGACTGGTGTGATGGGGTCTTCTGTGGCTGCAAGGAGACCGGCATGTCTTAGATAATGTGGTTTCTCTGCTGATGTTCAGGCGACTTTGCTGGATTTGTTCTTTGATGGGTCAAAACTTTTTGGTTCAAAGGCGGACTCAGCCTTAGAGCGTTTTAAAGACAGCAGGGCTACTGCAAGGTCTTTGGGTCTCCAGGTGCAATCTAGAGGATACTGCTGCAAGCGGTATCGTGGATTTGGGAGGTCTGCTTCCTTTCGTAGCCGCCAACAATCTCAACAGGGTCAGCAACAGCAGAATCCCTTGTACAAGTCATACAGAGGGCAGAATAAAAGTGGCCTCAGAGGAGCACCTCGACAACAATCCTCATTCTCTTCCTCTACTTCCACTCCCGCCACCGTTGGTTCAACAGGAAAGCAGTTCTAGGTCCCCCATCTTAGAACATGTTGGTCCGGTTGGAAGTCGGGTGTCCCAATTTCTACGAGATTGGAGACTGATCATGTCTGATCGATGGTCTTGAATCTTGTAGAGAATGGGTACGCTCTTCCCTTTTTGGGGTTTCCTCCTCCTTAACCCCTCCTCACTAGGGTTGGTGGTCAGAAGACCACTTACTGCTGTTAAAGCAGGAAGTTCTTACTTTCATTCAGAAAGGTGCGATAGAGGTGGTTCCGGAGCAGGAAAGAGGTCAGGGTTGCTACTCCCGGTTTTTCCTGATCCCCAAAAAGGACG
The DNA here is from genome assembly GCF_964261635.1 of Lissotriton helveticus. Classification (NCBI taxonomy): domain Eukaryota; kingdom Metazoa; phylum Chordata; class Amphibia; order Caudata; family Salamandridae; genus Lissotriton; species Lissotriton helveticus. The sequence goes on from NC_136061.1 coordinate 1,316,139,919, forward strand.
GTCGCTTAAGACCATTCTTGGACCTCGGGATTTTGAACCTTTATCTCAAACAGGAGAAGTTCAAAATGTTTACCTTGGCTCAGGTTCTTCTTGCGCTGCAACAGGAAGATTGGATGGTGTCCATCGATCTACAGGCTGAGTATTTTCATCTTCCCATCCTGTAGTCGCATCAGAACTATCTCCGGTTCACGGTAGGATCGCAACACTACCAGTTTGCGGGTCTTCCATTTGGTCTTACTTCGCACCTCGAGTCCTTACAAAGGTGATGGTATTGGTAGTGGCTCATCTCAGAAGGTTAGGGGTTCCTGTTTTCCCCTACCTGTACAACTGGCTGCACAAAGCGGAGTCTCCAGAGTTGGTTTCGCGCCACTTGCAAGTAACAGCTCATCTGTTGTTTAAATTGGGTTTCTCGATAAATGTACCCAAATCTCACCTGGTGCCTTCTCAGCGCAGCCTGTTCATAGGGGCAATACTGGACTCTACTGTATGTCGCGCATGCCCGCCTCCGCAGAGGATTCTCGACATACAGGAGATGATTCCTTTTTTCAACGATGGAGCGGTTGTTCCAGTCCTGAAGGTTCTTCGCCTGCTCGGTCTGTTCGCTTCCTGCATTCTGTTGGTCAACCATGCACGCTGGCACATGAGGGTACTCCAGTGGTGCCTCCGCAGGCAGTGGTATCAACACAATGGAGATCTCAAGGAGTCAATCAGAATCTCCAGAGAAGCTGCAGCGGAGCTTACTTGGTGGAGTATGCAGGGCAACCTGTCTCAAGGAAAGCCCTTTCAGCCTCCTCCGCCGGTGGCCACGGTAATCACGGATGCCTCCACTCTAAGGTGGGGTGCTCATCTGGGGATCTGGAGGTCAAAGGTCTTTGGTCTCTAGAGGAAAGATTGCTTCACATCAACCTTCTGGAATTTTGCCTAGCCGCTCTGTCCAGTAGGAATCCAGTCTGGTCCTGATGTACCAGGCCTGGAATCACCTGACGCAGGCGGAGAGCCAAGATCGTCGCCAGGAGCTTAACCTCCACGTTTAGGAGGGAAATTGGACGATAGGACGCGCATTCCTCTGGAAGCCTGCCTTGTTTATATATGGGTACGATCTTGGCCATCCGCAGATCAAGTAGGAGAATACCCTCCTGGGCTGCATCTTTAAACAGTGCTAATAGATGTGCCGTCAATAAATCTGCTCCTTTTTTTAAAAATTCCGCTGGTAGCCCATTGGGGCCCGGGGACTTTCCTGGCCTCATTCTCGCTATGGCCTCCCTGATTTTGGTGGCTGAGACATCCGCTTCTAGGGCCTCCTTATCCTCGTCCGCTAAGATCAAGGTTGGAATAGTAGTTAGGTAGTCCGCGATCTCTGCCGACTCACCCAGATCTCTGGCCTTATAGAAGTCACCAAAGTATAAAGCGAACATCCGTACAATCTGGGCGTCCCCCCTCTGCAGCGGTCCCTGCTTATCTACCACACCCTCTATCCACCTGGCGTCCCTTTCTTTACGGCTCAGCCAAGCCAGGAGCTTCCCGGACTTATCCCCCACGTCATACAATCTGTCTAGGGTCTCTAGTGCCTGTGCTTTTGCCTCGTCCGTCACCATGCTTTTATACTGCTGCTGAACATCAGTCAGTTGCCAAAGCACCTGCGGGTCTCTGTCGGACAGATACTGCTGTTCTAACGTCAGTATTTGGGATTCCAGGGAGGTAAGTTCCGTCTGCGTTTTCCGTTTCTACCATGAGATTCGATTTTGGACCCTATCTCGGAGCACTGTTTTATATGCCTCCCACACTCCCACACTCCCACACTTGATTGCACCGAACCTACATTTTCAGTAAAAAACACTTTTGTGTCCTCTCTAAGGCGCCGCATGAGCTATGTGTTCTGTATGTCCCATGCCGCCAGTCTCCATCCCCCACCCCCCACCCCTGGCTCTGGTAATCCCACCTATCCTGACCAAGAGGGGCGAGTGGTCCGAGATTCCCATTGCTAGGTATTCAGCTTCAACATCTGCCCCAAAAGCATGTCGTGGGATGAAGACAGTCAAGTCTCGAGTGTACCTTATGTGCCCCTGAGTAGTATGAGTAGCTCCTGGTGCCTGGATGTAGCCACCGCCAAACGTCTGTCAAACCCAACGTCTCCGTGACCCTAGCCAGTGATGGATTCGGGGGCCCGTCTGCCCGGCTTCCTGAGCGGTCCAAGGGGATGGACATTACGTTGTTAATGTCCCCACCAACAATGTGTGTTGTGTCTGATGTGTCCAACAGGATCTCAACCAGCCCGGAGAGGGTCCTAGCCTGGAGCTTTGGAGGAGCATAAATCGAGACTACCGTGACCCTCCGGTGCCCCCATGACCCTGATACTGCTACATACGTCCCCTGAGGGTCCGTCCAGGTACGATTCGTCACAAAGGGAGGGGATTTACTGATCAAGATAGCTACCCCCGGGAGCCCGTCGTGTATCCCGCATGTGCCAGAACCTTGTAGGGTCCCCTCGCCAGAAAACCACATTTCGTACCTTTCAAGTGGGTCTCCTGGAGTAGGGCTATATCTCGTGCCAAATTCTTGGAAGTCCTTTTGGATTCACAGGCGGCAGCACGTCAAGTGATTCAGTCGGGCATGGACTCTGCAGACTCCATGACTGGTGTGATGGGGTCTTCTGTGGCTGCAAGGAGACCGGCATGTCTTAGATAATGTGGTTTCTCTGCTGATGTTCAGGCGACTTTGCTGGATTTGTTCTTTGATGGGTCAAAACTTTTTGGTTCGAAGGCGGACTCAGCCTTAGAGCGTTTTAAAGACAGCAGGGCTACTGCAAGGTCTTTGGGTCTCCAGGTGCAATCTAGAGGATACTGCTGCAAGCGGTATCGTGGATTTGGGAGGTCTGCTTCCTTTCGTAGCCGCCAACAATCTCAACAGGGTCAGCAACAGCAGAATCCCTTGTACAAGTCATACAGAGGGCAGAATAAAAGTGGCCTCAGAGGAGCACCTCGACAACAATCCTCATTCTCTTCCTCTACTTCCCCTCCCGCCACCGTTGGTTCAACAGGAAAGCAGTTCTAGGTCCCCCATCTTAGAACATGTTGGTCCGGTTGGAAGTCGGGTGTCCCAATTTCTACGAGATTGGAGACTGATCATGTCTGATCGATGGTCTTGAATCTTGTAGAGAATGGGTACGCTCTTCCCTTTTTGGGGTTTCCTCCTCCTTAACCCCTCCTCACTAGGGTTGGTGGTCAGAAGACCACTTACTGCTGTTAAAGCAGGAAGTTCTTACTTTCATTCAGAAAGGTGCGATAGAGGTGGTTCCGGAGCAGGAAAGAGGTCAGGGTTGCTACTCCCGGTTTTTCCTGATCCCCAAAAAGGACGGTCGCTTAAGACCATTCTTGGACCTCGGGATTTTGAACCTTTATCTCAAACAGGAGAAGTTCAAAATGTTGACCTTGGCTCAGGTTCTTCTTGCGCTGCAACAGGAAGATTGGATGGTGTCCATCGATCTACAGGCTGAGTATTTTCATCTTCCCATCCTGTAGTCGCATCAGAACTATCTCCGGTTCACGGTAGGATCGCAACACTACCAGTTTGCGGGTCTTCCATTTGGTCTTACTTCGCACCTCGAGTCCTTACAAAGGTGATGGTATTGGTAGTGGCTCATCTCAGAAGGTTAGGGGTTCCTGTTTTCCCCTACCTGTACAACTGGCTGCACAAAGCGGAGTCTCCAGAGTTGGTTTCGCGCCACTTGCAAGTAACAGCTCATCTGTTGTTTAAATTGGGTTTCTCGATAAATGTACCCAAATCTCACCTGGTGCCTTCTCAGCGCAGCCTGTTCATAGGGGCAATACTGGACTCTACTGTATGTCGCGCATGCCCGCCTCCGCAGAGGATTCTCGACATACAGGAGATGATTCCTTTTTTCAACGATGGAGCGGTTGTTCCAGTCCTGAAGGTTCTTCGCCTGCTCGGTCTGTTCGCTTCCTGCATTCTGTTGGTCAACCATGCACGCTGGCACATGAGGGTACTCCAGTGGTGCCTCCGCAGGCAGTGGTATCAACACAATGGAGATCTCAAGGAGTCAATCAGAATCTCCAGAGAAGCTGCAGCGGAGCTTACTTGGTGGAGTATGCAGGGCAACCTGTCTCAAGGAAAGCCCTTTCAGCCTCCTCCGCCGGTGGCCACGGTAATCACGGATGCCTCCACTCTAAGGTGGGGTGCTCATCTGGGGATCTGGAGGTCAAAGGTCTTTGGTCTCTAGAGGAAAGATTGCTTCACATCAACCTTCTGGAATTGCGGGTGATTTGTTTGGCACTGAAGGCTTTCCTCCCTTCCCTTCGTGGTCAGTCAGTTCAGGTCCTGACGGACAACACTACCGCCATGTGGTATATCAACAAACAGGGAGGTGTAGGGTCGTATCCTCTCTGTTGAGAAGCTCTGCGACTTTGGTTCTGGGTTCAGAACCATCGGATTGTGTGCTGAATGGTTGTGCGGACAGTCTGTCAGCGTTACTCGGATGATCACGAGTGGTGGCTTAATCCGGAGGTGGTCCATCGCATCTTTCAGATGTGGGGGTCTCCTCGGCGGGACCTGTTTGCCACTCACGAGAACTCGCACTGCCCGTGCTTCTGCAGTCTCCAGTTTCCAATGCAGGGAGCGCTGGGAGGCGCGTTTCAATTGGATTGGAGCTCGCAACTCCTTTACGCGTTTCCTCCCATACCCTTGATTCCTCAGGTTCTGAGGAAGATTCGCCAAGACCGGGCCCAAGTTATACTGATGGCCCCGCATTGGCCAAGAAGGGTGTGGTACACAGACCTTCTTCACCTCTCGTCGCACCCTCCGCTCCGTCTCCCTCTCAGGGCAGACCTCCTCTCGCAGGGGCAGGTTCTACACCCCCACCTCCAGAACCTGCACCTTCATGCCTGGAGTATGAACGGGGCAACCTGAGTTCCTTCTCTCTCCCGCCAGGTATAGTGGATGTTGGTCCAGATTTGTTGAGTTGTGCGGATAGAGAGACATTGATCGTCTAAAGGCCCGTTTATCTAATATGGTAGAGTTTTCACTTTCTTTGGCGTAGCAAGGTTGTGCTGTGTCCACTGTCACAGGCTATTTGTCGGCTTTGTCAGCCTTTCTATGTTTGCCAGACCAGCCTTCTTCATTTAAGTCCCCCATTGTCATGAGGTTCATTAAGGGCCTCACAAATAAGTTCCCTCCCACACCTTTCATTATGCCTCAGTGGGATTTGAATCTAGTTCTTACTTTTTTAATGGGTTCTCCATTTGAGCCTCTTCATACTTGTCCGTTGAGGCTTCTTTCTTTTAAAACGTTTTTCTTGATTGCTATCACCTCGGCTAGAAGGGTAGGTGAGCTTCAGGCTCTTAGTTCAAAACCTCCTTTCATGACCATTTATGTGGATAAGTTGGTTCTAAGGACCAGAGCTGCTTTCCTTCCCAAGGTGGTTACCCCTTTTCATATAGGACGGCCCATTACTTTACACACCTTCTGTCCTCCCCCTTCTAAGGAGGAAGAGAGACTGCATCGTTTGGACCTTAAAAGAGCTGTCCGCTTTTATTTGGATTGGACATGAGATCTGAGGCTGGACAATCAGCTCTTCGTAGGCTATGTTGGGAAGATGCAAGGCAAGGCTGTGCACAAGAGGACTCTTTCCAGGTGGATTATCTTGTGCATCAAGATTTGCTACGCCCCGGCCAAGAAGGACCTTCCTGAAGGTATCAGAGCTCATTCCACTAGAGCTAAGTCTACTTCTTCTGCTTTGGCCAGAGGTGTTCCTGTTCTTGTTATTTGTAAAGCTGTAACTTGGGCCTCCCTCCACACCTTTGCAAATCATTACTGCTTGGACTCTGCGGTTAGGAGGGATGGCCATTTTGCTCGTTCTGTTTTACAGGATTTTTTGGTCTAGTCAGATGGACACCCTCCTCCGGGAGAGGTACGGCTTTGGGAGTCTATTCAAAAGATGAGGAATCCACAGGCAGAAGTATTCATCAGAAGAACAAGTTACTTACCTTTGGCAACGCTTTTTCTGGTGGATACAGTATCTGCCTGTGGATTCCTCACGGTCCCACCCACCTCCTCGTTGTCCACCTGCTTCTACCCAATTTTTTTTATTTTAATCATGTTTATATTTTAATATTGAGAAATGCTTTTCATTTTCTATTTCTCTTTATCTTTATTGATTATGCATTTGTGATTTTGCATTTGTGTGTATATATTTGATATGCTATGTATATATTTGAAAATGTGTTGGTCCGCCCGTTTGCCTCGGTGGCACGGAAAAATGGGTGCAACTGACGTCAGCACGCCGACGAGGTCTTTTTGTGGCTCCGATGACGTCATACGTCATCTTGTACTCCTCTGAGGGCCCTTTTATTCTTCCCTCTGTACGACTTGTACAAGGGATTCTGCTGCTGCTGACCCTGTTGAGATTGTTGGTGGCCACAAAAGGAAGCAAACCTCCCAAATCTACGATCCTCGTCGAAGTGGGAGAGCTAGGAAAGAATTTTCCCCCGGAATGCTGGCGCAGGGGGTATTCAAAAGGTGAGGAATCCACAGGCAGATACTGTATCCACCAGAAAAAGTGTTACCGAATGTAAGTAACTTGTTCTTCTGGTACATCTGAAAGAGACAATTAGTTATGGATTCCCCACCTTAGAATTACTCCCTGGCGTCAGAATGGATCCGGAGATTTTTTTCCTCAGCTGTACCTCTGCGTGTCGAAAGGTGGCATCGGTGGACTCCGCATTCGTCGTTGGCGTCGTGGTCGCTGGAATGACGTTGCGGTATCTACTTAGACGCCGCTCTTGCACGCTGATGTCAGTTCTTTCTTTTTCCGCGCCAGCCAGTTCAGATCCGAAGAGAGCAGTACTTCACTTTTTGACTCTGTTTTTATGACTTTTGTCAACACCTTTTTCTGAGTCGATCGACTCCTGGTGCACAGAGGGATGTCACATCGGACCAGCTTCAAGGCTTGTGACTCCTGTCACAAACTGATGTCAGTTGTGGACCCCCAGCTCATGTGCCTTTGGTGCCTGGAGCGTGACCACGACCGAAGTCGTGCTCCGACTGCCGGGCCATGAATCCAAAGTCTTTGCGGGAGCGGTCCCGAAAGCTTCCTGAGGCCCGCTAGTCCGCTCCACGCCGTTTGAGGTCCCAGTCGAGAGGGAGGTCGCGGGACCGGTAGCTTAGCCACCACCACCACTCGTCATCAAAGTCTTCGGGTAAGTCGAAGCACAAGAAGAAGGCGAAGAAGCATTGTCTTTCTTCGTGTTCTCCCCTTCCGTCGGCCGATGGGGGATGCAGAAGGGAGTCGTCCGGCTCAGCCTGCGGAGCCTGTTGGGTCCTCTCCAGGCTTCCCTTCCTTTCTGGGACCCAGACTGACTCCTGCCCATATTCGAAGCTTTTACGAAGCCTTACATTCTATCTTCAGGCAGTTTGACTCAGCCAGCGCGCCCTCGGGCCCGCAGACTCGGTTGGGGGCTCTATGCCTTCGATGTCGGCAGCTTCGGCGCCGCAGTGCCCCCAAGGATCCAGGCCTGGATCTAGCTGTGGTGTAGCGTAGGGCAGCCGAGACCCTAAACCTAGAGCTTCCTACGGTGGCGGTCAGGACTAACCTCCTGAAAGAGGTGGTTCAACCTGCAGCAGCCTCCACGGAGCCCCTGCTGCCGTTCAATGAAGCCCTTACGACATCCTTTCGGGCAAATGGTCCAAGCCCAACACAGGGGCTCCTGTGGACAGAATGATTACCCGAAGCCACCACCCAGCCCCAGGCGACCCATTTCCCTCACTTCCCATCCTACCCCTGAGAGCTTGGTAGTCCAAGCCTCCACATCCAAAGGCGCATTCCCTAATGCACCACCTGATAGGGAATCTTAAGAAGCTGGACCACCTTGGGAAGAAGATGTTTTCTTTCTCCTGTTTGGGGCTCCGGTCGGTGAACACTGCATGCCTATTGGGCTTTACTCTCACTCATTGTGGTACACAGTTGCGCAGGTGCTGCCACAGTGCCCATAGGAGGCCCGGGTAGTGCTCTTCCGTGCTGTTGCCATAGGGGGAGACACAGCGAAGTTCACCATCTGGTGTGGACCGGCCGATTTCCACGTCAGTAGCTCTGACGCTTGGTTGAGGTCCCCTGGTTTTGATGGCATTCACCTGTTTGGCGACAAGGCAGACAAGGAGCTTGATCGCTTTAAGGATTCCAGGGCTACGGTCAGATCCTTAGGCCTAGCTTCCACCTTCTACCTGGTGAAGTCTGCTTTTCGCCCCTTTCGTGGCTATGGAAGGGGTGCCCCACCACGTTCCGTCCAGAGCCACCGGCTGCGAGGCCGAGGATGTGGATCCTACCGCTGTGAGTCGGGGGACCAGCAGGCAGGCCGGTCCACCAGCTCCCCTCTGCAGCAGCCCCCAAACCCTCCTAGTCCAACCTTTCAGGCCCATCATTCGCCAGTTAACGGCAGGATTCATCATCACCTACTGGCTCAACATCACATCGGACAGTCTTCCCCTATCTCGACGACTTGCTGTTGAAGGCGGGCTCGCCCCAGGCAGTCTCCCACCTGCAGACTACGGCGGATCTACTGCATTCACTGGGGTTCACTATAAATGGGCCGAAGGGATAAAGGGATACCTGGAGTTAGAGGAGGAATTTAAATCTTTAATCCCCCTAGCCTACTTCTTCTAAGCGCTTCCTGGAAAATGGTTGAGCCCACCCTGATCTTTAGAAGCTAGGGTGAACCCATTGATGAAGCATGACACTACTAGAGTGTGTGAGGGTTATATTACAAAATGGAATTGTTTCCTTCCCCGCCCCTAAGCGGACGGTGTACCACCTGACAAGAGTAGTGCCCTATGTATCAAGCAACAAGGTGGGATACTTTTTGTTTGCCAGTGTTGTCATTGGCCTCCAGCCATATCAACTAATGGTCCGGATACTATTTGGGGAGCTATGTAGTAATATGCATCTATGAAGTGTTCTTTTCCAACACCTCTTTATTCCACTGCCATGGGTGACCTTTCCCCATGCTTTTCCATGATTTATGGATTTCAGTTCCCTATGGATTTTCCACAGTCCTTCAGTTGGTACATCTTCTTTCCTCAACTACATTCCTAGACAACCCAGTCACTCTATCTTATTACAGACCGTCTAGTCCTAATCCCGGACCTTCAGTGGGACCAGTTTCCAGACCCTCCTCCGGGGATGGTATTGCTTGGGTATCCAGTTCAAAGGTAAGGAATCTGCAGCTATATGTCTCTATCAGATGAATAAGATACTTACTGTAAAGGATACACGATGATTCTGCAGGAGCGTCAGGAATCCGAAGTATAATCCACAGCCTTCCCCTGTAGCCTTCCGACTCTATCAAGCACTAGAGCACAGGAGGCAAAACAGGGGAAAGCAGGGGGACAAAACAAGGAAAGGTTGGGGGTAACAAGTGGGTGTTGAGGGTCTTCAGACTGGTCGTCTCAACCTTCTTGTGGGCTTGGCAATCAAGAGAGACTGTAATGCAAAATGTTATATTCTTACATCTGAAGAGGACAATCACATTCCCAATTATACAACATAACCTTTCATACCTAGCTACTTGTATGTTGATGTTCCTGAATGGATATGAAAGAACCTCTGGAAAGGGATATAACTGGAGCTGCAGTGAAGAAGACAATACCTTCATAAGTCGAATGACCTAATGTATACTTGTATATGGCGTGACTAACAAGATATCCTGCTCACTCTGATCTTCTGTCTTAACTGCCACGAAGCACACCCCAAAGGATTATTTGAACATAAGAATTCGGTTGTCAATATCCTGGATAGTGGAAACAACATATACAACAAACAAAACAGGGAATCAAACACTGCAATACAGTAGTACTGATACCAATTACAATGTGCAGCGCAAAAATGCGCTGTTACCGTGTTTCTGGAACATGTAGCTGTAGCCCATTCCTCTCTGGTCCACGCAAGATATCAAGTCCAATGAGGTGAAGTAATCACCAGAGCTGAATAACCCCCAAGAGTAATTGGTGTGAGAAGGGATAAAGAAAAGCCCTAACTAACTAAGGGCAGCACACCTGTAACAACCCGGCCGCCAGCGGAGCAGAACCCGGCTGGCAGCGGAGCAACCTGGTGTGGTAGAAAAAAGGAAGGGTGAAGGTGTGCCCGGCCCGTCAGCGGAGCCAAACCCGGCCGACAAGCGGAGCGGGAAACGAGGCCAACAACAGAGGGAGGATGCCCGGCTCGTCAGCGGAGCCCAAGCCCGGCTGACAAGCGGAGCAGCAAGGAGGCAAAGGTAGGGAGAGGGAATCCCGCCGGATGGCGGAGTCAAACCCGGCCGCCGGGCGGGACACCAGAGCACTGCACAGCAGCTAAATAGGGAAATGACACGGAACGTGTCAAAGTGCACAAGCGCGGTGGAGAGGCGCTTTGTAAACAAGAGAGACGGCCCGCAAAGGTTCTCAAACGAACCAACAGAGCCGAAGACACTATCACTGCGGAAGAACGCCAGGACGGAGAAAAACCGGAAGTCAGGCACAGGAAGTGAGGCACAGAAACGAACCCAACGGAGCTAGACGCTAGAACGTGAAGCGTCGCTCCCTGGGTCAAGAATACCTTTATAGTGCACAATTAAAGGGCTAGCGCACTGGGAGGGGGCTTGAGGCATGACACTTACCTTCAGTAACGCCTTATCTGGTAGAGACTGATCTAGCCGCAGACTCCTTGCTGGCCCTTCCATCCTTCCCGTTCTGTGAACTGGTTGTTGTTTTTGTCTACAATATTCCTTCTGGGTATTCTAATGCCTTTCATTAGGATTTCGTAATTTTTTGACATAAAGATGTCTCTTTTTTGGCACAGTTTCCATAGGCGTTTTCTTTAAGTGTCTCCACATTTTTGATGCGGAAATAGTCACAGAAGAAACTGACATCAGCTCATCAGGGGAGGGCTTATATGAACTCCGCCGACATCATACATTCAGTGGACAACATCGCTAATGAGCCGCCCTCTGGCGACGTGCAGAGGTACTGCTGTAAAAAAATAATTACGGATCCAGTCTTGTGCCTGGGTAGAATTCAAAGTAAGGAATCTGCAGATATAGCCTGTCTCTAACAAATAAGGCGTTACCAAAGGTAAGTATCATATTCAACCAGTCCAGGAAGTTCTGGCTAATATTCCGATATTTCAGTCCTTAACCTGGGTCTCAGTGAGAGCTGCTCTGTGACTTCTGGGCCTTTTGACCTCCGGCATACTATGCCATCTGGCACATGCATACTCTACAGTGGAATCTGAAGTCTCAGCGGAGACCTCTCAGTCTATTCAGGTGTTAAATTAAACTTAAAAAGATAAAAAGAGGTGGCTGCTTGAATGCAAGTCGGCCAGTTGCAGAGTTCTCCTCCTACTCCAGCCAGAGCTAACCCTTTTGACGGATGTATCATTGCTGGTTTGGGGAGGTCTTCTGGGAGAGGTGGACATCTGGGATTCTGGTCTCCGGTGGAGTCTCAGCTCCACATCAAATTGTTGGAGTTGCCAGTGATTCGCTTGTCACTGAATACGCTTCTCCCAAACGTCTAGGGGAACAATGGTATAGGTGCTCATGGACAACACGATCAGCTTGTAGCACTGCAACATACAAGGTGGCATAGGGTCGTGCGTGCTGAGTCCAGAGGCTCTATGCCTATGGAAATTGCTGAGTACTCAGAGCATCTCCCTGGCCACCCTACACCTTTCAAGTTCCCAAGGCACCTCTCACTTGGAGATGCCTTCTGCCTACATTGCAATTGTACTCCGATTCACCTTTCTGCCCCTGCCTCTCCTGCCCAGGATTATTTCTGAAAAAGGTCACAAAGGACTGAGCCCACGTCATCCCAGTAGCTCTGTGGACAGGGCGAAGAGAGTGTGTTACCCGGAACTTCTGGCCATGAGCACATGTTCTCCGATCCCGCTGTCTCTTTAGGAGGGAGGACTTTCTGTCCAAGCAGCAAGATTGAGACCTGCACCCTAGTCTGCACAGCCTACACATCCATGGGTGGAAATTGAATGATGACAATTGGTGACCTTCTATCTTCCTCCCGAAGTGGCTGGTTTTATCTTGGCAGCCAGGCGTCCAGCCGCCAAAACGGTTTATGCAAGACGCTCGGAGAAATTTGTGGCCTGGGATTCCTCAGTTGACATCTGACACTTGTTTGTTTGGCCCAGCAAGGTCTTCATGTGGCTACAGTTAAAGGGTATTCTTAAGCCCTTTCGGCTTTTCCATGATTACTAGATCAGCCATCACTCTTTGTGAGAAGTTGGCCTGGTATATGATGTCCACAGTTCTGTGGGCACCCTGTATCAGTCCAAACAATCCCTTATGGTGGTGGTTGTAAGTCAACCTTATAGACAAGCTATCCTAGGGGTAGCATGGACTAAGCAGCCTTAAAGGCTTAACTCCCAAGGACATGTGAAGCCAGCTGTTTTACCATATACAATCCTGTAATATCAAATGAAAGGACACCACACAAGTTATATATTATCAAAATATATGTATTTATTCTTAGAATAATCCCCACTACTCTTTATGAGCAATGAAGCACACGCGTTTAAATAAAAGCACAGTATAACATAGACAAGTTGCACGTTTTTGGATGAGGCTGGTGGCCACTCAAACCATATATCAAAAAAGTGGTATAACAATCACTAATCGATGGGGGGTAAGGCCTAGGGCCTTGGGAATCGCTGGGACTACACTGGACTAACAGCAGTTAGGACGGGAGTAGCCCGCGGGATTCGGGTGCAGTGCGGGAAACACGGCTTGCACCAATGTAAAGTCAATGGTGCGTAAAAGTTATCGTTTTACAGATTAAAGAGTCTTCCGACTGGACTAGGACTACCAAACTTTAGACTTGGGCACTAGAGGTGTGTACCAGTGTGGGAACACCGGCGCTAGTAAGTTACCTCACCCACAGGAAGCGGGTGCATAGGTGCCAAAGTGTGTCGGGTTTCGTCACGCAGTTCGATGGTGCCTGAGGATGAAGATGCTGCAGGCGTCCAGGAGGGAAGTGTCCGGTGCGATCCAAGGGTGGATCGAAGTTGATGGGTACCTGAAAGCAGAGGGGACAGAGTCTGGGTCACTAGCCAGTGACCAGGAAGGAACCAGGCGATGTCGGGCGCAATCGGGTTGATGTTGGGTGCCTTGTCTCCACTGCCACGTGGACTCTGGGGCACCGAGGATGTCCTGGAGTGGATCACGAGCTGTCCCACGAAGGCTCTCGCTGTCGGCGGTGTCGGCTTCCGGATCGGAGTCAACAAGCCTTGGCAAAAGGCAACCCACGCAGGATTCGAAGATGGCTTAATACTCGGACCAGCACGGTCTGAGCGGGTGCTCCTTTTCAGGGGAGCGAGTGCCAGTCTGGAGCAACCAGACCAGCTGTTCAAGTTTGAAGGTTCGTCGGTTCTGGTGCCACTATCCAACGGGCAAGCGACCGGACCAACGCGTCGAGCAGGAAAATGCAAAAGGGCCCCACGCAGCACTCGTCGAGTGTGGAGGGGTGAGCTTCGGTGCAAAAGCTGCTCGGGCTGGAGCTTCTCAAACTCCAATGCACAGCTTCCAGGAAGCCTCGGGTGCTGCACGGTCAGCGCTTCGTGGTTTATTCAAGGTGGCCGCTCCCACGCTTCAGGTCGCCTCCACGGGTCCCAGCTCTGCATGGACTGTGGATCGGGCTGTTGGAAGGCAGGAAAGCTGGCTCTTGTCGATCTCTGTCGCTCGGGTTCCGGCGGGAACTGCAACAAAGCAAACGTCGAGGTGCTGGATGGTGCCTGTTTGCACAGGGTGGTCACTCCTTGACCACAAGGGAGATTCTTCAGTTGTCCACGTCGAGTGGGATGTCGAAGGGTCCAGAGTTTCGTTTCATAAGTTTCAGTCAGGATAATCTGATGTGCATTGGCATTGCTCCCACCTATATTCCAAATCTGGGGCTGGATTACCTGCTAGGTCCCTCCTATGGGTGGGACCCAGGAAGGGGGTGGTTACACCCCTTTTCTTTGTCCAGTTTGCCGCCAAGACTGGGGCTGGAGTGCCCCAGAACCGGTTTGACTGGAATCTGCCCAGTGACACCTTGTGTGCCCCAGGCAGTGTCTAGTTTCATTCAACACTCCCTGCTACAATCCACTATCTCCTGTCTGGGGTGGTGTAACACCTCCCTGTGACAGGAGATCCTTTGATCAAGCCTCCTCTGTCGAGTTTCGGTCAGCAGCAGGAGGGCAGACTAGTGACTGTGGCAGCAGCATCCATTTTGTGATGCTGGGCTCTGGTTAAGATTAACCGCATTTGCAGTAAGTAACATGTCTTCTCCCTCTAGAAGGGTGGAATGCTACCCCCGTCGCCAGAATTGGCGAGGGGGTAGTATTCCAAAATGTATGACACCAAACACGACATGTTTTGATAAAGCCAAACCAAAGTTAGCATTAACCGCGAGGATTATAATGCACTTAAGAGTATATGGTATGGCAGTATCACTAGAACAGCAGTAAGGAAATGGTTCCGAACACTGCAGACAGGCTCAGCTCATGCTAGAGCACCATCTCTCATAAAACCAAGCACTCTGCCTCCAGGATTGTAAAGGCCTGCCATAGGAGTGACTGATAGGGGGGCGTGGCTGGCTACGCAAGCGACCGACATGGACGCCTTCGGGTAGAGCTCCGTGCCGAGCTCCCCTTCCCGGCGCAATTATCCTGTGCACCGACGACCGCAGCCGGCCGAAAACCACCGGCGCTGCAGTGGGGAACCGCATTCAAGAGCCCCACCAACTTTGGGAGAAATCGGCGCACCGGACCCGCACCGAGAGTTCAGCTGAGCCGCGGCCGCGCACGCCGCCTCCAAACCCGGCGTGTGCGCAGGAAAGCCTGGGGCTTCACCAGGCCCGACAGGCCCGGAAACGTGGCCTACCGGCGGAGCCCGCAAAAACCGCCAGCGAGTCCAGATAAAGACCCCCCCGACCTCCCACTGGCCACCACGAGGTACCAGGTCACATGCACTACCGACGCCTGCACTGCCAAAGGTGAGGAGCGGCCACGA
This sequence comes from Lissotriton helveticus, assembly GCF_964261635.1. NCBI lineage: Eukaryota > Metazoa > Chordata > Amphibia > Caudata > Salamandridae > Lissotriton > Lissotriton helveticus. The sequence goes on from NC_136061.1 coordinate 1,316,154,954, forward strand.
GACACTGATTGGGGGGTTAGAGCGCGGAGGCCTGGGGCGCCGAGACGACCCGCTGTGCCCGACGGCGGGCGAACAGCCCGCCACACGAGCAGGCCACACAGCCAGCGGTGGAGAGCAGCGACGGCCTGGGAGACAGATGTGGCCTGGGTGCGAGAACTGGTGTCCGTCCCGGGAGACAGGACACACGCCTACCGCCGGCGCCCCCCCCTCACCAGTCACACACCACGAGGCACGCAGAGACCTGAGTACATAGCTGGCATACCCACAACACCCCTGGGAAGTGTCCTCGGACGCTGCACTGCCCGCGCGCGGGGCAGAGGGGCCCTGACAGACACTGGGCGCTGAAGCCTGTGGACGCCGTGCTGAGGGGTCGAGCAGCTGCCCGCCTGCTGGACACGGCCGTTGCGGGTCAAACCAGACCATCCGCCACGCTGCGGGCCCGCGCTCTGACTCACCCGCCGACGAAAAGCCTTGCTGCTGCGACCGTGTCTGAGCCCCGGCACCGATGTCTAACGGACCCAGAACCCGAACCGGAACCGGCGGCGCTAACTCAAAGGGCAAGATGGATAAAACTGGGAAGGGCTCTGACCCAGACCAAACAGCGGCGAAACTGGACACCATGCTGGCAGCCATGGAGAGGCTGGAGGAATCCATTCAGCTTACCCGCACCTCACTAGCCACCAAAATAGATAGCGTGGTCATAGACTTGACGCACTTGAGAGCGGATCATAAAAAATTGGCGGACCGCACCGCATCCCTGGAAAATGACGTGAAGGAACTTCGGCCCCAGACCAGTCAATCGAATAAACACGTCCAGGACCTATTGAACAGGGTGGAGTTTCTGGAAGACAGGGCTGAAGATGCGGAAGGCAGGGCACGAAGGAACAACGTGCGACTGGTCGGAGTCCCGGAGAAATGGGAAGGAAGGACCCCTGAGGAGCACGTGGAACGATGGTTGAGGGGTCTGCTGCCGGAAGGGTCGCTCTCGCCGCATTTCGTAGTGGAACGCGCACACCGTGTCCCCACTAAACCACTTTCAACAGGCTCCAACCCGAGGCCCCTGCTGCTTCGCATACTGAACTATAGAGACAGAGACTCCATCCTGCGCGAAACGCGCAAACTCCAGGAGATCCGGATCGAAAATGCGTCAGTGATGTTCTTCCCGGACGACACGGTGCAAGTACAGAGGCAGCGACACGACTTCCTGGCAGTAAAAAAACGTCTAAGACAGCAGAGCCTGCAATACTCTCTGCTGTTTCCCGCAAAATTGAGAGTAATAGCGGGAGAGCGAACCCACTTCTTCACTGACCCAACTGAAGTGGAAGCATGGCTAGACAGCGGAGCCCCCAGGACTGCCTCGGGTCCCCTACCTCGACGACAGCCCGGAGGCGCTCGGAGGAGACGCAGACCTCGCAGAAAATCACAATCTGGCATGCGAGGAGCGGCGAGGACACCCCCCCCCCCCCCCGGAGGACGCCAAGCAACAGGAGAAACAAGATGCCCTCCGTCTGGTGATGGAGCTCAGTCGCTCCCCTGCACAGAGCGAGACGGCAGGCGGCAGCCAGCAGGACCCTCCCAGCGATGATGAAGCCATCTATGGCATACCGGATTCACAAGCGTCGGAGGAAAGACCAGATGTCATGCCCCAGACGGCGGAATACATAAGCTGATTACAACACGGGACCTGCTTTCCCGGGGACATGAGCACTGGATCACCTCGACAGATGTAGAAATGAGGTCAGCCGAGAACCCGACCACGTGACCACAGAGGGACACCCCCGGCGGCAGCTGGCGACCCTGGCGCTACACACATTCTGCGGAGTGGGTACACACCTGAGGCCTCCCCAATGGGCACGAGCCTCGGACGCGTCCCAGTTGCCTACAGTTGGCCAACACACATTCCCGGAGAAGACACCCCTGGCAGCCGCCTCGTTGGGACACGTAAAGTACATTAACTTGATGCATGTGTGTATGGGGACCACTATATGCAAGGTCGGTTTCGAATGGCACATACCTCCCGGGAAGAGGGGGGGCTTCCATGCGATAACTTTGTTGACTTGATACCACAGTTACGGTGCACTTTGCACGCCTGACCCCCCCCCCCCCCCCCCCCCCCCCCCCGAATTAGTCTTTGTTGCTCTCCTCGAGAGTATGGACGGGAGCACGTTTTGCACCCGACCTTTTGGTATTCTATACGTTCATAATGTTGTATGGCTCACTGTTTCATTAGTCATGTTTTCCCCTTCCCCTCCCCCTCTGTTCATGTGGTGTGCGGCCCTGCAAATGCTATCGGTGTGTAATGTTGGGAACAATTGCTTGATGGAAACTTGGGACCCGGGGAGCGGCGGTGGGAAGGCGGGGGGAAGGGTACCGTTAAAATCCGCAATGTCAGACATTAAGATATGTACGTGGAATGTCCGGGGTATGCACACACCATCACGACGTTACCAGATCTACTCATATCTCAAACGCCACCACATACAAATTGCTCTCCTACAAGAAACACACCTCAGCGAGTCGGAAACCTGCACTCTACGCCGCAGATGGCGTGGGCAACTATATGCCACACGCTATTCATCTTATGCTAAGGGGTCACTAGTGTGGGTCAGACCAGGTACTCCATGGACAACGCTGGATACACATGTGGACCCCAGGGGGGAGATATGTTGTGGTCCAGGGCAGGCTAGACGGGAATCCGCTCGTGCTGGCCTCGGTGTACGCGCCCAACACGGGCCTAGCGGCTTTCCTCGCGCAGTTATCTACCACGCTGGCTCCCTGGCACGGTATCCCGTGGGTGATGGGCGGGGACTACAATGGCACACTGGACCTGGCCCTGGACCGATCCCATCCCCCGCCGCCCAATTCACAGGCACACACTGCTGCGAGCACTCTACAGGCGTGGTCCGCACAATGGGACTTGCAAGATGCATGGCGCAGCCTTAACCCACACACCAGGGCCTACTCGTACTATTCTGGAGCGCATGCACTACACGTGCGTCTCGATAGATACATGGTCACCAGTGAGGTCCTGCCGCATATCACGGACACCTGCTACATGGGTCGCACACACTCTGACCACAACCCTCACACCCTACATTCGGCATGGGAACGCCCCCGGCCCCCAATACCCACTTGGCGGCTACAGCCCGACCTGCTACTGGATGGCCACTTTCGACACTCCATAAGCGCACAAACAACACAATATTTTGAGGACAACACTGGTACGGCATCAACCCCGCAGATCGAATGGGATGCATTCAAAGTGGTCCTCAGGGGGCAATGCCTAGGCACGCAAACTTGCGCACGACGCCAACTAGAGACGGACCTGAGGCGCCTTCAGACAGACCTGCTACAGGCGGAACAGGAAGCGACTGACGGCGAAGACGCTGGACTGTTAGGGGCGCGAGCGGAACATGACAGGTTAATAGATAAACTGAAACATGTTAACTACACGGCACATTCGGCCCGCACACATCATACTGGCGATAAGCCCGGTAGGCTGTTGGCCTGGCTGATACAGCGTGAGGAGCGAACGTCGCCCGTGACGGAGATACGGCCGCCCGTCGGCCTTGTGGTGTACACCCAGGCAAAGATCCACGAAGCCTTCATAGCACATTACCAAGAGCTGTATGGGTCGCGCCTACGGGCCCCACTCCCGGACATAGCCGCTTACCTCGACGAGGTCACACTGCCCACCCTTACGGCAGACCAACGTGACGACCTTGGGTCACCATTGGAGGCGGATGAGCTGCGCGACGCCATCTTTGCCCTCTCAAACGGCAAGGCTCCCGGACCAGATGGGATACCGGCCGAATATTATAAAGCGTGCTCTGCTGTACTAATACCGGAGCTCCTTCGGGTGTACTCGGCGGCACTTGACGACTTGGCCCTGCCTCAGTCAATGAATGAGGTGACACTAGTGTCTCTTCTCAAGCCAGGCCGGGATGCCGCACTCCTCGGATCGTATAGGCCCCTAGCGCTCCTAAACATGGACTACAAGATCCTAGCGTCAGCCCTGGCCAGACGACTGGCGCCGCTGGTGCCCTCCCTGGTACATAGCGACCAGAATGGCTTCGTGCCCGCTAGAAACACCTCCCAAAACATCAGAAGACTATTTCGGGTACAAGAATACGCGGTGCAGGGATGGCCGAGGTCGGGGTGCTTAATCCTGGATCTCGAAAAAGCGTTCGACTCGGTCGAATGGCCCTACCTATTGGCAGTGCTGCGCAAGTTCGACCTAGGAGACGACTACGTCGAATTAGTCGGTCTGCTGTACAGGAGCCCCGAAGTGCGAGTCCGCACAGGTAGGCTATTGTCCGACGCCATCAAGATCAGGCGAGGCACCAGACAAGGCTGCCCGCTGTCCCCATTACTTTTCTCGCTAGCAATAGAACCCCTCGCCGAGATGTTGCGCAGCAGAGGCGCGAACTGGGGCATACCGCTGGCAGATGGTGTGCACGTTGTCTCGCTGTATGCTGACGACCTGCTCCTGTATTTCAGAGACCTCGCCAGCTTGCTGCCGGACCTGTCAGAAATCTTCCGAGCCTTCGAGACCATGTCGGGCCTCAGGGTGAACTGGGCCAAATCGGGAGCATACTCATTCGCCCCCGACGTCCCTGACCCCGGAATCAGCATCAATGACGAACAGCTACCATGGCATGATACCACATTCAAGTATCTGGGAATCTACGTATACAGAATGCCCTCGGACATCCTGGATGGCAACCTGACGCGCGCCATCACGTCCATCAGGTCACAGATAGCCTTTTGGAAGACTCTCCCACTCAATGTACCGAGCAGAGTGACGCTGACGAAAATGATTGTGCTGCCCAGACTCCTCTACTACTTCGCCAACATCCCGGTGTACGTCCCGGCCCACACCTTTAAGGAATTAGAGACAATGATCAGGGACCTGATCTGGAACGCTGGCAGACCTCGAGTGGCACTGACCAAACTGTACACACCAGTGGAGGCCGGCGGCCTCGCTGTGCCACACCTAGAGCTTTACTACCTAGCGGCTCAACTGCAATGGGTGTCAGCCTGGCTCACAGGCAGGAGCCTGGAGGACACAGCACTTCCGCGGAGACGCTGTCCCTCCTACAGATACACTCGCTATTCCACCCGCTGGCACGCACGAAGTCTCAACCGCAACTCCACGTCGCTGTGGCTGTGAAATGCTTCACCAGAAGCTTATGGCTCACTAGAGACATCAAACCGTATGCCCCGGCGCTACCACTCCTGGGCACTCCCAAGGCTACATCCGTTGTCACGGAGGCCGCGCTGGAGCACTGGACACGCTCGGGAGTAGACACCATGGCGGACCTCTACGCCGACGGAACCCTGATTCCCTTCGAGACACTAGTTAGCGACACGGGCATCCCAGCGGGCCAGTTCTGGCAACACGCCTCTATAGTGGCGGCATACACGCGACAGTGGGGAAACATCACTGAGGAGCTCCCCACACACCAATTGATACAACACCTACACGTCATGGGGGATGGATCGCATGTGATACATTGGCTGACTCACGCACTGTTGTCACACACACAACATACTCTGCAACCCCTGCGCGACAAATGGGCAACCGACAGAGGGAGGGGCTGGACGGACAAGGAATGGGCGATGGTGTTGGCGGGCCCCAAAAACGTCCCACGTAACGCACGCTTCAAACTGATACAATTTTATATATTACATAGAGCGTACCTCTCACCGGACAAAATCAACCAGTACTTCCCAGGTGCCATGGCTAGCTGCCCGAGATGTGCGCTCGATGGTGCGGACCTGCTGCACATGTTGTGGCTATGCCCTCAGATACAAACATATTGGCAGACGGCGCTACTGATTCTCGAGCGATGCACGGCCATGCCGATACCGCACACATGGGAGGCATGCCTACTGGGCCTCTACAAGAGGACCAAACCTAATAAAGTCCACTCCCGTTTCTGGGACCTTGGCCTCTTCACGGCTAAAAGGCTACTTACCAAACATTGGAAACGTACAACCCCACCCACAGCGCAACACTGGCGTGCCTCCCTGGACAATTGGGCTAGAGCAGAGAGCATTGTCCTCCGTAACGAGGAGACAGCAGGTTTGCGCCAATTCCCAATTGCGACTCTGTGGGACGACATGCTCAGGGCCTTCCATAGGGAATGCCCGCCACTGAGAGACCACGCACCTGACACTCCCCCCGGGAGGGATAGAGATGCAACAGAGAGAGCGACCGAACCCGACCATGAACCTGATGCCTCTGACCAGGATACACATGCACCGCCAGACAGGGAGATTGCTATACTCGCAGTTGACGCCACACTATAACGGGCGAGACGCCGTAACCCACGACTGACATGCATCCCACGCCACCCGCAATCATCCCGACACTAACCCGGGACCTGACAAGCAGAGGCAGACACGCCTGATGACTCCCCTGCAACCTACCGCTATCGAAGCACTCCCACCACGACAGCTACACCGAGCCACCAAGTCCACTGACCGCAACCCGCCACTCCCCCCCTCCCCCCCCCTTTTTCTTCTTCTCCATACTCTCCCTACGGAGCTCACACAGCTGGAATGACAGCGATGAGGACACACTATGACTTACCTAGTGCTGAATAGCTGCATTCTGAGCTCCGTCCCGCGACCATGACCTACACCCCAGGGCTATAGAAACATATCTGCTGGGCTCTTCGCTCTCTCTCTCCCCATGAGTAATTTACGAGAGATTCATTAACAGAGCGGACAATGCCACGCCCTTAACAGCCCCTAATGACGCCTTGCCCCTATGCCACACCACTAGATACACAACCGCCACACGCGACGAACCACAATCGCATGATCTGCTCCACTGATTAGATCACCCAAAGCCATCTCTATTCGGGCTGATGGTTAGTGGCTCTGCAGGCACAGATGACACATCCTAGTGGGGAACGCAGTCAGGGACAGCTGTTTGTACCATGTACTGTTTTTCTTCTTTTCAGCAATGACGGTCATGGAATGTGAAGATTGCGATGTATAATGCTGTCATTGCTCTCGTTCTTCATTGCACATCGCACGAATGACCTAAACTTTACCTTCCATCCAATATGGCTCTGTGTTGTTACCCTATGTTGAAATATCAATAAAAATATTCAAACAAATAGGAGTGACTGATAGGTATATATGTGTCCAGATATAGGTTTAGATATAGGTATACTATATCTAAGCAAGGGGTGATTACACCACCTTGCCCCAGCTGTGTGAACAGCCAGTTGTGTCGATTTAAGTACCAGCCAGGGGTGGCAAAAGATATGCTGCAGCCCCTGGTAGGCCTTGGATGCACCTATGCCCTGGGCACCTATAGTGCATGGTACAGGGGCTGACAAGGTGTCCAATACCAAATTGGTTATGTACCTAGGGTACATGGAGTCCATTTAAAGAGAGAGCAGATAGCCTGGGACCCTGATTAGCAGGATCCCAGGCCAACTAAGTCGAAAACCAGCTAAACACAAGGCAAAAAATCTGGGGTAACCATAGTCAGGTATCCACCTTCCTCAGCCCCTGTACCATGCACTATAGGTGCCCAGGGCATAGGTGCATCCAAGGCCTACCAGGGGCTGCAGCATATCTTTTGCCACCCCTGGCTGGTACTTAAATCGACACAACTGGCTGTTCACACAGCTGGGGCAAGGTGGTGTAATCACCCCTTGCTTAGATATAGTATACCTATATCTAAACCTATATCTGGATACATATATACCTATCAGTCACTCCTATGTCTGGCCTTTACAATCCTGGAGGCAGAGTGCTTCTTCGAATCCTGCGTGGGTTGCCTTTGCCAAGGCTTGTTGACTCCGATCCGGAAGCCGACACCGCCGACAGCGAGAGCCTTCGTGGGACAGCTCGTGATCCACTCCAGGACATCCTCGGTGCCCCAGAGTCCACGTGGCAGCGGAGACAAGGCACCCAACATCAACCTGATTGCGCCCGACATCGCCTGGTTCCTTCCTGGTCACTGGCTAGTGACCCAGACTCTGTCCCCTCTGCTTTCAGGTACCCATCAACTTCGATCCACCCTTGGATCGCACCGGACACTTCCCTCCTGGACGCCTGCAGCATCTTCATCCTCAGGCACCATCGAACTGCGTGACGAAACCCGACACACTTTGGCACCTATGCACCCGCTTCCTGTGGGTGAGGTAACTTACTAGCGCCGGTGTTCCCACACTGGTACACACCTCTAGTGCCCAAGTCTAAAGTTTGGTAGTCCTAGTCCAGTCGGAAGACTCTTTAATCTGTAAAACGATAACCTTTACGCACCATTGACTTTACATTGGTGCAAGCCGTGCTTCCCGCACTGCACCCGAATCCCGCGGGCTACTCCCGTCCTAACTGCTGTTAGTCCAGTGTAGTCCCAGCGATTCCCAAGGCCCTAGGCCTGACCCCCCATCGATTAGTGATTGTTATACCACTTTTTTGATATATGGTTTGAGTGGCCACCGGCCTCATCCAAAAACGAGCAACTTGTCTATGTTATACTGTGCTTTTATTTAAACGCTTGTGCTTCATTGCTCATAAAGAGTAGTGGGGATTATTCTAAGAATAAATACATATATTTTGATAATATATAACTTGTGTGGTGTCCTTTCATTTGATATTACAGGATTGTATATGGTGAAACAGCTGGCTTCACATGTCCTTTGGAGTTAAGCCTTTAAGGCTGCTTAGTCCATGCTACCCCTAGGATAGCTTGTCTATAAGGTTGACTTACAACCACCACCATAAGGGATTGTGTGGACTGATACAGCGTGCCCACAGAACTGTGGACATCATATACCAGGACAACTTCTCCCCCCCCCCCCCCCCCCCACACACACACACAAACGAAAGGAGATAAGGCTATCTTTGACCAGGTAAGCCTATATTGCCTAAGTGGCCATATAAGGAAGTACCTGCACTAGCATGGTTACCCCCTGTCTCATGGTCCACTAAGCAATCCCTCACCCTAGGGGTATCTGAGGGTCTCCACCATAGGGAATCACTACCTTTGGTGTGTTTTGGCAAAGTAAAAGGCTGGTGTTGAGATGGAGTACTGAAGTGAGGCTCCACTAAATTAGGGCTCAGCTTCCTCCAATCCTCTTCCACCATGTGTGCCTTTCTTTCCTTGACTGAGTTGCACTGTGCTCTCAGGGTCAACCTCTGGCTGCCTACAGCTGGAGGCTGGGTCCCTTCTGTTGGCTTACTGGAGGGACATGTCAGGTTTGGGGCCCTTAGGTCCCAGGTTTGGCTGTGCCCAACAGTTTCCATCTGTGGGAGGTCCCTAACTAGTGGTAAGGGGGATCCCTCAGGAGTTTTTAACTTTTTCACCTTGCTAGGGCTGCTAGCTTTGGTGCCCCTAATCTGCTGATGGGGGTGCTTTATTTGACAGGGGGCCCTTTGGGGCTCCCTGACCTCCTTGAACTCTGTAGCCCTGGGCTGACTGAGGCAGGGTAGAGAGGGGCAGGTTACCTGCTCCAGACTGGGTCCCACCTTGGAAGGGTCCACTGACATCAGGGGCTCTGTCAGGCTAGGCCTGACTACCTCTGGGGCAGTTCCTTCACAAGGGGTAAGATCAGTTCCCTGAGGAGGCTGATCCTTACCTAATGTCTGGTGGGAGGGAGATTTCTCCTCCTCCTCCATGCTCTCTGTTTGTGTGGAGTGATCCATAGTTTCAGGCTTCACAACACATGAATCAGTTTGAGTTTGGGCTGTGGCCATCACAGCCCCACCAACCTTTTCAGGAAGGGACTCAGTTTGGGTATGGGCTGTTATCATAACAGCTTTGCTAACCTTTTCAGGAAGGGATTCTGCTGAAGAAGGGGCTGAGTCTTGCACAGCCCTACCATCCTTTTCAGGAAGGACATCTTGGATTGGGGCTGTAGCCATTACAGGCCCACTAACCTTTCCATGGAGATTTACCATTTTAGAATGGGTTTCTTGTTCCACCTCAGCCCAGGCTGAGATTTCTAAATCATTCCCAAGTAGACAATCTACAGGCAAGTTTGATGATACTGCCACTCTCTTTTGGGCCAGTGACACCTCCCCAGCTGAGATTTACTACTGTCATGGGATGCTTTTTCTGAAGTTCATCAATGTTTGTCACCTAATATGTGGCACCAGGTAAAAGTTGCCTTGAGGGGACTAGATTCTCAGTCACCATGGTGATACTAGCCCCTGTGTCTCTGTAGGCCTCAACTTTTTGACCATTGATGATGGGCTCCTGTCTATACTTGCTCAAAGTGTTTTGGCAATCAGTGAAGTTGGCAAACCCCATGCCATTCTCATAGACAAGAGTATCTGTTCTAGGGGACCTGGTTAGGCCAGAATCCACCTGAGCTCCAAAAGTAAACCCACCCAAATTTTTGGGGGTGCTCCCACCACCTGGGGGATTACTGCTGACAGTAACAGGAGGTGTTGGAGCTTTACTTGGAGGTATTTTTCCTTATTGTTATTCCGGGGACAACTGCTATCAGTTTTCCAGTGGCCAGGCTGTTTACAGACATGGCAATAAGGTTTCTTCTGGTCAGAGGAAGAGTTCTGGGACCCACCCCCACCCTTGGAGTTTTGGGGCCCTGTGGGAGACTTGTCTTTAGATTTATCCCCACCCTTCTCTTGAGCCTTGGAAGTATCCTTCTTTTGGTCATTACCCTGATTCTTAGGCCTAATCCTGGTTCTGACCCATTTGTCTGCCCTCTTACCCAATTCTTGTGGAGAGGTCAGATCTGAGTCCACCAGGTGCTGGTGTAAAAGCTGGTTCTGACAATTTCTTAGGCTCTGCTCCCTCATAATCAAATTATACAATCCTGTATAGTCATGTACTTTGCTGCCATGTAGCCAACCTTCCAGAGCCTTAGTAGCACAATCTACAAAATCAGTCCAGTCCTGAGTCTGAGCTTTTTGGGTGTCTCTGAACAACAACCTGTATTGTTCAGTGGTTAATCCAAACCCATCAATAAGAGCACTCTTCAGGACAGTGTAATTTTTAGCATCCTCAGCTCTAACAGTGAGGAGCTTATCTCTCCCTTTCTCAGAAAAGAGAGCCACAAGATTGCTGCCCACTGATCTGAAGGAACCTGCTGTACCATGCAGGCCCTCTCCAGAGCAGTTATCCATTTGTGGATGTCATCCCCATCTCTGTAGGGGGGCACAATCTTACTCAGGTTTCTAGTATCATAGGACCTGTCTTTATCCTTTGGGATAATGCTGCCACTAGTGGGAGTCTCCCCACTCAATCTCTGCTCTCTTTCAAGAGCAAGTCTAGCTTGGGCCAGGGCTAATTCTTCTCTTTCTATTTGGAGATTCACTGCTCTCATCCTGGCCTTATGCTCTCTTCTTTGAGGGGAAGTCATTCCTCTCTGTGATTCTCTTGAGGCACTAGAAATGTGAGAATCCCTGGAAGGGCTTCTCTCTCTCCTATTGCCTGGGAGACTCACGCTATATACTCTGCGGAGGTGCTGGCCCTCTCCATTTCCACGTAGATCCAAGTTGGCCTGGCTAAGCCTTGCCACTGGGACCTGGCTATCCCCTTGACCATGATCTGACTCTTCACCTTCTGATTCAGGGTCTACCTCCTCATTTTCTACTTCTGGGGAGGTGTTATCAGTATCTAGGGGGTTCACTCCATCTCCTGATCCTGAGGGAGCTACTCTAGCTTTCTCAAGGTCATCCTTTTCTAGGATGGCTATCATGATAGGAATGGTAGGGTTGTGACCCTTTTTCAGCTTCCTTGCAGTGCACAGGGCACTCAAGTCTTTGTATCTGAAGTTGTCATAGCTGGAGGTTGCCTGTGGATGGCCAACCTTCACAGGTAGAGAGCCTGAAGGTTCACCTGTGCCAGACATGACTCTAGTGTGGTGTAAGTGATGCACCTACCTACACTAAGTGTTTTCCTACTGTCCCTTACTAGTGAGTTGTAGTCAGGGTGTGCTAAGCCCTTCTACCTACAACCACTAAGTTCAGTAGAATATGCTAAGCTTTTATTTATATGTACCTATGGTACTTAAAGTGATCTTTCAATTTGATAAAAAGATTGCAAAGGTAAAACAACAGCAAGCTCAAACCCATACCGCTGCTCACCAATGTGAGAGGTTGGCCTGGTATATGATGTCCACAGTTCTGTGGGCACCCTGTATCCGTCCAAACAATCCCTTATGGTGGTGGTTGTAAGTCAACCTTATAGACAAGCTATCCTAGGGGTAGCATGGACTAAGCAGCCTTAAAGGCTTAACTCCAAAGGACATGTGAAGCCAGCTGTTTTACCATATACAATCCTGTAATACCAAATGAAAGGACACCACACAAGTTATATATTATCAAAATATATGTATTTATTCTTAGAATAATCCCCACTACTCTTTATGAGCAATGAAGCACAAGCGTTTAAATAAAAGCACAGTATAACATAGACAAGTTGCACGTTTTTGGATGAGGCCGGTGGCCACTCAAACCATATATCAAAAAAGTGGTATAACAATCACTAATCGATGGGGGGTAAGGCCTAGGGTCTTGGGAATCGCTGGGACTACACTGGACTAACAGCAGTTAGGACGGGAGTAGCCCGCGGGATTCGGGTGCAGTGCGGGAAGCACGGCTTGCACCAATGTAAAGTCAATGGTGCGTAAAAGTTATCGTTTTACAGATTAAAGAGTCTTCCGACTGGACTAGGACTACCAAACTTTAGACTTAGGCACTAGAGGTGTGTACCAGTGTGGGAACACCAGCGCTAGTAAGTTACCTCACCCACAGGAAGCGGGTGCATAGGTGCCAAAGTGTGTCAGGTTTCGTCACGCAGTTCGATGGTGCCTGAGGATGAAGATGCTGCAGGCGTCCAGGAGGGAAGTGTCCGGTGCGATCCAAAGGTGGATCGAAGTTGATGGGTACCTGAAAGCAGAGGGGACAGAGTCTGGGTCACTAGCCAGTGACCAGGAAGGAACCAGGCGATGTCGGGCGCAATCAGGTTGATGTCGGGTGCCTTGTCTCCGCTGCCACGTGGACTCTGGGGCACCGAGGATGTCCTGGAGTGGATCACGAGCTGTCCCACGAAGGCTCTCGCTGTCGGCGGTGTCGGCTTCTGGATCGGAGTCAACAAGCCTTGGCAAAGGCAACCCATGCAGGATTCGAAGATGGCTTAATACTCGGACCAGCAAGGTCTGAGCGGGTGCTCCTTTTCAGGGGAGCGAGTGCCAGTCTGGAGCAACCAGACCAGCTGTTCAAGTTTGAAGGTTCGTCGGTTCTGGGGCCACTAGCCAACGGGCAAGCGACCGGACCAACGCGTTGAGCAGGAAAATGCAAAAGGGCCCCACGCAGCACTCGTCGAGTGTGGAGGGGTGAGCTTCGGTGAAAAAGCTGCTCGGGGCTGGAGCTTCTCGAACTCCAATGCACAGCTTCGAGGAAGCCTCGGGTGCTGCACGGTCAGTGCTTCGTGGTTTATTCAAGATGGCCACTCCCACGCTTCAGGTCGCCTCCACGGGTCCCAGCTCTGCATGGACTGTGGATCGGGCTGTTGGAAGGCAGGAAAGCTGGCTCTTGTCGATCTCTGTCGCTCGAGTTCCGGCGGGAACTGCAACAAAGCAAACGTCGAGGTGCTGGATGGTGCCTGTTTGCACAGGGTGGTCACTCCTTGACCACAAGGGAGATTCTTCAGTCTTCCACGTCGAGTGGGATGTTGAAGGGTCCAGAGTTTCGTTTCATAAGTTTCAGTCAGGATAATCTGATGTGCATTGGCACTGCTCCCACCTATATTCCAAATCTGGGGCTGGATTACCTGCTAGGTCCCTCCTATGGGTGGGACACAGGAAGGGGGTGGTTACACCCCTTTTCTTTGTCCAGTTTGTCGCCAAGACTGGGGCTGGAGTGCCCCAGAACCGGTTTGACTGGAATCTGCCCAGTGACACCTTGTGTGCCCCAGGCAGTGTCTAGTTTCATTCAACCCTCCCTGCTACAATCCACTATCTCCTGTCTGGGGTGGTGTAACACCTCCCTGTGACAGGAGATCCTTTGATCAAGCCTCCTCTGTCGAGTTTCGGTCAGCAGCAGGAGGGCAGACTAGTGTCTGTGGCAGCAGCATCCATTTTGTGATGATGGGGCTCTGGTTAGGATTAACCGCATGTTTTCTCCCTCTAGAAGGGTGGAATGCTACCCCCGTCGCCAGAATTGGCGAGGGGGTAGTATTCCAAAATGTATGACACCAAACACAACATGTTTTGATAAAGCCAAACCAAAGTTAGCATTAACCGCGAGGATTATAATGCACTTAAGAGTATATGGTATGGCAGTATCACTAGAACAGCAATAAGGAAATGGTTCCGAACACTGCAGACAGGCTCAGCTCATGCTAGAGCACCATCTCACATAAAACCAAGCACTCTGCCTCCAGGATTGTAAAGGCCTGCCATAGGAGTGACTGATAGGTATATATGTGTCCAGATATAGGTTTAGATATAGGTATACTATATCTAAGCAAGGGGTGATTACACCACCTTGCCCCAGCTGTGTGAACAGCCAGTTGTGTCGATTTAAGTACCAGCCAGGGGTGGCAAAAGATATGCTGCAGCCCCTGGTAGGCCTTGGATGCACCTATGCCCTGGGCACCTATAGTGCATGGTACAGGGGCTGACAAGTTGTCCAGTACCAAATTGGTTATGTACCTAGGGTACATGGAGTCCATTTAAAGAGAGAGCAGATAGCCTGGGACCCTGATTAGCAGGATCCCAGGCCAACTAAGTCGAAAACCAGCTAAACACAAGGCAAAAAATCTGGGGTAGCCATAGTCAGGTATCCACCTTCCTACACTCTTCATATTATCTTTGGTGATATGTTTCCTGAAGGGACTGATGCACATGTTGCTGCCAACATCTTTCATGATTCCAAAGAGGGACCTTATTTTGGTCAGCACCCATCTGAAATGCACTCCTTTTGAACCAGTGCACAGCTGTACTCTCTATTTCTTTATCATCAAAATGGCATTCATCATTGCCCTCAGACGAGTAAGTGAACTTCAGGCCCTGGATGCTTGTTTCCGGTCCAGGGAAGACATGGCTTGGCAGTTCGGGCTGGACTGTTCCTATGAGGCACAGGGTCAGACTGATTTGTATATGGCCATGTCTGAACTGGGGTGGCTGAGTGGGCTAAAGAATGGTGATGGATTAAACCCAGATCAGTTGACTGGGGGTGAGTGTTTGATTTGCTCAAACGCTCCGTCCATCATCCCCTTTTGTATCGCTGTCTGCATTGTAGCCATACACCTCATTCTTCCCAGCAAACTAACCCTCCAGACGAAAACTGCTTTCCCAATCCTAAGGTGGTTACGCCCTTCCACATATTTTTATTTATTTATTTGAAGTTTTTTATAGCGTGAACATGGCGCTACAGGGTGTCGGAGCGCTGTACATGTAGCAATCCGGTCATTCATAAAGGGGAAAATGCTGGAGGGACAGAGCAGGAAGCAAAAACAACAAATATATAAAGATACCATAGATTAAAAAACGTTTGAAGTATCCATGATCCCTAGGAGTCGACATGTAAAAGATGAGGCTGAATGACTGAAGATGACAAGTGAAGGAATCTATTAATCAGAATCCTTTTAACTTCATTTTTGAAGAAGGTGGAGGAGGGGTTTGTCCTGACGGCAGTGAGTTCCGTATTCTTGGAGCTAGACCGGGAAGGAGCTGTTGTACCTCTTCTTTTTGAACTTCTGTGGCTTCAGCAGTAAGGAGTTAGAACTTCTTGAGGAGGGACTTCCCCGTAAAGTTCATGTTTTTGGGTCAGGTAGACAGGCGTGTTGTGGTGAAGGACCTTGTGTGTCATGCAAGCTATCTTCAGTGGGATTCTTGCTTCAAACGGGAGCCATTTTAAATGGTTGAGGTAATGTGATGTGGTTGAACCTTCTGGATCCAGTGATGAGCTTTGCAGCAGAGTTCAATGTGTCTGTTACTGGAGCCCGCTGTACTTCGGTAGTGCTCCCATAATCTGAAGATAACCAGGTATTGCACTGCTAATTGAAAGTCAACCGGGGAAGAAAGGCTGGATGTCCCTTAATATAATTAGATGGGAGTTGGCTCCCCTAGTAGTGTCACTGATATGATCTTGCATGTTCAGGTGTTCGTACATCGGTATACCTAGTTATCTAGTAGAAGGGCAGGCCTGTCTTCACCCGTCAGCGACAGGTGGAGGCGGGGTGGGGCCGCCTCCCTTGGCCTTGCAGCAGGACTACCTCCCCTGGTTCTAGGTACTAGATCAGATACTTGTATTGTACCCCCTTTTTCATGTTTAACTTCCTGCTTTGAACCTGCATAGCTATTTTTATCTGCTGTCTGGTACCAAGCCCCGTCCGTTTTCTTTTGCCCCGGTGGGAGTGAGGACCGAGATAGAGCCTTGAGCTTTTTCCTACAGAAGTGTAAGTGGCGGGTCTATTATCAAATCAAGCAATGAGGGGAATTCGAGGCAGATGGGCAAGAGGAAAATCCATGACAAGGGACAGGGCACGGACAACTCCAAAAGGAAGAAGTCACTTGGTGCCATTTGCCACAAGACTATGGACCGTATTGAGACAATATTAACAAAGTGGCAGGTAATAGCCGATACGGACACATCAAGCTCCCCTAACCAAGTGCTTAGTACAGCTAAGCCAGCCATAACCACAAATGATGATTCCGCAACTCCTGTAGACACTTCACCTAACTAATTACAAAGGAAAAAATCCGGCAAGTTCATCCCACACATGTTAAACTATGTACTAAAGGGCTGAGCAGGGGTCTGAAAAACAGACTTCCCAATCTGGAACCTAACTCGATTAAACCTGTGCATTGCGCTGAGTCCGGTGGGTCTCCTAGTATAGCTCAAGTTACCCAAATTGAATGTCGAAATAGATTTGATGTCCTTTTCCATGAGGAGGTGGGGTGCCATGGAGTGGGTCCAAAGATTCCCAAAGTGTCCTGTAGGGCCCATGAGGTGCTTGAACTAAAGACACTGATTGAGACACTGAAAGATGAGGTGGCAGCCCTCAGAAAGGAGGTTGCTACTCTAACAGCTGGGGTAGCATGTAGGAAGGAGGTGCACCACAGGCCATTTTTAGCACCCACAACAGCAGTACCATCCACAGATAAGGATAGGGGCACAGGGCCTCACCCTCGGGGGATTATAGAGCCACCGAATAAAGTTACACCTCATAGCACCTTATACTATCGCTTAGACAGCCCCAGGAATCACCATCTAAATCTTATAGATCCTTTAGCAACTAGAAACACACAGTTAGGATCCGTCCATGTCAGGGCCCGTCACAGAGCCATAGATAGAGTTGAGGTGACCCTAGATGAAGGCCATACTCTTAGGCCTAGGTGCAGGGAGATTCGGGAAATGGAGTCAGTAAGGGATGGTATTTACATGAGGCAGAGTGCTCAGGATGCCCAAGATGTGATTTACCTCACCGAAGTGCCCAAACTCTCTTGGGTTGGGTCTGAAGATTTTGAGATCCACCCGCCATTTCTACTCGATCATTAGAGACAACATCAAATATGTAGGAAGACTCACCTTACCTGGGGCTGACAGAGACATGATTGAAGTCAGGTTCTTTAATAAGAACATAGTCATCGGATTATTGGCGATAGATTTGCGTACCTTTCCCCAGGCCAATACCTCTACCTTTATTAGATATAGACGCCCTTCAAGGTTAGAGCTAGTGCCCCAAAGACTTATCGGGGAATGATCATACACCTGTCCGTGTGGAACAGAGATCGGCCAAAGATGACTACAATTTGATGGAAAAAATCTAGATAACCCAGGGCCCTTTTGGAACTTGCCCCCATCAGACCTTTTGGTACCTAGAAGCTCAGCATATAATACCGAGCAGTATACTAGGTCCTTGACTGCAAATCCAATCACTAGTACAGTCCCTATTGGTGGCACTCCAGCAGATGGTAGGGCCCTTGCTTCTCCTTCTGCAGGTGAGCCCCTTATCACACATGACATCTGTGGTTTAGCCCCTACACCCGTAATAGAAGGTGGGGTACCTACTTCTTCTAACATAAGGATTTTTGTTTGGAATGTGGCTGGGAACCTAAAGTTGCAATCAGATCCAGTCTGGTGTAGCTTTGTGGACACTTTTGATGTAATCCTGTTTCCGGAAACCTGGAGTTTGACCTCCCCTTTTAGAAGCGGGTTTTCTGCCAACACCATTGGAGGTAGAAGGAAAGAGCAGGGTAGATCCTCGGGGGCCTAGCAATTTGGATAAAAAATGCACTGGGGTCCAAAGTTAAGCTCCTGTGTGTTGATTCACCAGACATCTTGGCCCTCGAGCTGACCCTGTTCAGTGGCTGGAAGGTTAGAATTTGTGACTTCTGATGGATAATTCTGCCTGTGGATTCCTCACCTTTTGAATACCCCCCTGCGCCAGCATTCCGCTGGAAAATTCTTTCCTAGCTCTCCCACGTCCACGAGGGCGTCACAATGGACAGGCTCCGCTCGCGGCACCGTATGACGTCATCGGAGCCACAAAAGGACCTCATCGGCGTGCTGACGTCAGTTCCCTTTTTTCCACGCCGTCGACGCTTAACAGTTTTTCTAGTGGCTCTCCATTTTCTACTAAGAAAACTGTGTATCTCTTGTTTGTTCATGATAGCTACTTCTAGGAAGACGGGATTTAAACCCTGCAGAGAGTGTGGCGGGCATATGTCAATCATGGACCCGCACGATGACTGCCTCTGGTGTTTATCTTCAGACCATGACATTGAAGAATGCCGAAGCTGCAGGAAGATGAATCCCAAGGTGGTTAATGAACGTGAAGCCAAGCTGTTTATGGCCAAAGCCAAGAAGGAGAAGAGGGTTCGGAAGAGGGCGAAGTCTTCATCTTCTTACACTTCGAAGCTGAAGAAGCATAAGAAGTCTAAGAGAAGACATGGCTCTCAACATCGTTCTTCGAAGGCCAGGGCTTCGACATCGAGGTCGTCGACTCCGGCTTACCGACCTCGAAGGAAGGACTTTATCTCTCCATCTCCTTCTCCTCGGGTGACGCCGGTTCCATCTCTGGTTGCGGCGTTGCCGGCTTCGAAAGGTTCTTCGCAGAATGAAGATTCACCAGCTCCAGCGACGTCTCCGGTGCCTGGTGAGTCCTCTTCAATGCCGGGTGGCTTCACCTGTGCAGGTGCCATCCCTGGCTCTGCCGGCTCCAGTTCGACCTGAGGTCACTCCCCTTCAGGAAGGTACGGATCCATTTCCACCTTTTCCTGCTCCGGGGGCAGATTCTATGCAATATCTCAATGCAATGTTTGGCATGTTTGCCAGGGCCTCTGCTCCATCCTGCGCGCCTTCGGGCCCCGTGGGTCCTTTGGCCTTTAACCTGGGTATTCTTCAGTTCTATCCCCAGGCACCTTTTATGCCATTCTTGCCGTCGACTCCGGCTTGGCATTTCCCGGCGCCGAGATCCTCCACTCCGGCTCCTCAAACTCCTACAGCTGCTGAGTCGGCGCCTCCTCGAACATCGAGGCTTGAAGACGAGGCTCCTCCATCGACGTTGTTGATGTCTTCACCAGCTCCACGTGTGGCGACACCGATTCATAACCAACGCTCTAGGAGGGAGGCACAGGGGCTCCTTGAAGAGGAGGAATATGCTCAGAATCAGGAGGAAGGAAAGATTGTTGACTCTATGGATGAGTCTGAAGGCCTTCATGAAGCTAGTGGCCTTGATACTTCCCCTGAATATAATCTTCCATCTGCAGGTGGAGGTGTTGTACAGGACATTGTTCCATATCACGTGGTCATAAGGAAGGCGGCTGATTTACTTAGTTTACAGCTTCCCTCAACTAAGGTAAAATCGAATTATTCTCACAGAAGTTTTAAATACATCTTCGTCAACTTCTGTCTGAGCCTTTGCTTTCCTTTACGGATGCTTTAACGGAACCAATCCTGGAAGTGTGGCAGAAGCCTTTATCTGCTCTGGCGGTTTCTCGTTCCATCTCGAGAAGGTACAGGCCTGCCCCTGGAGATCCGTTTTTTTTAACATCACATCCTACGTCGGAAAGTTTGGTTGTCCAGGCTTCTTGTTCGAAGCAGTCTTCTGGTTCTTTCCCTACCATTCTGGGTGATAGGGATTCTAAAAAGATGGAGCAAGCTGCTAAAAACATGTTCTCTTCTGCAAGTATGGCTCTTAAGTCCACTAATGAAACTTGCCTTTTTGGAAGATACATCCATGCATTGATGGACTCAGTTGTGCAATTAGCTCCGAAGTTGCTTGAGAAAGATCGTGCCAATTTCTTGGAAGGCCTTTCGGATTCACAGGCGGCAGCACGTCAAGTGATTCAGTCGGGCATGGACACTGCTGACGGCTCGTGTGATGGGGTCTTCTGTGGCTGCAAGGAGACAGGCATGGCTTAGATCATCTGGTTTTGTTGCTGATGTTCATGCGACTTTGCTGGATTTGCCCTTTGATGGGTCAAAACTTTTTGGTTCAAAGGCGGACTCAGCCTTAGAGCGTTTTAAAGACAGCAGGGCTACTGCACGGTCTTTGGGTCTCCAGGTGCAATCAAGAGGATACGGCTACAAGTGGTATCGTGGATTTGGGAGGTCTGCTTCCTTTCATAGCCACCAACAATCTCAACAGGGTCAGCAACAGCAGAATCCCTTGTACAAGTCGTAAAGAGTGATGAATAAAAGGCCATTAACTATAATGGGGTGGCCCAGTGACCCTCAGAACCTGGGTTCCAAGATTAACAAAAAACAATGGTTCTGTAGGGAGAAAAGTCAATTTCTTTGTAAACCTAAATTATAGGCAAAACTAACGATGCATTCCACACAATTATTTTAGAAATACATACTCTCACAAGTACAGGATTACTTGTTGAGGGAGAGCGGGGGAAGGAAGGAAGAAACACACACCGTTTTGGGATTAATCCAAAATATTCTTATTTTTAGAAAATCTGACATAGATATAGCATTGGTAAACACGGGAAAGGGTTGTCTAAAACAAAATTAACATGAACGTACAAATAACAAATACGTGCTTAGGTGAATGATAGTGACAGGTGATATTGACTGTGAGGCGATACGTAAATACATAAATACAAATAAGATCAGTCCAAAATTCAAGATCAATTTGTTTAAACAAGTACATATGTTTTCTCCTATTGTCGTTGAAACTTAGTATGGACTGATGAGTAACACAGCATCTACGTTTCGACCCTATAGAATGGAACCGAAGCGGGTCTTCATCAGGACTAAAAGGCAGGAGGACAACCTGATAGTTTTGAGTTTTCCTGCGTATAATAATATGTAGGCAGGAGGGTGGGGATGAGTCAGCCGACACCATCCACGACCATGGGTTCAATCACGGTATCTTGTGCTGTAAATTGCGTGAAATTTCTCCACCGGCCGGTGGAGAAAAATTGAAGGATTTCCGTAAAGTGCCGCTTGAGCGATCACTTGGGATACGATCAGAGGGACGTCAATGCAAGGAACGTCTGATCGTGAAGGAGTGAGACGTCCCTCTGATCGTATCGTATCCCATCAGTCCATACTAAGTTTCAACGACAGTAGGAGAAAACATATGTACTTGTTGAAACAAATTGATTTTGAATTTTGGACTTATCTCATTTGTATTTATGTATTTTCGTATCGCCTCACAGTCAATATCACCTGTCACTATCATTCACCTAAGCACATATTTGTTATTTGTACGTTCATAATAATTTTGTTTTGGACAACCCTTTCCCGTGTTTACCAATGCTATATCTATGTCAGATTTTCTAAAAATAAGAATATTTTGGATTAATCCCAAAACGGTGTGTGTTTCTTCCTTCCTTCCCCCGCTCTCCCTCAACAAGTAATCCTGTCCTTGTGAGAGTATGTATTTCTAAAATAATTGTGTGGAATGCATCGTTAGTTTTGCCTATAATTTAGGTTTACAAAGAAATTGACTTTTCTCCCAACAGAACCATTGTTTTTTGTTAATAATGAAGAATAAAAGGGGCCTCCGAGGAGGAGCTCGACAACAATCCTCCTCCTCTTCCTGTACTTCCCCTCCCGCCATCGTTGGTTCAACAGGAAAGCAGTTCTAGATCCCCCATCTTAGAACATGTTGGTCCGGTTGGAGGTCGGGTGTCCCACTTTCTACAAGATTGGAGACTGATTACGTCTGATCGTTGGGTCTTGAATCTTGTAGAGAATGGGTACGCCCTTCCCTTTTTGGAGTTTCCTCCTCCTTACCCTCCTCGCCAGGGTTGGTGCTCAGAAGACCCCTTACTGCTGTTACAGCAGGAAGTTCCTACTTTGCTTCAGAAAGGTGCGATAGAGGTGGTTCCGGAGCAGGAAAGGGGTCAGGGTTGCTACTCCCGGTATTCCCTGATCCCCAAAAAGGACAGTCGCATAAGACCAATCTTGGACCTCAGGATTTTGAACCTTTACCTCAGACATGAGAAGTTTAAAATGTTGACCTTGGCTCAGGTTCTTCTTGCGCTGCAACACTGCCTGTAGATCGATGGACACTGGATGGTGTCCATCGATCTACAGGATGCGTATTTTCATCTTCCCATCCTGAAGTCGCATCAGAAGTATCTCCGGGTTCACGGTAGGATTGCAACACTACCAGTTTGCGGGTCTTCCGTTTGGTCTTACTTCCGCACCTCGACTCAAAGGTGATTGCAGTGGTAGCAGCTCATCTCAGAAGGTTAGGGGTTCCTGTTTTCCCCTACCTGTACGACTGGCTGTTCAAAGCAGAGGCTCCAGAGCTGGTTTCGCGCCACTTGCAAGTAACTGCTCATCTGTTGTTCAAATTGGGTTCTCGATAAATGTACCCAAATCTCACCTGGTGCCTTCTCAGCGCAGCCTGTTCATAGGGGCAATACTGGACACTAGTGTATGTCGCATATACCCGCCTCCGCAGAGGATTCTTGACAAACAGGGTATGATTCCTTTATTCCACGATGGAGCTGTTGTTCCAGTCCTGAAGGTTATTCGCCTGCTCAGTCTGTTCCCTTCCTGCATTCTGTTGGTCAACTATGCACGCTGGCACATAAGGGCATTCCAGTGGGGCCTCCGCAGTCAGTGGTATCAACACAACGGAGATCTCAGGGAGTCAAACAGAATCTCCAGAGAAGCTGCAGCGAAGCTGACTTGGTGGAGTGTGCAGGGCAACCTGTCTCAAGGAAAGCCCTTTCAGCCTCCTCCGCCGGTGGCCACGGTAATCATGGATGCCTCCACTCTAGGGTGGGGTGATGATCTGGGGGACCTGGAGGTCAAAATTCTTTGGTCACCAGAGGAAAGGTTGCTTCACATCAACCTTCTGGAATTGCGAGTGATTTGTTTGGCACTAAAGGCTTTCCTCCCTTCCCTTTGTGGTCAGTCGGTTCAGGTCCTGATGGACAACACTACCGCGATGTGTGGTATATCAACAAACAGGGAGGTGTAGGGTCATATCGTCTCTGTCAAGAAGCTCTGCGACTCTGATTCTGGGTTCAGAACCATCGGATTTGTTTCTTTGCAAATCATCTGGCCGGTGTGCTGAATGTTTGTGCGGACAGTCTCAGTCGGCGTTACTCGGCCGATCACGAGTGGCGGCTTCATCCGGAGGTGGTCCATCGCATCTTTCAGATGTGGGGTTCTTCTCGGCTGGACCTGTTTGCCACTCACGAGAACGCTCACTGCCCATTGTTCTGCAGTCTTCAGTTTCCGATGCAGGGAGTGCTGGGGGACACGTTTTAATTGGATTGGAGCTTGCAACTCCTTTACGCGTTTCCTTCCATACCCTTGATTCCTCGGGTTCTGAGGAAGATTCGCCAAGACCAGGCCCAAGTTACATTGATCGCCCCGGATTGGCCAAGAAGGGTGTGGTACACAGACCTTCTTCACCTCTCGTCGCTCCCTCCACTCGGTCTGCCTCTCAGGGCAGACCTCCTCTCGCAGTTGCAGGGGCAGGTTCTACAACCCCACTTCCAGAGTTTGCACCTTCATGCCTGGAGATTGAACAGGCAACCTGAGTTCCTTCTCTCTCCCGCCGGATATAGTGGATGTTATTTTGTCGTCCAGGCAACACTCCACTAAGTCTGTTTACTGTTCCATATGGTCCAGATTTGTTAAGTGTGCGAAGAGAGAGACATTGGTCCTCTAAAGGCCAGTTTGTCTAATTTTTAGATTTTTCACTTTCTTTGGCGCAGCAAGGTTGTGCTGTGTCCACTGCCAAAGGCTATTTGTCAGCTTTGTCAGCCTTTCTATGTTTACCGGACCAGACTTCTTTATTTAAGTCCCCCATTGTCATGAGGTTCATTAAGGGCCTTACAAATAAGTTCTCTCCCACACCTTTCATTATGCCTCAGTGGGATTTGAATCTAGTTCTTACTTTTTTAATGGGTTATCCATTTGAGCCTCTTTATACTTGTCAGTTGAGACTTCCTTCTTTTAAAGCGGTTTTCTTGATTGCCATTACCTCGGCTAGGAGTGTAAGTGAGCTTCAGGCTCTTAGTTCAAAACCTCCTTTCCTGACCATTCATGCAGATATGTTGGTTCTAAGGACCAGGGCTGCTTTCCTTCCCAAGGTGGTTACCCCTTTTCATATGGGACAGTCCATTACTTTACCCACCTTCTATCCTCCCCCTCACCCTTCTAAGGAGGAAGAGAGACTGCATAATTTGGACCCTAAAAGGGCTGTCAGCTTTTATTTGGATCGGACAAGAGATCTGAGGCTGGACGATCAGCTCTTCGTAGGCTATGTTGGGAAGATGAAAGGCAAGGCTGTGCACAAGAGGACTCTTTTCAGGTGGATTATCTTGTGAATCAAGATTTGCTACGCCCTGGCCAAGAAG
Organism: Lissotriton helveticus; assembly: GCF_964261635.1. Classification (NCBI taxonomy): domain Eukaryota; kingdom Metazoa; phylum Chordata; class Amphibia; order Caudata; family Salamandridae; genus Lissotriton; species Lissotriton helveticus. Next base: position 1,316,179,748 of record NC_136061.1, read on the forward strand.
GACCCTCCTGGAGGTATCGGAGCTCATTCCACCAGAGCTAAGTCTACTTCTTCTGCTTTGGCTAGAGATGTTCCTGTTCTTGATATTTGTAAAGCTGCAACTTGGGCCTCCCTCCACACATTTGCAAAGCATTACTTCTTGGACTCTGAGGTTAGGAGGGATGGCCATTTTACTCATTCTGTTTTAGAGGATTTTATGGTCTAGTCAGGGGGACACCCTTCTCCGGAGAGGTACGGCTTTGGTAGTCTATTCAAAAGGGGAGGAATCCACAGGCAGAAGTATCCATCAGAAGAACAAGTTACTTACTATCTGTTACGCTTTTTCTGGTGGATACAGTATCTGCCTGTGGATTCCTCACGGTCCCACCCGCCTCCCCGTTGTCCACCTGCTTCTACCAAATTTTCTTTTATTTTAATCATGTTTATATTTTAATAATGAGAAATGCTTTTAATTTGCTATTTCTCTTTATTGTTATTGATTATGCATTTGTGGTTTTACATATGTATATATATTTGATATGCTATGTATAGGTTTGAAAATGTGTCGGTCCGCCCGTTTGCCTCTTTGGCACGGAAAAAATGGGTGGAACTGACGCCAGCACATCGACAAGGTCCTTTTGTGTCTCCGATGACGTCATACGGTGCCGCGAGCGGAGCCTGTCCATTGTGACGTCCTCGTCGACGTGGGAGAGCTAGGAAATAATTTTCCTGCAGAATGCTGGCGCAGGGGGTATTCAAAAGTTGTGGAATCAAAAGGTGAGAAATCCACAGGCAGATACTGTATCCACCAGAAAAAGCGTTACCCAAGGTAAGTAACTTGTTCGTCTACAATAGAGTGTACCGTGTCTCGGAGGAAACAAATAAGATTTATATATTAGACCATATTCTGGTCAAGTACTCTGATAGTGTCCCTGTACTGGTTGCAGGTGACTTTAACTGTACTTTCAAACCCCTTGCTTCTTCTCCTTCGGACCTAACTGAGGACTGGGATCGTGAGTGGTCAATTCCAACCTTAGACTTATCAAAAGTAATGTGGATGAAGGGAGGAGGCCAAGTGTTTGCTCTTACTTTACAGCACGATCTAAGAGCAACAAATGGCAGAACCAGGTTTGACCCAAATGGGGAACACACTATCAACAGACCCGGTCACACCAGTGGAATTGATTATTGTTTAATTACACCCAATCTTTGGCCCTTAGTGGAAGATATGGTAGTGGTGCAAAGATCAGAGAGCGGCCATAATGCCCTTACTCTTGTTCTTAATGGGCCCCCTACAGCCAGATGTAATGGGGTGCCCTGATTTGGGTGTACTCTCGGTCTCATACAACCAAAGAACTGTTAAGTGGGTTTGGGTGGAGGATCATCGGGCAGCATTAGAAGCAGTGAAGATAAAAGGAAGGCAGTTGATCGAGGTGCTGGTCAAACTACCCCGCTAGGATGCAGTGGAAAGCTTGGGGCCCGTCATGAGCTGTTCTTCAGCGAGGTGAGGGACACACTTAGCCGGTCTCCCACAGTGCGAGGGATGCGGGGACAACATAAAGACCCGTTGTAAGACACTAAGAGTCTCTGGGATGCATTAAAACGTAGGGTACAGGCAGAGATTATAACCTGCAGAGCGGAGTATAAAATGGCCATCAGCAGAGCTAAAACGAAATGGGAGGATTCTCTCTGGGCTTCCTTACATACTGCACTGATGGATAAAGACCCAAAGGGCTTTTGAAGACAGGCCATATACTGGCTAAAGGGGACAAGGCAAACTGTGGAATACACCGTCCAGCCTGATGACTGAGTCGTCCACTTGGGCTCTCTTTATGGTAATTGTACAAACGAAGTAGTGTGATCAGTGAGGTGAGGGAAGAGTCTCTGGGTGGGGAAGGTAAGATCTTGGTCATCTCCATGGAGGAAACTCAACTAGCAATCTCATCTTGTGTGCCAGCATGAGCCCCTGGTCCAGACAGGATACCTAACAACCTGTATGGAGAGGATAAAATGCTCTGGGGTTCATACATAAACCTGGTAACTAATCTGATCCTGTCTGGTGCCCCTATTCCACCATCATGGCAGATTGCTGAAATAGTGCCCATTTTCAAAAAAGGGCATAGATCCAAGGCTATGAGTTACAGGCCGAAAAGCCTTATAGACTCCCTTCAAAAAAATATTTGTAAACAGGTCTTAGAAAGGTTACAGAACTGGATGATGGTGTCCCAAATCCTGAGTGACTTCCAGGCAGGGTTCCAATCGAAAGTCTGTACACTGGACCTGGCCTTCCATCTTACCTGTATTTACTGGAAGGAAGTAGTCGCTAAGGGGGGCAAATTATATGTGACCTTTGTCAATTTGTGCGCTGCTTTCGATCTAGTACCCCGGGATAGTCTTTGGAGGGTTTTAAAAGAGATGGGCCCCCGCCAATCGTTTAAATATTTTAATTAGACTCCACTCATCCAACACCGCACAGGTTAGGTGGGGCGCTAACAACCAAGTAACAGAAACTTTCTCTGTCCATCGTGGAGTGAGGCAGGATTGTGTGTTGACGCCCACCCTTTTTACTCTATTTTTTAACAGAGTTGTTGATTGTGTAGACTGGGACGGCTGTGATGCTCCTAAAATTGGTGTAAGAAGAGTCCCTGCATTGTTGTTTGCAGATGACACACTTTTAATATCAAATCGCCGCAGGGCCTCCAACAACTCCTGAATGACTTTGTAAGGTTTTGTGATGACAGGGGCTTGATTTTAAACAATACGAAAACCAAGCACATGATTTTTAAGAGCGGGAAAAATAATCCAACAACTAGATCTGTGTGGGCTGGCAGTGCGAAGCTGGAGCAAGTAGAAATCTTTGATTACTTTAGCATCCGCCTGACTCCAACGATCGACTGGGGGGCACATATCAAAAAAGAAAAGCTACAATGAATCTACCAATGTGCCCAGATCAGCAAAATACATAGGAAGACGGTATCCCGTCAAATTGCCCCAACCCTCGAAATCTATAACACCAAGGTTTTAGGAGGAGTACTTTATGGCGCTGAGATATGGGGCACAGGCAATCACTCCCCCCTCACAATTGTTGAAAACCTCTTCCTAAGATCGCTGGTCAATCTTCCTGCCAGCTCCTCTCTGAAACCTCTGTACCTGGACCTTGCCCATAGGCAGCTACAACACAAGTTGAATTGTAAATTGCTAATGTTCTGGGTTAGGCTATGGACAGTGGAAGAGCTGGAAACTTATTGAGAGACTCTGAAGGATCTCCTGAAATTCCCCAAGGCATCATCAATTAGGTGGCTCATCTCCTTACGCAAATTATTGGAGAGGCTGGGGATAGAGACCTTATGGACTAATCCTGAAAGTATGGTGCAAATCTTGAGGGCGAAGCTGAAAGAATTGTATTGGGAAAGACACTGGCCTTAGCAGAACCAGCGAACAGTTTGACAAAAGATTTTTTGCTTTTTAAATCCGGCCCATTATTTGAGTCCTCTATATATAAAATCATTCCAATTAGGGCACGGCAAGTTTTTTTTACAGTTCCGTTATAAGACTGCCCACCAGATTATTTTGATCTAAGTGTCCGTCTAGCGCTTCTTCAGATGTTTGGTGTCCAGCATGCAAAGCCTGCCCAGAATCAATTGTCCATTTACTTCTCTTCTGCCCCCATTATTTATCTCTGACAAAAAAATGCATTTTACCATTGTGTAGACTTGTTGGACCGGGACACTACCTTTAGGTAGTGAGAACATTGTGTATTGACATCCGTAGATCAATGGTCTTTGGCCTCTTAAGATTCTGGTATGCACTGTGGATCAGGCTTGGGAAGATACTTGCATGAAGCACTTTATTCTTCTAGGAACTGCTGCATTTTGCTCCTTGCACATCTACTTAATGAAATTGTTTTAAGATATTTATTTTCCAATGTTTACTTACCTGCTTTTATACTTGTGCCGTGTACTTTTTAGGATCCTGGTGATCTTAATAACGTTTTTTGATGATGATGATGAATCTATCAAGTGTGGAACGTAGTTGAGAGCTGTAAGTTGCTTGAGCAAATTCTTCTATAGAGGAAGAGTGATTGTGAGGTGTGATCAGGAGGGCTTCAGTTTTGAGGGTGTTAAGCATGAGGTGATTGTGGGTCAGCCATTGTTGGGTTTTCTTGGGGTCCAGTTGAGCAGTTTAGTGCCATTGAGAGAGGACATTTTAAAAAACAGTTGTGTACACGTGGTATAAAATGTTAAAAGGAATTCAAAAGATCTGTAAGAGGTCCCAGGAACAAATTGAATAAGGTGGGTGAGGGTGTGGATCCTTGGGAAAGGCCATTCCTGACTAGATTAGTATCAGATGGGGTTTGATTGACCTTGATTTTTTGTGCAAAGGAAAGAGGCAAACCATTTTAAGATGGGACTCGATAGCCCCATCCTCTTCTCAAGAAGGTCAATCCTACTATCTTGTTTAACCGTGTTGCAAGCAGAGGGTAAATCAAGTAGAATAAGGAGACGGGGTTTGTTCTAGTCTAACGTTCTCAGGGCATCATCAACTATGTATGTTAGAGCCGTTTCAGTGCTATGCCGTTCTGCAGCCAGATTGATTTTTTTTTTTGTAACAGATTTTTATTAACTTTTCTTCAGTTATCCTACAAACATTCAGTACAATAGGATCATCAATGCAATGGGTCCGTTTTCAGAATGCAAATAAACATTATTCCGTACCCCATATCCCTATCTGAGTCCCCCTCCCACCTCCCCCTGTACTCCCACCCCACCATGTCAGTGTGCCTTCCACTATCCCTCCTATGGGTTGGCATAAACCCCTCGTGCTCCAGCACCCAACTCCTTCCCGAGGTCATACACAGCTACATCCATTCAGGAGTCCGGCAACCCCAAGTAAGTGTGCAAGGCATTCCGTGACTCCCTATCAGGTTCGCCGTTTCCCCCGGCCCAAAACGCGGAAACCAGCACGTGCGGTGAGGTGCTGGGTTCTAGTTGGCCCCGTCTCCTGTGTGTTCCACCATGTTCCCCACCCCAGTCTCTAGTGCCTGGCTCGCTGGCGCATCCGCCTCTACTGTTGACTGAAGGTCTACTACCAGCGTGCCCCACGCCCTGGCCGCATCCAGCGCCTTGTCATTAGAAGTGCGTCTGGCTAATTGTAGTCTAAGAGTCCCTTCGCTACTTGCCCATTGTTGGAAGCTCCCTCGCCACCTCAGAAAGCTGGGTCCCCCTCTGGATTTCCAGTGCATGGCGAGCTCCCTTTTTGCCATAATCAGCCCCAGGTCGAAGAATTTGCTTGTGATTTTTGTGGCAGGTGTGTGTGGAAACCAAAGTAAAAGGCAAGTCCCCATGCCTACTTCAATCTGACGCCCTGTTACCCTGTTCAGACATGCCACGACATCGGTCCAGTAAGCACCCAGCCCCGCGCAAGACCAAACATATGGCCAAAGTCAGCTCCTTCCGCGTTACATCGAGGACACGTTGAATGAGCTCCCCCAAAGACCTGTTGAATTTTGACCGGCGTCAGATAAGCCCTGTGCAGCGTAAAATAGTTCTGCAGCCAGATTGATGATGATCAAGGAGTTAAAATTGTTTAATATGGTTGCAAAGTTGCATGTATAAGAGTTGGGATGTTGGTGATAGGGTGGTAGTTGTTGAGGTCAGATAGGTCTGCATTTGTTTCTTTTTTAATAGCGGTGACCTGTCCTATCTTTAAACAATCAGGAAACATGCCCTGCGAGATAAATACATTAACAACGCCGTTCAAAAGAGGGAGTATAGAAGGACTAAACTGATGAGCTTGGCTGGCAGGGTTAATTGAAGTGGTTAGAGGGTTTTATTGTTAATAGTGTGATTAAAGCATCTTTATCCGGTATTCAGAAGTTACTCCAAATAGCATTGGTTTTAGTAAGCTAGTTAGAAGGAGGGTAAATAGCCGGGTGCAGTACACGTAGGGGATTGATCTGGACCTGGGTTAGCAGAAGCTGTGAGGTGCAAAGCTGGTGTCTTATTCAATCCTCTTTGCCTTTTCAGTGAAACAGGCAGAGAACTCCTAACCACTTAGCAAAGATCTGGTATCTACCAAGTGTTAGTTAGTTTTGCTGGTTACTTGTTGATTGATGATTTTAAATATTTACTGGGTCTATTTGTGGCCTTGTCTAATGGCTTCCTGAAGTATTCTGCTTTGGAACATAGGATGTGTTTGTTGTAAGCTGTTCTTGTTAACTTCATGTGTTTGAGGTGTGCAATGGAGGGAGAACATCCATGTTCTCTCAGCGAGCCTTAATTTGCGTTTTTCCTCATTAAGGCTGCCATAGAACGAGGGTTTGGGGTCTCGGATCTGTATTCTTTTTATCTGCATAGGGGCAATCGGATCAAGTATGTCTGGCTTGGAGTAAAGTAATTGTTCGATTTGGGGGTCTCTAGTTGGCAGAGGTAGGTACCTTTGACCAAATAGGGACCCTTGCGTCTACTCAGGGTAAGGCGCTACACTCCTAAAATAACCCCTGCTCACCCCCTTGGTAGCTTGGCACGAGAAGGCAGGCTTATTTCAGAGGCAGTGTGTAAAGCATTTGTGAACACATATAGTAATATAGTGAGAACACTACAGATGGACACCACACAGGTTGTATTATAAAAATAAGTATTTGTATATAGACTTACACAAGACCAAACAACAAAAATCCGCTATACTGTAGACTTTAAAATGTTATAAAATAGCTCAGTTCTCTCAAGTTGTAAGTGGGACACTTTACTCTCAATGTACCTTAAATGCGTAACGCAGGGAAAACAAAAGGGTCGCAGGGAAGTGGATGCGCCAGTTCCTTACACTCAGGGGAGTGGATGCGTTGGATCCTTACTGCTGCGCAGGGGAGTTGATGCTCGCTTCATTACTGTGTGGGGAGGTGATGTGTCGGTTTCTTACTGCTCTCCGGTACGATGGGACAAGATGGCACCTCGATGCGATACTCTTCTCTGGTGCGATGCGACAAAATGGCGTCTTGGTTACGATGCAACAACGTTGGTGTGATGCATGCACGCCCGACGGCCGTGCAGCGAATCAATGGTCTTTGGAGGTGCAACAGGCCCTGCAACGCGCTTCTCGGTTGATGGGTCGGCGACCTCTGTGGCGGCGTCCCGCTTCTCCGGTGATGCGCCACGCTTCGGTGATGCGATGATGACCGCGGCAGCGGCTGCTCGCTTCTTCAGCGATGCGACGACGCACTTCTCATTGTTGCGTCGAGCTTCCAGCTCCCAGCGACACGCAGTCTCTCAGAATGCCCAGCACAACAGCAGGCACTTTAATTCCCAGCAAGGGAATTCAGGGGGCAGCTGGTTAGTGAAGTCTTGTATCCCTGAGACTTCAGGCAGGAGTCAAGCTCTAGTTCAAGCCCTTGGAGATTCTTCTTCAAGTTAATAAAAATCACACTTAGTGCTTTTCTCCTTTCTTTGGCAATGAAGCAACCACTGCAGGCCAACCCCCAAACACACAGCACAGGGGTAGTATCCTCCTTTAGCTTCCCGGTTCTTCTCCTCGGCAAAGGTTTGTCTTGATACCCAGAAGTGATTTAAAGTTCTGGGTCCACTCTTTTATACACCAAAATCCATTGTTCTCTGAAGGCAGAGAGGCCTTTGCCTAGTAGGCTATCTGCTTAACGTGAGCACAAATTATATCAAGCATGTTTTTGTTTTTTTTGCATGGGGAGATTGTGATTTGTCCAAGAACATAGGATGTTGAGCTGAGGCCAGGGCTTGAACGTAATTCTCAAATTCCAAAGTCTGCAGCTGTGGCCATTAGGCACTGTAAGTTAATCTTCTACAGAATGCTAAAATTGAGTTTGTGAGTGAATACCGAGTCGCAATTTGGAAGGGGTGTATTGTTGGCTCCCCTTCCAAATTTTTAATTATGAGCACCCAGCATTTTATCGCCTCAACTCCCTCCCCTCTTGCCCCCAGTCTTGCTCTTACTTCCCTTTTCTCCATCTGCATATCTGTAGGAAGGTAGGATCCTCCTGCATGGTTACCCCCCTTTTTGCCTGATGCCTAAGCTGCTGTTGACTAGTCTGACTGGGATCCTGCTAATCAGGATCCCAGTCTATCTGCTTTCTTCCTAAATTGCTGTGTTCTGTACTTGGGTAAATGCCAGATTTGACACCGGGGTGTCCTTATAAGTCCCTAGTATATGGTACCTATGTACTCAGGGCATAGGTACCCCAGAGGCCTCCCATGGGCTGACCCATATATTATGCCACCTATGTGAGACCATTCAAAATGAAGTGACAGGCCTGTCATTGCAGAATAGGCCAAGTTAGAACGCATGCGATGCATCACATGCCATTGCAACGTGGTCATTGCAACAACTGCGTTGTTACATCGCATGCCGTTGCAACACAAGTCGTTACAACTTACCATAGGGGGGTGCTGAATTTTGGAATAGTATAATTTACTATTCCAACTCCAGTCTGTGCAACAGTAGCAAAGGTGATGGATTTTAAATCCAACACCTTCTGCTCCCTACAGCAAGTCGTCGTAACGTCTTGAGGTGTAATGGTATGCGATGTAACAATGCGGTCGTTGTAATGACCGCGCTGTAATGGCATGTGTTATAAACAATGTTTCCTGCTATTGCAGCCTATGTAAGTTGGTGATTGCACGACTTACTTAAGATATAAGTTTACTATATCTAAGGTCCACCTCACTTAAAGTGTATAAGCCACCCCTATAGCAGGCCTTTGCAATCCTGAAGGCAGGGTGCTTGGTTCTAAGTGAGAGGTTGCCCCAGCATGAGCAGGACACCCCTGCATCCTACGAAGTCCATTCTCCCGGGTTGTCAGTGAAGCAGTCATATGCTATATAGAGGGGCACCGCCTAATCGCGCAATTACCATCTCGAAAATGGCTGCAATGAGTCCTCTCATTTCTGATGGATACATCCGCCTGTGGATTCCTCACCTTATGAATATCTCCTGTGCCAGCATTCCGCGGAAACTTTTTTCATAGCTCTGCATGCCGAAGATGACGTCACAATGCCACGGCTCCGCCCGCGACTCCACATGACGTCACTGGATCCTTAGGAGAGCCTCGTCGGTGTGATGGCGTCAATACCCTTTTTTCCGTGCCGTAGACTCATGACTGTTTTCTGATAGATACATCTGCCGTGTGGATTCCTCACCTTGTGAATATCCCCTTGCGTCAGCAACATTCGGAAATTCTTTTTGTAGCTTTGCGCCGACGTGGACTTGGACGTCATAGAGGCACGGCATCGCTCGCTACTCCGCTGATGTCACCGACGCCTATAATAGGCCCACGCCAGCGTGATGACATCAGTTCCCTTTTTTCTGCGTCGTCGACGCTAACGGTTTCGGGAATCTCAGTTACAATACTGTTACTTTGTTTCCTTTCTCTGTATTTTCTGCTTCTTTGTTTCGATAAGATGTCGAAGAAGACCGGTTTCAAGCCCTGCAGGGAGTGTGGAAAAATGATGTCCATCACGGATCCACACGAGGACTGTATTTGGTGCTTAAGCTCCGATCACGACGTGGATGGATGTTCATCATGTTGCAAGATGAATCCGAAGGCCCTGCGGGAGAGAGAAACCAAGCTACTTGTGGCAAAACTTAAGGCCGACAAGAGTAAGAAGACATCAAGATCTCGCTCGAAGAAAAATAAGTCGAAGTCGAGATCGAAGTCGAGGTCCAGATCTCGTGAGGGTTCGGCCTCGAAGTCTTCTTCGGATCATGCTTCTAGGTCAAGGAAGAAGCATAGAAAGAGGAGACATGAGTCTCGACGTCACTCGGGTGAGAAGTCGGACTCGAGGTCGCCCAGAAAGGTTCGTTCGAAGGTGGTCCCTCCGCAGGAGTCTCCGGATCAGGAAGGTGAGGCTTCGCCTTCGAAGTCGCAAATTCCCTCCCCGGCTCTGGAATCCTATCCATCTCCAGCGCCTTCTCCGGCTCGAGATGAAGAAGAGGTGGTTCCTGTGGAAGTTGAGGCATCTGCGCATTTTGTTGAGCCGGATTCGATCCCACCTCGAGGTCAGTCTGAGGGTGTTCAACCACCTTTTCCAGCACCGGGTCAAGACCCTTAAGCGTTCTTAAACGCTATGTATGGTGTATTCTCAAGGGCGTGGTACCCCTCAGGTGCACCTTCGGGTCCCATGGGTCCTCTGGCATTTAATTTGGGGGTTCCTCATTCATATGCCCCGGCTCCATTCATGCCGTTTATGCCATCCCCATCGACGCCGTGGCAGTTTCCGGCCCCGCCGAGGTCGTCACCGACTCGTCCGAAGTCGACGACTCCAATGCCGACGTTGCCTGCTCCGAGTAGACATCAGGAGCCTACACCTCGGCCATCGAAGTCGGTACCGACGTCGGTTCCGACTCCATCGGAGTCGTTGATGGATCCGGTACCGAGGCGTGTTAAGGAGAGATCCAGAAGAGAAGCTCAGCGTCTCTTGGTGGAACGTAGTTATGCCGACTCTCACCCTGACTTAGAAGAAGGTGAGCTGGGAGAAGATTGTTTTGAAGAGCTGGCTGATGCCAGTGGCCTTGATTTTTCCCCAGAGTGGGAATTACCTTCAGGACATGATGCGCCTTCAAAGGATGTCCAGCCATATCATGTGGTAATGAAGAAGGCTGCAGGACTTTTAAATTTAACTTTACCAACAGTTGAATTTAAGTCAAACCTTCTGCCAGAAGTTCTTCACTCTCCGAGTTCGGCTGTGGAGCCTTTACTTCCATTTAATGAAGCATTAACTGAGCCCATTATAGAGGTGTGGAAGAAGCCGCTCTCTGCTCCTGCTGTTTCCAAGAGTGTGGCTAGGAGATATAGGGTAGCTCCTGAGGACCCTGCTTTCTTAACATCTCACCCTTCTCCAGAGATCCTAGTGATTCAGGCTGCATGCTCTAAGAAATCTATAAGTGCTTTTCCCCAAGTGCCTGGGGACAAGGAGGCTAAAAAACAAGATCAGGTGGCCAAGAAAACGTTCTCATCTGCTAGTATGGCCGTGAAGTCTACAAATGCCACTTGCCTCATGGGGAGGTATGTGCACGCACATATGGATTCAATGCGTGCTTTGGCTCCTAAGATCCCTGAGGAGAACAGGAGTGATTTCGAGGAGGTATTGTCTGACACCCAAGCAGCGGCACGCCAAGTAATTCAGAGCGGTCTTGACACGGCTGATTCTGTGGCTCGGATTATGGGTACTGCAGTTGCTACGCCAAGATCAGCTTGGCTAAAGTTCTCTGACTTTTCTGCTGATGTTCAGGCGGTGCTTTTGGATCTGCCTTTTGACGGAGAAGGACTATTTGGCAAAAAAGCATATACTGCCCTCGAAAGGTTTAAAGATAGCAGAGCTACTGCCAGATCTTTGGGCCTTCAGATTAGAGGTGCTTTGACCAAAAAGTTCAGAGGGTTTGGACGCTCTTCCTTTCGGAACTTTAGACAAGGTCAGCAGCAGCAACAACAACAGCAGCAGCAGAACACCTTGTGCAGGTCATACAGGGGAAAGCAAAGGGGTCGTCTTCGAGGACGTCAAACCTCTTCCTCCTCCACCTCCTCCAACCCCCCAGCCACAGAAAAGCAGCCCTAGATCCGCCATTTAGGATCATGTGGGTCCGGTGGGGGGTCGGCTTACCCACTTTCTACGGGATTGGGAATCGGTTACATCAGATCTTTGGGTTCTCAATCTCGTAGAAAATGGGTATGCCCTTCCCTTTCGGGAATTCCCTCCCAATTACCCTCCTTGCCAGGGATATTGCTCAGAGGGACATCTGTTGCTTCTACAGGAGGAAGTACAGACTTTGTTAAGAAAGGGTGCGATCGAGGTGGTCCCAGAGCAGGAAAGGGGTCAGGGATGCTACTTCCGGTATTTCCTGATTCCCAAAAAGGATGGCAGGCTTCGTCCAATCCTCGATCTCAGGATCTTGAATTTGTATCTGAAACAAGAGAAATTCAAGATGCTCACCCTTGCTCAGGTTCTTCAGGCACTGCTGGAAGAAGACTGCATGATGTCGCGCGACTTACAGGATGCGTACTTTCACATCCCCATCCTGAAGTCGCACAGGAAGTATCTCCGTTTTACGGTGGGATCGCAGCACTATCAGTTTGCGGTCCTTCCGTTTGGACTTACTACTGCGCCTCGAGTCTTCACCAAGGTGATGGCAGTGGTGGCGGGGCATCTCAGAAGGTCAGGGATTCCTGTATTCCCTTATTTGGACGACTGGCTGATCAAAGCAGAGTCGTCAGAGAGAGTGCTCCATCATCTGCGAGAGACAACCCAGTTGTTGTACAGGTTGGGTTTTTCGATAAATGTACCCAAGTCTCACCTGGTGCCCTCCCAGCACAACCTGTTCATAGGTGCTGTACTGGACACAACTGTATGTCGTGCATTCCCTCCTCCTCAAAGGATTCGCGACATACAGGAAATGATTCCTTTATTTTACAATGGAGCGGTCGTTCCAGTCCTGAAGGTCCTTCGCCTGCTCGGTCTGATGGCTTCATGCATTCTGTTGGTCAACCATGCACGCTGGCACATGAGGGCGCTCCAGTGGGGCCTCCGCAGGCAGTGGTATCAGCACAACGGAGATCTCAGGGAGTCAGTGAGGATCTCTAGAGAAGCTGCGGCGGATCTGTCTTGGTGGGGCGTGGAAGGCAACCTGTCTCAGGGGAAGCCTTTTCAGTTGCCTCCTCCGGTGGCCACAGTGATAACGGATGCATCCACTCTAGGGTGGCGTGCTCATCTGGGGGATCTGGAGGTCAAAGGTCTTTGGTCTCCAGAGGAAAGGTTGCTTCACATCAACCTTCTAGAATTGCGGGAGATACGTTTGGCGCTCAAGGCCTTCCTTCCTTCCCTTTGCGATCGTTCGGTCCAGGTCCTGACGTACAACACGACCGTGATGTGGTACATCAACAAACAGGGAGGAGTGGGGTCTCAGTGTCTCTGTAGAGAGGCTCTGCGTCTCTGTTCCTGGGTTCAGGACCATCAGATTTGTCTGATGGCAAATCATCTGGCCGGAGTTATGAACATTCGTGCAGACAGTCTCAGTCTGCAGTTCTCTGCCGACCACGAGTGGAGGCTTCACCCGGAGGTGGTTCACGACTTCTTTCAGATGTGGGGGACTCCTCGGGTGGACCTGTTCGCCACTCGCGAGAATGCTCACTGCCTGTCATTCTGCAGTCTCCAGTATCCGATGCAAGGAGCCTTGGGGGACGCGTTTCAGTTGAGTTGGGGAAATCAACTCCTTTACGCGTTTCCTCCCATACCTTTGATTCCTCGGGTTCTGAGGAAGATTCGCCAGGACCGGGCCCAAGTCATATTGATCGTCCCGGACTGGCCAAGAAGGGTGTGGTATACAGATCTTCTCCACCTCTCCTCTCACCCGCCGCTCCGTCTCCCTCTCAGGGCAGACCTCCTCTCTCAGATGGAGGGGCAGGTTCTACACCCCCACCTCCAGACATTACACCTTCATGCCTGGAGATTGAACGGGGCAACCTGAATTCCTTTTCCCTTCCGCCTGACGTTGTGGATGTCATCTTGTCAGCCAGGCGTGACTCCACTAAGTCCATCTATTCTTAGAGATTGTCAAAATTTGTCTCGTGGTGTGGGGATAAATCTATTGACCCTTTGAGAGCCCATTTGTCTGATGTTCTCCAGTTTGCCCTTTCTCTGGCGCAACAGGGGCTTGCTGTTGCCACAGTGAAGGGTTATCTTTCAGTGCTGTCGGCGTTTCTTTGTTTGCCTGACCAGCCATCTCTTTTTAAATCTCCTGTAGTTTTAAGGTTTTTAAAGGGTCTCACAAATAAGTTCCCTCCTGTTCCTTTTATTGTGCCTCAGTGGGACTTAAATCTTGTATTGACCTTTTTGATGGGTGCTCCCTTCGAGCCTCTTCACAAATGTCCTATGAGGCTTCTGACTCTTAAGACAGTCTTCCTCGTTGCAATAACCTCAGCAAGGAAGGTAAGTGAGCTTCAAGCTCTTAGTTACAAGCCCCCTTTCTTGACCATTCATGCTGATCGAATGGTTCTTAGGACCAGGGCTGCTTTTCTGCCTAAGGTGGTAACTCCTTTCCATCTAGGACAGTCCATTACCCTCCCTACCTTCTATCCTCCCCCTCACCCTTCTAAGGAGGAAGAGAGACTGCACCGTCTGGACCCCAAAAGGGCAGTGTCCTTTTACTTGGACAGATCTAAAGACTTTCGTTTGGATGACCAGCTCTTCATTGGGTTTGCTGGCTGCAAGAAAGGAAGAGCGGTCCATAAAAGAACGTTTATCAAGATGGATCGTCCTCTGTATAAAGATCTGCTACTCTTTGGCCGGTAAGGAACCACCAGAGGGTATAAGGGCTCATTCTACTAGAGCCAAGTCTTCAACCTCAGCATTGGCTAGAGGTGTTCCTGTAGAGGATATTTGTAGAGCGGCAACTTGGTCTTCCCTCCACACTTTCGCGAAGCATTACTGCTTGGATTCCGAAGTGAGGAGGGACGGTCACTTTGCGCGCTCTGTCATCCAGGATTTCCTGGTTTAGAAGTGTGGACACCCTCCTCCGGGAGTGGGGACTGCTGTGGGACTCTATTCACAAGGTGAGGAATCCACACGGCAGATGTATCTATCAGAAGAACAAGTTACTTACCTTCGGTAACGCTTTTTCTGGTAGATACAATATCTGCCTGTGGATACCTCACTGACCCACCCGCCTCCCCGTTGTCCACTCTTCTATACCAGAGTTTCTGTAATGTATTTATTTTATTGTCAAGGGGTTGTTTATTTCAAATGTTTTATTGCATTTGTTTTACACTGTGTGTGTTTTACCTTGATATTTGTACTGCGTATACTGTGTATATGTCTACTGTCATTGGTCCGTCCGTGTGCCTCGAAGGCACGGAAAAAAGGGCGGAACTGATGTCATCACGCCGGCGTGGGCCTATTATAGCAGAGTCGCGAGCGATGCCGTGCCTCTATGACGTCCAACTCCACGTCGGCGCGAAGCTACAAAAAGAATTTCCGAATGTTGCTGACGCAAGGGGATATTCACAAGGTGAGGAATCCACAGGCAGATATTGTATCTACAAGAAAAAGCGTTACCGAAGGTAAGTAACTTGTTCTTCTGGCTCTCTTCATATTGTTGAGATACTTTGTAGTGGATGCTATCTTTAAACTGTTGCTTTTAGGATGTCGTCTTCGAGGAAGTCTGGATTCAAGCCCTGCAGAGTGTGTGGGGGTCACATGTCCATCGAGGAGAGAGGTGCAAAGACTGCTGGAGGAAGAGCAGTATCGAAGGCAGGAGGTTGAAAAAGATGAAATAGAGGATTCAGTGGATGACTTTGAAGGCATACAGAATGCAAGTGGGCTGGACACTTCTCCTGAGTGGGAGCTTTCTTCCACAAGGGCTTCTCCACCTCAAGAGGTAGCCCCATACCATACTGTAATAAGAAAGGCGGCGGAGCTTTTGGACTTCCAGTTACCAACTGCTGAGTATAGGCCAAATTTGCTGACTGAGGTTCTACATTCGCCTTCATCAATAGTTGAACCATTGTTACCTTTTAATGAAGCCTTGACTGAGCCTATTCTAGAGCTATGGCGGAAACTACTCTCTTCTCCTGCTGTGTCTAAATCGGTGGCAAGAAGGTATAGATCTGCTCCAGGGGATCCTCTTTCGGTCTTCTCATCCTTCACCAGAAAGTTTGGTGATGCAGGCATCCTGCTCGAACAGTCTTCGGGTGCTTTTCTTCATGCTCCTGCTGACAGGGACTCTAAAAAACTGGAGCAGTCGGCTAAGAAAGTCTTTTCATCGTCAAGCATGGCTCTTAATTCTACCAATGCTACCTGTTTGTTACGCCGTTATATTCATGCCTTGATGGACTCGGCTAAGCAATTGGCACCCAAGTTACCCGATGAAGAGCGGGGGAATTTTATGGAGGTTCTTGCAGATGCTCAGGCTGCTGCTAGGCAGGTTATTCAATCTGGCTTGGATACGGCTGATTCAGTGGCCAGAGTTATGGGTTCCTCCACTGCTACCAGGAGGCAAGCTTGGCTTAAATCCTCTGGTTTTTCACCCGGATGTTCAAGCTACTCGGGTAGATTTGCCTTTTGATGGGTCAAAGCCTTTCGGGGAGAAGGCGGATTCTGTCCTTCAAAGGTTTAAAGACAGCAGAGCTACGGCAAAGTCTTTAGGACTGCAAACCCAATCTGAGAGAGCCACGTTAGTGATAGATTCCTTACCTTAGAATATCCCCAGGTGTCAGACTTGATCCGGAAAGTTTTGCTTAGCAGTACCCCTGCGCGTCAGTAGTTGGCGTTCTGGAGCTCCGCGCCCGTCGCTGGCGTCGTAAGCGCCAAGATGACATCACAGAGACTACTCAGGCGCCACCCATGTGGGCTGACGTCAGTTCTTTATTTTTCCGCGCCAGCAAGCGCAGATCCAGATTGTGCACGTACCTTAGTCACTTTTTGACTGCTATTTTGAGACTTTTGACTCCTCCTTTTTTCTCCTGGTGCACTTAGGGATGCCCGGCTTTAAGTCTTGTGGGCCCTGTCGTCGTAATTTGTCGGTGGCGGACCCCCACGATGTTTGCCTCTACTGCCTGGAGACAGATTACGACTCCCGGGACTGTCGAGCCATGGCCCCAAGGCCTTGTGGGAGCGGCGCCGGAAATTGCTAGAGGTCCAGCATTCGTCACATCGCCGCTCCTGGTCTAGGGGCCTGTTCCCAGGACCGCTCGCGGGACCAGAGCAGTCGCTCCTCGGGCTCCAAGGCTTCGCCTTCGGATTCCGGTAAGCGACGCATAAAAAGAAGTCAAAGAAGCGTGTTCGATCTCCAATGTCCCCCGTCGGTTCTCTGAGGCGGACGATGGGGTGCGGCTCCCCTGGAGCCTGGGAGTCCCGCGGCCTACCCGCCGTACCCGGGTCTGTCTGCGACTCCCGAACAGATGCAAGAGTTCCTTGCTGCCATGGACCGCCTTGTTAGGCCTCGGGCTCCCGCCGGCGTGCCTTCTGGCCCTGCGGTCCCGTGTCCAAACCCTATTGGCCCGGCGGCTCTGCCACCGGCTCCAGCCCCAGCGCCACAGGATCCTACGCCGCTGGCTCCGACCCCCGTGCCACGAGGTACCGTTTATCCCACCCTAGCACCGGTTCCAGGACCATTTTGTTCTGACTTGGGATCCGCGTTGGAAGGCGGCGCCGGTCCGGCCGGCGCCGTTCCCGACGCCGTTCGTCCCTTCTCCGGCTCTGCCACCGCGAGCGCCCCCTCTACACCAGAGGCGGAAAAAAGACTGGGAAGGGTCCGAGGACCCGCTTGCCCGGCAATGTGACGCCGAACAGGATTGGGTGGACGACTTGGTGTATGCAGGCGACCTCGATGTCTCCTCTGACCCGGGGTTCGCCTCTCCCCCGCCTATGATGGAGGAGGGTGCCTCCTACACGATGGTGCTCCGTCTGCCTGCTGAGGCCCTTAACCTTGACCTCCCCACAGTGACCCTCAAGACTAACCTCCTCACAGAGGTGCTCCAGATGGCGTCTACTTCGTCAGAGCCGTTGCTTCCCTTCAATGACGCCCTTATAGAGGTCCTCTTAGGCACTTGGTCAAGAACAGCCACGGGGGCCACGTTGGATAAAAAAGTCACCAGACGCCACCGACCGGTGCCCGGCGACCCTGCTTTCTTGACCACTCACCCTACACTGAGAGCCTGGTCATTCAGGCCTCGATGTCGCAGAGTGCCTTTCCCACGGGCCGCCGGATAAGGGCTCTAAAAAACTGGACCAGTTTGGGAAGTGGTTGTTCTCTTCGGCCAGCTTAGGGCTGCGGTTAGTGAACACCGCTTGCTTGTTGGGCTGCTACTCCCAAGAGGCATGGGATGCCGTCTCTCAGGTGTTGCCTCCGTGTCTTGAGTAGGTGCAGGCTGTCCTTTCTCAGGTGACTGCTGCAGGTAAGGATGCGGCTAAGTTCGCCATTCGGTGTGGGTTTGACACCGCCGACTCATTGGGCAGGGCGATTTTTTCCGACTGTGACGTTGCGGCGTTAAGCCTGGTTGCGTTCAACTTGGTTCTGTCCTGATGCCTTTTGATGGCACCCGCCTGTTTGGTGACAAGGCTGACAGTGCACTGGAGCGCTTTAAGGACTCGCGGGCTACTGCCAAGTCCTTGGGTCTTTCTACTAAGACCCGGCCACTCCTGGTTTTTGTTCCTTTCGTGGCCAAGGTAGAGGCACCCAGGTATGCCTCTCCAACAGGCCTGCGCAGAATCAGCCTCAGCCTCAGCGCGTGGTCGTGGTTTCAGCAGGGTCGGATCGAGGAACCAGCGTGCGGGTCCGTCCACCTCCACCCCCGTTGCTTCCACCTCCAAACCTTCCTAATCTGAGCTTCAGGGAGCACCCCACGCCGGTGGGGGGCAGGATCCGCCACCACCTCCCCCACTGGCACGAGATTACACCTGACAAGTGGGTGCTACAGATAATCTGCCACGGTTACTCCCTTCCCTTTTAGTCCCCCCCTCCAGCCATGCCAACATGGTGCCACCGCATGTCGGGGGATCATTTGGTTCTTCTCCAACAGGAAGTCACTGCCCTCCTTGCTAATTTGGCCATCGAGTATACGTTCCTGGGCCAGAAGTAGGGAGGGGTTGTTATTCCCACTACTTTCTGGTCCCCAAGAAAGACAAAGGGGGTCTGCGTCCAATCTTGGACCTCCGGGTCGTCAAGTGAGTCCCTCTCAGAAGCTCCCCTTCATCGGAGCAGTTCTGGATTCGATGCAGTTTCGGGTTTAACCTCCCACTGCAGCGAGTCCGAGGTATTCTGGCTATGATTCCGATCTTTCAGCCTCTATCCTGGGTTTCAGTCAGGATGACCCTCCGGCTCCTGGGCCTGATGGCCTCCTGCATCCTGCTAGTGCAACATGCCAGACGGAGAAGCTTTTCATCTCGAGTGGAGCTGCTGTCTGTTGTACGCCTTTCCGCCTATACCACTTGTGCCCAGAGTGCTGAAGAACATCAGCCGCGACCGGGCCCAAGTCATTCTTGTGGTTCCGGACTGGGCTCGAAGAGTATGGTATCCCGAGCTACTCAGTATGAGCATCGATCCCCGATCCGTCTGCCTCTTCGGGAGGATCTTCTGTCGCAGCAGCAGGGGACGGTGCTCCACCTGAACAAGTCCAACCTCCACCTCCATGCGTGGAGATTGAGCGGCGACAGTTGACGGCATTGACCTTCCTCTCGAAGTCTGTAATGTCATTCTGGCAGCCAGGCATCCCTCCACTAAAACGGTATACGCCTGCTGATGGAACAAATTTGTGGCATGGTGCACAGCAAAGGCTGTGGATCCCCTTTCTGCCCCTCTTTCTGAGGTTCTTCTGTCCTAGGCCCAGCAGGGTTCTGCTCTGGGCACTATCAAAGGTTATCTTTCTGCCATCTTCACCTTTCTAAGGCTTCATGATCAGCCTTCTCTTTTTTTAAGTCCCCGGTTGTTAACCGTTCCCTCAAAGGCATTACGCACACGCTTCCTCCCGTGCCTTTCATAATGCCTCAGTGGGACTTGAATCTTGTCTTGACTTATTTAATGTGCGCTCCCTTTGAGCCCCTTCATAACTGTCCCATAAGTCTTCTCACCTTAAAGACGGCTTTCCTGGTAGCTATCACCTCTGCCAGAAGAGTGAGTGAGCTCCAGGCTCTTTCTTCCAAACCTCCTTTCCTTTCAGTTCATCCGGACAAGGTGGCTCTAAGGACCCGTCCTTCTTTTTTGCCAAAGGTTGTCACGCCCTTCCACATCGGGTAGATCATCCCTTTACCCACCTTCTTTCCGCATCCTTCTAGGGAAGAGGAGAGGCTCCACTGTCTGGACCCAAAACATGCGCTTGCATTCGATCTGCAGCGTACACAACAGTTCCGGGTGGACGATCAGCTCTTTGTTGGCTACGTGGGCGTCAAAAAAGGTCGGACCATTTCCCGGTGGGTCGTTCTGTGCATCAAAGCATGTTACTCCTTGGCCAAGAAGTAGCCTCCTGTGGAACTGCGTGCCCATTCGACCAGGGCAACTGCAGCCACTACTGCCTTGGGACGTGGCGTTCCCTTGCAGGACATTTGTCGGGCAGCTACGTGGGCCTCGCTGCACACGTTTACCAAGCACTACTGCCTTGACAGTCAAAGCCGGAGAGAGACAGCTTCTTTGAACGTTCTGTTCTCCGGGACTTCCTGGTGTAATTTTGTTAGCAGACCCTCCACCGGGGTTGGTACTGCTGGGGTATCTATTCTAAGGTAAGGAATCTATCACTAACGTGTCTCTTTCAGATGCACAAGTTACTACTTGTGTAACGATATATCTGTAAGAGACATTAGTTAGTGATAGATTCCTTACCGCCCCACCCATCCTCCCCGTTCTGCGAACTGATTACTAGGGTTAAGGTCATCCCCTTTTAGGGCCCTAGTTTTATGCACCAATGGACAGTATCTTGCATGGCTCTGCGTTCCTGGCGCGGAAAGTCGTGTACAGCACTGACGTCAGCGCGCATGGGTGGCGCCTAAGTAGTCTCTGTGACGTCATCTCGGCGACGTCATCTCGGTGCTTACGACGCCAGCGACGGGCGTGGAGCTGCAGGACGCAACCTACTGACGCGCAGGGGTACTGCGAAGCAAAACTTTCCGGATCCAGTCTGATGCCTGGGGATATTCTAAGGTAAGGAATCTATCACTAACTAATGTCTCTTACAGATATATCCTTACACAAGTAGTAACTTGTGCGTCAACGGGGCTTGGATGTAGAAAATATTGTGGATTTGGAAGGTATTCTTTTCGTAGCTTGCGACAACCTCAGCAACAGCAGCAGCATAATCTGCTCTGTAAGTCCTATAGAGGAAGAGCCAAGGATCGACAACGTGGGTCTACCCGCAATCTCTCCTCCTCCTCTTCTACCTCCCCTGCTCCCCCTGGTAACGCAGGAAAGCAGCCCTAGATCCCCCATCCTGGATCATGTAGGCCCTGTAGGGGGTCGGCTGTCTAATTTTCTACAGGGTTGGAAATCGGTCACGTCAGACCTTTGGACTTTAAACCTTGTAGAGAATAGGTACGCCCTTCCCTTTCGGGAATTTCCTCCACCTTACCTTTCTTGCCAAGGTTTTAATTCAGAGGACCTTTTACTTCTCCTTCAGAAGGAAGTCCTTGTGCTCTTACAGAAAGGTGCGATAGAGGTGGTCCAGGTGCAGGAGAGGGGTCAGGGATGCTACTCCCGGTATTTTCTGATCCCCAAGAAGGATGGCAGGTTACGTCCGATCCTGGACTTCAGGATCTTGAATTTTTACCTCAAACAGGAGAAATTCAAGGTGCTGACCCTTGCGCAGGTACTTTTGGCGCTGCAGCAAGAGTACTGGATGGTGTCAATCTATTTACAGGATGCGTATTTTCACATTCCCCTCCTGAAGTCGCACAGGAAGTATCTCCGGTGATGGCAGTGGTGGCGGCGGCTCATCTCAGAAGGTCGGGGATCCCAGTGTTCCCATATCTGGATGACTGGCTGCTAAAAGTGGAGTCTCCAGAGATGTTGCTTTATCATCTGCATGTAACAACTCATCTGTTGTTCAACTTGAGCTTTTCAATTAATGTGCCCAAATCTCACCTGGTGCCCTCTCAGCGCAACCTGTTCATAGGGGCGGTACTGGATACTACTGTGTGTCGAGCTTTTCCTCCTACTCAAAAAAATCTCGACATTCAGGAGATGATTCCTTTGTTTTACAATGGAGCGGTTGTTCCGGTCCTGAAGGTCCTTCGCCTGCTCGGTCTGTTCGCTTCTTGCATACTGTTGGTCAGTCATGCGTGCTGGCACATGAGGGCACTCCGGTGGTGCCTCCGCAGGCAGTGGTATCAACACAATGGAGTTTTTAGGGAGTTGGTCAGGATCTCCAGAGAAGCTGCAGCGGAGCTGACTTGGTGGAGTGTGCAGGGAAACCTGACTCAAGGGAAGCCCTTTCAGTCTCCTCCTCCAGTAGCGACAGTGATCATGGATGCCTCCCCTCTGGGGTGGGGTGCTCATCTGATGGATCTGGAGGTCAAAGGTCTTTGGTCTCCAGAGGAAAGGTTGCTTCACATCAACCTTCTGGAATTGCGGGCTACACGTTTAGCACTAAAGGCTTTCCTTCCTTCCCTTCGTGGTCAGTCGGTTTAGGTCCTGACGGACAGCACTACCGCGATGTGGTACATCAACAAATAGGGAGGGATAGGGTTGTATCATCTCTGTCGAGAAGCTCTGCGACTCTTGTCCTGGGCACAGAACCCTCAGATTTGTGTGTTTGCAAATCTTCTAGCCAGTGTGCTAAATGTTCGTGCGGACAGTCTCAGTCGGCATTACTCGGCCGATCACGAGTGGAGGCTTCTTCCGGAGTAGGTTCATCACATCTTTCAGATGTGGGGTACTCCTCGGTTGGACCTGTTTGCCACTCAAGAGTACGCGCACTGCCCGTTGTTCTACAGTCTTCAGTATCCGGTGCAGGGAGCGTTCGGGGACGTGTTTCAATTTAATTGGAGCTCACAACTCCTTTACGCGTTTCATCCCATACCCTTAATTCCTCGGGTTCTGAGGAAGATTCGCCAAGACCGGGCCCAAGTTATATTTATTCCCCCGGATTGGCCAAGAAGGGTGTAGGACACAGATCTACTACACCTCTCATCGCACCCACTGCTCCGTCCCATTCTCAGGGCAGACCTCGTCTCGCAGTCGCAGGGGCTGGTTCTACACCCCCACTTCCAGAGCTTGCACCTTCATGCCTGGAGATTGAAAGGGGCAACCTGATTTCCTTCTCTCTCCCACCGGATGTAGTGGATGTTATCTTATCATCCAGGGAACACTCCCCTAAGTCTGCTTACTCTTATAGATGGTCAAGATTAGTTAAATGGTGTGGAGAGAGATTCATTGATCCTTTAAAGGCCCACTTGTCGAATGTTCTTCAGTTTTTACTTTTCTTGGCTCAGCAGGGATGTGCTGTGGCCACTGTTAAGGGATATTTGTTGGCTCTTTCGACCTTTCTTTGTTTGCAGGATCAGCCGTCTTTATTTAAATCTCCCATTGTTTTGAGGTTTATTAAAGGCCTCACTAATAGGTTTTCACCTATGCCTTTTGTTATGCCTCAATGGGATTTGAATCTTGTTTTAACTTTCTTGATGGGTTCCCTGTTTGAACCCGTACATAGTTACCTTTGAGGCTTTTGTCTTTTAAGATGGTCTTTCTTGTGGCTATTACCTCAGCAAGGAGGGTGAGTGAGCTTCAGGCTCTCAGTTCAAAATCCCTGTTTTTAACCATACATGCTGAAAGGATGGTCCTTAGGACCAGGACTGCTTTTCTGCCTAAGGTGGTTACTCCCTTCCATCTAGTGCAGTCCATAACTCTTCCTGTATTCTATCCTCCCCCTCACCCTTCCAGGGAGGAGGAGAGACTTCACCGCCTGGATCCTAAAAGAGCTGTGAGCTTTTATTTGGACGGATCTAAGGACTTACGAGCGGACGATCAGCTATTTTTGGGCTACGTTGGATGCATGAAGGGCAAGGCTGTGCACAAGCGCACTCTATCCAGGTGGATCATCTTGTCCATCAAGATCTGCTACGCCCTGGCTGGTTAGGAACCTCCTGAAGGTATTAGGGCTCATTCTACCAGAGCCAAGTCGTCAACTCTGCTTTGGCCAGAGGTGTACCTGTAGTGGACATTTGTAAGACAGCGACTTGGGCCTCCCTCCACACTTTTGCAAAGCATTATTGTTTGGATTCCGAAGTGAGGAGGGAGGACCACTTTGCGCGCTCTGTCCTACAGGACTTTTTGGCATAGAAGGGTGAACACCCTCCTCCGAGAGTGGGACTTCTGTGGGAATCTATTCATAAGGTGAGGAATCCACAGACAGATGTATCCATCAGAAGAACAAGTTACTTACCTTCGGTAACGCTATTTCTGGTGGATACAGCATCTGCCTGTGGATTCCTCAGTGACCCACCCTCCTCCCCGATGTCCACTCTTATATGCCTTAAAGGTGTTTTTGTTTAACATGATTGTTTATATTTGATGTATCATTTTGCATTGTGTGATTTATAGGAAATGCTTTTGCTCTTTGGCTTTCCTTTTGAATTTACATTTTGTGTAGTTGTTGAATATTGTGTACTGTGTATACTTTGAATCTGTTGTCGGCTCACCCTTTCGCCTCGGAGACATGGAAAAATGGGTGGGACTGACGTCATCACGCCGACGAGCGGAGCCGTGGCATTGTGACGTCGGCGTGCAGAGCTAGGAAACAAGTTTCCACGGAATGCTGGCCCTGGGGATTTACATAAGGTCAGGAATTCACAGGCAGATATTGTATCCACCAGAAAAAGCGTTACCGAAGGTAACTAACTTGTTCGTTTGGTATCGAACATGTTGGAATCATACCCTCACACTGTAAATTGTGTGGGTGGTATGATTCCAAGCAATAGAAGAGCTCTCCGTTAGGCTCTCAGTGTTCCTGGTGCCAGCCTTCTAGTCCTAGACAACAGAAAACGGTTGATACCGACTAGAGACACATTCCTGCCCTCCTGCTGCTGAGCCAAGCTCAAGCAGATGAAAGTAGAACAATAGGCATCCTGTCACAGGGAGGTGTGACCACCTCCTAGACAGGATTTAGTGTATCAGGGCTGGGTGGGTGTGCTTGACAGCACCGGAAATCTGCATGAGGGGCACATTTGGTGTCCCTGTGCATAGTCCTGTGAGCCGTTGGCTCCCTCGCTAGCGCGAAACTGGATAAAGGACATGGGAGTAACCTCCCCCCTGTCCAGACCCTCCCATGGGAGGGTCCCTAGAATCTCCCCAACCTTTTCCCTAGGGTACTTAAGGGCTTACCTGGGTGTAGGTCTTTAGATGCGCCGTGGGATAAGATTCAGATAAGACACCATTGCACTTCCACTGTCTGGGCACTTTGGACTTCGTTTGGGCCTGACTTCGTCTCCATCTCCATTCCAGCCTTGTGCAACGTCTGTGCCTGTGCATCATACAGGAGACTTCCAAGGCCTGTGAAGCACCAAAGACACCTGAAGTAATCTCCCTTGAAGTGAATGAGTCACTCCCCTGCATTTGCAGGCACTACAACTAAGTCAACCAGTCTGCAGATCCTAAGCTCCTCCGGGACTTTGTGGGCTCTGCAAGACATGTGGTGGTTTTCCACAGCTCCCGAGGCATGCCCTGCCCTCTCACCAAGTTTGAAGCCAGTATCCCTTGAGGGGGTTGCAATAATCAAACCCCTGTGCACCATGTCCAACTTGCAGTTGCAAAGGCTTGTAGGCTTCTTTGCAAGAAGATCTTCGGGCTCCAAGCAGCCCCAACCTCGAGAACCTCCAGTGACCAGAATCTTGCGCCACACCGCACCTTGTGCATCGTGGCCTGCATATTTTGGTGAGTGCTTGAGGTATTCTCCAGACTCCAGTGCCTCCAGCCTGTGGGTCCACTTGAGGGTCACACGTGTTCCTTTTGGGCTCCCTTGATTGCTCGGGTCCTGCCCTGACTTCCCTGACTTGTGGTGAGTCCCCTAGTTATTGCTGGTCCCAACTCTGCACCTTCTCGACTTTCTGAGTGGGTTGCATTTGCCAAGGCTTGTTGGTGCTCCCGCCGCACACCCGGCCCCTCAACACTCAACATCCTTCATGGGACAGCTTGTATGCGGGTCCTGGTCTTCCTCAGCATCGCCTGGTCCTCACAGCTACAGAGTCACGGTCATAGACATCTTACCTGAAACACCTGACATTGGCCTTCCAAGTCTCCTGGTCACCCCTGAGTGACATAGACTCTATCCCCTCTGTTTTCAGGTACTCCTCTTTAAGAATCCACGTTTGGATTCCTACAGAAACTTTCTCCTCTTTCAGCAGTGGCACTTTCCTGTAGTCCTCCATTGGGTTTGACTGTGGTTTCCGACTCCACTTCACATCTATGCACCTGGATTCCCTGGAATAAGTAACTTGGGCACCACGGTATCCACTGGTGCGGTGGCTCTCCAACCTTTTGTCTTCCACGGGGCTTCTTCAGGGTCCACTGGGACGGGTCCTTAATCTTTAAAAATCCAACCGCCCAACCGCGACTTGCTCATAGACTTGTACAGAGCAAGCAGTCATGTTCACACTCTGCACACGCTCTCCGTGGGGTTCCTATCTACTTTTCTCTTGGATCGTTCTATGGGACCCCAGCAATTCTACGTCCTCTTGATATCGTCCTGACTCAAGTCATGGTTCTTATACCACTTTCTTAGTATATGGTTTGATCCCCTCCTGGGGCCCACTGTGTGTTTTGTGCTATTTACTGTATTTCTATGCTAAAGTATTGTGTTGAATATATTTGAACATACTAGAGTATCTATACTACTATAATAAAGGAAGAACTTTGAAGATTTGAGGCGGGTAAACTCGGGAACCACAGCGCCAATCCACACACCCGATACATCGTTGGAATTGTCAGGGTGTGCAGATGGACATAGGCTATATAAAGTAAAAATTAAACGTTATTTAAAAAATGTAACAGAAAAAAAAATAGTCCCCTGGAAGTAGCGCTGGCCGCGACGTGCGTGCTGATGAGGAGGAGCGGTTGACATGAGCGCGGGGTGGAGCGGAGGACAGGCGGGGAGGAGAGGAGGAGAGGAGGACAGGCGGGGAGAAGCGGCGAGGAGCGGCGGTGAAGTCAGGAGCACGGGGAGGAGCGGCGGCTCAGGTAAGGCTCCGGGACACGGACAATGTCGGGGCGGGAGGGGGCCGGGGCGGGCGATTGGCCCTGAAGAACGGCGGCTGAGGTAAGGCTCCGGCTTCGGGACACGGACAATGTCGGGACGGGCGGGGGCCGGGGCGGGCGGTTGGCCCTAAAGCCTCATTGCCCCCGGACGACGTCGGGGCGGGCTGCTAGTTATATATAAATACATATTTTTATAAATACTTAATGTGGATCTTTTAGTTTAATCTATACTGTAAGATTGTATTCTGGTAAAACAAGCTGCTTTACACTCCTTCAAGACTAAGCCTGAAGGCTGCTCTCCACAGCTACCACTTGGATAGATTTCTATGGTTGTCTAAGACCTCTCAAATCACCATAAGGATTGTCTGGAGTGGTGCAAGGTGCCCACGTACCTTAGTGGACATCAGATACCAGGCCAGCCTCTCACAATATGCCTCTACCTGCCTCTTTTTGTTGCCTTCCTCCAGTGCCTCTCTTTAAATTCACATCTCTTGTTCCTTCATTACCCTTTACCTCCTTCACCTTTTCCTAGCTCTGCTTTTCTCTCTCATTTGTCTCTGATCTCCACCGTCTCCCTTCATCTTTCCATCCCTTCCTTGTCATAAGGCTCTTGCCACTGTTGACAATCTTGAAAATTGTAATATGTGCCGTAAATCCGACCTCATCCTTGCTGATGCCATTGCAACGAAATGTGCCATCCCTGTACTGTCAAAAAATAAGGGGCAAGGTAGCTCAATTCTCACCTTATTCAACAGCACATTCGCTTGCCTCAGGATGTAGGCCTAAATCTGAAAGAAACAGGTTAGTATTAGATTCCTTACCTTAGAATATCCCCAGGCGTCAGTCTGGATCCGGAAACTTTTGCGTAGCAGTACCCCTGCGCGTCGGTAGGCGTCGTCTGCAGGCGTCCCCTGCGGCTCCGCGTCGTGCGCCGTGATGACGTCGCTGGAGTATATAGACGCCGCCTCCGCGCGCTGACGTCAGTTCTTCTTTTTTCCGCGCCAGTTAGCGCAGATCCGAAGAGCAGTACTCCGGTCTTTTGACCAAGTGTTTGTTAACTTTCAATCTTTCTACGGTGCCGGTAGGATGCCTGGGTTTAAGAGTTGCGACGAGTGCGACCGCATGATGTCGGTCACCGACCACCATCGACTCTGCCTCCGGTGTCTGGGCGCGGACCACGACGTGGAGTCCTGCGTCGACTGTCGGGCCTTGACTGGTAAAGCTAGGCGGGAGCGGTCCCGCAAGCTTCTCGAGCTCCGAGTGTCGGCCCCGCGTCGAGAGCGGTCCCGGTCCGGTCGGAGGTCGAGGGAGCGGTCGAGGGAACGATCGCGGAGCCGCCATGAGCGCTCCGGGAGTCGCCACCATTCCTCCGGTTCGTCAGGTAAGCATCACAAGAGGTCGGGGCGTCGTCATCGCACCCCCGACTCCCCCCGACGCCCGCGTGATGCGGCTGGGGGCTCGGGTGGCCCCACCCCCGCGGCCCCGCGTGGGTCGTCGGCGCCGTCTACCCCATAACCGTCGGTCCCTGGGGAAGGCGCGTCGCGCGAGGAGATTGAGGAGTTCCTCATGGCTATGAGGGCGAGGTCTCCTCCGGCGGGGCCTACGGCGCCTGCGGGCCCGTCGGTCCCGTCTGGGGGCCCGAGCGGTTCGGGTGCTCCTGCCTCGACGCCGCCGGTGGCTCCGACCCCGGCGCCGCTGGGCCCCTCAGGTTCGTCGCCGGCTGGTCTACCGGCCTCTCCGGCGTCGGTTCCTTTGGGCCAACCCGTGGTACCGCCTCCGCGCGGCGCAGTGACTCCGCCGTCGGTTCCGGCTGGCGTCGGGTCCCCGGCGCCGGAGCCGCGCGGCGCCACCCCCATTCCCCCTCTGACTCCTGACGCGGAGTCGGACCGGCGTCGTCCGACGCCGGATCCGGCGCCGATGGGGCCCATTGACCCCGAAGTCTATATCGTCGACCCAGACTACGGCGATGAGGACGAGTATGGAGAGGGTTGGGAGGGGTCTGAGGACCCTTTATCCCGTGCCTGCCAGTATGATGTGGACTGGGTAGGTGACTTGGGTGATGCCAGTGGTCTGGACGAGTCGCCCAACACTGGGTTTGTCTCGCCGACCCCTGTGGCGTCGGAGGCGGGGGCTGCCTATTCGGTGGTCCTGCTGAGGGCTGCCAAGACCTTGGGCCTTGATCTCCCCGTCGCTAAGGTCAAACCAAACATTCTGACCGAAGTGTTTAAACCGCAGTCATGCCCTCAGGAGCCTCTGCTGCCGTTTAATGAGGCTCTGACGGATGTCCTTTTGGGCACCTGGTCTAGGCCCGCTTCCGGTGCACCGGTTGACCGGAACGTTGCCAGGCGTCACCGTCCGTGTTCGGACGACCCTGCCTTCCTCTCCACCCATCCCTCCCCGGAGAGTCTGGTGATCCAGGCCTCCACTTCGCAGTCCGCATTTCCATCGGCCCCGCCCGATCGGGAATCAAAGCGGTATGACCAATTTGGGAAAAAGGTCTTTTCCTCTTTGAGCGCTGGACTGCGGTCTTGTAATACCGCATGCCTCTTGGGCCGCTACACCCACTCCCTGTGGGATACGGTCGCGGAGTGTTTGCCGCAATGCCCGCAGGAAGTGCGGGACAAGCTCAACCAGGCCTTGGTTGAGGGCCGGGATGCGGCGAGGTACTCGATCCGGTGTGGTCTTGACACGACCGACTCGCTGGGACGGGCTATGTCCACGACTGTGGCGATTCGGCGCCATGCTTGGCTGAGATCTGCCAACTTCTCACCGGACGTCCAGAATGCCCTCATGGACATGCCATTTGATGGCAGTCGCCTGTTTGGTGACAAGGCGGACCACGCGCTGGAGCGCTTCAAGGACTCCAGGGTCACGGCCAAGTCCTTGGGTCTTTCGACCCAGCGCCAGCAGACGGGTTCGTTTCGCCCCTTTCGTGGCCAAGGAAGGGGCGGTCCCACACGTGCTGCCAGCCACGCGCCGCAGAACGCTCCCCAGCGCGGTGGCGGCCGTGGATTCCGCCGTGGTGGCGGTAGAGGGCAGCGGCGAGGTCAGTCCACACCTCCCCCCGCTGCAGCCTCCAAGTCTTCCTAGTCCGAGCTTTCGGACTCACGTGACGCCAGTGGGTGGCAGGGTTCGCCATCACCACTCCCGCTGGCGCGCGATTACATCGGACAGGTGGGTGCTGCAGCTCGTCCGAAGGGGCTACTCCCTCCCCTTCGAGTCCACTCCTCCAGCCATGTCACCGCAGAACCACCGTGTGTCGGGGGACC
Source organism: Lissotriton helveticus (assembly GCF_964261635.1). NCBI lineage: Eukaryota > Metazoa > Chordata > Amphibia > Caudata > Salamandridae > Lissotriton > Lissotriton helveticus. The sequence goes on from NC_136061.1 coordinate 1,316,209,683, forward strand.
ACTTGACACTTCTGCAGGAGGAAGTTTCGGCCCTCTTGGCCAAGGGGGCCATCGAGCGCGTTCCTGGGCCGGAAGTAGGGTGTGGTTGCTACTCCCACTACTTTCTGGTGCCCAAGAAGGACAAAGGAGGCCTGCGTCCTATCTTGGACCTACGGAACGTCAACGGCTTCCTCCGGAAGGAGAAGTTCAAGATGTTGACTTTGGCTCAGGTCTTGGCTGCTCTAGACCCACAAGACTGGATGGTAGCGTTGGACTTGCAGGATGCGTATTTTCACATCCCCGTCCTGCCGGCCCACCGGCGTTACCTGCGGTTCACGGTAGGCCACGAGCACTTTCAGTTTATCGTGCTCCCATTCGGCCTTACCAGCGCCCCACGGGTGTTCACGAAAGTGATGGCGGTGGTCGCAGCTCATCTGCGCCGGTTAGGGGTTTCAGTCTTCCCCTACCTCGACGACTGGTTGTTGAAGGCGGGCTCGCCCCAGACAGTCGTCCACCACCTCCAGATGACGGCAGACCTCCTGCACGAGCTGGGGTTTTCCATCAACGTGCCGAAATCACACCTGTGTCCCTCTCAAAAGCTCCTTTTCATCGGAGCGGTTCTCGACTCGGCGCAGTTTCGGGTTTATCCTCCGGAACGGCGGGTCCGGGATATTCAGGCTCTGATTCCCATCTTTCAGCCGTTATCCCGGGTTTCGGTCAGGTTGACGCTGCGGCTTCTGGGGCTGATGGCCTCCTGCATCCTTCTGGTGCATCACGCCAGATGGCGGATGCGGGCTCTGCAGTGGGACCTGAAGTTTCAGTGGGCCCAGCATCAGGGCAACCTGTCCGACCATGTCCTGATCTCGGAGGGCACTGCGAGACAGTTGCAGTGGTGGCTTACGGACCGCGATTGGGTCAGAGGCAGATCCCTCTCCCTTCCCCAACCGGAGCACGTAGTTGTGACGGAGGCGTCCCTCCAGGGCTGGGGAGGCCACTTGGGAGAGGCAGAGATCAGAGGCATCTGGTCTCCGGCGGAGTCCCGGCTCCATATCAACATGTTGGAGCTGCGGGCGATTCGCCTAGCACTGAAGGCATTCCTCCCCTTTGTCAACGGGAGTGTAGTGCAGGTGTTCACGGACAACACCACCGCCATGTGGTACTGCAACAAACAGGGCGGTGTGGGGTCGTGGACCCTTTGCCAGGAGGCTCTGCGTCTCTGGCAATGGCTGGAACGTCAGGGCGTGACTCTGACGGTTCAACACCTGGCAGGTTCTCTGAACGCCAGGGCGGACGAACTCAGCCGTCGGTGCTCGGTGGATCACGAATGGCGTCTGAACTCGGACGTGGCGAGAGGCCTCTTTCAGCAATGGGGAGAGCCTTGGTTAGATCTATTCGCCACAGAAGAGAACGCGCAATGTCATCAGTTCTGCGCGTTGGAGTTTCCAAGACGGCACTCGCTCGGCGACGCCTTTCGGCGCGAGTGGAGTTGCGGTCTGTTGTACGCCTTTCCGCCTATACCACTTCTGCCCAGAGTGCTGAAGAAGATCAGGCGCGACCGGGCCCAAGTTATCCTTGTGGCTCCGGACTGGGCTCGAAGATACTGGTATCCCGAGCTACTCAGCATGACAGTCGGTCCCTCGATCCGCCTGCCCCTTCAGGAGGACCTTCTGTCGCAGCAGCAGGGGACGGTCCTCCACCCGAACCTGTCCAGTCTCCACCTCCATGCTTGGAGATTGAGCGGCGACAGTTGAGGCCATTTGACTTGCCTCCTGAAGTCTGTGATGTAATTCTGGCAGCCAGGCGTCCCTCCACAAAGTCGGTATACGCCTGCCGGTGGAACAGATTTGTGGCATGGTGCACAGCAAAGGCTGTGGATCCCCTTTCTGCCCCTCTGTCTGAGGTTCTCCTCTTCCTTCTTTCCCTTGCCCAGCAGGGCTCTGCTCTGGGCACTATCAAGGGCTATCTTTCTGCCCTTTCCGCCTTCTTGAGGCTACCTGATCAGCCATCTTTATTCAAGTCCCCTATTGTGTTAAGATTCTTAAAGGGCATCACGCACATGTATCCACCTGCTCCGTTCGTGATGCCTCAGTGGGACTTGAACCTGGTTCTGACATTCCTGATGTGTGCTCCCTTTGAGCCCCTTCATTCCTTTCCTCTCCGTCTTCTCACTTTAAAGACGGCCTTCCTGGTTGCCATCACCTCTGCCAGGAGAGTGAGTGAGCTCCAGGCTCTTTCTGTTCAACCTCCTTTCCTGTCTGTTCATCCTGACAAGGTGGTTCTTCGGACTAGACCTTCTTTCCTGCCCAAGGTAGTCTCTGCTTTTCACATTGGGCAGTCCATCACCTTGCCCTCCTTCTTCCCGCCTCCGCATCCTTCAAAGGATGAAGAGCGGCTCCATCGTCTGGACCCAAAACGTGCGCTTTCATTTTACATGGATCGCACACGCCAGTTCCGGGTGGATGACCAACTGTTTGTTGGCTACGTGGGTGAGAAGAAGGGAAGGGCGGTACAGAAACGAACCATCTCTCGGTGGGTCGTCCTGTGCATCAAAGCATGCTACTCTTTGGCTCGGAAGGAGCCTCCTGTTGGGCTGAGGGCCCATTCCACTCGGGCTACGGCGGCTTCTACTGCCCTGGGCCGGGGAGTCCCCTTGCAGGACATTTGCCAGGCGGCTACGTGGGCCTCGCTGCACACCTTTGCGAGGCACTACTGCCTGGACAGTCAAGTCCGGAGGGACGGCTTCTTTGGCCGTTCGGTCCTCCAGGACTTTCTGGTGTAGGTTGTATTGGTTCGCAGACCCACCTCCGGGGTTGGTATTGCTGGGGTATCTATTCTAAGGTAAGGAATCTAATACTAACCTGTTTCTTTCAGATGAACAAGTTACTTACCTTCGGTAACGATATATCTGTAAGAAACAGTAGTTAGTATTAGATTCCTTACCGCCCCGCCCATCCTCCCCGTTCTGCGAACTGATACCTAGGGTTAAGGACATCCCTTTCAGGGCCCTAGTTTCAAATGGCACCAGTGTTAGTTCTCACATGGCTCTGCGTGTTCTGGCGCGGAAAAGCTGTGTGCAAAGAACTGACGTCAGCGCGCGGAGGCGGCGTCTATATACTCCAGCGACGTCATCACGGCGCACGACGCCGACGACGCGGAGCCGCAGGGGACGCCTGCAGACGACGCCTACCGACGCGCAGGGGTACTGCTACGCAAAAGTTTCCGGATCCAGACTGACGCCTGGGGATATTCTAAGGTAAGGAATCTAATACTAACTACTGTTTCTTACAGATATATCGTTACCGAAGGTAAGTAACTTGTTCATTAAGTTTTGCAGGTTTTCCTTAGTTTTAATTTGTGGATCTGTTGAACATTCTGCCTACAAGCCTTGTCCAGAGGAAAAGAAGACGGTTAGAGTAAATGTGGCCAAAAAAGGATTTGGTTCTGGGTTTTCATGTTTACATAACAAAGATTTTAAAATGGTGGGAAAACATGTCCTCATGCAACTGAGAGGCTTTTCTTACCACTAATCATAAATGAGGAAAATTAACTCATGCAACTATAAGTTATAACTCACATCTGCATTAAAGGGTTTGTGCTTAATGCTCCCTCCCGGTCCCAAGCACCACACTTTTATATAATGGTCCGGGGCAATTGTTAAACCATACTGCCCTGGCCCATACATGTCCTCTTGATCATGGTGGGCATCCACGATTAAGAGAAATATCCCACGACACAAAATTCAGAGGAAATCATACAAGCAGTAAAAATGTGTTACTTTTGAAACATAATATTTGGAAAAATCAAGAACAATTATACAAGTGCAAATCCACAGCCTTGGCAGTGTATATAAGGTCTGCGTGGTATATTATATGCCCTGTAGTTTATTGTAAATATACTTAAATCAATCAAACAGTTAATTTCCTCCAGTTGTTGGCAAAATGTTGTTCTTTTTATGTTGATGTGCTCTGTAACCATGAACCAATGTATTGTTTTATTACGCCCGTAAGGTCTTAACATTGAGATGTTTTTTAAACATTTATATAAATACCCCCAAAAAAGGTAGAAAAACGTGCAACAAACCTTTTACTAGACTGTACAAGAAAGACATGCTTACAACTCCACTGCCTGGTAAAAGATTAAAGCCGGGCCCCAACGTGACCTAGGGAAAGCATCAGTACACCAGGCGCAGCTAACAGGAATTAACCCTATAGGCACATGCCGCATCCTGGGCTCAGGGCTCCGGCTGCACACATCCCGAAGCATGGGGGATCGGGCACACCTCGCTGTGGCACAGAAGTAAGAAAACAAGCTGACCTACTGTAAATGCCATGCCCTCTTACATCAGATGATAATTGTATTTAGCTGCTAGAGCAGACACAGACTTAGAGGGCCTTGGGGACCCAGCTGTGAGGCTGAAAGAACTCATGCAAACAGGTCAGCTCTACATATGTGTGTGTGTGCAGAGAGCATTATATTTAAGCACACACTAGCACCTTCAGAGGGCACAACTGACATTAAAATAAACAGCCCCCACCCCTGCCTTGGGGAATTTATGGTTCATCTCCTAGTCCACTTCAATTGCTCTATCCCACAAATAAATAATTGTAAAAGAAAAAGCCACCCACCGCTGTGGCACTGCTTCTTGGTGATATGGAGTCCACTGGTACTCGAACCACAGCGCCCTCAGCCCATCCTCGTTTCTATTCTGTGCAGCTCTCACCCCTGTATATTCACCATGCCTCATAATTCCACTACACAAATACACTCAATGCCACACAATCCCCTCCCACACAATTCCACAACTAACACTTACAATACAACCCTCATAATTTCACTCTACATCAGATACATCCATTACTCTCCAAATCAAAACACATGGGAAAAAGACATTGTTATTTGCAGCGCCAATAACTCTAACTCTCCCAATTGCGAGACCTATTGCATTGCAAATGCTTGTTTTATTTCTGTGAGCTTTACATAGATTGCAAAGTTTTTTTAATGAATTGTGGAAGGAAACTAAAACACTGTGTAAGCATTTGATCTGAAAGAGACCATTCGTTATAGATTCCTTACCGTAGAATTACCCCCAGGCTTCAGACTGGATCCAGAGAAATTATTTTGTAGCAGTATCCCTGCGCGTTGGTAGGTGGCCTAGGTCGACTCTGCGTTCGTCGTCATGGTCGGCGGGGATGGCGTTATGGTGTATATTTAGACGCCGCCCCTACGTGCTGACGTCAGTTCTTTCTTTTTCCGCCCCAGCCAGCGCAGAGCCAGAGAGAGCATGCCCCTTAGTCGCTTTTTGATTAACCTTTTCCAACTTTTTTTCAACGTCTTTTGAGTCTTACGACTCCTGGTGCACGAGGGATGTCTAGCTGTCGGCCTGGTTCCAAGCCTTGTGACTCGTGTCACAAGTTGATGTCGGTCACCGATCCCCACCTTGTAGGAGAGTAGGGTCTGCTTTCCTATGGTCACCCCATTTTTTGCTTTTTGCTTCACTGGTTTTCGACTTAAAGTGGCTGTGGGCCTGCTAATCAGACCCACAGCCCTGCTGTTCTCTCTCTAAATTTCACACCATGTACTTTAGGTACATCACCAATTGGGATTTGGGTCACTCTTATGAGTCCCTGTACAGTGTACTATAGGTACCCCGGGCATAGGTGCACCCAAGGCCTACCAGGGGCTGCAGCATATCTTTTGCCACCCCTGGCTGGCTATCCAAACTGACACAACTGGCTGATCACTCAGCTGGGGCAAGGTCGTGTAATCGCCACTTGCTTAGCTATAGTCTTCCTATGTCTAACCTTATATCTGGACACATATACACCTATAAGGCACTCCTAAGGCAGGCCTTAACAATCCTGAAGGCAGAGTGCTTGGTTTTATGTGAGATGGTGCTCTAGCATGAGCTGAGCCTGTCTGCAGCTTTCAGAACCATGTCCTCATAGCTGTTCTAGGATATTGCCATACCATATACTCTTAAGTGCATTATGTACCTCGCGGTCAGATGCTAACTTTGGTTTGGCTTTATCAAAACATGTCATGTAAGGTGTCATACGCTTTGGAATACTACCCCCTCGCCAGTCCTGGCGACGGGGGTAGCATTCCACCCTTCTAGAGGGAGAAGACATGTGTTCGAGGCATGTGGGCTGCTGAATTCATATCTATTTGTAAAAGGAAGGGGTTTGGCCCAATAGGGGAAGGGGAGGGAGGGTAGGGCCTATAACTTATAGAATTCATATCTATAGCATAGATCGCCGCCTAGTGTTGGGTCCGGATGATTGCACATTGTTGTCCTGGAAGAGTCTTTGAAGTATCACGAGAAAGGTGGCTCCTCCCTTGGATTACAGTGCGCATGAGCATCGACTCCATCCCCAGATTGTTTTTTTCCGCCATTGGGTTCGGATGCATATTTGATCACTCAAGTTCGGATTCAATAGAAACTTTCTTTTAGGCCCAAAGGCCTTTCCTACATCGTCGGTATTGTCTTGCGTTCGGTGCCCAGCTCTGTTCCGGCTCAGTTCCCGAGTCGGACATCCAGAGGAGTCGTGTGGCTCTTCGGTGCTAGAGGCCCAGTCGACGCAACAAGCCGTATTCGACAACACATCATGGAACGGAACCCGTTCAAGAGGTGCCCCGTGTGCAACTCTAAGTATCCCCACATCGACGTCCATCCGGTGTGCATCAAGTGCCTGTCGCCGGATCACGATGAAGCCAACTGTATAGCTTGTTCTCGTTTTCGCTCCAAAAAGACGATTCGACTTCGGCGCGTGGCGCGCCAGGAGGCCCAGCAGACGGCACCTGACCCGGTGAACATTTTCGATGCCGAGGGAGAAGAGGCAGACGAGCAGGAAGATCGAGAGCCGATTTCAAATCCAGCGGCAGGGATCGACTCCAACTACGACGCAGACGTAGAAATGCTCGATACTGAAGACGTCATCGACGAGGTAGGAGATGACGATGGGGCCTATGGGGCCACGGAAGATAGCTATGCCCCGTTTGGACAATAGCTAAGGCTCAGGTCGAGGGATCGCCACATGGCCTTACCCAAGATCTTGCACCTAGATCCACAGTCTCGCCTCCGGGCCCGGCTACGGACACTTCTACGGAGCCTGCATTAGCCAAATCGAAAGAGAAAGCTTCGGTCTCGACGGACACTTCTACAGAGCCGCCATTAGTCAAATCGAAACCGAAAGAGAAAGCTTCGGTCTCGACAAAACCAAAAGTGATAGAGGCGCCGACGAAACATAAAGTGCCTGTTTCCTTGGTCGGCTCCACGTCTTCAGACCTGTCGGTGCAGACGAAGTCAAAGAAGGTTGTTGAAACGGTGAAGTCGCTCAAAGGCATCGAGCCGAAGACTGGGGCACCGAAAGCGCTTGTCAAGGTCGCCGACCCGAAGACGTCGGCGCCAAAGGCTGTCGACACAGACAAGGGACTCGGAGCTACAAAAGCTGTCGATCCTGCGCGTCGGCCAGACAAGGCCAAAAGTACTACGGCCCTCGAGTCCGCACATGGTGGTGGCCCGAAAACACCTGTCGAGTCGACGCAACCGTCCGCATCCTTCACAAAGCAGGTGTCGGACTCATTGAAACACATTAAGGCCAAGGCTTCCGCGGTCGATCCGAAAAATGCTCCCACGCCGAAGCCTGCCACAAAACCGCAAATGCCGGCGGCGCCGATTCAGTTCACGCTGCCGCCGAAAGTGGCACCGAAGGCGTTCGCGCCGAAGAAGGTCGTTGAGGCGTCCATGACGGTGTCCACGGGGTCGAAGCCTACCCCTGCAGTTGTAGGCACAACGCATCGACAACCCCTGCTGGAGGAGCAGTCGGAACGATTTATCGACGCCGACTCCGGTAAACTTTCCATTTACAAGCGGAAAATCACACCGGCACAGCCTATGGAGTCCTACACAATTCTTTTAAAGAAGAAAAAGGATTCCACAGATTCCCCAGTTCTTGTTGAACTGATTAATCCACGTGGTCAGGACACTGCTCCAATCTCGCCCAATTCCTCGGATGTGGAGGCTGGGGAAGGTGACTATGAGGAATACAACTACCCTGCCGACACTGATCCTGAAGATCAGCATGACACATGGGCAGATGATGCAGACCCGGGGGGATCCACAAACTGCCCCGGACACTCAAGTGTATACTGTAGGAAGGTGGATATCTGACTATGGTTACCCCCAACTTTTTGCCTGGTGTTTTGCTGGTTTTTGACTTAGTTGGCCTGGGATCCTGTTATTCAGGACCCCAGGCTCTCTGCTCTCTCTGTTAAAATGGACTCCATGTACCCTAGGTGCATTTACCAATTGGTACTGGGCCACCTTATCAGTCCCTGTACCCAGGGCATAGGTGTACCCAGGGCCTACCAGCATGTATTATGCCACCCCTGACTGGCCATCTAAATCTGACACAACTGGCTGCATGACAGCTGGGGCAAGGTGGTGTAAACACCCTTTGCTGTAGACATAGTATACCTATATCTAACCCTAAAATGGACAAATATATTCCTATCAGTCACTCCTATGGAAGGCCTTATCAATCCTGAAGGCAGAGTGCTTGGAATTATGTGAGATGGTGCTCTGGCATGAGCTGAGCCCGTTTGCAGCTTGCGGAACCAAGTCCTAATAGCTGTTCCATGATAACGCTATACCATATACTCTTAAGTGCATTATCAACCTCGCGGTTAAATGCTAACTCTGGTATAACATTATCAAAACATGTCGAGTAAGGTGTCATACGATTTGGAATACTACCCCCTCCCCAATTCTGGCGACGGGGGTAGCATTCCACCCTTCTAGAGGGACACGACATGTATGTAACTGTGAACCCCGGTTAAAGTTAACTCGAGCCTCAGCATCACAAAATGGATGCTGCCACCACAGACACAAGTCTGACCTCCTGCTGCTGGGAGTCCTTCCAGCGAGGATGGCTTGGGCAAAGGGTTTCCTGCCTTGGGAGGTGCTAGCACCACCCCAGACAGGATTGTGTGTATTGAGGAAGGGAGGCCTGAAAGGAATGAGACATGCCTGGGGCACACAAGGTGCCCTGTGCATACACCGGTTCAAACCAGTTGCTGGGGCATCCCTGCCCCAGCTCTGGCAGGAAACCGGACAAAGGATAGGGGGTGTAACCACCCCCCTTCCTGGTCCCACCCAGGGGAGGGACCTAGTCAGTAGTGCAGCCCCCTTTAGGAGAATAAAGGTAGGAGCTGGTCCCATTCCAAATTAGATTATCCTGAACTATTCAACAAGAAGAAACTCTGGCCTTCGACGTTCTGCTCCACAGAAGACTGAAGAATCTCCCTTGTGGACAAGGAGTGTCCACCCTGCAACTGCAGGCACCATCAAGCGTCCAGCGGCTTCACTTTGTCGTCTTCCCTCGAGGATCCAGACTTCAGAGCCCGACGAGACCCGGATTCCCAGACCTCTCCGACCTCAACTCACCTCTGCAGCAAAGCTGAGACCCGTGGGTGCGACGAGACACGTGGGACCGGCCATCTTGAACGAACCTGCACTTCGCTTCCAGCACGACTCCCGAGGTAAACTCGACCAAGTGCTTTGGGGACTGAGAAGCCCCAACCCCGAGCAGCCCCTGCACCGAAGATCAGCCCTCCAGCATCCACAAGATCTGCGTGGGGCCCTTCTGCTTGTATGCTGCTCGACGCGTTGTCTGGTAACTTGCTGGCTGGCTAGTGGCCTCCTAGACGACGAACCTTTGAATCTTCACTGCTGGTCTGGTTGCTCCAGACTGGCCCTTGCTCCCTTCCAAAAGAGGGGCACCCCGGACTCTCCTAGTCCGCACCAGACGTCTTTTCCCTTCACCGCGTGGGTTGCCTTTGCCAAGGCCAATCCCGGATCCGACACCGCCGACAGCGAGAGCCTGCGTGGGACAGTACGAGTGTTCATGCAGTTGATAGGCATGATGGCCTCCTGCATCTTCATAGTCCCGCACGCGAGACTACATATGTGTCCGCTTCAAGAGTGCTTAGCACGTCAGTGAAATCAGGCTCACGGGCAGTTAAAAGACCTAGTGTTGGTGACCGGTCGTGCATACAACTCTCTGCATTGGTGGAATCCACACAACCTTTGCAAAGGCCAACCGTTCCAGTAGCCTGTTCCACAGATCATCCTAACGACAGACGCTTCTCTCCATGGTTGGGGAGCTCATGTACTCCACTACACAGTGCAGGGACTATGGACAATGCAGCAAAAGAAGATACACATCAACCACCTAGAGCTGATGGCAATCTTCATGGCAATAAAAGCATTCAAAGTACATCTGTGCAACAAAGTCGTGTTGATCCGGACGGACAACATGACGGCCATGTACTACATTCAGAAGCAGGGAGGGACACACTCTCCACAGTTGTTTCATCTGGCTCAGAGCATGTGGAAGTGGGCCATTCAGAGGAACATCTTCCTCATGGCGGAACACCTCCCAGGCAAGGACAATCAGATGGCGGATCTGCTCAGCAGGTACAGCCACCAAATGCACGAGTGGGAGATACATCCATCAGTACTCCGCCCGTACTTCCAGCAGTTGGGTCATCCAGAGATAGACCTGTTCGCCACAAAGGAAAACGCCAAATGCCAAAGCTTTGCCGCCAGGTTCCCACACCCACAGTCGCAGGGCAATGCGATATGGATGAACTGGTCAGGCAAATTTGCGTACGCTTTTCCCCCAGCACCTCTAATACCGCTGGTGGCACGAAAGCTAAAGCAACACTCGATGATGCTCATCCTGGTTGCTCGAACGTGGGCACGCCAACCATGGTACACCACGTTTCTAGAACTTTCCGTAGTACCGCATCAAAGGCTGCACCTCACACCCAGACTTTTGACGCAGAGCCATGGCGACATTCAGCACCCAGATCCGCAACAGCTCAACCTGGCAATCTGGCTCCTGAGGTCTTAGAGTTTGGCTACCTCAACTTGCCTCCTGACTGCATGGATATCATACGGGAGGCAAGAAAAGCCCACCACCGGAGCATGCTATGCAGCAAAATGAAAGCGGTTTGTCATTTATTGCGTGGACCACAACATTGACCCGCTTGACGCGTTCACGCACAACCTCATTTGTTATCTGTTACATCTTTACAAATGCAATCTAGCATATGCTTCCATTCGAATACATTTATCCGCCATAGCGGCTTATCTCCAAAACAGGCAGCATCTCTCCCTTTTCAGAGTGCCTGCAATTAAAGCCTTTCTAGAGGGGCTCAAACAAGTCATTCCTCCCAGGACCCCACCTGCTCCTGAATGGAATCTTAATGTGGTCCTCACCCGGCTGATGGGTCCACCTTTTGAGCCTCTACATTCATGCGAGCTTCAGTTCTTAACATGTAAAGTGGCTTTCCTGATAGCCATTACGTCACTGCAACGTGTTAGTGAGCTCCAGGCGCTCACTGTACAAGAGCCATTCATACAAATTCACTCCAACCGGGTAGTGCTGCGCACTAACCCTAAATTTCTTCCAAAGGTGGTTTCACAGTTCCATGTCAATCAGACTATTGAACTGCCTGTGTTCTTCCAAAATCTTGAGACAGTGGCAGAAAGAATGCTCCACACTCTTGACGTCAAAAGGGCTTTAATGTACTACATTGATAGGACCAAAGATTTTAGGAAGACTACACAATTCTTTGTTGCCTTTTCCGCACCACACAGGGGCAACCCCATTTCCAAACCAGGTGTAGCCAGGTGGATCGTTAAGTGTATTCAAATTTGCTATCAAAAAGCTAAGCGCACTTTAACAATCCCCCCAAGAGCCCACTCCACCCGCAAGTCGGGGGCCTCCATGGCCTTCCTTGGAAATATCCCTTTAGAAGACATTTGTAGAGCAGCCACATGGTCTACCCCACACACATTTACAAAACACTACTGTGTAGATGTGCACTCCAAGCAGCAAGCAGCTGTAGGGCAGGCTGTTCTAAAAACACTTTTTCAAACATCTGCAGCTGGCACAGGCGGCCGCTGCTAATGGAGGGACTGCTATATATTCTATGCTATAGATATGAATTCAGCAGCCCACATGCCTCGAACTGAATATGCTACTTACCAGTATGCATCTGTTCTTGGCATGTAGGGCTGCTGACATTCATATCGCCCACCCTCCTCCTCGGCGCCTGTAGCGGCTGCAGAACTTACACTTACTCTTAGCATGGTCATCGCTCACGCTGTTACACTCCATCTTCGCCACAATGGCTAAAAACAATCTGGGGATGGAGTCGATGTCCATGCGCACTGTAGTCCAGGGGAGGAGCCACCTATCTCGTGATACTTCGAAGACTCTTCCAGGACAACAATGTGCAATCATCCGGACCCAACACTAGGCGGCGATCTATGCTACAGATATGAATGTCAGCAGCCCTACATGCCAAGAACAGATGCATACTGGTAAGTAGCATATTCATACTTCCATTAATCCCGGTTAAAGTTAACCAGAGCCTCAGCATCACAAAATGGATGCTGCTGCCACAGACACAAGTCTGACTTCCTGCTGCTGAGAGTCCTTCCAGCGAGGGAGGCTTGGACAATAGGTTTCCTGTCACAGGGAGGTGCTAGTGTGGTTCTGAAAATCTGGATTCGTGTAATCGTTCTGGACTCAAGAATTAAAACTTCGTCGAAACATGACGAATTTGGTATCAAAAGACCGAGAATGACGAGTACATCATGTACATATATTTTCAGCATATTCGAGTGACGATTTCACCTCGAAATCATCATTTGCGTTCTGAACCCTTGGCTTCCATTTATGTATTGCCCTTTACATAGGCCTTAATCCAGTTGAATTCAATTCCACAAGGACACATACTCCTTAATCGACTTTTCCATGACCTGTGCAAGTTGGAACCATTGCCCCAGGCCGAACTCGTTAGGTCAGTTCCCCTCCCAGTGGCCGAGCAAGATAGCATCTAGGCTCAACAAGCCATAAAACCATTTCAGCGCGCACACCTGCCATATCTTGCTCACATCTGTCTCTACTCTTTTGCTTCACTTACTTTATGATGGGGAGGTGCCTGTTTTATTGGGGGTCCACTGATATCTGATGAAATGTTGGGCCTTGCCGGGTGATTTGTTATGGGCAGCACGACGTGAAATATGTACATGTCATCATGACTCTGCTTTTCTTTTGTAAACCAATAACTGTAAATGACAAACTACAAATTCGAAGAATGTTTGCCTGAAGCTGAATATCCTGTATAAAGAGAGAAGCCTGACTTTGTAAATTCGAGCAGTCTCCTGAGAATATACTTCCCCGTGTTGTACTTCTAGGACACTTGTTACATTGGTTGCAGCCAATAAACTAATCTTTGACTTCACCTAGAAGACTCTGAGTTTCTGTGGTCTGGATCAGGAAGAACCCGAGGTCTCTGGGTGTACCCTGACACCGCCGGGTTACCGGTGTCTGTGCCGGTTCTGAAAAACCCAGTACCTCAGCAGCACCACCCCAGACAGGCTATAGTGTATTGGGGCAGGGAGGGCTGAATGAAATGAGACACTGCCTGGGGCACACAAGGTGTCCCATGCATAGTCCAGGTCAAACCGGTGCTGGGGCACTCCAGACCCAGCTCTGGCGCGCTCCAGCCCCAGCTCTGGCGCGAAACTGGACAAGGGGAAAGGGGTGTAACCACCCCCTTCCTGGGTCCCACCCATAGGAGGGACCTAGCAGGTAATCCAGCCCCTAGATTTGGTATATAGGTAGGAGCTGAGTCCCAAGACTTTAGATATATCCTGACTGAAACTCTGATACGAAACTCTGGACCTTCGACATCCTACTCGACGTAGAAGACTGAAGAATCTCCCTTGTGGTCAAGGAGTGACCACCCTGTGCAAGCAGGCACCATCAAGCACTCAACGGTTTGCTTTGTCGTTGCTCCCGCCGGAGCTCGAACACAGAGCCTGACAAGACCCGGACTTCCAGACATCCAACAGCCCGATCCACAGCCACAGCAAAGCTGAGACAAGTGGAGGCGACGAGAGACGTAGGACCGGCCATCTTGGAAAGCCAGCGAATTGCATTCCGTGCAACTTCTGAGGCACCCTCGAAGTTGTGCATTGGGGATTGAGAAGCCCCAGCCCCGAGCACCAACTGCACCGAAGATCACCTCTCCACACTCACCGAGTGCTGCGTGGGGCCCTTTTGCATTTTCCTGCTCGACGCGTCTGTCCGGTCACTTGCCCATTGGCTAGTGGCCTCTGTGAAGACGAAACCCGAAATCTAAACCGCTGGTCTGGTTGCTCCAGACTGGCCCTTGCTTCCCTGCGAAGGAGAAGCCCATCAGTCCTTGCTGACCTGAGTAAGAAGCCATCTTCGATTCCTGCGTAGGTTGCATTTGCCAAGGCTGTTTACTCTGAATCGAGAACCGACACCGCCGACAGCGAGAGCCTTCGTGGGACAGTCCGTATCCAGCTCCTGGTCGTCGTCGACACCTCCTGGTCCAAGTGGCTGCAGAGACAAGCTTTGCGACATCACCTGATTGCTTCCCGACATCGCCTGGTTCCTTCCTGTTCACTGGCTAGTGACCCAGACTCTGTCCCCTCTGCTTTCACGTACTCTTCATCCTTGATCCGCCCTTGGATCCAACCGGACTCTTCTCTCCTGCAGCATCTTTTCTCCAAGGCTCCATAGAACTCCACGACGAAACCGACACACTTTGGGACCTATGCACCCGCTTCCCGTGGGTGAGGTAGTGCGAGTACTGCGGTGCTCCTGTGAAGATTAACTCTCCTAGTGTCCTAATTTCAAGTGGTTAGCTTCTAGTCCAGTCGGAAGACTCCTAATTCTTTAACTTTGTAACTTTACGCACCCATTGACTTCTATGTGTGCACGCGTGCGCAATTAGACACTGCACACGCATCCCGTGGGCCTCCTGCTTTCTAACTACTGTTAGTCCAGTGTAGCCCCAGCGATTCCCTAGGCCTTACCATTGTTTGTGACGTGGTTCTTATACCACTATTTTAGTATATAGTTTAGCGGGCCACCAGGGCCTATCCATATTTGTGCAACTTATTGTATGTTATATTAAGTTACTTGTTATGCGCTTGTGCCTCTGCCCTCATAAAGAGTTCAGAGGATTGTCTTAGAAATAAATACATATATATTTTGAATATATAACCTGTGTGGTGTCCTTTCATTTGGTATTAAAGGGATTGCATATGGTAAAACAGCTGGCTTCACATGCCCTCTTGAGTTTAGCCTAAGACTGCTTTTGTCCATGCTACCACTAGGATAGCTGGTCTATAAGGTTTACTTTACAACCATCACCATAAGGGTTGTTTGGACTGGTGCAAGGTGCTCACTAGAATAGTGAACATCATATACCAGGCCAACTTCTCACACACCTCATGTGTCTTTGGTGCCCGAAGCGCGACTACGACCCGAAGTTGTGCTCCGACTGCCAGGCCCCGAACCCAAAGTCTTTGCGGGAGTGGTCCAGAAAGCTTTTGGAGGCCCAGCAGTCTTCTCCGCGCTGCTTGAAGGCCCTGGTTGAGGGGAAGGTCACGGGACCGATAGCGGAGCCATCACCACTCTTCATCAAAGTCTTCGCACTCCTCGGGTAAGTCACAAGAAGCATCATCACTATTTGTCTTTCCCCCCGTCCGTTGGCTGGAACGGCTCGGTGCTTCCCTCCCTTTCCTGGAGCCGGAGCGTCCCCTACCCAGCTTTGTCGATTTTACGAAGCGCTTTACAGATTCTTTGGGGATCCCGACTCCTCCGGCGCACCTTCAGGCCCCGCAGACTCGGCTGGAGGCCCAGGGCCTTTGATGCCATCAGCTCAGGCCCTGGCCCCGCAGGGCCCCCATGGATCCAGGCCTGATCCGGATCGGTGCAGGTCGACCTCAAGGTACCTTCCCCAGCGCCAATCCCAGTGGCGATGCCCCCGACGCCGGTTGTGCCCCCAACTAGCGTCGACCCCAGCCTCATCCCCAATGTGGACACTGTGCAGGATTGACGTTGATGGACGTGGGTACCGCGCCGGAGGGTACCTTTGCCCCACTATTCATTATTGGCATTCCCTAACCCCCTGAGTGGCAGCGAGAGGAGGGTGAGGAGGACTGGGAGGGGTCTATTGACCCTCTAGCAGATCAACTTGAGGAACCGGACTGGAGAGAGGAGTTGGGTGATGCCAGTCGTCTGGATACATCCCGAAACCTTGGTATGCTTTCTCCTCCTACCGTGGCTAGGAGGAGGAAGCTTCCTACGCTGTGGTGTTGCGTAGGGCGGCTGAGGCCTTGGCCTCAAGCTTCCTACGGTGGCTGTCAGGGCTAATCTCCTGACTGAGGTGCTTCAGCCGGCAGCAGCCTCTTCAGAGCCCCTGCTGCCTTTTAATGAAGCCCTCACCGACATCCTTCCTGGCCACTTTGTCCAAGCCCATCTTCTGTGGACACGACAATTGCCCAATGCCAACGCCGAGCCCCATGCGACCGACTTTACCTCTCCCAACACCCTTCCTCTGAGAACTTGGTGGTCCAAGCCTTGTCCTCGAAGGGTGCATTCCCTACTACTACCCCAGATAGGGAATCCAAGAAGCTGGACCATCTTGGTAAGAAGATGTTTTTTTCCGCCAGCTTGGGACTGCAGTAGATGAACGCTGCATGTCTCTTGGGCCCCTATGGACACACGTTATGGGATACCGTCACGCAAGTGCTGCCACAGTGCCCAGAGGAGACCCGGGTCGTGCTCACCTGTGCCGTTGCTGAGGGTTGAGGCGCAGCAAAGTTCACCATCGGGTGTGGGCTGGATACCGCAGACTCCCTCGGTACAACGGTTTCCAAGTCTGTAACCCCGAGGCTCCATGCCTGGCTGAGAACGTCTGGCTTCTCTGGGGATATTCAATCTACCCTTTTGGACATGCCCTTTGATGGCCGTCGCCTATTTGGTGGCAAGGCGGACAAGGCACTCAAGGCACTCAAGTGTTTCAAGGACTCTAGGGCTACGGCCAGTTCCATGGGCCTCGCAGCCATTTTTCGCTCTTACAGTCTGCCTTCCGCCCCTTTTATGGCTACGGAAGGGGTGCCCCACCACGTTCCGCACAGAGCCATGCAAACTACCCAGCCTCCGTGTGGCCGGGGATGTGAGACCCAGCGTTGTGGATCTGGGGGCCAGCGGGCGGGCCAGTCCACCAATGCCACCTCTGCAGCTGCCTCCAAGCCTTCCTAGTCGGACCTTTCAGGGCCACCATTTGCCAGTGGGCGGCAGGATCCGCCATCATCTCTCCCACTGGCACAACATCACGTCGGACAGGTGGGTTTTGCAGATAGTCTAAAGGGGCTTCTCCCTCAAGACTACCCCACCCTCGATGCCACCAACACTCCATCGTATATCGAAGGATCATTTAGCCCTTCTCCACCAGGAAGTTACGGCTGTCTTGGCCAAGGGAGTTATCAAACCCATCCCTTTACCGGAAGTAGGTCACGGTTACTACTACCACTAGGTCTTGGTACCCAAGAAGGACAAAGGCCTGCGTCCTATCTTAGACCTCAGGGACGTCAACCGCTTCCTCCGGAAGGAGAAGTTCAAGATGTTAACCTTGGCTCCGGTCTTGTCTATCCTTGACCCTGGAAACTGGATGGTAGCGTTGGACCTGCAGGACGCTTACTTTCACATCTCTGTGTTACCTGCCCACCTGCGTTACCTACAATTCACTGTAGGCCACGAGCATTTTCAGTTTACCGTGCTCCCCATTGGCCTTAACAGTGCCCCCCGGGTGTTCACAAAAGTGATGACAGTGGTTGCAGCTCATCTGCGCAGATCAGAGGTTCCAGTCTCCCACCTCCAGACTAGGGCGGACCTCCTGCATTCCCTGGCGTTCACTATCAACGTGCCAAAATCGCACCTGACTCCCTCTCAGAAGCTTCTTTTCATCGGAGCAGTTCCGACAGCGCAGTTTCAGGTCTATCCTCCAGAGCAGCAAGTCCGGGATATTCGGGCTATGATACCGATGTTTCACCCTCTATCACGGATTTCAGTGAGAATGACACTGAGGCTGCTGGGCCTCCTGCTTCCTGCAGGTGGATCAGGCCAGATGGCATATGTGAGCTCTGCAGTGGGACCTGAAGTTCCAGTGGGTGCAACATCAGGGGAATCTTTCAGATGTCATCCAGATCTCGGAGGGGACTGCAAGTCATTTGCAGTGATGGCTCACGAACCAGGATTGGGTCAGCAGCAGATCCCTATCCCTTCCCCAACCAGAGATCGCAGTAGTGACGGATGTGTCACTTCTGGGATGGGGTGGCCACATGGGAGAGGCGGAGATCAGATCTATCTGGTCTCCGGCGGAGTCTGGGCTCTACATCAACCTTACGGAGTGTGGTAAATAAATAAATAATACCCTATTTTTGAGTGCATGAATGAATAACAGATAGCTCAATAAAATAAGAGCCAAGATTCGAGGTAGTGGGAGTTTTGCAGGTTTATTACAGCATAAGGACAGGATCAGGACAACCTGCACAGGAATAGGATGGCAGCGCTGCCGGGGGCAGGATCTGGACAAGGGAAGGATAACTTTTAATAACAAAACATGAGCATATATACATAACGCAAACACATAGCATTACATTGCAATAGGCGTAACAGTGGGTGGAGCAGTAGGTGTGACGCGTAGCAGTCGCGAAAGATAAGGGGGAAAAGAGGTGTAACAGGGCGTATACATAGACATGTGGTGCAGACGTAACAGGATATGTCATGAATGGGGCGGAAACCATGGAGGGGGCTACCTGAGGAGCCGGGACCTCTAACCTGATGGTGCGCGCAAACTAGCAATGACGTATCACTAGGAGAAGCTGGGGGCTATGAACTCTGTGCTAGGAGCAGAGACTGAAATCTGGAGAGTCGGAGCGACATGTACCTAAACCCTATCTAGTATCTGATGTTTAGGGAACATGTTGATATAAACTAGAAGTCAAGAGGGGAAAGGCTAACAGACTCTAAGACTGGAGCATGCATTATTCTACATGTAGTGCGTGATGAAGAATATTAAATGACCATTAAATACAGTATTCTCTAACATGGAGCCCTGAAGGCTAGACAATGACGGAAACTATTGATGCGATTCAGTAGCTTTAGGAATGCAGGGAAGGAGGGCTGAACTGATAACTGGACTCATAACATACTCTTGGCAGACTCAGAGGCAGAGCCAGGCTGGACCGGGCACTGCGAGGCAGGAAGTAAGTGAAGGGTCGAGGATACAGGTGGGGGCTGTATCGCTCCTCAGTGAGGCTTCAGGAGACAGGAGCTGAATCTAGTGTCCAGGCCCTTTTGAGGCCTAGAAACGGGGACTTTATAATAGAATAACGTGCACACTGAGAAACGTGGCAACGTAGCTTTACATAGGCCTGATATTCGTAGTATTCACGAGGACTGGAAACTGGCATACTAGAGGTGGACACAACTGTGATTGCGTCATTAATCGGACATGGGGAGTACATATGCATATTTAATCATGCACACATAACATATGATGGATGACACGTAGGGACACAGAACATAGCAAAATTTACTTTTCCACATTCCCTCCTTGTCACTACGTTTCCATCAGGAAACATCAATATTCATGATACCATCTATCATTTCATACAGTATCATTTGCTCATCTCGAATTCTCTTAGAACGGGATTTAGAACGGGACTTGGGACTAGGAGTTATACTAGGAATACAGGATGTAGCACACATGCCGCAAATCGCAGGGCCACATTGTATACAGAGGCAGCAGCTGAATATGATCGCTACTGCTATACCTAGAAAGGACAAGACTTTCCATCCCCATGCGGAAATTATATTCCAGAACCAACCGGACCATGTCCAGGTGCCTGGATCTTGGTGTAACAGATGGGCAATTTTATGGAGTCTGGTTATAGCTGAATAAACAGACGGCGCGTTATTTGGAATGAAAATGCAGCAACTAGATCCGATGACTCTACAGGCCCCGCCCCTATCGGCCAGTATGACGTCAAGGACGAGACGATTTTGCAAAACGACAAATCTCATAGCAGATTGCTCTTCGGTTAGGTTACCTAGAGCAGAGGCAGTCTCATTTACTACAGCTTCAAGGGTTCTTGTTAATCTACGGATTAACTTACTATTCTGGACAGGGCCTATAAAGAAGAAGAAACCTTTATTGAAATCGGTATATTGTTCTAGAGTAGTTTCAGTGTAATCGACAATCGGGGACTCCCTTCTATGTCTAATGTGTACTAGATGTGTATTTCTATGATAATCAGATGGGGCTAGAAAAACTGGTGGCAGTAGGAAGGCAATGTAACAGGTTCCCTCCCAATCGAGGGGCAGACGAACATATGCGGTCTGATCACAAATAAAATATGAATGACGTGAAGCTTTGAAAATAGATTTCCCACTGTCACTATACTTGACAACAGTAGTACAATCACTATGTCCTACATGTACAGAACCCTTATTTCGGACACATAATTCGCCTTTGACTGGTAGTACTGAAATAGCAGGTAAGTCTGGAGTAGTATCAGACTGAACATTCAGGACCATGAAATTCGACGAATAATTACCTAAATTATACACTTCATTTTCTAGATCTAACCCGGTTCTGTGGGGGAGACCTTGCTTGTCTGGGAAACATGTACTGTTAAGAAAAGACATATCTGTTGAGGATGACGTTAACGTGGACCATGCCCCACACGAACCATTATGTGAAAAAGGATAAGGAAAGAGTGGCAGAACTCCCTTCGGTGTCTGGAAAGGGGGGAGTCGACCACATACCCAACAATTAGTGGCATTGCTGGTCTGGTGTGAGTAATGTAACATGCGGATAAAGGAGTTATTACGCATAGCGAGGCGGTAAGAGAGTTCATGAGGGGGCAGATCACTAAACGTGTGCTCTGCTGTAACATTAGAAGACTTATTTACATGAAGAACTGGGAAACACAGATAAAATGCATAACTGGTGCAGGAAATCATAATGCTGAGAAACAATATGAAACATAGAAAAACGATACATCGGATTGAGTTTTGACTGACTCTCTCACTATGGGGGTCTATTTTATACATGTCAGAAACAGTCTAACCGTTTCACCTAGGGGAGGACTTAGACAATCAAACTGGCTGACTTAATTTACTAGACCGGAGTTTCTGTTTATACTCCTGCTGCGGAGTTTTCTCTAACAGGGGGGGTTTTGAATCAATGTCATTTGCGGGACAGTCCTTGAGAACAATGCTTTGGCAATCCTTCAAATCCTGGGAAATGTTCTTAAAGACGGGTTTCAGTCCATTAAAAAGTTTAACATGAGAAAGGTGCACCCAGCCCTTGCGTCCTTCCAACTTCACGGCTGTACGGGTGGTGAGGAGGACCTGTCGGGGCTCTTTCCAACGAGGCTCCAGCGGACTTGATCTGTCAAAGTTGCGGACCATCACCATGGATCCTGGGACGATTTCATGCGGTGCCACCTCGGTATTGTCTGGAAATGCGGCGGCAACCTGTGAACGACATGAGTTGAGGGCAGACATCAAGGAAGCTAGGTAATCTGTCAGCATATTACTTGAAACATCGGTAATACTTCGGGGTCTAGGAGTACCCCACATATTTGGGGGGCGGCCGAAAATGACCTCATACGGGGACAGACCTGATCTGGAATGTGCGACCATGCGCATATAAAATAAAGCGACTGGCAGAGCTACTAGCCAGTCCACACCCTTCTCTTTACACACTTTTGCAATACGGATTTTCAGAGTCTGGTTATGTCTCTCAACGAGACCGGCTGCTTCAGGATGGCGTACACAATGGAACTTCCACTGGTACCCTAGCAAAAGGGAAACATGCTTCATGAGTTCGGATGAGAATGGCTGGCCGTTGTCAGAATATATGACTCTAGGGAGTCCATAACGGGGGAAGAACTCACGAACCAACTGCTTGGCAGTGGTCGCGGCTGTGTAATCTGGGACTGGATATGCTTCTGTCCACCTGGACAAAGCGCATACAACTACAAGGACATACTTGAAACCTCGACATCGCTCCATCTGAATATAATCCATCTGGAGGACTTCAAAAGGGTGGTCAGGGGGCTGGAAACCACCTTGTTCCACCGGGACACTTTTACCTGGATTAAACTGACAACATATCATACAGGTACGGACTTTCTGCTTAGCTGCAGCTCGTAAATGCTTGTTGAACCAAATGTTCTGGATACTATCTAACATAGCTTTTTCTCCTAAATGTGCTGGACTATGTGCGGTATTGATAATGACTTGAACCATAGAGTCGGGGAGAAACCATGTGGTTCTACCCTTCGTTACCCATCCTTGATCTGTCTGGACCCCTCCTTGTTCGGACCATTTCTTGATTTCATCGGGAGTAGCATGTAACTGGATATCTATGACATCTTGAGTAGGGTCCTTAACTGTCATACATGTAATCGGATCTGGAGTATGTGTCATGTTAACTGGAATGTCTGGAGTCTGGGCTGTAAGCTTGGCTGTGCGATCTGCTAGACCGTTACCCTGGGAAATAATGTCAGTGACTTTCGTGTGTGCCTTGCACTTCATGATGGCAATGGATGTCGGTAAATGTATTGCATCTAATAGAGCTTGGATAAGGAGACCATGCTGAATCTTGGTTCCATGAGAAGTCATGAAACCTCTCTCCTGCCAGAGCACTCCAAAGTCGTGTACAACTCCAAATGCGTAACGTGAATCTGTGTAAACATTAACTTTCAGGTTCTTGGCGTGTATGCAGGCTCGTGTCAGAGCAACTAGCTCTGCTGCTTGAGCGGACAGAGTGTCAATACGGTGTGTTTTAATAACGTCAGTGTCAGTAGTCACTGCATACGCGGCGACTAGTTCTCCTGTACTAGTTCTCATACATGAACCATCCACATAAAGTGTCAGGTCAGGGTCTGGTAATGGAATATCTGTCAGATCTTGTCTTGGCTTCGTCGTAATGTTAACTACTTCCACACAGTCATGTGGGTCAGGATTTGATTTAGCTGATGGTAACAGTGTAGCAGGGTTCAGGACGTTGCAGCGTCTGATTTCTATGTGTGGCTGGAACAGTGTCAATTCATAACCTGTTAGACGTGCAATTGTCAAGTGCTGAGTCTGTGTTCGGTTCAGAAGAACTTCTACGGAGTGTGGAACTTGTACTGTCAAGAAGTGTCCTAAGACTATGGAATCACTTTGTCTAATAGCTAGTGCTGTGGCTGCAACTGACTTGAGGCACGCAGGCAACGCCTGGGCGACTGGATCTAATGTGCTCGAAAAATAAGCACAGGGCTTGTTTTGTCCTGCTTGATCTTGTGTGAGAACAGATAATGCTGTACCTTCACGTTCTGTGACGAAAAGTGTAAAAGACTTACTGTAGTTCGGTGTGGCTAGAACTGGAGCTTGGCATAAAGCTTTCTTTAACTCGTTGAAACTCAGTGTATGTTCAGATGTCCAAGGGAGAACAGTTGATGCGGCTGCCTCCTGTGTCGTTAACTGTATCAGTGGTTTGGCTAGAAATGCATACTGAGGAATCCATTGTCTGCAGTAAGAAGTAAGGCCGATAAAGGCACGTACCTCCTTCTGGGTCTTGGGCTGAGGAAGACTCGCTATTAACTGGATACGGTCTGGTGTCAACTGCCTACCCCTCTTGGACAGTAAGTGTCCTAAGTAGACCACTTGCTGGACACAGAATTGAAGCTTCGAAGGGGACACCTTGTGCCCCATCTCGGCTAGGAAATACAGAACCGTCAGTGACGCTCGCTCGCAGTCACGTTCGGAACGGGCTGTGATCAGTAGATCATCGACATACTGGAGCAGGGCAGTGTCAGTTGGCATGTGAACATTATCAAGTTGTCTCTTAAGTGCTTGACTGTAAATACTAGGACTTTCTGTGAAACCTTGAGGAGCGCGTGTGAACATATAGCTCCTTCCATTTAAACAGAATCCGAAAAGAAACTGGCTGTCTGGATGAATTGGAACACTAAAAAATGCATTCTTGAGGTCGATTACTGTAAAGAACGTGGCTTCGGAATCAATGGCTGTCAATAGGGAAGAGATGTCTGGGACAACTGGGTACTGCGGAATAATACATTTATTAAGCTCTCGTAGGTCGATCACTAATCGATATACTGGGGGTGCATTTGGATCAGTACGTTTCATAACTGGAATGATCGGAGAATTGCATACGTTGGAGTCAGTTTCTACAACCACTCCTTGAGCGATGAGCTCGTCAATAATTTTGGATAAGGCTGCTACAGCCTCGGGTGGCAATCTGTACTGTCTGATTCGTGGTAACACTACACCTGGTTTCAGGGTCACACGATGGGGTGTGATTTGCATGTACCCTACATCAGTTGGACCTTGCGCCCATAAATGCTGCGGAACATTAGACAATCTGGGATCAAAATCACGTAAAACATAGTGACCCTTAAAGTCACGTAGGAACAGACGTATTCCCTCTGGGGAACAACATATAACTGCACCTAACTCTTTCAGTGTTTTAATGCCTAATAGATTTTCTGGACATGACTTAGTAAGTAACAGATCAGTAGTACGGGACAATGGACCTACTTCTAGAGTAACTGGCTTTGAAATCTCATTTACGATAGGTTTTCCTGAAAATCCAAGGGAAACATTTCTTGAGCCTGAGAGCGGAGCCCCTGGAACTTCGGCGTGACTAATTGTGGTCCTACTTGCCCCTGTATCAATTAAGAACTTTCTGTCTTTCCCTAATACTTGACTATGAACATAGGGACCTTCTTGATCTACAGGTATCTCGATGAGAGGCAAGCCTACCTCCCTCTCTAGGCTGTTTCATGAATACTGCTGGTACTCTGGATACTCAGACTGTGCATACTGGTACATCTGCTGTGTGACATGCTGGGTTGCAGCAATAGGCTGCGGTACTGTAACTGTCTGTTGTGCATTCTGTGGCTGAGGAGTCTGTGAAACTTGCTCTTGTCTAGGCGGACGTGGTCTTTCTTTTGTTTTACCGGTAGCTATGTTGTGTTTCAGAACTGCACACTCGTTTATAAAATGACCTGGCTGTTTACAATAGTTGCAGTTCCCTTTAACGGGAGCCGCAGGATGATTGACTTGATTCGGACCCCTCTTCTGACTGTCTTGAGGAACGGATTGTGCAACTAATACTTTCATTTTCGTGTCTTTCATACGTTTTCTCTCGTGTTCTTGCTCTTCCCTGATTCTATTCTGGTGATACTGAAGCATCTGCAACATCTGGGACGGGGTATTAGCTTGCCAGGTACTTTCGACTTTCAAAACTCGATTTTTAACTTGTGGACTTGAATTCTCGACTAATTTAGTAACAAAGAGATGAGGGTATGACTCGCTACTTGTCTTGAGGCCACTATTGATGCTAAAGCATTTTTCAAACCTAGAATAAAAATCACTAATGTCTTCTTCTTGTTTCTGTTTACAGGCTGAGATTGCATCCCAGTCTTCCTTTTTCGTTGTTAATAATCTGGGTAAAACTTGAATCAATAATTCTGGTAATTCTTTACATTTCTCTCCTAGACCGGTACCTGGTACACGTGACTTATCTTCTGCTTCTAGAACTGTCCAATCTATCTTTTTCTCTCCCACCTCCCATTCTTTTTCCTTTAGCTTTTCATACACCCCTGCGGGCAACAGGACCTTTAACATTTTAATGATATCTGGGTAAGTGTATTCTCCCATACGGAGCATGTCTTTTAATTCTCTATGGAACCCTGCTGGATCTTTGTCATGACAGGGAATTAATTTCTTCATTTCGAGGAGTTCCATCTTTGTAATCGGGGTGTAAACAAACACTCGTTGCATTTCACCGTCCTCTGTCTTAACTGGATGCACTTCTCGTAACGGGTTCTGTCTTTCCATGTAAAATGGTTTACTTTCTGGGGGTGCGACATGAACAAAATGCGGGTTCAGAAACGTTCTATATTTGTGACGCTGTTCTAGAATGACACTAATTAAATCGGTACCTAAACCTCTCCATCTATACTGGAGTAACTCGTTCAGGACATCATGTAACGGACCTGGATCAGAGTGCTGACCCTCATACAAAGTAATGAGGTGCTGGATCATATACATACCCACCAGTCGTTGCTCGGCTGGGGGCAATTTCAGAAACATTTGTGCCACTATTTCGTCTGGAAAAGTGGTAGAATCAGTAATCCATCGGACTGCTGATCGGGCTAGTTCCTGCTCATGCATGGTACTTAATTCACTGTAACCGATTCGTGATTTCAGAATGTGATCGGTAGCTTGGAACACTTGTTCTAGGGAACCTTGTTCTGGTGCTGAATGATGGAAAATTGACTTGTGTTCTAGGCGTAAATGGCGATCTGGAAATCTAGATTTTCCTACATACGCTATCCTGGCGGTATTCTCGTCGTCTTCCTCTTCAGGATCAGAGTTACTTTCTTTCTCGCTTACTTGTGCTGCTTTACGTTGTTCGTGTATCTTTATTATTTCTCTACGGATTTTCTTGTACATACTCTCCATGGCACTAATGGTATTGTGCTTACCCTCGGCTATATTATCACTCCACTTTGTCAGGATTTTCATTTCGGCCTGATCTTTAGACGGGTAATCTTGTTCTCTTATTAGACAGTTAATTAAAAACTTTAATATCATACGCTGGATCTCAGCTTTCCTTTGAGACATGGCATCACTAATACTTTCTGGATCATCCCCTGTACGGATGAAACGATATATTCTGTCTAGATCTTCTTTCATATTGGGTAGGGTGACTAGATACTCGGTCACCCTCCTTACGCGTACTGAATATAAAACCATATTATTCTCGCCTGGGACTGGGTCATAGGCACATTCGCCAAGGGCTTGCCTGATTTCTGCGACAGACTTATTACTCTTGGGAGTACGCTGTGATGCTTGAGCATGTAATTCGAGTGCTGATAAATGCTTGCGTGGCGGCGGGGTTTGAGGAGGACCTCCTCCTGCGGCCCCTAGACTAGAATCGTCGACTGATATTCTTCGTGGCGGAGCGGGAAATTGAAATGCTGGCTGGACCGGGGGTACCGTAGCAGATACTGCATGGGGTGCCCCGGTGTCTGGAGAAGCAGGATGTGCCTGATTTACTGGGACTGGCGGAGCGCGAACAGGATTTGCATATTCAGGGACTGTGTCGTCCAGATAGGACGAAATAAAAATATCAGCTGCGGTCGGTTTGTGACGTAGCTTGGTCGGAACTAATGGTGACGGAAAATTACTGGATGCCTCCGGGGTCGCTTTTGGCAAGCCCTCGGCAAGAAGAGGGTACATACCCTTAATAAGGGCATTCCTCTGTCTGTCTCTCTGTTCAGTTTTGACTTGTTCACCTATCTCGATTAATTCTTTTTCTTGGGCTCGCTCTTGGGATTCTCTACTTAATTCTGACTTTCTGATTTCTTTTTCGGTTCTTTTATGAGCTTCTTTGCGCCATAACTCGATGGCATCTTTCTGTGACTGTCTGGCTTTCTTTTTCCATAATGCCTCTTCTACTCTCATGATGCACTCAGCATCCCATGTACCCGATACGGGCCATCTATACTTTTCTTCTAACTGTTTGGTATACTCTACCCATAAATCTAGATACAATATGGCGCTTATGCCATGTTTCTGATACATAAAGTGACCTGGACTGTCCCTGGGCGGGACGGGAACTGCTGCTTCCAGCAGACCCTTTCTAGTTTTTAACTGACGTAACTTGGAAAATATGGGCATGACTGAACTGTAATCTAGACACAATACAATACACAATGAACACGATACTTATTCCCCATTCATACCACGACATTGAAATACATGAAAAACATTTAAAATAACAGTTCGAACAGAATACTACCTGGAAATATTGAGAACAGAACACATAAATTTTCTCGAGAACAGAAACTGACTAGAACAGAAACTAGATGCACTGCTGAAACAGTACGAAACTTACCGGTCTCGTAAAGAGACACGTCAGGACCCGCATCCACCGAAGTGGACACTTCGTTTGTGGGACTGTGTACCACCAACCCACAGACCAGAGTCAATTAAATTGACCCTGTCTAGATACCACCCCAGTAACGGTACTCACCGGGCAGCAAGAACGGAAAGCCTCAGACTGGACTGGACTGCTACGACGACGGACGACGAACTTCGGACTTCGGACTTCAGTTACGGGTGGACCTCCGGATACCTCGGACCTTGGACTCTTGGCTTGGGCTCTGGTCGGGACTCGCCGCGTTCCTCCACCGTCTCGTCTGGATGCTGGACCGCCTCCTCCGTCTCCTCCGTGGGCCTGAGGGATACTTGAGCAGAAATATCTGCCACTGCGCAGAAGAGTTCCGTCACGACTGCAGAGGGTCAGGGGGTCGGCGTGGCTTCACCGACGCGTGGGGAAAGGGCAAGTCCCTGTTCGGGCGCCATTATGTGGTAAATAAATAAATAATACCCTATTTTTGAGTGCATGAATGAATAACAGATAGCTCAATAAAATAAGAGCCAAGATTCGAGGTAGTGGGAGTTTTGCAGGTTTATTACAGCATAAGGACAGGATCAGGACAACCTGCACAGGAATAGGATGGCAGCGCTGCCGGAGGCAGGATCTGGACAAGGGAAGGATAACTTTTAATAACAAAACATGAGCATATATACATAACGCAAACACATAGCATTACATTGCAATAGGCGTAACAGTGGGTGGAGCAGTAGGTGTGACGCGTAGCAGTCGCGAAAGATAAGGGGGAAAAGAGGTGTAACAGGGCGTATACATAGACATGTGGTGCAGACGTAACAGGATATGTCATGAATGGGGCGGAAACCATGGAGGGGGCTACCTGAGGAGCCGGGACCTCTAACCTGATGGTGCGCGCAAACTAGCAATGACGTATCACTAGGAGAAGCTGGGGGCTATGAACTCTGTGCTAGGAGCAGAGACTGAAATCTGGAGAGTCGGAGCGACATGTACCTAAACCCTATCTAGTATCTGATGTTTAGGGAACATGTTGATATAAACTAGAAGTCAAGAGGGGAAAGGCTAACAGACTCTAAGACTGGAGCATGCATTATTCTACATGTAGTGCGTGATGAAGAATATTAAATGACCATTAAATACAGTATTCTCTAACATGGAGCCCTGAAGGCTAGACAATGACGGAAACTATTGATGCGATTCAGTAGCTTTAGGAATGCAGGGAAGGAGGGCTGAACTGATAACTGGACTCATAACATACTCTTGGCAGACTCAGAGGCAGAGCCAGGCTGGACCGGGCACTGCGAGGCAGGAAGTAAGTGAAGGGTCGAGGATACAGGTGGGGGCTGTATCGCTCCTCAGTGAGGCTTCAGGAGACAGGAGCTGAATCTAGTGTCCAGGCCCTTTTGAGGCCTAGAAACGGGGACTTTATAATAGAATAACGTGCACACTGAGAAACGTGGCAACGTAGCTTTACATAGGCCTGATATTCGTAGTATTCACGAGGACTAGAAACTGGCATACTAGAGGTGGACACAACTGTGATTGCGTCATTAATCGGACATGGGGAGTACATATGCATATTTAATCATGCACACATAACATATGATGGATGACACGTAGGGACACAGAACATAGCAAAATTTACTTTTCCACAGGAGCTCCAGGCGATTCGTCTTGCACTAAAGGCATTCCTTCCCTCTGTCAAAGGAAGAGTAGTGCAGGTGTTCACAGACAACACCACTGCCATGTGGTACTGCCTTTTGACATGGCTGGAACTTCAGGGCATATCACTGGTGGTTCTGTGGAAAAGTAAATTTTGCCATGTTCTGTGTCCCTACGCGTCATCCATCATATGTTATCTCTGCATGATTAATATGCCTATGTATTCCCCATGTTCGATTAAAGACGCAATTACAGTTGTGTCCATCTCTAGTATGTCAGTTTCCAGTTCTCGTGAATACTACGAATATCCGGCCTATGTAAAGCTACGTTGCCACGTTTCTCAGTGTACACGTTATTCCATTGTAAAGTCCCCGTTTCTAGGCCTCAAAAGGGCCTGGACACCAGATTCAGCTCCTGTCTCCTGAAGCCTCGCTGAGGAGCGATACAGCCCCCACCTGTATCCTCGACCCTTCACTTACTTCCTGCCTCACAGTGCCCGGCTCAGCCTGGCTCTGCCTCTGAGTCTGCCAAGAGTATGTTATGATTCCAGTTATCAGTTCAGTCCTCCTTCTCTGCATTCCAAAGCTACTGAATCGCATCAATAGTTTCCGTCATTGTCTAGCCTTTACGTCTCCATGTAAGAGAAATACTGCATTTAATGCTCATTTAATATTCTTCATCACGCAGTACATGTAGAATAATGCATGCACCATTCTTAAGAGTCTGTTCGCCTTTACCCCGATAACTTTTGGATTCTATCAACATGTTCTCTAAACATCAGATACTAGATACTGCTTAGGTACATGTCGCCCTGACTCTCCAGACTTCAGTCTCTGCTCCTAGCACAGAGTTCATAGCCCCCAGCTTCTCCTAGTAACACGTCATTGCCAGTTTGCGCGCACCATTAGGTCAGAGGTCCCGGCTCCTTAGGTAGCCCCCTCCATGTTTCCGCCCCATTCATGACATATTCTGTTACGTTTGCATCACATGTCTATGTATACGCCTCTGTTACACCTACTTTCACCCTTATCTTTCGCGACTGCTATTGACCACACCCACTGCTCCGCCTATCGTATGTATTGTAATGCAACTGTTTTAGTATATATGATCGTGCACTGTTATTAAATGTTACCCCATTCCCTTACGCCGATTCCGATTCTGCCCCCGGCAGCGCTGCCATCCTATTCCTGTGCAGGTTGTCCTGTTCCTGTCCTTATGCTGTATTAAACCTGCAAAACTCCTACTACCTCGAATCTTGACTCTTATTTATTGAGCTATCTGTTATTCATTTATTCATTCAAAAATAGAGGTATTATTTATTTATTTACCACATAATGGCGCCCGAACAGGGACTTGCCCTTTCCCCACGCGTCGGTGAAGCCACGCCGGCCCCCTGACCCTCTGCAGTCGTGACGGAACTCTTCTGCGCACCGGCAGATATTTCTGCTTTAAGTATCCCTCAGGCCCACGGAGGAGACGGAGGAGGCGGTCCAGCATCCAGACGAGACGGTGGAGGAACGCGGCGAGTCCCGACCAGAGCCCAAGCCGAGAGTCCAAGGTCCGAGGTATCCGGAGGCCCACCTGTAACAGAAGTCCGAAGTTCGTCCGTCCGGCGTCGAAGCAGTCCAGTCCAGTCCGAGGCCTTCCGTTCTTGCTGCCCGGTGAGTACCGTTGCTGGGGTAGTATCTAGACAGGGTCAATCTAATTGACTCTGGTCCGTGGGTTGGTGGTACACAGACCCACAAACGAAGTGTCCACTTCGGTGGATGCGGGTCCTGACGTGTCTCTGTATGAGACCGGTAAGTTTCGTACTGTTTCAGCAGTGCATCTAGTTCTGTTCTAGTCAGTTCTGTTCTCGAGAAAATTCATGTATTCTGTTTCCCGTATTCCAGGTAGTATTCTGTTCGAACTGTTATTCATAATGTTCTTCATGTATTTTAATGTCGTGGTATGAGTGCGAAGTAATTATCGTGTTTTATTGTGTATTGTGTTGTGTCTAGATTCTAGTTCAGTCATGCCGCTCTTTTCAAAACTGCGTCAGTTAAAAACCAGAAAAGGTCTTCTAGAAGCAGCAGTTCCTGTCCCGCCTAGGGACAGTCCAGGTCATTTTATGTATCAGAAGCATGGCATAAGCGCCATATTGTATCTAGATTTATGGGTAGAGTATACCAAACAGTTAGAGGAAAAGTATAGATGGCCTGTATCAGGTACATGGGATGCCGAGTGCATCATGCGAGTAGAAGAAGCATTATGGAAAAAGAAAGCCAGACAGTCACAGAAAGATGCCATTGAGTTATGGCGCAAAGAATCTCATAAAAAAACCGAAAAAGAAATCAGAAAGTCAGAACTAAGTAGAGAATCCTTAGAACGAGCCCAAGAAAGGGAATTAATCGAGATTGGTGAACGAGTTAAAACCGAACAGTCAGACAGACAGAGGCATGCTCTTATTAAGGGTATGTATCCTCTTCTTGCCGAGGGCTTGTCAAAAGCGACCCCAGAGGCATCCAGTAATTTCCCGCCACCACTAGTTCCGACCAAGCTACGTCACAAACCGACCGCAGCTGATATTTTCATTTCGTCCTATTTGGACGACACAGTCCCAGAATATGCAAATCCTGTTCCTACTCCGCCAGTCCCTGTAAATCAGGCACTTCCCGCTCCTCCAGACACCGGAGTACCTGTTACGGTACCCCCGGTCCAGCCCGCCATACAAGTCCAGCCTACATTTCCATTTCCCACTCTGCCAGGACAAAGAGCATCAGTAGACGACTCTAGTTTAGGGGCCGCAGGGGGAGGTCCTCCTCAGACCCCGCCGCCACACAAGCGTTTAACGTTAGCCGAATTACATGCACAAGCGTCACAGCGTACGCCCAGGTATCAGTCTGTTGCAGAAATAAGAAAAGCCCTTACCGAATGTGGCTATGATCCAGTCCCAGGCGAGGATAGTATGGTTTTATATTCATTACGCGTGAGAAAGGTGACCGAGTATCTAGTCACCCTACCAGATATGAAAGAAGATCTAGACAGAATATATCGTTTCATCCGTACAGGGAATGATCCAGAAAGTATTAGTGACGTCATGTGCCAAAGAAAAGTTGAAGTCCAGCTCATGATATTAAAGTTTCTGATTAATTGTCTAATAAGGGAACAAGATTATCCGACCAAAGATCGAGCCGAAATGAAAATCCTGACAAGGTGGAGTGATAATATAGCCGAGGGTAAGCACAAGACTATCAGTAGTATAGAGAGTATGTACAAGAAAATCCGTAAAGAAATAATAAGGGTACACGAACAACGTAAAGAAGCACAAGTAAGCGAGAAAGAAAATGACTCTTCTACAGAAGAGGTAGAGGACGAGAATCCCGACAGAATAGCGTATGTAGGAAAATCTAGATTTCCAGATCGCCATTTGCGCCTAGAACACAAGTCAATTTTTCATCATCCAGCACCAGAACAAGGTTCTCTGGAACAAGTATTTCAAGCTACCGATCACATTCTGAAATCACGAATCGGTTATAGCGAGTTAAGTACTATGCATGAACAAGAACTAGTCCGATCAGCAGTCTGATGGATTACTGATTCTACCACTTTTCCAGACGAAATAGTGGCACAAATGTTTCTGAAATTGCCCCCAGCCGAGCAGCGACTGGCGGGTATGTATATGATCCAGCACCTCATTACATTGTATGAGGGTCAACATTCTGATCCAGGTCCGTTACACGATGTCCTGAACGAGTTACTCCAGTATAGATGGAAAGGTTTAGGTACCGATTTGATTAGTGTCATTCTAGAACAGCGCCACAAATACAGAACGTTTCTGAACCCACATTTTGTTCATGCCTCACCCCCAGAAAGTAAACCCTTTTACATAGACAGACAGAATCCATTACGAGAAGTACATCCAGTTAAGACAGACGGTGGTGAAATGCAACGAGTGTTTGTTTACACCCCTATCACAAAGATGGAACTCTTAGAGATGAAAAAGTTAATTCCCTGTCATGATAAAGATCCAGCAGGGTTCCACCGAGAATTAAAAGACATGCTCCGTATGGGAGAATACACGTATCCAGATATTATTAAAATGTTAAAAGTCTTGTTGCCCGCAGGGGTATATGAGAAACTCAAAGAAAAAGAATGGGAGGTGGGAGAGAAAAAGATCGATTGGGCAGTCCTAGAAGCTGAAGACAAGGCACGAGTACCAGGTACCGGTCTTGGAAATAAATGTAAAGAATTACCAGAATTGTTAATACAAGTTTTGCCTAGGTTATTGACAACTAGAAAGGAAGACTGGGATGCAATCTCAGCCTGTAAACAGAAACAAGACGAAGATATTAGTGATTATTATTCCAGATTTGAGAAATGTTTTACCATAAACAGTGGCCTCAAGACGAGTAGCGAGTCATACCCTCATCTTTTTGTTACTAAATTAGTCGAGAATTCAAGTCCACAAGTTAAGAATCGAGTTTTGAAAGTCGAAAGTACCTGGCAAGCTAATACCCCGTCCCAGATGTTACAGATGCTTCAATATCACCAGAATAGAATCAGAGAAGAGCAAGAACATGAGAGAAAACGTATGAAAGACACGAAAATGAAAGTACTAGTTGCACAATCTGTTCCTCAAGACAGTCAGAAAAGGGGTCCAAATCAAGCCAGTCATCCTGCAGCTCCCGTTAAAGGGAACTGCAATTATTGTAAACAGCCAGGTCATTTTATAAACGAGTGTGCAGTTCTGAAACACAACATAGCTACCGGTAAGACTAAAGAAAGGCCACGTCCGCCGAGACAAGAACAAGTTACACAGACTCCTCAGTCACAGAATGCACCACAGACAGTTACAGCACCGCAGCCTATCGCTGCAACACAGCATGTTACACAGCAGATGTACCAGTATGCACAGTCTGAGTATCCAGAGTATCAGCCATATTCATGAAACAGCCTAGAGAGGGAGGTAGGCTTGCCTCTCATCGAGATACCTGTAGATCAAGAAGGTCCCTATGTTCACAGTCAAGTATTAGGGAAAGACAGAAAGTTTTTGATTGATACAGGGGCAAGTAGGACCACCATCAGTCACGCCGAAGTTCCAGGGGCTCCGCTCTCAGGCTCAAGAAATGTTTCCCTTGGATTTTCAGGAAAACCTATTGTAAATGAAATATCAAAGCCAGTTACTCTAGAAGTAGGTCCATTGTCCCGCACTACTGATCTGTTACTTACTAAGTCATGTCCAGAAAATCTATTAGGTATTAAAACACTGAAAGAATTAGGTGCAGTTATATGCTGTTCCCCAGAGGGAATACGATTGTTCCTACGTGACTTCAAGGGTCACTATGTATTACGAGATTTTGATCCGAGATTGTCTAATGTTCCACAGCATCTATGGGCGCAAGGTCCAACTGATGTCGGCTTTATGCAAATCACACCCCATCGTGTGACTCTCAAGCCAGGTGTAGTCCTGCCACGAATCAGACAGTACAGATTGCCACCTGAGGCTGTAGCAGCCTTATCCAAAATTATTGACGAGCTCATGGCTCAAGGAGTAGTTGTAGAAACTGACTCCAATGTATGTAATTCTCCGATCATTCCTGTTATGAAACGTACTGATCCAAATGCACCCCCAGTATATCGATTAGTGATTGATCTCCGAGAACTTAATAAATGTATTATTCCCCAGTATCCAGTTGTCCCAGATATCTCTTCCCTGTTGACAGCCATTGATTCCGAAGCCTCATTTTTTACAGTCATAGACCTCAAGAACGCATTTTTTAGTGTCCCCATTCATCCAGACAGCCAGTTCCTTTTCGGATTTTGTTTAAATGGAAGGAGCTATATGTTCACACGCGCTCCTCAAGGTTTCACAGAAAGTCCTAGTATTTACAGTCAAGCACTCAAGAGACAACTAGACAACATTCACATGCCAACTGACACTGCCCTGCTCCAGTATGTCGATGATCTACTGATCACAGCCCGTTCTGAACGTGCTTGCGAGCGAGCATCCCTTACAGTCTTGTATTTCCTAGCCGAGATGGGACACAAGGTGTCCCCTTCTAAGCTTCAATTCTGTGTCCAGCAAGTGGTCTACTTAGGACACTTACTGTCCAAGAGGGGTAGGCAGTTGACACCAGACCGTATCCAGTTAATAGCGAGTCTTCCTCAGCCAAAGACCCAGAAGGAGGTACGTGCTTTTATTGGCCTTACTTCTTATTGCAGACAATGGATTCCTCAGTATGCATTTCTAGCCAAGCCACTGATACAGTTAACGACACAGGAGGCAGCCGTATCGACTGTCCTCCCTTGGACATCTGAACATACACTTAGTTTCAATGAGTTAAAGAAAGCCCTATGCCAAGCTCCAGTTCTAGCAACACCGAACTACAGTAAGCCTTTTACACTTTTCGTCACTGAACGTGAAGGTACAGCATTATCAGTTCTCACACAAGATCAAGCAGGACAGTACAAGCCCTGTGCTTATTTTTCGAGCACATTAGATCCTGCAGCCCAGGCTCTGCCTGCGTGCCTCAAGTCAGTTGCAGCCACAGCACTAGCTATCAGACAAAGTGATTCCATAGTATTAGGACATTCCTTGACAGTACAAGTTCCACACTCCGTGGAAGTTCTTTTAAACCGAACACAAACTCAGCACTTGACAATTGCACGTTTAACAGGTTATGAATTGACACTGTTCCAGCCACACATAGAAATCAGACGCTGCAACGTTTTAAATCCTGCTACATTGTTACCATCAGTTACTTCGAATTCTGCCACACACGACTGTGTGGAAGTAGTTAACATCATGACAAAGCCAAGACAAGATCTGACAGATATTCCATTACCAGATCCCGACCTGACACTTTATGTGGATGGTTCATTCATGAGAACTAGTACAGGAGAACTAGTAGCCGCGTATGCAGTGACTACCGACACTGAAGTTATTGAGACACACCGTATTGACACCCTGTCTGCTCAAGCAGCAGAGCTAATTGCTCTGACTCAAGCCTGCATACACGCCAAGAACCTGAAAGTTAATGTTTACACAGATTCACGTTACGCATTTGGAGTCGTACACGACTTTGGAGTGCTCTGGCAAGAGAGAGGTTTCATGACTTCTCATGGAACCAAGATTCAGCATGGTCTCCTTATTCAGGCTCTGTTAGATGCCATACATTTACCGACATCCATTGCTATCATGAAGTGCAAAGCACATACGAAAGTTACTGACACTATTTCCCAAGGTAATGATCTAGCAGATCGCACAGCCAAGCTTACAGCTCAGACTCCAGATATGTTAGTTAATCCGACACAGACACATACTCCAGATCCGACTACATGTATGACAGTTAAAGACCCTACTCAAGATGTCATAGATATCCAGTTACATGCTACTCCCGATGAAATCAAGAAATGGTCCGAACAAGGAGGGGTCCAGACAGATCAGGGATGGGTAACAAAGGGTAGAGCCACATGGTTTCTCCCCGACTCTATGGTTCAAGTCATTATCAATACCGCACATAGTCCAGCACATTTAGGAGAAAAAGCTATGTTAGACAGTATCCAGAATATTTGGTTCAACAAGCATTTACGAGCTGCAGCCAAGCAGAAAGTCCGTACCTGTATGATATGTTGTCAGTTTAATCCAGGTAAAAGTGTCCCGGTGGAACAAGGTGGATTCCAGCCCCCTGACCACCCTTTTGAAGTCCTCCAGATGGATTATATTCAGATGGAGCGATGTCGAGGTTTCAAGTATGTCCTTGTAGTTGTATGCGCTTTGTCCAGGTGGACGGAGGCATATCCAGTTCCAGATTACACAGCCGCGACCACTGCCAAGCAGTTGGTTCGTGAGTTCTTCCCCCGTTACGGACTCCCTAGAGTCGTATATTCTGACAACGGCCAGCCATTCTCATCTGAACTCATGAAGCATGTTTCCCTTTTGTTAGGGTACCAGTGGAAGTTCCATTGTGTACGCCATCCTGAAGCAGCCGGTCTCGTAGAGAGACATAATCAGACCCTGAAAATCCGAATTGCAAAAGTTTGTCAAGAGAAAGGTGTGGACTGGCTCGTAGCTCTGCCAGTCGCTTTGTTTTATATGCGCATGGTCGCACATTCCAGATCAGGTCTGTCCCCGTATGAGGTCGTTTTCGGCCGCCCCCCTAACATGTGGGGTACTCCTAGACCCCGAAGTATCACCGATGTTTCAAGTAATATGCTGACAGATTACCTAGCTTCCTTGATGTCTGCCCTCAACTCTTGTCGTTCACAGGTTGCCGCCGCATTTCCAGACAATACCGAGGTGGCACCGCATGAAATCGTTCCCGGATCCATGGTCCTAGTGCGAAATTTCGATCGCTCAAGTCCACTGGAGCCTCGCTGGAAGGAGCCCCGACAGGTCCTCCTGGCCACCCGTACAGCCGTGAAGTTGGAGGGACGCAAAGGCTGGGTGCATCTTTCGCATATTAAAAAATTTAATGGACTGGCACCTGTCTCAAAGAACATTTCCGAGGATTCTAAAGACTTCCAAAGTACTATTCTTAAGGACTGTCCCGCAAAAGACAATGATACTGCACCCTCCCTGTTAGAGCAAACTCCGCAACAGGAGTATAAACTTAAGTTAAGGTCTAGTAAAATAAGTCAGCCAGTTTGATTGTCTAAGTCCTCCCCTAGGTGAAACGGTTAGACCGGTTTCTGACATGTATAAAATAGACCCCCATAGTGGGAGAGTTAGTCAAAACTCAATCCGATGTATCGTTTTTCTATGTTTCATATTATTTCTCAGTATTATGATTTCCTGCACCAGTTATGCGTTTTACTTGTATTTTCCAGTTTCTCATGTAAATAAGTCCTCTAATGCTACAGTAGAGCACACGTTTAGTGATCTGCCGCCTCATGAACTCTCTTACCGCCTCGCTATGCGTAATAATTCCTTTATCCGCATGTTACATTATTCACACCAGACCAGCAATGCCACTAATTGTTGGGTGTATGGTCGACTCCCCCCTTTCCAGACCCCAAAGGGAGTTCTGCCACTCTTTCCTTATCCATTTTCACATAATGGTTCGTGTGGAGCATGGTCCACGTTAACGTCATCCTCAACAGATATGTCTTTTCTTAACAGTACATGTTTCCCAGACAAGCAAGGTCTTCCCCACAGAACAGGGTTAGATCTAGAGAATGAAGTTTACAATTTAGGTAATTATTCTTCGAATTTTATGGTCCTGAATGTTCAGTCTGATTCCACTCCAGACTTACCTGCTATATCAGTACTACCAGTCAAAGGCGAATTATGTGTCAGAAATAATGGTTCCGTACATGTAGGCCATAGTGATTGTACTACTATTGTCAAATATAGTGACAGTGGGAAATCTATTTTCAAAGCTTCACGTCATTCTTATTTTATTTGTGGTCAGACCGCATATGTTCGTCTGCCCCTCGATTGGGAGGGAACCTGTTACATTGCCTTCCTACTGCCACCTGTTTTCCTAGCCCCATCTGATTATCATAGAAACACACATCTAGTACACCTTAGACATAGAAGGGAGTCCCCCATTGTCGATTATTCTGAAACTGCTCTAGAACAGTATACAGATTTCAATAGAGGTTTCTTTTTCTTTATAGGACCTATCCAGAATAGTAAGCTAATCCGTAGGTTAACCAGAACCCTTGAAGCAGTAGTCAATGAGACTGCCTCTGCTCTAGGTAACTTAACCGAAGAGCAATCTGCTATGAGATTTGTCGTTTTACAGAATCGTCTCGTCCTTGACGTCATATTGGCCGATAGGGGCGGGGCCTGTAGAGTCATCGGATCTAGTTGCTGCATTTTCATTCCAAATAACGCGCCGTCTGTTTACTCAGCTATAACCAGACTCCATAAAATTGCCCATCTGTTACACCAAGACCCAGGCACCTGGACATGGTCCGGTTGGTTCTGGAATATAATTTCCGCTTGGGGATGGAAAGTCTTGTCCTTTCTAGGTATTGCCGTAGCGATCATATTCAGCTGCTGCCTCTGTATACAATGTGGCCCTGCGATTTGCGGCATTTGTGCTACCTCTTGTATTCCTAGTCCCAAGCCCCGTTCTAAATCCTGTTCCAAGAAAATTCGAGACGAGCAAATGATACTGTATGAAATGATAGATGGTATCATGAATATTGATGTTTCCTGATGGAAACGTAGTGACAAGGAGGGAATGTGGAAAAGTAAATTTTGCCATGTTCTGTGTCCCTACGCGTCATCCATCATATGTTATCTGTGCATTATTAATATGCCTATGTATTCCCCATGTTCGATTAAAGACGCAATTACAGTTGTGTCCATCTCTAGTATGTCAGTTTCCAGTTCTCGTGAATACTACGAATATCCGGCCTATCTAAAGCTACGTTGCCACGTTTCTCAGTGTACACGTTATTCCATTGTAAAGTCCCCGTTTCTAGGCCTCAAAAGGGCCTGGACACCAGATTCAGCTCCTGTCTCCTGAAGCCTCGCTGAGGAGCGATACAGCCCCCACCTGTATCCTCGACCCTTCACTTACTTCCTGCCTCACAGTGCCCGGCTCAGCCTGGCTCTGCCTCTGAGTCTGCCAAGAGTATGTTATGATTCCAGTTATCAGTTCAGTCCTCCTTCTCTGCATTCCAAAGCTACTGAATCGCATCAATAGTTTCCGTCATTGTCTAGCCTTTACGTCTCCATGTAAGAGAAATACTGCATTTAATGCTCATTTAATATTCTTCATCACGCACTACATGTAGAATAATGCATGCACCATTCTTAAGAGTCTGTTCGCCTTTACCCCGATAACTTTTGGATTCTATCAACATGTTCTCTAAACATCAGATACTAGATACTGCTTAGGTACATGTCGCCCTGACTCTCCAGACTTCAGTCTCTGCTCCTAGCACAGAGTTCATAGCCCCCAGCTTCTCCTAGTAACACGTCATTGCCAGTTTGCGCGCACCATTAGGTCAGAGGTCCCGGCTCCTTAGGTAGCCCCCTCCATGTTTCCGCCCCATTCATGACATATTCTGTTACGTTTGCATCACATGTCTATGTATACGCCTCTGTTACACCTACTTTCACCCTTATCTTTCGCGACTGCTATTGACCACACCCACTGCTCCGCCTATCGTATGTATTGTAATGCAACTGTTTTAGTATATATGATCGTGCACTGTTATTAAATGTTACCCCATTCCCTTACGCCGATTCCGATTCTGCCCCCGGCAGCGCTGCCATCCTATTCCTGTGCAGGTTGTCCTGTTCCTGTCCTTATGCTGTATTAAACCTGCAAAACTCCTACTACCTCGAATCTTGACTCTTATTTATTGAGCTATCTGTTATTCATTTATTCATTCAAAAATAGAGGTATTATTTATTTATTTACCACAGTTCAATACTTGGCAGGTTCCCTGGGCACGAGGGCGGACTAACTCAGCCGCCGGTGCATGATGGATCACGAATGGCATCTTCGCTCAGAGGTGGTGCAAAGTCTCTTTCAGCAGTGGGGAGAGCCTTGATTAAATCTATTCACCACTGAAGAAAGCCTGCAATGTCTGCAGTTCTGCGCGTTGGAGTTTCCATGGCAGCACTCTAAAAGGCTATCTTTCGGCCATTTTCGGCCTTTCTTCACCTTCCTGAAGAGCCTTTTCTTTTCAAGTCCCCTATTGTTAACAGGTTTTTCAAGGGCATTACTCGTCTATCTCCTCCTTCTCCTTTTGTAATGCCCCAGTGGGACTTGAATCTTGTCCTCACTTATCTTGTGTGTGCTTCCTTTGAGCCACTACATAATTATCCTCTTCGTCTCCTTACTTTGAAGACTGCTTTCTTTCTTGCTATCATCTCTGCTCGCAGGGTGAGTGAGTTTCAAGCCTTATCTTCCAGGCCTCCATTTCTTGCTGTCTATCAGGGCAAAGTAGTCCTCCGTACCAGGCCCTCTTTTCTGCCCAAAGTGGTTACCTCTTTCCACATAGGTCAGACTATCACATTTGCCCACCTTTTTCCCGTCTCCGCACCCTTCCAAAGAGGAGGAGAGACTCCGCTGTCTGGACTAAAAAATGCGCTGTCTTTCTACTTTAACCGCACTAAAGACTTCTGGGTGGACAATCAACTTTTCGTGGGTTATGTGGGCGCCAAGAAAGGTCCGGCAGTGCTCGCAATTGGTCGTCCTATGCATGAAGATCTGTTATTCTTTAGCTAAAATGGAACCTCCAGTAGGGCTGTGTGCCCACTCTACTAGGGCGACGGCAGCTACTACTGCTTTGGGACATGGATTTCCGCTGGTTGACATCTGCCAGGCAGCCATGTAGGCATCCCTGCACACTTTTACTAAGCATTACTATCTGGACAGCCAAGTCTGGAGAGAAGGCTTTTTTGTCCGTTCTGTTCTCCGGGACTTCCTGGTGTGAACTTAGTTCACAGACCCAACTCCGGGGTTGGTATTGCTTTGTATCTATTCTAAGCTAAGTAATCTATAACTAATGGTGGGGGGCGATAGAGGGGGCCAAGCAAGATGGCCACACTTGCGTGTGGCTCTTGCTACTCGGGTGCCCATCCGATGATTATCCTCTTCATCTCCCAACTACTAAGCAGTTAAACGGTTCTACCTGATTGCCGAAGTCACTGCCCTGAACCAGCGGAATGCAAGCTTTTGATCCCCCGGGCAGAACGCACAAGATGGCGGCCGCGGCCTCCCGGTGAACGAACGAAGGCGCTGTCGCACTGAACAGCGCAGACCCACCGCTCTCAAACACATAGCATCTGTTCCTGCCGCTGGCTCTGCGCCGCTGAGGACCCCGCTTGGGCTGAGCTGCCGTCGGCCTGTGGATCTGCCGACTTCTCCTGCTGATGCTGTGTCCGCCGCCCTCTGGCAGGACTCTGTGGCCTGCCGGGCCTGACTGAGGAGACTGGGCCGGTACGGGAGCTGGAACGCTGTGGCTACTGGATGACGCACAGCAGACAAGGCGGTGAATGATTTGCGCTGCCTCCTGACTCCCCTGAGGCCCGTGGAACGATCACGCCGCTGCTGGGCCGGGACTGCCTGCTTTCATTTAGCGCTACGACGCTGCACCTCCTCCCCTGGGATGGGTGACTGCGGCCTGGCAGACCCTACTGGGCAGCCCGGATAGCTGCAGGGGCTGACCCACTGCGGCCCTGGAAATACACGCGAAGCCCGAAACAAGCAATAGTTATCGCAATGCCCCGGCTCACTTCGCATTCCAAACCTGACCGATTCAGGGCGGCTGCGGCCGAACCCCTGCAGACTTTCTCTCTGCTGGGCTTGGGGTATGCTGGTTGGCTGCAGAAGCCACGAAGGACTGTAATGCATCCCCATTCTGTAGTCAACATCACAAAATAATAGCACTTCACAGCGCAACCGCAAACCACCTGACCCTGTATCGGAGCTTGACCCCCCCGGGCGCTGGAGACTGTGATACGAGGTGGAGGGGTGTCCTCTGACCGCACCGCTTTTGCTGGTGACCCGCGGGCGCCCTCCCAAACATCACCCACTACCAAGCTTTCCAAGCTACTGCCTGGCGCTCGCTGCGTCCAGCGACCCCCCAGCTTTAAGCCCGTGGGGCATACCGGATGGAGCCTACACAGTGCTGATCCTTGATAACTCTGGCCCAGCGCTCAGACACGCGCCCTTACCAGTAGATTTGCCCTGGTCGGCTTTAGGGCCTGCCGCCCAGACCCCGCTGACCT
This sequence comes from Lissotriton helveticus, assembly GCF_964261635.1. NCBI lineage: Eukaryota > Metazoa > Chordata > Amphibia > Caudata > Salamandridae > Lissotriton > Lissotriton helveticus. Next base: position 1,316,252,914 of record NC_136061.1, read on the forward strand.
GCGCCACTCTCTAGCCATTCCGGTGCTCGTGAAGAACGGCCTGGAACTTGGACCCACGCACATTGCCCTGGAGCCCTGTTGTCATCCCTAGAAAACCACTAATACTGACACCATCTGGAGGGAGTTTTTATTGAAAATAACCTGCGCCCCTCGCTACTAGCTCATCACGCTCGAAACTTGAGACCCTGGCCACGAGACAATAGGTGCAAATAACAAGATCGCGGAACGGACCCTCTCCGACCACAACCACATCGCCGCACCTCCCACTCTGTCGCCATGGGGAAACCAGATGGGAGAAAAACCGAAACTTAACTTCGACACTCGTAAGACTGCCCGATACCAGACAGAGCCTGATGAAGACCGAGCCGACGTTCCGACCACTTCTACCGCAGACCTAAAAGAACTATTACTGGTGGTGCAGTCGAGCCTGACATTCATTGAATCAAAAATGGACTCTATGAACACTAGGCTGGATGGCCTGACTCACAGGGTGGAGAAACATGACGATCGATTAACTGAAGCGGAGCGACGAATATCTGACCTAGTGGATGCCTCCAGCGCCACCACAAACCGCACACTTGAGATGGAGAAGGTCCTGAAGGTGATAGCTGCTAAAAACGAAGTTTAGAATCTCGCTTGAGAAGAAACAACCTACGCATTCTTGGAGTGCCGGAATCGACAGCCACCGGCAAGATGGAAGAATATGTGGAGCGCCTCCTCATAACGTTGTTTGGCAGAGAGGTTTTTTCACCAGTCCTCGTTGTTGAACGAGCGCACCGCTCATTGGTGAACCGACCCGCTACAGGGACCCCTCCGCGCCCCATAATAGCCAAACTACCTAATTACCGGGACCGGGACACTGCCCTCCATCTCCCTAGAGAAAAATGACAACTCCGGTATGAGGGGACGGAGATATCAATCTATCCCAACTTTACCATGGCCGTTCAGGAGCAAAAACGAAAGTTCCTCCAAGTCAAGAAAAAAGTTCAAATCAACATGCCCAACGCTATGCTGTTCCGGGCTCGCCTCAAAGTGACACATCAAGGAGGCATTTGCAAACCGGAGAGGATATCGGAGGGGGTAGCACGCTTCACCTGTGGTCCCTGGCAGCGCTGGGTTCCTGACGCTGTGGTTTGGTTTCCCCCGCCGCCGAGTAGCTACCATCACTCGGCCGCTGAGTGGGGAGAACTACAGCTCCCAGCCTGCCCTGCAGCCTAACACCGCCCACTTCCCGCGGAGCACGCCCGGAGGCGCTGAAATACCGAGAGCTTCCTCCGCGTCGCGGACGCGCGCGGGCCGTCTGTGGCCGTCCGGGGACGACCAGGGACGGGACGGGCCAGCCCCCTTTTTTTTTTTTTTTTTAAATAATTTTTATTGTAAGCATACCTGTACAGGCCTTTACATATAGAAACAGTGTCAGAAAAGCGAGCAGGTATACAGTGCGGCACGTCAACCAATACACAGCCGTTATGCCCACAACCCGGGGGTTGGGCGGCGATGATGTCTCTGCTCTTTCATGCCTGACGTTCTAGATAGAGGAGTGGCTGTCAAACGGATCACGGGCATGCTTACGTTTATAGTCCTACCCAACTGTGCGCTAATACCCCCAACTCCCACCCCCTGCGCCATTCCTACAACTCCCCCCCCCCCATGCCCCTCCCCCCCCACCACCTCCCAACTAAGGCTTCCCTAACGGACATGTCTGGGGTACTGGTAAGAGCCCCCCCGCATAACTGCTGCTACTGGGCGCTCAACTGGCCTCTGCCACCCTGTCTACGTCGGGGGCCTCCTCCTCCTCGTTAGCCTCATTATCCCTGAGTGCTTGAACCATCACTTCCCATGAGGTCGCAGTGTCTGCTGCAGTTTGGGTAGGGGTCCTGCGCGCCAGCTGGTACCTATGTGTGCTGTCAGCCGCAGCCCATTTTAGAAATTCCTGCCGCCACCTCCTTGGAGTTGGCCCCACCCTCGCCTTCCAGTTCCTAGTGATCTCCCTCTTAGCCACCATCAACCCCATATCGATGAATTTGCTCGTGAGTTTGGTCTTGGGGGTATGGGGGAACCAATGCAAGAGACATTCCGCCGGTCCATAGTCTATGGTCCTATCTGTCACCTCATTCAATACTTCCCCTATTTCCTGCCAGTAATCCCGAAGGGCCGGGCACGCCCATAGCATATGCACTAATTCCGCCCCTTCCTCCGGGCACCGGGGACAAGTTGCTGTCACCGCCCCGAAATACCGCCTGATCCTCCCCGGGGTCATGTACGCCCTGTGTAATGTGTAATAGTGGATTAATTGGAAGCGAGCGTTTCTCGTGCTGTTGCGAGCCCTACGGATCAGCTGTGCCCACGTCGCGTCGGGTATGTCCCTACCCAGGTCCGCCTCCCACTTGGCTTTTAGGGCTGGAAGGGGGGGAGCAGCCTCTCTAACCATTCGGTTGTATAGGCACGTTACCGCCTTGATCGTGCCCGCCGCCATCATAGTGTACTGGCATGCTGCCGCCGTCCCAGGTTCCTCAAGGCCTGCCCCCCAGTGGGCCTGTATTGCTCTGGTCACCGCCGCATGAAGCAAGAATCCCCCTCTCGGGACACCAAAGCGGTCCATGAACTCCTGGAACGGGAGCAGCGCGCCATTTTCGTAGAGGTCCCCGACCACCTGTACTCCCGCCTCTTCCCACCCCTGAAGCTGCGACCAGTCGCCCCCATGTGGCAAAGCCGTGAGCATGCCCAGAGGGATCTCCGGTGCGTATGGGCGCCGAACCCCTGCCCTCCTCTGCACTCTGTTCCAGCATTGTCGGTACGTGCGCTGTTCCAGCGATAAATCCCGACTGTCCAGCCTCTGCTGGAGGGTAATATACGCTAGGATGTGTCTGGGTGTTCCCCGCAAGCTGTCGTCCTCCGGGCCCCGATATACTCTCGCCACCTCTTGCGTGAAGATCTGTAGTTGGGCTGCAAGATAATAAAGTTCAAAGTCTGGCACCGCCAGTCCCCCCTCATCCTTTGGGCGAGAAAGCGTGGCGAGCGCCACTCTGCAGCGCCCCGCTCCCCAAATAAACGTTGTTACCAGAGATTTAAGCAGCCGAAAGAAGGAGCTGGGTAGCCAAATCGGGAGCGTCCGGAAGTAATATAACAGTCTCGGCAGGGCAACCATCTTTAGCAAAGAGATTCGGCCCGCCACCGATAGTGGCAGCGTGGCCCAAAAGGCCATACAGCCCCGCAGTCCTCGCACGCATCTTCCCAGGTTGCCCTCAAACAGGGCCTCCGCCGTGTGGTAAATGTGGACCCCCAGGTACTTGATGCAGGCGGGTTCCCAGGCCGCCTCCGACCGGTGTCGTGGCCGGGCCGCGCCCTCCTGCAGCGGGAAAAGACACGTCTTGGGCCAGTTGACCCTCAGGCCCGACAGGTCTCCAAAGCTTTCTAGCAACGCTTCCGCTCCCTGCAGGTCCTCATCGCCGTCGCGGAGGAATAGCAGTAAATCGTCGGCATACAGCGAAATAAAATGCTGTCCGTCTCTAGCTCGCACTCCTCGGAAATGCCGCCCCGTCCGGGCCTCAGCCGCCAATGGCTCTATGGCCAACGCAAACAAAAGCGGCGACAGGGAACAGCCCTGCCGAGTACCGCGTTCTACCGGGTAGCGGAGGGACACCGTCGCCCCTACTCTCACCCTCGCTAATGCCTCCGCATACAGGACTTTCGTCCAATGAATATAGCCCGGACCCAGCCCAAACCGCTCCATCACAGCATAGAGGTAGTCCCACTCCAGGCTGTCGAAGGCTTTCTCAATGTCGACCGAGAGGACCAGCTCCGTCCCAGCCCCGCCGACCAGCCCGTCCATGAGGCGGACAAGCCTCCTGATGTTTATGGTGGTGTTGCGCGTCGGTATAAAACCGTTCTGGTCTTCATGTACCAGGCTCGTCATGTGAGGTAGGAGCCTCGCCGCTAGTATGGAGCTCAGGATCTTATAATCTGCGGTGAGCATGGAAAGTGGGCGATAGGACGCGGGGTCGCCACCCTCTCTGCCAGGCTTCAGCAGTGGGACCACTAACGCCTCCCGCATTGACTGAGGCAGCCGGCCCGCGTCCTTGGCCTCTTTATACACGGTCAGTAGTCGTGGTGCCAGAACGTCTAGGTACTTACTATAGAACTCTATGGGGAGCCCGTCGATACCCGGCGATTTATTCCGTGCCATGCGCCGCACCGCCGCCTTGATCTCTGCCAGCGCGACGTCCGAGCCCAGATCCTTTGCCTGTTCCGCCTCCAGCCGTGGGAGGGGCAATCCAGACAAGAAGGGTCCCGCCAGCTCCATCCTGTCGCCTGGGGAGCTCTTGTAGAGGCCCTCGTAATACGTCTGGAAGCCATCGACTATGCCCAGCTGAGTATGTTGCACCGCTCCCACCGCATTCCTCAGTTGGAGTATGGGGGAGCATCTTCGAGTGGGGTTCGAGAGCCATGCTAGGAGGGTGCCCGCCTTATCGCCCTCCACGTGGGAGCGCAGTACATAGCGCTTATGGTCGAAGGCTCGGAGCCGCTCCACTTCAACGGCTACTGCCTCCCTGGCCGTGCAGAGCGTCTCCTGGAGCTCAGGGCGCCCTGGCCGCTCCTTCTCCACCTCCCTCAGCCTGGTATCCGCCTTGGCCAAATCGCCCAACAACACCTTCCTCACGCCCACATAATCCCTAATGCAGATGCCCCTGACTACTACTTTAAAGGCGTCCCACTCCGTCGCCCTAGTGGATGCCGTTCCTTCATTCTCCGCGAAGTATTGAGCCACCCCCTCCGCTAGGGCCGCTCCGAAGAGGGGGTCCTCCAGGGTCTCAGGCCGCAGTTTCCAGGTAGGGACCCTGGGTGGTTCTGCCACCCACGCTAGCCGGATCAATAGCGGATTATGGTCTGAAATCGTTCTCGTCAGGTACTCAGACCCCGTAACGTGCGGCAACACCCCTCTGGAGCAGAGTATCGTGTCCAGCCGGACATGTAAGTCGTGGAGCCCGGAGAAAAAGGAATAGTCCCGGTCAGTCGGGTGCTGTCCGCGCAAGACATCCACAAGTTCCCAACTTTCCTGCCATTCCCTTCTGCCCTTAGATAGCCTGTGGACCGGGGAATCGTGCAAGGGGGGGTGGGACCTATCCAAAGAGGGGTCCGCAATGGAGTTAAAGTCGCCCCCCAGAAGGATCAGGCCCACCAGGGAGTGAGCCAGTCGCCCCGAAAGCGATGTGAGGAAGGCCAGCTGGTCCACATTTGGGGCATATATACTAGCCAGGGTAACCTCCCTACCTTCCAGCTTCCCTTCCACCACCACATACCTCCCTTCCTGGTCTATCCACTGGCGCGTGAGTTGGAAAGGTGTGCCTGCTCTAATCCATATTAGTACCCCCCTAGCATAGGCCGAATAGCTGGTGTGGTAAACCTGCCCCCGCCATCTCCTCTGTAGCGCCGCCCCCTCCTGCCGTGTAAGATGTGTCTCCTGAAGCATCGCGATGTGCACTCCCCTTCGTACTAAATAGGCATGTATCTTGTGTCTGCGCTGCATAGTATGTAGGCCCCGCACATTCCAGGTAATACAGTTCAACTTTTGTACATTAGCCATTGTCCCAGTGATCTGGTCGAAATCCTCCCTCCAGTTCTCGCCCGTCGGTGGTGGTGGTGCCCCCCCTGAACAAAACAAAACATCCCAACAGTCCTACCCACGGTGTACCCAGGGTCAACACCTGCAAGAAGAACAAACAATCCCCAACTGTGGAACCCCCCCCCCACCCCCAGAATAGGCCCCAATATCATGATACTAGTTCCCATCCAAACTCCCACACCTGAGTGACCCAGGTCTCGACTACACAGCCGCAGCCGTGGGTGCCTTAAGGGCCTACGGAGCGCGGACTCGGCCCGAGGGGTGCTGCGCCACCCAACTCCCTGCCCCCTCCCCAATTCCACATGTCCTCCCCGCTTTGAGCCCTCTGGTGTGCCCCGGTCCCCGCTATACTCGTGGGCACGGGTCCACTTCCCAGCATCCAAACTTTACCCATCGTGTCCTGCCAGTGTTTCAGACATTCAGGATCTCGTCCGCCGTCTGCGGTGTCACCAGCGGCCCTCCAGTCCGAAGAATCCCAGAAAGGTCCGATTCTGAGCCCGAGGCCGATGCATGAGTGTCCGAGTCCGTGGCCCCTCTGGAGTCGGGGCCCTCTGCCCGAGCCTGCTTCTCCACTTCCTGTAACGCGGCCCGCCGTTCCGTTGCAGTCTGGGAGGCCGTCGGTCCTAGCTTCCCCCTCCCTCGCCTCCTCAGCCTCTGTGATTTCCGCAGCCGTGCCGGTGAGCGTTCTCGCTCCTTCTCCCGTTCCTCTCGCGCCTTGGCTCCGTCGGTGCCAGCTTTGTATGTCTCCCACCAGTCCCAGGCCTCCGCCGACGTGCTAAAGAAGACCGCCTTGTCGTCCACCACGACTCGCAGCCTGGCAGGGAAAAGTAAGGAGTAGGCAATCCCTTCAGTCCGCAGCTCTTTTTTGATTGTGAGGAAGGAGGCCCGCTGTTTCTGTGTCTCAAAAGTGAAATCCGGAAAAAGTGTAACTCTGCTGTTCGCAATCTGAAAGGGGCCATCCTCCCGAGCCCTCCGCAGGAGAAGATCTCTGTCCCTGTGGTGGAGCACCTTGGCTATTATCGGTCTGGGCGGAAGCCCGGGCTTGGGAGGACCCGAGGGGACCCTGTGGGCCCGCTCCAGAGTGAAAAATGGCGAAAGTCCTTCCGGTGCCACCACTGTTTTTAGCCATACCTCCATGTAGGCAACCATGTCCATTACTCCCTCCGTCTCCGGCACACCTACGACTCGCACATTGCCGCGCCGGCTCCTATTTTCAGCGTCTTCCGCCCGCCGTTCCAGGGTGCGTATGCGATCCAGGGCCTCCATTAGCTGTTTCTCGGTCACCTTATGGGCCGGCGCTAGCTCCTTGATCACCGTCTCGGCCTCCTTGACCCTGTCTTTTAGCTTGTCGTGGTCCGCCCGGAGCAAGCCCAGCCCCGATGCCACCTGCGCTATATCATTGTGGAGTGCTTCTCGGGTGGCCGTTATGGCCTCCAGTATTCGATCTTGCAACCGCTGCAGGTCTGTCTGCTCGGTGGGGCCCCCCTCCGCCGCCCCAGAAGTTGCCGCCTCCTCCGCCTTGGTTTTTGGCTTCCCCATCGCAGTAGGCCTCGCCGCTACCGACCTCCCCTGCAGTCCGCGGTGCTCCGGGCCCCTGCCACGTGGCCCTCTCCTGTGCGCTATGGGGTGGCTCTGCGCTGAGGTCGTGCACCAGAGGATCGTCCGCTTCGTGGCTCGTCCCCCGGGGCCTGTGGCCTGTGGCTGCCCGCTCCCACCCCCCTGGGCTAGTGCGCTTGATGCATATCGCCACAGGGGACCGGCGCCGCCGAGGATCCTCCACTAGGTTTTGGGCTCCCCCGCTATGCCCCTGCACACCTCCACAGCATCCGCAGCGAGGCGAGGGGGGGGGGGGGAGAGGGCCCCCAGTAATACGTTCTGCGCACCGTTACTCGTGGTGCGCTGCTCAATGTAGCCTCCCCTCACCTGCTGACGTGTCCTGGGCCCAGAGCCGGGGCGCCGGTCTACTGCTCGTCTTTGCCGCGGTGGGGGCCGTCTGCTCGCACCACCCGCTCCGGCTTCCTCGGGCGGATCTCCGCCTCCCGCGGTCGCGGTCTCCGCGCTCAGCTGCCGAGGGTGAAGGATCGGCCGCCACAGCAGGGGGATCGCCGCCCGGAGCCCCGAGCCGGCGATCGCGTTCAGCGCTCCAGCTCCGGCAGCGCGGATCCCCGCTTGTCCCCCGGAGTCCTAGATCTGCACCGCGGCCGCCATCTTTTGCGACGCTCTCGGTCACTCCGCTCAGGTGGTCGCCGCAATCGGCGGTCGTTCTGCCCACCGTGTAGCCGTTAGTCGGTCAGATGCCGCCCAGCCAGTCTCCGTGAAGGGTCAGTGCGGCGCCGGGGCACACCTTGGCTCTGCGGCCCCTTTTACAGGATGAATGTAGGGAATAGGCACGGAGCTCCGGGCTCACGCCGCCATTTCCCTCGGCGCTCAAGCCACGCCCCCCCAACGGGCCAGCCCCCTTGGTTATAATTGTGAGTGCCAGTGCTTGTTTACACGGGCCAACATTTGCCTAAACTCTTGTGTATGGCTTCCTAACTGTTTTTGCTTTTGAGATATCGCCAACATGTCTATTCAAACTACCCTACCAGATAACTACCTGCTGAAAGTAGACACCAGAATTAATAGCGACAGAAGGAAATCGCTAGGTAAAGATAACTTACCTGATCTCCCTTTGGCCTCACCATTGGACCCCACTAACGAGGGTAATATTGACACCATTAACACTAATATGCCAGCCGAGACTGATAATACCTGTATTAATGTTGAATGTTGAATCCACTGCTGTTGAGGCCCCTGATGATCCTACTGCAGTGGAAGGCGAACCAAATCCATCTGAGACTCCGGAAGGTACCCCGCTACAATCCGCCAGGGCTACACGATTTATGAGAGCATGCAGGAAACCTGTTCTCAAACGGGGAAGCCATTCGGCTAGGGGAAAAAGGACACCACACACAAAGAGAATATTGGCGATAAAGGGGCCCCGACTAAGGACAACGGTGTTTCCATTAATATTAACCAATTCGATTTGTTAGTGAGTTCCATTGATATAAAGAAAGGTGTTGGCACGGCGCACAACCTGGCTAATAAGGGAGATTATAGGTGGAAGGCTTTGCAATTCGAGAAGTTTTAAGGTGCACCAGCAGGTAACGTAACTGTCCAGGTACGCCAAGTAGTCAATGAAGGGGTGAGTGCATTACCTCAAGTGTAAATGCATCCCTGCATTTGGGCACACTATAATGGTTCGTTTGTCAAGAGACATTCAATTCCGAAGGATAATTGTATGAGTTCAAGAAATCCATATCTACAGACTTGATGTAGGACACACCGATGAGTACGTTATTTTGTTTTTTCTTTACAGTGCTCCTAGACAAAGAGCCAATGGGCTCGAAATGCATCGGAGCTCGTACATTTAATATGAATGTCACCATTGAAAGTGGAAAATTAATATGATTACCGAATTACTGAGAACATATCAGTTTGAATTATATGATGAATAAACTGTGGATTTCTTGAACTCATACAATTATCCTTCGGAATTGAATGTCTCTTGACAAACGAACCATTATAGTGTGCCCAAATGCAGGGATGCATTTACACTTGAGGTAATGCACTCACCCCTTCATTGAGTTCCATTGATGACAAATTGAAGTTGGTTGTGGAGCCTTTGTTAGCTAAAATTGATGCATTGTCGGCTGAAGTACTGAGATTGGGGGTTGTGGTGGACCAGCATGTAGCCAAATTTGTTAAACCTATACTAACTGTAAGAGATGTTACATGCCCTCAATCTGTACCTAATCAAGATAAGGAAAGGCCTCGCAACGTGAATACTGCCCTGTTGAAAATTAGTACGTTTTGGTGAACATTATCTGCGCCATCTTGCCTCTTCCCCTGATGCCACACTTTTGTCGTGCGCGCCCGCCATTTTGTTAGATGCCCCGATCAGAACGAACCCTTTTGCATGCCGCTGGCCCCTGACATAGCCTTTCGCCTTCACTAAGCCTGCACGCTGACCACCCCCTGCTTGCACCTGCCTTGAGTCATAAACCCCTCTTCGGCGCTGCTCTGCCCCAGGCCCTCATCCTGTTCCCAGCGCGACACCACCCTGCTTCCCTTTCATGACCTCCGGCCCTTAGATGCAAACCCCCTTTTTCCCCGTGTGCCCGTTTTGTCTTCCCCGTTCCCAGGCCGACACCCAGCTCTGCCGATACCATCCCTTGCCCCTCCCCGTACAATAGAAAGCCTCCCCCATCAAAGGATCCCCGGGTTGATCAAAGCCCCCACTCCATGAGATCCGATCAAACCCCCACATTCCGTGAATCGGCGGAATATCCAGCTGCGTGATACTCATCACCTGTTGTGACTAGGGTGGGGACTTCGACTGTAAATGTGTGTGGGAACGGGCTCAAAGGGAGTTCCGGGAATGTCTTTTTCATACATCAAAGCTTTAAACATGAATGTGTAATGTACAATAAAGTCATAAACTTGTGTATAAGAGGCCAGGCCTCAGGGATGCAGTTAGAGCACCTCAGAACGATACCTTCTGTCCGTTTCGTTGTGTTCTCCTCCGGAGAGAATAAAAAAAAACCTTGTTTCCTGCTTTCCAGTCTCCAGCGCCTGCCTCTTCATTTGATTAAATAACTAGAGGGTCACAGAGGCAATACCGCCGGGCAAATATCGATTGTCCCCGACCCGCCTCAGGTTTTTACAGCCCCCCATGAGGTATTCACTGCCTGCAAACAACGTCGAATAGAAATATTCTGTACGGTCTTTGCACCTAGTGATAAGATAGGCAGTGCTGACTTTTTAGTCCCTCGTTACGAGCCGTCATGTCTGTCTTCTCCCCACTGATGAATAGCCTGTTTAGCCCGGACCGTGTATTAGAGGTGGACCATATAGCTCCACTAGAAGGCACCCCTAATAAGGACATGTTCATAAACTATGGATTAGTCACCATAGCCTATAATAAATTGTGGCACAGGTATACCGAAGATAGTCAAGACAAACAGTGGCCACTGGCAGGATCCTTTGACCTTGATAAAATAGAAACGTTAGAAATAGCCCTTCGAAATAATAAGACAACGCCAATTATGCTCGACAGTCTGGGTATGTGGCGCAGAGAGGCTACGAAACGACAGAGAAAAGACGAGGACAAACCAAGTAGAGAAATATACCGACAGGACAACCCCAGGACACCGCTACCCACAACTTATCCCCCGACACTGTGCAAAAGACGACTAGACTTAGGGCCAGACCAATGCGCTTTTTGTAGGTATGTCGGACACTGGAAAGCCCAATGCCCGACTCTACTGAGCGTGAGTAAAGGCAAAGGGCCGACAGGAACGACAGACCGGCAGTACGGGAAAAAGCGCGAGACAAAGAAGAACCCGACTTACATAGACAGACCAGACAGAACCACCACGTTTGATTATGCCCGATGGCACAGATTTCGCCAGGAAAATTTCAGCGGCATGCTCAAGTTCTCCTAGGTCGGGCAACGTCAAGACAGGAACCCAGCCTCGTTTCAAATTCACAGACGGAAAGAGATAATTATGACCAATAACTGTTTTATATTCGTCTTGGGTCTTTGTATGTCGTACTTGTACTGTCCCCCGTCTGAGTTTGTGTGTATGTAATGTACAAATCTGCGTCATCCCTCTACACGTGTTTCCGTGTTACTCAACCCCTGTTAGCAGAAACTTAGCATAAAAGCAACCTTGAAAGAAAGAAATGGTAAAACAAAATCCGTAGACCATTAATGAACTTGAACTTTTAATTTAGCACAACAAACAAGGAATAATAACGGTAAAACTGTAGAAAAATGAAAGTCAAACAGAACATTCGCCCCCCCCCCATTCTGGAACCTTCCAAAGTTGGGCAGGGTTACGGCTACGCCCAACCAACGGCAACCCATATAAGGCGGACCCGGCCGCCAACTCTTGGTCAGGAAATCTTAACGTATGGGGGAGCCGGAGGAGAGGCAGGAGCCAGCAGCCCGGGCTGTTGTAGGTAGTCCCGCCACATGTCCAGAGGAGAACGAGGCACCTTTTTTCCTTTTCTCTTCCGTAACAGCCGCAGCAGCTCTGGACGGCGGGATGTCCTGCACGTACCTCCACAACAATTTGTCCAAGTTGGGCTGGGAGGGAGAGGCGACGCGGACGAGCCTCTCCCACCTCCACCGGTAGGAGGTTTCCCAGCCCCCGGCCCGACGCCGAACACCCCCAGTCAGGCGATGGTGCCCATACTTCCACAGCACCGAACACACCATGGTGGCACCCCAGTACTTGCGCAGCACCGAACGTGCAATGGTGGCCATACTCCCACAGCACCGAGCACAGGTCTTGGGGAACACCGGATGTGGAGAAACCTTCATGCGGGGCGATGAAAAGGAGCGGCCTGGAGTGCACCGGGAGAAGGAGACGATGCGAACCAGTCTCCCTCGCCCCCCCAGGTGGGGGCATCACAGCTGCACCCCAGCCGAACGTCCCGCATTCACAAAACAGAGACCTCTTCCTTTCACTCCGAAGGATCTCTCCCACTCTTGCAAACTCGACGAGAGTGGCCCCTGTAGGGCCTCAAAATGGCGTCTGGGTCCGCTGGAAGGCGGGCCCCGGCCACTAGAGTAACTTTGACCAAGCAACATAACTCGAACATTTGCCCCCTGGAGCACGAGCCCCCATTTCCGACAGCATCTCCGCAGCCTTGAAGATCCTACAAAGGTCCCCGGCGGAACCTTCGACCTTCGCAGGTTTCCGGTAAGGGACGGCTGCCTTGATCGCCAACGAAACAAACATGACATTGCCACTCCTTCTGTTAGCATGAATTCTAGAACTGCCGAAAAGGACTCTGGTCCAAACTGCCAGTAATGGGAAACATTTCCCCCTGATGCTGCTTCCGGACTGAGCCGGCCCCGCCCAAAATGGCGCTGGTATCAATCGGAACTTACGAACACCTCGTGGTGTTCCTTCGCACTAATATAAACTTGATGTTCTGAGATTTTATATGATCCTTTGTACACTTGGCTAGAAAAGACAAGGAGAACTCACTCGACGAACAGTATGAAAGGATCCCCGTTACAAATGTTGATTACAAATGTACAAATGTATTATATTTTTTATAACTGATGTAAACCTCATTTACGACGTACACGTACGGTATGCATATAGGAAATCTGATTACAACCATTATGATTATTGCTTCTAAATTATGAAAATAAATGCCCCCGAACCCCCAGCCAATTAATAGACGTTTTAGTCTCTTACAAATGAATGAGTAAAACTTTCCGATGTTTTTTATTGCTGCAAACGACACCCCCCACTGTACGCACTTTAGCCATTGCCACGACCGGCCAAATACGACCGCACCCTCATAATCCTCATGCTGAAATAATTTTGCAAAATAAAGTTTTTGAAACTATGAACGGGTATTGCATGCTTTATTTTAAAAATGTGGGATCGGTGGGAAAGTTCTTTTCTGTGCACCCTACTCTGCTCTCTCTTTAAGGTTAAAAGAAGATGGTTGCCCAGCCCTGGAGGACGGATCGGATCGACAACACGACACTCCGCCTTCAAAGTACGCGACTGACTCATGAACTCTCGCGTAGAGGAAGACCTTGACTTCCAAGGATGGGTAAAACGAACGGTGTAAATGAGGGAATGTAAAAGGAGGGTGAAATGAAATAATGTAAATGTGATAAAGTACTACGTTCCAAAGTATCAGGGAACAGAGCTGACCCAAGAACCAAAGAACCTTAGAACGCCACAGCGTTGAAAGAGGTTTAAGGATCCCGATAGTGAGATACATCCTTTAACTAGATACCTCGCACTAAGCACCTCTGGTTTCCTTTTTACGTTTCCCCGCATGCGACCTATATGAACACACTACCCCCCTCGACTCCAGAAACCATATCCCCGGGGACCCTGCCCCGAGGAGGAAAGACGAGTAAGAGGTAAGTAAAGGACTTATGAATCCATGTATTTGAATGTGCGCGAACGCTGTCTCCCCCACCCCCTTTTTTCCTCCCTCTGCAGGTTACATCAGAAATTACAGCCGAGGTGTGGCGAAGATCCGAAGCCTTGCCATGTCTAATACACGAAGCGGACTAGCGCCGCAAGGTGGTGTCTAAGCACGCCTGCAAACTACTCACGTATTGAACAAATCCGAAAAATTAGCACAACCTGATAAAAAGTGATCACCCTTAAACCAGACCGGACGAATGAACCCATGTCACGTATGATGCGAAACTATGAGGGAATGTGTGTGTGTGTGACTGAGGCGTCGGCCTAACTGGTCGAAGGACCGAGAATGCGAGAAAGTGCGACAAATGGTACCTCCTTTCTTCTTTCCTTTTTCTCAAGGCACGTCCCCTCTACCCTGTCTAATGCTCAAACTGCATGATTACAAGATTCTAACGCAGACCCGTGAATGCCCTTTACTGTGTAATGCACTAAATAGCCTTTCTTGAATACACTGCCACCCTCTCTGTTGCACGTGTACTATTTAGCCTGCCGTTGCACTCTCTCTCTCTCTCTCTCTCTCTCTCTCTCTCTCTCTCTCTCTCTCTCTCTCTCTCTCTCTCTCTCTCTCTCTCTCTCTCTCTCTCTCTCTCTCTCTCTCTCTCTCTCTCTCTCTCTCTCTCTCTCTCTCTCTCTCTCTCTCTCTCTCTCTCTCTCTCTCCCTCTATTTTTGCACTCCCACTCTTCCGAGTGATTAGCCCCGAAATTGGCAGATTGCCACCCCTAGCACACCTCCTAATTGGCTTCCAATACCGTCAGTTTTTGCACAAAAACTTGTCTTTAATACAATCACCCTGAGACCGCGTCATTACCTCTCCTTTTCCGCTAGAAGTCAATAAACCGAGGTTGGGCCGTAAGGGAAAGGACAGGTAAGACGACAGAGGTTCCCTAATCTGGCCCGAAATAAGGGAACTACATGTCGACGGCTCCTATGGTATAAAACAAGGACCTCAGAATACGCGACCCTCCCCTCCCCGAATTGTCGCAATACCCAAACCAGAAAAATGATCACCCCTGTTACCTCCCCTGTATCAGCCGCCCAAAAACTGGAATTATGAAACTACCCCTCATTTCCGGTTGTGAGAGATGGGTCGATTTATGCCCTTACCACAAGTTTCCTATGTCCCTGGTTGTTCCCCATAAAACCCCTGTCCTTCCTAATTAAGTAATCGGGCTGTAAAAGGTTACGTAGGACCCAGAGTGATGTTTTACAAGGTTAACAGACTAGTCCAAGGTAAAGAAATCATCGAAATGAACCCCGTAGTAGTTAAAAGGCAGGATGCATCGATAGAAAGGAAATGTTTAGCCATGTTCGTCTCTCAGCAAAATACCTGTGTAGTACCATGTTAACGTCTCACGAAGGTGGGTCACCATCAGATGAACTGTCGTGACTGTGATAAATAATTTTAAAGGAAAGTCATAGTAAATCCAACAGGCCCGTCACCGGTCATTCATATGCCAGTTGTGAACACTAAATAACGGGCATTTTTCATTCTTTGCCTGGAGCTGGGAGAGAAATAGACTTTTTTGATTATCTTCATCTGCAAATTCTCTAAAGACTGTCTTTTCAAACTTGTTTAAGGGTACTGCTGTTGGAGGAGAGAAGGACCGGATGTGGGAGCACGAGGCCTGACTGCAGACTAAGGAACACCTGCGACATTAGCCAAGGCGAGACCACGACAGAAAAGAGCTGCAGGACGAGGCACTGTTTTCGACAACATGAGAAGAAAGGGTCGACCTGATGCCCCTGCTCGATGCCCAGTGTCTGTCGACAAGTCCCCGCTCTCTGAATTCGGTCACACGCTCGCCTATTTGAAGTCTCTCGTTCCCCTAGTCTGTTCCTAATTTGGCCTTGCTCCATCCCCCTTTTCCTCTGACCTACCCTATGGACTGTTTTGAACGCTCTTCTTCCATCTGAACTTTCTGACAATCACCTCAAAGGACACAGGGCGAAAGGGACCTTTCCGACCAGGAACGCGAGGAAAGGGTCGTGCCCTGCAACGCAGAACTTAGAACCGAGCTGGACTCGTAGCTCCACCGCCGGTGCTCAACAGCGCCAACGAAAGGCAGCAAAGAACATTTGACATCCCCAATCGCCGCTTCTGCTAGACCTCATTTCTCTCCCAGCCGCCCTTGTATTGATCATGCTCCAATCCGAACCTGATATATATGTAATAACCTGCCAGTATGAAATATGCTTGCTGCTCTCGCTACAAAATCGTTTTTGTATTGCATTCCTATGACTTTCCTGCTAAACAAATTGATCAAAGTTTATCAAATAGGCCCACCTCCTAAAAAAAAACTAGAAATGTTAAAATGTATTGTTTACAACTCTTTTCCTCTAGGGTTCCTACCGTTTTCTTTCTCATGCCCACCACAATAGAACCGAGTAGAAAATGAACCAGCAAGATGTCTTGAATATGTTAAAGGGAGGACTGTTGAAAATTAGTACGTTTTGGTGAACATTATCTGCGCCATCTTGCCTCTTCCCCTGATGCCACACTTTTGTCGTGCGCGCCCGCCATTTTGTTAGATGCCCCGATCAGAACGAACCCTTTTGCATGCCGCTGGCCCCTGACATAGCCTTTCGCCTTCACTAAGCCTGCACGCTGACCACCCCCTGCTTGCACCTGCCTTGAGTCATAAACCCCTCTTCGGCGCTGCTCTGCCCCAGGCCCTCATCCTGTTCCCAGCGCGACACCACCCTGCTTCCCTTTCATGACCTCCGGCCCTTAGATGCAAACCCCCTTTTTCCCCGTGTGCCCGTTTTGTCTTCCCCGTTCCCAGGCCGACACCCAGCTCTGCCGATACCATCCCTTGCCCCTCCCCGTACAATAGAAAGCCTCCCCCATCAAAGGATCCCCGGGTTGATCAAAGCCCCCACTCCATGAGATCCGATCAAACCCCCACATTCCGTGAATCGGCGGAATATCCAGCTGCGTGATACTCATCACCTGTTGTGACTAGGGTGGGGACTTCGACTGTAAATGTGTGTGGGAACGGGCTCAAAGGGAGTTCCGGGAATGTCTTTTTCATACATCAAAGCTTTAAACATGAATGTGTAATGTACAATAAAGTCATAAACTTGTGTATAAGAGGCCAGGCCTCAGGGATGCAGTTAGAGCACCTCAGAACGATACCTTCTGTCCGTTTCGTTGTGTTCTCCTCCGGAGAGAATAAAAAAAAACCTTGTTTCCTGCTTTCCAGTCTCCAGCGCCTGCCTCTTCATTTGATTAAATAACTAGAGGGTCACAGAGGCAATACCGCCGGGCAAATATCGATTGTCCCCGACCCGCCTCAGGTTTTTACAGCCCCCCCTGGCACTAATGTGGGAAAACAACCATCACAGACAACACCTATATTGAACTTCCCCAAACTTCCACCAGCACGTAATATGGGTCGACCCATGCAGGTGCCTGTGGTTGCATCAGCGGCCATAGCACCTGCAGGTGTAAATTCTGTTGTAAGAACATCACCAGTACCAAATAGAGCCAGGACCATGCCGGCGCCAGCTGTCAGCTAAGCCAGCTGCCATAGGGGGCACCAATGGGGTGCCTGCAAAGATAAGTAGTCGACCAGTAGACCTCCCCCCAGAGTGTGTGCCCTATGTTGTGGTCCTAACTAACGTCCCGGCTTTAGACCAGGCCCCATATCCCCAGGAGTCCGGAGTTTCTTTAAAAAACAAAACGGTATCATGGTTAAACCGCCATTGCGGTTATCCAGTTGGCTACTCTGATCAAATTTTATCTATCAGAAGGGTTAACTGGATTGGGAATACTCGGAAGACCTGCGGGGGTGACTGTGTGATTATTAATTTCCAACACCCGCAACATGTTGCGACGGTCTTACTTAGAGCAGCTGCATTAACGCAGTCAGAGACTGAGGTCGTCGCAAGATCATTGGGCTATTTCTATAACCACCTTAACAGGTTGCCCTCTGCTAATTGTAGAGAGGGGGCTTTCAATTCTAATTTTTTGTCCACTGGAAATAGATCTTTGTTGCCCACTTTCAGCCCTGATCTTACTGGGGGCAGACCCATCTTGCCTATGCCTATGCCTATGTCGAACCCTGTTCCTGGTGGGAACAGATTTGTAACACACACTCCCAATTTTGTACCCACCTGTGATAGTATTTTCTCGCCTATTAATGGGATGGTCTATCAAGTCCCAGTTCAGAACAGGTACCAGTCCTTGAGTTTCATGGACCAAAACGATTGACATCAGATAGGACCTGGGACTGAAAGGGACGTTATATTGAGTATTAACAAGATTAACTTAAGTGAGGTAAAAGAAGATCTATCCCCTGCCATTATGGGTAATCCCGAAAGTGGGTTAGTAGTTCAGCGTACTATTGAGATTACGGAGGATTCTGGGAATGTTATTGGGAGTGCCATAGGTACTCACATAGGCGGGCCGGTATTCGAACATAGTAAGATGAGTAATGGTTCCAATAATACTGTTGATACTGTCAACAACAGCCACTCTGCCGGGATTTATTTGGCAAGTTGGAACATTGCCGGATGGGCATCTAAGGCACATAAACTAGAATGGGAGGACTTTGTAAGGTCATATGATGTACTGTGCATGCAAGAGACGTGGTGTGTAGATAAACCTAACATGGAAGGGTATACATGCTACAGTTTAGATGCATCCGTATCTAGCCATGGCAGGGCCAAGGGCGGTCTCCTTATCCCTATTTCAGTAGATGTAAAGTTGACTGTTATTAAACATCTGGTAGTTGAACCTCATTCGCAAATCCTGTGGGCACGTCTACCGGATGGTACTGATGTGCTCCTAATTAATTTTTATAATAATAATTTTACTAATTCCCGGCACAAAGCGATAGATGAATTATCCTGTGCCCTCATGAAGCTGGTAAGCAAAGCAACATGCAATTTTACTTTCATTTGGGTGGGAGATTTTAATACACAAGTCTGTAGTTTATCCTCCTCTAGGGTCTGTGGGATCCTAACGAATAATGGGGAGAATATGTACCACTTCCCGCATAATGCTTATGGAGAGGCTATCTATGATCTCGTATGATCTAGAGCTACTGAGCACTGTCCAGGAGGGAAGTGAGGGTTCAATTCCGACCTTTATTGGTAGGAATGTGAACTCCATCATTGATCATATTATGGTCTCATCTAACTTGGTACCCCACTGCATAATTAAAGTGAGGGATACATCCTCCCTGAGCGACCATAATTGTATTAGCTTGCAAATAATTACATGGATGGTTAGAACTGAGTCACCCATTAGAGTATTGGCAAATATAGAGCCTCACAGGCCTAACGGGGTTAGGCTAAGATGGAAAGGCGAAAAATCGGTTACAGTGGTACCCTTAATCATAAATAAATGTAAGATGGACATTGATATTATTCTATCTCTAGGATATCCGTCTTATCAGGTTATGACTCATTTTCTTAAAATTAACATTGCTATTAGTAACATCTTTACGGGGAAAAAACTAGATAAAGGAGGGAAAGGGATTGGATGGTTTGACCATGCCGGTACGTCTCTTCTCTCCCAACTTAAACACGCTTTGGCTATTACCCCAAGGGATAAGGATAGAGTCAAACTAATAAGATTTGATTATAAACAGGCACTGTCTAAAAGAAAGAGGGAACTACAGCAGGAGGCCTGGGAGCATCTTACTCAGGCAGCAGAAACTGCGGATAGTCGCCTGTTTTGGTCCACTGTTAATTCACCCTTCCTCCAAGACGATAAAACCCCGCAACTTTCATCCAACGTTGGGAGTGAAGATTGGGTGAACCATTTCACCGCAATTTTCGCAGATAATGATATGATGCCCAATGAAAATAGATGGTGGCCTGTAGTGCCTTTAGATATTTCATTGGGAGAGGTGGAGAATGGAATTAAGAATAGTAAGGGTGGTAAGGACCAGGGACCAGATGGTGTCCCGATAGATGTCTATAGGGACCAGCCGCAGCTTTGGGGTCCAATACTTACTTTGGTACTCAACGCTGCCGTAACCACCATGATTCCACCAACATGGGGCGATTCCATCATAGTCCCAATTTATAAAAAAGGGGATAAAGCCCTGGCAAGTAACTACCGGCCCATCAGCCTGCTTGACTCGTCTGTCAAAATCATGAGCAGAGTTCTGCTTATCAGACTAGAGGAGTGGGCTGATGAAAATGGAGTTCTTGCAAACTCCCAATATGGATTTAGGAAGGGAAGAGGGACCCTTGATCAATGCCTGAATTTAGAGCTGTTGATAGGCAAGTACACCAGAGCCAAACTTGGGAACATCTATCTCTGTTTTGCTGACCTTAGCAGTGCTTTTGATTTAGTTAATCACTCACTTCTTTGGTCAGTTCTGCTTGACATGGGTGCCCCGAAAGAAATTATATTTTTCCTCGCCAGACTCTATAGCAAGCTGGAAACATGTGTCCGCTATGGTGCTAGTGGGGAATGTACAAGAAATATTTTAGTGAAACGGGGAATTAGGCAGGGTTGTGTCCTTGCGCCCCTTTTATTTACCCTTTTTTATTAATGGGGTTGAAGCCGCCCTGAAAATTGTTAAGGCCGATTCCCCACAGGTTGCAGGGGATAGTGTACCAGTCCTGCTATATGCAGACGACGCGGTGCTCCTGTCACGGACACCCGTTGGTCTGCAACGTTTAATGGATACATTCACTGAATTTATCGGGAGCAGGAGACTGTTGATCAATAAGAACAAAACTCACACGATGATATGTGGAAATAAGGGGGGCAGAAACCACTCCTTCTTTATAGAAGGGGTTAAAGTGCAGAATGTGAGTAGTTTTTGTTACCTGGGGGTAACTTTTACCAGTGATGGCAGGTGGGGGAATGAATTAATGAATGTTCGATCTAAGATGAGCAAAAGCTCTTATGGTATTTTTAAATTTGCATCTAAGCTAGGGGAAAGACGTATCAAGGATATGCTGGAAATCTACAAGGCTCGCAGCGTATCCATTGCCCTTTACGGGGCGGGGCTTTGGGGTTACTGCAAAACCGACTGCCTACAGTTAGAAGAAAATAACTTTCTGAAGAAATTATTGTGCCTCCCTAAGTCCGCTCCAACAGAGCTGATCCATAGAGAGGCGGGGGTTTTTCACCTGACTGAGCTCGCCTCACTTAGGCCTCTATTACTTTATCGTGCAATTTGGCTTAAGGAAGATTCAGAGTTCAATCAACTTATAATCAGGGATTGCCTTGCATTAGACAACTGTATGCAGATACCTTGGCTCAAATATGTGGTAGATTGCTACAAAAGTATCTTTGATATTCATTTGTTGCCAGAAAATTGTCCCCCTAGAGGCCTTGCGAAATAGGAATTTAAAAATATCTTTGTTACTTAAAGCCCAAAAACGTTCAGTAATAACCAATTCCCTCGCTTCTGTTAAGATTTACAATAAATATATCTCTACTGAGGGATTTCAAGGTTATCTGAAAGTTGTAACTAGGCCATCTCACAGATTTGTACTAACCAGACTAAGAATTGGTATTGCTCATGTATTGGTGGCCTTCCCTCACCCTAAAAAGCCCCCTGTGGGCCCATGTCCATGTGATGGACATTCTAAACAAAGCACAATGCACTTTATGCTTTTTTGTCCCCTATTTCAGAATGTTAGGATCTCCATTTTAAAACCACTATTCCTTAAGTATGGAGTTTTAAATGTGGAGGATGCTATGTGTTTGTTATATAACTTGGACCACCCTGATGTATGTTTTTATACTGCCAGTTTTATATGTAAATCAATGGCTTTTAGAAAAAGTATGAGTTTTTAATCACGTTTGTATTTTTAATTCTGTTGCCTGTGCTATGCTTTTATGGGCATTTTTATCATGTACCGAATAAAGCTTCATGAACTGAACTGACACATCAAGGAAAACAGCATTTCTTCACTAATCCACAACATGCCCAGGACTTCCTCAAGACCCTACCCAAACAGTCTACAGGCCGGTCATCCCCTGTGCACTTTCTGGAGGGAAATGGCAGCGCATCCGATATAGAGTAAACCCATGGGAGGTTAATCCTGGAACTGTAAAGATATACACTAAGTCCCTGCAAACACACTCAAATTCCTAATGCAACGGCGGATATTGAACTGGCCCACGTAACTCCACCCATACTATACATGCAGAGACCAGAACAAGCACTTCACATAGGAGTTTCAGTGGTCATGTTAACCTACGCATACCAAGACAGGAGAGACAATGCTTCTTGAAAATTATCACCATTATCACCCTGCAAGGAATTCCTGTTTCCCTTTAACGCCGCCCGGCACTGAACATAGATTAATATTCAACCTTCACAATAGCTTTTACACTGGCTGACCTGAAGCTAAGTCCTGGTGCTCACAACACTAATAATGCTCCGCATAACCTTACTGGACAGACTCCTCAAGATGAGAAATCGTAACAGACACTGTGACGAGATGTAGATGTACAATACAACCCAAGCACCCTCACTCATGCGAGGTGACTCTGGCCGCCCTTTAGATTCCACCCGACAGGTGAACCCTAAGCATTGTACTTTCTAATTATGTTAATGGTTAGGCCCCCTTCCCCAGTTGGGAATCTGGCGCAAAGGGCACGGTGGGAGGGGGGTGGGAAGTGGGCCACGGCAGGATTGGGCTGCTGTTGTGGGAGGAAGGAGAGGGAACCCTGTGACGCTTTTTACAAGGAACAGGTTTTTTTTTAATTTTATGCCACTTACCACTGTATTGATATTCAAATATATGAACACATTGCAGAACCGACATAGACAACATCCATGCCCTAGAACCTACACTCTATATCAACGACATGGAAGACCGCCCTAGACCCACTACATACAACTTCCTAACCTGGAATGATCGAGGCCTGGGGTACCCCCGCAAAGGCCGACACATCCTTTCGTACTCAGACCGCCATAATATTCATTGTGCGATGTTACAGGAAACACACTTCAGCCCCACTGCCTCTACCACGTTCGCATCCCGATGGGCAACCTATTCACACTTCTCCTCATACTCCTCCTACGCTAGAGGCACAGCTATACTGGTGAAACAGTCTCTCCCCTACACCCCATAGGTTCCCACAAAGACTCCCAAGGCAGCTACACTATCATCAGGGGCTGTCTGGCAGCTCAATCCATAACTCTCGTCTCCTGCTATGGGCCAAACCCTGATGACCCAGAGCTCTTCCGGGTACTCTGGGGTAAGATCCTGGACATCGGGTCCACACATTTGCTATGGGGCGGGGACTTCAATGTTACCTTAGATCCCACAATGGACCGCTCGCACCACTACTCTAATACACATTACACCCTTAAAACGATTGTTGAAGAACATGAACTGATCGATGCCTGGCGCCATCTACACCCGCAACTCCGTAAGGGATCTTGTTACACAAAAGCTGGCTCCTCTTGGTCACGAATAGATGGATGGCTCATTACTAAGGGCCTCACCCCCTGGCTGACACACGCTTCTCTTCCGCCCCACACATATTCTGACCATTTCCCAGGCCGACTCACCCTTCCTGTCCTGGCGCCTGAACCCACAAAACCTTACTAGATCCAGTATTCCAGCAGGAACTGGAACAAGAAGTAACTGATTTCTTCCCACGAAATGAAGACTCGGTCGAGCACTATTCCACGATATGGGAGGCTTTTAAAGTCACCATCCGAGGAGTATGTATTGCAAAAAGTGGGGGAATTCTGAGAGATATACGCTCTACGTTCCGTAAACTGGAAAGTGAGCTTAAACAAATGGAAAATATGATGCAAATCGCCCCCACTCCAGAATTGCAGGCTCGGTTGAGAAGCTTACTTACTGAATATCAAGAAACAGCTGAGAATGAATGTAAGTTTAGAGGGAAATATCCCCAGGCGCGCCGATATGGGGAGGGAAATAGACCGGGGAAAGCACTCGAATCCCTGATTCGCCCCCCTCTCCCCCTGATTTTCTAATATGGTCCTTTAAATTGAAGACGAAGACGGCCAACTACATAGGAACACTTCTGAGATTGTGGGAGTTTTCTCCAGCTTCTACAGACCCTGTACAAGACACATAGAACTCACCCAGTAGATTTCACCCCCTTCTTAGAAGACACGGCAATAGCCTGGCTGGGCAATGGTCAAAGGGAATTTCTCCTAGCACACCATGAGGATGAAGAAATCATATCTGCCATAATGCAACTGCAATCAGGCATGGCCCCGGGCCAGATAGCCTCCCGGACAAATTTTATAAGATATTCCGCCACTTACTCATTCCTGTACTACGACGTGTCTTCGAAGAGGCTCGTGAAACAGGCATATTATCCCCAACGATCCGCGAGGCATGCATAATCTCCCTGCCCAAACCAGGCCAGCCGTCCTCGTACTGTGACTCTTCTCGACCCCTCTCATTAATTAATGTTGATGCCAAAATTTTAGCAAAATTGATCGCCAACCACATAAGCCCTTTCAAGACTGCCCTGGTACTCCCAGATCAATCAGGCTTTGTACTCAATAGAGGCACGTCTCACAATTTGCGCACTTTGTTTGCGGTCCTCCAGGACATTGAGCTCGACATGAACGACGCAGCAATATTTCTCGACGCTCCTAAGGCGTTCGATTCATTAGAATGGGACTACCTTGCCTTCGTCCTACAACACATGGGGTTCCCCACTCCTTTCCTGGCCTGGATAGACTTATTGTACACTGGCCTGCAGGCTAGAGTCATGGTCAACAGTGTCCAATCCTCCCCTTTCACAATCACCAGAGGCACCCGCCAGGGGTGTCCCCTTTCGCCCCTACTATTCACCATAGCGATTGAACCCCTGGCGGCCAAGGTTCTATAACATTTCAGAGACCATGTGCTGATATATCCAGAGAGGCAGATTTTAATTTCCCTATATGCTGACAATCTTACGCTATATCTACGCAATCCAGACGAAAGCCTCAACCCCATTCTCAGGCTTCTCATCCTATTTGGCCACCTTTCTGGGGTTAATATCAATTGAGGGAAATCCCAGATATTTCCCCTTACCGATGCTACCACACGTTTCGAACCGGACTATCCACTCGCGTGGTGTGGAGATACACTCACATACCTCGGGATAGTAATTTCTCGGAACCGAGACAAACTTATGCTATCCAACTATGGACGGGCGCTTGATCTCCTCACAGAAAAAATCACCAGGTGGATTGCGTTACCCCTCTCCATGGCTGGCAGAGCTTCCCTGATCAAAATGTATTTATTTATTTATTTAGGAGTTTTATATAGCGCTTACAGACCCGGGGGTATCAGAGCGCTTTACAGCATACATGACAAGGAAACATAGGCAATATAGTACAGTGGGTATTGTCAACAAAAAATTTGGGTAGTAGTGTTCTCTGATAGGGAAACGTCCACACATTCAAAATTCAAAGCTAAATTTTATACGTGAAATATATGAGTTCTTTTCAGAGAAGTCTGGATTAGGGTGCTTTAGTATCCCTCACAACACCAACTACCCAACGGTGTTCTTAGCACACTGAGTGTGCATCAATAAACAAAACAGAAAAGGGCTTAGACAGCACACCTCTTGTCACTTGCTATTTATGTATCATTCTATTGCAATTATGGGTATATTTAAAAGACCTTAAAAGATGTGTAGCCCGCGATCCACACACTCTGATTCCGATTCTTTCAGAGTGTGTGGATCGCGGGCTTAACATCTTTTAAGGTCTGGACTTATCATGGTCATGACTGACTTCTAAATCATTTGCCAGCGAGGAGGCCACTGTGGGCACACGTCATTCAACCACATTATACTTTAACCAAGGAGTCTCCTTGGTGATCAACGATACCCCATTTCGATTATTGGACCTTATATGTTGTTTTTGGATTGTTGAGAGATATTTCTCCCTTACAGTGGTTTCTAACCAGTGGTTCATCGCTGATTGTTCATCGTCTCAGAATTCAGGGCGACTTCCTGTGAATCGCTTACTACTTTGAAAACCGCATTTGGTCCTTGAACCGTCCGGATGTCCATGTTATGCGATTTAATTATTGCCTTGAAAAAGTCTTTGTAAGACGAAACGCGTGTCGGCAAGTCGTGTGCTGGGAACTTTTATTGAAGTGAAATTGTTTTTGGAATAAAAGAATATCAAGACTTACTACATGTTTTGGATCCCTATATTTGACCAAAGTTGCTGTTGATGCTTGTGTACCAAAGCTTAATGGGGATATATATACCCATAATTGCAAAAGAATGTTACATAAATAGCAAGTGACAAGAGGTGTGCTGTCTAAGTCCGTTTCTGTCTTGTATAGTACAGTGGGTTTTATAAAGGATATTGGGGACCAAGAAGAGCGAAGTCATTGGCCAGATGTCTAGAGATGGCAGTTGAGGAGAAGTTCTTTTAGTTGTCTCTTGAATGGTGGTACTACCCAAATTGATTTACCTCTTTACGAGCATCCCTTATACCCCTAGTCGCCATTTTTTTTAAAGACATTTGAACCCAAATGATTAATCTTGTATGGGGTGGAAAACAAGCCAGATTGAATTGGGACACCTTTACACGACCCTTTGCAGCCGGAGGATTTGAGATACATGATTTAGAACTTTATTTCATCTGTGCTCAGGCTCACTTTGCAGCTTACTGGATAAATCCCCCCATACATGTCTCCCCTTGCGATAGAGGACGGACACATGACCCCCACACCATGTTCAGCATACTTGAGCACCCCTGCGGTCCCTAGACATCAGGCCTCCACCTCTATTCAATGCACGACTAGCGCCTGGAAAGACCTAACCTGCCGAACTCACTGTCCTCTACTCTATTCACCCTTACTTACCCTCCAGGGGTGACATGATCTTCCGGTCTCTCAAAAAGGAGGTTGCCGCAACGCAAACTGTCCTGTCTCACCTGGGGACAACTCTATGTGAAAGGGAAATTCTGCACTAGCAACGAATTCTTCGGAACCTCCTCTCCCACCTCTTTAGATGGGTTTTACTATATTAGACTTAGGCAAGATATGCAGACCCTCACTCCATGCTTCCCGCAAGAGCCTTCTATCACGCCCCCTCTGCACGCCCTTTTGCAACAGGCCACCCCTACGCATGTGGTGTCACTCCTATACTGCACCACCCAAAGCGACAGCGAATGCGACCCCCCCCCAGCTAAGAATAAATGGAAAGGTGAACTAGGACACCCCCTCACTGAAGAGCAATGGTCCTTTTATTGTCGCCAAACTGGGGAAGTCTCCACCAGTAGCAGACTGCGCATCATACATTACAAATACTTACACCATTTGTACTATACGCCTGCACGTCTACATCGCCTCCACTTACGTGATAACAATCACTGCGATCGATGTAGGGAGGAGGGAGCTGATTTCAAACACCTGGCTTGGGACTGCGCACCTGTTCGCCAATACTGGGGGGAAGTTATTCTAGCTTTAGATCGCATGACAGGGGTACATGTCCCGGAAGAACCCCTCACTGCACTCCTGGGATACACTGAACCGTTATCCGCGAAGATATGGCAATATGTTTCCTTGGCACTCCTCCTTGCTAAGCGACAAATTGCCTGTAAATGGGGCAGAGGAAGAGCTCCTAAATTGAAGGATTGGCTACATGACCTCATATACTGCCAAGAACATTTACATACCTACGCTGAACTCTTACCACCCTCCTCTCGCCCGCAAGATAGCTGGGGTCCTCTCCAGACTTACCTCCTGGACCACACCACAACCGTAGACACAACCACTGACTCCTGCACTGAAAGGGATGACACAGAAGGCGGGGATGGGAACTGACGCATGGGGGACATCACTTGAGAAAACCCAAGACTACCAAAATGAAGCTCTGGGGGTTAGGGCAAACTGTGTATGAACGTACCTAAGAGGCAGGAATCAGTGAATACGGACATTTAATTCTGCTAAAAATGGTGGATAGTGGCACTGTTATGTTGTTCGATCTTTTAATCATAAATATTTGGGACCTTTTTCTGCGGCCATTTATAATAATTGCCCACCTGACGCGGCCTGCCCGTTGTGGTTGTAGGCGGCTTGCTGTGTACCCTCTCTCCCGCTCCTAATGCCATATCATATGTCACCTTGCATTGCCGGCCCGCATGGTATGTAGGCATCATGCCGTGTATGGAACCATGTGGCACCAATAAAGGTCTTTGAAAATGTTTTTTTTTTTTTTAAAGTAATCTATAACTAATGGTCTCTTTCTGATAATCAAGTTACATACCTTTGGTAACGATGTGTCTGTGACATACATTAGTTATAGATTCCTTCCCGCCCCAACCATTCTCACCGTTCTGCGAACTGAGTTCTAGGAACAGGGACTCCCTTACATGGCCCTAGTTTTGTGCACCAGTGGTCAGTGTCTTTCATGGCTCTGCGCTTCTGGCGTGGAAAATCGTGTCAGAACTGACGTCAGCGCGCAGGGACGCATCTAAATAGACACCGCAACATCATCCCGGCGACCACGAACGTGGAGTCAACCGACGCCACATACCGACACAGAGTGGGTACTGCGATTAAAAAAAAATCTCCAATTCCAGTGTGACGCCTGGGAGCAATTCTAAGGTAAGAAATCTATAACTAATGTATATCTCTTACAGATACATCGTTACCAAAGGTATGTAACTTGTTTATCAGAAAGAGACCAGTTGGGTGACAGACATGCGCTATAAAAGAGTACCAATACATACATACATACCATTAGTTATAGATTACTTTAATTACTTTAGTTACCGAAGGTAAGTAACTTGTCCAACTTGTGCGCTCTCTGGCAAAACTTATTTTGCAAAAACATTTCCTTGCAGACTCCTTTATGTAAATGGAAGAAACTTCTCCCTCATTTAATGTGAGCAAATGTGATACATTTTGCAAACTAGCCCAAGTGTTCCATCTTTGCCCAACTTTGAGGACAAAGGTTAAAACTTTGCCCACCTCACCTATTATTGCCAACATCTACTCTAAGTGGAGTTGATTACACTCTAGAATGCCTTAAGTCTCAATCTACGGAGAAGCTAGCATCTGGATTTTCCTGGCATTGACCATTACCTTGGTGGTTCATGCTCTGATGTAGCCCAGACAAACACATAGACCAGTAGCACATAATTTGACGATTTGCTCGGCAAAACCTGCAGACAGTGAAGATGGTCAAGCCATGTAACTAAACATGATCATTAACCACAACTCCAGCTAGTAATGCATTTTGCCTACTTTTACATTTGTTTTCTGTGATTTTCTAGCCTCTAAGAGCATACAGTAGTCCTTTACACGTGCAACATTTTAGTATTTGAGCAGTGATTTAGAAGTAAAAATGGCTCCTAAGTCTTTCTCTCACCTGGTTCCAAACCATAGTGGACTACTGTTGGTTTTTTAGGTATTGGCTATTTCAGTCAAGTGTCTATCTGTTTGAACAACAATCCTTGAGAGCCCTTTGCTCTTTTATTTGTCCCAGCTACTCTCCAAGAATGAGGATAAGCTTTTAAACATGTGAATGGCGTGTTATAAACTGCCTTTTTTGTATCCTAACTATTCTGTTAGCCAGGCGATAGGTCTAGACATGTAAACTTGTTAATAATAGTTCGCCTTTGCCTTGTTTTCAACTCCCTAGTTTTAAGGACAGTGTTGCACTCTCTTGTAGTTGTTATATTGTAAGGCACCTTGCCCTCAGCGGTCATCCTCTTATTACACATTATCCATAAAGTTCACCTTCTTTTTTATTATCCTTAAGAGGTTACACTGTCCAGTGTCTTAACTACCGAAAAACAACAATGGGGAGGGTCAGAGGGGATATAATTTAATGACCTGTCAACTTATGCCCCAAACATACATGTAACACAGAAAAAAAGAAGACCAGGTCAATGTATGGTGTGCTGTACAATAAGGTGTGTAGGAATCACACGGACAGCCATGTGGATGGATATGCTAGATTTCACTGGGCTGAAAAAGCCCAGTGAAATCTAGCATATCCATCCACATGGCTGTCCGTGTGATTCCTACACACCTTATTGTACAGCACACCATACATTGACCTGGTCTTCTTTTTTCTGTGTTACAGTGTCTTAACTAACCAGGCTCTTGTATCATCCATGAAAGTTTCTGTGTTCCTCAAATGTTATTCACTATGCAACACATTCCCTTTCACAAATCAGTGTCCCATTCTATAAGGGTATTCTCAGGATATGCCTGTAGCCCAATCAAAAAGTAAAAGTAAAGTCCACATTTGTAAAGCGCACAATCACCCGTAAGGGTCTCTAGGCGCTGGGGGGCCCTCGGGGAGATTAAGCGAGCTATTGCCCAGAGTCACATGGTGCTGGGCTAACCTGCCGCCGGAGCCGGGGATCGAACCGTGGTCCCCAGATTCCAGCGTCAGTCGCCCTGGCCGCGGCAATCAAAGTTATATTAGTTTATTGTATACCGTTGAAGTTACTTTTCATTTTTGTTTGTTTGTTCTTTTGAATGTGTGGTTCTAATTTCAGAGTAAACTTCCAACTCGGATCAGCGTCCCACTCTCCATGATAAGCCAGCCTGTAAAAGGAAAGAGCATTGTGACTTCACCTCTCATCAAAGGAAACATTGGCGCAAAGTGAGTACCAACAGTGAGCAATGCAAAGGGCATAGCTGGCGCTAAAGCTGGAATCTCAGGAACGGTATGATAATATTGCAGCCATAAAGAAAGGTAATAGAGAAGCAATATGCGTATACCAGCAGGCGCACAGTGGGTTTTTGAAAATACATGACATACTAAGTGAATTAACCTCTACAAATAGGATGTCTGAACTGGTAGAGTTACACTTCTGACGTATTAGAGTTAACAGAAGAAGTAAGAACATAGAATACACACTGTTCTCACTGGAAGCAGTTAACGTTTTTTTTGTTACCCAGATATGGGTTAAGATTTTATGCGAAGACCTTGTCTGGTATGGAAAGGACTAGAGCTATGATGCACAAAACTCAGAAGTAGAAAATGTTTAAGTTCGATACAGATGTTGCTAGGACATTTTTAGAAATGCATTGTATTAAAGCTATGCTGTCAAGCCCGCTCTAATTATACTAATGGGAATGTACTCTGTCTCTTATTTTACTCACCTCTGTCCTCAGTTTTGTGGACATTTATTTCATAACCCTCTCTATTACTGGCAGGGATTTTTATTTGTTTTCTGATATTGTATAATATATTGAAGGATGTATTTTATTGTATTCATTTTAGTGCAATATAAGATGGTGCGATCCTTGATTAGCAGATTTGGGTTACTGTTTAGTAATATATTGAATGCTTTAGATGTACTTTAAAATTTCCTAGACCTCCGTCCCAAACCCAAAGTATGGTTCTGAATAATCTTTAAGTAATGAGCAAATTATAAGCGCCTCCATGCTGTTCGCTTTCCAGGTAGCTGAACCGTAAGTGGAGCTTTTTTTCTGAGCAGTGAAAATAACAAGGGTTGGCGTAAAATACATTAAATAAAGTAAAAACAAAGTGATGAAAAGATTGACTAGCCTTAATTCAAAAGGAAATGCAAATATTAACAGCTATGCGGGGTGAGTGTTTGGGTGTAAATACAGGATGCAACTGAGTGGTCCAAGTACACAAAGTCTCATGGCCAAGAACGGCATCAGATTTGGTTGGGCAGATTAATACCATTAGCAACTCCATTCGGAAGCCCTGAACAATGCATTAGAGAGCGTACTTTAATGTAACAAATGCTTAGGTCTCAAAATAACTCTGAATTACCTTTCCCTAAACGTCTACAGAAAGTAGTTCAAAGGTAAATGTACCATTTGGATGAATATACAGAATGAGCTATATAGAGACCATGGCTGCTTGCGATTAGGAGGATAAGGGTTTTAAGATGGTATATGGCGCTGTCTCCATAATGTGTGTGCAGAACATGTTTAACCGAATGATTTGACCAAATTAACATAACACATCTGATAGAGACATCTAGCCGCAGATTTCTTAACTTAGAATATCCCTAGGCCTCAGACTGGATACGGATTTTTTTTTTTTTTTTTTTGCAGCAGCAGCAGCACCTCTGCACACCGGGGGACGGTGCCACACGACCCCGCCCTGACGTTAGCGATGTCATATAAGTCCCTCCCTGCACACTGACGTCAGTTTTCCTTCTTTTCAATGTGCAACGTAGATCCGGAGTAAGCAGTTCCTCTGGCCTGTTTTCAGGCCCCTTTTGACGCTTCGCGTCTGGAACAGTGTGCGATGCCTTCGGGCTTAAAAACATGTACCTCCTGTTCGCGACAAATGTCCCAGACGGGCTCACATCTTATCTGTATGTGGTGTTTGGGCGAACACCACGACTTGACGGATTGCGACGCCTGCCAACACCTCAAGCCAAAGTCTCAGCGGGAGCGCCGGATGAAGCTCCTCTTGGCGCGCCTGTCCCAGTCGGAGTCGTCTCGCCCTCCAGCCTCTCACCGCCGGCAGGCCCCTCTGGTTTCCAGTTGCGGCATTGGTCGCCCTCTGGGGCCCGGAGACGTCGTTCGCCCCTTCTGGGTAAGTCCTGGCGCATGTCGCCGAGGTCCTTGACCTCACTTCCATCTCTTGTCGGGGACACCAGATCCCATAGATCTCCGGACGTGCACCCCTGGGAGTCGGCCCTCCCCTATCCGCATTTTCCGGACGAGGGGGTGACTTGGACCCAGATGGTGGCTTATGCTGCAGCCTTGCTGGCCTTCCTTTGGCTCTCTCCTGTCCCCGGGGTGTCCTCGGGGCCTCTGCTACTTACGGGGTCCCCAACGGACTCACCGGTGGATTTGCCCCCGGCGCCACATAAACCCTTGCCCTCCAGGGATGGAGGAGCTCAGGGTGCGGCACTGCTGGGTCCCCCTCTATGACCCATATTACCCCTGCTGCGCTGTATAGTCCCGTGGGGCTCCCTATGGCGTCGCAGGTGGTTGCTGGTGCTCCAAGCCTTGCTCCAAGCACACCTCGGCCTTCCGGGCAGGCAGCCTCATGTCCGGAGCTGGGGTCGGCGCCAGACAACTCCCCAGCTCCGACTCCGCTTCTTACTTTGGGATCGGAGCCTATTGTAGTTGAGGCTGCGCCGGTGCAGCGCCAGAGGCTTGCCTCCCCGGCTCCTGCGCCATCCGCTTCTTCGGAAGCGGAGCTTGTCGTGGTGGACGTGGAGTCGGTGCCGGGCGGGGCCGACTCAGCGCCGGATGGACTCGGCGCTGGACGAGGCAGAGTTGGTGCCGACCGAAGTCGTTTTGCACGCCGCATCGACGCCGGGTTTGTGGACTCTGCTCCGGAAGCTTCTGGAGAGAGTTTGGAGTCACCTTCACGTCCGGTAACGCTGGATCTATCCTTGCCTATGCCCCCTTAGAATTTGTGGACCCGGCAGGATCCCCGCCTCCTCAGGAGCCCCTTCAGGACCCCCATTCGTCAATGGGGCTCCCTTCTTTTTGGCATTGGTGCCGCCTCAGTGTCTTGGAAGACTCAGTTTACAGCCCTCACCTACAGATGAGTTGCTTTCTCCTTCACGGAGGCCTACCGAGGCCGGTACAGCATTTCTTAAAGTAGTCTCCTTGGTCACTCATGTTCTAACACGCAACCCCCCTTCCGGCCCCTTGCCTGTGGACCCTCTACTTGATGTCCTTCACCATGGGTCGGGGAATGTGGAGCCACTTCTGCCCTTTGAAGCTTCTCTTGATGATGCCCTTTTGGGCACCTGGGCTTGGCCAGCTTCCGGTGATCCGGTGGCTCGTTCTGTCTTGCACCGCCACCGTCCTGCTCCACATGATCCAGTTTGCTTATTTGTTCACCCAGACATGCAGAGGTTTGTTTTGCAGACTGCCTTCCCTTCCTCAGTTAATGCTTCCTCCCTCCCGGGAGTCCAGATTTCTTGAGTCGTGGGGTCGTAACATCTTCGCCTCCACTAGTGCTGCTCTTCAGTCACTGAATACAGTGTGTGTCCTGGCTCTGGCTACCTCTCCCCTGTGGGACATTGCAGAGTCTCTACTTTCCACCACCTCTGAAGGTGCTCGTGTTGACCTCCTTCATCTTCTCCGGAATAGCCGTGACCTTACTGAATTTAAGATCCACTCAGCCTTGGATATTGCTGATTCCTTAGGCCAAGCTATGGCTGGTTCGGTTGCCTTACGGCGCCATGCTTGGTTGCGGGATAGCATCTTCCCGGAGAGTATCTTCAGCGCCTTGTTGACCTGCCCTTTAATGGGGTCCTATTGTTTGATGCCCACGCCAAATTGTCTGTTCAGGGCCTCCTTGCGGGCTTTCGGCCTCCCCAATAAGTCTGTATGTAGCAGGTCTTCTTTTCTTATGTTCTGGGGTGGTTACCTTCTTGTTCAGCATCCTTCCGATGCACTATACGTTTAGGCTGGCGGTAAGCCTACTGTGACGGTGTTCCACAGGTCGTTTGTGTTTGGACCTCTGAGTGTAGTCTGCCCTAAGAGGTGTTCCCCGTTATTTAGGGGTGTGACATACTCCAAGTGGGGTAAATGTATGTTATTGTATAGCTCTGCTATCTGTCAAGTGGTCCTACAGATCCTTTTAGGCTCAATACGTCCACTGGTGCTTTTATCTTAGCATTTGTACGGTGTTTAATGTGGGGACTTATGGCGCTATCTCCTTTACGCTATGGGTTGCATTACATATGTTCCTCATTCTCCTCCTTTGGAGGCTTTCCCCTTAATTATCACGCTTGGCATGCGGCTACCTCCTATCATGACTGCACTCAGTGAGTTATGTGTGTGTATATATATATATAGTGGAGAGAATCCAGTTTAAAAGCGCCCGCCGGCTGTGAAATGCCATTCTACTACAGAAAGATGAAGTGGCCTCGGTGAGGGGCTCGCCTCGACTGCAGAGAAGAACACAACGCAGCCAGAGTCGGCGACGGAGACTGTCTCCAAGCCCGTTGTGCTGATAGATGCTTTTTGGAGGACAAATGAAAACAACAGAATACAACGTGGATGGTAGCGAGATAACCTTCGGAATACATCACTGCTGGGAAATACAAGCCACACATGGAATTGTTCCTTTAAAGGCATTTTGTATAAAGCTGCTGATTAACCCGAAGGAGAAAGTCTTGCCAAAAACTACATTGGGGGACATTACTCACGAAGAGACAGCAATGGTGCATTCTGGTCACTGTGGTTCAATGGACACAGGGAGAAAACAGTAAGGACAAATAGTATCGGGAAACATGTATATTAAATACTATATTTCTATGGAACTGTCCAGAGTTAATTGCGGAGTACTTCCCTGCACTATGCCATGAAATTATGAATTACTAGAACCTTGCTGTCACTTTAAAATTTGAACTGTTGGGCACTAGTCCCTCCTCGATGTTTAGAGTCACGTTTATTTTAAGAAAGCTAACGAACCCATCCCCTGCTAAGCTGCATATGATTAAGCCTCATGGAGGCGAAACGCGTCGTGCAATGCTGTCTCCAATAAAGAAACTGCAAACAGCACATTTGGAGTGGCCGTCATTGAGTTACTTATCGTAACTTACAGGTGGAGATATATATATATATATATATATATATATATATATATATATATACACATACATATATAAATATATATATATATATATATATACACATACATATATATATATACACACATACATATAACTTATAATTATTATTATTATAATATATATGTCTATATCTATGGGTTGCCCATGGATACCCCTTTTTTCTCTATCTCCAAATGTCTTCGCTACTGCGAAGTCTGGTCCTCTGTCTCCTTGTTTTAAGGGCATTGTCAATGCTGTTCTCGGGCTCGCACTTGTTCTAAAGAGACAGTGTTTATGTTCAGTGGGGTTAAATGCTTTTAGTTGCTTTTTCATGCGTCCTCCACAATTATTGTTCCTTTAGCGTCCCACTCCCCGGGGTGGCACTCAAGCTTCACGCTGCTCCTTTCTTGGTGCTCATATGCTGGACGATGTGCCTCTCTCGGAGGATGTGGTCTAGAACTCTTCACAGCTCCTTTTGGCACTTTGTGCCCCTCTTGCCACTCCCTTTGGTAGTGTCCCTTTCATTGGATATGACCCTATCCTGTATCCGTTATGCCTGTGGGACGGCTCCTCTGATGCCAGTCGTCCCAGGTGTTGTGCCCTGCATTTCTGTATTCGTCGATTAATTCACCTTAGTCTTCAAGCTGCCTACTTGGGCCGTTCTATGTTCTTTCTAGCTACGCCACCCTGTTGTCCTGGTGTCTGGGTGCTTTGTGCATGTTTCAGTTGTGGCCGCATCAGCGGGCTTCAGGTTGATACTGTTCGCCCCTGTCGCCCTCTTGGGTGGCTCGGTGTGCACTTGGCATGTTTCTTGTTCCCGCCTGTTCTCCTCCTATGTTGCTCAGTTCCTGCCTCTTGCCCATCGGTTCTTGGATGTGGCCTCTCCGGCCTCCGTTCCATGGACTAGCCTGGCAGGCTCTGGTAACATCTGCTCATGTTGTCCTCAACCTTTGGTTGGTGTCCACATAATGCACCATTCAGCTGAGAGTGGTCCTTCTTCCTCCTTTCTTTCTGGACTCTCTCTCTATCTCTTTCTTTTGGTATGGGATATAACTTGTTCCGTTATAAATCCCATACTCATACGGGTATGGTGTCGCGCCATTCTGTCTTTTTTTAGATGCTTTGCTTCCCGTTTTATTTTGCTCTTCACAAGCAACTTGGGTTACTGTCTGGCTGTTCCGCCACATCTTTTCCCATAGTCTGTCACTTTGTTGCCGGCTCAGTGCATCAGGCACTTTCTGTTGTTCTATCGCAGACCCACCTCCCCCTTGGGGTATGGCTGTGGTATCTAGTTTAAGTTAAGGAAACTGCGACTAGATGTCTCTTTCAGATGTACGAGTTACTTACCTTCAGTAACGATGTATCTGGTAGAGGCATTGTCTAGCCGCAGATTCCTTAATGCCCACCCATCCTCCCTGTTCTGCCAGACCTTGCCAGGTGGGCTTCTCCACTTTCCTCCTTTAAGTTGCCATTTGTTTTTCAGTTGCCATTTGTTTTTCTTTCAAGGGTGCTCACTGAGTTGCACCCCTTTGGGAATTATCATATGCGGCTGACTCCCTCCAAGGGGATTCTTCCTGTAAAGATGGTGCCTTTCATTCACTGTCATCAGGAGATTCTTCTTCTTCTCCTGCTGCCTTCCCATTGACTAGGGGCTCTAGTCTCCTATATAGTCATCTTCTTTGAAGACCTGTTCAGCTCTGTTACAGGCTTTCATTATTATAAGGGAAGTGCCGGTCTTGTCATACCATCTTGCAGTAAATTGCTGTTCTTCTGTGTTCCATCCTTGTTGGACGGCACAGTTCTACATGGTAATAACAGTCTATTTTTGTCTGTTGAGGTATTCTTTCTTTGTTGCTCGCACTTTAGGAAAGACCTACGCTTTGCAGGGTTCTTTCTCACGCCTTGTTCCACTTTTGCTTTTCGCTTGTATGTAGACAGTGTCTGATACTGTCTTTTACGATGGTGTTTTGCACCATCCGCCTACTTTATTTCATGTATTTTTCATCCTTTGCTCACTGTTTCCATACTTTCACAGTGTTTCTTGGTGGCTCCGCATTGTGCCGCGGAAAAGTTTCTCTGAAGAAAACTGACGTCAGCGTGCCGGGACGGACTCATATAAACTTGCTGACATTACGTACGTGGACGACGTCAGGACGGGGTCGTGTGGCGCCGTCCTCTGGCGCGCAGAGGTGCTGCTGCAAAAAATGTTCCGGATCCAGTTTGACGCCTGGGGATATTCTAAGTCAAGGAATCAGCGGCTAGACAACGTCTCTACCAGATACATCATTACCGAAGGTAAGTAACTCGTACACCAATATCGCATGCATGTTTTGCATTCAAAATCTGTTCTATTGTCGGTAAGTGCTCACAAGTCTATACAATCTACTGTCACATCGCTCAGTAAGGCATTCCAAAAGCAATATTAGCATTTTCTCAATGAAGGTGCTACTGTCATCTGTTAGAATTGATGATTAAGGCTTTTTTAATGGCGTTGTTGCCAGGTTATAAACGGTGCTTAATTTGTATTTTTTTTTTAAAAGCCTGAAACTTTTTCTCATGAGCCCACTAATATGGTTGCCGTATAACAAGGATATCCAGTTTTGATTTTGCCTCATGTTGTATTTATCTGCCACACTGCACAGTGCTCAGCTGTCTCTTGGCTAGGATCATGCCATAGAAAAACCACATACATGCATACTACACTTCCTGTTGCTATATCTCGCGTTTGAATGTTCTTTTTTAATACCTGCTTTCTTTCTTTGTTACTGTTTTCCTGTCTTTCTCTACTCTCTCTCTCTCTCTCCATCCTTCTTTCTCACTTTTTTTACTTTCTTTCTGCTGTGGGTCAAAGTCTGGCATGTAAAAATAAGCCCCAGTCACTACAAATGAGTGCTGGTGCCCACCACCTGCACAATTAGAGCACTTGTCATGAATCCCACTAGGTATGCGTGTTAAGTCCCTCCTCTCTAACAGATCAGAGGAAGTGTTGAAATGTATTTCTTCCTATAAAACGGTCTTCTTCTCTCCCCCAGTCTCAGCGGACTTGGCAGAAACATTATTCTTACAACCATGCCAGCTGGAACAAAACTTATCACGGGGCACAAACCTGTAAGCTTCCTGACAGCACAGCAGTTACAGCAGCTGCAGCAGCAGGGTCAGGCCACACAGGTAAAGACTGCCAAAGTGACCAAAATCTAAGGTAGAGGATAAACTGGTCATGGAGGTTATTTGTGTTTTGGTAACCTGGAATGTGTGAAAAGTGAATCCTTTGACATTGGTTTGATATTGGTGTTGAAGATTTATACATTTTTCGGTTGTCCTAGTTCCAGGTGATATTTATGATGCTGGCTCTGTGCATGATTTATCTTGTCGGTCTGTCTGCACTAGTGACAAGAGTTGGCATGAGCCACTTCTGCTTAAACTAAGGTTGTTTTTTTGTGATTGTTATAGTATGAGCTGGGTCATCCGGGTTAATTCAGGTGGGAGAGCCTGGGAATCCTGTCTACAGTTCCTTTTCATACACTTATAGAATGCGTGCTTCTTATCTGTGCTGAATGTTTTAAGTGTGTATCTGGGTTGTTGCAGAGCAAGTTTCATCTGACAATTTTGTGTTTTTGGCGTCCGATATTGTGTTAAAAATAGTGGGAACATGCCTTGGGGGGCTCCAATGGTGACATTATTATGCTTGGCCGCTAATGTGTATGCCAGCGTAAAAATAGAATTGACCAAAACGGATCCCCTGTTCCTCACTACACCTCTCAAGGACCGTGTGAGACTCTCACACAAACCTTTAGTGTACAAGACATCTCTGAAACCCTCAAGGGTCAATAAACGTGATGGAGGGGTCATGAACTTTCATAGGAAGCATGCCTTAAATAGTTGAGATAATGAAACCATTATTAAGTCTGAGCTCCTTCGACCACCTCAGAAGAATCAAAAAAAGATTCTTGCAGAAGTGGGACCCATCATGTGTACTTCCCATACTTGCTTTTTTAGACTGCAAGCACTGCAGCCTACCACGTCTGTCCCATGCTAACAAAATGCCAATTGTACTTAGTACCTTTGAAAATAAACTTCCAACAGAGCTTCCTATTCCCTCCTAATTCCTTCAAAGACAAATAGGACCTGCTTCAGAATCCCAACTGTAGATCCTAATATACACCACCTGTCATAACCAGTCCAATGCAAAGATCTCTAATAAGTAGGCCTATTCATCAAGCAATGTGATTTCTGATGGATACATCTGCCAGTGTATTCCTCACCTTGTGAATATCCCCTGCCCTGCAGCCATTCAGAAATTCTTTGTAGCTCTCCACGCCGGCGAGGTCATGAACGATGTCACAGAGGGTACGACTTCGCTCGCTACCCCGCTGACGTCACTGGAACCATAATAGGGCCTCGTCGGCGTGATGACATCAGTTCCCTTATTTCCGCACCGTCGACGCCAACGGTTTCTTGGGACTCTCTGTAGTCACTTTGTATATCTAGCTGTTTTCCTCTGTTTCTCTTGTTTCTTTCAACGATGTCTGCGAGGAAATCTGGTTTTAAACCCTGTAGGGAGTGCGGTAAGCAGATGTCCGCCACTGACCCGCACGAAGATTGTGTTTGGTGCTTGTCTTCCCACCATGACGTCAAGGGATGTCCAAGCTGCGGGAAGATTAACCCGAAGACGTTGAAAGAGAGATAGGTGAAGCTTTTTTA
This sequence comes from Lissotriton helveticus, assembly GCF_964261635.1. Taxonomy (NCBI): domain Eukaryota; kingdom Metazoa; phylum Chordata; class Amphibia; order Caudata; family Salamandridae; genus Lissotriton; species Lissotriton helveticus. The sequence continues at coordinate 1,316,292,715 of NC_136061.1, forward strand.
TGGCCAAAGATGAGGGAGGATAAGAAAGCAGGTAGGAGAAGGTCGAGGTCTCGTTCCGAGTCCAGGTCGGGCTCGAAGTCGACGTCGGGACACTCTAAGCCGAAAAAACATAAGAAGAAGAAGCACTCTTCAAGACATCGATCTGATAAGGAAGCGGCGCCGAGATCGACCTCACCTCGACGTCACAGAAGGGATTATGTCTCTCCTTCGTTATCGAATCCGGTTTCTCCAGAGAAGTCTGCTTCACCTGAAATCTCTCCGCGTCGATCACCGACGCCGGCTCCGTCTCCCGATTCGGTCCATTCTCCGGCTCCAGATCAAGAACATCCTGTGCCGGATGAGCACGTTAAATAAGAAGAAGTTCCGATATCGGCGCCGGCTGGCCCGAATACAGGAACACCTGCTTCGGAGTCAGTACCAGGAGCTTACCCTCCATTCCCAGCTCCAGGTCAAGACCCTTCGCATTACCTCAATGCCATGCATGGGGTATTTGCAAGGGCAATGTACCCCTCTGGTGCACCTGCGGGTCCCATGGGTCCATTAGCTTACAATTTGGGGGTTCCACATGCCTATGCCCAGGCCCCTTTCATGCCTTTCCTTCCGACGGCGCCGTCTTGGAGTTTCCTGGCACCGAGGGCTCCGACGCTGTTCCCATCTTCACCGGCGCCGTCTGTTCGGCCTCGTTCGGCGCAAGCACCGCCATCGGATACGTGTACGGCACCGGCTCCGAATCCAATGGAGTCGGTTATGGATCCGTCGATGCCTGTGCCAAGGATTCGTTCCAGGAGAGAGGCCCAGAGGGTTTTAGAGGAGGTATCATGAGGAAATGGAAGAAGGTGAGCTGCGTGATTCAGATGAGTACTTTGCTGATTTGAGAGAGGCCAGTGGCCTGGACATTTCTCCTGAATGGGAGTTTTCTCCTGATTCTGATGCTCCTTCAAAAGAGTAGCCCCTTATTATGTGGTTGTTAGAAAGGCGGCTGAATTATTGGACATTCAACTCCCTACCACTGAGTTCACGGCAAATTTGTTAACGGAGGTTCTCCATTCACATTCTTGAACCTGTGCTAGAGGTTTGGCGAAAACCTCTTTCTGCGCCTGCAGTTTCCAGGTCTATAGCAAGAAGATATAGGGTGGCTCCTGGCGATCCGGAGTTTTTATCTGCTCATCCTTCTCCAGAGAGCCTAGTGGTTCAGGCTGCATGCTCAAGGAGATCTTCAGGAGCTTTCCCTCAAGTTCCAGCTGACAGGGTATCAAAAAGGGTTAATCAGTCTGCCAAGAGGTATTGTCCTCTGCAAGCATGGCGTTGAAATCTACGAATGCTACCTGTTTGATGGGAAGGTACTTCCATGCTTTGATGCACACTTCTAAACAGTTGCTGCCAAAACTGTCTGAGGAAGACAGGAAGAACTTTCAAGAAGTTTTGGACGATACCCAGGCTGCTGCACGTCAAGTCATTCAGAGTGGGCTAGACACGGCTGACTCAGTGGCAAGGATTATGGGTTCTGCAGTGGCTACTAGAAGGGGTGCCTGGTTAAAGTCTACGGATTTTTCAACGGATGTGCAAGCTACTCTGTTGAACTTACCATTTGATGGTTCAGGACTCTTTGGTAAGAATGCGGACGCTGCCCTAGAGAGGTTTAAGGGTAGCAAAGCTACAGCAAAATCACTTGGCTTGCAAGCTCAACCTATAGGTTCTTTTAGAAAATACAGAGGATTTGGGAAGTCATCCTTTCGTTCATATGACCAGCCTCGTCAGCAGCAGCAGCAACATCAACAGAATACTCTATACAAGTCATATAGAGGAAAAAGTAGAGGTCGTCCCCAAGGCCGTCAGCCCTCCTCCTCTTCTTCCTCTACCTCCCCTCCTATCACCGCAGCAAAGCAGGTCTAGATTCCCCATTGTGGATCATGTTGGTCCTGTAGGGGGCCGGCTTACTAATTTTCTGCAGGATTGGGAATCGGTCACTACAGACCTATGGGTTCTCAATCTTGTAGAAAATGGGTATGCACTTCCCTTTCGGGAATTCCCTTCAAATTACCCTCCTTGCCAAGGGGATTGCTTAGAAGATCATCTCCATCTCCTTCAGGAGGAAGTTCTGACCTTGCTAAAGAAAAGTGCGATAGAGGTGGTTCCAGAGCAGGAGAGGGGTCAGGAATGCTACTCCCGGTATTTCCTGATTCCCAAGAAGGATGGCAGGTTACGTCCAATTCTGGATCTCAGGGTCTTGAATCTTTATCTGAAGCAAGAGAAGTTCAAGATGCTTACCATTGCGCAGTTTCTTCAGGCACTGCTGGAAGAAGATTGGATGGTGTCAATCGACTTGCAGGATGCGTATTTTCATATTCCCATCCTGAACTCGCACAGAAAGTATCTCTGTTTCACGGTGGGTTCGCAACATTATCAGTTTGCGGTTCTCCCGTTTGGACTTACTACTGCACCTCGAGTCTTCATAAAGGTTATGGCGGTGGTGGCAGCCCATCTCAGAAGATCGGGGATTCCAGTTTTTCCCTATCTGGACGATTGGCTGATCAAAGCGGAGTCGCCAGAGAGGGTTTGTCATCATCTGCAAGTGGCAACCCAGTTGTTGTACAAGATGGGGTTTTCGATAAATGTATCCAAATCTCACCTGGTGCCCTCACAGCACAACCTGTTTATAGGGGCGGTACTGGACACTACTGTCTGTCGAGCATTCCTTCCACCTCAAAGGATTCTCGACATTCAGGAAATGATTCCCTTGTTTTACAATGGAGCGGTCGTTCTGGTCCTGAAGGGCCTCCGTCTGCTCGGTCTGATGGCTTCCTGCATTCTGTTAGTCAACCATGCACGCTGGCACATGAGGGCACTACAGTGGTGCTCCCGCAGGCAGTGGTATCAGCACAACGGAGATCTCAGGGAGTCTGTGAGGATCTCCAGAGAAGCTGCAGCAGATCTGTCTTGGTGGAGCGTGGAGGGCAATCTGTCTCTGGGAAATCCCTTCCATCTTCCTCCATCGGTTGACATAGTAATAACTGATGCATCCACTCTAGGGTGGGGTGCTCATCTGGGGCATCTGGAGATCAAGGGTCTTTGGTCTCCAGAGGAAAGGTTGCTTCACATCAACCTTCTAGAGTTGCGGGTGATACTTCTGGCACTCAAGGCCTTCCTCCCTTCCCTTCGCTGTCAGTCGATTCAAGTCCTGACGGACAACACTACCGCGATGTGGTATGTCAACAAGCAGGGAGGCGTGGGGTTGCAGTGTCTTTGCAGAGAGGCTCTGCGTCCAGGACCATCAGTTTTGTCTGATTGCAAATCATCTGGCCGGAGTTCTGAACATACTTGCAGACAGTCTCAGTCAGCAGTTCTCAGCCGAACACGAGTGGAGGCTTCATCCAGAGGTGGTTCGTCACGTCTTTCGGTTGTGGGGAACCCCTCGGGTGGACCTGTTCGCCACTCACGAGAACGCCCACTGCCCCTCATTCTGCAGTCTCCAGTATCAGATGCAGGGAGCCTTGGGGGACGCGTTTCAGTTGAGTTGGGGCTCACAACTCCATTACGCGTTTCCTCAAATACCCTTGATTCCTCGGGTTCTGAGGAAGACTCGCCAAGACCGGGCCCAAGTCATATTGATGGTCCCAGATTGGCCAAGAAGGGTGTGGTACACAGATCTTCTCCACCTCGCCTCGTTTCCGCCGCTCTGTCTCGCTCTCGGGGCAGACTTCCTCTCTCAGATGGAGGGGCAGGTTCTACACCCCCACCTCCAGAGCTTACACCTTCATGCCTGGAGATTGAACGGGGCAACCTGAATTCTTTTTTTCTCCCGCCTGACGTGGTGGATGTTATTTTTCCAGCCAGGCGACTTTCCACCAAGTCAATTTATTCTTATAGATGGTCTAAATTTGTTTCAAGGTGTGGAGAGAAATCTATTGACCCCTTAAGAGCTTGTTTGTCCAATATACTTCAGTTTGCTCTTTCTTTGGCCCAGCAGTGTTTTGCTGTGGCAACTTGAAACGGTTATTTATCGGCCTTGTCGGCATTCCTTTGTTTGCCGGACCAGCCGTCTTTGTTTAAGTCACCTATTGTGTTACGTTTCCTTAAGGGTCTTACCAACAAATTCCATCCTTCTCCTTTTATTGTGCCTCAATGGGACTTAAATCTTGTGTTAACCTACTTGATGGGTTCACCTTTTGAATCTTTGCACAAGTGCCCCTTGAGACTTCTGTCTTTTAAGACTGTTTTTCTTGTGGCAATTACATCGGCAAGGAGGGTAAGTGAGCTTCAAGCTCTTAGTTCGAAACCCCCATTCTTGACCAATCGTGCTGAAAGAATGGTACTCAGGACCAGGGCTGCTTTTCTGCCTAAGGTGGTAACTCCCTTCCATCTGGGTCAGTCCATTACCCTCCCTACCTTCTATCCTCCTCCTCACCCGCCCAAGGAGGAGGAGCGGTTTCACCGTCTGGACCCTAGGAGGGCGGTGAGCTTTTATCTCGATAGGACTAAGGACTATCGTGTGGCCAACCAGCTCTTTGTTGGATTTGCTGGCTGCAAGAAAGGAAGGGCGGTGCACAAGCGCACACTTTCAAGATGAATTATCTTGTGCATCAAGATCTGCTACGGCCCTGGCTGGTAAGGAACCTCCAGAGGGTATAGGAGCTCACTCTACTAGAGCAAAGTCTTCTACATCTGCTTTGTCTAGGGGTGTTCCTGTAGAGGACATTTGCAGAGCGGCAAATTGGGCCTCCCTCCACACTTTCGCAAAGCATTACTGCTTGGATTCCGAAGTGAGGAGGGACGGCCACTTTGCGCGTTCTGTCCTCCAAGATTTTCTGGTATAGGGGAGTGGACACCCTCCTCCGGGAGTGGGGACTGCTGTGGGATTCTATTCACAAGGTGAGGAATCCACTGGCAGATGTATCCATCAGAAGAACAAGTTACTTACCTTCGGTAACGCTTTTTCTGGTGGCTACAGTATCTGCCTGTGGATTCCTCACATGCCCACCCGCCTCCCCGTTGTCTACTCTTCTATATCGGCTAAGTGTACATTTATTTTTGTAACTTTCAATGGAAGTGTTTATTGCAGTGATTTCACACTATGTGTGTTGATCTGAATACTATGTACTCTGTATACTGTGTCCGTTTATGTCGGTCCGTCCGTGTGCCTCGGGGGCACGGAAAGAAGGGCGGAACTGACGTCATCACGCCGACGAGGCCCTATTATGGTTCCAGTGACGTCAGCGGGGTCGCGAGCGAAGTTGTACCCTCTGTGACGTCGTTCATGACCTCGCCGGCGTGGAGAGCTACAAAGAATTTCTGAATGGCTGCTGCGCAGGGGATTTTCACATGGTGAGGAATCCACAGGCAGGTACTGTATCCACCAGAAAAAGTGTTACCGAAGGTAAGTAACTTGTTCATATCAACCTAGCCACACCCACCGAAGAGGTGCCACCCATGAGCTGAAAACAAGCCTGATTAACAAGCTGTTGAAGTTGTTTCTACTATTAGGGGCTCAGAAGAAAGGCGGCGGTGTCTCACATCTGCAGTTGGCCCAGATATCTGATGTTTGCCCTCAATGAGACCTGGCTCAGAGACAACCATTCTAGAATCAATTCCTTTGGTTTTTAAAGTACTTCTCAAAATGGGGGGGGAGCGGGGGGGGAGTTGGGAGGTAATAAAGACCTTGTCTGTTCTTCAGAGATCATCTGCACAGGATGACACATCATGCACAGCATTTAAAACAACCCTCTTCACTGTAAGTCCAAAGTGCACCTTTATCACTGCAGGGAGCTTGTGACCTTTTATACCGTGACCTTAAATTCTTGATCTTGCCTTACACCTTTTGATCAAAGCACAGACAGCTTTAATTTGTGGGTCAACCAATTAAACTTGAAACCAGCCAGATATCTTGTTAAGAACTTAGACGCTTTGGGATTTAGCCGACAAGTCTCTGGACTAACCTCTTCACAGGGACTACATTTTAAACCTCTACTTCCCAAACATATTTGAAATTATGAAATTAAAGGCACTTCCTTGATCATTGACGGACAACTCTCTCATCACCGCTCCGTCTCTCGAATATGTCATGCCCACAGAAGCTTCGAAACAAAACAACTTACAGACCTGTTCCCTGTCAATGCCCAATAACATGGCAAGGCTTCAAGACCATATACTATACAATTAGAAAACATTGTGCAATTAGCCTGACCCTTTTGGTTATTATGCCAATTCAGTACTGAAAGCTCACCAACACTATAGATGAGATGGCACACACCAAGCCAAGAATGACTAAATCAAGAGTGAAACTCAACAACAAATGATTCATATCAAAACCTCCAAAAGTCAAGAATGTTTCAGTGAAGAAAATTTTGTATTTTACCAAATGTTTCAATAAAAAGGCCAAAACAAATAAATTAAGTTTTAAATATCTTAAAGCAGCTGAACATTCTGAAATCCCTAAAACCATCTCATTATATTTCCTTTGATGAAGTCATGACTTTCTTCAAAACAAACCTTGCAGAAACCTGGGATTCCATATCACTTAACTATGTTCCATCACCATAAACTCTTGTCTCTTCTCCCCCAGTGACTATGGCCTTCTCAGTATTCAACTTGATGGAAAAAGAGCAGGTTTTAGCATAGAAAATCAAAACATCCTTCTGATACAGCTACTCCTTCCTGCAGGTTCTTCACCTTTTAAATATTCCCCCGGGCATAACACTAGAACTGGAAGAACTTCAGCAATACCCCGCAGTTGGTCCTGGCGGCTCCTCATTTACGCCATCCTCGCCACATATAACGTGTGCAGGCCTATTTAGGCACTATCCTCTCATGCTGACATCAGTTCCTTTCTTTCTGTGCCAACAGACGTGGATCTGGAGCTACCCCTTGTCTCATTAAGTGTGCGCTGGAAATCTGTCACCTCCCAAATCTAAAGGGTTTGTGCATACTGTTGAAACTAATATCTGTGACAGACTCCCTTGTGGTTTGCCTGTGGTGCCTGGGATCAGCTCTTGACTCCCATGACTGCAGTGAGTGTGCTTTGATACTCTTCAAGGCCATTCAGACAAGGAAGCAAAGCTCTATGTGCTGCAGCACCACATGACCCTGGAAAGGGATTGGTGAGGTCTAAAGATAGGTCTTGGTCTTGCTTACAAGTTTGCTCCTGCAACAGGTTGTTTTCACGATCTTAGTCCTAGGGCATGTCCAAGAAGAAGTAGAAGTCTTCCAAGGGGGACTCCGCCCCTTCCCGTCACTCTTGATCTCCTGAAAAGGCGTCATCATGCCAGCAGGTTGTGCTCCCAAAGTCACTCTATTTGGAGTCGATTCCGACCAGTGGTCCACAGAACTGAAAATTCCGGGGGCCGGCAGCGATGCCACAGCAAATTATTGAGTTCTGCAAACCCATGCTGCTGCTTTTTGACACATTACAGGTTTCTCTGGCATGCTAGTGCCCCCCTCCTCCCAATCTGGGAAGGCCCACCCTCAAGGTCAGTTGGGCCATCTAGATCCACTTAGGGCTCAGGCCCTACTTTGTTACCAGTTCCCTCCTGAGTGCCACGATCCGCCGATGCCAGCTCCATTGACTCCAGATGACAGGACTAATCCATAGTGCTGTCCGTTGATGAGACGGAGCTGCCCTGACCACGACCAATGCTGCACACTCCTTTATCTGAACTGCAGCCTCTTTAACACCCTCTTCTAATTCTGATAGTGTCTCAACCTACTGGAAGGGCTCATGTTCTACATAAGTTGTTCGGCACAGACTCCGATAATCGGGGTATATGATACTGGGGATGAGATTTCCCAGCCTTACCAAGAGGACCTCCCCAGACACTGGACTAGTTTCCCCCGTCAGGGTCATCGCCTTGCAACGGGCTACCCAGCTTTCTCAGGAACTTATTCCTGAATGCCTTGTGGTGCAAGCTTCAACTAGCAGTCAACCCAAACTTCTTTTCCAGTACTACCCCTGATAGGGAATCCGAGACAATAGTGACATTTGGTAAGCTGGTTTTTATCTGATAGAGACTTGTAGCCGAGGATTCCCTACTTTAGAATATCCCCAAGCATCAGACTGGATCTGGAAGATTTTCGATCAGTACTCCTGCATGCCAGTAGACGGCGTAGTTCAGGTCTGCTCCAGAAATAACGTGCACAGTACCTATATAGGCACCACCTCGAAGGGCCTATGTCGGTTCTTTCCTTTCTGTGCCAGATAGCGCTGATCCGGTGTGAGCTACCCCTTAGTCATTCTTTTTGACTGGCCTTTTTTTACTTTTAGTCAATTTTGTTTGAGAATTTAATTTCCTAGTCTGAGGATGTCATCAAATAATCTTGCTGGTTTCAAACCATGTGGGTCACCTAACATTGGCCTGGTTTCCCCTCCTACTATGGCTACGGAGGTGGAAGCCTTGTTTGTAATGGTGGTGCACAGGGCGGCTGAGGTCCTGGACCTTCACCTGCCCTCAGTGGAATTCAAGACTAATGTCTTGACGTAGGTGCATCAGTAATTGGGTAAGTACTTTTCAGTTTATCAGTTTTTGCAGGTAAGTTAAAATGTCATTCAAATGCGTTTTTACGCAGCAATGCTTTCCTATGGAGAAAGAAACATACACTGCATACAGGTATTTGCAAACAAATCTTGGGGTCCCCTTTAGGACTTAAGGTGCTAGGGGGCCAAGGTCCAAAGTACCACCAGAAGTTTGGTTTTATCTGCCCTAGAGTGTCCGGGTGCTGAGGTGTGGAACGGGTTAGTAGTCTTGTGTGTTACATGTAAGGAAGAGAGGGAGGTCACCTAGAAACAAGTTGCAGAGGGGGACTTGGGGACAAGTTCAGGAGCTCCCAATGGGGGGCTCGGTTCATTGGGGTCCTGGGAGCAGGGGAACACCGTTGGTTGTCATAGAACCGGGCCAGAGAGTTCGGGTGCAGAGGGTTTTGGTCAGCTGGTGCCCATGCATCAAAGGCATTCACGGTTCTCGGTTAGACCAGCAAAGGGGAACAAAACAGGACAGCTGGGCCACTATCGGTGCTGGCCTCTGCGATGCTGAGGACCCTCATCGGGTGCTCGGTCTTTTCAACATTGGAGTCCAGATTGGACTCAAACAAGCTTGTAATGTTGCAAGAGGTCCGGTGCAGGGCGGCTCATGTTGGTCCTGGTTTCTTCTCACTTGATGGGGAGATGGATCTGACCTCTTAGAGCGTGATTATCTCATTCTGGGCAGCTGCTGCGACAGTGGACCAGGTGTTCAGCAGTACAGTGAGCCAGACGTTGCTGTCGTTGCCTGCAGGTTGCAGGGAAGTGGCTCCTCCACTTCAAGGGAGATTCCCAATGGCTTGGCGAAGTGCTGGCGCCCTTCGAGGTTTTGGAGGATGCACAGCTGCAGGATGAGTTGGATTGTCTAAACAGGAGCAGGCAGGCAGGGTTTGTTGCCAAAGTCCACCAGTAGTCTATGGTTCTCGCTTCCGTGTCCTTCTTCAATTCTTTTCAGGCAAATCTAAGTTCCTAGTGTCATGGTGCCCGATAAATACTCAATGTAGGGGCATTAAGGGTAGTGAAGAGTAGCAGCCAATGGGCTACTTACCCTTGAGGTCACTACACCTATGACCACTTTCTGTGGGAAGTGGGCATAACCCTGTCCTAGAATTCCAATTCCCCCCCAAACCAAAATGGTGAAAACATTCTTTCATGAGGCACATTCGGTGACCCACCGTAGGGCTGTTACTTGCCTGGTATTGCACAATGCCTACTTGTATATGTAATTTCCCACCTGTCCTGGTGTCAGATGGGCCTCAGGCCAGGGTGTGGCATCTCCGAGGGCTAGGGAAAGCCGAGATCACATATCGAAGGCGGCAGTGGCTTTGAAGCCTTTGCCCTTGGTATGCAGATTCAGTAGCCATCCTACTGGATGAGGTGTGAATATCTTCCTCCGGAGCAGGCATAGTTTCTAGCCTCAGAGAGCGCATGATATTCCCTGCAGGGAGTCTGAAACATATCTGTGGTGGCAGGTTGGACAATACCAGTCAGCCAGCACACTAAGAGGCTGGTGGGTTTTCAAGGGGCACCTCTAAAGTGCCCTCTGGCAGCATGTCTTTATAAATAACCTGCTGGCATCAATATGGCTTTAGTAAGACAAGGTGTTGGATACAAAACACCATAGGCTTCAGTGTAGCCATCATGTAGCTAGGGAATTCATAATGACCAGTGCCCAGTACATCAACTTATGATTGCTTCCCTATGTAATTGCACTTCTTAGCAATCAAACATGACAGCAACGGGGAATATCTGCTCATGCAGATATGTCCTCATATGTAAAATAATGCACCCTGCCTTAGGGCTGTAAGGGTGACTTACATATAGTACATGCAGTGTTGGTGGACATGGCACACAAGTTGTGTGCTGTGCAGTGTTTGCACCATTTTACGCAGCCTGTATTGGCAGACTACATAAGTTTGGTGGTGGGTCCCTTAGGGTGGCACACTATATGCTGCAGCCCTTAAGGGCCCTCTTTAGTACCCATGCCCTAGGTACCAGGGGTATCATTTACTAGGGATTACAGGGGTGCTAAAGGTCTTTGCAATTGGGGAACAATTGAACACTTTTAGGGAGAGAACACTGGCACTAGGCACCTGGTTAGCAGAAACCCAGTGCACTTTAGTCAAAATTGCATCAAGTACTTGGCAAAAGGTGGGGGTGACTATGTCAAAAAGGGACACTTTCCTTTACAAAACCACAGCAAGGTTCCCCTATATCCAAAGCGGAAATAGCCAGATGGATTGCTAGAGAGAGCAATACCTTTACTCCAAGGGCTCACTCCACACATAAAAAGGGGGTCTCATTGGCTTTTTAGGAAATATACCACTAGCGAATATCTGTAAAACTGCTTCATGGAAAACCCCACATACGTTCACAAAATACTATTGTGTTGGTATCTATGCTAATCAACAGTCTAGACTGGGCCAAGCTGTATTACAAACACTTTTTCAAACATTTATGTCAATCACCAGCTACAATCTCTTTTGAGGAGCGCTACTTTACATTCAGTGCTAAGCATAGGTGTCTACTGCCTACGCATGCTATGAATGGAATATGTCACTTACCATGGAAGCATCTATTCGTAGCGTGTAGTGCTGTAGATTGATATGCACCCACCCTCTTCCTCAGAAGCTAATGGTTTATGTATTAACTTCTTTATTAATATTTTACCTTTAATCTTAACTGACATGCACATCTTTTCTGTCACTTTCTTGCTCGATGATCATGTACAACACAGACTATAGGAGTAGTCACTATACCTTGTGACTTGAATAACTTCTTGGAAGAAAAACAAGTTGCAATTATCCGAGCCCACACTAGATGGCAGGAGTATGCTAAGCATATGAATCTACACTCTGTGAGTAGATGCTCACATGGTCAGTAGCACATTCCGTTTGTAGCATGTATGGCAGTAGATCCAAATGCTCTGCATACTCCTTCCATCTAGTGTTGTGCTCAAACGTTTGCAAGTAGTTTTTGTTTAAATAAGTCTTTATAGTCACAAGGTATTGCGGCTTCACTCTAAGTAGCAAGGAGCATGGGCATGTTCTCCACTGTTAGATTGTTTTTCTCCACCATCAGATTCGCACTTGTTTCGAGGCAGCTCCGGGGCTTGACACATTCGACATCCCATTAGCCCGATCTTCTCCTATACCATTATTGTAAAAAAAAAAAAAAAACTCATCGGCCGTTTCATCTTCTTCTCCTCAATGCACTTCGGAGTCCATCAATGAAGTCCAGGTCCCCAAACCTCTGGCCACCCATCCCTTCCGTAACGACTCCAGAGGATGTAGAGGCATAGGGGATGATGGAATGGTCACCTTTCAGAAAATGCCATCACTTCCACATGAAATAGCCCTCGATTGACCCTCAGTCTCCAGTTTGTGTCTTTCCCCAGAGCACAGCGTCTTTGTAAGAAAATGTCTTTTTGTATTGCCACCTCCGAATTTTTCTACTGATGCTGCTGGTTTTTCAACTCAGAGTGGACTGGGGCCTGCTAATCAGACCTCAGTGCCAGCGCCCTGACCCCTGAGTACAAGTTAAATTGGCTCTACCCAATTGGAAATGGCTAACTTATCTGTAAGTCCCTTGTATATGGTGCCCTGGTGCCTAGGGCATGTAGGTTAGAGGGGTACTTCAGGGCTTGCAGCACTGGTTGTGCTACATGGTCCACATGGTCCACTCTGCACACATTCACTAAACGCACCACAGTTTGGACGTCCTACCTCGCCAACAAGCTAGCATTGTTCACTTGGTTCTAAGGACTTTGCTTTAAACATCCGCACCATCCACTGGTTGACCACAGCGTAAGGAAACACTGCTTTGCAGTTTATGTACAGCATGTGTATCTACAGCCACACATGCTACGAACAGAATGCGTTACCCTGCAAGCAGGTTTTCTTTTTGTGTATGGCTATACATTCACATGTGGCCACCCACCTCCTCGGAAGCCAGTAATTGCTGCAGACTACTTTCTCTTCTTTATACGCATTCACTCATGGTCATCTAAATTCCCTACATACTGGTCCATTAGTACCCTAACCCGCTGGGTGAACAACAATGTAACAACCTAGCTAATGCCCATGTGCATTGCCAACTAAGAGTGGAATCCTCATACCACAAGACTCGAAAAACTTCTTAGAACAAAAAACAAGTGGCAAACATCTGAGTCCAACACGAGATGGTAGTAGTATGCAGTGCATGTGACGCTACAGCACTACATGCTACGAACAGGTCTTATTGGGTAAGCAACATATCCTTTCTGGTGGATAATCTATCTACACACAGATTGCGTACCAAACCCCACTGGCCTCTCTAAGCTAAAGAGTGGGATATTGATTTGATATATTAATGAGTTACATAATGTCCTGTCTAACCAAATAACAGATGTCCCAATAATTATTGGAAATCAATTGCCCTCCCTACTATATGCGCATGACGCTGTTTTAAAGGGGCGCACACCCAATGCCCTACACATTTTAGTTAGGGGTTTTGTAGCTTTTATGAATATTCTGAACCTTTGTACAAATTTTAAGAACTCTTTTTTAATGTGTTGTGGCCCTAAAAAATGTTCCATTACAACCATTACCTTGGGCACAGATTCCTTGTTATGCACTTGTACTTTTCCGTATTTAGGCTTACAATTCTCAGATAATGGGTCTTGGACACCACATCTGGCATATGGACGAACCAAATTTTTAAAAGCAATAAATTCAGTCACTAGCCTCCCCCAACCAAAAAGAATATAGGTGGTACTATCCTTACTTAAAATCTATAGGACACAATGTGAACCAGTTATGACTTATGGGGCTGAAATTTGGGGCTACACAAACCTGAAAAGTGTCCAAGCAGAAGAAAATAGATTTTGCAGGAGAATTTTAGGTTTACCGATTTCACCATCCACTTTTATCTGTCATAATGAGCTAAGTTTACCCTATTTGGAGGACTATATTAAATCCCGCCCTACCCTGTTTTGGTTAAAAGTTTGGCAAAACCCAGAAGCCACATTAACCAGGGAAATTTTGGCTGATTGCCTAAAATGTGACAGGAGTGGTGAAATACTGTGGATTGCGGAAGTACGGGCAAATCTGATAGCTGTTAACCTTAGCCACATTTTTTATAACCCCGACCAATTAGCTAGTATTGATGGAAAGATTATCCGTAACATATTATATAAACATTACGGGGATATAAGATATGCCCAGGAGTCTATTAAAGTATCCGTGGGACAATACATAACAATGGCTGAAGAAGGAGGTTTTCCATCTTGTTTACCTGCCAATTATCTGTTAAAAGACATTACTCGCTGGGAGCAAAGCCTACTTTTTCGCCTTAGATCAGGGACAATAAAATATTTGTTGTGTTTCCCCTTAGGATATCAACCCGATATTGATGACCTGGCCTGCCCATGTGGCAATATAGGAAAACCGTCCATGCTGCAATTCTTGTTTCTTTGTACTTTTTATCAAAAATATAGTATGCAGTTATTGATACCGTTCTTTAGGTCAAAGGGGATAACAGACTTTAAGGTTGCTTCTAAAATAATCCTGCAGGTTAATAATGATGATTTAATATATCGGGTATGCACTTTCTTGAAAATGGCTATTTGTTCACGCTCTTCTATGAATCCCTGAATGTTGGACTAGGTTGCACTTTATAAATATCTTTGGATTGTACTTCTAAATAGGGGAATATGCAATACAATTAATATAAGGGCGCATAGAGTTGATTGTTTACAATTTTTTCTTGTTTTTTGTACATTGGCACTTTTGTATAATGCCTATTTGTAATTTTAATGTCATTTATTAATGTGCCCACTCCTTGCATATTTGCACATTGCACCTTGCACTTTAGTATTGAAGTCGCAATTGGCTATGTGTTTTTGTACACATTGCACTCTTGCACTTTAGTTTTGAAGCTGCAACTAGCCATGTGATCTACTAATTTGTTTACTCTTTGCTTATTTGCACATTGCATTTTCTTTTTTCTTTTTTTTTTTTAAAGACCTTTATTGCACATGTCTGGAATAACACAGCTATTGGCCTACAACCCCTGGGGCCGGCCGCATCAATGCACATTGCACTTTGGCACTTTAGTATTGAAGTTGCAATTGGCTATGTGTGATATCCTTGTAATATTTTATTGACAACTGTTTTAAAATTTTATTGATGAAGGATTATGTAACTGACAACGAAAAATGCCAAACGATAAGCTTGTAATGTAATCAATGTTTAGTTACAACCCTCTTATTAACGATGGTCTATGTGAAATGTATGTACTTTTATGGATAATATTTATCCGAATAAAGATCAAGATTGATTGAATGAGTGGGATTTCTCTTTTTTAATAAGATTCCAAGTTGGCTCCTGCACATTGCTTTTTTATCATTGGGGTAATCATGTTCTCTGCTTCTGAGGGAGCAAAACAAAAAATTGCCGAGTCTGAGCTGTGGCACCACCAATTGCTCAGGAAGAGCTATTTCTCAAATATTTTGGGATCTCTTTATACTCCATCTTAGCTAACGCCAGCTTGCAATACGATAACTGTTGACAATAAAGTTTATCCATTTCGTAGACAAGCCTCTGGGTTGATTTTTTCAAAAAGAACTTCAAGAGGTCCGGGTACTAGCTTTGTAAAAGGTTAAGGCGATCTCTAAATTTCCTTTAAAAGTACATACTCCAGGATCAGCCTTAAAAGTTTGTTGACGTATAATTGCTCTTAATGTACCTTCAGGTGCATGTAGTATGTTGTAAGCCCACCTGACAAGGTTTGCCATATCTCTCGCGTATGCACTCACTACCTCTAATTCCAATCGGAGTGCCTGAATGTGAGTGGATTGGCTTGTAGTAGTAAGCATATGCAAGAATTTTCCCTCCTTGAGATTTAAACAACTCCAATGATTTAAAGGAATATATTCTCTAAACCATATGTTAAGATAGGGGTAATCCTTGTTCGGTAAACTTCCACGTGGGCTAAAAAATGTCACCTCCCAGTAGATACATTTTTTATAGCACTGGCATTGGATACCGACTTAATTTAGTCCTTTGAAAGTGCGAAACAGTACCAGTGGACTGAGAGAAACTCTCCCTAAATAAATGTAAGTAGATGCTATTTCTACTGTAGTTCCTCCTAGTTTCCAGGTAACAGGTATAGCTTGTTTTCCTGCCCCTAAATGGTACTATTTTTGTTTTTGATATATTTATTCTGAAAATTTTCCTCAGTGTAATTAAATGGAGCCTCCATATTACGCTGCAGCCCAATTGGGGTTAAAACAAATAAAACCACGTCATCAGCATACATTCAAAGATGGATTTTTTGTGGTGCTAATTGAGGTGGGAAATTATTTACCTCCTGGAAACAGTCCGGAAAATCAACAAGGAATAGAGAAAAGAGAAGGGGGTCGAGTAAACATCCCTTCTTGAGGCGTTTTGCATGAAAATCTCTTGAGTTAAGAAGCTCTTATCTCCTCACATCTGTACTTTGCACCATGTGGTTGTATGAAGTGCTACTATTATTCTTAGCAAAATTATCGGAACACCTAACTTCAGTAGTTTTCTCCATAGGGAAGGCCTATCCACCTTGTCAAAAGCTGTAGAGAAATCCACAAATAAACAATAGACTATCTGAGCTCTACTAACTGCATATTAATCAATAATAGTTTGCAGGATAGCGATATTATCAATCACCATAGGAATTACCCCCGAGCTATGGCCCAGTTGTTCAGGTGATCCAAAAAGCTGGACGCAAATATTTTCCCTGTAGCTTCAAGGAGGGCAATCTGGCTATAATTATTCGGGGGGGAGGAGCAGGAACCTTTTTTTCAAAAGAGGAACCACCATACTGCCCGACCATGAGTTCGGGATTTGGCCAGTTCGATAGCAGTACCTAAATAGAGGGGCCAAGAATTTACTCCATCCTTCGATGTTTTCTTTTAGAACCTTCACCGGGATCCTGTCTAGTCCCATTGCTGCTGTATCTCTTGCTTTCCTTATGTGAACAGCAATTTGCTGATCAGTAAGCGGCTTTATCTGCTGGTCGGTCTCACTGTCGGTTCCATTGCAGAGAGATTTCCCAATATCAATAGAAGGCAGATTTCTTTTGTTTAATTGGGAGAAATAAGCGAGCCATTCTTTTTGTGGGACTAGAGTTGCTCTCATTGGTGTTTGGTTTCCACTAGCTTCTGCAACTATATCCCAAAAGGCTTTTGATTTTTTTAGACAAACTACTTCTTGCAGTCCGAGTCAGTATCTATCCATTTTTGTTCTTTTTTTTTTTATGTAGAGCCTTTTTCGTCTTTTCTTCAGGGTGGGAATTTCGGTCTACTTAGCCGGAGAGAAATTCATAAATTGCAATCTGATCAGCTGATTTAATTTATTAGAAATGATGTTTACTTTCTTTTATTTTTAATGGGTCGTTTTTAATTGAAAGAGGCTTCCTCTACATAGTAGTAGATATCAGAATTCTAAAGCTTTCAAAATTAGAGATTGGGTTGGCTCTCTTGTTGGTTTGCTCATGCAACTGGAGCTCAATAATCTTAGTAATTTCTTTCTAAATTTGCTTGTGGTTCTCGCTGCTCCAAAGTATTCGGGCTGGCTTTTGTTTGAGTAATACCTCTCCCCACCATGTGATAGAGACCATGCAGAAGCTAGTTGAAGACGGAGGTCTATTTCTAGGAGAAGTATTGCGTAGTCACTGCTTTGGACAAATTGTGTAGAGAAGCTGCAAAATGTATTGAATACGTTGTAACTACTGATGACATAGTCCAGTATAGATAGCCCTGTTGGACTTTTTCGGGTGTATGAACCTGGCACATCTCCTCTCGTTCTCCCATTTAAGATTATCCAGTTGAATTGATTTATTTGTTCCAATATAATGTTCCCCCGTTTATTAGCTCTGATGTGGTCTGGGAATACTGCCACTGGAATAGAGCAAGATTCTTCAAGTTCGGAATTCCGAAATGCGTACAGTAAAGAAGTAGAGATTTTTACATTGAAGTCTCCCATAAGGAGTATATGTGTTCTCGTTTAAACCTAGGGAGATATCTATCTGGTCAAATGAATTTAAGAGTATTGTGTCGTGTTTAGACCCAGGAGGAACATAAAAAACAGAAGTACTGGCTTAATGCGAGCATTTTTATCTAAGTGCTTTCATGTAAGACATTAATTTAATTTTTACGACATTGAACATTAGGGCTAGTTAGATGAATTATTTCAAAGTCTCAGCTTAGATCTTCTGATAGCGGGATAGCCAAGCCTCCCTTTGCATGACCTCGTCTGGTCCTTGTAGCGGGAGTATTAAAGTAGTTTTTTGGGTCAAAAGTATCTACTAACCAGGTTTCCTGTGGGCAAACTATTTAGGGTTGGATGTCTAACAACCAAGATATTTTGACATGCTTTAGACCGGCTGTGTTCCATGAGATGATGGTGAAGCTATTGTTAAAAAAGAACTTTGGCAGACTTTTCTTGCTTATTTCCATTTAAGTTGTTTGATAACCATGACAATATGTTATCATTTTGAATGTTACCTGTTTGATGATAATCATCTTGATTCCATATCTGTCTACCACCGTCTTCAATGTTTATTATTTGTTTATCCGGCAGTCCCAGGCTGTCCCAGTGTTTTTAACATTTTTGTGGTCTGGTCATTAACTTTAGACCTCCTTCGAGGCCCTGGCATGGGTTTGTTTCCTACCGTTATTACATCAAACCCTTTTTTACGTGGTTTTTCTCTTTATTTCACAACAGTAGCTGGAATCCCATTAGACCAGAATTCCACTCAGGCTATATTGCTGTACAGACTATCGGGGAAAGTAACTTTAAAATCTTCTGTTGGTTAAGTTGATCATAGGATTTGGAAAAAAGGTCAGTTATCTCAAGCATATTTGAAGAATTTGAAGGTCGCTCTGTGCTGTTGGCACTGTACTTGTGACTATATAACTTAAAGACTGTTGCGGGCAGTGGTTGCTCTTAATTGAGCCAATGGTTTTAAATTCAGATGCCAGGGGATTTAATTCCTGCGGAGGGTCTTGACTAGTAGGTGGGCTTATAATAACTTGCTCTGGGGTATGCGGAAGGGAATGTATTTCTCTATTCCTGTTAGTCACTTTTTCCTTTTTTTCGTCTCTTGCGGAGCTATCAAGTGCATCAAATTATATTTTCCGCATTTTTTTCTTTGCAAATTTTTGTTTGCCCCTGTTCTTTCTCTTAATGGTCACCACTTACTTATGGTAGGGGAGTTCTTTAGTGAAGTTGACTTTTGCTCCAACTCCTCGTTTGGCTTTATCTGTGTTGATGGATCCGTTATACTTGGTTTTTGGTGAGTTGGCTTTTTTTTTTTTAAATTAAAGATCGGGTAATTAGGGAGGGTTTTCCCTATAATATATTTTGATGATGATGTTGGTTGTTCTTGATTTACTGTTACCTCTTTAAATAATTTCCGTAGGGAGTACACTATCTCTAGCTTTTCCTTTTTCTTTTCCTTATTTTTCTTCCCCAGAGTTCCAGTTGGCTTATCTACTTTAAGGTCAATATTTGTTGTTTTTTCAATCTGAAAGAAACACATAGTGATAGATTCCTTACCTTAGAATTACCCCCAGGCGTCAGACTGGATCCGGAAAGTTATCGTCAGCAGTACCCCTGCGCGTTGGTAGGTGGCGTCGTGCGGCTCTGTGCCCGTCGCTTGCATTGTGGTCGCTGGTGCTACTTAGACGCCGCCCACGCGCGCTGACATCAATTCTTTATTGTTCCGTGCCAGCAAGCACAGATCCGGGAAGAGCAGGAACCCCCAGTCAAGTTTTCACTGACGTGAGGCTTTTTGTCTCCATTTATTCGAGTCTTCAACTCCTAAGGTGTAGTTAGGATACCCGGTTTTAAGTCCTGTGAGGACTGTCACCGTATGATGTCGATGACGGACCCGCACCAAATGTGTCTTTTTTGCCTTGGGCACGACCACGACCCCAAGTCGTGCCCGACTGCCAGGCCATGGCGCCGAAAACTTGGCTGCATCGGTCCCGAAAGTTGCTGGAAGCCCGGTAGTCGGCTCGGCGCTGTTCTAGGTCCTGGTCTCGATGGAGGTCGAGGGGCCGTGCTTGGAGTCATCACCATCGGTCTTCGGATCAAAGTCTTCGCACTCGGGGTCAGTTAAGGCAAATCACAAGAAGTCGAAGAAACAACATCGTTATCTGACTTACCTTCGCCGGTCGCGCAACGCGCCTGAGGGTGCGGGTGGTGCCTCCCCCGCCACTCCGGCGGAGCCTATGCAGTCGCCGACGGCCAACCCGCCCTTTCCGGTTTCGTCAGCGACTCCGGGCCAGATACAGGAATTCCTGTCTACCCATCGCTCGCTTCTTTGGGCCGTCGGGTCCCACCGGTGCGCCTTCGGGCCCGCGGTCCCGTGTGGGGGTCCTCGCTTTTCACTGCTGGTGGCTCTGGCCCCGGCGTCGCCCCCAGCACCGCAAGACCCCCCTGGATCCATGCCTACATCTCGGTCTGCGCCTGTTGAACATGTAACACCTCCACCGACGTCAACCCTGCCGGCACCATTTCTGACGTCGCCCGCTCCTCGGGACGACCTCAGCCCCGTAGTGGACGCAGTCTCGGCCCGGTGTCGCTTGATGCCGTTTCCGACGCCGCTCGGGGATTTCTATCCCCATGTCCCTACTCCTTATTTTCAGCCTGTTCACCAGCCTGAGGAGCAAGGGGAGGACCGGGAGGGGTGTGAGGACCCTCTTGCAGCTGCTTGCAAGTCTCAACAGGACTGGGCAGGGGATTTGAGGGATGGCAGTGGTCTGGATACCTCACCAGACTTTGGCATGCTGTCTCCTCCTACCGTGGCTACGGTGGGGGGCGCTAGTTATGCCATGGTGTTGGGTAGGGCGGCCGAGGCCCTACACCTCGAGCTCCCTACTCTGGCTGTCATGACTAACGGGGCGGAGGTGCTTCAGCCAGCAGCTACTTCTGCAGAGCTGCTGCTTCCTTTCAACAAAGCACTTTCTGACTTCTTTTGGGCACTTGGTCTATCCTGTGGATAGGAAAGTGGGCCAACGCCATCGCCCGGCTCTAGGTGACCCCATTTTCCTCTCCCAACACCCCACCCCTGAGAGCATGGTTGTCAAAGCCTCTGCTTCCCCGACTGCCTTCCCTTCCACACCCCCGGATAGGGAGTCCCAAGAAACTGAATCAGTTCGGAAAGAAGATGTTTTCTTCCGCCAGCTCTGCGCTGCGGTCCGTGAACACTGCATGCCTCTTGGGCCATTATTCTCACTCTCCGTGGGATACGGTGGCACAAGTGCTGTCTCAGTGTCCGGAGGAGGCCTGGGCAACTCTCTCCCAGGCTGTTGCAGAGGGGAGAGATGCAGCTAAATTCATGATTAGTTGTGGCCTAGACACCGCCGACTCACTGGGCAGATCGATGGCAACGGAGGTGGCGGTGTGACGCCAGGCCTGGTTGGGGACCACTGGATTCTCGGGGGATGTCCAAAACACACTTATGGACATGCCCTTTGATGGCCGTTGCCTCTTCGGCGACAAAGCAGACCACACGTTGGAGCGGGCTACGGCCAAGTCCTTGGGGTTCTCTGCAGCCCACCCTCCTCCGCAGGCTGCTTTTCACGCCTTTCGTGGCACTGGAAGGGTCGCCCCGCAGCGTTCACAACAGAGCCACAAGCTTGCACATCAACCACCACAGCGCGGACGCAGGTTCAGCCGTGGCTGACCAAGGGGCCAGCGGGAGGGTCAGTCCACCTCCACCTCGGCCACCACTGCCTCCAAACCTTCCTACTCTGAACTTTCAGGCCCATCAGACGCCAGTGGGTGGCATCACCTCCCCCACTGGCGCACCATCACATCGGACAGCTGGGTTTTAGAAATAGTCCGAAGGGGCTACACCATCCCCTTTGAGACTACCCCTCCAGCCATGCCACCTAAATACCACTGCATGTCGTGGGATCACTTGGTGCTTCTTCAGCAGGAAGTTGTGGCCCTTTTGGCCAAGGGGGCCATCGAGCGCGTTCCAATGCCAGAAGTAAGTTGTGGTTGCCATTCCCACTACTTTCTGGTGCCAAAGAAGGGCAAGGGCCTGCGTCCTATCTTAGATCTCCGGAAACGTAAATCGCTTCCTCTGCAAAGAGAAGTTCAAGACGCTCACTTTGGCTCAGGTCTTGTCTGCTCTCGACCGACAAGACTGGATGATAGCGCTGGACTTGCAGGATGCTTACTTCCACATCCAGTCCTGCGGGTCCACCGGCGTTACCTGCGGTTCACGGTAGGCTACGAGCATTTTCAGTTTACAGTACTCCCCTTTGGCCTTACCAGCGCCCCTTGGGTGTTCACGAAAGTGATGGCGGTGGTCGCAGCTCATCTGTGCAGATCAGGGGTTTCACTCTTCCCCTATCTCGACGACTGGTGGTTGAAGGCGGGCTTGCCCAGACAGTCGTCACCCACTTCCAGACTACGGCGTACCTCCTGCATTTGCTGGGGTTCTCCATCAACGTGCCGAAGTCGCACCGTATTCCCTCTCAGAACCTCCTCTTCATCGGAGCGGTTCTGGACACAATGCAGTTTCGGGTTTATCCTCCCGAACAGCGAGTCCGGGATATTCGGGCTCTGATTCCAATCTTTCAGCCCTTATCCCGGGTTTCCGTCAGAGTGACCCTGAGGCTGCTGGGCCTCATGACTTCCTGCATCCTGCTAGTGCACCATGCCAGGTGGCATATGCGAGATATGCAGTGGGACCTGAAGTTCCAGTGGGCGCAGCATCACAGGAACCTGTCCGATCACGTCCAGATCTCGGAGGGCACTGCACAACAGCTGCAGTGGTGGCTCATGGACCGGCATTGGGTCGACGGCAGACCCTTATCCTAACCCCAAACGGAGTTCACAGTAGTGACGGATGCGTCCCTCCTGGGATGAGGCGGCCACATGGGAGAGGCTGAGATCAGAGGCCTCTGGTCTCGGGCGGAGTCCAAGCTCCACATCAACCTTCTGGAGCTTCGGGCAATCCGACTTGCACTGAAGGCATTCCTTCCCTCTGTCAAGGGGAGAGTAGCGCAGGTGTTCACCAACAACACCAAGCCATGTGGTACTGCAACACACAGGGCCGGGTGGGGTCATGGACCCTATGTAAGGAGGCCCTGCGCCTCTGAACATGGCTGGAACATCAGGGCATTTTCCAGGTGGTTTAACACCTGGCAGGTTCTCCGAACGCCAGGGTGGATGAACTCAGACGCAGGTGCATGATTGATCACGAATGGCGTCTTCATTCAGACTTGGTGCATGGTCTCCTTCGGCAGTGGGGAGAGGCTTGGTTTGTTCTTTTCGCCACCGAAGAGAACGCGCAATGTCAGCAGTTCTACGTGTTGGAATTTCCAAGGTGGCACTCGCTCAGCGGCGCTTTTCATGCGAGTGGATTTGCTGTCTGTTGTACGCCTTTCCGCCTATACCACTTCTACCGAGAGTGCTGAAGAAGACCTGGCGCAACCAGGCCCAAGTTATTCTTGTGGGCCAGGACTGGGCTTGAAGAGTTTGGTATCCCGAGCTACTCAGTGTGAGCATCGATCCTCCGATCACACTGCCTCTTCAGGAGGATCTTCTGTTGCAGCAGCAGGGGACGGCCCTCCTCCCGCACCTGTCCAGCCTCCACCTCTTTACGTGGAGATTGAGCGGTGGCAGTTGATTCCTTTCGACTTGCCTCCTGAAGTTTTTGATGTCATTCTGGCAGCCAGTCGTCCCTCAACTAAGGTGGTATACGCCTGCAGGTGGAACAAGTTTGTGCATGGTGCACAGCAACGGCTGTGGATCCCCTTTCTGCCCCTCTTTCTGAGGTCCTTTTGTTCCTTCTCTTTAGCCCGGCAGGGCTCTGCTCTTGGCACTATCAAAGGTTATCTTTCTGCCATTTCAGCCTTTCTCAGACTCCCTGATCAGCCTTCTCTTCTCTTTTCTCTATCAAAGGTTATCTTTCTGCCATTTCAGCCTTTCTCAGACTCCCTGATCAGCCTTCTCTTTTCAAGTCCCTGTTGTCAATAGATTCCTCAAAGGCATTAAACACCTGTTCCCACCTATTCCGTTTGTGATGCTGCAGTAGGACTTGAATCTAGTTCTTATTTATCTCATGTGTGCTCCTTTCGAGCCCTTCATAACTGTCCTCTCCGTCTCTTGAGCTTGAAGACTGCCTTCCTGCTTGCCATCACCTCCGCTAGGCGAGTGAGTGAGCTCCAGACTCTTTCTTGTAAGCCTACTTTTCTGTCAGTCCATCCGGACAAGGTTGTGCTCATGCCTGTCCTTCCTTTTTGCCAACAGTTGTTACGGCCTTTCACCTTGGGCTGACTATTACCTTGCCCACCTTCTTTCTGCCTCCGCATCCTTCTAAAGAGGAAGAGAGGCCCGACCTTCTGGATCCAAAATATGCGCTTTCCTTTTATCTCAACCGCACTCAGCAGTTCCGTGTGGATGACCAACTCTTTGTTGGATACGTTGGCACGAAGAAAGGTCAGGCGGTGCATAAGAGGCCTATCTCTCGCTGGGTCGTCTTATGTATCAAAGCCTGTTACTCTTTGGCTAAAAAGGAACCTTCGGTGGGACTGCATGTTCATTCCACTAGAGCAACTGCTACACTTCTGCATTGGAGTGTGGTGTCTCCCTGCAAGACATTTGTTAGGCAGCCACGTGGGCCTCGCTGCACGCGTTTACTAAGCATTACTGCCTGGACAGCCAAGTCCGGAGAGACGGCTTCTTTGGCCGGTCTGTTCTCCGGGTCTTTCTGGTGTGATCTTGGTTCGCAGACCCACCACCGGGGTTGGCATTGCTGGGGTATCTACTTAAGGTAGGGAATCTATCACTATGTGTTTCTTTTTCAGATGGACAAGTTACTTAACTTCGGTAACTATATATCTGTAAGAAACATTAGTAGTGATAGATTCCTTACCGCCTCACCCATCCTCCCCATTCTGCGAACTGATTTCTAGGGTTAAGAGCATCCCTTTCAGGGCCCTAGTTTCAATGGACCAGTGATCCGTTTCTTGCATGGCTCAGTGTGCCTGGCGGGGAAAGTCATGTACAGAACTGACGTCAGCGCGCGTGGTCGGCGTCTAAGTAGTGCCCGCACCATCATCTCAGCGACCACGACCCAGCGACAGACGCGTAGCTGCATGACGCCACTTACCAACGCGCAGGGGTACTGCTGACAAAAACTTTCCGGATCCAGTCTGATGCCTGGGGGTAATTCTAAGGTAAGAAATCTATCACTACTAATGATTCTTACAGATATATCGTTACCGAAGGTAAGTAACTTGTCCTTTAAGGATTCTATTTCCTCTGTGTCTTGAGTTATTTTTTGTATCTCTGGCTCTTCCCTTGGCCTTGTTTTAGATTGTCATCTTCCACCACAGAGGCTAGTTTGATGGTCCGCTAGATATTACAACATCGACGATTGCATTTCCAGTAGATGGTCAATAGTTATTGTAAGTTTTCTAACAGTAGCAGAATTGATTCAAGTATCTTTTGAAAGGTGAAAAAGGCAGCCAATAGGATTTCTTGTTTGCAGTAGGAATCAATATGGACGGGGGACAGAAACGGGAAAACTGGAGAGTGGGATAGATTATCTTCTTCATTTGTTGGATTACTTAAAGTACTGTTAAACAGTTCCAGCATCTCTTTGGGAGTGTAAAGTCATGGATGTAATTTCCTTTTCTAGGATCCAATTGGTTTTGTCCAATTGGGTCTTTCGAGGTTGTGATGGCTAGTTGGTTCTTTTCTTCATTTGATTCCATCTGGGCCTTCTGTTGTTTTTCCTCATTTTCTCTTTCTCCCTCCGCACCATTTTGTTTTCCTTTTTCTTCTACTTCTATTCCCATTGTCTTGGAGCCTTGCAGGTATGAAGGAGAAAAAAGTATCTAATTGTATGAGATCTTGATAGGACTCCAATATGTGCTGATCTAATTTTGCTTTTCCTCAGTGATTGTTCTGTTCCTAATTTTTTCATAAATATTGTTCGGCTCCTTAATTTTTTTAATGCCATCCTTAGGGTTTTTGTGAGACTATATTTCTTTCCCTGCTGACACCAGTGAAACCTGCCTCTAGGGCCAAGAGTGTCTCAATATTTATTTACCCCCTCACTGCTGCTTGATTGGGTGATTTTTCCGAGTAGGCTTATAGGTAGGATTTGCAATGTTTTCGTCGTAGCTTTACTTCATTGTCCCAGAAATTACACATTTGCAAATTTTAGGCAACCAAGTCTCTGGACCTCTAATGACATGCCTAGATTGCCAACTTTATATCCAACGAGGCTTAGGATTTGAAGAAAGGGGGAGGCTATTTTGCTCGTGAGTTACACCTACTTCCATGGGTGCTGTATCAATGTATGAGCATTCACCGCCCTCCACCTGTACCACTTATGGAGGATCCCTGAGTCCTTCTAAAAACCACCCCCAACCTCATGGGTGTCAGAACAGCAGACGCTGGAGATAACAAACAGTACTCCGCCGTAAGGTAAAGTCAACAATCACAGGGCCAGGCATACAGGACCATAAGTAGCAGGATTACATGAGCCCATAATCAGGTCAAAACATTTCCTCCAGCAATTGTCCTCCATGATTTCTCCCGCCAAAATCCATGTGGTCGCTTTCGGAGGCTCCTTTACTCTCTCTTTCAAACAATCCTTTCTTTCTCTAGGGACAACCAAAAGCCCATCTGTTCGTCGGCTAGACCATTAGAGAAGCAAGGTCCAAGGTAATACACAGCTAACCTGCAGGTGCCCAGGCTGTCAAAGCCCTTATCTGCGCAAGGGCTTTTTTCCTCTTCTCACAGTAGCCACTTCCTCCAAGAACTGTTCCAGGACTGCAGCCCTACTGGAGATGAGGCTGGGGCTGAGGCTGTGTCCGATCCCTCTCCCAAACCGCAGGCCACACCCGTTCTCCACTACACCGCCACAACTTCGCACCAGGCCGCCACCGCGGATGGGGAAGCAACCAACTCTGAAGATTTGAAGGGGGCGTGGCAGGCCCACGAGTCCCCTGCTGGGGAGGCTCTGCCGCAGGAGGGGGGGGGCAACCAACTCTGAACATTTAAAGGGGGCGCGGCAGGCCCACGAGTCCCCTGCTGGGGAGGCTCTGCTGCAGGGGGGGGGGGAGGGGGGACCAACCCTGAAGATTAGAAGGGGGCGCGGCAGGCCCACGAGTCCCCTGCTGGGGAGGCTCTGCTGCAGGGGGGGGCACCAACTCTGAAGATTTGAAGGGGGCGCGGCAGGCCCACGAGTCCCCAGCTGGGTAGCCTCTGCCGGCGGCGGTTTCGCTTTCAGAGCCTCACCTTCTCGCCGATTCCTCAGGGAGGGAGGCTTTGGGAGCAACGACCGCACCCCGCTGTGCACTTAGAAGCACCCAGGCAGCGCAGCCCACGTCGGCGGTCAGTAATGGCAGGACGCAAGTCCTGTGGGTTGCGTATGAGGCATGAGCTCACTCACATCCCCACACCAGCACTTCGCTCTCGAAGGGAACAGGAAGTTCTGGATTATATCCCCCTAATGTGAATCTCAAAATTCAATAGCATATAGTGCAACACTGTGTCCATGCACAAGACACTGATTGTGCGAGGAAGCACAGTACAGTCACTTGAAATCGCGGAAACAGAAAAATCATGAGATGCCAAAAGAGAAAGATAGCCGCTTATTTGAAAGGTGACAACTTATTTTTTAAAAAGCAATAATTTCCAACCTACACAATAGTCATTATTCGTCAGAGACCGAATGAAAGAAATAATTAATACATTCTGAGGAGTCAAAAAATAGCAATAAAATACCTTTCTCTTGAACTTTAAATGAACAGAAAACGGAAGCAATTCCTCTTATTTGACTACGAAGACAACAAGTATTTGCAATGCAATAGGTCTCGCATCAGGAAAGTTTGAGCTATTGGTATTGTAAATGACACATTTACTTATGTTTTGGTTTTGAAAATAGCGAAATTAATAGCTTTGTCATTTACAATGCCAATAGTTTTAACTTTCGCAAATGTGACACCTATAGCATTTGTAATGCAATGTGTTGTATTTAAGTGACTTACAAATTACAATTACAAATAACAATGGCTTTTAATTTTTTTAAATAAATAATACTTAAATAAAAGGTATTGTAATTTATAATGGCAATAGCTTAATAGCTTAAACTTTTGTAAATAACTTTTGTGAAGATTATGTTCAGTGTATTTTATTGTGACAAAATCCAAGAACAGAAGTGAAATATCAACATATTTCTGTGACATTTGTAATAAAGCTTGAAACATTGAGAGAACATATTAGAATCAGTTGTTGTTGAATGGTTGCACAGATTGATGCTGTGGTGGCTCTGAATGATGTTGTGGCAGCGACAAGTGATGCTGTGGCGTTCAGTGATGCTGTGGTAGCGCATAGTGATGTTGTGGTGCCCCTGAGTGATGCTGTGGTGGTGCCGAGTGATGCTGTGGTGATGCGATAGATAGTGAGGGCGATAGATAGATAGAGGGAGGGCGAAAGATAGATAGAGGGAGGGCGAAAGATAGATAGAGGGAGGGCGAGAGATAGAGGGGGGGGCGAGAGATAGAGGGAGGGCAAGGGATAGAGGGAGGGCGAGAGAGGGAGGGCGAGAGAGAGATAGAGGGAGGGCGAGAGATTGAGGGAGGGCGAGAGATTGAGGGAGGGCGAGGGATGGAGTGTGGGGCGAGGGATGGAGTGTGGGGCGAGGGATGGAGTGTGGGGCGAGGGATGGAGTGTGGGGCGAGGGATGGAGTGTGGGGCGAGGGATGGAGTGTGGGGCGAGGGATGGAGTGTGGGGCGAGGGATGGAGTGTGGGGCGAGGGATGGATGGATGGAGTGGGGGGATGGATGGATGGATGGAGTGGGGGGATGGATGGATGGATGGAGTGGGGGATGGATGGATGGAGTGGGTGATGGATGGATGGAGTGGGGGATGGATGGATGGAGTGGGGGGATGGATGGATGGAGTGGGGGGATGGATGGATGGGGATGGATGGAGTGGGGGGGATGGAGTGGGGGGATGGGGGGATGGATGGATGGAGTGGGGGGATGGGTGGATGGAGTGAGGGGATGGATGGATGGAGTGGGGGATGGATGGAGTAGGGGGGATGGAGTGGGGGATGAATGGATGGAGTGGGGTGTAGGAAGGTGGATATCTGACTATGGTTACCCCCAAACTTTTTGCCTGGTGTTTAGCTGGTTTTTGACATAGTTGGCCTGGGATCCTGCTATTCAGGGCCCCAGGCTAATTGCTCTCTCCTTAATATGGACTCCATGTACCTTAGGTGCATAACGAAATTGGAACTGGTTCACCTTATTGGCCCCTGTAACAGTGTACCCAGGTACCCAGGGCATAGGTGCTTCCAAGGCCTACCAGGGGCTGCAGCATGTATTGTGCCACCCCTGGCCTGGCCTCCATATTTGACACAACTGGCTGATCACTCAGCTGGGGTAAGTCGGTGTAACCACCCCTTACTTAGGTGTAGTATGCCTATACCTAACCTAAAATGGACACATATGTTCCTATCAGTCACTCCTATGGAAGGCCTCATCAATCCTGGAGGCAGAGTGCTTGGAAATATGTGAGATGGTGCTCTGGCATGAGCTGAGCCTGTCTGCAGCTTTCGGAACCATGTCCTTTAGCTGTTTCATGATATTGCCATACCATATAATCTTAAGTGCATTATGAACCTCGCGGTTAAATGCTATCTTAGGTTTGGCTTTATCAAAACATGTCGAGTAAGGTGTCATACGAATTGGAATACTACCCCCTTGCCAGTTCTGGCGACGGGGGTAGCATTCCACCCTTCTAGAGGGACACGACATGTACCTAGCCTGAACCCCGGTTAAAGTTAAACAGGGCCTTAGCATCACAAAATGGATGCTGCCACCACAGACACAAGTCTGACCTCCTGCTGCTGGGAGTCCTTCCAGCGAGGGCAGCTTGGACAAAGGGTTTCCTGCCTGGGGAGGTGCTAGCACCACTCCAGACAGGATTTTGTGTATTGGGTAGGACAGGGCTGAAAAGAAACAGACATGCCTGGGGCACACAAGGTGTCCCTGTGCATAGGCCAGTTCAAACCGGTGCTGGGGCTTTCCAGCCCCAGTCCTGGCGCGAAACTGGACAAAGGAAAGGGGGTGTAACCACCCCCCTTCCTGGTTCCACCCAGAGGAGGGACCTAGTAGGTGATCCGGCCCCCCAGATTCGAATAAGAGTGGGAGCTGTGTCCTGAGACTTCAGATCATCCTGAATCAACTTGAAATACAGAAGAAGACTGGACTTCGACATTCTGCTGCTCAGAAGACGGAAGAGAATCTCCCTTGTGGCCAAGGAGTGACCACCCTGTGAACACAGGCACCAACCAGCAACTCGACGTCTGCTTTGCCGCCGCCTCCCGCCGGAGCCCGAGCCCAGAGCCTGACAAGACCCAGACTTCTCACAGCCCGATCCACAGTCCCTGCAAAGAAGGGACCCGTGGAGGCACCGAGAGACGTGGGACCGGACATCTTGGAAGACCCCCGAGACGCTGACTGCGCAGCATCAGAGGCACCCTCGACGCTGTGCTTTGGGGTTTGAGAAGCCCTAACCTCGAGCAGCCCTTGCACCAAAGATCAGCCCCCCAGCATCTCCACGATCTGCGTGGGGCCCTTTTGCATCGTGCCACTCGACGCGCCTAACCGTCCACTTGCCACGCGGCTAGTGGCCATCTTGGCGACGAAATCTACAACTTTCACTGCGGGTCTAGTTGCTCCAGACTTGCCCTTGCTCCTGTAAAAAGGAGTACCTGCTCTGACCTTGCTGGTCCGAGTAACAAGCCTTTTTCGATTCCTGCGTGGCTTGCATTAGCCAAGGCCTGTTTGCTTCTATCAAGTCGCCGACACCGCCAACAGCGAGAAGCCTGCGTGGGACAGCTCGTGACCGACTCCTGGACGTCTTCGACCCCTCGTGTCCACGTGGCTGCAGAGAGAAGCTACACCTCGACGCCTGTTTGCACCCGACATCGCCTGGTTCCACTCTGGTTCCACGGTAGTCACTGGCTAGTGACTTTGAACATTGTCCCCTCTGCTTTCAGGTCTTCACCTCTTCAGATCCACCCTTGGATCCACCGGAACTCTTCACATCGAGTCGCCTGCAGCATCTTCAGCTCCAAGCACCATCGACCTGCGTGACGAAACCCGACACTACTTCGACCCTATGCACCCGCTTCCTGTGGGTGAGGTAACTCAGCTCCGCCGGTGTTCCCACACTGGTACACACCTCTAGTGTCTGTGTCTCAAGTTTCAGCTTTCTAGGTCACTCGGAAGGTTCCTTTCTAACTAACTTTGTACTTTTTACGCACCATTGACATTGCATTGGTAAAGCGTGCACTTTCCGCACTGCTTCCGAGTCCCGCGGGCCTTTCCCGACTTCTTCACTGCTAGTCCCGAACAGCTCCAGCGATTCCCCAGGCCCTAGGCCTCTTCACTTTCCCCATAGTGGTTCTTATACCACTATTTTAGTATATGGTTTAGGTGGCCCCTAGGGCTCATCCATATTGTGCAACTTTTGTGTATTTAAACTGTGTTTTGTTTTAACGCATTTGCTTCTGTGCTCATAAAGAGTATCAGGGATATTTGTAGTAATAAATCTATATATATTTTCAATATATATCTGTGTGGTGTCCTTTCATTTGGTATTCAAGGGATTGTGTATGGTAAAACAGCTTGCTTCACATGCCTTTACAGAGTTTAGCCTAAGACTGCTTAGTCCATGCTACCCCTAGGATAGCTTGTCTATAAGGTTGACTTTACAACCTGCACCATAAGGGTTGCTTGGCATGATACAAGGTGATCACTAGAACTAGTGAGCATCATATATCAGGCCAACTTCTCACATGGGGGATGAATGGATGGAGTGGGGGATGAATGGATGGAGTGGGGGGGATGGATGGATGGATGGAGTGGAGGGATGAATGGATGGATGGAGTGGGGGGGGGTGGATGGATGGATGGATGGATGGAGCGGGGGGATGGATGGATGGATGGATGGAGCGGGGGATGGATGGATGGATGGATGGATGGATGGATGGAGTGGGGGGGATGGAGTGGGGGATGGTTGGATGGATGGAGTAGGGGGATGGATGGATGGATGGAGTGGGATGATGGAGTAGGGGGATGGATGGATGGAGTGGGGGGATGGATGGATGGAGTGGGGGGGATGGATGGATGGATGGAGTGAGGGGTTGGATGGAAACACTACAGAAAACATAAGCTCTTGTGAATTAGAAGGCCAAGATTACTATGGGAAGTCAGAGATGCAGGGCTTTAAGTGGGAATAAAAACAAGCAATGGGACCGTGACAGTCAGAAAGGAACACATAATAGTCCTAGGAAGGTCACACGTGCAAACATTTCTATTTTTGAAATTTGTATTCCATCAAAACAAAAAGCATTTATTTTACTGTCTTCTTCATGGACATACGTATGTTTGTATTTATTAAATGTGTGATGTTACTACTTTATTGCCCATGAAACGCGTTCTCTTGTAAGAGCCACCCTTTTCCCCAGGTCTAAAAACGGGTGCTCTGAGAACCTGTTCAACAAACCACAGCAAAGCTCTTCTTGAAGAATTGTATGAGAGTCCCCTTTCTGCCGTTCTCTGTAAACAGTGGACAGCAGAATGAAAATGATGTTACTGTTTGCTTAGCAGATGTCAGACAAAGGATTGGATCATATAATGTTGGAAACAGATAGGGCGCTTCGGCGCTAAAGCGGCACCCGGGGCCATAATCTGTTCTCAATGTCCCGGAGGCGCCAAAACAACCGGGAGGATAATCTGGAGAGCACAAAAAGTGGAGGACAGAGAGGTGAGCCAGACGCTGCCCCTGGTTCACTGAGCGGCCCCCAGTCTGTTTAAGGGACTGCTGTTTGTCTATGCAACTTCCATGTATTCCCCCAACACCACTAGAGTGTTGGAGGTCTGAGGGGCACTGCCCTCGAAATATGTTGATTAAAGCAATTGCGGTGGTACGCTTCTCACTGACCTCATCTGGACTGCGGCGCAGGACGCGCTTAGGGAGGGATGCCAGAAATATAAGCCTCGCAACATTAACAAAACAAAGAAGAAAGCAACCAAAGGGAAGGGAAAGAGTAACACCAGAACGAAGGATAGGGGAAATGACAAGTGTGTTGATGCCATGACTGTAATCCGAAAATAAAAAACAAGTGTGTTGCTGCCATGACTGTAATCCGAAAACAAGATAGGAAACGTTATAAATTAATGATTGACTTCAAGACCTTCAACGTAAGACACTCTCATTAAGATATTCACAGGCTTTCAGCTAATTAGTGTCAGAAAGAAGTTCCCTTTTGGGTACAAACTTGAATCACAGAAACAATCTCTTATCACAACCATTCATTCAGACCGGAGCAAAGAAGGAAATATTAATAAAAAAAACTCTTGACAATTTATTAAATTCATTAAAAACTCATCATTTTAAGACATCAGACATAGTAAAAAACTACACAGGTTATACAAATTAAAAATCTCATTTCAGAAACAATCGAATTGTCATAGGTGGGAAACGTGGCCAAAGAAATTGATGATTTCTATTGGCTTGAGATCAGTGCAATAACCACAAAAGTAATCACACTCAAATGTACAACTACATTTTTTCAGTCAGAGATGTCGTCACCAGGGCTTTATATACTTCTACTCAAAAGGGGCATCGACGCGTTTCGGTGGGCACGGTATTTAGAAGCCAACACCTTCTTCAGGATAATATTGATAGAATCCCACACATATAAAAACCATCTGTAATATAAGAAAGATGTCTTAGCTAGGCATAACCATAACATTTTACACAGTTTAACCATCAACAATTTTTTAAGAAAACAGATCCTATATGCTCCACATTCTAAGTACTATATATCATTCTTACATACATATCCTCTTTGCATATTTCATCAAAGGCCTATGGTCACATTTAAAAATCTCTTATTAGGTAATAATAGACACTATGCAATTTCATGTTTGGCATATGTGTTTCCATGCTAGAGCCAAGTTTTGTCTCACCAACAGAGATCTACTGTAAGAAATGGAGTTACATTAAATACTATCTCCAATGTGCCACTCTTTACCTTATTTCAACGCGGCTCGCAGTCTCACGTTATTTCGGGTTAAAAGTTTAACACCATCAGCATGGCTGTCTAAATATCAAAAGAGAGACAAACTATGAATCCAAAAAGATTCTCGTGTTACAAGGCACCAGAGGGATAATGCGATGTGTATAAGTGCCAAACAAACCTTTAAAATTGGCGCGATCTTAATCTCTTATTCTTTAAAAAACGCTCTTGTGTCCACCAACGGTGCTGTCATCAGATCTAGGGAACAGATAATACTATCAATGAGCTATTATAGGCGATAAATGTTTCTCCCCCCTAGAACAACATTAGTACGGCATTAAAGGCCACCACACAGTGACTACACTGTGGCAGACAGACCAGGTTCCATAACATTACTTCCAACGGAAGCCACGTGTAAAATGCGCAATGGCAGGTATCACGTATTTCTGCCACACGGTTACTAGACTCGCCATTCGTGATACTTGGTTATACATTTTAGCGGTCAAGTATGAGTAAGGGCCCAGTTCTATACTGTTTGCCTCTCACCGACTGACTGTATACGGCATGATAGATGGCCAGTGCTAATGTTATTTGCGCATCACATGCCATCGAAAAATTCACATCTGCCGATAATGATATGTGCAGTACAACCCATTCCTTGTAATATACAGTTATGCACATACTAGCCCCTCCTTTGATAAAGTAACATCCCGCATTACGGCAAATTTCCTAAGAGAGTTCGAATTGGGCATACCTTCCTGGATATATAGGCTAATCAGTTGTATTATAAAGTTCAAAACGAGCACTGGTGAAAAGTCACTCCGCGTGGTGTCGGGTTACTGCTAAATCCCAATCTCAACTGCCAGCGGTCTGCATGTAGACAAAAGAACACAACGATATATGTTACACCGCTATGGCACCGCTAAATAATTAATAGTACCACAGGAAGCCCCCACCCTTGCAATTACCTGATAATGATCTGGACTGCACTCTGTCATGGCACGCGTCTTGTTGGTCAGCCTGTAATCCTTACTACCCCACTATAAATACCCCATATGGCGGCATTACATAGTTCTACTTCCGGTGTCAAACTAATTAGTATCAGTTACCCTGCTTAGAGACGTAACAACTAGAGTGCTAACCAGCGCCACTGGGCACAAAATAACACCCACCAAAGAAAACTGTGAAGAAATTGCCAGCTTCTTTCACTGATAAAGTTGCAAAAATTCATCAATCCTTCATCCAAGTCACAAATCTGCCATCCCTTCTAAACTTTCCCATTGAGCTTACTAATGACCAAATGGACCTAAATAAAACTAATGACAACCATGATCTCACTCAATTGAAAAACAATGCCAATTGGTCTGACTTCAACCTCATGACAGAAAACAAAGTTTTCAATATAATTGCGAACCTAAAGCCTGCTTCCCACACTAATGACCCCCTCCCATCTACAATAGTACAAAATCTCAACCACAACCTTGCCCCATTCTGGACAAAAATCATTAACACGTCTCTTACTTCAGGGTTTGTACCAGACTCCCTTCAACTAGGACAAATCACACACATACTCAAAAAACCAGGGTCAGACCCTAACTATCTCAACAACCTCAGACCTATCTCCAACCTTCTGTTCCTAGCCCAAACTATAGAGAAGTGCATTCTTCAACAACATAACCAACATATAGGTGAATTCTTCCTCCATGACACCTTCCAGTCATGATTCAGGCAATGCTGTAGCACAGAAACTGCCATGTTCTATATCTCAGATTACATCCACAGATCCTTAGATGAAGGTGGCAAATGATTACTCATCCTACTTGACCTATCAGCGGCTTTTGACACTGAAACTCACCCAACATTACATGAGAAACTCAAAATCTGCTTTGGTATTGATGGCATGGTCCTACAATGGTTCACATCTTACTTTCAACACCGGTCGCAAAAATTAAAATCAACTCCTGCCTCCCTAAACCCACACTAGTTATTCTTGGTGTACCTCAAGTCTCAATTCTCTCTCCTGCTCTCTTCGATCTCTTAGTGGAACCCTTTACAATCATCCTGAAGCAAGCAGGGGTAAAATATCACCTATATACTGATGAAACTCAACTCTACTACAAAATCAAATCACCGTTTGACATCCTACACCTCACCGCCACACCAATCAAGATACAAACTTGGATTAATACAAACTACTTAAAGTTGAACCCCAAAAAAACTGAATTAATACTGTTTTCCCCTAAAAGTAACCCCCACCACTCTAAGACTGGCTCAAGAACCTGGATGCCCTAAATTGTTCTCTCACACGGACCAACTCCGTAAAGTCCAAAGACACCACCCTGGAGAAAAAGATTTCACTAAAGGATCACATCAAAAACTCAGCCAAAAGAGCGCTTTACACACTAAAACACCTCAAGAAAAGTAAACCATTAATTCCCCAATGATTTCCAGGAGGTAGTACAATCTCTAGTCCTCTCTGAACCGGACTATGCGAGCACCATCTTCACAAGGACCCTGAAAATTCACCTTGCCCCCCTTAGATCAGTTCTAAACATAATGGCTGGCTCATAACAGGTGTTAAATGGTTTAAACTCATCTCTCCAGCCCTCAAGATCCTCAACTGGCTTCCCATTGAAGGAAGATGTATTAACAAGACTGCCTTCATCACCCACAAAGTTCTTTACACACATACCCCAACTATCTAGACAACAAACTTATGAATGCTGAAAGAAATAGAACTCTGTGAATCTCCAACTTACTTCTTCTCATACTTCCAAAACTGAAAAAGAAATCCACCCAGACTCGCTCTTTTTCTGAAAATGCACCCAGGATATGGAACTCACTCCCTAGAGATCTCTGATACAACCCGTCCTTCTCCTGCTTCAAAAGGAACCTGAAACACCATCTCCTCAACAAATACTTTAACACGCACGCCAACTGAACTATGTTCCAAAAGCTCACTCTCTCTATGGCTCAATCATTTGTGATAGTTGGCTGTTTGATTGTTTCAGCTGTCTAATATGTCATTTACTCCTTTAATTTATGCTGCTCTAATTGTTCCACATATTGAAACCACCTTTTTTACCTAATGATTCTCTTTGTCTCTATTTATGTTTGCTCTTGAATCTAAGTGCCTAGCATCATATGTAAAGCCACGTTATTTTATGTTTTTAATTTTATGTTAAGCGCTCTGATACCTTCGAGTCTAGCTAGCATCATATAAAACTTCTTGGGTTCAGAACTATTCTCAGCATTAATTGATCTTTCCATATTGGAACATTAATACCTTTCAGCGCTTCATTTATCTTAATATCAGCATAACAGTCTTTAAATCTCAGGTTCACTCTTCCGAACCCTACTATATCAATCAATCAATATAAACTTTATTTGGTCTTTGAGATAAAAACCATAATCCATCTATATCGATTTTAATTCCATGATAGACTTCCCCCATGATATTCAATAGTTCACGCTCCCTCATATTAATCATCCTTTCAAACTCATTCAAAAATAATTCCTTAGTGATAATTGAGCATGGCGATCCAAAATTTCCCATAAGAGACAACGTCCTTCCCAGAATGCATATCTGACACATGTCAGAGTCACATCTCTTTGCTCTCCCACATCACATTTTGCATCCTTAGAACAATTGCACTCATCTTATTCCAATTGCACTCATCTTATTCCATTACACCAGCTATTTTGCTCCTTTTAACCTTACTGGAACTATTCGATTTCCAACAAACTTGCTCCAGCTTCTCACAGTTGGTGGGATAACATTTTTATGATGGCAAATGACTCAAACTACCAGACTTAAAACATGCAGCACTTTGCCCTCCCTTTTGTTAACAAAACTCATTGTTTTGCTAATTTACACTGCACGCGCTTGCACCCATAATCTCATCTCTATCCTAATTTACGGTCTTCATCCATGGTTCAGATTGTTCTGTGGTGTTAGCAGTTTAAATCACATCCTGTAGCTTGGCATCGCCCACCACCCATAGTCCTTCTCGGATCTTTTTGCTACAAACATTCCTAACGATTTCATAACTAATCAGTTCGTCTGCCACTTCCCAAAATTGCAAGCCTTCAAAAGTGCACTGAGGGCAGTTAAGAATTTGTTGATGGATTCTCCTTTCATTTATGCTTAGGTCTTAAACTAGAATGTATCCAAATCAATTCTTCCAGTTAGTTTAAGCCTCCCTTCAATACTCAAAAAAGCTTTGTCAAATTCATTAATATCCCCTGCTCTTCCCACAGTACAAAGTGCTGCAGTGTTCTGTAGATAACTTGCCTCTTCGAACCCAAGCAGTGCTGAAAAATGTTTTTATGTGTGTGTTGTGCAGTTTTGCCAGTTTCTATAGGTTTCATCGAGGTCAAAACTCCCCTATCCATCTGGTGTATGGAATTGGAGGTTTGCTCTTTTTTGTAAGATGTTTTAGTGGAGGATCTCAAACAACTGTAGTCTCAATCAATGTCAAAAGGAATATGAATTCAGTAACTCGGTATACTACAAGCAGTTCATTAGATATTTTGTTTTTATAATGTATGTGTTGGACTTGGCCCTTCTGGCAGGTTCACCCCTGAACTTTTTGCCTTTTAGTGTTACCTAATTATAATAATTTCTGGTCTTTGCGCACTTTAGCACTGTGGCGCAGTGTAAAGTACGTGCGCTCTCTGAGTGCGTGTGTGAGTGCGTGTGTGAGATTGGCCTGCCTTCCCATAGGAATGCATGGGGAATGTATGTGTCCATGTTAGTTCCTGATGCGTGGGGAGGGTAGGTGCGAGTTTGGTATGTGCGGACTTGTGTGATTAAATGCTGCGCAATGATGTGTGAGGCGTGAATGTGTCTAGTGTGGAAGTGCCACTTCTAGAAGTTGGCATGTTTGTGTAACTTGTGTCTGGCGTGTGATTGGCTGGAGCTGGCTGGTGAGCCTGGCTCCAGGAGTCGGATGGGTCTGCCCCGGTGGTGAGTGTTGAGATTAGCATGCTGATGTGAGGGAGGGTACTGTTACAATAAATAAGAAAATTCATCAAAAACAAATGGATTAGAAATAAATGAATTGTTCTTCACATCCACTTGTGTTGTAGTCCACTCTTAATCAATAAATAACAATGAATCTTGCACAACCTAAAACAATGATTCGATTGTCTGAATTGTTTCAACTTGAAAGATATGGACAAATAAGTCGACGTTTCGGCCTTGTTGTTGTTATATCCTTAAGGCCATCCTCAGGACAATTCAATCTTTAGAGAGTAGAGACCCCCTTTTCTTGAAGAATATTCGAACAAGAAAAGATGATGGCACCAACGTTTGTTCTAATCTGTCTCGTTCGTAGCGTAGTCTCGAGTTATTTTCTCGCGAGACTACGCTACGAACGAGACAGATTCGAACAATTGGATTTTGAACAAATACGCTGTGGAGACGCTGATTCAAAACGCTGGTCCCACCGTCTTTTTCTTGCTTAAATATTTGAAACTCCAAACGTTGGTGCCATCATCTTTTCTTGTTCGAATATTCTTCAAGAAAAGGGGGTCTCTACTCTCTAAAGATTGAATTATCCTGGGGATGGCCTTAAGGATATAACAACAACAAGGCCGAAACGTCGACTTATTTGTCCATATCTTTCAAGTTGAAACAATTCAGACAATCGAATCATTGTTTTAGGTTGTGCAAGATTCATTGTTATTTATTGATTAAGAGTGGACTACAACACAAGTGGATGTGAAGAACAATTCATTTATTTCTAATCCATTTGTTTTTGATGAATTTTCTTATTTATTGTAACAGTACCCTTCCAAAACAAATATATATAAAGAGATATTGTTTAACAAACATAATACCCGTGTTGCTTTTCTGAGTATTTTGATTACTGTGTCCAAATTAATGGGACAAATTACAACAATAGCAGTTATTAATTTAATTTAGTTGATCAGAAGCATGAAAGTCTATGCGATCAATCACCTGTGATTTAATCTTGTAAAAAAATTCCCTTGTTGTCATCTTTATTGTATCAAACTTTAGCCCAAGCTCGCAAGGGTTTATTGGGTCACCCACCCCTTATAAAACGATGTGAGGGAGGGGCTGCACCTGGGACCTGAATAGGGCTGGTCTTTACCCCCACAATGCTGGCTCTGCCCCCTGTGGTGCGTCTAGTGACCCTAGCAGGGCCAATGAATAGTAAGAGGGGCTGAGCCCATCAGAGTGCTCCCAAACCAGCTGTGTCTGGTTTTGCCCCCACCCTGCACCTTTAGACAAAGGGATTTTCTGTATAAAATGAGGCTGTGACCTCATGTTCAATGTTCTTGTTTCCTGACTTGAATCTACCAGAGGCATGCTGCTGCTGGGGCCCAGGGGAAGGCTTGCCTCCCTGGGCCCTGCCCAGCCCCTGGATGCCCTGCCCATGGACGCTGGAGGATTTCTGGGGACCCTGCTACTGGCTTAATGAGTCCCTGGACCTTGGAGAGACTTTGGGGCTGCCCCAGCACCTTGTGAGTGCTGGCTATAGTTCTTTTTGAGGCCCCTAGTTCTTCCTTCGCTGCATTCCCCTCTGGGAGCGCTGTTTAACTCTTGTAGAGCTGTCCTGGGCGCTGTTGCTACATTATGCCCGCTTATTTTATGATTTACCGGCAGAAGCCTACCCTGCATATTGCCCGCAAATGAATTATTTTTAATACGGGTGCCACCCCGTTTTTTAAATTATTTCACGGGTGCCCACCCCGTTTCTACTATAATTTTATCTTGCGAGGGTGCCCACCCCTCGTAATTGCCCCCGCAAAATCACTGCTGCGGCCGGGCCGCAAACAGGAAGTCAGGCGGCATCGCGCCTGGCTGTAGGCGGGACTTCTGAGTTGCTCCGCCCGCCGCCGACTCAAGACAGGAAGCTGCACGGGTGGAGGTCTCCTGCGGCCTGGGGCTCCCATGAGCTGCGGAGAGCCCCGGGGCCGCCAGCAGCGAGAGAGGAGCGGAGGGGCTCGAGGCACATTGCCGGTGCCTGCCCCGCAGCCTTGGAAAGAGAGAATGCAGCACTACGCTGCTACCCCATCCCCGGAGCCCGGTAAGCGAGGGCTTGGGGTGGTTGCCTTTTTTGTTATCTAGAGCGGTCCCGCTGTTGCGGGCCGCTCCCCTGATGGCCCCATTTGGTTCACGGGCCCGTGGGAGATCCGGGGGCCCGTGTTTGTACCCTGAGCGGACCCGCCGTTGCGGTCCGCCCCACCGCCTCCACGTTTCCTTAATAAGTTACAGAGCCCATGCGGGGCCCCAGTGATGGGGACCCTCATTATCTCCAGAGCCGGCGGGCTCCCACGAACAGGGCATTATTGATTGGGCGGGCCTGTCCTGAAGCGGCCCGCTCCAACGAGGCCAACAGTCATATTAGAGCCCCCCTGAGGGGCATGGGGCATATTTAATGTAGAGCCCGTTTTTGGTCCAACCTGTGTCGCTCCAGAGCCTAGAGGGCTCCAACATGTGTAGTATTGTCTTACCAGAGCCCAGAAGGCTCCCACGGGCACAATATTGATTTGAAGGGCTCAAGGAGCCCGTGCTGAGCCCCGTGGCTCCAACGGTGGGGGGCCTTTCTTTCCTTACGGAGCCAGAGTGCTCCCAGGCGCACAGGGTGTGCAGACCCTAGAGGGCTCCAACAGTTGGCGCAGTTTTGCTCCAATGGGCCGGTGAGGGCCCTGTCGCAGTTTCGTCCTCAGCTGCCCAGCAAGTAGTGGGCAGCTGCACCTTTTAGGTTTTTGCTTCCTAGGGACTTGTTCTCTGGACGCAGGAGTGAGTCGCACTCCTCCATCCCTACCTTGGCCTTCCCCAGCTGCGCAGCACTTAGTGCCGGCTGCAGCGTTTAGGCCCTGTTCTGTCCCTGTCCTCAGCTGCCCAGCAAGTAGTGGGCAGCTGCTACGTTTAGGTTTTTGGCGCAGTGGCACAACCTGGACTTTGTTGTGAGTTATGTGCTTCTTAGGGTGCTAGGAAATGTACTGTGTGTTGTATGTTTTGCGCACCCTGTGTCTGGTACCTCTGAATGTGTTTTTATGCATCATGTACAAAGTTGCTTTCCTACACCGCTGAATGTGTTTTATGCATCATGTGTTTTACCTACACCGCTGAATGTTTTATGCGTCATGTGTCTTCCTTACACCGCTAAATGTGTTTTATGCATCATGTGTTTTACCTACACCGCTGAATGTGTTTTATGCATCATGTGTAAAGCTTCTGACCTATACCCCTAAATGTAGTTCTATGTTTAGGTGGTTGTGTTTCCTAGTATAGTTATGCTAGTAAGTTCATGGTTCCCTGCGTAATATTTTCCAAAGGTGGTTAGGGTTGCGTAGGTGGTACCTTTTACTAGTGGTTACTGGTTGTGTGCTACATTTGCTATTTGGTGCTTAAAACTATCTCCAAGGGCTTGATACTGAGCTTGCCCCCTGACCAGAGTCCCAGGACCAGTGGACTCTATTGTGCCTTCCCTGACAAATTGCTGGGACTTGTCTGATCTCCTTGGGCCGCTGGGGCCTCGCCTGAAGTGTGCCTCGCTCACTCCCCTCTGCAGCTCGTGCCTGGCCGCCCCCGCCTAGAGCCTTGTAAAGCCGTGCTCTGCTCCGCCTGGGCCGCCCGCATCCTGCACCTCTGCAGCTCGTGCCTGGCCGCCCTCATGCCTTGAGCCGCGCCACTCTCCTCTGAGCCGTGTCCGCTTCGCTGGGCCGCCCGCACCCTGCCCCCCTCCTCCTCTGAGCCTCACACCTTGGTCGCCCCAGCCAAATGCTTGTAGCACGCCGGCCGCCCACTCAGGCCTACTGAGGAGATCACTTGCATTATCCTGCGCAACCAGAATGGAAGGTACGGTCCGTATCCGCCACCAGTTATTATATGTTCTATGTTCTTAAAGTGTTACTTCTACAAAGTGCTAATTCTACCAAAAAGCCAGTTCTAAAAGTGCTTATTCCTGACAGTGGTCCAGGTGGCCCTGTCCCATCTACATAATCCCCTGTAAATTCTGCCCGTGCCTCTGGCACAATGTAAAGTGTGTGTTTACTATCTAATGTGTTTTGTAATACAAAGGCTATTTTTACATATACCTTGTGTGGAGTTCCTTTTGTGGGCGGCCTGGGATGTTGTTGCTGGTGGGTGCGTGCGCAAATACTTAACTTACATTGCCCCGGGATAAGCCTTACTGCTCGTGTCACATTGCCTAGAGGGTGAGCAGGGGTTATCTTTGTCGTGTAACTCCCTTGCCCTGACTAGAGTGGTGGTTTCTGCCTGACTTTGGCGCAAGCCTCAGCCAACTGGAAATCCCATTTCTAACAGTTTGCATATCACAGACAAATCAATCAGGATTTATAAAGCACAGCTAATCATACAATAGGATATTCTGTCACTTTCAGGCCCCGGTGATGTATTACAACAGCCATTGATAGCCATTTGGAATTCCGGAGGTGAGGTGATTGTCAAGAGGTGCGTGGGGAGGCTGTTCCAGAACTTTGCAGCGATGTGGGAGAAGGAGCATCCTCCACCTTTGCTTCAGTAGATGCGGGGAATATGTGAAAGTGAATGGAAGATGGATGGTAGTCTTCTCAATGATTGGTGGATGTTCAGGCGGTGGTTAATGTAGTCAGGTCCTTGGTTGTGTAGAACCTTGTGTGCGTGGGTTAGCAGCTTGAATTGGTATCTCTTCTGTACCGGGAGCCAGTGGAGTTTCCTAAGGTGGGAAGCCGATGGAGAAGAAAGAGTACTTGAGATTTTATTCTACAATCATTTGACTGTGTGCATATCACTGAAGAATATATGTTTTATTGTTCAAATATGCAACAATTTGTGTGCATGTCAGAGCAACTTGCTCGCTTGAAAAGCAATGTAACCCAGTACTTAAAGTTTACCGGTATCCGCATTATAGCAAACTGAGTTTTCCTACCAGACACAAATAAGGCTATTGTGCCACATGCTAAATCTATAATAATTTTTTTATTGATAGTGATCTCCGGTGGTACTAATCCTCCTGCGCCATGACACCACCCTCTGAAAATACTTAGCGGTGAAGCAACCGAGCTGTGTTGGTATCCAAAAATTAATGTCTGTTAGGATGCTGCTCTGATGGAATCTGTCCTTGCTTTTCAGCAGCAATTCCAAATGTGAAAAGAATAATGAAAATAGCCTTAATGCCAAATGCAGGTTCATTGAACAGACTGTACCAACCTTTGTGCTCAGTCTGACAATAAGGCCCAGTCTGTCATTCGTCTCTAGTGAAAAAACAATGTCCAGAGATCAGTGGCGTAACAAAACTTAAGGGGGCCCCCCTGCGAAGTACATAGAGGGCCCCCCGCGGCCTGGCCCGCCACTTACCACTTAGCACCACAGCCCAAAAATCTTATACCCCGTTTGTAACATTGCCAAGAGTAGATTATTTAACTGAGACAGCAATCAGAGCAATGCCAAGAAGCGATCCTATTGCCTCAGGAACTGCCTATCGCTAAAGAACGAAGAACAACCATGAAGGGTCTGAGTTAGAATTTATATTGATGGACAAACTTGAGACTTTGAAAGTCTAACCTAAACCTGCAATTTCACAGACTTGACTGACAATATACATGAGTGCACAAGCTATAAAACAGTATCCTGCCAACTCCAAGAGAAATAAATGCAAATTATCTGCATGCCACACACTTATGACTGTCAAGCGTTGTGCATGATAATAAATTCAACTGAGGGTCAACTGAGGAAGCAATTTCAATTTCTACCTTCATGTCTTTATGAGGAAGCAGGACAACAACAGACAATCAAGAGGCAGAGGATAAAAACTGCTTGGATGTTTCAGAACATTGATGCAGGTGTTTTTCAGTTCGAAGTTATTATTTCTATTGCAAGCAATGCTAATTACAAGATTTAAGGCCTACGTATTACAAGCAAGTGCAATCAACACCATAAATAGCACAGAATATAGAGTACAAATAAACCATATCAGCAAGTACCTAATTACAGAATCTATACCAACTGTAGCTGGTAAAGCAAAGGGAAAAGTGCAAACACTTTCAAAGTGCATAATAAAGCAATGATAGTCCAGCAATATACAAAAAATCAAGCATTTTTTGTAAAACAATCCCCCTTTCTTCTTGCATCAAGGTGACCCAGGGTCGTCCCTTGTCTGTGTCTCCCAGTGTATTCCCACGTTTCTGTCAATCCATGAATCCTGGTGCAGGTGTCTCCCAGTTTCTGTTTATGTCTCCCAGTGTCTGTGCCTTCCAGTGTTTGTGTCTGCCTGTGCTTGTGTCTGCCAGTGCTTGTGTCTGCCAGTGTCTGTGTCCTCCAGTGTTTGTCTCCCAGGGTCTTCCCTTCTCTGTGTCTCCCAGAGTTCATGTCTCCCAGTGTCTTTCCTTGTCTGTGTCTCCGAGTGTTCGTGTCT
Organism: Lissotriton helveticus; assembly: GCF_964261635.1. Lineage (NCBI taxonomy): Eukaryota > Metazoa > Chordata > Amphibia > Caudata > Salamandridae > Lissotriton > Lissotriton helveticus. Next base: position 1,316,337,712 of record NC_136061.1, read on the forward strand.
CCCAGTGTCTTTCCTTATCTTTGTCTCTCAGTGTTCGTGTCTCCCAGTGTCTTTCCTTCTCTGTGTCTCTCAGTGTTTGTGTCTCCCAGTGTCTTTCCTTCTCTGTGTCTCTGTGTTCGTGTCTCCCAGTGTCTTTCCTTCTCTGTGTCTCTCAGTGTTCGGATCTCCCAGTGTCTTTCCTTCTCTGTCTCTCAGTGTTCGTGTCTCCCAGTGTCTTTCCTTATCTATGCCTCTCATTGTTCGTGTCTCCCAGTGTCTTTCCTTATCTATGCCTCTCATTGTTCGTGTCTCCCAGTGTCTTTCCTTATCTATGCCTCTCATTGTTCGTGTCTCCCAGTGTCTTTCCTTATCTGTGTCTCTCAGTGTTCGTGTCTCCCAGTGTCTTTCCTTATCTGTGTCTCTCAGTGTTCGTGTCTCCCAGTGTCTTTCCTTATCTGTGTCTCTCAGTGTTCGTGTCTCCCAGTGTCTTTCCTTATCTATGCCTCTCATTGTTCGTGTCTCCCAGTGTCTTTCCTTATCTATGCCTCTCATTGTTCGTGTCTCCCAGTGTCTTTCCTTATCTATGCCTCTCATTGTTCGTGTCTCCCAGTGTCTTTCCTTATCTGTGTCTCTCAGTGTTCGTGTCTCCCAGTGTCTTTCCTTATCTGTGTCTCTCAGTGTTCGTGTCTCCCAGTGTCTTTCCTTATCTGTGTCTCTCAGTGTTCGTGTCTCCCAGTGTCTTTCCTTATCTATGCCTCTCATTGTTCGTGTCTCCCAGTGTCTTTCCTTATCTATGCCTCTCATTGTTCGTGTCTCCCAGTGTCTTTCCTTCTCTGTGTCTCTCAGTGTTCGTGCCTCCCAGTGTCTTTCCTTCTCTGTGTCTCTCATTGTTCGTGTCCTTCAGTGTCCATGTCTCCCAGTGTCTTTCCTTATCTGTGTCTCTCATTGTTCGTGTCTTCCAGTGTCTTTCCTTCTCTGTCTCTCCCAGGGTTTGTGTCTCCCAGTGTCTTTCCTTCTCAGTGTCTCCCAGTGTGCGTCTCCCAGTGTCTTTCCTTCTCAGTGTCTCCCAGTGTGCGTGTCTCCCAGTGTCTTTCCTTCTCAGTGTCTCCCAGTGTGCGTGTCTCCCAGTGTCTTTCCTTCTCTGTGTCTCTCAGTGTTCGTGTCCTTCAGTGTCCATGTCTCCCAGTGTCTTTCCTTATCTGTGTCTCTCATTGTTCGTGTCTTCCAGTGTCTTTCCTTCTCAGTGTCTCCCAGTGTGCGTGTCTCCCAGTGTCTTTCCTTCTCAGTGTCTCCCAGTGTGCGTGTCTCCCAGTGTCTTTCCTTCTCTGTGTCTCCCAGTGTTCGTGTCTCCTTGTGTCTTTCCTTTTATATGTCTCCCAGTGTCTTTCCTTATCTGTGTCTCTCAGTGTTCGTGTCTTCCAGTGTCCCTGTCTCCCAGTGTCTTTCCTTATCTATGCCTCTCATTGTTCGTGTCTCCCAGTGTCTTTCCTTCTCTGTGTCTTTCAGTGTTAGTGTCTCCCAGTGTCTTTCCTTCTCTGTGTCTTTCTGTGTTAGTGTCTCCCAGTGTCTTTCCTTATCTATGCCTCTCATTGTTCGTGTCTCCCAGTGACTTTCCTTCTCTGTGTCTTTCAGTGTTAGTGTCTCCCAGTGTCTTTCCTTATCTGGGTCTCTCAGTGTTTGTGCCTCTCAGGGTCTTCCCTTGTCTGTGTCTCCCAGTGTTTTGCCTTATTTTTTGCTATTGTACCTCGCATCAACAAAACAACCATGGGAGGAAGATCCTTCTCCTACCTGGCAGCTATAACCTGGAACTCACTTCGCACTCACCTTCGCCGCACTCAGAACCACCTAGCATTCAGAAAGCAACTCAAAACTTGGATATTCGACAAGTAACTCCCCACCCCTCTTCAAGCGCCTTGAGACCCTCTGGGTATGTAGCGCGCTATATAAATTATTTGACTTGACTTGACTTATTTGTGTCTATTCATGAAACCTAGTGCAGGTGTCTCCCAATGTCTGCTTATGTCTCCCAGTGTCTATGTCTTCCAGTGTTTTCCCTTGTCTGTATCTCCTAGTCTTCGTGTCTTCCAGTGTCTCTTCGAGTCTCCCAGTGTCTGTGTTTTCCTGTGCTTGTGTCCCGCAGTGATTTCCCAGGTTTTTGTCTATCCATGAATTCTAGTGCAAGTGTCTCACAGTGTCTGTTGGCGTCTCCCAGGGTCTGTGTCTTCCAGTGTCTTCCCTTGTCTCAAGTCCCCCCTCAGCACACAGCAGCCGCTGCATTGGTTTGACTGTACTCAAACAGCATTTGTTAAATAAAACAACGTTTTTTTAAACTGTCTGAAACTTCAGGCATTTAAAAAAACGTTATTTTCTTTAACAAATGCTGTTTGAGAACAGTCAAACCAATGCAGCGACTACTGTGTGCTGAGGGGGCCCCGATTAAAATTCGAAATCATGCAGGAGATTGTGCCGTAGACGTAGTTTAAACGTAACGCCGCACGCTTGCGGATTTCATGATTTCAATCACCTGGAGGGCGAGTTCACCCAGGGACAGACACCTCTTAGAAATATAATGTCATAACTGCCAGGCGGCCTGCTCCATCTGAGACACACTCAATCAGTGCAAGACACCACTTTTCATGTAGGGAGAGATATGCCCGGGTGTGTGACAGGAAACACAAAACTACCCGCGTTGATTGCTAATTGGATTGAACTAGCTGTAGCGTCACACGTCTTTTCAGAATTCCACTGTCGAAAATCAGGCAACAGTGAGAGAGGAGAGGGGAGGGGACTTCGGACCCAAATACTCAAACAAATACCTTCCTGTAACTATCCAGAGAAGTGCCCGTATCCCCTAGGGGTCATGACCCCCACCCTTCGTTGTAGACAATCAGGCAATGCCTGTGAGCAACACAAAGATACATAATACATCACACAGCACAGTCACAGAGATGTGCATTTATACAGATCTGGAGACTGCGGAACAGCTTCACCATGCACTCAAGTACTGCTGTAGTCAGTGTGTCAAGGACCCGGTACAATGAAAAAAGGGTCCCCTGGCCACTGTCTACTTGTGAAATATAGCAACATTACGGGTTCAGTGAGCCTTTCGGGCCTTTGGGCCCCGGTGTCACTGCACCTGCTGCACCCAATGAAAGCTCCACTCCAGCAAATATTTGTGAATTCTGTTTGGGGGAAGATACTGGGAGACACCTATACTAGGATTCATGGATAGACACAAACATGAGAAAACACTGGAAGACACAATCACTGGGAGACAGACAAGGGAAGACCCTGAGAGACACTAACAGACACTGGGAAACATCTACCCTAGGATTCATGGATAGACACAGACAAGGGAAGACACGAACATTGAGAGACACAGATAAGGCAAGACTCTGGGAGACACAGAGGAGGAAGACCCTGGGAAACACAAACAGACACTGTGAGACACATGCACTAGGATTCATGGATAGACACAAACCTGGGAAAACACTGGAAGACATAAGGACTGGAAGACACAGACCCTGGGAGACTCAAAGAGACACTAGCAGACAAGAAGACTAGGAGATACAGACAAGGGAAGACACTGGAAGACACAGACCCTGGGAGACAAAAACAGACACTGTCAGACACCTGCGCTAGAATTCATGGATAGACACAAACCTGGGAAAACACTCTGAGACACAAACACTGGAAGACACAGACACTGGGAGACTCAAAGAGACACTGGGAGACACGAAGACTAGAAGTTACAGACAAGGGAAGACACTGGAAGACATAGACACTTGGAGACATAAACAGACACTGGGAGACACCTGCACTAGGTTTCATGAATAGACACAAATAAGGCAAAACACTGGGAGACACAGACAAGGGAAGACCCTGAGAGGCACAAACACTGAGAGACACAGATAAGGAAAGACACTGGGAGACAAACCCTGGGAGAGACCGAGAAGGAAAGACACTGGGAGACACGAGCAATGAGAGACACATATAAGGAAAGACACTGGGAGACATGGGCACTGGGAGACATGGACACTGGAAGACACAAACACTGAGAGACACAGATGAGGCAAGACACTGGGAGACACGAACACTGAGAGACACAGATAAGGAAAGACACTGGGAGACACGAACAATGAGAGGCATAGATAAGGAAGGTAGAATTTGAAATTGCTTCCTCAGTTGACGTTATTATCATGCACAACGCTTGACAGTCACAAGTGTGTGGCATGCAGATAATTTGCGTTTATTTCTCTTGTAGTTTGCAGGATACTGTTTTGTAGCTTGCGTACTCATGTGCATTGTCAGTCAAGTCTGTAAAATTGCAGGTTTAGGTTAGACTTTCAAAGTTTCAAGTTTGTCCATCAATATAAATTCTAACGTGGACCCTTCATGGTTGTTCTTTGTTCTTTAGCAATAGCCAGTTCATGAGACAATATGATCGCTCCTTGGCATTGTTCTGATTGCTTTCTTAGTTAAACAATCTACTCTTGGCAATGTTACAAATGGGGTATTTTATATTTTAAGAGTGTTTCCGACTTTCTTATTAGCACTTTGAACAAGACAATATAGAAGCATTTTATTAAAGGTTTCAAATCAAAATAGATCAGATTTTTGGGCTGTGGTGCTAAGTGGTGGGCCGGGCCGCCGCTCCACCCCCTATTTTCTTCGCAGGGAGGGGGGGTGAGCCTTAAGTGTTGTTACACTACTGCTGCGGGGGCCTTTGTTACGCCCCTGAGCGCGGTGTGGCGTTACATTTAAACTACGTCTACGGCACAATCTCCTGCATGATTTCGAGTTTCAGTCGGGCCCCCTCATCACACAATAGTCGCTGCATTGGTTTGACTGTTCTCAAACAGCATTTGTTAAAGAAAATAACGTTTTTTTAAATGCCTGAAGTTTCAGACAGTTTAAAACAACGTTCTTTTATTTAAAAAATTCTGTTTGAGTACAGTCAAACCAATGCAGCGGCTACTCTGTGCTGAGGGGGCCCCTCGAGCTGCCCCCCCCCCCCGCAATGCGTGGGCCTTTGTTGCGCCCCTGCCAGAGATGGGAGGGAGTAAAAACGGTATTTAAAGCAGCATAGTGTCAACTGATCACCAGTCACATGGAATGTAAATGTTAAAAGTAGCATCTTTGTAGCAGAGTGCACAAGGAAAGCCAAGTAAGACTACAGATCAGGAAAAGTATGCTGCTACATGTAAACCAACTATTGAAATTCATCACCAGCACAGCCATATATTTAATTCGCACCTTAATTTACCACCCTGTGACACAGCTCTAGTTGTTTTGGCACTGAGCATGCCTACCTTGATTTGACCATCTTTACTATCATGAAGCAAGCAGTTATACTTGGTGACACATTTCTTTGGGTGTCCAAAACCTACACTCTAAATGAATGGCTGATAAATTTCTCATGGAGTATGTCAGCAACTAAGCTTACTTAAGAGTTCTTGTAAAGCAAAAACTAAATTGGAAGATTCATATCTCCAAATTAAAAGCCAGATGCAGAGGTATTACCCGTGGAATAAAATAATATCTTGTCTGCTTATGTGTCAGAAACATTCGCCTTTGCCCTGAATAAAGCAGATTCCAAATTGTTCCCAGGTCTATTATATGGATCCAGTCTCTTTCCCAGCAAGTCACATTTAAAGCTTGAATTTTTTTTTATAGATTGTCTTCATGCACAATTAAGTTTGAAACCTTTGGCTCCATATTGCTTTGCTGAGTCAGACTTGAGTTTGGATTATTCCCATTAGCAGCCCTCACCAGTGGGGGCTGGTAATTCGAGCAAGGGGTTGGGTGGGCCACACACGCACACTTCTACTTACTGACATGTCTACATGCACACTCACCCATACCCATCCATTCATAAGGGTGCACACACCCATTCACAGCACACATGCAGAAATACACATACATACACACACACACCAAACATTAAAAAAAAAAAAAATACCGGGCCACAAGTTTGATCTTTGGTGGTGACATAGAAGTTTGACGCTTGCTGGAGGATTGGGACTGACATCTCCTCATTGGATGACCTTGTTATGCTTCAGCCAATGAGTGGAGGTGGCAGTCCCTTACTCATCACGGATTGGAATGGGGTCAGTGAGACTTCTAACCACACCCCACTCTGATGAGGCGTCACTGATGGAAATCTTTGCTGGGCACTTCATGGCTTAAAATGGAAGCGCCCAGGCCTGAGTCTGTTGGTGATGCACTCCCTCGCCCTGAGAGAGAGGACCCCTAAGTGCTGGGTTGAGGAAGTCACCCCCCCCCCCCCCAGTGCCTTAAAACCTTCAGTCCAGCTCAGTGAGCCCGGCTCCTGCTCATTTAGCGCATGTACAGCGCCTGGGCGCCTGATCTGAACATGAAGAATATCTCTCACTCTGACCTTGGCTAAGCCTGACAGACACCCTTCATGTTTGTCAAGGGGGGGTGGGCTCACCCCTTAAGGATGAGCCACTACTGGCCTTAACCAATATCCTGTAACCAGATGCATCAAATTGTGGATGGTAGTGAAAAGCATACATTGAGTACTCTGATTTGTTGGGATGCTTTTAATAGTAAAACAAACTTACTCATCTACTGAACAATAAATATATACCTGAAAACTGTAGTTTAATAGATGGCACATTTTAAAGCTCTAACACTTTGTTCATCTTGTACAATTCAAACTATACACAACTGTGAGACATGCTTATGTAAATTGCAATCTCATAGCTGGAGTTAACAATACTTTGTTCTGACTTTGTCTTTTGTACATTCCTTTCTTACAAACTGAGGGGGGTGGCACTTTCAGCAAATGATAGGGTATATCACTTTTGTTACAAGGCACTAGCCTCAGTGGATCATATTGTTTATGTTCAAAACTGCTTGATCTTCATAAAAGCATTCTACAGCCAATTCTTTTTTTGGGATGGTTAGGGAGCTCTGGGTTGTACCTCCTTTTTGTGGGCCGCTGTTTATAGGTGTGTGGCATATGATTCCCACATACATACATTATCCCATTCTAATTGGGTGATTGGTATTTTTAGTACAATCATGCTGCCGCTAAGAATCTGCATCATTAGAATGGATAGTATAGGGAAAAGATGAGAAAAAGTATGTTAAATTGGTGTCTCCTGTTGGTATGTGGTGATGTGGGGGAATTCTTTAAAATCCCTTCTTTCTTGCAAAATGTGTGTGTATCTTAGTGTTTAAAATGTGGAAGGATATGCTCAGAGTTTGTTCTAATGGCAAAGCAGGGCTAGAACGTCTGATATGATTGCAGAAGAGGACCTGTTTGTTGAGTCAGGAAAGTTGATGCAGAAAATGTCTGGTGGTGGATATTCTGAAGGAATCCTTGATTACAGGTAGTATTCTCAACTAGAGGGCCTCTCTTGCCTTTTCCTGGTGTCAAAAGCAAATATGGAAGGAGTTTTTGTAAAAGTAAAGTGAGATGGAAGTGTAAGTATGTTGTGTAGTGGTCACTGGTAAGGCTCATAGGTGGTTACCAATAGTGGTAGATTGGATGACTGTGGAATGCGTTATTGTGTACTGGAGATGTCTTTGGTTGTGAGTTCTGGTAATGTTTTCTTTGTGTTTAGCATAATTGAAGAGAGAAACAAACAAAGACATGCATATGTAATTGTTAAAGTAGCAATGAAAACATTTCTGCTTTGATCTTTAATATGAATTTGAATTGTATTCCTGAGTTCTATTGAATGATTTCTCTTTTATTTGATGTAGGTCCGTATTCAGACTGTGCCCGCTACTCATCTCCAACAAAGCACAGCAGCTGGCTCATCCAAACCGGTCTCCACTGTTGTAGTTGCCACTGCTCCATCACCAAAGCAGGCACCAGATCATTTGTGAACAGAGTGTTTGCTAGAAGCCATATGCTGCTTTACAGTTCAACCTCATCTGGAGCCAATCCACCACTGTTGAACATTTATACGCTAAAATTTCAAACTTTATACACTGAGTGGTGAGAGATAGCCATGTTCCTAGAATGAACTGAAGAAGATTTTTCAATCTCCATTTGACCAGCTGGCATTAAAGATTGATCCGGATGCCGAGAGCCGTGTTTGGAGATTTAAACGCACAGTTACAGGATTATCGAATCTTAAAATGTTGATTTTGGCCCTTTGTACCTCCAACAACTGCCACCCAAAAGATCCATGTTGTTCATACTTTGTGTATAGTATATAATGAACATGGCCACCTGCTTTGTAAGGATCTGATTTACTGATTATCTCAATACTAAGTGCATAACTTATTACTCAGATTGTGGCTATTTTCTTGAGACTGCACTCGCATTACAGGTTCAAAGCTTTCTTCTGAGTTTCTGAGCCTTGGTTTCTGTTCACTTCTGCATTCATATTTCAGATTTCATCTCTAGTACTTGCGATTTAGGTAAATTGCCCAGTTTAGTAAGTGCTTTCTCTGAATTTACCATTAAGGAACGTGTTGCTGCCTACTTAAAAACACATTGGTGTAATTTTTTGTAATTTTCATCAAGAGATCAAATTAGAGCCTACTAGATTGTTGTGAAAAAATACATTTTATACATGCACACAAAATGTAGATTTGCAACTAATGAAGCAATAATGTATCCCTTTCCATCGTTGCAGTTCCCAAATTCCTAACTCAATTTTATTTTCTATGAACAGCAAATGCTCCCCCCATGTCCAGTATCCAAAAAGACATTTCAAAATTTCTTTTTTTACCTTTTTTGTTAATCAAAAACATTTACACGACATGAGAGGGAGTATGTTCTGAGTTTTTAAGATATCCAATTTTAATCAAACTTATTTTACATTTCACTAAGAAAGGTTTGTTTCCTTGGAGAAGCGTGGCTCAGTGGTTAGAGGCGGCAGACCCGGAAGCTGAGATCAGCCGTGGACCAGGGTTCGATTCCCCGCCTCGGCGGGTCTCGGGCTCAAAAATTCCACGGACTCGATAATTCTCGCTCCGGTGCCTACTCGACTCACGGGGTCACACTCTGCGACTCTGGGCAATAGCTTGCTTAATCTCCACTACGGCCCCTCGCGGCGGGATGCCTGGCTTTCACCTTGTGAATTCCCTGCCGGGGTTTCTCACAGGGGAATACCAGGACGGGTTCCCTAAGCAAGCGCCTTGAGACCCCTGGGTGATTAGTGCGCTATATAAATCGAAATACATTTACATTTACATTTAACCCAGAGCTTTCCAAACTGTGTATCCGGACACAGGACTGTGTTGCCTGCAAGTGGTGGGTGTGTCGCAGGATGACAGGGCACTTAGCACATAACTGCTGCTAATTAAGAGGCATTCCTTTGAAAGAGTGTCTCGGAGTCTACTGCAGCAGCGCGGACTCCGAGACACACTGCTCTATGGGGGCCGACGATTCACAACAAAGCCCCATTAACATGTAAATGGTCTTTTAAAGGCCTGCGAAGAACTCGGGTGCATATGTTCACAAGCATAAAGCATGTGAGTTAAGGAGCTGTCAGATGAGAGGACTTTATATTGGGTGAGGGGGTGGATTAAGGATTAGTATGATATTGAAAATATTTCCTTGAAAATGTGAGGGCAGCTTGTGTGTTCTGAATATTGAGTTGTCCAGTAAGAGTAGATGAATAGTGTGGTCTGTTACGATCCAAGATGAAGTCACCAAACACAATATGGGACGGATGAGAGGGGGCTGATATAAAGTTGGAATCCAGGTCCTTGAGGAAGGTGCCATGTCAGTGGTGAAAAAGAAGGGGAAAAAACTACTGGGGGCTGGCTCTAATCAGTAAGGCTGAGCCGGAAAACCAACTAACAACACAAAAATGCCAATACTGATCACAATCAATTTCTGTAATAATAAATATACATCCTAAACAAGAAAAGAAATTCATGAAAGGGAATTGACTATTTAATAGTTTTTTATTCTAAAGTATTTTTTAACAGGTTTCAAAATTTAATACATAGTACAAACGATTTTTACTTCTTCCAACAAGACATAAATATAGTCAACATACACACAATCATTCATTCAATTCCACAAACATATCACAAGTAACCAGATTCAAGTCAGACACTCACACTAAGAAAATATATTCTGAACATATCCAAAAAAAAGCAACTAGCAAAAGAAAGCCACAATCTACAGAGAGTTATAAGCAGTAAACAACTATTTTATAACGTACATTCCTAAGTCTCAAATCACTTATATGAATTTATTTGAAATTAAAAATGAAACGGTAATGTACAGAACTAGGGACACCAGGTTAGACTGTTTGAACCCCTGGATGATCCCGTAGATCACAGTGGCGGGGCCTACGCGTTTCGAATCCCACTGCAGTTAGTAGGGATTCTCTTCAGGGCCTATTGTAGGAATCAATATCTTCTTATTATTATATAAGGCAAACTTGGGTTTGTGCTGGAAGGAACAGATAATCATACATGGTCCCGTTCTTATTTTTCACTCGACAGACGAGGTGCCGTTTTAGGGGCGTACCACACGATCGTTGCAGTTCCAAATTATGGGAGGTTACCGGGTGGGATGGTCCTTTGAGCTTGACCCCATTCGAATATCAATATTCGTATCGCTGACCGGGCAGTTTAGAAGTGACTCTACACCCGTGTTCTAATTAGGCTGGGGTGACGGACAGTTGTGTCTAATCTCGGCGTCGCAGCTTTTTTCGTACAAGCCCGCTTGCGATCCCGGTGGCGTCCTCCTAGGCACTGATTTCTCACGCATGCGTGAAGCACTAAAATATGAATTTGGCTGGGGTGTTTATTTACCTAGAAATGCACTTGAGGGATGCTTGTTGGGTCTCAGAAGAGGGTGGGTGAGTGAACAGAGAGGAGAATTTGGAATCGAAGTAATCTATGGTATAGATATGTGCCCTGTTAACTGGGGTGAGGTGACAGAGGGTGACAGGCAGAGGGAGGGAGATAGAGGGAGGAAGACAGAGAGCGAGGGAGACAGAGAGAGGGAGACAGATAGAGGGAGACAGACAGAGGGAGAAGGCTGACAGAGGGAGGGAGACAGATAGAGGGCGATAGATAGAGGGAGGGACACAGAGAGAGGGAGACAGACACGAGGGAGACAGACAAGAGGGAGGAAGACAGGCAGAGAGAAGGAGGGAGACAGAGGGAGAGAGAGGAAGGGAGACAGAGAGGTAGACAGAGAGAGAGGAAGACAGACAGAGAGTGGTAGACAGAGAGAGAGAGAGAGAGAGAGGGCGAGAGAGACAGACAGACAGACTTAGGGAGACAGAGGTAGGGAGAGAGATAGAGGTAGGGAGACAGGGAGAGAGTGAGGGAGATAGAGAGAGAGGGTGGGAGACAGAGACAGACAGACAGGGACAGACAGAGCCAAATAGTGGCAGGGACAGGGGCAGACAGACAGAGGCAGAGAGAGAAGGAGACAGAGAGAGGGAGACAGGGACAGACAGACAGATAAAGGCAGAGACTGAGACAGAGAGGGAGAGGGAGACAGAGGGAGAGAGAGAGAGAGGGTGACAGGGAGGGAGACAGAGGGAGGGAGGCAGAGGGAGAGAGTCGGGGAGAGACAGAGGGAAGGAGAGGGAGACATGCAGAGGGAGGGAAACAGAGAGAGTGGGAGACAGAGGGAGAGAGTCAGGGAGAGACAGAGGGAAGGAGAGGGAGACAGACAGGGAGGGAAACAGAGACAGAGGGAGGGAGACAGAGGGAGGGAGACAGAGGGAGGGAGACAGAGGGAGGGAGACAGAGGGAGAGAGAGAGAGAGAGAGAGAGAGAGAGAGAGAGGGAGACAGACAGAGGGAGGGAGACAGAGGGACGGAAATAGAGGGAGAAAGAGAGCGGGAGACAGAGAGCGGGAGACAGAGGGAGACGTACAGAGGGAGGGAGACAGACAGAGGGAGGAGGGCGACAGAGGGAGGGAGACAGAGGGAGTGAGACAGACAGAGAGACAGAAGGAGGTAGACAGACAGAGGGAGAGAGACAGAGTGAGTGAGGGAGACAGACGGAGAGAGGGAGACAGAGTGAGTGAGAACCCCCCGAACTCCCCTTAGGTGTTTCGGGCTCGCTACGCTACGCTCGCTCGCTACACTGCCTTACTGTGTCCCAAAATGATGCATCTCCAAAAAGTGTGTCCCCAACAGGAAAAGTTTGGAAAGCTGTGCCCTAACCTCTCCTTCAGTTAAAAACCACAGAAGAAAACGTGCCATTTCAAGGTGCTGGACTTTGACCCTGTTCTTGAATTCCAGAACCTTTCAAATCATGCTGTTCAAGGTAATTTAGCCAGATCATTTTTGCACTTCACATAACAAAGGTTCTCGAAAAGCAAAGTCTTTTCAGCCTTTGTTTCTAGACCAACGTTCAACCGTACCCTGGATGTTATTGGTTTGTTTCAGGTGCTGATCAAAGCAATTGGAAACTATTAAATTGACCCTTCTAGTAGAGGTTTTCACCATCAAACATCCTGTCGTATAGGAGGAAACACCATCAGTACTTTTGTTTGCCCTGTTTGAAAAGTGCGCAAACTAATAGAACCAACAGCAAAACAATTATGAGGGCAGTAGCAAAACTTAGGTTGGCAGGTCAGTAACTTTTTGCTGTCTTGGAGACAGCATACTACCCCCTAATTACATCCATGCTGTGGCACCACCTATGAGCGCCCCACTGGTCTAAAGCATAATATCTCATCTTTTGTCATGGCAGAGTATAACAAGAAAAGTGAATACTAGATATTCAAGAGAATAGTCCCACACTCAAGTTCCTGAGTTCTCTGCCCAAAATTCCAACTTGAGAATTGAAGACTCTACATCTGTATCGACTGTTGAAGGAGGTCTAGATGTTTTTAAAGCAAAAGGCAAACCAAAGGTTTCCAACACATAAAGAATGGTTCCAAGGGCAAGACTTTGAGACAGGTAACGTTTGAAAAAACTGCTGGTGCTGGAGCTCCAACATATTCACCCACTTCAACAAGGAGAATGCTTGATCACTAGAGATCAGAAAGACACATACTTTCTTATTCAAATGATAATAAAGCACAGGACATCCCACACTTCATGGTGTGGAATCAACATTTTCAATTTAAGATATGGCTGGTTGTGCTAATCCACTCCCATTGCATTCTTCAAGTGGTAATGTTAGAAGCATTTCAGAGATGCAAGGCATTTGGTATCTGTCTATGTGTAAATGAGTGGTTGATCAAGGCTTCTTCTCCCCATAAAGTAACTGAAAATCAGTTATGAAAAATATTTGCTGAGAATGACCCAATAAATTAGACACTTGTGACTGTGGAGTCCTTTGGAAGACAGACTATCCTCCATAGTCCTGAAATGCCACTAATTCAGCTCATCGCTTCATCCATAAGTCTGACAAGCGTCTTCCAATCTAGGCTTTGTGTCATACATTTTTTAATACTTAATGCCCGACTACACATAATACAACTACAAAAGTAGCTGGTGCACAAGTGGTACCAGATATTGGGGGAGCAGGATGTTAGAATAATTAAATCCCAAATAGCAAAGTGTTCTTTTTCATGGTTGTGCAAATGGTAAAAACAAGGTGATAGACTTACCGCTACAGAAACCTTTTTCTGATGCAGTTGTTCCTCTAAAGACTCATCAATGAAAGGGTTGAGAGCCAGTTGAAGTTCGGACATTGCAATGGGAAAGTGTTCCAACAAAGCAATCTCACTATGTACACCACTTTTAACTGAGAGCAGTGAGGGCGGGTTCTAAAACTGGTCCCATATGCCATCATGTACAGTTTGCTGGCATGCTCTCCATCTGAAGCAGCAATGTATTATCTGAAAAACTAATGGGGAATAACAGAATCAGAAAGAGTCTGTAGTTTTAGATTCCTTACCTTTAGAATTGCCCCCACGTGTCAGACTGTATCCGGAGATTTTTCTTAGCAGTACCACTGCGCGTCAATAGGTGCCGTCGGTCGACTGCGCTTCGTCGTTGGCGTCGTAGTTGCTGGAATGACATTGCGGTGTCTACTTAGACGCTGCCCCTGCACTATGACGTCAGTTCTTTCTTTTTCCGCGCCAGCCTTGCTCAGATCCAGAGGGAGCTATTCCTTGTTCATTTTTTGACTAACTTTTTCTTGACTTTTGTCGACTTCTTTTTGACACTTCTTACTCCTGGTGTATGAGGGATGTCCCTTCGATGGACCGGATTCAAGCCATGTGAGGCCTGTAACAGCCTGATGTTGGTTACAGACCCCCACGTCGTGTGTCTCTGGTGCCTGGAGCGCAACCACAACCCGAACTCTTGCTCCGACTGCCGGGCCATGAATGCAAAGTCTTTTGCGGGAGTGATCCCGAAAGTTCTTGGAGGCCCGGCAGTCGGCTCCGCATCGCCCGAGGTCCCGGTCGAGAGGAAGTTCTCAGGAGTGGTCGCAGATCCACCACCATCATACGTCATCCAAGTCTTCAAGATCTCCGGGTAAGTCGAAGCACAAGAAGAAAGTGAAAAAGCAGCATCGCTTTTCACTTTCTCCCCGTCGGTCAGTGACGCAACCCAGGACCCGGAGAGTTGTCGTTCTCCAGGTCCATCTTCGGAGCCTGCTCCTGGGACATCTCCGCGCTTCCCTTCTTTTCCCGGTGCCAGAGCATTCTCTGCACAGCTTTGAGCTTTCTCGCAAACTCTGCTTTGGTCACTGGTACTTTGATGCTGGCGGCTCCGGCGGGCCCCAGAGGAGCCAGGCCTGGATCCTGATACATGCTGGTGCTTTCCCCGGCTCCGATCCTGACAATGACGCCCCTGGTGCCCGTCGTGCCCTGGACCGACCCCAGCCTCACCCCTAACTGGACATTGCTCCAAACCGATGTCTGTCGACACCAGTGCCAGAGGGCACTTTTGTGACTAGTTCATCCCTGGTGTTCCTTTCAGGCCTGACTGGCAACTAGAGGAGAGGGAGGAGGGCTGGGAGGGATCTGTGGACCCTTTAGCTGATCAACTTGATGAGCCAGACTGGCGAGAGGACCTGGGTGACACAAGCGGTCTGGATATCTCCCCATAGCTTGGCATGCTTTAGCCCCCTTCCGTGGTTACGGAAGAGGGAGCATCATATGCAGTGGTGTTGCGTGCGGCGGCTGAAGCCTTGGTCCTGGAGCTTCCTACGGCGGCAGTCAGGACTAACCTCCTGACAGAGGTGCTTCAACCAGCGGCGGCCTCTTCGGAGCCCCTTCTGCCTTTTAATGAAGCCCCCACAGATGTCTTTCTGGGCACTTGGTCCAAGCCCAGCACAGGGGCTCCTGTGGACAGGATGATTGCCCATAGCCACCACCCGGCCCTGGACGACCCACTTTCCTTCTTCCAACACCCGACAGCTTGGTAGTCCAAGCCTCGTCCTCTAACAGCGCATTCCTTACTGATCCCCCAATTAGGGAATCCAAGAAGCTGGACCACCTTGTGGAGAAGATGATGTTTTCTTCCGCCAGCTTAGAGTTGCGTTTGGTGAATACCGCATGTCTCTTGGGTCTTTATACCAATACCTTGTGGGATACAGTTGCGCAAGTGCTGCCACAATGCCCGCTGGATGCCGGGGTCGTTCTCACCCGCGCAGTGGCAGAGGGTAGAGACGCAGCCAAATTCACCATCAGATGTGGGCTGGATACCGCCGACTCACCAGGCAGAATGGAAGGAGAAGTTAAAGATGTTCACGTTGGCTCAGGTCCTGTCTTCCCTCTACCTTGGGGACTGGATGGTAGCGTTGGACTTGCAGGACGCATATTTCCATATACCCATCCTGCCAACCCACAGGCGTTACCTACAGTTCACGGTAGGCCATGAGCATTTTCAGATCACCGTGCTCCTCTTTGGCCTTACCAGTGTCCCTCGGGTGTTCACCAAGGGGATGGCGGTGGTCGCAGCTCATCTGCGTAGATTAGGGGTTCCAGCCTTCCCCTATCTCGACGACTGGCTGTTGAAGGCGAGCTTGCCCCAGGCTCTCGTCTCCCACCTCCAGACTACGGCGTACCTCCTGCATTCACTGGGGTTCACTATCAATGTGCCGAAATCACACCTAACTCCCTATCCGAAGCTCCTTTTCATCGGAGCGGTGCTAGATACGGCACAGTTTTGGGTTATTCTCCCAAACAGCTATTCCGGGATATTCGGGCTATGATACCGATGTTTCAGCCTCTATCCCGGAACTCTGTGCGAATGGCCCTGAGGCTGCTTGGCCTCATGGCCTCCTGTATCCTGCTGGTGGATCATGCCAGGTGGCATATGCGGGCTCTGCAGTGGGATCTGAAGTTCCAGTGGACGCAGCATTGGGGCAATCTTTCCGACATCGTCCAGATCTCGGAGGGGACTGCACGTCAATGTATACAGCATACATATCCCGTCGCATCCTGCCATGATGTGTACAAACAAAAAACTAAGAACTACCCTTCTCCGCTGTGTCGCCCCGTCTTATGCACCATCAATAATCAGAAACAAACCAAACAAAATAACAAAGACCCCTTCCTGGTTCCCACCCTCCCTCCCTCCCTGCCGCCCTGCTCAACGGACCTTCAACTGCCCGCCTCCCCAACTCAGCAGAGTGCTTCTTCCCCCCCCCCCCCAACCGTAGTACTTGCTTGTCCGGGGTGGAGGGTCCTCAGGGCGCACTAACCCTTCTCGCCCTCCAGGGCCCGCCTTAGTCCAGTGTCCATAGCCAGCACAACCACAGTCTTGAAAAACTGCAAGCATCGACAGGGTTCAGTCAGCTGTCTTCGTCATCAATAGCCCTCCCCCTTCGTCACCGGTCCTGCCAAGTGTCCTTGATCGGGACTTCTTGCTCGTTGACTTCCTTGACCGTCTTTTTCACCACGTCGGCGGTTATTTCTATTCCCGCGAGCAGTACCGCCCACTGTCCGCCATCCGTCGAGCCAGTCAAATGCCGCTTCGGGTGTCTCAAAGAACCATGTCCGGTCCTCAGCTACCACTCTAAGTCTTGCTGGGAAGAGCATGGAGTAAGGCAGTTCCTGTTCCCGTAACGCCTTCTTAACTTCCAGAAAACTGCGCCTACGTCTGGACACTGCTGCTGTGTAATCCGGCAAGAAGGAGATCGTGGAGTTTTGGACTTTAATTGGTGGAGAGACTCTCGCTGTTTGCAGTATTACGTCTCGGTCTCTGAAGTTGAATAGTCGAGCAAGTATTGGTCGCGGGGCGCCCCAGGTTTGGGACGGCCTCCGGGTACCCTGTGGGCTCTCTCTACCGAAAAGAAGCTGGAGAGACCTTTAGGTTGCAGCCGGGTTTTGATTAAGTCCTCCGAATAGAGGTCCATGGCTTGCGCTCCCTCATTCTCCGGAACACTAAGGAGGCGTATATTATTGCGCCGTGAGCGTCGTCCTTGGTCGTCAAGCTTTTCCATCAGCAGTTTGTTCTCTGTCTCCAGGCGGGAGACGGCAGTCTGAAGGTCGGATGTGTCTGTCACCAGAGACTTAGTGACTATTTCCACCTCCTTAACCCTGTTGGCTATCTTGTGGAAGTCCGCCAGTAACCGGGAGACCTCAGTAGAAATCGTGCCTACCGTGGTTTGGACACTCGACTGCGCCTTCATAATGTCCTCCAGCGTGACCTTCGTCGTACCGTCGTTGTCCGCAACCTTGCCTGAGGAGGCGCGACCTTCCGGTACTGGTGGTGAGCTCTTGTCATAGGCGAACTTGTCCAACTTTATCTGCGTAGACGGATGTTTTGGACCTCTGCCCGCCATGATGTCGGTCGAGAGGGTAATAGGAGTAGGAAGGCTATCACTCCCAAAGTCAAGGCCTCTGAGTTAGTGCACACTGGTCTGCGTTCGCGTCGTAGCTGGTCAGGTAAGTGACTATTGGTGTGAGTCACTTCCTATTGCAAATTGTCAGAAGTGCCACAGGTCCAGCTATGTTTCAGCCCCTCGTCACCTGATGCAGCCGAGTGTCCTGGTCCCAGCCGGCACGTGCCAATGGTGTCCGTGCACTAGTTCTACTGCTGTAGCGTTATGGCAACCGGCTGATATTCTCACGAGTAGGGGCGGGAGGGGGGGGTTCGCACCCGGCATCTGACTCCCGCAGTATTCCGCCTTCCCGCAGTCAGCGTGGTTCCCAATGCCCCTGTAGTGCTCGACTCCGCCGATGGTGTAGAGCCGCACTCAGCAACTAGAGTTGAGTCTTTAAGCCTTCCCACTGCGCCTTTCGTCGCTGCCCCTCCGCGCACAAATACTGCCTCGTCCCCGCGTCTCAGTCTGCACTCTCTACCAGCGGGTGCCGGCCAATACTGTTCACGTCTCCGAAGTAGGGGGTTTGGGCGCCCTCCGAGTCTTGAATTGCGAGGGGCAGTAGAAGGGCGGGGGAGACCGTGTCGGCAATCTGCCCTCATCCCGCTAGCAATGTCTCTTGCCCCAGATTTCAGCCCAGTAATGCGTGCAGTTGTCAGGTGGCGTTCGGGCGGTTCAGTGCCCTCATGTGCGGTGCACCCGGAGCAGCGTTTCCCCCGTAGTCTCTCCCAGGAGGTGCTAAGTAGCACGGCGGCATGGGCACAGCGAGGACTGCTCCCGGAGCTTTGCAAGGCTGTCCACTCACTGTCTCGCAGCCTCCTGTCCGCTGTCATTTCTCCGCTGCAGTCTGTCGCTGTCGCACCTGAACTTTCGGTCCGGGTTGCCAGCTAATCGGGGCCCCGGTCTCTGGAGCTGGACTAGGCCGCTGTCGGACACACGCCGGGTCTACCACTTCCCGGCTGCGGTTTTGGATCAGAGTACCTGCGGTCGCCGCCGCTCGGCCCCGGATGTCGGTCCCAGCCCTTGGAGTACCGTAATATCACGGATCATGTGTCGGATAGATGGGAAGGGTTATGCTACCCTCGGAGCCTCTCTACTAGGCAGCCATTTCGCCCAGCCGCTAGCCACGCCCCCTAGCAGATGGATTTTGATATAGTGCCCTCACCGCTGCTATATAAGTTTCTCCTAAATTAAAACGCTGGATCACTTTATGTAGGAAGAGCCAGCTGACCCTCTCAAATGCTTTTGCAGCATCAAAGGTCATAACCGCTAGCAGGGTCTCATATACCTTTGCCAGGTCGATTGCTGCAATTAGGTCATGAGTTAATTCATGGAGTTGCCTCCCCTTCATAAATCCCTTCTGATCAGTATGTATTATTGACCCTGCTACCCTGTATAACCTTTTAGTTAGAATCTGGGTATATATTTTATGGTCAATGTTCAGGAGGGAAATAGGCCTGTACGATTCGCAGACTTGTGGATTTTTATTTGGTTTCAGAATGATGGTAATAATGGCTTCGTTCCAGGATGCGGAGAGTGCTTGGGCAGATATAAAAGCAGAATTAAACAATTGGAAGAAGAATGGAGCTAACTCTTCTTTAAGAATAGTATATATTTCATTTGGAATGGTGTCAGGTCCAGCGGCTTTTCCTTTCTTTAGGGTAGTAATGTTATGTAGAATTTCTTCCAAAGTAATAGGGTTACTCAAGCTTATCTCGATCAGAGGCTGGTAGTATAGGAAGTTGCAAACCTGAGAGAAAAGTTGCAATATGTTCTTTGCTTGAGATTTAATCTTCAGAATAGAGATCTAGGAAGAATTGAAGAAGAACTCTTTCTTGGCTATGTGGGTGCCAGGAAAGGTCGGGCTGTATAAAAACGCACCATCTAGCAATAGGTTGTCCTATGCATTCAAATCTGCTAGTCCTTAGCAAAAAAGGAAGCTCCAGTGGGATTGCGTGCCCACTCCACTAGGGCTACGGGGGCTACTATTGCTTTGGGGTGTGGAGTCCCACTTCTTGACATGTGGCTGTGAGAAGTTGGCCTGGTATATGATGTTCACTATTCTAGTGAACACCTTGCACCAGTCCAAACAACTCTTATGGTGATGGTTGTAAGTCAACCTTATAGACCAGCTATCCTAGTGGTAGCGTGGACAGAACAGTCTTAGGCTAAAAGACTCTTGAGGGCGTGTAAAGCCAGCTGTTTTACCATATGTAACCCCTTGAATACCAAATGAAAGGACACCACACAGGATATATATAAAATATTTATGTATTTATTTACTAACACACTCCTCTGAACTCTTTATGAGATCAGAGGCCAAAGCACATAACAAGTTACATAGTCAGAATACTTTAAGTTGCACAATTTACAGTTAGGCCCTAGGGGCGAAGCAAACCATATATTAAGAAAGTGGTATAAATACCACGTCACGAGAAAAGGAAAGGCCTAGGGCCTAGTCAATCACTGGGGCTACACTATCTGAACCTTAGTTTAGAAGTGGGAGACCCACAGGGGGCGCATACAGTGTCTTTACACACACGCAGGAGTCAATGTAAAGTCAATGGGAACTTAGAAGTTAGATAAAGAAGGATTTAGGACACTTCCGGTTTATCTAGGAGGAAACAACTAAAAACCTAGACACTTGGATAGTCAATACCCTTGGGAGCACCGAAGTACTCGCGTTACCTCACCCACGGACGGCGGGTGCATAGGTGTGAAGATGTGTCGGGTTTCGCCGTTGAAGTCTATGGAGCCTGTGAAGAAAGATGCTGCAGGCGACCAGGAGGAAGATGTCCTGGTGGATCCAAGGGTGGATCGAGGATGAAGAGGACCTGAAAGCAGAGGGGACAGAGTCTGGGTCACTAGCCAGTGACCGGGTGGAACCAGATGACGTCGAGGAGCAATCAGGTGCTGTCTTGAAGCTTGTCTCTTCAGCCACGCGGACCAGGAGGCGTCGAGGATGACCAGGTGCTGAAGGCGAGCTGTCCCACGAAGGTTCTCGCAGATGGAGGGGTCGACTGCCGGATTGGAGTCAACAAGCCTTGGCAAAGGCAACCCACCTAGGATTTAAAGAAGGCTTCTGGTGCAGACCAGCAAGGTCTGAGGTGCCTCACCTTTGCAGGGAGGCAAGGGCCAGTCTGGAGCAACCAGACCAGCGAGTTGGTTCAAAAGGATTGTCGTCACAGAGGCTACTAGCCAACGGGCCAGCAACCGGACAACGCGTCGAGCAGGACACAAGCAGAAGGGCCCCACGCAGAACTCGTGGAGTGTGGAGGGCTGATCTTCGGTGCAGGTGGAGCTCGGATTCGGGGCTTCTCAATCCCCAGTGCACAGCTTCAAGGATACCTCAGGAGCTGCACAGTTAGCAAGTTGCAGGCTTTTCAAGATGTCCGGTCCCACGTGTCTCGTCGCCTCCACGGATCTCAGCTATGCTGCAGACGTGAAGAGAGGGTCAGAGAGGTATGGAAGTCTGGGTCTTGTCAGGCTCTGTGCTCGGGTCCCGGCAGGAGCGTCGACAAAGCAAGCCGTTGATTTGCTGGATGGTGCCTGGTTGCCCAGGGTGGTCACTCCTTGGCCACAAGGGAGATTCTTCAGTCTTCAGCTTCAGCAGAACGTCAAAGGTCCAGAGTTTCGTGTCAAGTTTCGATTCCAGGATTAATCTAAAGTCCTAGGACTCAGCTCCTACCTTTATACAACTAAAAGGGGCTGGATTACTTTCTAGATCCCTCCTGTGGTTGGGACCAGGAAGGAGGGTTGTTACACCCCCTTTCCTTTGTCCAGTTTCGCGCCAGAGCTGGGGCTGGAGTGCCCCAGCAACCGGTTTGAACTGGGGTATGCGTGGAGCACCTAGTGTGCCACAGGCAGTGTCTCAATCTATTCAGCCCTCCCTGTCCCAATACACAAAGTCCTGTCTGGGGTGGTGCTCGCACCTCTCCAGGCAGGAAACCTATTGTCCAAACCTCCGTGACTGGAAGGACTCCCAGCAGCAGGAGGTCAGACTTGTGTCTGTGGCAGCAGCGTCCATTTTGTGATGCTGGGGCTCTGGTTAACTTTAACCGGGATAGTCAGCACTAACATGTCTTCTCCCTCTAGAAGGGTGGAATGCTACCCCCGTCGCCAGAATTGGCGAGGGGGTAGTATTCCAAAGCGTATGACACCTTACACGACATGTTTAGATAAAGCGAAACCAAAGTTAGCATTTAACCGCGAGGTTCATAATGCACTTAAGAGTATATGGTATGGCAATATCATAGAACAGCTATAAGGACATGGTTCCGAAAGCTGCAGACAGGCTCAGCTCATGCTGGAGCATCATCTCACACATACCCAAGCACTCTGCCTCCAGGATTGTCAAGGCCTGCCATAGGAGTAACTTACAGGTTATTGTGTGTCTATATATAAGGGTAGATATAGGAATACTATACCTAAGCAAGGGGTGATTACACGACCTTGCCCCAGCTGAGTGATCAGCCAGTTGTGTCAGTTTGAGTGGCCAGCCAGGGGTGGCATAATATATGCTGCAGCCCCTGGTAGGCCTTGGTTACACCTATGCCCTGAGTACCTAGGGTACACTTCTACAGGGGCTGACAAGGTGAACCAATTCCCAATTGTGGATGTACCTAGAGTACATGGTGTGAATTTACAGAGAGTGCATCTGGGATGTGGGTCTGATTAGCAGGCCCACAGCCACATCTAAGTCGAAAACCAGTAAAGCAAAAGCAAAAAGTGGGAGTGACCATAGGAAGCAGACCCTACTCTCCTACACAACCCCCTCCCCAAACTTAGGGACTTTAAACTAACCTTGACCAGTTGAGTCTTCATGTTCTAAGTGGAATTATCTGGAGAGTCCATCTGCATTTGCATGGTCAGTCCCAGGTCTATGTTCCACTGTAAAGTCCATCCCCTGTAGGGGAATGGACCACCTAAGAAGTTTGGGATTTTCACCCTTAATCTGATTTAACCATAAGAGGGGCTTGTGGTCTGTCTGAATCTTGAAGTGAGTGCCAAACAAGTATGGCCTCAGCTTCTTCAGGGCCCAAACCACAGCAAAGTCCTCCCTCTCTATAGCTGACCAACGTTTCTCTCTAAGGGGTCAGCCTTCTGCTTATGAAAGCAATGGGCTGGTCTTGACCATCTATATTCAGTTGTGAACGTACAGCTCCCACACCCAACTCAGAAGCATCTGTTTGGACTATGAACTCTTTGGAGTAATCTGGACTTTTCAGAATAGGTGCAGTACACATGGCCTGCTTCAGGTCATCAAATGCCTTTTGACAGCTAACTGTCCACTGAACTTTCTTTGGCATCTTTTTGGAAGTTAAATCATTCAGTGGTGTCACAATGGACCCATAGTTTTTAACAAACTTCCTGTAGTATCCAGACAGGCCCAAGAAAGCTCTGACATGTGTCTGGGTGATCGGAGGAGTCCAGACTCTGATGGTCTGGATCTTGCTCTTCAGTGGTTGAACCTGACCCCCACCTACCAGGTGGCCCAGGTACACAATCTTGCTCTGCCCTATCTGGCACTTTGTGGCCTTGATAGTGATGCCTGCCTTTTGCAGGGCCTCTAAAACATTCCTCAGGTGGACCAGGTGATCCTCCCAGGTGGAGCTAAAGACAGCAATATCATCTAGATAAGCTGCACAATAGTCTTCCAGTCCTGTGAGAACTTGATTCACCAGCCTTTGGAAAGTGGCAGGTGCATTCTTCAAACCAAAGGGCATTACCACAAATTGATAATGTCCTCCTGCGGTTGAAAATGCTGTCTTGGCTTTTGCATCCTCAGCTAATCTGATTTGCCAGTAGCCTGCTGTCAGGTCAAATGTGCTCAAGAACTTGGCAGAAGCCAATCTATCAATGAACTCATCTGCCCTGGGGATGGGGTCGGCATCTGTCCTAGTGACAGCATTGAGCCCTCAGTAGTCCACACAAAACCTCATCTCTCTCTTACCATCTTGTGTGTGAGGTTTTGGCACCAGGACTACTGGACTGGCCCAGTAGTCCAGTAGTCCTGAGGGCTCCATAACTCCCAACTCCAGCATCTTTTGGACCTCTGTCCTAATGCAGTCCCTGACATGGTCCGGTTGCCTGTAGATTTTACTCTTGACAGGCAGACTGTCACCAGTGTCCACCCCATGGGTGCACCAGCTTGTCTGACTTGGGGTCAGGGAAAACAGATGTCTGAAGGACTGAAGAACTTGTCTGCAGTCCTGTTGCTGATGTTCAGAGAGGCTGTCAGCAAAGACTACACCATCTACTGAACCATCATCAGGGTTCTGAGTAAGCAGGTCTGGGAGAGGGTCACTCTTCCTCCTGCCCCTCATCTGTGGCCATGAGCAAGCCCATGTCTGCCCTGTCGACAAATGCTTTAAGTCTGTTGACATGAAGCACCCTGTGGGGGCTTCTGGGAGTCCCAAGGTCCACCAAGTAGGTGACATCTCCTTTCTGTTCAACTATTGTATGGGGTCCAGACCATTTGTCCTGGAGTGCTGCTGGGGCCACTGGCTCCAACACCCACACTTTCTGTCCTGGCTGGTACACTGTCAGCACAGCCTTACCAGGCCAACTTCTCACATTGGTGGCAGCGGTAGGATAATTCATGCTGCAGCCCCTGATAGGCCTTGGTTACACCTATGCCCTGAGTACCTAGGGTACACTTCTACAGGGGCTGACAAGGTGAACCAATTCCCAATTGTGGATGTACCTAGAGTACATGGTGTGAATTTAGAGAGAGTGCATCTGGGCTGTGGGTCTGATTAGCAGGCCCACAGCCACATCTAAGTCGAAAACCAGTAAAGCAAAAGCAAAAAGTGGGGGTGACCATAGGAAGCAGACCCTTCTCTCCTACAGTGGCCACGTGTGCATCCCTGCACAAGTGCACCAAACATTATTGCCTAGACAGTCAAGTTCGGACAGACAGCTGCTTTGGCCATTCTGTTCTCCAGGACATTCTGTTGTGAACTTAGTTTGTAGACCCACCTCCGGGGTTGGCAATGCTCTGGTATCTATTTTTAAGGTAAGGAATCTATATATAACTACAGTCTCTTTCAGATGTACAAGTTACTTACCTTCGGTAACTATGTATCTGTAAGAGACATATGTAGTTATAGATTCCTTACCGCCCCGCCCATACTCCCCGTTTTGCGAACTGACTTCGAGGGATATGGACTCCCTTCTAGGGCTCTAGGTATGTGCACCAGTGGTGAGTGTCTTGCATATCTCTGGGCTTATGACCTGGAAATTCGTGTCAGAACTGACAACAGTGTGTGGGGGGGCGTCTAAGTAGACACCGCAACGTCATTCCGGCGACCATGACACCAACGACCAATTCAGAGTCAACCGACGCCACCTCTCGACACGCAGGGGTACTGCTAAGAAAAATTTCTGGATCCAGTCTGACCCCTGGGGGTAATTCTAAAGGCAAGGAATCTTTAACTACATATGTCTCTTACTAATACATTGTTAGCCAAGGTGTTTAGCTTGTTCATCTGGTGTGAGAGGCTGAAATACCTAGCAGTGTTTACTGACTCAGAACATCAGCATCATGCACATTCACATACTCTGCAGAACACCAAAGTTGTTGACCTGAGCACGTTTCTGCCGAGCTCAAGATCTTAAATAAAAGATGTGCTTTTGGGGATCTTTGAGGCACCTGAGAAAGCCATATAAATATTTATTCTTACGAGCAGCAAACACAAAATGGCTAGAACCTACAAGTCTTTGCCTGCATATTCACATAACCTAGGTCGAAGCAGAATTCCCAGTGGATATGCAAGTTGTATAACTATCTGTGTACTTTCCATCAATTCCCAAGATCATATTGAAACTAAAACAACACAAGATCAGAATTATTCTTGTTACTTTGGATTGACCCTACTTTTGGTGGCATTTCCATCCCTTCTCCTATTCCAGAAACCTCTGTGTCAGGGGAGATATTCCATCACAGCCTTCCATTTCTCAGCTTAACTGCCTAGCTCTTGAATACAGTATGAGTAAATACACCTCCCTCAATACTGCATGGATATCTTAAATGAAGAGAAGCACTCTGTAAGGAAACAGGCTTTTTGCTGGTTTAACCCCCCCACTTTTTGCCCCAATTTTGACTACTAGGTACTGGTGTAATAGCTCTGAAAAGCCCTGTGTCCTACCAATTAGAACTATTTTCTTGTGCTCTAGCCCTTAAAATGGTGCATGTTTAAAAACAAGTTACATAGCTGCACACTGTGGTTCTCCGATATTGAAATCTTACAGTACTTAAATAAGCAGTATTATTTGAAGTACCGTAGAAAGCATTGAGAAAGATAGTAAATGTGTAATCAGTGCACATCAGTAGAATAGACCCAAACTTCAACCAATCAGAGACGAGTGTCAGACCCCCCTCTCTCCTGCAGAGCCACCATACCTTAAATTTCGAGAAGAATTGTGCCTAAGTGAATAGTCGTATGAGTCTCAATGGGGCAAGTCTAAAAAGGGGACATGGGTGGGCCCCATGTGAATCTTTGAAATATTGCAATACTGGAGAACCACAGTGTACAGGTAAGTAACTTTTTTTTCTCCAGTATATAAGGAAAACTTTGTTTACAGGTTTGACACAGGCAAAAAAAAAAAACGGATAGGGATAGAGGGAAGTGTCTACAATTCAGATTTAACCAGGGTATATGCATTAATCAGAGCGGCGACAAGTCAGCAAAATGCAGTGAAAACAACAATTACATATGCAGGGTGAAACGTCTGCGATATGCTGAGTGAGTCCACAATTACATATGAAGGAATAACGAATCAGTACAGAGAAAAGGCGCACCCAAGCAGACCAGAGATTTTTCAGAATAACCAGAGCAGTGCCGCGGAGCAGACAGCACTGTGAAAGAGAATTAAGGGAGGAATTTGCTCATTAGGAATGTTTTAGCTTCCTTCTTAAAGGTTGACAGAGAAGGGATTCTTCTGATGAAGGACGGCAGCAAGTTCCATGTTCTAGATGCGGCCCCAGAGAAGGCGCGGTTATAGGTTTTATCCTACGGAAGCGGGGTAGCTGGAGCACAGGGTCTCTGGCGGACCTGGAGTTTCTGATTCCCCCCGGATACCAAGAGTTTGTGGCGAGATATGCAGGGGATTTAGTGTATAGTGCTTTGTGCGTGATACAAGCCAGTTTAAGCTGGACTCTGGCTTCAAAGGGGAACCAGTTCAGTGCCTTCAGATGCAGAAAGATATGGTCAAATTTTTTTGAGCCTGTTAAGAGTCTTGCTGAGGCGTTGAGGCAGGCTTTTAGGGGGGCAGAGTAGATCTTGGGTAGGCCTATCTGAAAGAGACACATTAGTGATAGATTACTTACCTTAGAATATACCTAGGCGTCAGCCTGGATCCCGAAAGTTTTGCTTAGCAATACCCCTGCGCGTCTGTAGGTGGCGTCCGACGGCTCCGCGTCCGTCACTGCCATCGTAAGCACTGAGATGACATCATGGAGACTACTTAGGCGCCACCCATGTGTGCTGACGTCAGTTCTTTCTTTTTCCGATCCGAGAGATATCGGTACTCCTAGTCAATAAATGTGGCTTATTTATGAGACTTGTCTCTTGTGTTTTTTAGAGAATTCGACTTTTGGTGCAGTAGGGATGCGCGGGTTATGGTCCTGTTGGGGCTGCTGTCTGACCATGTCGGTGACGGACCCATTCAACTTGTGTCTCTTTTGCTTGGGGCAGGCCTTCTCCCCGAAACGTGCTCCGATTGTCTGGCCATGGCGCAGAGGCTTGCAGGAGCGTACCCGGAAGTCATTGGAGGCCCGGCACTCGGTAACGCACCACTCAGGGTCCCGCTCCTGTGGGAGGTCGAGGATCGCTGGTGCAGACGACACCATCGTTCTTCGGAATCGGGTAAGTCCAAGCACCGTTGAAGGCGATGGAGCAGCGTCGCTCTTCGTCTTCCCCTCACCTGTTGTGGGACTCGGTGGAGGGGGCGGGTGGTCACTCCTCCGCGGCTCCTTCGGGGCCTCAACTGTCAGCCATGGGCCATATCCTTGTCCCATTGGGTCCCTCCGGAGCGCCTTTGGGCCCCGCAGACCCATTGGGTGGTTCTGCCCTCGTGCCGCCGCCCTTGTGCCCGGTTATGCCGGCCAGATACCCTGTGGCACCGTTGGCTCCGGCCTTGTAGCCACCGCCATGGGTTCCGGCCTTGTCGCTGCCATTGGCTTCGGTTCGACGCTGCCGCTGGCTCCGGCCTCGGCGCTGCCGTTGGCTCTGGCCTCGCTGCAGCCATTGGCTCAGGCCTCGGCTCGGTGCCGCCATTGGCTCCGGGCTCGGCGCCTCCTTTGGCACCAGCTTCGGAGCAGCCTATGGCTCCGGCCTAGGTGCCGCCATAGGATCCTGCCTCGGCGCAGCTGCGTGCTTCGGCCGTTTCACTGCCGTTGGCCTCGGCGCGGTGGTTGGCTCGACTCTGGCATTAGCTCCTGCCTCGGTGCTTCGAGCCTTCCCTGTCCTGCCTCCGATTCCGAAGGGGGGTACTATGAGGGGTCTGAGGACCTTCTCACAGCTCGCTGTGAGGATGATTTAGACTAGGTTGACAATGTGGAGAATCCCAGCACTTTGGCCTTATCTCCACACCCTGATACACTGTTCCCCTCCTTCGTAGCTACGGAGGTTGTGGGTTCCTTCGGTGATATGGCTTAGGGGAGGCTCCTAACCTGCCCTCAGATTCCCTGCAGTGCCTGTCAGGCCCAATCTCCTCACTGCAGTACTTCAGCAGTGGCCTCCTCTACAGAGCCGCTGCTACCCTTAAATAGCGCAATTTGAATGTAGCGCAACTCTGTGTGGGACACAGTGGCGCAGGTGCGTCCACGGTGTCTACGGAGGCTTGAGGAATTCAAGACCTTCCTGGTCTGCTGTTTCAGTCCATAGCTCGCCAGTGGGCGGCAGGTTTCGCTATCACCTCCCCCACTGGCGCGCCATCACGTTGGGCAGGTGGGCTCTGCAAACGATCCGAGGGGGCTACTCCTCCCCTTCGAGACTACTACTCCTCCTGCTATGCCACGTCAGTACCACCACTTGTCACTTGACACTTTGCAAACAGGAAGTTGCGTCGCCTTTGGCCTAGGGGGCCATCGAGCATGTTTTACCGCGTCCTGCGGTTCGCCACAAGCGCACTCAGTTCACCGCCCCCCCCCCCCTTCTTGGGCTTTACGAGTGCCTCTTGGGTATTCAATAAAGTTATGGCCCGGGACGCAGCTCGTCTGTTCAGATCAGGGGTTTCAGTCTTACCCCTTCTTGATGACTGGTGGTTCAAGGTGGACTCGCCCCAGGCAGTCGTCTCCCGCCTCTAGGCTACGGCCGACCTCCTGCATTCGCTGGAGTCTTCTATCACAGTGCCGAAGTCGCACCTGCTCCACCCTCAGAAGCTCCTTTTCATCTGAGCGGTTATGGATATACCTGAAGTTTCAGTGGGCACAGCATCAGGGCAACCTGTCCGTTCATGTCCAGATCTCGGAGGGCACTGCACGTCAATTGTAGTGGCGGCTCACGAATCGCAATTGGGTCAATAGCAGATTTATCTCCCTTCCCCAACCGGCGCACACAGTGGTGACAGATACCTCCCTCGTGGAATAGGGCGGCCTCTTGGGAGAGGCGGAGATCAGAGGCCTCTGGTCTCCGGCAGAGACCCGGCTCCATATCAACCTTTTGGAGCTACAGGCAATCCGACTTGCACTGAAAGCATTCCTTCCCTCTGTCCTGGGAAGTTTGGTGCAGGTGTTTACGGACAACACCACCGCCATGTGGTATTTTAACAAACAGGGTGGGATGGGGTCCTGGAGCCTATGTCAGGAGGATCTGCGCCTCTGGACATGGATCTTGAATGGCGTCTGAACTCGGATATGGCGCATGGTCTCTTTCTGCAGTGGGGAGAGCCTTAGTTAGATCTATTCACCACCAAAAAGAACGCGCAATGTCATCAGTTCTGCGCGTTGGAATTTCCAAGGCGACACTTGCTCTGCGCCGCATTTTGTCGCGAGTGCAGTTGCGGTCTGTTATACGTCTTTCCGCCTCTACCACTTCTGCCCGGAGTGCTGTGAAGAAGATTTAGGTACAAAAGGGAGTGGTGATGGACGGAGCATCTGAACCAATCAAACACTCGCACCCAGTCAAAAGATCTGGGTTTGATCCATCACCGTTCTTTAGCCCACTCTGCACACCCCAGTTCAGACATGGCTATATGCAAATTAGTCTGACCCTGTGCCTCATAGGAACAGTCCAGCCCGAACTGCCAAGCCATGCCTTCCCTGGACCGGAAACAAGCTTCCGAGGACCGGTTTCTGGCATTACAGCCGTCTTCAGCCCGGCTTGCTTGAATCCAGTGGCAAAGTGAGCAAGGGACTCACGTCTGAGCATACCCTGCCACACTTATGGCGGCCAACACGGTACAAAAGGGGGTGGTGATGGACGGAGCATCTGAACCAATCAAACACTCGCACCCAGTCAAAAGATATGGGTTTGATCCATCACCGTTCTTTAGCCCACTCTGCGCACCCCAGTTCAGACATGGCTATATGCAAATCAGTCTGACCCTGTGCCTCATAGGAACAGTCCAGCCCGAACTGCCAAGCCGTGCCTTCCCTGGACCGGAAACAAGCTTCCGAGGACCGGTTTCTGGCATTACAGCCGTCTTCAGCCCGGCTTGCTTGAATCCAGTGGCAAAGTGAGCAAGGGACTCACGTCTGAGCATACCCTGCCACACTTATGGCGGCCAAAACGGTACAAAAGCGGGTGGTGATGGACGGAGCATCTGAACCAATCAAACACTCACACCCAGTCAAAAGATCTGGGTTTGATCCATCACCGTTCTTTAGCCCACTCTGCCACCCCAGTTCATACATGGCTATATGCAAATCAGTCTGACCCTGTCCCTCATGGGAACAGTCCAGCCCGAACTGCCAAGCCATGCCTTCCCTGGACCGGAAACAAGCTTCCGAGGACCGGTTTCTGGCATTACAGCCGTCTTCAGCCCGGCTTGCTTGAATCCAGTGGCAAAGTGAGCAAGGGACTTACGTCTGATCATACCCTGCCACACTTATGGCGGCCAAAGCGGTACATAAGGGGGTCTCATTCACCTTCGGTGTCTCCTCAGGCGACTCCAGCTTATTCTCCTTCTTATGTGGGTACTCCAGAGCAGGCAACTACGCCGAGATTCTCTCCACCGAATCCTGCTGATGATGATGAGGTTCCACCTGTGGCTCCAGCGGCACCGATTCCTGAGGTACCTCGATCGGATCCGGCGTCTTACCCTCAGTTCCCGACGCCGGGTTCCGATCCTTCGCATTTTTTAAATGCAATGTATGGTGTTTTCACCAGGGCCTCGTACCCCTCTGGAGCAACTTCGGGTCCCATTGGCTTATAATTTGGGTGTGCCTCATCAGTATCCTCATGCCAGCGACGTCGTATTGGTCGTTTCCGGCTCCGAGGATGTCGACGCCGTATGGGCAGTCTCCGGCTCCATCCCGTGAAGCCTCCTGGATTCTAACGGCACCGGTTATGGATCCTCCTTCGACACCGCTCCTGAAGCCGTCGACGCCGCGTGTAGCGACGCCGACGCCACAACCGGAGATGCGTTTGAAAAGAGCGGTGCAGAGGTTATTGGGAGAGGAGCAGTACCGGGATGAAGAGAGGGAGGAAGGAGAAGTGTTAGGCACAGAAGATGTGTTTGAAGACTTGTGTGAGGCAAGTGGACCTGACACTTCCCCAGAGTGGGACTTTGTTTCTCAAAAGGCCTCTCCCTCTAAGGATGTTGCTCCATATCATACAGTTATTAAGAAGGCTGCAGAACTGTTGGACTTGCAGCCTCCTGTAGCAGAGTATAAACCGAATATTCTCACTGAAGTGCTTCATTCTCCATCTACAGTGATTGAGCCTCTTTTACCGTTTAATGATGCTCTGAGTGGTATGTGAGGTGTGGCGCAATCCTCTTTCAGCACCTGTGGTTTCGAGGTAAGTCTCGAGAAGATATAGACCTGCTCCAGGAGATCCTGTTTTTCAATCCTCTCACCCCTCTCCTGAAAGTCTGGTGGTGCAGGCTTCTTGCTCGAAGCAGTCAACAGGGGCATTTTTGCAGGCTCCAGCAGACAGAGACTCTAAGAAGCTGGAGCAGTCTGCGAAAAAGGTCTTCTCTTCAGCCAGTATAGCATTAAAATCTACCAACGCCACTTGTCTCTTGGGCAGGTATATTCATGCTCTAATGGACTCTGTGAAACAACTTCTCCCTAAGTTATCTGAGGAGGACAAGGGGAATCTGAGTGAGGTGTTGGTGGATGCTCAAGCGGCTGCTCGACAAGTAATCCAGGCTGGTTTGGATACAGCGGATTCTGTTGCCAGAGTCATGGGCTTGTCCATTGCCACAAGGAGGCATGCTTGGTTAAAATCTTCAGGGTTCTCTCCTGACATGCAGGCTGCTTCTATTGAGTTGTCATTTGATTGTTCCAAGCTTTTTGGTGAAAAGGCGGACTCTGCCCTTCAGAGGTTCAAGGACAGTAAAGTAACTGCAAGGTCTTTGGGTCTGCAGACTCAATCAAGAGGCTATGGATATAAAAGATACCGTGGCTTTGGGAAGTCTTTCTTTCGTGGATCCAGACAGCCTCAGCAACAACAGCAGCAGCAAAACCCCTTGTATAAGGGCTACAGGGGTAAAGGCAGAGGGATCACTGAAAGAATATCGACTACCCAAAATATCGTTGAGAAAATATCGACAGTCAAAATATCGAGTTTCTATCTACAAACAGGTAAGTACAAAAATATCGAGTACAAAATATCGTTTACAAAAATATCGTTGTAAAAAATATCGACTTTACTAAAAACAATGTTTAATTACATTAATATAAAAAATTAATTACTAAAATATAATTAACAATACTTAAAATAACTTTTAATAATTAAATAATTAATGAAAGTAAAAAAATAATATTTTTTTAATCATATTTCTTAAAACATATATATATATATTAACAAAATTTAATTAAATAGCCAATATTGTATATGTACCCCAAAAACCCAAAACTGACCCTGATCCCTAAAAATACCCCTTTACCCAAAAACTAAAAACTGACCCTGAACCCTAAAAATACCCCTTTACCCAAAAACCCAAAACTGACCCTGAACCCTAAAAATACCCCTTTACCCAAAAACTAAAAACTGACCCTGAACCCTAAAAATACCCCTTTACCCAAAAACTAAAAACTGACCCTGAACCCTAATAATACCCCTTTACCCAAAAACTAAAAACTGACCCTGAACCCTAAAAATACCCCTTTACCCAAAAACTAAAAACTGACCCTGAACCCTAAAAATACCCCTTTACCCAAAAACTAAAAACTGACCCTGAACCCTAATAATACCCCTTTACCCAAAAACTAAAAACTGACCCTGAACCCTAATAATACCCCTTTACCCAAAAACTAAAAACTGACCCTGAACCCTAAAAATACCCCTTTACCCAAAAACTGACCCTGAACCCTAAAAATACCCCTTTACCCAAAAACTAAAAACTGACCCCGAACCCTAAAAATACCCCTTTACCCAAAAACTAAAAACTGACCCCGAACCCTAAAAATACCCCTTTACACAAACTAAAAACTGACCCTGAACCCTAAAAATACCCCTTTACCCAAAAACCCCAAACTGACCCTGAACCCTAAAAATACCCCTTTAATTTAACATAATTAGCAATTAATCAATTAAATTAAATTAATTACCAATTACATTTTAATTAACAAATATTTTTTAATTAACAATTAATTAAATATTACTACCAATTATTAAATTTACATATTTAATTAATTATAATTAAATTACTTCCCACCCTATTCCCCTATAAACCCACAACCCGCTACAGAAAATACATTATTTTAATTTACATAATTAGCAATTAATCAATTAAATTAAATTAATTACCAATTAAATTTTAAATAATTATCATATATTATTTAATTACCAATTAATTAATTATTACTACCAATTAATAAATTTACATATTTAATTAATTATAATTAAATTACTTCCCACCCTATTCCCCTATAAACCCACAACCCGCTACAGAATAAAATTACACAATAATTAAAAAAAATCATTAATTAAAAATAATTATAACATAAAATGACACTTTTCAAACATATTATAACATAAAAACACTATAAATAATTAAATATTATTTAAAAAATGATATTTTTTACTATCTAGATTATATACTTGGATATTTTCACTGTCTATATTATTTACAGTCGATATTACTTCACCTACCTTAAAAACGATATTTTGGCTGTCGATATTCTGTCTAGTCGATATTTTGTCCAAACGATATTTAAAACTCGATATTCTGTCCAAACGATATTTTGGAGTCGATATTATGTCTGTGCACCAAGGCAGAGGTCGCCTTCGTGGAACCGGACGTCAACCATCTTCCTCCTCCTCTACCTCCCTAACCCCTCCTGGTAATGCAGGAAAGCAGCCCTAGATCTGCCATCCTGGATCATGTGGGTCTCGTGGGAGGCCGGCTTACCCATTTTCTACAAGATTGGAAATTAATCACTTCAGGGTTTTGGATTTTGTAGAAAATGGGTACGCTCTTCACTTCAGGGAATTCCCTCCTCCTTACCCTCCTTGCCAGGGATTTTGCACGGAGGAACATTTGCTTCTTCAAAAGGAGGTTCTTAACCTGTTGCAAAAAGGTGCGATAGAGGTGGTTCCGGAGCAGTAAAGGGGGCAGGGTTGCTACTCCCGGTATTTCCTGATCCACAAGAAGGATGGCAGACTACGTTCCATCCTGGACCTCAGAATCTTTCATCTATTTCTCAAGCAGGAGAGGTTCAAGATGCTTACTCTAGCGCAGGTTCTTCAGGCGCTGCAACAAGAGGACTGGATGGTGTCTATCGACTTGCAGGATAATTATTTCCACATCCCAATCCTGAAGTCGCACAGGAAGTATCTCAGTTTCACGGTTGGGTCGCAACACTACCAGTTTGTGGTCCTTCCGTTTGGTCTTACTACCACACCTTGAGTCTTCACCAAGGTGATGGCAGTTGTGGCTGCCCATCTCAGGAGGTCGCGGATTCCAGTTTTCCCCTATTTGGACGACTGGTTGTTGAATGCCGAGTCACCAGAGATGGTGTGTCATCATTTGCAGGTAACAGCCCAACTGTTGTACAACTTGGGTTTTTCGATAAATGTACCCAAGTCTCACCTGGTGCCCTTCAGCGCAACCTGTTCATAGGGACAGTACTGGATACCACTGTGTGTTGGGCATTCCCTCCACCGCAAAGGATTCTCGACATTCAGGAAATGATTCCCTTGTTTTACAATGGAGCGGTTGTTCCAGTTCTGAAGGTTCTTTGCCTGCTCGGTCTGTTTGCTTCCTGCAGCCTGTTGGTCAACCATGCACGCTGGCACATGAGGCACTCCATTGGTGTCTCCGCAGGCAGAGGTATAAGCACAACGGAGATCTCAGCGAGTCTGTAAGGATCTCCAGAGAAGCAGCAGCGGATCTATGTTAGTGGAGTGTGGAGGGCAATCTGTCTCAAGGAAAGCCTTTCCATCTTCCTCCATCGGTGGACACAGTGATAACGGATGCCTCTACCCTAGGTTGTGGTGCTCATCTGGGGGATCTGGAGATCAAAGGTCTTTGGTCTCCAGAGGAAAGGTTGCTTCACATCAACCTTTTGGAATTGCGGGCGATACGTTTGGCGCTCAAGGTCTTTCTCCTCTCCATCCGCTGTTAGTCGGAACAAGTCCAGACAGACAACACTGCCGCGATGTTTTATGTCAACAAGCAGGGAAGAGTAGGGTTGTACCGTCCCTGCAGAGAAGCGTTGCGGCTCTGGTCCTGGTCTCAGGACCATCAGATTTGCATTATTGGCAAACCATTTAGCCGGGGTGCTGAACGTGCGTGCCGACAGTCTCAGTTTGCAGTTCTCCGCCGACCACGAGTGGAGGCTTCATCCAGAGTTAGTTCAACACATCTTCCAGACGTGGGGAACTCCACGGGTGGACCTGTTTGCCACTCTTGAGAACGTGCACTGCCCGTCATTCTGCAGTCTCCAGTTTCCGCGGCAGGGAGCGTTGGGAGACGCGTTTCAGTTAAGTTGGAGCTCGCAACTCCTTTACTCGTTTCCTCCCATACCCTTGATTCCTCGGGTTCTGAGGAAGATTCACCATGACCGGGCCCAAGTCATATTAGTCGCCCCGGAATTGGCCAAGAAGGGTGTGGTATGCAGATCTTCTTCACCTCTCATCGCACACTCCGCTCCGTCTCCCTCACAGGGCAGATATCCTCTCTCAGATAGAGGGGCATGTTCTACACCCCCACCTCCAGAGCCTGCACCTACATGCCTGGAGATTGAACGGGGCAACTTGAATTATATTTCTTTCCTGCCTGACGTGGTGGAAGTTATCTTATCGGCCAGGCGACACTCCACCAAGTCTATCTATTCCTACAGGTGGTCAACATTTGTTATATGGTGTGGAGAGAAATCTATTGATCCTCTGAAAGCGCATCTTTCTGATGTTCTTTGTTTTTCACTACATTTGGCTCAGCAGGGTTGTGCAGTGGCCACTGTTAAAGGATATTTGTCGGCTTTGTCTGCATTTTTTTGTTTGCCCGAACAGCCTTCTCTTTTTAAGTCTCCTATAGTCTTAAGGTTTATCAAGGGGCTTACTAACATGTTTCCACCCACTCCTTTTATTATGCCCCAGTGGGATTTAATTCTGGTGTTAACTTTTTTAATGGGTTCCACGTTTGAACCTATGCATAGTTGTCCTCTGAGACTTCTGACATTTAAAAAGGTTTTTCTAGTGACTATCACTTCGGCTAGGAGGGTGAGTGAGCTTGAGGGTTTGAGTTCAAAGCCACCTTTTCTGACCATACATGCTGAGAGGTTGGTACTCAGGACCGGGGCTGCTTTTCTACCTAAGGTGGCAACTCCCTTCCACCTAGGTCAGTCCATTATACTTCCCACTTTTTATCCTCCCCCCTCATCCATCCAGAGGCTTCATCGATTGGATCCAAAGAGGGCGATTAGCTTCTATTTGGATAGGACAAAGGACTTTCGTCAGGATGATCAGCTCTTTGTTGCATATGCTGGTCGTATGAAGGGCAAGGCACAAGCACACTTTATCCAGGTGGATCATCTTGTGTATCAAGATATGCTACTCCCTGGCTGGTAAGGAGCCTCCTGTAGGCATTAGAGCTCATTCCACCAGGGCTAAATTGTCTACCTCTGCCTTGTCCAGGGGTGTTCCTTAGTTGGACATCTGTAAAGCCGCAACTTGGGCCTCCCTCCACAACTTCGCGAAGCGTAACTGCTTGGATTCCGAGGTGAGGAGGGATGGCCATTTTGCGCGCTCTGTTTTACAATACTTTTTGGTATAGAAGGGAGGACACCCTCCTCCGGGGGTTGGACTGCTGTGGGATTCTATTCATAAGGTGAGGAATCCACAGGCAGATGTATCCATCAGAATAACAAGTTACTTACCTTCGGTAATGCTTTTCCTGGTGGATACA
The DNA here is from genome assembly GCF_964261635.1 of Lissotriton helveticus. Taxonomy (NCBI): domain Eukaryota; kingdom Metazoa; phylum Chordata; class Amphibia; order Caudata; family Salamandridae; genus Lissotriton; species Lissotriton helveticus. The sequence continues at coordinate 1,316,374,918 of NC_136061.1, forward strand.
GTATCTGCCTGTGGATTCCTCTCTGACCCACCCACCTCCCTGTTGTCCACCCTTTTATACCTTAAAAGATGAGGTGTTAGTTATTTGATGTATTGTTTGTACTCCAGACTGCATTACCTCTTTTTGTTTATTGTTGTCTTGTTTGAAATGCAAGCTTTCTTATTTCATTATGCACTGAGTGTATTTATGTGAATTCTGTATACTATGTATGCATTGTCTCTATGGTCGGTTTGTCGTTTTGCCTCGGTGGCGTGGAAAAAATGGGTGGAACTGACGTAATCACGCCGACGTGGGCTTCTTATGGCTCCGGTGACGTTATGCGGAGTCGCATGTTGAGCCATGTCGCTCTGACGACCTCGTCAGCGCGGAGAGCTAGGAAAAATTTCTGCGGAATGCTGGCGCAGGGGTTTTCATAAGGTGAGGAATCCAGAGGCAGATAATGTATCCACCAGAAAAAGCGTAAGTAACTTGTTCTTCAGGTTGCTGTCCAGGGTTATGCCGAGAGATTTGGCAGATTCCACTATGGTCTGTGTGCTGTTAAGTGCTGTGATCGAGTTGGTCCATTCCAGGATGTCGGTAGTGTTTTTAGGGGGGGGAGATGAGAAGTAACTCTGTTTTTTGTGCATTCAGTTTGAGCTGGTTGCTGGTGAGCCATTGAACAGGTAACTTCAGAGCCTCATTTAAACACTTAATCTCCTCTAGAGATGAGATTTTGATGTAGATCTGGGTATCGTCTGCATACATGTGAAAGGAAATGTTGGTATTGCGGAGTATTTCAGCTAGTGTTTCGAGGTAAAGATTGAAAAGGGTTGGGGACAGAGTTGAGCCTTGAGGGACACCGATTGTTATCCGGGAGGGAGCAGATGGGTTGCTATTAACTAAGAATTTCTGGGAGCGGTTCCGGTGGAAGGAACCAAATCATTTGATGATGGTACCTCCTATTCCCATCCTGTGTTCGAGGCGTTCAAGTAGTTTCTCGTGGTTAACTGTGTCAAATGCCGAGGATAAATCTAGTATGGTTTAGAGACAGGTTTTGCCTTGTTCAAGGGAATGAAGAGCATAGTCTACAATGTGAAGAATAGTTGTTTTGGTGCTGTGCCGAGGAATTCGTCTCATAGATTGAAATTAGCGATGTGTTGGCTCAGTTGAAATTGCACACATTTCTCCAGCACTTTAGGAAGAAGTGGAACATTGGATATTGGTCTGAAGCTGTCTGGAATAGCAGGATTCAGAGTGGTTGTTTTTAGGAAGGGGATGACTTGCCCGGTTTTTAGGGAGTCAGGTATGGAGCCTTGGAGAAAGGAGGCGTTTATGATTGTAGTCAAAATGGGATTGATGAATGGGGAGGTCGCTGCCAAGCAGTTGGAGGGGTGTGGGTCATTGAAGTGTCTATTCAGTTTTAAGGAGGAAAGAATTTTCGAGATGGTAAGGTTGTCATATGCTTTGAAGTTGGATCAGTGAGCTTGGTTTTTGGGTGTTGCAGGAGTAGGTGGGAAGTTGGAGGCAGCATTAAGTTAGTTTCCTAGGGAGTTAATGTTGGCTGTAAAGAAGGAGGAGAACTCCTCAGAGGTTATTATGGATTTTGTAGTTTCTTTGGAGGCTTTGGCTAGTGGTTTGATTGGAGTTTGACCATTTCAAAGAGCTAGCAGGGTCTGTTTTTAGCGTTTTCCAGTGTGGATCTGAAGAACTCTTTATTGGATTTAAGGATGTTTCTGTTATATGTGTTTCTGGTCTGACTCAGAAATTTTATTTATTTAGCCGGCTCCCCTCCCCGCTCCCGCCTCCCAGCTCTCCAGCACTCCCCAACCCCTACTTAATGGCGGCCACTGCGGGGACAGGCGAGCAAGACCACTGACTCATTGTCAGTGAAATTGCTCTCCCACCCTCGCAGCTCCACCATTAAGTGAGGTGCCCCTGCCCCTGCACTCTTGAGTGTTGGTGATCGAGGCCCTCCTCCACCCGCAGGTTTCCCTGCGCCTCATCCCTGGTGGTCCAGTGGACCTCTGTCTCCTTTCTCTCACTCTGCTCCTTCACTCGTTTTTCTACCCTTTCTATCTTTCACCTTTCTGCACCTTTCTGCATCTCTGCTCTTTTGTGCCTTATTTCTGCCCATTTTCCCTTTCTCTCCCTCTGCTTCTTCACTCGTTTTCACTCGTTTTTCTACCCTTTCTATCTTTCACCTTTCTGCTCTTTTCTGCATCAATGCTCTTTTGTGCCTTATTTCTGCTTATTTTCCCTTTTTTCTTTATCCCTTCTTTCCTATCTTTACCTTTACCCGCCGCTGCTGACCCTGCGGCCCCTCTCCCCACAGCACGACCGGCCCAATCCAGCTCCCATCCCCGCTCCCGCCTCCCAGCTGTCCAGCCCTCCCCAACCCCTACTTAATGGTGGCCACTGCGCGGCCGCGGGCTGCAGGCGTGCCGCTGGTGCACCGAAGGGGAAAAACAGAACAGGGTGGCTGGACAGGATTATTCGTGAAACAATTCCCCAGACACACAGTCAATCTGTACCGTGTGACCACTGGATTTAATTTTCCAAACAAGTTTATTTTTCTTTTTTACATTTATCAGCAATTTTTTGAAACACAAGCACAAACAAAACCACTGTCAATTCAAAAGGTTCATATATACAGTATCTACAAATGCACACATTTACAAATTTACAACAAAGAATCAAACAAAAGATTGGTTAGACACACCAAAAGACAATCACAAATGTATAATAATTCAAATAAATTGCAATTATATACAGCGCAGAGATTAATCCATAAGCGAACAAACGGGAACCAGTCCTAGAGATTGAAAAAACCAAGTGACAGGCGGGGTTGAGATCAAAAACAAGCCTGCCTGTCAACGAAAGCCTGTGGTGTAATGTTAAATAGGGTTGCAAGGCTAGGATACAGAGTGGTGGTATGATTTACATCCTAGCGGCACCCTTTGTTGTAGCCACAGGGTGGTATTGTCAACGCGTTTCGAACCTAAGTATTCAAGGTTCTCTTCAGGACAGGGACTGGGAAACAGATTCTGCACGCGGGCACAAAGGTTGCCGTGGCGCAGGTATGTCGTGTTCACACCGGCAATAGGCGCAGAGCAGGACTTAAGGCGTGGTGTCAGGCTTCAGAAGCTTGCAGGTATCAGGGCGGCTCACATTATTTTGCGCATGTAGATCTGGCTATGCAGACCACACGGAGGGAAGCGGCCGGTCACTGGCCTCAGTTCAGGCCGGCAGTTAAAGTTGGCCGGTTTCTGAATGAAGTAATCAAGCCACAGAAGGTCCGTGTTGCTCACTCTCTCCCAGGAACAAGCTGTCCGAAGGCGCGTCAAAGGCAAGCACGTCTGTGCCCGTCCGCGACCAGCACCAGGAACCCTGGACCTCCGCCCCACCAACGCTACGACCCAGCAGCACTCCACGCACTCAACCCAGGCTGCAACAACAACTGCAAGCTAGCATCACCAGCCGACAGCCATGGACCCTTCAGCTGTCACCGCTGCCGGCACACCTGCAGCACCGCCAAGAACACGGATCCAGCACAACCCGCCCACAAGAACACAACCGAACCGAAGACCCTGCAATGCATCCTCCTCAACGTCCGATCCCTCCACAAACACGCCACAGAAATCTGGGACCTCCTCGACAGCACCACCCTGGACGTAGCATTCTTCACCGAAACCTGGACCAACACCACCTCGGGACCGGACATCACCATGGCCATCCCCCAAGGATACAAGATCTCCAGGAAGGACCGCCCCACCCACCCAGGAGGAGGAATCGCCATCGTCCACAAATCCAGCCTCCGCCTGAGCACACTCCCTGACGAGTCCACAGAACTGATGGAACACCTTCACTTCAAGATACTGGCCAGACCCACCGCCGCCCTCCGAGGAACCCTCATCTACCGACCCCCTGGACCCCGCGGACCCTTCGCCAACTCCATCACGGACATTATCTCCCCGCAGGCCATCGCATCCACCAACTACACCCTGCTGGGAGACCTCAACTACCACCTCGACAATCAACTAGACCCCAACACCACATGCCTCCTGGACAACCTCCACAACATTGGACTCTGCCAGATCATGGCCGAGCCCACGCACTCAGCAGGACACACCCTCGACCCCCTCTTCACTACAGGAAACTCCATCACCTTCAGCTACACCACCGAACTCCCATGGACCGACCATCGTTGCGTCCACTTCACCTTCAGAACACCCACCATCCACAGACACCAGCACCTGCTTCCACAAAGAAACTGGACCAAAATCACCGACGACCAGCTCACCTCCTCACTCAACAACTCCACCCCAACCATCACGGAAAACGACGACCCCAACACCGCAGCCCGAACCCTGTATAGATGGATCTCGGACAGCACCAACACCATAGCCCCCCTCAAGAAAAACAACAATACCCGTGCCAAGAAAGCCAGATGGTTTACCACCGAGTCCAGGCGCACATGCCGCCACCTCGAAAAGGCCTGGAGAAACACTAAATCCACAGAAGCCCACAACAACTTCAGAGCCGCCACTAAGGCCCACCATCAACTCATCAGAGAAACGAGGAAAAAAGCGATTGAAGACAGAATCTCCACCCACGCACACAACAGCAAGGAACTCTTCAGCATCATCAAGGAGTTCGCCCAACCCACCAGCGAGTCTACCGACATCCCTCCCTCACAAGACCTCTGCGACAAACTCAGCACCTTTTTCCACCACAAAATCAAGACCATCTATGACAACTTCGATGAAGACAACCAACACACTGAACCCTCACCAACCACCCCCGACACCCGGAAACCAGCGATTGATGACTGGACAGCCCTCACCACCGAAGACACACTGAAGACAATGAAGTCAATCCACTCAGGAGCCCCCACGGACCGCTGCCCCCACCACATCTTCAACAGAGCCGCCGACACCATCGCACCCATGCTCCGCCACACCATCAATCGCTCCCTGGCGACCGTCTCGTTCCCCGATGACTGGAAACACACCGAGGTCAACCCCCTCCTAAAGAAACCCTCAGCGGACCCCACCGACCTCAAAAACTACAGACCCATCTCCCTGCTCCCTTTCCCAGCGAAAGTCATAGAGAAAGCCATCAACAGCCAACTCTCCACATTCATTGAAGAACACAACATCCTCGACTCCTCCCAATCCGGCTTCAGAAAAAAACCACAGTGCGGAAACCACCCTCCTCGCCGCAACAGACGACATCCGCACCCTACTGGACAAAGGAGAAACAGTAGCCCTCATCCTCCTAGACCTATCAGCGGCATTCGACACAGTCTCCCACTGCACCCTAATACGCAGACTCTACGACGCAGGAATCCAGGACAAGGCCCTCGACTGGATCTGCTTCTTCCTCTCCGGCAGGACGCAACGGGTCAGGCTCCCCCCTTTCCTCTCAGACCCCACACCTACCACCTGCGGAGTCCCCCAGGGCTCCTCCCTCAGCCCGATGCTCTTCAACGTCTACATGGCTCCACTTGCCCCCATCATCAGAACCTACGGACTCAACATCGTGTCATACGCAGACGACACCCAGCTCATCCTCTCCCTATCCAACGAGTCCAACACCGCCAGACGCAACTTTCGAGAAGGCATGGAAGCCGTCGCCAAATGGATGAAAAACAGCTGCCTACAACTAAACACCAACAAATCAGAAGTACTCATCATGGGCCCAAACCCCGACGCCTGGAGCGACACCTGGTGGCCCACCGCCCTCGGAAACCCGCCAACCCCCACAGACCACGCACGCAACCTGGGAATCATCCTGGACTCCGAGCTCAAAATGGACCGCCAGATCAACTCTGTCTCATCTTCCTGCTTCCACACCCTCCGCCTCCTTCGTAAGACCTTCAAATGGATCCCCCTCGAACACCGAAAGACAGTCACTCACGCCCTGGTCACCAGCAGACTCGACTACGGCAACGCACTCTACGCCGGAATAAACAAAAACCTCATCCACAAGCTACAGAACATCCAGAACGCCGCCGCAAGACTGGTCCTCAACCTGCCAAAACACTGCCACATCTCCCAGCACCTGCGCATACTCCACTGGCTCCCCGTCGAGGCGAGATTCACCTTTAAGATGCTCACCCACGCACACAAGGCCCTCCACGGCACTGGACCAGCATACCTGAACAGCCAGCTCAAATTCCACGCACCCCAAAGGACCCTACGATCAGCCCAGCTCTCCTACGCCGTGGTCCCCCGAACCAGAAAGACCAGATCGGGAGGCCGCTCCTTCTCCTTCCTCGCGGCCAAAGCATGGAACGCCCTTCCGCTCCACCTCAGACAGACAACATCGCTCCCATCTTCGCAAGAAACCTCAAAACATGGCTCTTCGACAGACCCCCTCCTTGATGGAATGGAACCTGCACCCCCCCCGACCCCTAGCGCCTTGAGACCCTTACGGGTGAGTAGTCGCGCTTTAACAAACTCCTGATTGATTGATGGAGAGCTCTCTTTTCGTTATTGAGATGTCCGTTAGACCAGGGGTTTCTGTCTTTGATTTGGGATATTTTAAGCTTTAATGGGGCAAGATCATCAGTTATGTTGGACATAGTCGAGTTGTAGTGCTGTGTGAGGTTGTTAATTTTGGAGAGATTTGGAGGGGTGTGTAACTCATTCTCTCAGCGAGCAGTCAGCTTCTCGAGTTCGAGGCTCTTAATGTCTCTCAGCCAGCGTTTCAGTTTCACAGTTTGCCCTGGTCTTTCTATGATGAGGCCAGGTATCAAGAAGGTAATGTCTGACCAGTCGCACAGGACAATTGCATTAAGCCTGACCGCCAATGGCTTTGCGATGATCTAATCCAGTGTGGAACCTTTCGTTTGAGTTGGTAGAGTGCAGGCTTGAGTGAGTGATTGGTCAACAATGAAGGCTTTGACAGCGTTGACCTGGGAGTCTTTGGAGTCATTCCAGTGAAGATTAAAGTCACCTAGGAAATATCATTGGAGTGGGGGAAAGCCTTGGCAGTAATGATTTCCATGAGGTGGTCAATGAAAGTGTTGTTTATGCCTTGGGCTTATTATCAATGGAGAGAGCAAGATATTAGCAGGAATCAGTGGGGTCGGCATGGCAACACCTCCCCCTTTTGTAATTTTTCTGTCAAGCCTAATGATGTTATAATTAGTTGGGACCAGTAAATCTAGGTAGGGCAATGAGGATTCATTGAGCCATGTCTCGGTTAGGATAGCTACGTCAGTTTTTTGGCTCAGGATGAGGGCGGCGATGTCGGTGGCATGCTTCGCTGCTGATCAGCAGTTGAGTAGGAGGCCAGAGAGTGGAGTATTGGGGCAAGTTTTGCAAGAAGGAGAAGATAGGGGTACTTGTGTTAAGTTGTTGCTGTTTACTCCTCGGTTACGGAGAGAAGATGATCGGTTAGTGTTGATGGAGACAGTCGGAATTAAGTAATCGACTTTCTTGTCAGGAGGGTGGGAGTGTCGGGAGAGGTCTTGTAAGATAAGAGACAGGCTAGGGTTTCATCCTCCGAGAGGTAGTTTGGATGTTTGCGAGGGCGGAGGTGTGTGTTGGCCAGTGGCATGGGTTGGAGGGAAAGCAAGGTGAGCGGGGGAAGGGCTGAGCTATGGGAAGGCTTAAGATTATCGCTAGAGTGTTCAGTGAGGTGAAGGATGTTCTTCAACTCTAGTATGGAATTCTGAATACTCTGAACTATGTTGATGCTCTTATGTTCAGGGTTTCAAGGTCGAAGTGTGAAGGTAGAATTTGCGGGAAGGGAACCTGTGAGTCAGGACAAACTCTTTTGGAATGCGCTGGAGGACTGGTGGAGGAGCTCGAACACCCTAAGGCTAAGTTTCTTGGAGAAAGGGTGTGAGAAGGGCTAGGCAAGCTCAGAAGGGTGGTCAGGGGGCTGTTGAGGCGGGTGAGGCTCAGAGGGGTGGTCATGGAGCTGTTGGGACGGGGGTCAGGTGAGCTGAGAGTGACGTGTTCTAGTTAATGAGTGTGAGTTATTCTTCCATGCGGAGTCCAAGCAGTAGGGCTTGGTGAATATATGCCAATTCTACCATGTCGCTGCTCTGCAGATATCAGGTAGCAATACACCAGCAAACGGTTGCAGAAGTTGCCATCTTTCTTGTGGAGAGCATGGCAACTTTTGTGAAAAGTGGTAAAAAGCGATAGCTGGTGTCATCCATCGAACTTTACTGCTCCTTGAGAGAGCATATCTCTTTTTGCGCCTTCAAGAATAATCTAAGAAGCTGTTCGTCTTCTTGAAATTCTTTGTTCTGTGAATGTACAATTTTGGCCAACGTTTTACTTTCAGCAAGAGACGAAGGGTTTTTGAAGTTTGTCAGCAGGATTATAGGTTTATTTAGGCGGAATAAAGTTGGAACTTTGGGTATGAAGCGTGGGTTCATACTTAACACCACCTTGTCTTCATTAAACTGTATAAATGGTTCTGAAACTTTGAAAACCTGAATTCCACAGACTCTCCTGGCTGATGAGAAGGCCAACAAGAGCACCGTTTTCCATGAGATGTATTTAATTTCTGCTTTATGGATCGACTCAAAGGTGGCTTCATGAGTTGAGTGAGGATCGTATTTAACTGTCAAGCTACTGCAGGATGTTTTATAGGTGGAAATGCCCTGACAATGCCTTTCATGAATTCTTTTACTGTCCTTGTAAACTAAAGAGAAAGTTCCCCTGATTTCCTACAAAACCTGGAAATCGCTGCCAGGTGAACCTTGATGGACGTGTGTGTGCCAATTGGGACTTTGCCAAAAGAAGGACATATGGCAGCAAATGCTCCGGTGGAGAATGCTGGCCCTTCTTAATGCACCATTGGCAGAATCTCTTCCAATTTGCTGCATAAGCCTTATTTGTGGAAAAAGCTCTTGAATGTTGCAGGGTGGATTTACATTTTGCTGGGAAATCTAAATCGCCAAACTCATAGTTATGAGGCTCCATGGCAATAACCTCAGGGACTTTATTTGCAGGTGTAGTATCTGACCATTGTTCATGGAGAGTAGAATGTTAACAGTCGAAAGTGAACGTGCAGAGACATTGACAGTATTAGAAGCTCCGAATGCCAAAACTGTCTCGGCCTTTCTGGGCGACAAGAATGAGATGGCTTGGTTCCTTCTTCATTTTGTGTATTACTCTTGGGATGAGAGGAAACGGTGGAAACGCATAAACGAACATTCCTGTCCAGTCGGTGTGGAGAGCGTTCCCCTAAAGATTTTATTTGAGGAAATCTGCATGCAAACCATACACACTTTTTGTTGGTCAGAGTCACAATAAGACCCAACTCTGGAGTGCCCCACACATTGAATACTTGTACCAGCTGCTCCTGATTCATTTTCCATTTGTGGCATTGGCTTCCTGTTCTGCTGAGAGAATATGCCCATTAGTTGTCTATGCCCGGGACATATCTTTCTTTCAGAGTTATTTTGTGCTTTAGCAGCCACTTCCAGATTTCTTGTGCCTTAACTGATAGCGTGTGAGATCTGGTACCCCCTTGCTTATCCAGGAAGAACATAGTCGTGGTGTTTTCCATTCTTACCAGAAAAGGAGAGCCTCGAATTCTGGGCAGGAATTCTTGCAGTCCTGGAAACACTCCCCTCAACTCTAGGATATTTATATGCATCTGGGCTTCTTGTGCAGACCATTTTCCATGAATCTCCAAGTCTTGGAGATGTGTTCCCCAACCGTCCAAAGAGGCATCCGTTGTCCTGATGCAGCTGGGGCGTGTCGCCTCGAAAGATAGGCCTGGGAAAATTTTGAGCTCTTTTCCCCACCATTACAATGTCATTCCCATCACACAGGCTATGAAGAAGGCTCTGTTGAAAGAGTTGTGAACCTGAATCCACTGGACATCTAGCTCTTCTTGGAGCTACCCCATATGCAGGCGACAATTTAGAATCAAAGGGATGCATGAGGATAGCATTCCCATCATAGACCTGCAAATTTTTACTGACGCAGAATTTTTTGCTTGAAGTTCAGCTGCCATCTTGCACCTTCGTTATGGCATGGGATATGCCTTCACTACCTTTGTGTTCAAGACTGCTCCAATGAATATCCACTTTTGACTTAGAATGAAAAAAAAATGTCTAAGTTGAGCTGCAGCCCCAGAGATTTGAAGAGCTAACGACAAGCCAAAGTAGATTCTCTTGCAGAGTGTAAGGACCCGTTTACGAGCCTGTAGTTCAGATAGGGAAAGATCTGGTGTCCCTGTCTTCTCCGAAAAGCAGTTACTGGCACAATGCACTTTGTGAGTACCCTGAGCAAAGGCCAAAAGGAAGGACCTTGAATTGATCATGGCACCCTGCCACCTCAAACCGCAGGAACTGATGATGCTGTACGTGAATTGGGATGTGAAAATATGCATCTCAGAAATCAAGAGACATCATAAAGTCCCCTTTGTTTATCCACAAGAGAATCTCTTGCAACTATATCATTCTGAAATGTTGTTTCTTGGGTGTATGGCATGTTGGAAGCTCGAAACAGTTGTTGTTGCTGACTGACATACTGTGGTTTATAGCCATGTGGAAAATAGGGCTGATATGGGTATGACTGGAAGGCAGGCCATTGCTGGAACTGACCTCTTCCCCTCCCCCCACTAAAGGACTGGTAACACTGCTGTTAGAGAGTACCTAGGGAATGTGCCCGGTCCATATCATCTTTAATCCCTTGTAAAGCATATTCCACATGCTTCCCGAACAGATTCTCCGTATCTAAGGACATGTCCAAGATTTTTGATTGAATCTCAAGGCAGAAGGATTTAGCCTTCAACCAGCCCTGTTTACGGAGAACAGCTGCACCTGCCATCTGTCTGAAAGCAATGGAAGGCAAGCCCGTTGCCATATCTATTGCCACAGAAGATCCCTGGGCACCTTCCTGCAAAATGTCTTTTGCCTCCTTTTTCTTTTCCTCAGGGAGGTGATCCAGAAGAGGTGCTGGATCCTATCACATCAGGCGGTTGTGGCGCCCCAGAATAGCTAAGGGGTTAGAACCCCTAATGTGGTTGCCATTGCAGCAAAGCGCCTGCCAGTATTATAGAGCCTTTTTCCTTCCCTATCGGGGGAGCTGAGCAAGGGGCTGACGGATTCCTGGTGCGATGTTGCGCTGCCTGCATATTCAGTTTTTGATGGCTGCTTATGGACTACCTTCTCTGATAGAGATGGTTTCTCAATCTATTTTGAGTCTGCCTTTAATGAGGTAGAGCCCTCATTTTTACGCTTTTGCTAAGGCGTGGAACAACTAGGACCTTCCTCTTCATCAGATCCAGATTTAGATCTGGTCTTTTTCTTTTGGAGCCATAACAATAATCTGGATTCTCTGTCCTTATAGTTTTGGCAGCGAAGGTTCTGCAATATTTGCAATTCCTGGCAGTATGCTTTGGATATAAGCAGTAATGACAGACTTTGCAGGTCTTGTTAGTCTTTGTGAGGATCTTCTGAGACCACAAGTCTCTTCTTAGATCCCTCTGCCATCTTGAAAAGGTAGAGAAAATGAAGATAACACACAAAACCTTATGCTGAAATCAATAGCATTGTTCCAGGGAGGAACAGTGCAGGGTCAAAGTTCACCAACTGAAAGAACTGAGCAGAGCTCAGGAGACACCCTCACAGACAACATGCGGTTAGAAATCTGAGGTATGGTGGCTCTGCAGGGGAGATGGGCCTGAGGCTTCTCTCTGATTGGCTTAAGTTTGGATCTATTCTTATGATGTGGATTTGTAACAAATTGACTGTCTTTCTCAATGCTTTCAATTATACTTCTAATAGTACTACTTATTTAAGTACAGTGGGACTCCCACCACGACGACAGGGAAGATTCAAGCTTGTGAATCTATAAAAGATTCAATACTGGAGAATCGTCTTGCCCCCGGTTGGCATGTCCTAATTTACTCGTAAGTCCCTAATATGTGGTACCAAGGGTGCCATGGGTCTGTAAGTTAGTGTTCCCCAGGTACTGTAGCACTTGTGCCACTCTGAGTGGAACATGGTAAAACATGGCTCCCAGTCTGCCTCTGCAAACTGGAAGGGCAGCTTTTACTTGCTACGTCAACTTTGCCATTTGAGGTAAAGGCAAGGCCCAAGCCTCTCTTTTTAATGTATGCAAGTCACCCTTATGGCAGGCCTAACGCGCCCTAAGACTGGATGTAGTATCTAAAAAAAGTGGAATCAGTACTTTTACATGTTCCAGCAACAAAAACTCTAAACTTGTAGTTTTTACTGCGGAAAAGCTAGTAGCCCCATTGGCAAGAACAGAGACCAACTGGCACCCCAGCCCTGCTAACTTCTGAATGGGACTACCAAGGTTGGTACTATTGGTATAAAAAGAATCAGTGCATTCAATCAGATTTAATGGTTAAATCGAATTTGTCACTGGTGGGCAAAGTGCATCTTTAAAAGTTGCCACTTTAGTTGTCTCCAGTGCTTGTTTACTGATGTACTTGTCCTGCAGGCAGCCTCCTGGGGAGACGTGCTAATGACTTACAGGGAAGGACTCAATAGGGGCTTGCATACCAGTTTAACCCAAAAGGTGAGCTTCAAAGGAGAAGGCACCTTTTGAAGGTTAAATGGGTAACACTTAGGAGAGTGCTCTCTATTGTTGCGGACAGGCTGGCCCTGGGGGCAAACATCCTAGAACTAAAGACAGTTTTCTTAGCCTTAAAAGCCTGTCTGATAGAGACATCTAGTCCAGTTTCCTTACTTTAGAATCCTTCCCCAGGCACAAGACTGATCTGGATATTTTTCTATCAAAGCACATCTGGTCATCGGAAGAGGCCGCGCAATTCTGTATTAATGTCATCCACACAATGTGTTGTTGACGGAGTCCATATAACTCCCTCGTTGGCATCAGTTTCTTCTTTTCCGTGCTTGCAATGTGGATCTTGAGCGGTTAGGGGGCCTTTTTTGGGTCCTTCTCGACATTTTGTCAAGAAACGGTGTGATTTTTTGTTATGTCTTCAGGAATTGAGCCCTGTTGTTCTTGAAGCCGCCAGATGTCGGCTACAATTCCACATACCATCTGTTTGTGGTGCCTTGGAAAACACCATGACTCAGTCGTATGAAACTTTGGACGGCGCGATTATCGGAGGTCCTTGTCGAAGCCCAGAGACCATTCAACAAGACATTTGTGTGAGCATCCGTCGAAGGAGACTTGGAGGAATAAACTAACCTTCAAAATGTAAGTGCGTCTCTGACACCGCCTCCAAGCCTTTCGTTTCAAAGCATTCATAGAAGTCTTCCCTGCGCCTCCCAAAATTCCCTGACTGTAGCCCAAATGCTGGAGTATTAGGCCCCATGGAGGGGAGAAGAGCACTGAGTGCATCCTCGCCAGCGGGTTCACCTTCGGTGACAGTTAGGCCTTCTGAATCCATTATTGGATTCGAGCCAGTGCATAGCTTTTCAGGGCTCCCACCTTTAGCTTTGGAGACGGATCAGCTGCTGACGTCGGCAGCACCTATCAATGCCGAGGCCATTTGTCTTCTTGACATCTATACTACACCGCGCCCATGAAGCCATCTGCTTTAGGCGAATCTCCATCTGCCCTTCGACATTCTGTCAATGTTTTCCCTACGGAACCTCACCATTTTGAAGGTGAAGGGGAGATTGTGGGGTATCAAGATACTATGGACAGTCCTGTCCAGTCACTTTTGGAGGCTGACTGAACTGGGTGAGACTAGTGGGCTTGAGTCCTCCCCAGTTTCAGATTTACTTTCTCCACCTGGTATGACAACATATGCGAGTTATGCAGACGTATTGAGGAATGCTGTTGTGGTTTTAGGTTGCCAGTTCCCCTCAGTGGAATTAACCACAGATCCTTTAGTGAAGGCTCTTCACCAAGGTGAGACAAAAGGGAGTAAATGCTCCATTCCTGAGTCTCTATATGACCTTTTGTTAGGAGCTTGAGCGAAGCCTGTTATATGTGCTCCAGGTGATCGGGCTGTAGTCCTTAGGCATTGACCCGCTCCTGGAGATCCAATGTAACTCTTGCTTCATCCCACCACAAAAGGACTGGTGGGTACAGAATACTACGGCTTTGCTGGACTTTAGTGTTCTTCCCTTGGTTTCACCAAATAAAGTCCAGATGACTGGAATACTGTGGGAAGAACATTTTCTCTTCTGTTAGTTCAGCCTTGAGATCGCTGAACACCGTATGTGTTTGGGCACATTTCCTCAAGCTTTATGCGACTCATTGGTGCATCTGATGCCTTCTCTTCCAGAGGAAACCAGGAGTAGACTTCTTCAGTGGTGCATGTTAGCTAGGAAGCGGCTAAATTCACCTTGAAATGTGGTATGGATATGACTATGGCTCAGTCAGTTGCGCTGCACAGACATGCATGGCTGCGTCAATCTTTGTTTTCAGAGGCTGACAGAATAGCCTGAAAGATGTGCCATTTGATGGTGTTCATTAGTTTGGTGTACATGCTGATTCGGCTTTACAGCGCTTCAGGGTAGGTCAGTGTGACAAAGGCTCCTAGGCATGTCTTTGAATGTTCTGGTTGGATTGTTTCTTTCTGACTTTTAAGGAAGAAATGTCTAAACATGATTGAAATATGCCTTTCATCTGGTGGCCACCAGTGCTGTGTTTCTGCTTACTGCAGGGGTTTATGGTTGTGAATTACACCTTTTGTCATGGATATTGTGTGGGCTGTTATACTAAAATACTCTTTTCTAGTAGTGTCTTATTCTTTAAAGTTATTACCTACTATCCTATGGTAGGTTTTCTTTATTTCTTATAACTATTAGGTGCAGAAGTGGTGACTTGCTAACTTGAATCGGTCGATGACTGCTTTTCATATGTTTTTTACTTTTTTGATCCTTAATGGGTTGTTGCCTGACACACAGGTCACACAGAATTTATACTTTACTCTGGAGAAGGGCTTATGTGTCAGGATTGCACTCCGCAGGATCCGTATGCAGCAACAATGCTCCATCTCCGGACCTTCCGAACACTCTGAAGTATAAACACAGGGTGTTCAGACGATACGGTGAGGGAAAAACCCAAAAGAATAAAGGGAAGAAGGAAGGGACAGCAGGGAAAAAGAAGCTGTAAGACAAAAATACAAAGGTTAATACAATTCTTAACCCTACACTCATTACATTCTCACTAAGCAACAACCACTTAGATTCACCTGAAGAAAACGTGTGCATACACCATACTGCTGTTTCTTCCGACTTCCTTCTAACCTGCATTAACACAAGAAACACTTATGAAGAAAGCGGCAAAGAACACCATCTGCCTAAAACATTAATTCTCACTATTAACATACCCCATAGTTAATAAGTGGGAAGCTCTGGAGAAATAGTTCAATCCAACACAATATAAGCACAAAGAAAAAATGCTGCAAACCAGTGCCTAGAGAAATGAAAAAAGAGTCCCATCTGAATTTAGTAGAAATCCTCCTTCGCTATGATAGCGCCATATGTTTCCATTGCACGGGAAATAATTTAAGTGGAAACCAAACACGGCATGGCGTAGTTCCTTCACTACTGCCATCCGCTTTGGTATTTGTAAATCCAAAACCAGGCTGATCAAAACAACGTCACTTATTCGTGACGGTAGTGCTGAGGTCCTCATCCCCCCCTGCACTCCGCCACTTGCAAAGCAATAATAGAAATCCCCTTTTGAACACACCTCTGTGTATATTTCCCCCGGAGCGTGTACAACCAAGTCAGCAAACTCAGCACGGATTTGTCCTCGCAGCCGCGAGGCAAAAACAAGAACTCAGCCTTTGCTCCAAAAACGAATGTTTGTAAACAGAAAACAAACGCGCTAGCCAGCGCGATAGCAAATACCGGGCAATGAATCTTCCTCACACGATAGGAATCGCCGTAATCAGATAACAGGATACCAGGACACTGGGGAGCAGCAGCTCCCGCTACCAAACAGGAATCACGAGCCCCGATCACCTGTCTCCGCCCTGTGATATCCTGCAACCCCACCGGGAATCATGGGAACTGTAGTTTTAGCTCTAGAGTTTCCAACCATTATGATTTGTGCCAAGTGAAGAGCATTTTTTTTATGCTTAGTATATATATATATATATATATATATATATATATATATACATATATATTCATATATACACACATGCTGAACCGGGACCGCTCAGCTTGTGAACTAAAGACTCTCATTGAGGAGATTAATTAACAGAAGACAGAGTGGTACCTCTGATCTGTTTTAAAATTTAAAAAAACTCATGAAATTTAGTATTCCTTTTAGGGATATTTTGATGAGCAAAACTACATGGGAGTCTCTGTCTATGATTCACATATTGTAAGAGAATTATTGAAAGAATCCTCTTGCTCCTGTTGTTAATATGTGATAGTATTTGTGCGACCTCACACTTAATGTTTGGGTCAATCTTGAAGTTTACATTTTTTCAATTTTATTTTACTTTGTGTTCTCCAGGAAGGTAGTTTGTAGCCCACATTACCAGTGTATGTGCGTTTTACTTCTACCTCTGGTATTTGCTTTACATCTAAGCAATAGGTGATTTCATTACAAGAACGGAGGCTACGTTATGCAATATCTTTTAATGCAGTCTCCATGCAGCCGCATACATCACAATACAAAGGTTCCAGAAAGGAACATTGAAAGAAAATAAATGGCATGAGCTGACAACAATCTGCCTCTTTTAAATGACGAGGAGAAAATAAGTAAGTTCAGAGATATGATGAACTTCAGAGATTTCGGATTGAAGACTTCTAAGCTTCTAAACAATCCAAATTAAGGTGTGAAGAAGGAAGTAACCAAAAGAGGAGTAAACCAAAGCGACCGTCGGTTATGAAGAAGGGTTACCTGAAAAGAAAGAGAGCAATAAATGTCTCTAGAACAATCAAACCAAATGAAAAAACAAGATAAATAAGGAAATAAGAGGTATTTCAAAAGCATCACACAGGTATCAATATAAACAAATAAGCATTGTTGAAGAAATCACCAAACACTAGGGAATGGGATGGGTGGGATAATGGCAGCCTGAGGGATAAAAAATGGATTTCCCATGCATAAGGAATATCGGACCTATATTATGTTAGCATGATGCATCTACACATACCCTCTTTTGCTTAAAATATATATATACATCTATATGCGCTTGCAGGGGAAACAAACGTTTATTCGCTCCTTGCGAATTTATTGCTAACAGAGTAGGCCGAGAACCATACAGACGCCATTTTCCGAACCTATGCTCGAACACGGGCTGTGATCACGTGTTAGTCTCCGGCAGTTGTCAAGCCCCAGTTCATCTGAATTACTGGGAGCAGCTGAACGTAGGCTGTCTACTCGACTGTCCTGAGACTCAAGGTTGCATCTGGCTTTGGGTGCGATAAGCGCATTGTTGGAGGCGCTGTGCCTACACTCCTGGGCACCAAGACGAAAGGGAGTCACCCCTCCTGACCTTCCCAGTAATAAATAGTTAAGCTTTGAACTAATCATGTGTGCCATATATGGTCCTTCCCTGGAGCTCGAGGGCCAACTGGTATTTTTCCTGCACTGTGATATGTGTTGAACTGAAAAGTATGTAACCTCATGTTTGAATACGAGCCAACAGTCTTCTCCGCGCACTTGATAGGTGAGGGTTGGAGAGGTCCTCTATAGAGGACTTTGCTTAATGAACGATTGAACTTTCCTCACTGCCAACTGACTGATTATTTGGTAATGGGATTGGGGCTATTGGTAGGTATAGCCCTTTAGGTTATTTTTATAGTACTTCCGTTGGCGACTCTGGTGGGACTCCGTGATTGGGTCGTCCTCCCGTAACTGGGTAGAAAGGACAAAGAAAGGGAGCCGTGGTCGAGCGGGTGGACGGACCGGGAAAATTTTGACTTACTCCGCTCTCGCGATCAGTGTGCCCCAGCTGCTAGTGACCCTTCACCGGAGTCCTACGGGCGTAACCCAGGAACTGACCCCGTTGGTCTTCAGTAGTTGGCAGTGGAGAATGCACAATTTTACCTGTGTGCCCAGGTGAGTGGATTGTTTTTGGTGTCTTTTGGAATGCGCTGTTGAACAGCACTTTTGAAGCAGTTAACTGTGTAGGATTTGGTGGTCGGTGTACCACGGAGAATCTTGGGGGTCTGACAGGGCAGCATTGTGGCTGCACGGGTAGATGTTCCACGGACTTGTTTTGTGAACAATAGAGACGCCGATCGGACACCTTGGTGTTGCTCGTGTGGTGCGCACCTGGCCCGACTGGTCTCGGAAAGGCCTGTGGTTGTACGTGGGTAGCCTTGGGGACATATCTGAAGCAATGCTAAGGAAGCAGGCTCAGTCAGAATAGTCCCAGGGGTGAACCAGGAAGACTGCAGGATGGTATGTAGGACAGTTTGTGGTTATACCTTTCCGGCTTTCTTTTGGCAGTCTTTGGACTGCTTGATTTTGGTATCTGTTGGCCTGGAATCTGAATTGATTGATTCTCCATGAACAGGAGTCGACGGGCTCTGTTCTTTGTTTGGAAAGACAGAAAAGAGACATGTCGTTTTGAATATCTTTGTATGTACATAGATTATTGTTCTGTGTATGTTTGAATAAGAGTGAGGTTGAATAGGTTGTCAATGTTTGAACATGGCCATGTTTGGAGGTATGTTTTTATGATTGAATGAGAAATACGTGACAATAATCGCTATGCCATGTGTTAGCAAATTGAGTTGTTTTGGATGTTGTTGCCGCCCTAATGATACGTGCTTGGCTGAAAGTCAACCTGCCCCGCCTGAGGGCAGCCCGAGTTATGATATGTATGTAAAGCATGGTATTACACCTCTCTTGTTTAATACATTATGGCACAAATATACTAAGGATAATGTAGAGTTGCAATGGCCCTTAACCGGGGCTTTTGATGAGAAAAAAATTAATTTTCCGAAGGATTGATTGTTTTTTAAATGTAGTCGACAGTCCATGTTTGATTCCTTAAACCTATGGCAGAAGGAAGCAAAGCGTAGACTTATACGGGAGGAGAAACTATGCAGAATGAAGGGAGGTAAACCGATTACGCAGAAAGCCATTGCTTATGATAATGCTCGAACCGAACAGGGAATTGATTGCGCAGATAGGCAATTCAGATTGCAAGTGGATAAGACCTATATGGCTAGGACTGAAGCGGAGGATGAAATAGAGGATTTATTGGATACTCGCCCACATCTCCCTTATGCTCCACAACGTATATATTCTGTTGTTCCCCCAACTCCAGTACAGGTCCCTTCAGCTGCTGCCTCTGTTGTTTCCTCTTCCCCCATCTCTGCAGGAACGTCCTCTGTTTTATCTCCCTCTGTGTCTGAGACGGCTACTTTATGGTCTGTTACATTGCCATCTTCTGTTATGTCTACAGCTGTTTTGTCTCCCCCTACCCTTGCGTGGGCTTCCCATTCCGCGAGCACAACCCCATCCTTAGCTGTTTCAACTCCATCTCGTGCTCCGGGGGATTTCGACACACGAAAGTTGTTTACTCGTTCAACTGTAGGACTAACTGAGAAACAGATGATTGAAAATCAGTCCTCCCAGTGGATGCGACAGCCTATTTATACTTTAACGGATATATGGAACACGCTTCGAGACTTTGAGCCTGTTATGCAGTAACATGTCCTAAAACACATGGCCACATGGTAAATATCACTTACAACAACATTTTTACAACGCACTACCATTACAACGCGGTCATTACAACGCAAACTATTATAACGCATTGCGCTGGGGGGCGCTCTAGGATAGGGAATAGGTTAATTTACTATCCAATAACCTTCCCTAGTGTCCACGGGGACTGGAGTTGGAATAGTAAATTAAACTATTCACTATCCAACACCCAAAAGCGCTATGCGTTGTAATGGTATGCAATGTAAAAACAGCGTTGTAAAGGCAGGCGTTGTAATAGCCTGCGTTGTAACATCATACATCCGGCCACATGTCTTCTTTATGGGAACAGTGTTTTGCAGGAGGGATGGCACCCCAAGTGAAGTATGATATTTGGGACAGGGCTCATTAGTCTGAACTTAGACCAGAGGAAGTGTACAAAAATGTTGAGGTTTTATTAAGTTATCGAGGTCGGATGCACCAAAAATGTTCCTCATGGGACTCTCAGCACCCTATGTGAGAGGTCCATCCTATCTTTCATCCTGAAATACCGGAATTAAAGAATGATCAGGATGAGGTGACAAGACCTCATGTAGAGGCACGAGTGCAGGAACTATGGGTTTACACCCCCTGGAAGAGGAGTGAAGTCCTCTCGCTAAAATCACAACTACTTGACCCCCATAAGAATCCCACGGCTTATTATAAAGAACTCACAGAAGCGGCTTCCTCAGCTGTTATGACCCTAGATGACATAGAGCTATTCTTTGCGTTGTTAGTCCCTGTTGAGCTATGGCGTCAGGTGCATGATCAGGACCATGTTCAGGAGTTAGGCGGAACATGGGAACAGATAAAAGATTGGGATAAGGAACGTAAGCCTGGTGATAAACCAAAACCCGAACTATTGGCGTTACCTGGCCGTATTATTACTTACGTGCATTCCTTAATTCTGCCTCGTAAGGTGGATTGGGATAAACTGATAGCATGCAATCAGAAGAAAGACGAAAGTGTCTCTGATTTCTTCACTAGATTTGAAGGCGTATTCATCGATTTTAGTGGACAGGATTTATCATTGGAAGGTGGTATACGATTATTTGTTAATCGTTTTGGGACCAATTTGTTACCAGAAGTTTCTGCGCAGCTACAAGCGGTTGAAAGTACCTGGACCACGTCTACGCCCTCGGTAATATCGAGTACGGCCCAATATTACGAACATAGAGAAAATGAGAGTAAGGATAAGACAGAAAAGAAAACGAAAGATCTTAAGACACGGGTGTTGTTACAGCAAGTTATTCGAGGACGAGGCAGAGAGAGAAGTGGTAGAGGGTTTGTCCCGAGGGGGGCGGGAACCGGACGAGGAAGAGGTCCTGTTGTTTTTTAGGAATAAACCAGTGTGCTTACAGTAAGGAGGAAGGGCATTGGCGATTTCAGTGTCCATTGTTGCTGGCTCAGAATGGGGCTATGAGAGGAGGAGGAAGAGGTAGAGGAGGTGAGGATCGCGGTGATATGCGACGAGAGGAGGGGACGCACGGCGGATCAGGAAATAATTATTTCGATAATCCGAGAGGTAGGCAGTATAATAATGAGGCTTGTGCAATGGATTCAACCAAAGGGTATGCCTATTCATAGGACAGCCAAGGACAGAGTGGGGGCTAGGTGTCAGTACCCGTTGATCAGCAAGGTCCTTATGTAAAGGCGCATTTGATGGGGACATCTGAAAAGTTTTTAGTTGATACGCGTGCGATGAATAGTTCTATTTCTCGTTCTCTGGTCCCAGGGGCTGCTCTGTCTAGGCAAAAAACTGTTTTGATGGGATTCTCGGGAATTCCGGTGGTGAGCCCCATTTCCAAACCTATTCCGTACACAATTGGCCCAGTTACGGTAGATTCCCCGTTTCTTTTGACTTCCCATTGTGGTGAAAATGTATTGGGCTTGGATTTGTTGAAGAAATGACATGTAAAAATGTATTGCTCACCTGATGGTGTTTATTTGACTAAAAATCCCCTTGACAAGCATACTTTGCAGTGTTTCACCAAAAATGAACCCCTCCCTCCTGAGTTTGCTGCTATCCCAGGAACGCTGTGGGCCACTGGAGACACAGATGTAGGATTATTAAGGATTCCACCCATTTCTATTACTTTGAAGCAAAATGCTCAGCTTCCACGTATACCACAGTACAAAATTGCTCCGGCGGGCGAGAAAGCTTTGCTCTCCATCATATAAAATTTGATCAAAAAGGGTGTAGTGGAGGAGACAGCTGCTAATGTATGCAACAGCCCCATTTTACCGATCTTAAAAAAGGCCCCTGTTGGAAGTGATCCTGACTATGTTGATACTTATCGTTTTGTGATTGATTTGCGTGAAATTAATAAAATAGTGGTGCCTCAATACCCTGTGGTTTCTGACATCACTACTATTCTCACTATGATTCCCCCCACACAAATATTTCTCTGTGATCGATTTAAAGAATGCTTTCTTTAGCATTCCGATACATCCTGATAGCTGCCATATTTTCAGCTTCTCATTATCTGGTTGCAGCTTCCGGTTTTGTTGCGCTACCCAGGGGTACACCAAGAGTCATAGTATTTATAGTCAAGCTTTGAAGACATTGTTGGATGATCTGGTCCTGCCCCCTGGTAATGTGCTCTTGCAATATGCAGATGATCTGTTAGTGGCCTCTGATACTGAGGAGGGTTGTAAGGAAGCCACGGTACAATTATTGTCTCATTTGGTGGCTAATGGCAATAAAGTATCTCTTTCTAAATTCCAATATTGTTGACGGGAGGTGACCTACCTTGGTCATCTACTGTCGGAAGAGGGAAGAAGACTAACCCCTGAGCGTGTCACTACCATTTTTAATATGTCTGTACCTCGTACTCAGCGTGATGCATTTCTCGGCATAACTTCTTACTGTCGCCAATGTATCCCTAATTTCCCTTCTCACTAAACCTCTCCTGTATTTAACCACTAAAAATGTGCATGAACCTTTACCCTGGACTGATGCTTGCCAAAATGCTTTTGACTCTTTGAAATCTGCGCTTTGCTCTGCCCCTGACTACCGAAAACCTTTTGTGCTTTATGTACACGAGGTGGACGGTTGCTCTCTTTCTGTGTTAACACAAGGATTTGGTGGTGATCACAGACCTTGTGCTTATTTCTCGGCGCTGTTAGATAACGTCGCCAGAGCACTCCTTTGCTGTTTAAGGGCTACTGCTGCAGTCGCAGTGGCTATTCGACAGTCGGAAGGGCTTGTTCTGAACACTGATCTCACAGTGATTGTACCGCATGCTGTGGATGCATTATTGAACAAAACGAAGACCCAGCACCTTACGAGTACGTGCCTTACAGGGTACGAATTGACTTTGTTTGTTCCCACATTACGATTAAACGATGTGCCACTCTGAACCCTGCTACGCTACTTACCCTTCCCTTCGAACGAAAAGAACAATGATGTTCATGATTGTATATTTTGAACGGAGGAAGAAACGAAGGGACGGGTAGACCTGACAGACAATCCTCTATCTGACCCTCAAGGCGAGTTGTATGTCGATGGCTCTTGTTTCAAATTACCAGATGGCACGACGACTGCTGCATATGCGATAGCTACTCTTCACACTGTAGTTGAAGCTTCTTGAGTACCCTATCAATCAGCACAGGCAGCTGAGTTAGTGGCATTGCTTCGGGCTTGTGAGCTAAGTGCAGGATTGAGAGTAAATATTTACACAGACAGCCAGTACGCCTTCGGCGTGGCTCATAGTTTTGGCCGACTTTGGGCCGAAAGAGGTTTTCTCACTTCCCATGGTCAGCGAATAAAGCATGGCGCCTTGATTTTGCGATTGCTGACAGCATTAACGTTACCAGAGATGGTGACTGTAGCTAAATGCAGTGCACACAAGGCAGTGGTTGATGCGACCTCACACTTAATGTTTGGGTCAATCTTGAAGTTTAAATTTTTTTCAATTTTTATTTTACTTTGTGTTCTCCAGGAAGGTAGTTTGTAGCCCACATTACCAGTGTATGTGCGTTTTACTTCTACCTCTGGTATTTGCTTTACATCTAAGCAATAGGTGATTTCATTACAAGAACGGAGGCTACATTATGCAATATCTTTTAATGCAGTCTCCATGCAGCCGCATACATCACAATACAAAGGTTCCAGAAAGGAACATTGAAAGAAAATAAATGGCATGAGCTGACAACAATCTGCCTCTTTTAAATGACGAGGAGAAAATAAGTAAGTTCAGAGATATGATGAACTTCAGAGATTTCGGATTGAAGACTTCTAAGCTTCTAAACAATCCAAATTAAGGTGTGAAGAAGGAAGTAACCAAAAGAGGAGTAAACCAAAGCGACCGTCGGTTATGAAGAAGGGTTACCTGAAAAGAAAGAGAGCAATAAATGTCTCTAGAACAATCAAACCAAATGAAAAAGCAAGATAAATAAGGAAATAAGAGGTATTTCAAAAGCATCACACAGGTATCAATATAAACAAATAAGCATTGTTGAAGAAATCACCAAACACTAGGGAATGGGATGGGTGGGATAATGGCAGCCTGAGGGATAAAAAATGGATTTCCCATGCATAAGGAATATCGGACCTATATTATGTTAGCATGATGCATCTACACATACCCTCTTTTGCTTAAAATATATATATACATCTATATGCGCTTGCAGGGGAAACAAACGTTTATTCGCTCCTTGCGTATTTATTGCTAACAGAGTAGGCCGAGAACCATACAGACGCCATTTTCCGAACCTATGCTCGAACACGGGCTGTGATCACGTGTTAGTCTCCGGCAGTTGTCAAGCCCCAGTTCATCTGAATTACTGGGAGCAGCTGAACGTAGGCTGTCTACTCGACTGTCCTGAGACTCAAGGTCGCATCTGGCTTTGGGTGCGATAAGCGCATTCCTGGAGGCGCTGTGCCTACACTCCTGGGCACCAAGACGAAAGGGAGTCACCCCTCCTGACCTTCCCAGTAATAAATAGTTAAGCTTTGAACTAATCATGTGTGCCATATATGGTCCTTTCCTGGAGCTCGAGGGCCAACTGGTATTTTTCCTGCACTGTGATATGTGTTGAACTGAAAAGTATGTAACCTCATGTTTGAATACGAGCCAACAGTCTTCTCCGCGCACCTGATAGGTGAGGGTTGGAGAGGTCCTCTATAGAGGACTTTGCTTAATGAACGATTGAACTTTCCTCACTGCCAACTGACTGATTATTTGGTAATGGGATTGGGGCTATTGGTAGGTATAGCCCTTTAGGTTATTTTTATAGTACTTCCGTTGGCGACTCTGGTGGGACTCCGTGATTGGGTCGTCCTCCCGTAACCGGGTAGAAAGGACAAAGAAAGGGAGCCGTGGTCGAGCGGGTGGACGGACCGGGAAAATTTTGACTTACTCCGCTCTCGCGATCAGTGTGCCCCAGCTGCTAGTGACCCTTCACCGGAGTCCTACGGGCGTAACCCAGGAACTGACCCCGTTGGTCTTCAGTAGTTGGCAGTGGTGAATGCACAATTTTACCTGTGTGCCCAGGTGAGTGGATTGTTTTTGGTGTCTTTTGGAATGTGCTGTTGAACAGCACTTTTGAAGCAGTTAACTGTGTAGGATTTGGTGGTCGGTGTACCACGGAGAATCTTGGGGGTCTGACAGGGCAGCATTGTGGCTGCACGGGTAGATGTTCCACGGACTTGTTTTGTGAACAATAGAGACGCCGATCGGACGCCTTGGTGTTGCTCGTGTGGTGCGCACCTGGCCGGACTGGTCTCGGAAAGGCCTGTGGTTGTACCTGGGTAGCCTTGGGGACATATCTGAAGCGATGCTAAGGAAGCAGGCTCAGTCAGAATAGTCCCAGGGGTGAACCAGGAAGACTGCAGGATGGTCTGTAGGACAGTTTGTGGTTATACCTTTCCGGCTTTCTTTTGGCAGTCTTTGGACTGCTTGATTTTGGTATCTGTTGGCCTGGAATCTGAATTGATTGATTCTCCATGAACAGGAGTCGACAGGCTCTGTTCTTTGTTTGGAAAGACAGAAAAGAGACATGTCATTTTGAATATCTTTGTATGTACATAGATTATTGTTCTGTGTATGTTTGAATAAGAGTGAGGTTGAATAGGTTGTCAATGTTTGAACATGGCCATGTTTGGAGGTATGTTTTTATGATTGAATGAGAAATACGTGACAATAATCGCTATGCCATGTGTTAGCAAATTGAGTTGTTTTAGATGTTGTTGCAGCCCTAATGATACGTGCTTGGCTGAAAGTCAACCTGCCCCGCCTGAGGGCAGCCCGAGTTATGATATGTATGTAAAGCATGGTATTACACCTCTCTTGTTTAATACATTATGGCACAAATATACTAAGGATAATGTAGAGTTGCAATGGCCCTTAACCGGGGCTTTTGATGAGAAAAAAATTAATTTTCTGCAGGATTGATTGTTTTTTAAATGTAGTCGACAGTCCATGTTTGATTCCTTAAACCTATGGCAGAAGGAAGCAAAGCGTAGACGTATACGGGAGGAGAAACTATGCAGAATGAAGGGAGGTAAACCGATTACGCAGAAAGCCATTGCTTATGATAATGCTCGAACCGAACAGGGAATTGATTGCGCAGATAGGCAATTCAGATTGCAAGTGGATAAGACCTATATGGCTAGGACTGAAGCGGAGGATGAAATAGAGGATTTATTGGATACTCGCCCACATCTCCCTTATGCTCCACAACGTATATATTCTGTTGTTCCCCCAACTCCAGTACAGGTCCCTTCAGCTGCTGCCTCTGTTGTTTCCTCTTCCCCCATCTCTGCAGGAACGTCCTCTGTTTTATCTCCCTCTGTGTCTGAGACGGCTACTTTATGGTCTGTTACATTGCCATCTTCTGTTATGTCTACAGCTGTTTTGTCTCCCCCTACCCTTGCGTGGGCTTCCCATTCCGCGAGCACAACCCCATCCTTAGCTGTTTCAACTCCATCTCGTGCTCCGGGGGATTTCGACACACGAAAGTTGTTTACTCGTTCAACTGTAGGACTAACTGAGAAACAGATGATTGAAAATCAGTCCTCCCAGTGGATGCGACAGCCTATTTATACTTTAACGGATATATGGAACACGCTTCGAGACTTTGAGCCTGTTATGCAGTAACATGTCCTAAAACACATGGCCACATGGTAAATATCACTTACAACAAAACTTTTACAACGCACTACCATTACAACGCGGTCATTACAACGCAAACTATTATAACGCATTGCGCTGGGGGGCGCTCTAGGATAGGGAATAGGTTAATTTACTATCCAATAACCTTCCCTAGTGTCCACGGGGACTGGAGTTGGAATAGTAAATTAAACTATTCACTATCCAACACCCAAAAGCGCTATGCGTTGTAATGGTATGCAATGTAAAAACAGCGTTGTAAAGGCAGGCGTTGTAATAGCCTGCGTTGTGACATCATACATCCGGCCACATGTCTTCTTTATGGGAACAGTGTTTTGCAGGAGGGATGGCACCCCAAGTGAAGTATGATATTTGGGACAGGGCTCATTAGTCTGAACTTAGACCAGAGGAAGTGTACAAAAATGTTGAGGTTTTATTAAGTTATCGAGGTCGGATGCACCAAAAATGTTCCTCATGGGACTCTCAGCACCCTATGTGAGAGGTCCATCCTATCTTTCATCCTGAAATACCGGAATTAAAGAATGATCAGGATGAGGTGACAAGACCTCATGTAGAGGCACGAGTGCAGGAACTATGGGTTTACACCCCCTGGAAGAGGAGTGAAGTCCTCTCGCTAAAATCACAACTACTTGACCCCCATAAGAATCCCACGGCTTATTATAAAGAACTCACAGAAGCGGCTTCCTCAGCTGTTATGACCCTAGATGACATAGAGCTATTCTTTGCGTTGTTAGTCCCTGTTGAGCTATGGCGTCAGGTGCATGATCAGGACCATGTTCAGGAGTTAGGCGGAACATGGGAACAGATAAAAGATTGGGATAAGGAACGTAAGCCTGGTGATAAACCAAAACCCGAACTATTGGCGTTACCTGGCCGTATTATTACTTACGTGCATTCCTTAATTCTGCCTCGTAAGGTGGATTGGGATAAACTGATAGCATGCAATCAGAAGAAAGACGAAAGTGTCTCTGATTTCTTCACTAGATTTGAAGGCGTATTCATCAATTTTAGTGGACAGGATTTATCATTGGAAGGTGGTATACGATTATTTGTTAATCGTTTTGGGACCAATTTGTTACCAGAAGTTTCTGCGCAGCTACAAGCGGTTGAAAGTACCTGGACCACGTCTACGCCCTCGGTAATATCGAGTACGGCCCAATATTACGAACATAGAGAAAATGAGAGTAAGGATAAGACAGAAAAGAAAACGAAAGATCTTAAGACACGGGTGTTGTTACAGCAAGTTATTCGAGGACGAGGCAGAGAGAGAAGTGGTAGAGGGTTTGTCCCGAGGGGGGCGGGAACCGGACGAGGAAGAGGTCCTGTTGTTTTTTAGGAATAAACCAGTGTGCTTACAGTAAGGAGGAAGGGCATTGGCGATTTCAGTGTCCATTGTTGCTGGCTCAGAATGGGGCTATGAGAGGAGGAGGAAGAGGTAGAGGAGGTGAGGATCGCGGTGATATGCGACGAGAGGAGGGGACGCACGGCGGATCAGGAAATAATTATTTCGATAATCCGAGAGGTAGGCAGTATAATAATGAGGCTTGTGCAATGGATTCAACCAAAGGGTATGCCTATTCATAGGACAGCCAAGGACAGAGTGGGGGCCAGGTGTCAGTACCCGTTGATCAGCAAGGTCCTTATGTAAAGGCGCATTTGATGGGGACATCTGAAAAGTTTTTAGTTGATACGCGTGCGATGAATAGTTCTATTTCTCGTTCTCTGGTCCCAGGGGCTGCTCTGTCCAGGCAAAAAACTGTTTTGATGGGATTCTCGGGAATTCCGGTGGTGAGCCCCATTTCCAAACCTATTCCGTACACAATTGGCCCAGTTACGGTAGATTCCCCGTTTCTTTTGACTTCCCATTGTGGTGAAAATGTATTGGGCTTGGATTTGTTGAAGAAATGACATGTAAAAATGTATTGCTCACCTGATGGTGTTTATTTGACTAAAAATCCCCTTGACAAGCATACTTTGCAGTGTTTCACCAAAAATGAACCCCTCCCTCCTGAGTTTGCTGCTATCCCAGGAACGCTGTGGGCCACTGGAGACACAGATGTAGGATTATTAAGGATTCCACCCATTTCTATTACTTTGAAGCAAAATGCTCAGCTTCCACGTATACCACAGTACAAAATTGCTCCGGCGGGTGAGAAAGCTTTGCTCTCCATCATATAAAATTTGATCAAAAAGGGTGTAGTGGAGGAGACAGCTGCTAATGTATGCAACAGCCCCATTTTACCGATCTTAAAAAAGGCCCCTGTTGGAAGTGATCCTGACTATGTTGATACTTATCGTTTTGTGATTGATTTGCGTGAAATTAATAAAATAGTGGTGCCTCAATACCCTGTGGTTTCTGACATCACTACTATTCTCACTATGATTCCCCCCACACAAATATTTCTCTGTGATCGATTTAAAGAATGCTTTCTTTAGCATTCCGATACATCCTGATAGCTGCCATATTTTCAGCTTCTCATTATCTGGTTGCAGCTTCCGGTTTTGTTGCGCTACCCAGGGGTACACCAAGAGTCATAGTATTTATAGTCAAGCTTTGAAGACATTGTTGGATGATCTGGTCCTGCCCCCTGGTAATGTGCTCTTGCAATATGCAGATGATCTGTTAGTGGCCTCTGATACTGAGGAGGGTTGTAAGGAAGCCACTGTACAATTATTGTCTCATTTGGTGGCTAATGGCAATAAAGTATCTCTTTCTAAATTCCAATATTGTTGACGGGAGGTGACCTACCTTGGTCATCTACTGTCGGAAGAGGGAAGAAGACTAACCCCTGAGCGTGTCACTACCATTTTTAATATGTCTGTACCTCGTACTCAGCGTGATGCATTTCTCGGCATAACTTCTTACTGTCGCCAATGTATCCCTAATTTTTCCCTTCTCACTAAACCTCTCCTGTATTTAACCACTAAAAATGTGCATGAACCTTTACCCTGGACTGATGCTTGCCAAAATGCTTTTGACTCTTTGAAATCTGCGCTTTGCTCTGCACCCGTTCTCGGTGCCCCTGACTACCGAAAACCTTTTGTGCTTTATGTACACGAGGTGGACGGTTGCTCTCTTTCTGTGTTAACACAAGGATTTGGTGGTGATCACAGACCTTGTGCTTATTTCTCAGCGCTGTTGGATAACGTCGCCAGAGCACTCCTTTGCTGTTTAAGGGCTACTGCTGCAGTCGCAGTGGCTATTCGACAGTCGGAAGGGCTTGTTCTGAACACTGATCTCACAGTGATTGTACCGCATGCTGTGGATGCATTATTGAACAAAACGAAGACCCAGCACCTTACGAGTACGCGCCTTACAGGGTACGAATTGACTTTGTTTGTTCCCACATTACGATTAAACCGATGTGCCACTCTGAACCCTGCTACGCTACTTACCCTTCCCTTCGAACGAAAAGAACAATGATGTTCATGATTGTATATTTTGAACGGAGGAAGAAACGAAGGGACGGATAGACCTGACAGACAATCCTCTATCTGACCCTCAAGGCGAGTTGTATGTCGATGGCTCTTGTTTCAAATTACCAGATGGCACGACGACTGCTGCATATGCGATAGCTACTCTTCACACTGTAGTTGAAGCTTCTTGAGTACCCTATCAATCAGCACAGGCAGCTGAGTTAGTGGCATTGCTTCGGGCTTGTGAGCTAAGTGCAGGATTGAGAGTAAATATTTACACAGACAGCCAGTACGCCTTCGGCGTGGCTCATAGTATTGGCCGACTTTGGGCCGAAAGAGGTTTTCTCACTTCCCATGGTCAGCGAATACAGCATGGCGCCTTGATTTTGCGATTGCTGACAGCATTAACGTTACCAGAGATGGTGACTGTAGCTAAATGCAGTGCACACAAGGCAGTGGTTGATGTGATGGGTGAAGGTAATGCCTTTGCTGATCAAGTAGCTAAGGAAACTGTAAAATCCAAATTGACCTCAATGTTTTTAACTAGCTCTGCTAGGTGGGTGGCTGCAACAGAGATGTTTAATAACACCATGGAGAGTGTCCGAGAAATACAGAAAGTAGCTACCCCTATTGAGCTGGCTCACTGGAAAGAGAAAGTGGGGAAATTAGATGCAGACGATTGTTGGATTGATTTGACAGAAAAACAGCGGTGGTTGTTGCCTAATGCATTAGTGAATGCGGTGGTGACAATGGCACATGGTTCAGCTCATATTGGGACAAAGCGTATTTGTGCATTATTAGATCCTGTATGGTACAATCTCAATATTCCAAGAATCGTTGCTCATTTGATGCAATATTGCATGGCTTGCCTACAACATAATCCTGGGGGCAGGGAGCCTGTTCTGAGTGGAAACTTTGCACCACCATCTTTGCCTTTTGAGGTGTTCCAAATGGATTATATCCAGCTGGAACGTGTAAATAATTTAAAGTATGTCCTGGTCGTGGTGTGCGCTTTCAGTAAATGGGTGGAAGCCTACCCGACCAAAGAAAATACTGCTCTGGCAACTGCAAAGGCGTTGGTAAAGGAACACTTCCCACGCTATGGATTGCCTCGGGTGATCTGGAGTGACAACGGGGGACATTTTAATGCAGAATTCATCAGTCACATTTGTAATGACTACAGATCAAACAGAAATTCCATGTGGCTCGACACCCCCAGTCCGCTGGGTTGGTCGAGAAGTATAATGGGATACTGAAGCTCAAATTAGCAAAAATTCAAGATAGTACCAGGTTGAAGTGGCCAGATGCTCTACCCTTTGCATTAATGTCAATACGGGTTATCCCACATTCACATTCTGGCTTATCTCCATATGAGGTCATTTTTGGGCGCCCTGCCAATGTTTGGGGCAACCCTAGACCCAGAACATTTCGTGATATAAGGTATCCTATGTTGACAGACTATCTGTATGCTTTGACTCAAGATCTCCATTCCATTCATCAACAGGTCTCAGCAGTTTTACAGCCCATGCCGGAGGGTCCCGGACATCGCTTGGAGCCAGGACAGTGGGTTCTGGTCCATAATTATCTGCGAAAATCCAGCTTGGATCCTCGTTGGTCTGACCCGTTTCAAGTCTTGTTGGCCACGTGGACGGCGGTGAAGGTGAATGGCAAGCGACACTGGATCCATGTGTCACATCTGAAAAAACTACCCCTCCCGCTTTCCTATGATCAGCGAATCCAGGAAGGAGTTCTGACACAGGAAAGTGAGCGAGTTCCTCATTTTGTCCCTTTTTCCTGACGCCCAGGTAATCGGAGAAGGGCAAGGAGAAAGTGTTTGTGGCTCAGAAGGGGCTCTGTTATCAGCACAAGTGATTGCCCCAGATTCTGTTGCTCCTACAGTCGAACGAGAGGCTCGCAGAACCCCTGTTGCACCGGATTCATCATCCTTTGTTAGTCAGTCAAGATACTTTATTTCGATAATTCAATATCATAAAAAGACGGTGATGCATACTATTCAATCAAATACACTGTAAAAACAATTTCAATTCATGTCTTTAAAAATATCCCACAAAATTTCATAAAATTGTTAAAAGGATCATTTTACAATAAATGTAGCTGCCATATTACGTTACTCACTTAAAAGAACAATATATACAATACAGTAAATCCAACTTTATAAAAATACAATCATTTACAATTTATCATTCTCTTGTTCCTAACCCTAACAGCACCCACCAAATAACTGGCAACATGAAAAATGACCCTAGGGCTGTTTAGTAATTGTAAATATAGGAGAGCGGGCTTAACTTGAAAAAACCCTGCCTCCTTAAGGATTGGAACAAGAAACTTAGTCCTTACTGCCGTGTAGTGACCACAAAACATCAAAAAATGCAATGTGTCCTGCGTCGAAACATTATCGCAAGAACACAGTGGTGCTTGTTCAGGACTACTCCATTCAGAAAAGTGACCTAAATTAAAATGGATCATGTTTAGACGAAAACGTGTTAAAAGAAACCTGTGGTAAGAACGATTAACTAAAACAAGGTAAAGTTCAGGTCCTGGAGGATTAGCAACAATAATGTTGGCCCTTACAGTGGGTTTTCCAAGCTCAATTTCCTCTCTGTTTAAGGACAGTATCTGTAACATACCTCCCTTTGTTAATGCTATGTCCTCACGAGTTATTTTATCTGGTGAGAAAAAGAGCTCCGGTCTCCCTACTTTGTGAAACCAATGTTTAACATAAGATAACCACTTAATTTTATTTACATTGTCGAGTAAGAGGTAATCTTTAAGGATGACATGATTCAGGGAGAGTTCATCATTCAGCCAGGTCTTCTGCCAGGATATTAAGGGGGCCACTCTTATCATATCTGTAATGAAACCAGCCCCTAGCTCTGAATGAATCGTGTATGATGGGGTAGACTGTGACACTGATAAAATCGATCTCATACATTTATTTTCAGTGACTTGTAGACAGTCTATAGCACTATACCCCCATAATGAGCAGCCATATGTGGCTACCTTCAAACATTTTGCTTTATAAATGTTCAACAGGGCCATTATGGGCCTAGCCCCCAGTTTTCTGCTAAAGCCCATAATTGCTGAGGAGGTTCTAGCAAAAGCCGCATTTCTGTTTTTAATCTGCGGTCCCCAATTCCCCTTCTCCTCGAAGGTAATCCCCAGGTACGGGAATGTAGGGACTCTAGTAAGTTCCTCCTCACAACAGAAAAACGTTTTCAGGTTTTTCTTTCTTGAACCCCTTCCCATAATTATGATTTGAGATTTCTTTACATTTATTTTGAGGTCCAGGGAAGTCATAAAAAGGTCAAAAGCGTCCAACAAACGTTGAAGCCCCACTCCGGTCCGTGCTAGAAGGACCGCATCGTCCGCATACAGGAGAACCGGTATACCAAGTTCCCCTATATGCGGTATGTCAAGCGTGGCCTCCCTAAGCACGGGTTCATGGGCGTTTATATAGACTGTAAACAGAAGGGGTGCCATAATACAACCCTGCCTGACCCCCCTTTCTGATTTAAAGTGGCTAGAACAACGCCCCTCTGCGTTCACCCTAACATAAGCCAAGAGACCAGAATGTAGGTCCGCTAAAAAGTTTACCAGGGCAGGATCAAGACCTAAATCAATTAAGATCTGCCAGAGTTTCGTGCGATTTACAGTGTCGAAGGCCGAGGACAGGTCCATAAACCCAAGGTAAAGTGACCCATCCTTAGCCTTGGTATATTTATCCACCAGCAGTTGTAAATTAAGGCACTGATCCAAAGTACCTCTTTTGGATCTGAATCCATATTGCACATTTGACAATATCCCTTTGTCGTCAAGCCACTCCTGTAATTTGTGCAAAATGACCGGCCCCAGAATTTTAACAGATGAGTCTATTAAGGAAATTGGTCGGTAACAGGCTGGGTCTACCCTATTGCCCTTTTTAAAGACTGGGACGATAATGAATTCTTTCCAGGATGCTGGGATATTATTATGATTTAGTGCATTAAAAACCTTGCATAGGATCTTCAACCACAATTTTGGGGCATATTTGAAAATATCGGCAGGGACCCCATCAGGACCAGGTGCCTTGTTTACCAAAGTCTGGTCTATCGCCCTTTCCACTTCTTGCACATCAAAGGTAACACAGGAACCCTCCTTACTATTGGTGGTGTCATTTATTGGTTCCTGATAGGCAGTGTTAGAGTATATATTCCCAAAATGTTTGATCCATGCATCATCAGGAATATTAGACTCAAGGGGGCGATTCTCATCGTTTGAGAAAAGTGCTATTTTTAATGTCTCTGGTTCAAGTAGCTTTAACCAGGCCTTTTCTTTTAGCTCGCTCTTCCTAGTTTGCATAGTATTTTTATAACATACTCTTAACTTAGCTATTAAGGGACGGTCTTTTGGACTAGTCTTCAGGGCCCTAAGTAAATCAGCATAAGCCCTTGAGCACGAGTGATCGAACCATCTCTTTACATGATGTTTGGGGGGCCCCTTTGCCCCAGTTAAACTTTGGTTGATCTGTTTGCAAATGTTATCAAACACCACAACCACTTGAGTACTTAGTGCCCCTGTGTCTAGGCAGATAGCTACGTCATCCTCCGCCCTAGCCAAAACGTCCTGTACAATAGTATCAGGATTAATATTCGACCACTTCAACCTGCGACCTTGGTCTATAGGAATCACATTTTGGCCTCCCCTATGTAACACTGATTTCATGGTTAAAAAGTCCCTGGACAATACCTCTACTAAGACTGGGTTGTGATCACTAAAAACTGAAACCACTGTCTTATACCTTACCACTTTACCTAATATATAACCAGTCATAAAGATAAAATCAATAAATGTAAATGTAAATGTACATGTATTTATATAGCGCAAATCACCGACCCGGTATCTAAGCGCTTGCTTAGGGAACCCATCCTGGTATTCCCCTGGTATTCCACAAGGTGAAAGCCAGGCATCCCGCCGCGAGGGGCCGTAGTGGAGATTAAGCAAGCTATTGCCCAGAGTCGCAGAGTGTGACCCCGTGAGTTGAGTGGGCACCGGAGCGAGAATTATCGAGTCCGTGGAATTTTTGAGCCCGAGACCCGCCGAGGCGGGGAATCGAACCCTGGTCCACGGCCGATCTCCGCTTCCGGGTCTGCCGCCTCTAACCACTTAGCCACGATTCTCCAATAATTGTACCATCACCAGGTCCTTTAAAAGAAGGGACCTTATTTTCACCCTCACCGCATCCAGATTCATACAGATTCCACACCGCCAAGAAATCCTCAAGTGCCTCCCCTCTTTTTGAATGTTCAAAATGCGTGACTGTAGAACAGGGCGGACCCTCTTCTACTGAGTTGGCACAGGACTGATTGCAGAGGTGAATATTAAAGTCACCTAAGAGAATTATCTCAAAACAATTTACTTTGGTTCTGTAAACTGACAAAACATTATCAAAGTAATCCAGATTATATCTGGAACTTTCATTTGGATTTGCATTTTAAAAATTAAAAAACAAAATGTTTGATGAATCGGGGGAATTCAATTCAACAATTAAACAATTTTGACAACCTGAGTCAAGCTGGGTTAACACTCCTTTTAGATCAAGTTTGAACAAGCTTAATAAACCTCCCTTTGATCTGCCAGCCACACTACCTGTGGCCGGAATAAAAAAATGTCTATATCCATCTAAGGAAAAGCTGTTCGATGTGTCCCAGGTCTCCTGAAATGCCAAAATGTCAAAAGATTTCAAAAGATCAATCCATATTTCGTTTTCACCTTTGCCCCTAATCCCGGCAATGTTCCAGGTCATAATTCTGCAAGACTGTGAATTAATCCTTGAGTTGTTTACCAGTCAGTCATTTTCCTCCAGAGATGCTAAAGGCGCAAATCGATTACACAGTGGGAGAATTTGTTCAGCTTGAAAATTTGGCCTAAACAAACTATAACAGTAAGAATCCGATGGCAAGGAGTTTTGGTAACCAGGATGGAAGGGGATATTAATGGATTTTGTTGGACAACATGGGGTTTATATTCTCTGATCAAGAAGTTCCTGGCCATGCTCGATACAACCTGCGGCCCAGAAAACAATGCGATACGCCAGGTGAATATGGTAGGAGGTAGGAGGAGAGAGCCTTGAACATTTGTTTGCTCTGTTCAGAAAGAAAGACTGAATTTCTTGGTTAAAGAGGCCCAGGTTGTGTTATCTTCAAGGGTTGTGTGAGAACATAACTCCAACGTGAGAAGCTTGCTTTGATATTATTTGTGATGAACGATAGGAGCCTGCCTGTGAGGCTCTAAACAGACACAGGAAAGAAGCACCATCTGGCAGGTTGGACGGCATCGCTCGAGTTTATTTTTGGACTTTTAGTTAGTATGTATCCCTTTGCTCGTTTCTTTCCTGAAGAGGAACGTCCTTTTGTACCGCAGTATTTACCTGCATATATGCCTGTCTTTTCTAGTTGGACTCAACTAGTTAAAATTGCATTTATAGTTATTATAGCAATATTACTAATCACATTGATGGGAGTATTCATCTATTTAGAATTTTGCCACCCTATGCATACTGTTTTAGGAACAACTGCTCCACCTCCGGAACATGTGTTTCATACTTTAGCCCCACATAAGAAAAGGCATTGTCAGACTTATGTGAAAAATGTATTTGTTGAAATGCTTCATCAAACACACAGTGCTACCAATACTACGAATTGTTGGGTTTGTGGTCTTTTACCATCTGTTATGCACAAGCACGACTTATTCATATCCCTACCCTTGTCTTATTTGGGGAGTTGTGAGGCTTGGTTTAAATTGCTTTCAATGATGTATATGCATTATACTGTAGACACTCAAAGGTTTTCGGAAAAGGATTATGAAATGATTTTAGCATATATTGAGGTTCATCAAGGATTCGATCCCAAGGGGAATAATGGAGAGGGAACCTTAGATCCGAATGCATGTATGAATATGTATACAACACGTGAAAATGCTACTTGGTTGAAAAATGAGATTTTGGATTTTGTTTAGTTTAATTTCACCCAGTATTTTTGACATTTTCAAGACTGTAATGTTACTGAGGATAGGGCTATTCCCGTGCCTATACTAAATAGTACTTCTGTGTTCTGTATTCAGGGAGTAGGGTACATAACAGTAGGAGAAAGCCAATGTAATTACACTTATCAGTTACGTATTTTTAGCAGCCCTCCATTGTTAACCCCTCCTAATGTATATTTTGTTTGTGGAGAAAATGCCTATACTTGGCTTCCACGAGGTTGGGCTGGACATTGCTACCTGTCCTTCCTGTACCCTCCAGTCTATATTGCCCCTTCTAATTATCACAAGGATCACCACTTAGATAAACAAAGTGTGTTTATGAGGAGGAATAAAAGAGAGATAGATACTACCGATATAGATCAGACAGATACTCCACTGCAGCATTTCACCGACATTATAAAAGGAGTGTTTCCCATTTGTGGGCCTATAATGACCAGCAAGGAAGATCGGAGTTTGTCCAGAGTAGTTTAAGGGGTAATACCACTACTGCAGGTATATTGACTAATATAACCGTAGCGCTACAAGTGACCAGACTCATTTTACTTCACAATCGTATGGTTTTAGACATTATCTTGGCAGATCGAGGAGGAGCATGCCGTCTGATAGGCAGTTCTTTCTGCGTTTATATTCCTGACTCCGCCCCCTCCTTTCATTTGGCTATCCAGAAGCTACATAGTTTGGCTTCCAAAATACATGTAGAGACTGGTACATGGTCTCTCTCTGGTTGGTTCTGGGGTCTGTTGTCTTCTTGAGGATGGAAAATTCTGATAGTGCTAGCATGTATAGCCGGTATCATATTCACGTGCTGCCTTTGTGTACAATGTGGACCTGCATGTTGCTCTTATTGCGCAGCCAAACTCACCTCCTCCGTGGCTGGAGCATCCCCAGCAGCAGTAAAGGCTCAGTTAGTTCAGCAGGAGCTCAAAGATTTAATGATGATTGATGAGGGAATATTTGAAGATGGAGCTGTTTTAGTTAGCTACAACATGCTAAAACGGCCGTTCTGAGGGATGAAAAATGGTTTCCCCATGCATAAGGAGACCCCCCAGGATATAGCGGCACGGATTAGCAAACTTAGTGGCACAAAAATGGAAATTTAGCGACACAAATATGGAAATTTAGCGGCAATTTTGCGGCATTTTATTTGGCCATTTTTCCTAAAACAAACACAGATATCTTAGTTTTTTTGGTTATTTAACAACATGAAGCTAGGTTTATTTACAATGTAGACTCTTTGTTTCCCTCGAAAAGCAAAAGACTGCCCGTCAACAGCCCAGGGCAGCAAAACAGCATTACAGGCGTCCCGCGTTGCGTGCGGCAAGGCGGTGCTTTATATCGCGGTGTCAGCGCCTCCCCAATGCAGCAGCTGTGCCCAATTCAGTGGTGGTGCACCCTGGGACCACAAGTCCCATCAGGGCTTAAAAGGTTTCTGTAGTATTCTGGGTTTAGTGTTTATGTTACTGCACTTCTCTGCATCTAGCTACTCAGCCAGTGTGAGTGTTCCAGGTTAGAATGTGAGTGTGATTGACATGGATGGAATGCTTGTGTGACTGGTGAACTCTGCGTTACAACAACATTGAGGAGTTCGTCATGAGGAGCCTGTCTCTGATCCACTATTCCGCTCGTGGAAAATCGGTGAGTAAAACCTCTTCCAAACAACAGACCACGTTGTCATGGTAAAGATGGCGGCACGCTCATCACGTAGCTCCGGGTGGCTCACGATGCGGTACACGCTGCAGTGCTGACGTGTCAATGACAAAGAACATGACGCGTCCTCTTAACTGAACCCTCCTGCAAGGTTCGATTGCGTCACCATAACGAGCTGTCAGAGGAGATGGAAGGAGCTCCTCACCAACTGAAAAACCGGCTCCAAGTAAGTAGTTAGACACCTCACGTTACTCGATGTTTAAAGTGTCACACAGCAAAATTAAGTATGCTTTCCTTCTGTTGAGCAGCAGAAAGTACAGACACTGAAAGGGGCAGACAAATTTTTACACAAGATATAGCTTTTACTTGATGCGGCAGAGGTGTTGGCACAAAGTTCAAATTGCTGCTTATTACTTGATGCGGCAAAGGTGCTGGCACAAAGTTCAAATCTCTGCCACAGTCAGCGGATGGTCTGTTGTTTGGAAGAGGTTTTACTCACCGATTTTCCACGAGCGGAATAGTGAATCAGAGACAGGCTCCTCATGACACACTCCTCAATTTTGTTGTAACGCAGAGTTCACCAGTCACACAAGCATTCCATCCATGTCAATCACACTCACATTCTAACCTGGAACACTCACACTGGCTGAGTAGCTAGATGCAGAGAAGTGCAGTAACATAAACACTAAACCCAGAATACTACAGTTTCCAGGTCCGTGCTTGAATTATCAACTAGTCCAGATTTTCACTTTGCATGTTGGGATTTTTAGCTCTGTAGTTATAATAGGGTAAACAAACTACAAGTTCCAAAACCCAAAGAAAAAGCTTGGTATGTATGACTCACTCACCTATGGGCTTGTAAACTAGAGAGCTCTGCTCACACCACTGGAAGATAACGTTTTGGTTAAACATCAACGTTTGCACACATTCTCTCAAATGTTACTCTTCTGGGCCTTTTAAACATGAGATAGCTGTAAAGTAAAAGGTCATACTTGTGGTGACGGTAGGAGCAATTAATCTAGGGGCTCCAACAAGGTGAATATCATGGTAAATACTAATATGTCTATTCATTTTACAGACTTGAACGAGATATGTATGGCAAGAGATATAAGAGAAGAACCAAGAGGTCACTGCCAGAGGTCCTAAGTGAAGAGTCAGAGCAGATGTAGGCTAAGACAGAATGGTCACGTGTGTTTAGCCTCTTGAATGCAGTGGATGACCTCAATCAAGACAGTGTGATGTTCTCGAATGAAACGAAACCCACACAATAATGGTTTGAATGCTGCAGTTAAGACACTTTGGAAGAAGAGTAGCCCGGCAAAACAATGAGTTTTAGAAATGTTTCAAGCCACAGAAAAGAACAGTCTTCATGCACACAAGCTCACACACGCACACCTATGAAAGAATATATATATTTTTTATAATAAAAATGCAAAATTCACATAGATGTGAAGGCAAGGTTTTTGACAAGCTCGTCTGACTGCTGAGGGCAGACAAAGTCAGCTAGCATCAATTAAAATAGCCTTCTCAGTGTCTTCTTGATGGAGAGGAAAAATCCCAGGGAACTGATGGACCAGATCCTAGTTTCAAAAGGATTCTCCACTAGACTCTTTCAGAGCTTGATTAATAAGTAAACTCCGATTTGGTAGTAAAATGATGTACCACACTGCAGTCCTTTGGTACAGATCTATTGGCAACATGATACCGTATATTCAGTCAATGAAAACATCAATTGGCACACCTTGCATAAAAAAAGGTTTGGACCTTTGTTGTTTCAGTTCATATGTTTCTAACCCAACTAATGTTTGCATTTATTTATACAGCATCGTACACATCACAGCATTAACCCCTTGGAAAGTTCTGGCAAGTCTTTCTGCAGGTATGTTACCGCTTGCGTTCTCCTTTCTGCGTTCTTTTTTTTTTCCTTTTCCTTACGCTCTTGCTTAACCAGTTTATCCTTCTCTCTCTGTTGCTTGTCCTGCTCCTTCTTCTTCTGGGATTCCTCTCGAAGGGATTCTTTATCCAACCTCCTTGCACAGGGAACGTCTTCCACATTTGTATTTTTAAAGAGAGATTTTTCCAAAGGGATGGCCACAGTGGCAGCTGCTCCTTTCTCTTCATCCGCTTCATCCTCTTCATCAGTTATGTTGGCGTACTGTGCCAAGACAGCAGCCTTCCTCTGTTTCTCTTCCTCTGAAATTTCCTTCGGTTTCACTACAATCTGGGCCTGCTTCTCCATCATGCTTGCAATCGCTTTGATCTCATCTTCTTTCTTATCCTGAGATTGTGATGATTTTTCAGTTTCAAACCATTTTGTGAAAATTTCTTGACAAACATCGTCTAAGGAAACTTCCTCCAAGAAGGCACCCAGAACGCTCTGCAATGCATCCAGCCATCCAGCCTGTCCTCGTCGCTCTCCTCTTCCCGCAGCAGGCCCTGAATATAGGCCGTGTACACAGCGCTATCTATCTCCAGCGCGTCTAGCCTCCATCCCAGCCACACCTGGAAGCCAGACAACTCCATTCCACACTGGGACAGTGCTCTGACTGCCGGCCAGCCTCGCCGCCTTTGCAGTGGATGACCTGTTGACAGCCACTGCTCAGACCCCCCAGGATATAGCGGCATGCATTATCTTTAGTGAAAATGCTGCGATTTCTACAAAAGTGCCGATTTCGCGGGCACTTTGTAATAATCGCGGCATTTTTACAAAAGTGCCGATTTCGCGGCAAATCGCGAAATCCTGGAGAGTCTGATAAGGAGTATCGGACCTAAATTATGTTAGCATGATGCATTTACACGTACCCTCTTTTGCTTAAAATATATATATACATCTATATGTGCTTGCAGGGGAAACAAACGTTTATTCGCTCCTTGCGTATTTATTGCTAACAGAGTAGGCCGAGAACCATACAGACGCCATTTTCCTAACCTATGCTCGAATACGGGCTGTGATCACGTGTTAGTCTCCAGCAGTTGTCAAGCCCTAGTTCGTCTGAATTACTGGGAGCAGCTGAACGTAGGCTGTCTACTCGACTGTCCTGAGACTCAAGGTCGCATCTGGCTTTGGGTGCGATAAGCGCATTCCTGGAGGTGCTGTGACTACACTCCCGGGCACCAAGACGAAAGGGAGTCACCCCTCCTGACCTTCCCAGTAATAAATAGTTAAGCTTTGAACTAATCATGTGTGCCATATATGGTCCTTCCCTGGAGCTCGAGGGCCAACTGGTGTTTTTCCTTCACTGTGATAATATGTGTTGAACCGAAAAGTATATAACCTCATGTTTGAATACGAGCCAACAGTCTTCTCCGCGCACATGATGGGTGAGGGTTGGAGAGGTTCCTCTATAGAGTACTTTGCT
The DNA here is from genome assembly GCF_964261635.1 of Lissotriton helveticus. Classification (NCBI taxonomy): domain Eukaryota; kingdom Metazoa; phylum Chordata; class Amphibia; order Caudata; family Salamandridae; genus Lissotriton; species Lissotriton helveticus. Next base: position 1,316,417,092 of record NC_136061.1, read on the forward strand.
TAATAAACGATTGAACTTTCTTCACTGCCAACTGACTGATTATTTGGTAATGGGATTGGGGCTATTGGTAGGTATAGCACTTTAGGATATTTTTATAGTACTTTACAGCCTCTGTGTCTTTAATGAAATCTAGATTCTCTAGTCATGGTAATAGGAGATTTGCAATTTAATTACAAGAATGGAGGTAACATTATGCATTTTGGTAGCATTGTAACACTACATTAGACATATGTTCGATAGGCTTACAGTAATGTCGAGCAAAGGTGCTAGCGTTCGACCAGTCGGCCGCTTTAAGAATGTCATCCAATTTTCCTCCAGACCATTGAGATTTACTGGCCATAGCACCTCTAACAGAATGAGCTAGACATTTTGTTAAATCAATACCTGCTATGTTCATGACAGTTTTTACCCATCTAGCAATGGAAGTTGAGGTTATATCTTTATAAGGTTTAACAAAAGAAATGAGAAGTCGTTTCTCATCAACAGGGCGTAGACTAGACATTCTCCGATCGTATACTCTCATGCACTCAACCACACAGAGTTTTGGGCAAGGGTCGAAACGTGGATAGAAGATTGAATAAGACATGTTTTTCGTTATTCTGTAAATTTGTAATTTGACCCCAAATATGTTATAAGATCTGTTAGAGATCTCCAGGGCTTTGACATCAGAGACCGTATGACAGGAGATACGACAAAGAAGAGTTGCAAGCTTGATTGAGAGGAATTTTGTATTCAGAAGGGAATTATCTGGCCAGGAGTTGAAAAGGTCCAGTTTACATCCCATAGGGTTTCGCATTTGGGTCTTGGAGGTCTTCTTAGCCGAATGCTCTTCATTACTCTGCAAACAATGGCATTTTTACCTACCGTTTTCCCATTAAGCATATGGCCAGCAGCGATGGCCGATCTATAGCAATTGATAGACCTATAGCTTAAACCTTTATCAAATTGTTCGACCAGAAAGTTCACTACGTTAACGATAGGTGCCTTTAGGGAATCCAAGTTCATTTCCAGGCACCAACGAACCCAGCATTTCCAGATGTTATTATATCTGTAGTGAGTGCCTGGGGCCCAAGACTCTGAGGAGAGTTGCAGCTGATGACGAAAGCCTTGAGATTTCGTTGGATCTCCTGACACTTTCCAAGCAAGAAGGTTCAAACTCCCTGTTTGGATTAGGGAGTGAAAATCTCCGTTTACGTCTGTTAAGAGATTCTCTTGTGTAGGGATTAGAAAGGGGGGCTTGTATGCAAATTCCAGAGTGGTGGGGAACCAAACCTGAGAGGGCCAGAACGGAGTTATCAGGACAAGGGAGCACTGGTCTTGTCTCCCTTTCTGTAAGACCTTTTGGAACATGGCAAAGGGAGGAAATACGTAAGCATTGATTCCTGACCAAGGTTGTAGAAATGCGTTCACTGCTAGGGCACGAGGATGGGGCATCCAGCTGAAATATTTCTCGAGTTGTGACGTTAGTCTGCTCGCAACAAGATATATCTCTAATGGGCCCCAGATCTTGTTCACGGTTCTGAAAATGAAAACATTGAGTTTCCAGTCGCTGTGATCTAAAAGGAATCTGGAATTCCAATTGGCAGAGACGTTTGACATTCCGGGAATGTATTCTACTTTGAGTGCAATTTTGTGTTCCAGACAGAACATCCATATTCTCCTGGCTAGATTGGAGAGGTCGGCAGATCTTGTGCCTCCCAGACGATTGATGTAAGCAACTGCGGACATGTTGTCCATCTTTAAGATGACTGAGCTCCCTTGGCCAGCTGTTAACTCCAAATAATTTATGTGGTGAGAAGATTCCTCTTGGGACCAGATCACACCTGTGTTCTGATTGAGAAGACATGCACCCCAACCATGGAGAGAAGCATCCGATTCTAAAACAAAATCTGGCTCTGGTCCAAAGATTGCTTTGCCATTCCATGCCTCTAGGTTGTCTAGCCACCAGGTTAGTTCCGATTGTGTTTCCTGGTCCAGGGTAATCCGGTCTTTGTACTAGAGACCAGATCTTTTGGCTTTTCCTTTTATCCTGTGTAGGGCCCGATAGTTCAGCAGTCCTGGAAAAATCGCCTGAATAGAGGAGGAGAGAAGGCCAAGAGGTCTGGCCAGGTCCCTCAGAGGAAGGTATTGTTGTCTCAAGACGTGTCTTATTTCTTTCTTGATCTTTGTTATTTTGGCAGAAGAGAGAAGGAGGAGGCACTTGGAGGTATCCAGGGTGAAACCGAGGAATTCCAGAGATTTGGAGGGTGTTAGGATATATTTTTCTTTTGTTTTTAATGAATCCTAGATTCTCTAAACAGTCCACTAAGGTTTTCAGGAAGTATTTGTGGAAGGTCCTGAGACATTATCTGAAAGTCGTTGAGATATATATCTGAAAGAAACAAGTTAGCGTTAGATTCCATACCTTAGAATACCCCCAGGCGTCAGACTGGATCCAGAAAGTTTTCATCAGCAGTACCCCTGCGCTTCGCTAGGCGTCATCTGTGGCTCCGCGACCTTCGTCGGCGTCGGGATCGCTGGGAGGACGTCGTCGGAGTACTTAGATGCCGCCTTCGCGCGCTGACGTCAGTTCTTTTTTCCGCACCAGCAAGCGCAGATCCGGGAAGAGCAGTACTCCAGTCCATGTTTGACTAAGTTTTTGATCTCTTTTGATCAATTCTCGAGTCGACTCGCAGTGCCGCTAGGGATGCCTGGTTTTAAACCTTGCGAGGACTGTCACCGTTTGCTGTCGGTGACGGACCCCCACCGTCGGTGCCTTTATTGCCTCGGGCCGACCATGATGGCAATTCATGCCCCGACTTCCGGGCCTTGACCTCGAAGGCTAGACGGGAGCGGTCCCGTAAGCTGCTCGAGCTCCGGCAGTCGGCTCCGCACCGCTCGAAGTCCCGGTCGAGGAGGAAGTCGAGGGACCGGTCGCAGAGCCGCAGTCATCGCCGCTCGACAAGCCACCACCACTTGTCGGGCTCCAAGTCCTCAGGTAAGTCGAGGCATTTGAAAAAGAAGTCGAAGAGGCGTCATCGCTCTTCTGACTCCCCCCGACGCTCGCGCGATGCGGCCGGGGGTTCGGGTGACCCCACCCACGCAGCTTCCTCGGAGCTGCAGGTGCAGCGTCGAGCTCCATACCCACCGGTCCCTGGGCTGCACGCGACACTGGAGGAGGTCAGCGTGTTCCTCTCGGCCATGAGGTCGCGCTTTCCTCCATCGGAACATGCTGAGGCGCCTTTGGGCCCCGCGGGTCCAACTGGGAGCCCTAGCACGCCGGCAGCTCCGGTCCGGTTTTGGTTCTCTTACCCCTTAGTTCAGATGTGCCGTCAATACTAATTTTGCTACTCTCATCTTCTTGAGTAGGGAGAGGGTTCTTGGAGGGGATGACCTGGTTTAAGGTCTCCTTCATACATGTCCACATCTCCCTTTGCAACATTTTTCTAAATGTTTCTGTGTCAATTTTAGGGATAGTGGCACTAGCCTCGTCTGAATCATAGTCAGACATTATGCCACTAAGATAATATATTGGAGAAACTAGTGAGAGAGGGCAGAGTAAGGAGGCACCTGAGATCCCTTTAAATATATATATATATTAGAGAGAGAAGGGTCTGTTTAGATGCCTAATGTAAATCTCTCTCTATAGTATACTTTTATTATTTATTTTTTATTATATTTTTTGTAATTATTATTAAAGGCTTCAGTCTCCTATTTTTTTTATTTTTTATGATTATCAGGGCAACACGAGTAGTGAAAAGGGGGGCCTTAAAAGCAGAAATAGGAGTTGCGGTGAAAACCTGATTGCCAACTGACGATTGCGTGCCTGGTTGCCATGGGGATGCTCGAAAGCAATCACCCGAGGCCCAGGATCAGCCATGGTAGTAGACGAAAGCTGCCAAGGGCCTCTAGCACGTGACAAGCTTGCTGCCAAGGTACCTTTCTTTAATTTCTACTGCGATGAACGGAAGGCCTCCATCGCAGAGGAGGAGGGTGTCGGAGGGACTCCTCCGTGAGGGAACCAAACAGCATGTGTTGAAGGGGTGCTTGAGAGGAGATAATCAGGGTGAGGAACGCCTGTTAAATAGCGGCGAAAATAAGAAACGTAGGAAAAAGAGTGCCAAAGAAAGAGCTACTTACTTGAGGTGGCTGTGGAGAGAAAGTTAATAGACAACATTGAATAATGCGAGAAAGTGCGCAGGGGAAAGACTGGGAAGGAGATCTCCGAAAATTGGAGATCGGTAAGGGAAGGGGGGTCAGCCCGCATTAAAAGGAGAAACAGTAGATATTAAAATTTAAATGTAAAGAAGGAGTAATCATCAAATTCAAATCTAGTAATGAAAATAAGGAGTTACTTATCTGCTCGGAGCCTTTGTATTGTGATGTATGCGGCTGCTTGGAGACTGCATTAAAATATATTGCATAATGTCAGCCTCCGTGTCTTTAATGAAATCCAGATTCTCTAGTCATGGTAAAAGGAGAATCGCAATTTTCCCTATTGATAATAGTAAAAGTTTTTATGTTTGCTAGATTTACTATGTGGAGACCAAGATGTTACCGTCTTGTGAGCCTTAAGACACTATATGTTTTAGTCTTAAGGTTCAGTTTTATAATCCTTACAGTTTGGTGGATATTCTACACATTTGAGTAGGCATTTGTTGTTTATAAATGTTCTTTGAACTTTGTTTTCTTTTCCGGGTTTATATTCCTCCGCACGATACCTTTGCTCCTCCATCATCCTTTGAGTCTCCCACCTAGATCTCATTCTCGGGTTCGGTGTCGACGTAGCCAAAATTGACACTGACGTAGCCGGCGCCTTGCTTGGATCCGGAGGAACAGTATGGAGCATAGGAGGTAGAGTCGGGACCAGAGCCAGTGAAGATGGAATCGACGTCGATGACCTCGGCGCTGAGAAATGCCAAGACAGCGTCGCTGGCATAAAAGGCATAAACGGCGCCAGTGCATATGCCTTAGGGACGCCCAGATTGAAGGCCATTGGACCCATGGGACAAGAAGGTACTCCAAGAGGGGCACATGGCTCTTGAAAAGACCCCATACATTTCATTTAGATAATGTGTCGGGTCCTGACCCGGGCCTGGAAATGGTGGGTAAGGCCCCAGATTCTGTTCCTGTCGAGGTACAGCAGGAATCGGGTCAACCGGATCTGAGGGATGATGCACTGGAGTCGAAGACCCTTCAGGCAATGGTGCTTCTTCCTCCTCTCGAGGTGGTGAGTGCGTTGGTGATGGATTCGATGCCGGAGCCAGAGACTGCTCCAGAGACTCCACAGGAGAAGGCTCACCTTCCGGATTCGGTACGACAGGGAAGGAGATACATAGTCCTTCCGATGTCGATGTTTTGGAGACTTCGACTTCGGATCCGTCTCCCTCCCGGAATGACTTCGATACCCGTGCTTCTTCTTCTTATGCTTCTTCTTGGAACGAGAAGCATGCCCCGAACACGACCTCGAAGCCGACCTCGACCTCGAGCGGGACCTCGAACGTCTCCTACCTTTCTTCCCCTTCAACTTCGCAACAAGTAGTCTCGCCTCTCTCTCTCGAAGCGCCTTGGGGTTCACCTTCTTACAACAGGGACATCCTTGGACGTCGTGGTCCGACGACAGGCACCATACGCTGTCTTCGTGCGGATCCGTTATGGACATCAACCTTTCGCACTCCCCACAGGGCTTGAAACCAGATTTCCTCTAAGACATTTCGACTGGAAACAAGTCTTAACTCGAAAAAGACAACAGTAACAAAGTTACAAACCAGCTACTGAGGATCCCTAGAAAAACCGTTAGCGTCAGTGACGTCAGCGGAGCCGCTCACGATGCTGTGCTTCTGTGACGTCGTCCACGTCGGCATGAAGAGCTACAAAAGAATTTCCAAATGTTGCTGACGCAGGGGATATTCACAATGTGTGGAATCCACTGGCAGATGTATCCATCAGAATGTTTTAGGTCTCCTAAAGGATGTAATCTCTAGGTCAATTTTGTATGATGTTTGATGTTATTACTTTAGATTTTCTTCTTTTCTGAAGGAAAATTTCCTTCTAGTGCTGTACTTATTCTTATCGATAAAGATGTTCATATATGTTTATACAGGAGGTGTATAGGTGGTTGCCTCATAACTTCTGCTTTTTGTAAAATACTTTTATTACTATATTGAAGGTTTTTTTTTGCAATTTTCTCCTGCTTTGTTTTTTTATTTTTATTGAAAACAACAGTGATCTGCATGTACAATTTACCTTGTCAATTTCACTTCTTTACACATAACCGATACATTGCATAAACATTGGTTCACATATGCCTTCATCACTACTACACGTCATCGTCTGAGCCACTCTCTTCTTCTGGGGGTGTGCAGATGTTGCCTCTATATACACTCCATTTACCCCACACTCTCCCCCATTTTTTAGGGCATTTCCTATTAATAAATGTGGCCTTCTCTGCTACCATGACCATATCCATATCATTACACCATTGACCTAAAATTGTACACTCTCTATTCTCCACTTTTGCGCTATGTTTCATTTGGCTATCATCATGCCTGTCGTTGCCCATTGTTGTTCGGCGTGAGTAAGATCTGTAGGCCCCCATATTTTAAGAAAACAGCCATTAGGACATGTTTCCTTGCAACCTCTGTAATGGTTCCTATCACTGTCTCCCAGTATGCCACAAGTTCCATGCTGCCCCATATGGTGTGATAGAAGGTACCTACGTCTCCACATTGTCGCAAGCAACCCGGGTCGGGGGTCCTTCCCAACTTGTGTAAAACCGCCCTGGTGTAGTAGGTCCTATGTAATATTTTGAACTGCACCAATCGTAATCTAGAGGAGATTGCCACCTCCTTAGGCGATGCTATGGCTTCTCACCAGTCAGGGTCATCCATGTTTCCTATATCTAACTTCCAGGACTCCCTGAGCCGGACAAGTGGATCCGCCCGGTTATGGATGATTTTCCTATATGTTAGTGAAGTCGCTTGTTTATATAGATAGTCCATGAGCAATCGGTCCTCTAAAGGTGATGACTCCGGGAGTGTTTCAGCTGGAGGAAGAACTGCCTCTATGGCATGTCTAATTTGTATATATCTGAACTGTTCTCTCGGGCCATTGTATACTGTTCTTGCAGATAGGCAAAACTGACTACCTCTCCATTCCGCCAGAGGTCCCCCAGTCGGGAGATGCCAATCAGATCCCAGTTTCGAAACCCTTTACTGTTACCTAATGTTCCTAACCGGCTTGGGTCCCATAAGGGTGTGTGTTGTGTAAGTCTGTCTGCCCATCCCAGGTATCTAGTAACCATGTGCCATATGCGGATAGTGTGCATCGCTGGGCCCATAAATTCACGGGCTCTTCGATTATTGTAAAGTGCTCTGTTAACCCCTCCAGTGCCCAGGGTCATTCTGTCTAGGTGATAGGTAGGGTCCGTGTCTGGTACATGCATCCATTGATTGATTACCAGGAGTTGTGAGGCCCAATAGTATGCTTTTATATCCAGCAGGGCTATCCCTCCATCATACCAACTTGGCACCAGTTTATGCGCGGCCACTTTGGCCGGCTTGCTAACCCACAAAAGGGCCCCAACCTCTGAGTTCACTGCTTTAAAGTTATGTGTCCGGGACTGGATACTGCGTATTGTTTAAGGCGTACAGGAATCTGGGCAGGGCTATCATTTTAAAAAGAGCCGCCCTACCTAGTAGGGTGATTGGTAGTGCCTTCCAATGTTTAATGTCACGTTTCAGTTTTTGCAAAGGGAGTTGTAGGTTGAGAGCAAAAAATGTGTCTTGATCTGATGTGACATGTATGCCCACGTACTTAAAGCTATCCGTGACTATCTTGACCTTACAGTCCCTTGGGGGGGGTGCTCCATGTAGAATGTATAGTACCGACTTATCCCAGTTAAAGGGCATATCCTGATACTGAACCAAACACTGCGCAGATATTAAGTAGTGCATGAAGGGATCGTGTTGGTGAGGTGATATATAGTAATACATCATCGGCATAGAGGGAGATGCGATCTTCCCACTCCTCCCTCCACTTTAGACCTCGAATCATGGGGTCCCACCTTATCCATGTCGCCAATGGTTCTAGGACCAATGCGAATAGCAAGGGCGATAATGGGCAGCCCTGTCTCGTCCCTCTACCCAGGGTGATTACCTTCAATATGTGGGCATAAGCAACTACGTGCGCTATAGGGTTGGTATATAGTAAATGTATCCATGAGCAAAATTTCGGTCCGAATCCTAAATGTTGAAGGACCGCGAATAGGAAGGCCCTTTCCACCGAATTGAAGGCCATCTTTACGTCCAGAGAGAGGACCGCGGCGTCTTCCAGTATAGTGTGTTTTCTGCCCAACGCACCATGTAGGTGTCTAAGATTCAGAGCAGTGTTCTTGCCGGGCATAAAGCCGGACTGATCCGGGTGGACCAGTTTGGTAAGATAGGGCGTAAGTCGAAGCACCAGCGTTTTGGCTAGTATTTTCCCTTCCACATTAATTAATGAGATCGGGCGAAATTACGTGCATTCATCCACTGGTTTACCTGGCTTATGTATGGCTACAATAGTTGCCAGCCGTTGATCTCTAGGGAGTGTACCTATGTCCCGACTTGTTTCATACGTACGTAACAGGTATGGGGCTATCTTGTCTGCTGTGTATTTGTAAAACTCTATTGGAATACCATTCGGACCGGTGGCCTTACCAGATTGTATTTTAGTGATGGCTATCTTGAGTTCGTCCACTGTAATGTTTGCCTCTAAACTGACAGTTTCTTGGGGCGTGAGCCGCAGCATACGAATATCCTTAAGGAAGGCAAGTGCAGCCTGTACAGTGTTGGCATTCGTGGAGGTGTAAACTTGCTCATAGTGTCGTGCCAATGTATTAACTATGAGTTGTGGGTCAGATCCGATTTCTCCCTCCTCTGTCTTTATCTGTGCTATCCACCTATGTGCTCGCTGCCTCTTGTCTAACCATGCGAGGAGCTTGCCCGCTTTATCTCCAGATTCGCAGATCCGGTGGTGGGTAGCTTTCATACGGGACTTGGCGTCTTTCCAGAGATATTCTCGATATTCCTGTCTTTTTATGTGCAATGTGTGAATGTTACCATCCGTGGGGTCTGCTGCCTGTTGGGATTCCAAGTTTTCTAATTTTTGCTCCAGGGTCTCTATAGTTTGTCTTTTCCCTTTTTATATGTCCCTCAATAAGTGAGATAGCCTGACCTCATATCACTGACTTGACGCTTCCCATAACGTCGATGGGGAGGAGACTGACACTTTGTTGTCTTGAAAATAGTGTGTAGTTGCCTTGATTAATGCTTTCCTAAGCTTAGAGTTCAAGAGGAATCCCGGATAGATAGGGAATATATGACTTTGAGTATTACAGTGTGCCCTCATTTCAGCTTTAACCGGGGAGTGATCTGAGATTCCCCTGGGTAAATGTGTGGCTTTGCCTAGCTTGCCTAAACTGTCTACTGCCGTGAGTATGTAGTCTATACGGGAAAGACTATTATGAGCACCTGAGTGAAATCTGTATTGCTTCTCATGTGGGTTTGGGAACCTCCACAAATCTAGTAGGCCATGTGCGTTTATAAATTCGGCCGGGGGCGAGCTGACACGGTGTTGCGGGCGAATAGGTGTACGGTCTAGTGATTAATTTTCGGTCATGTTGAAGTCGCCTCCTAGTACTAAGTCCCCATCTGGCAGCGTTAGGAGAAATTTACCCAGATCTTGAAGGGCAGGGGATTGCAGAGCAGGCGGTATATAAACGGATACAATGTTGATCATGTGCCCCTGCCATTGAATCGAAATTGCTGCAAAGCGCCCTTGGCCATCTTTAAAGGTATGGTGGATGATATGGGGAAATCGATTTCGTATCAAGAGCCCAACCCCCCGGGATCCTGTGGTGAACTCTGAATGTGTCTCTAATTGGAACCCCCATCTGTCAAGGGCCCTACACGTGGAGCCCATTAAGTGCGTCTCCTGAAACAGTGACATGCATTTTAAATACTTTAACACCAGTCCCTGTTTTATCTTGTCCCTCAGGCCATTGACATTCCACGGAAGGAAGGACAGCGTTGGCCGTGTGGTGCGTTGTGCCATTGGGTCAGACGATGACATTGGGTATGTTTGTAGTCTTGACATGTCGAGATGCGAAGGTCATTATGCTCCTATTTCTGAAGTGAGTGTATGGTGACATTTGCAGATCAATAACCATTAAAACTATAACATGAGAAGCATTCCTATGGTGAACATAAACAGTTATCGATAATGTCTTCCCCCTCCCTGGATCCCTGCCTAGTAGGTTTCAAAACTACCCACCACCCCAATAGCAGAGTGCCTATGATCCCCAACAGAGAATAAACCATAAACGTAGGGTTGTGCGGTGCTAGCGCCTAATAGTCTTTCTCTCCCGGGCCCTCAACGTTCCCAAAATTGCATCATAGTTCCATAATAGTCCTTACAATATTGTCTCTCTTTTGCCACTGAAGCAATGTAACCCAAACATGTTCAAAGTGAACCGCTGAGGTTTTCTAATCGGAATCTTTCTACCCACCGTCATATACCGAACAATAAATGAGATATCTACAGACCAGTGTAGTATAGCTGCCAGGACTGTCAGATCGGGAACTTCTGGATCTTGACGGGGAGCGTCGTCTGTCTCCAAGTCTGCGGTCAGAGTCTTTGGAATGATATTCGGCGTTCCTACCGACTGTTTCTTCTCTTCGGTGTTGGGGCGTAGCAGGACCCCCCTCAAGCCAATGCTGTGCTTCCTCTGGTGTCGTAAAGAGCCAGTATTTATCTCCATCAAATACTTTCAGCTTAGCTGGGAAGAACATCATATACTTAAGTCCTTTGTCCCTAAGTGCCCGTTTGATATCTTCAAAGGAGCAGCGGTCTCGCTGCACTTTCAGTGTAAAGTCTGGGATGAATCTAATCGTAGCCTTATCATAGGGGAGGTCGCCCTTCACCCTAGCTGCTTGAAGGATTGCATCTAGATCACAAAAGTTCAAAATACGAGCAATGATAGTGCGGGCGGCGCACCAGGCCTTGGCTTTGGGATCGAGCTCTGTGCGCCCTCTCAATAGAGAACAGTGAGGAGAGTCTCTTGGGTCTGAGGTGATTGAGGATAAGGTCTTCTAGGAAGAGGTCCATGCTGGGCCCCTCCGCTCCTTCAGGTACCCCCACCACCCGTATGTTGTTGCGACGGGCTCGCCCTTCCTGATCATCCAGATGCAGTGCAATTTCTTTATGCTGGTGGATCAGTTTTTGAACCTTTTTCTCCAATTCAAGTGTTGCGTCCTGCAGTTCACTCACATTTTCTTCCGTGGCCGTGACTCTTTCAGACGTTTTTCGCATATCCGCCCGCATAAGTTTCATTTTGATTGTGACTTTATCAATTTTGGTCTCTAAGTTAGTCCTGACTGTTTGTATTGCTGCCATTATTGAGTCTAAGGAAGGCTCTTCCACGGGTGTGGCCTCCTCATTCACTCCGGTGTCGGTCTCAAGCTGTCGCGGTACAGCATATTTAGGCTGTCCTGTTTTCAGTTTCTATTTTTGGTAAATTCTGGTGGGGTTTTTTCAGTGTTTTCAATATTTTAAAAATCAGTTGTTATCAGTGGTTACACATTTTCACGCCACTAAAAACAACAGAAAAAGTGTTTTTCCGGTGTTATGGAACGTTTTGCTTTTATCATTGCTTGCTTTCTGCACTGAAAGAACATGGTATATAGACAGTGTACGTAAAGTGTATATGAGGTCCAAAGAGATTTTTGCAAATTAATCTTATTGTAGTACACCATACAATACTTCTTCAGTGAGTTCTTGGTCATGTGCGCTCGTGCTTTCCTTCCCATGTAAACTTCTGTGAAAAGGCCCTCTCAGCATTCATAGCCCCTTGGGCCGAGAACCGTCAGCTAAGGGACACAGTTAGGATGACTCTTTCTTTGATGCCACATAAAGCACAAAATTATAAATATTTGCGTTTTAGTTCCTGGGCATAAGAAAACAGTGCACCAGATTGGCTAAAAAGTCAATAGCATCCCTCATTAACTCTGAAGATTGTAAAGATGCTTTCAGCATACCATCTAACAAGTGGCAAGGATTTCCTACAGGGAATCACTTCAGCTCAGGTATCAATTTTGACAGGTCATTACACAAATGTTTTATATACGTAGCTGAATCACTACAAAGACAAACAATACCACTCCAATCTTTGTTGAACTTGCAAAGAACCTTTTTTGCAGAGCATAACAAGTGATACTGCGTTCCATGTTTTCCAAAAGTCTGGTGTCACGTTTTCACCACTATCCCAGATGCTTGGTGATATATATACTTGTCACTATACCTTGCAATTAATGTTTAAAGCCTGAGGTGTTGGCAATTCACCTACTATCAACACTGACCCACTAGAATCTATGGTCTGATGTATTAAGGGATTTTACCCATTCTCTGTGGGTAAATGTGATGACACATATTAGGAAAGATTTTTATGAAAATAGCCATTTTACCTGTCAGTGAAAGAATCAAATGCAGCCAAAATATCAAATGTGAGTTTGATATGTCCTGATTCTCTACAGTTTATAAAATAATTAAACTAAACCTAAAAAGTGAAATAAACCCTGCATCTTTAGACCAAAGGCCATAAAACTGAAAAAAGTAAAAGGAAGAAGAAACAATATTTTAGTGGCATCCCTAAAGAACAAAACTCAAGCAGAATAATGTTAGCCAGTCTTTCTTACTGCTAGCTTGTATAACAAAGTTACATTTTATTTTATTAACCCCTTCAGTAAGAACAAAATTACTCTTTCACTTTCTCTTTCCTTTCTTTGAATGGCATTTAGTTTGTGGTTGTGCAGGTGTTTTTTCAGTGTTTATATGTTTTCACCGGTGAGGGCTATTTTTCTTTCAGTGGGGTTTTATCAGTTATTATAGGTTTAAACCTAAAACCCCACAGCCTAAGCATATTTATCCATCTTGTTGACTTGGATGGAGGTAGTATTGACTTTTGGCTTCGTCATTGTGGTGCGGAATAGTGAATTCAGATGTCACGTTGTGTTATCCGGACTGCTACAGTGCCGCAGGGTAGCGGCTGTCGTGGGCTGGGGTGTGCGTGTACTTCGATAAGTCCGATGTGTCTTGGGATGGTGAGAACTTGGCCTGCCAGAATCGGTGGCTTGACGGTTTGATCATCAACTCAAGAACGAGCACACGGGGGAGGGGAGGAGGGGTCCTCAGAACTAGAGCAGTCTGTACTTTGTTTGAGGCACACTGGGATGTGTTCTTGTCAGTACTTCCCCCTCGTTATCCTCCGGTGTTAAGTCCTATCTGCTGGTCCAGAATAGTCAATTTCATGCAGGTGTGACTGGAGGCCTGACTCTGAGTTGTCGTTCACGAACTCATTCTTTCCCGCAGTTAGGAATGATCTCCGCTTTTATGGTCGATATTGCAGCATGCAGGAGCGGGCGCTTATAATGTTCGCTTTATAATGACCGCAGAAGGGAGGGGTAGGGAAGGAAAAATGCAAAAACAAAAAACAAAGGGTAATCTCCTTGTGTCAAAGCCCTGGATCATGCCTCTTCCAGTGTGGTGCTTCAGGCTTAGGCTTCACCCGGTCCCCTCCTCCACAGCGTCCTGCCCGCCAATTAGTCTCTTAACACTTCTCTGTGGGTCCCTGCTCCCGCCAGTGGTATGCTTCTGTTTTGTAAGGTTAAGGGAAGTTTCCTCCCTTCAGGTTGCCATTGCTTCGTTTTCTATATATATTCTAGGTTTGCAGCTCCCTTCGTGCCTCTTGCGTGGGGGAGGGGGGAGGAAACTCGCCAATAATTCCCCCCCCGGTCTCACCTCTCTGCTTAATCATTGTGCCCAGGTCGCGGTTTCACTGGTCCTTCAGGGCTCGCGATGTAGGCTTCGATACTAGGCCAGAAGCCTCGGCTTCCTCTTACTGCAACTCTCCAACCTCAGGGCCTCGATGTTCGTGACATGACTCCGTCCCCTGCCGCCAAGGTCGGAGCTTCGCTGCGTAGTCTTCTAGCAGCCCGGGTTACCAATTGTTGCAGGCGCTTGGAGCTGCAAAAACAAACCCACCACCATTCCGCACCTTCAGGGGTCCGTTTGGCACTTGTGTTGCCTTTAGAGTTGCGGATCACTGCCGGATTTCTTGGGTAATGTCGCGGGCCCCGACGGAGCTCAAAAGCTACGCCGCCATTACAGTCGGCGCCATATTGAAGTATTGTTGCTCTTCTAGGTGACTCTTTCCATCATTCAGCTGACTCTATTTGTTGTAGTTTAGTTTCACACTATTTGGAGTGTTGTCTCTAGATAGATTTTACAAAATCAATTGGATTCTTATTATTATTATAGAATCCTTTAGAATTTCCGGGTTAGGTATGTGTGACCGTTTCTGGATCATCTGTAGATGTGTCTCTAATAGTATAGTATTGCTGCTTTCTAACCTTGGTTTTTGCTTAATTATCAAGGTTTCTTTTTCGTACTTACTATCTTGTCCAACTTTATGCTACTTTTGCTTGATGGTGGTGTCTCAGGAAACAAACAGCCATCCAAAACAACAGTGTAATGAAAATTGCCTATGTAGTATGATGCCCACTATGGTTTCTATACTGCTAAGTCAGTATTGTCTGACTGATTACTCAGCTTTATTTTATATCTATGGATTATCATTTTTCTCTTGTTTTTTTTTTTAAATGTCTGTTTATTGTTTTCAAAAATACACAGTAAAATTACAAGCATACATCACAATATATCACCAATTGGTTCCATGGATAATATTCGGATAACACATCTATCTGTGCAAGCATCAATACCATAGATCATTGTCATTACACCGAAAAGCAATATATACATTTGCAGAGGTTCAGGGGGTATTTCCACCTGTCTTCCATCACATCGTTACAGTCATGTAAACGTCACTTACTACTTCTCCAACAGATCACGCCCAGCACCACAGCAGGCCCCACACACACTCCCCATTCCGTGTGCTGTCAAATGCTCTTCTGGCCCATGCTTCAGGCCCTTATTCTACGTCATTTGAAGCATGCCTTCTGCGGATTCCGCCCACTACATACTATTTTATGGTATTGTCAGCCAGGTCCTTCCCATGGAATAGTAGATAACATGTCAATGGGGCCCAGATATCTTGGGTCTGGACGAAATCGGCAACAGATCTGCATAGAGAGCAAGCTGCTCCTGGCACGTTATCAGGTCTTCCAACCATTCCTTGAACTTGGGCACCCGCCCTCTACTCCATCTGCAGGCCACCCTCCGTTTAGCCATTAAAAGTGCCACTGCAACAAATCTGCAGTGCTCCGCCCTGAGGGGCTTAACAAACCCCAGTAGTGCCATCAAGGGGTCAGGCTCCAACGGTGTATCAATCATTGCCTGCAGTGCAGCAAACACCTGGGTCCAGTAAGCACCTATAGTTGGGCATTCCCAGGCCAGGTGAAGAAAGTCCGCCCCCTCAGTGTGGCATCTATCACATCTATCAGTTGGCTGGAGCCGATATCTTTACATCTTAGCCGGAGTGTAGTAGGGTTTATGCAAAAATTTATAATGAATAATCCGGAGTCTGCTACTCGCTGAGACCCTTTCTGTCTGTAGATAGCAGAACTTCCATTGGTCGTCCGTTAGGGCCGTTCCCAACTCCTCTCCCCATCGCACACGTGCCCTCACGTCAGTGACCTCCTTCTGTGTGTGCACTGAGGTATACAACTGAGACACTAGTTTCTTGGGAGTGACCTTGCCCAGCATGGACTGGAGGGGTTCTAACACCTGTGGCTCATCCGGGAACTCCTTTGTAATTGAACGCACCCCGTGCCGTAGTCTGATATATAAAAATGTGTCAATGGGCGTTTTCTGTGTCTCTGGGAACATAATGTCTATGGACCGAAATTTCTGCTCATGATACAAATCTCCCCACGTATTTATGTTTGTCTTGCGTTTGAAGCCATGAAATATTGCTTCCTGTAGCAGAGGCATATCAGGATGGTAAGTCAGGGGGAGCAATGGTGAATATAACATAGGTGCACCTAGAGTCCGGCTCAGGCGCTACCATGCAGTGATCGTGCACGTAAGTGAGGTCGGCTGTCACTCGCCAGCACCCACCCGTGAAAGCAGTGCACCATCCAACAGGACAGGGTGCGCCAGCCAATGTTCTGCTGCCACTTGCGGCATATACCTCGGCTGTCTAATCCAATACCATGCAAAATGGGCCTGTGCTACTGTGAAATAGAGCTCAAAGTCCGGTATACCAAACCCACCTTTAGAGTATGGTCGCGTCAACACTTCCCATTTCAATCTCGGCTGCTTACCCCCCCAAACCAGTCGTATCAGCTCTGTTCTAAGTGTCTTAAAAAAATGCGTACCTTGGTGGTAGGGTATATTCAGAAAAAGGTACAGAAACTGCGGGAGTATCACCATTTTGACCAGGGACGCACGTCCTGCCATGGACAGCGGTAAAGCCACCCATCTGGAGATATATTCCACAACTCGAGTCATAGTCGTCCCATAGTTTAGCCGTAGTAGGTCTCCCCTGTCCCTAGTGACTACAACGCCCAGGTATTTAGGTTCTTCCTCACACCACTCCAGGGAATAGTCCATCGCAAATCTTTCCGTGGCATCAATGAGCGGAAAAATACATGACTTTTTCCAATTGATCTGAACTTCAGAGAGTCCCCCGAAGACTATGAATTCACGCAATTTCGGGTTTAGATTATGTTGCGGATCCCTGATATACAGAGTGATGTCGTCCGCATAAAGGGACACAAGTATTTGGTGTTGGAAACACTGAAGGGCCCGATCTCGGTGACATTGTCGCAGTCGCGCCGCGATGGCTCAACCGCAATAGAAAATAGTAGAGGGGACAGCGGGCATCCCTGCCTCATCCCCCTCGTTATGTCAAATGTGCGGGACACGTGGCCATTAACTAAAACCCTAGCTACCGGCATAGTGTACAGCAATTTAATCCATGATAGAAACAGAGGCGGAAATTCCATCCTCCTCATAACAGCAAAGATATAGCTCCATTCCACCGAATCAAATGCCTTAGTGGCGTCTAAAAAAATGGCTGCCATGGGAAGTTCCGGAGAAATAGTGTTAACAATAGCAAAGAGTGTACGCAAATTATAGGACGTGGACCTCCCGGGCACAAAGCCCGACTGGTCTGGCAAAATCAGGTTTTCCAGTAACAGGCTCAACCTCGTCGCAATGAGTTTAGCCAGGATTTTCGCATCGCAATTAAGGAGCGATAATGGCCTGTATGAATCGCAGAGTTCTGAGGCCTTACCCGGCTTTAATAACGATAGTATGAGGGCTTCCCTCATAGTGGGAGGGAGATGGCCAGTGTCCAGCGCATCTTCGTATACCTCCCGCAGCACAGGCACCATGATATCAATGTATGTTTTATAGAATTCAATCGGTATGCCATCTGTGCCCGTGGCTTTACCGGATTGCATGCTCATAGCATCTCTCACCTCGCCCAGTGTAAACGGCTCGCATAAAAATGCCCTCTGTCCATCGCTAAGCCAGCCCAACGCAATGTCCCCCAGAAAGCTATCCAAGTTGACCTCTCCCATCCCTGAAGTGGCGTAGAGTGTGCCGTAGTGTTCTAGGAACACATTGAGTATAGCAGCTGTATCCCTACAATGCTCCCCTCTCGAGTCTTTCACCTCTGTGATGCACAGCGAGCCCTGCGGACGACATATTTTTTGAGCCAGCATCTTCCCAGGCCTATCCCCCTCTCCGTAGTTCCTGGCTGTCCAGTATTTCCCTTTGAATCTCGCTTCCCTATGGGCTTCTTCTTTGTACAACGTAAGCTTTTCTCGAAAGAGAGCCTGCGTAGCACCCTCGTCTTGAACAGCCATTGTAATTTCCAGCCCCCTGAGGTCCTGTTCCAGTGTTCGGAGTGTAGCTTGTATATCTTTAAGCACTCCAGCACTTTTCGCTATACAAAACCCCTCATTGTTACTTTAAATGCCTCCCATACTATTTCCACATTTGGGACCGAGTCTTTATTTCTTTGAAAAAAGTCGCCAATCTCCTCCCGCAGCTCCTCCTGAAAGACCGAGTCCAGCAGCGCCGATGCATACAGTCTCCAGGGCTTACGTGGTGTGTTAAAATCAGCAGTGGACAGAGCCATCAGCACCGGTGCATGATCAGAGTATGTTCTAGCTAGGTGTCTGGTGTCAGCTATCACTGGGGCCAATCCCCTGGTCACGAAAAAGAAATCCAGCCTAGACCAGGACTGTGTATGCACAGTGAAATGAGTGCCCTCCAGTGCATGTGGATGTCTATGTCTCCAAGCATCTGTGAGCCGATAAGTACCTATGAGTTCCTTCAGTACTGCCTGCGCTTTCGTGTAATGTCGTGGCGCAGGGTGAGATCGATCTATGTTAGGATTATATGTGGCATTGAAATCCACGCCCCAAATCACGTGTGTGGACCCCAATTCAAAAATCCGTGCCCAGAGCATGTAAAAAAATGCAGGTTCGTCCCTATTCGGACTATAACAACAGGTCAGGGTGACCGACTGGGATCCTATCCTCCCCCAAGCTATACAATATCTGCCTTCCGAATCCGACGAGGTCCCAGCCATATGAAAGGGGGCCTGCTTTTTAACCAAGATTGCGGTACCTCTGGCATATGAAGAATACGAGGAGAAGATTCTATTCCCAGCCCATTTGTTGGCAAACATGTTCGGAGTGAGTCGTGAACAATGCGTCTCCTTTAGTAATGCAATGTGAACATTGTGCCTGTCTAAATAGGAAAGAATTTGCCGTTTCTTTCTAGGGTCACCAAGCCCTCTCACGTTCCATGATATAACATTCAATGTATTTAGTATTGTGTCAGCCATGATCTGCTAGTATGAGTAGTGGACATAGCGACTGAAAGCAGCTATACTGCCGTAATATCATCTTACACTTCCCCTCCCCTGCCTTATCATTGTGATGCAGCTCATATCGTTCCGATGGCACCCAGGGATTTCCATCAACAGACATCAGAACCTCAATCAAACTCAAACAGCAAACATCCCAGTCACCCCCCTCCCCGCCCCCCTCCCACTGAAGCAACCCAATCTTGCCAGCACCAATCACCCTCCCCCCCTTCTCAACAAAGCGCCAAATGTCCCAAAGTCTCCAGCACCATGTGTGCTGCGTACTGCCCTAGGGGTACACCCACTGGGGGACATCTCTAGAGGGCTACACAGTGACTTCTCCCCCCCCCCGACCCTCCTCAGGTGGCGCTACGGGGTCCAGACCCATGGGAAGAAGAGCCTGACTCTCAATCGCATTGAACAGCTGGTACCACCCGCATCGATCTCCCTCCGGATCTCAACCCCAGCAATCTATACTTTACGGTCTCTCTTCTGCTGCCGTCAAGTGCTGCTGCCGCAGTCTTTGCCGCCCCTCCTCCGCTCTCTCAGGGGAGGATTGCCGAGAAGTGTCAGGACTGCCGCCTTCTCGTAATGCATAGTCTATTTGTGCGGCACAGAGTTTTTTCTTAACCTCCAGAAATTTGTGTCTTTTGTCCTGCACCATCGGCGTAAAGTCCGGATAAAAAGCAAAAGTCATTGCCATCGTAGTTCATGCTGCGTTTTTGCCTTGCTACTCAAAGGGCCACATCCCGGTCTCGATAGTTTAGCAGCCGCGCTATTATCGGTCTCGGTGGGGTACCTGGCGCCGGTCTCGGACCCAAGTATCTATGCGCGCGTTCAACTACAAATTGAGATGAAAACGCCTCGGCCCCCATTGATGTAATCAATAGCTTCTCCACAAACTCCTCCATTCTGCCAGTATTGGTGGATTCCGGAATGCCTATGACTCATACATTGTGCAGGCGGCTACGCGCCTCCAACTCCTCATTCTTAGCCGCTATTGTTCGTAGGATTTTATCCATGCGCGCAAGTTGAGTAGTGTGGCCCGCAGTAACATCATCATTATCGGATATCCTTCTCTCTGTTTCCTTAATGCGCTCCTCGTGGGCATCCAGCTTGTGTGCTATAGCATCCATTCTAGAGGACATACGATCCACCTTATCCACAACTGTGGCGAATCCTTGTCTCATTTCCTGCAGCATAGTGTGCAACTCCGAGTTCTGGGCGGCGGCTCCGCCGTCTCTAAGGCTGCCTTCCTCCGCCTCCAGATCATCTCGCTTGGACGACGGCGCTTTCTTAGCAGATTCAAAATTGAGCTTAGGCTGTCGGGTATCGGGCTTACCCATGTTGTAACGCCTATACATCGTGTGGCAGTCCTATGGTCTTCTATGTGCAATCAGCACACTTACATGTGACAATTCTCAAAGGGTGGAGGGTTCGCCTCGCAGGCCGTTAGACGTCCTCCGGTTGCTACCGTCCCACACCAGTGTCCAGCCTTCAATCTGTCCACCCCCACTAGTGCTCCGCGATCCGCTCTGTTACCTTGTACTTCAACACGTTAGGACTGCGCCACTGCTCCTCAACCGCCAGTATATTACACTGCCAAGCATACGGGTGGAATGGCGGGCCTCCAGTGTCTCTGTATTTATTCACCAGTGCCTTGCAGTGTCGCGCCGCCCCACAGCGCTCCCCAGCCGTGCCTTAGTGCGTCAGCACCGGGGCCCTCAATAATAGACCTCCAGTACGGTCCCCAAGTGGATGGGGGGAGGGGAAGGGGGACCCTCCGTGGACCAACTCAGTTTCTGCGTGGACAGTCCCTCAGTGTCTCATGTAGCGCTCCGATCTCCCACGCCACTTCTGGAGCAGCAGACCGATTCTCCTGCAGGGGTGTAGGCCTGCCCTGGAATCCCCTGGGGTCAAGCGCCAGACCGTTCCAGCCGCTCCGCAGCAGAATGCCAATGTCCTGGCAAAACGCGCCTCTCAGGCCTCACTGGTGCTCCGGCGTGGGCCGCCGCTGCACGTTGCCGCTCGCAGGTCCGTAGGTCCACGCACCTATATGAGGCCCTCCCAGCATTTCTTCCCAACCTGAGGCAGCCCCAGACACCTTACTGGGCAGTCTGACTCCCGGTGTCACAGGGGGTCTCCTTCATGTATATCGCCGCCGCACAGCCGGTACAATGGTATGCGCCGCTGCCACCTTCAATCGTCGCGGTCTATGCTCCGTTGGTCTGCCCCCGCACTTGCGTAGATCATCCAGCCACCTCCAGCGTCCAGCAGTCAGCAGGGCACACTTCGGCCGATATTTCCCACTCTCACCGTTTGAGTATGCAACACCCGATCGGCATCAAAGTCACACCGAGTCTGCTTCAATTCATGAGCTGCGACAATTGGGGGTTTTAGCAGAAGTTTCACCAGCCGTTTAGGATAAATGTTAGGATATATAGATCAGGCAGCAGGAGCCTCACATGAGCACGGCCATACTGCTAGTGCGCCCTCTAGCGCCCCACCATTTTTCTCTTGTTAATACATAGGCGGTTATTTATTTTCTTCCTATATCAGTATATATCTTGGGGATATCCTAGAGGTATTTATATTATCTCTAGTTGATTTTACTAAGGGTAAGACTGTTTCAATGCCAATAGGTGCCATTGTTCTCTTCATTTTTTTTAACAGAGCATTCATTATGTTTTCCCACTGGTGATGAACTTTTCTCTGTGTTGACAGAGCAGGTCTGGCTCGGATGGAACTCTATATGGCAAAAAAGTATTGCTCAATTGCATGTCCTGCGGATCTGTGTTTCACAGGTACTGAACACACTGATCAAGTCTGGATATAAATACAAATAGCTTATATTTATAGGGTCATTTGGCAGAGGCTTTCCTACTCTCATTGGTAGCGTTAGCCTCATGCTTTCTGTGTCTTTAGTACTTTCCTTTCTGTGGTCCTTTCCGCAGTGCTTATCTTGTGAGCATGCATGGGTTCGGATCCCTTTAAGATGCAAATAGTTTTCTATTCATATTGTTACTTGACTTCTACTACAGTTTGACATACTAACATGGATAATTTTATTCCCATGCTTTTTAATGTCTTTTGACTTTACTTATCTTTGGGTCTTTGTAGGAGGCTGCCTTGGTATATGGTGCACACTTATTGAAGTGAAAGACCTTACACAATTTCAGGCAATCCTTATGGTAATTTTAGTGGTCTTAGACAACCGCAGAATGCTCTTTAAATGGTAGCTATGGAGAGCAGTGTTCAGGCTTATAAAGAAAGAGCGTTAAGCAGCTTCTTTTACCAGGATTAATCATGTAGTGTAGGTTAAATGAAAAAGAACCAAATAGTGTATATATAAAAATGTTTATTTATTACACAACACACACTAACACATTGTTATATCTACCCAAAGATATGAATACAAATGCACAATGATACTAAAATTGTGAACAGGTAAGTAAGCGCAAAATACAGGGGTCTCCTGGGGGGTGCCTGGACCGTGACCATGACACAAAGTGGTGCTCCGACTGTCGGGCCCTGACCCCGAAGTCTTTGTGGGAGCGGTCCCAAAAGCTTTTGGAGGCCCAGCAGTTCGCTCCCTGCTGCTCGAGGTCCCTGTCGAGGGGAAGATCGCGGGACCGACCGTGGAGCCAATCCCATTAGTCGACGAAGTCTTCACCTTCTTGTGCTTCGACTTACCTGATGAGTGCGAAGGAGCATCGTCGCTCTCCGCCTTCTCCCATCCGTCGGCTGAAGCGACGCAGGACCCTATGCGTCGCCGCTCCCCTGCTCCGGTTTCAGAGCCCGCTGGGGCGGCTTCACGCTTCCCTCTCTTTACAGGAGCTGAAACGCCCCCTGCCCATCTTCATGCCTTTTACGAAGCCCTCCACTGCATCATTGGGCTGCCTGACTCGGCCTTAGGGCCCCGCGGATTCGGCAGGTCCTCCATGGATCCAGGTCTGAATCCGGATTGGTGCCGGTCGACCTCAAGGTACCTTCCCCATCGCCGATCCCAGAGGCAACACCCCCATGCTCCTCCCTGGATCCAGGTCTGAATCCGGATTGGTGCCGGTCGACCCCAAGGTACCTTCCCCATCGCCGATCCCAGAGGCAACACCCCCATGCCGGCTGCCCTCCCAGCCAGCATCAACCCCAGCCTCACCTCCGAATTGGACACGCACCGGACCAACGTCGGTACCAGCACTGAAGAGTACTTTTGTATCGCTGTTCATCCCAGGTGTACCCTACCATCCTGAGTGGCAGCCAGAGGAGTGTGAGGACAACAGGGAGGGGTCTGGTGACCCTCTAGCAGAGCCGCTTGAGGATCTGGACTGGCGAGAGGAGTTGGGTGATGCCAATGGTCTGGATACCACCCCAGACCTTGGTATGCTTTCTCCCCCTACCGTTGGCAAGGAAGAGGGAACCTCCTACGGTGTGGTGGTACGAAGGGCGGCAGAAGCCCTGGGCCTTGAGCTTCCTAATGGCATTCAGGACTAACCTCCTGACTGAGGTGCTGCAGCCGGCAGCGGCTTCTTTGGAGCCCCTGTTGCCTTTTATTGAGGCTCTCACTGACATCCTCCTGGGCACTTGTGTAGTGTAGTTCCTATATTCCTGCTAGGCTCTGCGCATTGGAATAATATACACTATAGATTTGACATAGGACTGAGGTCAGTATGTTTCTATCGAGTACATTAAACATAATTACTTGTGTGTGCCAGCTAACTCAGAGGTCACTAGAAACTTTCTTGAATGAACAAGAAGGGATTAGTTTCTGACAACCGCATAAACATGACAACTTTGTTTCCCTTAGAGTGAGAACAATATCTTCAGAGTCGTGGAAACAATAGATAATTGTTTCACTCAGTCAATCGTGCATGCTTCGTTTCTACAGATTTGTTGTACAGAAATAGGGAGACGGGTGTTTCAATAAAAAGGGTTTATTGAACAGTCTTCGTTCTCATGCAAGAGATATGAACTGCTACAATCATAAGACAATGCAAAGTATAGTACATACAGCGTTAACAGTAATATAATTTAATACTGTAATAGCACAGTCTGTAGCTATGACTTATATAAAAATACATACATAAATAACACAGGGTAAAATACTCAACTGGTGCTTCTAAAATAATCCTACCCCAGTGTACCTAACCTAAGTCTAGTATGAGGGAAGAAGTAGGTGCTGTTTTAGCTATAGTTTAGTTGTGCCAAGAAGTGCCAAAGGTTACTCTAGGATCTGAAAGAGACACGTTAGTATTAGATTCCTTACCTTAGAATATCCCCAGGCGTCAGACTGGATCCGGAAATTTTTGCGTAGCAGTACCCTTGCACGTCGGTAGGCGTTGTCTGCGGCTCCGTGTCCATCGTCGGCGTCGTGGGCGCCGTGATGACGTTGTCGGAGTACTTAGACGCCGCCTCCGCGTGCTGACGTCAGTTCTTCTTTTTTCCGCGCCAGCAAGCGCAGATCTGGAAAAAGCAGTAACCTAGTCAATTTTTGACTAACTTTTTGATCGATTTTTGATCATTTCTCGAAGTCTTCCGGCTCCGATTGGTGCCGTAGGGATGCCCGGCTTTAAGCACTGCGAGGATTGCGACCGCCTGATGTCGGTCACGGATCCTCACCACCTGTGTTTAACTTGTCTAGGCGTCGATCACGACGACAAGGCCTGCTCCGACTGCCGGGCCCTCTCTTCGAAAGCAAGGCGGGAGCGGTCCCGCAGGCGACTCGAACTCCGGCAGTCGGTCCCGCGTCGCGAGAGGTCTCGGTCCCACGGGAGGTCGAGGGACAGGTCGCGGGCTCAGAGCCACCACAGCTCCGAGGGTAGGCCGCACTCCTCCGGGTCGAAGTCGTCGTCAGGTAAGAGGCACAAGAAGTCCAAGAGGCGTCATCGCTCTGCGGACTCCCCCCGACGCTCGCACGATGTGGCCGGGGGTTTGGGTGACACCACCCACGCGGCTGCGTCGGAGTCGCGGGCGCCGCGTACAGCTCCACACCCTCCGGTCCCTGGGCTAAACGCGACGCCGGAGGAGATCGAGCGCTTCCTCATGGCCATGAGGAAACTCTCTCCTCCGACGGGCTCCGCGGTGCCTTCGGGCCCAGCGGACCCGTCTGGGGCCCCTAGCGGGTCGGGGGATTCGGCCCCGACGCTGTCGGGTGCTTCGGGCCCGGCGCCGCAGGTTCCCGCTATCCCGACGCCGCCGGCACCATCGGACCCGGCGCCGCGGGCTCCAGTTGTCCCGGCGCCGCTGGCACCTTCGGGCCCGGCGCCGCGGGACGCCGCTAGACCTTCTTCGGGATCTGGATCGTCGCCGGTGGACCTTACGACCTCCCCGGCGTCGGACCATCAGGTGTCGCCTCCGGCGCCGTCCTCGGGCGGCGCCGTCCCCGATGCCCCCTTCATTCCTGTTCCGACATCGGGACGGCCCCGATGGGCGCCGCTCCCGACGTCGTTTGGGGAGTTTCACTTCTATGCGCAGGCCCCATTAGTTGAGAACCCTGAGTTTCAGGAGATGGGTGATGAAGAGGATTGGGAGGGGTCTGTGGACCCTCTGACCCGAGAGTGTCAGTCTCATGAGGACTGGGCAGGAGACCTTGGGGAGGCCAGTGGCCTGGACACCTCTCCAGACACTGGTTTTGTCTCCCCTCCTACCGTGGCTTCGGAGGAGGGGGCAACCTACAGTGTGGTGTTGATGAGGGCTGCCAAGGCCTTGGGCCTTGAGCTCCCCGTCGCGGCCGTGAGGACTAATCTCCTCGCTGAGGTCCTTAAACCACAGTCAAGCTCGGCCGAGCCTCTGCTGCCCTTTAATGAGGCCTTGACCGACGTTCTTCTGGGCACTTGGTCCAAGCCCGCTACGGGTTCGCCCGTAGATAGGAACGTGGCCAGACGCACCCGCCCGGCACCGGGCGACCCATGTTTCCTGTCCACCCACCCTACCCCCGAGAGCCTGGTCATCCAGGCCTCCAATTCCCAGACCGCCTTCCCGTCGGCACCGCCGGACAGGGAATCCAAGAGGTACGAGCAGTATGGCAAAAAGATCTTCTCGTCCCTTAGTCTGGGACTGCGGTCTTCCAACACCGCATGCCTCTTGGGCCGCTACACCCACTCTCTGTGGGATACGGTCGCGGAAGTGCTGCCAGAGTGCCCGTTGGAGGTACGGGCCAAACTCGGCCAAGCCCTTGTGGAGGGCCGGGATGCAGCCAAATATTCCATACGGTGTGGGCTGGATACCACCGACTCACTGGGTAGAGCGATGGCAACGACGGTGGCGGTCAGACGCCACGCCTGGTTGAGGTCCGCCAACTTTTCGGCCGATGTCCAGAACACATTGATGGACATGCCGTTCGATGGCCGTCGCCTCTTTGGCGACAAGGCAGACCATGCGCTCGAGCGCTTTAAGGACTCCAGGGCTACGGCCAAGTCCTTGGGCCTCTCGGCCCCGCACCAGCAATCGGCTGCCTTTCATTCCTTTCGTGGCCACGGAAGGGGTGTACCCGCATGTGCTGCCAGCCACGCTCCGCAGGGTAATACCCAACGTGGTGGCGGACGTGGGAACCGCCGTCCCGGCAGTCGGGGACAACGGCGAGGTCAGTCCACACCTTCCCCCGCAGCATCCGCCTCAAAACCCTCCTAGTCCGTGCTTTCAGGCCCATGTGACGCCAGTGGGAGGCAGGGTTCGCCATCACCACCTCCACTGGCGCACCGTCACTTCGGACAGGTGGGTGCTGCAGATCGTCCGAAGGGGCTACTCCCTCCCCTTCGAGGCGACTCCTCCAGCCATGCCACCGCAGAACCACCGTGTATCGGGGGATCATTTGCAACTTCTGCAGGAGGAAGTTACGGCCCTCTTGGCCAAGGGGGCCATCGAGCGCGTTCCTGGGCCAGAAGTAGGGTGTGGTTGTTACTCCCACTACTTTCTGGTACCCAAGAAGGGCAAAGGGGGCCTACGCCCTATCTTGGACCTCAGGAACGTCAACGGCTTCCTCCGGAAGGAGAAGTTCAAGATGCTGACACTGGCTCAGGTCCTAGCTGCCCTGGACCCAGGAGACTGGATGGTAGCGTTGGACTTGCAGGACGCTTATTTTCACATCCCCGTCCTGCCGGCCCACCGGCGCTACCTGCGGTTCACGGTTGGCCACGAGCACTGTCAGTATACCGTGCTCCCCTTCCGCCTTACCAGCGCCCCACGGGTGTTCACAAAGGTGATGGCGGTGGTCGCAGCTCACCTGCGCAGGTTAGGGGTTTCAGTCTTCCCCTACCTCGACGACTGGTTGTTGAAGGCGGGCTCGCCCCAGACAGTAGTCAGCCACCTCCAGACTACGGCAGACCTCCTGCACCGACTGGGGTTTTCCATCAATGTGCCGAAGTCACACCTGTGCCCCTCTCAGAAGCTCCTTTACATCGGAGCGGTTCTCGACTCGGCGCGGTTTCGGGTTTATCCACGCGAACAGCGGGTCTGGGATATTCAGGCTCTGATTCCCATCTTTCAGCCGTTATCCCGGGTCTCGGTCAGGTTGACGCTGCGGCTTCTGGGGCTGATGGCCTCCTGCATCCGGCTGGTGCATCACGCCAGGTGGCGGATGCGGGCTCTGCAGTGGGACCTGAAGTTTCAGTGGGCCCAGCATCAGGGCAACCTATCCGACCACGTCCTGATCTCGGAGGGCACTGTGAGACAGCTGCAGTGGTGGCTCACGAACCGCGATTGGGTCAGCGGCAGATCCCTCTCCCTTCCCCAACCGGAGCACGGAGTTGTGACGGACGCGTCCCTCCAGGGTTGGAGAGGCCACATGGGAGAGGCGGAGATCAGAGGCCTCTGGTCTCCGGCAGAGGCCCGGCTCCACATCAACCTGTTGGAGTTACGGGTGATTCGTCTAGCACTGAAGGCATTCCTCCCCTCGGTCCGGGGGAGTGTAGTGCAGGTGTTCACGGACAACACCACCGCCATGTGGTACTGTAACAAACAGGGCGGGGTGGGGTCATGGACCCTTTGCCAGGAGGCTCTGCGCCTCTGGCAATGGCTGGAACGCCAGGGCGTGACCCTGGTGGCTCAACACCTGGCGCGTTCTCTGAACGCCAGGGCGGACGAGCTCAGCCTTCGGTGCATGATGGATCACGAATGGCGTCTGAACTCGGACGTGGCGCAAGGCCTCTTTCAGCAATGGGGAGAGCCTTGGTTAGATCTATTCGCCACCGGAGAGAACGCGCAATGTCATCAGTTCTGCGCATTGGAATTTCCAAGTCGGCACTCGCTCGGAGACGCTTTTTGTCGCGAGTGGAGTTGCGGTCTACTGTACGCCTTTCCGCCTATACCACTTCTGCCCAGAGTGCTGAAGAAGATCAAGCGCGACCGGGCCCAAGTCATCCTTTTGGCTCCAGACTGGGCTCGAAGGTACTGGTATCCAGAGCTACTCAGTATGTCAGTCGATTCCCCGGTTCGTCTGCCTCTTCAGGAGGACCTTCTGTCGCAGCAGCAGGGGACGGTCCTCCACCCGAACCTGTCCAGTCTCCACCTCCATGCTTGGAGATTGAGCGGCGACAGTTGAGGCCATTTGACTTGCCTCCTGAAGTCTGTAACGTCCTTCTGGCAGCCAGGCGTCCCTCCACAAAGTCGGTATACGCCTGCAGGTGGAACAGATTTGTGGCATGGTGCACAGCAAAGGCTGTGGATCCTCTTGCTGCCCCTCTTTAGGAGGTTCTTCTCTTCCTTCTTTCTCTTGCCCAGCAGGGCTCTGCTCTGGGCACTATCAAGGGCTACCTTTCTGCCCTTTCAGCCTTTCTAAGGCTGCCTGATCAACCTTTTTTGTTCAAGTCCCCTATTGTAAATACATTTCTAAAGGGCATCACTCACACATTCCCTCCTGTTCCGTTTGTGATGCCTCAGTGGGGCTTGAACCTGGTTCTTACGTTTCTGATGTGCGCTCCCTTTGAGCCACTTCACAACTGTCCTCTTTGCCTTCTTACTTTGAAGACTGCTTTCCTGGTTGCCATCACCTCTGCCAGGCGAGTGAGTGATCTCCAGGCCCTTTCTTGTACTCCACCTTTCCTTTCTGTCCATCCGGACAAAGTGGTGTTGCGTACCAAGCCTTCTTTCTTGCCCAAGGTTGTCAAGGCCTTCCACATCGGGCAGTCTATCACCTTGCCAACCTTCTTCCCGCTACCGCATCCCTCTAAAGAGGAAGAGCGGCTCCACCGTCTGGACCCAAAACGTGCGCTCTCATTTTACTTGGACCGCACACGCCAGTTCCGGGTGGATGACCAACTCTTTGTTGGTTACGTGGGCGCTAAGAAGGGGAAAGCGGTGCACAAGCGGACCATCTCCCGGTGGATCATCTTGTGTATCCGGGCATGCTACTCCTTGGCTAGAAAGGAACCCCCTGTTGGATTACGGGCTCATTCCACCCGAACCACGGCGACTACAACTGCCCTGGGCCGGGGGATGCCCTTACAAGACATCTGTCAGGCAGCTACGTGGGCATCGCTGCACACGTTTGCAAGACACTACTGCCTGGACAGCCAAGTCCGGAGGGATGGCTTCTTTGGCCGTTCCGTCCTCCAGGACTTTCTGGTGTGATTATTGGTTCACAGACCCACCACCAGGGTTGGTATTGCTGGGGTATCTATTCTAAGGTAAGGAATCTAATACTAACGTGTCTCTTTCAGATGCACAAGTTACTACTTGTGTAACGATATATCTGTAAGAGACATTAGTTAGTATTAGATTCCTTACCGACCCACCCATCCTCCCCGTTCTGCGAACCGATATCTAGGGTTAGGGATACCCCCATTCAGGGCCCTAGTTTCAATGGCACCAGTGTTGGTTTTTAACATGGCTCTGCGTTTCTGGCGCGGAAAAGCTGTGTCTAAGAACTGACGTCAGCACGCGGAGGCGGCGTCTAAGTACTCCGACGACATCATCACGGTGCCCACGACGGACGCGGAGCCGCAGATGACGCCTACCGACACGCAAGGGTACTGCTACGCAAAAATTTCCGGATCCAGTCTGACGCCTGGGGATATTCTAAGGTAAGGAATCTAATACTAACTAATGTCTCTTACAGATATATCGTTACACAAGTAGTAAATTGTGCTTCTAATCAGCTCCATACCTTAGAGATTGAGTCCCGGGAAAGAGATACCAACCTCTCTCATTCTAACACCCCGCAAGGGGAGTCAGAAACACTCAAGCTGGATTCTCAGCAAGGAGGATGACAGCGTCTGGTCAGTGAGTCAGTTGGGGACTTGACTTCCTTCGGGACTTGCTATGGCGAGCCTCGTCGTGCAAGTAGGTAGCTGAACTGCACCATGCCTTGCCATAGCAAGTGAAGGTATATTTATACCTTGAAGGTGTTTAGGAATGCCAGTTTTGACGTAAAAGTTGGGCATATGAACGTCATGAATGAACCCCTAAGGAATAGATGTTCATGCATAATAAATGAGTTCTTGGAGAAATCAATATTCAAGCAAGGAGAAGTCCTAAAAGCTTACGAGTCTGATTTTCCAGGAACTCGTTGTGACATAGATAAACGGATGTAAGTAGCCATGCGTGTATTTGGGTAGCATGGACTATGCCTAAATAAGGGCTGAATTTCTATGCCTTAATAAGGACAATGTGAATTGTACCTATATAAGGGCATGAATCGCGAAATTCATACGGAATATAAATCGATACACAACACCCACTCCACTTTCGTATGTACGACATTACTAAATCCTAAACATGTTAAACATATCTAAAATATATCTACACACGAAGTGCTAACGTTATGTCCAAAGTACATTGTAAAATGCTTTAGAGCTGGCTGTAAGCATAAAAAATGCCTTGGTGCTGTACATATTAAAGCAATGTTTCATTCTAAGCATATGTTGACATTTGAAATGCAAATTGAATGAATCATGAAAATATACATTTTATGAAATGGCTCATAAATACAGAGGAAAAAGGCAGAAACCATTTCATGTCAGATTACATAAAACTGTTCGTGGACATAGTCATATGTTATCTCTGAAAGTATTCAAAGAATTCTTGTTCTCTAGAATAGTTCTACTGTAAGCAGATTACTTGTGCCAAAAAATGAAAAATACAAATTTGGAGAAAAAAAATTAATCATAGGAAAAAGTTCCAAAGTTAGTACCTTGTTTTGAAAAATGAACGTCAAATTCAAAGTTTCTCACAACACTGTGTGCCAAAATCAAAAGTCAGTGTTGGGAGAAAACATGAAATCTTCTATGCATTTCGGTACTGAGTACATCACTCACAATAAGGTATGCATAAACACAATGAAGAAACTGATAAATATGGAGCTACTGTGGGCACACGTATTAATGTACATATTATTATTATTCTTGTTTTGTAGTTTTTGCTACTGAGGAAGGTACTCAGTACCGAAATGCATCGGAGAAGCGTGGCTCAGTGGTTAGAGGAGAAGCGTGGCTCAGTGGTTAGAGGCGGCAGACCCGGAAGCTGAGATCGACCGTGGACCAGGGTTCGATTCCCCGCCTCGGCGGGTCTCGGGCTCAAAAATTCCACGGACTCGACAATTCTCGCTCTGGTGCCCACTCAACTCACGGGGTCACACTCTGCGACTCTGGGCAATAGCTTGCTTAATCTCCACTACGGCCCCTCGCGGCGGGATGCCTGGCTTTCACCTTGTGGACACCCTGCCGGGGTTTCTCACAGGGGAATACCAGGACGGGTTCCCTAAGCAAGCGCCGGGACGCTTACGGGCAGCCGTGCGCTTTACAAGTCCAATACATTTACATTTACATTTACACATCGGGCGTGTGAAATATCAATGTTGATTTATCTTTGAAATGTAATATCGAATATAAAGCTATGTACAATTGTAAATGAACACGTAATTTACAATGTTGATATAACTTTGAAAAAGAAATTGTGCTTGGATCAAAGAATGAATAATGGTTTAAAATTAAGAGAAATAAACAGAATGAACTCTGATGGCATTGAGAATTGATTAACAGTTAGAAACTGATCAGGTGTAGGAAAGCACCGAGTGAAAAGTGCATGATTGGACTAACCCTTTGGCTAGTCAAAACCACTGATGGGAGTGTTAGACAGATGTCTAGCACGCATTTTTTACCGCAAAGCAGGTAGCGTAGAACAGGTAAGATGCAATCTTGCCAGATTGGTCTGAAAGACAGAAACCATGTGGTATTTAATTCTCGTAGACGAGTTAAACCCAGAATTTGAACAATGCGCTCACGACACTTCATCTCCAATAGAGCTCTCTCTATGGTGATTGGAGTGGCGTTGGTGATTTGGCTTGCCATATCGTAGCAGTCGTAGCAAAAAGAGTATTTCTGCAACGAATCCCAAAAGGAGAGGCAGTCCGCCAAACACAGAGTGCACGAAGTTTGGAATTATTCAGAGGACTGCTTGAAAAGGTGCTAACAGTCCTGAACATACGTTCTTATATAGATGTACAATACCGCTCGTATCAGGCATGTTTAAGATACAACCTAACATTTCTGAGAAATGTATAGGGCAGTTTGTATTCAAAAGGGCATTTATCTCGGCAGAAGTCCTTGCGATATGTAGATCATAGGTTTCTTTGGCCGAGGTCAGTAGCACAATCTTTTGCAAAAGAATGGCTTTCATTCTGCTTAGAGTATCAATTCGTATAGAAGAGATGTTCAGTGAAAGCCATAAAGGTGACTCCCTGGCTGTCTTGGTTTGTGGAAACAATACTTGCATACAGCAAGTGACCCTGGATGACACAGTTACTAGATATGGAATACCTGGCAACATGCCACAACATCTGTGATCGTTCAACATGAGGTAACTTCCATTTGAAAGTTGCTAAAAAATGAGATCAATCACTGTAGCTGGTGAACCTTGCAGGTGACAGGATAAGTTGTTAGATGAACCATCGCAGGCCCCATGTAAATTAATACCCTGGCAAAGGAGAGAACCGCTTAGTGCGTTTTCACAGTTAGAACCGCTAAGAAACACTTCACGCCCCCCACTCCATCATCTGTGTGTGTATGGTAAATCCCAGGATGTCTTGATGTATTCTTTACCCAACCTTTCATATTTGCCTGCTGGTATGTGTTTTAGGCAATACTGAAAATGGAAAATTGTAACAGGCAGAGTGATTTTACCATGTATGATCCATTCAGTAGCTGGATGTTCTGCTACCGTGAATGGTAAGCTTTCCAGTTTTTCAATGCTCAGCACCGTATAGTCTGCTCCCCATTGTGCCAGTTTGATCTGTTTATCAGTGAGATTGAATTCTGAAAACAGTGACGTATTATTGATTAAACGCCACGGCACATAGCCTGCACGCAAGTTTCGTAGCGTCCAGCCTAATAGCATGATAGAACGTAATTGAGCCTGACCATGTTGCAACCTGACCAAGTATTGTTCCATAATGTCTATGGCAGAGGATACTATGCTATCCGATAAATATATCCTGGACGACAGAGTCGTTAACCCATTGTCTACTACAGAGAGAGATTTCTCTAAATTAATACAATCAATTTCTCGTATTGGTTCTGCAGTCTCTTCTTGGGTAATCTTCCATAATTCGTTATATGTAGCATATATACCGGCATATATGAAACGTTTTGATGCGGTTTTCTTGGTCCTAGCAAGAATTCCCTAAGGCCTGCGCCATCTTTAAGTAAAGATAAGTGTTGTTTTACATCCTCAAGTATAGATTTCTGTAGCCAATCAAGGCATAGTTTCCCTACACTGTATGTTGGTACTACCCCAGGATGCTTTCTTTGAATATATCTTGGGTCTGGCCTGTTGATAGTGAAATCCTGTGCTTTGTTCAGGAATCGATCTTGACAGTTGTTTGTGTCTGTGGGCTAGAGCAACCATTTATTCCAATTCGGATCTGATCTGTTGTGATGCAAAATATTATGTACGTCGACCTCCCCCTGTGTAGTGCTATTACTCGCAGGTATAGGTATGGTCGGTGTGTACTTGTCCTTGATATTGGCTAACCCAAGGCAAGACGTTTGTTGGATAGTGTCATTCAAAAACATAATTTTCTCAGGGATGATACAGGTTCTAAACATAGCTTCTACCCCCTGCACTTGCCAATCTTTTGAACCCCAGACAGTTTTTGTCTCAATGTTGTCTTTCCAAAAGTTGAAACCTTGGCTACACAGTTGGGCATTAAAGGCTGCAGAATACATCTGTTTTGTACTTGTTAACATATTTTCCGTTCCTGTTTTGTTCACATTCTTAAAATAAAATGATTCTGGATTGGATACATTGAACCCTGAAAAATATGGAAACTTATTCGCAAAAGTTTTTGAGCTACCCTTTGGAGGTGTAGGACAATGTTCCCATTGGTTATACATATGTATATTTCTAGGCATTGTAGATTTGCACAAGAAATGATGACCATAATGGTTGTAACAATACATTTGTTCATAGTCTGATGAACCTTCTGAATATTCATGATTTGTGAATGCTGTAGACATTTCTAAAACTTACATCATATTATTAACAGTCTCGAAGTTCCAATCATCAGAAAAGGTACTAGAGGTAATACAGTCACTTCATGAAATCTTGAATAAGTGTGGAATCTTCAATAGCGCTGACGGGCCAAAAATGTAACATTCTGTTTTGTCCCAAGCTATACCATCTTGTATAGGAACGGCTGTGATGTTCACTGCTAACAAGTCTCTTTGTTCATGATCGGATGATTTGTGTGGCTAGAGAAGTAAGCTAACTTTTTTACTTGCTTTCCATGTGAATATATCTTTCATTTATCAGCATGCCTAGAGTTATTACCTGAGCTAACCAAAGTAGAAAGAAAAATATTCCCAAAACAATCCATAGTTCAATCCATGGTGAAACCAGATAAGTCTTTTTCAGGAGATGAAAACAGTCTGTTGCTTGTTCTTTGAAAGTTCTTTTTACTGGCGTTGTGAGAAGTTGGCCTGATATGTGATGTCCACTATTCTAGTGGGCACCCTGTATCAGTCCAAGGAACCCTTATGGTGATTGTTGTAAAGTCAACCTTATAGACCAGCTATCCAAGTGGTAGCATGGACAAACAGTCTTAGGCTAAAACTTCAGAGAGCATGTGAAGCCAGCTGTTTTACCATATGTAACCCCCTTGAATACCAAATGAAAGGACACCACACAGGTTATATATAAAATATATATGTATTTATTATAAACACAACCCCTGTGAACTCTTTATGAGGTCAGAGGCTAAAGCACATAAACAAGATACTTAATTATCATACAATAAGTTGCACAAAATACAGTAGGGCCCTAGGGGCACTTAAAACCATATACTAAAATAGTGGTAAAAGAACCACGTCACGAACACAGGTTAGGCCTAGGGCCTAGGGAATCGCCGGGGCTATGCTGTACTAACGAGAGTTAGGGAGCAGGAGGCCCACGGGACTCGTGTGCAGTGTCTACACACACACATGAGTTACCATAGAGTTATAATGGGAACAAAAGAATTGGAAACTAGTTCTTTAAGGACACTTCCGGACGTACTAGGAGAAAGCCACTGAAAACTAGGACACTAGGATAGTTAATACCCACAGGAGCACCGGAGTACTCGCGTTACCTCACCCACAGAAAGCGGGTGCATAGGTGTCAAAGTGTGTCGGGTTTCGTCGCTGAATCCTATGGAGCTTTGGAAAAAGATGCTGCAGGCGACCAGGAGAGAAGTGTTCAGTTGGATCCAAGGGCGGATCGAGGATGAAGAGTACCTGAAAGCAGAGGGGACAGAGTCTGGGTCACTAGCCAGTGACCAGGAAGGAACCAGGAAGGAACCAGGCGATGTCGGGATGCGATCAGGTGCTGTCATGAAGCTTGACTGCAGCCACGTGGACCAGGAGGCGTCGATGATAACCAGGAGCTGGATACGGACTGTCCCACAAAGGATCTCGCTGTTGGCGGCGTCGGCTTCCGGATTGGAGTCAATAGACCTTGGCAAATGCAACCCATGCAGGAATCGAATATTCGCTTCGGGTTAGACCAGCAAGGTCTATGGGGCTTCTCCTTTGCAGGGAAGCAGGGGCCCACCTGGAGAAACCAGGCAGGCAGTTCAGATTCAAAGGGTCGTCATCACAGAGGCCACTAACCAATGGGCAAGTAACCAGACAGATGCGTTGAGCAGGAAAATGCTGAAGGGCCCCACGCAGAACTCGTGGAGTGTGGAGGGCTAATTTTCGGTGCAGATGATGCTCGGGGCTGGGGCTTCCCAATCCCCAATGCACAACTTCGAGGGTGCCTCAGGAGCTGCACAAGTAGCAAGGATCAGGCTTTTCAAGATATCCGGTCCCACGTCTCTCGTCCCTTCCACGGGTCTCAGCTTTGTAGGGACTGTGGATCGGGGTCAGAGAAGTCTGGAAGTCTGGCTCTCGTCGGACTCTGTGCTCGGGCTCCAGCAGGAGCATCGACAAAGTAATCTGCAGATTGCTGGATGGTGCCTGTAGGTACAGGGTGGTCACTCCTAGACCACAAGGGAGATTATTCAGTCTTCTAGTTGCAGTAGAATGTCGAAGGTCCAGAGTTTTGTTTCAAGTTTCAGTTCAGGATAAATCTAAAGTCTCTTGACTCAGCTCCTACTAATCTGAGGGGCTGGATTACCTGCTAGGTCCCTCCTATGGGTGGGACCAGGGAAGGGGGTGGTTACACCCCTTTCCCTTTGTCCAGTTTCGTGCCAGAGCTGGGGCTGGAGTGCCCCAGCAACTGGTTTGAACCGGGCTATGCATGGGGCACCTTGTGTGCCCCAGGCAGTGTCTCATTTTATTCAGTCCTCCCTGCCCCAATACACTATGGCCTGTCTGGGGTGGTGCTAGCACCTCCCAAGACAGGAAACCTATTGTCCAAGCCTCCCTCGCTGGAAGGACTCTCATCAGCAGGAGGGCAGACTTGCGTCTGTGTCATGTTTATGCGGTTGTCGGAAACTAATCCCTTCTTGTCTAAATCAGGAGAGTTAACTCTTTCCTGAACATTCGAGAAAGTTTCTAGTGACCTCTGAGCTAGCTGGCAAAACTAATTAAGTCTAATATAGTCAGTAGAGACCTAGATGACCTCAGTCCTACGTCTACACTGCTGTTTATATTATTCCATTGCGCAGAGCCTATTGGGAATATAGGAACTACACTACATGGCGCCCAACGTTTGGTAAGGCGATAATCTAACGCAAGACGCTAGAGTAACTCAGTCGTGCTTTTCACTCAGACCCCTTTTTCCCGTAAATACTCCAATAGACGTCTGGAGTGGGTAAAAGGTTAATATCCGCCGGAACTTAGTAGGATGAGAATCCTATGTATTAGTTTTTGGTTTAGTCAACGTTGAAGGATACAGTGTTCCAAAATATTGTGCACCTAATCTTTGTTCCCCTTGAAACTTGCTCTGCAAACAAAAACTTTCTGTCAGTAAAATGGGAGAAAGTGACGATGAAACGGAGAGAGCTAGAATAGCAGCACAACTCCTAGCGGATGACACAAGTCTCCAAGAAAATGACCCGAATGTTATACTCATTCCGGTAAATGTTAGAAAAACTATAACAATTAAACTTATAGAAAATGGACTATCATCAAGAGGTGGCACAGTCATATTTGTGGTAGAGGCCCATGAATATCGGCAGACAGAGGTATTCTATTCATGGATACATTTTCCAGCAGCACACGAATTCCATTATTACAAAATAGAGGAATCTCCAGAGGGATACGCTCTTTTCGAGGACGTTGAAATCCCACTAACTTACCAAGAGCACCTGCTCTAGTTTAATGGCACCCTAAAACATCAAAATCACATCACCAGGCTAGGTCCACTAGGTAGACCAGGAGCCACGTGGCCAGTTCTAGCCAGTTACACACCACATCCTGACATTGAAAAGATGTAAATTGAAGAACTTTTAGTTAAAATAAAAGAATTAACAAAGGCATACAGAGAATTAGTTCAATTGGCAATGGAGGATATAACATACCTCCAGAAATTGAAAGAAACAGATATAGCAGAACAACCTTTTGAACTTGCCAGAATCATAGAAAAATTCTATGAAGAACTAGGTAGAGATAGTTTGGGTTGGAAACTAGTAAAACCCCAACTACTTGAAAATCCTGAAAAAACATTTATTAAAAATAATCTCAATACTTCTAAAAAGAGTTGGGAGGGTAATAAACAATCCACTCCCAGAGAAAAATGATTCCAGTCCAGAGGAAGGTCTCCTCAACGAAGAGATAGATCTCCAGAACGAGGAGGCAAGTCTCCCCAGAGGGAGCCCTCTGAGAAAAGATACAACCTTAGAGATAGGGAAAAATTAAGAAAACCTGACAGATATCAAGATATTGATACACGTCCCTCTCGATCTTTTCAGACTTCCTCACAGAAATCGGAAAGAAGAGTACGGTCAGAACACAAAGAAGAGCACACCAAGTCCAAAGACAAGGAACCTGCTCATCAAAGTAAAAAATTACAATTTCCAAAGAAGAAGGTAGCCAGTATTAAAATAAAACATGCCGAGGATTCTGAGGACACTACTGAAAAACGGAGAGTGGGCCCAGACAATGCTAGACAGCGCAGCAGAAGTAACCATAGCTCGCAAGATCCTGATGAATCTTCTGGAGACAGTGGACACAAATTAATACATTCAAGTGGAAACTGCAGACACCAGAGTTAGCAAACCCCATAAATTATACAAAATTACATTACGTATAGAGGGGGACAAGACTAGGAAAGTAAGGAGTCTCTTTTGGGATAACCTTTCGAAAGGCTATGACATCCTGTTAGCTTAGAAAGACTGGCCACCAGAGTTTGTCAGGGAGTGCCCTCATGGCGAAGAAATGATTATGCCTGCCTTCTCAAATCACATTCCAATTCACATTTGCAAGAAAATGGGCAGTGGCCCAAGCTCCTGCATTATATAAAAATCATGTAGGATGGGATGAGGATTCTCCTCACCATAAAATTCAGTTAAAAAATCAACCCACTGCACAAAGGCAGTATCCTGTTAAGCAAGAAGCTAAAAAACAAGTCAGGGAGATTATAGATCAACTTGAATATCAGGGGGTGATTGAAACATGCACCTCACAAATGAACAATCCTTTGTTTCCTGTCTCCAAGCCAGACAATTCATATCGTCTAGTTTTGGACTACAGACACTTAAACTCTTGCTGCAAAACATTTGTAGTACAAAATTCACACAGTGCAGCACTAATGAATAACATTGTGCGCAAAAAATATAAGACGACATTAGATATCTCAAATGGCTTCTTTTGTCAAAACATTGCACCTGAAAGCAGGTATTTGACCGCTTTCTCCTGCATGGGGTCGCAAAACAATTCTGTCGACTCCCACAGGGATTCAAGAATAGCCCAGGATTATTCTCAGCAAGGGTAACAGAGTTACTACAAATGTATGACAATGAGGCATTATCATATGTCGATGACATCTATCTTACAGACGACGACCTGGAGACACACTTGAAAAGAGTGAACACCATAATACTTGGGTTCGCAGCTGAAGGGTACAAATTCAACTTTAAAAAGTCACAAATTGCCCATCTAACTGTCCTGTTTTTAGGATATGAATTATCAAGTGAAGGCAACAGCCTAGCAGACAATTTCTTAGAGAAATGTGCAGTACTCCAAGCTCCAAAAACGCTGAAGAACTTACAATCAATACTAGGTTTTCTGAATTTCGGGAGAACATACATTCTAAATTATGCAGAGAGGGTTAAACCTCTATGAATTAATAAAACCTGTTTTCAAACCAATTAATTGGACTCAGAAACACACAGAAATGTTAAGATCATTACAAACAGACATGTTAGCTAAAACAAAACTACAAACACGCGAAAACATACGCAACCTTGTAATCCGAGTCATCCCAGGAAGATGCGGATTCACGTACCTGACCTCTAATGAGGGAGAAATGGTACCAATAGTTTACAAATCACATTTGTACACACAAGCTGAAATGAAATTCAGTTCTACTGAAAAAATTCTAACTGTGGTTCAAACTGCTGTAGCAAAAGAAAGAGCCCTCGCACAAGGTAAACAAATAATAATCGTTACACCAGTACCTGCCCTAGAAGCGGTAACAAGAGCAAGCATTCCGAATGCTAAAGCATTACATCCGAGATGGATACAATGGGTTAATTCACTTGCTGCATCAGACGTAGTATACAAATTCGATCCTAACTTAAAAACACAGGAATTTCTCCAATATGAATATGAAAGTCCTCTGCCGACCGAAATCCTGCCTCTGGAACATTACGGCTGTATAATATATACAGACGGTTCAGCACAACCCGCAGTTGGGGGGTAAACAAGCATACAGTGCTGCGTGCGCGATTGTTAAAGGTCGTTGGCACGAAGGAAAATTTAGACCACTGGTCACTAAAACTCAATCTCTAGGAGATTGTACAACTCAGCGAGCTGAACCACTGACTTTTAAGATGGCACTTGTAAATACCGATTGCGAATTCCCCACACTAATAGTGTGCAATTCATATTACTGCGTTCAGTCTTACAATGATTACTTGCAGAACTGGGTTCAAAACGGCTTCAAAGATGCAAAAGGTGGCACAATCAAGCATAAAACGCTTTGGGAACAAGTAGTTCTTTTACAGAAAGAACTACAAAAGACTCACTTGATACATACACTGAGTCATCAACGTGATGGCGTGCACGTTGTGGGGAATTCATTGGCTGATGAGGCCACGAAGGCTGCTGTGCAAATGGCTTCCGTAGCTGCTATCACCCGGTCAAAAACAAAAATAGACAGTGATATAATGCAAGCTGTCAGTGCTTCAGTAAAAGATGATAGAAAAACACTCCCAAAAGGCTTTCCAGTAAAGTACTCATACATAACTGATGCGACTAATGTTCCTTTTGATTGAATCCCTGGAGTGGGGGATAGGGCAATTCCAAACATGGAACACAGGTTAGGACTAATTTTAGCGGCACACGAAGGGCTCGCTTCTGCACACGCTGGTGTTTCCGCCACAGTATCATTATTAAAACAGAGATATTGGTGGCCACGCATGAGGAAACAGACTAGAAACTATGTTCTAGAATGTGAAATATGCCAAAGAATTAAAGTATCAACAGTGAAACGACCAGCACAGACGCCCCTTCTAATCTCAGATAAACCATTGGCATGTGTTTACCTGGACCACTGTGGTCCCTTACAAAGTGATGGCAACTATAGATATATCATGGTCGCAGTGGATTCCTGCACGAGATTCATTTGGATGTGTCCCCAGCGCTTGGCTGACGCCAGAACTGTTATAAAAGATTTGCGAGTCTTTATCGGCACATACGCAATTGGCATGCTACATTCTGACCAGGGTCCTGCGTTTAGCGCTCGAGCTTACAAGGAGGCCATGACCAGCATGGGCATTGCATTGCGGTACTCTTGTCCCTTCCATCCTGAGGGAAATGTGGTAGTGGAAAGAAAAAAAACGTGACTTAAAGCAATCTATAACGGCGAGGGTATTAGGTTCGGGTGATGGGTGGGTCAAACATTTAACAAGTGTCCAACGTAGTCTTAACAATCTGCCAAGAAATTCTCTAAGAGGTATCACTCCATACGAACTATTGTTCGGTACTAGAGTGCACATCCAGGACTTAGATTGTCAGACTTCAGTGGTAGAAGAAAAGGCCTTTGATATCAAAGATCGTTTGACTCTTTTACAGGACTTAAATGAAACAAGAAGAAGTCTGAGTGATATAAAGTTAAAGCCAACAGCCACTGAAGAGAAACCACCTGTCCCAGCAAGACCTGTCTGGATTCCAAAGATTGGGGATCTAGTCAGAGAAAATATCGCGGTGAAGAAGGAATTTGGGCCTTCTTAGACAAAAGCAGTACCTGTCTTAGCTGTCAGCTGAACAAGATCAGTAGTACTACCGCCCCTTGCTGGTAAAAAGGAGAACAGAGTTGTACCCATCGACCTAGTAAAACCACAGTCATGTGGCCAATAATAAGTAGTAGGCCCAGTGGACTCCCAAGAAATAGCAGAAGACCAAATCTTGCTACAGTCCAAGAGGTTCAAACTGAGAGACTAATCACATTTGATAAACCTGCAGTGAATAAAGAAGGACTATGCAACAAAGCCATGGAACTTGTGCCTCTTGAAACCCAAATTGCAACAGTTCGTCAAGAAATGCCTGTCTACAACGATGTAGCCTCAGACTATCCTAATGAAACAAAGAAAAATGCAAAGACTAATGAAAATCCGGAAGCAATTCCAACAATTGATAGAACTGCATCTGGCTACTTCATCAATTTCAATGACTTTTCTGATGATACAAGCGAGCATGAAGAAACGCCAGCAACAAAAACTTTCAAAGACAAATTGACTGAACTTGTTCATCAACTAAAAGAAACATATCTGATTTCACCATGGATTGAATTTTGGATTGTGTTAGGTGTACTTTTCCTCCTGCTTTGGCTCATCATGGTTTTATGTTTGGGAAAATTCATTGAAGGAAAATATAGTACAATGGATACAGCAAATCAGAACATTAACTTGGTCCTAAAGCCTCACACATCCTCTCACATCAAGAAAAGAGAACTGTCACCAATGAACATCACAGCCAATCCAATACCCGGTGGGGTAACATGGGACAAAACGGATTATGAAATCTATGGCCCGATTGAGCTCTTGAAATATCCACACCAATTTAAGGTTTCCTTAAGTGACTTTGTGACACCAAGTACTTTCTCTGATGATTGGGACTTTGAAAATATTAATAATATGATGTCAGATTTAGTAATGTCAGCTACATTTACAGAACATGATTATTTATAGGGTTCATCGAACTATGTAGAAATGTACTGTTTTAACCACTATGGTCATCACTATTTGCATACATCTGCTCAACCTAGAAATGTTTTAAATTATAATCAAAGGGAACATTGTCCAACACCGCCAAAAGGCAGCTCGAAAACATTTTATGAGGAATTCACATACTTCTCAGGGTTTAACAACAGTGATCCAGAAACATTTTATTTTAAAATGTTAAATAAGACAGGAATGAAAATAATGTTGACAAATACTAAATTGATTTATTCTGAAAAATGTTATGATAAAATGTCTACATTTGGTTTTGAATTTTGGAAAAGCAACATTGAAACAAAAACCATCTGGGGTTCAAAAGACTGGCAGGTACAAGGTCTAGAAGCATTATTTAGAGCCTGCATGATCCCAGAACAAATAATATTCTTGAATGACACCATTCAACAGACAATCTGTCTTGGTTTAGCCAAGATAAAAGACCTAAACAAACCGTCTATTCCGAAGCCCATACCTGATAGTAATAGCACTACAGATGTGGAGATAGACGTATCCCATATTTTACACCAAAACAGAACAAATCCTGATTGGAAAAAATGGTTGATCTGGCCCACAGACACTAATATCTGTCAAGATAGATTCCTGAACAAAACACAGGGGTTCAAACAGAACAGGCCAGACCCAAGATATTCCCAGAGACAACATCCAGGGATAGTTACAACATATAGTGTAGGAAAACTCTGCCTTGAGTGGCTACAGAAATCCACACTGCCAGAAATTAAGCAACACTTGACTTTACTTAAAGACGGTGCGGACTTGCGAGATTTCATACTGGGACCTCGCAAACAGTGTCAAAAACGTTTCATATACGCCGGTATATACGCTGCTTACAACGAAGCTTGGAAAGTAGCGCAAATTGAAACAGCAGAAAAAATACGAGAAATTGATCGTATACATTTGGAAAAATCACTTTCTCTAGTGGACAATGGGTTAACGACTCTGTCCTCCAGAATATATTCACTGGACAGTATTGTATCATCTGCTATTGATATAATAGAGCAGGACTTACTAATGTTACAACATGGTCAGTCCCAATTACGTTCTATTGTACAACTGGGCTGGACGTTGCAAAACTTGCGTTCAGGCTACGTGCCATGCCGTCTAATCAACATAACGTCATTATTTTCTATCTTTAACCTTACTGATAAACAAATCAGTTTGGCACAGAAAGGAGCAGACTATACGATTCTGAGCATTGAAAAACTTGAGAGATTACCATTGACAATGTCAGAAAGACCTGTCATTGAATGGATAAGACACGGAACAATTACAATTCCGATAACAACTTTCCAGTTTAAGTATTGCCAAAAATATATGCCAGCAGGCCTGTATGAAAGGTTGGGTAAAGGATATATCAAGTCAACATGGAAATTACCTTATACACATAAATGTTATAGTGAAGGGAAAAAAAGAGGTATTCCTTAGTGGTAACAATTGTAAAAAATCACTAAGCG
Source organism: Lissotriton helveticus (assembly GCF_964261635.1). Classification (NCBI taxonomy): domain Eukaryota; kingdom Metazoa; phylum Chordata; class Amphibia; order Caudata; family Salamandridae; genus Lissotriton; species Lissotriton helveticus. The sequence continues at coordinate 1,316,461,211 of NC_136061.1, forward strand.
GTACACTTCTGTGTCAAGGTATTAACTTGCATGGAGCCTGCGAAGGTTCATCAAATAACCTTTCATGTCACCTGCACGGCACTCCGGCAACACAGATAGAGCCTTTTTTGAGACAGCTTTCAAACGGCAGTTATGTTCTAATAAGTGACCACAGCTGTTGTGGCATGGTGCCAGGAAAAGCCTATCTTGTGAGCGTTAGTTCCATCGTCAGTTGCTGTATGCAAGTATTGTATCCAAACAGCAATCCAGACATGGAGGCGGCAATATGGCCTTCTTTGAATATCTCTTCTATTCGAATTGATACTTTAAGCAGAATAAAGTCCATTCTTTTACAGACAACTGTGCCTTTAACCTCGTCCAAAGAGACGTATGATCTGCAAGTTGCAAGGAAAGCGGCAGAGATCCATTCCCTATTATCAACAAATTGCCCCGTACATTTCGTAGAAATGTTAGGTCAAATTTTAAACATGTCTGATACCAGTGGATTCGCACATGTATTTAAGACAATTTTTTCGGGACTGTTAGCACCCTTTGAAACAGTTCTGGGCATTTTCCCGAATTTTGTGCATTCTGTATTCGGCGGCCTGCCTCTTCTTTTGGGACTCGTAGCAGGAATTTTTTGATCCTTCTACTCTGATATGGCAAGCCAAGCCACAGACAGAATTCCAGCTACAATGGAAGAAACGATGTTAGCAATACGCTACCGAGACCGAATCACTAAAGTCCTCGGATTGGCCCGGCTAAGAGATCTAAGTGCAACCTGGTTTCTTTCATTCAGACCAATCTGGCAAGATTGCATCTTACCTGTGCTTCGATGTCTGCTATGCGGAGAAGAATGCGTGTTGGAGGTCTGTCTTACACTACCATCAGCAGTACCAATGGATATCGATACTTTGCTAGGTCCGGTAACGACTCATGCAACATGTTGTCCCCAGCGGCTACCTATTCTGATGACGGCATTCGTTGAGACTTCACCATTATGATTAGGTGGCTGTGGAGTACGAGATGAAAGCAGCACCACCAGGTACAACCTTCTGTGAGCATTGCTGATCCAGACATCGATGATAGCAATGATTCTCACATTTGCACAATTTCAGCTTTTTCGAACTTGGTCGAACTCTCACCTACTGTTGTAGACCAATTTTTCGCAAGCCTGTCTGTTCTCTCCTGACAACGAGATTAACTTTTAAAAACAACGAGCACACAGCGTTCCCTGAACTCTGAATTCGGCCTTCAGTCTTGATAAACAGAACTACTGAAAACAATTGGAACTATTTTTCCCCTGAAAACAAAATTATTTTTTCCAATTCCAAAATATTTACCTTTTTTTGGCACATGTGGTACTCTGCTTAAAGTAGAACTATTCTTAGAGAACAGAGCTTCTATTTTTAGAGATACTAGAGACAATATTTTACCTCAGCTTCTAGCACATGTACAGTATTGTATAAATATGTGATGAAATGGTCTCGACCTTCTTTTCTGTATTTAGAGCCATTTCATGTGTAATTTTCGCAATTCATTCAGCCGATATTTATGCATTTTCTGAATGATATCACTGCTTAAAGAAAGACGTACAGTATAATACTCATTTTCGTGTATACACCATACACCATTTCAAATGCAATCTATGTATTTTGGGTTGGGTTGGAAAACACATGCATCGTTATATGTTTAGTATTGCTTAGTATTTAGTAATGATTGACACAATACGTGGAGTGGGTGTTGTGAATCTATCTAGGACTCTAATTAGATATCCCCGATTCATGCCCTTATGAGGTTATAATAAAACATATCCTTATAAAGGCATAGGAATCATGCCCATATCTAGTCATAGCCCATGCAATCCAAATACAGCAAGGCTACTCCCATAGCCTCCTAGAAAGTACAACGCGTTCTTTAAACAAACCAAGCCTCCAGCAGCCCGGGAAATCCCCCTGCTTTTGTTTTGATTTGCACAAGAACTCCTGGAGTCCAGAAAGAACTGTTAGTTCTTAGTGACGTCTTATGTCCAACCTTACGTCAAACACGGCACCTTTCAGGTATAAATATAGCAACGTTGCCTTAAGCAAACACACGGTGGTTTGGAGCAGAGCGGCTATCTACTTGCCCGACACCCAGCTGATGCGAGTGCTGAAGGAAGCCGACCCTCCCATTTGACGCACTGAGAGAGACGCTGTCTTTTCTCCTGCCGAGAAATCCAGCTCCGGTGTTTCCAGTCACCCTTGCGGGTTGCTGGGCGATCGAGTCCTGAGAGAGAGATACAAGACCTCCTACATTCTAGAACCAAGGTACGGAGCTGACTAAACCCTTAAGAGATTTCTTGACTCAGATTCTTGGCAAAAACCAACTTAACTTAAACTGCAACTTACTTACTCCTTCCCACGTATTAGGCTTAGGTCAGGTACATCGGGGTAGGCGTATATTAGAAGCACCAGTTGAGTACGTTAGTCAATGTTTTTATGTATATATATTAATTTTATCCGTTTTAAAGTATCATATGGCTAAGAAACCATATCAATGCTTTTACAGTATTATTTCATAATACTCCTTTTACTGTACGCACTTTACTTCATGATAAGTATTGCAATTGTGGCAATTCATTTCTTTTGCATGAGAAAGAAGACTGCTCAATAAATAACACCTTTTATTGAAAACGCCTGTCTCTCTATTTCTCTGCACTCTGGTGAGACTAAGCATGCACGATTGACTGAGTGAAATAGTTGTCTATTGTTTTCACATGACTCTAGAGATACACTCTTTATTCTGAGGGAGCAAAGTTGTCATGTTTATGCGGTTGTCAGAAACTAATCCCTTCTTATCTAAATCAGGAGAGTTAACTCTTTCCTGAATATTTGAGAAAGTTTCTAGTGACCGCTGAGCTAGCTGGCAAAACTAATTAAGTCTAATATAGTCAGTAGAGACCTAGATGACCTCAGTCCGACATCTACACTGCTGTTTATATTATTCCAATGCGCAGAGCCTATTGGGAATATAGGAACTACTCTACAATGGCGTCTTTGTAAGCTCGAGAGCTAAATGCAGGGCCCTGGTCAGTGTAGTGTGCCTATTGCGTATGTGCCGATAAAGACTCGCAAACCTTAAACACGAATCCACTGCGACCATGATATACTTATAATTACCACCCATTAAGGGATCGTAGTGGTCCAGGTAAACACATGCTAATGGTTTTCTGAAATCAACAGGGGCGTCTGCGCAGGTCATTTCACAGTAGAGACTTTCATCTTCTGGCATATTTCACAGTCCGAGACATAGTTTCTGGTCTGTTTTCGTATGCCGGGCCACCAGTATCGTTGTTTTAATAATGACACTGTGGCGGAGACACCTGCATGAGCGGAGGCGAGCCCTTCATATGCTGCCAGTATTAGTCCTAATCTATGTTCCATGTTTGGAATTACCCTATCCCCCACTCCAGGGATTCGAGCAAACTGAACATTATTTGTATCATTTATATATGAGTATTTGGGTGGAAACCCTTTAGGTAACGTACTACTGCTGCCTTTGCTTGTAGCTTTGACAGCCAGTATTATTTCACTGTCTATTTTAGTTTTTGAACGAGTGATTGCAGCTACGGAAGCCGTTTGCACAGCCCCTTTCGCGGCTTCATCAGCCAATGAATTCCCTTCAACGTGAATGCCATCATGTTGATGACTCAACGTGTGTATCACATGTTTTGTAGTCTGTTTCGCAACTGAACTACTTGTTTCCTAAGCATTTTATGCTTAATTGTGCCACCTTTTGCATCTTTGAAACCATTTTGAAGCCAATTCTGTAAATATTAATTATATTGTACACAGTAGAAAGAATCGCACACTATGAGTGTGGGGAATTCGCGATCCATATTTTCAAGTGCCATGATAAATGCTTGTAGTTCAGCTCGCTGAGCTGTACAATCTCCTAGAGATTGCATTTTTGTGACCATAGTTCTGAATTTGCCATCTTGCATACGACCTTTAACGATTGCGCATGCAGCACTATAAGCTTGCTTACCCCTTGTAGTGGGTTGAGCAGATCCGTCAGTATAAATTATACATTCATACTGGTCTAGAGGTAGAATTTCAGTAAGCAGAGGACATTCTTGTTCGTATTGCAGGAATGCTTGTGTTTTCAAATAAGGATCAAAAACGTATTCAACATCAGTTGCAGCAAGAGAATTAACCCATTGTATCCATCTCGGATGTAAAGCTTTAGGCATTTGGAATGCTCGCTTTTGTCACTGTCTCTAAGGCAGGTACAGGAGTAACGGCCATTATGCTTTTCCCCTGTGCTAGGGCTCTTTCTTTTTTTCAGAATTTTTTCTGTAGAAGTGAATTTCATTTTTGCTTGTGTGTACAAATGTGATTTGTATGCAATTGGTACTTTTTCGCCTTCATTAAAAGTTAAGTAGGTGAATCCGCATTGACCCGGAATAATTTGGATCACTAAGTTGCGTACGTTTACGCGTATTTGTAAAAGTTTGCTTGCTAACATGTCTGTTTGTAGTGAACGCAAAATTTCTGTGTGTTTTTGTGTCCAATTTACTGTTTTAAAGTCAGGTTTGATTTATTCGTAGAGAGGTCTAACCCTTTCTGCATAGTTTAGAATGTAAGTTCTTCCAAAATTCAGGAAACCTAGAATCGATTGTAAATTCTTCAGCGTTTTTGGTGCTTGGAGCAGCGCACACTTCTCTAAAAAGTTGACTGCCAGGCTTTTGCCTACACTTGATAGTTCATATCCTCGAAAAAGGACAGTGAGATGGGCAATTCTTGATTTTCTAAAATTGAATGTATACCCTTCAGAGGCGAAGCTCGATATAATGGTGTTCAAGCTGTTAAAGTGCCTATCCAGGTCATCGTCTGTCAAATAGATATCATCGACATATGACAATGCCTCGTCATCATAAATTTGTAGTAACTCTGTTACTCTTGCTGAGAATAAACCAGAACTATTCTTAAATCCTTGAGGGAGACGACAGAAGTGACGCTGTGTCCCCATTATTGAGAAAGCGGTCAAATACCTACTTTCGGGTGCAATGTTTTGATAAAAGAAACCGTTAGAAATATCTAATGTGGTTTTATATTTTTTCCGCATAATGTTATTCATTAATGCTGTACTGTGTGCATTTTACACTGCAAATGTTTTGCAACAAGAGTTTAAATGTTTGTAATCCAAAACTAGACGATATGTATTGTCTGGTTTGGAAACAGGAAACAAAGGATTGTTCATTAATGAGGTCCATGTTTTAATCACCCCTTGGTATTCAAGTTGATCTAAAATCTTCCTGACCTGTTTTTTAGCTTCTTGCTTAACTGGATACTACCTTTGTGCAGTTGGTTGATTTTTTAACTGGATTTTATGGTGAGGTGAATCCTCATCCCATCCTACATGATTATTGTATATTGCTGGGGCTTGGGCAACTGCCCATTTCCTGGCATAAGTATATTTTAAATGTATTGGAATATGTTTGGAGAAGGCTGGCATAATGATGTCTTTGCCATGTGGGCACTCCCTGACAAATTCTGGTGGCGAGTCTTAATCTGCTAGAAGTATATCATAGCCCTTGGAAAGTTGCTCCCTCCATCCGGAGTGTTATTTCATATAACCTATGTGGAGAGCTAACCCTGGTGTCAGCAGTTTCAACTTCAATGTCTTCATTCAAGTCCACTGTCTCCAGAAGTCCCGTCAGGTTCTGGTGAGCGATTTTTACTTCTGCTGCGCTGTCCAACATTGTCTGAGCCCATTCTCCGTTCTTGAGTTGTGTCCTCAAGATCCTCGGCATGTCTGATTTTTAGACCTGCTACCTTCTTTTTGATGTATTGAGGTTTTGGTTTGCTTTTCTGAACGTGTTGATCGTCTTTGGACTTCACGCATTCTTCCTTATTTTATGACCGTCCTCTTCTTTCGGATGTCTGTGATGATATCTGAAAGGTACGAGAGGAACGTTTATCAGTATCTTGATACCTGTCAGGTTTTCTCAAATTATCCCTATTCCTGAGGTTGTACCTCCTTTCAGAGGGCTCCTTTTGAGGAGACCTACCTCGGAATGAGAACGCTTCTCTTTGGAAGGTTGTTTATTATTTTTCCACTTCTTTTTAGAAGCGGTAGGAGTGTTTTTAGTAAAGTCCTTTTCAGGACTTTCAGACAGTTGTGGTTTTACCGGTTTCCCACCCAAACTGTCCCTGCCTAATTCTTCAAAGGATTTTTCAATTATTCTGGCTAGTTCTTGTGGTTGTTCTGTTACATCAAATTCCTTTAATTTCTGGTGGATTGCCACTGATGCTGCTTCTCCTTTAATATTAGACAATATTATTGATGAGACCTGTTTGAAATTTTTCAGTAGTTTCATACCTAAATTTAGAGCAGGTTCTGCCCCGTATTCGTTTTGAATCTGTTTCAGGACGTCAGGTATTACCGCCATGACGGAACACCATGTGTTTTAGTGTCGATTGCAGCGAAGATTGTACCCCAAGTGGCGCTGTATTCCAGATGTGGCGTGATCCCCATTGGTAAACAGATTGTTAAAATTCTGTGTTTCTCATGAGGGCTAGTATTAGGAACTACTGATTCGATTTGAGTAATTTTCTGAGCTATCCAGAATGGAATTTGTTTACGTTTTGCAGGTAACTTACCCATGACTGCTTGCAATGTCTGAGGTGTAATATTTAGTGTATTCCCCTGGTGAGAGGTTTGTTGTGGAATAACTATTGGAGGTTGGACTGTGAGAGTCCGGATGACATATTGAGCCAATTGTCCATAGATTTTGGTTAACTCTTTGAGTTGAGTGAGTAATTCTGTGTCTGACATGTCATCAATGTCAGGATGTGGTGTATAGCCAGCTAAAATCGGGCAAGTTGCTCCTGGTCTACCTAGTAGACCGAGCCTGGTAATGTGATTTAAATGTTTTAGGGTTCCTTTAAACCAGAGGTCATGCTCCTGGTATGTGAGTGGAGTTTCAATATCCTCGAAGGGAATATATTCCTCTGGTGGATCATCTTCTTTGTAGTAGTGAAACAAATGTGTTATTGGATTTGATTCTCGGAATACTATCCATGAATAGAATACCTCTGTCTAGTGATATTCATGTGCCTCTATCACAAAACCTGCTCTACCACCTCTTGAAGTTAGGCCATATTTTATACGTTTTAGAGTGATGGCTCTCCTTAAATTTAGAGGAATGATTATAGCATTCTCAGCAGCTTCAGTAAAACCTGTTAAGTTAAAAGCTGCTTCGACTGGATCAGCCGCTGCTCCACCGCCTTCGGTGTTGTTGGCTTAGTCTGTCATATGTTTAATGAAAGCTGCAGAGCAATTTTCAAGGGAACAAAGATAAGGTGCACAATATTTTAGAACATTTCAACTTTGAACAAACCAAAAAAGCTAGTACATGGGATCTTTCGTCCTACTCCGCTATGGCAGATGATATCCCTACCAACTCCTGACGTCTATTGGAGTATTATGAGTAGAGGCTCTCTGAGAAAAGCACGACTTTGTTACTTCAGTATCTAGCGTTAAATTAGTGCCTTACCAAACCGTTGGGCGCCATGTACTGTAGTTCCTATATCCCTGATAGGCTCTGCGCGTTGGAATAATATACACTATAGATTTGACATAGGACTGAGGTCAGTATGTCTCTATCGAGTACATTAAACGTAATCACTTGTGTGTGCCAGCTAACTAAGAGGTCACTAAAAACTTTCTCGAATGAACAAGAAGGGATTAGTTTTTGACAACCGCATAAACATGACAACTTTGTTTCCGCTAGATTTGGAACAATATCTTCAGAGTCGTGGAAACAATAGATAACCGTTTCACTCAGTCAATCGTGCATGCTTCGTTTCCACAGATTTGTTGCATAGAAATAGGGAGACGGGCGTTTAAATAAAAAGGGTTTATTGAACAGTCTTCTTTCGCATGCAAGAGATATGAACTGCTACAATCGTAAGACAGAATGCGAAGTATGGTATGTACAGCGTTAACAGTAATATAAAATAATACTGTAATAGCATGGTCTGTAGCTATGACATATATAAAAATACATGCATAAATAACACTTGCTAAAATACTCAACTGGTGCTTCCAAAATAATCCTACCCCAGTGTACCTAACCTAAGTCTAGTACAAGCGAAGAAGTAAGTGCTGTTTTAGCTATAGTTTAGTTCAGTTGTGCCAAGAATTGCCAAAAGTTTCTCTAGATTCTAATCAGCTCCCTATCTTAGAATGAGAGGGGTTAGTATCTCTTTCCCGGGACTCAATCTCTAACACCCCGCAAGGGGAGTCAGAAACACTGGAGCTGGATTCTCGGTGAGGAGGATAACAGTGTCAGGTCAGTGCGTCAGTTGGGGACTCGACTTCCTTCGGGACTTGCTGTGGCGAGCCACGTCGTGCAAGTAGGTAGCCCAACCGCACCGTGCCTTGCCATAGCGAGTGAAGGTATATTTATACTTTGAAGGTGTTTAGGAATGCCAGTATTGACGTAAAAGTCGGGCATATGAACGTCATGAATGAACCCCTAAGGGATAGATGTTCATGCATAATAATTGAGTTCTTGGAGAAATCAATATTCAAGCAAGGGGAAGTCCTAAAGGCTTAAGAGTCTGGTTTTCCAGGAACTCGTTGTGACGTAGATGAACGGATGTAAGTAGCCATGCCTGTATTTGGGTAGCATGGACTATGCCTAAATAAGGGCTGGATTTCTATGCCTAAATAAGGGCAATGTGAATTGTACCTTTATAAGGGCATGAATCGGAAAATTCATACAGAATCTAAATCGCTACACAACACTTGGTCCAAGCCCAGCACAGGGGCTCCTGTGGATAGAATGAGTGCCCGACGCTACCACTCGGCCCAGGGCGACCCACTTTTCCTCTCCCAACACCATTCTCCTTAGAGCTTCATGGTCCAAGCCTCAACATCCAAAGCTGCATTCCTTACTGCTCCCCCAGATAGGGAATCCAAGACGCTAGACCATCTTGGGAAGAAGATGTTTTTTTTGCCATCTTAGAACTGTAGTCGGTGAACACCGCTTGTCTCTTGGGCCGTTGTGCAACCCTTTCCCACAGTGTGTGTAAATGCTGACACAATGCCTGGAGGAGGCCCGGGCCATGTTCACCCGCGCTGTCGCAGAGGGTAGAGATGCAGCAAAGTTCACCATCTAGTGTGGGCTGGATACCGCCAACTCGCTGGGTAGGATGATTTCAACGTCAGTAGCCCTGAGGTGCTCCGCCTGGCTGAGGTCCTCTAGCTTCTTTGGGGATGTCCAGTCGACCCATTCGGACATGTCCTTTAATGGCCGTCACCTGTTTGGCATCAAGGCGCACAGCGTGCTCCAATGTTTCAAGGACTCTAGGGCAAAGGCCAGATCCTTGGGCCTCACTGCCACCTCTCGTCCCCTGCAATCTGTTTTTTGCACCTTTCGTGGCTACGGAAGGGGATCCCTGCCATGATCCACCCAGAGCCACAGGCATGTGCAAGCTACCCGGTCGGGGCGTGGGACCCAGAGTTGTGGATCTGGGGGCAAGCAGGCAGGCCAGTCCACCAATGTCCCTCCTGCAGCAGCCTCTAAACCTTCCTAGTCCGACCGTCTAGGGCCACCAGTTGCCAGTGGGCAGCAGGATTCACCATCACCTCCCCCACTGGCATCACATCGGACAGATGGGGTTTGTAAATTGTCCAATGGGGCTACTCCCTCCCCTTTGAGACTACCCCTTCCTCCATGCCACCAACACTTCATCGTATTTCGGAGGATCACTTGGCCCTTCTCCACCAGGAAGTTATGGCTCTCTAGGCAAAGATAGCTATGGAACGAGTACTTGTGCCAGAAGCAGGCCATGGTTGCTACTCCCTCTACTTCCTGGTACCAAAGAAGGACAAAGGCCTGCTTCCTATTTTAGACCTCAGGGACGTCAACCCCTTCCTCCGGAGATGCTCACCTTGGCTTAGGTCTTGTCTGTCCTCTACTCTGGAGATTGGATTGTAGTGTTGGAATTGCAGGACGCTTATTTTCACATCTCCGTCTTGCCTGCCCACCTGCATTACCTACAGTTCATGATAGGCCACAAGCATTTTCAGTTTACCGTGCTCCCCTTTAGCCTTACCAGCGCCCCTTGGGTGTTCACGAAAGTGATGGCGGTGGTCTCAGCTCTTCTGCGCAGATCTGCCCAGTCTTCTCCTATCTTGACTGTAGGAAAGTAAGATCTGCTTCTTATAGTTACCCCCACTTTTTTGCTTGATGTCTCACTGTTTTTGACTAGTATGACTGGGATCCTGCTAATCAGGACCCCAGTCTATCTGCTTTCTCCCTTAAATTGTCATGCATGTACTTTGTTACTCCCCAGATTGGATACTGGGGTACCCTTATAAGTCCTGCAACATGTGTCCTTTTGTATGGATCTATCGACCTAGGTCTATTGGATATATAGGGGTCCCCATTTTTCCAAAAAAGTTATTCTCGTAGCCTGTCTATGAGGGGATGTTCTTCTGCTATCAGTAGTAAAGTCTACTAGATATATAGGGGTCCCCATTTTTAAAAAAAAAAGCATTATATTTTACAACCAGTTTTACGATTGTAGCAGTTCATTTCTTATGCTTGAGAAAGAAGACTATTCAATAAATCCTTTTATTGAAAATGCCCGTCTTTCTACTTTCTCTGCACCTCTAGTGAAACGAAGCATGCACGATTGACTGAGTGAAATATCTATCTATTGTTTCCACGACTCTTAAGATACGTTTTATCTTGGGGAAACAAAGTTTTCATGTTTATGCGGTTGTCAGAGACTAATCCCTTCTTGTGAATTCGAGAATGTTTCTAGCGACCTCTGAGCTAGCTGGCACACACAATCAAGTCTAGTACATTTGATAGAGACCTAGTCAACCTCAGTCCTACGTCTAATCTATAGGATATACTATTCCAATGCGCAGAGCCTATTGGGAATATAGGAACTACACTACATGGCACCCAACGTTTGGTAAAGCACTAATTTAACGCTAAATACTAGAGTAACTCAGTCGTGCTTTTCACAGAGACCCCTTTATCCCGTAAAAAATCAAATAGACGTCTGGAGTGGGTTAAAGGATCAAATATCCGCCATAAACTGAGTAGGACAAAAAATCCAATGTATTTGTTTTGTTTTTTGTTCAACGTTGAAGGATACAGTGTTCCAAAATATTGTGCACCTTATCTTTATTCCTTGAAACTTTCTCTGCAAAACTTGCAACAAAATGCAAGATAGCGACAAAGAGAGCGGTGGACCTGCAGGCACTATTACCCGACCGGGTTTAGACGAGACAGGTCTCCAACAAAATGACCCGGATGCCATAATCATCCCAGTAAACGTGAGGAAAACCATAGCTATAAAGCTTTTAGAAAATGGCCTATCAGCAAGAGGTGGTAGAGTCATATTTGTCTTAGAGGCACATGAATATCGGCAGACAGAGGTATTCTATTCATGGATTGTCTTTCCACAGGCAAATCCAACAACACATCTGTTCCACTTCTATACGATAGAGTAACCTCCAGCGGAATACGTTCCTTTCGAGGACATTGAAATTCCACTAACTTACCAAGAGCATCAGCTCTGGTTTAAAGGCGTCCTACAACATCAAAATCACATTACCAGGCTCGGTCCACTAGGTAGACCAGGAGCAACATGGCTGGTACTAGCCAGCTATACACCACATCCTGCCATAGAACAAATGACAGGTCCAGAAGTGTTAGCTCAGCTAAAACAATTAATTAAAATACATAGACAATTGGTACAATATGTCATGCGGACTTTAACAGTCCAACCTGCTATAAGAATTCCACAGCACACCCCTCATCAGGGGAACACAAACAAAATCACACCACAAACTATACAGTCAGTAATCAGTAAGGTGCCCGCAAAAAGGGAACAAATTCCATTCTGGTTAGCCCAGAAAATTACTCAAATAGAGGCAGTATTTCCCGATAGTACACCTCATGAGAAATACAGGATTCTAACAATCTACTTACCAATGGGGATTGCACCACAAGTAGAGGACTGTGACACTTGGGGTACAGTCTTTGCTTCAATCTACACAAAAACAGATGGTGTCCCGTCTATGGCGGTAATACAGACATTCTGAGACAGATTCCAAATTAATACGGTCCAGAACCGGCCTTGAATCTAGGTATGAAATTACTGAAAGATTTCAAACAGGTCTCAGCTATTTTATTAGCTAACATTAAAGGTGAAGCAGCATCAGTGGCAGTCCGCCAAAAATTAAAAGAACTTGATGTTGCTGAGCAACCGTATGAACTTACCAAAATGATTGAAAAATCCTATGAAGAACTAGGAAAAGATAGTTTGTGAGGGAAACCTGTAAAGCCTGAACTAATAGAAAATCCTGAAAAAGTTTTTATCAGAAACAATCTAACTACTCCTAAAAAGAAATGGGAAAATAGTAGACAGCCACTTCCTAAAGAGAAGCGCTCTCAGTTCAGAGGTAGATCTCCTCAAAAGGAGCACTCTGAAAAGAGGTATAACCTTAGAAATAGGGATAATTTAAGAAAACCTGATAGATATCAAGATACTGATACACGATTCTCTAGTTTCTTTCAGGCTGCCTCGCAGAAATCCGAAAGAAGAGGACGATCAGAGCACAAAGAAGAACGTGTGAAGTCCAAAGACGATCAACACGTTCCAAAAAATAGGAAAACTCAATTCTCCAAAAAGAAGGTAGCAAGTATTAAAATCAGACATGCCGAGGATCTTGAGGACACAACTCAAGAACGGGAAGTGGGCCCAGACAATGCTGGACAGCGCAGCAGAGTCACCATAGCTCGCAGGATCCTGAAAGATCATCTGGAGACAGTGGATCTGAATGAATGCATTCAGGTTGAAACTGCAGACACCAGGGTTAGTGTACCCCATAAGTTATATGAAGTAACACTCCAAATAGAGGGGGATATAACTAGGAAGATAAAAGCACTCTTTAGGGAAAAATTATGGCATCCTTCTAGCTGAAAAAGACTGGCCACCTGAATTTGTCAGGGAGTGCCCACATGGCGAAGAGAACATTATGCCAGCCTTCTCTAATCACATTCCTATTCATAAAAAATACACTTATGTCAGAAAATGGGCTGTTGCCCAGGCTCCAGCATTATATAAAAATCATGTGGGATGGGATGAGGACTCTCCTCACCATAAAATTCAGTTAAAAAATCAACCAACTGCTCAGAGGCAGTATCCAGTTAAGCAGGAAGCTAAAAAACAAGTAAGGGAGATCTTAGATCAACTTGAATACCAAGGGGTGATTGAAACATGCACCTCGTCCATGAACAATCCTTTGTTTCCTGTCTCCAAACCAGACTAAACATATCGTCTAGTTTTGGATTACAGACATTTAAACTCTTGTTGCAAAACTTTTGCAATACATAATTCACACAGTGCAGCACTGATGAATAACATCGTTCGCAAAAAATACAAAACGACATTAGATATTTCAAACGGTTTCTTCTGTCAAAACATTGCACCAGAAAGCAGGTACTTGACCGCTTTCTCAATAATGGGGACACAGCGTCAATTTTGCTGTCTCCCCCAAGGATTCAAGAATAGTCCAGGATTATTTTCAGCCAGAGTAACAGATTTACTACAATTGTATGATGATGAGGCATTATCTTATGTCGATGACATCTACCTTACAGATGAAGATTTGGACAGGCACTTGAACAGGGTAAACACCATAATACTTGGATTCACCTCTGAAGGGTATAAATTCAACTTTAAAAAATCAAGAATTGCCCACCTCAACGTCCTATTCTTAGGATACGAACTTTCAAGTGAAGTAAAAAGCCTGGCAGCACACTTTTTAGAAAAATGTGCGCTGCTCCAAACTCCAAAAATGCTGAAAAACTTACAGTCAATTCTAGGGTTCCTAAACTTCGGAAGAACTTACATTCTGAATTACGCAGAAAGGGTTAAACGTCTCTATGAACTAATCAAACCTGATTTCAAAACAACTAATTGGACTCAAAAACACACAGAAATTTTGCGTTCAGTACAAACAGACATGTTGGCAACAACACACTTATAAACACGCGACAATGTACGCAACCTTGTTATCCGAATCATCCCAGGGAGATGTTGATTCACATACCTAACCTTTAACGAACGTGAAAAGGTACCAATAGCTTACAAATCACACTTGTTCACACAAGCTAAACTGAAATTCACTTCAACAGAAAAAATTCTGACAGCGGTTCAGACTGCTGTAGCAAAGGAGAGAGCCCTAGCACAGGGTAAACGCATTAAAGTCGTTACACCTGTACCTGCCTTAGAGGCAGTGACAAAGGCAAGCATTCCAAATGCAAAGGCTCTACATCCAAGATGGATACAATGGGTTAATTCTCTTGCTGCAACAGACGGTGAATACGTTTTTGACCCTTCCTGGAAGACACATGAATTTCTCCAATACGAACAAGAATGTCCTTTGCCTACTGAAATTCAACCTCTAGAACATTACGGATGTATAATATATACAGACGGATCAGCACAGCCCGCAATTGGGGCAAACAAGCTTATAGTGCTTCATGCGCGATTGTTAAAGGTCGCTGGCGCGATGGTAAATCAGACTGTACAGCTCAGCGAGCTGAACTCCAAGCATTCAAGATGGCGCTAGAAAATACTGATCGCGAATTCCCCACAGTTATAGTGTGCAATTCGTATTACTGCGTCCAGTCTTACAATGAATATCTGCACAACTGGGTTCAAAATGGTTTTAAAGACGCAAAAGGTGGCACAATCAAGCATAAAATGCTTTGGGAACAAGTAGTTCTTTTGCAGAAAGAACTACAAAAGACTCAAGTGATCCATACACTGAGCCATCAGCGTGATGGTGTTCACCTTGAAGGGAATTCATTGGCTGATGAAGCCGTGAAGGCAGCTGTGCAAACGGCTTTCGTAGCTGCAATTACTCATTCAAAAACGAAAATAGACAGCAAACAAAATGCAAGCAGTCACTGCTTCAATAATAGACAGTGGTAAAACTCTACCGAAGGGCTTTCCACTCAAGTACTCATATATAACTGATGCGAATAATGTTCCTTTTGCTCGAATCCCTGGAGTGGGGAATAGAGTAATCCCAAACATGAAACACATGTTAGGACTAATCTTAGCGGCACATGAAGGGCTTGCCTCTGCACATGCAGGTGTTTCCGCCACAGTTTCATGATTAAAACAGCGATGCTTGTGGCCACGCATGAGGAAACAAACCAGAAACTATGTTTTCTAATGTGAAATATGCCAGAAAATGAAAGTTTCAACAGTGAAACACCCAGCGCAGACGCCCCTTCTGATTTCAGATAAACCACTAGCATGTGTTTACCTGGACCGCTGTGGTCCCTTACAAAGGGATGGCAACTATAAATATATCATGATTTTTGAGTCTTTATCGGCACATACGCAATCGGCATGCTACATTCTGACCAGGGTCCTGCGTTTAGCTCTAGGGCTTACAAGAAGGTCATGGCCAGCTTGGGCGTTGCATTGAGATTTTCGAGTCCATTCCATCCTGAGGGAAATTCGGTTGTGGAGAGAAAAAACGTAACATAAAGCAATCTATACCAGCTAGGGTATTAGGTTCGGGTGATGGGTGGGTCAAACATCTAATAAATGTCCAACGTAGTCTTAATAACCTGCCAAGAAATTCTCTAGGTGGAATCACTCCATATGAAATCCTTTTTGGTACTAGAATGTTGGTTGTAGACCTCGATCATCACACTTCAGTGGTGGAACAAAAACCCTTTAATATCAAAGATCGTTTGACTGTTTTACAGGACTTACATGAAACAAGAAGAAGTTTAAGCAACACCAGCGAAAAGCCAACGACCACTGAAGAACAACCACCTGTCCCAGCAAGACCTGTCTGGATTCCAAAGATTGGGGATCTGGTCAGGGAGAAAATAGCGGACAAGAAGGAATTTAGGCCTTCTTACAGAAAACCAGTACCAGTTCTAGCAATCCACGGATCAAGAACAGTACTACTGCCGCCCCTTGCTGGAAAAAAGGAGAACCGGTCTGTGTCAATTGACCTGGTAAAACCACACCATGTGGCTGATAATAAATAGTAGGCCCAGTGGACTCCCAAGATGTAGCAGACGACCAAATCTTGCTACTATCCAAGAGGTTCAAATTGAAAGACTCATCACCTTTGAAGATTCTATAGTGAGAAAAGAAGGACTATGCAATAAAGCCATGGAACTTGTGCCTCTTGAAACCCAAATAACAGTTTGTCAAGAAACTCCCGTCTACAATGATGTAGCATCTGACTATACAAACATGTCAAGGGAACAAGCAACTCCAGCGATTTCAAAGAATCCGGATGCAAAACCAACTATTGACAGAACTGCCTCTGGCTATTTTATCAACTTTGATAACTTCTCTGAGGATCCCAGTGAACCTGAAACTACGCCAGCAAATAAAACTTTCAAGGAAAAAGTAAAGGAACTAGGTCAAGAGCTTACAAAAACATATCTGGTTTCACCTTGGGTTGAACTTTGGATTGTGTTAGGTGTACTTTATCTCCTGCTATGGCTCATTCTTGTGTTAAGTTTGGGAAAGCTGATAGATGGAAAGCACATTAAAATGATTATGACATGTATGGCCCTGTCGAGCTGCTGACAATTCCACACCAATTTAAAGTTTCCTTGAGTGATTTCGCTTCACCCAGCACATTTTCTGAGGATTGGGACTTTGGGACTGTTAATAACATGTTAGCAGACTTAGAAATGTCAGCAAAATTTACAAAACATGAATACTTAGAAGGTTCAGCAAGTTATGAAGAAATGTATTGTTTTAATCATTTTGGCCATCATTACTTGCATAAATCTGCAAACCCTAGAAATGTTTTAACTTATAATCAATGGGAACATTGTCCAACTCCTCCAAAAGGTAGCTCTAAAACGTTTCCTAGAAAATTTCCATATTTTACAGATTTAAATGTTACAAACCCAGAAAGTTTTTACTTTAAAAATGTGAATAAGACAGGCATGAAAAGTATGTTGACAAATACTAAACAAATGTATTCTGCGACCTTTTATGCTCAATTGTCCACCTTAGGTTTTGAATTTTGGAAAGACAACATTGAGACAAAAAATTGTTTGGGGCACAAAAGACTGGGAAGGTTTAGAAGCATTGTTCAGAGCCTGCATCTTCTCAAAACAAATGATGTTCCTAAATGACACTGTTCAACAGACATCTTGTCTTGGCATTGCTAAGATAAAAGATTTAAACAAACCGTCCATACCTAAGCCCACACCTGATAGTAATTTAACTTCAGATGAGGAGGTAGACGTAAATTATATTTTAAAACAGAACAGAACTAATCATGAATGGAAGAAATGGTTAATCTGGCCCACAGACACGAATAACTGTCAAGATAGATTCCTGAACAAGACACAAGGGTTCACAGTAACTCGGCCAGATCCAAGATATATCCAAAGACAACATCCAGGGATAATAACAACTTATATAGTGTAGGAAAACTGTGCCTTGAGTGGCTACAGAGATCCACACTTCCAGAAATAAAACAACACTTATCTTTGCTTAAAGATGGCGTGGATTTATGAGAATTCTTACTGGGACCTCATAATCCACATCATAAACGTTTCATATTCGCCGGTATATACGCTGCATACAATGAAGCATGGAAAGTCACGCAAATTGAAACAGCTGAAAGAATACGAGAAATCGATGGTATTAACTTAGAGAAATCACTCTCTGTAGTTGACAATGGGTTAACAACTCTGTCGTCCAGAATATATTCTTTGGACAGCATTGTATCATCTGCCATAGACATAATGGAACAGGACTAGTTAATGCTACAACATGGCCAGTCTCAATAACGTTCTATAATGCTATTAGGCTGGAAGTTGCAAAACCTTCGTTCAGGCTATGTGCCTTGGCGTCTAATCAACACTACGTCATTGTTTACTGTATTTACCCTTACAGATAAACAAATCTCGTTGGCACAGAGGGGAGCAGACTATACGATGCCGAGCATAGAAAAACTGGAGAGATTACCATTGACCGTTTCTGAGAAACCATCAGTTGAATGGATAATACATGGAACCATCACGGTACCAGTGATGACTTTCCAGTTTCAGTATTGCTTAAAACACATACCAGCAGGCCTGTATGAAAGGTTGGGTAAAGAATACATTAAGTCGACCTGGGATTTACCATACACTCACAAATGTTGGAGTGAGGGAAAGGAAGTATTTCTTAGTGGTAAAAATTGTGAGAACTCACTAAGCGGTACACTATTGTGTCAAGGTATTAATTTACACGGAGCCTGCGAAGGTTCTTCCAATAACCTTTCTTGACACCTTCAGGGTTCGCCCACAGTAGTGATAGATCCAATTTTCAGGCAGCTTTCCAATGGTAGCTACATTATGTTAAATGATCACAGCTGTTGTGGAATGATGCCAGGAATAAGCTATCTTATTACTGTGTCAGCCAGGGTCACTTGCTGTATGCAAGTATTGTTTCCTAAAAGCAAGACAGACGGGGAGTCGCCACTGTGGCCTTCACTGAACATCTCTTCTATACGAATTGATACTTTAATCAGAATGAAAGCCATGCTTTTGCAAAAAACTGTGCCACTGACCTCGTCCAGAGAGACGTATGATCTGCAAGTTAAAAAGACTTCTGCAGAGATACATGCATTATTATCAACAAACTAATCAATATATTTCGCAGAAATGTTAGGTCTTATCTTTAACATGTCTGATACCAGCGGTATTGCACATGTATTTATTTGGGACTGTTAGCACCCTCTGAAGCATTCCTGGACATTTTTCCTAACTTTGTCCACTCTGTGTTTGGCAGCCTGCCTCTCATTTTGGGACTCGTTGCAGGGATCTTATTTTTATTCCTCCTGCTCCGTTATGGCACATCCAGCCACCAGCGATACCCAAGCCAGCATGGAAAATGCGCTGCAGGCTATGAGGTACCGTGACAGAATAACACTGATCCTTGGCTTGGCTCGTTTGAGAGATTTGAATACCACATGGTTCCTGTCATTCAGACCAATCCGGCAAGATTGCATCTTACCTGTTCTACGATGCCTGCTTTGTGGAGAGGAATGCGTGTTAGATGTCTGTCTAACACTACCATCGGTTATGCCAACGGATACTGTCGCATTACTGGGTCCGGTAACGGCTCATGTGTTGTGTTGCCCCCAGCGGCTACCAATCCTGATGACGGCATTCATTGAGATCTCACAGGCAAATCCAACTGGAGGTGAGATCCGCGGACCATCTGGCACACAGGTACCATCTGCTATAAACATTGCTAACGCGGCTGGCGCTGATGGTGATGTTTCACATCTGTGCACAATTGACCTTCTTAATGAAGTAGTCGAACTTTCACCTACTGTGGTAGACTATTTCTTTGCCAGCCTTGAAGACTTAATGTTTTCTCCTGACACCGAGAATAACTTTTGAAATTAGCACACACTACCAAGTGTGGAACTCTATTTTTACGACAGATTTATTTGACTTTTTTCCAAAAAACAAACCGACTTTGGCACAAAAAAGTAATCTGCTTAAAGTAGAACTATTCTTAGAGAACAAGAATTCCTTGAACACTTCCTAGAAACAATATTAGCCTAATCCATAAACCAAAACGGTTTGTATATTCTGCTAAGGCAGAGTTCTTCAAACTGTGGGGCGGTCCCCCCCAGGGGGGCGCGACACCCTCCCAGGGGGGGCGCGTCGCAAGCCTTCACCCATTACAAATGGAAATTTTCTTTCTTTAAAGAACTCCCGGTGACAGAGGGTTGGAGGGGGGAGGGAGGGGAAATCATTGGGCACGACGCGCCCATGCTTTTGTTTGCGAAGTGCTAACTGTTCACCATCCCAGGAGGGGGTTAATAGGTAGCGCTGACATAGCTGCCAAGGTTTCAGATTGCTATGTATGACATTCCAACTTCTATGAGTGACATTTTCTCGCGAACAAAAATAATTCAGTGAACACGAAGGAAACTTCCAAATATCAGAAATTGCAGCCATTTGAATAACAAAAAACTCTTGCAACTGCTTTAGAGCACCAGAAATGGAAGGACACTAGTGGCAAATCACACACCGGCACCCGTAGTCTAAAGAAAATACCTGAGCCTCAAGTGAAGTACCCAAGAAGGATGACGGCCTGCTGAGATTACTGTCTGCAGAATTAAATGAAATCTGAGATCTCTTGCAGATGTAAACCTGAAGGATGACGAGCGGCCCTGCGCCTGCAGATTTCTGTATCTTAGTTAATTATCATCTTATCTCATCTCAATCATTTGCAATGCGTGGTGCGCTCCACGCTGTGAAGTAATGATGTTACAACAGATGAGAGCGGACAGTGGGCATCTGAAGAATGCTGATGATGACGTGAGCCATAACGGACCCCCTTCCTTTCCTCCCCAGCCGGGCCCCAGTGCCGAGAGAGCAGGGAGAGCGTGCTGGTAAAACTGTCAACCGTAGTCTGTGAAGATAAATCTAGTTAGTCAGGGCGGCCATGATAAGGATGAGGAGACAGAGCAGCCCTGCGGCCAGGCCTGCAGATTTGAAACTAAATTGATTGTGTGAGTCAGACTGAAATAATTTACCAGAGATGATCAGACTGAGTGTGCGTCTCCGAGGCAGCGCTAATGTCACACAAGCACTAATTAAACTGTGTACACTAAGTCTGCCTGGCGCGTAAACACATACATAATGAACTGGAGTTGCTTCAGACTGCTACTGTCTCTGCGTTCCGGTCCGTCCGGTGGCTGCGGCGTGAACCACACAGGGGCACGATGCATCATGCACTCTTCTTCTCCCAGCAGTGACTCACTGACAAGTCCCCCGCTCAGCCGCACTTTGCGCCCGCGATGTCTGCAATGCCTCTGATGCACAGCGGCGCGGGCAGCCATGTGTCCTGTCAGTCATTGTAGTGTAGCGGGAGTGACTAAATCGGTCATTCACTTACTGCTCAGTCCGGCAACGCTGCTGGGTTTTATTAAATTTGCGTCACAGACAGCAGTGGCAGCGTACGGAGGACTCGAATCTCAGTTTGAGTTCCCCGCCACTACTGAACTCTCTTCCTCCGGTCCAGGACATGACGGAGATTGGGCCACCTGGTGTGCCACAGCGTTAGCAACCACTGCTGAGCCAGCCTGGGCAGGCCTCGCACCCGCTCTCGGTAATTGTCAGAGTGTGAATGTCACTCAGTGTGTCTGATGCGTCTGGTGTGTCTAAAAGACGCGCAGCGCGGGAAATATAAATGTTGCCAGCACGAGTCAGCTGTCGGATTTAATTTGTAGCCATACATTGTAACACTCTCAGCCACTACAGAGCTGAGAGCAGACAAAATTAACTATTAACTTACTGCCCAGTGCCTGCAGCAAGTCTGCAGGGAGCAGCTGGCAGGCGCTGACGGCGCGCTCTGGCACCCTGCTTGCCAGAGTTTCAGAGTGGCAGAAATGCGTGACAATGCATTTCAGTGTGGTGATGCGGAACACCGCACTGAAATGCGTTAGCATCACACCTGATGCGTGATGCTTGGCAGGCCTGCGCTGAAATGCTTCAGCTGCAGTGGGAGGCAGGATGTCTCCTCAGCTAAAACCGAAAGCAAAGGAAGAGACAGTCCTGTTCCTTTGCATTCGATTTCAAAGCAGAGGAGACTCCTTGCCTCCCACTGTAGCTGAAATGAATGTTCCATAGCTGCCAAGGTTTAAGAATCCTTTGTGTGACACTTTTATAATTTCAGTGTAATTATGAGTTACATTTCAACCACTGAGTGACACTTTTCCTGCGAGCAAAATCAAGCAGTAATGACGAGGGAAATGTATATAAACATTAGAAATGACACACATATTGGAGCAATTCAATATATTCACTTGTATAAATTCTAGACCGCCTTGGCTGCAGAGTTTATGTGAGTTATCAGTTGTTTAAAAACAATTTATCTAATATCAAAATTTGCATTGTGTTGCTTGGCTTTTTATTCCATAGGATAACTCTGTTATTTAATGAAAGAATCATACATTGATTTGAAAGTCAAAATTGGCTAAATATATTTACGAACAAGCTACCTGAGAGCTTCAGAATATTGAATGGCTTTTAAATGTAACGTATTGTTTACGATTGCCATGCTGCCACCGGCATTCCTATTTGATTATATTTTCCGAAATTCAAATGCTTTGTATGATCGTGGCGGTATTTAATTCACAGTTCTTCTTACCCCCATGCACAGTCCTCCTTCCTGTCGCCTCACTTAGGTAAACTTCTGTGCCATCCTGCTCACTGGCACTTGGATCGCCGGTGGAAAAGGCCTAACGCCACTGTATGTCGATTGGACAGTAAAGACTGTGGGCCTTGTAAAGTTATTTTCTGCCTCGTCGCCACTGTAGCAGACGCAGTGTCTCTACCATGCCGGCGGTAGCTGGGCCGCCAAATCTACAGTTGTCTTCTGTTAAACAGACACATACATATATGACTAAAAAATACATCATGCCTGCAGGTCAGCCATGCCAGCATGGTGTTCTTGTCATCAGTTGTGGCCCCTGACTGTAGGCCTCCCAAAGCAGAAGGTGGGCCTTGTAAAGTTATTTTCTGCCTCGTCGCCACTGTAGCAGACGCAGTGTCTCTACCATGCCGGCGGTAGCTGGGCCACCCAAATCTACAGTTGTCTTCTGTTAAACAGACACATACATATATGAGTAAAAAATACATCATGCCTGCAGGTCAGCCATGCCAGCATGGTGTTCTTGTCATCAGTTGTGGCCCCTGACTGTAGGCCTCCCAAAGCAGAAGGTGGTGAGTCCATCCTAAACTAAAATCCCCCATGCTGTGGTAGTGCTCTTGCGTTGTGTGGTACTTTTCTGCCCTACTACTAGCACTATACTAACCTAGACACATAGCTAAAAAAAACTGTAACAGCAATCTATTCACGGCAGCAGCGGATAAGTGTTTAAAAAGATTTCATTGATAACTACAGTTTAGTTAATAGATATGGCCTGTGATATGTACGCGGCGGTCGATTATGTAGTGTACTAGATTCCAGAAATTTCTGTCAGGTGGTGGGGGGGCCCAACATCGAAAACATTTCTGCTGGGGGGGCTCAACCTACAAAAGTTTGAAGACCTCTGTGCTAAGGGATGGTCTCGACCTTTTTCTACTGTAACTAAGAGCCATTTCATAAATGTAATTTTCGTGATTCATTCAGTTAGCATCGCTAATATCATATCATATGCTTACAATGAAATCATTGCCTTTAAATGTGTACTGTACAAAATGCTCAATTTTTTGTGTGCAACCCTTTCAAATGCATCTTATATGATTTTTTGGGGGTTGTAAACACATGCTCTAGATTATATGTTTTAGTGCTTGAACTTAGATGAACATGATAATGTGGAGTGGGAGTTATGTATTATTTTAGGACCCTATTGTAAGTTTCCGGATTCATGCCCTTATATAGGCATAAAAATCATAACCATATTTAGGCATAGCTCATGCAGTCCAAATAGCAGTCCAAATACGGCAGGGCTACTTCCACTAGTTCCGAAAATCCACAACGATTTCTTGGAAAAACTCAGCATTAGCAGCTAGGGACTTCCCCTTGCTTGAATATTGATTTGTCCAAGAACTCATGGAGTTTTCAAAGAACTGGGGGGCATATTACCAAGGGCCTTATCGCCGCTTTAGCGGGAATTTTTCCCGCTAAAGCGGCGATAATTTTATCGCCCTATTACCTAGCTGTCGCTAACACCAGTTAGCTACAGCTAGTAGGAGATAGCGATCATCTTGGGGCCCACTTTGCATGTCAGCGATATTTATCGCTAATGACATGCAAAGTGGGCGTGCCAGGATGTTAGCGACTGGAAACAGTCGCTAACATCGCTATCTCCTATTACCTACTTTTGGAAATAATCGCGCTACACGCGATTATCTCCAAAAACTAACGCCTGCCCAGAGCAGTTCTTAGCCATGTTATCCAATGGTAGGTGGATAACATGGCTAAGAGCATTTGCTCGGTAATGCATGAATATCGCTGACTTTACCGTGATACTCATGCATTTCGGCCGATTTTCATCGCTTAGGAGATAAACCTTGATAATTGCAAGGTTTCTAAGCGATAAAAATAGGCGAAGCACGGCGATAAAATTATTGCCTCTAACCAAGCTTAGCGATAATTATCGCTTATTCTTGGTAATATGCCCCTGAGACTCTTTGATTACGTTATTATGTCCAACTGTACGTCAAACTCGGCACCTTCACGGTATAAATATGCCCACACTCGCCAAAGGAAGCCGACCTTCCAGCAGACGCACTGAGAGAGACGCTGTCTTTTCTCCTGCTGAGAAATCCAGCTCCAGTGTTTCCAAGCTACCCTTGCAGGTTGTTGGGAAATCGAGTCCCGAGACCGACCTTCTCCATTCTAAACTAAGGTACGGAGCTGATTAGACCCTTAGAGAAATCTTGGACAGATTCTTGGCAAAAGAATACTACATTTATGCTACACCTCACTTACTTCTTCCCTCGTACTAAGCTTAGGTTAGGTACACCGGGGTAGGCGTATTCTAGAAGCACCAGTTGAGTACTTTTAGCTTCTGTTATTTATGTATATATTTATATATGGTTTAGGAACCATACAATGCTCTTACTGTATTATTTTATTCTACTATTTATACTGTATGCATTATATTTTACAACCAGTTTTACGATTGTAGCAGTTCATTTCTTATGTTTGAGAAAGAAGACTGTTCAATAAATCCTTTTATTGAAAACGCCCATCTTTCTACTTTTTCTGCACCTCTAGTGAAACGAAGCATGCACGATTGACTGAGTGAAATATCTATCTATTGTTTCCGCGACTCTGAAGATACGTTTTATCTTGGGGAAACAAAGTTGTCATGTTTATGCGGTTGTCAGAGACTAATCCCTCCTTGTGAATTCAAAAACGTTTCTAGTGACCTCTGAGCTAGCTGGCACACACAATTAAGTCTAGTACATTCGATAGAGACCTAGTCGACCTCAGTCCTACGTCTAATCTGTAGGATATACTATTCCAATGCGCAGAGCCTATTGGGAATATAGGAACTACACTACAGACTGGGCTCGAAGACTATGGTATCCTGAGCTACTCAGTAAGACAATCGATCGCCTGATCCAACTGCCTCTTTGGGAGGATCTTCTGTCGCAGCAGCAGAGGATGGTCCTCCACCCGAACCTGTCCAGTCTCCACCTCCTTGCATGGAGATTGAGCGGCGGTAGTTGATTCCTTTTGACTTGCCTCCTGAGGTTAGTAATGTTATTCTGGCGGCCTGGCGACCTTCCACTAAGTTGGTATACACCTGTAGGTGGAACAAATGTGTGACATGGTGCACAGCGAAGGCTGTGGATCCCCTTTCTGCCCCTCTTTCAGAAGTCCTTTTGTTTCTTCTCTCTTTCGCCCAGCAGGGCTCTGCTCTGGGCACTATCAAGGGTTACCTTTCTGCTATTTCAGCCTTTCTCAGCCCTCTCTCTTCAAGTCCCCTGTTGTAAATAGATTCCTCAAAGGCATTACTCACCTTTTCTCTCCTATTCCTTTTGTAATGCTCAGCCTCTGCATAACTGTCCTCTACGTCTCTTAACCTTGAAGACTGCTTTCCTAGTTGCCATCACTTCTGCTAGGA
Organism: Lissotriton helveticus; assembly: GCF_964261635.1. Taxonomy (NCBI): domain Eukaryota; kingdom Metazoa; phylum Chordata; class Amphibia; order Caudata; family Salamandridae; genus Lissotriton; species Lissotriton helveticus. The sequence goes on from NC_136061.1 coordinate 1,316,486,867, forward strand.
GAGTGAGTGAGCTCCAGGCTATTTCTTGTAAACCTCCTTTTCTATCTGTCCATCCGGACAAGGTTGTGCTCAGAACCCATCTGTCCTTCCTGTCAAAAGTTGTCACTGCTTTTCCCATCAGGCAAACCATCACTTTGACACATCACGGTGCTCAATCATAAAGGGCCCATGATTTGCTGCGAACAGGGATGGAGGCACCCGAAGGCCTTGCGGCCGACACGGCCTACCACCACGTGGCACTGACTGGCAAAGCACAGGGTTGGTGGCACCCGAAAGCCTTGCAGCCGACATGGGCCTACCACCACGTGGCGCTTACTGGCGTAGCACTGGGTTAGTGGCACATGGAGCATTGCGGCCAGCACAGGCACCCTGCCACGGGACGCTGACTGGGGTTGAACAGCGTTAGTGGCACACGGAGCATTGTGAGTGGCACAGCCACTCCACTCGGGATGGTGACTTTCGGTGCACTGAGGTAGGTGCACCTTAAGTGCTGAGCGGGTGTGCACCCTGCGATGATGCCCATCCCGGTGGTCCTTACAGCTCAGGTTTTGTGTGCCCTGCTGGACCGCAGTGTAGGCCAGAGCCAGCGGGCATGGCTGGCCTACCAGCACGTGGCCTTGCTTACGGGATCACAGAGTTAGTGGCAACCATTGGGCTGAGCGGGTGTGCAGCCTGCGATGGTGCCAGGTGCACTGGTATGTCCTATGAAACATACAACAAAGCAGACCAGGTCGAGCAATGGTGTGTAACTGTACCAGTAACTGGAAACCAATAGCATGCAAGTGCGCATCTGTGCCGAAGGTAATAAATGGCAACTTATAGCTAGAAATAATCCCATCAGACCACCCTTCTTGGTGGAGTTTGCGTCATGTGGGAGTCATTGATCATACCATAACACTTATGGCTATATAGTGCCGCAGTGGAAATGGATGTCAGTGATCTAGCCATAGTATATGCCATAAAGTGGACATACTACTGTGCAGTGCTCAAGTGATGATAGTGAATTTGAAAGTGAAATAAAATTGACTACCTTAGTTCTGGCAGAATGTACATACATAAACCTTGGTGTCAAGAAATTAATTAATTAAAAACGCCTGGTGAAAAAATCTACCCTATGGCGCTGTGCAGGTCGGTGACCGACCTGCACAGCGCCATAGGGTAGATTTTTTCACCAGGCGTTTTTAATTAATTAATTTCTTGACACCAAGGTTTATGTATGTACATTCTGCCAGAACTAAGGTAGTCAATTTTATTTCACTTTCAAATTCACTATCATCACTTGAGCACTGCACAGTAGTATGTCCACTTTATGGCATATACTATGGCTAGATCACTGACATCCATTTCCACTGCGGCACTATATGGCCATAAGTGTTATGGTATGATCAATGACTCCCACATGACGCAAACTCCACCAAGAAGGGTGGTCTGATGGGATTATTTCTAGCTATAAGTTGCCATTTATTACCTTCGGCACAGATGCGCACTTGCATGCTATTGGTTTCCAGTTACTGGTACAGTTACACACCATTGCTCGACCTGGTCTGCTTTGTTGTATGTTTCATAGTTTAAATAGGGGTGATAGCAGACAGGTCGGTAAATATGCCCCTTGACCCTCCACAAACCTTTATGTTTTCTGGTATGTCCTATGCCATGGAGTGATCAAGAGCCAGCACCAGATGTGAGACCTGGTGGCCTGCGCAAAGTGGCTGCATGGTGTGGAGGGTGCCATGTCCACGGGCCCCTGGCTTGCAGCGGCACGTGGTGGGACCTCCTGTCTACACGCCGGTGGTGGAAGGTGAGCACTGAGGCCCGGGTGTGCATGGGGGGGCATGCTCTGATGGGCGGTGGGAGGGGCGAGGTGCCTCTGCCTGGGTGTGCATGGGCGGGCGGGCAATGTTGTCTTGTGCAAGTGTGTGTACTGTGCCAGTCATGTATCTGGTCTCTGTTTCAGATGCCAGCTCTGACTCTGATGTGTGACCTGGTGTACTGCTATACATACCGGCAAGTGGTTGGAGACACACCGGTGGCAGCAGGTGAGCAGTGTGGCCTGGGTGTGCAGGGGCGGCACTTTCTCTCTCTCTCTCTTTCCCCCTCTCTCCTTCTCTATCTCTCTCTCTCCCCTCTTCTTCTCTCTCTCTCTCTCCCTCTCTTCTCTCTCTCTCCCCCTCTTCTTCTCTCTCTCTCCCCCTCTCTTCTCTCTCTCTCTCTCTTTCCCCCTCTCTTCTTCGCTCTCTCTTTCCCCTCTCTTCTCTTCTCTCTCTCTCTCTCTCTCTCTCTCTCTGTCCTTTGATGTGCACAGGACACACCTTCTCATTATGTTTTTTATCTTGCAGGCTGTGACCTACGGATTGTCTCAAGGGGAGCCGCCATGTGCCTTCATTTCATTTCATTTCAATAAAGTTTCATTGGTTGCTTCGAAAGTGAATTTGTGATGCTCATTTCTGTGACGACACATGCATGTCACCAGTTGTGATTGTGGGACATCAGGTGGATTATTTTGTACATGTTTAGGTGTAGCTGATGTGGAATGTCTTTGGTCGGGGGTGCCAAGGAGGAGTGGTCCTGGGTGTGGTGACGGTGGGTGGTGTGGCCCTCTGGGGTGTCCATGCTGCCTGTTCAGTTGCTCCATGGCATCGGTTTGTCTTCAGGTGTGGCTCTGGGCTGTGCTCCCTTTTGTGGTGCAGGCTGTGGTCCGACTTTACACCAGGTTTAGAGCAGGTGTTATTTTCCTGCTGCTAACTTGCCTTATCGTGTGTTTTGTGTTCTTATCGCTGATCTGGCTGCTCGTTGAGAATGTTGCGGAGTGATGTGGTTGCTGCTTTTTGCTCGGGGATGCCTACTCTGCATCTCATTTGCGATAGTTCGTTGAGTCATCCGTGGCGATGTTTGTTGCGGATGCTAAGGTAGAAAATGTGGTGCTGTGGGCTGTTTGTACCGGCTTGTGAATGGGGAGTTTAATTTATCACAACTTTGGCTGTGCTAATGTGCCGTAAATTCGGCGATAGCTCCTTGTGAATATGCCCCTGAGTGTAATAATGCTACTGGTAGTACGCCACTCTTTTACTTATCAATTCTATCCTTCTACCTAAGTAGATGTGCGCTCTTTATAAGTGGGTCTTTTATGAAAGCTTCGCCAGCACACCAACTTGAGATCTGTGAGCACTAGAAAAAGTGCAGAGCCAGTCCAAAAACTCTGTTTTTCGTGCCCATGGTTTAGCCTTATTGTCCTCTTTTCAAGGTTACGGCACAACATGGCAGACCCGCGGTAAGTGAATGTCTGTTTCTGGCAAAGGGGGGCGTGAGGGTGTGCTGTTGTGCTGCAGGGGCCCAGAGAGATGGTCATTCTGGTGCACAGAGCAGGACGAATCAACACTCAAATAGGCATTTTTCTTTTCTGCACTAGTAAGAGAAAGAAATTCATGAGCCTTTGCCTCACAACTCGTCTCATCCATTTTCGCTTCTTCCCCACCACTCTATCCTGCACTTCATTAATATTTTTCTCCCATTTTGAGCGATGCAGGTGTGAAGACGCTGACCTTGCCCCTGCAGTTGTGGGGACCATGCGAAGCTGTGGAAGACCAGGAGCCGTTCGCGAGCTGTCCCATTTCGGTATGTTCCTTTATAGGGAGCACCCGCTTTTTTCATCTCACTTAAAGACCTGTCTGCACATATTTCTATATGACTGGTTACAGCCAGCAGCTGTGGATGCTTCCCGAAGCCTGGTTAGAGCATATTTTCCCAAAGTTAATGCTGCATGCAGTGCAAGACACTGGGCAAGCATACATTCTAAAGGGGTAAAGTTGTTATCATGCAGAACAATTTACATATTACATTACCTGTTGAACAAATTAATGCAAGAAGATACGGGCAGTTTTTAATGTGTTTACTATTTCAAGACTATAGCTTCCCACTGCATAATAAGCCTTGATTTATCGCAGCATTAATTTGCTTTAAAATGCACCATTTGCCAATCTTTTTTAAATTTCTTTCTCAGGAGAGGGACTCTCCCTAGACCCCAGGTTTGTCCATTGAACTTGTTCACATCGCTAACTAATGTTTTCTATTGGAAAGCGTAGAGCCAAAGCAGTCTTGCTTAGTACCCAAGCCCTCAGAAGTCAGACTTGCTTGGCAACCCAGAAATTCTCTGAAATAACGTATGAGTTTTCTTTTATGAATGCCTAGAAGAACTGAATTTTTAGTCCATTTATCACAGAAACTGTGCTGAAAATCGCACCAAAAAGATGCCTATTTTTTAAACATTTCTTCATGGGGGAGCCCCCCCCGCCCTCCGAGCCCCCTTTATTGCCATCGGGCTCACTCGCTACGCTTGCTCCCATATGTTGATTTGTTCTGCATATGCCTCACCGGTTTCAAATTCCACCAGGCTTCACTGCTCTTTTTCCTCCTTTGTGGATATTCCAAATTACGCTTTGCTCCTTCACAGACTATCTCTTGAAGTACTATCTGGAGTTCCTCCTTTATTACTCCAGAACCACTTCATGTGGTAGAACGATACTCCCCTTCCTTTCAGCTATAAACAGACTATGTTATGTTATGTTCTAGACATTTCTAAAGCGCAGCGGTTATCCGAAGGTGTCCTGGCGCTAGCTACTGCCCTCTGAGCAATGAGCGTTGTAGACAAATTTACATGTCAAAGAGCCAGGTTTTTAATCCCTTACTGAATGCCAGGGGGTCTGTGGCATTCCTCAGATGGAAAGGAAGGTCATTCCAGGCCTTTGCAGCGCAGGAAACAAAGCTTCTCCCTCCCTAAATTGCTTATTTAGTGGATGGTACAGTCACCAATTTGGCTCCAAGAGAGCAAATAGTTATTTTGGGCAAATACCACTGAAACTGTTGCCTCAGATGGTCAGGTCCTATTCCTTGTAGGGCCTTGTAAACGGTGAAAAGAGATTTAAAAACACACCCGATTCCTAACAGGTAACCAGTGCAGCGCCAGGGTTGGCTTAGCAGGGATACTCGCCGCCCGCCTGCCCTTAGGACACCAAGGTTTGAGCCTTTGATCATCCCTCGCTCTCCTAATGCGCAGCCGCTAGCCTGAGCAGACACTAGTGCGCATGACTGGGCTGGTCCGAAAAATTCGCTGACCTTCACCAGTCATGCGCACTTGTGCTGCTGCCTGCCCCTGGTCTGACATGCATGTCAGTCAACATGACGCCGGACCGCCCACCCCCTTTAAACTCTGAAGGGGGTGGGCGATCTGATGTCATGCTGACTGACATGATTGTCAGTTCTCCCTCGGCGTCTCTGAACTTAAGTAAACTGAGAGTTTACGTAAGTTCAGAGATGCAGAGGGAGCTGCGGGCAGCTTGTGAGGCAATGCCCCAGCGCCCTTATGGACACATTGCCACTGAAAATGTGGTGGTCCATCTTCAGATTTACATAGTTGTTCATACGCGAGTTGATGTTCCTAAGAAACTGGGCATTTAATAGTGATAGGATTTGGAGAGACGGCCTACTCTAGTTTGGGTTAAAGATGTGCGAAGGTTTCTGGGTTGTCACTATCTTACAGGCATTTCATCTCCCATTTTTCTGCGATAGTGACTCCTATCATTCACTTAAAGGATTCATACTGGGTGTCAGGGGCACAGAGCCACAGGCTGTTTTTTTAATGTTGCAGCAGAGCTTCCGACCTACTGTAATGTGCTATGATGGTAGAACCAACCATGGCCAGGTTTGTGAAGGTAGATGCATTTCAGTGTACTTTTCAAGTGTTCTTTCATAGTGGGATTCCAGGTCTGGGCTAATACATCCAATAGCATTTTTCTCCTGAAAATGTATCACCTTAGAGCAAAACTACACAGTTGCAGAAACAGATCTCCTAGCCATTAAAACTGCATTCCAGGAATGGGAACAGTACCTATTTACTCCAAGAACAAAAGCTTGCAATTTCCATGATCATTTCATACATTCACTCGACAACAACTTATATGGATGTTGTGGTTGTGTTAATTTGTTTTCGAAATCATGAATGAACCAAGAAACAGAAACATTAATGTAGCTGCATTGTCAAGGCCTTAAAATTAGGACATTGAAATAAAATGATTCAAATCTGTAAAACAACATACATGGAGGGCCAGTGATGGGACAAGTCAACAAATATACTTTTGAGGATGCCATCCAGATTGCTACTCCGCTTGCTAGTTACAGGGGCTCACACATTCTGTTTGCTATTTCTTTTCTTTAAGGGACACGCCTTGTTACTATTTAAAGCCTGATTACGAGTCTGGCAGTAGACGGACCCTCAGACTCGCAGTGGGGTGGTGGTGGCAGTCTTTGGACCACCCTACTACAATCATGGCGGTCGCACTGCCATTGCCGTTCCCCAGCGGTCCTGAGGTCACAATATGCTTAGCGGGCCTGCCACGTATATTATGAGTTTGCTCTGTGCCAAGGTTTTCATGGCAGTTCCTCCTCCATGGTAACCGTGTCGGAGGGAAAACAAAGAGAGCCCTACAAGGCCCCTTTGTGCCTCAGGGGCATGAGGTGCACATGTTAGGGCACAACATGTGCCCCCCTGTGTCCATGCACCTCTGTTCCTGCATGGTATGGACTTCTGAGTCAATGCCGTGCAGGAACTGTTTTTGGCATTCCCATTGTGGTGTCCATTTTCAGAGGCATTGCTGTGGGAACATTAAAAAAACAACAGCCAGACATGAATAACAAGTGAAATCTGGCAGGCAGCCCAAACACGGGTTTGGTGGTGCGGCGGCCGGGCGGACCCAGTGCTGCACCACCAAACTCATAATCAGGACCTAAGTCAGGATTTCTAGGAATAAACTTTAATGTGGTATCACTCAGTGCCTTTAACAAGGCATCTGGAAGAACACTTTCCACTTTCCAAACCATTAGGTGATGGTTTAGTAGGAAACATAATCCAAATATGTGCACAGAATTGTCCAGAATGTTAGCATTTCTGTCTGGAATTGTAAGAAGACATTCTCATCCAGCCAGGCATGTACATGTCCTACCCAAACATTGGCATACCATCAGTAAGAATGTTGTTACTGCTCTCTCCCCAATTAATGTCTACACCACTGTTCTTGATGTAGGAGATATATTAACCAAAGAGAGACATTTTACCAGACTAAAGAGGTTCATAGTGATACAGAGCTAGCTGTCATTCATCAAAATCATCCTCCATTTGCATGTGATGTTATGTTATTGTATATGTTATTTGTTTTATTATGTCAATTTGTATGGCACACTAATTACCCAGTAGGTTAATCAGACGCATGAGCAGGTGTGTAGACATGTGGCCCCATGGAGTTATTCGAACAGTCAGGACTTCAGACTTTTGCAGAACTCTAGAAGCAAGGAGGAGGCTCTGATGTGTTGCAATAGGTCATTCCATGCTTTGGGTGTGATGTATAAGAACGAGTGGCCTCCTCTGTTTTTGTGAATGCAGGCGGTGTGTGCAAGTGAATGTAAGGCTGAGCAGAGGTGTGTGGTGGTCTGATAAAAGCGTATGCAGCTGTTCTGGTATGCTGGTCCAGTGTTGTGCAAAGTTTTGGATGTGTGCATGAGGAGAATGAATTGGCTGCATTTGTGAATGGTGAGCCACTGGAGTTCTAGGAGGTAGGGTTAGATATGGGTGCTGTATAGGCAGTTAAGTATAAGTCAGCAACATTTTAGATGTTCTGAAGCCTGTGTAGGAGTTGCTTGGAGATTATAGTGTAGAGTGTTTTGTCATAGTTGAGTCTCATTGTGATGATTGCTTACATGATGGTTTGTCTAGTGTGGTGTGGCAGCAATTTGAAGATCTCTTGTAGCATACGTAGGATGTGGAAGCAGGCAACGCTCACTGAATTGACTCATGGTGCCATGTCAATCGTTTTGCTCAGGTTGAACCCCGGCTTTATTGTATGATTGGTGGGTGTTGGTCCTGGCTCTGTTAGCCACCGGGTGGTGTGACGTTTCTTGGAAATGTCTTGTTTCCGAAGACCAGTACTTCCATCTTGTCAGAGTTGAGTTTCAAGCAGTTGGTTCCCTTTGACTCTGCTACCATGTCATGCAGATGGTGAAGTTGGCTCTGGTAGTGGAAGTCTTTTCGACAGAGAGAGGATGAGTTGGGTGACCTCTGCGTAGTAGAGGACGGTGATGCATTGAGCTTGGATGATATTGGCGAGCGGCGTCATGTAGACTTTGAACAGAATCGGCTTGAGAGACGATCCCAAGGAGATTCAACAGAGCAAGTTATTTGGCTCCGATGTGAAGGGTGGCAGCCTGACAGTTTAGGTTCTTCCCATGAGGAAGGAGCAGATCCAGTTGAGTGCAGGTCCTTGTATTCTGAACTCACAGAGACTTCTGATGAGTATGCTGTGGCATACTATGTCAAATGCAACAGAGGTCAAGGAGGACGAGAGCTGCTGTTTCTCCTCAGTCTAGGATTTTTGTGATGAGTTTTGTTTTGGTATCTCTGATTTTTTGTGAATCCTGATTAAGTGTTGTCCAGTAGGTAGTGTAGTTAAAGATGGCTTGTAGGTTGCTTTTTGCTGGCCTTCTCTATCACTTTGGCTGGGTAGGAGATCAGGGAGATTGACAGAAGTTGCTCAGTTGGATTGGGCTGGCCGACTCTTCTTGAGGAGGGTGTTGACCGCTACATAGGAATGTGGAGGACGTGACGGAGGTGTTGATGTAGCAGTTGAGGGAGGTGCTGATGGGTGCTGTTCCAAGGTTGTTCATTGCAGAGTTCTTGAGAGGGGTGATTCTGCTGATTGAGTCCAAAGGTGTGGTGAATTGCTTGATGATCGAGAAGAACTCCTTGTAGCTGTTGTACCTCCCTTTAATGCATTCAGTTAGCGTTATTTTCTTGATATCTCCTAGTAGCTGGTGGGAGCATCTGAATGCAGCCTTGTAGGTGCATGGACTGCCCTCTGTTTTAGCAACAAGTTGTGGGCCACAATATATAACCTGAGGTAAACATACACTTTTGTGTACGTTTACCATTTTTTGCTATTCAGAAAGGGATTTACGAGTAGTATCTTTACAAGTGTAGAGCACCAAAGCAATAAGAGATGGTAACTAGACATAATATCGAATACAAAATATAGAATGGACATAATATCGAAGTAAAAATATAGAATGGACAAAATATTGAATGGACACAATATAGTAGTTAAAAATATCGAATTGAAGGTAAGTAATATAATATCGATTGTCAAAATATAGTAGTTTAAAATATCGAAGTATATAATATAGGCGTATTGAAAAGTGTATGTTATTTTTGTAATGTATGTTTAATTTATTTTAAGCAATTGATTTTATGTTATTTAATTTTTGCGTAATTTAATTCTGTAGCGGGTTGTGGGTTTATAGGGGAATAGGGTGGGAAGTAATTTAATTATATTAAATTAAATATTATTTTTTAGCAATTATTAATTATTTAATTTTGCTTTTTAGTTCGGTAGCGGTTTGTGAGTTTTTAGGGGAATAGGGTGGGTAGTAATTTAATTGTAATTAAGTAAATCATGTATTATTATTTATTGGCATTGATTTTAAATGTATTGTTAATTAATTTTTAATTGGTAATTAATTTTTATTAATTGGTTATTAATTGTTATTAATTGATAATTATGTTAATTATATTAATTTATTTTCCATAGTGGGTTGTGGGTTTATAGGGGAATAGGGTGGGAAGTAATTTAATTGTAATTAAGTAAAAAAATATATATATTTATTGGTATTGATTTTTACTTTAGTGTTAATTAATTTTTAATTGGTAATACATTTTTATTAATTGGTAATTAATTTGTATGAATTATTATTTGATAATTATGATTATTTTATTCATTTATTTTCTGTAGTGGGTTGTGGGTTTATAGGGGAATTGGGTGGGAAGTAATGTAATTGTAATTAATTACATATTAAAAATACTTTTTGTGTATTGATAATTAATTTACTGTTAATTATTAATTGGTAATAATGTTTATTATTATGTATTTTTTGGTATTGAAAATTAATTGGTTGTTAATTAATTATGAATATGGTACTGTTTTTAATAACTACTATTTATTTGAATTTCTAATTAATTAATTATTATATAATATCAAATTGATAATTAATTTTAATTCATGTTTTATTGGTATTGATATTTAATTTATTTTTGTTAATATATTAAATCATTACTTTCCCTACTGTTAAACTTACTGGAGTGGGAATAGTAATTTTTACCCTTAAGCTATCCAACACTCTCCCTACTATTGCACTCTCTGGAGTGGGAATAGTAATTTTTATCCCTACGCTATCCAACGCTTTCCCTACTGTTGCACTCTTTGGAGTGGGAATAGTAATTTTTACCCTCCCGCTATCCAATGCTTTCACTACTGTTGCACTCTCTGGAGTGGGAATAGTATTTTTTATCCCTTTGCAATCCAACGCTTACCCTACTGTAGCACTCTCTGGAGTGGGAATAGTAAATTTTACCCCTACGCTATCCAACGCTTTCCCTACTGTCACACTCTCTGGAGTGGGAATAGTAATTTTTACCCTCCCGCTATCCAACGCTTTCCCTACTGTTGCACTCACTGGAGTGGGAATAGTAATTTTTACCCCTACGCTAGCCAACACTTTCCCTACTGTTGCACTCACTGGAGTGGTAATAGTAAATTTTACCCTCCCGCTATCTTACAGTAAAACTATTGTATATTTTTTATTAATATTACGTATATATATATATTACCTACTGGCGGTCGCCAGTAGGTATATATAGTTAGGATTTTTTCTCTATGGGATTTTTGAAAATTCTATGTCTAATAACTTTGGCGTTTGTGGACGGAATTGGCTGAAATTTTCAGGAAAATGGCACATTTTGTTTCTGAGCAGCCCCTGAAAATTGGGGGGGGTTTCGTCCAGGGGGGGTCGAGAAAAAAGGGGGGTCCCAAAACGTGTTTTTAACATTGAGTTTTCCATAGGGCGGTTGGCCTCACTTTTAGCCCGAACGGCTGAATGGATTTGCACGAAACTTGGCAAAATTGTAGGGACTGGTAGCCCGATGTGCCTTTTGTAGGTCTCAATATATGTGCTCCAGTGGATTTTGAGAAATTAACGTTTAAAAAAAGATATATATCTGTAACAGCGGACCGGGCAGCGTCCCAGGACGCGTACTTTTCGCGCAACGGAGCTTTGTGAAGCGAAGCTGATTGGTTCTCCGGCGTCTGTCAACATTCCAAACAGTCCGTAGCGGCCGCCATCTTGTCTCTCGGTAGGATCGAGAGACAAGAGGAGGCGAAAGCGAAGGGGCAAATGACCATAAGGGGGAATAGTAGATCCTCGCTGACCCCCTAGGTTTGATGTGGAGGTTTTAAAAGGGCCCCGCGGGGCAAAAAAAAATAATAATAATAATAATCGAACGGCTGAATGGATTTGCACGAAACTTGGTAAAATATTAGGGACTGGTAGCCCGATGTGCCTTTGCTAGGTCTCAATATATGTGCTCCAGTGGATTTTGAGAAATTAACGTTCAAAAAAAGATATATATCTGTAACAGCGCTCCGCTTCGCGTACTTTTCGCGTTACGGAGCTTTGCGAAGCTGATTGGTTCTCCGGCGTCTGTCAACATTCCAAACAGTCCGTAGCGGCCGCCATCTTGTCTCTCGGTAGGATTGAGAGACAAGAGGAGGCCAAAGCGAAGGGGGAAATGACCATAAGGGGGCATAGTAGATCCTTCCTGACCTCTTAGGTTTGATGTACCATTTTGCCAAGTTTGGTGTAATTCCGTTCAGCCATTCAGGCTGTAGACGTATGTAAATGTCCTATGGAAAATTGCATGGGGAAAACACATTTGAAAGTGTTGAAATTTAGAACCAATTAAAATGTTACTTTGGTTTTGTATTTGTGTGTGATGAAAGTTAATTGGTTATGTATATATGTCAAATGAGAGGAAACCACAGCCATTTTGTGATACTACTGTCTGAGGTACATTTGTGAGGAATTTTTGGTGGTGAATTTCTGGTGTTTGATTTACACAGTACTAACACTTCTGCTACTTTTAAAAAGGTGAGTTGTTAATTTGTAAGGGGAACTATGTTGTACACTTGAAGATAATTTGAAAAATGTTTTCTGTTATTTATTTGCAGTCCTTCTGTTATACTAAATACTTGATAAAGTTAGTTTTATATTATGTATTACTAAAAACGATAAATGAAAGTGATTATTTTTTTCTGCAATTTACAGCAAGCAATTTCAAAATAAAATGGCTCACAATGAAGAGACCGTGGCAATTTCTTTTGAATTGTCCAACACATTGATTGAAATTGAGAGCACCAATAATGAAATATTGTCACAAGGAGGACATGACTTGTATGATTCCATTAGATTGATTGAAATGGACAGCACCAAGAATGAAATATTGTCACAAGGAGATGACTTGAATGATTCCACTACATTGATTGAAATTGAGAGCACCAATAATGAAATATTGTCACAAGGAGGAGATGGCTTGTATGATTCCATTAGATTGATTGAAATGGACAGCACCAATAATGAAATATTGTCACAAGGAGGAGATGACTTGAATGATTCCACTACATTGATTGAAATTGAGAGCACCAATAATGAAATATTGTCACGAGGAGATGACTTGAATGATTCCACTACATTGATTGAAATTGACAGCACCAATAATGAAATATTGTCACAAGGAGGAGATGACTTGAATGATTTTTTTGATCAATCTCTTGATGGCGAATTTATCGAGTGTTTGGAGACCATAGAGTTACAAGAATCATCATTGGAGACTTTTAATGAGGACATTGCTGATGAGGACATGTTACTAGTTCTTTCAAATTTAGAAAATTCTGAAGAATAAATTTATATTTAGAAATCAAAAATTGTTTGAGACATTATTCATTTTTATTTTTAATTTATGAGGTTGTAGCGAAGTGATTGTAGTATAAAATGAGACTTATAGTATAGAGTGCAACATTTTTATGTTACATGGTAAGTTTACTCATATTTACTTCCCTTCTGCCACTATATTATCTCCAATGTGTATTTGACATGTCTTCTTCATCTCCGGCCTCCTTTCTCTCACTGTGTGTCTCCGATGCATCTTATCGCTGGTATTTTGTGTAATTACAGAAGAGAGTAAAATAAAATAGTTCGGAACGTGAAAAGGGGGCAAAGTAGAGTACTCCTCACCCCCTAGGCCTTTTTAGGCGGTCCCAAAAGGATCAGTTTCTGCTTTCCTGAGAGATTATGGTATGAGTTCCATATACCACAATAACTTGCATTACAACATGCAAGATATCTATCTCCTATTACCAACTTTTGGAGATATTCGCGCTAAGCGCGAATATCTCCAAAAAGTAACACCTGCCCTGAGCAGTTCTTAGCCATGTTATCCAATGCGAGGTGGATAACATGGCTAAGAGCATTAGCTCGGTAATGCATGAATATCGCTGAGTTTTTAGCGATATTCATGCATTGCGGCCGTTTATTATCGCATTTGTGATAAACCTTGATAATAGCAAGGTTTATCTTCGATAATTTCTGACGATGCTTAGCGGTAAAAAATTCGTTGGTAAGCATCGTTAGCGATAAATATCGCTTAACTTTGGTAATATGCCCCAACGTCTGTTAACGTTCGATTCGAAGGAAATGAGGAAGTGTTGAAAAACATTGTCTGCGCCATCTTGCCTTTTTTGAAATGCCACACTTTTGTCGTGCACGGCAGCCATTTTAGATGTCTTGACCAGACCCACTCTCTGCACGCTGTCGATTCGTAGCATGGCTCCTCACCCTCGCAAGCATCTTCCCCAGGCACTGGTCACCCCCGCTCTCTGTCTTATGCATGGGCAATAAACCTCCCCCCATCTGCGCTGCTCTTCCCTGAGAATCACACTGTGCCCGCCCGACACCTCCCTTTCGCCCTATTCACTACCGCACCCTCTGACACTCCTCTTCCTCTGTGTCCGATTGTCCAGGCTATCAGCTAGCCCTGCAGATGTAGTTTATGGCCCCAGGTGTAAAGAATCACCCCTCTTCAAAGGAGTTATAGTAGATCAAGGCCCACACCCGATGAGATCCGTCACACCACACGTGTTCCTACTATCTGAAAACTATCCTGTATTGTGATTGGGGAGGGGACCGAGCCTGAAGCGGAAGATTCCAGGAATGACTCTTTGTACATCAAAGTTTTTACAATTATGTGTCACATAAAAAATATATAGCACTCCAACAAAGTAGTAGGAATATAAAACTTTAATAACATATAAATATATACAACAAAACAAAAACAGTAAAAACATTTAAACAACGAAGAGACCGTGGCAATTTCTTTTGAATTATCCAATAGATTTATTGAAATTGACAGCACCAATAATGAAATATTCTTGTCAGTAGCGGTCTGTTGTGCGAATAGTTCCAAGGCAGCAGAACGCGCTGAAATCTAGATGGCACGAAAGTGATGTCTAGCAAGTTGCCGCCCAGCAAATAACGGCGAGGGGCGCCGCGGGGGTGAGTGAGTCCAGTAGGCACCACAGCTATTCTTACCGGCATTGCAGAATTACTGCTGGGGACAATGCCTGTGCTGGAGCAGGGTCACAGCAGAAACAAAAAGGATTCTGTTGAAGATGTTGTTGGTTTTCAATTTGAAAACAGTTCTGGTGTCAACTGCTATGCTAATGTAGTGGTTAATGTTTTGTTTTCTCTAGAAAATGTAAAAGAGGGGGAGGCAGTCCAAAGTTCCGTTAAAAGGGCAAAGGAAAGGATCGGTGGTTTGAACTATCAGTCAAAAAGGGGAGGGGGTGCAACAATTTTTCCTACCGGGTCACCCTGTGCTTTCACCGGAAGTGAGGTCTGCAGGATTCTAGTAATTCAAAGTGAGGCTGGCGCCGACGTCCCACGGATACAGTTTCGTCACTCCACGGGTGATCATGGCAGTCATTCCCCATCGGGGGTCGGAGACTCCCGCGGCTCCTCTAGAATCTTCAAGGTCGTGGAGGACTACGGTGGTGGAGTCAACCAGTGACCGGGCCATTTCTTTATGCTGGGCCCGCTCTTGCCAGGTCGACCGCCATTTTGAGAGTTCGGTAGCTACTGGCGATCGCGGGGTCAAATGAGCGGACGGGCTCCACCCTGCCGGGCGAGACGTTGCAGCATGGCCACAGTGGAAGAACTCTTTTCCGGGCGCCTGGAGCGCTGAGGGTGCAGCTGGGAAGCCTCCACTGGGGAGGCGGGAGAGGCCTGTTCGCACCGTCTCTCCCTCCCAGTGCACCCCACGGCGTCTCGCTTGAGATTTGTTATGGCCGGACCAGGCGATGAGGACGAGGGGGGGGGGTCGGAGGCATGTGCAAGACATCCCCCCCCAGGGTTGTTGCAGCAATTATACAAGAAAGAAGAAGTGTCCCGTCCGTCTTCGGGCCGGGCTTCCGGTAGATGTCGGCCGGACGCCCCTGGCTCTGGCCCCATGAACGGGTTTCTTGGTTTATCGGCTGCAGCCGGATTCCGTCGGCCTCGGCCCCCCGACCGTTGGTGGCCGGACCGGAAGAGCATGTGGCGGGACTACCTGCAACTCTCAAGGGCCACCGCGGCCGGACTGGGAGAGAGAGGGGAGGGTCGAGGAGACATTCCCCCCCCCTGCAACTGTTCAGCGTTGTAAAGGCAATCCCCTGGCCGGGTCCCGTTGGTCTCGGCCTCTCCTCCGGCTACACCCTACGTTAGGATCTCCTGGCCGAGGCGTGGCAGCAGGACCTGCCTTATATGGGCTGCTCCCGGCTGGGCGTAGCCGGAACCCTGCCCCACCTTGGAAGTTTCCAGAGTGGGGGCGGATGTTCTACTGACTTGCATTTTCCCTAGTCTATCGATTTTTTTGGCGTGGCAGGCGGTGGGACAGCGAGGGGTGATTTGGTTTCTCTTACTGTTTTTCTGGTCTCTCACCACTGGCATATTTTAACGTTTTCTTGTTTCTAGGACATTAATAGGTTTTATCATTACGTTATGTTATCGTTTCTTTGTTCGTTGTTTAATAAAAGTTCATGTTCATCAGTGGCCTACTGATTTTCGTTTTCCTATTCTTTTCTTTCCAGGTTGTTTCATGCTAAAGTTTCTGTTAACAGGATACAGTGATCACTTCGTTATTATTGCATATGTCCTTTTCACTAGGGGTGCTCTCTGGTCGGGCCAGATGACGTATGTCTAGTAAATGGTCCGGGTGAAACAGGTGCATCAATCAGTGGGGAGTAGATAGGCATGACAGATTACAACGGGGGAGAAAGGTCCGCATTACGTACCCTTTCACTACTTGCAAAGATTTTCCTACGTTTATTTGCAAACAGGGAATACCTCCAAAAAGAACTAATTCCCAAACAGTCAATGTTCGGACAATCAATCAATCAATGAGGAATGAAATAGGTACGACGTGTTAAAGGCTTGCGTTACCTACCCTTCACTATCTGCAAAGGGAGAGAGAATATTCCTATTCTTCCTCGTTTGCAGGCAGAGAAGATCCTTAAGAGAACCAACTTCGAACAATTCAATGCTCGATTCAAACAATCAACAAGGGGTACTGTGAACACAAATGAACGCCGCTTATGTACATACGCATTGCTATTTTCAACAGGTTGTTCCTAATGTTTCTATTTTAGCGAGGTCAAAAAGAGATCCCATTAGTGGCCTACTGATTTTGCTCGATTCCTTTTGTTTTTTTACACGGTTTTTCGCTATCTGCAAAGACTAAACAGAGTATTTTGACTCTGTGCTTGTTTGTAAATAGAGAATGAACCAAAGAGAACAATCAATCAAATGGAGAGAGAAGCAGGCACGACGGATTACAAAGGGGGCAAAGGGCTGCGTTAACTACCCTTCACTATCTGCAAAGAGAGAGTACTCCTAATAGAAATGAGGGGTGGGGGGCAGCATTCAAAGCAGATCAGTGTGCATAAACACGAAAATGTTTTTACTTACCACGTACTTGACATTCGACAGCTTATGATATTTGCTATTAAAAAACCATTGAAATTCACTGAAAAAACCATAGGTTATAGACCATATATAGTTAGGAATTAGCATTTACAAAACCTTGAAAATTCACTGAAAAAACCATAGGTTATAGACCATATATAGTTAGGAATTAGCATTTAAAAAACCTTATTTTACTCACACAAAACCATTGAAATTCCATATATAGTTAGTTGCACTAACTATATATCGCGCACCCGCAATCCACTGCTGATGATGTCACATATTACATCATTCATGACATGGTCAGTGACATCACTGATGACATCACTGATGACATCTCAAATGACATCACTGATGACATCACTGATGACATCTCAAATGACATCACTGATGACATCATGACACACCAATACCAGTTACTACATACGCACTCACTGATTCCTACGTCTACACACACATTCACTCATTCACCCATACAATCACTCATACATACAGTCACTTATTATTACAACACTATCATATGCACTCATACACCTATGCAGACAGTCACACACTGCCACTCATCCATGGAGTTACTCACACACCAAGTCAGTCCTGTAAAGAATCAATCACACTTCCATTTCTTCATCTATACAGTTAAACACAGAACACCATACTTCAGTGACATCACTGATGACATCACTAATGACATCTGAAATGACATCACTGATGACATCTCAAATGACATCACTGATGACATCATGACACACCAATACCAGTTACTACATACGCACTCACTGATTCCTACGTCTACACACACATTCACTCATTCACCCATACAATCACTCATACATACAGCCACTCATTATTACAACACTATCATATGCACTCATACACCTAGTCAGTCCTGTGAAGAATCAATCACACTTCGATTTCCTCATCTATAGTTAAACACAGAACACCATACTTTTCACACATATACTAACACATACTTACTCTCTTATACAATCACTGATACAAGTACACATTGATATGCACAGAGTCACACACCTCCCAGTCAGCCACACACACACTCAGTCTTCCATACATCCAGTCATTCTTCAATATGTAAAACGTATTTAAACTTTACAAAAACACACAGACACTAGATGATGTCATCAGTGATGTCACTGACCATGTCATGAATGATGTAATATGTGACATCATCAGCAGTGGATTGCGGGTGCGCGATATATAGTTAGTGCAACTAACTATATATGGAATTTCAATGGTTTTGTGTGAGTAAAATAAGGTTTTTTAAATGCTAATTCCTAACTATATATGGTCTATAACCTATGGTTTTTTCAGTGAATTTTCAAGGTTTTGTAAATGCTAATTCCTAACTATATATGGTCTATAACCTATGGTTTTTTCAGTGAATATATATATATGTATATATATATATATATATATATTACCTACTGGCGGTCGCCAGTAGGTATATATAGTTAGGATTTTTTCTCTATGGGTTTTTTGAAAATTCTATGTCTAATAACTTTGGCGTTTGTGGACGGAATTGGCTGAAATTTTCAGGAAAATGGCACATTTTGTTTCTGAGCAGCCCTTGAAAATTTGGGGGGGGTTCGTCCAGTGGGGGCCGAGAAAAAAGGGGGGTCCCAAAACGTGTTTTTAACATTGAGTTTTCCATAGGGCGGTTGGCCTCACTTTTAGCCCGAACGGCTGAATGGATTTGCACGAAACTTGGCAAAATTGTAGGGACTGGTAGCCCGATGTGCCTTTTGTAGGTCTCAATATATGTGCTCCAGTGGATTTTGAGAAATTAACGTTTAAAAAAAGATATATATCTGTAACAGCGGACCGGGCAGCGCTCTGGTTCGCGGACTTTTCGCGCAACGGAGCTTTGTGAAGCGAAGCTGATTGGTTCTCCGGCGTCTGTCAACATTCCAAACAGTCCGTAGCGGCCGCCATCTTGTCTCTCGGTAGGATCGAGAGACAAGAGGAGGCCGAAGCGAAGGGGCAAATGACCATAAGGGGGCATAGTACATTGTCGCTCACCCCCTAGGTTTGATGTGGAGGTTTTAAAAGGGCCCCGCGGGGCAAAAAAAAATAAAAATAATAATAATCGAACAGCTGAATGGATTTGCACGAAACTTGGCAAAATTGTAGGGACTGGTAGCCCGATGTGCCTTTGCTAGATCTCAATATATGTGCTCCAGTGGATTTTGAGAAATTAACGTTCAAAAAAAGGTATATATCTGTAACAGCGCACCGCTTCGCGTACTTTTCGCGTTACGGAGCTTTGCGAAGCGAAGCTGATTGGCTCTCCGGTGTCTGTAAACATTCCAAACAGTCCGTAGCGGCCGCCATCTTGTCTCTCGGTAGGATCGAACAGCTGAATGGATTTGCACGAAACTTGGCAAAATTGTAGGGACTGGTAGCCCGATGTGCCTTTGCTAGGTCTCAATATATGTGCTTCAGTGCATTTTGAGAAATTAACGTTCAGAAACAAGATATATATCTGTAACAGCGCTCCGCTTCGCGGAGATAAAATTATCTCTGTATTACCTAGCTGTTGCTAACACCAGTTAGCGACGGCTAGTAGGAGATAGCGACCATCTTGGGCCCCACTTTGCATGTGAGTGATATTTATCACTAATGACATGCAAAGTGGGCATGCCAAGATGTTAGCGACTGGAAACAGTCGCTAACATCGCTATCTCCTATTATCAACTTTTGGAAATATTCGAGATAAGGGCGAATATCTCTAAAAGCTACCACCTGCCCTGAGCAGTTCTTAGCCATGTTATCCAATGGGAGGTGGATAACATGGCTAAGAGCATTAGCTCGGTAATGCATGAATATCGCTGAGTTTTCAGCGATATTAATGCATTGCGGTCGTTTTTTATCGTATTTCCGATAAACCTTGATAATAGCAAGGTTTATCTGCGATAATTTCTGACGGTAAAAAAATCGTTGCTAAGCATCGTTAGGGATAAATATCGCTTAACTTTGGTAATATGCCCCAACGTCTGTTAACGTTCGATTCGAAGGAAATCAGGAAGTGTTGAAAAACATTGTCTGCGCCATCTTGTCTTTTTTCAAATGCCACACTTTTGTCGTGCACGGCAGCCATTTTAGATGCCTTGACCAGACCCACTCTGTGCACGCTGTCGATCCTTAGCATGGCTCCCCACCCTCGCAAACATCTCCCCCAGGCAGTGGTCACCCCCGCTCTCTGTGTTATGCATGGGTAATAAACCTCCCCCATCTGCGCTGCTGTTCCCTGAGAATCACACCCTGTGCCCGCCCGACACCTCCCTTTCGCCCTATTCACTACCGCACCCTCTGACACTCCTTTTCCTCTGTGTCCGATTGTCCAGGCTGGTCCTAGGGTATCAGCTAGCCCTGCAGATGTAGTTTATGGCCACAGCTGTAAAGAATCACCCCTCTTCAAAGGAGTTATAGTAGATCAAGGCCCACACTCGATGAGATTCGTCACAGCAGAAGCGTTGCTATTATCTGAAAACCATCCTGTATTGTGATTGGGGAGGGGACCGAGCCTGAAGCGGAAGATTCCAGGGATGACTGTTTGTACATCAAAGTTTTTACAATTATGTGTCACATTAAAAATATATAGCACTCCGACAAAGTAGTAAGATTATAAAACTTTAATAATTTATAAATATATACAAGAAAACAAAAATAGTAATAACATGTAAACATTTTTAGGGAAAAACAACGAAGTAGCGGTCGGCTGTGCGAATAGTCCCAACGCAGCACAACGTCCAGATTTCCGGCGTGGGGCGTCGCGGGGGGTGGGTCATCAGTAGCAAACTGTTGTGCGAATAGTTCCAAGGCAGCAGAACGCGTTGGAATCTAGATGACACGAAAGTGATGTCTAGTAAGTTGCCACCCAGCAAATAACGGCATGGGGCGTCGCGGGGGGTGGGTCATCAGTAGCAAACTGTTGCGCGAATAGTTCCAAGGCAGCAGAACGATGGCACCAAGGTGATGTCCAGTAAGTTGCCGCACTGGTTTTGGTATCCTACAATGCTGCTCCGAATAACGGCGTGGAGCGCCCCGGGGGAGGCGGCGTGAACGGGCCTCTCCAGGTGGAGTGTCATCTGTTGTAGTGGGGCGCCCCTTTACCGTTTCAGTTGCCATTCCGTCCGTTTTTGGTCCACTGTGTCAAAAGCCGCAATTCAGCTGAGTTGCGCCCACTCTTGCGGTGCAGCGATAGGCGGCTGTCACAGGACTCTCAAAATGGCGGCAGGCTGTTTCCTTTTTGGGCCTGGTCCACTGAAATGGCCCTGGGACACCTTGGAAATCGGACGCTTGTCTGCTAGGTCTTGGACCTCATTCTCGAAAGCGTCCCCTCCGCCTTGAGAATTCATCAAAAGTTTTGGGGGCTCCGACTCCTGCAGGCTTCTGGTGGGGAGCGGCTGCCATGATTGCTCGCGGAATGACCACGACTGAGCTACGAGATGGTGGTGCGTTCATGCTGACGCCAGCTTCAGTCTGAAACATCCAGAAACAAGGTGGGGCTTTCATCGTTTGGGGAAAAAAAAAAGTTTTCATCCTATGAAAAGTGTTGTTTTTAGGTCACATGATCAAGCCTTCCATCATTAGGAAACCAAAAGTAAAATGAACCAATGAAAAGTTTTATAAACAAGTCACATGACCTGTTATGCGGCATAGGGTGTAAAATTAGGAGAAAATACGTTGGCACGTGAGGCGGCGTCAGTAGCGGACCGATGTGCGAATAGGCCGAAGGCAACACAACGCGCCAAGATCTGGATGGCACCGAGGTGGTGTCCAGCAAGTTGCAGCACTGGTGTGGCCATCCTACAATGCTGAAAGTCGGCGTGGGGCGCCCCGTTGGCCTGTGAGTTTGCGTCAGTAGCGGACCGATGTGCGAATAGGCCGAAGGCAGCACAACGCGCCAAGATCCGGATGGCACCGAGGTGGTGTCTAGTAAGTTGTCGCACTGGTGTGGCCATCCAACAATGCTGAAAGTCGGCGTGGGGCGCCCCGTTGGCCTGTGAGTTTGCGTCAGTAGCGGACCGATGTGCGAATAGGCCGAAGGCAGCACAACGCGCCAAGATCCGGATGGCACCGAGGTGGTGTCTAGTAAGTTGCCGCACTGGTGTGGCGATCCTACAATGCTGAAAGTCGGCGTGGGGCGCCCCGTTGGCCTGTGAGTTTGCGTCAGTAGCGAACCGATGTGCGAATAGGTCGAAGGCAGCACAACGCGCCAAGATCCGGATGGCACCGAGGTGGTGTCTAGTAAGTTGTCGCACTTCTGTGGCCATCCTACAATGTTGAAAGTCGGCGTGGGGCGCCCCGTTGGCCTGTGAGATGGCGTCAGTAGCGGACCGATGTGCGAATGGGGTCAAAGGCAGCGCAACAATATTTTCTGATTTGAAGACACCACAAGGCGCTGAGATGCCAAGATCCGGATGGCACCGAGGTGGTGTCTAGCAAGTTGTGGCACTGGTGTGGCCATCGTACAATGGTAAAAGTCGGCGTGGGGCGCCCTGTTGGCCTGTGAGATGGTGTCAGTAGCGGACTGATGTGTGAATGGGGCCAAAGGCAGCGCAACAATATTTTCTACTATATTTTCGGAGTAGAAGACACCACAAGGCGCTGAGATGCCAAGATCCGGATGGCACCGAGGTGATGTGTAAGTTGCGGACGGATGTGCGAATGGGGCCAAAGGCAGCTCAACAATATTTTCTGAAGAGAATACACCACAAGGCGCTGAGATGCCAAGATCCGGATGGCACCGAGGTGATGTCTAAGTTGCGGACCGATGTGCGAATGGGGCCAAAGGTAGCGTAACAAGATTTTCTGTATGGAAGATACCACTAGGCGTTGAGATGCCAAGATTCGGATGGCACCGAGGTGATGTCTAGGAAGTTGTGCCACTGGTGTGGCCATCGTACAATGGTAAAAGTCGGCGTGGGGCGCCCTATTGGCCTGTGAGATGGTGTCAGTAGCGGACTGATGTGCGAATGGGGCCAAAGGCAGCGCAACAATATTTTCTGACTGACACCACAAGGCGCTGAGATGCCAAGATCCGGATGGCATCGAGGTGATGTCTAAGTTGCGGACTGATGTGCGAATGGGGCCAAAGGCAGCGTAACAATATTTTCTGTATGGAAGATACCACTAGGCGTTGAGATGCCAAGATTCGGATGGCACCGAGGTGATGTCTAGCAAGTTGGTGTGGTCATCCTACAATGCTGAAACTCGGCGTGGGTCACCCCATTAGCCTGTGAGATGGCGTCAGTAGCGGACCGATGTGCGAATAGGCCGAAGGCAGCACAACGCGCCAAGATCCGGATGTCACCGTGGTGGTTTCATAGTTGAGAGGCACTTCATCTGCAGTGGGGCGCCGAGATCCGGATGGCACCGAGGTGATGTCTAGCAAGTTGCTGTACTTGTGTGGTCATCCTACAATGCTGAAACTCGGCGTGGGTCGCCCCATTAGCCTGTGAGATAGCTGTTCTTTGGATTTGGGCCTGGTCCACTAAAATGGCCCTGGGACACCTAAGAACTCGAACGCTCGATTTTTTTTTCCTTTCCTGTACATGCAAAAAAAGGTAAATGCCCGGTATGTTACACGCTTCATCTGCCACGATGAACTCTCCAGAGGAACCGAAAAAATATATAGTTGTGGTAACTATACCATGCATCGTCATATGGAGAGGTGGCACCAATTAATTATAGTGCTGCATAAAAGAGAGATTTGGAGGAGAACCCCTGACCTGCTAGTACATTCATCAAAGAAGTGGCACTGAGAGCTTCAGAGGCAAGGGAAACGGTCCCAAATATTTAGAAGAACTTTGGAAAGATTAAAATGACATGTTTAGATTGTGGTAAATTAATTTCATGTGGGCAGATGAGTGTTACTCTAATAAATACAGCATATGAACATCATCATAGTCGATGGTTGGTAGAGACATTTTGACTATATCCTGGACCTGCCCGTCCTCGCCCAAAATGGCGCCGGAATAAATGGGACTCGTAACTCCTTGTTGTGTACTGGTTGCAGAACCTTGAAATCACGAGATACGTATGCAGTTTTGAAGCACATGGCGGGCGGGGACGAGAATTGATTGAATATTTCGACATCCCTATTGATATTAAGTTCTGATGTGTTATTGATTACTGTACTGTTGAAAATTCGAATTAACGTCACCCATGGTACTTGCCCGCAAATGTATATCTAGATAATTTTATTGTAACTGGCCCTGTCGTATTTTAATTATAAAATGTACGTCCACCGATTCCGTAACTGTTAGACACCTTAGTTTTTGCAACCTAATGGCCCGCCCGTTACGTTCCTCTACAGTGTAAATGTCTATTCATCATATACGATTACAGTTTGCTCCGTGGCAGGCCCACGTGGTTATAGGCTCGTATTTGTATAATGAAATTTTCACAATAAAGGTTTTTAAAAGAAAACATGGTAGTAGTGTATACATTGGTAAAGTTTTTAATAATAGTCACTGTTTTAGAATCATTAAAAGGCAAGTGAAATAAAGCAGACCAATTACATGAAGGGTAAAAGGTATAATACGAAGGAACGCAGTAAAGATAAATGGTCAAGGGCTGTTGTGTTTTCTATTCCTGCAACATAAAGTGATCGATAAGAATCTCATATTCAGGCGTATCGGCGACTAAGACAGCAGGTCGACCCTCTTTTGCTCAACGGCTCCGTCATGGGACGAAGAAACGCTCTTTTTCTCGAAAAAAGAATATATTTTACTTGCAGGACAGTTGTAAAATTTCCGGGAAAGTACATTAGCCTGGAACATTATAACATATATTTAAGAGAAAATAATGTTCGGAAGTAATTAAAAGCGTAATTTTTAGGTGATATGACCAAGGCTTTCATCATTAGAATAAGAAAAGTAAAATGAACCAATGAAAAGTTTTATTAACAAGTCACATGACTTGTTATGCTTACGTTACGCGCTGCGCGCCCCGGATGACTTCCGGATGCGCTAACGCGGCGCGTCATATGACGCATTACGCGACAACGCAGGTCCAGAATATAGTCAAAATGTCTCCACCAACCAGCGGTCGAAACACAACCCCTTTCAGCAGGCTAAATAGTTCTGTTAAATGACAACAGAAAGGACAGGCAACAAGAACCATCAGTCAAAGAGGGGAGGGCTAGTTCTTCTCTACCGGGTTACATTGGGGCGCTACCGGAACTGATCGAATTGGTAGTCTACAGTGTTTCTGGATGTTTCAGACCGAAGCTGGGGTTAGCATGAGAGCAGCACCATTTCGTAGCTCCGTTGTGGCCATTCCGCAACCAATCATGGCAGCCGCTCTTTATCGTTATTTTGGGCGGGGTGGGTGGCGGAGCCGAGCTGTTTTGCAGCCATCATTGTGTGGAGTTCAGTTCATCTCACTAGTTTTGTATTTGTCATGAGGGGTTGTTCCTAATGTTTCTATTTTAGCGAGGTCAAAAAGAGATCCCATTAGTGGCCTACTGATTTTGCTCGATTCCTTTTCTTTTTTTTTACACGATTTTTCGTTATCTGCAAAGACTAAACAGAGTATTGCGACTCTGTGTTTGTTTGTAAATAGAGAATGAACCAAAGAGAACTAATTCTAAAACAGTAAATACTTGGATAACAATCAATCAAATGGAGAGAGAAGCAGGCACGACGGATTACAACGGGGGCAAAGGCCTGCGTTAACTACCTTTCACTATCTGCAAAGAGAGAGTACTCCTAATAGAAATGAGGGGGGGGGGCACCATTCAAAGCAGATCAGTGTGCATAAACACGAAAATGTTTTCACTTACCACGTACTTGACATTCGACAGCTTATGATATTTGCTATTAAAAAACCATTGAAATTCACTGAAAAAACCATAGGTTATAGACCATATATAGTTAGGAATTAGCATTTACAAAACCTTGAAAATTCACTGAAAAAACCATAGGTTATACACCATATGTAGGGGCCGATTAGGATGGCGGACGGACTTGCGTCCGTCCGCCACCCCTGAGTAGGAGGGACCGTCCGCATGGGCAGCGGCGGTCCCTCCATGGCAATTAGGATGTGACCGCCAGGGTGGCGGTCACATCCTCTATTACTAACATTGCGGCGGGTGCAGCTTCAAGCTGCACCCGCCGCAATGTTAAAAATGCATGTGTTGCATTTACATGCACAAAGCGGCAGGCACCGCACGGTGCCTGCTGCTTTGTGTACGCAAATGCAGGGGGGTACCATAGGTACCCCCCATGTGCACCCCCCAGCCCCCATTCACCCAGGGGGCCCGCAACGGGCCCCCAAAGTGAATGTCCGTATGCTTTTCCATGGCGGAAAAGCCGCCGTGGAAAAGCATATTTACACAAACATCATAATATGGCGGACGGTGTCTCATAGACACCGCCTGCCATGTTATAGCTTTTCCGCCGCGGTCGGAAGCCGACCGCGGCGGAAAAGCGGCGGACGGAATTCCAGACCCACCAGCCATCCTAATTTGGCGGTGGGTCTTTGGAGTCTCCGTCGCGGTTTTTCCGCATCCTCCAGGCCGGCGGACACTTCCGCCGGCCCGGAGGATGCGGAAAAACCGCCATCCTAATCGGCCCCATAGTTAGGAATTAGCATTTAAAAAACCTTATTTTACTCACACAAAACCATTGAAATTCCATATATAGTTAGTTGCACTAACTATATATCGCGCACCCGCAATCCACTGCTGATCATGTCACATATTACATCATTCATGACATGGTCAGTGACATCACTGATGACATCACTGATGACATCTCAAATGACATCACTGATGAGATCACTGATGACATCTCATTTGACATCAATGACCACATCACTGATGATATCATTCATGTGACAATACAATGCATCTCCTCACGTTTTAATATAACCTCTGTTTCACCCAGTGTTAAATACAGAGTATAATTTTTGAAACCATTGACACACCAATACTAGTTACTACATACGTACTCACTGATTCCTACGTCTACACACACATTCACTCATTCACCCATACAATCATTCATACATACAATCACTCATCTTTACAACACTATCATATGCACTCATACACCTATACAGACACTTACACTCTGCCACTCATCCATGGAGTTACTCACACACCTAGTCAGTCCTGTAAAGAATCAATCACACTTCCATTTTCTTGTCTATACAGTTAAACATAGAGCACCTTACATTTTCAAACATATACTAACACATACTTACTTTCTTATACAATCATTGATACAAGTACACATTGATCTGCACAGAGTCACACACCTCCCAGCCAGCCACACACACACTCAGTCTCCTATACAAATACTTGGACAATCAATCAATAACCCATATAGTTAATCATATAGCTACTGATCAACACATGCAGCAGTTTACAGAACAACAGACATAATGATGCACAAATTAAGACAGTTTACTCACTAACCCATGCACTCAGTGAGACACATTTAATCACTCACTCATACATTCAGTCAAACACCTACTAAATCCTTCGTCCAGACACTTATACATCTACTCATTCTTCAATATGTAAAACATATTTAAACTTTACAGAAACACACAGTCACTGGATGATGTCATCAGTGATCTCATCAGTGATGTCATTTGAGATGTCATCAGTGATGTCATCAGTGATGTCATTTGAGATGTCATTTGAGATGTCATCAGTGATGTCATCAGTGATGTCACTGACCATGTCATGAATGATGTAATATGTGACATGATCAGCAGTGGATTGCGGGTGCGCGATATATAGTTAGTGCAACTAACTATATATGGAATTTCAATGGTTTTGTGTGAGTAAAATAAGGTTTTTTAAATGCTAATTCCTAACTATATATGGTGTATAACCTATGGTTTTTTCAGTGAATATATATATATATATATATATATATATATATATATAAAACAATAACATTGTATGATCTTTTTAACTTAGATTAATTATTTATTAATTTTAAGGTTATCTAAGTATTTTTAAGTGTCTCAGTTAATTATATTTATTATTTCATTAATTTTAAATTACTTTTAATACATTTAAACAAATTCGATATTTTGACAAACTATATTTTTTACAATAATATTTTTGATTCGATATTTTTGTACTTACCTGTTTGTAGATAGGAATTCGATATTTTTGCACTCTATATTTTGTCAACGATATTTTGGTAAGCCTATATTTTTGTATTCGATATTATGTCAGGACAACAGCTCCATAGGGTCAGATCTGCCTCTCCACCAAGTTTGGATGCACCAGGACCTACCAGAGCAGCGGTGTACCAATACCCAGGGTACCAGATCCCCAACAGTAAAATCCAATAAGAGTCTACTCTGTACTCCCAAAGTACCAGAAGCAAGAACCTGTTGAGGGACATCAAGACACCAGAGACCCTGCATGAGCATTCCTACTGTTCTTCGTTGCTGGGCACAGACGCTCAGGGCTTTTCCTGAACTGGGCCACAGCGGGTGTAAGGAGCCAGCCTCAGTGGCCTTTGGGGAGATCCACTGTTTCTTGAGTCAACTGGGCAGATTCCTTTCTGGGCATCAGGGGTGTCTTTCTTCCAATTGTCCATGGCAGCCCTAGGATCCAGCAGTGAAGCACAGAAAAACACCAAACAAGAGTGAGTCTCCCCTTTGTGCAAAAGTCTTTAAAGGGAAGTGTAAGGTTCCAGAATCCAGACACCCCTGGCCAATCCTAGGGTGTGAAATCACCTCACCACTACTGTACCAACCATCCTGCACAGCATGCTGGGTCAGTACAACTTGGCATGATCTAGAAGTCACTAGTCACATCTCCTCTGAGGACCTAAGCTCCGCCCCTTGCTGACATCACTTCCAGGGCTTTTCTAGCTAAATATTAAAAGGGGAACCCCCTCCTGGTTTGGCCCCAGAGCTCCGGGCTCCCTCCTTTGTTCAGTGGGCCTGGGCAGCCCCACCCATGGTAGAGTGTGACAGCTGATTAATTACTGCAGATCCTTTAGCTCCACACCTTTCCTCCTCAGGTGCGGAGTTAAGCACTGTTAATTCTTCCCTTTGGGGGGCTTTAATCCTGCTGTTGGGGAGAAATGTAATTACACTGGCACTGCAGGGTGACAAAAGACCCGCTTTGATCCTGAGCTGAGCCAGAGTAATATGACAATTCTGGATGACCCATAAGTTATACAGGTATCTTTTTGGAACTTGCAGAATTGATTTTCTCACACAGGTTATTCCACTTCTTGATATGTCACTGGTCTCTCTAGGCCCAAGGGAAGCAAAATTGCATTCTAACCCCCTATGTGTATAATAAGGTTCACTGACATAATATCGTCACTACTAAAATTGATCTACAAAATTGTCATCACGCTAAACAAGTTACTTACCTTTGGTAATGATATATTTGTAAGAGACATATATTAGCATGGATTCCTTACCTTAGAATTACCCCCAGGCTTCAGACTGGATCTGGAGAATTTTTCTTCAGCAGTACCCCTGCGTGTCGGTAGGTGGTGTCGGTCGACTCTGTGCTCGTTGTTGGCATTGTGATCGCCGGAATGACGTTGCGGTATCTACTTAGACGCTGCCCCTGCAAACTGACGTCAGTTCTTTATATAACATTGCACGGCAGATGCGTAGAGCCATGCAAGACACTAACCATTGGTGCACAAAACTAGGGCCCTGAAAGGGAGTCCCTTACCCTAGAAGTCAGTTTGCAGAACGGGGAGGATGGGTGGGGCGGTAAGGAATCCATAGCTATTGAATGTCTCTTGTTCATGTGTGTGAAAAGCTGGCCTGGTATATGCTGTCCACTAATTAACGTGGCCACCCTGTACCAATCCAAACAACCCTTATGGTGATTTAAGAGGTCAAAGAGAACCTTATAAAGCTATCCAAGTGGTAGCTGTGGAGAACAGTCTTCAGGCTTAGTCTTGAAGGAATGTTAAGCAGCTTGTTTTACCAGAATACAACCTTATAGTATAGGTTAAATGAAAGGAGAACCACATAGTAGTTATAAAAATAAGTATTTATTGATATAATACTCTTTAAGTATTACACAGTATCTTCTGCACAAAGATACTCATAAAGCACATAATACTGTAGCACAGAAACAATAGTAAATATCACTAATTCACAGTGGGCTCCAGGGGAGACCAAACCATATACTAAAAGAGGGGTATAGGAACCACGACTCGAGTAAAGACTGTATAGAGGATGTAGAATCGCTGGGACCCCAAGGAACCACCCAAGGTGAGTAAGTAGGGACCCCACGGAGGACGGGTGCATGCTACGTACAATTCTATGGGAGAGTCGCGGTTAATAATAATAATAATAATAATCCACATTTGTAAAGCGCACAATCACCCGTAAGGGTCTCTAGGCGCTGGGGGCCGTCGGGAAGATTAAGCGAGCTATTGCCCAGAGTCACATGGTGCTGGGCTAACCTGCCGCCGGAGCCGGGGAACGAACCCTGATCCCCAGATTCCAGCATCAGTCGCCCTGGCCGCGGCGCCACACCTCGCCACACCTCTTCGCGGTTGAAGTGTCAGGTATCAAAACGGTTTGCACGAAACTCCTGATACAGATCCAGCGAGGGCGATGCACAGATCCCAAATCCCCTTTGCACTACCCCACTGGGGAACTGAAACACTCCACTCCGTACCACAGTGTGCAAGGGAAAAGGGGAATAAGTATAACGTAACCAAACACAGCTGCACTCTTCCTACAGAATCTCCTAGTCTAGGTATCCAAGGAATAGGCCTTCTATAGGGAAATCCCATCTACAGACCATGGTACGCTGTGTGTAAGAAAAAGAACAAGCATTAATTCCGTAACCACACACACACACACCCAAGGCACACTATAGATCACTAAATTACCCCCCTGTGCCTGCGTACTTACATATGACCCACATTTGCAGATGATCAGGAAGTAGGCAATCTAGTAGATGCAGTACCCACAAAGGAGTGTGAGTGCCAACTGTCTGCGCAGAAAATAGTCTCTCCTTGAGAGTATGCGCGAATCCGTAAAATAAGTAACACAAATCGGCAGGTGCGATACGTCTCGCACCCGCTTTTAAGCCAGAGGAGAAGCCCAGTCAACACCAGAGCCCCAGTGATTAATAAAATCAGGCTTCCCTGTTGCGAATGTCTCTCACTGAGCCCAGGAGGAACCCCCAGTGTATAGGAGTGGAATATATCCCGACAACCTCCAAATGTTAAACAAAACGCTCCTCTGTAGGAGCAAACATATCAAAGAGTCACGGGGGACTTAGCAGGAGGCTTACTGCGTTTGTAAAGCAGGACACCTGAAAAACCTTGAAGAAATCAAGGCCAAGCTGGCATGCTTGGCAAGGTGGGAAAATGCAGCTTCCATGCTGCCCAGGGACTCTCAGGCTATGATATGAGCCTCCAAAGCTTCTGTGGCATCTTGAACTCAAAGTAAAGGCTCCATCTGCTGGTTCTGCTTGAAAATGATCAATGGAGCAGGTGACAAGCACCAGATCCCCCTAGTGGGAGGCATTATATTGCGGGCTAAACTTCCGAGGCAAGACACGGCTGTCAGCACCAGTGCATGATGGGTCCTGTAGTCATTCACTCTCTTGTCGGCCCGCATGCACACTGCTCCATGGGGGATCACTACAGAAGTTTTAAAGTTTAAGGACCCTTCTAAGTGGACTTCGAAGAGACCCCATGGAAGTTAGGAGGTTGGAGAGCCACCACACCCTTGAATACTGTAGTACCAGAGTTACCTATCCCAGGGAAGCCGGGTGCATAGGTCTGAAATTTGGTCGGAAACCACTGTCGACCTCTGTGGAGAACTTCGAAGAATGGCCATTGCTGGAAAGAAGGAAAGTGTCAGTCGGAATCCAAAGGTGGATTCTTGGTGAAAGTACCTGAAAGGGGACAGAGTCTGGGCCACTCAGAAGAGACCAGGGGCTCGGTGAACGAATACCCACCGACGTCGGGTGCTTCAGGTACATTGAAGGGGTTCTTGACTCTGCAGCCACCGGGACCAGGAGATGTTGAGGACAACCAGGAGCCGGATACGAGCTGCCCCATGAAGGATGTCGAGTACTGAGGGTCTGGCGTCCAGCCAAAGCACCAACAAGCCTTGGCAACGGCAACCCACGTAAAAGGTCAAAGAAGGTTACGGTTCGGACCAGCATGTTTGAGGAGACTCACCAAACAAAGGGGAGTCAGGGCAGGCCTGAAGCAACCTGGGGAGCACAAGGAAGGCAGTGTTGACCCTCAAGAGGACCCACAGGCCAAAGGCACAGGAGTCGCAAGGGGACCTCAAGCAGTTTCACAAAGCCACAGCTCACGGAGCACTCTGTGCGAGGCGGCTGAAGCTCTTTGGTAGAAATGGTGCCAGAGTTTGGGGCTACTCAGAACTAAGTGCACTTGTTTTGGAAATGCCAGCAAGCATATGCGCTTGCAAAAGTACATGGTGCACAGGGGTGTGGCTATTGCAGCCCTCACGAGGGATTCGGACCTCAAACTTGGTAGGAGGGCAGCTCGGACCTCCTTCACTCCAATGGAGATATCTTCAGTTGTCCTGGATGCTCTACAGGTCCTACACGGAGCCTGTATGGTACATGGGCACAAACGATGCTTTGGACAGAGAGAGAGACAAAGTCGGGCTAACACAAAGTCCAGCGAAGTCCAGAGTGTCCAGACGGTCGAAGGTCAGTGGTTTCTTGATCAGAATCTTATCCACATCGAATCTAGGGTTCTACAACCAGGTAAGCCCTTTTGTACCCACGGGAGAGGGTTGAACAGATTCAGGGGCTCCTCCCAGGGGAGGGTCAGGACAGTGGGGCGGTTACTCCCATGTTCTATGTCCAATTTCACGCCAGAGCAGGAGCCAACGGCTCCCAGGAATGGTTTGAACTGGACTATGCATAGGGACACCAAATGTGCCCCTCATGCAGACTTTCGGTCGCTGGCAAGCGCACCCACCCAGGCCTAATACACTAAATCCGGTCTGGGAGGTGGTCACACCTCCCTGTGACAGGATGCCTAATGTTCTGCCTTCCCCTGCTCGAGCTTGGCTCAGTAGCAGGGGGGCAGAAATATGTCTCTGGTCGGCAGCAACCTTTTGGGCTGCATGGGACTAGAAGGCTGGTACCGGGAAGATAAGGGACCTCATGAAGATCGTTTCTGAGGAGTGGAATAATACCTCCCATATCAGTTAATAGTGTGGGGCTATGGTACCACAATGTTTGACACCAAACGCAATAGGGTTACTTTCAGCCGTTTTAGAGTTGGTCATCACGCTGTTCCACAATGCCACTCTATATGTCAAAAATGGCTGCAGCACTAACAACCCGGGAGAATGGACTCTGTAGGCTGCAGGGGTGTCGTGTTCATGCAGTGGCACCCTCTTACTTAGAACCATGCATCCTGCCTTCAGGGTTGTCAATTTTGCAAAACAAAGAAGTGACCAGATAGGTTATTCTGCCAATCTTAAACAACACCTAGCCCACAAATCCTAAGTGAGCACCGTTTGCTTTACATCGTTTTAAAGTTTTCATATTATTTTTCATAGCATTTAATCATGTCCTAAAAGCGACACAGGTGTAACAATTTTGTCACCTACAATACATACAAATCAAGAAATCAAAACACTTGATAAAAACAATGAATGATAAACATCTATACAAGACATGAACACCATGTAAAAAGTGAAATGCCTCCAAACATTTTTAGAGGTCACCAGTCCTTGTGTAATACATATACTTGAATAAACAAGCGGACAGAAAATGATTCAAACAAGTCCTGCTTGTTTGCTAAGCTGAAGGCTGCTCGATATAAGGGGTCGATTCACAGGTTACACCTGTGTCAAAAGTCAGTCAAAATACTTTATTTCGATAAGTCAATATCATAAAAAGACGGTGATACATACTATTAAGTATGGGCGGATCTAGCGGATCTCGCGTACGCGAATTTGCGTATTTACGGATTTGCAATCTGCAAAATCCGCGAACTCTCGCGGATTTGCGGATTTTTGTGTTTTTTGTGTTGGCGAGCGTTCGCGAGGATTTGTGGACCATTTCGCAATTGCGAACTTACTTTTCGGCTCGCAACGGCCGCGACTATGTTGTTTCTACGTCTGGTTTATCATCACAGGTTCACAGCACCCTCTGTTTCACCACTGCCACCCTCTGGTACACCCATGCCACCCTCTGGTACATCCTCACTGCCACCCATTAGGTTTGTTTATCACTGTAGATTATGGGGGTGAAAAAAAGCAAGCACACCTGCCCTGCTTCAACTGCCATGAATTAATTTGGGGGTCATTAATGTGTCAGTAATTTTGAAACTTCCAGTCTTGCTGGCACCTGCTTCCTTCCTTATCTGTAATTTCCTTTCTGTTGCAGTGAATTTTTTTTTTCACAGGACCTTTATGGTCTACTTGTAGCTATTCTATGAGCCTGCTGTTTGGGTCATAGCAGGGTCATAGAATAGTTGCAAATAGGCAACTGAACTCTGGAGGGGCCCCTCAGGAAGCACTAGAGTGAATGGTTACTAATGTTAAGTTTGAACTTTTGCACCTGCTGATTGCTTTCAGTTTAGCAAAAATCGTTTTTCTGCAATTTCGCGCCATTTGCGGGGCGCGAATCCGTGCGAGAACGATTTCGGAAGCCGCGAATGCGTGCGAATACACTATTTTTTTTTTCGCCGTGTATGTTCGCGTGATTTTGTGCATGTTCGCAAGGCGCTTATAGCGATACGTTTGCGAAGTTACCCTAACGGTCGTACACGGGCGCGGCCATCTTGTTTGCGTGACGTAATTCCGTTTCCGGACGCTATGTGTGATCTCGCAAAGTGTGCTGCTCGCTAGTACAATTTCGCGCTTGATCGCGAGGAAAATCTCGCGCGAACTTACCCATGCGGTCGTGAACGGGCGCGGCCATCTTGTTTCTCATTCATTGCTATGGTTCTGGGCATGCTTTCTGTATCCTCTCTGAATCTCTTCCATCCTTTGCTTGTTTGAAGTTTTTTTGATCTATTTTACTTATTATCTATCCCTCTATTTTTATAGCTCTATATTTTTGTGTTTTCTGCTACTTTTTGTTAATTTTAAACTA
This sequence comes from Lissotriton helveticus, assembly GCF_964261635.1. Classification (NCBI taxonomy): domain Eukaryota; kingdom Metazoa; phylum Chordata; class Amphibia; order Caudata; family Salamandridae; genus Lissotriton; species Lissotriton helveticus. The sequence continues at coordinate 1,316,521,878 of NC_136061.1, forward strand.
CTTTTTAAACTCTTTCCTTTTCTTCTTCCCTATTCTATTTCTTCTTTATTATTTACATTCATTTCTGCCCAGACCATGGTAAAGGGTGCCGGGAAGCACCCTGAGAAGAGGAAGGGTCCCGCACCCCGTGCCCGGCTCCCGTGCAGGCGTTTGAGGGGGGAGCTAGTGATGCCATGGGAGATCTTTAGCGCGGAGGAGGTGGCCGCACTAATATTCCACGTCCAGCGCCGCCTCCCCAAGACCATCCTGGGAGGCGGCAAGATCGCAACCGGCTATGGCATCCGGGAGCGCCGGAAGCGGTGGGAGAAGGTGTGCCGGGCCATGTTTAAGCTCTCTGGGGTCCGGCGCACCTATAACCAGGCCACCCACCGCTGGACGGATGTCATGGACCGGGAACGCGACTTGCTGGACGCGCTCGGCGTAGAGGTCCCCGGGCTTGGTGAGTAGTAGTAGCTATTTCTAGCTATTTCATCACTACTCTGTTTTATCCGGCTCTGTTATTTGCAAATCTTTGTTCTTTACCAAGAGCAATAATGCTGCCGATTACATTGTAGGTAAATTATATTTCAAAATCTTCTATGCATTTCAGGTGCACTGCTCTCCTTCTCAGTAGCCTTGCTTGCTACTATGCTTATTTGTTTTGTATTTTGTGTTCATTTCATTGGCCTGAGAAATTATGTATGAGTGTAGTGTAAAGAACTGCGTAATGCTAGACACTAAGGGTCATATTTTCAAATACCGGCGCATCCCTGCAAAGTAGCAGGGATGCGGCAGTAATTGTGCGCCATGCCACCACCACCACCCATGGGCCCAAAACGTCACAGAAGCCTTACGCATCTGTGCCGTAAAGGCGGCGCATTGCTGGAGTTGCGTGCCAACGATGGCGCAGCTCCAGCAATGCTCTGGGGTGCCCTATCTCCCCAATGCTGCATCAAGCCGTACGTCGGCTTCAAGCAGGCGCAGTGTTTCAGTCACGCATCATTGTCCTAAAAGTGACTGATTGACATCTTGTAGATTTCCCTCCGCCACTTTTAGGATTCGTTCCTGCGCAGGAACGCCCTCCCTTGCGCCGGAACGCCTCCTGATGGCGCAGGGCTTTACAACGTGATGCATCTCCCATATGCGTCATTTTTTTTTTTATATACGCCGCACCATGGCGCCTCTTTTGTTCTGCCGCTGCGTCACAAAAGTCACGCAACAATGGAGTAAAATGAGCCGCAAGGGACTTCTAAATCAGCCCCAACAGACTGAAGTCCAGTACTTCCTTTAGACACATGGCTATAAGAAGAAATAGTGGTGGTGGTCGGTGGATTGATAGTTTGAGTATTCACTGATCTGCAAGCACGATGGACTTTGTCTGTCACTTCGCGTGCTGCGGACTGCTGCCTGCCAGGCCTAGGCAAACCTTTTTAGTAGTCTGTTTAGTGAGTTACATAGGAACTTTCAAAGTCAACGGTCCGCAAATCAGGCAATACGAATAACGTAGTATACCATATGAGCTTGGTCAATATATCCTGTGGAATAGTTGTCTATCTATTTGCTATTTCTCCAAAATATATTGTTATTGTTCTTTTGAAATGTTTGATTTGGTTGACAAATCTCATCCATGTTTTCTGGTCTTTCTTTCTTTCATGTTGTACATCAGCTCCCCCCAAGGGCAAGAGGACACAGGAGGAGGAGGAGGGTGCTGTTCAGGAGGATGCAGGCCAGGATCGGGCAGGCGAGGGCTCCTTTGCTGGCCCCAGTAAGTTTTAATTTTAATATAGAGTACCTATTTTTTCCTAGCGTTCCTCTTTCCATTTTTTCTAAATCGTCTTTGATCTTCTTGTAGACTGGATCTAAATTCTTATCCTGCCTCGACTATGACTCCCTGTGGTATTACTAGATTATTCTTATTAGTCTGTCTGTGTAGCTAACTAAGATTGCACATTTGGCAATTCCATTGGACTCCCATTCTAGTCAGCAATAGCTCTATGCACTGAGTGCAGTCCTCTGGGATTGTCCATAATGTCTTCTAAATGTTTATGCTTTGACAATTGCCAACAATAAAAAGGTGAATGACCACCAAGAAAGAATAAGATACTACTTTACTTTTGGTTTGGATAGGAGGACAATCCATTCTACTACTGTTGCAGGGACAAATCTGCACAAACCGAACTATGAACACTAAATAGTGCATTGTTTATCAATTATAATAGGCGCAGGTAGACTTTCTTTCCACATTCCTCAGTGATATCAGACTTTGAAGAACCCCCAATCTCCTTACTGACTAGATAGTGTGGCAGAGTCATTTAGCTCCCAAAGTCACCGATGATTGATCCCCAATGATGATTAGATTATCCAACGCAGGACAAGAGTACGGAGTCAGTCAAGAAGTGTCAGAGGCACTCATGCTTGCAAAAATTCCAAAACCTTTAGCTCATCCACTCTAGTCTGGAGGACCAAAAGCCACAGAGTCTATTTAAGTTTAAAAGCTTTATTAAAACTAAACACATTTATTAAAATACACTTTGTCATAAAAGTAAAAGTTTAACTGAAAATGGAAAAGTGCTTAGTGCTAACGATTAATTGGACACATTTCTTGTGGTCGAGCTGAGCTCTCACCTGGTTTGAACTTGAGCTTGACCCTGATCGTGTTCTTAGAAGTCAAGCTTCTGTTAGGAGAAAAAGTGGCGTGTGTTAAAAATAAAAAGTATACTCAGACATGAGTCCCTTGCTCATTGCACCATCAGGATTCAAGCAAGCCGGGCCGAAGACGGCTGTAATGGCAGAAACCGGTCCCCGGAAGCTTGTTTCCTTCCCAGTGTAAGAATTGGCTTTTGTAGTTTGGTTTGCCCTGTTCCCATCATGCACTGGGACAGGAACAGACTAATTTGCATACAGCCAGGTTCTGAAACTGGGGTGGTGCAGTGAGCTAAAAAACGGTGTTGGATCTAGCCCTGATCTCTTGACTGGGTGAGAGTATTCTGCTTAATTCAGAGACTCTGTCCCTCACCACCCCTTGTTGTAAAAATAAAAAGCAAGCATTAATCAGTTGTGCCAAAAAGTGCAGCAAGACAACAGCCTTCCATGGAAAAAGGGAAATTTTTACTTTAGAGTATACAGTTACAAATTATTACATTGTATTTCGTTTTTTTAACATTTCTTTATTCCTCCTAGACCAAATATTATATAGTAGTGAGTGGTGTATTTCTAACATTCTTAAATGTACTTTGTAGGTGTAACATCTGGTGGCGGGGCCAGCGCGGAGGTGGTGGTGTTGGACGAGGACTCTGGGGAGGATGCGGTGCAAGTGCCGGACGTTCCTGTGAGGGTTCACACGGTGGTGGCGGGAAGAGGTAAGCTATATATTCCTTACTTATTGAGATTGAAGACTGCATAGTGTGCTTTCTGCACGGGTGTATAATAAATCAACCAGGTAGTAGCCTCCTCTAAATGTACTTCGACTTAGCTGTGAAGTTTTTGGTGAGAAGAATCCCAATAAGATCTTAGATGAACTTGATGGATGGGATGAACGAAAAGCGAAAGAAGGGTGTAAGTAAGTGAGGAAGGACGAGAAATGTTATGACGGCTGGCAAAGAAGAATGATATGTGTTTGCTTGGTCCCCGAGGTGGCTGGGAAGGAAAGAATATGGTATGGTGCATGGCTGGGTCAATGATGAAGCAAGGATGGGTGGAAGGAGAACAGCCTGGGTGGGTGAAACAGAAACTGTATATGTGCATATACTTTGAATGGATGGATGCCTGGAGCACGGTATTATCTGACTCTTAGATAGCATATGTGTATCTAGAGAGAGTAGATGGTCACTGGATGAACTAAGTGTTACCTTGAAGAGCATGTAACACCGTGCCCGCACGTCCGTTCCAGTGTAGGGAAGGCATAGGGAAGGCAACTGGCAAGGAAAAGAAATTGTAAATTTGTCCAATACTACCATGAATAGTAGCAGTAGTTTGTATTGCAACTGCAAGCACAGCATATATCCGGTTATTACGGTGGACACTCCGTACCTCTCTTAATAACTTTAGTTTAGTAGTAGTACGTCATTCATGTGTGGGTGTATCACTGTTCACTCAATAATAAGCAAAGCACCTAAAGTCATCCCATATGTCATCAAATACATCCCATGTGAAGTGATAGATAATCAAATTATTTAGCTTCTTCATTTTCCTTTTCTAGTACTCATTTGCACTGTAGGGTGAAAGGTAATTTAATTAAGCAGTAGCCCTTGTAACAGAGTATTCTCAGTGCCACCCGTAATAGAAAAGTAATAGCTTCACCACCTGCATGTACTGGACCGGTACAGTAACGCAAGTCTGTCTCACTCATCATGGTGTGCGTCTGTTTTTCTCGGGTGCAAGTTCACTGCGCTGGCATTCTGCCGGCTTGCATAAGATGACGTACCAATTTTCCTAAACAAGAGAGAAGAAGAAGAATAAGACTGGTGTACTGTCATAGTCGACTGTAATGGAAGTCCATAGTGGTCGTAGAATTTGTTCATTAAACTCCCACTAATGTTAGAGCAAGGATGCAGAAGTGGGAGCCTGGGAGGTTAGATAGATACTGTCCTCACTAGTTATGTACTGTGCTATCAATTTGCTATTTGTACTGTGACACAACTTTCGGCTCAATCACTTTGTGTTATTAATGTTAAGGAGCATTGGTTACAGACTATGTCTTTCTTTCTTCATATAGTTGCTCCTTCCAAATCGACATCACGGAGGGAGCAGGCTCGAATGGCGCGGCAACGGAGGCTGGATGCCACTGTCGCCAAATATCGGCGGCTGGTGGCCCTGGAGGAGGAGGACACGCAGTCAACTGGTGGAACCACAACATCCTCCACTGGGACAGCTGCATCCTCCTCCGTGCCCCCACGGGCTGCCAGCCAGCGCAGTGCTCCAGCGGTACGGAGCCGGGCTACCAAAGCCAACCGCCACCGCCAAGCAGCAAAGACACCAGCTGCCCCCCACAGGAGCTGCAAGGCACGCCAGCGCCGCCTAGGACTCAGAGTGTCCTACCTGGAGCAGGAGGTCCATAACTATAAGAACTTGGTGGAGGGCCTCCGCTTCGACCATGCCACCCTCCGCAAGGAGTATGATGCCCTGGCCGCTAAATTCACCAGCACCCTCCAGTAGTGTAGTGTCCCTTGCCCTTTTTTTAGAGACTTTTGGGGGGTGGGATTTGGGAGTTGGGTTCTTTTTGGGACTTTTGAAAGACAATCGTTGGGGTTAGGGAGGGTCTTGAGGGAGATTATTTTGTTAGGGCTACATAAATATACTTTTTTAAACTTTATCTGACCATACCTGTTTTTTACTGCTTTTGAGTCTGGTGGGTGGGGGTTTAACAGTAAGTTTGTTTTCCTGAAGAGTCCTAGGACTTTAGTAGTACTACCGTCAATTTCTCATCTAGTCCTAATACTCCATTATCCTACCTCCCACCAAACGCTTATTTTACCTGTAATTTGTGTTTGAAATTAGGGCTAGGCCCAGGGCTGGCTCCATGGGAAATGGGGATTAAGGTTGGCAATCCTGGGCGGATGAAATGTCCTCATTGCGGTGGTACTAGTGGTGTGACACAGTGGCAGTTGCATGCCTATGGAAAAAAAGAAAACGAAACCTGGTTTGTCCTTACTGTAGCATTACAACGGTTACGGTACGATAGAGAATATAGCAGGTGACAGTACACTAGAACAGTGCCACAATGTAGCCTAACAAATGGTAAAGTATTGCAAGTATAACTAGTACTTGCGTTGAATTTATTTGACATTGGCTCCTACTACTACAAGAAATAGTACTGAAGCTGAGTAAGTCTAGAATATATCCTCGGATTCCTTCACCAGCCTGTTGCTATGACCTTATCCTCCCCAGCAAGTGTGTGGAATTATTGATGTCATTTAGTCACACATCAAGCAAAACCACACAGCCCGGGGGAAGAGGGTTAGGGTTTGGAAAATGGATGGGAATGGGGGTTTCTTTTTGGGTAGGTTTTGTTGAGAGAAGAAAAAAAAAGCACAGCATGGACAAACAATAATTGAAGATAAAGAAATGACTGTAGGGATCAATTTAGAAGCAGAGAGAGATCCAAGAAATGCAGTCAGACTCATAGAAGAAAACAATGGATACTGCATCTGTATGTTGTTGGAGTTGTCCTGTTGAATTTGGTAAGTAAGTTGCATGCAGCAAACAATTCCTCTTATTAGCGGCACTCCTCCATTCCAGCTGACGCTTCGTCCATCAATGTTGGTGACCACTGACAGAAGACACCCTGTCCACTGCCTGCCTGGCGGATGTTGACTGAAACCCGGCCTGTAATTATTGAACGGAAAACAGGAAGTGCTATTACAATACCACTGATAAATAAATATAAGGTATGTACGCTGTATGGTGCAAAAAGTCACACTTTGATTTTCCTAATAGACAGTACAATATTTTTGAAATTGCGTACTCTGTCTGAGTCACCTTTTGAAGGATAAATAAGTATGGCCAAATTAATTTAGCGGATCTTTCCCCTCAAGCTAGGTGTACTGTAAACTGTGTTTTAGAACAAAATTAGACCTTCCCAGCAATGCTCCCACCAAGACCCTTACTAAAGCCAGTCGCAAAAATGTAGAAGACCCCCAATCAGATCTCAAAAAACGAGGCCTAGCAGAAAAATGGTGACAAAACGTACTTTGAAAGTAAAAGTAGGCCCAAATACCCCCTTACCCACCGTGGATTGTATTCAAACCACTTGCAAGCAAGCAAAAGTATCCATAGCCAGTTGCAAAAATCTAGAACACCCCGAAACACATGCAATCCTGCTGCTAGGGCTAACCCTAACGAACCATAAGTTACAAAAAGTGCCAAAAGGCTTTTCCTTATGGATTTTGTCCAACCACTTCTATCCGGTATTAGACCTTCCCATGAATGCCCCAGACCCGCCAACCCACCCGCAAAAAAGCACGCAACAACACCCCCAAACAGCCAAAAAGCAAAATCTCATACTTACAATATCTCTCGGCCTTCGGTCCAAACGCGCTGTGCAGCTAGGTCATCATCATAACTCCTGTTTTCCACCACAGATTTCCTGAAAAGCAAATGCAATCAAGATTAGACTGTCGCAGCAGTGCTCCGACAGAGACACCAAAACCCACCCACAAACACCAGGAAGCCCCCCAAACAGGCCCCCGAAAACGCTACATTGAGCAAGATGTCAGAAGAAATAGCAAAAAAAAATTCTGCATGGATTTAGTCCAAACCACTTCTATCCGGTATTCAACCTTCCCAGGAATGCCCCAAGACCCGCCAACCCACCCGCAAAAAAGCACGCGACAACACCCCCAAACAGCCAAAAAGCAAAATCCCATACTTACAATATCTCTCGGCCTTCGGTCAAACGCGCTGTGCAGCTAGGTCATCAATCATCATAACTCCTGTTTTCCACCACGGATTTCCTGAAAAGCAAATGCAATCAAGATTAGACTGTCGCAGCAGTGCTCCCAGACCCCAAAAGTCACCCACAAACACCCAGAACCCCGCCAAAGAGCACCTCAAAGGCAAGCAAGTCAGCAAAAACGGCAAGAAATTTCCGCCTCATATTTGGTCCAAAACACTTTTATCCGTTATTAGAGCTTCACAGCAATGGGCCCAGAGCCGTCAACTCACCCGCAAAGAAGTAGAACACCTCCACAAGTGCTGAGTCTTTCTTCATTGGGCGTAATCCAGCCCTCTGCTTTGAGGGAAATAGGAGTCTGGAGGAGGAGGATAGAGGAGCATGTTCTTCTGAACTTGTGAACCTGAGGAATGTAGACTGCGGCACCTTCAAATCAATAAGCAAACAAGTGAAGACAGTTCTGCTGATGGGCTTGTTTTTGGGATTAGGTGATTAAAGTTTGAATTAAATTAACTGTGCAAAACAAAGAAAGACAGACACACAGGAATAAAAGTGAATAAGGACGAAAAAGAAAGTTATTGATTCATTGTCTCATTTTCAGGGCTCGGTGTCAGGGAATAAGAATAAGAGTTCGTCATCATACTCTGCGAATTCAGGCAGGATGAGGTCAGCGTCACCGAACAGAGAACAAATTCCCTCATCTACGTTGCTGTCCTCCTCGTCTTCATGCGGCGTGCTTTCTCGTACTTTGTAATCTGGTGGTATGAGGTGCTGATTCATCTTGATCATTGTTAGCCTCTCCACATTTTTGGGCGAGAGGCGGCTCCGTTTGGGAGTTACAATGCCACCAGCAGCACTGAAAACACGTTCAGAAAACACACTTGCGAGTGGGCAAGACAAGTAGTTTATAGCCAGGTTGGAGAGCTGTGGCCACAATTGTTTTTTCCCATGCCAATACTCCAATGGCTCATCATTAAGAAAGACCTCTGTTGAGTCATTCAGATAGTCCTGCACCATCGACTCAAGGTCCTCAACGGTTTCTCCACTTTGCTTACTTTTTGCTGTGCCTGTGACCTTTTTCCGAGAACCATACCCAAGCCAAGATAGCCAATCCTCTTCAGCAGCCAATGTTACTCTTGTGTGTGGTGCAGATGATCCGGTTGCCGGTGTCTTTAACGGCTGAGAGGTCACTTGTGCCACAGCCACAGGTGCAGAAGTGGATTCTTTTGACTGGGGATGGCCTGCTGATGCTGATGTACTGCCTTCTCCTTCAATATCCTGCCGTTCTTTTTCAAACCTCTTGGCTGACCAGGCTAGCCAATGTTTGTACTTTTTAACATCTTCATCAGCAAAAGGAAAGAATGCTTGGCCTGCCAGCGCCTTTTTGTAGTGTGGATCCAGAATAGTAGCACAAATGTAATGCTTTTCTGAGTTGATCATTTTAAGACGTTCATCACCACGTAGGCGCTCTAATAATTTCTCCGACAAAACAAAAGGGTCTTTGTTTTTTTCATCTTTTTCTAACTCAGAAGACACCGCCTTCAGTTGGTGCTCCAGCATGCACAACAATGGGATAGCTTTTCCCAAATTACAGTCCTCCTTGCTGACTGCACGCGTGAAGACCTCAAAAGGACGAAGCATTTCTGTCAGGCTTTTAACTATTTCCCAGTGCGCCCCATCCATCCTCAGGTCCTTCTGAGCTGTACCCAGTGTTAAGAAACAGTGATCGAGTACCGTATACTGCTCATACAGACGCTCAAGCATGTAGAAGGTTGAGTTCCAACGTGTTGCCACCTCCTGGATGAGTGCTTTCACTGGCATTCGACGTTCATGTAGCAGGCTCCTCAGATGCTTCCGGGCCTTAAAAGAATGGCTAAAATGGTTGCACATTTTTCGGCAAGTGGCCATTACCTCGCACGCTGGACTGTCTTTATCACTCAAGAATTTTTGAACTACCAGGTTGATACAGTGCGCCAAACACGGCACTCTGAAATAGTCACCCAGCGCCATGGCCTTAACTACATTGGTGCCATTATCCGTGGAAACATAACCAATCTGGCGTTTTTTTGGGGACAGCCAGTGAAAGACCTTTTTGTTAAACTCGTCCAAAATGTTTCGTGCTGTGTGACTTTTCTCCAAGCCAAACATGGCTAGTGTTGCATGTTTCCGAGCAGCTTTAAAAACTTGGTCCGGGTCAACACCTGCGTTTAGCTTTGCTTTAACCCCTGAAAAAGAGACCCAGTGTGCAGTGATGCACATGTAATCAGCGCCTGCGCCACTGGTCCACATGTCTGTTGTCAGATGTATAGTGTGAACAGCACTCTTCTGCAAAGCTGCCCCAATCACCTCCAGCACATCTTCATGTAGTGCTGGAACCGCAACTCTGGCAAAATAGAACCGGCTAGGAACCTTCCATTTAGGGCAGAGCGCTGCCACTAATTCTAGAAAACCTACCGCTTCTACAAAAGAAAAAGGGAGAAGGTCCACAGCTAGCATTTTAGCCAGCTTAGTGTTATACAGACGCGTCAGTGGGTGGTTGCGTTCATATGGCGCGTCTGAACAAAACATGGTTCTAATGTTGCCCTGGACCAAGCATTTACGGGATGATAATGACTTCGTTGACCCAATTATGCTCGCTGGTGAACTTTTTCACGTTGGTGTCTCACTCGCTCCAACACTCTTAGTGTGCCTCACATGGGGTGTGCTGCTGACAGGGGTACTGGGTGTAAGTGAAGTGTTTGACACGTCTTCTTCCTCCTCGTCATCATCAGATGAAACATCAACGTTTTCTTGACTTCCAATTCGGGCTTCCTTGATCGCCTTTAGGTGCGCAAACCATTGGACAGCGTGCTGTCTCTCAAGATGACCTCTCTGGCCTCCGGTACCATAGTTGGTACCTAACTTACCACGACTAACTGCAAGCTTACAAAGGGTACAAATGGCGAACTTTTCCCTTTTTGGGCAAACAGTAAAGAAGTCCCAAACTGGGGATTTGAAGTGTCTGTGGGGCCTGGAGGAGGCGGCGATACTGGTGGTGGTGATCATGCTGCTAATGCCAGATGAAGTGGAGGATCTGGATTGCCCAACTTTTGTACGTTGTGCACTTTCACCGCCACTAATTAAGGTCGAGGTGGATGGAGGTCCCTTCTTGTGAGAAAGAAATATGGAAGCGGTACGAGTTGGTGTACTACTTAACTCCAATGATTGTGGTTTTTCCACTGCCTCCTCGTCGACAACATCATCATCATCACGCTCAGCAGCTTTTCGGGCTACGGTCAAAATGTCTGTTTGCTGCATGCCCGCTGGGGCTGCAGTGACCTTTATGATGACTGGGTCGTCGTTGTCAGAGTCTTCATCAGCAGCAGTATCCGCCACTTCTTGTTGAGCCTCATCATCACACTCCATAACTCTGAGACTTTGGACGAGCTTCCTTTTACGCTTAACTACCTTTGTCAGATCATGGTGTGCCATACTCTCAGACGGCAGTGGTGCTGGTTCCCAATTTTGATCCGTATCATCAGAAGGAGGTGTGCTTGAAGAAGATGTAGACACCACCCTTGATCTCTTCCTTGCTAGGGGCGTGGAAGACAATGAATGATCATCAGGAGGAGTGTCTTCCTCAAATGATACCTCGCCTTGATTGTCGATTTCCTGATGTGCCCCTACTTCGGGAGGAACAACTATTGTGGGAACTTGTGACCCTCCATGCACCTCTGCTTGCGCATCTCCTTGCGCTGCCTCTCCTTCCACATGTACTTGGGCTTGTACTTGCACATGTGGTTTTTGTTGCGGCTGTGGTTGTTCAACACTCGTCAGATGAGTTACAACAACCTGTGTTGATTGAGGGACATTGCTGCTACTTTCTTGCGATGAGCCAACATCACTGGTCGATGGTGATTGAACAACTAGACTAAGTGCCTCTGCAGCAGTCAATGGCTTGGACTTAAGTTGGCGTGGGGGTGGTGGCACTGAGCCCAATGGAGCGGGGGTGCTGCTCCCAGCTTGGCTCCCAGCAGATCCCGCAGCTGCTTCCGGCGTACTTTTTTTTTTCCTCCCAAAAAAAGGGGCGGCCGGCACACCAGTCTCCTTGGTAACTTGCTTCTTCTGCTCCTTACTGGCAACTTTCTCGCTAGAGGAGCTACGGGGAACTTTTTTTGGGGCCATCTTCTTCAGAGCAGGTCAGAACAGCAGGCAGCAGTTGCACGAGTTGCAGAGTTGTCTGTGTCCAGACGTGACGTCGCGTGACGTTATGCTGCTGCACACACACACCGCTGCAGGACTTCTTCCTGGCACTGGTGGTTCTCTTGAGTCTTGTGCACCTAAAAGCAATGGAAGACAGAGGAACATCAGTTCAGTTATACACCCCAAAAAATGGAAAAACACAGAAAAATCAGCACAATCCCATGCCATCCATGATGGTTACATTCAAGACACCCCACAGAAAGACTAGGCCCATGCAACACTCACTACCCCTGGGGATAATGGATGAAAAGTAGGCAAAATAAGTGCAGGCCTCAGACACTGCCTCTCTTCAAAATGGCCCCTTGCACCCCAAGCACATGTTGCCTGTACCAGCCAGCACTCAAGATGGCCACCACCACCACCCACATGGCCAGGCCACCACCACCACCCACATGGCCAGTCCACCCCAAAAAAACCGAAAAACACCCAAAAATCACCACAATCCAATGCCATCCAGGATGTTTACATTAAAGAGAGTGAGACCCCACAGGCACACTCAGTCCAAGCACCACTACCCCTGGGCAAAAGGCCACACCAGCAGACCCAAAAAAACGACAAAAAACAGCACAATCCCAGCCCATCCATGGCCTCAATGGCGTTTAAATTCAAGAGGACACCCCACAGAAAGACTAGGCCCATGCAACACTCACCACCCCTGGGCAAAGGGCCCCACCAGCAGCCCCAAAAAACGACAAAAACCACAAAATTCAGCACAATCCCAGCCCATCCATGGCCTCAATGGTGTTTAAATTCAAGAAGACACCCCACAGAAAGACTAGGCCCATGCAACACTCACTACCCCTGGGGATAATGGATGAAAAGTAGGCAAAATAAGTGCAGGCCTCAGACACTGCCTCTCTTCAAAATGGCCCCTTGCACCCCAAGCACATGTTGCCTGTACCAGCCAGCACTCACGATGGCCACCACCACCACCCACATGGCCAGTCCACATCAACAGTACACCCCAAAAAAACAGAAAAACACCCAAAAATCACCACAATCCAATGCCATCCAGGATGTTTACATTAAAGAGAGTGAGACCCCACAGGCACACTCAGTCCATGCATCACTACCCCTTGGCAAAAGGCCACACCAGCAGCCCCAAAGAAACGACAAAAAACACAAAAAACAGCACAATCCCAGCCCATCCATGGCCTCAATGGTGTTTAAATTCAAGAAGACACCCAACAGAAAGACTAGGCCCATGCAACACTCACCACCCCTGGGCAAAGTGCCCCACCAGCAGCCCCAAAAAACGACAAAAACCACAAAATTCAGCACAATCCCAGCCCATCCATGGCCTCAATTGTGTTTAAATTCAAGAGGACACCCCACAGAAAGACTAGGCCCATGCAACACTCACCACCCCTGGGCAAAGGGCCCCCCCAGCAGCCCCAAAAAACGACAAAAACCACAAAATTCAGCACAATCCCAGCCCATCCATGGCCTCAATGGTGTTTAAATTCAAGAAGACACCCCACAGAAAGACTAGGCCCATGCAACACTCACTACCCCTGGGCATAATGGATGAAAAGTAGGCAAAATAAGTGCAGGCCTCAGACACTGCCTCTCTTCAAAATGGCCCCTTGCACCCCAAGCACATGTTGCCCGTACCACCCAGCACTCAAGATGGCCACCACCACCACCCACATGGCCAGTCCACATCAACAGTACACCCCAAAAAAACAGAAAAACACCCAAAAATCACCACAATCCAATGCCATCCAGGATGTTTACATTAAAGAGAGTGAGACCACACCACAGGCACACTCAGTCCATGCACCACTACCCCTGGGCAAAAGGCCACACCAGCAGCCCCAAAAAAACAACAAAAAACACAAAAATCAGCACAATCCCAGCCCATCCATGGCCTCAATGATGTTTAAATTCAAGAAGACACCCCACAGAAAGACTAGGCCCATGCAACACTCACCACCCCTGGGCAAAGGGCCCCACCAGCAGCCCCAAAAAAACACAAAAACAACAAAAATCAGCACAATCCCAGCCCATCCATGGCCTCAATGGTGTTTAAATTCAACAAAACAGTTGTATCATGCACCCATAACCAACCCTGGTCCTACTAGATACTGTGGCTACCCACAATATATTTTATTTAATGTTCTGAAAAAGTTCCAAAATTGTAGTTGCAGCAACTGTAATGCCCCAAACAAACTTACTTGTGAAAGTTGATTTCTAATCCAAAAGTGATCCAAAGAAAGTCAAAAAGGCCTCAAATCCAAATATCCAGCAGCACCCACAAAAAGTAATCCTTCCAGGTCAAGGTCCAAATGAAAGTGACCAGCACATGAAGAAAGCACTGGGAGGAGCCTGCTGGACAGGAACAGGAAGTTGGAGACTGTGGGGCACTTCCTCCCCCCCCCCCCAAAAATGGACTCCTTGCAAAAAAAAGGCCATGCAAATGTCAACCTGAGGAGGGATTCTGATAAAAATCATCATTTTCTGAAGGTTTATCCTGTTTGCTGGTGGATTTCTTGTGCAGAATTGCAAAATCTCTATTTCGCGAGTGCGAGATTGTTCCTGTCCGCCGCAACTACGTGTTCGCAATTGCGAACTCTCGCGAGGCGTTCTGTGTAAGGTGGCAAGCCGCGATTACATATTCGCGGGCGCCAAACTCCCGCGGGATCCCGCAGCAAGATCCAAAATGGCGCAGCACTCGCAAAATATGATTGAGAAAAACAACTCGGCAAACGCTAAATGACGGAAAGTGAACGCCGTGCACCATGCCGCGCGCCGCAATATTGTATCACCAAGCAAAAAATCCGCCGCGAGCGAATTCACAGATTTTCGACAAATTCGCGAGAGTTCCCGGATTGCGAATTTGCCGAAAATCCGAAAAATCCGGGAGCGGAACGGATTTTACGCCCATGCTTACATACTATACAATCAAATACACTTTAAAACCAATTACAATTCATATGTTTAAAAATATCCCACAAATTTCATAAATGTTAAAAAATCATTTTTCAGAAAATGTAGCTACCATATTACATTGCTCAATAAAAAGAAAAATATATACAATACAGAAAATCCAACTTTATAAAATTACAATTAATTACAATTTATCATTCTCTTGTTCCTAACCCTAACAGCACCCACCAAATAACTGGCAACATAAAAAATAACCCTAGGGCTATTTAATAGTTGTAAATATAGGAGAGCGGGCTTAACTTGAAAAAGCCCTGCCTCCTTAAGGATGGGAACAAGAAACTTCGTCCTTACAGCCGTGTAATGACCACAAAACATCAAAAAATGCATTGTGTCCTGCTTCGAAAAATTATCGCAAGAACACGGTGGTGCCTGTTCAGGACTGCTCCATTCAGGAAAATGACCTAAGTTCAAATAGATCATATTTAGACGGAAACGTGTTAAAAGAAACCTGTGGTAGGAGCGATTAACTAAAACAAGGTAAAGTTCAGGTCCTGGGGGTTTGGCAACAATAAGGTTAGCCCTTACAGTGGGTTTTCTGAGCTCAATTTCCTCTCTGTTTAAGGACAGCATCTCTAAAATGGCCCCCTTCGTTAATGCTATGTCCTGACGAGTTATTTTATCTGGTGAGAAAAAGAGCTCTGGTCTCCTAGTTTATAAAACCACTGTTTAACATAAGATAACCACTTAATTTTATTTACATTGTCTAGTAAGAGGCAATCTTTAAGAATAACATGATTCAGGGAAAGTTCATCATTCAACCAAGTCTTCAGCCAGGATATTAAGGGGGCCACTCTTATCATGTCTGTAATAAAACCGGCCCCTAGCTCTGAGTGGATCGTGTATGATGGAGTGGACTGTGGCACTGATAAGATTTATCTCATAAATTTATTTTCAGTGACTTGTAAACGGTCCATGGCACTATGACCCCATAATGAGCAGCCATATGTGGCTACCGTCAGACATTTGGCTTTATAAATGTTCAGCAGAGCTACTATGGGCCTAGCCCCCAGTTTTTTGCTAAAGCCCATGATTGCTGAGGAGGTTCTAGCAAAGGCAGCATTTTTAATCTGCGGTCCCCAGTTCCCCTTCTCCTCGAAGGTAATCCCCAAGTATGGGAATGTAGGGACTCTGCTAAGTTCCTCCTCACAACAGAGAAACATTTTCAAATTTTTCTTTCTTGAACCCCTTCCCATAATCATGATTTGAGATTTCTTTACATTTATTTTGAGGTCCAGGGAAGTCATAAAAAGGCCAAAAGCGTCCAGCAAACGTTGAAGCCCGACCCCGTCCCGTGCTAGGAGGACCGCGTCATCCGCATACAGGAGAACCGGTATATCAAGTTCCCCTATATGCGGTATGTCAAGCGTGGCCTCCCTAAGTACGGGTTCAAGGGCGTTTATATAAACTGCAAACAGAAGGGGGGCCATAATACACCCCTGCCTGACCCCCCTTTCTGATTTAAAGTGGCTAGAACAACGCCCCTCTGGGTTCACCCTAACAGAAGCCAAGAGACCAGAATGTAGGTCCGCTAAAAAGTTTACCAGGGCATGATCAAGACCTAAATCAATTAAGATCTGCCAAAGTTTTGTGCGATTTACAAGGTCAAAGGCCAAGGACAGGTCCATAAACCCCAAATATAGTGACCCATTCTTGGCCTTAGTATATTTATCCACCAGCAGTTGTAGGTTAAGGCACTGGTCCAAAGTGCTTCTTTTGGATCTGAATCCATATTGCATGTTTGACAGTATCCCTTTGTCATCAACCACTCCTGTAATTTGTGCAAAATGACCCGTCCCAAGATTTTAACGGATGAGTCTATTAAAGAGATCGGTCGGTAACAGGTTGGGTCTACCCTGTTGCCCTTCTTAAAGACTGGGACGATAATGGATTCTTTCCAAGATGCTGGGATATTATTATGATTTAATGCGTTAAAGACCTTGCACAGGATCTTTGACCACAATTTTGGGGCATATTTAAAAATATCAGCAGGGACCCCGTCGGGACCAGGTGCCTTATTTATCAGGGTCTGGTCTATCGCCCTTTCCACTTCTAAGACCTCAAAGGTAACACAGGAACCATCCTTACTATCGGTGGTGTCATTTAATGGGTTCTGCTGGGCAGTATTGGAGTATATGTTCCCAAAATGTTTAATCCATGCATCATCAGGAATATTGGACTCAATGGGGCGATTCTCCTCGTTTGAGAAAAGTGGCTGGTTTACTACTTCCCAGAACTGACTGCTGTTTTTTAATGTCTCTGGTTCAAGTAGCTTTAACCAGGCCTTTTCTTTTAGCTCGTTCTTCCTAGTTTGTATAGTATTTTTATAACATACTCTTAACTTAGCTATTAGGGCACGGTCTTTTGGACTAGTCTTCAGGGCCTTAAGTAAATCAGCATGTGCCCTTGAGCATGAATGATCAGACCATCTTTTTACGTGATGTTTAGGGGGTCCCTTTGCCCCAGTTAAACTTTGGTTGATCTGTTTGCAGATGTTATCAAACGCCATTACTACTTGAGTACTTAATGCCCCTGTGTCTAGGCAAATAGCTACATCATCCTCCGCCCTAGCCAAAACATCCTGTACAATAGTTTCAGGATTAATATTCGACCACTTTAACCTGCGACCTTGGTCTATGGAAATCACATTTTGGCCTCCCTTATGTAACACTGATTTCAAGGTTAAAAAGTCCCTGGACAATACCTCTACTAGGACCGGGTTGTGGTCACTAAAAACTGAGACCACTGTTTTATACCTTACCACTTTACCTAATATATAACAAGACATAAAGATAAAATCAATAATTGTACCATCACCAGGTCCTTTAAAAGTAGGGACCTTATTTTCACCCTCACCGCATCCAGATTCATACAGGTTCCACACCGCCAAGAAATCCTCAAGGGCCTCCCCTCTTTTTGAATGTTCAAAATGCGTAACTGTAGAACAGGGTGGTCCCTCTTCTACTGAGTTGGCACAGGACTGTTTACAGGGATGAATATTAAAGTCACCTAAAAGAATTATCTCAAAGCAATTTACTTTGGTTCTATACACTGACAAAAAATTATCAAGGTTGTAGTATATAAATAAATAATACCGGATCTATTTTTGAATGAATGAATAAATAACAGATAGCTCAATAAAATAAGAGCCAAGATTCGAGGTAGTAGGAGTTTCTGCAGGTTTATTACAGCATAAGGACAGGATCAGGACAACCTGCATAGGATGACCCAGCAGCTGCTGGGGCTTGGTCTGGGATGAGCGCGCTAGCTTTTAATAACAATACATCAACTTATATACATAGCGCAAACACATAGCATTACATTGCAGTAGGCGTAGCAGTGGGTGGAGCAGAAGGCGTGACGCATAGCAGTCGCGAAAGATAACAGTAAAAAGAGGTGTAACTGGGAGTATACTTAGACATGTGATGCAAACGTAACAGAATATGTCATGAATGGGCGGAAGCTTTGGAGGGGGCTACCTAAGGAGCCGGGACCTCTAACCTAATGGTGCGCGAAAACTGGCAATGACGTGTTACTAGGAGAAACTGGGGGCTACGAACTCTGTGCTAGGAGCAGAGACTAGAGTCTGGAGGGTCGGAGCGACATGTACCTAAACCCTATCTGGTATCTGATGTTTAGGGAACATGTTGATATAAACTAGGAGTCATGAGGGGAAAAGCTAACTTGATTCTAAGACTGGACCATACATTATTCTACATGTAGTGCGTGATGGAGAATACTAAATGACCATTAATACAGTATTTCTCTAACGTGGAGACGAGAAGGCTAGACAATGACGGAAACTATTGATGCAGTTCAGTAGCTCAGGAATGCAGAGAAGGAGGACTGAACTGATAGCTGGAATCATAACATACTCTTGGCAGACTCGAAGGCAGAGCCAAGCTGCACCGGGCACTGCGAAGCAGGAAGTAAGTGAAGGGTCGAGGATACAGGTGGGGGCTGTATCGCTCCTCAGCGAGGCTTTCAGGAGACAGGAGCTGAATCTGATGTCCGGGCCCTTTTGAGGCCTGGAAACGGGGACTTTACAATGGAATAACGTGCACACTGAGAAACGTGGCAACGTAACTTTACATAGGCCTGATATTCGTAGTATTCACGAGGACTGGAAACTGACATACCAGAGGTGGACACAACTGTAATTGTGTCATTAATCAGACATGGGGAACAACATATGCATATTGGTCATGCACACATAACATATGATGGATGAGGCGTAGGGACACAGAACATGGCAAAATTTACTTTTCCACATTCCCTCCTTGTCACTACGTTTCCATCAGGAAACATCAATTTTCATGATACCATCTATCATTTCATATAGTACCATTTGCTCGTCTCGAATTGTCTTGGAACGGGATTTAGAACGGGGCTTGGGACTAGGAATACAAGAGGTAGCACACATGCCGCAAATCGCAGGGCCACATTGTATACAGAGGCAGCAGCTAAATATGATCGCTACTGCGATACCTAGAAAGGACAGGACTTTCCATCCCCATGCGGAAATTATATTCCAGAACCAACCTGACCATGTCCAGGTGCCTGGATCTTGATGTAACAGATGGGCAATTTTATGGAGTCTGGTTATAGCTGAATAAACAGACGGCGCGTTATTTGGAATGAAAATGCAGCAACTAGATCCGATGACTCTACAGGCCCCGCCCCTATCGGCCAGTATGACGTCAAGGACGAGACGATTTTGCAAAACGACAAATCTCATAGCAGATTGTTCTTCGGTTAGGTTACCTAGAGCAGAGGCAGTCTCATTTACTACAGCTTCAAGGGTTCTTGTTAACCTACGGATCAGTTTACTATTCTGGACAGGTCCTACAAAGAAGAAGAAACCTTTATTGAAATCTGTATACTGTTCTAGAGTAGTTTCAGTATAATCGACAATTGGGGACTCCCTTCTATGTCTAATGTGTACTAGATGTGTGTTTCGGTGATAATCAGATGGGGCTAGGAAAACAGGTGGCAGTAGGAAGGCAATGTAACAGGTTCCCTCCCAATCGAGGGGCAGACGAACATATGCAGTTTGACCACAAACAAAATAAGAGTGACGTGAAGCTTTGAAAACAGATTTCCCCCTGTCACTATACTGGATAACAGTAGTACATTCACTATGACCTACATGTATGGAACCATAATTACGGACACATAATTCGCCTTTGACAGGTAGTACTGAAATAGCAGGTAAGTCTGGAGTAGTATCAGACTGAACATTCAGGACCATGAAATTCGACGAATAATTACCTAAATTATAAACTTCATTTTCTAGATCTAAACCTGTTCTGTGGGGGAGACCTTGCTTGTCTGGGAAACATGTACTGTTAAGAAAAGACATATCTGTTGAGGATGACGTTAACGTGGACCATGCTCCACACGAACCATTATGTGAGAATGGATAAGGAAAGAGTGGCAGAACTCCCTTCGGTGTCTGGAAAGGGGGGAGTCGACCACACACCCAACAATTAGTAGCATTGCTGGTCTGGTGTGAATAATGTAACATACGGATAAATGTGTTGTTGCGCATAGCGAGGCGGTATGAATATTCGTGAGGAGGCAGATCACTAAACGTGTGCTCTACTGTAGCATTAGCAGACATATTTACATGAGGAACTGGAAAATACAGATAGAACGCATAGCTGGTGCAGGAAATCATTATGCTGATGAATAATATGAAACTCAGAAAAACAATACATCGGTTTGCGTTTAAACTGACTCTCTCACTATGGGGGTCTATTTTATACATGTCAGAAACAGTCTAACCGTTTCACCTAGGGGAGGACTTATACAATCAAACTGACTGACTTATTTTACTAGACCTGAGCTTTAACTTATACTCCTGTTGCGGAGTTTTCTCTAACAAGGGAGGGGTTGTAATAATGTCTTGTGCGGGACAGTCCTTAAGGGCAATATTCTGGCAGTCCTTCAAATCCTGGGAAATGTTTTTAGAAACGGATTTCAGTCCTTTAAAAAGTTTAACATGAGACAGGTGGATCCATCCTTTTCTGCCTTCCAACTTGACGGCGGTACGGGTGGTCAAGAGGACCTGACGTGGCTCCTTCCAACGTGGTTCCAGCGGACTTGATCTGTCGAAATTTCTGATCATCACCAAGGAGCCTGGAACGATCTCGTGCGGTGCCACCTCGGTATTGTCTGGAAATGCGGCGGCAACCTGTGAACGACATGAGTTGAGGGCAGACATCAAGGAAGCTAGGTAATCTGTCAGCATATTACATGAAACATCAGTAATACTTCGGGGTCTAGGAGTACCCCACATGTTAGGGGGGCGGCCGAATACGACCTCATACGGGGACAGACCTGATCTGGAATGTGCGACCATGCGCATATAAAACAAAGCGACTGGCAGAGCTACTAGCCAGTCCACACCTTTTTCTTTACAGACTTTTGCAATTCGGATTTTCAGAGTCTGATTATGTCTCTCTACGAGACCGGCTGCTTCAGGATGGCGTACACAATGGAACTTCCACTGGTACCCTAACAAAAGGGAAACGTGCTTCATCAGTTCAGATGAGAATGGCTGGCCGTTATCAGAATATACGACTCTAGGGAGTCCATATCTAGGGAAAAACTCACGAACCAACTGCTTGGCAGTGGTCGCGGCTGTGTAATCTGGGACTGGATATGCTTCTGTCCACCTGGACAAAGCGCATACTACTACAAGGACATACTTGAAACCTCGACATCGCTCCATCTGAATATAATCCATCTGGAGGACCTCAAAAGGGTGGTCAGGGGGCTGGAAACCACCTTGTTCCACCGGGACACTTTTACCTGGGTTAAACTGACAACATATCATACAGGTGCGGACTTTCTGCTTGGCTGCAGCTCGTAAATGCTTGTTGAACCAAATGTTCTGGATACTGTCTAACATAGCTTTTTCTCCTAAATGTGCTGGACTATGTGCGGTATTGATAATGACTTGAACCATAGAGTCGGGGAGAAACCATGTGGCTCTACCCTTCGTTAACCATCCTTGATCTGTCTGGACCCCTCCTTGTTCAGACCATTTCTTGATTTCATCGGGAGTAGCATGTAACTGTATATCTATGACGTCTTGCGTAGGGTCCTTAACTGTCATGCATGTAATCGGATCTGGAGTATGTGTCTGATTAACTGGAATGTCTGGAGTCTGTGCTGTAAGCTTGGCTGTGCGGTCTGCTAGATCATTACCTTGGGAAATAATGTCTGTAACTTTCGTATGTGCTTTGCATTTCATGATAGCAATGGATGTCGGTAAATGTATGGCATCTAACAGGGCTTGAATAAGGAGACCATGCTGAATCTTGGTTCCATGAGAAGTCATGAAACCTCTCTCCTGCCAGAGCACTCCGAAGTCGTGTACAACTCCGAATGCGTAACGTGAATCTGTGTAAACATTAACTTTCAGGTTCTTGGCATGTATACAGGCTTGTGTCAGAGCGACTAGCTCTGCTGCTTGAGCAGACAGGGTATCAATACGGTGTGTTTCAATAACGTCGGTGTCAGTAGTTACTGCATATGCTGCGACTAGTTCTCCTGTACTAGTTCTCATACATGAACCATCCACATAAAGTGTCAGGTCAGGATCTGGTAACGGAATGTCTGTCAGGTCTTGTCTTGGCTTTGTCGTAATGTTAACTACATCCACACAGTCATGTGGGTCTGGATTTGAATTAACTGATGGTAACAGTGTAGCAGGATTCAGGACGTTGCAGCGTCTAATTTCTATGTGTGGCTGGAACAGTGTCAATTCATAACCTGTTAAACGTGCAATTGTCAAGTGTTGAGTTTGTGTTCGGTTCAAAAGAACTTCTACGGAGTGTGGAACTTGTACTGTCAGGGAGTGTCCTAAAACTATGGAATCACTTTGTCTGATAGCTAGTGCTGTGGCTGCAACTGACTTGAGGCACGCAGGCAACGCCTGGGCGACTGGATCTAATGTGCTCGAAAAATAAGCACAGGGCTTGTATTGTCCTGCTTGATCTTGTGTGAGAACAGATAATGCTGTACCTTCACGTTCAGTAACGAAAAGTGTAAAAGGCTTACTGTAGTTCGGTGTAGCTAGAACTGGAGCTTGACATAAAGCTTTCTTTAACTCATTGAAACTAAGTGTATGTTCAGATGTCCAAGGGAGGACAGTCGATACGGCTGCCTCCTGTGTCGTTAACTGTATCAGTGGCTTGGCTAGAAATGCATACTGGGGAATCCATTGTCTACAATAAGAAGTAAGGCCGATAAAGGCACGTACCTCCTTCTGGGTTCTGGGCTGGGGAAGACTCGCTATTAACTGGATACGGTCTGGTGTCAACTGCCTACCCCTCTTGGACAGCAAGTGTCCTAAGTATACCACTTGCTGGACACAGAATTGAAGCTTCGAAGGTGACACCTTGTGCCCCATCTCAGCAAGGAAATACAAAACTGTAAGTGATGCTCGCTCGCAGTCATGTTCAGAACGGGCTGTGATCAGTAGATCATCGACATACTGGAGCAGGGCAGTGTCAGTTGGCATGTGAATGTTGTCTAGTTGTCTCTTGAGTGCTTGACTGTAAATACTAGGACTTTCTGTGAAACCTTGAGGAGCGCGTGTGAACATATAGCTCCTTCCATTTAAACAAAATCCGAAAAGAAACTGGCTGTCCGGATGAATGGGAACACTAAAAAATGCATTCTTGAGGTCAATGACAGTGAAGAACATGGCTTCGGAATCAATGGCTGTTAACAGGGAAGAGATGTCTGGAACAACTGGGTACTGAGGAATAATACATTTATTAAGCTCTCGTAAATCAATCACTAATCGATATACTGGGGGTGCATTTGGATCAGTACGTTTCATGACTGGAATGATCGGAGAATTACATACATTGGAGTCGGTTTCTACAACTACTCCTTGAGCCATGAGCTCGTCAATAATTTTGGATAAGGCTGCTACAGCCTCAGGTGGCAATCTGTACTGTCTGATTCGGGGTAACACTACACCTGGCTTGAGAGTCACACGATAGGGTGTGATTTGCATGTAACCTACATCAGTTGGACCTTGCGCCCATAAGTGCTGTGGAACATTAGACAATCTTGAATCAAAATCTCGTAATACATAGTGACCCTTAAAGTCACGTAGGAACAATCGTATTCCCTCTGGGGAACAGCAAATAACTGCACCTAATTCTTTCAGTGTCTTAATACCTAATAGGTTTTCTGGACATGACTTAGTAAGTAACAGATCAGTAGTACGGGACAATGGACCTACTTCTAGAGTGACTGGCTTTGATATCTCATTAACTATTGGCTTTCCTGAAAATCCAAGGGAAACATTTCTTGAGCCTGAGAGCGGAGCCCCTGGAACTTCGGCATGACTAATTGTGGTCCTACTTGCCCCTGTATCGATCAAAAACTTTCTGTCTTTCCCTAATACTTGACTGTGAACATAGGGACCTTCTTGATCTACAGGTATCTCGATGAGAGGCAAGCCTACCTCCCTCTCTAGGCTATTTCATGAATATGGCTGGTACTCTGGATACTCGGACTGTGCATACTGGTACATCTGCGATGTAACGTGCTGTGTTGCAGCTATAGGCTGCGGTGCGGGAACTGTCTGTTGTGCATTCTGTGACTGAGGAATCTGTGAAACTTGTTCTTGTCTAGGCGGACGTGGTCTTTCTTTAGTCTTACCAGTAGCTATGTTATGTTTCAGAACTGCACACTCATTTATAAAATGACCTGGCTGTTTACAATAATTGCAGTTCCCTTTAACGGGAGCTGCAGGATGACTGGCTTGATTCGGACCCCTCTTCTGACTGTCTTGAGGAACAGATTGTGCAACTAGCACTTTCATTTTCGTGTCTTTCATACGTTTTCTCTCGTGTTCTTGCTCTTCCCTGATCCTATTCTGGTGATACTGGAGCATCTGGAGCATCTGGGACGGGGTATTTGCTTGCCAGGTGCTTTCGACTTTCAAAACTCGGTTTTTAATTTGTGGACTCGAATTCTCGACTAATTTAGTAACGAAAAGATGAGGGTATGACTCACTACTTGTCTTGAGACCACTATTGATACTGAAACATTTTTCAAATCTAGAATAAAAATCACTAATATCTTCATCTTGTTTCTGTTTACAGGCTGAGATTGCATCCCAGTCTTCTTTTCTAGTTGTCAATAATCTGGGTAAAACTTGAATCAATAATTCTGGTAATTCTTTACATTTATCTCCAAGACCGGTACCTGGTACTCGTGCCTTGTCTTCAGCTTCTAGAGCTGTCCAATCGATCTTTTTCTCTCCCACCTCCCATTCTTTTTCCTTTAACTTTTCATACACCCCTGCGGGTAACAGGACCTTTAACATTTTAATGATATCTGGGTAAGTGTATTCTCCCATACGGAGCATGTCTTTTAATTCTCTATGGAACCCCGCTGGATCTTTGTCATGACAGGGAATTAATTTCTTCATTTCAAGAAGTTCCATCTTTGAAATCGGAGTGTATACAAACACTCGTTGCATTACGCCACCCGCCCCTTGGACTGGGTGGACTTCTCGTAACGGATTCTGTCTGTCTATGTAAAACGGTTTACTTTCTGGGGGTGAGGCATGAACAAAATGCGGGTTCAGAAACGTTCTATATTTGTGGCGCTGTTCTAGAATGACACTAATTAAATCGGTACCTAGACCTCTCCATCTATACTGGAGTAACTCGTTCAGGATATCATGCAACGGACCTGGATCAGAATGTTGACCCTCATACAGAGTAATGAGGTGCTGGATCATATACATACCCACCAGTCGTTGCTCGGCTGGGGGCAGTTTCAGAAACATTCGTGCCACTATTTCGTCTGGAAAAGTGGTAGAATCAGTAATCCATCGGACTGCTGATCGGGCTAGTTCTTGTTCATGCATGGTACTTAACTCACTATAACCGATTCGTGATTTCAGAATGTGATCGGTGGCTTGAAATACTTGTTCTAGAGAACCTTGTTCTGGTGCTGGATGATGAAAAATAGACTTGGGTTCTAGACGTAAATGACGATCTGGAAATCTAGATTTTCCTACATACGCTATTCTGGCGGAATTCTCGTCTTCCTCTTCAGGATCAGAGATACTTTCTTTCTCGCTTACTTGTGCTGCTTTACGCTGGTCGTGTATCTTTACTATCTCTTTACGGATTTTCTTGTACATACTCTCCATAGCACCGACGGTCTTGTGCTTACCCTCGGCTATATTATCACTCCACCTTGTCAGGATTCTCATTTCGGCGGGATCTTTAGACGGGTAATCTTGTTCTCTTATTAGACAATTGATCAGGAACTTTAATATCATGAGCTGGATCTCGGCTTTCCTTTGAGACATAATCTCGCCAATACTTTCTGGATCATCCCCTGTACGGATGAAACGATATATTCTGTCTAGATCTTCTTTCATATTCGGCAAGGTGACTAGATACTCGGTCACTCTCCTTACACGTAAGGAATATAAAACCATATTATATTCGCCTGGAACCGGATCATAGACACATTCGTTAAGGGTTTGCCTGATTTCTGTAACAGACTGATGTTTAGGCGTGCGCTGTAACGCTTGAGCATGTAATTCGAGTAATGTTAAACGCTTGTGTGGCGGCGGGGTTTGAGGAAGACCTCCTCCTGCGGCCCCTAGACTAGAATCGTCGACTGACATTCTTCGTCCTGGCAGGGTCGGTAATTGTAACGTGGGCTGGACTTGTATGGCGGACTGGACCGGGGGAGCTGTTAAGGGCACCCCGGTGTCTGAAGGAGCAGGAAGTGCCTGATTTACAGGGACTGGCGGAGCGCGAACAGGATTTGCATATTCGGGGACGGTGTCGTCCAAATAGGACGAAATAAAAATATCAGCTGCGGTCGGTTTGTGACGTAGCTTGGTCGGAACTAATGGCGGCGGGAAATTACTAGATGCCTCTGGGGTCGCTTTTGGCAAGCCCTCGGCAAGAAGAGGATACATACCCTTAATAAGGGCATGCCTCTGTCTGTCTGACTGTTCGGCTTTGACTTGTTCACCTATTTCGATTAATTCTCTTTCTTGGGCTCGTTCTTGGGATTCTCTACTTAACTCCGACTTTCTGACTTCCTTTTCGGTTCTTCTATGCGCTTCTTTGCGCCATAACTCGATGGCATCTTTCTGTGACTGTCTGGCTTTCTTTTTCCATAATGCTTCTTCCACTCGCATGATACATTCGGCATCCCATGTACCCGATACGGGCCATCTATACTTTTCTTCTAACTGTTTGGTATACTCTACCCATAAATCTAGATACATTATGGCGCTTATGCCATGTTTCTGATACATAAAGTGACCT
Organism: Lissotriton helveticus; assembly: GCF_964261635.1. Classification (NCBI taxonomy): domain Eukaryota; kingdom Metazoa; phylum Chordata; class Amphibia; order Caudata; family Salamandridae; genus Lissotriton; species Lissotriton helveticus. Next base: position 1,316,548,773 of record NC_136061.1, read on the forward strand.
GGACTGTCCCTAGGCGGGACAGGAACCGCTTCCTCTAACAGACCCTTTCTAGTTTTTAACTGACGTAACTTGGAAAAGAGCGGCATGACTGAACTGTAATCTGGACACAATACAATACACAATGAAAACACGAAATCACATCACACTCATACCACAACATTAAAATACATGAAGAACATTATAAATAACAGTTTGAACAGAATATTACCTGGAATACTGAGAACAGGAATAGAACAGATTTTCTCGAGAACAGAACAGACTAGAGTTACTGGATGCACTGCTGTAACAGTACGGAACATACCGGTCCCATAAAGGGACGCATCAAGACCCGTATCCACCTAGGTGAACACTTCGTTTGTGAGTCTGGGCACCACCAACCCACGGACCAGGAGTCAATTTAGATTGGTCCTGTCTAGATACTACCCCAGCAATGGTACTCACCGGGCAGCACGGAACGGAAGGCCTCGGACTGGACTGGATTTCTACGACGACGAACTTCGGACTTCAGTTACGGGTGGGCCTCCGGATACCTCGGACCTTGGACTCTCGGCTTGGGCTCTGGTCGGGACTCGCCGCGTTCCTCCACCGTCTCGTTTGGATGCTGGACCGCCTCCTCCGTCTCCTCCGTGGGCCTGAGGGATACTTGGAGCAGAAATATCTGCCAGTGCACGGTATGGTTCCGTCACGACTGCAGAGGGTCAGGGGGTCGGCGTGGCTTCACCGACGCGTGGGGAAAGGGCAAGTCCCTGTTCGGGCGCCATTCTGTAGTATATAAATAAATAATACCGGATCTATTTTTGAATGAATGAATAAATAACAGATAGCTCAATAAAATAAGAGTCAAGATTCGAGGTAGTAGGAGTTTCTGCAGGTTTATTACAGCATAAGGACAGGATCAGGACAACCTGCATAGGATGACCCAGCAGCTGCTGGGGCTTGGTCTGGGATGAGCGCGCTAGCTTTTAATAACAATACATCAACTTATATACATAGCGCAAACACATAGCATTACATTGCAGTAGGCGTAGCAGTGGGTGGAGCAGAAGGCGTGACGCATAGCAGTCGCGAAAGATAACAGTAAAAAGAGGTGTAACTGGGAGTATACTTAGACATGTGATGCAAACGTAACAGAATATGTCATGAATGGGCGGAAGCTTTGGAGGGGGCTACCTAAGGAGCCGGGACCTCTAACCTAATGGTGCGCGAAAACTGGCAATGACGTGTTACTAGGAGAAACTGGGGGCTACGAACTCTGTGCTAGGAGCAGAGACTAGAGTCTGGAGGGTCGGAGCGACATGTACCTAAACCCTATCTGGTATCTGATGTTTAGGGAACATGTTGATATAAACTAGGAGTCATGAGGGGAAAAGCTAACTTGATTCTAAGACTGGACCATACATTATTCTACATGTAGTGCGTGATGGAGAATACTAAATGACCATTAATACAGTATTTCTCTAACGTGGAGACGAGAAGGCTAGACAATGACGGAAACTATTGATGCAGTTCAGTAGCTCAGGAATGCAGAGAAGGAGGACTGAACTGATAGCTGGAATCATAACATACTCTTGGCAGACTCGAAGGCAGAGCCAAGCTGCACCGGGCACTGCGAAGCAGGAAGTAAGTGAAGGGTCGAGGATACAGGTGGGGGCTGTATCGCTCCTCAGCGAGGCTTTCAGGAGACAGGAGCTGAATCTGATGTCCGGGCCCTTTTGAGGCCTGGAAACGGGGACTTTACAATGGAATAACGTGCACACTGAGAAACGTGGCAACGTAACTTTACATAGGCCTGATATTCGTAGTATTCACGAGGACTGGAAACTGACATACCAGAGGTGGACACAACTGTAATTGTGTCATTAATCAGACATGGGGAACAACATATGCATATTGGTCATGCACACATAACATATGATGGATGAGGCGTAGGGACACAGAACATGGCAAAATTTACTTTTCCACAAGGTAATCCAAATTATATCTGGTACTTTCATTAGCATTTGCATTATAAAAATTAATAAACAAAATATTAGGTGAATCGGGGGAATTCAATTCAACAATTAGACAATTTTGGCAACCTGAGTCAAGCTGGGTTAACACTCCTTTTGGATCAAGTTTGAACAAACTTAATAAACCTCCTTTTGGTCTACCTGCCACGCTACTTGTGGCCGGAATAAAAAAATGTCTGTATCCATCTAGGGAAAAGCTGTTCAATAGATCCCAGGCCTCCTGAAATGCCAAAATGTCAAAAGATTTCAAAAAGTCAATCCATATTTCATTTTCATATTTACCCCTAATCCCGGCAATGTTCCAGGTCATAATTCTGCAAGATTGTGAGTTAGTCCGTGAATTGTTTACCAGTCAATCGTTTTCCTCCAAAGAGACTAAGGGCGTAAACCGATTACACAATGGGAGAATTTGTTCAGCTTGAGAGTTTGGCCTACACAAACTATAACAATAAGAATCCGATGGCAAAGAGTTTTGATAGCCAAAATGGGCACATGGCACAGTGCCCTGCATGGATGAAGATGTTAATAGATTTTGTTGGACAGCATGAGGTTTGGAGATGTTACTAAGGTGGTTGTAGAAAAACCCAAGGGGGCGCGCACATATAGAATCATCTGTAATTGGTAAAGAAGCAGCCCTCAGCAGAACAGTAGCGACATGCTGTGGGTGCTTAAATTTTACAATGATGCAGTCCCCCCTGATCGTTTTTCTTGAATTACCTATCCAGCCCACTCTACGTGTCGATATAATATCGTTACAAAATGCGACAGGGAAGCCACAGTATTTACTCAGCCATGCTACTACTTTATAGTTCAAGGAATCTGTCATTTCCCCCCTTGCGACATTTAACCGCAAGTCTACCCCGGGGACGTTGGTTAGCACTACTATATATGGGGCGCAATCTGGTGGAAGATTAACTAGGGGTCTTTGCTTGCCTTCCCTCAGCCCCGAATTGTCGCCTGCGACATTGGGTTGCGAGTTAGCCCTCAAAATGGGTGGGGGAATGGTTTGATTGCTAGGGGGCTGAGCACGTCTTACAACTGGCACGGTGTCTATTGCCTTGTGACCCCCACTACAGGAACTTACAGCCCCCTCGTTTACAGCAGTGCCCATATTAGTATTCCTAGCTGTTTTAGATGAGGACAAATGTGCAGATAAAAGAACACCCAACCTAGAAACCTCCTTTGAAACCTGGTCCATTTTGTCCCCAACCCCTTTACTGGGAACAGCAGGACCCTTAGTTTCTTTGGTGTTCACATTAGATTTTTGGGAATTTTGTGAAGTAGCTAAGTGGGAAGCTAAAAGAGTGCCCAATCTGGATACTTCTTTTGTGACCTGTTCCACTCTGTCTGCCAATGGTCTAAACATAGTCTCCATTTTCAGCACAAACATGTTAATCAGGGAGTGGATTTGATCACTATTCAGTTTAGTCATATCCGCCTCGTTTAGTTTATCAGGGAATACTCCTACTTTATCAGGTGTGCTACCTGCCTTCTTAGCTCTCTTGTACCCTCCCCGTTTATTTTGTGACCCTCTACAGGCTCTCACTTTTCTTCGTACCTGTGAGGGTACCGGAGAGGGTTCCGGGGAAGATGTTGGTGAAGGTTGTAATGTAGAAGACAGGGAGTTATCTAATATCGCCACAGTAGGTACTGAGATGGCAGATGTGTCTATATCCACTGCTATTTGAGTGCCTTGAGTACCCCCTGGAGCTAGATCAAAAAACTCTGGTAGTACTAAACCACTTGTAGGTGAAGCAGGCGGGCTGATTCGGCTTAAAGACATGCGGCGTGCTGTGTTGATTTTACTCACAACTTTTACCATATAATTATCTATCGGCCCAGACAATGATGGCGTTTTTGAGGAACGCAATTTAGCCATGTCGGACTGGCTCAATTAGCAGCCTGTCGAAAACACCCAGCAATAAACACTCACGGTTCACAGAATGTCCCGGAAAGATGACCCAAAGTCCAACTTCCGGCCCGGCCTCCTCTGGCCTCTGACGGCGGCAGACGGCCCCGCCCTTGTCCCGGGGTCAGCCCGGCGCCGCCCGCGCGCGTCCCGCGTGGTGGGAAGAGCCAGATGATTAAGTTCCCTCCGGCAGGAAGGGGAGGGGCAGGCAGTCCGGTCGTGTTGCCCCCGCTGATACCTGGGAGCTGTAGGCAATAGCTCCCTGCGCTGGCTCTCCTCTCGCGCTGTGTGCCCCACTGGCGATGCGTCTCCCGCGGAGCGGGAGGCGCGAGCAGTGTTTCAAGCCCGGCAGGAAGGGGAGGGGCAGGCAGTCCGGTCGTGTTGGCCCCGCTGACACCTGGGAGCTGTAGGCAATAGCTCCCTGCGCTGGCTCTCCTCTCGCGCTGTGTGCCCCACCGGAGATGCATCTCCCGCGGAGTGGGAGGCGCGAGCAGTCTTTCAAGCCCCCGGCTGGAAGGGGAGGGGCAGGCAGTCCGGTCGTGTTGCCCCCGCTGACACCTGGGAGCTGTAGGCAATAGCTCCCTGCGCTGGCTCTCCTCTCGCGCTGTGTGCCCCACCGGCGATGCGTCTCCCCACCTGTGTCGCTTTTAGGACATGTTGAAAAGCTATGAAAAATAATATGAAAAATTAAAACTGATGTAAAGCAAACAGTGCTCACTTAGGATTTGTCGGCTAGGTGTTGCCTAAGATTGGCAGAATAACCTATCTGGTCACTTCTTTGTTTTGCAAGTTTTGAGTGGTCCAGGCCAGATAGTGATAGGACCCAAGCATTTTTTGTTTTGAATTTCAGGATTGTCAAGGCCTGCTATAGCGGTGACTTATAGGTTTTAAGTGTAGTGACCCTTAGATATAGAAAACCTATGTCTTAAGTAAGTGGTGCATGCACCAACTTACACAGGCTGCAATAGGAGACCTGTAGATCCATTTTGCATGGCCTCTCATGGGTGGCATAATAAATGCTTCAGCCGATGGGAGGCCACTGGGGTACCTATGCCCTGGGTACATGTGTACCATATGCTAGGGACTGACAAGGGTACCCCAGTATCCAATCTGGGGTGTACCTGAGTACATAACATAACAGGTTAGGGAGAAAGCAGATAGACTGGGGTCCTTATTAGCAGGATCCCAGTCGGACTAGTCAAAAACAGTATCACATGAAGCAAAAAGTGTGGTTAACCATAAGAAGCAGATCCTACTTTCCTACAATCTGAAAGAGACTATTTGTTATGGATTCCTTATTGTGAAAAATTGGCCTGGTATACGATGTCCACTAGTTAAAGTGGGCACCTTGCACCAGTCCAAACAACCCCTATGGTGATTTAAGAGATCAAAGATAATCTTAGAAAGCTATCCAAGTGGTAGCTGTGGAGAGCAGCCTTCAAGCTTAGTCTTGAAGGAATGTTAAGCAGCTTCTTTTACCAGAATGCAACCTTATTGTATTGGTTCAATGAAAGGAGAACCATACAGGAGTTACAAAAATATGAATTTATTATTATAGCACATCTTAATTACCGCACAGTATCTGCTACAAGCAGATAAACACAAAGCACACAATACTGTAGAACAGAAACAATCGTAAGTAGCACTAATACACAGTGGGCTCCAGGGGGAGACCAAACCATATACTAAAATAGTGGTATAAGAACCACGACTCAAGTCAAGACAGTGTTGAGAGGTTGTAGAATAGCTGGGACCCCAAGGAACCACCCAAGGTGAGTAAGGAGGGACCCGACGGAGGACGGGTGCAGTGTGAGAACAAGACCGCGTGCTACGTACAATTTAATGGGAGAGTCGCGGTTGCAGTTTTAAAGCTTAAAGACCTTTACCAGTGGACTACGAAGAAACCCTTTGGATCATTGGAGATTCGAGAGCCACCCCACCCATGGATACCGTGGTACCAGAGTTACCTATCCCAGGAAAGCCGGGTGTAGAGGGCTGAAGTAGTGTCGGAAACCGCCGTTGATCTCAATGGAGGACTTCAAGGAAATGCTACTGCAGGAAAGAAGAAAAGTGTCAGTCAGAATTGAAAGGTGAATTCATGTTGAAAGCAGAGGGGACAGAGTCTGGGTCACTCAGGAGTGACCAGGGGCTTGGTAGACAAATGCCCACCGATGTCGGGTGCTTCAGGTGTGATGATGGAGACCTTGACTTAACAGCTGCAGGGACCAGGAGATGTCAAGGATGACCAGGAGCCAGACACGAGCTGTCCCACAAAGGATGTCGAGTGCTGTGGGGAAGGTGTCCGGCGGGAGCACTAACAAGCCTTGGCAGGGGCAACCCATGAGGGTGGTCAAATAAGGTTACGGTCTGGCCCAACAAGGACCAGGGGACTCACCACAGCAAGGGGACTCAGGGCAGACCTGGAGCAACCAGAGAAGCCCAAGTAAAGCAGTGTTGTCCCCCAAATGGACCCACAGGCCGAAGGGACAGGCGTCGCAGGGGGACCTCCTAGCAGTTTCACAAAGCAACAGATTGCAGGGCACAGAGTGTGAGGAGGCCAAAGTCCTTTGTACAAAATGTGTGCAGAAATCGGGGCTATTGATAGCCCAATGCACTTAGTTGGGGAACGCCAACAAGCGTATGCGCTTGCAAAAGTACACAGTGCACAAAGGTTCAAGATAAGCGGTCTCCATGAGGGATACTGGCCTCAGACTTGATGAGATGGTAGCTCAATTTCAAGGAACTTAGGAACCCAACTCCTGTGTTGCTAGAGCCTTCGGAGTCTGCAGGAGCTCAGGATCAACAGACCAGTCAGTTGCATTACGGTGCCTGCGAATGCAGGGGAGTGACTCCTTCAACCCAGGGGAGATAACTTCAGTTGTCCTTGATGCTCCACAGGTTCTGCACAGAGCATGTGTGGTGTAGGGCACAGACCATGCTTTGGATGGAGAGAGAGATGAAGTCAGGCCCAGTCAAAATCTAGCGAAGTCCAGAGTGTCCAGACAGTCGAAGGTCAGTGGTTTCTTGATCAGAATCTTGTCCACGTCGAATCTAAGATCCTATAGACAGGTAAGCCTTTTCGTACCCACGGGAGAGGTTGGACAGATTCAGGGGACCCTCCCAGGGTGGGTCAGGGCAGTGGGGAGGTTACTCCTATGGTTTTTGTCCAGTTTTGCCCCAGAGCAGGAGCCAATGGCTCCCAGGACTGGTTTTAACTGGACTATGCACAGGGTCACCAAATATGCCCCTCGTGCAGACTTTCAGGCACTTTGGAAGTGCACCCACTCAGCTCCAATTCAATAAATCCTGTCTGTGAGGTGATGGCACCTTCCTGTGACTGGATGCCTATTGGGCTGCCTTCCCCTGCTCGAGCTGGGTTCAGTTGCAGGTGAGTCAGAAATGTGTCTCTGGTCGGTAGCAACCATTTTGTGAAGTCCGGGTCGAGAAGGCTGGTACCGGGAAGACCAGGGACCCCACAAAGGTCACTTTAGAAGGGTGGAATCATACCCCCCACACCGGTTACCATTGGGAAGTTATGATTCCACGGTGTTTGATACCAAACACAACATGGTTTGCTGCAGCTAGCATTTTCCACAAGCATATAATGCACCTCTACCTATATGTCTGGCTGCGTCACCGACAACCCGGGAGAATGGTCTCCGAAGGCTGCAGGGATGCTCTGCTCATGCAGGGGCACCCTCTCTCATGTAAAACCCAGCACCGTTCCTTCAGGATTGTCAAGGTCTGCTACAGGGGTGACTTGTAGGTTTTAAGTGTAGTGACCTATAGATATAGTAAACCTATATCTAAAGTAGGTGGTGCATGCACCACCTTACACAGGTTGCAATGGCAGGCCTGTAGTTCCAATTAGCATGGCCTCTCATGGGTGGCATAATACATGCTTCAGCCCATGGGCGGTCTCTGGGGTACCTATACCCTGGGTACATGTGATCCATATACTAGGGACTGACAAGGGAACCCCATTATCTAATCTGGGTCGTACCTAAGTACATGTCATAACATTTTAGGGAGAAAGCAGATAGACTGGGGTCCCGATTAGCAGGATCTCAGTCACACTAATCAAAAACAGTGTAACATCAACCAAAAGTGGGGGTAACCATAAGAAGATCCTACTTTCCTACACTTACCTGAGAATAGATACTCCAGCAATATCAACCTCCGAAGTTGGTCGGTGAACTAAGTTCACACCAGAAAGATCTGGAGAACTGAATGGCCAAAGAAGCAGTCTCTCCGGACTTGGCTGTTCAGGTAGTAATGTTTAGTGAACATTTGCAATGAAGCCCACGTGGCTGTCTGGCAAATGTCATGAAGGGGGACTCCACGTCCCAAAGCAGTAGTGGCTGCCATCACCCTGATAGAATGGGCACACAACCCTACTGGAAGCTCCTTTTTCACCAAGAAATAGCAAATTTTAATGCAAAGAACAACCTATCGAGAAACGGTCCATTTGTCCATGGTCTGACCTTTCTTAGCACCTACATAGCCAACAAAGGGCTGATCATCCACCCGGAATTGTTTTGTGTGATCCAGATAAAAGGAAAGCGCACGTTTTGCATCCAGATGGTGAAGCCTCTGCTCCTCTTTAGAAGGATGCGGGCCGGGTAGAAGGTGGGCAAAGTGATGCTTTGTCTTATGCGGAAAGAGGTAGCCACTTTGGGAAGAAAGGAAGGTCTAGTGCATAGGACAACCTTGTCCGGATGAACAACCAGGGAAGAAGTTTTCGAAGAAAGAGCCCGTAGCTCACTCACCCTGCGAGCAGAGGTGATGGCAACCAAAAAAGCAGTTTTGAGTGTCAAAAGTCAGAGGACAGTTATGTAGCGTCTCGAAAGGAGCACACATAAGGTAGGTCAGAACAAGGTTCAAGTCCCACTGGGGCATTATGAAAGGAATAGGAGGAATGGGAGGAAACAGGTGAGTAATGCTCTTAAAGAAGCAATTTAGAATAGGGGACTGAAAAAGAGAAGGTTGATCAGAAAGGCAAAGAAAGGCCAAAATGGCCAACAGGTAGCCCTTGAGAGTGCCCAGAGCAGAGACATGCTGGGCCAAAGAAAGAATGAAGAGGAGAACCTCTCCATAAACTTCAGGTCCCACTGCAGAACCTATATATGCCCCCTGGCATAGTCCACTAGCAGGATGCAGGAGGCCATTTGGCCCAGCAGCCTCTGAGTCATTGTGACCAAAACCAGGGATAGAGGCTAAAAGATCAGGATCATAGCCCAAATATCCCGGACTCGCTGCTCAGGAGGATAGGGCCGAAACTGCGCTGTGTATAGAACCACCTCGATGAAAAGGAGGTTCTGAGAGGGAATCAAGTGTGACTGCAGCATGTTGATAGTGAACCTCAGCTAATGCAGGAGGTCCGCCATAGTCTGGAGGTGGGAGACGACGACAGCCGGGTGCGAACTCGCCTTCAACAGCCAGTCGTCAAGATAGGGGAAGACTGGAAACTCCTAATCTATGTAGATGAGCTGCGACCACCGCCATCACTTTCGTTAACACTCGAGGGGTGCTGGTAAGGCCAAAGTGGAGCATGGTGAACTGAAAATGCTCATGGCCTACCATGAACCGGGCAGGCAGGTTGGGGATATGAAAATAGGCATCCTGCAAGTCCAACGCTACTATCCAGTCTCCAGGGTTGAAGGCAGACAGGACCTGAGCCAGTGTCACCATTTTGAACTTCTCCTTTCTGAGGAAAGGGTTGACGTCCCTGAGATCCAAGGTAGGACGCAGATCTCGGTCCTGCTTGAGTACCAGGAAGTAGTGGTAATAACAACCACAACCTACTTCTGGCACAGGGACTTGCTCGATGGCTCCCTTGGCCAAGAGAGTCATAACTTCCTGATGGAGAAGGGCCAAGTGATCCTCCAACATGCGATGGAAGACAGGTGGCATGGACGGAGAAGTAGTCTCGAAGGGGAGGGAGAAGCCCATTTGGACTATCTGCAAAACCCACCCTTCCGATGTGAATTTGAGCTAGTGGGGGAGGTGATGGCGAATCCTGCCACCCACTGGCAACTGGTGGCCCAGAAAAGTCAGACTAGGAGAGCTTGGAGGCTGCTGCAGAGGGGGCACTGGTAGACTGGCCCACCTGCTGGCACCCAGACCCACAACGATGGGTCCCTTGTCCCCGGCCACGCAGAGGTTGGACAGCTTGCGCAGACCTGTAGCTCTGGGCAGAACATAGCAGGGCACCCGTTCCCTAGCTACGAATTGGGTGAAAAGAAGACTGTGTGAGGCGAGAGGTGGTAGCGAGGCCCAAGGATCTAGCTATAGCCCTGGAATCCTTAATCCACACAAACACATTGTTCGCTTTGTCGACAAAGAAGTGAGGGCCATCAAAGGGCATGTTCAAAAGAGTTGATTGGACATCACCTGAAAAGCCAGTGGACCTCGAGTCCACTTAGCGAGTCGGCGGTGTCCAGTCCACATCATATGACGAACTTCGCTGCATCTCTACCCTCAGCAACTACACAGGAGAGCTAGACCTGGCCCTCCTCCGGGCACTGTGGTAGCACCTGCGCAACTGTGTTCTACACAGAATGGGAGTACCGGCCGAAGAGACATGCAATGTTCACCAACCGCAGTGCTAAGCTGGCGGAAGAAAACATCTTCTTCCCAAGGTAGTCCAGCTTCTTGGATTCCCTATTAGGTGGAGCAGTAGGAAATGCGCCTTGGAAGTCCAGGCTTGGACCACCAAGCTCTCGGGGGTGGGTTGTTGGGAGAGGAAACGGGGGTCGCCCGGGGCCAGGCAGTGACTTCGGGCAATCATCCTATCCACAGGAGCCCCTTTGTTAGACATGAACCAAGTGCCCAAAAGGATGTCGTGAGGGCCTCATTGAACTGTAGCAAGGGCTCCGGAGAGGCCACTGCCGGTTGAAGCACCTTGGCCAGGAGGTTGGTCCTGACTGCCACCGTAGGAAGCTCAAGGTTTAAGGCCTCAGCTTCATACGCAACACCACTGCGTATGACGCACCCTCCTCCGTAGATATGGTAGGGGAAGAAAGCATGCCAAGGTCTGAGGAGGTGTCCAGACCACTGGCCTAAACAAACTCCTCTCTCCAGTCGGGTTCTTCTGACTGGTCTGTGAAAGGATCCACAGACCCCTCCCAGTCCTCCTCACCCTCCTCTGGTAGCTACTCCGGGCGATAGGGAACACCAGGGGAGAACAGAGGTACAAAAGTACCGGTCGGCACCAGTACCGGCATCGGTCGACGACGGTTCGGCTCCATGTCCATGTCGAGGGGAAGGCTGGAGTCGACGTTGGTTGGGGACACAACCGGCGTAGGAGGGGGCGGAGGTGTCACCAATGGATTTGGCCCTGTAGAAGGTGTCGTAAGGTTGACCGGCGCCGATCCTGATCCAGGCCTGGGTCTCTGGGGGCCCTGCGGCACCGAAGCCACCAGCATCAAAGGCCTAGAACCCCCAGCCAAGTCCACGGGCCCGGAGGTACGCTGCTGGAGCCGGGCTGCCGAAAGATGGAGTAGAGGGCTTCGTAAAAACGACGAAGTTGGGCAGGGGTCGCTCCAGGGAAGGGGGGAGGCTTGGAGTCGACCAAAAATGCTCCCCGGGCGGAGCCGGACGACTACTGTCCGCATCCCGCGTTGGCCGACGGACGGGGAGAACACGAAGAGCGATGGTGCCTTTTCGCCTTCTTTTTGTGCTTCAACTTACCCAAAGACGAAGACTTCAACGAGCATTGGTGGTGATGGCTCCACGACTGTTTTTGTGAGCTCCCTTTTGACCCGGACCTCGAGCGGCACAGAGCTGACTGCCGGGCCTCCAGAAGCTTTCGGGACCGCTCCTTCAAAGACTTCGGGCCATGGCCCGACAGTTGGAGCATGACTTTGGGTCATGGTTGCACTCCAGACACCAGAGGCACACTAGAAGTGTGTCCGTCACCGACATCAGCTTGTGGCAGGAGCCCCAAGGCTTGAAGCCAGTTCGTCGATGTGATATCCCTGTGCACCGGTAGTCGAACAACTCAAAAAAGATGTCGACAAATGTAAAAAAAAAGACAATCAAAAAGTGACTAGAGGTACCTTTGAACAAAATGAAATAGTGTTTTCTAAATAAAGACATAACTGATAATACCTATTAAACAGATGCTTCAACAACCAATAGAATAAAGCCACAAACAACAACAACCAATAATATGTTTTACCAATTAAATAAACAATATAAAAGACACCAAATAATTAACAAATAACTACCTCTAAAACTCCAAACACTGAAGAAGAACAAAACTCTGCCGGTTTTCTGCCAGAACCCACAATTTGGAAGTATATATTAAACATCAACAGAACAAAGTAAGTATACTCTCTAATTTATTTCAACATTTAAATAACTAAATTTAAAAGCAATATACAGTAAATAATAACATTAATAATAATGTTCCTATTTGTTCCAACTTCAAACAAACTTTACTGAATGACAAATAAAAGTAACTAAATATCATGAGTATACTTAAAAAGCAACTTGAAAAACAATTAAACGAATAAAACTTCCCTACCCTCAATCCTTAAACAACATACTTTTTCTAAACAAAACTTTTTTTTATTTTAACAGGAAAAAGCAGCAAGCTGAAAACAGAAAAATACACCTGAAACTCTCAACAAAGCAAGAAATTAAAAGCACACCATATATGTAAGTTTGTAAATAATGTAAAAATGTTAACATGTAATAAATGTACATATTTAACTATTTCTACATATACATTTAATTACAGTTCAATTAAGAAAAAGGCAGTTGTGCTAAATGTATCTCTTCACAAAAAGCAAAATATTTTGCTATGATGCCCCCCTACATATCCCTTCACCATGTGGCAGGCACTGCATGGGGCCTGCCATGTAGTGCAGTGATATGTAAAGTGTCCCATTTTTGCATTGTGGCTGGTGTTTATTTTAATTACAATTGAATTCAAAGAAAATATTGTTAAATGTTCCCAACTCTCTTACCCTATAACCCAACATCCTGCTCCTAAATTTCAAAACTAAATGTTTTTATTATTTTTAATTTAAAATATTACACATATATTTACATTTTTAATTATTTCCCACACTTTTCCCCTATAAACCCAACACCCAGCGCCTAAAAAATATTAACAGAAACCAGTTATACAATTTCAATTATTTACAAAAGATATACATTGACACAAAAAAAGTAGAAGCATTTATATTATTTTGCTATAAATACTAAAACATCGAATATAAATATTACAAAGTATTTTTAACTAGATAAAATCTATATTATATTCAATATTTTTAACTTTGAAAGTTTTGACATCAGTATTTAATACAATACCTGATTTCTATGTTTTTGTCTATGATATTCAAAACCTACATTATTTCGACATCACAATATTTTGTACAAGATATTTTGGTCGCACAATATTTTGGGGGGATATTTTGCCTGAATACCGTATAATAAACCAAAAGAGGGACAAGAAGCAGATTCAATAGGTACAGCACCTGAGCTCTTATATGGACAATTAATACAAAAGGAAAGTGTAGTTTCCCATAAGGGGGGGGGGTAAGGCTGTCAGAAGGACTTGGCTGGTAGACCAGAGTGATCTGTGTGATCAGACCTGAAAGCCCTCACACACCCAGAAGGCTGTCATGCTTCATCATTGGGCTGCTCCATGTCTGGCCTGCGCTGCAATGCATGATGGGCCACTTAGTAGGGGCTCTTTAGCAGAGATCGTTTGATCGTTGCCATATTGATGAATGCAAGTGAGGGGGTGTATAAGTGTAGGGTGGTGTGTCGGTGCTTTAAATAGCATAAGGGGTAACAGGGAGAATTTTATTAGTAAAGTGGTACCCTTGACAAAGTAAAAACAAGGGAGCTGTCAGTGGTAATGATATACCAAGACAGCTTTAACAAAATTGACATGCGGTCAACATGATTCATACCTCAATGCCTGGAGGGTCAATGGCATTTCATCAGGACCAGGTATGTATATCTACCCTACAAATGATTGAACACCTTCACTCCACTACCCCAGTTTCCAATTAAACAGTTCTACTGCACCTGCTGCTGTGCAGGACAATTGAAAACTGACCTGTTGAGAAGAAAAAGCAGGAAGAAAGCCTTAAGCGAGTGACACCAGGGATGCAGGTTCTCGACTCACGAAGTGCAAGGTGAAATCTAGATATACATTGAAGGTTGGTACAGCCCATGCCAATGGTGTCTACTAGCCCTCCTATACATTGTGTACAGTTAAAAACAGATATAACACACACATAAATCTGTTCATAGATGCATAGACTGGAGTGGCATACAGAAGAGTGGTATAGAGTGAAGTGGCATATAGTTGAATAATGTAGAGTTTAGTGGCGTAGATTGGAGTAGCATACAGTAGAGGGGCATAGAGTGAAGTGGCACAGAGTGGAATCGTATCAAGTAAAGTGGCATAGAGTGAAGTGGAGTGGCATAGAGTGGAGTGGAGAAGCATAGAGTGGAAAAGCAAGGACTGGAGTGGCTGAGAGTGGAGTGGTATCAAGTGGACTAGTGTAGAATGGAATGGCATAGAGAGGTGTATAGTAAAGTGGGTACAGTGGAATAGCATACAGTAGAGTGGAGTAGAGTGGGGTAGAGTGGCATGGAGTGGCAGAGTGGAATAGTGTGGAGTACAGTGGAGTTGCATTGAATGGAGTGGCATAGAGTGGAGTGGCAGAGTGGAGTAGAGTGGAGTGGTGTAGTGTGGCAGAGTGGAGAAGAGTGGAGTGGAGTAATGTAGAGTGGCATGGTGTAGAGTGGCATGGTATAGAGTTGCATGTGGAGTGGTATAGCGTAGAGTAGAGTGGTGCAGTGTCGGGTGGCATAGAGTGAAGTGGAGTAGGGTGGTGTGGCAACTATATTCCCCTTAAATATAATGTAGTGATTTAAAACATTGTTTACATATTTTTTTAAGTACTGTGAAACTTCTTAGGTAGTACTGCGGTACTCAGTTACCTTTTTTAAAAATATAGGTAGGGAAACGTATTTATATTTTTCTATATAACCACTTTAAGTGATAATAGATGTTATTGTTGTCCCCCACTCATTACAACTTTATTACCCCTACCTACTACTTACCTACATCTAAGGCCCTAACCCAGAAAACATCCAAAACATGCTCTAAACAATATGACTGCCTTTAACATTTGTAAAGAAAGTCATTAGCCAATCATACAGTGTTTTGTAATTGGCCTGCACTGTAGTATATTTTGAAAATAATACTCTATACCATGTCCAAATATATTACTAACTTTTTGTGCCTTAGAACTACAAAACTACTAAATGGATTTTCCTGAAATATCAAAAAGTATCCTTTCCAAACCATAACCTACATTCCTGCCAAACTTCATGAAAATGTGCTCAGCTGTTTTGCCCCTATTTATTAATACAAAAGTCTATAGACAATGTACTGGTGCAAAAACACTTTTTGGGACCCCTCTTTTTTCTGTGCACCCCTTAACAATTTACTCTGAAACTTATCAGACCTGTTCCTTTTTCGACATTGGCAGACGATGCAAAGTTTCATCGAGATACGTCAAACCAGGGCAAAGTTATTATCTATTACAAACCTAAGGAATTCCCCCTCTCAGAAAACTAATTATATTACAGAGTGGTGGTAGCCATTCTGTAGTTCTATAATTATAAAACATCCTAGAAATAATCGGCCTCATCCAGCATTGCCATCGATGCCAGTGTTTTTACAGCACTCTGCAGTCCATTGATCATGAGGAATCATTTGCAGAATATAAAAAGGAATATTTAAATTTCAGCACCTTACATGACAGTATACCAACACGTTTTAGCAACTGCTTTCAACCTTATTTTAAAAAATATTGGAGGCTGCTGGGGTTGCCCCAAGGCCCATCCGCCCCTGCTGGCTCCCCAGCCCTGTTGACGGGAGCCAGCGATTGTTTTACTGTGGATGCCCCGATGCCCAACCCTAGGAACAATCAACACCCACGTCGTTGGGCACAGCCGAGGGAGGATCATTGACCCTGCAACCACAGCCAGCTCCCTAGCCAGCACACATATTGTGCTGGCGGGAGCCAGTTCTATTACTTTTTTCAGGCCCGGGCAAGAGCAGCATTTTTCTGTGAGGCTTGGGGTTAGAGCCCAGATGCCCCTAAATTAAAAAATTCACCCACGAGCTGGGTCCACAAGGCCTTTCAATGGCCAAGGAGAAGGCCTCATGCCTACCTCCTCTTTTAAAAAAAACACTTGTGCCTCGAGGATGGGGTCCCAGGAGCCTAAAAATGGCTTCTTGAGTATGGGGCGGTTCACATGCCCCCTCCCAATAAAGAATTTACATGATCCGAGGTACAGGATCCCCAGGGCCTTCGGGAGACTCAATGAAGGGTGTTGCATGCCCCCGCCCCTTAAAATAAAAACCTTGAACACCTCTACCAGTCTCTGGCCCATTCTAGGGGGGTATTTTAAAACAAATCAGCAAAAAGAACATTTGTTTTTGGCCCCGGTGAGGTCCCTCTGGGTCCCCTGTATCAGGCCTATGGGTCAGGGTATCTGAACCCTGAACCCTACATGTTTTTTCCCCTTTTTTATCAGGACAGGGGACTGTGACCCCAAGTCCTAAAGTTATGTTATGTTATGTTATTAAAATTTCTAGAGCGCACAGCTGCCCCAGCAAAGGGGCGTCCTGGCGCTTTGACAGATGCTATAACATAACACACTAAAAAGATTAGCCAGAAACTGGAAAGAGGAAAGTTTTAATGGCCTGCCTGAAGGCAAACATATCCTCAAGAGCACGAATGTGGACTGGTAGCGAGTTCCATAGGCCAGCCGCTAGAACCCTAAAAGAACGGCCACCCATCCTGCTCAACCTGAAGCGTGGGCAGACAGCCAAATGGAGACCCTCCGATCTTAAAGATCTCGATGGCACATAGGGTGTAAGCAGAGTAACAAGTGCCGGTGGCGAAGAAGTTTTCAAAATTTTGAAGGCCAGACACAGCGCCTTGAACTTGATTCGCTGTCTGACCGGGAGCCAATGCAAGGCCATGATGGTGCCCGACACCGAACAGTGTCTGGGAAGGCCCACAATGGCTCGTGCCGCGGCATTTTGTACTCTTTGGAGCCTAGAGGCCTCCGCTTGATTCACCCCTAACAACAGTGAGCTACCGTAGTCCAGCCTAGATAGTATTGAGGCCTGAACTACGAGCTGTCTGGTAGGGGGATCAAAGTACTTCAAGACTGGCCTAATACCACGCAGTATTCCATAACATGTGGCAGCCACCTTCATGGTGTGGTCCTTGAAGGAAAGTGCAGAGTCTACCCAGACTCCTAGATTTCTCACTCCAGCCACTGGAATAGGTGTGACACCAAGCTCTGACGGCCACCACTGATTACCCCATAGCTCAGCTTGCTTCCCAAGAACCAATACCTCCGTTTTGGTGGCATTCAACTGGAGGCAGTTGGTGCGAAGCCAGCTTGCTACTGCCAAGAGACCCGCACGGAATCTCGAAGCTGCTACCTCGGGGTCTCCGCTAAGTGTCACCGCTAGCTGTGTGTCGTCCGCATAAAGTGACTGCCACCACATCTTTGAATTCGCTGCTACCACATCAACAATCACATCTTTTGATCTGTTGCATTACTCTGAACCCACCCCCCCGCCCACATCAGGCCTAGGGGTATAGGGCATCCCGACCCTGCCATCCTGTATGTTTTTTTACCTTTTTCCACAGGACAGGGACTGTGTTCCCACGTCCTAAAGTGACTGGCACCGCATCTTTGTTGATGGAGTGGCATCCAATTAAATCAAATCTTTTGATCTGTTGGATCCGCTAATTGGCATAATATATTCGTACCTTAATTTTTCAAATCTACTGAAAGGATTTACACCAAATCACAGTTTCTGGACCAAGATCTAGCTTTTTACCAAATTTAGTATAATTCCATCCAGCAGTTTTTGATGTATCTCTGTTCAGTTTTCCTGTGGAAACCCACATGGGAAAACGTGTTGTGGGACCGCCCCTTTTTCTCGGTCGCCACTTGATGGATCACCCCAAAACTTTCCAGTAAGAAGCTGGGGTGGATGAGCCTTTTTTGCGAATATGTTGTGAAGATTCATCAAACGGTGCAAACGTTATAAGCAAACCACAAGATCAAATTCATAATGGGAACATGGTCCTAACTATAACTAACCATTGGGCACTGTGTGTGGGTGTGTGTGAGTGCGTGTGTGTTTATATTAAGTAAATTTATATTTTGGGAATACAATTTTTGAAGGAAAATATTTTGATAGTCAATATTCTCAGATACTGCCAGTTGAGATTAGGAATTGGTTTAACTTTCTTTAGTAAAAAAAGAATAGGACTTGTATTGGATGGCATTTATGAGTCGCTAGAGGTAAAAACTGCTACCCCGACTTCTGCTATTCAACCTCTGGTATTGCCCCCAACACTCCCAACTCAGAAATATCATAACAGCTTTAGGAATAGAGGGTTAACAGCCTTACAAAGAACCCTGTTTACTCCCTATGGTTCTCAATTAATTGCTCATGCTGTGGTCCATCAACAGCCTCGTTTGCTCCTGATCCATTCAGGGAGTGGCATCAGGTGTCATTTCCTCCCTGCCTCCCTCAAAGTAGCAGTATTTCTTTCTATTGGCTTGTAATAATTTGGAGGCAAATATAACTATAATCTAGACAAAGAGCTCTGAGCTGCTCAGGCAGACTGCAAGGAACAGTAAAGAGTATGTGGCTCCTCTACTGCTGCAATAGGAAGGTCACCTGCCTGGTGTTTGCAGTCCTGCCAAGTGCCAGAGGTCACGTTAGAGTGACACAATTTAAGTGAAATTACCAATCATGCGGTAGTGTGGGAACTTGTCACGTAAATAAGATAGAAGGCTAAACAGGATATCTATTTTTTTGCTGCTTGTTGGGAATGACTCTACTCTTAATTAGCTGTCAGACAGTGACACTGAGTGGCGGCCAGCTCCGTTGATCAAAACAGCCGTAAGAGCGCTGCTGATCCACGGGCTAGCTTACATAAGTTCCTGAGAAAAGGCGCTCTTACTGAACCAGGCTTGAGAGTGTACCAGAACTATGTTGCGGCTACTGGTAAGAGTACTGGGGCAATGTAGACTGGGTGGTTGAATACATGCTAACTGTAGTTTGTGGGTGGCAAAATCAATCCAATATATTGATCTTTGCAGGTCCAATTAAAGTAAATGAAAGAAATTGGCATATCTGAAATTCCTGCTGGTGGTTAATGCCATTGAATGAGCAACACTATTTATATGTTGAAGGGTTTGTGTTTGTAGGCAAGGCATTGGTTGAAGAGTGGCCCTCATATATGTGATTTATGCTTTCTGCCAATTCTGACTTTGCAGTCCAGTTTATTACCTATTAACCATATCAAGCTAAAGCCGTTCAGATGGCTACATTAAATGATGACTTAAAACATCCTCACTGCATTAGATCACATGCCTTATTAGTGTCAATGAATATAAAACAGCCTTGTGAATGGCATCTGTGTGCATGAGCTGGTACATCCCACATTACATTCAATGCATGTAGGCCCATCATAGGCCTATATGTACACAACTTACACTGAACATAAGTGTAGAAAGTACTCAGTCCAGAATTATTTTAAACATTGTAATATCAATTGCAGCGCAGCAACATAGAGCAGTCTGGTCATCATTAAGGATCAGTGCAACTGACCTTTCAGCTACCAGAAGTTCTACCAAATGATTCTATATGGAATCAGAGTGTGGAGCATAAAATAACATAGTATGCATAACAACAAGAAAGAGATAGGATATAACATATCTCCCTTATATAAGAAAAGACAAAGTAATGCAGGGAAAAGAAAAGAAGAAAGAAAAACACTATCTTACAAAATCTAATATTTTCACTGGTAACAATCTTGTGCGACCAAAATCCTTCACTCTGGAGGTGACAGAGTCATCATGAGAAGATGTAGAGTCAGTGACATTTTGTGGTACATTATATGACATGGTGCACATCTCCAAGTTGGTATTGAGATCAGAATTGTTAACCTTTTGGATTCACTTGATAATAAACAAATTCCTAGATAACGTAACGGAAAGTTTCAATTCTATTAAGGACTCGGAGGCGAGGATTATGCCTTCTTTCGCCACTTTATTCTCACAGCAGTGTAGAAACAAACAAACTACATTTCCCATGGAACATCGGGAAAAAGTAGTAGAGAAAACAACATAGCAACAACCAATCAGGAAGGAGCACAATGCCCAATCATGGGCTAGGGCGCCCAACATAGTCCTCTGTCAGTGTCCCCTTTTCCTCTTTCTGAGCGCGAAGCCAGCCAACCTGGGCACGTCAAGAATCTTGTTTCTGGGAATCAGAACCTGAACAACAGGGAACACATTACCTAAAGAAAACAACTCCAGAAATCTGCAAATAAACATGTAGCACTCACATAAAATACTGTACAAACCATCACACTTATCTCAAAGACAAGTACTTACTGCAATATGGGGAGGGGTCTTCTCCTGGAGCCTAGGGCGGGATAATCCTCGCCCACGAGTCCTTAATAGAATTGAAACTTTCCATTACGTTAGCTAGGAAATTTTTCATTCTATGTCAGGACTGCAGGCGAGGATTAGGCTTGTTTAAAGCTTGCCCAAAACCAGTTCAGCCATATTAAGCACTGGTTTAAAGTAAAGCCTCTTAAAGGTAGAGTCCGAAGACCAATTGGCCGCGTTGAGGATATTCTCCAAACGAGCACCCAGGCCAAACACATTAGAGGCCATAGCACCTCACGCGGAATGCGCTCCAAAGTGACGAAGGCTAATGCCCGCCTCTTGCATCACCCAATGAACCCATCTAGCGATGGTGGGGGAAGAAACCGCCCTAAAAGGTTTCCGAAGTGCAATAAGGATGTGACGCTCTCCTGGTGGGTGGAACTCTTCCGTCATTTCTTCGTAGTCATTGAAGCATCTAACCACACACAGTTTTGGGGAATCAGGGAACTCCGGATTAGAGATAACCCTGGTATGGCATTTGGTATGATGAAGCAATGTGAAGGTCACCCCCTCAGGGGTGAACATCCTTCCAGAAATGCCCAGGGCTTGGACATCCGTAACCCGCCTGCAAGACACGAGGCAGAGGAGCATGGCCAGCTTCGCCGAGAGTTCTTTCCTGGAAAGAAACCTGTTAGGGTGCCAATACAGAAACAGGTTGAGAACTTGGTTAACATATCAAAGGGCGGAAAAGCGCAGCTCCGGAGGTAAGGAAAGGCAAATACCTCTTAGGAGTCCGCAGACTAAGGAATGCTCGTCAATAGGGGCTCCCCGAACCGGCACATGGCCAGAAGAGATGGCTGACCTAAAGGTGTTAATGGAGCGATAAGCTAGACCGTTGGACGCGAGATGTGCCAGGAAGTTTACAACGTGCACGATGTCGGCGACCAAGGGATCGAAACCCCGTTGCAAACACCAACGGGTCTATCTGCCCCACGCGGACTTGTACCTTTTGACCGTACTGTCTGCCCAAGCCTTGGAGATGAGGCTCTCAGCCTCTCGCAAAAGTCCTGGGGCCTCCCATCTGCCCCTGAAATCTGCCACGCCATGAGAAATAGCGACCCTGTCCCGCCCAGTGGGTGAGGAATCCCATCCGTTCGTGAGAAGAGTCGGAAAGTGGGGGAGTAGGATTGGAAAATCCCAAGAAAGTTCCAGAAGTACTGGAAACCAGACTTGTGACCTCCAGAGAGGGGTAATCAGTACCAAATCTGTCGACTGCCTGCGGACTTGAGCTGAGGTTCGCGTGATCATCGTGAAGGGAGGGAACGCGTAACCTTGTTCCAGACTCCAGTCTTGAAGGAAGGCATCCATAGCCACCGCCAGGGGATCCGGCCTCCAGCTGAAGAATCGCAGGATCTGGTGATCCAGCCTGGACGCAAACAGGTCCACTGAAAAGGGACCTCAGAGATCGTCCAGCATCGCAAACACAGACTGATCCAATTTCCATAGGCTGGAGTCTCGTTAGTGGCGAGACTGGAAGTCCGCCTCCAGGTTGTCTCGGCCCGGCAGGTACTCCGCGGTGACAGAAATCTTACTGTCCAGCCAATACTGCCAAAAGCTTGCCGCTAGGTCTGAGAGAGCCTTTGATCTGGGCCCCCCATTTGATTCACATAGCGGACTACGGAGACATTGTCCATTTTCAGAAGAACACAGGACTGTACCGAGTCTCTCGTCCAGCAACGCACTGCAAAGGAGCCCGCCAGAAGCTCCAGACAGTTGATATGTAATTTCTGTTCTTTGGGTGACCACAAGCCGCCTGTAGGGAAATTGCCGCACCTGGCACCCCAGCCTGTCTGCTGGCGTCTAATTCGATTACCAGATAGGGGGCTGCGCCGACTATCGTCCAGCCATTCCAGGCCTTCATGTGCTCAAACCACCATCGCATTTCGGCTTTTGCTTCCGTGGTAAAGGAAACCTTGTGAGAGTATGGGAACCCTTTGCGGAGGAAGAACGCCTTGAGGCGTTGAAGGGCCCTGTAATGAACCATGGCTTGAATTGAAGCCGACAGAAGCCCCACTACCAGCGCCAAATGGCGAAGGGAAACCTGTTGTTTGGACAGGACTCTACGTAGCTTGTGCCGAATTTTGGCTATCTTTCTGGAGGGAAGACTGAGAGTAAAGGTTGTGGAGTCGATCACGAACCCCAAGAAGGTAAGAGATTGGGCAGGACGTAACAGAGAAATCCCAAGAAAGTTCCAGAAGTACTGGAAACCAGACTTGTGACCTCCAGAGAGGGGTAATCAGTACCAAATCTGTCGACTGCCTGCGGACTTGAGCTGAGGTTTGCGTGATCATCATGAAGGGAGGGAACGCGTAACCTTGTTCCAGACTCCAGTCTTGAAGGAAGGCATCCGTAGCCACCGCCAGGGGATCCGGCCTCCAGCTGAAGAATCGCAGGATCTGGTGATCCAGCCTGGACGCAAACAGGTCCACTGAAAAGGGACCTCAGAGATCGTCCAGCATCGCAAACACAGACTGATCCAATTTCCATAGGCTGGAGTCTCGTTAGTGGCGAGACTGGAAGTCCGCCTCCAGGTTGTCTCGGCCCGGCAGGTACTCCGCGGTGACAGAAATCTTACTGTCCAGCCAATACTGCCAAAAGCTTGCCGCTAGGTCTGAGAGAGCCTTTGATCTGGGCCCCCCATTTGATTCACATAGCGGACTACGGAGACATTGTCCATTTTCAGAAGAACACAGGACTGTACCGAGTCTCTCGTCCAGCAACGCACTGCAAAGGAGCCTGCCAGAAGCTCCAGACAGTTGATATGTAATTTCTGTTCTTTGGGTGACCACAAGCCGCCTGTAGGGAAATTGCCGCACCTGGCACCCCAGCCTGTCTGCTGGCGTCTAATTCGATTACCAGATAGGGGGCTGCGCCGACTATCGTCCGGCCATTCCAGGCCTTCATGTGCTCAAACCACCATCGCATTTCGGCTTTTGCTTCCGTGGTAAAGGAAACCTTGTGAGAGTATGGGAACCCTTTGCGGAGGAAGAACGCCTTGAGGCGTTGAAGGGCCCTGTAATGAACCATGGCTTGAATTGAAGCCGACAGAAGCCCCACTACCAGCGCCAAATGGCGAAGGGAAACCTGTTGTTTGGACAGGACTCTACGTAGCTTGTGCCGAATTTTGGCTATCTTTCTGGAGGGAAGACTGAGAGTAAAGGTTGTGGAGTCGATCACGAACCCCAAGAAGGTAAGAGATTGGGCAGGACGTAACAGAGAAATCCCAAGAAAGTTCCAGAAGTACTGGAAACCAGACTTGTGACCTCCAGAGAGGGGTAATCAGTACCAAATCTGTCGACTGCCTGCGGACTTGAGCTGAGGTTTGCGTGATCATCATGAAGGGAGGGAACGCGTAACCTTGTTCCAGACTCCAGTCTTGAAGGAAGGCATCCGTAGCCACCGCCAGGGGATCCGGCCTCCAGCTGAAGAATCGCAGGATCTGGTGATCGAGCCTGGACGCAAACAGGTCCACTGAAAAGGGACCTCAGAGATCGTCCAGCATCGCAAACACAGACTGATCCAATTTCCATAGGCTGGAGTCTCGTTAGTGGCGAGACTGGAAGTCCGCCTCCAGGTTGTCTCGGCCCGGCAGGTACTCCGCGGTGACAGAAATCTTACTGTCCAGCCAATACTGCCAAAAGCTTGCCGCTAGGTCTTAGAGAGCCTTTGATCTGGGCCCCCCATTTGATTCACATAGCGGACTGCGGAGACATTGTCCATTTTCAGAAGAACACAGGACTGTACCGGGTCTCTCGTCCAGCAACGCACTGCAAAGGAGCCCGCCAGAAGCTCCAGACAGTTGATATGTAATTTCTGTTCTTTGGGTGACCACAAGCCGCCTGTAGGGAAATTGCCGCACCTGGCACCCCAGCCTGTCTGCTGGCGTCTAATTCGATTACCAGATAGGGGGCTGCGCCGACTATCGTCCGGCCATTCCAGGCCTTCATGTGCTCAAACCACCATCGCATTTCGGCTTTTGCTTCCGTGGTAAAGGAAACCTTGTGAGAGTATGGGAACCCTTTGCGGAGGAAGAACGCCTTGAGGCGTTGAAGGGCCCTGTAATGAACCATGGCTTGAATTGAAGCCGACAGAAGCCCCACTACCAGCGCCAAATGGCGAAGGGAAACCTGTTGTTTGGACAGGACTCTACGTAGCTTGTGCCGAATTTTGGCTATCTTTCTGGAGGGAAGACTGAGACTAAAGGCTGTGGAGTCGATCACGAACCCCAAGAAGGTAAGAGATTGGGCAGGACGTAACAGAGAAATTCCAAGAAAGTTCCAGAAGTACTGGAAACCAGACTTGTGACCTCCTGAGAGGGGTAATCAGTACCAAATCTGTCGACTGCCTGCGGACTTGAGCTGAGGTTCGCTTGATCATCGTGAAGAGAGGGAACGCGTAACCTTGTTCCAGACTCCAGTCTTGAAGGAAGGCATCCATAGCCACCGCCAGGGGATCCGGCCTCCAGCTGAAGAATCGCAGGATCTGGTGATCCAGCCTGGACGCAAACAGGTCCACTGAAAAGGGACCTCAGAGATCGTCCAGCATCGCAAACACAGACTGATCCAATTTCCATAGGCTGGAGTCTCGGTAGTGGCGAGACTGGAAGTCCGCCTCCAGGTTGTCTCGGCCCGGCAGGTACTTCGCGGTGACAGAAATCTTACTGTCCAGCCAATACTGCCAAAAGCTTGCCGCTAGGTCTGAGAGAGCCTTTGATCTGGGCCCCCCATTTGATTCACATAGCGGACTGCGGAGACATTGTCCATTTTCAGAAGAACACAGGACTGTACCGAGTCTCTCGTCCAGCAACGCACTGCAAAGGAGCCCGCCAGAAGCTCCAGACAGTTGATATGTAATTTCTGTTCTTTGGGTGACCACAAGCCGCCTGTAGGGAAATTGCCGCACCTGGCACCCCAGCCTGTCTGCTGGCGTCTAATTTGATTACCAGATAGGGGGCTGAGCCGACTATCGTCTGGCCATTCCAGGCCTTCATGTGCTCAAACCACCATCGCATTTCGGCTTTTGCTTCCGTGGTAAAGGAAACCTTGTGAGAGTATGGGAACCCTTTGCGAAGGAAGAACACCTTGAGGCGTTGAAGGGCCCTGTAATGAACCATGGCTTGAATTGAAGCCGACAGAAGCCCCACTACCAGCGCCACATGGCGAAGGGAAACCTGTTGTTTGGACAGGACTCCACGTAGCTTGTGCCGAATTTTGGCTATCTTTCTGGAGGAAAGACTGAGAGAAAAGGTTGTGGAGTCGATCACGAACCCCAAGAAGGTAAGAGATTGGGCAGGACGTAACAGAGAAATCCCAAGAAAGTTCCAGAAGTACTGGAAACCAGACTTGTGACCTCCTGAGAGGGGTAATCAGTACCAAATCTGTCGACTGCCTGCGGACTTGAGCTGAGGTTCGCGTGATCATCGTGAAGGGAGGGAACGCGTAACCTTGTTCCAGAATCCAGTCTTGAAGGAAGGCATCCGTAGCCACCACCAGGGGATCCGGCCTCCAGCTGAAGAATCGCAGGATCTGGTGATCCAGCCTGGACGCAAACAGGTCCACTGAAAAGGGACCTCAGAGATCGTCCAGCATCGCAAACACAGACTGATCCAATTTCCATAGGCTGGAGTCTCGGTAGTGGCGAGACTGGAAGTCCGCCTCCAGGTTGTCTCGGCCCGGCAGGTACTCCGCGGTGACAGAAATCTTACTGTCCAGCCAATACTGCCAAAAGCTTGCCGCTAGGTCTGAGAGAGCCTTTGATCTGGGCCCCCCATTTGATTCACATAGCGGACTGCGGAGACATTGTCCATTTTCAGAAGAACATAGGACTGTACCGAGTCTCTCGTCCAGCAACGCACTGCAAAGGAGCCCGCCAGAAGCTCCAGACAGTTGATATGTAATTTCTGTTCTTTGGGTGACCACAAGCCGCCTGTAGGGAAATTGCCGCACCTGGCACCCCAGCCTGTCTGCTGGCGTCTAATTTGATTACCAGATAGGGGGCTGAGCCGACTATCGTCTGGCCATTCCAGGCCTTCATGTGCTCAAACCACCATCGCATTTCGGCTTTTGCTTCCGTGGTAAAGGAAACCTTGTGAGTGTATGGGAACCCTTTGCGGAGGAAGAACACCTTGAGGCGTTGAAGGGCCCTGTAATGAACCATGGCTTGAATTGAAGCCGACAGAAGCCCCACTACCAGCGCCACATGGCGAAGGGAAACCTGTTGTTTGGACAGGACTCCACGTAGCTTGTGCCGAATTTTGGCTATCTTTCTGGAGGAAAGACTGAGAGAAAAGGTTGTGGAGTCGATCACGAACCCCAAGAAGGTAAGAGATTGGGCAGGACGTAACAGAGATTTGCTCTCGTTTATCACAAAACCCAGATCCTGGAGAAGGAAGACAGTCATCTGTAGCTGAGAAGTCAGCTGACTGGGACAAGAAGCCATCTAGAGTAGATCGTCTAGATACATAATCATTCTGATCCCTCGAGCTCTCAAGAATTCCACTGCCGGTTTGAGTACCTTGGTGAAACACCAGGGGGCCGAGGAAAGGCAGAACGGGACAGCTGTGAACTCGTAGTTGAAGTGACGCCATGCAAACTGAAGAAACTGTCTGTGAGGGGGGAAAATCGGAATTACCAAATAGGCGTCCTTCAGGTCCAAACGGACCATCCAGTCCTGAGGGCGAAGAATGTTCCGAAGGAGATGTATTCCTTCCATTTTGAAATGGTGATAAACTAGCCATTCGTTGAATTCGCTCAGATTTATAACAGGTCTTTTGCCTCCATCTGTTTTGTCCACCAAGAAAAGATTGATTAAAAAGCCCCTGGGGTGCAGGGAGGTAAGGGAGACGGTGCCTTTGCGGAGGAGAGAAGCTACCTCCTCATCCACTAAGGCCGCGTCTTGCTCGGAGAACTGGATGGGCCGGGGTCTTTGGACAGGCTGTCCCATGAACTCTTTGTGAAACCCCTGAGCCGTTTGGAGAACCCATGCATTGTGCGTTAGAGACAACCAAGCCTGGTAACAACTTGCCAGTCGCCCCCTTATGTTTAACAGGGAAGAAGAGTGAACACTCACTGGAGTTAGAGGCGGAGGATCCTCCTCGGAATCCTTTCCTTTCCCACGTCGTCCTCTGGTTGGATAAAAGTTCCCGAAACGGGACTGGTCCTGGTATTGACCGGAGCCTCTTTGGTTACCCTGGGAGTGCTGACATCCGGCCGAGCGCCCCCTGCCTCGGCCGGCCCTGCAAAAAACACAGGGAAAAACCTTCTTTATTGTGGACTTAGCTCTGTCCAACAATGTGAATGTATTCACACATTTTCCGAGCTCTTTAACAAAAGGCTCGGCGAATAAACCACCTTACGCAATAGCGCCGACCTTGGAATATGCCAGGTCTCCTAACTTTGGGTCTATCTTTATGAGGAGAGACCAACGGCGTTCGGTGGAGAGGGCAAAGTTCGCATTGCCCAAAAAAATCACCACCCTCTGCGCCCAGCTTGAAAGAGCCTCCGGAGAGATAATTGAACTGGACTCTTTGGCCTCCTCCCCATATCTAGTATCTTTGTGACTAGGCCGAGGGCATACAGGAACTTGTCCTGGCAAGCCCTCCAGTATCTATCAATCCCTTTCTTAGGGTCACGCATAATCTTTTGAAGGAAGGTGGACATGCGGGGGTCAACCTCTGGGGTCCGGGCCACCTTCCCTTCCAAAGAGTGACGTGGGCATTCAGCCCGGAGGCAGTTGCGGGCCTCCTTTTCTAACAGGCGGCGAATGTGTTCTGCCACATATGCGGCGACCTTCTCAGCTGGGACCCACTCAGAGGAGCGGGGATGGACGATGCTGTTGGGATCCAACATGTCGGACATGATCTGTGGGGGAGCTGTTGCATGTGAAGGGAACCAGGGCCTTGAAGGACCGGGAAAATCGGGGTCACCAGCCGGGTCCGTGTCAGTAGACTGTGGGGCTGGGGTGGAGGGAGGGGGAGTCCCTACCTGTGGTGTCTTTTGGCTATTTACAAATGCCTGATGCAGGTACTCGAAAGCGCCCGAATCTACACCCGGCTCCCGGGGCCGTTTGGCCGGTGGGAACCAGTGGGGGCGGGAACCGAAGGGCCTGAGGTGGCAGGGTCAGCAGCAATCCGCTGCTCCAGGCGTGAAAACGCCTGATTAATTTGGCAAGAGAGCCTATCTTCCAAGGGGGTAATAGCTTGATCCACCGCTTGGTAAATAGATGAGTCCACAGACTCATAAAAGGTCTCACCCCAAGGCATGTCTGCAAGAAGGTCTTCCTCCTCTGGGAATCCATCATAGTACTCCATGGTACAATCACTGGGGGGTGGAACTTACAGGGCCAATCAAGGTGTACTTTTTTCTCACCAGGCTGGGTGGCAGCCCACACTTTGGGTGGTAAAGCCACAATTAAATGGGGTTCTAGCCCCCGGGGACAAATGCTGGATAAAACACAAGAAGTCACAGGAAACTGTAACCCACAGGGGTAATACTGGCCCCAGATATGTCCCCTCTAAAGGCCTTGACAGGCCAATACAGGACCTCTGACAAAGCATCAGTGTAAATCAACAAATACTGACTCTGTTTCCCTCAGCTCTAAAGCTATGGAAACAGAGTGTAGGAATATGCAAAAACAGCACTGTGAAAAACGGAACACAGCCGCAGTCTACAGAACCTTCAACCGGGCGTTCACCTAGGGCCAGAACTCCGTTGCTGAAGCGTGCGCGCGGTTTTTGAACTCCTGAGGAGAATAAATACTGCGTCGCGCCAAAGTCGGCCTCCAGCGCGACCTGCCGGTGGGAGGTCCACAGAGTGAGCCCGCAGACACCGTATAGGTACGGAAAACCCTGTACCTGCGGCGTCACAGGAAAGAAGTGCTGAAAGAGCTCAAAATAACCACAAAACGCAACGCAATACGCGGTCAGCACTCTAGCGCTAAAGCCAGACTGAAAAGGCACAGCGGGCGGAGCACAACAAACACGCCTGAAAGGCAAGCATAATGAGCACAAAAGACCCAATAACGCTAACACAAGGTTATGTAGCTATTAACAGTAAAGCTAATCCAACAGCATACAAGAGCATGGAACTACTAAGCAAACACAGTACTACACAGAGAAAACTGAGGAGCACCTATTTCTAGCTGCGGAGCAGTGAAGAAAAAGGAAAAGGGGACACTGACAGAGGACTATGTTGGGCACCCTAGCCACTGATTGGACATTGTGCTCCTTCCTGATTGGTTGTTGCTATGTTGTTTTCTCTACTACTTTTCCCCCGATGTTCCATGGGAAATGTAGTTTGTTTGTTTCTACGCTGCAGTGAGACTAAAGTGGAGAAAGAAGGCATAATCCTTGCCTCCAGTCCTGACAGAGAATCCAAAACCTTGAGGACACTTAGCAATACGTCTGACATTTCACAATTTACCATCTTGCGTGATAACACTGTTTCTAAAAACCCTAGTAACTTTCATGGGTTTACTTAATTTGCTCATACACTTGCCAATAAAACTGGGTTTCTTAATTCTCACCCAGTCTCCTACTTTGAAGTCATGCTCCTTAGTATTCCACTTTTTATTATACCACACTTTGGGGCATATTATCAAGCACGGCGTTAACATTATCGCCGCTTTAGCGGGAGAAAACTGCCACTAAAGCGGCAATGATGGGCTTGATAATACGCCCTTCTGATTTCCCATAGAAGCCCATGGGGCAACCTTCCAAAATGTGTTTCTTGACAGTTTGCCATAAAGGATCTTCCTCTTCACTGGACCTCCATTTCTCCTCCTAAATTTCTTCGAAACCTCCTACAACAACATCCCGAATAGTGGTTCAGACAGATGTACATTACATGGATGACGCAACATGAAATCTGCTGTAGCATCTTTTTTTACCTGGAACAAACTCAGTTTTAAAACAGTATTCTTGTAATCTTGAGGTTAATCTGACAATGCACGCAGTAGAGTTCCATCCACCCCCAGGTGAAAGTATATTAACCAAAGGTTTGTGATCCGTCCTTAAAGTACATTTACTTCCCCATACATCACTTCTGTAGTGTTCTATTGCCCACTGTTAGACCTGGCACCTTGGCTTGGGTCTCCCTTCAATTTTTTGCAGTTGCCTTATGTGTTTTTGCTGGTTATAGATGCTTTGGGCACTGTGCCACTGCTGTCCAGTGCCACAGTGCAAGTGCTCCCTATGGTAAATTGATGTATGGATTATTGATTCCATGATTGGTTGGTTTGCTTTACTTGTCAGACCCTAGTACAGTGCAATGAGTATGCCCAGGGTTTGTAATTCAAATGCTGCTGGTGGGCTTGAGCACTGGTTGTGCCACCCACAGAAGCAGCCTTTAAAAGTGTGTCTCAGGTCTGCCATTGCAGAACCTGTGTGCAGTCTGGTAGTACCATGTTGACTGGGCAAGTGCACCCACTTGCCTGTCCCTAAACCTTTTCTTTTCTGCATATTAGTCACCCCTATGGTAGGCCCAGGTGCAGTGTGCATTGTAGGTATAAGGTAGGACATGCCCTGATGTGTGTGGCCTGTCCTAATACTGAATTACAGCCATTTTCGTTTTTCACTATTGCAAGGCTAACTGTTCCCCATAGGCCAGAATGGGCAGTTTGATTATAACATCTTATAATCCTAACTGACTCAGAGAACTAGGTAGAAATTCGGGTTTAGTATTCTTGAACTCAGAATGGTAAAATACATCTTTTAGTGAAGTTTGTTTTAATATTCTGTGTTTGAAAATACCTCTTTTAGAAAGTAGGTCTTTTCTTGCCTAACCATCCAAGCCTGCCTCTGCTAGGTTGTGTATTTCTTGTCTGGAGTTTGAGTGACAGGGGCTGGGGGATTCCAGGAGACAGGGTGAGCTAGCACAGGTCTGAATAGAGAGATCTGCATGCAGATGGGAGGTAGGAGTTGCACCTGGGACCTGAATAGAGCTGTGCCTTCCCTCCACAATGCTGGTTCCACCTCCTGTGGTGCGTCTGATGTCCCTGGCCTGCACTGTGAAAGGAACGAAGGAGTCTTGTCAATAAAGTGCTCCAGGACTGACCAGAACTGGTTTGGACTAGGCAAAGGCCTCTCTGCCTTTAGAGAACAAAGGGAAAATGAGTATAAACGAGGGTACCCAGACCCCAGAACTTTAGATCATTTTTGGGAAACAAGAAGAAACCTTTGCTGAGGAGAGGAACCAGAGAGACTGAAGTGCTGCTTGGGGGATTGGCCTGCAGTGGTTGCCTGGTTGCCAAAGAAAGGAGAGAGGAACTTTGTGTGTACTTTCACCAACTTGTGTACGATCTCCAAGGGCTTGAGAAAGAGCTTGCCTCCTGCAAGTCTCAGGGACAACAGACTTCACCCACCAGCTCCCCAAGAGTTCTTTGGAAGTGCCTGCAGTTGTGCTGGGCTTTCTGAGGGACTGCGTGCCGCAAGGACCTGGAAGCGCGACTCATGAAGGTGAAGCCTGTCTCCGGACTGCCGCAGTTGCTTCACAACGAGAAAGTGCCTCGCATCGCCGGAGAAGAGGATCGACGTCGGACCAGATGCTGCTGCATTACCGGGAAGCGTGTCGCATCATTAGAGAAGCATGTCGCAGCCGCAGTCATCGCATCGTTTGGAAAGCGTGTCGCCGCTGCAAGCTGTCGTATCATTGCCGAAGCACCTCGCATTTCCGGAGAAGATGATCGATGTTGCATCAGATGCTACTGCATCACCGGTTGCAGGGCCTGTCCCAGATCAGAAGAATCGTTGAGTCGCCGCACGGCCATCAGGCGTGCACGTCTCCTGTCACATCCAAGAGAAGACGCCATCTTTGTTTTATTGTACCCGATCTTCATCGCATCACGGCATTGCGGGCCGCATCGTCACGGAAGCGCAGTAAGGAACCGACACATCACCTTCCCTGCAACACTTTCGTTGTATATCGTTACGCATCCTAAGGTACATTGAACTCAAAGTGTCGCATTTTATATCTTAAGAAAACTAAGCTATTTCCACCATTTTTAAAGTACAGTATGTGGATTGTTGTTGTTTGTGGTCTTGTGTTGAGTCTATATAAAAATTCTTATTTTTATACTGCAACTTGTGTGGTGTCCACCTGTAGTGTTGTCACTGGGTTACTGTATGTGTTCACAAATGCTTTACACACTGCCTCTCAGATAAGCCTGTCTACTTGTGCCAAGCTACCAAGGGGGTGAGCAGCGGTTATTTTGGGAATGTAGCCCCTAACCCTGACTAGACGCAAGGGTCCCTATTTGGTCAAAGGTACCTACCTCTGCCAACTAGAGACCCCAAAATTTAACATTGGTGGTCAGCGGTGAGGATTTGGACTTGCATTTGTGACTCATATACAGTGATTGGTGAACACTACTGGTGAGTGCAGACCAAATGCAACAACATACTTTTTGGTAGATTGTTTTCCTGGGATTTTCTATTTTTGCAAAGAACTGCCAAGTTTAACCACTATGGAGAAAGCAGCATCCATAGCATCTATTGATTGTGATTGGGAAGAGGAGAAACTGGAATGCTACAATGTAAAACAGCTAAAGCACTTCTGCAGGAAATTTAAAGTTGCAATGACCGGTCTCTCCAAGAAGGATGAGTTCCAAAAGGCGGTGAGGGCCTGGGTCGCAGCAAGGAGTACCCCTGAGAATGAGGAAGGGTTTGAGAATGCAGAGGAGCAGCTGAATGGGCAATTGGGTCCAGGGGGGAGGAGAGCAACCAACCCAGCAGGTAGCGGTGTTTCTGCCAAAGACCTGTCCCAAGAGGAGTTGGAGGACAGGGAGGGGAATAGGATGCATGAGTTGGAGCTAGCTAAAATGAATGGGCAATTAGAAATTAGGGAATGGGCCTTAGAGGAAAAGAAGATGCAACTGGACCATGAGAGAAGTTTGAGGGAGTTGGAGTTGAAAGCAAGGAGCATAGAGATTACTCCCTCTGCTGGCAGCACACCATCAGTGCCTGTGTAAGCTAGAGTGTATATTCCTAAAGATGTGCTAAAATAGTTTTATAAGAGTGATGACATTGTGCAGTGGTTTAAAGCCTATGAGGTAGCCATGTCTTCCCACCGGGTCTCTGAGAAGGGTTGGGGAGCGGGGTATGGGGGTGGTTCCTTAGTGAGGGGCGGGATACACTGTTAGACTTGCCCTCTGAAGTCCATAATTCTATAGCCACATGAAAGATGCATTGATGTCCAGGTATGGGTTGACTCCTGAATTGTATAGACAGAGGTTTAGAAATTTCAAGAATGTGGAGTCAAGCACATGGGTAGAATATGTAACTTACTTTTGCAGAGCATTGGATAGTTGGGTGAAGGGTAGCAAAGTTAATGATTTTGATGGGCTCTTTGATTTAATTGCATGGGAGCACTTGACACGGAATTGTTTTCCAGACCTACGCCAGCATCTGATTGATCACAGGGGAAGAACAAGGGAACCCTACTCGCAACGGAACCAGGGCGCTTAGTTTATCAAGGGAAAACAATGGTTCCTGCGGTATAATATTTGTATATTTGCAAAGTCAATACACACCATAATAGCAAAAAACATTAGGGGGTTTAACAAGGGATGGCAAGGGGAGAAGCAAAGCAAAGCTCATAATACATGTAGTTTATATCAAGGTTTTTGTATTTCAAAACATTGATTCCGTCAATAATATACAATTTATACACACATAGTAAAGTGAAATAAGTGCAGTGTGTCCCAAGTGTTTTTAGTGAGAACCAAATTGTAAATAAGTGACAATAAGTGAGTATTTACAGGTTTCTACTGGGGATATATACAAAAAAAGGGAATTTGACCAAAGGCAGTACTACAATATTTATCTAGTACAGTGGCTACCTATGTTTCTAGGCACTGTCTTGCGTGGTTCATTCCCAATTGCGTCGACGGCGTTTCGACCCGGAAGAATAAGGGTCTCGTCAGGACTGGTCATTGGGGGACATCTAAGGGAATTAAACGGGGAGTGAGTGAGGGCATATACTCACAAAACCTCTCCATTCATCAGCAGAGTTAAGCCCTTCGCTGATCGAATTGATTTTATCGATCCAGTGGCAATCCTGTCACGACCAGTGGTGAAGTTGTTATACATAGACTTCCACAATTCGATTTCATCTACAGTGGTAAGTACCACCGATAGCCTGCTCCCTGTGAGTATTGTCATACACAAGGAACCTACCTTGACCTTACTTGCGTCCATTTCTACCTTGACCTTACTTGCGTCCATTTCTCTCCTACTATACAGTACCCGGCCGGGCACACTGTAAGTTGTTTTTATCTTTCCTTATCACGCATGGGCTTCTAGTTGTGTATTTACACACTGAGAGGTAACTAAACATATTCCACAATCTACCAATTAGCCTTATCTGTACATAGTATATGCCCTCACTCACTCCCCGTTTAATTCCCTTAGATGTCCCCCAATGACCAGTCCTGACGAGACCCTTATTCTTCCGGGTCGAAACGCCGTCGACGCAATTGGGAATGAACCACGCAAGACAGTGCCTAGAAACATAGATAGCCACTGTACTAGATAATTATTGTATTACTGCTTTTGGTCAAATTCCCTTTTTTTGTATATATCCCCAGTAGAAACCTGTAGATACTCACTTATTGTCACTTATTTACAATTTGGTTCTCACTAAAAACACTTGGGACACACTGCACTTATTTCACTTTACTATGTGTGTATAAATTGAATATTATTGACGGAATCAATGTTTTGAAATACAAAAACCTTGATATAAACTACATGTATTATGAGCTTTGCTTTGTTCTCCCCTTGCCATCCCTTGTTAAACCCCCTAATGTTTTTCGAAAATTGCTATTATGCTGTGTATTGACTTTGCAAATATACAAATATTATACCGCAGGAACCATTGTTTTCCCTTGATAAAAATAGCACCTGATTGATAGCAGGCTGACTAACCCTAGGGAGCTTGATGAGGAGCCGGACCCCTGGGTGAGCACCTGGGTCCTCAAGGGTCACGTGGGAGACTCAGCCAAGAGTGGGCAGGGTCCCCAGGAGAAGAGTGGGGGGGACAAGGGTAAACAGAGGGAGTTCAAGAAAGGGCCCCAAAGTAATTCCCAAGGGAACCAAGGAAAAGGTTCCCAGCCTCCCCCCGAGAAGAAGCAAGGGGCCCGTCAGATACACCTGTTCCCAGGGGACCCCTGAGGTGTTACACATGTGGTGAAGTGGGTCATAAGTCGAGTGATCCCCTGTGCCCACAGTTTGGAAAGACAGCACCCACTGGTGCTCCACCCGGTCAGATGGTGAGTGTAGCCCTGGGGGAGGAGAGGAGTGTCCAAGGTGTGTGGGGTCCCGCAGAAATGACCCTTGTCTCTTTAGGAGACTGTGAGGTAGTCACCAGGACCCAACTGCCTGATAACACTAAGAAGTACAGGCAGTGGGTGGCCATCAATGGCTATAGAGTGGAGGCTCTTAGGGACACAGGATCAAGTGTGACAGCTGTCAAGTGTCACCTGGTGTCTCAAGAGCAGGTTGTCCCCAATGCATTTTATCCAGTTGTTGCCGCTGACAACACAGAGAGCCACTGCAAGGTGGCTCAGGTTCCCTTTGAGTGGGGAGGGGGTCTCTGGTACTCTTCAGGTAGCTGTGAGGCCCGCCATGCCTGTTGACTGTTTGTTAGGGAACGATTTGGAGAGCTCACCTTGGGCGAAGGTGGAGCGAAGTGCTCATTTGGAGATGTTGGGTCTGCCTGACTGGGAATGTGTGACCACACGGTCCATGGCAGCCAGTAAGGGTGTTCAAGAGGACCTGGAGCCTGAGAGGGAGGCCCAGGTGCTTGCCTTAAAGAGAAGAGGCAGGGGGCACGGGAAACCGGCCCCCGAAGTTCCCACGGTCCAGGAGGAGGCAGACCCGGAGGGGGATGCCCTGGAGCCTACAGGGGGATGGGTAGCTGAACTTGGGGACCTGCCTGAGCTGACCTATTGGTAGCAAGAAGGAGGACCCTCCAGGGAAGAGTTCTGCAAGGAGCAGAAGGAATACCCTTTTCTTGTGGGTTTGCAGCAGCAGGCTGCAAACCAGGCAGCAGGTGATCAGTCTGGATCACATTGGATCTACTGGGAGAATGGTCTCCTGTATAGTGAGCCTAAGGTTGCTGAGTCTGGGTTATCCCGTGTGCTGGTGGTACCCCAGCGCTTCAAAACCTTCCTACTGGAGCTGGCTCATGATGTGCCGTTAGCAGGACATTTGGGGCAGAATGAGACCTTTGAGAGGCTTGTCACCCACATTTATTGGCCCCAAATGCGCAAGAGTTCAGACACTCATTGCAGGACCTGTCAGACTTGCCAGGCAAGTGGTAAGAGTGGGAATAAGCAGAAGGCTCCTCTCCAGCAATTCCCTGTGGTCAGCACCCCCTTTGAACGGATAGTTATTGACATTGTGGGGCCACTGGACCCCAAGACAGCCATGGGCAACAGGTTCATCCTGGTCTTGATGGACCATGCCACCCGGTACCCGTAAGCCATACCTCTGAGGACAGTGAAGGCCCCCGTGGTGAGACGGGCCCTGATGGGAATTTTCTCACGAGTGGTATTCTCTAGAGAGGTAGTGTCTGACCGAGGTACAAACTTAATTTCCAAGTATATGAAGTCCCTGTGGCAGGAGTGTGGGGTAACCTACAAGTTTACCACTCCTTATCACCCCCAAGGAAATGGGTTGGTTGGAAGATTCAACCGAACCCTAAAAGGCATGTTTATGGGTCTTGAGGAACCTATGAGGCATAAGTGGGATGTCTTCTTACCATGCCTGCTGTTTGCATACCATGAGGTGCTACAGAAATCTCTAGGGTTCAGTCTCTTTGAGCTTCTCTATGGTCACCCAGTGAGAGGACCTCTGAGTCTGGTCAAGGAAGGCTGGGAGCAATCTCCTAGGAAACCTCCCCAGGATGTATATAGCTACATGCTGGCCTTTAGGAACCAGACTAGGCATTTCAGACAACTCTCTGAGGTGAATCTGGAAGCCAGCCAGGAGGAGATGAAGCGGTGGTACGACCAGAAAGCCACTCTGGTAGAGCTTCAGCTTGGTCAGAAAGTGTGGGTCATGGCCCCAGTGGAGCCTTGTGCGCTCCAGGATAAGTGGACCGGACCATTTGAGGTGGTGGAGTGCAAATGTCCTGTTACCTACTTGGTGGACTTGCGGCCTGCCAGGAACCCCTTGCGGGTCCTGCATGTCAACCAACTGAAGCTCCACTTGGAGAGGTCTGAAGTGGGCATGCTCTTAGCGACAGATGATGGAATGGAGGAGGAGGCTGAGCTTCTTCCTGACCTCCTGTTGGCGACAGAGCGAGATGGGTCAGTGGATGGAGTGAACCTCTCTTCCACCCTGACCCATGAGCAACAGAATGACTGCCGCCAGTTGCTGGGACAGTTTTCTGATCTGTTCTCCCTGATTCCCAGTGTCACTGATTGGTGCATCCATGACGTGGACATTGGAGATAGTCTTCCTGTGAAGCACAAAACTTACAGGGTGACTGACAGGGTGAGAGCTTGCAACAAGGAGGAAGTCTCAAAGATGCTTGCGTTAGGGGTGATTGAGTCCTCTAACAGTCCTTGGGCCAGCCCAGTTTTCTTGGTCCCAACGGCTGCCGCACCGGGTGCCACACCAGAACTCTGGTTTTGTGTGGACTACCGAGAGCTGAATTCAGTCACGAGGACTGACGCACACCCCATCCCCAGAGATGATGAGCTCATCGATTGGTTAGGGGCTGCCCTGTACCTCAGCACGTTTAATCTAACGTCTGGGTACTGGCATATCGCCTTAACTGATGGGACAAGAGAGAGGTCAGCATTCTCCACACCAGATGGGCACTACCAGTTCCGGGTTATGCCCTTTGGGATGAAGAATAACCCTGACACCTTTGAGAGGTTGGTCAACCAGTTGTTGGCTTGACTGGAAGAGTTCTGTGCCGCCTACCTGGATGACATTGCAGTGTTCAGCGTCAGTTGGGAAGAACATCTGCGCCACCTTTGGGAAGTGTTGATGGCGCTGCGGAGGGCAGGCCTCACGATCAAGGTGAGTAAGTGCCAGATCGGGCAGGGTTCTGTGGTGTACTTGGGACTACAGGTTGTGAGCGGCCAGGTGGCGCCCCTACAGCCCAAGATTGAAACCATCCTGGCTTGGTAGCCCACCAAGACCCAGAAAGAGGTGAGAGCCTTTTTAGCACTCATTGGGTATTACAGGAGGTTTGTCAAGGGGTATGGCAGCATCGTTGCACCCTTGACAGAGCTGCCTTCCAGGAAGCAGCCCAAGAAAGTGATTTGGACTGACACCTGTCAGAAAGCTTTTGAGGCCCTGAAAACTGCCATTTGCACGGCGCCCGTGCTCCTGGCACCCAACTTCACAAAAGAGTTTATCATTCAGGCAGATGCTTCAGAGCATGGTGTGGGGGCTGTTTTGTCACAGATAAACGAGGAGGGCCTAGATCAACCCATAGCCTTCATCTGTAGGAGGTTACTTCCACGGGAACAGAGGGGGAGTGCGATGAGCGTGAGGCATTTGCTGTGGGCTGGACACTGAAGAAGTTGAGACCATACCTGTTTGGGACTCATTTCCGGGTTCAGACAGACCACAGGCCCCTCAGATGGTTCATGCAGATGAGAGGCGAGAATCCAAAGCTGTTGAGGTGGTCCATTTTACGATGGAACTCTGCCCTGGTACAGAGCACGCCAATGCTGATGGTCTGCCCAGATTTTTCCGCTTTAGTGATAAGAACTCCGAGGAGGTAGGGTAGTTCTCCCCACATTTCAGCTGGAGGGGACAAGTGTTAGACCTGGCACCTTGGCAGAGGTATCCCTTCCATTTCCTGCTGTTGCCTCATGTGTTTTTGCTGGTTATAGATGCTTTGGGCACTATGCCACTGCTGTCCAGTGCCACAGTGCAAGTGCTCCCTATGTTAAATTGATGTATGGATTAGTGTTTCCATGATTGGTTGCTTTGCTTTACTTGTCAGACCCTAGTACAGTGCACTGAGTGTACCCAGGGCTTGTAAATCAAATGCTGCTGGTGGGCTTACAGCACTGGTTGTGCCATCCACAGAGGCAGCCTTTAAAAGTGTGTCTCAGGTCTGCCATTGCAGAACCTGTGTGCAGTCTGGTACTGCCATGTTGACTGGGCAAGTGCACCCACTTGCCAGTCCCTAAACCTTCCCTTTTCTGCATATTAGTCACACCTATAGTAGGCCCAAGGGAAGGGTGCATTGTAGGTATAAGGTAGGACATGCCCTGATGTGTGTGGCCTGTCCTAATAGTGAGTTACAGCCATTTTCGCTTTTTCGCTATTGCAAGGCTACCTGTTCTCCATAGGCAAGAATGGGCAGTTTGAGTATCACATCTTATAATCCTAACTGACTCGGGGAACTAGGTAGAAATTTGAGTATAGAATTCCTGAACTCAGAATGATAAAATACATATTTTAGTGAAGTTGTTTTTAACATTTTGTGTTTGAAAATACCACTTTTAAAAAGTATGTATTTTCTTGCCATCACAATCCAAGCCTGCCTCTGCTAGGTTGTGTATTCCTTGTCTGGAGCTTGAGTGACAGGTTGGGGGATTCCAGGAGAGAGGGTGAGTCAGCACAGGACTAAATAGAGAGATCGGCATGCAGATGGGAGGGAGGAGTGACCTGAATAGGGCTGTGCTGGCTCCACCACCTGATATCCCTGGCCTGCACTGTGAAAGGAAAGAAGGAGTCTTGGCAATAAAGTGCTCCAGGATTGACCAGAACTGGTTTGGACTAGGCAAAGGCCTCTCTGACTTCAGAGAACAAAGGGAAAATGAGTACAAAAGAGTGGACCCAGACCTCAGAACTTTAGATCACTTTTAGGCAACAAGAAGAAACCTTTGCTGAGGAGAGGAACCAGAGAGACTGAAGTGCTGCTTGGGGGATTGGCCTGCAGTGGTTGCCTGGCTGCCAAAGAAAGGAGAGAAGAACTTTGTGTGTACTTTCATCAACTTGTGAAGGATCTCCAAGGGCTTGACAAAGAGCTTGCCTCCTGCAAGTCTCAAGGACAACAGGCTTCACCCACCATCCCCCCAAGAGTTCTTTGGAAGTGCCTGCAGTTGTGTTGGGCTTTCTGAGGGACTGAATGTCGTAAGGAGCTGGAAGCGCGACTCCCGAAGGAGAAGCGTGTCGCCGAACTGCCACAGTCGCTTCACAGTGCAAAAGCACCTTGCATCGCCGGAGAAGAGGATCGATGTCGCACCAGATGCCGCCGCATCATCGGAGAAGTGTGTCGCAGCTGCAGCTGCTGTCGTCGCATCACTGGGAAAGCATGTCGCTGCTGCAAGCTGTCGCACTGTTGCCAAAGCGCCTCGCATCGCCGGAAAACAGGATTAACGTTGCATCAGACACCGCTGCATCACCGGGAAGCATGTCACAGGGCCTGCCGTGGCTCAGAAGAATCGTTTAGTCGCCGCACGGCCGTCGGGCCTGCATGCCTCGTGTCGCATCCAAGGACCGGATCTTCATCGCATCACGGCATTGCAGGCTGCATCACCACGGAAGCGCTGTAAGGAACCAACGCATCACCTTCCCTGCAACACTTTTGTTGTATAGCGTTACGCATCCTAAGGTACATTGAACTCAAAGAGTCGCATTTTCCATCTTAAGAGAACTAAGCTATTTCTAACATTTTTAAAGTACGGTATGTGGATTTTTTTCGTTTGTGGTCTTGTGTTAAGTCTGCATAAAAATACTTATTTTTATACTACAACTTGTGTGGCGTCCATCTGTAGTATTGTCACTGGGTTACACACTGCTTTACACACTGCCTCTGAGATAAGCCTGTCTGCTCGTGCCAAGCTACCAAGGGGGTGAGCAGGGGTTATTTTGGGAGTGTACCCCCTTACCCTGACTAGACGCAAGGGTCCCTATTTTGGTCAAAGGTACCTACCTTTGCCAACTAGAGACCCCAATCTAACACCCACACATATGCAAGTAACTCTTTTTCAATGACGGCATGCCTTCACTCTGTTTCATTCAAGGTTCTCAAAGGAAAACAAACATTCTATTCTTCATTTCCACATTTTTGGGACAAAACACCCCCTATGTCATACAAACTGGCATCCACAGTGTTTGTTCATACAGACCGGTCTCAATGTGGGGGCATTCACAATGTCTTCTTTGATGGTGGTAAATGCTTCTTGCTGCTCTTTACCCCACTCAAATATAGCCTTATGCCGTTAGAGTTTCTTTAAGGGCTCCCTTTTAGTGGCAAAGTTAGTTTCAAATTTGCTTTAATATTCACACATGCCCGCAAAAGACAACAATTGCTCATTGTTAATTGGAGCAGGAGCATTTATGATGCCATCTACATTAGATTTTTTTTGTACTACACCATCACCTGTAAGAGTGTGACCTAAATATTCAACAGTTTTTGAAAAACATTTAGCATTTATGCGCCTTACGGGTCAGGCCTTTTTTTAATCTACAACAAACCTCCGACAAATGTTACAGATGTTCCTCCTCATTGGCTGAAAATATTAATATATCGTCTTGAAAACACTTGACGAAATTATCTACATCCCTAAAAATGTTGAAGATGAATCTCTGAAACAATGGGGCCGCCGAGGCTAGCCCAAAAGGCATTCTTGTATACTGGTATAGACCCTGTGGAGTGATAAAAGCAGTTAACATTTTGGATTCTTCGGTAAGTGGTAGGCTGACCTGAAATCGAAAGTTGAAAATACTTTTGTACCTTCTAACATGGAAACCACCTCATGTATATTGGGAGAGGGTGACAATCCACAACAATTCCTGAATTAAGCGTTCTCAAGTCAACACATAATCTCAATTCTTTGTCCGGTTTACGAACTAAAACAATGGGTGAAACCCATTCAGAAGAGTCAATAGGTTCAATGATCCCCTCTGAAACAAGTTCACCTAGCATATTCTCTAACTCCTCCATAACATTATTTGGTACTGATCCAATATTTTGTTCGACAGGAGTGACATTACTCTCCAGTTTAATATGGTGCGAGTACTACTTGAGTTTTCCTAAATAATCAGTAAACACCTCTTTGTAACTGACTTTTCTGAATCTTTCCTTGTCTTCACAATCTGTAATTGAAATGTTATTAGAAAACACAGTTTCATCCAACATGAATAGTTCTTTTGACCGAGGATTTAAAATTATACCAAGTTTCCATTGGTCTTTCCAACCAAGCACATTTATCCCATTTACAGAGACAGATAATTTTATATGCGCTATTCTGCTTTTGAAACATAATTCAGTGTTGAAATATCCGACCATATCAATTCTTGAGCCATCATAGCTTTCTGGTGTGATATCATGTAGAAATATATTATTTATATCAAATACAGAGCTGAGTTTTTTCCATAAAATATATCTTAGAAATAATAGTCCATGGAGAACCTGAATCAGCCATGAGACTTAAATCCACATCTGATATCGCAACAGTACACATGGGAGGGCTTCTAACAGGCATATCTTCAATATCTTTAACATTGGCAATGCTTTCAACCAACGAGACAAAAAAAAAGTTGATTTGAAAGGAAGTACCAGCTTCACAATTATGTGTCACTGCTCCATCGCACTCTAATGTACAAGAAACCCTCCCACAATGTTGGAGAACAAATGTTCTTTGATCTCTACATATTTGAGAAATGCCCTATCCTTCCACACGTTCTACATTCCCTGTTAACAGCTGGACACCCTCTAAATGATGCCATGTGTGTTTTGCTGCCACACCTGTAACAAACTATATTCCTGTCATTTCTATCAAATCTCTTAAAATTATTATAGTTAGTATTACGAGAAGCAATAAAATTAGAGTTTGTAGTGTCATTCTTTAAATCATCAGGATGTTTCACAGCACACACTTCTTCACCCTTGTTAGACTTTTTATTCATTCATTCATTGAATCTTTATTTCGACATGTTTTCATTCCTAAAAGATTACAGTAAAAACAATGTACAAAAAGAGAGCATAAAATATTTTTTTAAACTTTTTTTTTTCCATGAAATGTACACAGTCACTGTATAAAATCTCCCCTGGATGCCAGTGTAAGGAGGGAGGATCTTTTGGACCACATTGCTAATAGGAATTTTGAAAGTGCAAAAACTATATGTGGTGATGTGTCTGTCTTAAAAACTCTCATTGCAACAGAGCATTTATCAAAACCCATGTTCTTACATAAGGGTACAAGCCAGTACTTTCTAGCTTTTCTATAAGCAGGGCAGAAGAAGAGCATGTGCGTTTCATCCTCCTTGGTCACACCACACCCAGGGCAGGATTTACTCATGGAAGAGGACCACTTTCCTACAAATACCCCTAGCGGTAATGATCCATACCTCCATTGGATGTATAACTTCTTTGCTCCTACTGGATAGATAACATTCAAAAACTCCTCAAAAGCAAAAGAATGTTTGAGTGTTAAAAAAGTTATTGTCAGGGAGCCAGCTTTAGAATCTTGCAACCATATATTCTGTTTGTAATCCATAAAGGATTTCGCAAGCATTTTGCCGGCAACCCCCCCCTGCATGTCCGTTCTGGATCGTACCAGAGGTCCAATAGTCCCATTTTTCCTAGTTCGTTTTACACAAATACGAGCCAGGGGATTTTAACTGCGCTACCATGACTCAGCACATCCTTCAATTCATGCCTATAATTGGAAAGTTCTGGGGTTATCCATAGCCTGTGCCAAAACCTTAAATGTTTCAGAGCTCGCTCCTCCTGGATAAAACTCAGTCCTAAATCCAATCTCAATGGGAGGAGAGGAGTGCTTAGAGGGAGTGCAAATAACTGCCTCATGAACTTATTCTCCACTTTAACGATATCGGGCTTACAGGAGTGCCCCCAGAGTTCCCCACCATAAAGTGCCGATGCCCTTGCCTTCAATTTATAGATCTCCAATGCGGGGCTCACTGGCTTGAAAGTTGATGTATTTGCCATTTTAAGGATACCACCCGCTAACTGGGAGAGTTTGAGTTGGGCTTTCACCTGTTGGGGACCCCAAGAAAGATTTTCATTAATAGTCACCCCCAGGTATTGAAAGGTCTGTACCCTCTCCAGTCTAACCCTACCAAGAAGCGGTGTTGGGCGAGTGTGTGCCGGAGGACTGAAAATCATGAATTTGGTCTTATCAACATTGATTTCCAGTCCCCGGCAACGACAGAAGTCGACAAAGCCATCCAGCACTCGCTGAATCCCCATGGGGGACTTGGAAAGGAGGGTGTCATCAGCAAACATTATCGCGGGCACCCTCCTGCCTGCCAATCTCGGTGCGTCATTGTTAGGTACCGCATCCAATGCGATATGACACCATTCACGTAAAGGCAAAATAAGGTTGGTGCAAGGACGCACCGCTGCTTGACCCCCCTTGCAACCAGAAACCGGGACGACAGCACCCCTTCCCTACCACATCTAA
Organism: Lissotriton helveticus; assembly: GCF_964261635.1. Classification (NCBI taxonomy): domain Eukaryota; kingdom Metazoa; phylum Chordata; class Amphibia; order Caudata; family Salamandridae; genus Lissotriton; species Lissotriton helveticus. Next base: position 1,316,593,632 of record NC_136061.1, read on the forward strand.
CCTGAGCAAAATTTTGGGTATGCAGCCTCATCAAGACATCCGGAATTGTGTTTGGGACTCCCATATCCTGGAGCACCACCCACAGTTTGCCCCTAGGTACTAGGTCAAACGCGGACTGGAGGTCCACGAAAACCATATAGAGGCTGCCACCCTCCAATGTTGCCGTCTTCCAGAATAACATTAGGAGACGGAAAATCTGATCCACGGTAGGTGTTTTTTTTCTAAAGCCCGCCTGGTAGGGGCTGAGGATATCATGCTCGTCAATCCATTCTTGTAGGCGATCCAGTATTAGTCGGGAAAAGATTTTTTGAGGGACATCTATGAGGCTAATGGGCCTGTAGTTGGTTGGGAGCAGAGGAGAACCCTTCTTAAAGATTGGAACAATCTCCGCTCCCAACCAAGTACCCGGTATCTCCATGCCTCCCAAAATTGCGTTGAAAAGGGCACAGAGGTAGGGGGCCCAAATCAACGGTTGATCTCCAAATAGGTCACCGGGTAGCCTATCAAGGCCAGGGGCCTTGCCCATGGCCAATTTACTTATGGCAGTATGGACTTCTTCAACCAAGAATTCTTGCTCGGCTCCTTCCCCTGGTCTAGATGTATTTACCAGTGAACATTCTACACCTGCAACTGCTGCGTATAGGGTCTTAAAATGAAGCTCCCAGACCCCCGCCTCTATATTGGGTTCGATTGCGGATCTAGGCTCTCCTGACCCTAAATTAACTATTGCCCAGAATCTGCGTGCGTCTCTGGAATCTAGTGAGGAGGAAAGATTAGACCATTTGTCCATATCCCACTCCTTCCTAGCATGGTGTATTATATCTTTATATTGGGATCTTAGGGTGCGAATATTAGTTTTGTCTCTCCCATCTTTAAGGGCCCCAATAAGCTCTGATTTTGCCTTCCTGCATGAGGCGTACTACCATGTAGATACAGGCACCCTCCGCCTCCTGTTGGAACCCAGCGGGTTAAGAAATTCTGCTAGGCAGGCAATTAGATCCTGATGCAAGCGCTGCATATTGTCATTAAAATCTGGTACCAAGGGCTGCGAAATTAACGAGCCCACTTCCTCAACAATGGGTACAGCAGCACTGTATAGTTTAGGCAGTGCATCTTGTGATACAACCAGTTTGTCCCACTTGACTCTGCGCCTGTTGTTAGTTAGGACCAACCCATCTACCGCTTCTAGGCCAGTGTCATTTCCATTTACCCTAGCCCATGGGCACTCTATCCTCATACTCAGTGCATTGTGATCACTGTCCACCCTAGGCAGTACCTCAAAGTCAATGACCCTCCACCAAAATATAGTCCAATCTTGATTCCTGTCCCCTTTTGTTGAATGTACACTTGGACGGAATGTCAGAGGGCATGCGACCATTACAAGCCCTGATGGAATTGTTCAGGGTTAAGGTCGTAATCTGAATGGCCAGAGGGGACCATGACTTTGGATGTGGGGACTGACAAGGCGGGACTCCCCAGTGTTCATCCTCGCCTGTTAGAACTCCCTCATTTAAACCATTGAGTGGCTCGTAGTGGCAGTTCAGGTCCCCGGTGACCAAGTAATGGATATCCCTGCTGAGGGCACCAAGGAAAGTTGATAGATCTTCAATGGTTTTGGACTCATTTGCCACGCTTGTCGGCCGTGAGTAAACGTTTATGATGGCAAGTTTGTAGAGGTTTGGCCAGGACAGAAGAACACACTGGATATCATCAGAGTACGTCGGGATAGACTCGCCCGAGCACCCCAAGTTTAGACCAACCCAGGTTGTAAGGCCCCCGATGGGCGTCCCTTGCCTCCCCATCGTGCAGCAATATTGTATGCTGCGAACCCGACTCTATGTTGGTCCTCCCTGGCCCAGGTTTCTTGGAATACACATATATCACTACCGTCCACAAAGGTACCCCACTCTGGGCAGGCCAACTTATTTGGTAGACCTGCCACATTTCATGATAGAATTGACATAGAGTTTGTGTTCCCTGTACTAGACAGTGTACGATGTGGCGTGGTATCAACTCTCCCCATTAAATTTTCAGCCCTGGTAGAGGGTAGGGGCAATACAGGTGAATGGTCTTCGACTGCCCTATCCAAAACATACATATTACCATTCCTAGAGTTCCCTATTGGGGGATTTTGTACTCCAGACAGCACATATGCCTGTCTCTCTCCACCGAAATTCGGCTAGACAGCTCATATGCCTTGTCTCTCTCCACCAAAATTTGGCCAAGCCCAGCATCCAATGAGAGCGACTGGGCATCATCCTGTATATCCTGGTCGACCCTAGTGAGTCAATCGACCTGGTCCAAGCCACTGAACCTATTGTAGCATTCGATCTGATTTTGGACAGCTAGTTGTTGGCCATCCCAACTCTTGCCACCTCTCGCCGCTCGCTGGTGGGGTACGAGGGACCAGCCCTCGTCTGGATTTCTCAGTTGTTTGCTGGGGTAAAAGTGGGAGAGGGGTCTAACTTCTATCTTTTTTTTTTTTAAACGTTTATTTGTACAAAAAGGATATACAGGTCAAGGCCTACAACCAAACTGGCCGGCCACAATTCGAAAATCAGACGAAAAATCCAAAGAGAGCAATACAGAATCAATCAGAAAGGAGCATGAGCAATACAATCTTAAAAAGGAGGAGAAGGAGAAAGGAAGTACGACACGGCCTGCAAACAGGAACAAAGAAGGTTAATTTTATAATATAGGGATAAGGGGCATGACAGGCTTAGTGACAACATAGAAGGATCCGGAGTCCCCAAATAAACCATTGGCAACAAAGAGGGGAAGGGGCCATAGTACAGGGGTGTCAGCACTGTATACATCGATATGAAAAACAGGAGCAGTGAATACAATCAATATGCAATGATTAACAACTTCGTCGGCCCACCACCCAAAAGTACAGCGGAACCAGAACAGAGGGGCCGGAGGAGCGACTTCACCAAACCTAGCCCATCATACGAACCTAGGAAAAGAAAAAAAAAGGGGGGGGGAAGGGAAGGGAAGGGGAGGGAAAGAGAGAAGAAAGGAAAAGAAAAACATAGACGAAAGAAGGAGTGCCGCGCAGAAAAGCATCCCGTAGCAAGGGATACAGAAGAGAGCAGGAATATTAACAACGAGGGGGGTACGGGAGTCGCAACAGGAAGCAGCAATTATAAGAAAAAGAACAGCGACAGGACAGACCCCACCTCAAACACGCCCCGGAAGGCAGGACAGACGCAGCACTCCAATAAAGAAATACAATAGGGCCATGGAACTGAGGAAAAAAAAAACATCATAGAAAACCCACCCCACCCAACCCACCCTGCACCCCTGCAGAAGGCTACGGCCTACCCTCCAAACAGCGTGCCTGTCGCCCTAAACCTGAACCCGAAATACAGTAGAGAGAAGAGAGAAAAGGAATAAGGAGACAAAAAGAAGAAGAGAAAATACAAAGAAATGAACGTGGGGGAGGAGCAAAAGGGCAGAAACAAATACGGTCGGCCACAGCCCTCCGCCCAACCATAAACATATTACGTGGAAACCAGAACGTCACGATCTCGAACGCCATAAAGACTAACAGGGGGTCTCCCACAGCGCCATGAATATAAACAACTGCGCCATGAATCCGTACACCAATAATCCACCGGGAGCCATGCGTCTCACCCCAATCCTTTCTTAACCACAATTCCCACCCGCCACATGACAAATTGAAATGAGCAACACAATGCGAGGCAAGCACACAATTGAAAGAAAGTACGAGCAAGGCGTAGACCAAGGAGGGCAGTTGATCTGCAAGTAGACAAAAGTGCAGATAGGTAGTTCGAATGTCTCAGCAATAGTAACACAAACAGCAAGAAATAGGAGGCCAGTCTCGTAGATCGGAAAAGCAGTGGTGTACTTGCAAAGGAAAGAAACAACCCCGTCAAGGCAGCAACAGGAAGCAGTCCACCATAGTTCTCCGGCATCCGGTGAGGAACGGGCCTCCGCTCCACATCCAGGTCCCCCAACTCCAACCACTGAAGAGCAGGAAGTTCCAAAGCCACCGGCCCACAACCCCGTTGACGAACAGCGGCAGCAAGCTTCGCGGCGACCGAGGGGGGTGAGGCAGCGGCATCACCGGTACAAGAAGGGGTCATGAAGAAGCGTCCACCCAAAATGGCGGCGGATCGCAACGAGTCTCCAGGGGCACCGGGGGCCAAGGACGCGCGCCAGGATCTCAAGGCACAAAGAACGTCTCCAATAGTAAAGGTTCGTGCACACGTCCCAGCCCCCGTGCAATACAATGACCCAAGTCCGCCATCACGAGGAGATCGACAGCCCAGATCTTCGGCAGCCATTTTATAAATTAAGCCTCCTCACCACCCTCGGTAACTCTCGGAACAGTGCACAAATGCAGGACTTTACAGATGTCCCGGGGGTCCCGGCAATAGCGGCCCTGGCACAAAGAGGAGCACCGCCCAACACGGGGGGCCGCCCGTACCACCGCCGGCGCTCCCCACGATTAGAGTCGGAGCGCGCGGGGCCAGGGCCGCCGGACGGAGCAGCGGCGGAGGGTCCCCTGCACGCAGTCAGTCCCCGGAGCACCGTGCCCCGCACAGCCTCACCGCCACCAAGGCAGGCCCGGATCAGGGTAACCGGGATGCTCGCACAATGGCTCTCACCAGCGGTTCACTCTCTCGGCCGGGGCCTGTGATCTCAACAACGCCTGGCCGGATCTCATAGGCGAGGCCCCGGTCCCTTCGGAGGGGCACAACTTCGGATTCTCAGCTCGCCGGAGCTTCCAGATCAGATGGTAAGTGAGAGCGAAATGTCACGATCATAGTTCCTCGAAAACGTGTCGTCTTTGGACAGGATATGAATCAGGATCTACGGGTCAGGCCGGAGGGCTGACGGAGCCGAGCTAAAAGGCGACCATCACGCTCGCGAGCTTGGCTCCTCCTTGCTAACTTCTATCTTTGTGCCAACATTGGCTAGGTTCCAGTTGCATATGTAGTCTGTAATATGTGGATTCCTAAAATTGACCAGTACACAATCGCAGGTTGAAGTTTTGGGAGTGCGCCCCACCCATCCCACCCTTCTGACTATAGATATTTCAGTACAGGAAAAGCGATCCTCGTTCCCACCACAAAGGATTTACAGGTAGCAGGCTGCAATAATTCCAATGATTCCAGCGAAGGCCGAAGAGGGGCGGCCCGGTCCGGTCTCCACCGAGCTCGAACGGGCCCGGCGCTCGCCTGCACGCGTCCCGCGTGCCCGTTAGTGGGCGTAACTTATTAGGGAGGCGTTACGGGAAGAGGACCCAGGTGCGGCCGATGGCTATGCCGGTATGCTACCTGGTCCTCGCAGTCCCTCTGTCCCGCTGGTCCGGTGTTTGAGCCCCAAGTCGTCGTCTCCTCCAACAAATACGGCAAGTCCCCGACTGGTAAGAGCAGGGAGTCTCTGTTCACGAGCGGCTCCCACGTAGCGGGGGCCGCGAGGCACTATGAAGGGCAGGGAGGCGTGGCGGGAAGAGGACCCAGGTGCGGCCGATGGCTATGCCGCTATGCTACCTGGTCCTCGCAGTCCCGCTGTCCCGCTGGTCCGGTGTTTGAGCCCCAAGTCGTCGTCTCCTCCAACAAACACTGCAAGTCCCCGACTGGTAAGAGCAGGGAGTCTCTGTTCACGAGCGGCACTTCTTATTCACATTCTTAACAGTGTGCATCCATTTTTCTGACTGTTCGAAAGCCTTAGCAGCGGAAATGGCTTCTGAAAGTTTTGGATCACCCATCACCCATAACTGTTCTTGAGTTTTTTTACACTTCACATGGATGATAATTTGGTCTCTTATCATTTCGTCACACATGTTTCCAAAGTTACATTGTATGCTTAAAGTGCGCAAAGATGTTAAAAAATCATCAAATGATTCCTTTTCCTCTTGAACCCTCGCATAAAACTTGAATCTATTCAGTGCTATATTGGTTGTGGGTTTAAATTTTCTCTCCATCCTGAGTAAGGCCTCATTGTATACATTAGTTGCTTCTCCCCCATCAGCAATAACAATTTGGGGTAATGCTCTGAAAATCATCTGTCCCTCTGATTCTAAGCAATGTAGAAAGATACTTTTTCTTTTCTGCGCCCATTCGTTCCCCATCAATTGCCTTCATGTAACTGATGAACTCCTCTTACCATCTTGGCCATGCCATGGGAGGGTGGCCTTTGGTTTGTAAGAACTTAGCAGGGGGTTCAAACTGCATTTTAATTGTGGATGAGGTTATATTTTGTCAGATCACTCTTACTGCTCTTTTTCCTGGAAACAAACTGTGTATTTTAATATCTTTTCTCATTATAATGTTTTTTTAAATTCAACTGAAGTGTTATTCTCCCATGTAGATAAAATAAATATTAACTTACTTGATGTTCCAAACGCAATGTAAATGTTTGATATATTTTGAAAACAGTGCTGAAAACAGAGTAAAGCAATGTTCCTCTTGAAATAAGCTACCGCGTACCAGTTGCTATGGGCGTTGAAATGGACTCTTCAAAATGGCCCCCACGTTGCTTGTAGCACGTCTTTTCGTCACACGCTTGTGAAAGGTGACGTTGTGTGAACACGTTCTTGCAACATAGACGTCCTGAAAGATCTCCGAGGGTTCCTAAAGACGCAGCGCTCTTCAAAGGAACTCTGAAGACTCGTGAGGATGCAGCGCGCTTGCCCAAGGTGATTACTGTTAAAATTTGCGCTCGCTCTATCTTAATGCATGTCAATTAGAAACGCTTACCCTACATCTTGAAAGAGCCAATCTTTTGAAAAATCACCATGACAATGTGGCTGGGGATACGCTGATCCGTTTTTTCCGTATGGCATCCAATTATTATTTTTTTTTCCCTTGCTGAAACAGTTGAATATCAAATGAAATGCGAAGTCTAGGGTTCAGGAACACGGCACTTCTGTGCTGCAGCTCCCTGTTGAGTGTGGTGCTCCTCAGCTTGTTGCCAAATTTTAGAAAGTACTCAGTCCAGAATTATTTTAAAAGTTTTAATATCAATTGCAGCACAGCAACATAGAGCAGTCTGGTCATCATTAAGGCTCAGTGCAACTGACCTTTAAGCTACCAGACGTTCTACCAAAGGATTCTATATGGAATCAGAATGTAGAGCATAAATTAACAATGTATGCATAACAACAAGAAAGAGATAGGATGTAACAATAAGCCAGCTCAGCTGAATACATGCACTCATTAAATGTACAAAACTGCTTGACTACACTTACCATACAATATCACTCAAAGTATCACTTATATAGCAATCAAATGTCATACATAAACAATGAGCATACAGAAATGCCGCACTTATAGAATCAAAAAACTAACCAGCGGGGGAGGAGCCTAGCTCGCGAGCGTAATGGTCGCCTTTTAGCTCGGCTCCCGCAGCCCTCCGGCCTGATCGTATATCCTGTATCATATCCTGTCCGGAGACGACACATTATCGGAGAATTGGAGACGGAACACCTCACTTGTGCTTACCGTTTGGTCCGGAGGTTCCGACGTGCAGCGGTTCCGAAGTTGTGCCCTCCGCAAGACCGGGGCCTCCGTGGAACCGGGACCGGGACCTAGCCGGTGGGATCCGACGACTGTCGGCCCCGGTCGAGAGAGTGAACCCATGAAGAGAGCCGTTGTGCGAACATCCCGGCGATCCTGATCCGGGCCTGCCCTGGTGGCCGCGAGGCTGATGTGGGGGAGATGCACCGGTGGCTGATTCTGTGAGGGGGTCCCCCCCGCCGCTGCTGTGTCCGGCGGCCCCGGATCTCTGCGCCCGGACTCTGCTTGTTTGGGGCGCTGGTGTAGGCGGAGACCCGCATTGGGCAGACATCCTTTCTGCACCAAGGCTGCCATTGCTGGGAGCCCCCCGGAGCTCTGTAAAGTCCCTACATTTTTGAACTGTTTTTTGAGAGTCGTGGAGGGTGGCGACTGGGCTGCCTTCGCGAAATGGCGGCCGTCCATCTGGAACTTGTATCGCCTCGTGGCGGCGGGCTTGGGTTGCCTGATTGCGCGGGGGTCTGGTCTGGTGAGCGGGAGCTTACACTCAGAGATATCCTGGCAGCTCTGCGATCCCTGCGCGCATTCATGGCCCCCGATGTCCCCGGGAGCCCGCCACGATCTGCAGCCATTTTGAGCAGCCGTTTCTTCTTGCCTCCCTCTTATTTCAGAGACTCCATTGCCTCGCCCCCCTCGACTGCTGCAAGCGTTGCCGCCGCTGATCGACGATCATTTTGTGTGCCGGTGACTTTGGAACTCCCTGCTTTTCGAGGTTCTGACCCCTGGGACTTGGACATTGTGTCGCGACCCTGTTCGGCTGGGATGCCCGGAAATATTGGTGGACTGCCGCCTGTGCCTGCACCGATGGCTTCGCATTTGTCTATTGCGGAGAACCCCTCGCTTTCCCAAACGGCGGAACTGATCTCCTGCTCTTCATCACCCGTGCTGCGATTGCTGATGCTTATGAACTCTCTACTCGGGCTTTTGCTCACTTGCGTATCGATTGACCCCCCTTGTCTACATGACAGAACAAATTTTTTTCGATTGTGTGCTGATTTGGTATTGAGTAGCTCACTTTGCATTGTCATGTGGTGGGTGGGCTTTGTTGTTCGGAAGGGCTGGGGGTGATAAGCGCGACTTCTGGGGATTATTGCGGTACGACTTCGTGGCGTGATTGTTTGTACCCATTGCGAGGTGTGAGGTCCTCTCCTCTGTAAGTTTTATGGCGCTTGAAATGGTGTCGTCCTGGTCTGTTTTTGCTGCGATTGTCTGGTTGGGCGGAGGGCTGCGGCCGACCGTATTGATTTTTGTTCTCATGCTCCTCCCTCCTGGTTTCTTTCTTTATGTTTCTGTTTCTTTTTGTCTCGTTCTTCTCTCTTTCTTTCTTGCTATATTTCGGGTTCTGGTTTAGGGCGACAGGCACGCTGTCTGAAGGGTAGGCCATAGCCTTCTACAGGGGTGCAGGGTGGGATGGGTGGGCTGGGTTCTATTTGTTGTCTGTTTTATGGTTCTATGGCCCTTTTGTATCTCTTTATGGTAATGCCGCGTCTGTCCTTGCATCCCATGGTATGTTTGGGGTGGGGTGTGTGGCGTCGTCGATCCTCCTCTTCTGGGTTGGTTACTTTTCGTCTCGATTGCTGTACCCTCCTTGTTACGGATGCTCCTGTTTTCTCCTGTACTCTCGCCACGGGACGCCTGCTTCGGCGTGGTCTTCTTCTTTCGTTTTTGTGTTTCATTTCCTTTTCTCATTTTTCCGCTTTGCCCTTCTCCCCTCCCCCTCCTTTCCCCCTCTCTCCCCTTTTCCTTGCCCTCCCCCCTTTTTTCCTAGAGGTCACTATGATGGGTTAGTTTTGATGTAATGTTAGTCCGATCCCTCTGTCCTGGCTTGGCTGTGGTTTGGGTGGTGGCATGTGAAGATGATAATGAACACGTGTAGATTACGTCTAAAATGTCCCTGTCCCCCGGTGTGTATTGTGTTGCCTCTCCTATATTATGGCCCATGCCCCCCTTATTGTCGCTGGGGATGGTTTTGGGAATTCGGACACCTCTATATTGAAAGTGAGCCCATCGTACTCCTTGTCCCCATATTATAAAATTAACCTTTTTTTACTCCTGTTTCTTGGCCGTCTGGTTCCTAGGTGTTTTCTCCCCTTTTTATGATTGTTTTGCCGCTGCTCTTTGTTGATTGAATCTGTACTGTTTGCCTTGGAACCTTTGACCGCTTTACACATTGATGCCGGCCGATTTGGTTGTAGGCCTAGACTTGTATATCCTTTTGATGCTAATAAAGGTTTTATAAAAAAAAAAAAAAAAAAACTAACCAGCTATGCAATGCTACTACTAAGTGTGGGTGACATTTGTTAAGTTTCCACTCACCTGAAAACCAGGTTGTTCGTTTTGAGAGATGCGACAACAGGTCACTACACCCCCAAAAGCCTGGGCCTGCCTAGATGCACTTAAAAAACGCCAAGGCAGAAACAGACCTCCAGGGGAAGAGGAAAAAGGGATAAAAGAAAAAAAGAAAACAAAACACTGCAATCTTCTTGCCCAGGGGACGTCTGTGATACTGCGAATGACTTCTATGTGTAACTGGTCATCAAAACATTCTTGAATTTGGACATCTAGAATACAACAAACAAAACAGCGTTGTAATGTTCACCCATTTTTAGGTTTGTATACACTTGTCATAAATTACATTGTAGAATATTATACCTTTCATTCTAGGAAGTAGCCTTTACTCAAAAGAAGTTACTTCACTCTCTATATTCCAAGCATACTAAGCATGCAGACCTAACCTTCAGATGTCTGTAGCGGAAAAAACAACATAAATTCGCATTCAGATTATTATACACATAACATGATGGACAATCTGTAATATTCAGAACTGTCCTTCCTATAGAAAATACTTATTTCCTCCTTGTAATCTCTTTTATTCAAAATGAGATGCAGGACATGGAAGGCAAAGACACTCAGTAAGTATGGTAACCAAAGTCACTTGATAAGTATGGTAATCATTTGGGCAAATGCAGAATCACTGGATAAATATTTGCAATAACTTAATCCAAGCGTTCATTCTTTGCCTTAATTGTTCAAGCGGTAAATGTCTATGTGCATAGTTTTTCAGAAATAAATCAAGGCAGTACCTGAAATAATGTTATGTCCTCTCTGTGCGAAGCACGTAGCATGAAAATACCTTTCTTGTTTGCTTCGTCTATTTTTTGAGCAGAGGAAATCCCAGAATGAAATGGAGCCTCCTCTGTTGCAATGGAGACCGAAGTGTGGTGACGGTCTAGTTCTAAGGGGCCGGAACCGGAAGGCAGAGCAGGCGGAAGCGGAAGGCGGCCATTTTAGTTAGGTGCCGACCGCAGTCAGAGAAGCGGTGTTGTCCCGGCGCTCCGGGTTTAATAAAGAAGAACTTCTACATATACCGGCTCCTGTCTTACCTTAAGGGGTCCTCCACAATGGCGACGAGGTGTGGCGCTCACCCGCGGCACATCGTTTGAGGCGAGCACGTCGGTGTTACCGTGCAGAACATAACAAGCGTTTCCCGCCAAGGAGGGAGACGCTGAGTAATCCCGGAGCGCGGCAGTGGACAGCGCAGGCGGCGACGGCTGCAGACGCCCGGCCCTCCATCGGCCGCTCACACCCAGGCGGTACCTGCTGACCGTGGGGACCGCCGCAGGGGCGATTAAGGCACGCACAGAGAGCCAAGCTGACTGGCACCTAGGGCAGAGGGACACGTGGAGCGTGAGGCTAAGAGACTCCTCGCAGTGCGAGGTGAGGTGGCAAGGAACAACAAGGTGCAGCCCACCGAGCCACACTGGCGGAGCAGTTGGACCAGAGCGGAGGGTCAGTGGTGGACGGCGGAGAAAGGCCGCGTTCTCTGCAAGCTACAGCTGCGGCGTCAGGAGGCGCGACCAGCAGCGGGCGCAGTGCAGCGGACGCAGACACGAGACAAGCGCCAGGCAGCCCTCCCAACCGAGACATCCCAGCCCCAGCAAGCCCCAGAGCGAACAGGAGAATGGCGTCGCAATCCACATCTCTCACGCAGATGGTGCCATTCCTCCCGTCGAGAGGGGAGCCAGCAATGCCCTGGGAGGATTGGAAAAGGTATTTCCAGAACTACTTAGAGGCTCTAGAAGAGGAGAGTGGTGCGGCGTATTCGAGCAAGAGGAGAAAGAAAATCTTGTTACACAACTTGGGCCCAGAGGGCATCAGAGTGTTTGACACCATTGTAAAAGGGCAGAGAGACAACACCGACGACGATGTTTTCAGCCACGCCATTGCAGACCTTGATGCGCACTACAGGCCCGTGGTGTGCGTGGCCATCGACAGACACAGTTTCTTCCATAGGAAGCAAGAGGGAGGTGAGACAGTCGATGAATATGTAGCCGCACTTCAGAAACTCGCTCTCACATGCAAATTTGGTCCCCTTCATGACGAGTTAATACGGGACCAAATCATAATGCACACGTCGAGCACACACGTCCAGGAGAAGTTGTGGGTAAATGGTGATGCACCCTTGAAGGAGGTTTGGGCCATTGTAAAGAAAGCGGAGATGTCCAAACGATGCGCGCAAGCGGCTAGGAAGGACACTGGTGGCACACAGACGGTCTGTAGAGTCATCACGAACTATAGAGGGGTGAAGACCAAGCAGAAAGACACAATGAAGAGCCAAGACAATAAAAGAGGCCCACAAACCGGAGGAACAGGCCGAGGAGGAAGGCCAAGCTGCTACAGATGTGGAAGCACTGCGCACTTGGGAAACGACAAGGTGTGTCCGGCGTTTAGGGCAACGTGTGCATACTGCAGTGTCTTCGGACACTATGAAAAGGTGTGCCGTCGCAAGCCCAAGGGGGCCATGGTCAGGTATGTGGACCATGAACAACAGGAGGAGGAAGCAAACCGAACAGAAGAAGAAGACCTGGAAGAGTTCCTTTATATTGGCGCCCAAATATTGGATGTGGGGTGCACGGAGTCGGACAAACCAAGGCTAGACATGCAGATAGGAGGGGTGCCCATAGAAATGATAGCGGACAGCGGAGCTCCCATCACCATAATACAAAAGCAAGTGTGGGATAGAGAATTTGCGATGAAAATAAAGGATGAACTGCGCCCAATGGACCTACGACCAGTCACGTACACAGGGCAGAAGATACCCATGTTAGGATACTGTCCACTTCTTTTCGAGTTCAGAGGGCGACATGCTATGTGCAAGCTGTACATTGCTGAAAAGGGGCCGTCTGTGCTCAGTTGGAAGGACCAAGGAGCGTTAGGGATACAACTTAACCCAGGGGGAATAGAGAAAATATTGCTGATGGACTTGGAACAAAACTGCGACAACGAGGCTTGGCGCAGGGAATACCCCAAGGTGTTCAATGGACATATAGGCGAACTGGTCAAGTACAAACATCTCATCAAGTTAAAGGAAGGAGCAAAACCTGTTGTACACAAAGTGAGGAACATTCCTCTCAGGTGCCGGGAGGCTGTCCAAGCTGAACTGGACAGACTGGAAAAAAGTGGGGTGATACAGGCCATTGAAAGCTCGGAGTGGCTCTCGCCTTTGGTGGTGGCCCAGAAGCCAAATGGGAAAGTAAGACTGTGCATCGATCTCAGGGAACTGAACAAAAACATCATGGTCGACAAGTTCCCTCTTCCCCGCATCAACGAGATGTTAGCCAAAACGAAGGGCATCAAGTGGTTCTCCACTTTGGACTTATCCTCGGCCTATCACCAGGTGAAGCTACATCCCTCATGCAGTCCCCTCACGTCTTTTATCACGCCTTTCGGTTGCTATAAATTCGTCAGGATGCCATTCGGGCTGGCATCTGCAGCCGCAGTGTTCCAAAACCTTATGCATAGACTCTTTAGGAAGATGGAGGGTGTCCAATTCTTCCAGGATGACATCCTGATCATGGGAGCATCCAAACAAGAACACAATGAGAAGCTACATCAAGTACTACACACACTGCAAGCAAACGGGTTGACTGCGGAGTGGTCAAAGTGCAAATTCGGGGTTCCATCAGTGACGTACCTCGGACACGAGCCTAAGAGAGCCAACATTCAAGCGATCTTGGACGCGCCAGCCCCAGGGAAAAAGGAAGATGTCAAGTCGTTCCTGGGGATGGCAGAGTATTATAGCAAATTCGGTCCCAACTTTGCCACTAAAACTCACTGTATGCGTCAACTACTTAAAGAGAGAAATGGGTTCAAATGGAACGAGGAAGAACAGGAAGAATTTGCCAAGTTGAAGCAGGAACTGAGTGCAACCATTCCATTGAAAGGGTTCGATCCTGAAGCGGACTCTATCCTCACCACTGATGCAAGTGACAGGAGCCTGGGAGCGGTGCTGATGCAGAAATCGGAGAGGGGAGAGATGTCTACGATCAGCTTTGCTTCGAGGTCCTTAGCGCCGAACGAAGAAACGTTTAGCGTCATTGAAAAAGAGATGCTGGCAGTAGTTTGGGCGATGGAGCGATTCAGGCAGTACCTTTGGGGGGCCAAATTCCTAGTGAGAACGGACCACAAACCTTTAGTAAAAGTTTTGACATCAAGTGGACATGCTCACGCCACGCCCAGAATAGCAAAAATGACACTGCGACTGTTGGACTTCGTGTACGAAGTGGAGCACATACCGGGACCGCAAAATAAGGTGGCTGACTTCCTGAGTCGAGCAGCAGCACAAGAAGGGGCCGACAAGCAGGCGACCCCGAAATGGGACGGCTTTGTGGTGGCCACCATTCAGGACATGGAGGGAATGATAAGTGCCCAGGAGTGGGAAGAGGCGTACAAATCGGACGAAGATCTGGAAGTGATTAAGGGGTACGTAATCCATGGATGGCCTGAGAAGAGACATCTCAAAGAAACGTTACGGAGGTACTGGGAAGTGCGGGACGAGATGTCACTGGGGGAGAACCCCCTGTTCCTACTAAGAGGTGACAAAGTGGTGCCCCCCGAGGAGTAATAGACCATTTATTGGTACTGTTGCATGAAGGACATCAGGGAATTACAAAGACCAAGGCTTTGGCTAGGCAAATGTACTGGTGGCCAGCCATTGACTCCCAAGTGGAACGCTTCGTAAGACAATGTGAGTCGTGTGCCAAAGCAGACAAATCCCAGTGCGTGCTGAGGCCTCAATTGGAAAGATTCCCCATTCCAGAAGGACCGTGGGAGATGGTGTCCGTTGACATTATGGGTCCCGTTCTCAACACAGACACAGAGGGAATACAAAAGTACGCCGTCGTGTTGATTGACAAGTACTCCAAATGGCCGGCGGTAGATGTGAAGGAAACTATGGATACAGAGGCAGTGATTACATTTTTGAGAAACACATTCCTCAAGGAAGGAATTCCGAAAGTGATCATTTGCGACAATGGGCCACAATTTACATCTGCGAAATGGGAGGCTTTTGTATCGAGAAATGGCATAGAGGTCAAACACATGCCAATATATCACCCATCAGGGAATGGACAAGTTGAACGTTTCAACAGGGTGATTATGGGCACCATTCAGGCCGCAATAAGCGACGGGTTGGACTGGGAGAAGGAGTTACCAAAAATGTTATGGGCCTACCGAATCACACCAGGTAGCACAGGTTACAGCCCATTCAAGGTGCTAAGGGGGAGAGAGCCCTTCACAAAGGACAATGCGGTGTGGAGGAAGATGGTTGTGCAGAGCAAATGGTCTCCAGCGGTGGTTAGGAGAAACCTAGAAAGAGCTCAAGAGGCATACACTGAACATTTCAACAAGAGACACAGCGTCCAAGGATTAACATTAGAGAGAGACGATTGGGTAAGAGTGAAAGTAGCCACACTTAAAAGAAAGGGGGAAAGCAAGTTCACCCCACCCTTACAAGTTCTAGAACCGTACGCCAGATCTGCACTGCTCAGCGATGGCAAGGTGTGGTCGCAGGACAGGATGGCGAAGTGCAGCAAAATCTTGAATTGGGGAACAGAGACAGGCGAGGAGGTAGAGAATGTAGAGAGAGGCGAGGAAGAAAGTTGTGGACGGATAAAGGAGCAAGTAGAAGAAGGCATGCAGCAAGTGGAAGGTAGAACGGGCAGAGAGGACGAGGATGTCAGAGAATCAGAGGAAGAGAAAGGTGGGAGTGACAAAGGCAGAGAAGATAAAGGAACCGGAGGAAATGGCGAGAAGGCAAGGACCGTGGGTCGGACAACAGAAGGACAAGGGAGAGAACAACGCAAAGGAGTGACTACGACGAGAGCAGGAAGAGTTACAAGAATGCTGGAGAAGTTCAAGGACTTTGAAATGGACTACTAGTAAGACTATGTTATTGTTAAGTGTTTGCATAAAGGGGGGAGATATGTGGTGACGGTCTAGTTCTAAGGGGCCGGAACCGGAAGGGAGAGCAGGCGGAAGCGGAAGGCGGCCATTTTAGTTAGGCGCTCTTACCTTGCCGCCACCGCCGAGAGTCATTCGGAAACAGCTGCAGAGCACCAGGAAGCTCCATTAGCCATCGCCGCCACCGCCAAGAGTCCCAAGGCTCCGGACTCCGCGCCGCCGCTCCGGGAGACCACAAATCCCGGCAGGCAACGCGGCGGCGCGTGCAGAGTGACGCGCCTCGCGCTCAGAGAGCGCCAACGGGGGTTTAAAAGACCGGCAAACCCGGCGGAGCGGGGGGACACTCTTACCTTGCCGCCACCGCCGAGAGTCATTCGGAAACAGCTGCAGAGCACCAGGAAGCTCCATTAGCCATCGCCGCCACCGCCAAGAGTCCCAAGGCTCCGGACTCCGCGCCGCCGCTCCGGGAGACCACAAATCCCGGCAGGCAACGCGGCGGCGCGTGCAGAGTGACGCGCCTCGCGCTCAGAGAGCGCCAACGGGGGTTTAAAAGACCGGCAAACCCCGCGTCGCGGGACGCGAGCGGGACGCCCGGGGCTAAGCCCGGGCAAAGGGCGGGCCCTCTGAGGCCCTCAGAGGTCAACAGTGGTCGGGCGGGCCACCCCACCAACATTTTCTATAAGGTTAGTTACCTATTAAGCTGTCCATAATGGCAAATTGCACCGCCACAAGTGATAATGTTGATATCCTGACTCAGGACGCAGAGTCCCCTGTAATACTGCTAACATCGTTTGAGACATTAATAGATACTGCGTTTAACGAGATAGTTGAGACTGAAAGGAGATTTTCAATGGGCCCGACGAGTATTAATTTATTACATGCCACTGCCAGTCTCAATGGTAATGGCAATACCCATATAACTCCTGAAATAATTGTTGTAAAATCCTCACATCCCGATATAGAAGTACCAATTGTCCTAGACGATGATGACACTGTAACATATATAGCATCAGAAGTGACCCCTGGCCATGCCTCAGTAAAAACACCGACAGAGGCTGGAAATAAGGGAACTGATAAAGTTGCAGCCAAGAGAAAGAGGGGCCCTGCAAAAATAACTTACAACAAACGGAAGCAGCCGCTAAGGACTGTTAATCAACCTACCCCACAAAGCATGTGGAATAAGGGGAAGAGACAAAAGTTGGTCCAGCATATAGTACCCACACAGGATCAACCGCATCTGGGTGATATGGTCGTTGTAAGCAATGAGGTGTCAAATAACGTATCTATCTCCACCCAGACTGAGCCCCTCCACGGAACTGACAAATTCAGCCATTATTCCAAGTCAGAGGGGAACCTTATTAAGACTGTTGTTGATACAATTTTTAAAAATTTGGAAGGTCAAATGATCAAACAATTTAATAATATTTTTAAAAGACTTGACAAATTGGAGAATATAATTAAAAACGAGGATGCTAAGAGAAAAGGTATAGCAAACTTGGACAAAATGAGAGTAGAACGATTGTTAAAAGACCTTGAAACTACTACCCATGCCATTATTTCAGGTGATCACGGTAATACAAGGACAGTGGAACAACAAGCTGTAATTAATCCAATACAGTCAGATACACCAAAGGCATCTAAAAATAAGGGCACTACAGGCAGCAACTCGTCTGCTTGTCAAACCAACACCCCCTTACCCCCATGTAACCCTATACATGGATATGTTGCTTCGACTAAATCCTCTGTTCCAGCTAATGATGTAAGTGGATCATTAACTAATTCTATTCGAAAGAGTAATGTAGCGAAGCAGACCACCTTAGCCCAGAAGGGTTCTGTTAATCATAATCAGCACGACAAAAAGAATATGCATGAGGACAACAGGCCTATTAAACATCAAGGCCCGGCCCTACATCTTCCACCTGAGGCTTGTCCTTATGTTTTAGTTCTGGCTGGAATCCCGCCGCTTAAGGAAGGTCAAGGAGAATCATGGGTTCAACTTCACAACAAGTGCATAGATTGGCTAACAAAGCATAAGGGGGTGGGTTATGATATAGCTAAAGAAATTATAACCACAAGGCGAGTAACCTGGGTCGGTCCTCTTTATAAAAACATCAATGGGGACTGCATTGTAATTAACTTTAGAAATCCGGGTACAGCGAAATATCTGCTGAATACTAATCCTGGCCGTTATGGACCTTCTACTGTGGTGACCCCACTTCCCTTAAAATATTTCTACCGTCCTCCCAACAAGTTGATGCAACCGCCACCAGTTTTTCCGTTACAGAATAGGTTTGGAATATTCCAGGATCTGGACTCTTTGGACTGACTGCCTACTGAAACCACTAAACCACTTCTTGTGTGTTCTGAGGCAGCACAGTCAGAGGAACCACCCCTAGAGGGGACCCTGCCAACATTAGAGATTTCTCCATCTAGTTTACTAAGTGTCCAACAAAGCGTGGTTATACCTAAAACTGCCCCAAGCACCAACCAGGGTGCATGTTCAAGGAACAATATAAACAATAATCTAACAATTCTTAGTTGGAACATTGCGGGTTTGAAGTCCAAAATGGGAATTCCATCATGGAGGGATTGTGTCAATCGTTATGATATAATGATGTTCCAAGAAACTTGGTGTGTTGAGGACCTATTGTTTGAGGGGTATAGTTGCCATAATAGGACTGCTTTGGCCCCTCTGGTTGGTCGCCCAAGTGGTGGATTGTCCATTTGGATAAAAATTACTGCTGAAGTGAAGATTGACGAATTACAAACAAATTGTCCTAGTTTCATGGCACTTTCGTATACTCAGAGGATAAAACTGTGTTTAATCAATTTCTATAACAATGATTTTCTGTCCCAACCTAATCCTAATTTTATTTCTTTATTTGATTTTATTAATGTAATCATGGATGGACAAGTGTATGGAAAATTTGATGGCATATGTTTAGGGGGAGATTTTAACGCACATATACATTCAAGAAACCCCCCATGTAAAAGAGGTATAGAACTGTTAGATTTTCTCTCTTCTAATGAACTTGTTAATTGCATGGAGCATGTAGGTATGGAAAACCATGCATCCCCATTCCCCACCTTTATTGGTCATGGGGGTGGTACGACGATTGATTATGTTTTTGTTTCCCATGCCATTGCAAAGGCATTAATAAGGGCAGAAGTAGTGTGTGAAATTTACAGCGATCATTACCCAATTGCCATCCATTTATCCCAACCAAGGGGTAAGTGTCCAAAACGCGAAATAGGCGCAAGGGGTCTGGAAATCTCGACAGACAAGTTGAGGGTAATCTGGAAGGGTGCAGACAATAAGGGGATCCTGGCTGAAGTATGTAAGAAACATCCATCTTTGATTAAAGATTGTCTTACCACAGAGGACCAAGGGATAAATGTGGTTAAAGCGTTTTCTGAACTCTGCAATATAATTAAAGGTGAAATTTCTAGACCAGCCTCTTGTAAGGCCGAGGAAATACCTAGGTGGTTCGATGCCCCATGCTCAAAAGCGAATAGGATGCTTAGAGCTGCCCTAAAAGCTGAACCAAGGGACACATTGAGGGTAAGGCTGCTTAGAGCAGAGTACAAGCTCGCTTTACGTACTAGATCAAACGATTTACTGAAAACTCACTGGGATTCCCTGGCACGATCTGCTGATCTAAAAGATACCACTGGATTTTGGAGGGAGGTAAAGGAAATAAGATCTATTGGCTCAAATTTGACGGAAATTAACTGTAACATCACTGGCCCGATCTGGGTTGCGCACTTTGGTAAAATTTACGCAACACCAGACAATACTCCTTTGCTGCTACCCCCTCCACACCCAGTGTCTATTTCCACGCTTGAGGTTTTCGATGCAATTTTAGAAAGCGCCGGGAACAAAGCTCCCGGATCTGATGGGCTCTCCATAGACCAATTAAAATGTGAACCAGAGTTTTGGGCTCCTTTGCTATGCAATGTTTTCAATAATTTAACTGAAGGAGAGATTCCGGAAACATGGTCACGTAGCATTATTGTTCCCATTTTTAAAAAGGGCGATAGGCTGGATCCTGGGTGTTACCGCCCAATCTCTTTAATAGATAACACCTTAAAAGTCCTGGGACGGATCTTATTTAAAAGGATAAGAACATGGACAGATGAGAATAACATCCTACATCCTAGTCAGTTTGGGTTCCGCAGTAGTGTCGGAACGGTGGAACAATGCTTGAATCTGAATTTGATCATGGGAAAATATAACATTGCAAAGAAATCCCCTTTATATTTTGGTTTTATGGATTTGAGCTCGGCTTTTGATTTCGTTAATCGCTCCCGGCTTTGGTCTACCCTTCTCGAATATGGTTTGGATGACCATCTGGTACATTTTTTAGCTTTTCTACACCGTGATCTTAAAGCTTGTGTACGTGTGAATCAAATGGGTGAAGTTTCCAACGATATTAACATTGGTAGGGGGGTGAGACAAGGGTGTGTGCTGGCCCCTCTCCTTTTTATTTTGTATATTAATAAACTAAGCGGCACTTTGAGCACCCTAACTAGTGATGTGCCTTACATTAACGGAGCCCCAATACCCACCCTTCTTTACGCAGATGACGCGGTCCTGATGGGCCGTACTCCGAAGGCACTGCGTATTTTAATTTCAGGGTTTGTCCTTTTTATGGCCGATTTAGGCTTAACAACCAATTTTAAAAAATCACTGATTATGAGCTGTGGGCCAAAAAGTCACAAAATTCCCCAGATTATTTCAGGGTCAAATGTCTTAAAAAGTACCAACACTTTCCCCTATTTAGGGCTCTTATTCTCAAATAGTGGTACGTGGCATGCCCATGTCTCTTATGCCAGGAATAAGCTGGGCAAGGCCATTAATTGTGTAACCTCGTTGAGGCAGCCCACCCAAGCTGATGTGATAACCCCCCTGGTGAAGATATACCAAACCCAATGCATGCCAACTGGCACTTACGGCGCTGAGGTTTGGGGCTACACTAAGTGTTCCTCCATTCAAACAGAAGAAAATAGATTCTGTCGTAAGGTATTGGGGGGGGTCATCTGTTCTCCAACCTATGTATGTCATAATGAATTAAATATTGCCTACATAGAGGATTTTGTGAGATCAAGACCAGCATTGTTCTGGATAAAGTTATGGAACAATACGGCTGCTACATTGACCCGTGATATTATTTTGGATTGTCTAAAATGTGACAGGGGACACCATATTCCATGGCTGAAATCAGTAAAAGAGTGCCTCGCAAGCGTGGGTTTGGCATCCTTGTTCACATCACCGCACCTAATAAATCGCTCCCATAAGACCATCATCTTAAGGGCATTGTATGATTTATATAGTGAAGAGCGGGACAGAAAGAATCAGATCAAATGCACGGTTGTAAAATATATGGCCTGTTCTGAACCTCACATTAAAAAACCTGGCCTACCGTACAGATATTTGCGTTTGCATCTTGGTAGATGGGTAAGGGGTTTATTGTTTCGTTTCCGAGAGGGGAGTATAGTTAATTTATTGAACTTCCCTCTGGGATATAATAAACATCTTGAAACTTTAAATTGCCCCTGTAACCCCTGCATGAAACAAAGTCTCATGCATTTCCTGTTCTTCTGTGGTTTTTATAAAAAATTTACTGTACATTATTTAATGCCCTATTGCAAGAAAAATGAACTGACTAATTTTAAATTGGCACTTCGGTCCTTCTTGGTATTGGGATCAGACGAAGTTATTTTTAGGATGAGTTGTTTTCTCAAAGCTGCCGTTAGATCGAGAGCCACCCTTATTATTGACGTTTAACCATAGCACACTGCACTTTTTATTCTGTACTTTTATGATAAAGAACTTTTTACATTTACCATTTTAATCCTTAGTATTTATGTGTAATTAGATAATATTATAATAATGTGATGCTTGTCTTTTAAGAAAGGTTTTTAAAATTGTGTTCTTTATCAAATTCCTTTTACTATGATTATTGGGAATGGACAAAATTTGGCATAGTTGTGAAACTATCTTTATTGTAATAGATTATGATTCGATTTAGATTCGATTGTGCTCGTTTTATCCTGTATTATTCTCCAATTGTCATTATTGAATTGAATGTTTTTGATATGTGTTTTTTTGTTTGTACTTTTATGGATGTTTTTTTATTCCGAATAAAGATCTTTTGACTTGACTTGAGTTAGGCGCCGACCGCAGTCAGAGAAGCGGTGTTGTCCCGGCGCTCCGGGTTTAATAAAGAAGAACTTCTATATATACCGGCTCCTGTCTTACCTTAAGGGGGCCTCCACACGAAGAATGAGGAAATGTTGATGTCGCCTCGGGAAGCTGAAGAGGCTCTGGTCTGTGGAGCTTTGCTTTCAGGATCAGGTGAGCAGGGACAGAATGAAGAAAGCAAGCAAGCCTCATTGTTCTTGTTCCTCCTCTTTTATAGTTCTTGCAAGGGTGGGGCGCATGAGGGTATTCACACGTGTGGCCAACTGTCAAAACAAACTTAGGCTAATGACAGCAGGCAGACACGTGTGCTTAACTGCTTAACCGCGGTGGCAATTCCGCCGTGGTGCAGCTGTTTAGCGGCGTGGGCGGGGCCGGTCGGCCAACAGACGTGCGCAGCACTACGGAGGTAGTGCTTGGACTGCAGTTGGCCGACGAAAGCATGGAAGGGGTTAAGAGAAACAAGTTGGGAGCCTGTGCAAGCATTCAATAAAAGTGGTTTTTTTTTTACATTGTATTGAGCATACCTGACAGTTGAAATAAATAAACAGTAAATGAATTTGTAAAACGTGTATTGGCCTAAAGTATACAGTGTGTCTAAGAGGCCATAAGTCATACAATAGGTCCACCAAGTGGGCAAACTTAATACACAATTCAACACACAATATGTATACTTTGGTTTACAATATGGGTGCTGGCGATATTCAGGACACATTTCCTAACACATTATACCATTCAAGAGAAAGTGTCACTCAGTCAATCAATCAATTCAAGCTTTGTTCAGTTCATAGTATACAACCATAAAAGCATTCTAAAAAAGTTCATCATTATTGATTAGCATAATAAATATTTATACAGTACACAAAGTAAAATACAGTACATAATTACACATAGACCATGAGGGAGATCCTTAAAGTGGTTCAGTGCTTTACAATATAAAAAATAGTCAATTTAAAAAGTATTTTATAGACAATATATCGAGCTATGCTAAAAAGCCTAAATATTTTCTTATGTTAGGGCTTCCAAATGGGAATTGTCTTTTCTTCTTTTTATCGCCATTTGCACAAAAACAATTACTGCATTACAGACTTTTTTATTTTCCAGGCTACAAATATAATTAAATGCAGGTTTATAAAAATACAATTTAATATCAATAAATAAAGATCGTAAAACATGCTTCCTAATATCCCTATAAAAATTACAAAAAGGTATAAAGTGCAATGTCGACAGAGGTGACTTTACATCACAAGAGCAATTTGGGGAGTTTCGATTCCACTTGCCCACTTTCGGGAATCCAATCAGGTGATGGAGGGTACCCAGCCGTAGCCTTGCTAGGTAAAACCTGTGTTGTAAGTTTCTTATCATCAATAGGTATGGTTGGATGCCTAGTGAAAATGGGCCGTCACAATATAATCTAATAGTCTGTTTCGAGCTAGCTACTGCCTCTCTTCTGGATTCTCTAGATTTTGCTAGCCCCAATGTTCGGTCCCTTCTACTATAATTCTGGATAAGAATGGGGTTTTTAAAATCGACATCCACCTTACATTCAATTAAAAGTTTATAAACGTACTGCAGCCAAGTGATATTTTTGTAGCAGTCAAAGGCGATGCAGTCCATTATAATATCCTTAGTACATGTAGTCTCCTCCAGGGTCAAAATCCCATACCAGAGCATAAGGACTGCTCTACTAATATAATCACTAATGTAGGAGACTGATAGTTTCCTATGGGCTATATATGAGGGGGTTGAATTAGAAACTGCTAAGAGCCTTTAAAAAAAATTATTTTCCTGTATTTGCAATAACATTTGATTTGCCATCCCCTATATTGCCGCACCATAACATGTTGCTGTAAGGCATTTGCTCCTGTAGAGGGTCAACATTTCCCTGACTAGTTCATTCCCAATTTTGTTAGAAAATCTAAAAATGGCCTCAACTAATCATATAAATTTCAGTTTGCATAGGTCAATATGTGCGCCCCAACATCCCTTCCAGTTAAAAACAAGTCATAAGAATGAGAAAGATGATGTTCTTTCAATATGTACTTCTTCTACATGGTGTTTTTTAACTCTTTATTTTTCACATGTCATTGTGAATGTTTTACTAATATCTCATTCAAATTTTATTTCGATTCCACGAAGGAATCATAAAAGTATACACCAATATAAAATACATGAATTGTAGTGGTAAAAAGCATACATTTAGAAAATAAACACATTATGACAAAAATTACCTACAGAAAGCACAGAATGACAAGAGGATAAAACATTTGTGTATGCTGCATCAATAATTTCCATTCTTTCATAGTAGCAATCATGATTTCCCATACCCTTGACCAAAATACATTGTTTCGGGGTGGTTGAAGGCGGAAAAGCCATGGCCACAGAGTACACGGGTTATTCTGCCCTTCGAGTGAGCTGACTCTGCCCTTGGTTTTAGGCGAGTGGTATATGCCATACTTGGGTAAAAGTCACGAAGGTCCCAGACGGATATAGGGCCAACACCTTCACGGGGGTACAAAGTTCGCATGTAGGGAACGACTAAACTGCTTCTAAATTTTATTAAAACAAGATCACCATCAATGTCTTTTTTAAGGGGACCTAGCCAGCCCACCCTTCTAACAGCCATGATGGTACCGTCCAAACCTAGGGGCAGGGGCCTGTTTTTAGTTAACCAATGCGTAGTTTTGTTACGTAAGTCTTCGTCCCGCTCCATGTTCCCACGTTTGAGTGTTGGAACTCCCGCAAGAACACACACAAAGGGTGCAGCCTCCGGGGGTAACTGTATGTGTGCTGTATTGTTAAGCTTTACTCTTGTAGCAGTATGTTGTATAGGACCGGATTTGGGGGTAGCTTTAGGGACATTGGAGGGCGAAAGGATGGGGACCACATGGTGAGTTTGATTGTTACTGCTTGTACCAGGTGGCTTGGGACAGGTTGATGTTAAAGGTTTATCGGTACATATTTGGTTGGACTTGATACATTTCTCTATTCCCAACAACCTATCCTCTAGGGTGGAAATTTTAGCAATCAGTGGAGAAATGAGTGAGCCGACCATTTGTTCAATCTGGGACACAAGATTTGAATTAAAGGTTGTTACCAATTGGTCCATTTTTTCTTCTAGTTTTAGAAAGGGGTTAGCTGGTATCAGTGGGGAGCTAAAACACGGTTTTTGTTGTTTTGATTTTTTCCCTGTGAAGTTAGCCCCATCCCACTTCCTTTTGCTAGTTGCGGACTGGGGATTGACTATGGTAGGTGTAGTAACATTCTTGGATTTGGGAAGATGTACCAGAGGACTAGCAATTGGGGTTGACATAACAGGGCAAGGTGAGAGAATTTTAGTTTCGTTTCTCGGTTCTACAGTGACATAACTTCTTTTACAAAGGAAATTTAGCTCGTCCAACAACGAGAGTTGTTGCACTATACCATTAATTGGATCGAGCGGTTGGTTGGTGAATATGCTAGTCTTTACAGAATCATTCGTTAGGGTGGTAGGCGGGGATGGCGTACAAAGTACTTGTGACCCTGGGTGCAGACCTCTATGGCTGATGGATTTGTTGGCCATTCCCTTGTGAGTCATAGTGCAAAGTTCGGCTCTAGCGAGGCTGCAGAAGAATCAGTAAAGGAACAAATAGCAACTTAAGTCCAATGGCTATTCCCTTGCCGTAGTGTCAGGAAGAGCAACAAGTTATCACCTTTGCAGTATAATGGAGTCAAGGGGGGTGGCCCCGTCCCGTCCTCCTTGTGCCTCTGACGGCCTCAGACGGCCCGCCCTCTGCCCGGGCTCAGCCCGGCGCCGCCCACGGGGCGGGAGGCTCTCGGTGCTCTTGTGGCGCCTCCGGGCGCGGGGAGAAGTGTCACGCCCTCTGCGGGGCTGCTGGGAGCGGTAGTTCGCAGGTGGACACACAGGACACACAGGTGAGTTTGCCTGGAGCCGTTTCCCTCACGGCGGCATCAGGCTCTGGAAATGCCCCCCAGGAGCGCTCGGCGCTCGGTGCTCTTGTGGCGCCTCCGGGCACGGGGAGAAGTGTCACGCCCTCTCCAGGGCTGCTGGGAGCGGTAGTCCGCAGGTGGACACACAGGACACACAGGTGAGTTTGCCTGGAGCCGTTTCCCTCACGGCGGCGTCAGGCTCTGGAAATGCCCCCCAGGAGCGCTCGGCGCTCGGTGCTCTTGTGGCGCCTCCGGGCGCGGGGAGAAGTGTCACGCCCTCTCCGGGGCTGCTGGGAGCGGTAGTCCGCAGGTGGACACACAGGACACACAGGTGAGTTTGCCTGGAGCGGTTTCCCTCACGGCGGCGTCAGGCTCTGGAAATGCCCCCCAGGAGCGCTCGCCGCTCGGTGCTCTTGTGGCGCCTCCGGGCGCGGGGAGAAGTGTCACGCCCTCTCCGGGGCTGCTGGGAGCGGTAGTCCGCAGGTGGACACACAGGACACACAGGTGAGTTTGCCTGGAGCCGTTTCCCTCACGGCGGCGTCAGGCTCTGGAAATTAAGTAGTACATCTTTTTCATTCATAAATTATGCAAAGTTTTCAATTAAACATTGGAGCACATTTGCTGCATCGTCCTCGTACAAAAGGACTGGTGTGACACGGTTACCGTCTCTGGGGGCTTCTGCGTTCAAACTTTGCAATGATATATCAACATTATTAATGTAAAGAGAGAATAAAAGTGGTGCAAAAACACAACCTTACCTTATACCACAGGTGACTCTAAAATGGGAGGTGCATTTACCTTCAGGGACATATCGGACTCTTAAGGTTAATAAAGCATAAATTTGTGACAAATAAATTATAATATCTTTTGGGGCACCCACCCCTATTAAGGTCTGCCATAATTTTGCATGGTTTACTAAATCAAATGTGATTGTGTGGTCTACAAAACAAAGATGTAGTTGGCCTTCTTTGACAAGGGTAGATTTTCCAATCAACAATTCGAGGTTTATGGCACTGCTCAACAGTCTCTATACCCCTTCTGATTCTATAGTGAGACTCTGTAAGAATGTTGTTTTCACTTGCCCAGTTTTCTAGTCTTTCTAAAAGGATTCTACCCATTACTTTTGATGTTGAGTCAAGTAGGTATATGGGACGGTAGCATTTTGCGTCTCCTCTATCGCCCTTTTTGAAGATTGGAACTATAACACTTTCCACCCAGGTGTGCTGGCAGTATACCTCCAATTGTCGCATTGCAGACTCTTAGTAAAATTGGGGAACAAAAATCTATATTGGTCTTAAAAATATCAATGGGACCCCCGTCAGGGCCGTAATCTAGGGTAATGGGGGCCAGATTGGCAGGATCACCAGATATAAAGCTACCATTAGCATAGGTTGATGGATTCTCTATATTGGGGTTGAATATGTGTTCAAAGTGTGTTAACCAATCTGTAGGTGGTACTAGGGACTCAATTTTGGTAGCTCGCTGTTCTTTAAAAAGGGGATGGTCTATTGTCTTCCAAAATAGAGTGGTGTCCCGTGTCTCAGCTGCCTGTACCCACTTTTCTTGTGCAAGTTCCTGGATTACTATATTCCTAATATTTAATGTTTGCTTGTAAGTTTTCCATAGGGTACACACCTTTTCTCTGTTCCTAGGTGTAGCATTTAGAGCTTCTTTTTAACTCCTGTTTTAAATTAGAACACTGTTGATAAAACCATTTAGGCTGGTGATAGGCATTTTTCTTACGCTTTGATTTTAGGTCTCCAGAGATTGCAACCGCAATATTACAAAAGGCCGTTATAATGTGCAAATTTATAATTATAATTTATATCTTCTTGTTTTTTTTTGTATTATATTATCCATAAATGCTGAAGGGTTAACACCTGACCATTTTATAGAAATACCGTTTTCTTCTTGGGTTTTATTCTCAGTAGCTTAACACACATTTTCCTGGTGCATCAGGCTTAGCTTCAGCCCCAGTAATAGTAGTGGATGGTGATCAAGAACTAGGGGCCCGATGTAGGTAAATCTAATTTACCACTTCTAAAATACCGAATCATACCGATTCGGTATTTAAGAAGTGGTAAATTAGAGGGGGGAAATGTAGGTAATTCTGATTCGGTAAATACCGAATCTGTAAGATTCGGTATTTACCGATTCTGTAAATACCGAATCGGTATCCCCCATTGATTCCTATGGGCCTTGAAGCCCATAGGAATCAATGTGGAATACCGAATCGGTATTTACCGATTCGGTAATTACCTATTCTTGCAAGGGTGCAGGGGGTGTCACTTTGACACCCTCTGGCACCCCAATTACAGGCATGTGTGCCATGTGGCACACAGACATGGCCTAAGGGCATGTCTGTGTGTCACATGGCACAGGTGTGCATGGACAGATGTGCATGCACCCCTGGATTCGGTATTTCACCACCCAATTGGATTGGGTGGTAAAATACCGACTCCTAAAGGCCTGTGGGACTCAGAAGAGTCCCACCTACATCTGGAAGGTACCGAATCGGTAAAAATACCGATTCGGTATTTTACTGATTCTGTAAATTTACAGATTCGGTAAATTTACAGAATCTGTAAAATCTGGCCCCCAACATCTCAAGATGCCAAATACCGGTCTGAAACGGCCGAATTCGGCCGTTTCCGACCGGTATTTGCCACCTACACCGGGCCCTAGGTTCTTACAATTTCCTGATATTAAAACATGATCAATGCACGACGAGGATCTTGCTCCTTCATAGGTTTGGATGGCAGTTTCAACCTTTTCCCACCTGGCTCTATAAATACCAGGTTACCTTTTTACATTACATTGTTAATTGCATCGCCATATGAATTATGGGGGAAGTGTGAGCAGGGGTCACCTCGTTCATCCCTATGACCACAGTGTTCCCCATTCTCGCTCTTAAATCACCCGCCCAAATAAGCAAATAATCTCCCCATATGCATTTAAAAAAATGATCTAATTCTTCCTCCAGTGACATATTACCTCATGACTAGTGCCATCAAAAATGTTATTATAAAAGTTAATCATTAATATACATTGTTTCCCTTTAGTACAAAAATACAAAAACTGGAAAAACCACGATTTAGTAAAAAACTCTCTTTAGAATCAATGATGATGTAACTGAGATGAGTACTGCCAGGCCCCTTTAGCTGTCCCTGTCTTTGAGATTTGGCTGGAGTAGAAATCATTTTATGTCCATTAAAAAAAATAGTCCTCTGCCGGCAAATTTCTTGAAAAAAAATGAACGAACAATTTGTAATCACCTCAAGCCATTCTCTATCATTTAACTAATTTCTCACCCCAGCCAAATTCCATGATGTAATATTCAAGTTTCTGTGTGCTAAATGCCGTTTTAGGCTATTATTAATAATACTAGAGGGTGGGGTTGTATGCCTGATACCTGTAGGGTGCTCTACTTCTTTTGGCAGTCAACCGAGCTCACTACAACCCCATAAAAATATTGGGCTTAGACTGTGTCGCATACAGATCTCAACAGGTTTTTTTTTGCTAATGTGAGAGGATTGCTCATTTACAGGTTTGTAAAAATATCCTAGTGGGACAGCAATAATAGTATCTTTAGAATGGTTGATTTGTCTTACGTATTTTCCAGAGAGTTCGTCAATCAGAGCCCTAACAACCCCAGGGCAGCAAAAGTTCACAATAACGCAGTCCCCCTGACAGCACTTCCTCATGCTACCAACATAATTTACTCGTTTTAGCATGATCATATTCTGAAAGGGAAAGTTAGAGCTTCAGTTAGTATTTGTAGTGAACCAGTGTACAATATTGTTCTTCAATGCCTCCCAAGTCTCTGCAGTCTTATGTATGTATTGCAACTTATATAGCGCACGTATCACCCGAAGGCATCAAGGCGCTTGCTTAGGGAACCCGTCCTGGTATTCCCCTGTGAGATACCCCGGCAGGATATCCACAAGGTGAAAGCCAGGCATCCCGCCACGAGGGGCCGTAGTGGAGATTAAGCAAGCTATTGCCCAGAGTCGCAGAGTCTGACCCCGTGAGTCGAGTAGGCACTGGAGCGAGACATGTCGAGTCCGTGGAATTTTTGAGCCCGAGACCCGCCGAGGCGGGGAATCGAACCCTGGTCCACGGCTGATCTCAGCTTTCGGGTCTGCCTCCTCTAACCACTGAGCCACGCTTATCCACCAGCTTCGGGGCGTTTTTAAACAGTTACCTAAGTGGTGGCCTGGAGAGGTAGGTGTAAGGAGTCCTTGCCGAGCTTCAATGATCTATAGTTCACAGTGGGTTCAGTCCCGTAGGTATTGCCATCAGGTGTTATTCCTGCTGAATCTATATTAGGTGGGATGTAGCCCCCGGGTTGTATGGCAGGTTGTGTGGCAGAAACTTCTTTCATTTGAAGCAAGTCATAAGGTGGGTTTGATCAGTTGTCGCAGGAGGGCAGTTCCCTACGTTGATCTTATTATCTGTGTCACTACCAGACGTTGCACAAGAGGTTTTTTTTAGGAGACAGCGAATCCATGATCAATTTGAACAGTTGGGTAACATCCTTATGTACTAATTTAATTTCCATCACTCAGTCATTGAATGCCACTCATAATTACATACATCCCATGGTACGATAAACACTACCGGTACTGTCCCTTCTAAGGGTGTTATCCCTTCTTTTCCAGTATCCATCTTATCAGGGACACAAGAAGCAGAACTTACTAAAAATGGTCTTCCTGATCTTGATTCATTGCGATTAGAGTCAGTGTGTGTTGGTTCCATGGTAGGAGCTGGGAAGGGGGGGGGAACAGATGGAGACGGAGAGGAATTACAGCTTGAATCCTTTCTCCAGGCCTTAAGGGGAGACTTACTCTCTAAATTTGAAATATCGGAGGCTAATCAAAAGGAGATACACGATAACTGCGAAGCTCTGGGGTCAAAGCTGGACGATATCTGTTTACGCACTGGATCCCTCGAACTTGAGGTCGAGACCATTTCAGAATCTGTTCAAGGGAATAGGGAAGACATTGAGGCCCTAAAATCACAGAACAAAGCACTACAGATGGACATGTAGAGGTTAGAGATGCAGGCCCGGAGAAACAACTTGAGGTTTCTTAAGGGAGTGAGTCCTGAAAGATCGAGAGGACATCAATCTCGAATTAGAGATCCAGAGAGTCCACAGAGACCCCTTCAAGCTACACCCAGACAGGAAAGCCCCCAGGAAAATCCTAGTTAATTTTCAGACCTATGCGGTAAAGGAGCTGATCCTGGGGAGGTCCCTGTATGGGCCAACATCGCATCCTGAGTTCGGGGCATATCAAATTCGCTCGGATATAGGTGGCAGAACAGCACAAAGGCAGTGGGAGATTGGGTCCAGAATGCCGGAGCTTAGAAGCCTGGGAGCTCAGGTCCAAATGAAGTTTCCTGCATTACTAAAGGTAATGTGGAACAACAAGATGTATACCTTTAGCTCCCCTGACGATGTAGATGCGTTTTTGCTTCAGGCAAAGGGGTAGAGATCCAAGGCTCTAGATTTACATGGTGTCCAGTATGCCTCACTGGAAGTAAGATTAGTGGGGATACTTAGAGATGTGGTTAAAAATGGGGTAAAGAAAGAAAGAAACAATATGTCCTATATATGGATTAAGGATTGGGGAAAAGGGGGAAAAAACGGGAAAGGAAAAAAAAATTATATATATATATATATATATATATATTACCTACTGGCGGCCGCCAGTAGGTATATATAGTTAGGATTTTTTCTCTATGGGATTTTTGAAAATTCTATGTCTAATAACTTTGGCGTTTGTGGACGGAATTGGCTGAAATTTTCAGGAAAATGGCACATTTTGTTTCTGAGCATCCCCTGAAAATTTTGGGGGGGTTCGTCAAGGGGGGGCCGAGAAAAAAGGGGGGTCCCAAAACGCGTTTTTCCCATGTTAATTTCCATAGGGCGGTTGGCCTCACTTTTAGCCCGAACGGCTGAATGAATTTGCACGAAACTTGGCAAAATTGTAGGGACTGGTAGCCCGATGTGCCTTTTGTAGGTCTCAATATATGTGCTCCAGTGGATTTTGAGAAATTAACGTTTAAAAAAAGATATATATCTGTAACAGCGGACCGGGCAGCGTCCCAGGACGCGTACTTTTCGCGCAACGGAGCTTTGTGAAGCGAAGCTGATTGGTTCTCCGGCGTCTGTCAACATTCCAAACAGTCCGTAGCGGCCGCCATCTTGTCTCTCGGTAGGATCGAGAGACAAGAGGAGGCCAAAGCGAAGGGGCAAATGACCATAAGGGGGAATAGTAGATCCTCGCTGACCCCCTACGTTTGATGTGGAGGTTTTAAAAGGGCCCCGCGGGGCAAAAAAAAGTAAAATAATAATAATCGAACGGCTGAATGGATTTGCACGAAACTTGGCAAAATTGTAGGGACTGGTAGCCCGATGTGCCTTTGCTAGGTCTCAATATATGTGCTCCAGTGGATTTTGAGAAATTAACGTTCAAAAAAAGATATATATCTGTAACAGCGCTCCGCTTCGCGTACTTTTCGCGTTACGGAGGTTTGCGAAGCTGATTGGTTTTTCGGCGTCTGTAAACATTCCAAACAGTCCGTAGCGGCCGCCATCTTGTCTCTCGGTAGGATCGAGAGACAAGAGGAGGCCAAAGCGAAGGGGCAAATGACCATAAAGGGGCATAGTAGATCGTCCCTGACCCCCTAGGTTTGATGTGGAGGCTTTGAAAGGGTCTCGCAGGGAAAAAAAAAAAATACCGTTTTTTTAGTTTTTTTGCGTGGAGTGCGCCCGGTTCGCGAACCGGGAAGCGTTCTGGGGAGCGTACTTTCTTGAAAATTAGTGAAAAAAGTTAGAGTAAAATAATATTTGTGAGTGATCAGATGTAGGGTAGCTCTGAGAAGAGCTTTTGGGTTTATGGTACATTTAGGTACTTATAAGTAGGTACCAATGCACAGTCTTAAATTCAGAGTGAAAACTCTGTTGCCCTCATCTGAGAAGTGAACTCCATCTCCTCTGTAGATATCTTGCATGTAGTAACGCAAGTTATTGTTGTACAGGGAGACCATTCCATGGTCTCTCATGTAAGCTGAAACAGATTTGTTTACATGCTTCCTCGATTTCTCAATTTGTGGACAAAATTGGTTCGACCACCTCCATTTCTGTCTTTGGCATATATTTGAATATACCAAGGCAGTCTGAGGAAAAAGTGCCATCAATTGCTCAAAGGTGTCCTTTAAAAGCATTTCCAGACCTACCCCAGTCAAAGTGCCCAAATCATTACCTCGACAGTGCACAATTAACAGGTCAGGTTTTGGCAAATGCATAAAGGTTTTCACCAATGGTATCAATTGGTGACATTTTAATCCTCTGTGGCCAAACCACTTAATTTCCACATCTTGTAAATTGAGGTTAGGTAAATTCCTGTTTTCAGCGTACCTCTGAGCCCAATATATGTAACTATGTCCAACAATCCAGACAGAAAACATGGTGAGAGAAGGTTCTGCTGCAGTCAGATGAAGTGTGGCAATGAAATGGCAGTTGAAAAAATGAGTGTAAAATGAAAAAAACTGAGGAGTTTCTGTGTTAATGAAGCAGTAAGAGTGATTGGTGGATTTTGATTGCTGAAAACAGAAAGTTAGTGTGCATGGATGAGTTCGTTGAAAGATGTATTTTGAGTGGCAAAGAAAAAATCATTAAATGAAAGAATGCTCTGGATATGCAGGTGCACTGAGAGTTCAGAGTTCAATTGCAACATTGTTGTGTGAGAGGTCTTGCAAGAGGTGGTTGCTATGCAGAAAAAGCAGAGAGGGGGCAGAGGGGGGAAGGGTTTTGCTTTGAAAAAAAGTGAGGGAAGAGTTTTGATTGGGTGACATGAGAGATATGTGTGAGGAATTACAGCATTTCTGTGCTTTTGATAGCTGCAGACTCTGGAGTGCATACCTTTTGCTCTGCTGAAGACAAATTGGTGTGTTTCTGAGACTGTTTTGAAACTCAAAGTATTTGCTAAGGTGAGAAAAGATTTCTTTAATTCAGATAGAAAATAGTGTGCTTTAGGGAGAAAATTATGAAGAAAGTTGTGTTTTTCAAATGTTGCTTTGTCTCAAGTGTTTCACAAATAGATTTTGTTTCTTTGAGAAATTGTAATTGGAGAAAATGTGAAGTATTAGTACTGACAGGGCTTTTATGTGCATAGGAGCTGTGGAGTGTTTTCAAATTATGACTTGTAAATCGTTTTTGAGAAAAAGCAATGGTTTTAATATTGATGAGAAGGACATAATGGTGTCTGCTTCTTTATAAGGTAATTGAGAGTCTCTGATGTTATTTTTCCCATTTCAATGTAAGAAGTTTGTCTGTGGAGCAAATTGCTTGTAAATATGCTCCCACCTGTGCATGGCAAATTTAGATTTTGAATGTTTCCGTTACATAGGCATGTTAAAGGTGACTGAAACATGCTGCAAAGGCAATCAAAAAATGCTTTTATGTGTCTTAAGGACATTTTAAGTCATTTCCCCATGTGCAGTGTTTTCAAATTATGAGTTGAAAATCGTTTTTGAGGTAAAGGAATGTTTTCAAAATTTATGTGCGCCATATGACCCCAAATTTCTTTTTCAGGGGTGCAGCAGGGTGTTCTTGAGACACCCCTGCACCGTCGGAAAAATTAGTAATTTGCAATGAGGTAATTGCTAATCGCAAATTGCACCTTCATTCCTATGGGCCTCCTGCTGCATGGAAATGAATGGGTAATTTGTAATTAGCAAATAGGTCATCGCAAACTAGGAATGGTAAAGAATCGCTATTTATTCCTTAAAGTTCGCTATTTAGGAAATGCAAAAAACTTTGATGATACATATGGCGGTTTATCTCTAACAAGATAAGAAGCATAGGGATAGATTTATGATGACTGGCGCATCACCAGGGATGTGTTAGTCATTCTGTGCCGCTGTTCCGTCACCTATGGTGTGCTGCATTTACAATGCGGCGCATCATGGGGCAAAAACAGCACAGATGCGTGACGTATTTGTGCCGTAAAGTTGGCGCATTGCTGGAGTTGTATCGCAAGTGTGATGAAGCTCCAGTAAGGTTGAGGGGTGCCCCTGTCGCAGGGTTTCTGTTCTGACACAGAACTGTGGACAGAGGATTGGAACCTCGGCGAATTAGGGTGTCCCAAAACTCACCTTAGTAATCAAAACCCCTTAGCAAGCTAGGTACAGTGTCACATTGGATATAACAAACTCTCAATGTTTAGACAATCCAGAATATGAACTTATAGTACCTCAGGATACGTGGAACTCATGAACAGTCGGTCGTTATATATTTCTTAGAAACGAGAACATGGAGTTAAGAAGAACACATGTGTATTTGAAATGTTTATTTACTAATGCCGTCTTCTCAGGCGTAGTATCTTAGATTATACAAGTACACATATTATCAGTAGCAAAATTACCAGCATAGTCAATAGTACATAAAAAGCGAATGGTGACAGTATGTTAACATGCTGTAAATGAATAAGAGTTAGCAACACTTATAAGCAGCCGCGGGCCGTGGAGGGAGTTACGGTGGGGCAGGGAGGCGGGGAGGGGGAGGGGCAGGGTGGAGAGGGCTCCGCCCTGCCCCTCCCCCTCCCCGCATCCCTGCCCCACCGTAACTCCCTCCACGGCCCGCGGCTGCTTATATCTCACCCTCCCTAATACACATAATATATTATTTGCTAAGAAGGTCTCTTTGTGTTGGTTTAGGGCGTGCCGATACTTTAGTGTCTTAGATTTGAAGGAATCACATCAGCATAGAAAAGATAATCCATATGTCGTGCTTAATATCGCCAACGGCATTGTGCCATAATATTCTAGCATGCGATTGCGGAACAGTGTCAGCAGCTGCAGGGCGGGAGCTTGCACAGGAGGGACATCCATATTTAAAAATGTAAAAAAGCACAAGAGCGTCCGCTGGTAATGCAAGTAAAAATGGGAATCCACGAAGCAGAGTGGAAAAAATAGAATGTAAGAAAGCAGGGATGACTCCAAAGATTTTCTCAAATGAAGTCACGAGACCACTGGTAACAACTTTAAAAAAGTGCGCCAGGCCCTTTGTGGAGGACGCGTTAGAGATAGTCCGAACCATCTTGCTGAAATGGAAAGGCGAATCTGTATTTAAAAGGGTCTGCACCTCTGTACGGGTGTTCGCTGTGTGAAGCACGAAAGTTTCACGGGCCGAACTCAAGGCCACCTCTCTCTGAGACAAAATAGCTCTTATTCTTGCCATGCCGTTGAAATGTGCTCCCAAGGTTGGTATTTGTGGCCAGATTGAAAACTCCCTATGTTCATGTGTGGGAGGAAATAGAACATTTCTGCAGCAAATAACCCGTTCATTTACTGTTACGATAAAATGAATACTTTTAATTAACCCAGAACAATCTTCATTATTGAGCATCAAATAACTACCATTTTCCAAGAACTTGAACGTGGGGATGATAGCAGGAACTGGTGTGCCTTGCAACACGCAAGCCATATTTGGTCGGTGTTTGTTGCATGAACCGTGTAACTGTATGTGCCTACACATTAGTGAATGATATGGCGTCTCAGTGCATTCCTCTCCATTCAGATAAAGTTCTTGATCATCTTTGAAAATCTGTATGTGTATGGAAGCGACCAGACTTCATGAAGAAAACCACTACCTAAAGGTTAATAACGACCTATTGGTATATATTTCATACAATTTGAAAACTTATATAAAGCAAAAGGCAGCGTTATTAAACCGTGGATAAGGCACGTTGCCAAAGCAGTCAACCTTTTGGATTTATACTGGAAATGTTAAAGGAAGAATTACGGAGTAGGGCCTCTAAATCTTTAATAGACAACGAGTAAAATTACTCCAACCATCATATTCCTCTAACTCCGGGATAGTAGGGGTGTTTAATTTTTTAGAAGTAGCCAATCCAAAGCATTTGGTCTGGGAAATTGTTTCATTCACAAACAACATATGTTTTGGGATGAGACATGCACGGTGGAAAGCCTCAGTGCCTTGTACCTGCCAGGTTTGTGAACCCCAAACTGATGTAGATCCTGGATATTTTTACTCTGTATTACGTTAGCATGGTCTCATTACTGGTTTAAACGCCATTTTTCCTTTTTTGTAACTTCTGCACACGACACTTAGTTGTTGCTTTAGCTTTCAGCCTACCTGCGTCAAGATCTATGCCTGCTTCAAGCAGGCGCAGGGTTTTGATGTAGCTTTGTCCTATCTGATTGTAAATGCGGCACACCGTGGGTGGCAGAGCAGCGGTGCACGTTAACTGGTGCATCCCTGGGGATGTGCTAGTTAATATAAATCTGCCCCTTTACATTTAATTATGTGCAGGGGACACAGAGTAGGTGAGGTTTATCCAAGGTTAAGAAGAGATGAGTCCTGTTCAGTGAAAAATTGGAGATAGGCTTCAGTATATTATATACTTAAGTAGTGTGTTAAGTTTTTGATGACTGTTATTAATTTACTGTTGGGTAATAGTGGTTAATAACATTTTTTATTATATTTTACCACAGATTCAACTGCAGATTATTTCAAGATTTTAGGATGCCTAGCAAAGAAAGAGTAAGAAAGGCTGCAAAACGTCAAAGACAGCAGGACCATGGAATAATGCAGCAGTCCTCTAACAAAAAGATTTGTCAAGTCACCAAGAAAGCACCGGGTAAGAGTCGAAAAAAAGTCATAAGAAATATGTGTAGTAAAAAAAATATTACTACAGAAAATGTTTCAGTCCAGAAAAGGAGAAAGAATTCAAATGGTAAGGAAAGGCCAATGAGAAATGTTACTGCTAGAGTAAGAGATAACTCTATGCATGAAAGTAGAAGGAAACAACAGTTTAGGGATATTCGTAAACAAATGTTCCGCAACAGGATAATTGGGAATTTGTTAAAAAATATTAAGAAAGGTCAGCAGAAAGTGGTTTTTTATAAGAGAAAAAAAATAGTTGAGAAAGTTATTGATCAGGCATTTGAAATTAAACGTAAGTTATTTATTTTGACAATCAATAGAATTAGGAAGCTAAACAAGGTAATTTATGATTTCAAAAGAAATAGTAGATGGAAGAGAATAGTTAATCGTAGTAATTTTTGTGAAGTTTTTTCTGGAGAATGGATGCATAGTTCAAGCTCTGAGGCATTTTTTAATGAGGAGAGTTATTTCCAGGATAATGATTTGGTGCATGCAGTTGACACCAGTGGTCGAGCTTATGAAGTGAAAGATGGTTGTCCAGTTGAAAAAGAAAAACTTGTGAGAACAGAGATAGAAGAGGTGTTAGGTAATGAGGTTATAGGGAGACGTCCTAAGGGTCCTGTGTACACCTGGAAGTGTAGTAGTATTTGCAGTGTACGACAGGATTCCATCAATTTGCTTTGTGATTTTATACGGTCATTTAGTAAGAAAAGTTTGAAGCAGAAAATGAAGTTGTTGCAAGAATTAGATCCTTGCAGAGTGAGAGAAGTGATAGGTTTGCATGGTCATTCACTGGCTTGTCTTTCCAGGAGAGTATGCCAGAGTGTTTTTCATCATTTCAGGATGCTAGCAGTGCATCATAATAAAGTGAGGAAATTAGTTAGAATGTTGTATTATGCTAAGAGTCCAGCAATTATGCTTAAACAATTATGCGCTGCTCTTTTGCATGGCTCTGAAATAGATGTGAAGAATATATGTGAAGAAATTGAGTTTTGTTACTTTGGAAGTAAAGAGGAGAATGTTGAAATTGACCAAGAAGAAGAGAGTAATGTGGAAGATAGTGTACAGGTTTCCAGTACAGATAATTTCCAGAGGGAAATTGCGACGTTTGAGGTGAAATCAAGTGAGAGGCCAAATTTCACTTGTGTGTGTTGTCGACGCACTTATTATAAGAATCAGACTAAGTTAGTGGATTTATATGGAAAAAGTGAAAGGGAAAATAATAGTGAATGGAAGGATTTTACAACATACTTGATGGTAGAAAATTGTTTTGATTTGGGATTGGATCAACGTGTGTGTACTTATTGTTGTAACAAATTAAATCAAAACCAGATGCCTGCTAGAGCAGTTCATAATAATCTGGAATTGGTTGAGATTCCTTCTGAATTGAAGGATTTAAATACTTATGAATCTATTTTGATTCAAAGTATCCATCCCTTTCAGGCTATTGTAAGAATGGAGCCAAAGACAGGGAAATTGCCTCCATCAGATTTACAGAGAGGATTAAAGGGAAGAGTTGTTTATTTGCCTCTAGATTTGAAGAAAAACATTAACACAATTGGAGTAGAAAAAGTGGAAGAGGAACCTCTTGTTATCTTAGTTAATGGGGTTCCGACAAAGAATAAGAAAATATGGCAAGATTTAGTAGATGTTAGGAAAGTCAAAAGGGCAACATTGTATTTGAAAAAATATAATAAATACTATAAAAATGTATATGTTGCAGAAGAGGAAGTAAGTGAGGAAGAGGATAGCGATTTGTGTGCTGGTCAAATTGAGAAAGTAGAACCCTGTACTAGTGAAGAAATATATGAACATTATAGTGTTCATCCTTTGCATTCCAAGGAAGTCATGGGGAATGCTATTGAGTTGTTTCAAATGAAACAAGCGAAAGGGAGTCCCATTAGTGTTTGGGAGGAAAGTTTGGAAGCTCGGTGTTTCCCACAGCTTTTTCCAACAGGTCAGGGAGGAAGATATGATGAGCGACCTCATCAAATTCCTGCTTCTGAATACCGGACTTTGCGATTGTATGCAGGAGATCCTAGGTTTCGACAATGCATTCCTTATTTGTTTCATCTCCTGTTTGAAAGCGATCTGTCTGGACTGTCATATGCAGTGAACCACATCTTGAAAAGTGGTATACACATGCAAAACATCTCGGCAAGTGACTTTATGGATAAAGTCAATGTCCAAGACAGTATTTTGGATTCTCACCTGATTAATCTCATGGCGTGTCAGCGTGGTACTAATGAGTACTGGTACCGTCGTCATGGTGATTTAAAATGTATGCTGAGGAACTTAGGAACTCCCACATGGTTCCTCACTTTGAGCTGTGCTGAGTATGGCTGGGAAGACTTACTTGAATTTCTACGAGAGGCAAATGCTAACGTAGAAAACATCGAATTCAAGACACCCGGAGAACTGTGCTCTTTGGATCCAGTCAATGTATGTAGGTACTTCAATCATAGATTTGAAGGTATGATGTCTTTCATCATGAATAAGAAGAATCCACCTCTTGGAGAGGTGTTGGATTTCTTCTGGAGGAAGGAGTACCAAGCAAGAGGTGCTCCTCATATACATATGTTGCTGTGGATCAAGGATGCACCTAAATTTGGAACGGATGCAGACGACTCAGTGATGAGTTTCATAGAACAGTATTCTACGTGTGCTGTTCCAAACGCAAAGGAGAAAAAAAGCCTAAGAGAAAAAGTTCTACGTTTCCAAAGCCATCGATGTGGAAAGTACTGTCGTCGTAAATTCCGGAACAAAGACAAGTTCTACACCAAATGTCGTTTCGGCTTTCCACGATCGGTGATTTCTAAAGGAAGAGTGAACAGTTTGATGTCTTCGCTGCGACATAATGTGATGAAGAAATCACCTAAAAACACATACAATTTGAAGAGGAACGAAGAGTCTAAGTACATCAACGACTACAACCCGGTGATTTTGTCCATGTGGAATGCTAACATGGATATACAGTTTGTGGCTGATAACTGTATGGCTGTGGCTCGGTATGTGACATCTTACATCACCAAAAAAGAGAAGACAGAATTGAAGGATATGTGGGAGGACATTTCCCATGAAAAGAGCCTCAGCAAGAAGTTGTACAGTTTCAGTCTGAAGATGTTGTTGCATCGAGAAATCGGAGCTTACGAATGTTCTGACCGGTTGTCTTCAGCAAGTCTCTATGCCAAGTCCAGGAGTATCGTTTGGGCGAGTGTTGGTCTTGCTGCAACGCGTAATCGAGTTCTGAAACCTGTGCGGGAAATTGAGTATTTGGCGGAAAAGGAGCCAAACAGTACCGACATTTTGAAGAGCAACATGTTGGATACATATTATCCAAATCGAAGCAGTCACCTCGAGAATGTTTGTCTGTATGAGGTTCTGCAAAATTACATATTCAAGAGGAACATCAAAGAAGATACTGAGAAAGGAGTGTATGCTGTAATAGGAAGTGAGGGATGTCTGGTCAAGCAAAGAAAATGCCACTTGATAAACCATCGAAAATTGAGTGGCGAATCTCCTGAAAAAAAGGAGTTTTTCTATTTAGCACTTTTGCAACTTTTTAAGCCTTGGCGTGCAGAAGAGGAACTGCTTGGAGATTTCCTTTGTTACGAAGACTCATTCAATGCTGCCAAGGAGACCATAGAATGTCCTGCTTTTCCCAAATATGTAGAAATGTTGAATGTGGAAATTGAGCAGGAAGCAACGATTGCAGCCGAGATTGCCAGACACAGTTCTCAGGACAGTCAGAGTTCTACTTCATTGAGTCAGGATCCACTAGGAGGACCTCTTATCGAAAATGAAGCTGCCACTGCTATGAATGAAGTGGAAAGAGCCATGGCACATGCTCAGGAGGATGCGGTTAACTTAGAAGAGTTGGAAAGACAACTCAACGTTGAGCAGAGGAAAATATATGACGAACTTACCATGCAAATTGATCATGGATTACGTCATGACAAGAAAGAGTGCTCATGTACGTCGTTGAAGCCTGTCCGACTGTACGTGAGTGGAGAAGCGGGAACTGGAAAAAGTTTCCTTATTAAAGCAATTTCGTGTTATTTGCAGGAAAGGACAGAATCATCGCTGTCTTGTGTTGTCACCGCTCCAACTGGACTGGCAGCACATAACATTAAAGGGATTACTTTACATCGTTTACTGATGCTGCCAGTGGAGCATGACAACAAATTAGAATATCACAAGCTATCTGGAGATGCTTGTTTTGAAGTTTCAAGAGTCTTGAGGAAAATGAAACTTCTTATCATTGACGAAGTAAGCATGGTTTCCAATGTCATGCTTGCCTTTGTGCATTTGAGAATGCAAGAAGTTCTCAAAACAGAGTATGATGTGTTATTTGGTGGCAAACACATCATTGTTTTCGGAGATCTTCTGCAGCTGACACCAGTGAAAGGGCAACCTGTGTTCAAAATGCTCACGCATGAAGATACCAGGAAGTGCTTAGGGAGTATTGGCAACGTCAATATATGGTTAAACTTCAATTATGCTGAACTGCATGAAAATATGCGTCAGGCAAAGGATGAAGTTTACAAGACTATTCTACAAGATGTTAGAATTGGAAAAGTGACCGAGCATGGGAAAGAAGCTTTACATGCACGATTACTGACAAATTTATATCCAGACGAAGATGTTGTGCCTGAGAATATTTTTCAGAAAGTTACTGAGAAAAAATCTGGAATATGTTTGATGCCAACTCTTGCAGAATGTGCCAAATTCAACAACAAAATGTTGCATTTAGAAAAGCAAGAGATTGTGAAATTGGAAGCTATTGACAGAGTAGAGCATATGGGATCAACAATTATTTTGTCTGAGAATCTGAAAACAAAATTGGATTCATTAGAGAAGAGTATATCTAAAACTGCGGGTTTTGAAAAGACTCTGAATGTGTGCTTGAACTGCCGTATAATTTTAAGAAGGAATTTACATGTTGAAAGAGGTCTGGTAAATGGATCAATGGGTAATGTTGTTGATTTTGTGAAATACAGAAATAGAGATGGAATTGAATTTTTAAAAATTAAATTTGATGGCATTGAGGAAGTACAGCTAATTGCTCGTTGTTCTGCTAGATTTTTGCTTGTAAAAGACTTATATGTTCGTCGTAAGCAGTTTCCTGTTTGCTTGGCATATGCGGTGACAATCCATAAATCGCAAGGTTTAAGTGTAGACTGTGCATTGGTGAATATTGGCAGTTCTGTGTTCAAGGAGGGTATGGCATATGTGGCATTGTCACGAGTTAGGACTTTATCGGGATTGTACTTGATTGAGTGTGATGTCACAAACATTTGTGCGGATCTAGATTGTGTTAAGGAATACAATAGGTTGAGAAGAGAGTATGCGCCACATTTGCCTCAGTATCCTTTGTTTGAGAAACGTGTGGTAGGCCGGAAACGAAGAAATGTGACCAATACTGGGGAGGTTGTAGCAAAAAGACGAAAAGTCGATGAACCTGAAATTATAAGCAGAAACAAAAAGGATTCTGTTGAAGATGTTGTTGGTTTTCAATTTGAAAACAGTTCTGGTGTCAACTGCTATGCTAATGTAGTGGTTAATGTTTTGTTTTCTCTACAAAATGTAAAAGAAGAGATTGTGGTCAATTCTGATCAAAGATTTTGCAGTTTGTTAAATTCTGTGTTAGAGAAATGTAGCACTGATAGAACAAACATAGAAAGTGTGTCTGAAATTCGAAATCTGTTAGACAGATGTTCAGGCCAAACACAATTCTCTCAAAATAGTCAGCAAGATTGTCAGGAGTTTTTAATGTATATGCTTGATGTATTGCATGCTGAAGGTGTAGATGTAGATCACCTGTTTGGGCTTTCTTATCAATGGCAGCATGACTGCGAGAACTGTAGGGTATCAAGTAGTACTAGTGTAGACTCAGAAAGATTTATATATTTAACTTTGCCAGACAGTAAATCAGTCTCTTTTAATAAGCTAGTAAAAGCAGCTGATCACAATATGGAGTGTAGGCAATGTAAATCTGAAATGATGTCCACATTATTTATACGAACATATGGCCAGTATGTCATTTGAATGTTCCAACGATGTAGGCCTGATGGAACAAAATTGACAACTTTAATTAAAAATTTTGTGGCTTCACAGTTGTCAATATCAGGAAGGACTTTTGTAACTGTAGCAATTATATATCATGATGGTCCTTCAATAACATCAGGACATTATACAGCTTATTTAAAGTGTAGAAATGGCTGGTCATTCTGCAATGATTCTGTTTTAATTTTCAAAAAAAAATTGCCATATGACCTTAAAAACTCTTACCTGGTGTTTTTAAAACCAAAATTTTAGGGAAAGAATCTCGGGATGTGCTCTGAGGAATTTCAAGAAGTTTTCATGGCTCCTACACTATTTGGCCTTGAGGATAAGTGTAGTACAGAGACATAACTTTTTACCATAACACTGGACGTTATTGAGAAATACGTGCACTTTGAATGAGTTCAGAAAAACTATTTCTTTTTATAAGCTAATTGAAGCAGCCAATCAAAACATGGAGTAGAGGGAATGTAAGTCTGCAATGCTGTCTACTGTTTTACATTGCTTTGTGATTAAAAGTGATGTAGAGAATTAAATAATTGTACTAGTCATAAAGGTAGTGTAAGTCTGCTTCATAGTAAGCAGTATCAGTGTGATAGGAAATGTAGAACATGATTGAGCAAGAAGGGGAAGATATTACTAGTCCAGGATTGTGTAAATGATCTTCAACATTTTAATTCTGAAAGTTGCGGAAATGCGAAAAGACGGGATTGGCTAACAAGAAATCCAAGAGTTATACATGGCTCTGACAAGATTTGGCCTTGGGGAAACTTGTGGTAGAGAGCAAGAAGTCATTTATTGTATGTAACATGT
This sequence comes from Lissotriton helveticus, assembly GCF_964261635.1. Lineage (NCBI taxonomy): Eukaryota > Metazoa > Chordata > Amphibia > Caudata > Salamandridae > Lissotriton > Lissotriton helveticus. The sequence continues at coordinate 1,316,638,123 of NC_136061.1, forward strand.
TTTTGAAAACGATGGAGGTTTTCTTTCAGAAAGTGGCGGGTTGAAAGTAATAACAGCACAACAGAGTGTAAGCTGTTCATAGGACATCCTTGGCCGTCATGGAAAGTAAGTTAACTTTAAGGAGTTCTGAATTCTGATTTGTAATGTTGTATGGGTTTTTTAAACACAATCATTTTGATTGTGTTTTTTTTTCCCCGCTGTTATATGATGAATACCTTCAAGTCACTGTTTTAGTGAAATTTGATACATTCTGAGAACAGCAAAAATAAACCATTTAACATGTATAATTAATTCTGTTCTGTTTGCATTTATGATGTACATGTAGAACTGTGTAGGAGGCATGGAGAAGGTGAGGCTTCTGTAAGTGTCAAAGTTGTTGCATACAGTGCTCATATTCTACGTAGTCTTTTATATTTCATTACTTTCACTGTTTCTGACTGATCTAAAAAATTTTTTTAAAAAGAACAGTAAGTATAAGGGAAGGAAACAGACAGTTATGTTAAAAGAAACACAGCTATAGGGAATAAACTAGGGATACTGTTATCCGCAATCCTCTGCTGATGATGTCACTGAGCATGTCATGAATGATGTAATATGTGACATCATCAGCAGTGGATTACGGGTAATAGTATCTCTAGTTTACTCCCCTATAGCTGTCTTTCTTTTAACATAACTGTCTGTTTCCTTCCCTTATACTTACTGTTCTTTTTTTAAAAAAGAATTTTTTGGTTCGCTTCCGGTTCGCGAAGAGAAATAGAGGTTGGCACAGTTGCAAATATTGTACCAATTTTTTCATAACGGGGAGGTAGTTCTGAAAATAACTTTTTTTTAAATTGTTTTTGTTGTTTTATATTTTTTTTATTATTTTTCTGAACATTTTTTTACTTTTTTTGAATTTTTCTGAACAGTTTTATATTTTTTTTGTTTTTTTTTCGGAGGGGGCAACGAAAACGATTCATTGTAAAGGGCTCAACAGGAGCAAGAAAACAAAAAAAAAGAATTTATTGTTTGGGGAGTTTCGGACAAACATGAGCATGATTGTCAATAGCTCTGTTGATCAGAGTGATGCTACTTTCTCCGTAGCAAATGAATCCACTGCAATGTACGCAGACTTGTTTTACTTCACAAAATCTCGTTTGTATATTTGGCACCATCTCCCTGCCCTCTGGTCCCGTTACTTCCGGTACAACAGATCTTCTGGCCATAATAGGGAGATTATCTAGGTCGTCCTGTTCCTCTTCTTCCTCTTCTTGCTGAATTATAACTTTAGCAGGTGGTCCACTCTTCCTTGGATGTGGTGGAGGTGGTGGGGAAGCACCAGCTGAAGCTAGTAAAGAAGCCATTGCTCACTGGTAACAAAGGGTCTTTCTCTCACAATGATGAAAGTCAGAGTGAGGAAAGAAGGAGGGATTTTCACCATTTGGGAAAAAAAATAGTTCTCAACCAATGAAAAGTGTTCATTTTAGATCATATGACCTAGTCTTACATCATTAGGAAACCGAAAGTGAAATGAACCAATGAAAAGTGTTATTACCAAGTCACATGACCTGCTGTGTTTACGTTACGCGCTTTGCAGGGCCTCCCGGTTTGCTTCCAGAAACCTGTGCTTTGCGACTCGGTAAGCGTACGAGTTCGCTAACGTAGCACGTCATATGACGTATCACGCGACAACGCGAAACGTCATGCGGCCGGGAGGCGTCACGATGTTGTTTTCTAACGCGGCAGTTGCGGTAAAGAAACGTTTACCGGCTCGCGGTCTATTTCGCGGCATCAAGGTCAGCTAACGGGAAGCTTCCCGATTCGCGAAGCGGGAACGAAGAAAAACAATATTAAAAAAAAAAGTTATTAATAAACATATAAAATATATTTTTGGATTTAAAGAAGAATACATTTTACAGCTACAGATATTAGCTGTTAAAAAACCAATGAAATTCACTGAAAAAACCATAGGTTATAGACCATATATAGTTAGGAATTAGCATTTACAAAACCTTGAAAATTCACTGAAAAAACCATAGGTTATAGACCATATATAGTTAGGAATTAGCATTTACAAAACCTTATTTTACTCACACAAAACCATTGAAATTCCATATATAGTTAGTTGCACTAACTATATATCGCGCACCCGCAATCCACTGCTGATGATGTCACATATTACATCATTCATGACATGGTCAGTGACATCACTGATGACATCACTGATGACATCTCAAATGACATCACTGATGACATCACTGATGACATCTCATTTGACATCTCAAATGACATCACTGATAACATCATCCAGTGACTGTGTGTTTCTGTAAAGTTTAAATATGTTTGATATATTGAAGAATGAGTGGATGTATAAGTGTCTGGATGAAGGATTTAGTAGGTGCGTGACTGACTGTATGAGTGAGTGAATAAATGTGTCGTACTAAATGCATGGGTTAGTGACTAAACTGTCTGAATGTGTGCATCAGTATGTCTGTTGTGATGTAAACTGCTGCATGTGTTGATCATTAGCTATACGAGAGGCTATATGTGTTATTGATTGGTTGCCCAAGTATTTGTATGGGAGATTGAGTTTGTGTGGGGGTGGCTGGGAGGTGTGTGACTCTGTGCATAGATGTGTGAGCAGTTTATTCACTAGGTGTATGAGTTCAAGAGTGCATGTGGAAACACCTGTATGGGCGGTTGACTGTGTGCATGAGTGTATTGGTGAGTGAATGGATATCTCAGTGCTACATGTCAAAGTAAGTACATATGTAAAACAAAGTACATGTGAGAGTTGGCATATATAAATAACTGTGCATGAGAGCTAGTGAATGTGTGAGTGGCTGTATGGATCATTGTGAACTTGTATCAGGGATTGTATAAGAGAGTAAATATGTGTTAGTATATGTTTGAATAAGTAAGGTGTGTATAACTGTATAGTTGAGGAAATGGAGGTGAGATTGTTTCTTTGCATGACTGACTAGGTGTGTGAGTAACTCCATGGATGAGTGACAGTGTGTGTATCTAAGGTTATATTAGAGTCTGAAGAGGTTTATCGTATTAGCACAAGAATGATGTCAAATGAGATGTCATCAGTGATGTCATCAGTGATGTCATCAGTGATGTCACTGACCATGTCATGAATGATGTAATATGTGACATCATCAGCAGTGGATTGCGGGTGCACGATATATAGTTAGTGCAACTAACTATATATGGAATTTCAATGGTTTTGTGTGAGTAAAATAAGGTTTTGTAAATGCTAATTCCTAACTATATATGGTCTATAACCTATGGTTTTTTCAGTGAATATATATATATATAAATATAATAATAATAAATAGAAATGTAAGGGGGAAAAAATGTGTGTATGTATATATGTATATATAAAGAAGAAAAAAAAGTTTTTCTAGAGGGATGGGTGGATGTTTTTTTGTTTTTTCTTGGTTAGTGCTAACTGCCACGTATGCCGGTTTCTTAAGTTGGACAACTAGCTTTCTTTTATATTTGTGAATTTAATAAGTTGCTTCACTGCTCCTGGAGGGTCCCATCTGGCGGTTTCTTCGCCAAGGGTTGGAAGGTGGGTTCCTCACGGGGGGGCAGAGGGGGTGGGGGGTGGGATGGAGGGAGGGAAAAAATTGGAAAAAAAAGTCCTCATACGAGTAATAACAACTTTAATTAGCTCAAGCTGGGTAGTCTTCCTTCACATAGAATATGGGTAGGCCACGTGATATAAAGTTTCTCTCCTGGAACGTTAATGATCTTGGGAGCTGTAAGAAGCTATCTCGGGTATGTGAGTTCCTAAAGAATAATGAGGCCCACATCTTTTTGTTGCAGGAAACTCACCTAGAAGCCCAGGAATGCAAACAAGGTTTTAGTAAGTTTAGCTGGGTTCAGGAGGTGATGTGTTCCAATCAGAGGGGTTGCACAAGAGGGGTTGCCATTATCATAAGGCGTAATATGGGGATAAAGGTTCAAAAATGGGATACCGATCAGTCAGGGAGGTGGATAGTGGCAACTCTGACCAACTGGGGAGCACCAATAGTATGCGCTGTTTACTATGGGCCCAATGAGGACAATACTGGTCCACTTTTGAACCTCCAGGCCAGCTTGTTAAATACATCTGCCCCACTGATCCTTGGAGGTGATTTTAACTTAGTGTTCGATGCACAATTAGATCGAACATCTAAGGTAAAGTATAATGTCCCGCCTAGATCTTTTTCTATCCTTAAAACTTTGGTCAAGGAGTTTAGCTTACTGGATATCTGGAGGGTGGACAAGGGGAATGCCAAAGAGTACTCTTTCTATAGTAAAAAATATAAAGAATACTCAAGAATCGATTTTTTTCTGGTAGATCAGAGTTTGCTCTCGGATCTTAAATCTATAGCTTACACCCCGGCACCAATATCTGACCATCTAGCTGTTGAGTTGGCACTTAATTTTAAGCCTAAAGAGTGCCTGAGGAGATGGACTCTAGACAGGACTCTGTTATTAGACGAGAACGTTAGGGTTGAGCTGGATGTAAAAACAGAAGAGTTCCTCAGGTTCAATGCAACTTCCACTAGCAACCAGATAGTCTGGGAGACCTTAAAAGCATACTTGAGGGGTCTCTTGAGCTCCTTAATGATTAATAAGAAGAAATCGGCCTGAGAGGCAGAGCTAGACAGCCTCAACAAAATTAAGGAGAAAGAGACTGAGTTACAACAGGCAGCCTTGACCTCCAGAAGTTTGATGCCAAAGCTTGAAACAGAGCTGGTCTCCCTACAAGAGTTGTGGATGAAGGATGACCCACCTTTGAGGGAGGTTCTCATTATAGCTAAGCAAGTTGAGCACATGTTACAGTGTGTCAAGGAAATAAAGCAAGACACCGGGGAGAAAAGAAGCGAAGATAAACCCAACGTCAGTGAAGTGACCGAGTGTGAGGCCGTGTCAGTGATCAAAGGACAGAAGGTAGCGGGTAGAGAGCAGAAAGGGAGCAAGTTGGGAGGAACATTCAAGGGTACCTGCTACAGGTGTGGCAAGCAGGGGCATCTTGCTAATGACAAAGAGTGCCCCGCCCTCAGGTTTACATGCAATAAGTGTGGCAAGAAAGGTCACTTCAAGCAGTATTGCAAGAGTGGGCAAGGGTTTGGAAGACAGAGTAGAGACAGGACGAACGAAGTATGTGACGAAATTGTAGTGCAGGTAAAAGAGTTACAAAACCACAAGTAGTTTATTTAGATCCGTGGTAACTTCAACGACCTCAGCCACAGCACTTCCCCGAAGGTCAGCTTCACCGCAGTTCCCCGGCGCTCGCCTTGGAACGCTGGTCGCGGTGACATTCGAAATGATGTCACCGCGAGCAGCTCCATTACAAGCGGAGCCGCCGGGGGGGAAGACACAGGTGGGAGATACCACACTAACTTTCAGGCCAAGGTGGATAAAACTATTAAGGATAGATGGAAAGCCAGTAAACTGCAGCACTTCACCTATGGAGAAAAATGTGGCTCGCTGTTGGCCTGGAAATCTAGAGTGGATAGGGTAAGGAACCATTTTAAGTGTTTAGTCTAACGAGGGTCAGGGGTCCTTTAACAGAAAGATGAAGAGATTAGGGAGGAAGCCAGATCATTCATGCATAACCTATATCAGGAGGACACCGATTATAAATCAGATGAGGTTAAGGCATGGTTAAATCTGAGGGGCCTACCCCAATTGTCTGAAGCTGACAGGTTGCATCTCTCCACTAGTATTTCGGAGGGTGAGATTAAAGAGCAACTCAAAAAAAATGAGTAAGGGTAAAGCTGCAGGGCCAGATGGGCGCCCGGTCGAGATATACCTGGGCCTGTCAGACAGGGTAGTGCCGGTTTTAAAAACCCTTTTCAATAAAATATATCTACATGGAGACGGTATTCCCCCATCGTGGTCTGAGGCGACAGTGTCCCTGACCCGCAAGTTAGATAAAGATCCTCAAAAAATCGAGGCATATAGGCCCATCTCACTATTAAATTCTGGTCTTAACATTTTCTCTGGGATACTAGCTACCAGGATGGCTAAAATTATTAAAACCATGATACATCCTGACCAGAGAGAGTTCACACCCGGAAGACAGCTCAATGAGCTCACCTTTTTAGCCTTGGGGGCAATAGATGTTGCAACGGAAAAAAAGCTGCCACTCACTATTGTTGCAATATATGCCGCTAAGGCGTTCAATCAGGTCAGCTGGAACTATCTCTGGGAGACCATGCGTAGCTTTGGCTTTCCGATTAACTTTATTGAGGCTGTCAAACCCCTGTATTTAAATCCACAGGCAACAGTCTTAGTTAACGGGATCCTAACTGAATGGTTCAATATTTCAAGAGACACTAGACAGGGGTGTCCCCTGTCACCTCTACTGTTTAACATATATATTGAGCCCTTTGTCTGCGCCCTTAGAGAGGATCCCCTTATTAGCCCATTTAAAATCGCCAATATGGAATTGAAGTTTGCCCTATATGCAGATAACCTTCTCATGTACACGTCGGACCATGTAAAAGCTATCCCGAGGTTGTTTGAATTAGCTGGGGAATTTGGCAAGATCTCTGGATATAAAATTAATAGAGAAAAAACTGAAATAATGAGTTGGAACTGTATTAATGTAATAGGGGCAAAGGGTCGGATGAGATATTTGGGGATTCACCTAGCACAGAAGCTGTTAGATACACCTAAAATCAGCTGGGAGAAGGTCTCCAAAGAGGTAGGCGGCCTGCTGTGACGTTGGGCGAACCTACCTCTGAATATATATGGGAGGGTTAACCTTGTTAAAATGATTATTTTGCCTAAATTAACCTTTTTGTTTAACTCAATCCCACTTCCTTTTAATAATAAAGATATTGCTACCATTCAAGGAAAAATTGGTTCATTTATATGGGCCACAAAAACCCCGAGAATAGCGTGGAAAAAGCTCAGGAGAGGGCTAAAAATAGGAGGATTGGCCTTACCTGACCTACTCTCCTATTGTCATGCCTTTCATTTTAGAAATTTTAGAATGTTAGCTAATAAGGTAGACTCATCCTCTATGGGCCTTTTGTTTCAGGCAATGTTGCCGGATGTCCCGCAAGGACAGGAGTTTTTCCTCTATAAATTTGGCAATGCTAAGTTCTATAAAAAAAGTCCGTCTTAAGATCCTATTGGCTGCACTAAAAAACTGGGGGTATATTAGGAAAAGTTTGGGAATACCATACTATACAGCTCAGGCTCCAATATGGGACTCTCCAGGTACCCCCGAATGCCCCCAGGACCAATTATCACAACCACTTAGACTAGCAGGGATTATGCTGTGGGGAGACCTTCAGAAAGATTCACAACTTATCAGCTGGGATCTAATCTCGAATATGACCAGCGGGACATTGATGAGATTTAAGTTTTATCAACTGTCCGCATGGTGGGCAACACAGTCATGGAGCAATGAGGATATGAGTACAAGTATCGACTCCATTTCTAGACTAGGACCATGGAAAGGCGAGGTATCTTTCTGGTATAGGACCCTTATTGATGGAGGGGACTGTCTAGATCTGGAGTTGGAGAAACGCTGGGGTAGCAATTTTTCTGAAAATGGGGATGGTCTAGGGAAACTATGGTGTGACTCTTTTACTATGTTACAGGCTGTAGTTAAACCAGCTAATCTCAGGAGAAACCACTTATACACGGCCTACAGAGTGTATTGGACTCGTAGGAAGCTATCCAAGGTGACCATGACGACTTACTGCTGCCCCAGATGTAAGTGCCCAGCTGCGGATGACTTCCATATATTTATGGACTGCCTGAAGATCGGCTCCTTTAGGTTAAAAGTTTGTGGTTTCCTGGAGGAGGTCCTATTAGTACAAGCGGAAGTAAGTGTAAGACTGATCTTTTTGGCCTTCTGCCAGATTATTGCATGAGTACACAAGCTGCAAAGTTTGCTTTCTACGTAGTAGTCATTGCCAGGAGGGAAATATGTAGAGCCTGGAAGTCAGAGAATCCTCCCTCCTTTGCAGATTGCCTAAAGAATATCATCATGATTAGCCAATCCGACATTGCCTGCGACAGCTCCAGTGCCAATAAGATCTGGGCGCCCTTAGAGGCTTGGAGAGGGAAGTAAGGATCAGTCCTATGATTATGCCAGAGGCTTGTTGGTCCGGTCCTCCTTAGTAACATACGGTCCTCCAGGTGTCGTGAACAGGAGTGGGACCGGGATACAGCCGCACCTCTAGGAGATTCTTGTCAACCTTTCAGGCCCATTCCAAGGGTGGTTTCAAAATGGGCCTGTTAGAATGAGCATGGAGTTTTCCCAGCTAGAGCTTCCTTGGATGGCATGTATGAGGACAAAAAAAAAAGAAAAAAGCAATAATAGTATCTTTAGAATGATTGAGTTGTCTTACGTATTTTCCAGAGAGTTCGTCAATCAGAGCCCTAACAACCCCAGGGCAGCAAAAGTTCACAATAACGCAGTCCCCCTGACAGCACTTCCTCATGGTACCAACATAATATACTCATTTTAGCATGATCATATTCTGAAAGAGAAAGTTAGAGCTTCAGTTAGTATTTGTAGTGAACCAGTGTACAATATTGTTCTTCAATGCCTCCCAAGTCTCTGTAGTCTTATCCACCAGCTTCGGGGCGTTTTTAAACAGTTACCTAAGTGGTGGCCTGGAGAGGTAGGTGTAAGGAGTCCTAGCCGAGCTTCAATGATCTATAGTTCACAATGGGTTCAGTCCCGTAGTTATTGCCATCAGGTGTTATTCCTGCTGAATCTATATTAGTTGGGATGTAGCCCCCGGGTTGTATGGCAGGTTGTGTGGCAGAAACTTCTTTCGTTTGAAGCAAGTCAAATGGTGTGTTTGATCAGTTGTCACAGGAGGGCAGTTCCCTACGTTGATCTTATTATCTGTGTCACTACCAGACGTTGCATTAGTTTTTTTTTTAGGAGGCAGCGAATCCATGATCAATTTGAATAGTTGGGTAACATCCTTATGTACTAATTTAATTTCCATCACTCACATCGTTATGTACTAATTTAATTTCCATCACTCAGTCATTGAATGTCACTCATAATGACACTGAAATTATGAAAATGTCACAAATAAGCAATCTGAAACCTTGGCAGCTATGTGTCTGTCAGGCATGTTATGGGCTTACAAAGAAAAAAATCAATGCCTTTCTGTAAAAAATGGAATGGTTGCCAGAGGGCAACTATTAGTCGCGGAAGCTCAGTTTCAATGTAAGAGTTGTAGAGGGGTGCTCGCACCATTAAATAACCAGCGTAGACTTGGTAGATAAGTTAATTTCTTTATTAACCTCGGAGCGCCGGGGAAACGCACCAAAACTCACGGGATCGGCCGCCAACCTAAAATGGCCACCCTTCCGGTTCCCGCACACGCGGAAGACTAGACCGTCACCACATATCTCCCTCCTTTAGCCCCCACAATACTAAAGATGTACATAAGAACAGTCTTACTTGATACTTATGGTAAAGTCCTCGAACTTCTTGGGGACTCTTACAACTCGGCCTGCTCTCGTTCTCACAGTCCCCTTCTCGCTCGCTCCAACGTTTACGCCATGGGCAGAGTCCTGCCAACTTCTCTCTTCTTGGCTTTGCTCCCACTCTCGTTTACTCTTGTCCAGCTCTTCCCTACTTCCCTTCCTGGAAGACTCTTCTCCTATGCTGTTGCTGCCTCCTTCTTTGGTGTTACCTTGCTCGCTCTCATTCCTCATCTCATTCTCTATTTCTCCACTGTCCTGTTCTTCCGTGCCTCCTTCCGGGCCCCGTTCCTCTTCCGTAACTGTCTCCCAATTAAGGATCTTGTTGCATTTAGCCATCCGGTCTAGGGACCACACTTTCCCATCACTCAACAAGGCCGAACGTGCAAATGGTTCAATTACTTTAAGGGGTGGTGTGAATTTGCTTTCTCCTTTCCTTCTCATCGTCGCTACCTTCACCCTCACCCAATCTCCCTTCTCTAAAGTCACTCCATTCACGCTGCGCCTTTTGTTGTAATGTTCGGCGTATATTTCTTGCGCCTTCTCTATGTTCTTTTTAACCACTGCTGGAGACCACTTGCTTTGCACTACCATGTGTCTCCATGCCAGATTGTCCTTTGTGAACGGTTCTCTTCCCTTCAACACTTTGAATGGACTGTATCCAGTGCTTCCCGGGGTGATGTGGTATGCCCATAGCATTTTGGGCAGTTCCTTTTCCCAGTCTTGACCCGTGCTGATTGCAGCTTGGATGGTCCCCATGATCACTCAGTTAAATCGTTCGACCAAGCCATTTCCCGCTGGGTGGTAAATGGGGTTGTGCTTTACCTCTATTCCATTCCAGGTCATGAACGCCTCCCATTTGGCCGATACCAATTGCGGTCCATTGTCGCAGGTTATAACCTGGGGTATCCCTTCCTTTACGAATATGGCATTCAGGAATGATAACACAGCGTCTGTGTCTACTGTCTCTCTTACTTCCACCTCCGGCCACTTTGAGTACCTATCTACCATCACAATGGCATACTTCTGCACTCCTTCTATGTTGAGTATGGGACTTATGATGTCAATGGACACCATTTCCCATGGGCGGCTGGGCGTTGGAAATTTGCCTAACTGTGGCCTTATCAACGTTTGGGACTTGCCCGCTCGTGAGCACGATTCACACAGCCGCACATACCTCTTAACTTGGGCGTCCATCGCCGGCCACCAGTACTCCTGCTTCGCCAATGCCTTGGTCTTCGAAATCCCTTGATGCCCTTCGTGCAGAATTGCCATCAGGTGGTCTACCAATTTCGGGGGGGAATCACTTTGTCCCCCCTCAACAGGAACGTGGGGTTCTCCCCTATCGACAGTTCTTCTCTAACCTCCCAAAACTTCCTCATTTGGCTGTCCAGGTGTCTTTTGTCCGGCCATCTGTGTGTCACATATCCTTTTATTGCCTCCAATGTCTCGTCCTGGCTGTACGCTTCTGCCCATTCCTGTTCGCTGATGACTTGTTCTAAGTCTTGCATGGTTGCCACCATGTACCCTTCCCATCCGGGGGGTTCCTGTTCGTCCGCTCCTTCCTTGGCAGCCGCTCTGCTCAAAAAGTCAGCAACTTTGTTTCTGGGACCTGGTATGTACTCCACCTCATACACATAGTCCAACAGTCTTAGCGTCATTTTAGCTATGCGGGGTGTCGCGTTAGCATGTCCATTTGAGGTCAGTACTTTTATCAGAGGTTTGTGATCTGTTCGTACCAAGAACTTAGCTCCCCACAGGAATTGTCTAAAACGTTCCATTGCCCATACCACGGCCAAAATCTCTTTTTCTATTACACTGAACTTTTCTTCGTTGGGTGCCAAGGATCTGGATGCAAAACATACTGTAGAGACTTCTCCTGTACTGGACTTCTGCATAAGCACCGCCCCCAGCCCTCTATCGCTGGCGTCCGTGGTCAATATCGATGCTGCTGTCTGGTCAAAACCTTTGAGTGGTATGGCAGTTCCCATCTCCGCTTTCAAGGCTTCAAACTCCTCTTGTTCCTCCTTGCCCCATTTAAATCTGTTTTTCTCTTTCAGTAATTGTCGAAGATGGTGTGTTTTTGTCGCAAAGTGTGAGATGAACTTACTATAAAATTCTGCCATTCCAAGGAAAGACCTGACATCTTCCTTCTTTGAGGGGGCTGGTGCGTCTTGTATCGCCGCCATGTTGGCTCTCTTGGGCTCAATACCTTTGTCGCTGATTTCATGTCCTAGGTATGTCACAGATTGCACACCAAACCGGCATTTTCCCCACTCAGCCGTGAGTCCATTCTTCTGTAGTATGTCCAGAACCGCATGTAGTTTGTCGTTGTGTTCAGATTTAGACTTTCCCATTATGAGTATGTCGTCTTGGAAGTATTGTACTCCTTCCACCTTTTGAAACATTTTGTGCATCAGTTTTTGGAAGACAGCAGCCGCTGATGCCAACCCAAACGGCATCCTCACAAATTTATAACACCCAAACGGTATGATGAAGGATGTGAGGTGGCTGCATGTGGGGTGCAAGGCTATCTGATGGTATGCTGAAGATAAGTCTACCGTGGAAAACCACTTTATTCCTTTGGTTTTGGTGAGCATCTAGTTGATTCATGGCAGCAGAAACTTGTCTACAAGAATGTTTTTATTTAGTTCTCTGAGGTCCACACACAGTCTCACCTTCTCGTTGGGTTTTTGTGCTACCACTAAGGGTGATAGTCATTCCGCACTTTCAATGGCCTTTATTATGCCACTTTTCTCTAGTCTTTCTAATTCTTCCTGCACTGCTTCGCGGCAACGGAACAGAATGTTTCTGGCCTTGTGGCTTACAAGTGTATCATGTGCGTGAACTTTGTTAGTTTTCCTATCTTCCAGTTGAAGACTTCTGGGTACTCTCTCCTCCACGCTTCTCCCTCGTAACTTTGTTCCGTGTCCGTGAGCATTACCTTCTACACTCCTCCCGGATTGAGTTTGATGCCCAAAACACCTTGGTCTTTCCATCCTAATACCGATGGCCCTTTTTCTGATACATATAGCTTGCACTCGGCTTGTCGTCCTCTAAACTCAAACATCAACGGGCAATACCCCACCATGGGTATCCTTTGTCCCGTGTAGGTGACGGGTCTCACGTCCATGGGACGTAGGTCCATCTTTATGGCCTCCTGGAATTCTTCTTCCCATACTTTTCTTTGCACGATCGTGATGGTTGACCCTGAATCTGCTTCTATGTCGATCGTCACTCCCCCTATATTCATTTTGAGCACAGGTTTGCTGGACCCTTTGTAATCCACGTCCAACAGTTGTTCCTCTATGTAGAGAACTTCTTCACAATTTTCGTCTCCGCCTTGTGCCTCCTCCTCGTCAGCGCTGCCTTGGTTGATGTACTTGACCGCTGCTCCTCTGGGTTTTTGCCTGCAGACTTTTTTGTAATGGCCAAATATCCCGCAATATGCACACTTTGCTTTGAAAGCTGGACATAGTTTGTCATTCCCAGCGTGTGCCGTGCTGCCACACCGGTAGCAACTCGCTTTTCTTTCCCAATTGTTTTTCTGCATCGTTCCAGCTCCTTGCTGGTTTCTTTTCGAGTATTGGTTTCTGGGTGGTCCCATTTGTTTGGACTTGTCCCCTTTACTATTCACCATTACTCTGCATACTGTCTGTTTGCCACCTGTGTCCTTCCTGGTTGCCTCCGCACATCTCTTGGATAATTCAGCCTTTTTCACTAAGGCCCATACCTCTTTAAGGGTCGCATCTCCGTTGACCCACAGTTTCTCCAGTACTGTTGTGTTGGATGTATGCATGATGATTTGATCTCTTACCAGTTCATCATGTAGTGCCCCAAACCTGCACGTCAAGGCCAGTTTCTGTAAAGCCGCCACGTATTCGTCGATGGTTTCACCGCTTTCCTGCTTCCTCTGGAAGAAATTGCATCGGTCTATGGCCACGCATACTACCGGCCTGTAGTGAGCATCCAGATCTTCTATGGCATGTTGGAACTCGTCCGTGTCCGCCGCTTGCCTCGATGTTGTCGTACACTCTTATGCCCTCTGGCCCCAGATTATGCAGTAGTATCTTCTTCCTACGTGGGCTGGAGTATTCGGCTACGCTCTCCTCCTCTAGCGCCGACAAATAGTTTAGGAAGTACCTCTTCCAGTCTTCCCACGGCATCGTGGGTTCGCCTCTTTTCGGCAGGAACGGCACCATGCTGGTGAGAGATGTGGAAGGCGTCATCATCCTTTCCTTGCCCTGTCGCTGCACCTGTGCTTGTCCGTCATCGCCTGGTGGGCTGCCAGGCGCTTGCCTCTGCTTTCTTCCTCTTTCCGGGGTCGGGCTGCTGTCTTCGCTGCTTGACGCCCCACGGGCTTCCAGGATTGCTGCCCACTGTGGTCCGTCTGACCTCTGTGCCCTCAATCTTCCCTGGGTTGCGGGGAATTATGGCGGCGCCACCCAGCACTGTCGCCTCGCGGAGCGGAGCGTCGTTGAGTGCTCGGACTCTCCTCCGTTCGTGCTGCCACCTGTGGCCTGTGTCCTGACTCGCCTGGCTTTACTAGCCACTCTTCGCTCGCTGGCAGCGTCAGCGTGTTCTGTGACGTCGTGCTGCTGAGTGGTGGTTGCAGTGGCTGGCTGCTGCTTACGTGTCCCTTGTGGATCGATCTGTGGCCCTGTGCACCGCTCACCCTCTGCCGCGCTCCGAGGTGTCTCTTTCCGGTGCCTCACTCGTTTTTATTTTCCCTCCTTCTCGTTCTTTTGTCGTCCGTTTTTGTAGGTTTTTTTTTCTATTTACTCGTGGATTCTCGATGCTTTACCATCCCACCCTCGTCGCCACTTGTAGAGGGGTGCTCGCACCATTAAATAACCAGCGTAGACTTGGTAGATAAGTTAATTTCTTTATTAACCACGGAGCGCCAGGGAAACGCTCCAAAACTCACGGGATCGGCCGCCAACCTAAAATGGCCGCCTTTCCGATTCCGGTTCCCGCACACGCGGAAGACTAGACCGTCACCACAAGAGTAACTCTTCTGATTAAGTTTACAGAATCGCATGCAGCTGCTAAAGGTTTTGTTTTTCTCACTAAAACATAATTGTGGATCCAGAATATTGAGTATAAAATATGGAGTAACCACAATATTGTGAACAAAATATTGAAAACTAAAATATCGAGGCGGTATGTGCATTTGGGTAAGTATAAATGTACTATTCTTAACTGCACATCTACGTACATAGATGATATGTATACATCGCATCTCAGATATCTGAAGTTACGTAAATATGTACAGATTTTTTAAGCCTGTCAATATTTGGTCACACTATTGTGCCCACTTGATATTCGATATTCAACCATTTCGCATCTACAGCTTAAAACATTAGTCATCATGTGTAAGATTGCCAGCAGCAGTGCATCCAAATCTGGTCCTGATTTACTGAATATGTAGAAATTAAAACTTCATCTACTGCAGTGAAACTTTGGGACTGAGGTAGCGATCAGGCATGCTGGAGGCCATATCTTAAATTCCAGGTTCCCCACCTGAAACTGATGAAGTCCTTCAGTGTTCAGGGTAGGACAGGAGTACTACTGCCCTTCGGACATGTAGAAGAAGTAAAATATTAAAATCACTTGAGTGCTATAACGTGATAAGACAGCCTCTGCATTATTTTCGGGATAATTGGGCTGCTTCAAGTCACTATGGATGCCATAGTCTGTTGCTATGTCAGTTGTGGTGCATTTACAAAAGTTATTTATTGTTGTTGAAAGCACTTATTTTCTGTGACACCAAAATGCACTCGAAAAACAGTTGACATCTCTGCAATTATCAGAGTGCAAATAGGCCATCAAAAATTGAGGCCTCGGATTTGATATTTAGCACAGTAAGAATAAGTGATAAAACTATGGCTCAAAAGTTAAAGGTGTCTAAAAACAGAGGTCTGACGTGCAGCAGGTTCTACTAGCAAGATGACCAGATCGCTGCATGAGCAATTCACCTATGCTCAACGAACCCTACCATGAATCTCTAAGCCAGGAAAAATAGTAAAGAGGCTCTCTACTCTGCTGGCAACCTGAATTATTAGCTAAAAGAGGTGATTGAATTTTTTTTTAATTTTGTTTATTAGCCTCCAAGAATGTGGGCAAGGACACAAATAGTGGTTGTGTAGCTGGGTGTTGGATAAGGTTTCAGAAGGGTAATCAAACAACCACTTAACTGGTGGTACCTACTTCAAGAATCAATAATAAGACTAGTGGTTCAGCAAAAAGCCTGGCTAGTTGCTTGATGACATGATGGGTGATGTTTTTCTTAATCATTGGAGATAAGGTCTTCAGTCTCAAGATGCGATTTATACTATTGATTTAACAGGAGCCCATTTCTTCCAGATAGTGTCAAGACCTCTGCAGCGTTTTCCTCCAGCCTGGGTACCCGCAAAGAACTAACCCACACATGGAGTTTAGGAATACATATCTTTCTTCTTCTGCGTGTAACGGCAAACTGAACATTTTAAACCAGTCTTTAGTACATTCCACTCTAATACTTACATAACATTTCTATGGTGTTCAGTTGGAGCCAAAAGGGTTCCATCCTTTCTAATTCTCAAGACACTACATCTCCCCCTCAGTTCAAATAAAAATTATAATTTTTAAAAAGTATTGATACAGATAGACATATGCATTCAAATCTCTTCAGACAATTAAAGTGCCAAGAAAATTGATTGACATGATCTTGTTTTGGGAAACTGGGAGGTGTTATCACCAATGCCAGGACCTGTGTCAACGGTGTAGAAGCAACAGCAGTTGCTGATGTTTTAGATCCAGTTACTCTTTCAACTATTAGATCTGATGAACAATTGGTCAAATGCCTGAAATGAGAAGAGTCTTGGGTAATACACTTCTCAGGGTGTTGGGGCACCACTTGGAAAGGTTCTGTATCAAAAGGAGTATTACATTTTCTTTTCTGCTTTTGTTGTATAAGAGAGGAGATCCAGTGCTTAAAGTCTTAGAGCCTAATTATGAGCTTGGCGGACGGGATACTACCTCACAAATGTGGCTGATATTCCGTCCTACGGATTACAAATTCCATAGGATATAATGGAACTAGCAATACGGTGGACAGGATATCCATAACCGTTGTACCAGAGTAACCCATCTGCCAAGATCATAATCAGGCCCAATGTTCTTTGCTTGATGTCTTTTGTCAACATACACTTTCATCTTTTGTTTGTTAACCAAGTCCTTCTCATGAGTTGTCGTCTCATCTTACTTTCTCTGATTGGTCCGTTGAGGTAACTTGGTATTCACTGCTCTCCCAAATATCAAAATTGCAGGACTTTCACCTGTGGTCAAGTGGGGGTGTTGAACGAAAAGCTCTCAAGGCAGAATCCAATATAGTTTTCAAATTCAGCTTCTCAGGATTGACACGATGCACTGCTTTCTCTTCAAATGCTTCAAGAAATCTGTGAACTCTCGACTATTGAAAGGTGGGCCATTGTCAGACTTCACTATGGCTAGAACATCCCATGTCGCAAAGATGCTATCTGGTCTTTCAGTGACTCGTTTTTGAGTTGTAGATGAAAGATTTTAATTTGTGGAAATCATGACTATTCATACATAGTCACCACTAAATGATGTTTACTGTCAATGGGAAGCAAAAAACGTCAAAGTATTCATTCCCATGCATGCTTCAGAAGTTCTGACATGTTCAAGGTGAGATGAATAGCTTTTGCAGAAAGGCAGTTACATAAATGATTGTATAAATGACTAAACCCTTTTGGTGCTTGCGTCGGCCGATGGCATACACAAGCACTACCTACCTGGTGCGGCGCACGTCCATTCGCTGACACCAGGGAGGGCCCCCTTTAATCAGTTGTGGAAAACAGGCCGAAAATGGCCTCCCCAACTTTCAGGGAAGCCTCATTTGAAAGGGGAGAGTCTACTTGAAAGGGTACCCTGGCTGTGTTTCGCAGAAGCGCTGCGATCCATGGCCTGGAAAACCACTAAACACCAGGGATGTCATGGAGGGTGATCGGTCCCATGGGAATGGGACGGGGCATATATATTGTTGGACTGGGCCCTTCTGGCAGGTCCACCCCTGAAGTTTTTGCTTGTATATGTGACCTGGGGATGGTGATTCCCACTCTGAATGCGTGTAGATGAGAGAGGCCTGCCTCCCATAGGAATGCATGGGGAATGTATGTAGCCCTGGTAGTTCCGGATGCGTGGGGGGTACAGGCTCGAGTCTGGTATGTGGGGACTCGTGTGTTTAAATGCTGCAAGATGATGTATGCCGCGTGTGTGTGTCTAGAAGGGAAGTGCCACTTCTAGACATGGGTGTGTGTGTGCAGTAGGTGTGCTGGCGCGTGATTGGCTGACCCCGGCTGGGGAGCCTGGCTCCAAGAGTCTGTGTGGGCCTGCCCCGGTGGTGAATGGAGAGTTTAGCATGCTGATGTGAGGGAGGAGCTGTGCCTGTATCCTGTATGGGGCTGGGCTTTCCCCCACAATGCTGGCTCCACCCCCCTGGGGTGCGTCTGATGACCGGGCCTGCCTGATGAATGAAAGGGGTGGTTGGAGAAAACAAGATACTCCCAAAACCAGCTGCGACTGGTTTCTCCCCCACCCAGCACCTTTAGACAAAGGAATTTCTTTTATAAAAAGAGGCTGTGACCTATTCTCAAAGGTTCTTGTTCCCAAACTTGAATCTACCAGGAGCTGCTGCTGCTTGGGCCCAGGGTTGGCTTGCCTCCCTGGGCCCTGCCCTTCTCCTGGACTTCTGATGGCCTTTCCCTGCTAGGAGCTGCTGTGCTCCTCCTAAGGTCCTGGACTTTCTATGGACTTTGCTGTTCCCTGACCTCTAGCGCTTGGGAGCGCTCTACCTTCATTTATAGCGCTGGGAGCGCTGTAGTTCTGACCTAGCGCCTGGGAGCGCTGGTTCCTGCCCCCCTAGCGCTTTGGAGCGCTTTATCCGTGTTATTAGCGCTGGGAGCGCTACGTTCAACCAGCCGGTGCCCACCCGGCATTTGCCCTGTTCGACGGGGTTCTACACTCCCCAGCGAGTGCCTACCTCGCTATTGTCCCCATTCTCGAGGGGGCCTGGCCCTCGTCAATTCCCCCGAGTCA
This sequence comes from Lissotriton helveticus, assembly GCF_964261635.1. Lineage (NCBI taxonomy): Eukaryota > Metazoa > Chordata > Amphibia > Caudata > Salamandridae > Lissotriton > Lissotriton helveticus. The sequence goes on from NC_136061.1 coordinate 1,316,656,675, forward strand.
CCGCCGCCGGCCCGGGACCCCTCCGTGAAGCCCTCCCCCGGGCCGCGCAGTGATTGGATGCCGGCCCGGGCTTGGCTTCTGACGTCTCCCCGGGCCGCGCTGTGATTGGACGGCGGCCCGGGGAGCTTGTGAGGCGGCTGGCGAGAAAGCCGTGAATGCAGGGGGCGGCGGGAGCCTACTCCGCGCCCCTGCTTGACCCGAAGACTGCCACTTCTTCCGCCCGGGGCCCCCAGGAGCAAGAGGGAGCCCCGGAGAGCGAGGAGAGACCGGTGAGTGCGGCAGGAGGGGAGGCGGGGCGTCGGGCCACATTGCCGGTGGCCGCCCCTCCCCTCCAGCGTGAGCGCACATATGTTGAGAGGCCGGTGAGGCCCCAGTGATGCCGGGTCCCCCGAGGGGGGGCCCCGCCGGCCCACACCTAGCCTCTTGACCCCCGAGAGGCTCCCCTTTGACCAGAGTCCCCCCGAGCCGGTGAGGCTCGTTCCACTCCTCCTCCTCGAGCCCCGAGAGGCTCCACCCATGGCTCCTGTCCCGCCGAGCCTGCGAGGCCCGGTCCCAGCAGCATCTTGCCCCTCGAGCCCGGAGAGGCTCCAACCCCAGTTCATCCACGAGCCCGAGAGGCTCCACCTTGGCCCATGTTCTTACGAGCCGGCAAGGCTCCGCCCACCATCATGGCCTCGAGCCCGAGACGGCTCCCACGTGTCCCTGGCTTCCCGAGCCCAGGGGGGGCTCCCCCCATTTGGCGCAATCCTCCTGAGCCTGCGAGGCTCCACCCAGCCTTCCTTGTTCTCGAGCCCTGAGAGGCTCCGCTGGTGGTTATCTTTCCCGAGCCTGCGAGGCTCCATCATGTTGGCCCATCCTTGGCCCTCAGCTGCCCAGCACTTCGTGGGCAGCTGCCACGTGTAGGTTGATTCTTGGCTCCCTGCAGCCTGTCCTGACATTGAGACTTTGGGCGTCCTAGCCCCAGAAAAGGCCGCTGGCCTGTTGGAAAGTTATTGTTGATGTTCTATGTGATCCCTGAGAGAGTATTCTGTGTGCGCCTCCAAAGGTGCCCCTGTTATGTTACGTGCTTGTACTTCCTTCCCTCCTAAGTATCCTAGGTCTCATGTATATGGCTCCTGGTTAGAGTGAGTTCTACTGCTAGTTCTATTGAGTTCCAGGTGGTCATGTGTTCTAACGCTAGCTCCTGGTTGTTATGTGTACTAGTACTAGTTCTAGGAAACTCCCAGTTGTTATGTGTCTTAAATGCCATTTCCATCATGTGCATATTCCTGGCAGTGGTCCCCTGGCCCTGTCCTGTATATATTCCCTTGTAAACCCTGCCCGTGCCCCTGGCACATTGTATCTTGTGTATTTATCCCAAAGTATGTTTTTCAATACAAAGTATATTTTTCCTATATATCTTGTGTGGAGTTCCTTTTGTGGGGGGCCTGGGATGTTGTTGCTGGGGGTGCGTGCGCAAACGCTTTACACATGACCTCCGAGATAAGCCTGACTGCTCGTGCCAAGCTACCAAGGGGGTGAGCAGGGGTTGTCTTGAAGGGTGACTTCCCTACCCTAACTAGAAATGGGGATTTCTGCCTGGCCTTGGCGCAAGCCTCGGCCAACCAGGGATCCCATTTCTAACATATATATATTTTTTTTAAATGTTGGTTTTCCTTGGTGGAGTGTAATCACCCTCCCAAGTTTAAAAAATAAAAAATGCTGGATGTGTGGTTTCCATGGGTGCCGTGATCGGCCCCCAGGGAAACCACACCTGTAAAAAATATATATACACAAAGAGCAAGAGAGATCTCCTTGTGTGTGTGTGTATACATACATATATATAGAGGCAGATTAATTAACAAACCCTCCTACATTATAATTTTTCTATTCATTAGTTCTTTTGATTTTTCTTTTTCTCTCCTCCTCTGCCACGTATTCCTCTTCCTGCTACTTCTTGTTCTTTTTGGTTTGATTTGTTCCTCCTCTGCCTTTTCCCCTTGTTGTCATTTGGCGGAGGAAAATCCAATTCTGGTCAATTTATAGAAGCTCCCTCATCTCCAGAGGTGACATCTGAGTTCTCTACACTAGATGGCAGTTCTACACTGCCTCTCATTTTGTCCATTCTTTGTCTGCTGTGTAGAGTATCATATCGGCTGAAAAATGTACAAATCTTCCTCATTGGTTGATCCATTTTGTCTCTATTGAACTTCTTCAACTTCTTCATTTTGAGTTCTCTCTCATATTTGTCCATTCTATTTTTTGATTCCTCAAGCAATTTTTTGCCTTCTTCTGTATCCCATATCTTTCCAGATTTTTTTCCTGGTCCTTCACTTTCTCAGATATAATTGGCAATTTCCTTTCCACATGAATAATAAGGGTCTTCATAAGTTTCATTGAGCATTCTGTAGTACCTGATTGCCACTTATCTGAAAGAAACCATTAGTTATAGGTCCCTTACATTAAAATTACCCCCAGGCATCACACTGGAACCGGAAAGTTTTTCGTCAGCAGTACCCCTGCGTGTCGGAATGTGGCATTGGTCGACTCCGTGTTCGTTGTTGGCTTCGTGGGTCGCCGTAATGACGTTGCGGTACATACATAGACACCGCCCGTGCGCGCTGATGTCAGTTCTTTCTTTTTCCGCGCCAGCAAGCGCAGATCCAGTCACTTTTTGACTGACTTTTTCTCGACCTTTGTCGTCATTGTTTTTTGAGTTCATTGACTCCTAGTGCAAGAGGGATGCCCGGCTTCAAGGCTTGGGGTTCCTGTAGCCGACTGATGATGGTGATGGATCCGCACCGCGTGTGCCTCTTCTGCCTGGAGCGCGACCATGACCCCAAGTCGTGCTCCAACTGCCGGACCATGAATCCGAAGTCTTTGCGGGAGCAGTCCTGAAAGATTCTCGAGGCCTGGCAGTCGGCAACCCGTCGTTCGAGATCCCGGTCGCCTAGGAGGTTGAGGAACCGGTCACGGAGCCATCATCACTCTTCATCCAAGTCTTTGCACTCTGGGTCAGGTAAGTCGAAGCACAAGAAGAAGTTGAAGAAGTATTGTCGCTCTAAGATGCCGGCTACTCCAGCCGCTGCACGGCAGAGCCCCCTTGGATCCAGGCCTAGATCCGGTTCGGCGCCAGTCGAACTTGTGATACCTCCACCGGCACCACGTCCGCAACCGGCATCGACTGTGCCCCGGCCTTCTTCTCGAGGTAGACACGGAGCCTGACCGGCGTCGACCGACGCCAGATCCAGCGCCGACAGGTACTTTTGTGCCCCTGTTCTGCCCTGGCTCTTTGAGACCAGATTGGCAGCCAGAGGAGATTGAGAAGGGCTGGGAGGGGTCTGGAGACCCTTTACCCAACCAGTTAGATTATGAACCGGACTGAAGAGAGGAACTGGGGGAAGCCAGTGGTCTGGATACCTCACCAGACCTTGGCATGTTGTCTCCTCCTACCATGGCTATGGAGAAGGAAGCACCACACGTAGTGGTGTTGCGTAGGGCGGCCAAGGCTCTCCACCTCGAGCTACCTACAGTGGCAGTCAGGACTAACTTCCTGACAGAGGTGCTTCAACAGGCAGCGAGCTCTTCGGAGCCCCTGCTGCCATTTAATGAAGCCCTAACAGACATCCTTTTGGGCACCTGGTCCAGGCACAATACAGGCGCTCCTGTGGATAGAATGATTGCCCAACGCCACCACCCGGCTTGGGCAACCCCACTTTCCTCTCCCAACACCCCACCCCTGAGAATATTGGTGCTCTTAGCCGCTACCTCCAAGGGTGCTTTCCATATCGCTCCACCGGATCGGAAATTAAAAAAGCTGGACAATCTTGGGAAGAAAATGTTTTCTTCCTCCAGCTTGAGACTGCGGTCAGTAAACACTGCATTTCTGTTGGGCCGCTACACCCACTACATGTGGGACACGGTTGCGCCAGTGCTGCCTCAGTGCCCGGAGGAGGCCTGGGCCGTACTCTCTCAGGCAGTTGCCGCAGGGAGAGACGCAGCAAAGTTTACCATCCGCTGTAGGCTGGATACCGCCGACTCACTAGCCAGGACGATTTCCACATTGGTAGCCCTTCGACACTACGCCTGGTTGAGATCGACTGGTTTTTCAGGGGATGTCCAATCCACTCTTATGGACATGCCCTTTGATGGCCGTAGCCTATTCGGCGACAAGGCAGACAACACTCTGGAGCGCTTTGACGACTCTCGAGCTCTGGCCAGGTCCTTGGGCCTGTCCACCACCTGCCCTGCGGAGTCTGCCTTAGCCACGGAAGGGGCGCCCTGCCACTTCCCACCTAGAGCCACAGGCTGGTGCAAGCTGTTCAGCCCCAGGGCGGCCGGGGACGTGGGAACCACCACCGTGGTTCTGGGGGCCGGCGGGCGGGCCAGTCAACCACGAATATATGTTGTTACATTGCAAACCATTACTTCGCATGCTTTTACAACAAGGTTTTTACTTAGCAAATACCATTTCAATGCAAGTTTTTAGTTGCATACCGTTATTTCGCAACTGTATTGAATTGCATTAAAAATGCTTTTACAACAGAGTAAAATACAATGTGTACCTTTACAATGCATTTTGTAATCGTAAAAATTATAAAATAATTTTTATATCTAACCTCATCCCTGGGACCGGATGCCAGGCAAATAGGGGTTTTGGGTGGGGGAGTAAACGTACGCATATCTCACACACAATGCCCGTATGATGAACCTGAGCGCCCCATGACCCGCATCCACTGTTAACCCTACATAATTACCTTTTCGGTGCAGTAACACCCCCCAATATTGTTCATTCACACATTTCCCTCCGGAATGCGGAATAGCTGTCCATACTCGGAATTTGCAATGCTTTGTTTATTGTTTATGGCAGTGAATAATACCCTCCTGAATCTACAACGTAATTGCGAAGTAATAAGTATTCACGTAAACCTCTTACTTGTACAACTCTCTTCCCTACTTCTTCTCCTTTTCCCGCTTTACCCCAATTAAAATAATTAGGATGCTTTCATCATGCTTTCTTACTCTTTTTACTTTACATTTTTTTTAAAAATATGTTCCTTTAATATTGTACACAAATACATCATTCGCCCTCCTCTTACTTTACATTTATCCGTCCCTCTACTAACTTTTCAAATAAACTTTTTAAAGCTCTTACCTTTACAACGCTATTCCATGCTTCTGCCTCGCGCAATGATCCTCAGAATGACGTATTTACTTAAGAGCATCTACGTGATGAATTTTCCCAAAAATAGAAAAAGGACAATTCCGTACATTGTAACCTATTTATAAACATGTGAATTTTGTGTAATATGCACATTATTTGTGTTATGCTTTAAAAAAAATATATTTATTCTACTTTTCAAAATATTCTATTTTCATCCTAAAATCCGTAGTTATTACCCTAGTAATAATTTATTCTACATGTATTTAAAATTCTCATTTAAAAAAAATAACTAATCAATCTACACTCTTTTTATATTTATTTATTATTAAAAATAAGCTTACAACGCATGTATGATGATCCGGAGCGTCCCATGCCCCGCATCCACAATTAACCCTACATAATTACGTTTTCCGTGCAGTTACACCCCCCAATATTGTTCATTTACACATTTCCCTTCCGAATGAGGAATAACTGTCGAAACTCTGAATTTGCAATGCTTTGTTTATGGCAGTAAACAATACCCTCCTGACTCTACAAAGTAATTGCAAAGTAACAGTTTTTACGTTGTAGAAGCATGCGTTAATAAAACATACATTGTAATGGTACCTGCAAAATACAAGATGCGTAATAAAGGCAATTCTAAGTAATATCTGCGTAGTAATGGTGCTATACCGTCCACCACAGCCCCCTCTGCAGCAACCTCCTAACCTCCCTAGTCTGACCTTTCAGGGCCACCAAACGCCAATGGGTGGCAGGATTCACCATCACCTCCCCCACTGGTTCACCATCACGTTGGACAGGTGGATTTTGCAAATAGTCCGAAGTGGCTATTCCCTCCCCTTCGAGACTAGCCCTCCCGCCATGCAGCCTCAGTACCATCGCATGTCGGAGGATCATCTGGCCCTTCTCCAACAGGAAGATTTGGCACTCTTGGCTAAGGGAGCCATCGAGCGAGTTCCTGTCCCAGAGGTAGGTCGTGGTTGCTATTCCCACTACTTTCTGGTGCCCAAGAAGGACAAAGGCCTGCGTCCTATCTTGGATCTCAGGAACGTCAACCGCTTCCTCCGGAAGGAGAAGTTGAAAATGTTGACACTAGCTCAGGTCCTGTCTGCCCTTGACCCTGGAGACTGGATGGTAGCGTCTGGCTTGCAGGACGCTTATTTTCACATCCCCGTCCTGCCGGCCCACCGGCGTTACCTGAGGTTCATTATAGGCCACAAGCACTTTCAATTTACCGTGCTCCCCTTTGGCCTTACCAGCGCCCCTCTGGTGTTTTCAAAAGTGATGGCGGCGGTCGCAGCTCATCTACACAGATCAGGGTTTCCAGTCTTCCCTTATCTCGACGACTGGCTGTTGAAGGCGTGCTCGACCCAGGCTGTCATCTCCCACCTCACACCTGACTCCCTATCAGAAGCTCCTCTTCATCGGAGCGGTTCTGGACACAACGCAGTTTCGGGTCTATCCTCCTGAACAGCGAGTTTGGGCTATGATTCCAATCTTTCAGCCTCTATCCCGTGTTTCGGTCAGGATGACTCTCCGGCTACTAGGCCTGATGGCCTCCTGCATCCTGCTGGTGGATCATGCCAGATGGCATATGCGGGCTCTGTAGTGGGACCTGAAGTTCCAGTGGGCACAACATCAGGGTAACCTGTCTGATTGCCTCCAGATCTTGGAGGGCACTGCACACCAATTGCAGTGGTAGCTAAAGAACCAGGATTGGGTCATTGGCAGATCCCTCTCCCTTCCTCAACCAGAGTTCACAGTTGTGACCAATGCATCACTTCCGGGTTGGTGCGGCCACATGGGGGAGGAGGAGATCAGAGGCCTCTGGCCTCCGGCGGAGTCTGAGCTCCATAACATAACATGTACTTTTGTATAGCGCACGTATCAACCGAAAGTCTCAAGGCCCTGAATAAAAGATGTATATTGTTACCCAACTCAATGGTACTCATTTTATCGACCTCAGATGGATGAAAGGCTGAGTGGACCCGCCAGGATTAGAACCTGTGACCATGAGGTCGAACACAGGCCCCTGCAGTGGATGCATTTGTCCACTGCGCCACCAGACCCGGCTCCACATCAACCTTCGGGCGATTCCTCTTGCACTCAAAGCATTCCTTCCCTCTGTCCGGGGAAGAGTAGTGCAGGTGTTCAAGGACAATACTACCGCCATATGGTACTGCAACAAACAAGGTGGTTGGGGTCATGGACCCTATGTCAGGAGGCCCTCCGCCTCTGGACACGGCTGGAACATCAGGGCATATCCCTGGTGGTTCAACATCTGACAGGTTCCCTGAACGCCAGGGCACACAAACTCAGCCGCAGGTGCATGATAAATCACGAATGGCATCTTTACTATGAGGTGGTGCAAGGTATCTTTCAGCAGTGGGGAGAGTCACTGAAGAGAAAGCACAATGTCATCAGTTATGCGTGTTGGAATTTGCAAGGTGGTACTCGCTAGGTGACTCTTTTCGTCGCAAGTGGAGTTACGGTCTTTTATACGCCTTTCCGCATATACCAATTCTGGTCAGAGTGCTGTAGAAGATGAAGCGTGACTGGGGCCAAGTCATTCTTGTGGCTCCGGACTGGGCACAAAGAGTCTGGTATCCCGAGCAGCTCAACATGGCTATAGATCCTCTGATCAGACTGCCTCTTCGGGAGGTACTTCTGTCGCAGCCGCAGGGGACGGTCCTCCACCCAAACCTGTCCAGCCTCTACGTCCTTGCGGGGAGGTTGAGCAGCGGCAGTTGATGTCGTTTGACCTGCCTCCCGAAGTCTGCAATGTTATCTTGGCAGCCAGGCGTCCCTCCACTAAGACGGTATATGCCTGCAGATGGAACAAATTTGTGACACGGTGCACAGCAAAGGCTGTGGATCCCCTTTCTGCCCCTCTTTCTGAGGTTCTCTTGTTCCTCCTTTCTTTGGCCCAGAGGGCTCTGCTCTGGGCACTCTAAAAGGTTACCACTCAGCCATTTCAACCATCCTTAGGCTTCCTGATCAGCCTTCTCTTTTCAAGACCACTGATGTAAATAGATTCCTTAAGGGCATTACTCATCTTTTTCCTCCTATTTCCTTCGTAGTGCCAGCCCAGGAGCATAAACAAGAACACACCACACATGGAGCTCGTAACCAATGTTTTATTTATCAGTGTACAACATTCAAGCTGAACTCCTCATTATCTCATACTGGTTAATAACCACACCTTAACACCTCCCAAATGATTACTTAATTCTTTTATTGAGTCCACCTAGGCCGTGGGGTCCTAGTGCTCACAGTCCTAAGTTACTATATCCCCTCCTTGGTAAATAAAAACAGCAGCATCATATTTCTTCGATAAGTCTTCGAGTAGTGTGCACAGTTAAGCCAGAAAGAGTAGTATGAGGTAGTTGAACTGTACCCAAGATGGACACCAAGGGTACAGGATCTAATGTGTGATCTGGGCCTTCCGGTTGGGCGACCTAATCTGGGATTACAGAGACTGATAATTGTCTGAAATGTGACTAGTCCCTTGTGATGGATTTGGCAGGACGTTGCGCCATTATCATGTGTCCCTTGCACGTCACAACTTTCAGAGTTTCAATAGCAAATGGAGGATCTGTTTTTCGCTCCCGTTTTTGTTTGGCAAGAACCCAGTACCCTTCATCGAAGACGATCTCCTGAGTTTGCTGACATTGAGCAGCACACATCTTCATCTGAGGTTTTTGAGCAACATCAGTAGCACAAACCTCTTCCTCATTCAGAGTGCATTCAGTAGTCCACTGTGGTAGTTTGGCTCTTATAGTTCTCCCAAACATCAGGGTGACAGTACTCTCATCAGTAGTGGAGTGAGGAGTTGAACAATAAGCACAGATGGCTTGACATAGGGCCTGAATCAGCTCGATTCCCTCAATCGAGGCACATTGGATCACTCATTTTTGGGTTCCATAAAACGTTCCACAACACTGTTAGCCTGAGGCCACAAGGGTGTACTTTTTTGATGCTTGACATTGAGTCTGGTCAGAAACTCCTTAAACTCCTTGTTATTGAATGGTGGAACATTGTCAGAATTAAGAATGTCTGGATTGCACCACACTGCAAATATGTTGTCCAGCCGATCAATTACTGTCGTGAGTTGTTGATGACCTGGTGTCTTATTATCTTATGATGAGTTACAGGAGAGGTTTGGACTCCCACGGGTCACTACTTAATTCAAGCAGCCTTGATTGCTGCCGTCCAGAAATACAGGGAAACAGGGTTGTCAGAGCCCCCGGTGAACGCGGTGTGCCAATATGTCACGATGTTGGCGGGCGCCTACAAAGCTGTCACTTGTTTATATGGCTGTATGCTTGAGGAAGGGTTGCAGCCGCTACAGAGACTCCGGTCCCACTGGGAGGTACACATGGATAGGGAAATACCTGATCCGGCCTGGAAGCAAATAGTTAAGAGGGCATGGAAGGGAACCAGAAATGCTAGATTTCAGTTAGTTCATTTCTTCATATTGCATAGGGCATATCTTACCCCGGAGAAGATCAATCAGTATTTTCATGTGGATGATGCACTGTGCCCCCGCTGTAGGATGAGGGGGGCGGCAGGTCTTTTGCACATGTTATGGAATTGCCCACAGTTGGGCACTTACTGGGAGGACGTCATTGCATTATTGGGTGACATTACGGAACGCCAAGTTAACCCAGACAAAGGCACCTGCATATTACATTGGATCCCCCACACTGACAAGACGAAATTAACGAACAAATTTCTAGACTTGGGATTGGTGTTGGCCAAGAGAGAGATTACGTCACTCTGGAAGAATCCGGGGCCCCTTAGTTTTACTAGATGGAGGGCTGCACTGCTTAAATGGGCAGGGAGCGAGAGTGTGGTCCGCCTGCAGCAGGCCCAGAGATCCCACAATGACAGGGCATTGGAGGCGGCGCGGGCATGGGAGGCACTGGTGGAGGAGTTGCGGTCACCTGAGGCAGACTCTGACTCGGAACTGAGCGCACCTGCTGGGAGTGGGGACTTGTGCAGTAATTCCCCTATACCCACGATGGAGAGAAATGCGGAAAGGGGTGCCCCTGCGCCTCCACAATAGTCATAGACCTTTATATTGTTGTGTATCTAGTGCCTGAATTGTACTGTATTGTTGGGAATAATGGATCTATAACGAAGGGTTAGTTTAGCAGACACGCCGGTGAGTTGGGGGGGCGGAGGGAGGGTTGCGGGAGGGCGATACAAGATGACCTATTATTAATTTGGCTTTATGATGGAACATACGGTACAGGCTCAATATCCTAAAGATTGAGATGTCTGCCTCATGAACGGAACCGATTATTTGCCTTTTTGTGACTTGAATTGGTCACCATGTACTATTGTTGTGGTAAAAAAATAATAAACAATGTATATATTAGAAAAAAGTGAGTTGTTGATGACCTTTCCCCCACCAGAAGAAAACAGAAATACTCATCAATGATCAACATCAGGTGATTGACATTCACTAGGGTCCCAAAGGAGTCTATGGCCACTCTTTCCCATGCACTTGCAGGAAGATCAGACATGGTTAGTGGATTCTGGGACACTTTAGGAGAAAGGCAATTGCATAAGTGACATTCCTTTAATTCCCTCTCAACTCTCTTGTCCCATCGAGGGAGCCACACTCGATCTTTCAGGGCTCCTTTGGTGGCGACAATGCCACAATGTCCTTGATGAGGCAATTTCAATGACATGCTGTCTCAGACTCTGGAGCCTCTTAGCGCAATGCCTTCTTTAGCGACAGACAATTCATCTTGCACATTTCAATACTCTTGAAATTTATTGTCATTCAGAGGTCAAACACGGTCTCCATGATTGTGCTGAAATAATATTTTTTAGGGGAATCATGTCTTCATCTGCATTTGTAGTGCAAAAATCTGTTCAACGGAAAAAGCCACTGGTGTGCTGGACCTTTCAATTAAATTGATGTATTCCTCAGCAGTTTTCGATGCTGAGCTGTGCCACTGTAGTGGTACTCGTGAGAAATAATCTGCAGGGTTTTGGTCCTTACCTGGCTTCTGCACAATTTTATCGTCCTAATCTTGTACACTCAAACCTCACCTCTCAAAGCAAGGGAGCAGCTTGGCCTTTGGATTTCCCATATGGCGAGCAGTGCTTGGTTTTCTGTGACAATCATGAAGTGCTTTCCGTAAAGAAGCACACGAAAATGTTTGCAGGCCCACACCACAGCCAGACTCTCTTTCTCCAGCTGGGAATAGGCATGCCCAGTGTTAGACAGACTTCAGCTGGTGTATGCCCCAATGTGTCTCTGAGCATTTGGATGTCCTTTATGCAGAGCAAGGATTGCTCCCAGCTCTACTGGGCTTGCATCAACAGTAATCTCAGTGTGTTGTTTAGGATCAAAGTAGGCCATCTCAGTCTTATTTCGAATTGCATAGTTTATTCCTTTGAAACTTTGGTCACATGAGAGGGCCATCAGAACTGGGCATTTCGTTTGGTCAAGTCTTGCAATGGTGCACTTAAAGTAGAAAAGTTACGCATGTACATTGAACAATAGCTGGCCATGCCCAAGAAGGACTGTAACACGGTGACATCTTGTGGGGGCTGGTGGCTTCCTCTGCTTGCACTTTATCAGGAGTCATTCCATCATCAGAAAATATGTGCCCAAAAGTACTTGAGTTTGGTTTCATGAAATTCACACTTTTGTGCATTTAACATGAGGCTTGCATTTGTAAGTATCTGACACACTTGTTTGAGAGCCTTATCATGCTCCTTCCATGTTGTCCCAAATACAAGTATATCATCACTCTATTTGAAAGCATGCGTAACAGGTCAAATTATTCAATGTATAACATCTTGGAATATTTTTACAGTAGATGACACTCCAAAACTTAAACTTTTGTATCTGAACAAACCAATATGAGTTGAAAAAGTAGTAAAATGTACTTGCAGTTTTCTTCCAATTTGAGTTGATGGTAACCCTTATTCAAGTCAAGATAGGAGAAGACTTTGGCATCATCCAGCTGCATGATCATGTCTGCAATGTGTGGACCAGGAGGTCTTTCCTTCTCATTTGCTTTGTTGGGCTGATGCATATCCACGGAAATGCGCATTGCACCGTCATTTTTTGGCACTACCCCATGGGCGACGCCATGGTGTGGGACCAATAAAGCACTCCATGATGTGTTTCAACAGCAATTCTAGTTCTTATTTACAGCTTCTTTAGGTGAAATGCTATTCTGTGGTGCCACTGGGCAACATTCCAGATGTCTTTGTTAATGTTAAGTTGCACCTCCATTGTTTTGAGCCTTCCTAGGCCATGAAATAGTGATAGAAACTGATTCACGATTTCAGATTGCTTATTTAGGTTGTAATTGATAGAGATCAGACTCATGTCAGCAGCAGTTGCAAAACTAAGTACACATTCACTGCCCAAAGGACCTTGAAGAAAGTGGACAGGGGCTTGCGAAGACATTTTTTAATGCCGCAAGGTCGCTGTGAATGATTTTTGACTCCGTAACAGTTTGGAAGCAGCCCATGTTTACACCTTCGTGTTGAATGCTTTGAGTCGCATTCCAGGTGATAAAATGTTACATCTTTCAAAGGGCATGATGTTGATTAATGCACCGATGTCGATTATGGGGCAACAGAAGACTTTTAGTGTGATCTTGGGGCAATATCTATATGCATTCTTATGTTTCGTTTACTCACTTGTTTTTGTTGTCCATTTGTCTTCTTTGCAAGTGGCAAGGCCCACGTGTGCATGCCGCTTTTTTTTTAGATATGAACATTGCACACTCACCCTCTTCAAAATCGCTCAACAGTGACGTTCCTTGATCATCAAGAAGCCTTTGTCATGTCCTCTCCAGCCCTTGAGCATGAACAAGAGCATGCCACATATGGAACTCGTAACCAACATCTTTATTCATCAGCGTATTTACTCCAATGTATGCCTTCCCACCTTGCCCTTATCCTAAAAAAGAAAGACTGGTAGTCAACCATCTTCCCCGGAATCCAGAATCTCAATTTGGTTGGCTCAGCAGTAAACATATGTGTGTATGGCTATGCAGGATAGATTCTCAAATGTTCTCACCTCTTAACTAGATTGGCTCTGGGAATTGGTTCCCCTCCTCCCAGTCCTGCTGCATTGTCACTGGTCTGAGTTTGCTAGGTAGAACCTTCGAAGCTCCTCCCACCCCAATTCATTGGGGGCTTTGAGCCCTGAATCACCATTCCTGATGGTGATTGACTCTTACCGCTGGTTGATTTTCCCTGTCTCTGACTGTCTGATGGATACTGAGAAGCTGTTGCTGGAACCCTAACAGCAAAAACAGCTCTGCCAGCGGGAGCAAAAACTGAATACAAACAGTATTCTGTGCAAGGCCTGCTCTACTCTAACACGTTCCTGTGGAAAAACAATAATCCAGACAAGATGAATTTGGCTGACCAACTCCCTCACTGTTATCATCACCCCACCACTGGCAGCCAGCCAAGTGGAGTTCCTATGCCAAGAAGAAACAAGACTGTGAGGCAACGGCATCATGAGCTATTATTGAGAAACTTCTTGGCAAGGTTTGGAGTTTCCCAAAAAGTTAGGGAATTATGGGCCAGATGTAGGACTTTTTTTGCGTACGGAAATGGGTTTTAGACCCGTTTGCACTTGCAAAAAACCTGTGGCCCAAGTGCTAACCTAATTTGCATGTCGCTAATTAAATAGTGACTTGCAAAATAGGGTTAGCGACTCGCTATTATGAAGGGGTGTTCCAAGGGCGTCCCTTCCGAATAGCGAGTCCAACACCTATGTAAGAATGTTTTGCATCCGCAATTGCAAAACACTTGCAGTTTACCACCCTCTTCAAGAGGGTGGTAAACCAATCGCTAATGAGAAGGGGTCCCCTGGGGACCCCTTCCCTTTGGTAATGTGTGTGCAAACATTTTTTCAGGGCAGGCAGTGGTCCCTACCTGCCCTTAAAAAATGAAACAAACACGTTTCATTAAAAAAATTTAAAAATACATCCTGTTTTCCTTTACGGAAAACGGGCTGCATTAAAAAAAACTGCTTTATTTAAAAGCAGTCCCAGAGATGGAGGTCTGCTGACCCCAGTAGGCCACCATCCCTGGGAGTGCCAGCCATTCCCAATGGGGTCGCAAATTGTGACAGCCTCATTAATATGAATGAGACATGAAATTTGCGACCCCATTGGGAATCGCAAACAGTGTCTCAGACACTGTTGTACATTGGAAATTGCGACTCGCAAATTGCGACTCGTAATTTAGCACAATTTGTGATTCACAATTTCCAATGGTCGTACATCTGGCCCCTTGTGTTCCACGAATTGGTACTGTCACATACGCCCCTCTGAGCTCCCAACAGGCCTGAGATTTGGTAAGACTAAAACTAGGCATTTTTTATAAAAAGTCTACATTTTCTTGTAATACTGTGGCCAAGTGTTGTACCTGAAATGGAAATGTTATATTCCCATAGAACATTGGAGAATACTCAAGTTGAAATCTTTTTGCTAGAATTGCCATCCAAAGTTATGCTCATCATAATAAGAAATACGTTTTCCAACAGATACCATTGTAATGAATCCAACATCTACTGAATGGCTAAGTACTCTTTCTCAATCATGACATACAATAGGTTATGGGCATGGCCACAGGAATTATATGATTTTCCGGTGTGTTCCACATGATTATGGATTTGCTAGATAATCCATCATCTGATGCATAAGCTGCAGATTTTTACAGAAAAGTGTTTCTAGCTCAAACAGATCAAAAGTTACAAAAAGTTCTTAAAAGTCAGACAACCTTTAATTGGGCTGTGCTTTCAAACTCCTTAAAACTCGACCACTGTTTGAGTATTTCTTGGTTGAAGTTTATACCGAATTTTTGTTGTAGTATGGGACGGGACTAGGACTTGTTTACCTCTCCTGGCAATTCATTAGCCAGCCCTACCAGGACTCTGAAGAATGCGCTTTTAGAGGCATGTCTGGAGAATAGAATGTGGAGTGAAGTAAATAAACCAACAGTCTAGAACTCTATGGCGATTTGTTCAGCTGCAAGTCCTGCGCCACACTTAGGGGTCCATTAGGATGGCGGGCGGACTTTGTCTGCCTGCCACCCTAACGGAGATCGGGACCGCCCGCCATAAGGGCGGGGGTCCCGTTGGGGGTATTAGGATGTGCCCGCCACAGTGGCGGGCACATCCTATATGTTTTACATTGTGGCGGGCGGTGCTCTCTGCACCGCCCGCCACAATGTAAAACATAAGTTGAAGCATTCACACATGCAAAGCGGCAGGCACAGCGCCGTGCCTGCCGCTTTGCATATGTAAATGCGGGGGGGTACCATAGGTACCCCCCATGTGCCCCCCCGACAGTGGTGGCAACCTGGGGGCCCTGCAGGGGGCCCCGCAGCAATCTCCGCCTGCCTTTTCGTGGCGGCATTGCCGCCGCGGAAAGGCCCACACATTTTGCCATCGTAATATGGCTGGCGGTGTCCATTGGACACCGCCACCATATTAATCTATTACTGCCGCGGTCGCAAGGTGACCGCGGCGGTAAAGCGGCGGACGGTCTTTCCGTCCGCCGCTGTCCCCTCCGCCATCCTAATCTGGCGGAGGGGAAAACGAGAGTGGTTGTCGGGTGGATTGCCTCCGCCAGGGTGGTGGTGCCTACCGCCACCCTGGCGGAGGCAATCCGCCCGATATCCTAATGGACCCCTAAGTATGGGTGGGAAATATGCATCACAAATTCTTACTGATTAGACTCAGGTTATGCACGGTGCATTGTCCTGCTGCTTTTCCATCACAAGGCACATACTTTTTACAACTTCCTTTATGCTCATGTGATGACCAATCATCACAAACTACCCTACATTTAATGTTATTATGTTAATTTTATTCATTGCAGAGGAAATGCTATTTGTTGCCCATCCTCAGGGGGGCCCATATTTGTTATTTTAGAGCCACCTTCATCCGCCTGTAAACCTTCCTGACGATCAAGATCTCCCACATATATTGAACATATATTGAACGCGCCATCAAGCATATGGCTACTGTTTTTATGTGATGTTTTAGGAATTCTAGGTGGATACTTAAATAGATTATTTCTTTTTTTTAATGATTGTTGTGCTTTTTATTGGTGTACTGATTGTCCTTTATATATCTGATCTCTTGCTTAGATAATCCCGGGGGACATAGCTGGCCCCTAATGAATTCCCTCTTGAAGACTTCTGAGGATTTTGTTCCTTTGATTTTCTCTTAGCTTGTTGGTAATTCACTTGACTACTTTTGTTGTACAACGGTTTACTTACTGTTATGAATGGAAAGTTGCATTTATAATTTTTAAAGTCTTTATACTGTTTTGTACTATGTACTTTTATGGTTGAGTTGAGCCAAAATAACGTTGATTGAATTAAATACTAAAAATGCAGCAAATGTGTTGCAGCACAGTGAAAGGCTAGTTGCAAAGGTGTAAATATATCAAAACAATGAATATTAGCACAAAATGTGGCACTTTATGCCGCTTAATTTGCCCTGTCTTGCCACATAATTCAACTTTGTCTCATAATTTGGTTCTACCTTGCCAGGGTCCAGAGGTCTATGACTAATGTAGAGAAGCAGATGGGTTCCAACCTCAAACTCCTGTGATAAAACTGCTCCAAAACTGAAACCGATGGCATTTGTTTGTAGGATGAATGATTTGAAAAATATGGACACCTGAATACAGACTAGCGGTAGTACCTTGTTTTAGGGTAAAAAAGCATGCCTCTACAACGAGTTTCGGTGGAATATCCTTGACAACGGGTACTGTCTGCAAAAATAAAACCAGCCGGTGAGTATTTATAACACCTGATTTTTCTAAAATAAATGCTTTGCTCATGATGAACTCATTTGAGGATAATCACGTGTTATAAATACTCACCTGCTGGTTGTCACCATAAGGAGTGCGTCTCATTTCTTTCCAAGGAGAGAGTTCTTTGCAGCCCCGGTCGGTAGTGGAGGTACCTGTCGGGCGGTGACGTGGGAGGGGCAGGTTGGGGGTTGTAAACTATGGATTACGGCGGTTTACAGGTAAGTAAACATATAAATAAATCAAACAAATTTAGTTGCATGCACTGCATCCCCAAATGCAATGCAGTGCGCGCAACGAAATACATTTTTATTTATTTATATGTTTAGTTTTAGTTGGGACCTATTATCAATAGGAAAACCGCAACATTCTATTGCCAATAACTTGGCGTCGATTGATGAATCTTCTTGACATTTTCCAAACTTTTGGCCAGCTCAGTTCCGCTCCTTCCCTGAAAGTTTGGGTATGATTGGTGAAGCGGGCCGAGAAAAAAGGGGGGTCCCAAAACGTGTTTTCCCCATGCAATTTCTCATAGGACCTTTAGCCACGGCTACAGCTCGAACGGCTGAACGGAATTACACCAACTTGGCAGAGAGGTAGTCCTCAGTTCCGACTTGTGCCTTTGGCATATCTGGTGTCAATCTGTTCAGTAGTTTCTTTGAAAATTACAGTTAAAGTCATTTATATATCTATGGGCGCGGAGGTCCGCGGATTATGTGAGGATTGGCCTCGTAGGATAAGCGCACCGTTCCGATCACGCGCTGAATTCTAATTGGCTGTCAAGCGGTTGTAAACATTCGAAACCAGGAACTGTTGGCAGCCATTTTGTGCCTCGGTAGAAGCCAGGGTGAAGAAGTCTGTGAAATATGTTGGCAAAACGTGAACAGGGGCAGGTTAGACACACCCTGACCCCCTAGGCCTGCTCAGGGGGTGACATAGGGACCCGTAGGGCAAAGAAAGTAAGAACATTTATTTACAAAAAAAGTCGCGAGATGTGCGTGGGATCCGCGCATTTGGTCGGTGAAAAAAATGAAGCATGTATTTTTGAGATATATATCAAGCTTATGTGTATAGATGTTGGGTGGTTCTACAAAGAGCCCTTGTGTTTATTGAGAGATTTTAGTAAATACAATTAAGTAACGATGCAGAGTCTAAAGTTTATGAGGAAGACTCAGTTTCCTTCATCTGTAAAATGTACACTGTCTCCTTAATAGATGCCATGCATATTGAAACGCAGATTGTTGTGGTATATGGACAATATTCTATAGTCTCGTAGAAAAATAGAAAGATTTATTCACATGTTTATTCACTTATCTGCGCAGATCAGGCATTCCAGTCTTCCCCTATCTCAACAAAGGCGGGCTCGCCCCAGACAGTCGTCTCCCACCTCCAGACTACGGTCGACCTCTTGCACCTGCTGGGGTTGTCCATCAACGTGCAGAAGTCGCACCTGTGCCCCTTTCAGAAGCTCCTCTTCTTCTGAGCGGTTCTGGACTGGGCGCAGTTTCGGGTTTTTCACTCCGAACAGCGGGTTCGGGATATTCAGACTCTGATTCTGATCTTTCAGCTTTTATCCCGGGTCTCGGTCAGGTTGACACTGTGGCTCCTGGGGCTGAAGGCCTCCTGCATCCTACTGGTGCATCACGCAAGGTGACATGGGAATAAATATAAACATAGGCCACGCAGTTTGCCTCCCGTAATACACAAATTTCAGGGGGTGGTGGTTCCCGGGGCTTGAGGGGGGTCGTTGAAGCCCACATACTTGTAATGTTGTAGGGGGGGCTGGACGCGAAAGTGGTGCAAGGGGGTTGTAAATCTTGTACACAGTGTTTTGTTTTACTTGGCTTTCCTTTCTGTGATGTAGAAGATGCTGGGTAACTATAACGGCTTTTGTATAGCCAGTAAGTTTTAACCCTAACTCCAAACAGCTTTCTGCATGTTACCATAGTAACAGTTCATGGAAAACTTACGTGAGCACAGAGGTTAAAAGTTCACCACACTATGTTGCTAATGATTTAGCCTCAGAATTATACTTCAAATTATAAATATGATTTATATCGATGACTGCTACCCCCACAAAAAAACAGATGTATGTACTTTTTTTATTAACTTTTATTAAAACAATAACTGGAACTATAACTAAAAGATAACAATACAATAAATAACTATGACTAACAAAACAATATAATAAACAACATATATAATATGGACTCCAAAAGAAGTATTGCAGTCAATCTGCAAAACAAAAAAGAAAATTAGTGTTTAAAATTAGATTGATGTGAATGAATGAGGTCAAACATTACAAGTCACAGTAACACTTGACGATATTTATATTTTTAAAAATGTTTGCAGTGTGCCTGAAACGCTTCCACTGGCATTGTACATGCAGACTTTGGTCCACCCTTTTTATCAATTTTTGCAGTTTGAGATATAATGTCCTACCCGTGTTATTCATCTCCTACTTTCCCTTTTCAAATTATCTTGTAAAGACCTTAACAACAATTAAAGGGAACATTCTCTGCATATTTTTAATAAAGCATTTGACACATAGTGACACCGTATTTATTGAATGTTTTGAAATAAATTTTCACAAGTCTTAAAAAATGTGAATGCAAGAAAAGTTACTTGCCGTATATGCAAGACTGCTTCCAAGAGGAGACCCCAATAAAGAGGACTGGTGTGGAACTGCAAGTATGTGGAAGCACTTGCAGACTTTGAATCCGGTCAACTTTTCAAGGAAAGAGTTAAGGAGATTGAGAGAGGCTCCTCCTGCTTCATGAGGAGGCCCAAGTACCAGTGGAGCAAAACCGTCAACCTCTACTGCACAGCCTAATATTCGTCCCCAATTTGGAACCCTTTAAGAAAAAAAGGAGGAAATTTGGGAGCTCTGTATGCGATCCTAATACCTAATCATCCTTTAGTTATCAGCGCCAGGATGCCTGCAAGGTGACAGTGTGCTTTACTAGACTAACAAATAAATAAATAAATAGTTATACAGAGATCTACCCTGTATCAGACCCATCCGGACAGGTGTGAATTGGAGATTATCTGCCACCGAAAACCCCTCAAGTACTTATATCCGTTACTTTTTAACTTTGTCGAGCAGTCGTATTGTGAGTATTTACCTTAAAGTTGTCTGTTAAAAATGTGTGAATCTCTTTGGCTTCATACAACTGGTTCATGCCATATTTGAGACATCGGTGAAATGAACTGGAACAGGAGGATATACGTTCTTCAATGTTTGTAACTTGCTGCTGACTTATGTAACATTGTGGTAACTGAAAAAAGAGTTAAAAATTTATATGTTGTACATATGTCCAAGCTTAATTTTAATGTTCATAAAAACAATTGATCTCAATAGGATTAGGGATGAGAAGTAATCATCAGAGGTTATATTTGGACAGCAAAATAGGAAATAGTATTGCATTATACAAATGTTAGGCCGAGATAAGTCACTCGCTTCATTCACATACTCCTGGGCTTCATCTGATAGAACCCTTTTTGGACTTCCATGATCTAGAAATTGAGAAATAAATAGCAAGGAAAATTAAAAGACAAGTTTTCAACAAAAAAAATTAAAAACAAAATTTACTTTGTATCTGAAGTACAGGCTGAAAACGTGTAACGAGCATTTAAATTAGAAATGGGTTTCAGAAAGAAACGTCTATAAGACTATCACAATGCAGATTTATATTTTATTAAAAAAATTATAGAAGCAAGAAAAATTATAACTCATACATTGTTCAATTTTAAATCACATATTTGGGCAATAAAATTGGGAGGACATGCTTTTTTTTAACGTTTGGTTGATTTTAGAATGCCTACGAATTCTAGTAAAACATGAAAAAAAACACAGTTATCCGTCTGCAAACACATGAAATACACAAATGCTTAGCTCACAATGGTTTTCTATCATGAAATGTTGAAGTCAACCCTGATAACTCCATTAGGTTCATTGCAATTTTCGGATGATAACATATGGAGAGCAGTCAGTGGATCTGGTGTGTCGAGTTGTTCACCACCACGTGGAGAAGTGTGGCTCACTGGTTAGAGGAGGCAGACCCTGAAGCAGAGGTCAGACCCGGGACCAGGGTTCAATTCCCGACGCGGCAGGGTCTTGAGCCCAAATGTCCACGGACTCGATAATTCTCGCTTCGGTGCCTACTCGAATCACGGGTTCACACTCTGCAACTCTGGGCAATAGCTTGCTTAATCTCCAGTACGGCCCCCCCGCGGCGGGATGCCTGGCTTTCACCTTGGGGATGCCCAGTACGGGTTATCTCACAGGGAAAAGCCAGGACGGGTTCCCAAAGCAAGCGCCTTGAGACCTTGCGGTGAAAAGGCGCTATATAAGAACCTTTGACATTTGACATGGGCAGGACAGCTTGTGGCGCCAAGTACGTCTCATGGTTGGGATATCTGTATAATGAGATAGAACAGGGGGCAAATGAAGTTTTAGGTTGTTAAAAAACATGGAGAGCATGCTAAAATACAACATTGACCAATCGATTACATGTGCAGTGCATGGGGAGGAAGCAGCACGTGACGCACTACTTAAAACATTATATGCGGCAGGGTTAAGTGATTTGCCAAGAAACATTGCCTACCAAGGCAAAATATTTAAGTAATAAGAGCTGGAAACCGTGCTAAAATATACTTTTGCCGAAAACATTACTTTTGCAATGCATGGGGCACGTGACGCACTACTTACACGAGAAAAACTACATTGCATTAACTTGAACAGCACGTGGCACACTGCTGCGGGAGCGGCCACGTGGCACTTGGTAAATTAAACAAATGCAGCAGGATTATGTGATTTGCACAGAACAAAGGATAGCAAATCAAGTTTAACGTTATTAAAAAATATGGATATCGTGCTAAAATACAACTTTGACCAATCGATTACATGTGCAGTGTATGGGGAGGAAGCAGCACGTGGCGCACTACTTAAATAATGACAGGCGGCAGAATTTTGTGATTTTCCTAGAAACATCGCCTACTAAGGCAAAATATTTGAGGTATAACAGCTGGAAATCGTGCTAAAATACACTATTGCTGAAAACATGACTTTTGCAATGCATGGGGCACGTGACGCATATTTACACGAGAAAAACTACATCGCATTCACTTGAACAGCACGTAGCACACTGCTGTAGGAGCGGCCACGACAAAAGCACTAGGATTAAGTGATTTGCCCAGAAACAAAAGTTACGAAGTCAACTTTAACAATATAAAAAAGCAGGAAAGCGTGCTTAAAAACAACATTGTCAAATCGAACATACATTTGCAGTTACGTGGTATTTAAAGTTTGTTCAGATTAAATAACTTAATTACTCCTAAAAAAAAGTGCTCACCTACGAAGAAGTGGATACGAACACTCTCAATAGCTGTGACTGTGGGATAGGAAAAGTTCAAGAAGGTTGGCAGCTTATAAATGCTTTACAGAAGGATGATTGGTTGAGCATGATGTCACTGGGTGTGAGAGCTGCGATTGGGCATGTTGTAATTGAGCATAAAATAAAATTAAATACGTTAGGGGTACATAGCCAGATGGGGGGACGTATTGTGCGCATGCGTAACATTTACACCCATGCGCTACCACAAACATGCATGCGCAAAGTGAAGGCAACTCCTACGGGGTACATACATAGATGGAGTTCAGATGTCCCAGTGGTCTTGAAGTGGCTTCAGGAGGGGGGCTTTGCAGCCCTCTTCCATAAAATAATAATATATAATTAGCCATGCCCCGGGGGCTGGGGACCTCGGTTCTCGGAATTGAGCACAGGGGGAGGGGGGGCACGTGGCCCACTTCCCTTACAAAAATTGAATACGTATACTCCGCTTATTGTCATCGTACCATAAGCGCACCTTTCCGATCACGCGCTGAAGGCTAATTGGCGGTCAAGTGGTTGTCAACATTCGAAACTAGAAACTTGGCAGCCATTTTATGTCTCGGTACAAGGGAGGCTGAAGAAGCATGTGAAATGTGTGTTTAATACGTGAAAAGGGAGAGGGTGGCCACACCCTGATCCTCTAGGTCTCCTCAGGGGATCCCACAAGGTCTCCCAGGGCCCCTATTTTTTTTGTGGGGGGGGGAATCGCGGGTGCGAGTATGATCCGCGCATTCTAGCTATAATAATAAAAAAAAAAGACGTGGGCTTCCAAGCGTCTTTGGTAATTTGCATTCTTTCAACTGTTTAGAGGGAGTAAGAAAAGGTAACGATAGCACTATTTACCTGCAAAGAGAATTTCCACCAATAGGATAACATTGATGTACTTTTTAAGAAAGTTAAAGAAAATTATTAAAATAATAACCTCAGATAATCTCGTCTTAATATTTATATTAAATATATATAAATACGTTTTTCAACATAGAAAAATCGCGGAAGTCGCGCACACACCGCGTCTGATATACATATGGCGACACGTGCTACAGCGAGTCCGTCACACGTACATCTCGCGTATGCGCAAGGCATCGCGCACAAGTTGCATAGCAACCGCGTGGGAAAAGTTGTACCCGTCGCACACCCTACGCGGATCCTAGACAGCGACCCTAAAATGGCAGACATGTTTCGCGCAGTAAATGAGCAGGGTGTTCGTAGGGTGCGCAACTGCAAAAAAAAGAAAAAAATAATAAAAATGATATAAGTATATTATAAACAATATAAAATAATGAAAAAAATATATTTTTATGTAAATAAAATTATTTAAAAAAATGTGTAATGTAATTTAAAAAACAACATCTAAAAATAAAAAGATTTAAAAAATGTTAGAAAATATTAAACAAAAAATATTTACAAATTAGCATTTAAAAAACCTTTGAAATTCACTGAAAAAACCATAGGTATCAGACATGTTATAATTAGGAATTAGCATTTAGAAAACCTTTGAAATTCACTGAAAAAACCATAGGTTTCAGATAAGTTATAGTTAGCTACTCATTTCACTCGTATAAAACCATTGATGAAGATGTCACATATTACAGTACAACACAAAAAGTCCATATGTGATGGAACATAGGAACCTAGCCGGCGAGTGATTATAGGACCACCCGATTTGGGTGTGCCTAAAAAAAGCAAAGAAAAGAAAAATTTCTTTTCTTGAGTCCCCTCACTCCCCCTGGGTTGCCCCTAGGTGAAATGCTTCATCATTGGGGCCATCCCAAACATCTACTGCTTGGGGCGTGCTGCGAATTGCGAGGGATACGTAGGAACACTGGATTGTGAATCTATGTGTAGTGCAGTTAAAGAGGGAGTGGTGTATTGTGCTAGTTTAAAATTACCTAGCCAGTAAGCCTACAATGTATTCCTGCTTCTAGTTGGTAGGATAAAAAAGGGGGTTGGTTAAAAGGAAACAATAACTGTTATGTGGTTAATGTCCCTAATAATCCGTCGACACGTTTCAAGGTGTCCCCTTTACCTTTTTTCAGGACAACATGGGGGGCAGCCCCATGTGTACCACTCCGGTGATAAACCTAAATTGAGGTGAAAAGCAGAACAAAATTCAGAACACACATCTATGTGTTTTTCAAATTATACATACGGTTAGCGTTGTGCCCGCAGTATCTGTAGTGTGGGAGAGAAAATAAATTATATATTAGTGCATATTGCCTGCCCTAAACGGCAGGGCACAGTTCATTTAGGCAGTTGCTGATCAATATAGTCGGTGCCTATGAAAGTTAAAATCATTGGTCAGGTTCTCTGGTGTTCCTAAAATAAAAATAACATTCACAGCAAAAAACGTTCCACTGTGTCTGGTTCTATTGTTCGCTGTTTGGTATATAAAATAAAGGTTCTGGTTAGATACATCTTATACGGACACTCGTTTTTCTGGACACATACATAACCGCACATAACATGTAACACATAACAATGTACTTTTTGTTGAAAAACATACTTTTTAAGAAGCAGTAATATGCCCCATGGTCCACCTGGGTGGAGGGGCCTCAAGAACCCTACAAATGTAAAAAGGAAGGTATAGTCGGGAGTTTGGATTTTGCTTGGGATCGAGGATGTGCTTGTTAACTGCACCTGCGATCAAGTGTTTTTTTAAAACTATGGACAGAATTATATAATTTCCTCAGAACCTCTTCGGACAAAAGGTCCCTATATGGAAAAAGGATCTTACCTAGTTCAGCCGCTTTCCGTCTGTGTGACCTATAGCCCCAAAGCTCGACCGCATCTTAGCGTGTACGAGTCTCGGGTTGTTTTTGTAGTTCTTGCTCTGTCACCGCATGGGTGAAAAGACTAGTGCGCGGTGTACTTCCTGTTGGAACGGCACTTTGTGAGCGCCATAAATCATACCTTTGTGTTAATGAAAGCGCTTGATACAAGTGCTTTAAATTGTTTAATCATGTATGTTGGTCTGTTTAATGAAAATAGCAAAGCATGGATTCTGAATTTGAAACAAGCAAACAGGGGGTATCGAACCCTGTTTCTGCTCATGGAAAACCGTCGGCCATTTTGGAATGGTACAGAGAAAAATCATGAAGTAAACTATGTTTTGTTTGGCTAAATGAAGGAGGTTCTGCAGCTAATATAGATTACTATCTTTACGGACCTTATTATTATATTTTAGTAGTACTCTGGTAGAAGGATATTTCAAAGGATAAGAATGTCTCAATAGAACAGTTACAATTTAACAAATATACCATTACTCACATACAACACACATCTGCTTATTGCTGCTCGCTCATCACTTGTTTATCTCAATTTAGTTTTAGTTCTGTCCATGGAAGCGTGCATTATCTTAGGAACTGCCCCCAGGGGATATTGTCATTCAACCCTACGTTGTCCGTGTGGAGCTTAAAAACCCATCTTTGTTACTTTTCAAGAAGGGTTCGTTCCAAGTTTTCACATGGTTTTATATACTCTAGGACTACCCATCTCATGTCGTTTGGGGTGTGTTGTTTTTCGTTGAAGTGTGCTGTCATCCTGGTGCTTGCCTATGGCACAGGATGTTGCTACGATGCTCACAGATTCTGGTGCTTATTCTCCTCGTGGTCATACCCACGTAATGTAATTCACAAATACAGGTGATGAGGTAAACCACGCCTACAGTGTTACAGTTGGTGAACTTACGTAGTTCTCATGATTGCCCTGTGTTGGAAACAACTTTTTTGTAGTGGTCGTAAGGTGGCAGACGCTGCAGTTGCCACATGGGTGGTGGCCTGATGGTAGGGTAATAACCTGTTGATTGTTATTGTTTAGAGCCTTTGGACGGGTGTGTACTAGTATGTCTTTTAGGTTCTTTGCCCGCCTGTGTGAGAACATTGGTGTTGGTATGTTTAATTTGCCACTATTTATGATCTGCCAGTGTTTTTTTACTAGTTTCGCCACTTGGTCTGATGCCACACTGAATGTCGTTATGCATATAGGTTTTTTATCCTTGTCCATCTCATTCTTCTCATAGGTTTCTAGGAGGGCTTCTCTGTGACTATTTCTTGCTCTTTTATTTACTCTTGAAATTGTTTTTGTAGGGTATTTCTGTACTCTCAGTTTCTCAGCCAACACTTTCGCTTGTATGTGATTGTCTGCTGTTTCTGTGCAGTTTCTCCTCAACCTGAGGAACTGCCCAAATGGGAGATTTTCTTTAAGGAGGCACGTATGAAAACTGTCATACAGAAGGAGGCAATTTTTTGCTGTTGGATTGAAATGTGTTGTGGTTTTTAGCATGCCTTCCTTTGCAACAATATTTAGGTCCAAAAATACCAGCTCGGACCTCCTCATTGTGTGGGTAAACTTGAGAAAGGGATCTTGTTCATTCAGCCACTCAATGAATGTATTGGCCTCAGTTTCATCCCCCTCCCATATCATCAGGACATCATCGATCTATCTTTCCCACTCCAAGATTTTTTGGCGATGGGGGTTTTCTTGTGACAGGATCCTGTGCTTTTCCAGGTGGTGGACGTAGAGTCCTGCCACGCTCGGCGCGAACGTACTTCCCATGCTCGTTCCATGTTGTTGTTTGAACATTAGTTCTTCAAATTGGAAGTAGTTTTCTGTTAGTGCCCATTGGCAGCATTCCAGAACCACATATTGTGGTGTGTGGTAAGGCCAGGCTGATCCATACAATGTTTCTTCCAGAATATCTAAGGTTTCTTTGTGGGATAAGCTGGTGTATAAGCTTTCTACGTCCAACCCTACCAAGATGTGGCATGTAGGGTCAAAACTGACGTCTCCATGTAGGCATAAGACTGCTTTTGTATCCTTCAAATAGGTGTTGGTTATTTGTATTATTGGGCGTAGGAACGCATCTGCGAACTTGGAGAGCGGTTCTAAAATAGATGCAATCCCTGAAACGACTGGTCGCCCCGGTGGTTTTTCCAAGGACTTATGTATCTTTGGGATTGTGTAAAAATAGGGAATGGTCGGCTTTCTGTTGTGCATGAAGTCACCCTCTTTTTTAGGAATCCAATCATGGGCCAGTGCTTGCTCCACCATGCCGGTAATCCCAATCCTGAGTCTCTCCGTCGGGTCTTCTTTGAGACGTCTGTAATTTCTTCCATCAGAAAGTAATCTCAGGCATTCTTGTCGGTAGGCTTCTGTGTCCTGTATGACGATTCTGCTGCCTTTGTCCGCTGGTTTGATGGTGATATTTTTGTCGTTGGCCAGTGTTTTGATTCTTCCTGCTCTTGTTTTGTTCTATTATGAAAGGTTCTCATATTCCGAAGGTCCAGATCGCCCACTTCTTTTAAGACTGCTTTCTCAAAAGCCAGTATTTCCACCGGAAGGGTGGCTGCAGGGGGTGTGAAGGTGGATTTTTGGTGGAGGTCTGTGTCTCCTTTCTGTGTCTCCATATTGACTCTGTTTTCAAAAAAGTACCCTCAATTTTATTTTTCTGATAAATTCATTCAATTCACAACTCAATTGAAATGTATCCAAAGTTGGGGTGGGTACAAAACCCAGGCCCGTTTCTAGTACTGCTAGTTGCTTTTCGGTTAGATGTGAACTGGAAAGGTTGACCACTAGGCTTGGTGGTTGCTCGTGTTCGGTTATTCTGGTGGGCCCATGCTCCTTGTGTGGCTCCTGGCTGATTCCAGTGGTTGAGCCCATTGAACCTGTTGTCCTCTTTTTGTCTTGCCTCTTTGTGGTCCTCTACCCCGTCCTAAAAAAGGAATCTGCTGGTAATCAGGTTGGTGGGCGGGCTCCCAATAAGGGTATTGTTGTGGGGGGTATTGTGGTGGCCCATATAAAAAAGGGGGATTGTGAACAGCGGTTGGTACGGTGTCCATCCCAAACCCCCATGGCCTCCTCTGTTCCTGCCTCTGTAGTTTGGGCGTCCTCTTGGGTTCTTGCGTCCTCCATTGCTGTTGTCCGAATCATTAGAGCTGGTATCTGATCCATCTGTGTCCGTGTTATATCCCGGATTCCTCCCTGTTAGTTGGTAGTCATCTCTGATGTAGGGGTAGACTTTCTCGTGGCTAAACTTTTTCCCATCTTTTTTTAATTTTTGATACTTGGTGTCTGAGTGATAGTTCAAATTCTGTCATTGTCTTGTTGAGTTCTTCAAGGCGTTTTTTTAATTCTGCTGGTGTTTAGTAGGTTTTCAATTTGAACTCTAGGGTATGTATTTCTTCTTTCATGGCATGTGCGAGGCATGTTGCAGTTTTGATAATCAACACTAACCAATCTCTTGTGCAGTGCCAACTGATCAGTGACAAATCTTTTTTAAAAGCCTTATCCTGCTGAAAGATAAATGGCTCATTTCTTACTATCAAACCTCTTGGAGCTGCATTTATTCTGAGGTATTCTGCCATCATTATTCCATGCATGATTGATTTAACTTGATTCCATTTGCGACATATTACATCATTCATGACTTGCTCAGTGACATCACTGATGACATATCAAATGACATCACTGATGACATCACCCATTGAAAGTGGTTTGGTTTGTTATTTAAATATGTATTATAAATATATATAGCAATCTGCCATGAAGACTGAGTGGATGTGTAAGTGTGTGAATGGAGGATTTAGTACCAATGTGATTGACTGTCTAAGTGAGGAATTTTTAGTGTCTCACTAAATATATGGGATAGTGATTAAACTGTAGGATTACCTGTATCACTCTAGCTCTTGTTGTGTAAACTACTACATAAGTTAGTTACTACCTATGTGAAAGGAGGGGAGTTGGCCTAACGGCTAAGGCGCTCGACCTCGGACCTGGGGATCTGGGTTCGAGTCTCGGTAACGACACCAAAACCTCCTGTGATTCTGGGCAAATCACTTAATCTCCCCGTGCCTAAAAATAAAAGTGCGTGCTCTCATGTAAAAAAAAAAAAACGTAACTTGTGCTATGTAAAGCGCTCTGATACCTGATTCGGTTCGGGTCTAGTTTGCGCTATATAAAACTGTACCAAAAAAAAAAAAAAAGTACATTATTTATTAATTAGTTAAAGGAGTATTTGTATGGGATAGTGAATGAATGTGTGTGTGGTTGGTTGGGACGTGTGTGACTGTGGAAAGATGTGTAAATAGTTTATTTAGTAAGTATATGAGGTTAAGACTGTATGTGGAAACAGTTGTTTGGCTGAGTAAATCTCTTTATGGGTGTGGTGATGAGTAAATATATTTTTCAATGATATATGTCCAACAAACTAAAAATATAAAATTCAGTGTATGTGACAGTTATGGTATATAAATAAATATACATAATACTCTGTGATTGTATGATTGGTGTATGGATAACTGTATACTTGTAATACTGATTTTATAACACACTAAGTATGAGTTATAAATAAAGAAATAAATAAAGTGGTGTTTGTGTAAGTGAGTAGCTTAGTAAATATAAGTATGATCACTTGTTTGCATAAGTGAGTAGGATGTCTGCATAAAGGAATAGGATATGTGCTGGTGTGTAATGTTGATATAGGTGTATAAGTATATTTAATAGTGTTATATTGATCTTTGTTAGCATGTATGAGTGAATCTATAGGTAAGTGTTTAGATGTGTGTAGATGTAGGAATTACTGAGTGTGTTTTTAGAAACGTGTACTGGTGTGTCAATGGTTTCAAATACGGTACTTCATATTTTATAATGAGTGTTGAAAGGTTATGCTATTGTATGATGAGGTGTATTAGTTTGTCACATGGATGATGTAATCAGTGATGTCATTTGGGATGTCATCAGTGATGTCACTGACCATGTCATGAATGATGTAATATGTGACATCATCAGTAGTGGATTGCGGGCGCGTGAGTTATAGTTAGTCCAACTAACTATAACGGGGGAATTTCAATGGTTTTATACGAGTGAAATGTGTAGCTAACTATAACACCCCTAAAACCTAAGTTTTTTTCAGTGAATATATATATATATATATTACCTACTGGCGGTCGCCAGTAGGTATATATAGTTAGGATTTTTTCTCTATGGGATTTTTGAAAATTCTATGTCTAATAACTTTGGCGTTTGTGGACGGAATTGGCTGAAATTTTCAGGAAAATGGAACATTTTGTATCTGAGCAGCCCCTGAAAATTTGGGGGGGGGTTTGTCAAGGAGGGGCCGAGAAAAAAGGGGGGTCCCAAAACGCGTTTTTCCCATGTTAATTTCCATAGGGCGGTTGGCCTCACTTTTAGCCCGAACGGCTGAATGGATTTGCATGAAACTTGGCAAAATTGTAGGGACTGTTAGCCCGATGTGCCTTTGCTAGGTCTCAATATATGTGCTCCAGTGGATTTTGATAAATTAACGTTCAAAAAAATATATATATCTGTAACAGCGCTCCGGGTAGCGCTCCGGTTCGCGTACTTGACGCGTAACGGAACTTCGCGAAGCGAAGCTGATTGGCTCTCCGGTGTCTGTCAACATTCTAAACAGTCCGGAGCGGCCGCCATCTTGTCTCTCGGTAGGATCGAGAGACAAGAGGAGGCCAAAACAAAGGGGGAAATGACCATAAGGGGGCATAGTAGATCCTCCCTCACCCTCTAGGTTTGATGTGGAGGCTTTTTTGCATGGGGAGCGCCCGGTACGCTTTTGTGCAATGGGCGGTGGTAATCTAAATGATGAGGGGGGGCAGCGTTCAAAGCACATCAGCGTGCATAAACACGAAAATGTTTTTATCTACCACGTACTTGACTTATCTCTAGCTTTATTAATACAATAATCAATAATGAAAAATCAACATCAATAGGGTTGTCCGTATTCCCAGTCAGTACCCTTCCCCGCCCGCCATGTGCACAAAGACCGCATACATCCCCCATAACGTCAAGGCTAAGTAACTAGAACGTCATAAGGAGTTGCAAGTCGCTCCCATACTGGCGCCATTTTGGTCGAGGCCAGGCAGGTCCAGAGTATAGTTGAATGTCTCTAATAAGTAGCGGCAGGACCAGAATCCCTTTCGGCAGTTCTGGCTTTGTCATTACGAGCACTAGAAAACAAGACATTCTGGGCAATACCACCCTTGACGCAGCCCTTTATTCTACAAGATGGTGTCTTTCAAAAGCCAGGGGTATAGGAGTATGTAACAAGCGAGCCATTTAATTGAAAAAACTAAACGTGACAAACGGTTGCAGGATCAGTGAAGGTTGATTTTATAATTGAAAGTATAACAGGATCAGTTACAATAAAATCGTTCATACGCACACCATGGGCGAGTATCATGGGTAACATTATTTCGAAGCTTTATTAATACAATAATCAATAATGAAAAATCGACATCAATAGGGTTGTCCGTATTCCTAGTCAGTACCCTTCCCCGCCCGCCATGTGCACAGACCGCATACATCCCCCATAACGTCAAGGCTAAGTAACTAGAACGTCATAAGGAGTTGCAAGTCGCTCCCATACTGGCGCCATTTTGGTCGAGGCCAGGCAGGTCCAGAGTATAGTTCAATGTCTCCAATAAGTAGCGGCAGGAGCAGAATCCCTTTCGGCAGTTCTGGCTTCGTCATTACGAGCACTAGAAAACAAGACATTCTGGGCAATACCACCCTTGACGCAGCCCTTTATTCTACAAGATGGTGTCTTTCAAAAGCCAGGGGTATAGGAGTATGTAACAAGCGAGCCATTTAATTGAAAAAACTAAACGTGACAAACGGTTGAAGAATCAGTGAAGGTTGATTTTTTAATTGAAAGTATAACAGGATCAGTTACAATAAAATCGTCCATACGCACACCATGGGCGAGTATCATGGGTAACATTACTTCGAAGCTTTATTAATACAATAATCAATAATGAAAAATCGACATCAATAGGGTTGTCCGTATTCCCAGTCAGTACCCTTCCCCGCCCGCCATGTGCACAAAGACCGCATACATCCCCCATAACGTCAAGGCTAAGTAACTAGAACGTCATAAGGAGTTGCAAGTCGCTCCCATACTGGCGCCATTTTGGTCGAGGACAGGCAGGTCCAGAGTATAGTTCAATGTCTCCAATAAGTAGCGGCAGGACCAGAATCCCTTTCTGCAGTTCTGGCTTCGTCATTATGAGCACTAGAAAACAAGACATTCTGACATTCTTGACGCAGCCCTTTATGCTACAAGATGGTGTCTTCCATTCAGAAAATATTGTTGGCAGCATTTTGAAAGGAAAGATAAACGGCCGTTCTCCTAGTGAGTCTCACATTGTTACATTTATGAAGAATGTTGAAGAGTAGTATGTTGAAAATCTGAAGCCATCGTTCTACAAACTCTCAACCAGCCTTGGATGGAAAAATCCTGAAGAATGTACAAACTGAAAACCAGTTTTTGTCTGCATAGCATCAGCAGCAACACTTGAGTCAGCTTTGTGTGAAGCCGCCATCTTGATCCAATCAATACCGTCCCCCTGCACACATTCTGGGACCAGGCCGCATTGCGAGGGCACCGCAGGACGTGTCTTCAGCTCAAACGGATTGTGGGACAAGGTCCAGAATGGAAGAGTCACCAAAAGGCTAAAAGTCCCGCCGGACCCCGGGAGCCGCCCGACTATGTCGGGGGCGATCTCAGGCCACACCATGGCAACAAGACTTGGGGAGGGGGCAGGAGCCAAGCGCCCCCTCCCAGTCCGCGCCACCACACCGCCCCTCGGGGGCCTCCGTCAAGCAGTTCAGGGAGGCACCGCAGGCAGCGGTTCTTCAGATCAGTGGCTCTCACTGGCAAGGCTCCCCTCCGTCAGCAGCGATCGTTGGCGCTGTGGTTGCGGCCAGAGGCCCCGTCTAGTCAACGCCCTGGCCTCTCCATGTCGTAGGCCGCAAGAGTGGGCGCAACTCAGCTGGATGGCGGGTGAGACGCTGTAGCCGCAAGAGTAGGCGAAACTCAACCGGCCGAGTGAGGCACTGTGCCGCAAGAGCGGGCGGAACTCAGCTGGCCGAGCGAGGCACTGTGCCGCAAGAGTGGGCGGAACTCAGCTGGCCGAGTGAGGCACTATGCCGCAAGAGCGGGCGTAACTCAGCTGGCCGAGCGAGGCACTGTGCCGCAAGAGTGGGCGTAACTCAGCTGGCCGAGCGAGGCACTGTGCCGCAAGAGCGGGCGTAACTCAGGTGGCCGAGCGAGGCACTGTAGGTCTTCCTCTCACAAAGATGAAAGTCAGAGTGAGGAAACAAGGAGGGGTTTTCATCATTTGGGCCAAAAAAATAGTTCTAAACCAATGAAAAGTGTCATTTTTAGGTCACATGACCTAGCCTTACATCATTAGGAAACCAAAAGTGAAATGAAGCAATGAACATTTTTATTAACAAGTCACATGACCTGTTATGCTTACGTTACGCGCTCCGCGCCGCGCCCCGGATCGCTTCCGGGAAGCTGCGCTTCCCGCCTCGCGCATCGGGTGCGCTAACGCGGCGCGTCATATGACGCATTACGCGACAACGCGATACTACAGTGTTTCTGGATGTTTCAGACTGAAGCTGGCGTCAGCATGAGAGCACCCCGTGGCTACGTCGTGACCGTTCCGCAAGCAATCATGGCAGTCGCTCCCCACCGGAAGTCTGCGGGAGTCGGGGCCCCGGTGACTCTTGTAGAATCTTCAAGGCTGAGGGGACGCTTTTGGGAATGGGGCCTATGCCCTAGCAGTCAAGCGTCCGAGTTCCAGGGTTGCCCAGAGCCATCCTTGCAGGCCAGGCCCAAGTCTGTGGAGCCGACCGCCATTTCGTGAGCTCCGTGGCAGCCGCCTGTCGCTGTACCGCAAGAGTGGGTGCAATTCAGCCGGATGGCGGGTGAGACGCTGTAATAGCAAGAGCAGGCGCAACTCAGCTGGCCGAGAGAGGCACTGTGCCGCAAGAGTGGGCGTAACTCAGCTGCCGAGTGAAGCGCTGGGGTTCAGCTGAGAACCCTCCACCTGGGGAGGTGGGGGAGGCTCGTTCGCGCCGCCTCTCCCTTCCAGTGCACCCCACGCCGTCTCCTGGCGCAGGTATATGTGATGGTCGGACCAGGGCACCGCAGGACGTGTCTTCAGGTCAAACGGATTGTGGGACAAGGTCCAGAATGGAAGAGTCACCAAAAGGCAAAAAGTTCCGCCAGACCCCGGGAGCCGGCCGCCTATGTCGGGGGAGATCTCAAGCCACACCAGGGCAACAAGACTTGGGGAGGGGGCAGGAGCCAAGCGCCCCCTCCGAGTCCGCGCCACCACACCGCCCCTCGGGGGCCTCCGTCAAGCGGCTCAGGGAGGCACCGCAGGCAGCGGTTCTTCAGATCAGTGGTCTCACCGGCAAGGCTCCCCTCCGTCAGCAGCGATCGTTGGCGCTGTGGTTGCGGCCGGAGGCCCCACCTAGTCAACGCCCCGGCCTCTCCATCTCGTAGGCCGCAGAGTAGTCGGGGAGAAATCCCGGGAACGGCGGCATGCATTTGGATCGATGTTGCAGCAGACTGCCATGTAAATAGTTATTTAATAAAACGTTTTACCCTGTTACTTTGCTGGTGTGTTGTATATATTTATAATATTTGCATAGGGTTTGTCGTTATTTTGGACGGGGTGGGCGGCGGAGCCGAGCTGTCTTGCAGCCATCATGGCGTCGAGCTCGGTTCCTCTCACTAGTTTCATATTTCTCATGAGGGGTTGTTCCTAATGTTTCTATTTTAGCGAGGTCAAAAAGAGATCCCATTAGTGGCTTACTGATTTTGCTTGATTCCTTTTGTTTTTTCTAACGATTTTTCACTATCTGCAAAGACTAAACAGAGTATTGCGACTCTGTGCTTGTTTGTAAATAGAGAATGAACCAAAGAGAAGCAATTCCAAAACAGTAAATGCTTGGATAACAATCAATCAAATGGAGAGGGAAGCAGGCACGACGGATTACAACGGGGGCAAAGGCCTGCGTTACCTACCCTTCACTATCTGCAAAGAGAGAATACTCCTAAAAGAAAAGAGGGGGGGGCAGCGTTCAAAGCACATCAGCGTGCATAAACACGAAAATGTTTTTACCTACCACGTACTTGACATTTTAAAGCTTTTGATATTTGCTAATAAAAAACCATTGAAATTCACTGAAAAAACCATAGGTTATAGACCATATATAGTTAGGAATTAGCATTTACAAAACCTTGAAAATTCACTGAAAAAACCATGGGTTATAGACCATATATAGTTAGGAATTAGCATTTACAAAACCTTATTTTACTCACACAAAACCATTGAAATTCCATATATAGTTAGTTGCACTAACTATATATCGCGCACCCGCAATCCACTGCTGATGATGTCACATATTACATCATTCATGACATGGTCAGTGACATCACTGATGACATCACTGATGACATCTCAAATGACATCACTGATGACATCACTGATGACATCTCAAATTACATCACTGATGACATCTCAAATTACATCACTGATAACATCTCAAATGACATCACTGATGACATCTCAAATGACATCACTGATGACATGGGGGGGGGGTAGCACTCTCTAAAGAGAGAAGTCTCCTCCGGGCTCCTCAAATGTCCTTGCGTGAAGGTTACAACCCTTTGTTTGAATCACTGATGACATCTCATTTGACATCAATGTTCACATCACTGATGATATCATTCATGTGACAATACAATGCATCTCCTCACACTTTAATATAACCTCTGTTACACCCAGTGTTAAATACAGAATATAATTTTTTAAACCATTGACACACCAATACTAGTTACTACATACGCACTCACTGATTCCTACGTCTACACACACATTCACTCATTCACCCATACAATCATTCATACATACAATCACTCATCTTTACAACACTATCATATGCACTCATACACCTATACAGACACTCACACTCTGCCACTCATCCATGGAGTTACTCACACACCTAGTCAGTCCTGTAAAGAATCAATCACACTTCCATTTTCTAATCTATACAGTTAAACATAGAGTACCTTACTTTTTCAAACATATACTAACACATACTTACTCTCTTATACAATCATTGATACAAGAACACATTGATCTGCACAGAGTCACACATCTCCCAGCCAGCCACACACACACTCAGTCTCCCATACATATACTTGGACAATCAATCAATAACCCATATAGTTACTCATATAGCTACTGATCAACACATGCAGCAGTTTACAGAACAACAGACATAATGATGCACAAATTAAGACAGTTTAGTCACTAACCCATGCATTCAGTGAGACACATTTAATCACTCACTCATACAGTCAGTCACGCACCTACTAAATCCTTCATCCAGACACTTCTACATCTACTCATTCTTCAATATGTAAAACATATTTAAACTTTACAGAAACACACAGTCACTGGATGATGTCATCAGTGATGTCATCAGTGATGTCATTTGAGATGTCATCAGTGATGTCATCAGTGATGTCATTTGAGATGTCATCAGTGATGTCATCAGTGATGTCACTGACCATGTCATGAATGATGTAATATGTGACATCATCAGCAGTGGATTGCGGGTGCGCGATATATAGTTAGTGCAACTAACTATATATGGAATTTCAATGGTTTTGTGTGAGTAAAATAAGGTTTTGTAAATGCTAATTCCTAACTATATATGGTCTATAACCTATGGTTTTTTCAGTGAATATATACATATATATATATATATATATATATATATATATATATATATATATATATATATATTACCTACTGGCGGTCGCCAGTAGGTATATATAGTTAGGATTTTTTCTCTTTGGGATTTTTGAAAATTCTATGTCTAATAACTTTGGCGTTTGTGGACGGAATTGGCTGAAATTTTCAGGAAAATGGCACATTTTGTTTCTGAGCAGCCCCTGAAAATTTTGGGGGGGTTCGTCAAGGGGGGGCCAAGAAAAAAGGGGGGTCCCAAAACGCGTTTTTCCCATGTTAATTTCCATAGGGCGGTTGGCCTCACTTTTAGCCCGAACGGCTGAATGGATTTGCACGAAACTTGGCAAAATTGTAGGGACTGGTAGCCCGATGTGCCTTTTGTAGGTCTCAATATATGTGCTCCAGTGGATTTTGAGAAATTAACGTTTAAAAAAAGATATATATCTGTAACAGCGGACCGGGCAGCGTCCCAGGACGCGTACTTTTCGCGCAACGGAGCTTTGTGAAGCGAAGCTGATTGGTTCTCCGGCGTCTGTCAACATTCCAAACAGTCCGTAGCGGCCGCCATCTTGTCTCTCGGTAGGATCGAGAGACAAGAGGAGGCCAAAGCGAAGGGGCAAATGACCATAAGGGGGAATAGTAGATCCTCGCTGACCCCCTACGTTTGATGTGGAGGTTTTAAAAGGGCCCCGCGGGGCAAAAAAAAATAAAATAATAATAATCGAACGGCTGAATGGATTTGCACGAAACTTGGCAAAATTGTAGGGACTGGTAGCCCGATGTGCCTTTGCTAGGTCTCAATATATGTGCTCCAGTGGATTTTGAGAAATTAACGTTCAAAAAAAGATATATATCTGTAACAGCGCTCCGCTTCGCGTACTTTTCGCGTTACGGAGGTTTGCGAAGCTGATTGGTTTTTCGGCGTCTGTAAACATTCCAAACAGTCCGTAGCGGCCGCCATCTTGTCTCTCGGTAGGATCGAGAGACAAGAGGAGGCCAAAGCGAAGGGGCAAATGACCATAAGGGGGCATAGTAGATCGTCCCTGACCCCCTAGGTTTGATGTGGAGGCTTTGAAAGGGTCTCGCAGGGCAAAAAAAAATATACCGTTTTTTTAGTTTTTTTGCGTGGAGTGCGCCCGGTTCGCGAACCGGGAAGCGTTCTGGGGAGCGTACTTTCTTGAAAATTAGTGAAAAAAGTTAGAGTAAAATAATAATTGTGAGTGATCAGATGTAGGGTAGCTCTGAGAAGAGCTTTTGGGTGTATGGTACATTTAGGTACTTATAAGTAGGTACCAATGCACAGTCTTAAATTCAGAGTGAAAACTCTGTTGCCCTCATCTGAGAAGTGAACTCCATCTCCTCTGTAGATATCTTGCATGTAGTAACGCAAGTTATTGTTGTACAGGGAGCCCATTCCATGGTCTCTCATGTAAGCTGAAACAGATTTGTTTACATGCTTCCTCGATTTCTCAATTTGTGGACAAAATTGGTTCGACCACCTCCATTTCTGTCTTTGGCATATATTTGAATATACCAAGGCAGTCTGAGGAAAAAGTGCCATCAATTGCTCAAAGGTGTCCTTTAAAAGCATTTCCAGACCTACCCCAGTCAAAGTGCCCAAATCATTACCTCCACAGTGCACAATTAACAGGTCAGGTTTTGGCAAATGCATAAAGGTTTTCACCAATGGTATCAATTGGTGACATTTTAATCCTCTGTGGCCAAACCACTTAATTTCCACATCTTGTAAATTGAGGTTAGGTAAATTCCTGTTTTCAGCGTACCTTTGAGCCCAATATATGTAACTATGTCCAACAATCCAGACAGAAAACATGGTGAGAGAAGGTTCTGCTGCAGTCAGATGAAGTGTGGCAATGAAATGGCAGTTGAAAAAATGAGAGTGTAAAATGAAAAAAACTGAGGAGTTTCTGTGTTAATGAAGCAGTAAGAGTGATTGGTGGATTTTGATTGCTGAAAACAGAAAGTTAGTGTGCATGGATGAGTTCGTTGAAAGATGTATTTTGAGTGGCGAAGAAAAAATCATTAAATGAAAGAATGCTCTGGATATGCAGGTGCACTGAGAGTTCAGAGTTCAATTGCAACATTGTTGTGTGAGAGGTCTTGCAAGAGGTGGTTGCTATGCAGAAAAAGCAGAGAGGGGGCAGAGGGGGGAAGGGTTTTGCTTTGAAAAAAAGTGAGGGAAGAGTTTTGATTGGGTGACATGAGAGATATGTGTGAGGAATTACAGCATTTCTGTGCTTTTGATAGCTGCAGACTCTGGAGTGCATACCTTTTGCTCTGCTGAAGACAAATTGGTGTGTTTCTGAGACTGTTTTGAAACTCAAAGTATTTGCTAAGGTGAGAAAAGATTTCTTTAATTTAGATAGAAAATAGTGTGCTTTAAGGAGAAAATTATGAAGAAAGTTGTGTTTTTCAAATGTTGCTTTGTCTCAAGTGTTTCACAAATAGATTTTGTTTCTTTGAGAAATTGTAATTGGAGAAAATGTGAAGTATTAGTACTGACAGGGCTTTTATGTGCATAGGAGCTGTGGAGTGTTTTCAAATTATGACTTGTAAATCGTTTTTGAGAAAAAGCAATGGTTTTAATATTGATGAGAAGGACATAATGGTGTCTGCTTCTTTATAAGGTAATTGAGAGTCTCTGATGTTATTTTTCCCATTTCAATGTAAGAAGTTTGTCTGTGGAGCAAATTGCTTGTAAATATGCTCCCACCTGTGCATGTCAAATTTAGATTTTGAATGTTTCCGTTACATAGGCATGTTAAAGGTGACTGAAACATGCTGCAAAGGCAATCAAAAAATGCTTTTATGTGTCTTAAGGACATTTTAAGTCATTTCCCCATGTGCAGTGTTTTCAAATTATGAGTTGAAAATCGTTTTTGAGGTAAAGGAATGTTTTCAAAATTTATGTGCGCCATATGACCCCAAATTTCTTTTTCAGGGGTGCAGCAGGGTGTTCTTGAATCACCCCTGCACCGTCGGAAAAATTCGTAATTTGCGATGAGGTAATTGCTAATCGCAAATTGCACCTTCATTCCTATGGGCCTCCTGCTGCATGGAAATGAATGGGTAATTTGTAATTAGCAAATAGGTCATCGCAAACTAGGAATGGTAAAGAATCGCTATTTATTCCTTAAAGTTCGCTATTTAGGAAATGCAAAAAACTTTGATGATACATATGGCGGTTTATCTCTAACAAGATAAGAAGCATAGGGATAGATTTATGATGACTGGCGCATCACCAGGGATGTGTTAGTCATTCTGTGCCGCTGTTCCGTCACCTATGGTGTGCTGCATTTACAATGCGGCGCATCATGGGGCAAAAACAGCACAGATGCGTGACGTATTTGTGCCGTAAAGTTGGCGCATTGCTGGAGTTGTATCGCAAGTGTGATGAAGCTCCAGTAAGGTTGAGGGGTGCCCCTGTCGCAGGGTTTCTGTTCTGACACAGAACTGTGGACAGAGGATTGGAACCTCGGCGAATTAGGGTGTCCCAAAACTCACCTTAGTAATCAAAACCCCTTAGCAAGCTAGGTACAGTGTCACATTGGATATAACAAACTCTCAATGTTTAGACAATCCAGAATATGAACTTATAGTACCTCAGGATACGTGGAACTCATGAACAGTCGGTCGTTATATATTTCTTAGAAACGAGAACATGGAGTTAAGAAGAACACATGTGTATTTGAAATGTTTATTTACTAATGCCGTCTTCTCAGGCGTAGTATCTTAGATTATACAAGTACACATATTATCAGTAGCAAAATTACCAGCATAGTCAATAGTACATAAAAAGCGAATGGTGACAGTATGTTAACATGCTGTAAATGAATAAGAGTTAGCAACACTTATAAGCAGCCGCGGGCCGTGGAGGGAGTTACGGTGGGGCAGGGAGGCGGGGAGGGGGAGGGGCAGGGTGGAGAGGGCTCCACCCTGCCCCTCCCCCTCCCCGCATCCCTGCCCCACCGTAACTCCCTCCACGGCCCGCGGCTGCTTATATCTCACCCTTCCTAATACACATAATATATTATTTGCTAAGAAGGTCTCTTTGTGTTGGTTTAGGGCGTGCCGATACTTTAGTGTCTTAGATTTGAAGGAATCACATCAGCATAGAAAAGATAATCCATATGCCGTGCTTAATATCGCCAACGGCATTGTGCCATAATATTCTAGCATGCGATTGCGGAACAGTGTCAGCAGCTGCAGGGCGGGAGCTTGCACAGGAGGGACATCCATATTTAAAAATGTAAAAAAGCACAAGAGCGTCCGCTGGTAATGCAAGTAAAAATGGGAATCCACGAAGCAGAGTGGAAAAAATAGAATGTAAGAAAGCAGGGATGACTCCAAAGATTTTCTCAAATGAAGTCACGAGACCACTGGTAACAACTTTAAAAAAGTGCGCCAGGCCCTTTGTGGAGGACGCGTTAGAGATAGTCCGAACCATCTTGCTGAAATGGAAAGGCGAATCTGTATTTAAAAGGGTCTGCACCTCTGTACGGGTGTTCGCTGTGTGAAGCACGAAAGTTTCACGGGCCGAACTCAAGGCCACCTCTCTCTGAGACAAAATAGCTCTTATTCTTGCCATGCCGTTGAAATG
Organism: Lissotriton helveticus; assembly: GCF_964261635.1. NCBI lineage: Eukaryota > Metazoa > Chordata > Amphibia > Caudata > Salamandridae > Lissotriton > Lissotriton helveticus. The sequence goes on from NC_136061.1 coordinate 1,316,698,245, forward strand.
TGCTCCCAAGGTTGGTATTTGTGGCCAGATTGAAAACTCCCTATGTTCATGTGTGGGAGGAAATAGAACATTTCTGCAGCAAATAACCCGTTCATTTACTGTTACGATAAAATGAATACTTTTAATTAACCCAGAACAATCTTCATTATTGAGCATCAAATAACTACCATTTTCCAAGAACTTGAACGTGGGGATGATAGCAGGAACTGGTGTGCCTTGCAACACGCAAGCCATATTTGGTCGGTGTTTGTTGCATGAACCGTGTAACTGTATGTGCCTACACATTAGTGAATGATCTGGCGTCTCAGTGCATTCCTCTCCATTCAGATAAAGTTCTTGATCATCTTTGAAAATCTGTATGTGTATGGAAGCGACCAGACTTCATGAAGAAAACCACTACCTAAAGGTTAATAACGACCTATTGGTATATATTTCATACAATTTGAAAACTTATATAAAGCAAAAGGCAGCGTTATTAAACCGTGGATAAGGCACGTTGCCAAAGCAGTCAACCTTTTGGATTTATACTGGAAATGTTAAAGGAAGAATTACGGAGTAGGGCCTGTAAATCTTTAATAGACAACGAGTAAAATTACTCCAACCATCATATTCCTCTAACTCCGGGATAGTAGGGGTGTTTAATTTTTTAGAAGTAGCCAATCCAAAGCATTTGGTCTGGGAAATTGTTTCATTCACAAACAACATATGTTTTGGGATGAGACATGCACGGTGGAAAGCCTCAGTGCCTTGTACCTGCCAGGTTCGTGAACCCCAAACTGATGTAGATCCTGGATATTTTTACTCTGTATTACGTTAGCATGGTCTCATTACTGGTTTAAACGCCATTTTTCCTTTTTTGTAACTTCTACACACGACACTTAGTTGTTGCTTTAGCTTTCAGCCTACCTGCGTCAAGATCTATGCCTGCTTCAAGCAGGCGCAGGGTTTTGATGTAGCTTTGTCCTATCTGATTGTAAATGCGGCACACCGTGGGTGGCAGAGCAGCGGTGCACGTTAACTGGTGCATCCCTGGGGATGTGCTAGTTAATATAAATCTGCCCCTTTACATTTAATTATGTGCAGGGGACACAGAGTAGGTGAGGTTTATCCAAGGTTAAGAAGAGATGAGTCCTGTTCAGTGAAAAATTGGAGATAGGCTTCAGTATATTATATACTTAGGTAGTGTATTAAGTTTTTGATGACTGTTATTAATTTACTGTTGGGTAATAGTGGTTAATAACATTTTTTATTATATTTTACCACAGATTCAACTGCAGATTATTTCAAGATTTTAGGATGCCTAGCAAAGAAAGAGTAAGAAAGGCTGCAAAACGTCAAAGACAGCAGGACCATGGAATAATGCAGCAGTCCTCTAACAAAAAGATTTGTCAAGTCACCAAGAAAGCACCGGGTAAGAGTCGAAAAACAGTCATAAGAAATATGTGTAGTAAAAAAAATATTACTACAGAAAATGTTTCAGTCCAGAAAAGGAGAAAGAATTCAAATGGTAAGGAAAGGCCAATGAGAAATGTTACTGCTAGAGTAAGAGATAACTCTATGCATGAAAGTAGAAGGAAACAACAGTTTAGGGATATTCGTAAACGAATGTTCCGCCACAGGATAATTTGGAATTTGTTAAAAAATATTAAGAAAGGTCAGCAGAAAGTGTTTTTTTATAAGAGAAAAAAAATAGTTGAGAAAGTTATTGATCAGGCATTTGAAATTAAACGTAAGTTATTTATTTTGACAATCAATAGAATTAGGAAGCTAAACAAGGTAATTTATGATTTCAAAAGAAATAGTAGATGGAAGAGAATAGTTAATCGTAGTAATTTTTGTGAAGTTTTTTCTGGAGAATGGATGCATAGTTCAAGCTCTGAGGCATTTTTTAATGAGGAGAGTTATTTCCAGGATAATGATTTGGTGCATGCAGTTGACACCAGTGGTCGAGCTTATGAAGTGAAAGATGGTTGTCCAGTTGAAAAAGAAAAACTTGTGAGAACAGAGATAGAAGAGGTGTTAGGTAATGAGGTTTTAGGGAGACGTCCTAAGGGTCCTGTGTACACCTGGAAGTGTAGTAGTATTTGCAGTGTACGACAGGATTCCATCAATTTGCTTTGTGATTTTATACGGTCATTTAGTAAGAAAAGTTTGAAGCAGAAAATGAAGTTGTTGCAAGAATTAGATCCTTGCAGAGTGAGAGAAGTGATAGGTTTGCATGGTCATTCACTGGCTTGTCTTTCCAGGAGAGTATGCCAGAGTGTTTTTCATCATTTCAGGATGCTAGCAGTGCATCATAATAAAGTGAGGAAATTAGTTAGAATGTTGTATTATGCTAAGAGTCCAGCAATTATGCTTAAACAATTATGCGCTGCTCTTTTGCATGGTTCTGAAATAGATGTGAAGAATATATGTGAAGAAATTGAGTTTTGTTACTTTGGAAGTAAAGAGGAGAATGTTGAAATTGACCAAGAAGAAGAGAGTAATGTGGAAGATAGTGTACAGGTTTCCAGTACAGATAATTTCCAGAGGGAAATTGCGACGTTTGAGGTGAAATCAAGTGAGAGGCCAAATTTCACTTGTGTGTGTTGTCGACGCACTTATTATAAGAATCAGACTAAGTTAGTGGATTTATATGGAAAAAGTGAAAGGGAAAATAATAGTGAATGGAAGGATTTTACAACATACTTGATGGTAGAAAATTGTTTTGATTTGGGATTGGATCAACGTGTGTGTACTTATTGTTGTAACAAATTAAATCAAAACCAGATGCCTGCTAGAGCAGTTCATAATAATCTGGAATTGGTTGAGATTCCTTCTGAATTGAAGGATTTAAATACTTATGAATCTATTTTGATTCAAAGTATCCATCCCTTTCAGGCTATTGTAAGAATGGAGCCAAAGACAGGGAAATTGCCTCCATCAGATTTACAGAGAGGATTAAAGGGAAGAGTTGTTTATTTGCCTCTAGATTTGAAGAAAAACATTAACACAATTGGAGTAGAAAAAGTGGAAGAGGAACCTCTTGTTATCTTAGTTAATGGGGTTCCGACAAAGAATAAGAAAATATGGCAAGATTTAGTAGATGTTAGGAAAGTCAAAAGGGCAACATTGTATTTGAAAAAATATAATAAATACTATAAAAATGTATATGTTGCAGAAGAGGAAGTAAGTGAGGAAGAGGATAGCGATTTGTGTGCTGGTCAAATTGAGAAAGTAGAACCCTGTACTAGTGAAGAAATATATGAACATTATAGTGTTCATCCTTTGCATTCCAAGGAAGTCATGGGGAATGCTATTGAGTTGTTTCAAATGAAACAAGCGAAAGGGAGTCCCATTAGTGTTTGGGAGGAAAGTTTGGAAGCTCGGTGTTTCCCACAGCTTTTTCCAACTGGTCAGGGAGGAAGATATGATGAGCGACCTCATCAAATTCCTGCTTCTGAATACCGGACTTTGCGATTGTATGCAGGAGATCCTAGGTTTCGACAATGCATTCCTTATTTGTTTCATCTCCTGTTTGAAAGCGATCTGTCTGGACTGTCATATGCAGTGAACCACATCTTGAAAAGTGGTATACACATGCAAAACATCTCGGCAAGTGACTTTATGGATAAAGTCAATGTCCAAGACAGTATTTTGGATTCTCACCTGATTAATCTCATGGCGTGTCAGCGTGGTACTAATGAGTACTGGTACCGTCGTCATGGTGATTTAAAATGTATGCTGAGGAACTTAGGAACTCCCACATGGTTCCTCACTTTGAGCTGTGCTGAGTATGGCTGGGAAGACTTACTTGAATTTCTACGAGAGGCAAATGCTAACGTAGAAAACATCGAATTCAAGACACCCGGAGAACTGTGCTCTTTGGATCCAGTCAATGTATGTAGGTACTTCAATCATAGATTTGAAGGTATGATGTCTTTCATCATGAATAAGAAGAATCCACCTCTTGGAGAGGTGTTGGATTTCTTCTGGAGGAAGGAGTACCAAGCAAGAGGTGCTCCTCATATACATATGTTGCTGTGGATCAAGGATGCACCTAAATTTGGAACGGATGCAGACGACTCAGTGATGAGTTTCATAGAACAGTATTCTACGTGTGCTGTTCCAAACGCAAAGGAGAAAAAAAGCCTAAGAGAAAAAGTTCTACGTTTCCAAAGCCATCGATGTGGAAAGTACTGTCGTCGTAAATTCCGGAACAAAGACAAGTTCTACACCAAATGTCGTTTCGGCTTTCCACGATCGGTGATTTCTAAAGGAAGAGTGAACAGTTTGATGTCTTCGCTGCGACATAATGTGATGAAGAAATCACCTAAAAACACATACAATTTGAAGAGGAACGAAGAGTCTAAGTACATCAACGACTACAACCCGGTGATTTTGTCCATGTGGAATGCTAACATGGATATACAGTTTGTGGCTGATAACTGTATGGCTGTGGCTCGGTATGTGACATCTTACATCACCAAAAAAGAGAAGACAGAATTGAAGGATATGTGGGAGGACATTTCCCATGAAAAGAGCCTCAGCAAGAAGTTGTACAGTTTCAGTCTGAAGATGTTGTCGCATCGAGAAATCGGAGCTTACGAATGTTCTGACCGGTTGTCTTCAGCAAGTCTCTATGCCAAGTCCAGGAGTATCGTTTGGGCGAGTGTTGGTCTTGCTGCAACGCGTAATCGAGTTCTGAAACCTGTGCGGGAAATTGAGTATTTGGCGGAAAAGGAGCCAAACAGTACCGACATTTTGAAGAGCAACATGTTGGATACATATTATCCAAATCGAAGCAGTCACCTCGAGAATGTTTGTCTGTATGAGGTTCTGCAAAATTACATATTCAAGAGGAACATCAAAGAAGATACTGAGAAAGGAGTGTATGCTGTAATAGGAAGTGAGGGATGTCTGGTCAAGCAAAAAAAATGCCACTTGATAAACCATCGAAAATTGAGTGGCGAATCTCGTGAAAAAAAGGAGTTTTTCTATTTAGCACTTTTGCAACTTTTTAAGCCTTGGCGTGCAGAAGAGGAACTGCTTGGAGATTTCCTTTGTTACGAAGACTCATTCAATGCTGCCAAGGAGACCATAGAATGTCCTGCTTTTCCCAAATATGTAGAAATGTTGAATGTGGAAATTGAGCAGGAAGCAACGATTGCAGCCGAGATTGCCAGAGACAGTTCTCAGGACAGTCAGAGTTCTGCTTCATTGAGTCAGGATCCACTAGGAGGACCTCTTATCGAAAATGAAGCTGCCACTGCTATGAATGAAGTGGAAAGAGCCATGGCACATGCTCAGGAGGATGCGGTTAACTTAGAAGAGTTGGAAAGACAACTCAACGTTGAGCAGAGGAAAATATATGACGAACTTACCATGCAAATTGATCATGGATTAAGTCATGACAAGAAAGAGTGCTCATGTACGTCGTTGAAGCCTGTCCGACTGTACGTGAGTGGAGAAGCGGGAACTGGAAAAAGTTTCCTTATTAAAGCAATTTCATGTTATTTGCAGGAAAGGACAGAGTCATCGCTGTCTTGTGTTGTCACCGCTCCAACTGGACTGGCAGCACATAACATTAAAGGGATTACTTTACATCGTTTACTGATGCTGCCAGTGGAGCATGACAACAAATTAGAATATCACAAGCTATCTGGAGATGCTTGTTTTGAAGTTTCAAGAGTCTTGAGGAAAATGAAACTTCTTATCATTGACGAAGTAAGCATGGTTTCCAATGTCATGCTTGCCTTTGTGCATTTGAGAATGCAAGAAGTTCTCAAAACAGAGTATGATGTGTTATTTGGTGGCAAACACATCATTGTTTTCGGAGATCTTCTGCAGCTGACACCAGTGAAAGGGCAACCTGTGTTCAAAATGCTCACGCATGAAGATACCAGGAAGTGCTTAGGGAGTATTGGCAACGTCAATATATGGTTAAACTTCAATTATGCTGAACTGCATGAAAATATGCGTCAGGCAAAGGATGAAGTTTACAAGACTATTCTACAAGATGTTAGAATTGGAAAAGTGACCGAGCATGGGAAAGAAGCTTTACATGCACGATTACTGACAAATTTATATCCAGACGAAGATGTTGTGCCTGAGAATATTTTTCAGAAAGTTACTGAGAAAAAATCTGGAATATGTTTGATGCCAACTCTTGCAGAATGTGCCAAATTCAACAACAAAATGTTGCATTTAGAAAAGCAAGAGATTGTGAAATTGGAAGCTATTGACAGAGTAGAGCATATGGGATCAACAATTATTTTGTCTGAGAATCTGAAAACAAAATTGGATTAATTAGAGAAGAGTATATCTAAAACTGCGGGTTTTGAAAAGACTCTGAATGTGTGCTTGAACTGCCGTATAATTTTAAGAAGGAATTTACATGTTGAAAGAGGTCTGGTAAATGGATCAATGGGTAATGTTGTTGATTTTGTGAAATACAGAAATAGAGATGGAATTGAATTTTTAAAAATTAAATTTGATGGCATTGAGGAAGTACAGCTAATTGCTCGTTGTTCTGCTAGATTTTTGCTTGTAAAAGACTTATATGTTCGTCGTAAGCAGTTTCCTGTTTGCTTGGCATATGCGGTGACAATCCATAAATCGCAAGGTTTAAGTGTAGACTGTGCATTGGTGAATATTGGCAGTTCTGTGTTCAAGGAGGGTATGGCATATGTGGCATTGTCACGAGTTAGGACTTTATCGGGATTGTACTTGATTGAGTGTGATGTCACAAACATTTGTGTGGATCTAGATTGTGTTAAGGAATACAATAGGTTGAGAAGAGAGTATGCGCCACATTTGCCTCAGTATCCTTTGTTTGAGAAACGTGTGGTAGGCCGGAAACGAAGAAATGTGACCAATACTGGGGAGGTTGTAGCAAAAAGACGAAAAGTCGATGAACCTGAAATTATAAGCAGAAACAAAAAGGATTCTGTTGAAGATGTTGTTGGTTTTCAATTTGAAAACAGTTCTGGTGTCAACTGCTATGCTAATGTAGTGGTTAATGTTTTGTTTTCTCTACAAAATGTAAAAGAAGAGATTGTGGTCAATTCTGATCAAAGATTTTGCAGTTTGTTAAATTCTGTGTTAGAGAAATGTAGCACTGATAGAACAAACATAGAAAGTGTGTCTGAAATTCGAAATCTGTTAGACAGATGTTCAGGCCAAACACAATTCTCTCAAAATAGTCAGCAAGATTGTCAGGAGTTTTTAATGTATATGCTTGATGTATTGCATGCTGAAGGTGTAGATGTAGATCACCTGTTTGGGCTTTCTTATCAATGGCAGCATGACTGCGAGAACTGTAGGGTATCAAGTAGTACTAGTGTAGACTCAGAAAGATTTATATATTTAACTTTGCCAGACAGTAAATCAGTCTCTTTTAATAAGCTAGTAAAAGCAGCTGATCACAATATGGAGTGTAGGCAATGTAAATCTGAAATGATGTCCACATTATTTATACGAACATATGGCCAGTATGTCATTTTAATGTTCCAACGATGTAGGCCTGATGGAACAAAATTGACAACTTTAATTAAAAATGTTGTGGCTTCACAGTTGTCAATATCAGGAAGGACTTTTGTAACTGTAGCAATTATATATCATGATGGTCCTTCAATAACATCAGGACATTATACAGCTTATTTAAAGTGTAGAAATGGCTGGTCATTCTGCAATGATTCTGTTTTAATTTTCAAAAAGAAATTGCCATATGACCTTAAAAACTCTTACCTGGTGTTTTTAAAACCAAAATTTTAGGGAAAGAATCTCGGGATGTGCTCTGAGGAATTTCAAGAAGTTCTCATGGCTCCTACACTATTTGGCCTTGAGGATAAGTGTAGTACAGAGACATAACTTTTTACCATAACACTGGACGTTATTGAGAAATACGTGCACTTTGAATGAGTTCAGAAAAACGATTTCTTTTTATAAGCTAATTGAAGCAGCCAATCAAAACATGGAGTAGAGGGAATGTAAGTCTGCAATGCTGTCTACTGTTTTACATTGCTTTGTGATTAAAAGTGATGTAGAGAATTAAATAATTGTACTAGTCATAAAGGTAGTGTAAGTCTGCTTCATAGTAAGCAGTATCAGTGTGATAGGAAATGTAGAACATGATTGAGCAAGAAGGGGAAGATATTACTAGTCCAGGACTGTGTAAATGATCTTCAACATTTTAATTCTGAAAGTTGCGGAAATGCGAAAAGACGGGATTGGCTAACAAGAAATCCAAGAGTTATACATGGCTCTGACAAGATTTGGCCTTGTGGAATCTTGTGGTAGAGAGCAAGAAGTCATTTATTGTATGTAACATGTTTTTGAAAACGATGGAGGTTTTCTTTCAGAAAGTGGCGGGTTGAAAGTAATAACAGCACAACAGAGTGTAAGCTGTTCATAGGACATCCTTGGCCGTCATGGAAAGTAAGTTAACTTTAAGGAGTTCTGAATTCTGATTTGTAATGTTGTATGGGTTTTTTAAACACAATCATTTTGATTGTGTTTTTTTTTCCCCGCTGTTATATGATGAATACCTTCAAGTCACTGTTTTAGTGAAATTTGATACATTCTGAGAACAGCAAAAATAAACCATTTAACATGTATAATTAATTCTGTTCTGTTTGCATTTATGATGTACATGTAGAACTGTGTAGGAGGCATGGAGAAGGTGTGGCTTCTGTAAGTGTCAAAGTTGTTGCATACAGTGCTCATATTCTACGTAGTCTTTTATATTTCATTACTTTCACTGTTTCTGACTGATCTAAAAATTTTTTTTAAAAAAGAACAGTAAGTATAAGGGAAGGAAACAGACAGTTATGTTAAAAGAAACACAGCTATAGGGAATAAACTAGGGATACTGTTACCCGCAATCCTCTGCTGATGATGTCACTGAGCATGTCATGAATGATGTAATATATGACATCATCAGCAGTGGATTACGGGTAATAGTATCTCTAGTTTACTCCCCTATAGCTGTCTTTCTTTTAACATAACTGTCTGTTTCCTTCCCTTATACTTACTGTTCTTTTTAAAAAAAAAAAAATTTTGGTTCGCTTCCGGTTCGCGTACCGGGGAGCGAACTAAGAGAAATAGAGGTTGGCACAGTTGCAAATATTGTACCAATTTTTTAATAACGGGGAGGTAGTTCTGAAAAGAACTTTTTTTTAAATTGTTTTTGTTGTTTTATATTTTTTTTATTATTTTTCTGAACATTTTTTTACTTTTTTTGAATTTTTCTGAACAGTTTTATATTTTTTTTGTTTTTTTTTCGGAGGGGGCAACGAAAACGATTCATTGTAGGGCTCAACAGGAGCAAGAAAACAAAAAAAAAGAATTTATTGTTTGGGGAGTTTCGGACAAACATGAGCATGATTGTCAATAGCTCTGTTGATCAGAGTGATGCTACTTTCTCCGTAGCAAATAAATCCACTGCAATGTACGCAGACTTGTTTTACTTCACGAAATCTCGTTTGTATATTTGGCACCATCTCCCTGCCCTCTGGTCCCGTTACTTCCGGTACAACAGATCTTCTGGCCATAATAGGGAGATTATCTAGGTCGTCCTGTTCCTCTTCTTCCTCTTCTTGCTGAATTATAACTTTAGCAGGTGGTCCACTCTTCCTTGGATGTGGTGGAGGTGGTGGGGAAGCACCAGCTGAAGCTAGTAAAGAAGCCATTGCTCACTGGTAACAAAGGGTCTTTCTCTCACAATGATGAAAGTCAGAGTGAGGAAAGAAGGAGGGATTTTCACCATTTGGGAAAAAAAATAGTTCTCAACCAATGAAAAGTGTTCATTTTAGATCATATGACCTAGTCTTACATCATTAGGAAACCGAAAGTGAAATGAACCAATGAAAAGTGTTATTACCAAGTCACATGACCTGCTGTGTTTACGTTACGCGCTTTGCAGGGCCTCCCGGTTTGCTTCCAGAAACCTGTGCTTTGCGACTCGGTAAGCGTACGAGTTCGCTAACGTAGCACGTCATATGACGTATCACGCGACAACGCGAAACGTCATGCGGACGGGAGGCGTCACGATGTTGTTTTCTAACGCGGCAGTTGCGGTAAAGAAACGTTTACCGGCTCGCGGTCTATTTCGCGGCATCAAGGTCAGCTAACGGGAAGCTTCCCGATTCGCGAAGCGGGAACGAAGAAAAAAAAATATGAAAAAAAAAAGTTATTAATAAACATATAAAATATATTTTTGGATTTAAAGAAGAATATATTTTACAGCTACAGATATTAGCTGTTAAAAAACCAATGAAATTCACTGAAAAAACCATAGGTTATAGGCCATATATAGTTAGGAATTAGCATTTACAAAACCTTGAAAATTCACTGAAAAAACCATAGGTTATAGACCATATATAGTTAGGAATTAGCATTTACAAAACCTTATTTTACTCACACAAAACCATTGAAATTCCATATATAGTTAGTTGCACTAACTATATATCGCGCACCCGCAATCCACTGCTGATGATGTCACATATTACATCATTCATGACATGGTCAGTGACATCACTGATGACATCACTGATGACATCTCAAATGACATCACTGATGACATCTCACTTGACATCAATGATCACATCACTGATGATATCATTCATGTGATAATACAATGCATCTCCTCACACTCTAATATAACCTCTATTACACCCAGTGTTAAATAGAGAGTATAATTTTTGAAACCATTGACACACCAATACTAGTTACTACATACGCACTCACTGATTCCTATGTCTACACACACATTCACTCATACAATCATTCATACATACAATCACTCATCTTTACAACACTATCATATGCACTCATACACCAATACAGACACTCACACTCTGCCACTCATCCATGGAGTTACTCACACACCTAGTCAGTCCTGAAAAGAATCAATCACACTTCCATTTTCTCATCTATACAGTTAAACACAGAACACCTTACATTTTTGAAACATATACTAACACATACTTACTCTCTTATAGAATCACTGATACAAGTACACATTGATCTGCACAGAGTCACACACCTCCCAGCGAGCCATACACACACTCAGTCTCCCATACAAATACTTGTGCAACCAATCAATAACCCATATAGCTACTTATATAGCTACTGATCAACACATGCAGCAGCTTGCACAACAACAGACATACTGATGCACACTTTCAGACAGTTTAGTCACTAACCCGTGCATTCAGTAAGACGCATTTAATCACTCACTCATACAGTCAATCACGCACCTACTAAAACCTTCATTCAGACACTTATACATCCACTCATTCTTCAATATGTAAAACATATTTAAACTTTACAGAAACACATAATCACTGGATGTTGTCATCAGTGATGTCATCAGTGATGTCACTGACCATGTCATGAATGATGTAATATGTGACATCATCAGCAGTGGATTGCGGGTGCGCGATATATAGTTAGTGCAACTAACTATATATGGAATTTCAATGGTTTTGTGTGAGTAAAATAAGGTTTTGTAAATGCTAATTCCTAACTATATATGGTCTATAACCTATGGTTTTTTCAGTGAATATATATATATATATATATATATATATATATTCCAACACAATCGGATCCTACAAGCAGCGTGCACAATGATCTAGTTTAAGCTTTTATTTTTAGCTGTACCGGCTCACACCAACGCGTTTCAGCCCTGCGAGGCCTTTGTCACGGTTCGTGAGTATTTCTTTTCTTTCACTATTTATACCAAACACAGTTTGCCTACAGTGTGGCATTGTGGGAAACATAGTTTACTCATTACATTGTGTATATCTATTTACAATATTTACAAGGTTGTCTTAGAATCGTAGGTGACATAAATTATTTTTCACTATTTTATTGTTCTTTGCAATTCATCATAAACCAAAATTGTTCAATTCATTTCTTTTACGGTTTGTCCCAGTTCAGCGAGTCTATCTTCATTTACTAGACCTTAGTGTCTTTACTGATTTTTAGTATATAAGCTCATCTTTAGGATGCTGTCACAACCATTGTTCTGGGTAATTTTATTCCTGTGTTATTGGGATTAGCGCCCTTTATAATGTTTTTTATACAACAGTGTTCCTTTTTCTATCCTCCAGTGCAGTAAATTGTTGAGATTTAGGGGTACTCAGTCCAGATGTACAAATAACTCCTTATCATTGTTAATCCCATGAGGGGTCTTCAATCATAATCTGATCATGTATCTGGGTTCTGTTTGGCGCAGTTTCTTGATCCTATCGCCTTTTCTTTCATTACTTTGTATGCATGGTTTCCAAAGAAGCGCAATGCTCTCCAGTCACTGTTTTGACAAATCATCATGTGTTTTGCTGTGGCATAAGATATATCCTTGTTCTTTACAGCTCGAATATGCTCAAGTATTCTTTTTTTGAGCATGCAGGTTGTACTTCCTATGTATTGCATACCGCATTTACATTGAATGATGTATACTATGAACTTCGTGGAACATGTGATTGTTTGTTGAATTTCAATTGTGTTTCCTTGGACGTCTTGTATTCTTTTGCGGTTTTCTCCAATTTTACACACTTTACATGCACTACACTTAACAAAACCCTGTTGTTTTTGTAACATGTTTGTTGGCGCTTCTTCTTGGAAATGGCTTTGCACAATTAGATCTTTTATGGATTTCGTCTTTCTGTATGTGACCAAAGGACCCGATCCAAGCAAGGACCCAATGGCCAGATCGTTGGCTTTTAGGTGCCAATACTTTTGGATGTTTTTCATGATTAGTCCACTTTCTTTGCTGTATGTTATGATACATATTGGTGGTTCCAGCTGTTTAGCCTCTGTTATCACTTTCTCTTTTTAGTGATTAGAGTTTCAGTTTGTCTCTTCCCTTGTATTTGTCTGCCCTTACACAGTGTGGTCTCTCTATAACCTCTTGACTTCAGTCTTAAAGAAATTTCCATTATTTTTTCCTTTGCATCACTTTCTTTTGAGCAGTTACGTTTCATTCTAGTAAATGCCCCATAGGGGATACTCTCCAAACAAGACTTTTTTTTTCTTTCTTTTTTTGTTTCAAAAACCTTTATTGTATATAATAGCATGTGATACAATGCAGCACATATCGTCAATCCTCCAATCGAATTAGTGCTATACATTCAATAACAATGTTGCACTTCACAAGTCATCCCCATCCTGGACCCCTCCCACACCCTCAACTACCCTTTGAGCCCCCCCCTAACCCCCCATCGACAGCAACCAAAACAGCCAAGCTCAAATGAGCAAGCCATATAGAAAGTTCCAAAAACCATAAGAGTCCTCACGCCAGGTAAGGCAATGTCTCGTGCAAAACCGCAGATGTACAAAGTCCCTTGGTAATATGCCAGAGCAGCAGCAACCTATATCCATATCCTGTCTTATAGGAACATTTCTTGCACCATCCCTTGCACACATCACATCCCCTCCTAGTCCACCACATCCGCCCCAGCATCCCCATCCTCCGTTTGCTGGCTCAGGAGATATGATGTCAGGGGCCCCCAGATGTCCTTGGGGCGGGACTTCATCTGCAATTGTTCTGCATATGCATGGAGGTACTCCTGCCATGTGGTTAGATCATTGATCCAGGCCTTAAACTTAGGCGCCCTTCCCCTACCCCACCTACAGGCTACCTGCCTTCTTGCCAAAAGCAATCCCAGTGCTAGGAATTTCCGGTATAATGTTTTAATGTCTCCAACTAGCCCCAATAGTGCTCTAAGAGGAGTGGACTCAATCTGAGTACCTATCATGCAAGTCAGCCCCCTGAATACCTCCTCCCAATCCAAACCAGACTTAGGGTGAAAGCTAGTGCCATGTAATATGCTGCTCCTGGAGGTTTCTTTTCGGTACAGAGTGGAGTGAATTTGGCCACCTTTAGTATATATCCATGTATCAGGGAATGCGATACCGTTAGTGCTTGTAGTGCATGTGAAGCTCAATCCTACATTATTCTCATTCAGTATATTAAAGTACTCCATAAATTCTCCCTCTGTACCGTGCCAAATTATGAACAAGTCATCAACAAATCTGACCAATAAAATTGTTTTGTCCATGTAATCCTGATTTTATGCGTTCCAGGCAATCTCCTTTTCCCACCATCCCATCACGATATTCGCCTGGTTTGGCGAAAAGGATATGCCCATGGCAGTCACACAGTCTTCTCGATACAGGTCATGATTAAAGAGGAATACGTCGTTAGTCAAACGTAACTCGATCACGGTTAGTAACATTTTCGTATGTTCCAATTCCGATATGTTACGCTGTTGTGAAAAATATGCACATGCCTTCTGTCAGCAGTGCAGAGAACCTTGGTTAGATTTGTTCACCTCTGAAGAGAATGTTCAGCGTCAGCGATACTCCACACTGAAGATAAGGAGGTGAGCAAGATAATGCCTGCAACTCCCTCTCCTTCTGGGCAAATATAATCGCCAGTAAGAAGACTGTTTTGATGGTCAACAACAGGAGTGAACAATTGTGCAAAGGCTCAATCGCTTTGCACATGACTATATCAGTTACTTTGTGGCTTTACGCTTCTGGTGTGGACAAAATGAAAAGTATTAATGTCTGTGTGCTTGGGTGGTGCCTATATAGGCACGGAGACGTCATAACCAATGTGGACAACATCACGCGGAGCCGAATGGAACCAGACGACTTCGTGCGCAAGGGGTATTGCTCAGCAAACATTTCCGGATCCAGCCTGACGCCTGGGAAATTCAAAGGTAAGGAATCTGAAGCTAGATTGAGTTTCTACCAGTTAATAAATTACTGAAGGTAAGCAACTTGTTCAGTAGGGATCAAGGCAAGCCTGTTAACTCTCTGGATCCGTCCGTTTGGCTGCACCCCTACATGCTCTCCTCATCAATTACAACCTTTGCTCATCCCAAACCTTAAAACAACACCCCCTCTCCCCTTTGGCGTCCTAACCCCACTTTCAGGAACACCTACACAAACGATTACATCATTGTCAGTGATGGGCTGGCTTCTATGCTCCAAGACTTTGAAATAGACAACATGAACAAAAGCAACTTTAGACCCCTGCGTGTAACATTGCAATAATCTCTACTGACTCATTATCAATACCTTCGCTTGGGTAACCAACAGGGGATGAACACCACAAAGTCCTCCTCAGAATCAAAGGTCAACCAAACTAGGGGTCAAACTTCTAGCCTGGATAAAAGAAAGAAAGTCAGCTATCAATTCATCCAGAGTAAAAAAACAGTACCAGGGCACTGTGAGGATCTTGTAGCGGACTTTCACCAGGGGCTGGGGAATGGCCAAAAGAAACCTCCAAATTTCTTAATTCGAACACACACCTTTCGCCATTCCAATGAGCTAATTGCCTGCACATGTACTACTCTACAGGGTCCATGCCAAGAGAAGAGGCACTAAACCAGGAGACGACCACTCCATCACCCACTTGGGGCAATTTATAAGCAGAAGGTATGGCAGCACAAAAAGGAGTGCATCGCAACAGAGTGGCTCCGAAATTTTTCGCCACTAAAAGATGAGTCATTCCCGACTGTGGAGGCTTATTAATCGCCTCAGCGATTCGGCAGCAGACAAAAGAGATTTGTGTGGTGGAAAGGGACTAGATCAGTCATGTGGAACAGTCACACACAACTGGCCATGCGACGGCAGCAGCCCCCTCATCACCCTTCCCTTACCTAGGCCCTGGGCCCAACGTGGCACACCAATCTCAAGAGGAACAGTAATAGCCACAATTGAGAAAATGAGGGGTGATGGGCCGCAGGGCCAAATGTGATTCCTGCTTTCGTGTTTAAAACAGCGCAGACAATTGTAATTCTACTCTTCAAACACTCTTTCGCCACTGCAACAATACCAGCCTCCTGGAACACCTCTATCCTCTTCCCCATTTCTAAAACAGGGAGACCACTCTAACCCGGCAAATTATAGCCTCATTGCTCTCCTTGGTCTTGAAATCAAGGTCTATGCCCCATCCTTTTAAAACAGCTGGAAATATGGGCAGTGGAAAAAGGAATACTCCCTCTCTACCAATTCAGGTTCAGGCCAGATAGCTCAATAATGGAGGACATCCTTGCGTTGGCGGATTTATCTACACAAGCAGTCAGGCGGAATCAACCCCCTTTGTTATGTTGCTTCATCAACTATTGACTATAGCACTGCCTTCGACAGGGTGGACAGTGCAGGTTCTGCAGTAAGTTAGCCACATGGGGGATACTGCCCCTGCTCCTCAGTGCGATCATATCATTATATCAGGGAACATGGGTCCAGTTAAAAAGAAATCTCACCACAGACACCTCTAGTGTGCCCACCAACAATGGGTTCTAACAGTACTGCCTGCTTGCACCTCTCCTTTTCAATCTCTATATCGCAGATATGGGAGTAGCCCTGGAAGGAGCTAGTTCAGTCACACCAAGGCTGGGAAGACTGTGTCTCCCCCATCTTGAAGTATGCAGCTGACACCACCAACAGGGACCACACTAGAAGCGACTTGCAGAGCCCTCAATGCACTCCTTCACCACAATCAAGCCAACAACATACATGTGAACCAGAGCAAAACCAAGGTTGCTGTATTTGGTAAATTCCCGCACAAAATAACTTACTGGCAGCTGGAATACCTACAACTTACGATAATTCCAGTTTATAATTACCTCGGAGTCTGGCTCTCAGAAAGTGCCAAAACCGGCAGCCCACCTAAGGCACCTCAGAACTAAGGCTATCACTGTCATCCACATACTGAAGCACCGAAGTAACCATCTACAAAGCCCAACGGCTGAACCAGTGTTGACAGTTTTGCAAGCAAAATTGATCCCAGCTCTCAATTACGGCCATTTGACGTTTCCTGGTGCTCTCAACAAGTTTCTAATGAACTCCCAGATCAAGGCGTATTAGAAAATTCTGCTTGCCTGAGATTGAGGCGGAGTCTGAAACTGGGCCTCAGGAGCCCAGACCTCATGGGACAGTGAGATTTAATACAGTTCTCTCTCAGTCACTTGCGGGCTGCAGAGAACTCACTCAAACACCAGCTAAAAACTATCTTTGACGGAGCAGGGTCTCCCTGGCAATCACGGCTAGCAACTGCAAACAGCACCCTAAAGAACAGGACAAACAGTCTGCATATGCTAGAAATTCCATTTTCAGCCTGAAAAAAGCAATGAACAGGCAGGTGTGATTAACTTCCTTTGAGGAGGACATCAAAGGTCTTTGTGCCAGCCCCCTGACCGAAGCGTTGGGCGCATCTTACATACTGGGGAAAGGCACAGACCTATTTTCAACATGTACTCTCAACCCAGGCTCACAGGAAAATTCTCTATATGAGGCTTATCGCTTTGCCAATTTCAGATTTCAATCCTGCCTGGGCCCATCAAGAGGAGGGAACTTCATCCAGGCTATGCATCTATCATAAAGAATCTTGGTTCCATCTGCTGTGCTGCGTCCTCACATTGACTAGAGGAGCAATACCACCTGCTCCTCACCTTGTTTCCGTCTAAAGGCGTCACACGCTGCATGGGGGCCTCAGATCTGTGCTTCTCTGAAAACACGCCAAGCACCCTAGCCAGACTGGGTACATTTACAAGCCTTATTCGTCTCTCACTCTTTGAAGTGATGGCAATAGCTAGTAGCCACACACCATAAGCTCGGCATTCAGCGGTCAGCTTTCAGGAGAGCTGCCAACCAGCATTGACAACTTCAAGGGATCCGCGCAGTGCTCAACACCGTCACAGTTGTAGGAAGCACAGGAGGTAACCCATAAACCACGTTGGGAAGGGTGCGTTATGTAAACAAGAACAGGTCCCAACAGGTATTATTTAAAAGACTGTTTCAATAGGAGTATGCCACAAGCATTACTAAGAACAGAACACAAGGAGTCAGAGGATTGAGAAAAGGGTGGTATTATTCACCAAGGGCAAGGGGTAATACATTTACAGTTAAGACAGCACTGTAAAGATTAGATCTTGTGACAACCCAGTGGCACTTGGTGCAAGGTGCTATATACAGTTTGAAGTGAAAATGAGAAGTGCAAGTGCTATTAAAAACAGCATAAGTGGCGCATACATGAAATTATGTACATCATTTAAAGCTTCAATTACAGAACAAGTTACAATCACTTGAAAAATAGTTTTTGGTAAAAGCTTTAAGTGTGATATGCGTCGTATGATTCAAGCTGTGTGGTCGACGGCGTTTCGATCCCCTTGGTTTGGGATCGTCATCAGGACGGGGTTGTCGATGGATACAGTGCTGTGGACAAGGGAGGGGAGTCGTAAGCAAGGGCAATAGGCGGGCAGGGAGAGGTAGGTGAGGGGTGGGGGATATTTTGTTGGACTAAATCGAATTGGATCTATCGTGAAAATGGGACCGTGACTGTAGTGGTGGCCAGAGAGGGAAGGAGAGTGCTATTAGGGGTGACTAGTGTGGAAAAATTGGGCCAGGCGAGGGGGAGACCTTTCAGTGGAATGGTGATCCACCTATAAGGGAATGAACTTACAGTTGCCAGTTGGGATGGCGAGTCTGGCGGCACACGGCTGTTACTAGCGTCAATTGCTGTAGAAAAAATATTGACGTGAGTATTAAAAAAGCAGGGGTGTAACAGGATAGTGCGGGAGGGTCTCAGGATGTTATTACCTGGTCGCGTTCCGTCCTAGGGATGCTCACAGAGTTGGGCAGCGTCTGGGAAAAGAGAGCGCGCATGCGGTCAGTTAGGCTGTAGGACGCTCAATGATAGAGCAGATGCTGACTAATTGCGTGCCATCTGGTGGTGCAATCTCTCTGACACACTCTTACCTGGAAAAAGGAAAGCACAGAAGGCAAGCGCTCATCTGGCGTGGCTGGTCGGCAGTGAATGCGGGAACAGACCGCGCATTACCAGAGTCCTGGCTTATGTCCAGGCTGCCGCGCGAGGGGGGTGGGAGGGCCGGCGGAGTGTGGGCGTGAACCAGGGGCGGGGTTTAGGGAAGGCCGGGGATGTGTCGCGAGGCCATTGGAAGGAGTAAATGAAAGGGGCGGGAATGGGAAGGGCCGGGGAGGAGTGGTAGGGCGTGGGTGAAGGTTCCCATGGCAACCCAAGTAAACAGGAAGCAAAGCAGTCTCAGAACGCCGTCAAAGGCCGGCAGTCGCGTGAAGGGGAATGTCAGCAATTAAATGTAAACAAAGGTTCAAAAAAGCTCAAATGGCGCTGTCGGCGTTAAAGGCATGAACAACATTACAGCATGTTGTGAGCCAACAGGTACAAGCAAATAACAATAATAATGCTCGCAGTGCAAATAAGGCATGTTAGAACCAGAGCAACAGGGTCTAATTGGTGTAAAACCGGGCGGTTAATTTACAGGATGTAATAAAGGTACGTGGAGCCAGGTCAAGGGTTTGGTCTGGACGGAGGTTCATACTGTGGAGGTCATATAATTACAATACGGGAATTGCAATACATGGAAATAAGTGTACTGTTTATGTACCTCCGGTGACGCTCTGGACATGGATGTGGAGTTAATACGTTAATGTGATCATAATAGAAAACAATAATCTTAGAGCATGTTGTATATTAACAGCCACGAAGGAAGGGTTTTTTGGTGTGAAACCAGGCGGTTAATTTACAGGGATTTGTAAAAGTACTGGTCAGGATGAAAGATCAAATACAATTGTGTAACGTGGAACGCAATTCAGGGGAGGACAGAGGGACTTAGGTGGTGATGGTACTGGTCCATTCATCAAGGGTGTTGAGCCCGTGGTTGACCGAGTCAACTCTGGCGATCCATTTGCATTCAGCTCTGTTGAGCAGAGCAGTCATGTTGCCTCCTCTGAGGGGTAGGGTAGGCTTCTCAATGACCTGCCATCTTAGGTCCGCGTCAGTATGAGAATGTTCAATGAAATGTGAGACCAGGGGCGCTGTGAGTACCTTACAATTGATTCTGCTTTTATGTTGTATGATCCGCTGTTTCACCATTTGTGTTGTCTGGCCGATGTAGATCAAGTCACACGGGCATCGGATGGCATAGATTACGTTTTGCGTTTTGCAATTGGTTAGATGAGTGAGCTGGTGTGTTTGTCCCATGAATTTGAATTCTTTGGTGTTCATTGTCAATTCGCACACACTACAGGACTGGCATTTAAAATGTCCAATGACAGGGGGCATGCCCCACGCTGCTGTGATGGTGTTTGTGTTGCTCTCGGTGCTGGTGGTCGGCCAAGTGATGGCACGAACGAGGTGGTTAGCGATGTTACTTCCTCTCTGATAAGAGAACAAGGGAGGTGCGCTGAATTGTTCTTCCGATCGTAACACAGTCCAGTTCTTTTTGATAATTTTGGCAACTCTGTTGCTGTCCGGACTGAAGACTGAGACAAAGGGAATCCTTTTCAAAGTTTGTTTGTTTTGGTTTGGCACTAGTAGGTCCTCCCGGTGGTTATACCATGCCCGTTTTTTGGCTTGTTTCACCAGGCGTCGTGGGTAACCTCTATTGATCAGTTTGGAGACTAGGATATCCGCCTCCCTGAAGTAATCCTTGCGCCACTTGCAATTCCTCCGGATGCGGAGGAATTGGCCAAAGGGGAGACCATCGCGCAGGCCTCTGGGGTGGTTACTAGAGTAGTGCAGCAACGTGTTCCGTTCAGTTGGTTTGCGATAGAGTATAGTTCCAATTTTGCCTTCCTCCGCATGTATTGTGACATCCAAAAAGGGTAGGTCATTGGGTTTGGTTTCATATGTGAATTTGAGATGTTCCTGGGAAGAGTTTAACCATTCAACGCACGGCTGTAAGGAGTCAGCTGTCCCATTCCAGATTAATAGAATGTCATCGATGTACCGACGCCACAGATGGATTTGGGGTCGGTACGGGTTGATGTGGTTGAGGAACAATGATTTTTCAAGGGCATGTACATATAGAATGGCAAAATTCGGAGCAAAGCAAGCCCCCATAGCTACTCCCTTGATTTGCAGGTAGTATGTATTTTTGTACAAGAAATAATTGTTTTGTAGGGCCACTCTTAAGAGATCCATAACGAAATCAGTTGGAATTTTGGATGGTTGTGGTCTGGTGGTCAGAAGGTTTTTGATTACGTTGAGTCCTTCGCAGTGGGGAATGTTAGTGTAGAGGGATTCAATATCCAAACTTGCCATTATTTGATTGTCCATATCGAAAGGTTGATCCTCAATGGAGGTGATTAGGTCCATAGTGTCACGGATGTAGGTGTCCGTTGTGGGCACAAACTCTTTTATCACAGAGTCCACAAACTTGCCAAGGGGTTCCAGGATGGAGCCGCACCCCGATACTATCGGGCGTCCAGGAGGATTTCTGGCGTCTTTATGTATTTTGGGAAGTACATAGAGGATCGGGGTCCTTGGGTGTGGGTTGTTCAAAAACTCAAATTCTTTTTTGTTGATCACGTTGTTGTCTCTGGCTGTAGTTGTAATAGAGAGAATCTTTTGTCTTATGTCTGCCAGGGGATCTTTGGATAGAGCACGGTAGTGGTCGTGGTTGGTTAATTGTCGTTCTACCTCCCTGTCGTATTCAGTGTTATTGAGGACAACAATCCCACCTCCCTTGTCCGCGGGTTTGATGACTATTCCCGGATTGTTTTGTAAGGTGGCAAGTGCTTCTTTCTCCTCCCAAGGCAGGTTGTAGGGGACGTAGCGTGGAATGGTCTTTAGTGCCATGACTTCTTTTAAAACAAGTTTTTCAAAAGTCAGAATTTCTGGTGGCATTTGATGCGAGGGAGGGTTGAAGGTGGAGGGTGGCCGAAATGGAGAAATCTCTGACCCACTGTTGTCTGGTTTGTCGGCAAAAAAGTGTTTTAGTCGAATTCTCCTGAAAAATTTCAGAAGGTTGGACTGGAGATCCAGAAAGTTGGTTCTAACCGTTGGCACGAACGAAAGACCACGCGACAAAAGTTTCGTTTCTGTGGGTGTAAGGTTGTGGTCCGACAGGTTGAAGATAGGGATGGACGTTACAGCATTTGCAGTTTCTATACCCATCATTGGGGTTGGCCCCATTGGTAGTACCGGTTGCAAATTTGTCTGTTGCCTGGTACTGGTGGTTGATATTGTTTTGCCCTTGTCTGACGATTCTGTGGTTGTGGGTGTTGACCGCGGCCTCGGCCTCGACCTAAAAAACCGGGTGGAAGTAGTGGCTGTGGACCAGAGGTTGTGGCGTCGGTATCGTCTCCTGAGCTGTTTGATGAGACAGAGAAGGTGACGCGTTGGTTGTTTCTGTATCGGCCCCAATTTTGGGATCTTGGCTGGTTCTGATGTGTGGTATAGAATTCTTCGTTCAAATAAGGATACGTGTTCTCGTTCTTATAGTTCTTAATATCTTTCTCGATTTTATTGATCTTCTTATTGACCTCAAAGGTGTTGAAGGTGGCAATGGAGCTATATATTTTCTCTAGGAGGTTTTTAGCGTCTGTAATGGTTGTGTCTTCTAGGATACGTTTCTCTAGTTCTTCTATTTCTTGGAGCTCTTGGCGGCTATGTTCTATCGCTGTGTCAATCCCCAGGACCATCCAGTGGCGAGAGCACGTGGTCGCTAGATGGCTAAAGCTGACTCGGAACTTAGGGTCTTGTGTGAAAATGGCCGGGGTGTTCCGGATTTGGAGGCCAAGAGGGATGACACCAGATCGTAGGTAATCCGTGAGCATGCGGGCATGTAGGTCCGTTCTGATCTGCTTTTTCTTTAGTTTCTCGAGTTGATCCAAAAGAACTCGGGATGAGTTTGGGGCAGTGGAGGCGGATGTAGATTGTTGGGGGCCTGACAGTAATGAGGGCCCAGTGAGTCTGGATTGAATATATTCCTCTGAATAGGTGAGGGACTCCTTGGACATCTTGTGCAGGCCGGAGGGTCCTGGACAGATGTGTACCTTAGTCAATAAGGTATATTAGATCAAGTACACAGAGGTACTCCTCTCGCAGCGAACAGGCTGCACCTAATAGTTGTAGGAAGCACAGGAGGTAACCCATAAACCACGTTGGGAAGGGTGCGTTATGTAAACAAGAACAGGTCCCAACAGGTATTATTTAAAAGACTGTTTCAATAGGAGTATGCCACAAGCATTACTAAGAACAGAACACAAGGAGTCAGAGGATTGAGAAAAGGGTGGTATTATTCACCAAGGGCAAGGGGTAATACATTTACAGTTAAGACAGCACTGTAAAGATTAGATCTTGTGACAACCCAGTGGCACTTGGTGCAAGGTGCTATATACAGTTTGAAGTGAAAATGAGAAGTGCAAGTGCTATTAAAAACAGCATAAGTGGCGCATACATGAAATTATGTACATCATTTAAAGCTTCAATTACAGAACAAGTTACAATCACTTGAAAAATAGTTTTTGGTAAAAGCTTTAAGTGTGATATGCGTCGTATGATTCAAGCTGTGTGGTCGACGGCGTTTCGATCCCCTTGGTTTGGGATCGTCATCAGGACGGGGTTGTCGATGGATACAGTGCTGTGGACAAGGGAGGGGAGTCGTAAGCAAGGGCAATAGGCGGGCAGGGAGAGGTAGGTGAGGGGTGGGGGATATTTTGTTGGACTAAATCGAATTGGATCTATCGTGAAAATGGGACCGTGACTGTAGTGGTGGCCAGAGAGGGAAGGAGAGTGCTATTAGGGGTGACTAGTGTGGAAAAATTGGGCCAGGCGAGGGGGAGACCTTTCAGTGGAATGGTGATCCACCTATAAGGGAATGAACTTACAGTTGCCAGTTGGGATGGCGAGTCTGGCGGCACACGGCTGTTACTAGCGTCAATTGCTGTAGAAAAAATATTGACGTGAGTATTAAAAAAGCAGGGGTGTAACAGGATAGTGCGGGAGGGTCTCAGGATGTTATTACCTGGTCGCGTTCCGTCCTAGGGATGCTCACAGAGTTGGGCAGCGTCTGGGAAAAGAGAGCGCGCATGCGGTCAGTTAGGCTGTAGGACGCTCAATGATAGAGCAGATGCTGACTAATTGCGTGCCATCTGGTGGTGCAATCTCTCTGACACACTCTTACCTGGAAAAAGGAAAGCACAGAAGGCAAGCGCTCATCTGGCGTGGCTGGTCGGCAGTGAATGCGGGAACAGACCGCGCATTACCAGAGTCCTGGCTTATGTCCAGGCTGCCGCGCGAGGGGGGTGGGAGGGCCGGCGGAGTGTGGGCGTGAACCAGGGGCGGGGTTTAGGGAAGGCCGGGGATGTGTCGCGAGGCCATTGGAAGGAGTAAATGAAAGGGGCGGGAATGGGAAGGGCCGGGGAGGAGTGGTAGGGCGTGGGTGAAGGTTCCCATGGCAACCCAAGTAAACAGGAAGCAAAGCAGTCTCAGAACGCCGTCAAAGGCCGGCAGTCGCGTGAAGGGGAATGTCAGCAATTAAATGTAAACAAAGGTTCAAAAAAGCTCAAATGGCGCTGTCGGCGTTAAAGGCATGAACAACATTACAGCATGTTGTGAGCCAACAGGTACAAGCAAATAACAATAATAATGCTCGCAGTGCAAATAAGGCATGTTAGAACCAGAGCAACAGGGTCTAATTGGTGTAAAACCGGGCGGTTAATTTACAGGATGTAATAAAGGTACGTGGAGCCAGGTCAAGGGTTTGGTCTGGACGGAGGTTCATACTGTTATACTGTTATATGACCTCCACAGTATGAACCTCCGTCCAGACCAAACCCTTGACCTGGCTCCACGTACCTTTATTACATCCTGTAAATTAACCGCCCGGTTTTACACCAATTAGACCCTGTTGCTCTGGTTCTAACATGCCTTATTTGCACTGCGAGCATTATTATTGTTATTTGCTTGTACCTGTTGGCTCACAACATGCTGTAATGTTGTTCATGCCTTTAACGCCGACAGCGCCATTTGAGCTTTTTTGAACCTTTGTTTACATTTAATTGCTGACATTCCCCGTCACGCGACTGCCGGCCTTTGACGGCGTTCTGAGACTGCTTTGCTTCCTGTTTACTTGGGTTGCCATGGGAACCTTCACCCACGCCCTACCACTCCTCCCCGGCCCTTCCCATTCCCGCCCCTTTCATTTACTCCTTCCAATGGCCTCGCGACACATCCCCGGCCTTCCCTAAACCCCGCCCCTGGTTCACGCCCACACTCCGCCGGCCCTCCCACCCCCCTCGCGCGGCAGCCTGGACATAAGCCAGGACTCTGGTAATGCGCGGTCTGTTCCCGCATTCACTGCCGACCAGCCACGCCAGATGAGCGCTTGCCTTCTGTGCTTTCCTTTTTCCAGGTAAGAGTGTGTCAGAGAGATTGCACCACCAGATGGCACGCAATTAGTCAGCATCTGCTCTATCATTGAGCGTCCTACAGCCTAACTGACCGCATGCGCGCTCTCTTTTCCCAGACGCTGCCCAACTCTGTGAGCATCCCTAGGACGGAACGCGACCAGGTAATAACATCCTGAGACCCTCCCGCACTATCCTGTTACACCCCTGCTTTTTTAATACTCACGTCAATATTTTTTCTACAGCAATTGACGCTAGTAACAGCCGTGTGCCGCCAGACTCGCCATCCCAACTGGCAACTGTAAGTTCATTCCCTTATAGGTGGATCACCATTCCACTGAAAGGTCTCCCCCTCGCCTGGCCCAATTTTTCCACACTAGTCACCCCTAATAGCACTCTCCTTCCCTCTCTGGCCACCACTACAGTCACGGTCCCATTTTCACGATAGATCCAATTCGATTTAGTCCAACAAAATATCCCCCACCCCTCACCTACCTCTCCCTGCCCGCCTATTGCCCTTGCTTACGACTCCCCTCCCTTGTCCACAGCACTGTATCCATCGACAACCCCGTCCTGATGACGATCCCAAACCAAGGGGATCGAAACGCCGTCGACCACACAGCTTGAATCATACGACGCATATCACACTTAAAGCTTTTACCAAAAACTATTTTTCAAGTGATTGTAACTTGTTCTGTAATTGAAGCTTTAAATGATGTACATAATTTCATGTATGCGCCACTTATGCTGTTTTTAATAGCACTTGCACTTCTCATTTTCACTTCAAACTGTATATAGCACCTTGCACCAAGTGCCACTGGGTTGTCACAAGATCTAATCTTTACAGTGCTGTCTTAACTGTAAATGTATTACCCCTTGCCCTTGGTGAATAATACCACCCTTTTCTCAATCCTCTGACTCCTTGTGTTCTGTTCTTAGTAATGCTTGTGGCATACTCCTATTGAAACAGTCTTTTAAATAATACCTGTTGGGACCTGTTCTTGTTTACATAACGCACCCTTCCCAACGTGGTTTATGGGTTACCTCCTGTGCTTCCTACAACTATTAGGTGCAGCCTGTTCGCTGCGAGAGGAGTACCTCTGTGTACTTGATCTAATATACCTTATTGACTAAGGTACACATCTGTCCAGGACCCTCCGGCCTGCACAAGATGTCCAAGGAGTCCCTCACCTATTCAGAGGAATATATTCAATCCAGACTCACTGGGCCCTCATTACTGTCAGGCCCCCAACAATCTACATCCGCCTCCACTGCCCCAAACTCATCCCGAGTTCTTTTGGATCAACTCGAGAAACTAAAGAAAAAGCAGATCAGAACGGACCTACATGCCCGCATGCTCACGGATTACCTACGATCTGGTGTCATCCCTCTTGGCCTCCAAATCCGGAACACCCCGGCCATTTTCACACAAGACCCTAAGTTCCGAGTCAGCTTTAGCCATCTAGCGACCACGTGCTCTCGCCACTGGATGGTCCTGGGGATTGACACAGCGATAGAACATAGCCGCCAAGAGCTCCAAGAAATAGAAGAACTAGAGAAACGTATCCTAGAAGACACAACCATTACAGACGCTAAAAACCTCCTAGAGAAAATATATAGCTCCATTGCCACCTTCAACACCTTTGAGGTCAATAAGAAGATCAATAAAATCGAGAAAGATATTAAGAACTATAAGAACGAGAACACGTATCCTTATTTGAACGAAGAATTCTATACCACACATCAGAACCAGCCAAGATCCCAAAATTGGGGCCGATACAGAAACAACCAACGCGTCACCTTCTCTGTCTCATCAAACAGCTCAGGAGACGATACCGACGCCACAACCTCTGGTCCACAGCCACTACTTCCACCCGGTTTTTTAGGTCGAGGCCGAGGCCGCGGTCAACACCCACAACCACAGAATCGTCAGACAAGGGCAAAACAATATCAACCACCAGTACCAGGCAACAGACAAACTCGCAACCGGTACTACCAATGGGGCCAACCCCAATGATGGGTATAGAAACTGCAAATGCTGTAACGTCCATCCCTATCTTCAACCTGTCGGACCACAACCTTACACCCACAGAAACGAAACTTTTGTCGCGTGGTCTTTCGTTCGTGCCAACGGTTAGAACCAACTTTCTGGATCTCCAGTCCAACCTTCTGAAATTTTTCAGGAGAATTCGACTAAAACACTTTTTTGCCGACAAACCAGACAACAGTGGGTCAGAGATTTCTCCATTTCGGCCACCCTCCACCTTCAACCCTCCCTCGCATCAAATGCCACCAGAAATTCTGACTTTTGAAAAACTTGTTTTAAAAGAAGTCATGGCACTAAA
Organism: Lissotriton helveticus; assembly: GCF_964261635.1. Taxonomy (NCBI): domain Eukaryota; kingdom Metazoa; phylum Chordata; class Amphibia; order Caudata; family Salamandridae; genus Lissotriton; species Lissotriton helveticus. The sequence goes on from NC_136061.1 coordinate 1,316,725,766, forward strand.
GACCATTCCACGCTACGTCCCCTACAACCTGCCTTGGGAGGAGAAAGAAGCACTTGCCACCTTACAAAACAATCCGGGAATAGTCATCAAACCCGCGGACAAGGGAGGTGGGATTGTTGTCCTCAATAACACTGAATACGACAGGGAGGTAGAACGACAATTAACCAACCACGACCACTACCGTGCTCTATCCAAAGATCCCCTGGCAGACATAAGACAAAAGATTCTCTCTATTACAACTACAGCCAGAGACAACAACGTGATCAACAAAAAAGAATTTGAGTTTTTGAACAACCCACACCCAAGGACCCCGATCCTCTATGTACTTCCCAAAATACATAAAGACGCCAGAAATCCTCCTGGACGCCCGATAGTATCGGGGTGCGGCTCCATCCTGGAACCCCTTGGCAAGTTTGTGGACTCTGTGATAAAAGAGTTTGTGCCCACAACGGACACCTACATCCGTGACACTATGGACCTAATCACCACCATTGAGGATCAACCTTTCGATATGGACAATCAAATAATGGCAAGTTTGGATATTGAATCCCTCTACACTAACATTCCCCACTGCGAAGGACTCAACGTAATCAAAAACCTTCTGACCACCAGACCACAACCATCCAAAATTCCAACTGATTTCGTTATGGATCTCTTAAGAGTGGCCCTACAAAACAATTATTTCTTGTACAAAAATACATACTACCTGCAAATCAAGGGAGTAGCTATGGGGGCTTGCTTTGCTCCGAATTTTGCCATTCTATATGTACATGCCCTTGAAAAATCATTGTTCCTCAACCACATCAACCCGTACCGACCCCAAATCCATCTGTGGCGTCGGTACATCGATGACATTCTATTAATCTGGAATGGGACAGCTGACTCCTTACAGCCGTGCGTTGAATGGTTAAACTCTTCCCAGGAACATCTCAAATTCACATATGAAACCAAACCCAATGACCTACCCTTTTTGGATGTCACAATACATGCGGAGGAAGGCAAAATTGGAACTATACTCTATCGCAAACCAACTGAACGGAACACGTTGCTGCACTACTCTAGTAACCACCCCAGAGGCCTGCGCGATGGTCTCCCCTTTGGCCAATTCCTCCGCATCCGGAGGAATTGCAAGTGGCGCAAGGATTACTTCAGGGAGGCGGATATCCTAGTCTCCAAACTGATCAATAGAGGTTACCCACGACGCCTGGTGAAACAAGCCAAAAAACGGGCATGGTATAACCACCGGGAGGACCTACTAGTGCCAAACCAAAACAAACAAACTTTGAAAAGGATTCCCTTTGTCTCAGTCTTCAGTCCGGACAGCAACAGAGTTGCCAAAATTATCAAAAAGAACTGGACTGTGTTACGATCGGAAGAACAATTCAGCGCACCTCCCTTGTTCTCTTATCAGAGAGGAAGTAACATCGCTAACCACCTCGTTCGTGCCATCACTTGGCCGACCACCAGCACCGAGAGCAACACAAACACCATCACAGCAGCGTGGGGCATGCCCCCTGTCATTGGACATTTTAAATGCCAGTCCTGTAGTGTGTGCGAATTGACAATGAACACCAAAGAATTCAAATTCATGGGACAAACACACCAGCTCACTCATCTAACCAATTGCAAAACGCAAAACGTAATCTATGCCATCCGATGCCCGTGTGACTTGATCTACATCGGCCAGACAACACAAATGGTGAAACAGCGGATCATACAACATAAAAGCAGAATCAATTGTAAGGTACTCACAGCGCCCCTGGTCTCACATTTCATTGAACATTCTCATACTGACGCGGACCTAAGATGGCAGGTCATTGAGAAGCCTACCCTACCCCTCAGAGGAGGCAACATGACTGCTCTGCTCAACAGAGCTGAATGCAAATGGATCGCCAGAGTTGACTCGGTCAACCACGGGCTCAACACCCTTGATGAATGGACCAGTACCATCACCACCTAAGTCCCTCTGTCCTCCCCTGAATTGCGTTCCACGTTACACAATTGTATTTGATCTTTCATCCTGACCAGTACTTTTACAAATCCCTGTAAATTAACCGCCTGGTTTCACACCCAAAAACCCTTCCTTCGTGGCTGTTAATATACAACATGCTCTAAGATTATTGTTTTCTATTATGATCACATTAACGTATTAACTCCACATCCATGTCCAGAGCGTCACCGGAGGTACATAAACAGTACACTTATTTCCATGTATTGCAATTCCCGTATTGTAATTATATGACCTCCACAGTATGAACCTCCGTCCAGACCAAACCCTTGACCTGGCTCCACGTACCTTTATTACATCCTGTAAATTAACCGCCCGGTTTTACACCAATTAGACCCTGTTGCTCTGGTTCTAACATGCCTTATTTGCACTGCGAGCATTATTATTGTTATTTGCTTGTACCTGTTGGCTCACAACATGCTGTAATGTTGTTCATGCCTTTAACGCCGACAGCGCCATTTGAGCTTTTTTGAACCTTTGTTTACATTTAATTGCTGACATTCCCCTTCACGCGACTGCCGGCCTTTGACGGCGTTCTGAGACTGCTTTGCTTCCTGTTTACTTGGGTTGCCATGGGAACCTTCACCCACGCCCTACCACTCCTCCCCGGCCCTTCCCATTCCCGCCCCTTTCATTTACTCCTTCCAATGGCCTCGCGACACATCCCCGGCCTTCCCTAAACCCCGCCCCTGGTTCACGCCCACACTCCGCCGGCCCTCCCACCCCCCTCGCGCGGCAGCCTGGACATAAGCCAGGACTCTGGTAATGCGCGGTCTGTTCCCGCATTCACTGCCGACCAGCCACGCCAGATGAGCGCTTGCCTTCTGTGCTTTCCTTTTTCCAGGTAAGAGTGTGTCAGAGAGATTGCACCACCAGATGGCACGCAATTAGTCAGCATCTGCTCTATCATTGAGCGTCCTACAGCCTAACTGACCGCATGCGCGCTCTCTTTTCCCAGACGCTGCCCAACTCTGTGAGCATCCCTAGGACGGAACGCGACCAGGTAATAACATCCTGAGACCCTCCCGCACTATCCTGTTACACCCCTGCTTTTTTAATACTCACGTCAATATTTTTTCTACAGCAATTGACGCTAGTAACAGCCGTGTGCCGCCAGACTCGCCATCCCAACTGGCAACTGTAAGTTCATTCCCTTATAGGTGGATCACCATTCCACTGAAAGGTCTCCCCCTCGCCTGGCCCAATTTTTCCACACTAGTCACCCCTAATAGCACTCTCCTTCCCTCTCTGGCCACCACTACAGTCACGGTCCCATTTTCACGATAGATCCAATTCGATTTAGTCCAACAAAATATCCCCCACCCCTCACCTACCTCTCCCTGCCCGCCTATTGCCCTTGCTTACGACTCCCCTCCCTTGTCCACAGCACTGTATCCATCGACAACCCCGTCCTGATGACGATCCCAAACCAAGGGGATCGAAACGCCGTCGACCACACAGCTTGAATCATACGACGCATATCACACTTAAAGCTTTTACCAAAAACTATTTTTCAAGTGATTGTAACTTGTTCTGTAATTGAAGCTTTAAATGATGTACATAATTTCATGTATGCGCCACTTATGCTGTTTTTAATAGCACTTGCACTTCTCATTTTCACTTCAAACTGTATATAGCACCTTGCACCAAGTGCCACTGGGTTGTCACAAGATCTAATCTTTACAGTGCTGTCTTAACTGTAAATGTATTACCCCTTGCCCTTGGTGAATAATACCACCCTTTTCTCAATCCTCTGACTCCTTGTGTTCTGTTCTTAGTAATGCTTGTGGCATACTCCTATTGAAACAGTCTTTTAAATAATACCTGTTGGGACCTGTTCTTGTTTACAACACCGTCACAGGGCACCGTGCTCTGGAGACTGCCAGCCTTGAACACATCAGTTTCTGGCGATCATCACCTAGTGGGGAGACGCAACCTCGGTGGGGCACACTGTGTGAGGAGCGCCAGCACAGGGAGTGAAGCGCCTACAGCTCACAGGTGTCAGCAGGGGCCACTACCAGACTGCCTGCCCCTCCCCTTCCCGCCGGGGGCTTCATAGACTACTCGTGCCTCCCGCTTCGCGGGAGACGCATCGACGGTGGGGCACTCTGTGTGAGGAGAGCCAGCGCGGGGAGTGAAGCGCCTACAGCTCTCAGGTGTCAGCGGGAGCCATGACCGGACTGCCTGCCCCTCCCCTTCCCGCCGGGGGCTTCATAGACTACTCACGCCTCCCGCTTCGCGGGAGACGCATCGCCGGTGGGGCATACTGTGTGAGGAGAGCCAGCACAGGGAGTGAAGCGCCTACAGCTCCCAGGTGTCAGCGGGGGCCACGGCCGGACTACCTGCCCCTCCCCTTCCCGCCAGGGGCTTCATAGACTGCTCGCGCCTCCCGCTTCGCGGGAGACGCATCGCCGGTGGGGCACACTATGTGAGGAGAGCCAGCGCAGGGAGTGAAGCGCCTACAGCTCCCAGGTGTCAGCGGGGGCCACGACCGGACTGCCTGCCCCTCCCCTTCCCGCCGGGGGCTTCATAGACTGCTCGCGCCTCCCGCTTTGTGGGAGACACATCGCCGGTGGGGCACACTGTGCGAGGAGAGCCAGCGCAGGGAGTGAAGCGTCTACAGCTCCCAGGTGTCAGCGGGGGCCACGACAGGACTGCCTGCCCCTCCCCTTCCTGCCGGGGGGAATTTAACCATCTAGCTCCTCACGCCATGCGGGACGAGCGCGGGCGGCACCGGGCTAAGCCCGGGCAAAGGACAGGCCATCTGTGGCCGTCAGAGGCCAGCAGAGTCTGGGTCAGGACATCCCCTATGTCCTACTAATGGGTAAGCGAAAACAATTATGTAATGGGGGCAGGGGGGCCAAAAAGCAAAAGTACCACGGAAGTCAGACTCAATTATTTCATATATAACCTCAGCTGTGGGCGTTATAAGTAAAGAGATGGCCAACGCAGAGAAGGAATTGGGACTGAGTTCATCGGTAACTTCTGAGAAGGGGCGGTACTAAACAATATGCCTACGCCTGGGGCACACTCAGAGACCCAGACAGTACAAAAAGATTCTATGACTGCTAGTGAGGCAGAAGTCACCGTAGTGGAGGTAACTAATGAGGTCACTTTGGCCTCTCAGTCCCACCTAGAAGAGTTACCTGGATCAAGTGTACAACAGATTATGGGTAAACGAAGTACAAAGAAATGTTCAAGAAAGACAAAACATGTTATCAATCCTCACAGCAACATGGAACACTATCCTTACTAAATTGAGCGACAAGATAGAGGAAATGTTCAACTCGCATTTAGAGCCTGTTTTAGTGGGAATCGCCAAAGTCATTAAAACTCTGTGAGACCAAGTTGCATCTTCCTCCTGAAGCAGTCCCCTTGGTGGCTGTACTCACAGGAGTACCCACGCTAGATATAAATTGTAGAGAGTCCACCCAGGATCTCTTAAGAAAATCTAGGAACTGGTGTAGGCAGCATTCTAGTGGGGAGATAGATATTTCTTCATTTATTAGCATGGACAGAAGGGTAGGATGGGTTGGTCATCGCCCTAAGAGCCTGGAAGGGGACTGTATTGTTGTGAATTTCAATAAACAAGATGTAGCTGATAGATTGTTCTGGGATGGATCTGACCTAACAAATACCGGCATTAAGCCATTGCCCTTGGGCTATTTTTACCCACTGCCAACTAGGCAGAAAAATGTTCGCCCCATCCTTTCATCGCACCCACTATGGAGAAGAAATTTTATCCCACAGACTGGCGAAATTTCCGTCTCTCCCCAAATCAAGGCCCACCCACCTCAGAATTCCCATGTGACCCCGAAAACACATACGGGCCCGAAAGTTCTCAGGGTATGGGTTTAACTTTAACTAATCGTTTTTCTCCTTTGTCTCAACTGGAGGAGAATGATTGACTAGAAACTACATACTGTACACCAGGAGTGAATGTTACTGACCAGATCCAAGTTACCCCCTGTAAAATCCTGAGCTGGAATATCGCTGGAATAAGGACAAAAAGAAGGGATGAGAACTGGGTGGGATTTTTAAAGTTGCATCACATAATAGCACTTCAAGAAACTTGGGACACATCAAACAGTTTCTTTTTAGATGGATACAGCCATGTTTGCATCCCTGCAAAACCTGGTCTCGCTGGCAGAGCTAAAGGAGGCGTAGTCCTCTTCTTTACTCTTAAATTGAATGGTACTTTAAAGCAGCTAGAGTCAGGTTCTCATAACTGTTTAATAGTAGAGTTGTCAGTGACAAAAACATTTAAAATGCTATTTATCAATTTTTATAATTCATGTGAGAGTGATTTTATAAATCAATATTTAGTTTCTCTAGAGGATTTTTTTCAGGATATAGATCCAAACAAAACACTTTTGAGGTCCTCATGGGTGATTTTAACATTCACCCGTGTGGCCTAGATTGTAATATTGAAGAACATGAAGGGCCCCCATTGAATCAGGGTGTGATGAAGGTGGACCAAGGGCACCTACGTTTAAAGGAAAAGACTTGGGTACAGTTATTGACTATATTTTTTTGTCATCTTTTGTTTTATCTAGGGTTTTATTATTCAAGGTTGGAGCCTCTGTTTTTAGTGACCATAATCCTGTGATTTTAGAGGTGATTCCAGGGGTTGCTCTGCGATTCAAAGAAACACAGGTTACGGTGACTTGACACCAAAGAGCAGGGGAGAAGACTTAAATGGTCAAAGGTGATCCCGGAAACCTTCCTGTTGGAAGTTTTGACTAAGGTCAAAACTGAGGTAGCTACTTGCTTGGATAATTCTGCCCTGAGTATGAAGATAGTTGGTGCATTTGACGCCATATGCAACCAAATAAACACTGACTTGACAGTCAAAAATAGACCTGGCACTTATCAAGGTAAAAGATGGTTTGACAGTAGCTGTTCCAAGGCACACTCGTCCCTGCTTAAAGCTATGAAAGTAGGACCTAGAAATAGGGAACGGATAGTAAGTTTAAGAAAATTATATAAACAGGCTATCCAAGAACGTAAACATCAGATTAAAGAGGATGCCTGGAGTAAACTTCTATCAGATGAGGTCCTGCGGGACAGTGAAAAATTCTGGTCGACTGTTAACCAGCCATTTTTCTCTGATGCAGAGAATTCCCCTCTGGAATGTAATATACCAGATGATCGGTGGCTAGCTCATTTCGGGAATATTTATGGGATCCAGGGGCAATGTTCCCTCTAATTTGTTTCCTCTGTGTGCGGCAGTGGAGGGTCTCTGTGCGCTGCAACCATGGCTATGTGCGCCAGGAACCAAACCATGCGTGTCTGCGACGCCAAATGGCAATCAAAACGTTTACTTTAAAAAGTGAAAAGATGGTGCATTTTCACACATAAAGAGCCAAAATAAGGGTTTTAAAGGCAGTTTGCAAATTTATTGTATTGCCTGTATTTTCATTGTTGTGTCTCTGACTGCTGTTGTCTGTCTTCCCCGCTGCCTGTACGTGGTCCGTGCCCCTTTTTCTTCCCTCTGTTCCCCTCGCTGTCCCTGTGCTCTCTCTGCCCGATCTTTCCTTCTGTTCCCCTCGCTGCCCCGTGCCTCTCTGCCCGTTCTGCCTTCTGTTCTCAGCTGCCCCTATATTTCTGTATTCTGTATTTTGCCTCTGTGCCATTAGTTTTTTGTGCCCGTCTGCCCTCTGTGCCACTCTTTTTTATGACCTTCTGCCCTCTGTCCCACTCGTTTTTGTGCCCTTCTGCCTTATCCACTTCGTTTTCCCCTCGTTTTTTGTGCCTTTCTGCCCTCTGTTCCACTCGTTTTTGTGCCCTTCTGCCAGCTGTCCCACCCGTTTTTGTGCCCTTCTGCCCCACTCGTTTTTGTGCCCTTCTGCCATCTGTCCCACTCGTTTTTGTGCCTTCTGCCCTCCTCGTTTTTTTCCTTGTTTTTGTGCCCCTTTTACCTTTTGATCCAATCGTTTTTGTGCCCTTCTGCCCTCTGTCCCACTCGTTTTTGTGCCTTTCTGCCATCTGTCCCACTCGTTTTTGTGCCCTTCTGCCCTCTGTCCCACTCGTTTGTGTGCCTTTCTGCCATCTGTCCCACTCGTTTTTGTGCCCTTCTGCCCTCTGTCCCACTCGTTTTTGTGCCTTTCTGCCATCTGTCCCACTCGTTTTTGTGCCCTTCTGCCTTCTGTCCCACTCGTTTTTGTGCCTTTCTGCCATCTGTCCCACTCGTTTTTGTGCCCTTCTGCCATCTGTCCCACTCGTTTTTGTGCCTTTCTGCCATCTGTCCCACTCGTTTTTTTCCTTGATTTTGTGCCCCTTTTGCCTTCTGTCAAACTCGTTTTTGTGCCTTTCTGCCCTCTGTCCCACTCGTTTTTGTGACCTTCTGCCCTCTGTCCCACTCGTTTTTGTGACCTTCTGCCCTCTGTCCCACTCATTTTTGTGCCCTTCTACCCTCTGTCCCGCTCGTTTTTGTGCCTTTCTGCCATCTGTCCCACTCGTTTTTGTGCCCTTCTGCCCTCTGTCCCACTCGTTTTTTTCCTTGTTTTATGCCCCTCTTGCCTTCTGTTCCGCTCGTTTACCCAGCCGCTGTGCCCCCTGCAGCCCCACCCTCCTGACTGCCCACTGTGGCCTTTTGTTTAAATATTGCTGTTAATCGGTCCCCCTTCACGGGCTCCGATTAACATCAATACTTAAACAAAAAGCCACAGTCTGCCCCGCGCTTTAATAACAAAAGCGTAGAGACAGTTTCCAAACACAGCGTGTATTTTAAATGATTTAGAGGGTGATTATATAAATTATTATATGAATTATCTGTCAAACTGCTCCCTTGTTTTAGACGTATTTTGATGAATTTTTACATTTTAATGTTAAATGGTTGTTGTTTATTTGATATGAATTAATTGTACCTGTGTCTTTTTATGATTTTAAATAATCGAATAAAAGTGTTTTGACTGACTGACTGACTGACACCTAGTGGGGGTAGGGCCGCCTTACTATTCAAGATTCAAACATCCTGAGGTGTTTAGTCAGCAGCCTGAGCCCAAGCAGGAAGCTTTCCCAGCATGCACTTGGCACATCGCACTTTATTCCTCTACCCTCACAACCTTTAAAATCTTTTGCAATATTACCTGGTTGTAGTATCTGCTGTTTTCATTTAAGTGAAATTGCAATGCACAGCTCTAGACATGTCATGATTTTAATTAATCGGACATGAATAAGAAATACTAGTAAATATGGGAGTGACGATTCTTTGAAGTTAAATATTGTTTTCAAACTAAACGTTCATCAACCACATAGGTTTTATTAGAATGTCCACTAATTGGAAAATTGTAGAAAAATCAGTGTTTACGTGGTAATCCACAACAACATTTATTTGAAATGATATGTCTCTGAAATGTACAAGCTAAGTGGCACAGCAACTGATGAAATACAATGTTAACGCTAAGTCGCCCTCGACTTCCTTTGATTATTGGAGTTTATGCAAGTTGCTTTTCGAACTCTGGGCAGATGACTGCTAGACAAGTATCATCTGCATATGCTCTTCAGTAAACATGGAAACTGATTGCCATTACATTGTCAAAGTTGACATTTTTAGTAAATTAGTGATATGCACAAATGGAAAAGGCTAACTAAATTTCAAATTCCAATTGTGAGCCTTCAGTTAACATTTCTTCCACTCGTGATGGGAGAAAAACTTGCAACCCGAGTCTAGAAACAGCCATGTAGCAATCCAGACTAGGCCCAGATGTTAAATATGAATACAAACCTTATTTCACCTTTTAAAATGACAGTTTTAATCAAGCTCCAACTTCAATTGTGCTTTTAAAAGGTACTCCTATCTATTTGAAATGTACGCTGTGGCTACACACGTGTATAGAAAGATAACAAGAACTTGGGGGCTAAATTATGACCAGCTGCAGCCACCTGTAAACTTTCAAAAGAGTAGTTTTTCTAAAACTTTTTTTTGGGAACTCCAGTAAAGAAAGGAATTAGCCACATCACATAGTTATAATATAGTCTGCTAAAATGTATTTAATACATTGTCACCTTTCCGTCTGCCAGTGGACTAGTCCATGCTGGTAGTTTAATTACTGTGCTGTGGTATAGTCCCCGCTTAAAATCAGGAATGGAATATAGTGTTGTAGAGTCAAGTGGTGTATCGTGGAGTGGTCTAGAGTGTCAGATTGGAGTGACATGGAGTGGCATAGAGCGGAGCACTAGGTCCTTCAATAGAGTGGAGTATAGTGGCATGGTGTGGCATAGAGAGAGCTGCGTAGCGCGTTAGTGGAGTAGTGTTGTAGAGTGGCATTGAGTGGAATAGAATTAAATGGAGTGGAGTGTCATGGAGTGTACTATAGTGAAGTGGAGCAAAGTACAGTGGTGTATAGTAGATGAGTGTTGAGTGCATTGCCTTTGGGTAAAGAGGTATAGAGCCCATTGGCAAAGAGTACAGTGACTTGGAGTGGCTCAGAGTGGAGTGGTGCAGGGGAGGGTAGAGTGGAGTGTTGTAGAGTGTAGTGGCGTGCAGTGGTGCAGAATAGATCAGAGCACGTAGAGTGGAGTGACACCGAGTATAGTGGCATGGAGTGCATTAGAGTAGTGTTAAGTGCAGTCTTGCAGAGTAGAGTGTCAATATGCAGTGACAGAGTGCACAGGCGTAGAGTAGAGTGGGGCAGAGTACAGGGGTGCAGTGGCATGCAGTGGTGCATAGTAGAGTGGGGTAGAGTGCACTGGCAGAGTAGAGTGGTGTAGAGTAGAGCGGTTTAGAGAACAGTTTCATAGAGTGCAGTGGGGCACTGTAGAGTGGATTTGCAAATAGTATGATGACATAGAATGCATTGGCATAGAGTGCAGTAGAGTGGTGTAGAGTGCAGTGGTGTAGAGATCAGTGGAAGAGTGTGCAGTGTTCCAGAGCATTTACGTAGAGTTCAATGGAGTAGAGTGCAGTGGCGTAGAGTGGTGCAGAGTAAAGTGACGTAGAGTGCAATGCTGGGCGGTAGAGTGGTATAGAGTATAGTGGGGTGCATTACAGTGGTGCAGAGTAGATTGGCATTATGTGCAGTGGCATAAGGAGTATTGGTTTTGGTGCAATGGTTTAGAGTGGAGTGTAGAGTGGAGTGTAGAGTGGAGTGTGGAGTGTAGAGTGTAGAGTGTAGAGTGGAGTGTAGAGTGGAGTGGAGTGGCGCAGGGTAGATTGCAGTGCCGTGGAGTGGCGCAGAGTAGATTGTTTGAGTAGAAGGAAGTTGCGTAATGTGCAATGGCTTAAAGTGGATAGGCGTAGACTGCAGTGACGAAGAGTGTAGAAGTGCTTAGTGGAGTAGTGTGGGGTAGAGTGCATTATATCAAAAACACAGGAAGGAGGTAGAGCCAATCGTTGGATTTATGCTCCACTAGGTATTTAAATAAACAAAAGAAATCCAACATTTAAGGGAGAGAACGAGTGATCAATGAGTATTGAAGCATTCAGTGTTTGTGAAAATACCCCTCACACACCAAAAGGCCCCTTGGTGTCATGCTTCATCATCGGGGTCTTCGCACCCCTCTATCGGGATGCGGCGTGCTGCGACCGACGGCTACGTGGGAGCACTTAAGGTATTGGCTATGTGTGGTGTACAGTGTGTGGGTTATGTTTAAAGTGAGTAGGGAGTGTGGTGAAAAAAGTTAAAAAGTACCTGGCGCTAGAGTGGAAAAGAATTTTTTTTATTCTGTACTCTGGTAGGTACTGTTAAAAAGAAAGTGCAGGGCGAGGTCAAACCTGTTGTATTAATGAACAGGACCTCTGATGTGCTTTTGTGTCGACATGTTTCGGAGACAAGCTCCTTCTTCAGGACAGGGGCACAGACTCCCTTCCCTACTCACGTCTTCTACTACATAAAACTGTGTATTTACAAAAAAGTGAATTTTACTTGGAATAGGCTAAGTGTGCCTACAGCGGTCTGCTACAAGCACAATGACCTGTAGAAAGACAAAAAATATATGTCACCTAATGGTTACCCATGTAGCGGGTAGTTCATGCAGGTGCAATCACCTGGAACCTCACCATTTGCTTGTTAATAAGCTCTTGGAAAAAAAGGGGGACTCACAACACATACAACATAAACACATAGAGAACTAGGATTTTACTGTAAGTTGTATTCATACTTGTGAAGCTTGGTTGTTGGCTTCATGAGCAAAATAGGAACGTCGGGGTGCTGCTCCAATGGCTATCTGCAGTGAAGAATGGTGTGGCTTTTACAATTCATTCTGTAACACTTACTTATATAGATGGTTTCAGATGATCGTGGCATATTAGTACTCCTTCAATATCATACTCACAAAGTCAGGACTCTCTGATCACCGCCTTACCCCGCACGCTGCTCCGCTGTTGTGGAGTCAGGTAGCGGTCATGGTTATTTATAGCCCGTTTCGCTAATTGGGCGGAAGGAAAACTATTCCCATGTATGGGTATTCCGCTCTGTAGCCATACAGGGCGTCTGTATGTTCTAGATGCGTTAACATAGGATTAGCGTCTGCGGTTGATCCTGAACATGCGCGCCTGCCTGCCGCTGTTCCTCGGCGCATGCGCATTAGGAGATGTTTGTTCTTAGCGCATGCGCACCTGACACACGCATGTCAGGTTGAATGTCTACAGTGCGCGTGTTGTCTAAGAGTTTTCAATCTTACCGTTGTCCGACTGGTGACACCGGTATCGAGTAGTAAATGAAGGAGAAAATAGCCCTATGCTTATTGACAGATTTCTGATTTAGACCCAAAGTCTCCCTAATTTACAGACTTGACACTGTCATTTCCTGAATGTCTACAGTGCGCGTGCTGCATTAGAGTTTACAACGTTGCTGTTGTCCGAGTAATCAAGACGAGTTTAGAGGTATAAATAGAGGAGAAGAGACCCATATGTATAATTACAGATTTCAGAATTAGGATTCATGGTCTTTCCATATTGTCTGGCGGACACTGTCATTTAGAGTGGGCACTAATTATTGTTCAATGTATGTATTGCACAGTCAACTTTCTTGATAGTCTCTTACGCTGATAATTGACTCCATGGGACATCATCGTTAAGCCCATTCAGATGGGTACCCAGACGGAACACCCACCGCTGTTCTTTTTGGAAGAGGCCCACATCAGAGGGTAATTGTTCAATGATAGTCCATTTTAAATCGTTTACGCAATGTTGGGATGTCAAAAAATGCGTGGCCATTTTCGTAGTACTTTTTTTACAACGCACATTACTCTTATGTTCATTCATTCGTGTTTTTATGGCTCGTGTAGTCATGCCCACATACTCAAGGTTGCATGGGCACTTTATAAGGTAGATCACGTTTTTGGAATTGCAATTCGTGAACCTCCTTTGTTCCCATGTGGAGCCATTGCTGAAGTTGAGTTTGGTGCTTTTTTCAGTCAGATGACAGCTGCTGCAGTTTCCGCATGGAAAATGTCCCTGGACGCTTATGGTTGGTTGTGAGGACGCAGTCGTTGGTTTTGGTCTGGTGTGTACCAAAATGTCTTTGAGGTTGCGTCCCCTGCGGTGTGCGAACATTGGTTTTTCCAGGTCTAGTTCACCACTTGTTAGTATTCTCCAATGCTTGTTAACAAGTTTGGACACCTCGTTGGACATTGTGTTAAACGTCGTGATACAGATGGGTCGTTTGTTTTCCGTGGGATCCTTGATTCGTTCCTCTAACAAAGCCTCTCTGTTATTGTTTTTCGCCCTCTTGAAAGCTTTGTTGATAATCCTGTTGGGATACTCTCGTAGTTTGAGTTTTTCTTTCAGGTCATCCGCCTGCCTCTTGAATTGGGACATGTCTGTACAGTTGCGCCTTAGGCGAAGAAACTGACCATATGGCAGGTTCTCACGAAGGTGTCGAGGATGAAAACTGTCATACCTCAATAGACAGTTTCTAGAGGTTGGCTTGAAGTGAGTTGTGGTTTTTAACACCCCTGCTTCTGCGTAAATATTGAGGTCCAAGAACACTAATGTTTGGTCTGAAATGGTGATCGTGAATTTCAGGAAGGAGTTTTGGTTGTTGAGCCATTCCAGAAAATTCTCAGCAGACAGGCGATCTCCTTCCCAGATGACCAGGATGTCGTCGATATACCTCTTCCAGCATTTTATATTCGACCTGTATGGGTTTTGCTCGTGGAGGATCCTGTTTGTCTCAAGGTGGTGCACATAGAGACCAGCCAGGTTCGGAGCAAATGTGCTTCCCATGCTGGTCCCATGGCATTGCTGATAGATCGTATTTTTATACTGAAAAAAGTTTTTTTGCAAAGCCAGAGAAATGCATTCCAGAACCAATCCTCGTGGCGTTTGATACTTCCATGGTGTGGAAAAAAGCACCTCCTCAATGATCATCAATGTTTCATCATGGGGAAGGCTGGTGTAGAGGCTCTCCACATCGAGTGACAGCAGTAGTTGGGTGTTTGGGTCAAATGTTGTTTCCTGCAGTAGTTGTAAGACGGCCTTTGTGTCCTTTAGGTAGGTATTAGTAGATTGTACTAAAGGTCTCAAGAAGGCATCAGCGAATTTTGACAGCGGTTCTAAAATTGAGCCAATGCCTGAGACTATTGGACGGCCAGGTGGTTGGTTAAGATCCTTGTGGATCTTAGGAATACTGTAAAAATACGGGAAGGCCTAACACATGATTGGTTGAGCAAAAAGGAAGGAGAATTCCTGGAGCAGAAAAAACCACGTATCCCGTATTTTTACAGTATTCCTAAGATCCACAAGGATCTTAACCAACCACCTGGCCGTCCAATAGTCTCAGGCATTGGCTCAATTTTAGAACCGCTGTCAAAATTCGCTGATGCCTTCTTGAGACCTTTAGTACAATCTACTAATACCTACCTAAAGGACACAAAGGCCGTCTTACAACTACTGCAGGAAACAACATTTGACCCAAACACCCAACTACTGCTGTCACTCGATGTGGAGAGCCTCTACACCAGCCTTCCCCATTATGAAACATTGATGATCATTGAGGAGGTGCTTTTTTCCACACCATGGAAGTATCAAACGCCACGAGGATTGGTTGTGGAATGCATTTCTCTGGCTTTGCAAAAAAACTTTTTTCAGTATAAAAATACGATCTATCAGCAATGCCATGGGACCAGCATGGGAAGCACATTTGCTCCGAGCCTGGCTGGTCTCTATGTGCACCACCTTGAGACAAACAGGATCCTCCACGAGCAAAACCCATACAGGTCGAATATAAAATGCTGGAAGAGGTATATCGACGACATCCTGGTCATCTGGGAAGGCGATCGCCTGTCTGCTGAGAATTTTCTGGAATGGCTCAACAACCAAAACTCCTTCCTGAAATTCACGATCACCATTTCAGACCAAACATTAGTGTTCTTGGACCTCAATATTTACGCAGAAGCAGGGGTGTTAAAAACCACAACTCACTTCAAGCCAACCTCTAGAAACTGTCTATTGAGGTATGACAGTTTTCATCCTCGACACCTTCGTGAGAACCTGCCATATGGTCAGTTTCTTCGCCTAAGGCGCAACTGTACAGACATGTCCCAATTCAAGAGGCAGGCGGATGACCTGAAAGAAAAACTCAAACTACGAGAGTATCCCAACAGGATTATCAACAAAGCTTTCAAGAGGGCGAAAAACAATAACAGAGAGGCTTTGTTAGAGGAACGAATCAAGGATCCCACGGAAAACAAACGACCCATCTGTATCACGACGTTTAACACAATGTCCAACGAGGTGTCCAAACTTGTTAACAAGCATTGGAGAATACTAACAAGTGGTGAACTAGACCTGGAAAAACCAATGTTCGCACACCGCAGGGGACGCAACCTCAAAGACATTTTGGTACACACCAGACCAAAACCAACGACTGCGTCCTCACAACCAACCATAAGCGTCCAGGGACATTTTCCATGCGGAAACTGCAGCAGCTGTCATCTGACTGAAAAAAGCACCAAACTCAACTTCAGCAATGGCTCCACATGGGAACAAAGGAGGTTCACGAATTGCAATTCCAAAAACGTGATCTACCTTATAAAGTGCCCATGCAACCTTGAGTATGTGGGCATGACTACACGAGCCATAAAAACACGAATGAATGAACATAAGAGTAATATGCGTTGTAAAAAAAGTACTACGAAAATGGCCACGCATTTTTTGACATCCCAACATTGCGTAAACGATTTAAAATGGACTATCATTGAACAATTACCCTCTGATGTGGGCCTCTTCCAAAAAGAACAGCGGTGGGTGTTCCGTCTGGGTACCCATCTGAATGGGCTTAACGATGATGTCCCATGGAGTCAATTATCAGCGTAAGAGACTATCAAGAAAGTTGACTGTGCAATACATACATTGAACAATAATTAGTGCCCACTCTAAATGACAGTGTCCGCCAGACAATATGGAAAGACCATGAATCCTAATTCTGAAATCTGTAATTATACATATGGGTCTCTTCTCCTCTATTTATACCTCTAAACTCGTCTTGATTACTCGGACAACAGCAACGTTGTAAACTCTAATGCAGCACGCGCACTGTAGACATTCAGGAAATGACAGTGTCAAGTCTGTAAATTAGGGAGACTTTGGGTCTAAATCAGAAATCTGTCAATAAGCATAGGGCTATTTTCTCCTTCATTTACTACTCGATACCGGTGTCACCAGTCGGACAACGGTAAGATTGAAAACTCTTAGACAACACGCGCACTGTAGACATTCAACCTGACATGCGTGTGTCAGGTGCGCATGCGCTAAGAACAAACATCTCCTAATGCGCATGCGCCGAGGAACAGCGGCAGGCAGGCGCGCATGTTCAGGATCAACCGCAGACGCTAATCCTATGTTAACGCATCTAGAACATACAGACGCCCTGTATGGCTACAGAGCGGAATACCCATACATGGGAATAGTTTTCCTTCCGCCCAATTAGCGAAACGGGCTATAAATAACCATGACCGCTACCTGACTCCACAACAGCGGAGCAGCGTGCGGGGTAAGGCGGTGATCAGAGAGTCCTGACTTTGTGAGTATGATATTGAAGGAGTACTAATATGCCACGATCATCTGAAACCATCTATATAAGTAAGTGTTACAGAATGAATTGTAAAAGCCACACCATTCTTCACTGCAGATAGCCATTGGAGCAGCACCCCGACGTTCCTATTTTGCTCATGAAGCCAACAACCAAGCTTCACAAGTATGAATACAACTTACAGTAAAATCCTAGTTCTCTATGTGTTTATGTTGTATGTGTTGTGAGTCCCCCTTTTTTTCCAAGAGCTTATTAACAAGCAAATGGTGAGGTTCCAGGTGATTGCACCTGCATGAACTACCCGCTACATGGGTGACCATTAGGTGACATATATTTTTTGTCTTTCTACAGGTCATTGTGCTTGTAGCAGACCGCTGTAGGCACACTTAGCCTATTCCAAGTAAAATTCACTTTTTTGTAAATACACAGTTTTATGTAGTAGAAGACGTGAGTAGGGAAGGGAGTCTGTGCCCCTGTCCTGAAGAAGGAGCTTGTCTCCGAAACATGTCGACACAAAAGCACATCAGAGGTCCTGTTCATTAATACAACAGGTTTGACCTCGCCCTGCACTTTCTTTTTAACAGTACCAGCCAGAGAACAGAATAAAAAAATTTCTTTTCCACTCTAGCGCCAGGTACTTTTTAACTTTTTTCACCACAGTCCCTACTCACTTTAAACATAACCCACACACTGTACACCACACACAGCCAATACCTTAAGTGCTCCCACGTAGCCGTCGGTCGCAGCACGCCGCATCCCGATAGAGGGGTGCGAAGACCCCGATGATGAAGCATGACACCAAGGGGCCTTTTGGTGTGTGAGGGGTATTTTCACAAACACTGAGTGCTTCAATACTCATTGATCACTCGTTCTCTCCCTTAAATGTTGGGTAGAGTGCATTGGCATAGAGTGGTGTAGAGTAAAGAGGCGTGAAGTGGCACAATATGGAGTGGTGCAGAGTAGAGTGCAGCGGCGTGGAGTGGTGCAAAGTAGAGTAGAGTGGGGTAAATAAGAGTATACATGGTGTGGGAGCACATTGCCACTACAGACAGCACATTTTCAATTGAAATGACCATTACATTTGCACAGACATACAGTTTTAGTTTAAAAAAAAAGTATACACTGCACAAACGATAATGTGTGGAAAGGTCGTATTAAAATCTTTGTTTCTACCATAATTCAGAATTGCCAAAAAAATGCTTCATTTGTACTTTCCATATTCTGAAATATCTGCTCAGTACACTTAGACATTTAATTTTTGTTTTGTGCTAAAAAACAAAATAATGTCGTACAGCACACCAGAGTGGCCAGCTAGAAAAAGTATCCTACAGCATTTCTGTCTCACATGGCTCCAAGCAGGATTTACATAAATTCTCTTATTTTGAAGTTAGAGAAAGAAAATAAACTAGGAGGACAGATCCTGACATTTGACCTCTGTCTTTGAATGCACAACAAATGTAACAAGATAAGAACAAGATTTAAAGACCTGTTTGCAGAAATTCAGTACTGGTGGAAGAATATGGTAAATAGGGTTTGGGCAAGGGAAAGGACGAACTAAAGTTGGACAGCCTGAAACAAATGAAGCCAGCAAATAGAAAGCAAGCAAGGTTGGGCTACAAGTCACAAAGCGAATGGTAAGCATTGGGCGGAATGCATTCCCGGGGACTCTTTCAGAACATCCCCAGGATGTTGTTATCAAACCAGACAGCTGGGCTGTCTGGAAGGCTTCGACCTAAAAAGTATTTAGATCATGTGGAGTTCTTGACCTCTGCAGTGAAAAGTTTTCATGCAGTGCACTCTCAAAAGGGCAATCCTGAAAATGCTGGAAACTTAGTGGAGGTCCTGAATAGGTTTCACACAATACTCTGCTCTTTTCTGAAAGTAACTCCTCCCTACCAGTTCATGCTTTCTAGTGATCTTCTTCAGTTTCTTTGCCTACACAGCATGGTATATTATAGGCATCAGATGTTGTGCAGAGGGCACTAGGAACTGCATCAGAGTGAAGGAGGAGCCAGCCACCGGACGCCACTTCCGATCAGGGAAGGGGGCTGGGGCCAGTGCCAGGCAAGCAGGGAGGAAGTAGGACATGCCTGTGAGCACCTGAGACAACAAGGAAGAATAAAGAATCTGAAGACCATATCTGTGTCATAGTAATGCTTGGGGGCTGAGGATATGCGAGACACAACATCTGGCGGGTGACAAAAAAGGTGGGATCAAAATTCGCCACCAGGCATGGGTGTCCGTGTCCCCCAAGACTTACAGAACAAAACAGTGTCAGGAGCCTAACCTGGTCCGAATGACAAAGAAATGCGACGTCAGGAGCCTACCCTGGACCTAGAAAAAAGAGCAGAACCCTCCCACCCTGGTCAGCATGCCAAAAGAAATCGAGTGATGTCCGGATCCCACCCAGGTCGCATCGAGTGAAGGAAAGCAGTAAGAGACCCTCCCCCGCCGACAAGTGGTGCACATCACTGTGCCCACAGCCGCCCCAAGAACAAAGAGAAAGCCCAGAGCCTCCCGCATAGATTTTAAGTCGAAATCTTGTAAGAAATCTGCGGCCATCTTAAAGTCAGGCAAAACTGGCCAATAGCAAGCAGGGAAGCACCAGCTGCCATCTTGAAGTTAGGCAAAGCTAAGACACAAGAAATCTCACTCTCGCAAGACCTCAGGTGGCCACCTTGAAGTAAGACAAAAGGGCCAATAAGCATCGCGACAGGCCTGACTGCCATTTAGAAGTCAGGCAAGTGTAAAAAAAAAAAACCACTGGAAACACACAGAAATTGGAAATAAAGGCAAATAAAGAGGAATATAAATAAAGAAAGAAAAGCAAGCATAGAAAAAAGGAGAAGGCCTGTGTAACAACAATAATGACGGATGAAGGAAACAGCACCATCGCAAATATAATTTTCCACAGACCACCACTGTTTAGCCCGTCGACCCACAGATGAAAGGCATTTGTTGGGAGGGATGAGTTTAACAATTTAAACGCTACAAGCGTGGCATATGCAAAGAGTACACATACCAGCAAAATATAGACTTGTTAGGTCGTGCCTGGGCAGCCCATGTGCTGCTGCGAGGCATGCAGTGTTGAAGTATGGACTCTCCACTCTCCGCCCAAATTTTTAACTGGCTTTTATCATTGTCCTTTGTAAACGCTGACTTATAGTTTGTTATTAGGCTTCTTTGTCCCACCTTGGTACCGCCTTGTCTGTATTTGTTACCTCCCATACCGACTGGACCTTTTACTTGGCTTGTTACACGGTCTGCATTACAAGTCGGTGCGCACAATTTTGTTTATTGAATAAAAGGGACAATGGCGGCTGCTTCTTGTATTTGCAGCGTGCCCACACAGGACAATGCCAGCCGCTTCTCGTATGGAGCGCTATGCCGCTCTAACTTTAAAACTGTCTGCTTCTTACTCCCACAGCACTCTCGGTACAATGGCAGACGCTTATTGTTTTTTACCACTTTTACGCTGAACGCGGCACCCGCTTCAGGGACACCGCGCTCTGCAATGCAATAGGTCTCGTTTTTGCTAAACTTTGACCTATTGGTATTGTAAATGACAATGCCTATTATTATTATAAAAGGCATTGCCAATAGGTTAAAATCTCGCAGTTGTGAGACCTGTTACATTGCAAATGCTTGTTTTTAAATTTTGTTGGCGATGAGGTTGAGGACCTGCTGGTAACATTCCCTCCAGAACAGATATCAACATATAAAGGGCTGATGAAGTGCCTGACTGACAAGTTTGACCCTCAGAGAAATGTGGACTGCTCACACTGGTCGCATACTGCAAATTTGATAAATTTGACAATGAGCAGGCAATAAGACTGCGCATCATTAAAGGCAGTCAGTCAGTGGAGTTTCGTGCCAGAATACTAAAAGAACCTTACACATTGGAGAAAATATTAATAGTGTCCCGTGCAGAGGCCAGAGCAACAGCCCATGCCAGACAGATGAAAAATGGGAGAGCACGGACGGCGTAACAGGCCAATCGCATTGCTGGGAATGCCTGAAAAACATGACAAAACACTGCCGCTGCGGAAGCAGAAACAAGAAAGAACCTGCTATTGTTGTGGACTCGAATTCTCACATGCTGGAGCCTGCCCAGAAATGGGTCACAAGTGCCAACATTGCAACAGAGAAAAACACTTTGCTAGTGCCTGCATGAGATGGCAATTTAAAACTGTGCGAGGGAGACCAGCAAACCAATGAACAGAGACAAGCAGGTATGTACAGAACATAGAGACACACAACAATGCATTCCGTCAGATGGAGCAAATCGGAAAGAGGCAGCAGATCAGCTGTATTGGTTGTGTTGTCAGATGTACCAACACAGGGTCGCACACCTGAGCACCTCCAACTTGTAGACAAACAACAGATAAAGAAAACAGCAACAGTGAACACTGAGGTAAGAAATCACAGCACAAATGTTATACTAGACAGTGATGCCACATGCATCATCATGTGCATGTCAGAATAAGAAAAGATGAAACTGAAACCATCGTTATTACCGTCCACTGTTGATGTCTTCACATCTGGCTCAAGGAACCCCGTGATGAACATGGGGAAATTCGTAGAGACACGAACATACAAAAAAAGATCAATAAAAGAAAAAGTACATGTCCTACGTAGAGACATCCCAGCACCATGTCCCACGTAGAGACATCCTAGCACCAGGTCTACTAAGCAACGTCACCTCGCATGTGATGGTTCCCCTAGTCATGACATATCACGTCAGAACGACAACATTCTGAGAGAACACCTGGCAATACTACACGGATTAGGAAAACTGAGAGAAACACAAATAACATAACACATCAATGAAGCAGTCAACCCAGTGGCTTAGCATCAGGAAGAGTGCCCATACACCATAACCCAAATGTAAGAGGAGATACAAAGTTTACTGGTGCAAGACATCATAAAGCTGGCTTATGGACCAACTCCTTAGGTATCTCCGATATTCACAGGACCCAAAAAGAACACATCAAAAATGTGCATTTGCACTGATATGCAAGTCACTAACACAGCAATTGAGGGGGAAAGACACCCAGGGACTCGTTTAAATGACATGATCAGCTGTCTCAATGCAGCTTGTCGATTCTCAAACCTAGACCTGAGCAAAGGATACCATCAACTGGAGCTTGATCCAAAATCACAATACATCACAATATTCTCCACTCACATGGGTCTATTTCTTTACAAGCGACTCAGCTTTGGTATATCATCGGCAGCTGAAATATTTCAAGAAACAGTGAGACAGGTGATCCAGCTCCCAAAGAACAGCTTAAACTACAGCGATGATATCTTGGTTTTCGGATGCTCAGACAAGAAGCAAGAAAAACCCCTACGAGAGGTCTGCAGCCAATTGGAACAAGCAGGCCTGACTTTAACTAAGGAAAAATGTGAGCTGAGGAAGGAAGAACAAGGGCTCCTTGGGAACATCTTTTCAAACAAGGAATGAGGCCAGATCCCAGCAAAGTGGAAACGCTTAAAAAACACAAGACTTCCAGCAGATGCAGCAGAAGTGAGGTCATTTCTTGGACTAGCGAGCTACTGCGCTCGATACATAAAGGACTTTGCCACAGTGAGCTCCCCAGTTTGAGATCATACAAAGCAGGGCCAAATATTTCTCTGTACCGTTGAATGCAACAGGGCATTTGAGGCCATCAGGCACTAAGTCACAGCAGTAGATCACTTTGCATTCTTCAACCCATCTCTGTGCACCGTGCACACTGTTGACGTCAGCCCGGTGGGGCTAGGTGTAATTCTAGCACAACACACGCCAGGAAGACACTCGTTCAGGCAAGTTGTTGTGTATGTGAGCAAGAGCTTATCAGAGATAGAAAGGGCATACTTGCAACCAGAGAAGGAAAGCTTAGCAGTAGTATGGGTGTGTTAACACTACCACATGTTCATATATAGAAAACTGTTCACTATTGTAACTGACTACCAAGCACTAGTAACAATATATGCAAACCCCAATGCAAAAATTCCACCACGCATTGAGAGATGGGGAATAAGACTGATGGATTATCATTTCAAGACATTGCACAAACCTGGAAAGGAACACAACCTGCTGACTACATGTAACAACATCCTCTACCACAGGCACCAGAGAACACTTCATTGGCAGAAGAGTACCTAAACTTTGTGTTAAGACAAAACACTCCCACTCCAATAACCATTGAAGAGCTGAAGCGAGAGATAATAAGTGATGCCACACTGCAAGCAGTCAAGACAACACAACAGCAAATATGGAGACACCTGAACAACAGAAGTCCCATGGGAGAAGGAGTAAGAAGGGAAGAAATGCGGTTATGTTTCATACAGGTACCACTATATAGGCTCAGGTAGTAACTAAACCTTTCACCTATATTTCCCCTGTGATCACACTATAACGGTTCTTGGTACTGACCTTTTACCTATTTATGGTACTGCTTAAATGACGTGGGGTTTTTGCCGAAAACTAGCTTCTTTCAGTATGCATAAGAATTCTTGGAATCTTAGAAGGACTACCATCTCCTGCATAATACCTATGTATAAGGGTCATTCCTTCCGTCATCCTAATCAGACATGACGCAGCAAGGTAGATCCCCTGAGGGTACCACTTTGGGTATATAAACACCATATCTTTGCTGTGAGAAGTTGGCCTGGTATATGATGTCCACAATTATGTGGGCACCCTGTATCAGTCCAAACAATCCCCTATGGTGATTGTTGTAAGTCAACCTTAAAATACAAGCTATCCTAGGGGTAGCATGGACTAAGCAGCCTAAAAGAGGGTATGTGAAGCCAGCTGTTTTACCATACGCAATCCTGTAATATCAAATGAAAGGACACCACACAAGTTATATATTATAAAAATATATGTATTTATTCTCAGAATAATCCCCAATACTCTTTATGAGTAAAGAAGCACAAGCGTTTAAACAAAAGCACAATATAACATATGAAAGTTGCACAGTTATGGATAGGGCCGGTGGCCACTCAAACCATATATCAAAAAAGTGGTATAAGTATCACTAATCGATCAGTGGTAAGGCCTGGGGCCTTGGGAATCGCTGGGACTACACTGGACTAACAGCAGTTAGGACGGGAGTAGCCCGCGGGATTCGGGTGCAGCGCTAAAAGCACACGCATGCACCAATGCAAAGTCAATGGTGCGTAAAAGTTATCGAGTTACAGTTTTAAGAGTCTTCCGACTGGACTAGGAGGACAAAACCTTAGACTTAGACACTAGATGTGTAAACCACTACAGGAGCACTGGCGTTCAAGAGTTACCTCACCCACAGGAAGCGGGTGCACAGGTGCGAAGATGTGTTGGGTTTCGTCACGAAGATCTAGGGTGCCTGGAGATGAAGATGCTGCAGGCGTCCAGAAGAGAAGTGTCCGGTGCGATCCAAGGGTGGATCGAAGATGTAGAGTACCTGAAAGCAGAGGGGACAGAGTCTGGGTCACTAGCCAGTGACCAGGAAGGAACCAGGAAGGAACCAGGCGATGTCGGGCGCAATCAGGTGCTTGTAGCAAAGCTTGTCTCCGCTGCCACGTGGACTCTGGGGCACCGAGGATGTCCTGGAGTGAATCACAAGCTGTCCCACAAAGGCTCTCGATGTCGGCGGAGTCGGCTTCCGGATTGGAGTTAACAAGCCTTGGCAAGGGCAACCCATGCAGGATTCAAAGATCGCTTCTCACTCGGACCAGCAAGGTCAGAGCGGGTGCTCCTTTTCAGGGGAGCGAGGGCCATTCTGGAGCAACCAGACCAGTGGTGTAAATTCAAAGGTTCGTCGGTACTGGGGCCACTAGCCAACGGGCAAGTGACCAGACCAACGCGTCAAGCAGGAAAATGCAAAAGGGCCCCACGCAGCACTCGGTGAGTGTGGAGGGGTGAGCTTCAGTGCAAAAGCTGCTCGGGGCTGGAGCTTCTCAAACTCTAATGCACAGCTTCAAGGGAGCCTCGGAAGCTGCACGGTCAGCACTTCGTAGTTTTTCCAAGATGGCCGTCCCCACACTTCAGGTCGCCTCCACAGGTCTCAGCTTTGCAGGGACTGTGGATCGGGCTGTTGGAAAGCAGGCACGTTGGGTCTTGTTGATCTCTGTTGCTCGAGTTCTGGCGGGAACTGCAACAAAGCAAACGTTGAGGTACTGGATGGTGCCTGTTTGCACAGGGTTGTCACTCCTTGACCACAAGGGAGATTCTTCAGTCTTCTACATCGAGTAGGATGTCGAAGGGTCCAGAGTTTTGTTTCATAAATTTCAGTCAGGATAATCTGATGTGCATCTGCACAGCTCCTACCTTTATTCCAAATCAAGGGTCTGGATTACCTGCTAGGTCCCTCCTATGGGTGGGACCCAGGAAGGGGGTGGTTACACCTATTTCCCTTTGTCTAGTTTTGCGCCAGAGCTGGGGTTGGAGTGCCCCAGAACCGGTTTGACTGGATTTTGCAAGGGACACCTTGTGTGCCCCAGGCAGTGTCTAGTTTCTTTCAACCCACCCTGCCCCAATACACTATCTCCTGTCTGGGGAGGTGTAGCACCTCCCTGTGACAGGAAACCCTTTGTCCAGACCTCCCCTGCCAAGTTTCGGGCAGCAGTAGGAGGTCAGACTCGTGTCTGTGGCAGCAGCATCCATTTTGTGATGCTGAGGCTCTGGTTAGGATTAACCGCATTTAAGTACAGTAACATGTCTTCTCCCTCTAGAAAGGTGGAATGCTACCCCCGTCGCCCCAACTGGCAAGGGGGTAGTATTCCAAAGTGTATGACACCAAACACGACATGTTTTGATAAAGCCAAACCAAAGTCAGCATTAACCGCGAGGATTATAATGCACCTAAGAGTATATGGTATGGCAGTATCACTGGAACAGCTGCACGGAAATGGTTCCGACCTCTGCAGACAGGCTCAGCTCATGCTAGAGCACCATCTCACATAAAACCAAGCACTCTGCCTCCAGGATTGTTAAGGCCTGCCATAGGAGTGACTTATTTGAATTTTTAGGAATTTGTAGAGCGCACATTCACAATGCTGTTTCATGGCGCTAGAAGGGTTCCTGGGCAAGAAAAAATAAAAAGGGCTATAGGTTGAGCGCCTGCTGGAACAAGAAGGTCTTGAGAGCCCTACGAAACTCCATGTAGGAGGGAGAGAGTCTGATGTGGGGAGGGAGGGTGTTCCAAAAGGTGGGTGCAAGAACCATGAATTTCTGGCCTCCTGATCTAGATTTCTTAAAACGGGGAATGACTAGTAGGGATTTGGTAGATGAGCGGAGATATCTAGAAGGGCAGTAGTTGGTGATGGCAGCGTTGATAAACGCAGGAGCCGTGCCCGTCCGGGCTTGAAAAGTAAGGCATCCAAGTTTGAAAAGGGCCCGCTGTTTGATGGGAAGCCAATGAAGAGCAATGAGGAGGGGTGACGAGTGATGAGATTTAGATAGGCCGTATACCAGGCGGGCTGCCTGGTTCTGCACCAGTTGAAGGCGTTGAAGTGCATAGGCGGGAACACCATTATAAATAATGGTCCCATAGTCGATCTGGATAAGACCATGGCCATTACGATCAGTTTAAGTGCAGAGGGAGAAAAAAACCGGGATACTTTCCTAATGATGCGAAGGGTAAACAAGCAGGAAGAAACTACAGAACTAATGTGGGAGTGCAAAGTCAAGTGATGATTAAGTTTGATGTTAACAGACTGAGAAGGGGTGGGGGATAAGCCGAGGGAGGGGGGGCCCAGAATGAAGGAGACCAGGGGTTGCCACTGCCACCAGTCAAAATCAGCTCTGTTTTATCCGGGTTGAGTTTGAGATGGTTAGCACTCATCCAGTCCCGGCTAAACAGCATGACAGACTGGAAGGTAGTGACACTTGATAAGGGGGAGAAAAGATTGAAAATAAGTTGGAGGTCATCAGCATAGTTGTAGACTGTGACCTCCATTTGTTGTAACGCAAAAATAAGAGGGAAGATATAGAGGTTAAATAAAAGGGGGGAGAGAGAAGAGCCTTGAGGGACACCGCATTGCACCCTGCGCGGTGGAGCAGAGAATTCGGCCAAGTGGACGGCCTGGGTGCGGTCAGCTAGGAAGGAGCCAATCCAGGCCAATGCTTGTCCTCCTATGCCCGCCGCCTTGACACGGGACAAAAGAATGGAGTGGTCCACCGTGTCAAAGGCGGCGGATAAATCTAGGAGGACCAGGGCCTGAGGGGTATTGGTGTCAAGTCCCTCCCTAAGTTTGTCCATAACCGAGATGACCACCTTCTCAGTGGAGTGGCGGGGGCGAAAGCCCACCTGGCAGGGAGCAAGGTAGTTGCTGTCCTCAATAAAGGCGCTGAGTACCTGGGTGGCATGGGACTCGGCTACCTTACCCAGATAGGGGAGAAGGGATATCGGGCGGTAGTTTGCCGGGGAGGAAGGATCTGCCCCCGGTTGTTTCAGTATGGGGAGGATGATGGCAGTCTTAAAAGTAGCAGGGACAGAGCCGTACATAAGGCAGTCATTGAGGAGGGTGAGAGCGGGGGATGGGCATTCAAAGAAAATCTGACGGAGGATACGTGCCAGGCAGATGTTAGCTGGGGAGCCCGACTTAACGCGACTGAGTAAGGGGGGCAAGGATTCTCTGGTGAATGCGGGGATGGAGGTAAGGGACAGATTATTGCCAGGAGGCTGGGGGGAAAAAGTGAGCGAAGGGGGGGGATGTTAATTTTAATACAAGCTATTTTATCAATGAAAAATTCATTGAGCGAATCGCATAGAGCCTGAGAGGGGGGGGATCTTGGGCTGAGTTCTGTCCGAGGATGCCAGCTCGTGGACGGTGGCAAAGATCTCACGCGGCTGGCTTTCTGCAGCTAGAATACGCTCTGAGAAACATTTGGTATTAGCTGCCAAGATGGCTAGTTTGTATTCGCTAAGAGTGGTGGAGTAGTATTGTTTCCGGGTTGGGCAATATGTTCTTCTCCAAGTCCGTTCAGCCTGCCGTAGCTCCAGTTTTTTCGCTTTAAGACCAGGGCTGAACCACTTGTTGGCATTATGGGTGCGGTTGATGGTAATCCACTTCAGGGGAGCCACTGGGTCGCAAGCATTAGAAAGCCAGCGATCAAGGGTGGTGGCCTGGGAGTGTGGGGTCAGGCCCGATAGGTCCGGGCATGTGGCAGCTAGCGAGTTACACAAAGATGGAATGTCGACTCGATTCCAGTTCCTTGTCCGGGTGTTTTTAGGGCAGGGGGGGTATGGTTTTTTGGCTCCGATCCAAGGAAAAGGCGAGCAAGGAGTGATCGGACCATGGGTAGGGCGAGATGGTTGGAGCAGAAATCTAGATGTTTAAAGTCCAGATCTGATCAAGAATGTGGCCCCGAGTATGGGTAGGACCTTGGACATGCTGGGTAAAGTTGAGGCTGAGAAGCAGTTGTGTGAAGTCCTTGGATTTAGTATCCTCGGCGGGGTCGGTGGGCCAGAAATTAAAGTCACCCAAAACGAGAACAGAGGGCTTATTGACTGCTAAGGTGGCCAATAAGTCCTGGAAGGCAGAGAGAAAGCCTGAGGATGGTTTAGGTGGCCAATATGTTAGTACGCAGGTAATTGGGATCTTGAGGGAGGTAGAGCTGACTACGAGGCAGTCGGCTGCAGGTATCGTGGGCGACACGAGTGTTTGAAAATGGAGTCCCTTGCGGGCAATCAAGGCTACCCCGCCGCCTACTCTCTCCTCCGAGCGGTCTGCGTGGAGCATGGAGTAGTGAGGCGGGAGGGCTGCCAGGATGTTGGGTAGGGAGTCGGATTTGTACCACGTTTCAGTTAAAAACAATAGGTCCGGAGAGTTGGAGTCTAGGAGATCAAATATTTCAGTCTGATGCTTGACAGCTGACCTCGTGTTGAGAAGGAGGGCAGCAGTGGGGGGGGGAGGGGGGAGGTGATAGGCTTGGGCGAGGCAATGCCAAGGTGTTGAGCATAAGACAGTGTTGCAGAGTTCAGAGGCCAATTGTTATTAAGGGCGCGCAGTTGTTCGGGAGAATATGTAAGGAATTGTGCATAGTGGCGTGCCCCTTGCCCCGGTCGGTCGCGGACGGGCGCAGACGGGCTTGCCTTTGGCGCGCCTTTGGCGCGCAAGCGGCGCGCCCGCTACGCCCGCCCGCTGCGCGACCGGGGGTGGCACATTGTATATGGGGGGGAAACGGAAGGGGCGTGGCCTGTCAATGGTGGGCGTGGCCAGTGGCCTCCGGGGAATGGCGGCAGCAAGTGATGGCCCGGAGCAGCGATAGGGTCCGCTGTGCGGGGCTGCCCAGAACAAGGAAATGCTCAGAATAAGCGAGTAATCCGGTAAAATCACAGTAATCACACACATTTTAAAAAGCAAGTTCTAGCGCTCTCCTGACTTTCCGCCTCAGGAGATGGTATGGCATTTGGCTCGCGCTAGCAGTTCAGCGCGTTAAATGCCTTCGGCGGGGGGGGGCGTGGCCTGTCAATGGTGGGCGTGGCCAGTGGCCTCCGGGGAATGGCGGCGGCAAGTGATGGCCCGGAGCAGCGATAGGGTCCGCTGTGCGGGGCTGCCCAGAACAAGAAATGCTCAGAATAAGCGAGTAATCAGGTAAAATCACAGTAATCACACAAATTTTAAAAAGCAAGTTCTAGCGCTCTCCCGGCTTTCCGCTTCAGGAGATGGTATGGCCTCTGGCTCGCGCTAGCAGTTCAGCGCGTTAAATGCCTTCGGCGGGGGGGGGGTGGCCTGTCAATGGTGGGCGTGGCCAGTGGCCTCCGGGGAATGGCGGCGGCAAGTGATGGCCCGGAGCAGCGATAGGGTCTGCTGTGCGGGGCTGCCCAGAACAAGGAAATGCTCAGAATAAGCGAGTAATCGGGTAAAATCACAGTAATCACACAAATTTTAAAAAGCAAGTTCTAGCGCTCTCCCGGCTTTCCGCCTCAGGAGATGGTATGGCCTCTGGCTCGCGCTAGCAGTTCAGCGCGTTAAATGCCTTCGGCGGGGGGGGGGGCATGGCCTGTCAATGGTGGGCGTGGCCAGTGGCCTCCGGGGAATGGCGGCGGCAAGTGATGGCCCGGAGCAGCGATAGGGTCCGCTGTGCGGGGCTGCCCAGAACAAGGAAATGCTCAGAATAAGCGAGTAATCAGTTAAAATCACAGTAATCACACAAATTTTAAAAAGCAAGTTCTAGCGCTCTCCCGGCTTTCCGCTTCAGGAGATGGTATGGCCTCTGGCTCGCGCTAGCAGTTCAGCGCGTTAAATGCCTTCGGCGGGGGGGCGTGGCCTGTCAATGGTGGCCGTGGCCAGTGGCCTCCGGGGAATGGCGGCGGCAAGTGATGGCCCGGAGCAGCGATAGGGTCTGCTGTGCGGGGCTGCCCAGAACAAGGAAATGCTCAGAATAAGCGAGTAATCAGGTAAAATCACAGTAATCACACAAATTTTAAAAAGCAAGTTCTACCGCTCTCCCGGCTTTCCGCCTCAGGAGATGGTATGGCCTCTGACTCGCGCTAGCAGTTCAGCGCGTTAAATGCCTTCGGCGGGGGGGCGTGGCCTGTCAATGGTGGGCATGGCCAGTGGCCTCCGGGGAATGGCGGCGGCAAGTGATGGCCCAGAGCAGCGATAGGGTCCGCTGTGCGGGGCTGCCCAGAACAAGGAAATGCTCAGAATAAGCGAGTAATCAGGTAAAATCACAGTAATCACACAAATTTTAAAAAGCAAGTTCTAGCGCTCTCCCGGCTTTCCGCTTCAGGAGATGGTATGGCCTCTGGCTCGCGCTAGCAGTTCAGCGCGTTAAATGCCTTTGGCGGGGGGCGTGGCCTGTCAATGGTGGGCGTGGCCAGTGGCCTCCGGGGAATGGCGGCGGCAAGTGATGGCCCGGAGCAGCGATAGGGTCCGCTGTGCGGGGCTGCCCAGATCAAGGAAATGCTCAGAATAAGCGAGTAATCAGGTTAAATCACAGTAATCACACAAATTTTAAAAAGCAAGTTCTAGCGCTCTCCCGGCTTTCCGCCTCAGGAGATGGTATGGCCTCTGGCTCGCGCTAGCAGTTCAGCGCGTTAAATGCCTTCGGCGGGGGGGCGTGGCCTGTCAATGGTGGGCGTGGCCAGTGGCCTCCGGGGAATGGCGGCGGCAAGTGATGGCCCGGAGCAGCGATAGGGTCCGCTGTGCGGGGCTGCCCAGAACAAGGAAATGCTCAGAATAAGCGAGTAATCAGGTAAAATCACAGTAATCACACAAATTTTAAAAAGCAAGTTCTAGCGCTCTCCCGGCTTTCCGCCTCAGGAGATGGTATGGCCTCTGGCTCGCGCTAGCAGTTCAGCGCGTTAAATGCCTTCGGCGGGGGGGGGGGCGAGGCCTGTCAATGGTGGGCGTGGCCAGTGGCCTCTGGGGAATGGCGGCGGCAAGTGATGGCCCGGAGCAGCGATAGGGTCCGCTGTGCGGGGCTGCCCAGAACAAGGAAATGCTCAGAATAAGCGAGTAATCAGGTAAAATCACAGTAATCACACAAATTTTAAAAAGCAAGTTCTAGCGCTCTCCCGGCTTTCCGCCTCAGGAGATGGTATGGCCTCCGGCTCGCGCTAGCAGTTCAGCGCGTTAAATGCCTTTGGCGGGGGGCTTGGCCTGTCAATGGTGGGCGTGGCCAGTGGCCTCCGGGGAATGGCGGCGGCAAGTGATGGCCCGGAGCAGCGATAGGGTCCGCTGTGCGGGGCTGCCCAGAACAAGGAAATGCTCAGAATAAGCGAGTAATCAGGTAAAATCACAGTAATCACACAAATTTTAAAAAGCAAGTTCTAGCGCTCTCCCGGCTTTCCGCCTCAGGAGATGGTATGGCCTCTGGCTCGCGCTAGCAGTTCAGAGCGTTAAATGCCTTCGGCGGGGGGCGTGGCCTGTCAATGGTGGGCGTGGCCAGTGGCCTCCGGGGAATGGCGGCGGCAAGTGATGGCACGGAGCAGCGATAGGGTCCGCTGTGCGGGGTTGCCCAGAACAAGGAAATGCTCAGAATAAGCGAGTAATCCGGTAAAATCACAGTAATCACACAAATTTTAAAAAGCAAGTTCTAGCGCTCTCCCGGCTTTCCGCCTCAGGAGATGGTATGGCCTCTGGCTCACGCTAGCAGTTCAGCGCGTTAAATCCCTTCGGCGGGGGGCGTTGCCTGTCAATGGTGGGCGTGGCCAGTGGCCTCCGGGGAATGGCGGCGGCAAGTGATGGCCCGGAGCAGCGATCGGGTCCGCTGTGCGGGGCTGCCCAGAACAAGGAAATGCTCAGAATAAGCGAGTAATCAGGTAAAATCACAGTAATCACACACATTTTAAAAAGCAAGTTCTAGCGCTCTCCCGGCTTTCCGCCTCAGGAGATGGTATGGCCATTATAGGTATATATGTGTCCAGATATAGGTTTAGATATAGGTATACTATATCTAAGCAAGGGGTGATTACACCACCTTGCCCCAGCTGAGTGATCAGCCAGTTGTGTCGATTTAAGTACCAGCCAGGGGTGGCAAAATATATGCTGCAGCCCCTGGTAGGCCTTGGATGCACCTATGCCCTTGGCACCTATAGTGCTCTGTACAGGGGCTGATAAGGTGTCCAGTACCAAATTGGTGATGTACCTAGGGTACATGGAGTCCATTTAAAGAGAGAGCAGATAGCCTGGGACCCTGATTAGCAGGATCCCAGGCCAACTAAGTCGAAAACCAGCTAAACACAAGGCAAAAAATCTGGGGTAACCACCATCAGGTATCCACCTTCCTACATTTGCTGAGGAAGGGAGAGGAGAAAAATGACATCTATGCTGATACCCGGACGCAAGACACTGAGGTTCTTGCACACAGACACTCCAGCTCGCAGTAGTCTGACATCCCTCGCGGGGTGTCCTTCTTCAGACCAAGACGGGGTCCCACAGTCTCTCACTTCAGGTAAGGGGGTTGGCTTTATCCTAGGGGGATTCTTGGCTCTATACCTACATACATGCTAGGTACACATAGGTACATCTAGTTAAGGTTGCATCGTAGGAGTACGCATTTATTACCGTCATGTATTTTATATGCGATTTCTCCTGAGGCGGAAGTTGGGAGTAGGCCTGTTTGTTTATTTTAATAATTTGAGTGTTATAACTTGCTGCTTTTAACTTCTTACCCCTTCACTGTTCAGGGCGCCTCCAGCCTTCGAATTCCTTCGCGCAGCGGAGCCTAACGCTGACGCGGTGAGCTCGCCATTCCCGACGCCCACACAGGCCACGCCCCTTTTTCAAGAGGCCACGCCCCCTACCGCATTTAAGGCGCTGATTACAAGCCCCTTCCTTATTGCGATTTCTCCTGAGGCGGAAGCCGGGAGTAGGCCTGTTTGTTCATTTTAATAATTTGAGTGTTATAACTTGCTGCTCTTAACTTCTGACCCCTTCACTGTTCAGGGCGCCTCCAGCCTTCGAATTCCTTCGCGCAGCGGAGCCTAACGCTGACGCGGTGAGCTCGCCATTGCCGCCATTCCCGACGCCCACATAGGCCACGCCCCTTTTTCAAGAGGCCACGCCCCTACCGCATTTAAGGCGCTGATTACAAGCCCCTTCCTTATTGCGATTTCTCCTGAGGCGGAAGCCGGGAGTAGGCCTGTTTGTTTATTTTAATAATTTGAGTGTTATAACTTGCTGCTTTTAACTTCTTACCCCTTCACTGTTCAGGGCGCCTCCAGCCTTCGAATTCCTTCGCGCAGCGGAGCCTAACGCTGACGCGGTGAGCTCGCTATTGCCACCATTCCCGACGCCCACATAGGCCACGCCCCTTTTCCAAGAGGCCACGCCCCCTACCGCACATCTCTTTCCTCTATAAATTATGTGCATATTCCGGTCACGCAGCGGACGAGCGCAGCGGGCGCAACGTTTGCGCGCCGAAGGCGCGCCTAAGGCAAGCCCGTCTGCGCCCGTCCGCGACCGACCGGGACTCGGGGCACCACACTGTCCAATCTCATGTATATACCCCTGAACTACTGCACTCCTTCAGAGCAAACTGGCAGTTGAATTCCGCTACGCTGTCCTACGCCCAAAAACTCGGCATTGCCTCTCCCACGCCCATCGCATCAGTCCCCCCTCCCCCTTCTGCTATCCTTCTCAATACGAGATCAGCCGTCAAGCACCAATCTGAAATATTTGATCTTTTGGAGTCTAACGCTCCGGACCTCTTGTTTCTTACTGAAACCTGGTACAGACCCGACTCTGCCAAACATCTTGGCCTCCCTCCCGGCCCACTATTCCATGCTTCGCGCCGACCGACCCGAGAGTAAAATAGGAGGCGGTGTAGCCATGATCACTCACAGGGATCTCCACTGTCAGACTCTGGCTTCGCCCACCTTACCAGCAGCCGACTGCTTGGTAGTGCGATCCACATCTTTCAAGACCCCACTAACGTGCGTACTAACCTATCGACCTCCCCAGCCATCCCCCAACTTTCTCTCTGCCTTTCAGAACCTATTGGCTACCTTGGCAATTAATCATGCCTCCGTCCTCGTCTTGGGCGATTTTAACTATTGGCCCACTGATCCTGCTGAGGACCTTGCCTCCAAAGACTTCACCCAACTGCTCCTCAGTCTCAATTTTACTCAACACGTTCAAGGCCCCACCCACATCCGGGGTCACATCCTAGATCAGATCTGGTCACTTAACATCTCAATGTCCATTCCCACCATCTCGCCCTGCTCCTGGTCGGATCATTCTCTGATCACCTTCTCCTTGGACTTGAGCCATACAATATCCCCCCCTCTTCCCAAAAACATCTGGGCCAGGAATTGGCACAAAGTTGATATCCCTTCTCTCTGTAACTCGCTAGCCACCACCTGCCCAGACCTTCTGGGCTCGGACCCTTGCTCCCAGGCCGCCACATTAGATCAGTGGCTCACTAACACTTGCGATCCCGTGGCCCCTCTGAAGCGTACCACCATCAATCGCACTCACAATGCCAATAAATGGTTTAGCGCCACTCTCAAAGCCAAAAAACTGGAGCTAAGGCAGGCCGAACGAGCTTGTAGAAGAGCATACTGTCCCGTCCACAGACAGCATTTTACCACTGTGCTCAAAGAATATAAAACCGCCATTCTAACAGCCAAAACCGAGTACTTTTCGGGGCGCATCTTAGCAGCCGAATGTCAATCCCGTGAGATTTTCTCCACCGTTCACGAACTGGCATCCTCAGATAGAACCGCACCCAAGATCCCCCCCTCCCAGGCTTTATGTGACTCGCTCAACGAGTTCTTTATTGACAAGATCGCCCTCATCAAAGCCAATATCCCCCCCACACTTTTTCTCCCCCCCAACCCCCCGACAATAACTGGTCTTTTACCACTATCCCCCCCCACTCACGAGATAATCCATGCTTTTGCTACTCAGGCGTGTTAAGTCGGGTTCTCCAGCCGACATTGGCCCAGCACGTATTCTTTGTCAGCTCTTCTCTGCATACCCCTCTCCTGCCATTGTCCTTCTGAACAACTGTTTTACCTCCAGCATCGTTCCGGCCCCCTTCAAGACTGCTACTATTCTTCCCATATTAAAAAAAACAGGAGCCGACCCTTCTCTCCCTGCTAACTACCGCCCCATTTCCCTCCTCCCTTATCTGGGTAAAGTAGCAGAGTCCCACGTCACCCAGGCACTTAGCTCCTTTATAGAGAGCAGCAACTATCTTGCACCCTGCCAGGCGGGCTTCCGCCCTCGTCACTCCACTGAGAAGGTGGTCATTTCAGTCATGGACCAGCTCAGGGAGGGACTCGACACCAACATCCCCCAGGCCCTGGTCCTCCTCGATCTGTCCGCCGCCTTTGACACGGTGGACCACTCCATCCTCTTATCCCGTGTCAGGGCGGCGGGCATAGGGGACCAGGCTCTTACCTGGATTGGATCCTTCCTGGAGGGGCACACCCAGGTGGTACACCTTGCTGAATTTTCGGCCCCGCCTAGCAGGGTGAAATGCGGGGTTCCCCAGGGCTCTTCTCTTTCCCCTCTTTTGTTTAATCTTTATATTTTTCCTCTCGTTTTTGCACTTCAACAAATGGAGGTCATAGTTTACAATTATGCTGACGACCTCCAACTCATTTTTAATTTTTCCGACCCCTCTTTAGGAGCCTCCCGCTTCTAGTCTGTCCTGCTGTTTATCCGGGCTTGGATGAATGCAAACCATCTCAAACTCAACCCGGATAAAACAGAGCTGATTCTGACTGGAGGCGGCAGCAATCCCTGGTCACCTTCCTTTTGGCCCTCTTCCTTCGGCCCCCTCCCACTCCTTCCCACTCTGTTAAGACCCTTGGAATCATGCTTAACCACCATCTGACACTTCACACTCACATTAGCACTATTGTTTCTTCTTGCTTTTTCACCTTACGTATCATCAGGAAAGTGTCCCGGTTTTTCTCTTCCTCAGCACTCAAGCTGATTGTGATGGCCATGGTCTTATCAAAGATCGACTGCGGAAACATCATTTTCAATGGCGTTCCCGCCTATGCACTCCAACGTCTTCAGACGGTGCAGAACCAGGCAGCTCGCCTGGTGCATGGCCTACCAAAATATCACCACTCTTCCCCCCTCCTCATCAACCTTCACTGGCTACCAATCAAACAAAGAGCCCTTTTCAAACTTGGCTGTCTTACTTTCCAAGCCCGGGCAGGTACTGTCCCTGCGTTCATCAATTCCGCCATCATCAACTACTGCCCCGCTAGAGACCTACGTTCCACGGCCAAATCTCTGTTAGTCATTCCCCGGTTCAAGAAAAAACACTCCGGAGGTCAGAAATTTTCAGTACTTGCACCTACCTTTTGGAACGCCCTTCCCCTCAGATCCTCCCCTTCCTACTTGGAGTTTCGTAAAGCTCTAAAAACCTTCCTATTCCAGCAAGCTTTCAGTCCATAGTCCCTGATGTCCTCTTCATTCTTGAAATCCAATAGCGCCAAGAAACTGCTCAGTGAATGGGCGCTCTATAAATAACTAAAAATTCAATTCAATATACTTGCCTGTATTCATTGTTTTAGCACGATGGCAGGGATCTGCCATCCTTTTACTCAGTTGGTGCTTATAATCATTTCTATCTGTTTCTGCCTTATGGTTGTTTCAGCACACCTATTTTACATTAGACTGATGCTGGTTCAATAAATACTTATTGAAAACGTCCCCAACGTTTTTTCTGTATATCTCTCTGAGACAAAGTGAGCACGAGTGACTGAGCGAAAAGTACTGTACTGTTTCCTTGATTCCGAGGGATCAGTGTTGTCATGTTAGATAGTGGCCAAGAACTAGTCTGTCCTTGGTAAGAGGAGTTGGCAGTGGCCCTTTGAGCTAGCTAGGTATACAAGAGAACATACCCGGTGGGGGTGTCTTGAATCAGTCTGGGCACCAATCCCACAGCGTATGTGATCGAAACAAGCAGATCCTATATAGGTTTGTAGGAACCACACGACAATGCTAGCATTAAAAAACATAGAAGAGCTATCGTAAACTGAAAAAGGAGTTCTACTTGGAGGCACGAAAATAGTTATACCAAAAATGCTGAGGCGGCAAACGGTGAATTTGGAGCATGAGTACAACAGAGTCCTAGTAGCAACAAATGTAAATGTAATTTGTGGAGCGCAAAGTCATGCCCAAGGGCGTCTTGGCACGGTCAGAGGCGTGTCTTTAAAGCCTTTCTAAAGGCAAGTAGGGAGCGGCTTTTAATGTCAATGGTAGACTTTTCCAGAGCACTGCAGTGGTCCTGAAAAAACTCTTGCCACCCTAAGTGGTCCTCTTTAATGGGGGGACAGTCGGGTTCATTGCAGAGCCAGAACAAAGTCCTCCCTGGGATATATCAACTGAGCTTCTCCTTGAACAGTGCTGGTCCCTGGCGGTTCAGTGATTTATAAGCCAAGCATGAGGCTTTAAACCTGAAACGCTGTCTAACTGGTAGCCAGTGGAGTTTCCTAATGGCTCCTTTAGCAGATTCATATTTTGGGATTTTGAAAAAGGAAGCGAGCAACTGCATTTTTCAGAGTCTAGAGCCTCTTCAGGGGACCTACTGCAAGGTTAAGATAGAGACTATTGTAATGGTCAATCCTTGAGAGTATCAAAGCGATGATCACAGTTTTTAAAAGTTCTGTGGTCAGGAATTTTTTAATCTTTGTTTACCAGCCTCAGAGAGCTGAAAGAGGCAGATGTAATTTTGTTCACCTGATCCTTAAGCTTCAAATCATTATCTAACAAGAAACCAAGATATTTTACTTTGTTTTGTGGGTTCCATGAGTGGGCCCAACTCAGGCACCCACCAGGCCGGCATCCAGAATGAAGGGTTATTGCCAAAAATGATGACCTCAGTGTTTGTGGCATTCAGTTTAAAACAGCTATTGTCCATCCAATTGCTAGCTTTACTCATGCAGGCCCTGAATGCAGAGCTGGGGTTTGTTTCTGGTTTTGTTAGTAACACCACAATTTGAGTGTCATCAGCATAAGATGCAAGGGAGAAGCCAAAAATGTTGAGGAGTGTCACCAGCGGTGTAATATAAAGATTGAAGAGTGTGGGGCTCAGGGGGTGAGCCCTGAGATGCTAAGGGAAAAAGTATGGTTCCCAGGCCTGAATCATCTAGTGGAGGACACTATAATAAACGGTCACCTATGCCAAGTAATGTGGAGGCCACCGAAGCCAGAACTACACATGTCCTACCTACGCGGGGCAGAGTGGACTACATTGGCGGCTGAAATGCCAGAAACCGGTCCTCTGTAGCTTGTTTCCGGTCCAGAGAAGGCATGGCTTGGCAGTTCGGGCTGGACTGTTCCCATGAGGCACAGGGTCAGACTGATTTGCATATGGCCATGTCTGAACTGGGGTGGCAGAGTGGGCTAAAGAACGGTGATGGATTAAACCCAGATCTGTTGACTGGGTGCGAGTATTTGATTGGTTCAGATGCTCTGTCCATCACCACCCCCTTTTGTACCACTTTGTTTGCATGTCCAGCATTGACCTCGAGCCACCGTTGTTGGCTACGGACAATGTTTTTACAAAATGGTGTTAAAAATGTAGCTTCAGCACGCGATTTTCTTTTTTGTCCAAAAAATGAAGCAGTGTGTTTAAAACTTTACTTTTTTAAGGAGTTCATGTGTATATTTTATTTTTGTTCTCTGCTGCTGTTTGCACAAGAGGGATATGCTGTGTTAATTTTCCATCTTCTGTTCTGCTGCTAAGTTAAAGACTCAGCTAAAGTGAGATACTGGATTGCGTTTTTTGCTCATGCACTGCTGCTGTATATTTTAATTATGTTCTCTGTTGCGGTTTGAACAAGAGGGAGATACTGTATTCATGTTCCATCTTTTGTTCCGTTGCTAAGTTAAAGACTCAGCTAAAGTGAGATACTGGATTGCGTTCTGTGCACATGCACTGCTGCTACTGTATTGCTTTCTGCGTAGGATAGGTTTTGTAAATTCCCTTTTGCTGCTAAAATCAAATACTCTGCTGAGGATGAATTCTGGATTTTAATGTGTATTTTAACTTGTTGACAGTTATTGCCCCTCGCACATTTTTTGTACTTCTCAGGATACATCTTGCCACTTTATTTTGTTTGTTGTTTGTGGAATGATTGTTGCTATATTTAATTTTTTCTTGTATTAATTTGTATGTATTTTATGTGGACCTCATATGAGTTCCAAATCTTAATAAATATTTGAATGGATAGTGAAACTGTGGTTTTAAAAGGCATAATCATCAAAAAACAACTCCATTTCAAATTCAGGTCCATTGCTTTGTTTCATTGTCATAACAAATGTACTGCTGAACCCTGTTCTGATTTGAGTTTTTGTGGAATTTAATCAACACATTTGTGTGTTTAATTTTACCGTTCGTGGACCACATGAAATTTTATCTGCAGAAGGCCTTGCTGCTTTATCAAGCTACTATGGATAAGCTGGAGATTCCTCATAAGAATACGTTTAAATGGCAGGAAAATATTTTCACTCTGAGGAAGGTTAACCACAGGGGACATCAATACAGTTATACTTTCTCTCACAGAGCCTAAAAATGTGGTTGGCTACAACATGGATGTTTCAAGGATTTCAAACCTCCACAGATTAACCTTTATTAAGATTCATTTGTAGGCCCCATATTCTGCCATATCCTAGTCCAACAATTATTAATGTTTGGTATAGTCAATAAATACCCACATGACTTTGCTGGGGCTCCATGAACAATGTATCCAGGCCTACCAGCCCTATAGACATCTGTGACAGATTACACTGAAGTTCTCCTTGCTCAGGAGGTTTCCTACAGAATTCGCCTTGTTCAGGCATTTTTTGCCTCTCAAGCATCATAGACTGTTGTCACTCACTTTTGTTCCTCTCAAAGCTTTGTCATCAACTTTTCTAAATGTTTTAATTCAAGGATGCCAGTTTGCACACCCTCCATCATGTGACACGGAACACTGTCTTTCTTCTTTTCAATACATTTAGCTGGTCAATGGTCCCCCTTCACTCGTCCTCTCATGTTGCTCTTCAAGGCATTCTGTGCCTGCAGTAACGCAATAGTGGATGCTTCACAAAAACCTCAAATGAGCAATAAATAAGACAACATAGCCATCTATAAAGACCCAGTATAGGTTATGACTAGAATGATAAAGGTTCTTCATTTCTTTGTCGTCATGTTCAGCCATCAACAGCATTCACAAAGCCAGACATTGTGCATGTGTGTGTGTATAGTATATATATATATATATATATATATATATATATATACATATATATATATATATACACACATATATATATATACACACACACACACACACACACACACACACACACACAATATTTACACACACTTTCACTTAAACAAATCTTTGGTTGAAGGGATGTTATCATTAGTTTAAAACGTTATGTTTTAATTGACATTTTCTCCTAACTAAACTACTAAATTTCACTAGTTAATTATCTCAAGTAACTATAACTTGTGCCCTAAAGTAACAATAAATTGTGCCCTTGCTATGCACAGTTTTATCAATTATGTCATTTCAAATGTCATTAGGAATGTTATCAATGCAGTTAAAGAATAGGTCATGAGTGATGTAATATGTGAGTGTACAAGCAGTGCAGGGTCATGTCGTGAGTTGTAGTTTATTTAGGGTTCAAGCTATAGTTACTGGCCTCAGCTCGCAGATACACCATGGTGGAAGCTCATTGTGAAATGTAAATACATTTTGAGCCCTAATTTCTCAAAAACTACTGAAATGATTTATACCAAATCACTAAAAGCAGGCTTTCTGGCTCAAGATCTAGCCTTCTGTAAATTTGGTGTCAATCCTTTTAGCCATTTTTGCGGTATCGGTGTTCAATTTTCCCATGAAAAACTGCATAGGGGAAAAAGTGTTTTGGCCCTCCACCTTTTTCTCAGCCCCCACTTGGATCACCCCAAAAAGTTACAGAAAGAAATGAAAGCAGAATAGACTTTTGTTTAGGAAAGTTTTGTGAAGATTGGTCAAACGGCACTAAAGTGTTTAGAAATGACACGTGTTGAAAAAGCATCTGCTGTAGAGTTCCTTTTGTATCCAGCAGTTTTAAGTCAATAATAAAAATTCCAAGATAACTCTGGTATTTAATCTTCCTGCTGGAGAAAGATCAGAGTTTTGTCTAGTGGCAGTTTCCACTCATGATAAAGTAGTGAAGAGGGTTGATATGCCTTCTGCAAAGAACATGTACCATGCAAGCCCCAGCACGCACATCAATGAGGTGAATTTTATTAAGGACCACTCATTGGGTTACTTCATTTGTCACAGAAATATTTTTTGTTACTTGAGGTTTATACAAGTTACAACCCTAATATAGCACAGTGAGCTATGAACTGCCAAAGAGGAGCCTGAAAAATGCATGGCATAGGTTAGAACATTAAGTTTTCCCCCCCCAGTCTTTTATTTGTCCTAATGTTGCTTAAAAAGTGTTCATTTGGGTAGAAATACATTCTTATTAGTAAGCCAACCTCATTGGTACCTTTTGAATTCTGAGTTTGCGCTTCTCCACACCAAGTAAAATAGAACACCTACTAGTATCGGTGACGTGACTCCTATGCCTTGTAATCCTCATTGTTTATGCAACATTTCCTATAGACTGATTTGCATGCGTATGATGCAGTGGCTCTGTATAAATGTAAAGTGCTTCGATTTCCTACAGAAAAAATACTCAACAAAACGTCGAAATGTACACACTGATATACAATCGTTTCTTTTATAGAATTATGTTTATTAATTTTTTTAAAAAGGTTTCAAAGAATTGTATACGACTTTTGGGTACTTTCCATGTTCTGGATGAGAAACCACATTCCTCTTCGTGTAGTATTGCTTTCTAGTAAAGAACAAATTCTAAACAACATTTACACTGTTTCACTGCATGCGTCATCGTCCAGCAACATTTGTGGTCTCTATAGGGCGATTTTACATTTTCCCCTCATCAGATGCATTTGTTTTCCATTAGGAAACTGTACAACGTTATAAGTTACACAAGAAATAGGTTTACATTATCGCTATATGCTTGTGAGGAGCACATTTGAGGATTAAAAAAAGAATAAGAATACAATGGCACGTGGAGTTTTCTTTGGTACATCTATTTTCACTTCTTTTCTCTCTGGTCTTGTCTACAAGTTAGACTGCACGAGGTTTTGTTGGTTTTCAGTAAAGGTCTGAAATCGGTTCAGTCCATCTCTGTGATAATTAACCAGCATTTAATGGCCATCGAAACAGAAAAGTTTAACATGTTGAAAGTGTCGATTTCTTTGTGCATTGCCTGGCTCTCAGCAAAATGGTGTCTTGTGCTGCTCTCCCACTTCACACATCGCCTCTATTCTTCATCAGACTGGTTGAGGAGCGCTACTTCGACACCATTTTGATCTGGCTTTAGCTTCCGAATTCCAATCTCGACCTCTCCCGTGATCCTCTTGTGCTTTTTGAGACAGCTGTGCAGAGCAAAGAGAAAGAAAAGGAACAAAACCAGTTAACATACCTAATGATCAGAAGGGAGCAGAGGTGCAACGGTCGATAGG
Organism: Lissotriton helveticus; assembly: GCF_964261635.1. Lineage (NCBI taxonomy): Eukaryota > Metazoa > Chordata > Amphibia > Caudata > Salamandridae > Lissotriton > Lissotriton helveticus. The sequence continues at coordinate 1,316,768,724 of NC_136061.1, forward strand.
TGTCCCAAGAAACGCAGAAAAACAAAGAGGCAGGGACCAATGATTTAGATGCGACTAGAGGCGGGCGAGCTACTGACAGCTCGAGCTGGGCTCGAGACTGAAGCCTGGCTCTCGCTCAGCTCGAGGTCCTGTTGAACCTCATGTGGCTTCTGCATGCCTTCCTACCACCACCCAGGATATGGCCTTGAGGCCGCAGATGAAGACTGTGCACCTGGGAACCAGGTATGAGTCTCCGCATTGCTCAACATCCTAGTCCTTATTCATGAAAAGTGTTTCATCGCTGGGGTGAAACAACTATTGAACACTTTTCAGTGCGCCATACTTTGATACCATGGTTGCGCCATATTTACTGTATGGCGTTCCATGTCGCAAGGATTTACCGATACGTCAGGAATCATGACATATCTGTAGGTCCAAAAATGGCACATTGCTGGAGTGTGTCTGGAAACAGACGCAACTCCAGCAGTGTGTCATTTCACATGGGACAAGCCCCTTGTGAAAAGGCCTTCATCACCCCTTATGTCTGCTTCAAGCAGCCGTAAGGATTTGACGCAGTGAAATCTCAGATTTCACAGCACCACTTCTACGACACTTTGCGGCGTCGGAACCTGTCGCAGGTATAATGTAGCGCAGAGGTTTACAAAGTGACGCATCTGTCTAGATGCGTCACTTTGTAAATATGGCACAGTGTTGCGCATTTTTTACGCCGCCGCATCACAAAGAATGACAACAGGTAATTTGACCCCTGTGTTTCTGGGCAAATAATGTTATCACCCTGTCCCTATAAACAATGCACGTGACCTTTTGTAATGTAACTGAATCTCATGTAAAACGCTCCAGGTCAAGTTTGCACTACATTTTAATAACTGCAGAAAAATGCACTAAGAGGTAAAAACAGATTCTTAACAAAAGGGAAGACAAGTAGATATCCATTTTCTGGCTGATTTGTACACAGTGAAAACAGGAAAGCTGGATAAATATCAACTCCCCACTTAAATTGTGTGATTGTAGGCAAATATTGGATTTCACCAAAACTCTTTTTAGGTCTAGCCTGCACAGCATTTGTGCTGTGCTTGTGAAATCTATTGTATTTAATATATCTTAATAGGGGCCTCTTATCAGTATCCACAACCAAATTACTGTGTTCATTCGCTTTTGTGTGGAACTTTTTTTTTGCAAACTTCCATTGGGTGCACGCATTTATGATATTTCTACTGAAGCTGTTCACACTGTTCATGCCCCATTCACTGTCAAGATAAGACCTCTTCCCACGGAAAAGGCAGACAGCTTCGACAGCTTCTAACAGTATGCTTGCTTTCTATTATTACCTAGTTGTGTAAAGCAGTTACTTTAGCCTTAAATTGTTTATGGCATTTCCTATTCATGCTTCAGTACCATTCTTTGCACTTTTTACGTCATTATTGCATTGTTTTTGTTTTGTTCAACTTAACCTATTCGATCATTATAATCCAATTCTAAATGTTGTAATAAACATTGTATGTTAAAAAATAAGATGATATACAAGAGCTAGGCTATATTTTACTTCTAAACAGGCAGCCACAAGTACAGTCAACTTGCAGAGAACAGGCTCTTGATTTGAATGGTGCAGCTGGTTCAGTAGCCCCAGGCCCAAAAGTTGTCAGAGCTCCTCGAAACACATAATGTTGCTATGTTTGACTATTGAACAGGCATTCACAATTCGTTTCCGTGCCGTTAAAAGGGACTTAATTTGAATTGTGCAGCAGGTGCAGTGGCAACAAGGCCAAAAATTCTAGTTACCCCACTAACCCCAGATTATTACTCAAATTTTAAACTACACAGGCACTAAACACCTAAAATTGCTATATTTTATTACTAAACAGGTAGTCACAAGTGCAGTTACCTTGCAGACAACAGGGTCTTGATTTGAACGTTCTGCAGATGCAGTGGCACCAGGCCCAAACATTGTCAGAACTCCTCTAAGCACCTAACATTTCTATACTTTACTACTATACAAACAGTCACAATTGCAGTTAACTTGCAGTTAAAAGGGGCTTGAATTAAGTGGTGCAGTGGCACCGGGCCAAGAAGTTATCAGAACATCTCTAAACACCTAATATTTTAGAACTAAACAGGCATCATAAGTGCAGTTATCTAGCAAGCACTAGGGTCATAATTTCAATAGTGCAGCAGGTGCAGTGGCACTGGGACCAAAAACTCCAGGCACCCCACAAAACACCTATTATTGCTATGTTTTATCCCTAAACAAGCAAACACAAGTGCAGTTACCTTGCAGACAACAGGGTCATGCTTTGAATGGTGCAGCAGGTGTAGTAGCACCGTGCCCAAAAGTTGTCAGAGCTCCACTAAACATATACTATTGCTATATTTGACTACTAAACAGGCAGTCACAATTGCAGTTAAAAGGGACTGTATTTGAATGGTGCAGCAGGTGCACGGGCACCAGGTCCAAACGTTGTCTGAACTCAATTAATTCTATTTTTTCCTTTCATTTTTCAAATGTTATTATTACTTACCCGCACTATATACCACTAGTAGCACATCAATATATTGACTTTTTGTACATAAACAAGTCATAACACTTAAACAGACTTTCTGCAACTTATATTGTACAACACTCAGCAAGCTACAACTTACAACAAAAAACAGCTTATTAATCACATAACCAACACCTAGTGCATTTACCATTTTTTTCATTATCGTATATGAAAGAATGTTGAAATATGGGAGTTCAGACTACGAATTGTGCAAAGTTATCACTTTTAATTAATACCTCAGTGCACTGCTATAATATGCCCTATTATTGTCAAAACCTCCACATGTAAAGAAATTCACTTTTTTACATTTGAAGAGACTTTATCATATTTTCCGCTATGTTTTTGTACGATTTACATAGGCAGCAGCGGGCCGTGGAGGGAGTTACGGTGGGGCAGGGAGGCGGAGGGGCAGGGTGGAGAGGGCTAAAAACCGGCATATGGATAATTACAGGTAAGTAAACAATGTAAATAATAAAACGAATTTCGTAGCGCGCACTGCATCGCAAAATGCGATGCAGTGCGCGCTACGAAATTCGTTTTATTAATTAAATTGTTTACTTACCTGTAATTATCCATATGCCGGTTTTTCGTCCTCTCCACCCTGCCCCTCCCCCCCCCCCCCACCGTAACTCCCTCCACGGCCCGCGGCTGTACATAGGGTATATTTTCAGGAATCAGCTCGTGCACGGGCTCTAAAATCTGAGTCAGAACCCTGGCTCGGCTCTCCCTATTCATTTATTGGCTCGCCCACCTCTAGATGCGACAAAGAAAAACCCATGGGGAACAGTTCAGCCATACCAGGAGTGCAGCACCCCATATACTTTACAGAAACAGTTGATAGTGGGTTGCAAAAAAAAAATTGGAGTTGGACCAAGTGGGTTGAGAAGATTGGAAAATTAGTTTTCTTTATAGGGCCTGAACTCTGCCCAACGGCATTGGAGAACTTTACATATGTTCCGGTCACATTACCCAAGATCGTATCTATTTATTTTTTAAGTACAAGGAGATCAAGTGATTTGCTCAGAATCACAAGATGTTGAGACAAGCCTTGAACCTGGTTCTCAGTTCCAAAGTTGGCAGCAGTGGCTGTAACACTACATCCCACAGAGTATCTAAAACACAATGGGCAAGGGAGCACGGGATTGCAACGGACAAAGCCTAGATTATGAGATTTAGCCTTTGACAGCCGCTTCAAGTACACTGCATTAGAAGTCTCAAAATAAGACACACCTACAGGCAGGCCTTTTACATTTAAGTAGCAAAGAATAGGCCAAAGGACGAATCACAAAATACACAGAAGGTGCTTGTCTGCACTCATAACTCACCAGGTTGTAACTTTTAGGTGTACAAGCAAGATGCAAACATTCTGTGACTTGTCGGTGCAATAACAAGATGCACCAACCATTTGCAAAGCTTTCTGCACCAGCCCCAAATGTAGCAATCCAGATCACACTACAAGGCATATCCTCTCTGCAAAAGGATACAAGCGATCCCACAGCCTTTTCATGTTCCTGGACTTCACGGGGGAGGTGTAACTTTAGTCTCTGTGCAACGATCAAGCGTTAACTATGCTTAACGAGCATTTGCAATGCAATAAGTCTCACCTTTGGGACCTTATATGTGTTTAGCTATGCAGCACATTAGCCTGGGTGCTGAAACATCTACTGTTCTTTAACGTGGAGGGAAAGTGAGCACCAAACTGCATGGCACGCCAGGTATGGGAACACACGGAGAGAAAAATTGCCTTTCAACATGAAATGGTATAGTACAAAGCTCTGTTTTTTGTTTTTTTTTAAATTGGAGTTTACCAAAGCTCTGTTTTTTATATAAAATCAGGGCCTTTGGTGGTCACATCACTGAAAGCACAAGATTTGAAAAAATTATTGTCTACGGGTGCTTATGGAAGACAATTTCTATGGACTGGAATCTAGAGAATGCCAACGAGATTCTGGTATTTTACTGACTTCTGCTGATTGTTTTCTATCAAGAAAGTTAAATAGAGGCTGTTGGAGAAAAATTAAAAAAAGAAAGCCCCTCGGCAGAAAGCAATTCTGGTATTTTACTGAACTTTACTGGCCGTTTTCTATCAAGACAGTTAAATAGAGGCAGTTGAACAAGTAGAAAGCAATTCTGGTATTTTACTGACCTCTACTGGTTGTTTTCTATTAAGACAGTTAAATAGAGGCAGTTGAACAGAAAAAAAGTCCCTAAGCGGAAGCAGACTAGTCCTAGGGCTGAACTCCAAAGACCTCAAAGTACATACACATATAAGTATATACTTAGGTATATACAAGAGGTCTTGAATACTCGGAACTTTTACCCTTCTGGCTTGAAGCCCTATAGCGCGCTAGCATTGCTTCCAAAGTAGTCATGGCTGCAAAGTCCGTAGATTTCCATGTTTATTAAAAAGTAACCCTGAAGGCACATCTTAAAGCTACAGTGAAGTCTGTGGGCATGTCTTGATAAACTCAACAATTTGAAACATTCCCTCCCCATGTGATTTGAAATCTGCTGTTGAGACTATGATTACTGGACAAGCCCTCCAGAGCTCAATGGCATCCCAAAACTAGTTTGCCTAATTAAGTGCCGTTCCCCATGTCGCGGACTGATTTCTCACCTACACTAAAACATGGGATCACATCACCCTCTTGCTCTCCAATCCTGCACTGCCAGGGTAGACCCTCTTTCTACTCGTATTTCCAAGAAGGAGCACACTTCGAAGGTCCTTCTGGGGCCTTGCCCCTGGAATCGCTGCCCGCTTTATATTGATAATGCATCCCCTTTCAGACATTTAAATCACGCTTTGAGAATCATCTCGATTTGGAAACCTAACCACGTGACTACAATATATATTTTGTCATTGGCAAATTACTGCTCTACCACTCCTGGGTGAGCCTAGTCTCCAAATTATCATCGTCTCTACTTATAAGTTATTATTCTTTAATACTTCCTCCTACATTGTGTGTCGCCATGTCACTCACTGTGCCACCCTGTTGTGCCCCTTTTTGCCTGCTCGTCCTCTTTCTCCAGCGTGTGCTACTGTTCCTTCCTCATTCAAGTTATTTCAACATTGCTAAATTCTTCACGCATTCTTTTAGTTAAAATATTTTCGGTTTTATACTTTCAAAGTAAACCAATGCTTGTTTTTGCTGTTTTTAATACCGCGCCTGGCTCACAGCGAAACTTTAATTAATTTTATTACGGTGCTTAAGAAGCAAATGATTTCACTTGGGTGTCCTGGCGCTGAATTAAAGACTCCAAAAAGTCAGATCTTCAGTTTATTTCTGAAGTCTAAAAAGTGGTTTGGGGGCCTGATCTCCAAGGACAGCATTCCAGGCCAGGGCTGCCAGGTAAAAGCAAGCAGGGCCACCCAGTCTTGTACTCCTAATTTGTGGGACCACATGAAGTGAGGTAGACCCACAGGAAAGCCTGTGGTGATGGCAAGAAAATACTTTCCTGGTAAAAGCTAAGCAACTGACAATAATAAGGTGCGATAGCAGGCCTGCCTGTTCAGTGCCTTGAAATGCTGTCAGACTCTCAGCTAACTGTGACCAAGTATGATTTTACCATGCCGCTATTTCAATTTACACATATGCGCTTTTGTTTCGTTCTTAGTAAATAGTTCCGCGCTGCCGTTTCAATCCATATCCATGCACTTTGCTTTGGTTCATACCGTATAGTTCTGATGTCCGGAAAAGTGGATCCTTTGGCGTCAACTGTACGCTTTTCGTTCACCACCAGTAACTTGTAAGCTTTGCAGCCTGCATACGGCAGGCCTGCTGTTATTCCCTCCTCACCTCTGCGTGCTCAGACAAATACGTTTTACATCTACTGCCTTCGTAAATCTTTATTCTGATTGTGCAGTGCTGAAGCACATTCTAGGCGGAGTTTGCACTCAAAATACAACACTTGTATTAATGGCAGGAAGACATCGTCTTCTGAAGAAAGCAAACAAATGTACAGTGACATATACATTTACACAGTGGGCTCTATTTCCATCAGTGTTGGTGTTTTATGCTTACCAGTGGACCAGGAAGTAGTTAGTGGCGATGAGGATAAGGGCGGCAGCATAGTGCCAGCAGAAGCACATGGTGATGAACATGATATTTTCGTGTTCCGTCTGGTTCCATTCAGGCCCTCCCCAGGGGGGGTACAGGACAAACCCGATCTGTCCAAAGGAATCAGAACAGTCAATTAAACATCATTTGTACATCTTCAGACTGCAGTCATCCAAGGATACGGAGCATCATGACTTTCCTTATGTGGGAAGCACCCAAGAAGTTGTAACACATCTTCTATACAATATCTCTTATCCCCGCCAGTGCCATAAGCCTCCTTTCCACCATCTCACTTATGGATCCAAAATGTAAAGCTTCTAACACATGAGGAGCGAGGGGGAGGAATGGCAACTGCAGATCCTCCCTAGTTAGACACTCATCACAACAAGCATTTACAATGCAATGGTCTCGGCATTGTTAAAGTTAGAGCTATTGGCATTGCTCATGACATTATTTTTGTTTATTATGCCCCACAAACACAGAGCCCCCCACACACACAGCCCCCCACACACACACAGAGCCCTCCCCACACATAGCCCCCCCCACACACACAGAGCCCCCCCCCACACACACACACACACACACACACACACACAGAGTCCCCCACACACAGAGTCACACACAAGGCAAGAAAAGTGGCACAATTGGGTGCAGAGGCAAGAAAAACGGCAAAATCAGGGGGCAGAAGGCAAGAAAAACGGCACAATCAGGGGGCAGAAGGCAAGAAAAACGGCACAATCAGGGGGCAGAAGGCAAGAAAAACGGCACAATCAGGGGGCACAAGGCAAGAAAAGCAGCACAATCAGGGGAACAGAGGCAAGAAAATGGCACAATCAGGGGGGCAGAAGGCAAGAAAAGCGCACAATCAGGGGCAGAAGGCAAGAAAAGCGCACAATCAGGGGGCAGAAGGCAAGAAAAGCGCACAATCAGGGGGCAGAAGGCAAGAAAAGCGCACAATCAGGGGGCAGAAGGCAAGAAAAGCGCACAATCAGGGGGCAGAAGGCAAGAAAAACTGCACAATCAGGGGGCAGAAGGCAAGAAAAACGGCACAATCAGGGGGGCAGAAGGCAAATGGGTACACGGGCTTCAACAGCACCATGTGTATGTAAAACTGTCATTGTTCCAATAAAATTTATATTTATTCCGCTATATGCCTCCAGTTGACCTTTCAAAACTTGAAACTGCTTAATAACTACAAATTCATTGAGAAATAAAATCTACATCTGATCTATGTTGACAAGATGGCATACTGCAGTAGCACCTGTATTTTTTGAAGCATGTTAAAACACAAGCATTTGCAATGCAATAGGTCTTGCATTTACGCAAGTTTAAGCTATTGGAATGGTAAATGACACTTCCTTTTATTTGTTTTAAAAACAAAATTAAAAGGCATTGTTATTTGCACTGTTATTAGCTCAAACTTGCGTAAATGCGAGACCTATTGCATTGCAAATGTTTTTTTTGCCAGAGTTTGAGTACATACGCAATGTCGCCTCCATACAGGTACATAGTAGTGTGATACACAGAAGAAGGGCAAGAGAGAGCACGCGGGAAGAAGGGATAAGTAGAGGGAGTGTAAAAGGGGAGAAGATACAAGAAGGATGGAGACAGCACAAACAGGCACAATGGGGGACTTAGGGACCTGTAAGCAGAGGCGCAGCTATCTTCGGTGCAGCAGGTGCAGTGACACTGAGGTCCAGGGATGTGACAGGCCCAACAGACCAGAATTCTATCTTTATATTAATACGGGCCCATTTCTATCGCTTGCAGAAGTGCAGAAGACACCCAGGCTACCGTGATGCCAGTAGAAACACTGCATTGCACTCAATTGCTCCAGCCACCACTATAGAAGAATACACCAATCAGACTAGAGTGGTTAGAACTAAACATATACCAGGTGAGCACCAGGCAGCACAGGTGACAACGAGAAAAACAGACAATCCACTCCACTCTGGAAAGTCACACAGGTTAGGTTGGAAAGTCCCAAGAGCTTCTCCCCTTTTGGAGTACCCCTGTAAGGACTCTCTCCAAGCTACCTACCCATAGTAACTGTCTCTACCCGAGGTCAAGTATATGGCCGAAGCTGCATTATCCAATACAGTAACAAAACAACGCCTGTTGTAGTGATCTCACTAGGTAACACCGAATGCTGGGCTTGGCTTGTGCACTAGCTCTAAGAGCAAGCCAGACCCTTGGCTCTGGTTACTTCTGTACATTTGTGGACTCACCCACCTCTAGAGGGAGACCAGGGGTGGGTTTCATTTCATACTGCCATCTCAGCTGTTCAGTCTATGTGATTTGTGTACTGAATTATGCAGATCGATGGTCCCCACGTTCTTGAATCCCATAAAACGTGCAACCAGTTAAACCTGCCCCAAAATCTCTCAACAGGCAATTTAAACCTCCTTGTTGAACCCGCCAGAGAAGCTACATCACCTCTTGTTAACCCCACACCGTCACATCTGCCGTGGGCCACGCTCGCCTGCTTTAGTGCCACTGAGTTCTCATGAGTCGCTAGCTTGGGCTTTATGTTACAGATCTAATCCTGAGCCGCAGAGCCATTAGCTCGCTAATGCCTCTGTTCTCCTACAAACTGCCGCTAATTTATCAAGAAAAGGCAGTTGAGAGCCCTGCGCATGCGCGCTGTGTTGTCGCTGGCGGACGCTTCATCCCAGATATGTGACTATCATTTTTTTTTGCTGCACCCAATGCCCGTTAAACCTCTGTATGAATATGTTGAGGATAATCTGTACCCCATACCCATAGCAATGGGGATCCTGTGTGGCTTTGGAGGGACAGAGCACTCTGCCTGTTCACTCACTGCACGTTTCCGTGGGAGACATGTCCATGCACAAGGACCGGACTCCCTGTGAGGGCAGGCAATGAGGGAAAGCTTCAAGACAAGAGTGAATGCCTGGTAAGTGTATACAATACACCATTGGCCGTTCACGTCCCCACTTCTTTCCCTCCCATCTCGCCAGCAAAATAAGCATGCGGAGACCCTAACTAGAGTCAATAGAATCCCTACCTGTCCACAGGCAGCTGGCCCCAGGAACTAGACGAATATCAGCAACACCTACAGGAAAATCTTGGAGTAATCATCCCGTTTGACGTTGTGCTCACTTAATTTTTTTACTGCACAAATAGGTTTTGCGCGAGCATCCGCCACTGATGTTATCATCTGCGTGGGATTCTCTGTATTTCTGACTCTGCGTAACTTTACCACATTCTCCCAAAGCTCCGCTGCCTATTGTCACAAAGCGCTGTGCAGAAAGTTTTTTAGTTTATCTGGGTCGTAGTGGCCTGTCATAGTTTGGTATTTGTAGGTTATGACGGGTTTGACAAACCCGCCTAGTCGCGCACTGTTCACGTGGTGTGGTACACCTTCTAAATTTTTCAAAGTATTACACTACATTCTCTGCATCTTCTTTTTTTTTAAGGTTTTATTGAAGAAAACAAGAGAAAATTTACATATATCAGGCGTCATACATGGAATACAATATAGCGATAGGTGAGCGAATAAACCAATGCTGAAAAATCAATTTACAGGAGTATGCAACGTCAACCAAGTTAGGTACAAGAATGAGGAGAAGTACGATCAACATTCCAGCGAAGCAGCACCTAGCAGAGCTCACCCACCCATAGTTCAGGATAATGAGGACCAAATTAGACACCCCGATACATAAGAAAATCGATAAAGGATAAACAACCCATCTCTCGTAAAAGAAAAAGGAAAGAAAAAAAGGCTATAGAACTAAACTAAGGCAAAATAACAAACCCCTCCCCAATCCCCCCACCCTGCACCCCTGCAATGGCTATGGCCCGACCCCACTAGCAGTGTGCCTGTCGCCCCGGAACTAGACCTAAAAGTAGGAAAAAAGAGTGGAGGAGGAAATATCAAACAGACCCCCGGTCTCCCTTACCCACGCCAGTATCAGACCGCCCCTACACATATCCAGAATAATACAATGCAACGATTAAAATCAGACGGGGGAGCTAGTAAGAACCACCCAACTCCCGCACATTATAGGTTACGAGTCCCGTATCAAATGAAGTCATTTTTCAAACCCATCCAATCAAAGTCAAACCTGGCCACTGCGATTTTTCATGCAAGCCCTGTCCGCTCGATCCGCCATTTCAATAAGAGTATCAAAATATTGAGAAAGTTCAAAGTCAGTACGGAAGGATTGAAGCCAGGATAGTAGTACACAAAGTCCAAAAGTCAAATGATGTTCGCTGCCCACCAAAGATAGGTCGCTAGAGCGTATTTAAACCATCCAGGAGAAAAAGGGTGAGGTAACAATCCGACAGTCACTGGAGAACTCGCTCTGAAATATAAGATCATCCATGTCCATCTGGGGCGGTATCGGTATAGGACAGGATGTACTTTCAATAGTCCCGGGCTTGCTAGCCGTCGTTCGGGGGTCGACAAAAAATACCAAGTCTGGCTTCAGCGTGGGGCCCTCCGTCTCAGACACATCTTGCTCCACGGGTAAAACAGCTTGTTTCAGAACCAACGAAGGGCCGGAGTCCGGCCCCCGGCAAATAATATCAACCGTTACGACCATCCTCTGGATGATGGCGGTGACCTGTGAGTGGAGCTCCCCAATGGCGGCCATTACAGTATGCAGCGACGGTATACATTCCACCGGCTCCATCGCCTCTCACGAAGCGACCGAGCAGGTCTTTGAACCCCGGAGGTCAACTACTCCGGGGTACCAGGCACCGGCAAGTCGGATGCAACTGTGGGCACTCTCAAAGGCGCGATCTCAACACCGTTGCCGCCAGCGAGGATCCAAGCCCATCGACCCCGGGAGCCCAACGGGGCCTCCGGGCAGCGGACCCCCGACCACAGCAACCGATGCGTCATGCCGCTGTAGCTGCGAGATACAACTGCCACCGAGCCACCATCCAGAACGGTCAAGAAACAATCCACATCGGGAGACCGGACGCTACCCACGTCCCGCGGCTGATGTTATTCAACTCCAACCCGGCTGGGTTAGAAATCGAGGCCCCGGCTTCAACTCTGGGTTAGGCCGAGAATGGAACACGGCATAGCTTCGTTATTCGAGCAGATAGTGACTCTAAAGGTGCAATCCTGGAATTTCTAACACCTCAGCTGCACGGGAGTCCGGTGCAAAATCAGGATAATCGTCAGGATTTGTGAGCAACTGGCGGAGGTCGGCGGAGCCGGGAGCTTATGCGGCCATCTTGGTTGCTAGCGTAGCTCCTCCCATTCTCTGCATCTTCATTGGAGAAGTATCTGGTATTCCATCTCACATCCTATAAATGAGTCATGAACACTTTAAAATACTCGTGACGAGTAGACACTATTTGAATAACACGGGGCACCCACAAACAACTTTCATATCATATAACACTCTAAAATCACACACATCAACAATAATCGTCTTGTGGTCAATAGTAAGGCTCATCCGCGTTGTAGAAGGTTGGAAGTTTACTTCTGTACTGTCAAGCCCGAGTATTAAAACCAGAGCAATTGAATTTGGTCGCATAAATTCGGGTATAGTTATGTATCTAAAAAGATGGTAGGTTTATTTTCATGTTGTTGAACAGAGAGAGCTAGTTGGTTGAGCCATATGTAGTTGCACATAGTCTTTATAGCAGTGGATAGAGATTTGTTCTAGGTCAAGATGGCGCCGTAGAAAGTCAGCATTTAGAAACACGCTGTTCTGAATAGTCCGTCATTGATTTCTATGACGCGGTAAACATCTCAGTAAGACATAAGCCGAGGTATAATGGCACCGATATCGGATGAAGTTGAGGCAACACAGGCATTGAACAAGCGGGCAGGACGTCCAGCTAAGGTAATTACGGAGCATTCATGGAATCGTCAGCGTTTAGAGTAATTCAATGTTGTAAATTAGAGGCGGTAAGTAACAGCGATGCTTTCGTTCTTTCATTTACGTTTTAGATTTGACAGTGCAAGATAAAGGTATGTGCTCACCGAGTTGAGGTAATATTTCAGTATACGAGCGTTTGGGAGTTAGTGATGATTATAATATAAATCACTCATGTTTTGCAGGAAACCGAATGATTTCGGCAGCCACTCTGGTATGTTGGCAAGTTCACATTAGTTATGGTGCAGAATATCATTAGGAATTGTTATGAGAGAGCTTATTATTATTATTTTCTCCTGATAGCTTATCGAAAATTCACACAGTAAAGAAACGTGGTAAGCTTAAGTGATTACAGTCCTCATTGGCTTTTTGTTGTGTAATTGGATACCAGTATTGAATACACAGGATATAAACACATACAAATATTTTTTTGGGTTTCAGCCCTTAGATGCAGAGAATCAATCACACAGGTATGAGTCACAACATCAACCTTATCACACTTTTGGGCATCCATATAACATCACTCTCACACTCTTATTTTTTCAGCCTGGCCCCTGAGGAAGGTACCTCTGAGTACCGAAATGCATTGGGCAGAATAATGAAACTGTGTTATTGAAATGTTAATTGTATATGGTTAAATTGTAGTAATGTATAATCACGAGATGCATGTGTTGATATGATGAACTGATGAATATTGACCAAAAAATGCACGCAGAAAGATAAAGTGAATCATATATTAAAACAAGTAATTGTTTCATGGCAGAGAATGTAGTGTAATACTTTGAAAAATTTAGAAGGTGTACCACACCACGTGAACAGTGCGCGACTAGGTGGGTTTGTCAACCCCGTTATAACCTACATTTTTAAGCAAGGAGTGACTCCCCTTATTAGTCGCAGCACCTTTTGTTTTAACTTGAGAAAAAAGATTAACTCGGAGTGCTCCGCACACAACCCTATCTCCAGCATAGTTTGGTATTTGACACAGGTCCTGGCGGGAGCTGACACACCAGTGATAGCAGTGACTGCTGTTGTCATTTCCCAGTGTCGTCAGTGAGGGCAAATGGGTCCAGGCACACATTGCCGAAAGTCAGCAATTAGCGAAAGTCTAGGAGGATGCTAACAGTATTGCAATAGCGACACTCAGCGGTCAATCAGGGTAGAAACAGACTAGCATCAATCACACACACACACACACGCACACACACACACACACACACACACACACACACACGACTTCATTGCACAGTGGGGAGAGGAGACATGTATCAGATTAACTGGGGCAAAGAGAGGGATTTAGGAAGAGAGAGTGTGTGACGTGGAGAGGGAGAAACGGAATAAAATATTGGGAGATAAAAACTAAGGGGGCGAGGGAAAAAGAGAGGGAGGCCAAAATAAACACCAAAAGAGATATATTAAAAGAGAGGAAGATAGACAGGAAAATGAAGTGAATAGAACATGCGGAACAATACTACTGGCCATAAAGGACCGACTAGGAGCAGCGCAGCACCCGCAGACATCAAAATGGACACTGAGGTGAGAAACAGACACTGAGAAAGAGGCAGAGAAATGAGAAACGGGCAAACAAGCGGAGTGACGGGGCAGAGAGATGTAATATGTCCGTGAGAAAGACAGCGAGGGAAAAAGTCAAAGAATCTAGAGGGCGAGACAGTGAACTTTAGAGCAAGGTTGAGGGAAAGTGCACAGATCAAAAGAGAGGCTGCGGAACACAAGTAATGGAGAGAGAGTAAGAGGGAGAATGAGGCATCATGGGGCAGTGACGGACAGAACAAGCACTCACCTGAGGAAGACTTTTTCCGGCGGCGGTCGGCCTGAAATGGCTGCCGCAAAGCTCCGACATTTTCGCGATTCGGGGGCGTGTTTTTAGCAGTTGAGTGACAGATGACGTCATGGCTTAAAAACTGCAAAAAACACGCCCCTGAATCGCAAAAAGACGGGGCTTGAACAGAGTGACGCCCCTCTCCTCCAATGGCTGGCCTCCGTTTAGGAAGCCAGCCAATGGAGAAGAGGGGCGGGTTCAAGCCCCCATACTGCCAAATCATAAAATCTCGGACTTCGCCCACTGCTTACGCAGTGCGACGCAGTCCTCGACCTAAAATGGGTACAGTAGCTACAAAAGGAGAGAAGGTCGAACGGTCTCCCTATTTTGGAATACAAGCCAACGTCTAAAGCCGAGATGTCACAGAATTACTGTTCGAGCATGCAGGAAGACCATTCTTATGGAAGAGGAAACCCCACACACATATTTGTGTCATGCTTCATCATCGGCCACATCTCCCCAACCTGGTAGGACAGTATCACCAAGGTGGACTCTACCTCTTGACGAACTGAGATGCATGTACTAACAAACAAAGAAAACCCAGGTGAGTCCTCCCAGAGTGTAGAAGTACGAATATTAACCTATAAAAGTAAATTACAAGAAGGGACAAACATTAGGACTTCCATACAAGAGCATACATTAAAATTGTCATTCTGTGGGCATACAAGTGACACTACACTGCACACGACTATAAAATAACACAACTAAGAGGTGACAGAGGCACATGCATGCACAATGCATATGCACTATGGACAACAACATCCAGTTATTTATTTATTTATGGCAGTATAGGTCATTCTTATGAACAAGAGACTATCCTTTACCCTAGATTTTAGGGGATACCTGCTTCCTGGTTTGTGAGGGGAACGATGTCCTTTATAGTCACACTCTAATGAAGAATAATGGAGGGTAAACAAATATTATCAGATGTAATACACAACTGTCACCTTAGGGGGTCTGGCTTAATAGACACTACTGTCACCTTATGGGGTCTAATAGCTATTGAACAATTATTCTATATCAATGTCATTGTGAGTAAACAGTGCTTGTTGAAGTGAAATTCAAAGGGGATCATATCAGAGAGTGTATGACATATAAACAAGTGAACACTCTTTTAGATCACACAGTCTTTCTCTGACAATTCGTCCGGTCGTAAGAGAAGACATGCACATGGGTCACAGGCCAGCATTGGCTCGGGGTAGTCCCTTTCTTTTGATATCCCTGCCATTGAATCAGAAGATCCTTAAATCCTTAAATACAGTGCTCATTGTCCACGCACCTCTCATACTGGGACCGGCACGGTCATAGACTGCTAGAGGCGGTAGTCTATATAGATATGGGTGATGTATACATTCTGTAAAAGTAATAACCTTCAGTTTTAAACCGTGCACCAACACGCATCTCACGTGGTGCATACATTGGCTCACTGGTGTTCAATTAGATGGTGGTGTTCACACAATGTCAAGTAGTGAGTGGTACATCAAACACACGTGTCATGGTACATATATTCACTCAACGGTGTCTCATTATGTAGTGGCATACACACTTGGTCAAGAGCTGATGAGGTAACATCTGTCAAGGCTTAGGACTGTACCCAAATCAGGATGCCCCCCAGGGACACGCACTAATCACTACATCCAAAGATGTGCTGTGAAGACAGCATACATGCTTGGTTCATAAGAAAAGCAACCGCAGACCCAAGCCGTACCAGCAGCTGGAGCAGGCTCGCTCAGGTGGAACTACACGATGGGCCTTTTGATGTAGTAGTAAGTGGTGTGTGTGCGCGTGTATGTCCCCAGAGAGTCCTCCTGATTTGGGTGTGGTCTCGACCCTTGAAAGAGGTTACCTCATTGGTTCTTGACCATGCCACTACATAATGAGACACCATTGAGTCAATATAGGTACCGCAACAGGTGTGTGTTTGATGTAACGCTCACTTCTTGACCGTATGCCACTATCTAATTGAACACTAGTGAATGAATGTATGCACTGCTTGAGGTGCATGTCTGGTGTACTGTTTACAACGTAAGGTTTTTACCTTTTCAGAATGTATATATCAGCCATATTATATAGACTACCCCCTCTAGCAATCTATGGCCACGCCGGTACCTGTATGAGAGGTGCGCGGGCTATGAGCACTGCATTTAACGATCTTACAATTCAATGGCAGGGGTATCGAAAGAAGGGGGCTACCTTGAGCCTAAGCTGGCCTGTGACCTGTGTATATGTCTTTTCTTATGACCTGGCGAATTGACAAAGAGACTGTGCAATATAAAAGAGTGTACACACATTTCTGTATCATACACTCTCTAATGATATGATCCCATTTGGATTCTATTTCAACAAACATTAGGTTTACTCAATTACATCACTATAGGATCATTGTTCAGTAGCTATTACCCAGGCCCCGTAAAGTGACAATTGGTGCGTCTATCAAGCCGGACCCCATGAGGTGACAGTTGTGTATTATACCCAAGAATATTTTTCTACTCTCCATTATTCTTCATTAGTGTGTTACTATAAAATACATCATTCCCCTTCCATACCAGGAAGCAGGTATCTCCTCAAATCTAGGCTAAGGTATAGTCTCATGTTCATAGGAATTACCTACACTACCATGATTAAATTACTGAATTTTGTGGTCCATAGCACTTGTACGTTCTTTGTGCATGTGCTTGTACCATCTATTGTGTGCTATTTTATAGTAGTGTGCGGTGTAGTGTCACTTGTATGCACACAGCATGAATACAGTTTTAATGTATGCTCTTGTAGGAAGTCCTAATATTTGTCCCTTCTTGTAATTTACTCTTATAGGTTAATATACTTAGTTATATACTCCGGTAGGACTCACCTGAGGTTTCTTTATTTGCTAGTACGCGTCTCAGCTATTAGTCCGCCTGAAAACGTTATGGATCCACAGCCCTGAAGAATGCCCTAGAACTATTTAGGCTAAACACTAGGGTAGGAACATGTCAACTTGGAGAGACAGGTTGAGCCATTGTTCTCAAATATACCATGTCGATTCTGTTTTTAGATATACAAGAGATCTCCACTATTAAAGGTGATCTAACTTGGAAACTCAATGTATTTTTAATTCATCTGGATCCCGCCTTTACCCTGTAGTTTTCATTTAGGAACTCACTTGTGTCAGGATCTGTCAGGGGGTCACGTCCACCCTCATGGTTCTGTCCTACCATGGTGGGGAGAAGATGCAGATGATAAAGCATGGCACACATCTGTGTGAGGCCTCCTCTTCCATAAGAATGGTCTTACCGAATGATTTGGGCATAATTCTGTGACGTCCATACTTTGGACTTTGACTTGTATTCCCAAATAGGAAGAGAGTCTACCTCCTCTCCTTTTGAAGCTACTATAATCTTTTTGTGATTGAGTGTCTAAAATGTAAGAGCCATTGAGTTCCCACAGTGCGTTGATTTACACTTGGCAGTGGTCGGAAAACCCAGAATTCAAGGGGATGTTATCATTTTCTGTGAATCCAGAACCCCCGAAGAACCTACCTGCCAGAACCAAGTCCCCTGCAGAATGGTTAGGCTAGTACGGAAGAGCTCCAGCACAATGTGGTCCCTCAGAAAGACTTCAATAAATATAGTGATGGCACCACCAAACACCGCAATGAGGAGCAGGGAGTGTATGTGCTGGTCCAATTCAGGACGGTTGTGGACGTGAAAGTAAAAGAGAAGACCTAGGTTTAAAGAAAAAAGGATATCAAATACATCATCAATCCACGGAAACCCCAAACTTTACAGTACTTTACCATACTTTGACCAGGGGAACAGGACTCAAGGAGGAGGATGGGGAATCAGATCTTTGTTCAAATGTTCAATATCTCCAGAAGAAATGTTAATCCGACACGTGAAGAACATTTCCTCCAGTCTTGAGCCCTTGACCCGATGCAAGTCATTTAGTTTGTTTTTAACCAATTCACCCCGGTTCAACCCTGTTATTTACTAACTAAATACACTGATCTAGACTACAAAAATTATAATAGATAAAAAAAAGGGCTTATTTTGACTAAGAACACTGGTTTCAAATGAGGTGTTGCATGTTTTTCAGACACCATGAGTAGCCAGCCATGGATGAAAAGTGTGCTATTTGATTAAAGGAGCGACACCAACATTTCTGCCCAATACACTGTGGTTGTGTGAATCAAAATAACGTTGTCATGGCCCTGGGCATGGTGCATACTCCACATTACCAAGTCTGCTTTCTACAACACTCTAAAACACGCTCTCTGGTGTGAAAACATTTGACCCAACAGGATGTGAAGATATAATATTCCTATGCATGAAAAGGCAACGATAGTGAAGCATCACAAGTCGAGTTACTGGAGGTCTACACATCACTAAGGAAAACAAGATGTATCCCGTTTAGGCTTTCAATTAAAAATCTTAAGCTCCCTGAGAGTTTTAGCCTTAAATCATTTCAGTTTGGCTGAAGTAGCATATTACCACGGTTTGAAAACGCAAAGTGCTGGACTGGAACCTGGGTTCCCTTTATACATACAATCCTGTGGTAAACCTTATCAAAAGCAGACTTAAGTCGTAGTGTCAACCGCTACCGATTGACACAACGACTTAAGTCTGAATGTGATGCTCTTGGTGGCAAAGATTGGGAATTAATCCTGAAGGAAGCCCCTACAATGAGAAACCTACTGCACTTAACAACCTGCTCAGTGTAGACATGTGTATCACCATTAATGGGCAGACAAACTGAACATTCATTGGGTTCACTGAGATTACTTCTGGAGAGTTGGCCGGGATCACCCTACCACCACCACCAGGAAGTTTGGATTATGTTGTCCCTCTATCTTTGGTTTTATTTGCCCAGTTTAGATCACTGTGGAGAGTTAAGACAACCCTAGAGAAGAGAGTTCCCGGGTGTTCTTTTCCACTTTAAGCTTTTCTGTCCATTTTCCTACACAAGAACAATGTACTCCTGTACTGACTGCATGCATACCTCATTTAAGTATATGACCATGGATTAGAACTGTCTTTGTACTGAAATATAAGATGTGCTCACCTTCAATAAATACTGCTAGGAAAAGGGCGAGGCGGTCCAGACCTTGGGGCACCTTGAGTGGGGAATAGACAAGAATGTCAATGACCCCAGAGAGTCCGTAGAATAGATACATGGTGGAGTGCTGCCAGTTCATCAGCTTCACCCAGCTTTTCTCCTCTCCATCATACAGGTGCATGTGTGGACCATCGGGGACGAACTGCTCAGCCAGAATACCTAAATAAGCAGTCGACAGAAAATGATATAATCATACAGCTACAGAATCAGGCTGCACAAACACCATGGCTTGGTAAAGGCTTTTGCTGCACACGGGTGGACATTTTTGTGAAGATCTCCACTAAATTACCACAGACATCAACATTCTAGCTAAAGGGGACAAATATCCACTCTGTTTAAAATGTATGTGGTTCCTTTATCCACTTTGATAAAGGGCTTTGGCTTCAGACTATACGTGGACACCCACCTCATTTGAAGATTAGATGAAGCACATGCTGCTTTACAACTTCACTTTTAAGATTGCAAGTGTACCATTCTCATCCGGATTGATGCAAACTCCCACTCACTGATGAGATGTAGGCATTGTTCTTTGACAACTCGTTCATCTGGAATTGTAAATTGTGGCCTACCAAACTGGGTCTACACTTGTCCAGGCAACTTCAGCTCATATCTTGGGCACAAATTTTAAGCAACTTTCCTTCAGAGAGCAGATTGGAGAACAAACCTCTACACGCTTGCTTATTCTTCGGAAGATCATACCAATTCCAGTCTCAGATTTTCAAGAAACTGTAGTCCAGACTGAGATTTTCCATCACATGGGCCACAATAATTTCATATATCTTTTTCTACCTGCCTGTTTTGGGGCTAGTTTGCAGCGCCTTCAAAAAGGGCAGTTTCTCTTTTAGTCAGGTTGATTAGACACTCCTATTTCTACCCATCTTGCGTCACATGATTGGCTATCAGTGCAAAAAGGATGTCTAGGTAAGGGCCTTTGAGTCACAAAGCTATTTATGCCTCAGCACCTGGATACTTACAAAGGCTTTTTGCCCTCTATAGACACACTAGATCCCTCCAGATCTGAACAGACCAACTATCTGGTGGCTCATGGATTCCATCGGACAGTTAGATGGGTATACTTTTTCTGGGAACACTGCAGAAGCACGCAATTCTTCCCCTCTTTTTGCACTCAATAAGCAACCTTCCCCTTTTTTGTCACCGATTAAAGTAGTTTCACTCAAGGTTCTCAAGGTTTCAAAGTGAGGACAGCCTTTACTAGGGTAATTACATGCTCAGCAAACATTTAAACCAATCAATCCATCTAGTGTTGAATATTTAGCCACAAGATCTCATATGGCAAGGGAAGCTGTTCCGCATTAACTCCGTTTGAATTTCTGCAAGCCCTTTGATTATTTTCTCCCCATAGACTCGGCTGCATGGGACTGGATTCCATGAGCTAAGGGTCAGGTACCTCTGGCCAGGTGCACCCAAAAAGTTTACCTCCATAGTAGTGCAAGTAGCAAACTAGAGCGTGGCTTTCTGCACCCATGCGGACTATAGAAGATAGGCAATTGGTGCCCACAGCTTATGGCTTCAGTGGCATGGAATATTAACTGTACCCTATAAAATCAGTTTTATGGTCCCCTAACTGGCGATCAAACTTTCATAGGAATGTGTAATGAATGCATGTTGAGTAAGTTTATATGCGGCATGTTACAGCAGAGTGGTTGAGAAAGAGGGAAATTGTCCTTGGGGTAGAATATCAATGTATCAGAAAATGGTGGTCCGTTATCTGGTCATTTCCATCTTATGGGTACCTCAACCTTCTTGTTGCTGTAACCTTAGGGATCCACCCCAGAGACTCCATAGCTGTCTGGTGGGTTGAGAGAATGTATTTCCACCTCCTGCCGGACCAGAAGATCTGACCTGCAACACAGTACTCAAGCCCACAGTACCCGTATGGTTGTGGTGAAGTGCTGAATTGCAGTGTGTGTTACTGCTGCTCATGGAGCCTGACCTCTGTTACTCATTCCTGCTGCTGTCACCAGCTACTTTGAAGAAATTAAAGTTACAAATCCAGGTGCAGGGAGTATGACATCACTGACTAACAGCCACAGGGAAGGCTCATTTGCGAAGCTTGCATGGAAGTCCTAGAGTTAAAGTGAGCTTCCCTGGAGCCTCAATAGCTCTAAAGTTCAGTAGGCAGAATCTAAAACACGTGCAATATCAAAACAATAATCAAGACCCTGCATAGAGCTTACTAGAACGGCAGATCTCACCTGCATCACAAATTGTGCGAACCCAAGGCTGCACATTTCCAGAACACCGGTTTTTTATCTTCACTCCATCCCATTGACTGTACCCAGTCACCCTCGGTCCATGGAGGTGGATTTAAAACAATGTCATGGGTCAAAAAAGTGATCTCATACCTTCCGTCCCCAAGTGTCAACACAGAGCTGGACCCTTGTCCCTCCCTTGGCCCCTGACCAACCTTGTATTTCCTCTTAGTGGTCAGGGGAAGTGTGCGTAGTGGAAACAACAAGGGCCTGCAGAGCCATTTGCCTTTTTTTAATTTTTGCTAATGCATTCATGACCCCCGAGACCAGGGGTGTCATAGCCAGGCCAGAGGAACCAAAAGACGAAGTGGAGGCAGCATCTTCTACCCTACTCGACGTCCATGTCTGACTGGAACTATTGAACAATCTTTCAAGCCCTTAAAGGTAGCAGAGAAATCATGCATTATGAATTGAAAACCTGTGATAGACCAATAGTCCTAAACGTCTAGTAGCTTAGTGGAAATTCTGTTCAACCAGTGGCTTCCCCGTGAAATCCTGTTCCCTTCGGTGCCTTATGTGAAACAAAAATTGACTGGTTGATTTCAAGAACAAGTTGGTGAAATGCGCTACTCCACCTTTCGTTAGCCCACCACCAGCATCAGTACTGTCCATCCATTAGCCCTGATGCTGAGATTAAGAGGGCTATTAACTGGTCTCCTCCGAACTGTGCCTGTTACCACAGAAACAGACTACCTGTCAGTGCCATCTTTAAGAGTTTTATGACCCTGGGCTACAGAAATTGTAACAACTGACTATAGGATGCATTTTAGTTCATTTAAGCCGTCTTCATGGCAAACAATTTAGAATTATTTACAAATTAAACGTTCAGGATCGGGGACATACAAAACAGAGGGCATTTAATGACTATTACCTTTTTTTTGCTTTGTGGTCTCTTTTTTTCTTGCAACTATTTTTTATGTTGAAACCAGGGTCATCAACCAGCTTGGCCTTCCCATTGTAGAAAAGACAGTACGTGCACTGGATGGATGCTTAGTGGACAAGTACGTACAATTCAAAGAAAGCATGCACAAAAATTGAAAATCATAACACTTATCTGAACACTTACCAGGGGGCCCCCCCTTGGACGGTGGGCCCTTGACCAATTGCCCACTTTGCCCATACCTTAAAACGTGTCTGCCACCAGGTCTGTTAGAACTGCACACACACAGAGACTCGAACTTCGGAACCAGTCCTTTAGCAAAGTGATAGCATCTGTGGCGTCTGTGGCGTCGGTGGAATAACCTATTCATTTTGGGTGGGTGGCTCATTTTTTACCTTTTTTTAGATTCGAAGCCACCTCAGAGGCTGAATTCAGTTGTTGCACCCACAGCCACTGAGAGACCAGGGCAAACTATGTATCATAGCAAACGTGCTTCGTTTTCTGGCAGGAATGAGGGCTGCTAGAGCAGTAAGGGCAGCTACTGGTGTTAAGAAATCTCCTTGTCGTAGAAATAAACACAACTATTAAAATTATCCCAAAATTGATCTCCCCTACTGTGTCCATCCCCTTCTCCACCTCCTTGAGTTGCTGTGCATGTGAACCTATGTTGGACTTTCTTGGCCACTGCCTTAGAGCTGCGAACAGGCTGACTTAGGTTCGCCAGTGAACACTGAGCGAGTACCAACGCTGCAGCCAGTTGTCAAGCACAAACAGGGCATGTCCTAGTCTGCCCGGCATTTCTTGGATAGCGCTTCCCTTTCAATGGTTACTGAATGCTGCTTAAACAAAGAAGTCAGCCTCGCTGCACAGGCACTTCACTTCTTAAACAAGCATTTACAATGCAATAGGTCTCGCATTAGGAAAGTTTGAGCTATTGGTATTGTAAATGACAGATTTTTTTATTTATGTTTTGTTTTTGAAAATAGCTAAATTAATAGCTTTGTTATTTACAATGCTAATAGTTACAACTTTCGCGAATGTGACACCTATAGCATTTGTAATGCAATAGGTGTTGTATTTACGTGACTTCCATGTATTGATATTACAAATAACAATGGCTTTTATTCCATTTTGTTATGCTATGCTGTTTTGTTATACAATGCTATGTTTTTTTTTTTTTGTTGTTCTTCAAAATTTCCTTGGCGTGAGGGTCCCGCAGTTCCCCTTTAGTTAATCAGGCTCGCTTGCGACAACACACATTCAGACCCTTCCTTTACGCCCTACCACTTTCAAATGTCACCAGCCGCCACTGCTAAGCTTGCACTCACAGAAGGCACAAACAAAGTGCGTTTACTTCAGAAAATAGCAGTTGATACAAGTGGTATCATTTGAAACTGAGAAAAACCAAAGGGGATGATGTACGGAGCGTTGACAATACAAACACTCACCCCCAGTCAACTGATCTGGGTTTAATCCATCACCGTTCTTTAGCTCACTCCGCCACCCCAGTTCAGACATGGCCATATGCAAATCAGTCTGACCCTGTGCCTCATGGGAACAGTCCAGCCCGAACTGCCAAGCCATGTCTTCCGTGGACCGGATCCTTTGGTTTTTCTTTGTTCGCCATAAGTTGGCTGGGTATGCTCAGACGTGAGTCCCTTGCTCACTTTGCCACTGGATTCAAGCAAGCCGGGCTGAATAAGGCTGGTGCAAAGGCACCAGGCAGCCTTTTTGAAACTTGTTTTGATGACCTAATAACGTTCTACTATAGTGTCTTATAGCCAGCACATCGAACCTGCTTTTTAAAACAAGACCAGTATTGCCTTCACTATCTCTGTACCGTATATGTAAAAAAAAAAAATCCAATAAAATCTTTTGAAATTAAAAAAATAAATAAATAGTGCAGCAGAGGGGGGCGTGGGGCAGAACGGGTCCAACTGGACTCAGGGACATAATTTCTGCTTGCATGAGGGCACGTGACACCCTTGCTTTGCCACTGCTGGAGACCCTTCCTAGTCTAAAGAATTAGAATACACTGCACTGTTTAAATCAAAAGCATCTAAAGAGTTGTTTGAGATCGACAGCCGAAAGAAAGTAAGTTAAGTCCATGAACAGGATCCCGGGACGGCTTCTGCGTGTGCATGTGTCTGCCCTGCGGTTGCTTTCTGGCGAGGAGGCTGCAGTCCTTTCGGAAGCGCCGGATTCCAGAAGAATGGAAATGGAAGCCAGATGCTCGGGCGTGACCCGACTGAGACTGATATTGCCAGACACCTACTCACCATCTGATGATGTCAGCCCTGGGGAACGCTCGCGCTGGGCTCCGCGTGCCTCGGCCATGACTTTCGTTCCCGCGTTACTCATTCTCATGAACGCCTGTCTGCGCTCCGGGGGAGCCAGCTTTCGGGAGAACAAAACGCCGTGCCCAGTTTCTTTTGTGTGATCTTAATTCTGTTTACATGTGCACAATGCGCAGTACAAACCGCATAAGTATGAATATCAAAGCCAAGGGCAAGACATCCACGAAGAAAGTGCCTCCCAGTCACATCGCGTCATCACGTCTCCTTACCAGTCGGCAAAGAGCTAGCGGAAGTCAGGCAGCCTTCGTTGGGACGTGGGCGGGGCCTGCTAAGACACAGGAAGGAACTGCCAGGAGAACGTCCTGGAACCCTGCACGCTGATGCTGAATGCCGAGGGACACGCGGAAAGAGCCCGGTGAGGGGGGGGGGGGGGGAGGGAGGGGGGTACGCGCGTGTGTCTGTGTGTTCGAGTGTGTCTGTGCGTGTGTCCGTCTGTGGGCGCGTGGGTCTGTTTAAGGGGGGTGCGTGTGGCTGTGTATGTGCGCATGCGTGAGTGTGGCTGTGTGAGTGTGTTTGCGCATGGGAATATAAGGCACGAGAGGGGCACGGCGCCGTGCGCGCCCACGAGGTGAAATCTGAGCTCGTGCCCCTCTCGTGTCTACATTCCCAGATACGGGCAGCAATAGGTCTCGAGCAGACTACTCTGCTCGACCTAAAAAGGAGATCGGGGCAAGGTTCATTTTTTCATCAAAGGAGGAAGGCCGATTCACACTGTACAGATCATGTCCTGGGTTGGTCTGCATTCAAAACATTCTTAAGAAAAGACTTACATGCTCTGCTTTATAAGTTGGTGAGCGCTATTTTCCTTAATGTTCTTCACCTATTCCACCCACGACACCCAAGCTTGTCGCACGCTTACTACTGTATTTATTTAAATTAGAGTGTGGTTCGCATTAACTAAAGCGGCCGCACCTAATCGATTAATTTTACGGCGTCGTCCCCTTTCAGTTTAGTGGCCGCGCTTACTTATTTATTTTAAGGCGGCCGCTTTCACATTAGTGACTGCGCTTATTTATTTTATTAATTAACAGCGAAGGCCACTTTCACTTCAGCGGAAGAGCGGAAAGTGTCTCAATTATTTTAATTACATTTTGTGTGAAAGCGCACCATATGCTCTTTCACTTTAATATTGTCTGTGCCCCTTTGCTTAGAGGCTGCTTACTGTAACCTGAATACTATGAGCAGCATCTAAATAAATGGGCGCGGCTAACATTAACGCGCTCTCGCATTTGCGAGAGTTTGAGCTATTGCCATTAAACAAAACAATGCCTTTTATATATGTGTTGGGTTTAAAATACAAATAAAAGGCATTGTCATTTACAATGCCAATCACTTAAACGCTCACAAAATCAAGACCTATTGCATTGAAATTTCATGTTGAACTCTGCAATGATGTTTTGGATAGAGTAAGATTCATCAGCAATCAGGAGTTTTGCTAGCCAATCAGAAGTGATAATAGCCAAGCAGACAATTTGGTAAGCAGAGAAATTGCTAGCCAATTAGGACGTCTCAAGCCAAGTACTGCTAGTAAATTGCTAAATTAGGTAGCCAAGCTGAGACGGCTAGCCAAGTGATGAGAGCAGCTAGCCAACCAGACAGCAGAACTAGCCAATAAAAAAAAAACTGACAGTCACGGGCGTTAAGTCACCAAAATGCCAGCGGATTCACCAAAATGCCTAGGGTATCAGAAATTACATCATATGTCATCTGACCTTTAATTTGACTCACATACACATGCTTGCACGCACATACACACACACACACACATTCACCCTCTCTCTCACATAATTACACTCTCACCAGCAAGTGCACATACAAAATAGATTTTAAAGCATTCTTATTTACCTTAGCTGCCATATAGTGTCATATTCCAGATAACTGGACTCCTTTTTTATTCCACTAATAGGGAATAATATTATTCACTATTTGTGTAATATAAAACTGACAGAAAACCAGGCAAGTTGAGCCCGAACGGATGACCATTAGGACGAGCTGCCCATGTGTTCCAGGCACCAGTTTTGCCACCTCGGAGGCAAAGGCAGTCCCAGGGGTCGCAAGGGGCAAGGCAGGTGTCACAGCTGCGACCTCTGGTGACCTCCAAATGACGTCCATGCAACCAGGATCATTTTTATCAAAGTGCGAGCTTTGCTAACCAAACAAGAGAGTATTAGGCAATGAGCAGTGCTTGATTTGAGCCGGTGCTTTCTGGTGCTCAGCACTGGCACCTAATTGCCAGCACCGGGGCTTATAAAGGTCTGTCACATGGTGGCACCGTCTGGCTCATTTAGGTATTAGCCCAACAACAGCTGTATGTGATGGTTAGTAACTGTGTTTGTATAGTCATTGCCAGCTGGCGGGTCAATGTGTGGTGCAAGCTGCAGTGACTTCCTAACAAGAGCGCCACAGGTATTGGTTTACAAATTAAGCACTGGCAACAAGAGATGGTTAGTTAAAACTACTTACCAGGAAGCAACACAGATCGCACCTTTGAAATGTGCCAGCAATGCGGAACCCCGCCATCCAATGGGAAGAGTACTTCACAGAGGAGGCACACTGCGAACCAAATAGGAGGAATGATGCCCCTAAAAAGGAGAACTGGAGCATATACGTTCAGTTTTTATACATACCCACAAGTGCCATCACTGCTTTTGCGACGCCTTCCGCTAGCTCAAGGCGCTGGTAGCACTGGCTCGAGCGGCACCCACTCTTCATCTTCTGGTTCAGGTACCGGAGCGGGTACTTTACGGACCACCAGAGTCCGAAGACCAGGAAGAAACTGCCCGGAAGGGCATGTCCTTTGAAGTTTGCCATTGTGGGCCGGTGTCTCTGCAACAATAAAATGAAAGAAATAAAGTAGAAACTCAGATGCCTTGTCAACCCCACCCTGAGCAAAGGCCCAGCAGAGTAGCTAAAAATCGTTGAAATGAAGAAAGGATTGATCTATTCACAGCTGTCTCTTCAGTTGCTCCTTCTTTAGCAGAGGTTCCTCTTGACCACAGAATGGGTCCAAGCCTTTACAGTCTCAATCCATATCTGTTTTATTCCCACTTTCAGGGGTTTCAACTCTCCTAATTATACCCCTTAATGTCTTTAAAGTTCGTATCTGCTCAGGGGTCCCTGACCCCTCCCTAAATCAGTTCTGGGTGTCTCCCTCCCAGGGTCACCTCTCTCCCTTTGATACTGGGGGTCTGGATCCTTAATCACTCAGCAGGAGATGGGTCAATTGGTTTATAGCACCAGCTCAGGCCTTTTCACCTCCCAGGCTTATTCTCCCCCCTACTTTCCAGATGTAGCGGTACAAAGGGGGTGGTGATGGACGGAGCATCTGAATCAAACACTCACACCCAGTCAAAAGATCTGGGTTTAATCCATCATCGTTCTTTAGCCCACTCTGCCACCCCAGTTCAGACATGGACTGTTCCCATGAGGCACAGAGTCAGACTGATTTGCATATAGCCATGTCTGAAATGGGGTGGCTGAGTGGGCTAAAGAATGGTGATGGATTAAACCCAGATCAGTTGACTGGGGGTGTTTGATTTGCTCAAACGCTCCGTCCATCATCCCCTTTTGTATTCCAGATGTAGGGCAGCCTGGTGCCATCTCAACCACTCCCTGGGTCAAGACCTCTCCCAGCCCCTCTCACCTTTCAGTTCCAGACAGACAATCCACATTTCAGAGACGCACAGAAATGCTCAGAACACAAAACTCAGCCACTTTCTAAAAGTGTGGTTTATGAACACACAGTGACAAAACCACCTTCACAGAAAGACAACACTGCGACTTCATACATACTAAACCTCACCTCTCCATTATAAACTGACAGGAAACTAGGCTAACACACACAACACCCAGCCTCTCCCTTCTGTCCTATGGGCAGGATGGTCTTTCAGCAGTGAAAAACGAAATGGAGAGTTTTTCACTGTCAAAACATAGCACACACCTCAGTATATGTTCTGCCTTTTACCTACACTGCCGCCTGCCCAGTGGTTACCTGGGGTCTACCACAGTGGTGCCCAATGTGTATGTAAAAGGAAAAGTCAGGCCTGACAAGTGGTTGCACTTGTCAGGACAACATGGCAACTTAACACTCTGCCCGCAGGCCCTACACTGAAGACCTGAGTTCCCTTCTCTGCGCGCCCTTGCATTACTAGCCCTTGCACACACAGTGTACAATCACTAGGGACTTTTACTAGTAAGGCAAACATACTAATCATGGCCAACCAATCAGCATTACATTTTAGACAGGGAACTCTTGTACTTTGACACTGATCAGCATTGGCAAAGTACCTAAAGCATTTAATTTGCAAAGGAGGCAGAGGCGAAACGTCAGGGGTAAACACGCCAAGATAACCTAGGTCTAACAACTAGTGAACAAAAAAAGTTTGGAAGGGAATAAGAGTTAATAGGAAGTTAAGGGGGGCAGTGTGGTTTAACAGACCATAGTGAAAATCAGGAAAAGATAAAAACAGACATTTAGATTACCGGTAAAAATGACAGAGAAAGCGGCAATAAAGGCAAGATTGCAATTCATTTAATATTACTCCATCAATCAATCACACAGTCAACTCTATCAATTAGCATTGAAAGAAATACAGTGGATACAGATGATGAAGGTGGTTTGAGTGACGTCGAATAGGATGGAGGGGGTTCGCAAGAACTAGGTCTCTTATCCTGGAACGTAAATGGGCTAGGCAATGAACAAAAATGGGAATATATAAAGGAAACCATAAATAAAGTAGACATTGCCTGCCTGCAAGAGACCTGGTTACGCGACGATACATCAACCTGCCATAAAGAAAAATCGTGGGAGGCCCTCTGGGGGTCTGTTGACATTGGTATCAACAAAAGTAATGAGGGAAATAGAACTGTTGAATACAAAATGTAAATGGGTCCAATCAAGTAGGATTGAACTCATGACGGTGGATCTAAATTATAAAATGTTGATTTTATTGAATGTATACATGCAGTGGGAAAATGGGGAGGAGTATGGAAGGGAAATGAGTTTTTTTTAAAGAGGATGTAGACAGTACTCTAGAAAATTATCCCGCTGACATAATAATGATATTGGGGGACTTCAATCACAAATTAAACCCAAAAAAGGCTGATATTTGGAATAGGGAACAGTTAGAGGTATACGGAATAAATCCGGCAAGGTTCCCAGCTGGGGAAACTTCGAAACAAGACCTTGATTTAATAAATACTTTAGGAGGCAGGGGTTTTCACTGCGTAAACGGAAGAACAGAGTCAGACATACCGGCAGGAAAAACGTTTATCCAAGGGCAACAGAAGTGCCCAATTGACTATATATTTCTACAGGCCTGGAATTTTCACCAGATTAGGAACTTTAAGTTAGTTCAAAAAGAGGTGAGCGATCACAAACTCCTACACATAGTAATATCGGGGGTAGGAAATTACAGCGAGAAACAGTGATTAACCAGGAGGTTGAGTACCCCAAACGAGTGACGACACGTTTAACTGAGGAATATATGGAAAAACTGAAGGCTACGCAAACAAAAATGGCTCCTGAAAATTATGAGAACAAAAAACTGGAATGGTTTATTGTAAAATTAGAAGAAGTTGTTCAATGCCTAAAGATAAAATTAAAAGGGGATAAGCCCATAAGGGTAAAACAAACAAACCGTGGTAAAGGGTTCTCTGTGGTGTGCCAAAATAAGAAAAGGGAGATAAGGGCAGCACAAAGGAAACAAAAAAAGAACTTTACACAAGAGAGACAGGATCACCTAGTTAAGCAGAAAAAAGAATGCAAGCAAATGGTACTCGCTGCAAAAAGGTTACATAAAGAAAAATGCTGGTTAGAACTATTAGAAGCCATAGAGAATAAAAATCTAAGGCAATTCTGGCAACTAGTAAAGGCTGCAGCTGGAACAACAGAGGGTGAATTAAATTGTGCGGTGAGTGAGGCAGCATGGGACACGTATATAAGGGAATTGTACGGGGCAAGGACTCCCAGAGAGGAGATGGAGACCAAAACATGGCAAGATATCTCAGAAGACCTCCTAGTTAAATTTAATGAAGAACAAGTTGATCTCACAATAAAAGAACTTAAGCTAACTCGGGCAGAAGGCCCAGACAATTTGCCTGCAATAATTTTGAAGACCGAGGTTAAATGGTGGGCAAGATTCCTTGCCAAGATGTTCCAGGTAGTCCTAAAAGAAGGAGTAATGCCTCCAACCTGGAAGGGGGCCATAATCAGGCCGATCCACAAGAAAGGGAGCAAAGACGCGCCAAAAAATTATCGGCTGATTAATCTCCTAGATATAGGAGAGAAAGTGTTCTCTAAAATTGTATTGAAACAACTGAATACATGGGTTGATGAGTGCCAAATAATTCCCATAGAACAGGGTGGATTTAGAGCGGGCCACTCGACAATAGACCACGGGTTTGCTTTATGGGCGATGGCGAGGAAGTCGATGGAACAAAAACGGCAAGTTATGCTGCTGTTTCGTCGACTTCAAAGCAGCCTTTGATTCTGTGGATCGGGCCTGCCTATGGGAGACACTAAAGAGGTTAAATATCCCAAAAGACCTCCTGACTATAATAACAGAACTACACAGGGAAAACTGGGGGCAAGTAATTAAAGATACGGGGGGCTCCCTAACTCCTAAAATACCCATTGCTAATGGGCTAAGACAGGGCTGTGTGCTGGCCCCCCAGCTTTTCTCGATCTTTCTGTCAGATCTCCCGGCATATCTTGAGGTGGAGGGTAGTGCCAGCCCCAAAATGGATGGAAACAAGATACCCTGCCTATTGTACGCGGATGATCTGGTGATAGTAGATCAGACTGAAAGAGGCCTCCAAAGGAAGCTTAATGCCTTCAATACTTACTGTGCCAGTAAATTTTTAACTATCAACCTGGATAAAACTAAAACCCTATGCTTCGGGAAAAAGTCAAGCAGATTCAGTTGGTACATAGGTGACCTCAAATTAGAGACAGTAAATGAGTACCGATATTTGGGTATATGGTTCGATAGGACTTTAAACTGGAATACCCATTTGGAAACGCAAAAAGCAAAGGCACTCTCCTCCATATGTGGCCTAAAAAGGTTCAATGGGGATTATGGTGAGATGTCACACCGACCAATGCATAGAGCCTTTGACGCAATGATTCCCCCCCCCCCCTCCCAAGTCTTATATGGCGCAGAGATCCTTTATTTGAGCGGTAAGGGATCTTGGGACATGATAGAGGGGAATTGCATAAAAAGGCTCTTATCACTTCCCCAATCTGCTATGATACAAGCCATCAGAACAGAAATAGGTACAAAGTCCTGGGTGATATTAACCCAGATGGCTGTGATCAGATTCTGGAAGAGATTAGAAGATCCTGAAAGTAAAAAAGTAGCATACTGGTGTCGCAAAGAAATTCAGAAAAGCGAGCTAAAATGGGCAAAGACCAGTAGGGAAAAATTGAAGGGAATCTGTAAATCACTTGAGATCGACTTGGACCTGAGATCATATCAAATCCCTAGTACCAAAGGTGATCTGAAGCAAAGGGGGAAAGAGGTCTCGAAATTGCTTGATATAGGTTATTTAACAAAGAAAAAAATCAGTGGCGCATACGTTAAATGCGTGGTCCCTTGATAACTGGTTCCCATACCTTGATAGATTACCCAATCGTGGTTACAGGCAAGAGATCTTGAGGCTTCGAATTGGGATCAATCCATGGCTAATAAACAGAAACCTTAAAATAAAAATGTTAGATCAGGAAGGTTGCTGCAGGTGTAATTTGGGAACTAAGGGTGACCTGCTGCATATCTTGTTAGATTGTTTGACACTCCTAGAACATAGGAAACTTTGGCTGCGTCCAGTCTTCATAAAATATGATGTAAAAACAAGGTCACAGGCGGCCAGCCTCTTAACAGAAATCCTCTACATCGATATTGTAATTGCTCTCGGGAAATTTATAAAGGTGGCCCTGAGTGCGCTGAGAGCCAAAGAATAACATGTAGTACTGTATGGTTTTTAGCGGAATGAAATTGTCCGGAGTGATAAGATTGTGAATAGGTTTTTATATATAAAATAAGTTTTAAGATAATTGTAATTTTTACAGATTTTTGTATTTTTGATAATGGTATGTATGATATTTTTTAACGGACAAGTTTAAAAAAAAAAAAAAAAATAATAATAATAAGTGTATGAATTTATGATGCATACTCCATTCCGCGTTATGCTCACTGTACTGTTTAAAGACTATGGTCACAATAAACATATATTTTGACTTGACTTGACTATCAATTACCCAACTTCGTTTGAGTTCAACATTAGCTATATGAAATATTAAACATCAGCACCTTTTATGTAGTGTCTTAACACATTGGCATCGACTCCAGATGATGCACTACAGGGATTATATAAGTGCTCCCAGTAGAATTTGCCACTTCCTCTTGAGACATACACCAAAATGCCTCCTGACGATTCTCGATTTAATATTGGGTTAAGCCTCATCAGGCAGTGGGATTGACCCAAAATGAAGCTCTTGCTTCTTCCTCACAACTATGGGCGACCCAGAATTGTGTTCCAACAAGCAGAACATACATCAGCCATAAACAACTTCTACTTATTTATAACAATATCTATACTGGGATGGGGAGTACTGACAGACTTCTATTCTTGCATTTTCTGCAGGACCCATGCTTATGTGCTCTAAAACCCGACACACAACTTCTGTCCTGCTTCAAACTTCCTGCACTATATCTAGTTAGTCCCATTTAAGGCCAAACTACAACCAGCAACCTTTTAACTATACACCTAAAGGATTCCCTGGATACTGATTAAATGAGTGCTCCGTCTTAGAACTATCAAGAACTATGCAAATAAAAACATGCAGAGTAACGACCTAATCAACTATTCTGAAAGTGCTTTACAATGGGTACTCAAAGTGGTATATAAATACCAATTTAATATGTTGAAACAAAACTTATATATAACCATTTTCACTGAAAAACACAAAGGTTAAAGTGACGTTAGAGTCAAGAATTGTAATAATATCTTACTTTACATTTTATTTTTAAAGAAGCCTTAGAAATGTACTGAAAAAACACCCAAAATATTAAAGGGAAGCCAGCCAGAATGACTGGTCGGTTTTCTTTCCGACAACCTCGATTGTAATGAGGTGGTCGGAAAGGAAACTGAACAGCCCATTACTCTGTGGCCGCAAAGGCTCCGACCGTATCGTAATCGACCCCTAAAGGTTGTAAGAATAGAAAATAAAGGAGGCACAACACTACTGAATTCGTCAAACGGAAGGAGTATACACAAAGTTAAAATCATCTCATGTTATTACCCAAACAGAAGAATGGCAGCTAAATTACATGGGTAAATGGACAAAGACCATCCCCCCCAAGTTTGAACCTCCTGGATCGCATGTTTCCTGGTCTGTTATGGATCTTGATTCTAGCATGCATTAAAGGCATTCCTATTAACTTCTCTAATATTCTTCTGTACCTCATCATTATGATAATACACAGCCTTAATACAGTCTGATTTGTGGTATTCTTGGAAGTGTCTTGCAACAGGGTACTTATTATCTCACTTTGTGATGGCTCTTAAGTGTTCCAGAATGTTTTTCCTATTGGAAAACGCCATACTGCCCAATCACTGTTTGGAACATGGGCACTTGATTACATAAACCACAGAGTCAGATTTAACACGAAAATGGCGTTTGATCTTGAATTTTTTTATCCTGTACAGTACATCGAATTAAGTATTTGAGAAACCGCGTATTGCATCTCCTTCTTTAGTCTTTTTTAACTCTTCTAGGTGACTTTTTTTACAAGTAGATTTCTCAATGTAGTTACCTTACAATATGTAATTTGAGGGCTAGGTCCCAAAATTGGTCATGGGATCGAAGGGAGAAGCCTTGATATTCCAATATTCGTCGTGGATAAGTGAAACATTTTTATCCACTTAGGTGATGTGATTAGAATCAATATTTGTGCAAATATAATGTTTTGATCGGGGTGTTTAGTGCTACAACATGCACTTGTGGTGTGCTGTTTTTGAGACATAACCACGTGTCTAGGAACACACCAAGTTGTTCTAACAATGTTGAATATTATTGATAGAAAATATGGATTATAGGACCTAGATGAGAATTTGAGGAATATGAACAGGTGACAATATGCTGTTAGGCTTTGCCATTACAAATTCTAACAAATTTATGAACTGGAGAACGTCATTGTTAGAAGATGAATTTGGGACTGCTGATGTGGATGTTAATGAAATTCATTGTAAAGTACCTGCCATAGAGTGATTATGTATTTTGACTCAGGGCCTTAGTAAAAGTTTGGCGGTCCGTGGACAAGGTACCCATGGTCTGACTGCTGCAAGCTTGGTGATCCAACCGTCGTATTACTATTTGAGCAGGCAGGCTTTGTGAAGACTGCGGCTGAACCAACGAAACTACCAGCAGTCCGCCGGCCACTGGGTTCTCGATTGGGGAAAGGCAGCTGCCAAAGCGCGGTACAGGGCGTTTCTCCGCCATCTGTATTACGAGTTGCCTCTTCCTGGAGCTGCTTGGGGCAGTCCGACCTCCAATGATGTCATTCAACATGTTATGAATGATGTGATACGTAAGTGCATGGCAGAGACGCAAGTTATAGCTAGCTTAGTAAACTATAACTGGTGAATTTCAGCGTTTGTGAAAATGCCAGTCATATAATCATGTTTTAGTCACTTCCACCTTTGGTTTTTTCAGTGAATATATACATACACACACACACACACTAATTGAAAAAAGGAATCCTTATCGATGCCTCACACAGGATCCAAAATTAAATTTATGATGCATTCACAGATGAGTTTTATGGCGATTGTCTCACAAAATGTACGAGTGAAGACAAAACCTTTTTGTGGCCATTCGAACATCTGATTAGCATTCCTATGAGCTTCCAACGAGTTTGTCTTTGTTGTCTTCATTCAAACCTTATACTAAGAAAGCATGGCAAGTGCACTTCTAAATATATGTATTGTAGTCAGTGGCAGAATCTCCCAAGGGGAAGTGGTAGGGCAGCAGCGCTGAGGGAATACAAAAATAAAAAACACAAAGAAAAACATAAAATATCAATTACCTGATTTGTCGCTGCATCTGTCACATTGCTAATCTCCTGATCCTCGACTGAGGCACACTGTGCAGTCTCCTAGATGCCAATCCTAATGTTGCGGTCATGGTGGGATTACTGTTACCTAGCATGAGTGAAGCTCTAGGATTGGTCACAGCGGCCTGGTTTGCCGCTCGACAGGGCGTGGGAGCCTGTGCATTCCCCACCCGGCTATGTAACAGCTCATTCGAGAAATATTAAGTGCGCATGTCGGTTTGGCTGTCCCAAAAAGGCTGGCCAAACAGACATGCGCACTGAGCAGTGCCCATCACTCCTCATCCCTGAAGCCCAGGAGGGCTCAGCCCTGCCCCTCCCTACAACTTGGCTGACTCAGTGTGAAATAAAATTATAATAAAATGTTTTTACTTATCCTTTTATTTTTCACTGTTGTCTCTGCATGGGTAGCAGCAGTGGGGAAACGCTCCTCCGCCATAGTGGAGGAGCTATCCCTGTTGTAGTTGACAATACAAGTGAATTGTGGACAGTGAAGGGGTGGATAAATGTAGACCTTGTTTTGATGGAGGCCGGGTGTATGGCAGGCGCTCTCTTTCAGTGACATGTTGGATTAATTTCCTTATGTTCAATTCTACAGATTTTCTTACATTGATTTGTACAATGCAGAGCAGAAAGTTTTTGTTGCAAGGATGCCTGCTTCACAACAGATTGCACTGGTGGACCAGTAAAAGACCATAAAAGAACTTGCTGGATTATCCTGGGATGACAAAATCACTTCTCGGTATGTTGCTTATAGAGGATTCCATGGAGGAACCACAGAGTGCTGTGTTCGGGACTGGTCCCTGGCGAGTGAGGGGAGGAAATGATGGGATGCACGTAGAGGTGGCTCCAAAGGGAGCTACAAACATTTGTATGCTTCTTAAAAAACAAGTACTAATAAGCTAATTAAATATAATAATTATTATAATAATAATAATAATTTATTAGGTTAACCATGAACCAAAGTATGCATAAAAAATACAAATTAAAATATAAAAACAATTACATTCCACCTGAATAAAAATATAAAGAATTAAATTCCACTTGAGTTTATACCTTTAAAAACTTTTCATACCACCCTAAAGTTCATATTAGGGGGTCTAACTTTAACAGCGCCAGTGCAAAGCATCCTAAAACCTTATGCAAGGTGCAAAACACATTCACTCAGTAGAGGTTCAAACATGCTATTAAAAAACAAGTATATTTTTGGATCATCCTAAATAATCATGGTACTCCTGTGACCAAAAAGTCACATCCATTTTTTTGCAGAGCAACATTCCCATAACAAGAAGCGTTCTTTCTGTGTGTTCTTTTCTTTTGTACCTCCCCGGCCTGTTACGGTTGGTGCAGTCACATTCCTGTTGTCTGCATGGTGAGCTACAGTGCTTTTCCGGAATTTCAAGCTTTGATTGCATGCTGCTTTCAGAACTCTGAATAGGTTCTTAAACTCTATTGTTAGGAGGTTTGTTTAAATCCATGTGCCTCCTACATAAAGGCCCACATGCATCATTGAGACATTTTGCACTTCTAATTTGCGAAAAATAAGGATTCGCAAATTAAGAAGTGCAAAATGGTATGCATCATTATTTTCGGTATTCATTTGTGATTCGGTAAAAATCGCAATTTTTACCGAATCCCAAATAAATACCGAATTCTTAAGTTAATTTTCGCAATTCCCATTGATCCCTATGGGCCAAAAGGCCCATAGGAGTAAATGGGAAGGCATTAGCAAATTGCGAGTGGCACTTTGAAAATTTCATGGGTGCAGGGGGGGGTCCAAAGGACCCCCCCATGCACCCCTGAAATGTATTTTTCGCATCATGTTTCACACACACATGTCCTAAGGACATGTGTGTGTGAAACATGAATGTTGAAAAAAAAAAAAAAACATTTTCTGCATTTTAAACACTTTTTCCAAATTTACCGAGTGGTTCAAACACTCGGTAAATTTGACACCCTAATTGCGATTTTGCACTTTTAAAAGTAATGATGCATTGCTTTTAAGAAATCGCACATCTGCGACTTCTTAAAAGCAATCGCAATTTTAGAACTCGCAAAAATGTTACGAATTCTAAAATTGCTTCATGCATCCCAACAAGCACTTTTGGAATCGCAAACGGCCGATTTTAAGGAATCGCACCGTTTGCGACTCCAAAAATGCTTGATGCATGTGGGCCTAAGTCTCTTATCATTGAGGACTTCCATTCTTAAGCACTAATGTAAAGTTAAGTTTCACTCCCATCTAGGAGCTGGAGAGCAGTGATTTTCAGTCAGGCTGCCTCTCCCCAATTTAAATTAAAAAAAAAAAAAGCACAAAAGCATCCACTCCTATAATAGATGAAGCATAACATACATACATTTTTAGAATGATAAAACGATACTGGACATACTTCAGGTGGTCAATGCCTCAAATTTTCGTACAAGCATTACGACTTGTTTAGGTGGGTGAGTAAGTATGCCAAGGCATTCCAGATGATTCAGTAAAGGGAGCTCAACATGGGATGCAAAATTACACTATGTACAGGTAAGGGGTATATTTTGTGTCACGGTTTGTAAATTTCTCCCTGAAAATCTCAGTGAAGTATGACGGGATAACCCTAGTCCTCAGAACCTGGGTATTGAAACGGTAGTAGAAACAGTGGATCTGTTGGCTCAGGTACTACGAACTTCATATGTATTTGACTGGAGGCCGAAAAACTGCCCTCACTTGGTGATTAATCACTAAAAATCCCACTCATCCTTATCTCATTTTAAGAACAGGGGTTTTTCATTGAAAATAAAGCATATACTGATATACAAATATCTCAGGTGCACACAGGTAAAAGTGAATGGCACTGCGCTCGTGAGGAGCGAAACGAGTGAGAATAAACAGAGCTCAAAATATATGCAATATAATATCTGGATACATCCTTTAACAATGCTTTTCATCAGACAATTGTGACCATAAATATTTGTAAAGATTGCGACGGGGTGTAGCGCGAAATTATGCAGCCTAAATCTTTCCATAAATGAAAGACGTCGACCTTCCACCCTGTTAGAATATCTAAGTCATAGGCCTTCCTCAGAACACATGAATGAATGAATGAATGCATGCACCCTCCATTGTGCACCAAAAAAGGTTGCCGAACAGGAGTTTTATCCAAGGTATGACCAATGACCTCAGTTATCAATGGGACTAGAATGTTCAGCACATATTTACTGTAGTACAAAGGATTCACAGGTTCAAAGAGATCCCCCAATCTTAATCGCTGGCGACTCAATCTGGCCCAGAAGGCTGGTGGGATACCCCAGGCTTCAGGGCAAAACTGCGCTTTTCACAGAATTTGAAGGCATCTGCCATACTCTTTTTAGAGAACAAGAAATCTGAATAACTCGGTAACCCTGCCACGCCATGACGTTTCAATATAACCGCCATTCCGCGTAGGCCCACGTGGCATGAAAGCCAGTTTTCATTGAGACACGGTCAGCAATTTCCAATAGTAAACATTGACATTTTCTTTTAGGGAAGTCATAGGAATATGTATATTCAATTAATCCAACTCTATTGCAGCATACAGTCAGTCAGTCAAACAAAACTTTATTGATTTGTTAAAATCTTAAAAGTACACTTCCCACATTTCGTGATAAGAGAAAGAACAGCCACAAAACATGACAATATTCAGCAAGAGAAAGAGCAGCAGCATAACATGATAATTTTAAAACCACAATTACACCTCGAGATACATGTAGTTTAACTTCTCTTGTTCCTTTTAAAATGGAGTATTATAACATTTATTTATTAAAATCGCTAAAAAGAAATAAAAAAAATATATTATATATATATATTTCATTTATTTTTTTGCCTATACATGACTTCTTCAGAATGCAATTTTTACTACTGTTATACCTTGGTGTCTCTACCTTTATTCAAAGATAAGGGCTGCACTATACATGTTCTTCTGCGCATTTGAGGAACAACTTAACTTTATTCATATATTTCCCCAACGCACAGGCTATATCTAAATTCTCCATTTCCACCAACAGAGTAGCAGCTTGCATTCTGTGCGTAATCTTATATTTTTTTTAAATCGGACATAAAAACTCCTTTCGAAAGTCTAAAAATCTCGTACAATCTAATAAAATGTGTAAAATATCGCAGGTGGTTCCTAAAGTGCAGGTGCATTTCCCATTACATCCTATCATTAGGTTTCGAACCCCGTTATTCGCATAACCTGGGTTTATGCCAATTCGCATTTTCAAGACTTCTCGCCTCAGATTGTGGCTGCAAAGGAAACACTTAAGTGGAATAGCACACACAGCTTCCCAATAAAATGCTTGTAGAAAATATCACCTTATGAGAGGAGCCCAATCCACACTGGATACTGCTTTAGAATGCTCTTTTAGTGATTGCATGATCCCTGGTACACAACCAAAGCAGCGTCTAGGCAGACCGAAACAGCATTTAAATTGATGCGCTTCTAAATTCTGCACACAAAAAGGACCACTATCATTACGCAGCGGAGAAGGATTGAAAAATGCGTGCAGGATTGACTAAATTATGCCTCAAGAAAAGGCAAAGTATATGGTGTACTGCACTAGATCTTCTAATAGTATTACTTCCTTATTTTGACATTTTTACGCAGGTTAACACCGTTTGGACAAAGATTTCACCTCATTAGTACCAGTTTAACACCCAAATACTGCAATAAGCAACAGAAAGGGGACAAGTCAACATCTGCAAGGACCATCCAAAGCGCCGTAACACAGATCACTGTTTCAGTAACTTTTGATCCGCTTGAGCTAGAAATAAATGTGGTTAAATTCTGCATATTATGCCACAGATGATTGATTATGTGGCAAATGCAGCAAATGTAGAATTATGCGGAAAACGCTGTGGCTGCAAAGAAGTACATAAAATCACATCATTTGTGTGGCCCTGATAATACTTAATGATAATCAGACCTCTCTGGTCCCTGTTCAAAGAGAGACCCATGTAAGTTAGTGTCTAAATGTTAAACAGTGTAAAGCTTCTACCTGAATGGCCATGAAACTAACAATATAAAACACCGTTCTATGATATCTGTCAGAGACTTCACATGGTAAAACCCAAATACACCATGCAATGCCCTATTCTGCTTTATTTTAACTAGGGATTTGCCCTAGCAATGTCTAGATCAGTTTCGGGCAATTGAAGTATTTCATAGGTGGGCAAAAATAACTGCTGCTTACTCAAATTCCTAGAAAGAAAAATAAACAAAATGGCACAGTCAAACCCCCGAGGGCTACACTGAGGAGAGCGGGGCAGAGAAGTGCAAATCCTGGTCAGGGAGATGGTTTGGGTCAAAGAAATCAGAACTCTGCAAGCCCACAAGTATGCTCAATAAAATCAATGTCTTTCAAGCGCTTTTACTTTAGTCACACACAACTAAATACGAAGATGTAATGAGCGGGAGGAGGCGGTAAATAGATTAAAACTTATTTATTGAATAAGTAGTATAAGACCCACAGGTGCTAGACATCTCTTCAGCTCAGCTCCAACCGCTTCACTGAAGTAGAACCCTAGACCCACAACAATGGCATTCTAAATTACACAGTCAAGAATCTAAATGATGTAAGAACTACAGAACTAAGGAATAACACAAAAACTACAAAAGAAATAGAAGACATATACCACATGTTCTTTTTCCAAATAAACAAAAAAAACAAAGTTTAGTCTAAAACATAATCACAAAATTTCTTAGGCAATTTCACATGCCTTTTAGATGAAATAGGTACATCATGAACAGTGTCAGTAACCACAGAAGAAGGCATGGAGCCATCACTCCCATGAACAGTGTCAGTAACCACAGAAGAAGGCAAACATGCATTGTCATCAGAATTAACAGATTCAGAAACTGAACCAAAACATTTCCTCGCCCTGTCGTTGTCATTAATATGGACAAAATCATTAAAAGAGACACCATCTCCCTTTTTAGCAAAGAAACGTTCCTGACCAGGTTTGAGAACAATCACCGAACTTTTGCTCCACCAACCCTTGCCCTTTAGCAAAACAGTAGAATTGGTGACATCCTCTACTTGAAAAGGTTCTGAGAACTTTGACGTACCCTTGGGTGTAAAGGATGGTTTGACAATTCTTATCCAGTCACCGATTTCTATATCTTTGTTCTTACAATGATGAGACAAATCGTGATAAGTCTTACCAGACAAACGAGCAGAAACCAAATTATTCCTTGCTTTTACAATGGAATCCTCTAAACTGATTTTATCAGTCCTCACATCACTAACTAAAGGCATAAACATGCATCTAGGTTTCCTGCCTCATTAAAAAATAGGGAGAAACTCCAGTGCAAGAATTAGGAGTTAAGTGATAACTCCATATCTTCTCATTCAAAAACTCAATAACATCAAGCTTGCTCTCCAAAGCAGCCTGAATGCCCTCCTTAAAGAATCTGTTAGCTCTCTCCACCTGACCATTTGAGCGAGGACTATACAGAGGAGCTCTAACAGCAGTAACACCAAATTTGTTCAAAAAAAACTTGCATCTTACTGGAGACAATTTCTTAGGCATTTTCACATGCCTTTTAGATGAAATAGGTACATCATGAACAGTGTCAGTAACCACAGAAGAAGGCATGGAGCCATCACTCCCATGAACAGTGTCAGTAACCACAGAAGAATGCAAACATGCATTGTCATCAGAATTAACAGATTCAGAAACTGAACCAAAACATTTCCCCGCCCTGTCGTTGTCATTAATATGGACAAAATCATTAAAAGAGACACCATCTCCCTTTTTAGCAAAGAAACGTTCCCGACCAGGTTTGAGAACAATCACCGAACTTTTGCTCCACCAACCCTTGCCCTTTAGCAAAACAGTAGAATTGGTGACATCCTCTACTTGAAAAGGTTCGGAGAACTTTGACGTACCCTTGGGTGTA
This sequence comes from Lissotriton helveticus, assembly GCF_964261635.1. NCBI lineage: Eukaryota > Metazoa > Chordata > Amphibia > Caudata > Salamandridae > Lissotriton > Lissotriton helveticus. The sequence goes on from NC_136061.1 coordinate 1,316,811,649, forward strand.
AAGGATGGTTTGACAATTCTTATCCAGTCACCGATTTCTATAGAAGACAAATTATGAATGTATATAATGAAAGTCAGGCCTATCTACCCCCACCCCACCCCAAAAGACCAAATTATAAAACTGTGTTAGAAGGCCTCTCAGTGATATACAACGTAAAACCTCTTCCTGGGTATTTGTCACAGCTAATACTTAAAGACCCCTTCCTTTTGTATTTGGCATGGGGTGACACCATGAAAAGCCCTGGCCTGCTGTATTTGACATGGAGTTTGTACAGGTAATCCATCAGATAGGAGCACTGGACCTACTTCACTGGTAGAATAACACAACCGATGACCAAATGACTATACAGAAGAGCAAAATGGAGGCGGCAAAGCCCCTTTCTTCACACAGTTTTAAAAGTTATTGTGGTGTTTACATGAACTCTTGCAGACAGCTAAAGCTGTACTTAAAAAGAATTAAATATATATCAAATCACAGATCTTCAAATTTGAGCCCGAGACGAAGGACATGCGGTCCAGCGGAATTCACACCTCCACCAAACTCCTATAGTTGCCTTTTGTAGCCCTCTTAAATGGACGTAGACCAGTCCTGCCAAGTATCACGCATCAGGCGTTAAACGAACGCATTTCAGTGTGGTGATCCGCATCACCTCAATTGAAATGCATTGTCACACTTTTGCATAGTATCTCAGCATCTCTGGCGCTGCCTAAATATCATGGAGTGAAAGTGTGGAAGCTGGCAGCGCACCGTACCTGGCATGCGCGCACTTTTCCCGCTGCAGGCTTGGGTCTTGCAGCAGAGTTGAGGCTGCTGTTAGGCTCACTGCACAATGCAATAATGTTTCATGGTGATTTCCGCAGCGCGTCTCTCACGCAGCCCGACGTCATGACAGTGTCCAGTATTAGTCTGGCGCCGAGGGGGCTGGGGGATGGCACGTCTTGCTTGCAAAGGCAGGGAGTTGGTTATGAGAGGAAACAGTTTGGGCTGGCTAATGATGTGCGTGTGCCGCCGCAATCTTGGTGCTCGCAACACTGCCTGCTGCTTGCCCATGCCCAGGTTGCCATTGCGTGCTGTCTCACTGTGAATTAAATTTTTCATCACCGGAACTCAGCCTCACTTCATTTAGTCAGTGACCAGCTGTTGCAGCGGCCGCCCAGGATAGCCTGACTCTGACTGGACAAAGGCAGACTTCAAGACAGGAGGCCCCTGGACTAAGGAGGCGGGCGGTAAACCTGAACTGCCACAGTAGCTCGCAGTCTGCTTGCCTTGCAGTCACTGCCTCCAAAAGAGTCAAAGTAAGTACCAGTCACGCAAGTTGGTGTGTGTGCTTAGTTGACCTAGCGAAAATACGTGCTGAATATTTGACTAAACCACAAGCAAGCCAAAATAAGTGACAATGGTGATTTACAAAATGACAAGAACATTGATGCAAACATTAACAAATGCCATGTCTGCCTTTTTATTTGAATGTGTTTTTTCAATAATTGGCGGGTTTTGAGCATGTAAGTGTCTTTGGGAGACGCGTGAAAGGTTGCAAGAATGTTCTGTACATTGGTCATGGAACCTCACATCCGGTTCATGCCCCCTCGCTGTGTTTCTATCACAAGTAGCTCCTGTTGTGCACGGATCCTTTCTTGGGAGGTTTTTCTCGCACCCTGCTGAGATTGTGGGGAGTGTGATATTCATCTCTCAAACGGATATAAAGTAACCCATAAAAAAACAGCAGTTTATGTTCCCAGATAGTTTTGAGACAATAATTGTGTTTCAGTGTTACAAGTGAAACTACTAGCACAAAAATGTAACATGCATTTGGTTAAAACGATATTCTGGCTGCAAAAGTAAAACATAACATTAAAAAAACTTGGCAAGAACTGTGGTCTAAACTGCAGAGGTGGGTGAAAGTAAAGGCCTGAGGCAGTATCTTTTTTGGGAATAATAGTTAATGTGCAAATCCTAATCCAAAAATGCATCACAGCGTGTGTGCCATCAGGACTGCGCATAATCTTTACAGCAAAGCTGGCTCGTCCCCTTCCTCAATAGAAAGTGTTCTGAAAGTTGGGTCAGTGAGACTATGCTATCAGCCTAGCTGTGGCCTAAATGAGTGCCTCCCATGTTCCGCTTTCTAATGCAGCCCGGTTTACAGCTCATGTGGTCAGCGTCAATCGAGTGAGTCTGCGAGTCACTCATCTGATTAGAATTAAGACAGTGCTGAACAACTGGAAGGATACAGGGAAGGCCTCATGGTTCAACTGGGTAACCTTCCTAAGGGGAGCAGACACCATCACGGCCAAACACACACCGAAGACACACAAACAGTGCGAAATGTGGCTCTCCCTGGACAACTATCTGTCCTCGCACAAGCCGCCGTTGCCACCGCAGCAAGCAACGCCGCTGCGGAAAACCCCGACTAGATCACCTGCCAACACAACACCACAACAACCAAACTGCGTTCTGCTCACACCTCCTATATTGAGCTCCTTCTTTCTTTCTCCTTTCCAGCCACGGAATGGGCGAATAACAAAGGCCGAGTGAAGGACAATCGCACAGGCCACAGGACAAAACATAAGAAAGAGGATAAACCCGCCCGCAACCACATGGAGGGTGCGGGGACGGAGGGGCAGCCAACCAAGAAGCAACCCACAAGAGTATACGAATCACAGGACTCAACGCCAAGTCTGAAAATATTAAATGCCCCCCCCCCCACCCTTGACCATTTCCCCCCCCCCCCCCACGGGGCTTTTTTCTATGTCTTTTACCCATGTATATGTTCCATGTAAATATATAATCTTTTCAATAAAATTTTACAGAAAAAAAAGTATGAATAAATTATGAACCTCTTCCAGACTGCTTGATCTATTTTCCGCAATATTGGCTACAGTCTGACAAATGAGTCGTTTAACAATTATTTATATGCTTTGAAGCAGTTAACTTAGCCTCTCATTGCTCAAATTGGTGTAATTTCTGATATTTATATGTTTACCTTCTCTTCATTGCTTTATTTTGCTCCTGAGCAAGTGTCACTCATAGTCGCTGAAATGTCTCTCAAATTACACTGATTTATGAAAATGTCACACATAGCAATTTGAAACCTAGGCAGCTATGGAAGACTAATTGTGTCCTTTCATTCTTAATTAAATTTGGACTACAAGTTTCAGATTGCAAATTAAAATCCTGGACTGCGTCTGCGTGCTTTCCATGCACATGGACCTGTGATTCTGGAGAGCTCTGGGGTGTAACTGTCAACACTGCACTGTGTGCTCTAGCTGCCGCAAGCGCAGGAGGAGTCTACTGATAGCAACACTGATTATTTGCGGGAGGAAGCGACATCCGACAGTTTATTATTAGAAACACATTTGTGTATTCCCTGGCATCCGGGTTGCTTAGGCGCCACGGATCCTTCAGGCTCAGTTTCGAGCACAGGTTCCTGAGGATGTTAGGGCTAGCGGTTGTGTGGCGTCTACAGGGGTGCTTGTCTATAGCTGGATCCAGGACTTGGTTAAAATCCCCTGCAACGATCAATAGATCTTCCATTGGTAAGTTGTGTAGCTGGGCACCTATCCCTTCCCAAAACTGTTTGTCTTCACTGTTCGGGCCGTAAATGTTTGCGACGTGGTAGGTCTCTCCTGCTCGCTTGAGGCTGGTCACTAGTGTTCTGCCCTGGGTGTCAGCTTGGTAGCTGGTAATAGACAGGTTCGAATTCTTGCTGATTAGTGTTATTACCCCATTCTTCTTGTTTTGTGCCGGCGATCCCACCACCTCCCCTATCCAGTTGGCTCTTAATCGCAAAATGTCTGCCTCTTCTAGCCTGGTCTCTTGTAGCACATAAATGTCGCTCTTAAGTTTCTTTAGGTGGTCAAGCACCTTCCTTCTTTTAACAGGGCTATTTAGCCCTTTGACATTTAGGGAAACTATTTTGATGTCTGACCCTATGCTGCTCTGCCCGTTATGTGTCATTAACGCTGGTTTGTGTTCGCTGTGCTGGTGGGCTTTCCTCAGGATCATTCGTCCCCTTAGCCATGTGCCTGTTTATGTGTTCCTGTTTCTTTGTGCTCCTACTTGGTGCTGGTGTGAAAGAGAAATAAAAGATGCAAGAGATGCAGAGAAAGAAAAGATAGTCAGTAAGCCCATGTACAAAACCTCCCCCTCCCCATTTCCCCTCCTCCCTCCTCCCCCCTCCCCCACTCTCGCCTTCCCACCCCCCGCCCTCCCTTACTTGCAAAAAGGGTGTGCGACGACAAAGTTCCTCTGCTCGCATCATCCCTGAGGTAGAGTTGGTTATATCTTTGGCAGTTGTGTTCTTCCATGTTCGGGTTTCTTTTTGTCTTTTAGCCCTTCATTCTCTCAGTCTCTATCTGCATCTGCATCTTGGGCCTAACCTTCAATCCCATGCGCTGTATATACGCTGCTCTGTGCGTCATGTCGGTCCTCACTGTTCGCCTCTTTACTCTAATTGCTCGTCTAGCGGCGACGCGCTTCTCTTTGCTGCCCCTGGGCTTTTGTTCTCTTCCATGTCTTCCACTGCTGGACCTTGAAGATATTGTTTTAGGGCCTCTGGGCATTCGAAGAACATCGTCTTCCATTTGTCTGTCACCTTGAATTTCGTCGGGCTAACAAAGCTAAACGTGGCTCCTCTTCTTCGCAGGGTGTCTCTTTGCGCCAGGAAGCCTTTCCTTAGTTCCACTGTCGGTTTCGAATAGTCTTGGGTCAGTACTATCTTGCTGCCAGCCCATGTTAGATTTTGATTTTTCCTGGCGAATGCAAAAATGGCCTCAGTCTGATTAAGTCTCAGCGGGTTACAAATTATCGCTCTTGGGCCTCTGCCTGTGGTTGGTTTTCCTGCTGGTATTCTGTAGGCCTTTTGTACCTCAAAGCCTCTCTGGAAAGTGATACCTGTGAGTTTTGGGATCATCTCCTCCAGCATGGCGGAACAAGAGCCTGCCTTATCTTCAGCTCCCTCTGGCACTCCCAGTATTCTTATGTTGCCCCTTCTGGCCCTGTCGTCCTTCTCCGCTAGCTGTTTTTGTACCGCCTGCGTGGCTGTTCTCAGCTCTGTTATCGCCTTGGTGTTCCTGCTCGTTTCATCTTCTACCAGGCTTACTCGGCTTTCTGCAGCTTCTATTCTCGTGTTCGTTTTGTGCAGGTCCGCTCTGATGGCCGCCATCTCCAGTTGCATGTTCTCCAGCTTGAGTTTTGTCTCTCTTCCCACCTCATTGCCCTCGTTTACCTTCCGCAGGATCGTTTCCAGCGTTACCGGTTCCCTGCTTGCTTTGGTCGGGGATCCTTGGTTGTCAAATTTCGGTTTTTTCTGCTGATCACCTGCCAGCTTCCCGTCGCTGCCTGCCATTGTTCGGATGCCCCTCCTTGACAGGATGTTGATCAGTCTTCCTCCTGCTTGCACCACCTTGGGTGCACTCGTTGTTTGTGCCTTTACCGCAGTGGGTTGGACACGAACTGGCGAACGATCTCAAGAGTATGGAAATGCCCCCCCCCCCCCCCTCTCTTCTTTTCTCTCTTTTCTTCTTTCCACTCATGTATAAGCCTCTTCCATGTATGTAAAATTATATTTGTCTATATACAATAAAGAATTTCAGAAATAAAAAAAAAAAGAAACACATTTGTGTTACTGCGTTCCCCTGAACGCTCTCCAAGGAACTACATCCAGGAACGAGATTGTCCCCGGACCTAACGTCCAGGGCGCTTGAGTAACAGCTCGTGCCGCCGGTAGAGGTCTCGCGAGACCTCGATCCGGCACGTGGGCGCACCCTGCTCTTAATGATCCGAGCGTGCAGGGCCCTGCTGGCTCAATTAGAAGACGAGCTGCGCCTTTTGCTCATTTCTGCGACCTGTGAAGTACTGCCAAGTTTAGACGGAAACCAGCTGGTCGCGCCACCCTCTTGCGCGAAGGAATATAAAGTAAGGGTTACAAAACACACAGCGTCCGCGCATACGCTACAGAACTACAGACTGGTAAGAGCAACGTATTTTAAATAGGGAATACACCACAGTTTGCCGTTTCTCGGCCCTGTAGCTAGTATTGTTATTGCCCAATGTAACTCCATTCAGTTGATCAACCTTGGAATGATGAAATGCTGAGTGGGCCCTGCGAGGAGTTGAGCTGCAAGTCAAATGTTATTCCAGCTGCAAACGGTTAACTCGTGCCCCTGTGCCACTCATTCCAAAAGAATGTACAGTGCCACATTTGACAATGATGGACACAGAGTTTTATGGATTTTTGGCAAATGAAGCACAATTATAGCTACGTATCCTAAAGGTATTCACCACTTGTATTATAGCTGCTGTCAGATAAATGTACCTACATGGCATCACGCCAAAAGACTTCCTGACATTTCATTTACATATTCATTTTGGTAAGCGGTGCAAATTATTTTGGTTAATTAGAAGTGAACCAATACGCTATAGTATGGAGTTTCACTAACTCCCTGTGCAAACAGCGCTTGATCTCTCAGTATGGTTACCTTTTCAAATGCTAACAAGCAATTGCATAGCTGCAATTAACCTGTCAGTGCAGTATTTGAAGGCCAAACAAAGTATGTGTACTAGGTTACTATGTGCTACCAAGACACCTCGTTTCCATTCTAGAACTTTCAGTAAACAAAGTTAATTGATTCCATTGGGCTTCGCTGCAACAGGTTACCAGAGCCTCAAATAATCGTTTTCCTCAGTGAACCAATAGAGTGACACCGCCGTTTTCATGGTTAGGAAGGCTCCATGTCCTATCTGGCTCCTGTTGCTGCATTGCCTTATTACCTGGTTCAATATTGCCCAAAGAGCACATTGCCTTATTACCTGATCCAATATTGCCCAAAGAGCACCCAACTGGTTTTCTTCCGCAGTTTTTCCATATAAAAGAACCTTTGCTCGATTGCCAATCTTATTCTCGTTTGTGGTGTTAACTTGTTTTATTCGAAAGCTTAAAACATAAAAGGTCGATTCATAAAGACATTTAGGAGTATGTAAAGCAATACTCCTGTACTCTTACAGGACTTTGAGAACTGGTCACAAAAACATGTAAAGTGGGAATGATAATGCAGAAAATTGCCTAAAAAAATTAATCAGTACTGACGCTAATCTGCTTTAGGCTTCTACATGAAAAGTGCATTTTAAAAATGCACAAATGTAGTTAGTTTGACCTTAATGGGGCTGGTTTAGATTTTTCGTAACTATAGAATGTGCTTTTTAAACATGTGTGCAGAATTAAGGTGCAGTTTTTATTAAATGAATACCACATTTATAGGTGCAGAAAACACAGGGCTTACTTTACACGTGTTTATGTAAATCTTGAATGGTTTAGACAGCTTGCTAAAATAATGATCTGAAAAAAAAAGTGCAAGGACGTACCTGCTTGAAAAGCGGACATCACCTTAGCCTTCAATTAACATAGAAAGGAAGGTTGCCTTTGTGAAATAATGAAGACGCTTCTTGAATATCAAGTATCTTCTATTTTGTTGCTGGTAAATGTTATAATTCACACAGAAAGCCATTCATAACTGACTAAGCTTTGTTTCACTTGCAGAGGAAAGCAGAAAACACACTTATTACCAATATGCATTTCTCATGTCATGACCTTTTCTTTTAACATTTTATATTTCTAATGCATTAATTTCCTGCTAATAATCCTTTTCTTGCAGCCAAGGAAATGTTTTTACATACATTATGTTAGTTAAAATACACTTTGCTTCATTAGAAGGTTAGGAAATGTAGTGAAGTCATGGAAATTAAAGACTCAAGCTAAGAAATGTGCCATGTGGAGTTAGATGTATTGGTGCAAAGGCAGAAGATATGGACGAGGGAAGACGTGTGAGAACCGGAGACAAATGTGCCCTTTGGGGAATACCGAATTCTTATTGCCTGAAGAGGAGAGAACCATGCCTCATGTCTTGCAACAATTTATCAAACTGTATTTTTAGCATGCGTGTTACTAGTAGAGGAGAGCAGAGAAGAGCTTGAGAGTAGCACAGAGCAGAGGAGAGGAGAGGAGACAGGCTGAGGCCTTTTGAATTTTCCTTCAGACCCAAGCTCCATGCTTTACCTTTTGCTGATTTGCTTTTTTCCACGGCTTATTTGCCCTATGTTGTTAAAAGATTCTACTGAATCTTTGGAATCTCTCTTTATGGGATGTTCTGCAATTATTCATTATTGATTTTGAGCTTCATGCTCTATTTTCACTCTTGCCTTTTCACATTTGAACTCTTTATGCGTCCTGACTAACACCAGTTTCGCCCATTCTTAGAATAGGGATTCGTTCCTTTACGGAACACACTGAATGCATTATTTTAATATGATCTGCTCTAACCATATTTTCTTTATTATCAAGTCTGTAACCGGATTGAGATTTGACTAATGAATAAAGAATCAGAATTCAATAAAAACTTTAATTAGAAAATAAAGCCCCTTAAAACTACTTACAACTTATTATTGACAAAATTTGGAATTGCATTTGAGATTTGTTTGTGACAGATAAAATAGATCTTTTGATCAAAATTCGGTGGCAAAAATCCATCACCTGAGGGTAGAAATTGGCCTGGGAACTGGTCCTGTGAGTGATGGTACTTGAGAAGGCTGTGCCATTTTAATTTTAATTTGGCCCAACTCCACGCTATCAGGAATATTCCTATACAGTTAGTAGAAGTGGAAAGGACTGTGCCCTCTTTGCACTCTTACTGGTAGGGAGTTGGATGTTTTCAGGGCCAAATCACAAAGACATGTAGGAGTATGTAAAATAATACTCCTGTGCTACTACTTACAGCACTCAAAAACGCTTTGGTGAATCAGCTCAATTGAGTTTTTCGTTTATACACCATATGTCAAATGACAGGCTTTGACACTACCTTCTATATTCGCAGAGGCTGGGGTATTTCGGATGGATAGGGAGAGGTTTCTAGCCACATAAGCTAACCAATTCAACAGCTGCATAGCTATTATTAGTCCTTAGTTGGGTCCCTTGGTGGGATCTTCTAAAATCTCTCCCTCTTCTCATTCTTGTGACCTTATTGACATAGGATTGGAGCTCTCTTGCTCCCTGTGTCTCACAGATGAAATACCTTAGCATTAGACAGCAACAAGGTCAAATATCTTTTACAAATCTTTCTTGTTGTAAGCATTGTCGCAGATGACACAATATGATATTCCTTTTGCATCCATGTGACAGCTGAATGTGGTGCCTTAAACTAGAAACGTGGTGCTGTACTCTACAATTCATTTGACTCATGCACCAGAAAGAAATCAGTGAGTGGGGTGCCATGTTGTTTTTGGTTCAGTGCCTCAGGCAGACACCCAAGCGGTTTCCTTCACTCACAGGTAAGTCATCTGTAGGGGAATAATCTTCTAAAAGAACTTCCCATATAAAGCACACAATATGCTATAGAAAGAAAGCCCTCTACTTCCTTGACATATTGGTCTAACGCTTAAAAAGGTCTGAAGTCTTGATGGTATTCTCCAATGCCAAATGCTTTCTTGTCATGGGAGAAGATCCAAACATTGAAAAAGGTAAGACTGGAGTTTCTGGCGCCTTAGGCCAACTCAATGCCAGTAGAGACCATCATTGCTGGCTTAGCAAATCTTGCGGCTCAGATGTAGATGCCCTCAAGCATCACACCTCGAAGGGTCCAGAGTCAAAGAGCTTAAATCCTATTGTGCACCGTCTCCTGTTCAGTTGGAGCCTTCTGTGCAGATGCAGTGTCCACCCACTAAGACAACTATGGTGCTACTCTAGAAGCAGTTGGCGTCAGAAAAAATTGTGTAAGCGGCAAAAGAAAATGTTAATTGGAACTTTTATGATGTTTCTTTGGAACAGTATACCCCCCCCCCCCCCCAAGGGCCCAGAGTTAGGAATTTCAGCTCCAACTCCAAATGCTCATAATGCTTGATAAAGATTATGAATGTACAGATTATGACTTGGAGACTGATACCCTTCATTTCCACTTAGAATACTGATGCAGACTTATATCTGGATTTACAAATGGCATACTGCTTCACCAGAATGGGACATCTTTTAGGCCTCTAGCTCCAATTCAGAGGAAGTTTCCTCATTTACCATTGTAGTACATAAAGAAACTGAAGCCCTGATATTGACCTTGCCCTCAGTGGAGGTGAAGTGTAACATTTTGAATGAGATCATGCAACCCTCCTCCTCGACAGAGCCCTTGTTTCCACTCAGTAAGGCTCTCCTGCATCTAGCCATGGCTGCATGGGAGAAACCCTTTACAGGCCCGGCAGTCCACAAACAGGATGCCAGAAAACAGGCCTGCTCTGGGTGACCAACACCATTTGTTCTCTCACCAAACATCAAAAAATCTTGCTGTCCTACCATCTTCTTTGAAGCAGACCCCAAAAATCTTCCCCAGGAAGCCTGCTGATAGGGAGTCAAAGAAAACCGATTCCATTAGCTGTAAAGTCTTTGTTTCTGGCAACCTGTGTCTTCACACTGTTAATGACACCAGTCTGTAGGGTGGATATGTTAAAGCCTTGGGTGAATGGTCTAAATAATCAGCTTGCAAAACCAGTAAAAAAAAAATATTGTCAGACTTGGCCAGTGATGCTTTGATGCATCCAAACACATGAGCAAATCTGTCAGGCTGTGTCCTAATGCTTGGATGCATTCAACCAAATGTTTTGGACATGTCAAAGCCACACTCTTGTATGCCCTTCAATGGATGAGTGGCTGTTCGAAGAGAAACCAGAAATACCCCTTGAGGCAACCCCCCCCCAAAAAAAAAAACATCACAGAGCAATAGCTTTGTGCATTGGAATTAGCCTCCCACTGCGCCAGTCCTACCAATAATATATTACGTTTTGTGTCCACTCCATGGTGTTTCAGTCTCAGCCAGTCCAGTCACCCATGTAGCTACACTGCTCCCTTCAGGGTAGAGGTGCATATATGGGACTACATCAACAGCAACTCATGCAGACTTTCCCATTCTTTGTCAGCTCTGTTGTCTCTAAATTTGACTATCCTCCTCCTACCAGGATGTGCTCAGAAGCCTAAGCCTCAACTTTGAAAGTGGAAGTCCTTGCCCAGTTAAGGGAGGGGGTAGACATGGGCGACACTTGAAGAAATGGCACATGAATCTATTCCCTTTACTTTGCAGTTCCAAGAAGGAAGAACATCTTAAAACCCTCTTGAATTTTTGCCTTATGAACTTTTTCATTCAACAAAACAGTACAAGATGCTGTCCATGTGCCACATCATACTGGCCTGAAATACAGAATACTGGTTGGCATCCCTAATCTTCAAGATGACGATTTCAATCTCCTAATTCTTCCTGCCCACAGGCAATACTTTAAGTTCATGATAGGATCCCAAAACGTTTGGTTTATGATTCTGCCATTCAGGCTAATGACTGCTCTGCATATCTTTACGGAAGTCTTCTAGTTTACTAAGACAGTCAGGAGTCCAAATATTTCATTCTTAGTCAACTGGCAAGTGAAAGCAGACTATCCAGCGCTGGTCGTGGAAAACCTTAAGTGGATACTTAATGTGCTTCATGACTTAGGCAGGTGGTTCTTAACCTTCCTTTTGACTTCTGCGGACACCCATTTAACCATTATTGGAATCCAAGGACCCCATCCCAGTCATTACTGGAAGCTGGAGGACCCCCAGCTAACGCAATTTCGAGGATTTGAACTTCAAAACAATACACAAAAATACAGAAACAGGCATTTATCATGCAAATACACAAATGAATAAACAGTTTAAAGGGAAGGTTGGGCATTTCTAAATTCAACTGAGGTCACCCATCACCTATACTGTATTCTGTTTGATGCATTTGCAATCTCACAGTGGATGGCACCAGGGCCGGACTGGGAACCACAATCGGCCCTGGCAAAGTGCTCGCCCCTCCCCACTCGGGGGAGGGGGGGGGGGGGGTTTGGAGGTGCTGTTGGGCTCTTTGCAGGGGCCGGTTTTCGGCCGATTTTGGTACAGGGCCGATTTTGCAGCTATGCCCCCACCCGTGCGGCGCACCGGGGGATTGCCCGGTGCCCGCTATGGCCAGTCCGGCCCTGGATGGCACTATGCTAATCCTACGCTTAAAGACTTTGATAGAAAAGTAGACATTTGAGGTAAGCACATTTAGAGTGTCGCTGGTGTCGTAGGGTGCTCTATACCAGAGGTGTTCTCCACCTAAACCTGCGAACTACCAAGAGTTCTCTGCTTCTTTTTGTATTGCATAATTTATGCGTCACTCTATGCCTGAAAGAGTGTTGTTTTGACATATATGCAAATAAATTGCTATTTTCTGCATATGAGCACTTGGTAAATCTTATGCTTTGTGATCAAATGCAGAATAACAATCGTGAACAACTTAACTATCTTCCCAAAGGGCATTTCAGTTTGTCAGAAACAGTGCTGCAGCATTCTCAGTTTCCATCACACCTCTCAGAAAGGGAAAAGCACCTTTAATCTGTCTGGCGATGCTATCAGTTCTGCAGAACAACAATACTGGTTAAACTCAAAAGCCAAACATGGGCGTTCATACATTAGGAGTCCTTGCTTGGTTATGGATCCGCCCTGGGTGTGTACCAGTTCTTCACGGTGGAGATTTCTACCCAGCCCAGGTGAGCATTTAGGAGTTTGCAGGGATTGCATATTAAAAAAGCAAGATGCATATCATAACAGGATGAATATGTGAGGTCAGGCGATAAAAAAAGTTTACTCTGAATAATTTTCAAAGTCTTTTTACTATTTGAGTGCGATTTTACAGGTTCAAATGAAAAGCATCAAACACAGCTAACTTGTTTTTACCCACAGAGTCTTTCAAGGCTTCAGATCGAGAGGTTGTTGGAAAGTACCCCTTTTGCATGGTTATCCCCCAACTTTTTGCCAGATTAATAAATCCAACTTGACTGGGTGTGCCATGGGTCCCTGCCAATCAGATTCCCAGGTCCTGTGTTATTTCCCAAAACTGTACTTTTGTTCCCATAATTGGCACTCCTCTGGGCCACATGCATGTTCCTTGTAAAAGGTACCCCGGATACCAAGGACTTTGTGACCAGAGAGGCCCTTTAAGGACTGCATCCTGGGCAGAGATGTCAGACTCCTCCCTCTGGATGGGCAGGGTCCACGAAGGAGAAGCATCAACGGTTTGCAGCCTTTCTTAGGTACCCACAGCCTCTGCTGCTATCAGCAGCTGGCTCCAACCAGTTTTGACCCCCGCTTTAGGCTGGAGTGTCGGCAGGAAAACCTAGAAAGGAAGGGAGGTGTGCCCCCCTTTGTCAACCCCACCCCTTGGGTCGGGGAGGCGAAGTGAAGCATACATCTCAGACCCCTCTATCTTAAAGATGAGGAATTCCCCAATCAGGATGAGCCATATGCCCCGTACCCGTGGAAGGTGGCATAAGAGGAGGTGTAGACACCCCAGGGAAGGGACCCATTGTTCCCAAACTGCAAGCTCTTGTAAGGCCCCATAATCTATGATTTAGATACAACCCAAGAAAAGAAAAAAAAGGACTGAAGAGTTGTGCAGCAGTGAAGAAGAAGACGGGACGACTGACTTGGCCCCAGCCCTACCAGCCTGTTTCCTCCTCCAGCAACCATGCTTCCAGAAACCACCGTGACCCACAGCCAGCAACCTCAAGAACACCAGAGGACCTGTGCCGGATTTGTCCAGCAAAGAAACCAACACCAGTCTCCGGATCTCGGCAGATCCACGACACTGCACCACTCTTCACCAGTCACCCACAGCCTGAGGTTGAGTGACCAATCTATCCTGTGAAGTCTCCCTGGCGATCCAGACCTCATCTGCATCGGTGGCTGACCTCTCCCAGACCCTCCCCCCCACCCCGTGAGGCCAGGAGCCTCTGTTTGAAGGGCCCCTGACTGCGACCGTATCCAGCTAAAGAAACCTGAAAAAAGGCTCCCCTGCATTCTCCACCCCCCGACATTGGGGAGCTCAGCGGACAGTGCCCAGGTTCCCCCAGCTATCCAACGTCCCTGCACAGCTATTAATCGCCTTCGTCCAGCCTCCTGGTGCAAGCCTGCAGCCTCTTTCCGAAACAGACGACCCCCATTGAAAAGCATTGTGCGCCCGACTCGGATTTGCACCCTGCACTCGGCTACCAAAGTGCTGCTGGTGGTGTAGCTTTGGTACTGCTATCTGGACCACCCCCGTGCTCACCTAAACCCCTGGAGCGGTTTCCCGAAGACAAAGTGTACCTACCTGCAAACTGTGTCTCTTAGAGATACACCCCGGCTCCATTGAATAAGATTGGGCCCTGTGACCTCTGCACCCAGCTGCCCCAGTGTCACTGGTGGTGCAGTACACACCTGGTCTTGAACCTTGCCCTGTGTTGTTCCAAACCCCTGAAGCCTGGGGAAGTAAGTGGAGTACTTACCTGCAAACTGCTTAACATTGTTTTCCTCCATAGGATTTCATTGTAGTTCTATCCATTGCATTGAAATGTCTAACGTTAACGCTGCAAAAGTACACAACTGTACTTGACTGACATTTACAAAATATATTCTTAAAACTGTACAATATACAACTACATTTAGTAAACATGACTGCATTCTTGAAAAGTATTGCTACTTATTACAAACTGAACTGAACAACTTACCTACACTAAGTGATTCTTGGTTCTACTTATAAAAAACAAAGTAACAACTTTTTATAGAAACAATTGGTCTGGAATCAGTGTTTGAGTGTGTTCTCTCATTTCTTGCATGAGTGTGTACAACAAATACTTAAGACTACCCTCTGATAAGCCTAACTGCTCAGCCCAGCTACCCCTAACTTGAGAGTAAAGTACTATCTACTACCTCTGCTACACCTCTAGTGATCCACTGGACTCTGTGCACACTATACCCTACTTTGATATAGTATATACGGCGCCAGCTTCCTACACAGGTGTATTGTATTTCCAGTATCTTAGGTATGCTGTATCCAGGCGCGCAAAGCCCATGGGCTAAAGGGGTCCCAGTTGTGCGTCTCTGTCTGGGCTGCTGCAGCTTGAGCTGCTTTTGCAGTGGTCGAGCTTTGTCTGGAGTCTGATCTCAGCCACACACGTTCACAGGTTTTAAAAGACCATATGCATGTTTTTGTGAACTGGTTAACGGGGCTTTGTTTGTGTTTTTCACTTGTTACAGTATATCCTGGGTCCACACACTGCCTATTCCTTACCTTTGTTTTTTACTTTTACTGCCACAGTGGGAGAATGCATTTAGTGAAAAGGTATCTCATGAGTAGGGATGCCACGTATCCAAAAGAAAAATACCTGCCATTTGCTGTTGTTTAAAGAGTCTGCAAAGGCATTGCCTCGACACTAAATAGGGCTGTAAATAAAACGGCAGTTATTCATTTGTAACATGACTTAACGTTCTTCGTTTGCTGTAATTATTTGTCATGGATAATTAATGCAGCCCTAGAACACATCTAAAAGTGCTTTCTTCATATATTTGATGTTTGAGGTATGCACAGATAAGTGCTAAAAATGGTGGCTTTGGGTGATTTTGCTTATTTTTGTACTAACTCGGACATCAAAATACCGGTGGTGCCAATAGAAATTCGGGCCAGCTGGCTACCCTAATCACAAGACTGCAAGTTTGTTGCAGAATCAGCACATTCATTATTTCCTCCATCCTCCATGCCCGATTGATGCCCTAATAGGAACAGTTTAACTTATGTCTGAAACTCTAACCTAGCCATCAATACAATGTTGAGTTACTCCAGGTGTCTAGGAATACATCCTGCATTCAGACAACTTACTCTTGATTCTAACCCTTCACTTTCACGCTCACCCTGCACTCACAGCGATCACACTGCACTCACAATGCTCACCATGCACTCTTGCCATTCACCTTGCCCTGCAATCACATGAGCTCACTGCTCACCCTGCACACACGACAGTCCACTCACTTTCACCGCTCACCCTACACTCAGTGATCACACTGCTCACCCTGCGCTCACACCGTTCATCCTCCTCTTACCCTGGGCTCACCCTGCACTCACAGCGACTCACCATGTACTCACTCTTTTCACCCCATACTTACATGAGGACACTACTCACCCTGCACTCATGTGACACTTTACTCACCTGTCACTGTTTTTTGACTGGTGGCAGTGTTGACTGATCGTAAAGTAGCGCAGAGGGTTAATGAGCCTGCTGCAGAAACATGTACTATGCATATCATATAACGGAGTGTGTTAAACGCAATCCCAGCTCAGTTTACTGTAAAAGCTTTTTAGAGCCACCAACCTGGCTCAGGTCACCAAAGGGCGGAGGTGGTTTCATTTTGCAAGTATTTTTAGGATTGAAGCCTTGCAATGAATGCACATGCTCACGCTGGGTTTTTAAGTGGGCCGGTCCGAGACCAGGGCCAGGGCAAATAAACAAGGAATGTGAGGTATGCAGCTGGATCCCGGCCCCGCTGCGCTGCTGCTCGCTCCTGAGCTCCCTAGGCCAGGGGAAGAAGAAGGCAGGACATGCACCCGCTATTGGCCAATTGAGTGGTGTCTTTCTTAGTTAGCGTGTGGTCCCAGTTCAAAGTCCTTACTAGAAGCCTCGCAGAGCAGCGCATGCGTGCTGGCTCGGGTGAGACCTAAAAATGAAATGTATGTCAGAGAGACGCTATCAAGAGATGAGGTGAACTTTTAGAGGGTGGTAGTAGAGAATTCATGGAGAAGGAGGTTAAGGGGAGGAGAGTGCTATAAAAAGAATGTTGAAACAGCCACCACGAGCGCTCTAGCCAGCCCTGGCTGTGATTCCACCCCCAGCCCCTGGCTCTGTGTGCCATTGTACTATGTTTATGTTTAAGAATTTGTAGAATGCGTGGCTGCCAGAGGGCTTCCCAGCGCTAAAGAGTACTGTTTACAAGCTCTTATCCATAGGGTGTCTAAAATGGAAACAGCAAAGTTTTGAGATGTTTCCTGAACACGGTTTCGTTTGGTAGAAGTCTTATTTTATATGGGAGGGCATTCCACATTTTTGATACCAGGTGGGAAAATGACCTGCCCTCCCCCCCCGCCTCTTTTCGCTCTTGTTGTCCCAAGAAGCTGTTGCTGGGCTGATCTTAGATGCTTGGTCAGATATACCTGGACATCATTTGTCTCAGTTTTATTGGACCTTTTTTGTTAACAGCCCTATGTGCCAGGCATAGGGACTTACACTTTATTCTTGTTGCAATAGGGAGCCAGTGTAGCTGTTTCAGGGCTTATTTAGTCGAAATCTGTTTGGGGATTTTTAGAAGGAGTCTTGCTGCCGCATTTTGTACTACCTGTAGTATCTTCATCACATATTTAAGCGCTAGCGGTGTGCGCTCCATTGATGACTAAACACAATATGGCTCCCTTGAGCTTTGGGCTGACGGGCTCTTGGACGACGCACCTGCGTGCCGGTTCTGGCATCGAGGCCTTTGACTGTTGTGTGGCGGCCTTCTCTTCCACCCCTAACGATCTTTCTCTACTGATGAGGGAAGTTATCCCGAAACCCGAGACATGTCTCGGGCGAGATCCTAAAACCCGGGACATGTATCGGGTCTAGAGATTCATCAGTCCAACAAGTACTGACTTGCACCCACATGGGTGATCCACTAAAGAACTACAAGTACCAGAGTCCCGAGGGGCGATCCGGAGGAGGGGCTAGCGGTGTGCGCTCCATTGATGACTAAACACAATATGGCTCCCTTGAGCTTTGGGCCGACGGGCTCTTGGACGACGCACCTGCGTGCCGGTTCTGGCATCGAGGCCTTTGACGGTTGTGTGGCGGCCTTCTCTTCCACCCCTAACTGTGGTTCTGAAAATTCTGGACTCGAGAATAAAACTTCGTCGTAACATGACGAATTTAATATCAAAAGACCGAGAATGACGAGTACACTATGTACAAGCATTTTCGGCATATTCGAGTGACGATTTCACCTCGAAATCGTCATTCTCGTTCTGAACCCTTGGCTTCCATTTTGTGTACGGCAGCCATTTTGTGGGTTGCCCTCACATAGGCTTCTAATACAGCTAAATTCGATTCCAAAGGACACGAACACCTTAATTGACTTTTCTCTGACCTGGGCAGGTTTAAACCATTGCCCCAGGCCAAACCTGTTTGGTCAGTTCCTCTCCCAGTGGCCGAACAAGATAGCATCAAGGCACAACAGGCCATAAACCCTTTACATCGCACACACACACCCTGCCAAATCTTGCTCACACCTGTCCCTGCTCTTTTCTCTCTCACTTGCTTTATGATGGGGAGATGCCCGTTTTTATTGGGGGTCCATCGATATCTGATGAAATGTTGGGCCTTGCCGGGTAATTTGTTGTGGGCTGGACAAACTGAAATGTGGGCTTGTCATCATGACTCTGCTTTTCCTTTGTATTGAAAATATGCGAATGGTATACTGTAAATCCAAGAATGTTTGCCTGAAGCACAATATTTTGTATAAAAAGAGAAGCCTGGTTTTGTAAGTTTGAGCAGTCTCCTGAGAATATACATCCCGTGCTTTTGTACTTCTAGGACGCCTGTTACCTTGGTTGCAGCCAATAAAATCGATCCTTGACTTCACCTAGAAGACTCTGAGATTCTGTGGTCTAAATCAGGAAAGTACTCGAGGTCTTTGGGTGTGTTCCCTGACACCACTGGGTTACCGGTTCGGTACCGGTTCCGAAAAACCCAGTACCTCATAACGATCTTTCTCTACTGATGAGGGAAGTTATCCCGAAACCCAAGACATGTCTCGGGCGATATCCTAAAACCCGGGACATGCATCGGGTCTAGAGATTCATCAGTCCAACAAGTACCGACTTGCACCCACCTGGGTGATCCACTAAAGAACTACAAGTACCAGAGTCCAGAGGGGCGATCCGGAGGAGGGGTTAGCGGTGTGCGCTCCATTGATGACTAAACCTATTTAAGCGCTCCCACGTAAAATGAGCTTCCCTAGTCCAAGCGCGAGATTATAAGAGACTGGATGACCGTTTTTTTTCAGATGCTCCGGGATCACCTCAATAACCTTACTTAGTATTTTAAGCAGGAAGAAACATATTCCTGACCGTTTCCTGGACTGGCAATCCATTGTGAGTGAGTTCTCTATCCAGACCCCCAAGTTTTGTTATAACTGATTTGGGTATAGGTGGGTTTCCCATAAAAGGGGGCCACTGTGTCAGGGGTGCCTCGATAGTGGATTTTCCCGATAGCATAATCATTGTTTTTTTGCCATTTAATTTCATATGGGTATTTGCCATCCAATTTACCACTCTCTCCAGACAGTGACTCGACTGCTGATTTGAATTATCTGTTAGGGAGACTATCAGCTGAGTGTCGTCAGCATATGACACCACTGAGACACCATCTTCCTGTGCTAGATTAGCCAGCTGTCATACATAAATATTAAATAGGGTAGGACTGAGGGGAGATGCCTGTGGCACACCACATGTAATTGGGAGGCGGTCTGAGAAACAGTCCCTTTCCATCACTTGGAAGGACTGGTCTTCCAAACAAGAAGCCAACCAGTCCACGGCAAGGCCATGGACTCCTAATTTCTCTTAGTCTCCCCATTAAAGTGGTATGATCTACGGTGTCAAATGCTGCATGGAGGTCTAACAAAAGAATGGCGGCAGAACCACCCTCATCCAATAGTGCCTTTAACTCCTCTGTGACCACCAACAGTGCTGATTCTGTACTATGGGAGGCACGAAAACCTATCGGAGTGGGATGCAGTATTTCATTAGTTTCCAGGAAGTTAGTCAAGGTATTATTTACATGCTTTTCCAAAAGTTTGCTGATAAATGGCAAAAGTGAGATAGGGCGTAGATTGCTAAAGACAGTAGGGTTCATATTGGCTATTTTTGTAAAGGCCTAATGATTGCATGCTTACAAGCTTTAGGGACCGAAGCGGTTTCTAATGATAGGTTGAGCATTTCCATTATGGAGGGTAAAATGGTCTCCAGTGCTTTAAATAAACTCTGGGGCGGGCTGGATCAATAGGTGATCCAGATTTAGTACCTTTTATTAGATTACTAACTTCTTCTTCCTCAAGTCTGGGGAAATTAGCTAATTTTGATAGACCCTAATTAGCAGCTTGTATCTGGTTTTTAAAGCTGGATCATAATTCTTTCTCCATAGTCTCTCCAGTTTTACATTGTTTCAATTCCAAAAGCTGTTCATTGTACCATGGTTCTCTTCTAGGTCATGTTTTATTGACAATAGTTCTCATAGGGGCACACATGTCAGCCGACTGGGTAATCCAGTCTTCCCATTGCTGATATTTCTCTTCTATATTACCAGCAAATGATGGAATATTGTCCGTTAGGACCGTCTGCCGGGTTTCTGTGGCCAATCTAGCCCAACTACGCCTTACAACCATTTGGGCTTGAGATTTCTCCTGCTGTGAGGGTTTGGGTAGGCCGAATCTATTTAAAAAGTTATCCGACCAGGGCACAGGGATAGTTTTTAGTACAGTGCTTTCGGGCTCAATAGAAAAAATAAGGCCAAGTATATGCCCTTTTTCGTGCGTGGGCGAGGTCACAAGTGTTAGTTTTAGAGCTTCTAAATCACCTTGCAGTCGTTTGATGCGAGGGGTATCTTGTTCATAAAAGTGAAAATTAAAATCACCCAAAATATTCATATGGGATTTCTCTATCGTATGACTAATTTAGGAGTCAGGTAATGCCTCCACGAACCTGCAGCTTGTGCCTGGGGGTCTATAAATAAGTAGACCAGAGAAGGTGTGGTTAGGGGACAGTGCTATGTGAAACTTAGACTTTCACATTCTGGGAGATAAAGCGGCGTTATAGTGCATTTGAATTCATCTTTCAGAGTAATAGCAATACCACCCCTTACTCTCTCTGTCCGGTCCAATCTATGTATCTGGTAACCCAAAGGAAGGGCAAGTTGGATGTCCGGGCCTGAGCTGTCGTTGAACCACGTTTCAGTCACAAACAGCATGTCTAAAGGGTCTTCCTCTAATAAGGCTCTTATATCAGCGGTATGCCTTGGGACTGAACGGGCATTGATTAGGCCTGCATACCATGTGGACCCGGGAGCACCATTAGTCCTAGTTTGCCTAAATGGGTTAGCGTGTAGCCCATAGCCACACTGGGCGCATATAGTGTTGGTAAATGGGGTGCTATTAACTTCTGCTTGTGGGGCGCAGGCCGGGTGCACCTGAGGTTTTAGTAATATCAACTACTCCTAATGACATTACCAGGACTATGATATTTTGTATGCTATTTTAGTTCTGCTGTAGAGAATTATGCCTAACTCATGTAACGTTCTAACAATCTCTCATATTTCTACTTTTGCTCTGTTAATGGCCTTACTGTTGACCTCATGATGAGAAATACAGTATGCATAAACCAGGTGGGGATTTAATGTCAATCACACACAATGGCTCCGTACATTTGGATTCTTTTATTGATGTACAGCATCGATTTTGTTTTTTTGTTTTTATCTCTGCATTAAATTTGGCAACCTCGATGAAGTCCCTTTTATGAACAATTCAAGGTTTATCCGTTTTCCAAACTTCGTCAGAATCTAAAGCATTACAAGCCATCAATAGCAGACTGAGAAGACGTCCACTCTAAATTTAATGTCACTTTGCTCGTCTTGGTTCCCAGTTATTACATGATAAAAACAGGATGTTTTGTCATATATCACAACTGGTTGAGTGATGTGCCAAAAACCTTGGTAAACAGATGCACATGCTTCGCTCAGTGTTAAAGCAGTCCTACAGGCCTTCACCCTGTCCATTAAACTTATCTGGACCTAGGAGATAACCTGTATCCACAGCACCTCTTCATACTCATTTAGTGATACACCACTGCACCTTAAAATGCCTTCGACATGAGATATCCCCATATCCAGTCCAAAATGAGTGAATTGGACCTATCCACTTAACAAAACCTTGAGGTCCTCTTACAATTTAGGCAAATCACTGGGTTCCATACTACATTCAATTAAATGTTACCCATCAGGGGGAACTCCATCTCCTAAAATATCTTCTACTGCTTGTGCCAACTAGAGGAGCAGGTGCGGGTCTGGCAGAGGGCCTCCTTTCCCAAATGCCCACCCTGGCTCTTTTGATTACTTCATTACTCTTCAAGGTCTGGAAAATATTTACTCCTCAGTACCTACGGCCCAGAACATAGGCAGATTTCAATAGCCGAGAACAACGGTCTTTTGACTGGGATTTGCTTACCACATCTCCTCAACTGAGATAGCTTGCATTGACTACTGATCAAGTAAAGAACCCGCTTCATTTGCCTCACATCTACAACTGACAGGAGTGTGGAATGTTACTCTACTTTAGTCTTGAGCCACTGAAGCGGAAAAGGTGCTCAGCCTCAGACCCACTGATATAATTAGCTATCCAACTGCAGTTCAGTAGGAGCCCTTCGATACACATGGCTTCAATCTCTGGAAGTCCAACACTCTTCTCCCTAGGTTCGTAGAAGACTTTGTAAAGGGTTTAAGTTGTGTCTAGTTTACCATGCTCATGGGCCATTCATGAATAGTTCCCCTGAAGACCAGCACCCAGCATTCCGGCCTTTGGACCATCTCTTCTTCTAACGCCTGTTCTGCAGCTCTGGCAAATCGGAAAGAGTGCTACACATACCCTGCCTCAATAAAGTAAAATAAAGGAGTCTTAACCGATGGAAGCCTGCTTCAACATCACCTAAAGCCTAGTCAAATATAAAGCTGCTGTCCCCAACGTGCACGCCTCCTGAACGCAGCCGCAAACTATGCAAAACATGTAGTAAATGGATTCCCCAGAGGCCTCACACTACCTATGTAACGCGAGCTGCTCATCCAATTTATTTTAATATTACCTGACTTTGTAATTCTCATTAAAAAGTACAGGACTACAAGTACGTAAAAGCACTGAAAACAAAAACTGAATAAGCTAATCACAGCCTGAAAAGGTCGCTTCCCTTCACACCCACATCTGAGTAAATGTACTGAAACTGCCTGGTCGAAAACTCCCGACCTGAGCTCTTCTTGGCAAAAAAAAAAAAAGTCAAATTTTAGTTATGTTTTTTTTGCATGTAATAAACAAATACAGCTCCATAAAGAGAGGTAGACACGGGGGCGGCTGGTGCATAAGGAGAGCTAGGACAGCACTCTACTACTCACAGAATAAGGAGACGCAAAATAAAAACAAGCATTGGCATAGCCAATGGGTCTCGCCTTTGGGACCTTATAACTTACAACCCCATTGCTGTAGCCTACTCCCCTGCTCCCCCCCTTTGCAGGCATCAGTGCAGCCCTCGGGTACACCAGAGAGCAAAGCTGTGTGCTCTCCGAAAAGCTATGGGTTGAGGAGCCGACAAAATGTACATTTTACCTGCAATGTAACGTTTGCATTTTGAGACGGCCGGAAAGAGTGGAAACTGCTACAAGGAAGGATTTCGCTTGTGCGTTTTTCCTTCAAGTGATTCACTATCAAAAGTTGGGCTTTGCTAAGACTATTCCCCTGAATAACCTAGTTTTACAATTATTCCTGAACGATAAACTCGTCGGAACTGTTGCAAGTTTCCCCAGTGTGCAAGTAGCACAGCATTTTCAACCTAAAAGCGGAAGGTTTAAATACTGGCGCAGTGTGTGCACAGGTCTGTAAACTGCAGACTGAATGGGATACATGTTGGCCTAGTGTGCACGATGTGGAGACCGGTGTAACCTGAGAGCCACAGGTTGAAATACTGGCTCAGGGTGCATGTTGCACAGATCTGTTTAACCTTCACACCAAAGGGTGAAATGCTGGCCTAGTGTGCATGGAGTAGTGTGGCTCACTGGTTAGAGGCAGCAGGCCCGAGAGCAGAAGTCGGCCCGGGACCAGGGTTCAATTCCCGTCGTGGCAGGGTCGTGGACCTTGGTCAGCGGACTCGATAATTCTCGCTTCGGTGCTTACTCTAATCAAGGGTTCCTCCCGGAACTCTGGGCATTAGCTTGCCTAATCTCCACAACGGCCCCACCAATTCCGGGGATGCCTGGCTCCACTTTGGGGGCTCCCAGCAAGGGACCATCCCACAGGGAAAGCCAGGACGGGTTCACCAGAGTTATACAGCGCCAGGAAACCTATGGACGGGTATCAGTGCGCTTTACAATCTCAAAAACATTTACATGGTGCACAGATCTGTTTAACCCTCACACCAAAAGATGAAATGCTGGCCAAGGGTGCAAGTTGTGGAGATTGATGTAAGATGCGAGCCACCGGTTGACAGAAGGTCCCAGGGTGCATGTTGCACAGATCTGTTTAACCCTCACACCAAAGCGCAGATCTGTAATCCTCACACCAAAGGGTGAAATTGTGTCCCAGTGTGCATGTTGGAGAGCAGTTTGATCCACAGGCCAAAGGCTGGGCTGCATGCCTGGTGAGGATGTAGAATAGATCCTGATCCCCGACCCCCCCCCCAAATTGGACAGACGTTTGAAATGGCAATCAGGTACGAAAAAATACACCCAAGGGAGCACCCCAAAGTTGGGGTAGGAGTAATTTAAGGCTAATAAGATGGAGGTGTGCTCTTAAAATAATCTTCTAGGCTTATCTAAAATTAGTGTGTAGCCCCCCCCCCCAACCTACAGGGCCCTGATGGGGGGCTTAAACTGAATAAAAGCATGCTTAGATGGGTGATTATGCAGTTGAGCACCCACTGGGCTCTACAATAGCTCTAATAAATGTCCCCCCTCAAAACCTGCTCTGTGGAAGCACATACTCACTTCAGTAGAAAGGGGGCCCCTCCCCACCAGCAGGAGTCCTCATCCCATTGGCTACTGCCAAAGCACTAGACAACTCAAGGTTTCATCAGCAGCAGCAGGCCCATTCCTAGACAGGGAAGCATCTGCAGAACTGTAGCACCCCGAGGCAAGGAGTTCTCAGCGCGAGCAGCCAGCAGTATGTCGGCACGGCCCTGCGGGGAGCAACAGGAGGTTACTTGTCCTGCTAACCCACTCTTCGCGAGCAGAGCACCGCACACACCACGAGGGCCAGACACCTAATGCGGAGTGTGTGCCAAATCATGTACCTCAGGGTGACGTGTCCACACACATCCAGGACAAGCTCTCGACATTGCGCAACCTCGCTTTGTACATATTTATAAGCCTTGAGGAAGTCACATGACGTGACGAAACACGTGTCGGCTGTTGTTTCTCATGGATCGGGAAGAGGAGGACATACTAATACCAACTGTCCAGTATACTTTGTTTCCCATCCTCTCCTGGCCAATCTGTTATCAGTAAACATTTGTATTATCCTAAATTATAAATTTTTCGGATTGTGCTCACCAGTGTATACTAATAAAATGTTCATACCTATAAGAACTAAAATTGTTATTTGTGGTTAAATGCCTGGGATTCATGCATAGAACAAGTTGTATACTTTAACGAGTAAGGAACTAAACGGTTACAATTGAGTGCCGGGATATTGGATTATACACTTATGCTGGGCTCTTTGAATGCTTGAAGACTTAGCTCTTTTCTAAAATGCAGGACTGAAAATAATATTTCTTGGCTTTTTTGCCTTTTTATGTGCAATGAAGACAGCAGTCACCAAGATTTTGTGAGGCGCTTACTAACAACATTTACACAATGATTTACAATGCTCGGGGGATGTGAGACTTTCTCCAGTGTATTCTAGGACTGAAGGTAGAATAGTTGATTAGCCTTCCAGACTATTTTAAACTATTTTCCTCATTGCGGTTCCTACAAAATGATGACTAGTATTAGTGGTAGGGCACCTCTGTAGTTCTTCACGCAGGACCTTGACAAGGGGGCAGAGTGTTATTAGGTACCAGGCCCTACTCTATCCAGGACCCACAGATACCACCTAGCATTAGTGCTCTGAAACATCATAGCAGTCGGTGACTTGCTGCTTCAAATGAACTGTATGAAGACAGTGAAACTAGGATTGTTAAGTAAAGTACAAACCAAAAAATGTAAGCTTTCAAACGGACAAGCACAATTATAGTACGTAAAAACTGCGTTAATATTAAACACAATTTTAGTGGAGCAATTTTCCTAATTATTTGTTAGGTAATATATAGAATTGTTTTGGTTATCAAATGTTGAGCTACATCATTGTAGGTATCTGCTATAGTACACAAGCATCACAGAAACCTAGCGTCACACGACTAGCTGAAATATATTTCAGCAGGTGCTGCTGTGAGACAAAGGAGGCTGCGACAGTGTAGCAGTCTACAAAGGGACAACTGGTCCTCCTCAGAGGGCATTGACATAAGCACCACCACAAACACGCCAATTAAAAGTTTGCCTCGCTGCATTAACATTGAAAACGACTATAAATAAAAGCTGTAGTTAATGATTGTTATTATAAAATAAACCCAACTATTGTCACCTCCAAGGTTACATGGAGTATACTATACTTATTGTATTTATAGTGTTTTTATCAAACGGTTATATAGCTAAGAATCAACTTCGGAGCGCCGAGTAAACAATGTGTGTGTCCAATCATATGTTACTTGAATGGTGATTCATATTACCAAACTGTGTTCCAAAGTGGCAAAAGAAAATGCTTAAGTGTAAGTGAATAGTAATGTTTAAGTCGTTCAATGCCTTCGATGGGCGTTAAGAATGAAATGCCCCACTTAAATAGCATTTACAACGAATATTTATGCTCCTTTCTATAAAACCCTAGATTGTCTAGTATAAATCTACAGAGAAGAAAGGAGCAGGTTACCATGAACAAGAACCCATAATTGAATGTCTTGTGGTGCAGTATCGCATCTCAGTTCTATGCAGCTGCTGTCAGAGCCACTTTTTAGGGCTCGCCTGCTGATGCGCATAGCGCATAGCTGGCGAAGCTCTATAGCAGCTTATCCAGGGTTTAACCAAGCACGATTTCACTGGCGATTTCTTGCAGTGCATGTGCTTTTTAGGTCATTGCGCAAGCGCAAGCCCTAAAAAGCGCGTGCACAATGCCACCAGCTGCCTGCCTGCCTGCCTCGCATTACCACATCAAAGGCAGCCCAGCCTCCCTCAAGCTTCTCAGCGTGCGCTCTGCCTCAGGCCGGCATTTCTCCTCCCCTAATTATTCACGGCCGGCCGGACTTTCAGTCTCCTTTTATGCTCTTTGATGCTTGTTTTAATTAACTTTCAACTTAAGCGCTACATAAAATACTCAAAATCAAGGAATAAAATTACTACTTTCATTCATGGGAAGAGACAGCAATATTAATATAGAATAGCTGACGTAGTATCAGATTTTTCACATTTTAAGTAACAAGCTCAATTGCATCCAAAAACGGTTAAAATGTCAACTTCATAATTAAAACATAAAAAAGGTGCCGTCTAGTGTTTACAATTATTAACATTTATTGCTGGTTGCGCCACTAAGATATTACTTTGCAATAAAGTAACAAATGAGCCAGGCAGTGTCCTTTCCCGTTGGTTCCTCTATTCACTTTCCGTTCGAAGCTGCAAACATGGAGTACTGTTTGGTGAGAGTGAGACTGGACTCTTGACTGTGACAGCAGGAGGCCTATTTGGAAAACAAATGCCCTATCGCAGATTGTTAAAGACTTTGCTTCTCAGTGCCACTCCAGCCTGCAGTAAATAATATCATTGCGCTGTTCGGTGAACCCTTCGGAGGTGTCGGTGTGTGTGTGCAATGTCCGTGTAAAACTCCTACACAGCTGGATTTTGCATTAAGTAAACTCATTTCTTCGAGTTAGCGGGTAAACAAAAGATACAGTACATAGTCTGTAGCCATGGGCAGCATTCCTATATGCCACAGTTGCATGTCGATCTCTCGACAATGAGCTGAGCTCGTAAAAAAAAAAAAAACACTTCCGCACCGTCTCTTTGCACACCGGTCATAAAAACAAAGCCCTTTCCACTGCCCTTTCACCACCTACAGGGCACGGAGAGGCACACAGTCCAGTCCAACAGAGCAGAAAACAGCACTGGAGGTGCCTTCACTAGGAAATCATGGGTACCGGCTGACAGCAGTCTCTCGCAGGCTGTTACTGGCCAGTTCCAAGCAGCTTCCACCTCTCTCTCTCTAAAGGCTTGCAGAAATCCCGTACCCTGCCCAGGGAGCTGACAGAGGGCGTAGTATAAAATTGTGCACCAGTTGCAGGGTACAGGAGAAACTGGAGTTACTGTCAGTCCCTTCCTCGGGCACTCAACCTCTGGGGCTCCAACAACATCATGGCCCCTGTGCAACTGGAGACCAGCGGCATCCTCCACTCCTCTGCCACCTCCTCTGGGTTCCGTCATGGCTGCTGGAAGCACCGGCTACAGGATGAGCACCCTAATAGATTTTCTCCTGCAAACAACTTACCAAGATATTACGGTGCTTTCTGATCTGTAAGTATTTCAGAACCCAAGTTCTATATCTTCAGATGCCACTGCACCATTTTATTTTATTTCTTTGTAACACATTCTCCCATTCTGTACCATACTCGTTTTACCTTTCCACTTAACTCTCCTTGTCCCACCGGGAAGCACGTTTAGCCTAACATTACTTAAATTTGACTGAAGTCTATCAATCTGATGTCAAACAATCATGAAAAAGTAAAGAGCAGCAACTGAATAAAAGAGCTTTACACGGTTGCACAAATACAAACAAAAACATATTTAGTTACTCCCAATTTTGGCAAGTAATGGGGTGTGGTACTAAGAGTTAAAGTTAGTTGCTCACTAGGGTATGCTGGCTTTTAAAATCTGGTCTTCTGGTTCCGAAGTGGACATGTTAGAGACTTTAGTGAGGCGGGCTGGTTTTATTCTACAATTAACCCCTGGAGTTATTGGTGGTGTTTGCAGTCGGGTATCACAGAACATGTTTTTAAACTTTAATTAACCTATGCTCACTATTGGCCTAGTTTCTAAAACGAATAATGGAGGAGGCTGATGGCTGCAGAATTTGCTGGTGGGATGGTAATGGGAAACTTTAATACACGCCATGAAACAACGCCACCAAGGGACAGATGTATTTAGTTGAATTCACAAAGTCTCATATGTGGCCTTATATGCTCAGTCATGCCATGTGTACAACAGCTCTACTCACTTCTCTAAGTGATAAAAGCCCCAATACAAAATGTATTTAGGCAAGGCAGAGGAAAACAAGACAGATTTGGTTATTGTGCCAATCTAATGCTTCAAGGTAAATGACAGCACAATTGCATTTAGCTTTTAATTGTGTCTCCCCCGTTGGCCCTTTCGTCTCATCCCCTTTGTGTCTGTGCATCGCTCTTCTGTCTCTGTTCCCCTGCAGACGTTTCTTCCGCCCCCTTAGCTCACTCTCTACCGCTCACCCTCACTTACCCTCTCACCCTCACACACCCTCACTTACCCTCTCACCCTCACACACCCTCACTTACCCTCTCACCCTCACACATTTACCCTCTCACCCACACACACACACACACCCTCACACACCCTTCCATCCCCTCACCCTCCAACCCACCCCCTCACCCCTCACCCTCACACTCCCCCTCCCCCTCACACTCCCTCACACACCCCCCCTCACCCTCCCTCACACACCCCCCTCACCCTCACACACACCCCTCACCCTCACACACACCCCTCACCCTCACACACACCCCTCACCCTCACACACCCCCTCACCCTCACACACCCCCTCACCCCCACACACCCCCTCACACACACACACCCTCACCCTCACACACCCCCTCACCCCCACACACCCCCTCACACACACACCCTCACCCTCACACACCCCCTCACCCTCACACACCCCCTCACCCTCACACACCCCCTCACCCTCACACCCCCTCATCCTCACCCACCCTCTCACCTTTACCCACCCTCTCACCTTTACCCACCCTCTCACCTTTACCCACCCTCTCACCCTCACACACCCCCTCACCCACCCCCTCACCCACACACCCCCCCTCACCCTCACACCCCCCTCACCCTCACACCCCCTCACCCTCACACCCCCTCACCCTCACACCCCCACCTCCTCACCCCCTCATCCTCATACCCCCTCATCCTCACCCTCACCCTCACACACCCTCATCCTCACACACCCTCTCACCCTCACACACCCTCTCACCCTCACACACCCTCTCACCCTCACACACCCTCACACACCCTCTCACCCTCACACACCCTCTCACCCTCACACACCCTCTCACCCTCACACACCCTCTCACCCTCACACACCCTCTCACCCTCACACACCCTCTCACCCTCACACACCCTCTCACCCTCACACACCCTCTCACCCTCACACACCCTCTCACCCTCACACACCCTCTCACCCTCACACACCCTCTCACCCTCACACACCCCCTCACCCAACCCCTCACCCTCACACCCCATCACCCTCACACACCCCCTCACCCTCACACACCTCCTCACACACACCCTCACCCCCTGACCCTCACACCCCCTGACCCTCACACCCTCATCCTCACACACCCTCATCCTCACCCTGACACACCCTCATCCTCACACACCCTCATCCTCCCCCTCACACACCCTCATCCTCACCCTCACACACAGCATCACTCAGCGCAACCACAGCATCACTCAGCGCAACCACAGCATCACTGGTTCAAATATGTTCTTTCAATGTTTCAAACTGTTTTCAAGCTTTCACGCTTTATTACAAATCCCAAAAAGATGTTAATATTTCACTTCTGTTATTGGATTTTCGTCACAATAAAAATCACTGAACATAATCTTCACAAAAGTTATTTACAAAAAGTTAAGCTATTGCCATTACAAATTAAATAAATTATTTAAGTATTAATTATTTAAAAAAATTAAAAGCCATTGTTATTTGTAATATCAATACATCTAAGTCACGTAAATACAAAACATGTTGCATTACAAATGCTATAGGTGTCACATTTGCGAAAGTTATAACTATTGGCATTGTAAATGACAAAGCTATTAATTTAGCCATTTTAAAAATAACACAAATAAAAAAAAGTCATTTATAAGACCAATAGCTCAAACTTTCCTAATGCGAGCCCTATTGCATTTCCAATGCTTGTTAACAGCTGGAGTCAAACTGCACTATTTACAGCAAGAGCCTTGTCAAGCGGACCATAAGTTTTCGAACAATACGCTATTCAAATGGCACTCTGCCACACAAACCGCTGATTTGATGAATACCCTGCCTCGGTGACTGAGGCCAGGATAACATTTTCATTTTTTGAGAGGTTTTATATTCACACGTTTAAGTAGGCTAGCTTTTAATAACTATTAAGCCGTATATTTCAGGCTTTCGTCTCTGAAAATAATTAAATTCTGCTTCAATACATCGAAGCAAACTTTACAACATTAATATGGATCTTGTGTCAACTGCATTTGTCACACAAGGCAGCGCAGTGTCCTTCTGTCACTGGCACGCTTCCTGACACACACGCTACAAAAAACGCGTTTAAATGGCGGTGCACCATAAAATCAAAGGGTACATCCTTTGCAAGTCCAATTTCCACTCTGATAAGTGTGTGCATACCAAATCACTTTGAAGTGAAGCTAGAATTATTGGATGTCATTCCGCCGGCTTGCACATATTTCAAAGATCGCATTGGCCGAATCCATTCTGCGGTCCCTTCTTTGCAACATCGGCTTAAACTTTAAAACATTTTACTGCTATTTATGCATTGTAACAAGTGGAAATTAAAACAAAAAAATGTGCCACATAAAAAAGGAATAGATTTACAGCTGATTGAAGGCGTGACAGTGCAAAGCCACAGAGCATCGTATAATAGGACTATTTTTCATCCGAAAATTGAGATTTCTTGCTTCAAGGTGCAGTGCGATGTTTTTCGCCTTCAACGGCATTTCAAAACATTTTTACAAGCAACGTATCTTGTCAGAAATAAGCATAGGAATGAGAAATGGAAGAGAAAAAAACACAATTTAAGATGCAAATTATAGAGAAGCCATTGTCCCGGCTGCGCACGTCGTCTAATGGAATTTGGAGTTTGAGAGAGCGCAGACAGTTACCAGATGATTGCCTAAAGCCAACAATGAGCTCGGCACCCGTGTTCAAAGAGTCTGCACAGGGCACATGAATCAAAGTAATCAACTCACTAACGCTTCTCAATAAAATGCAGCCAAAAACAAAACCCACGCATTTGCAATGCAATAGGACTCGCATTTGCGCGAGACCTATTGCATTGCAAACCAGAGTGCGGCCAGGCGGGGTGAGAAGGCACGAACGAGTGTGGGGGGTGGGGGGAGGGGGGGCGGTGAGAGAAAGCACGGGCAGTAAGAGAACCCCAATGATGAAAATAGTGCTCACAATCTAAATAACACATACAGTGCAACACTTGAAGTAAAGGGGCCAGTAGGCATGGGAAGGATACAAATGATGACATTGCTGTCATAAGGAGGTACTAACAAGCCTATAAACCAATCAGAAGCCAGCATTTAGGAAGGACAAAGATGCAAGCAAATGAAAAAGATGGGCTGGGCTTCCCTCATATAGTAAAATACCACATATCAACCCCAGAGCAGCACTTGCGTGCTGGTTCAAGGCTCGACCTAAAAAATAAGATCCATTAAAATTGTCCGGTTCAAAATTGCCTAAGACAATGCATTTTAATTTAACAAAGTTAGGCTCATGTTAGAGATAGTGGGTGACCCCACAAAGTAATGGCTTGAAAGTGGAGGCAAAATGGTGGTAGGAATGCCAGGAGAAAGGCCCTGAAGGATGGAAGTGAACCAAGAAAAGCCACTGCCTCTGAGCACAGTCTCTGTTGGGTGCTGCAGAAGAATGGAGTAGCAGACAGAATTGAAAGCAGCATAGGATGAGTAAAATATACAAAGAGGTAATGCAGGTGGTGCCAAGTGCTGTAAATACCCACAGTGGAAATCGGCTAGTAGACGTTCAGGAAGCCAAAGAGATTTGTGGGTTAATCTTTGCATTAAATGCACTTTGTATTTTTGCAAGGCTTCTTTTGAGAAACTTGGTTGGTTACGAAACACTGGAGAGTGGAATGAGGGCATCTAGCTGCAAATTGTTTCCATGGTGCCATTTGACCCAAAGCAATCAAAATCCAAGGCATAAACAAGCATTGGAAAAGCTAACGGATCTGGTTTTATCAGGCTTTATTTTTCTTATTGCAAGGATGTACCACAGAAAGGCAGAAAAAAACATGATCCTGCCCAGATATGGCGGTACTATGCTTGCAATAAAAAAAAAAGGAAAAGTTAACTATCGCATATAATGTTAATTGAGGAGTACAGATGCTTCCTAGGACAAAGGGAGAAACCCTTTTCAGTTTTAATTACATCAAGGGAAAACATGATTATTGGGGTAAATAAAAGTTATATTGGCTTTGAATTACTGTAATCTGAGATATAGTATGAACACAGAAGAATCACAAAATAAAGAAAGGAAAGAAAAAAAAAAGCATTTGCTAAATAAAGTATTCGACCAAAGACCATGACACTAAAGTCACTCATTTAGGTGGATGTGTACTTGATTAGAAAAATAGTATGTCATATTGCAAGAGAGCTAGCTGATGGCTGACGTTGGCTGACTTGCTGCTCCACACTTCAGCTGTGGTGGATGAAAGCAAAATATGAATGACCGCTTACCAACTAAACGAGGAAGAGAATTGACCCATCTATGTAAATACATATGTCTGGCGCTACATAAAATGTTCTCTCTAGGCTACACATGGAAATAATACTATTGGAGCATGCTATCATGTCAGAAGAATTTGTGGGGCCCGAGGTAAAAAAAAGTGAAGGGTCCCAAATGTCACAAAATGGTGTCTGAATTTTAAACAACAAGCATTGGCAACGCCAAAAAGTCTCACCTTTGGAATTTTTATGGATTTGCCAATTCCTTTTAGCCATGCTGTGCAGCATGGTGAAAAGCTTAAAAATAAACCAGATACAAGTTGTTTAAAGAGCTTTTGAGGGGGTGTGCCTGCAGCAATTTTTGGTTGGTCCCTGCAAATGAGAAAGAAAAAGAAAAGAAGAGACAGCTACGGGAGGCAGGAGCGGGCAGGTAGGAGTTGAGAACAATGGGGAGCAACCAGGACATAGGGTGAAGCAGAACTCCAAGCAGAACACACGAGTGAGAAAGCAATGCAGGGGAGAAGCACACAAGGGCAAAGGCAACACAGAGGAGGGCAGGGGCACACGGGAAAGAAGAAAGCAACACGAAGCATGTGCAAATAAAAAGCAAACAAATGAGACTGACAAAGCTTGACGCCGGCAAGAAGTCTTTCGCGACAGGGCAGCTTGTGCTGTCTGGTAATGACGAGCTAAACAGGTGACCATGGAAAGAGAAAACACTGGTTCTCTTCTAGAATACGGCATCGCCAAGTTGTTGTACCCATTAGCTGTCTCCTCGTCAGTAAACAGACTTGCTGCAGGATGTAGAAACAGATTTTACAGCATGGTCCCTGAAACAAGCATGGATCTGGGGATTAAATAAGCCCCTCATCTAACGGCCCGGGTGCAGACAGTTCTATGACTTAGTTATACCCCCCACCCCTTCTAAATGCTGTACCACCTTTAAGAGTCCCCGCATCGCCCTTCCCACTCAGCTCTACTGCACCACTTCTAACAGTTTCCACAGCCCCGCACCTCCTTCCCACTCAGCTCTGCCACTCTCCCCACACACGGACTCTCTCTAAAACTCAATCCAAGTATCGTCCTCCCCCCTCCACTGCTAACCCATTCTTTCCTCATCCACACCCTCTTCTACCTATTAGTCTTCGCAACCCACAGTAAAAACTAATTATGTCCAATGCTGTTTGTTTTGTAGTTAGAAATGTGGTATGTAAGTGACAAACATACGAACCAAACCTGAAAGAATGCAAGATAAAAATACAAGAAAGGCACAAGGGCTGGATGAGGAACGTTCTGTTTAGATAGCGCAGTTAATAAGCACATCTAAAACAGAGATGTTCCACATAGCTTTCAAATGTCCCCGAATCCAGCAGGGAAGAATATTTTTTTTAATGCAATTTAGTACTTGTAGTCCTGAATTTAAGATTCATTTAAAGAACTACAAGTTACAAAAGCTAAGGAAAAAGCCAAGACTGGACAAACCACTCGCACACCGACTAGTGACATTTCAGAGCTCTGGTATGAGAAGTAAAGGTGAATTGTCTGCAACCTTGAAAGATGGGTTCACGCTTTCATCTGTCGGGAGCTAATAACACGAGCACCATAGAGAATATAACGGATGTTACAAGCGTTCCGCGCTGCAAAAATAAACCAGCACATAAGAGACGGGTAGAAACATAATAGCAATATTTATTTGTGGGAAAGCTGGGCCACCGTATCAAACTCCCTCACATTCTGGGCCACGGTTGCACATTTTTTTTTAAGTATTACCTACCTGCTTCGTGGCTGCTCCTCCACTGTCTAGGAACAGTCGACTCCTCGTGCTCACAGCGCCTCGTACCCACTGAGCTTGGCCTCACGCCAGCTCTTTACACAGCTGTGGTTTATCCCATGAGATCTGTGGGTGGAGGGATACACACCGTACTAGGCCACACCCCGGATTGCACCTAGGCAGGTTCTGCTGGCAGGGCTGGGGAGGGAGATTCTTCTGAAGTAAAGACCGGCCCTGGGCCAGCTATAAAGCGACGTGACAGTGACGTTAAGCACATTGGAGGGGGTTAAAAACCAGTTAAGTAGGCATTGTACTCCGATATGTTAATTACAAGTGAACGAGGACTGCCACTCCCAGGATGCAATAGGTTATGGCAGCTGATGAGAACTGCAGGTAAATTGCAAGCCTAAAGCCGGAAGTCAGTCAACGAAACGATAAGAGCACTGCTCTAGATAGAGGGAAAATATGCGGACAGAAGGGAGAGAGCTGGCCTTTGCCCAGGGAGCGCCCAGGGCAAAACCACATTTGGCGCCCTTACCTTTGTGTTCTTTAATTGGCTACTATGTATCGAACATTTTGCAAGAGTAGGAGTAAGGCGACGGGGCCAAGATTACAGAGCGCCAAGAAAGGGAAAACAACGAAGAGAAAGCAGACAGGGGTGTCAGCAGCCTTCAGAAATACTGGTTAAGCCCACTTTCCTTTATATCCAAGTCCTAGGGAGACTGCTGCAGGGAGCCCTCCCTGCCCTCTCGGCTGGAGGTTGGCACTCTGGGCATGGGTCCAGCTCGCACATGCTAAAAGCCAGCCCTGAAGAGGGGTACTTGCCAGGGTCACCTAGTTTGCACTGCCGTAGGAATCCTTTTTTTTAACACATCATTTTTATTAGATGTGTTAGCCTTATTGGCTTAGTTGAACCCAACGGGACTTCGGCTCCCAGAATACAAGCATTAAAAAAATATACTCCTGGATAGGGTGACCAACTGGCATTGGTGCAAATTCAGGACGGTGAGTGTAAAAATTCAGGACAAAGGGTCAACATTCAGGACACAAATTCAGGACAGGAGGTCAAAATTCAGGACAAAACTTCAGGACAATAGGTAAGTTTTACAGACACATCAGAGTTCGCGCAATAGTATACAATTAAGCCCAGCCATTTCCAAACATATTCAACCATTTGCAAACCTATCCATCATGTATCTTTTCATCTATCATTTCACTCATCCATCCCTTCATTCATCCTTTCACGCATCCATCCATTATCCATCCATCCACCCTTTCACCCTATCCATCTGTACACTTATCCATCCACTCTTCATCCTATCCATCCATTCACTCATCCATCCAGCCATTTACCCTTTCACCAATCCAGCCATCCTTTCACTTACTAATCCTTCCACCCATCCACTCTTTTAGTCATCCATCCTCCCTTTCTCTCTCCATCGACCCTTTCACTTAGCCATCCTTCCTTCCATCCATCCATCCACCCATCCATCCATCTACTCATCCACTCATGAATCCATCCATTGACCCTATCACTCATCCATCTATCATTTCACTCCTTCACTGATCTATTCATCCTTTTGTCATCTACCATCCCTTTCACTCACTCATCCATCCTTACATCCACCCTTTCACTCATACGTACATTCATTCACCCTTGCACTTATCAATCCATCACTCAATCCATCATTTCACTCATTCACCCACCCACCCATCATCCACCCAACCATCCACCCAACCACCCACCCACCCACTCATCCATCCTTTCACCCACCCACCCACCAATCCACTCATCCATCCTTTCACCCACCCACTCATCATCCATCCATCCATCCATCCATCCTTTCACCCACCCACTTATCATCCATCCATCCTTTCACCCACCCTCCATCTATCCATCCTTTCACCCACCCACTCATCATCCATCCATCCCCTCATCATCCATCTATCCATCCTTCTACCCACCCACTCATCATCCATCCATCCATCCTTTCACCCACCCACTCTTCATCCATCCATCCTTTCACCCACCCACTCATCCATCCATCCTTCCCCTCATCATCCATCCATCCATCCTTCTACCCACCCACTCATCATCCACCCATCCATCCTTCCCCTCATCATCCATCCATCCATCCATCCTTTCACCCACCCCCTCATCATCTATCCATCCCTCCCCTCATCATCCATCCATCTTTCCCCTCATCATCCATCCTTCTACCCACCTACTCATCATCCATCCATCCATCCTTCCCCTCATCATCCATCCATCCTTCCCCTCATCATCCATCCATCCATCCTTTCACCCACCCCCTCATTATCCATCCATCCCCTCATCATCCATCCATCCATCTCCTCATCATCCATCCACCCTTCCCCTCATCATCCATCCATTCACCCACCCCCTCATCATCCATCCATCCTTCCCTTAATCATCCATCCATCCATCCTCCCCATCATCCATCCATCCTTTCACCCACCCACCCTTCCCCTCCATCCATTCCCTCATCCATCCATCCATCCTTCCCCTCATCCATCCATCCTTCCCCTCATCCATCCATCCATCCTTCCCCTCATCCATCCTTCTCCTCATCCATCCTACCCCTCATCCATCCTACCCCTCATCCATTCATCCTTCCTTCCCCTCATCCATCCATGCTTCCCCTCATCCATCCATCCTTCCATCCATCCATCCATCCTTCCCCTCCACCCATCCCCTCATCCATCCATCCTTCCCCTCATCCATCCATCCTTCCTTCCCCTCATCCATCCATCCATCCTTCCTTCCCCTCATCCATCCATCCTTCCCCTCATCCATCCATCCTTCCCCTCACCCATCCATCCATCCTTCCCCTCCATCCATCCCCATATCCATCCATCCTTCCCCTCATCCATCCTTCCCCTCATCCATCCATCCTCCCCCTCCATCCATCCATCCTCCCCCTCCATCCATCCATCCTTCCCCTCATCCATCCATCCTTCCCCTCATCCATCCATCCTTCCCATCCATTTATCCTTCCCCCATCCATTTATCCTTCCCCTCCATCCATCCATCCTTCCCCTCCATCCATCCATCCTTCCCCTCATCCATCCATCCTTCCACTCATCCATCCATCCTTCCCCTCATCCATCCATCCCCTCATCCATCTTTCCCCTCATCCATCATCCAGCTACCCTTCCACCCATACATCCAGCTATTTACATTTTCTCTCATCCATCCATCCATCCTCTCTCATTATCCATTTATTCAATCTTTCATTCATCCATTCACCCTTTCACTAATTCATCCAGCCATCCCTTCACTTACCCACTCGCCCACCTTTCCATATTAATTTGAGCCGAGCCCTTTTGAGAAGAGGCCCATCAGGAACTTCACCCTCGCTGCAGGAGCCATTGCAGGACTGGGACAGAAGCCACCCAGGGCGGGGGGGGGGGAGGGACAGGGGGGGGGAGGGACAGGATCCACCACATTGGGGGGACAGAAGCCATCACTGGGGGGGGGGGCAGGAGCCATCACAGGCGAGGGGGACAGGAGCCATCACAGGAGGGGGAACAGGATCCACTAGGGTGGGCACAGGGGTGGGCATGCAGTATTCTAGTATCATCTTGGGCTCCTCGCCCCCTCCTGCACAAGACAACGAGAAGACAGGCTCTCTTTCCAAAATGCCATCCCCCACTGTGATGTACACTACTTACAGGAGATACTCTAAGAGAACTGGTTTAACTGATTGTCCTCCATACTTTGTTAATCAGTGTGGGTGCGATTGTGCCATTTCTTTATTTTATTACACTTTAGACTGTATGTTTGAAGATCCACAGTTTAGTGACAGTAATTAAGCTCTGTGAAGAGGAACCACGTGCTGCCTCAGTGTAATCTGGCCGAATCTAGGATGTTTGGGGCCCTGGGTAGAAATGGAATGTGTGAGGCCCCTCTAAATTGCAGAGACATGGGGCATTCAGGGCTGTTTGCATCTGAATAGATGCCCCTGCTCCTGAAGCTGCAGTCCCTCCCTCTCAGTCACCTTCAAGCACCTCTTAACAGCTCATCACGGGCTGGAGGTGTGAGGGTTGCCATCCTGCTGTGCCTCTCCAATGCTGCGGGGCATCTGAGCTTTGGAACAGCATCGGAGTCAAAGAGGGAGGTGGGGGCAAGCTGTGCCCGGTTAAAATTACGGACAAATGGCGTCCGTTAAAGAATCCTTCACGGACAACGGACAGATGGCCAAAATTACGGACTGTCCGTGAAATTTACGGACGGTTGGTTACCCTACTCCTGGAAATAAAATGTATTGTTGCTGCCCAGATACAGCCGTTTAGCGGCCAGGGCCGGCCTAAGGCATGTGCAAGCTGTGCACCTGTACAGGGCCGCCAAATCCCAGGGGCCGCCACGCCAATATATATATCCTTAGATACATATTTGCGTGGCGGCCCCTGGCAGGGATTTGGCGGCCTCGGGCCCCCTACCTACACTCCCTGCTCAGGGCCTCCGTGAGCCTAGAGCCGGCCCTGTAGCAGCCCTCCGAACATGCGTTTAGGCCAGTGGTTTAAATGGAAACAAAGAAGTGCCAGTACTCACCACATCAATTGGGGTGGGCCCTGAGGGTCCAGTAGGAGCAGGTCTGAGGGCGTGGGTGTGCAGCAAGCATTTTACAATATCAGCATTTTCTTGGTGTCTTTAGGAGGGCGGTGATTCTTAAGACAAGCAGTGTATCTTACAGCAGCATTTGTACCCACATTTGCACACAAGTGCTATAGTTTTTGAAAAGGTACCACAGAAACATCTTCTAGCACTAAAAAACGTTAAAGAGCATTGCAGTGAGGATGAAGTTTCATGGATGATGGTAAACTTGCCATCAGGAGACCCACATTTTAATCCGACACAAATCTTGTGTGTTTTAGCCAAATTTATCAAAATGAGTTTATCTCAGTCTAGCAGTTCCCTTTCCTGCCCCACCTGACACTGGTACTGAGTAGCCTTCATGTCCCACATCCACTCCTCTGGCCCTTAGACCGTGGCCCTCTACATCAGAGGTCTCCAAACTTTTGTAGGTTGAGCCCCACCATCTGAATTTTTTTACATGTTGGGCCCCCCCATCACCTGACAGAAATTTTTGGAATCGACTGCCACGTGCATATCACGGGCCTTATCCCACAAATAATGTTGCTAGATCTGTTTGCAGCTCTGCAGCTTGCGCGTTAGTTCTGCTACATTGTAATTGTAGTTTTCAAGTTAGACACACTTCCAGGCCGGGCTGACACACATGACGCCGAACTTAAAGTGTCAAAGTCACTGCAGTTAGTGCCCAATGATGAAGTAGACTCACAATACTAGGCTATGTGTGTCACTTCCGACGGTCCTCCTGCTGCCGCCTGTGTTTCTTTAACTTAAAATGCGCAGCTCCTGCTCCTCCTGAACTCGCCACTCTGACTGCAGCTGACCAAGGTATTTCCAACAGTAACTAATGCCAGCTGCTGCTGATTTTCACCATTGTCAATGCAGGGCACCGCAGACCATCTGCGGTAAAGATGGCTCATGGATGGTTCCAATGTGGTATGGGATCCCACCTGCACCAGTCAGCCAAAGTCAGGGCTAGAGAGGCTGGCTGGCTCATGAGTCAGGGTCACTGTGCAGCGCCGGGGGGCAATGGGGGCGAACAGTTGCAGTGAGATTGGGTGCAGCAAGCTGCTGTGCTCATTATGCCATCAGTCATGCTACAACCATCGGTGGCGGTAATATACCATGCGACTGGGAGGGACCAAGCCTACCGGGCCGCATCCGGGCTCAGCTGCTGTCCAGTGACGATCATGAATAATTATTAGGGTCCTGATAGAGCAGGTAATCTATTAACTAAACTGTAGTTATCAATGACATCTTTTTAAACACTTATCCGCTGCTGTCATGAATAGATTGCTGTTACAGTTTTTTTGACCTACGTGACTAGGTTTGTGTAGTACTAGTAGTAGGGCAGAAAAGCACCACGCCACGGAAGAACACTATCACAGCATGGGGGATTTTAGTTTAGGATGGGCTCACCAACTTCTGCTTTGGGAGGCCTACAATCAGGAACCACAAGTGATGACAAGAACACCATGCTGGCATGGCTGACCTGCAGCCATGATGTATATTTTACCCATGTATGTATGGGTCTGTTTAACAGCAGACAACTGTAGATTTGGCGGCCCAGCCACCGCCGGCATGATAGAGACACTGCGTCTGCTATAGTGGCGACGAGGCAGCAAATAACTTTATAATCCCCACAGTCTTTACTATCCAATCGACATACAGTGGCGTTAGGCCTTTTCCACCTGCGATCCAAGTGGCAGTGAGCAGAATGGCACACGTTTACCTGAGTGAGGTGACAGGAAGGAGGACTGTGCATGGGGGTAAGAAGAACTGTGAATTAAATACCGCCACGATCATACAAAGCATTTGAATTTCAGAAAATATAATCAAATAGGAATGCCAGTGGCAGCATGACAATGGAAAGCAATATGTCACATTTAAAAGCCATTAAATATTCTAAAGCTCTCAGGTAGCTTGTTCGTAAATATATTTAGCCAATTATGACTTTCAAGTCAATGTATGATTCTGTTCATTATGTAACAGAGTTATCCTATGGAATTCAAAAGCCAAGCAACACAATGCAAATTTTGATATTACAGAAATTGTTTTTAAAGATCTGATAACTCACGTAAACTCTGCAGCCAAGGCGGTCTAGAATTTATACAAGTGAATTAATTGAATTAATGCTCCAATATGTGTTATTTCTAATGTTTATATACATTTCCCTAGTCATTACTGCTTGATTTTGCTTGCGAGAAAAGTGTCACTCATTGGTTGAAATGTTACTCATAATTACACTTAAATTATAAAAGTGTAACACATAGCAATCTGAAACCGTGGCAGCTATGGAACAGTCATTTCAGCTGTAGTGGGAGGCAAGGAGTCTCCTCTGCTTTGAAATCGATGAAGGAACAGGACTGTCTCTTCGTTTGCTTTCGTTTTTAGCAAAGGAGACTTCCTGCCTCCCACTGCAGCTGAAGCATTGCTCCACCAATTAACCCCCTCCTGGGACGGTGAACTCTTAGCACTTAGCAAACAAAAGCATGGCACGGCGCGCCCAATGATTTCCCCTCCTCCCCCCTCCAACCCTCTGTCACCGGAGTTCCCTAATGAAAAGAAATTCCCATTTGAAATGGGTAAAGATTGCGACGTGGGGAACAGTGGAGGACAACAAAAGTAAGATGTTAGGGTCGAGTGCGCGCCCCCCCTGGGATGGTGTCGCGCCCCCCCTGGGCCCCACAGTTTGAAGAACACTGCTCTACATCATTAGGCTACTGAGGTAATGCAGCACAAGTGGAGTACCCCCATTCGGTGATCTCGCTCTGAAAAATGTGACAGCATTTAAGTGTCCGCCTTTCATCCACCTGAGGCTGACAAATTAATTGGCAGCATTTTATGTAAAGGTAACTATCATCTGTGTATTGATGGGTGTATATAAATCAACTATTCTTTACATAATGCTGCACTGAAGATAAATTATCCATACTCTGGGAATGGAGGTGCATATGTGTTCTGTGCAGAGCTGCTCACATCACTTGGATTAGACTGAAAGATATCACCAGCTATTTATTTGCATTTTATAGATCTATGTTTCTCTTATACTGGTATCATTTTCCTTATTTGCAATAATTGACATTATGCAGAGTTTGTGAACATTAAAGCATAATAACATGGTAATCAAGCACACATGTTTAAGAATAGTGCATTTTGTGATGGCCTTATAGTTTTTCAGTGCTCTAATGAGCAGTACATTTTACTACAAGCAATCTTAACTGTAAGGATTTAATAAAAGTGGGACAAATTAAAGGTTGAAGCTATCCCTGTCAGGATTGTACCCAGGTGGCTGACAGATCTCTGCAGCAGGTGCACAGATCCACTGTGCTTTCTTGCCATCAGGAATGGAAAGCAAACACCCGACTCTGCACACTTGTGGGCATGCATGTATTTAGGACACTATTCAGTTCTCCATCCTTTAATTGTGCGCACAAAACGTCTTGATGAATAATGCAGTGGTAGTCTATCATAGTGTGTCTGGTGAGCTTCTTTTT
The DNA here is from genome assembly GCF_964261635.1 of Lissotriton helveticus. Classification (NCBI taxonomy): domain Eukaryota; kingdom Metazoa; phylum Chordata; class Amphibia; order Caudata; family Salamandridae; genus Lissotriton; species Lissotriton helveticus. The sequence goes on from NC_136061.1 coordinate 1,316,855,006, forward strand.
AAGCAGAGATTCAAATCCTCTGTCATAGCCTACCATGGCAGGAGCCCCATCAGTTGTAATGCGGACAAGAGTCTTCAATGGTATATTATGCGTTTTAAAGTAGTTGCACATGCTGTCCAGTATATCTCCTCCTCCTCATGTGCCCTTTCAGTGGTAGAAGCCACAGGAGCTTTTCTTTGGGATGAAGCAATTGGTCCAAATACCTCACCAAAACTAATAACTGGACCACATCACCTATATCTGCGGACCCATCCATGGCAATACTGAAGAACTGGGACTCTCAGACTATTTTGATCACCTGCTCTTGGACGTTTTCACCCATTGCCTCTATTCTGCGTGCACACGTGGAATCTGATAGCTGTAATGCACAGATTTCCTTAAAAATGCTGGCTTTATTAATAAAGTTTTCAAATAAAAAAATTCGGCTGTTGAAAGGAAACATTCTTCACCAGCTCTGCCTCTGTGAATGGTTTCCTGTATTTAGGAAGCAACTAGCATATTTTGAACGATGCTTCAGTAACAGCCTCAGATTCCTTCATCCAGCAGAGGAAGAGCTGCTCCTGGGAAAGAAGCGATTGCTTTAATGTTGCCACAACGCAGTTTTGCGTTCAATGGGAAGTTCTTAATATATCCTGAGTGTCGCTTTCTGCAGTGCCATTCCAGGTTATACCTCTTAAGAACATTTACTGTCTCTCTGCAAAGCAAACAGGTGCCTTTCTCTATTGGGTATTCCACAAACAAGTACTCTTCTTCTCATGCTGCCTGGAATGCCCTGTGTGCACTCTGTATGGATCTGGGTCATTTGAAAGGCTTGGCAACTGGCCTGTAGGCCATTGCAGCGCTCTCTAGCCAGTTTGTTACTGCACACTAAGTAACAAGGCCCAGGAATCAGATTTTTTTTTGCCTTACGACCGTTGGACCGACACCGCCTCAGGACCGATAGTCCATCACCGTCACACACAAAAACACCGGCACTTTAGGCTCACAACAAAAGGACAGACAACACATCTCGCTAGAGACCTCTGTGAGCAACACCAAAGTAATATCATTTGTTTAAACATACAAAGTGGTGTAAAAAGTGAGGCATGCACATGCAATTAAACAATTAATTGATTACACAAATATTGGCATTGGTGAATTGCCAGTAACAGGTTATAAAAAGGAATTTTTTGCAATTATGCTTGTAACTTGTCAGCTATCTTTGTGCCGTTAATGGAACCAAGATGTTTTGTACCATCTTGAAAGTATTCTATGGGAAGCAGTTTGCAGTGTAATTTCCTTTGGGCCTTTGATACATGTTCTGTGTGGGACCACTGAGGACAATAAACGAACAAAGCATTGTTTGTAGAAGACTGTATGATGTGGCTTACAGGTAGTCTGGGTGAGACCTGGGCTGAGCTAACTGGTCCCAACAATAACAGTGCAACAAATAATTTAGTCTGAGGTTTTCCCTTTGCATTTTGCAACAAAAGCTAACAACTACATTTTAAATATTTGGTGATATGTGCAAATCAGCTAATAATTGAAAACAAGTGCTATCACAAAGATTGTGAGAGCATCCCTGAGTCAGGCACACCATAGGTTCTTGAATAAGACTCCTCAAAAGAGTCTTCTCACCGTTTGAGCCCTTGATTAGCATTAAACTTGCATGTTTTTTTCTTAATTACCACATTTGAGACACCCAACGTTTGTTTTTCACAAATAGTCACGATGTAAAATTAACCACCACTGCGGACCCGGTGCGCTCGGTTCACGCTTCTTCACTTCACTTCACTCCTTCCTTGATCCCGTTTTGATAAGCAGCATGATTGTTCACACGATGGTCTCCCTATTCGTGGGTCACACTGCATGTATCCAGCATGGTCTATTAGTCTTGTAATACCTTTATAGTACACAGCACAGGAGTGATGATGGCTATATCCTTGTTTTCAGCGCTCCTTGATAAAGTATTTAGAAAAGTGGACTACGAAATATCAAGTTATAACCATGAACTATGCAAAATGATTGATATGAATTGGAATAGCAAGAAGAACTTAAACATTATTTTGGAATAAGAATAAACATTCTTGAAAAAGTTCTTTTGAGGAGTCTTATTCAAGAACCTACGGTGTGCCTGACTCAGGGATGCTCTCACAATCTTTGTGATAGCACTTGTTTTCAATCAGTAGTCGATGTGTATGGATGAACACGCCTCCTGTTGGAGCACCCTAACCTGTTGACATTTTAAGATTCTCTATACAATTAATGGCACATTTTTTGCTGTTCACCCCCTCGCAGTGTTTATCAAATCAGCTAATACCCATAAAATGTCAGCAGCAGGGCGGTGCATCTTGCAAATCTGGTTCTTCCTCGGCCTCCCCACCTCCTCGCTTGCCCTTAAATTGAAGAGCCTGAAATGCTAAACACCTTCATTGTGGGGCATCTTGTTAGCCAGCAGTCCACAGGAAAACAAAACTGCAAATCCCAAAATGCATTTCATACTACTAAATAGAAAAGTACAAAAACTAGTTTTGGAGAACATATTACACTTAAAGGGTGCTCTAAGATTCCCCTTTAAAGGCTATCATGTGTGCATTTTGCTATTAGAACCGAGTTATCCAATGTCAGCGTGGTGAGCTGCGGTCTTGTATGTTCTCCTAAGTAAAGTAGGACAATTGGAAACTAGTTAACAGCTTAATGTGTGGTTGACGTGTTCTTTACTTGCTGGCCATATTACTGCTGGGTTCTGACCTACCTGCTACTTATTCATGTATCCTGCACTGCTGCCTGCATCACCCGGACTTGACGGATGTGCCGCTGGCCCTGACACGGACGGCTGAGAACCACACCTCCCGGCATCCCTCAGTGGGGCACGCCACCAGCGTCACTACAGAGTGCCGGGAGGCGCTTAAAAGACCTTCGTGCCTCCAGCAGCGCGGGAGGCATGCGGGTGTGCCTGGGCGCTGCCGGGGCCCATCCGTGCCTGTCTTCGACCGGAAGAGGCTGGGCTGGGCCACCCCTCCAACATTCATTCTGGGACTTTAATTGCTGCCTTGTACTGCCACGCTGCTTGTGCCCATTCACCACCCTGTTGCCGTCGCCTGTTCTGGGAGGAACTTGCTGCCATTCACCTTGCTCCCGCTCCCGATTGCAGACCACGGGCTGCCGGAACCACAACATCCAGGAGGCAGCGCGGTCTCGTGAGAGGGGAGGAGTGGGCCCATAAGTTGCTCTGGGGGCTGGGCCACATCCCTTGGCTTTTGGCCTTCAGCTGCCAACATCAACTAGTAGCTACGATCTGTGGTAAAGACTCTATTGACATTCTTGTCTTTTTTTGTATGGTGTATTCGAGATAGTGATAGGGTTAATGGTAAAGCGAAAAAATGGGGAAAAGGAAGCTAAATAATTCAAAAACGGATCAACAGACAAACAAAACTAAAGTAAATAATATGTCCTTAATGAACTACCTGACAGGGGCGGTGGGGGCCATTGAGAAACAGATCTCTAGTGTAGAGGAGGCCCTCACCAAGGAAAAGGAGTCACTGGTATTAGCCGAGACTAGCAAGGTTTTATTCTCTCCCTGTAAAATGCTGGATGGTGCAATTAATACCTCTAAGGTGCTTACAGAATTAACAAACAGTTGTGTCCTTGTCGGAGGAGACGAGATGACCAGGACACCGCTACATTACCACCACCCGAAAGAGCTTGCACTAAGAAGAAAAAATCTCCCCTGCTAATCTCCTGCCCTTGATTCATAACACCGCTATATCCACCAACCGTCCTGTTTCCTCACCCAAGATGGGCCAGAGTAAGGACAAACTAGGGCCAAACAAAGCTAAAAAACTGGGCAGCCATGTAAAAAGTAATAGTATTGCCAAGGGTCAACATAATAATCCTTCAGAAATTAAGAACCTGGTTACAGAGCTAACAACTATCATCAAGGCCTCTATTGGCTTACTAGAGAAGAGATTAGACCTTATTGAAGCAGGCCAAGCCCTAAATATGGGAAAAATAGCTGAAATTACCTCTAGTTCATCCACGCTAGGTGGAGATGAGGGTGGTAATAAAACACATAGGCAGATCCCCTGCCTTGATATGTAGGACTGCAGCAAACAAGGGATTTGTAAAGAAAATATAAATAGAGCAAAAAGTCCTTCTTCAAAGGGTCAAGGGTCAAATAGTGAAGTGGGTGGTATCGTGTCTGAATGCCCATCACCAACAAGGGCCCCTAGAACCTTCTATGAAAAAGGCCCTTCCAGACTATCAGTCTAAATCTCCTACCGGCCGCAGCCCCTTATACCATAGTTTTAGCTAATGTCCCTTTGATAACGGAGTATGACAATAATTCTTGGGTCACATTGCGGAACAAAACTATACACCATCTGGGTACAAAGGCGGGTCTGGTGAGGGAGATGTTTGACACATTTAAGATGGTGAGACGAGTTCCATGGGTGGGCACCAGTAGGAAAGCCTTAAATGGGGATTGTGTGGTTCTGTCCCTGAGTTCGCCAGCCCTAGTGCGTGAATTTTAAATCTCACCGGGTTGAAAGAACTGAGAGATGGTGGTATTAATATTCTCCCCTTAGGCTTTTTCTATCGGCCAAATATGCCAGGCAAGCATACCCCTTTGTATGGTAACGTCTTCACTAATAATAACTCTTGTTATAATTTGGAGACAAAAAATAGGTTTGGCCCCCTGCAATATCTTGAGGATGTGGACTGACATGATGGTAATCATTACCCCAAGGGTAGCTCTGTAACTGCATGGCCCATGGGGGTTGGAAAAAGGGTAGTGAAGTATGAATCCAGGGCACGCGTTAGTATTCTCACTAAAATCCCCTTCCAGGATTCTGGAGAATCGATGAGATTTAAAATATCGTCTAAAACGACCTGTAATCAGCCCAAATATAAAGTGCCACTAGAACCCCAGACTAAGGGTGACCTATTTCCAGCAGAAACTTAAATAACTACCCCGCTTGAAACAGATTCCCATGCTGTAAGTGAACTTCCTATTCCCGATACCGAAGCTGAAAATTCCGCTACTTCCTCATTACAGCCGGTAGAACCTAAGGGGCAGGGAGAAAATATATACGGCCCAGAAGCTTAAGAAATACCAACATTTGGGATAGCCAGAGTCGTCTTCTGGAACATATGTGGCCTTGAAACGAAGGTTACAAACGAAGTTTGGGTTGACTTTATTCATAATTTTGACATTCTTTGCCTCTAGGAGACATGGCTAATAAATGAGATACACTTGGATGGCTACAAGACTTTTCATGTACCTGCAATGCGGTCAGCACACGGGAGACACAAAGGGGGAATGTGTGTATATATTTCAAACATGCGGAGGGTTCAGAACATCAAAATGCAAAAATGTACTGCGTATTATCAAATTGTTACTATTCATCCTCCCTCATGTGTTAAGGTGTTGGTTGTAAATTTTTATAACAACATAGAAAAGGCTAATTTGCATATATTATAACTAGCCTCACTGATGATTTAAGTAGCCAGTTTACTTCCATAGAGAGGGACGTGTTTATGATATGGGGTGGGGACTTTAACACCAGTATCTGTACTTTGAGTGACTGTGGGGTTGAGGACAGGGGGCCAGAGGACAACAACCTAGAGGAAAACGGCCATATTAATCACTTTGCACATACTGATAGGGGTGAAAAATTCAACGATATCATGGCTACGTTTGACCTCGGGTTTGCTAATAAGATGTGTTCCCCATTCGTGGGTTTTGGCCCCACTTATATAGGATGGGGATTTAAGTCAGTGATCGACTTTATCATTACTCCTATTCGATATGCTGACTGGCTGTCGGAATTTATGATTCATAAAAATTGCCTCAGTGACCCCCTTCCTTTGAGTATGAACTTAATGTTACCTGATAATAATGCCCCCTCCACCGTAGAATGTTTGGCGTGGTTCCAAGACATTGTGTTGGCCCGCCAAAATGGATACGCTTTGAGGTGGGGAAAGAAAGATCCAGCTGAGATGAATTCAAAAATTATCTCAAAAGCCATTGACCCGATCCTAGTATGTTTAAAAGATGATACTCCCCATGTTGATGTTTTAAATGGGTTTATGCAGATCACACAGGTGATACAAAATATTTTGTGTAAGCCCAATAAGGCACAGTCGAAAAGGAGCAATGGCTGGTTCGATAGTCCGTGCACAAAAACGTATTCCCAGCTCAAGGCGAGGGACGGTGAGAAAATTAGAGTCTGCAGGAAGGCCTATAACCTTGCCAGGAAAAGACGGAAAAAAGAAATCAAGGAGCAAGCGTGGGACAACCTTTATGGGGCCGCATAGCGTAGAGACTGCTATTCTTTCTGGCAGGCAGTTAAGGCCCCCTTTTTTGTTAACCGTGACAGTGCGAGGATAGAAGTCGCTATTGATGAAAACCTCTGGGTTAACTTCTTTTCCAAAGTATATAGTCACAAGGTAGTTGACCCATTAAGCCTTCCCGATACACTAGCCGTTTAGGAGCCTCAACAGGGTTTCATACTGATTGAAATAGAGCTTTCTGCCGGGGAAGTACTGATGGCCATAAATGCGAGTAAGGGAAGCAAAGCGCCGGGACCCAATGGGATTCCCGTCAACCTATACAAATATACTACTGATCTCTGGGCCCCACTTCTAACAAGAGTCCTAGAGGCATGCTGTGCAAAGGGCTTCATAAAATCCTTGTCCGAATCAATTATCATCCCTATCTTTAAAACAGGGGACCGGGAGAACCCGGCGTGCTACAGCCAATATCCCTCCTGGATTCATTGATGAAGATCGCAGGAAGGGTAGTGCTACATAAACTCCAGACATGGGCAGAAGATAATAACATCTTGAGCCCGGTCCAGTACGGATTTAGGGAAGGGATGGGCACCACCGAACAGGTATTACATTTTATTTTAATTCAAGGGAAGTATACTCAAGCGAAGACAGGGCGGTTGTATGCAGTATTCGTTGATCTAACTGCCGCCTTTGATTGTGTGGACCATAGCAAGCTATGGAAAATCTTAGAGGATATTAGGGTAGATCCGTCGATTGTGCAATTCATGCGACAATTATTATTATTATTATTATTATTATTAATGAATTTTATATAGCGCCTGGTTACCCTTGGGCATCCCCGCGCTCAACCAGACAGATACGTTACCACAGAAGGGCAGGCACTAGACAGAGAATAAAAACGTTTTTAAAAGTTTACGGAACCGTAGAAGACTTGCTTCCGCTCGCAGGTGCAAAGGGAGGGAATTCCACAAGGTGGCTACATTTATAGAGAACCTTCTGCCACCGGTTCTTGCCTTCCTCACCCTCCGAACCTGCAACAGATGTAAATGATCGGAACGGAGCGAACGGGAGGCCTTATAAGGCTGAACCATATCTCCCAGAATAGGTGGGCCTGCCCCATGCAGAATTTTGTGGGCGATGCAGAGTGACTTAAATTTCACCCTTTCCCTGACAGGGAGCCAGTGCAGCGCCTTCAGCGCAGGGCGAGCGGACTGATGCCTAGGAAGGCCCGTCATGGGGGCATTGGCAAAGGTGAGACATGGCCTAAATGGAGAATGTACCAAGTCATTCCGCATAGAGAAGTGTGTTAGGCAACACTGCGTATTGGCCCCATTCCTCTTCTCCTTATATACCAACGCTTTGGAGGAGGAACTGAGGGCCAAGGTAAGAGATTCACTGAGATGTAATAACAAGCAGATTGCCTCCCTTCTCTACACGGATGACGCGGTGCTAATGGCTAGAACCAAGATTGGCCTACAGAGAGCACTCTCCACTTATATTGAGTTTATGGCCAATAGGGGTCTAAAACTAAACGCAAAGAAAACCTTTGTGATGACATGTGGGAAGGGGATTGCTAAAGGTAGAAGCTTAGTGGCGGGTAGTGACAACATTGAATCTACCAGAACATTCTCATACCTTGGTATACTACTTGAGGACTCAGGTTCATGGGGTCCAGCACTTAAGAATAGGACACTTCTCTTTAAGCGCTCAATTACGGCGGTAATGAACTTCGCATTAAAGCTAGGAAAAAGGCCCCCGGAGATCCTATTAAAAATGTATTTAGCAAAATGCCGAAGTATTGCAACCTATGGGGCGGGGGTCTGGGGTTTTTATAATGTAGTTCCCCTACAAGTTACAGAAAATGTTTTTTTAAGATTTATTCTAGCTGTCCCTCAGAGTACCCCTGTTTTTAACTGCCATAGTGAACTGGGAATTGAGTACATAACTAATGTTATTAAAACACAACCCATTTTACTCTGGCATAGGGTCTGGACCTCCCCTACATTAGGCCTAAATCGTGAAATCATTAAGGATATAATGGCCCTGGAGTACGCCATAAATATTCCCAGGTTAAACTATGTCAGAAACCTATTAAATGACCTGAATAGACCAGATTTTTATGATAACCCAGAGTCTATATGTTCGATATCCAGAAAAGATTTGAAAATGCTTTAACATTGGAGATTAACAAAAAATCTGTGCTGCGGCACCAAATGACCTTGGCCTGTTATTCAATCCAACCTTACCTGAGCTATTGTTCAGGAGGTTTTGATAGATATGTTTTGGCCAGGTTTAGGTTTGAGAACTTTCATCGCCTGGTAACTTTTCCAATTATTAATTGCGGGTCTAGGGATTTTGTTCTCTGTCCATGCGATAACCTATCTTTGCAAACAACCATGCACGTGGTGTTATTTTGTAAATATTATGCCAATCAATCAATCAATCAGGAGTTTGTTAAAGCGTGACTACTCTCCCGTAAGGGTCTCAAGGCGCTAGGGGTGGGGGTGCAGGTTCCATTCCATTCCATCTGTCGAAGAGCCAGGTTTTGAGGTTTCTTGCGAAGATGGGGAGCGATGTTGTCTGTCTGAGGTGGAGCGGAAGGGCGTTCCATGCTTTGGCCGCGAGGAAGGAGAAGGAGCGGCCTCCCGATCTGGTCTTTCTGGTTCAGGGGACCACGGCGTAGGAGAGCTGGGCTGATCGTAGGGTCCTTTGGGGGGCGCGGAATTTGAGCCGGCTGTTCAGGTATGCTGGTCCGGTGCCGTGGAGGGCCTTGTGTGCGTGGGTGAGCATCTTAAAGGTGATTCCCGCCTCGACGGGGAGCCAGTGTAGTATGCGCAGGTGCTGGGAGATGCGGCAGTGTTTTGGCAGGTTGAGGACCAGTCTTGCGGCGGCGTTCTGGATGTTCTGTAGCTTGCGGATGACGTTATTGTTTATTCCGGCGTAGAGTGCGTTGCCATAGTCCAGTCTGCTGGTGACCAGGGCGTGAGTGACTGTCTTTCAGGGTACGTGCAAGATGGATTGTGCCCTACCTGAAGCAAGGCTAATGGCGACAATGCAGTCCAGCATTTTTATTCTTACAGCTACTGGATAACGAATATTGTATAGGCATCATGACGGACTTTTAAAGAGCATTCTGAGGAAGCGGAAGACTATAACTTGTTAGCTTTTTATAGGGAAAGGGCATTAAGGGCATTATTATGATGTAATTTTGAGTGTTCTTTGTATGAAATGTTTTTTAAATGAATTTTAATGAATTTGCTCATTCTAAACTGTTGCTTTTATGATTTTAATAATTTGCTAAAATCTAATAAAGCATTTTTCTGATTCTAATGTGTGGGTAGCATGCAATTTAGATTTTTATTTTTTGAGCTTGACCAAGGATGCACACTCCATTGTTAGTATTGTAAGAGGGAAATAGACAAGGAACCCAAGTAGAGATCTGCCATAAAATATTTAGGTTGACTCCAGGCCATGAAATTACCAAAAAGGATCATTTCTAAAGCTTTTTTTATTAAATGGACGTTACTGTTATTCTCTGCTCCAAATAAAGTGTCACTCAAAATGTCACACATATAGCATTAAAATGTCACATGTAAGCATACCAGAAATAAAGAAATGCCAAACCCAAGCGACCTGACAAGAACAAATTAATCGAGTTTTATAAAGCTCTGGAGTTGTAGGGCTTCTCGTATCCTCATTCAGAGGTGACAAGACCTGTTGCTGTTGGAGCAGGACAGCACTGATTTGCATATGGTTGGTCCGTCTTTAATGACCACTTGAGGAAAAAACAGGATGGTTTGGAAAGCAGCCCAGAATAACCACAAGTGGTTGAGATCCACTCAAGCATTTCACCCTTAACTCTTGTTATCTGGTGACAAAAACGAGTCAGCTGGTAAGCCCATCCTCACTGGATATTTCATGGTGTCCAACATGATGCAAATAAAATCAGGTGCATTTCAATGAAAATGGCACTATTTTATACTACTTATTGTTGATAGTACAGGGAATTTCTTGCCAGTTATCCTCTCTCCAAAGAGTAAACAGTTGTAACAATATTAGTACTTCACATGGGCTTCCATGGAGATTACACCATCCAATCTGTCTCGAAATCTAAAAGGAACAGCTTTTTTGTCTCCTGTGGGGACCTTAGTTAAAGCATCTACGAAAAATTCAGCAAGCAACCACTTGAAGAGGCCCAGACGCCTAGGCGTAAAGGCATAATGCATTATTGTATGATTTTTCTGTTGTTTAACTATTGATAAATGTTCTTTTTGAAGTGCAATCACTTTTTTTTAGAATAAATGTTACTTTCAAGCAAGCCATTAACATTTTTCATCTCTTTGTTTGGAGAATGTCACCAGTAACCTTTAGCTTCCCCTAACCCTCACAGCAATGCATGTAAACACTGTGCATGCAGGCATTCTATGCATTAGCAGGTGCGTCACATCCATAAAACAGAGCTAACATTTCATTGAAAAAAATGTTGTAGCTTTTTCTCCAAAGCTACAGCTTCCCAGCTCTTTAGTATTTGGTTTCTAGTTAGCTGGGCATTGGTTATATAACCAAAGCATGAGGTATCGCTTTCTGATTCTGGGGGACTAGAATTTTACTTGAGTGCGGGAAGCAAGGATCGAGGCACAAGAGGAGCCAGCCTGAAGAACCACGCCACACGCTTTCACCGACCGCCGCCACCAGGCACGCCGCCGCACCGAGACTCCAAATCCCGGTAGTCTTTGCGGCGGCGCGTTCCCTGACGCGCTAGACGCTCCAGGAGGGGCGTCAAATACAGCAAGCCCTCGGTGGAGCGGGGGGACTAGAATTTTACTTGAGTGCGGGAAGCAAGGATCGAGGCACAAGAGGAGCCAGCCTGAAGACCCACGCCACACGCTTTCACCGACCGCCGCCACCAGGCACGCCGCCGCACCGAGACTCCAAATCTCGGTAGTCTTTGCGGCGGCGCGTTCCCTGACGCGCTAGACGCGCCAGGAGGGGCGTCAAATACAGCAAGCCCTCGGTGGAGCGGGGGGACTAGAATTTTACTTGAGTGCGGGAAGCAAGGATCGAGGCACAAGAGGAGCCAGCCTGAAGACCCACGCCACACGCTTTCACCGACCGCCGCCACCACCAGGCACGCCGCCGCACCGAGACTCCAAATCCCGGTAGTCTTTGCGGCGGCGCGTTCCCTGACGCGCTAGACGCGCCAGGAGGGGCGTCAAATACAGCAAGCCCCCAGCGTCGCGGGACGCGAGCGGGACGCCCGGGGCTAAGCCCGGGCAAAGGGCGGGCCCTCTACGGCCCTCATCGGCACGAGGAGACAGGGACAGGGCCCTGCTCTCTGTCCAATTTTCTCAAGTAAGTTACTAACTCCTAAACTTACCTGCAAGCGTCTGTGATATAATTCCTCGCTTATCCGCCTACGGTTCGACATAGACGCTATCTACAAAAATTGCCATTCAATATGTCAAAAACAAAATTGACTGCCCCCCTTAATACCATAGACAATTATATGGTCCAGAAAGTTGCAAAGATTAATAATGACAGGAGATCATCTCTGGGGTTGAGTTATTCACCAGACTTGCCTACTGACAATATGCCTTTAAGTACCTCCGTTCTTAATATTAGCAATGAGGTGTTCCAGACTCCGGAGAACAACTCCTTGACCCAGCTTCTAGTAGCTATTTCTGAACCAGTCCCCGAGAGTACACCTGAAGAAGAAATAATCCTCCTAGAAGAGGAGGCTCCCGCCCCGGTCCCAGCGCCTAGAGTAACGAAGGGGGGGGAGAAGAACATACCCAAACGGGGCGGTCTTCGATCAAGCAAAAATCGTCCCGACGTATCCCCCCCGGAAAATAGTGGAGACGACCTAAGGGGTACTATTGGAGGGAAGGTACACTTGGATGAGGATCAGTTCAAGAAATTGCTAAATGCCGTAGATAATAAGATTAAAACTATAACCAAACCACTTCTAAGCAAAATAGATCAGCTCACGGAAGAGGTGAATAGGCTGGGGGGTCTTCTACAAAAATCACTAGAAGAAAAAGTGAAAACCCCATTGTTAAAAACACTTATAGTCGAATCAAAAACTACTCAAACTGCCCCTAGGAGAGACCCGCTCGTAAATCCTCCGTTGACCATTATGGAGAGAATAGACCTAGTGAAGGGGGGCTCGAGGGATCCAGATCCAGATATTAATAAAGGGGACCTTGCAGGACCGAGCCACAGAGGCAGAAAAGAAGACGCTAATTTTGAGAAGGGGCCTGTAGAATTAATTGTAGAGGCTTCCCCACTAATATTGGTTCTAGCAAATGTCCCCCAGCTGGAATCAGGCCAAGTAGAGAATATCCCTTCCCTCATAAACAAATCACTCCATTGGTTATCAAGGAATATGGCTTTTAAACAGGGAGGCAGGGATCAGCTGGCACAAGAAGTAGTCCAAGCTAGAAGAGTAGAATGGATTGGGGATGGTACCAAAAAATTCGAGGGGGATTATGTGGTGCTACATCTTACTGATCCAGTAGTTTTGCCAAACATTCTAGCTAATATATATCCCCCCCAGCGTAGATCAACCGAAATAGTGCCACTAACGTTGGATTTCTTTTATTCAAAAAAAGGTAATACTTTAAATCCAACAATGTTGAAAACTAAATGGAACCCTGTACAAAAAAAGGCAAAAACACTTGATAATAGAAATAACTGGGGAATTCCGATGGAAAATAGGTTTTCGGCCCTTTCTGGGCTAAGTGAATGTGATTGACTGGAAGAAAGGATGATCTTAGAAAAGGCTAAAGTTGTAGAGCCTCATGACAGCGGAAATGTGGGCATCATAAAGCATCTAGAAATAAACTGTAGTACGGGTAAGACACCAAACTCCAGGGAACATATACCCAGTTTGGCAGAGTACACCTTAAAAAATACCCACATTATTGTAAGTGATGAGGAATGTAGTCCTCCATCCCCCTCCCCCCCACCTAACCAGAGTCCACCTTTACAAGAGCGGACTACTCAGATGAAAGGTACCGTTAAATTAATATCTTGGAATCTAGCGGGAATCCACCATAAATTAGAAACTCCAGAATGGTGTGAGTTTATTGACAGCCATGACGTTATTATGCTGCAGGAAACTTGGGCAGTGGCTCCAGTTTTTCGGCAGGGTTTCTTAAATTTCTATGTGCCCGCGAAAAAGAATACTAAAGGGAGGCCCTCAGGGGGTTTAATTATTTGGGTTCGACAATCTTTACATTGTACCATTAAGCAGAGACCCATTAGCAACTGTGATCTACTCCCACTAGTGCTCACCTGGGTTGATGGCCACAATTTGGCCCTATATAATATCTATGCCAGGGGAACTCAAGGGGGCATAGCCTCTGATGTGATAGGTGCATTAGATAATGATATAGAGACTCTACCTACGCAGTACACTCTCCTAGTGGGGGGAGACCTGAATACAACATTTGAACCACTAGGATTTGAGGATAATGAACTGGCCCAAGAGGAAGACACTAAATGGGAAATTCCCCAACTAGACCTGCCGCTGGCGAAAAAGTGGACAGAGGTTGCAATACAGGTTAAGAGCTTATGCCTGTCTAGGGGACTGAGGGCAGTAAACGGCTGTACCCTTTCTGATCTACAGGGCAAACATACCTTTGACAACCTGAGATCAAGTAGCAGGATAGATTATATTCTCATAGATGTTAGAGACTGGTATAAAGTGGTAGACATGCAAGTGATATCGAGATTGGAGAGCGACCACAACCCGTTGTGTCTGCTCATTAATCTGGAACAAAGCGAAAACTTAACTAACCAGAAAAAAGGTGTTACGACACTAGACGTTGTTTCATCCAACAATCTCCGTCACATTAAATGGACAACTCTGGTAGATAATTCTGGGGATATGCAGGCCCTAGGGGAAATAGTCACTGCAGAGGTTACCAGACTACAAACTTTTGCAAGTGAATTAAATTTTAAATAATTGATCGAAGAGTCACAGCCAAAGTTTTTTGCTAACTTACAGAAGCTATTTTTTTTAAAAAAACAGCAGAGGAAGGGTGTAAGACCACCAATAAAAAGAACGTGGTACGATCACTCCTGCAGAGAAGCGCGTCAGAAACTCAGTATAGCGCTGAGGACTAAAATAGGAGTATTAAAGGCCAGAGATGATTACAGGAAAGCACAAAGTAGGGCAAAAAGACTGTGGGATGAGAATACATGGTTAGATCTGAAGAAAGCATGTGCAGCCAACCAACAGAAAGAGTTTTGGGCCATTCTAAAGTGGGGCAGCGGGGGAATAGTAGATTGCCCAAAAAATCATGTAGCAAAGGAGGCTTGGGTGGATTTTTTCAAACCACAATATGCAGACAATCTGCCCCCCCTAACTGTAACCCCTCCAGAAAGGGTATTTTATACCCAAGGAATATTCTCATTGAAAGACGTACATGAGGCAATGGATGGAGTAACCAGAGGAAGGGCGCCAGGAATCGACGGAATACCGGCGGATGTGTTCCTATTTGACAGGGCAAACTGGTGTAAATACTTTGTATGGCTCGGTAATGCCATCGCACAAGGAGCCATGATCCCAGTAACTTGGAAGGGTGCGGAGATAATACCTGTTTTTAAAAAAGGGGACAAGGCTTCACCAAGTAATTATAGGCCTATCAGCCTTATCGACGCTGCACAAAAACTGATGGGCAGGATGATTCAAAATAAAATACAAGCCTGGATAGATGATAAGGATATCCTCTCCCCGTACCAAGCTGGTTTCCGCCCCCTAACTAGCTCTGTTGACCAGGTATTCCACTTTTTAACTATGTTCTGGAAAAACGTAACTCTGATAAATGGCCCATTATACGCTGTTTTCGTGGATTTGAAGTCAGCGTTTGATTTAGTACCCCGACAAAAACTTTGGATTGTCTTGCGGGATCTCGGAATAAGCCCCGAATTGTTGACTCTGCTCGTGAGGTTGCATGAAAACAACTATGCCCGGATCAGGTGGGGTGCCCAGGGAGATGTCACTGAATCCTTCCCGGTGGATCGAGGGGTAAGGCAGGGCTGCGTCCTGGCCCCTACCTTATTTTCCCTCTACATCAATGGTATAGTTGATTTTCTAAAACAATTTACGACAGATGTCCCAATGCTAGATGGGGAGCGGGTCCCAGTATTAATGTTTGCAGATGACACTTTGCTGGTCTCGCGGACCCCTAGCGGTTTACAAAAGACAATTAACGCCTTTGGGGACTTCTGTCGGATTCGGGGCTTGGAATTAAACACAACAAAGACTAAGTTTATGAACCTGAACCCTGTCAAGAAATTCAAGGGGAAAATGCTCTTTAATGGATCTATATTGGAGGAAGTAAATGCTCTTACCTATCTAGGTATATCTTTACAGTCCAACATGACCTGGAAATCCCATATGGATTCTGTGCTGCTAAAGTTTAATCAATTGGCAGGGGCAATAGCTCAAAAACATAAATCTTCATTCACAAAACCCATTCAGCCAATAATGGAGATTTATACCATGAAAGTGTTGGGAGCCTGTTTATATGGATCAGAGCTATGGGGTTTCACGAATCTGAGTTCTTTAGTCGTTGCAGAAAACAAATTTCTTCGACGAATGATTGGTGTACCCCAGAGCACTCCTTTGATCCCGCTTCAATATGACCTCGGGAGGAAAAAGATAGAGGACATGGTTAGGCTGCGTCCCCTCCTATATTGGAGGCGAGTAAAAACTACTCCTGAACTGAGTCATTATGCAGCTGCCCTCATGGATGTTGTTAGCTCTGATCGCTTTCATAAAATATCATGGCTTAAAGAAGTTAGGAACTTGCTCCAAAAACTGCACCTAGACCATTTGTGGACAGCAGTAGACCCAGATGTCTTTCCATCTAAGGCATCATTGAAAAAGATGTATTGGGATATGATATTCAATACTGTACTGATTTCCAACCAACCATCCATGTTGTCATCCCAGTTTTTGGTTTCAAAATTTTACCTAAGTACGAACAGTACTGGGATTTGATTTCTAAACCCCTAGATAGAAAGCTGTACTTTCAGTTTAGAATCGGCTCTTTACCCCTTAATGCCTTCACTGTCAAATGGTCCCCTGGTAATGTAAAAATTTGCTCCTACTGTAAAACACATGTAGAGGACATCTCACATTTTATGTTTGCTTGCCCATTATATGTTGCCCCGAGAAGCAGATGGCTAAAACCGGCTTGCAGGAACTTGGGGACAAGGAATTACTTAGAGGCACTAAGGATACTAAGATCTAACCGTGCCCCCAATTTTGCAATTGCTGTAGCCAAATTTATGGGGTGGGCCTGGATAATACGCACACGCACTTTAAAATTGTAATTAATCATGGCAATTGTATTTCAACTTCGTAAGGCCCTGTGCTGTGACTTGGTTTTTCTTAATGTATGAATTCTTTTAAATTGTAGTACTCGCCAACACTGTATAATATGTATGGCATTTAATTTGTATTTTATCCTGTTCTTAAATCTTAGCGTAGTATTTATATGAGTTTAGCTTAGGGAAAAAACGCTTTTATGACAGTGTTGTCGAATAAAGTATTTAAACTTGCAAACTTGCTTTCTGATTTGCATGGGTTGTGAGAAAGCACTCCGAAAATGGGAAAAAGGAAGAAGAAAACCAGTTCTTAATTTGTAAAAAAAAAAAAAGTGCCGATGCTCAAATATTTTCATAGGAGGCCACCACCCCCTTTCCTGGCTCCATCGACATCCTCCATTGGTTTGACCCACTTTCACCTTTGTCTCTAGTGATATGTACCTCGTAATGTGACCTAGATAAGGACTGATGGAGCAAAATAGGCTAATAATGCTAATAAGCCAAAAACCAGGGAGGCTTTGTGCATCGCGCATCCTTAAATCAAATATTTGCCTATTATCACAACATTTGGTCAAGCATGAAACCCAGGATTGACCCCAGATTCTCTACTTTCACACTCAGCAATTCATCAATTATAATTAGATGTGCATTTATTTCTGTCATCAAAGGTTAACACTTTATCCTTAATCCATGGGGGCATAAAATTAGTGCAGGAGGGACAAGAGGAATCCACATTTCATTTATTTTTTGCAGTTTTATATGCTGCGAACCCTGTCGTGGATAGACAGAGGAGCACTTCACAACAGTAGAGACGGTCTACATTACACTTTTTCCAGGCACATCCAGATATGCTAGAATTCAACGGATGCTGCTAAATCCAGGTATTTGAACCTGCTTCCCTATGTCTCTCCCTTGTCTTAGCCTCCAGTGCAAGCTCCTCTGGCTTGTTTTTATCACACTGTCTCCCTGAACATGACAGAGAAAAGCAGAAAATGGAACGGAAGAGAAAGATAGTAAAGCAGAGGCCAAGGGAGGAAGTAGAGATGAAAAAGAACCTTCAAGAGGATAAAGAGACAGGAAGTCTAAGGGGGGCAGAAACAAGCATTTAGTGGAATTAAAACAAGGCTGCCTTGGTATTTGTCGAACCCCAACATTCGTAACAGGCTCATAAGAAAAACGTTAAGCCCTACAAATTCAGCGTTATTATACCGGTGTTATTTGGAGCAGCCAAGTCACCTCCTACATCACTGCAGTGAAGTCAGGCTCTCATGTGCAAACCTTTTGGAAAGGTTTTAAAATAGCACAAACCGCACGCCTCACCATCCCAGCCTGGGCATTGCAACTTTTAAAACCGTCCAGAGATACACACATTTGCATATAATCATTCAAAATGGGACTCATTTACATAATGAATGGCTGTCCTCTATGCCTGCCAGGGTCCAGCCATGAGCACCCTGCTTTAGACCCTGTGTAGCAGGCACTCTCAGGAATGCTTAGTGACATGTGCACCTGTCCCTGTGCCTTAACCTTGTGCACGGAGAGGGTGGGAGCAGAGCCCCACAGTGGTCGAGTAGGGGGGTATGTTCCTGCACTCTGGATGGAGGCTAGGCTGGGCACGAGGTGTTGTCTCAGTGACAGTCCCTCTGTGCACAGTGCTCTCTCCCCAAAGCTCTTACCCCTCCCTGTGCCCCGGACGGTGCCCACCATCCCTGACCAGCTGGATAGGAGGGAGACCCCGAAGAAGGCCCATGTGAATTTATGGTAAGGGATAGAACAGAGCTGGCCCTAGAGGAAGGTACACACAGGCATACTAAATGAGGGAGACACTTAAGGGGCATCGATTACGAGGTCAATAAGGAATACACACTGAGCAAGAAGAAAACCTCCCAAGAAGGGCCAAATGGAGGGTATGTGAGTGAGGTCTCGGAGGAAAGGCCCAAACAATGAAGGGCTCTGGTGGTGGGCAGTGGGTGTGATGAAAGGGGCGCTGCAGAGGATAGGAGAGTCCAGAGAAAGTCTCAAATGGAGGTGCAGTAAGAGAGGGAGAGAGCCCTCGGAGGAAAGAAACCGTTGCTTTCACTGACGCACTGCAACTGCTCTGTCCTTCCCCGCCCCTACACTCGCACCCACAATATATCCCTCATCGGTATGGACAAAGTCAGCCACTGGGGGCACTAACCTCTCCATCAAAAGTCCCCAACCAGATGTCTTTCACTACTGTGTCACGTGGTGTGTAGCCAGGGACCTTTGTCCTGGGGTCTGTGGTACTTCACGGCCTCTGACTCGGTTCAGGTGACCGGCATCACCACGCGCAAGAAAAAGCAGCAATGGGGTTTTATTACTTACTGCGATCAGTTACTGCTGGTGGCCCTGCTAGCCTTAATTAAGATGCCTGCTGTGCAGCTGCTTCAAATCATCCCCCTCAACGTTGTGCTAACATGCTACTCGTCCATTGCAGTGTGTGTGTGTGCGGGGGCGTGGTCCACCGTACTTGGAAGGAAAAAGCTTACGCACGACACGGCACGCGCTGCCTGCCTAAGCCCTCTACCCTCCACCAAATGCAGCCCAATTAGTGGCCCGCTCACTGGCAAATACTGAAACGGAAAACAAATTGATGTTCATAATTGATACAGTTTTATTATCGGGGCTCGCTGCACTCTCTCAGCAGCACTTCACTGTCAGCAACACTCTTCTTCTTCATGGAAGGACAATGAGATTGTAACAACGTGTAAACTGCAATAAGCCAGCAATCATATTTAATTTACTTTTACACATGGCGTGCAGACTGCAGTGATGTAAGTTGGCAGTGTAGACCCGGCCCTGATTAAAAGGTGCCGGTGCAAAGCACCGGAAAGCTCCGGCACAAATTAAGCACTGAAGAAAACATTAAAGAAGGAGGAAAAAGCAAGGAGAAAGCACTCAGCAAATGGAGGGGGCGGGGGGCAAAAGCAGTGCGAAAGGAGGAAAAATCATGGAAAAAGCGCTCAAAACGGTGTGGGGGAAGGAAGGAGAAAGCAGTAATTAGGGAAAAACTAGGAGAAAGCACTTAGGAAATCAAAGGAAGGACAAAGCAGTGAAAGAGGAGGGAAAAGCAAGCAGAAAGCTTCAGCGATCCTACCTTGAATGGAGCACCAAACAGCTCTGCAGGCGGTGAGGAGGGAAGCAGGTTAGCCCATTACAAGGAGGCCCATTGCTGCAGTGCTCAATGGCATCGGAGAGTACAGGTGAGAGGAGGCTGCAGAAAGCATCAAAAGAGCAGGCTGCTGGAGGAGACGCCATTGGCAACAAAAGCAGCAGGAAGCTTTCTGAAAAGGCCCCCTAAAAGTCAGCAAGATGACTTTTATAGGGCCTTTGCTTCCTGCCGCTGCTATGCAGGATGTCACAGAGGCTCTCAGTAAACACAGAAGAGGGCCACTGGAGCATACGCAGTGAAGCTGCTATTGCCCATGCTCCAGTGGCCCTCTTTGTGTTTACTGACCATCTTTTTAAACTCCAGTACATTGACTGCAAGATCTGCGGGCCACCAATGAAGGTCTGACGGTACGCTGACGGCCTGTGGGATGTACTATGAGTACCACGGTTCTAAAGGATCCATCAGATCAAAAAAAGTTGACTCTGTGTTTAAAAAGAATGTTTCAGGAACTCGTGTTGCCTCAAGAACCAGGATTTATTACGCTTACATAGCCAAATCTTTAATTTCATATTTCAAGAATCTATGTAGTGCTATTTTGGATCAACCAGATTTTTTCCCTCTTGTGGAGGATATGGAGTGCCCATAGTTCCATTTGACGGAGTGTTTGACTTGATCAGATCAGCGGCACTCACAAATGGCGAGTCTGTAGCTGCTAGAAAGAACTTGTACCTAAAGGATCGGAGCATTGAGAGGGCTTAGCGGTCAACTGCACTTAAAATGCCATTGAGGGTTTCAGACTATTTGTTGCAGAGCTGGTTAATATGCTCCATCATATCTTTAAGGAGTGGAAATAGTCTTCAGCTTTTCAGAGTCAATTTTCCTGGATGTTCGAGTACTGTCAAATCAAAACTTTCATTTCATCAACCTTTGAGAGGACAGCAGAGTCAGGATCAATCTGCGAAATTGTAAGGGAAGTCCTCTTTCAAGTCCTTTAAAAGTTTAAAACAAGGTGCAAACACCAAGAATAAACATTCTTGACTATTCCAGGAAGAGGGAGGGTTCTCTTAAAGTTTGGAGGAAGTATTCAGCAATTCATTTCTCAGTGGCAAAAAGTAACATCAGATTGATAAGTCCTTCAGGCAGCCTTCAAGGTGTACCGGAAACAATTATTTTTGGACCAGTGCCTTCAGGGATTATTTATACTACTCTGTCTCAAGATCTAATCAAGATAAAATCTTTGTTGAAGGGAGTTTTAGCTGTTCGGAAAAAGGGAGCTATTGTTTCCTTTTCCAGTAAAGAAAGAGTACAGGGAGTTTATTCCATTGTGTGCCTATCCCGAAGTCATCAAAGGACTATTGTCTTGTGATAGATTTGAAGATCTTCCACACGCTTATCGAAAACATCAAGTGCAAGATGGAAACTTCTTAGAGTATAATCCCATAGATTCTGACAGATGACATTTTCTTAACATTAGCCCTCAGGGGCACCTATTTCAAATTTTCCAGTTGACAAGTCCCATAGCAAGTTCTCGAACTTTTCATTGGAAAATGTGACTTTGGCAATTCAAAGTCCTTTCTTTTGGCCTGAAGTAAGCTCCCAGGTTGTTTACAAAAATGATAGCTCAAGTTGTTGCCCATCTTAATTTGTTGGGAGTCCCAGTCTCCCCTTACTTGGACTGGTTAATACATGCTGCATCCAAAGATCAGATTAATCTGTCTTGGGAACAGACAGAGACAACTTTATCCTGCTTAGGGCTCTTTCTCAAAATTTAAAAATGCCAGCTAACTCAAACGAAAGACCTGGTCTTTCTTGGAGTTCTGAAGCTTTTTTAATTTGATCAAAACAGTTCCACAATTTTTGCTAACCACAGTGGCAGCAGTTAGAAAATGGTGGCTGGTGTGGGGGTAAGAACAAATTTAAACAAAATAAAAAATGGCTTGCCTCCTGGTCGCCGCCCACCGCCTCTCCTCTGTCCTCACTCTGTTCCTTGCTCCCAGCAGCACCCAGGCTCCACTAAGCCAATCATGACGCCATTGTCACCAGCAGGACAGCAGCATCCTTATTGGTCTGAGTGGCCTGCTTGGCTGCTCATGCAGTGGCTGGGAGCGTGGGACAGTTCTCCACCCGGCTGTGCAACACAGCCAGATGGAGAAATGCTAAGAGAGCATGATGGTTTTGACGGTCCAAGTCGGCCGGCCAAACCGTAATGTGCACTAAGAGAGTGCCCAATACTCCTCCTCCCCTCTCTGAGAGGCTGCCCCACCATAACCTGGGTCCATAGTAAATATAAAATTATATTAACTTGTGTTATCATTTTATTTTTCCATTGCACTGCTTTGAGAGCAGTGGGCGATGCTCCTCCGCCTCAGCGGAAGAGCCACTGCTGGCTAATTGTTCCTGCACCTCCAATTGCATCTGGTGGAAAGGGAAAAGAGGAGGGTCTCCTGTACTGTGAAGATCAGTTTCACTTACATTTTTTTCCATTTAAAGTAAGACGTAAAAATGGTCTCATGGAACATGGCAGGCTTAGCCAGCAAGTTTTTGGATGAGCAGTGGCTCTATTTCATTAGAGATTTCCATATAATATGCATCCAGGAAACTTGGGAGCCAGATAATAACTTCCTTGTTGAAGGTTATAAAACTTTTTTTGTCCAGCATTAAGGTCGAGTTCAGGGAGAACAAGGGGAGAGGGCTTAATTATGTTTATAGACGTTAGAATTCATGGTAGGTGGAAGACCCTGTCGTGGGATTTGGATGTAATTCTCAAGAAACACTTACAGGCTAGTTATTATCTTTTTTTATAACGCAAATTCCCACTCCCAACTAGCCTTGATGAATTAAGTAGACGTTTGGAGTAAATACACGGGGGAAAGTCTGTTACAGTCTTGAATGTTTCTAGTCGGAGACTTTAACTGACATCTGTGCCCTAACTTGAGGGTGACTCATTGTGACTGGTCGACCTGCACACTAACAGAGGGACCACACATGGTCCACACCCAGGAAAGGGGGGGGGGCGGGGGGACTTGAGTGCTCTCCCAAACACATTTGGTTTAACTCACACTCTGGACCGGATTACTACCCACTCTGATATATCTGTGCCCCCGACTTACAAAAGTAGAGGCTGCTCATCATTTATTGATTTTATATTTGTGTCTCTCACATTGAGAAGGTTTATATACTTTTTAGGTCTCGCTTGGCATTGCAGCGCAAAGCGCTGCTCGCTCGAGATTTCGTGTATGAGGGGTTTTCAGAAAGGGACTCGAAGCCCCGCCTCATTTCCATTGGCTTGCGTCACCGTTTATGCTAAACGGTGGCCTGCCATTGGAAATGAGGGTTTTTTGTTGATGCCTTTTTGCTTCCAATCCGGACTGGGACGCCTGCTTTGCTGCTGCTGCAAAGCACTTTCTTATCTTTATGGGGCCATGTGTCCCACGCTAATTAGAAACACATAACCCCATAAAGCTAAGAGATTGATACTTGTTTTTTCCATCCAGCAGGCTCTTCTTTCGTCCTGAGGCAGCGCCCATCGTCCGGGAGACAGGTTTGCTGTATGGCGCTAGAAGGGGATGAATAGCTTGTTATACGGCTGGTGAAAGCTGTGTTAGATTTTAAGGACAAGGAGGGGGAGACCACCAGTGTCTCTTGATATTCGAAACTCCTTTTCCAAAGATATTCATTTGTCCCCATCCTACACAGTGAGGTATTTGTGCGTTGTATTTTTGAAGGCTTCTCTTTAGGATTGTGTTTTGTTGTTGTGCCAGCTGAGCCATAATGTCGGCCCTGACACCTCAAAGTGACATGCCAAACCCCACGACAGACAAGATCATGCAGGCTGCAATAGAGAACATCTATCTCTGCAAATTCAGGGTGTACAAGGACGGGGAGTGGCTCTGTCTCCGCGAGCTGGACAACATCTTGCTTACTCCGGACCCTGAGCCTACCCATGAAGGTATTGTGGAAATGTCAACCATGGTTGACCCCCTTCTCTCTGTCCCCCTCTGCCCCTCCCCCACCTGCTGCAGCATTTCTCATTGGCATCCGTGGCATCACTGCCACCTCTTGCATTCACATGAAACTGTTAAATGGCATTGCAATTCACTGCTATGATTTATTTTGAGCCAACTCTTTACAACATTGCTTTCCAGGCTTTCTCTTTATATGTGGTCTTTCTGCAGTGCTCCGAATAGGCACACTCCTTACCAGGGGTGTAGGGCGCGTGCTCGTTTGACAGCAGTGAGATGTGTGGCTGTGTTGGCTTTCCTCTGCCATTGTAGTATAAACACACAAAACCTGAAAACTTTTACTTCCATTTCTGCGAGCAGTACGCCAGAGTCCAGTGCAGAAACAGCCGTTTTATTGACCCCCCCCCTGGCAGATAGCTAAAAATATTTTTGACAGGCTTTATAATGTTAGAACATAACTAGGCAGAATTCAAAAACGGATGTAAACCATTACTAGATTGGTGACTGCTAAAGAAAGAGTTGGTGTATAACCTGCAACGTGATGTTCTTCTTTTCTTGCGCACGATCTTTGCTGTGCGAGACGGATGATGGCCGTGGGTGGTTTAGTACGGCCTCCCAACTCGGGGGTTTGAATGGCATTGGCGGGGCTGAGTTCAGGGCAGGGGTTTTTCCGGCCTGCTGCGGGCTAGGCTGGTTTGTTTCTTCCTGTCTATGAACAATGCTGTGGCGGCTGTAGCCGTCGGTTCATTAATGTTGACACGTGCACTTGATTACATGGAGTTACACAGAGGCGTGTTATATTCTTCGGTGTTCTTGAGTTTGTCTGTAATTTAAGTTGCAACCCTCTTGCAACATTGTTGCCCGTCTCTAGTTCACATTCGAGTGCAATCACTGCATGCATCTTATATCTAGGTGGTTGGCAAGTGTATTTTCGTTGTTGTTTTGTTTCTAGTTTATATTTTCTGATTCAGTTGTTCGGACTATATTGTAGTAGTGAATCATGCACACCTCGTGTCGTAATTGGGGAATACGTTATCCGCGTAGTTTCAGTATGCTGGAGACGACCACTATGACATGTACAGTATTTGGCGCGGTCTGCACTTGGAAACCCTTATCTGCGGAACACGCATCTCAACTCGTTTCACTTAAATGGTTGTTAGGGGTGCCTGTGGATCTTTCTCCTTTTTAAACAGTTCACACAATCAACATAAACCAAGGATGCGTGTCAGGGCTTGACCTTGAACAAACTAACTAAAGAACAAAACTAAGCTGTTACTTTAGGCCACGTTAACTCTGATAATACTGTGGAAATGTATTTTCGGCTGTGCGTTGCCACATTTTTACATCATGGGGAACATTTGACACTACACGCAGTACCACATAGTTTGCTAAGTAAGATGGCGGCCTGACTAGTATTTACCATCGTAATATGCATTTTCGCGTGAATGCTTATTTAACAGTTTGGAAAGTCAGCAAAAGCCCACTTTTCCCCCTTTTAAAATGTAGACATAAAATAGCAAATAAATAACTACACGTTTATTAGAGTTTCAGAACTATTCCTACATGATTATTAAAGCAAACGGTGACAGAATTGCCATGTAAAACAATACGGAGAATTTTAAGATTCTTATTTAAGTAGCAGTCCCTGTCCCTCCGAGCCCTCCCAGAACATAAACAAGCATTTGCAATGCAATCGGTCTCGCATTTATGCGAGTTTAAGCTATTGGCATTGTAAATGAAAATGCCTTATTTATGCTTTAAAAACGAAAAAATAAATAAAAAGGCATGTTATTTGAAATGCCAATAGCTCAACCTCGCATAAATGCAAGACCTATTGCATTGCAAATGCTTGTTTAATATGGACTACAGCAAATTTAGCGTCCATAATCTGCTGACCATGTCACTTGTCACCCTTCGCTATCACCCAGCACGTCACAGAATAACTGAGGGAACGATCTCCGCATCTGACCAGGGCAGGCGGCTACGTTGGGCACAGGTTGATACCGTTGTTTTTATTAAGTCACTTTTTCACAGACAAGCAAGAGATTCTGAAATGTCTAGACCCAGATGTGCAGAGGGATAAATTAGTTCAGGCATTCATCGCTATTGTGCAACTAGTGGATGGTATACTTACATCACCGGCTTACCCCACCAGGAGGGACGCACAAGAGGGTTTGATGGGCAATGCTCTCAGGCCCTTAGAGATCTAAAGATGGCTCTCAAATAGTCCCAGAGAGACAGGGATCAGGTGGTGCCCTGCCATAAAATTATAAGCAAGCCGTCAAGGGGGGGACGCGCCAACTGCAACAGAAAGCCTGGGAGGAGTTAACGGAGACGTCTGAGCTAAAGGTCTCTACTCGTTTCTGGAGGGTCATTAACAACCTTGCTTTAAAGATTCAAATAACCCAGGCCTAAGCCACAACATTTTACCAGAGCAATGGCAGGCTCACTTTGAGGGATTGTACAATCATTCTCATAGTGAAGAACAAACACAGGCACCAATCCCTGAACAGAGAGCTGATCCCATTACCTTCACTCTGAATGAGGTGAGATTTGAAATTGAGGGTCTCGCACAGAACAAGGTGCCGGCACCAGATGGGATCCCCGCCAACCCTCTTCCGGTGTAACAAAGAGGTATGGGCGCCTCTCCTAGTGAGGGTCTTAAATGCGGCAGTATAGGCAGCAATGCCAGCATCATGGTCTACTGCCATCATTGTCCCGATTTTTAAGAAAGGAGATAGGGACATTCCACATTGCTATTGCCCCATATCTCTTATCTTTTTATTTTACAGAGTTTTATATAGCGCGAACTTGACCCGAATCGGGTATCAGAGTGCTTTACATAGCACCAGTTGCATTACATGAGGACATATGGGAGAGGAGTTGGCCTAACGGCTAGGGCGCTCGACCTTGGACCTAGGGAACTGGGTTCGAGTCTCGGTAATGACGCTAAACCTCCTGTGATTCTGGGCAAATCACTTAATCTCCCTGTGCCTAACAAAAATGAATGTGTGTCCTCATGTAACGTAACTGGTGCTATGTAAAGCGCTCTGATACCCGGTTCGGTTTCGGGCCAAGTTCGCGCTATATAAAACTCTGCAAAAAAAAAAACACATTCATTTTTTGTTAGGCACGGGGTGATTAAGTGATTTGCCCAGAATCACAGGATGTTCAGCGTCATTGCCAAGACTCGAACTCAGGTCTCCAGATTCAAGGTCAACCTCCTTAGCTGTTAGGCCAACTCCTCTTATCGGTGTGAAAGGAAAGGTTCTGAGGTGGGTGATACTAAACAGGTTGTCGGAATGGGCAGAGGGCAACCAAATAATAACTAACATCCAATATGAGTTTGACGCAGTAAATCCACTGCTGATCAATGCCTCGCCCTTTATCTTGTTACTGCTAAATACACAATAGCCAAATCAGATACGTTGTATTTAGCTTTTATGGACCTCACTACGGTCTTTGACCGAGTGAACCACTGTAAACTCTGTAAACTTATGGGAGAGCTCGGGGTGGACCCGGCAATAACTAACACCCTAATGGCCCTACACTTAAACACTACTGCAGCAGTTAGATACACACAGGAGGGGAAAATCAGGGATCATTTTGACTGCATTAGTGGGGTCAGACAGGGTTGTATTTTAGCACCATTATTGTCTACACTATATATTAATGGTCTTGATTCTGCCCTGATGGCCTTACAAGCAGACACCCCGATGCTTGAATAAAGATCGATCCCTGTTCTGCTTTATGTGGATGAAGTGGTACTATTTCTATTTCTATTTCTATTTAAAACATTTATAGAGCCCGACAGCTGCCCCAGCCAAGGGGCGTCCTGATGCTAACGGCAGAAAAAGCAGCATTACCACAGACGGCAACCTACACAGTAGGAAAAAGAAAGGTTTTAATAGCTTTCTTAAAATCAGTGAGATTGTTGAGGCCACGAATATGGGGGGGCAGAGAGTTCCAAAGAATCGCCGCTCTGAACGGGAAGGCACGACCTCCGGCCCGAGTTTTACTAACTCGAGGAACCAACAGCAAATGTTGGCCCATGGAGCGGAGCTGACGAGAAGGAACATAAAAAGAGCAGATCCGTCAAAATGCTGGGGGATTCGAGCTTCAGAATTTTAAAGGCTATACAGAGCGCCTTAAACTCGATCTGTGGAGCCACGGGCAACCAGTGAAGGCGGCGAATAGTGCTGGTCACCGAACAGACTCTACGC
Source organism: Lissotriton helveticus (assembly GCF_964261635.1). Classification (NCBI taxonomy): domain Eukaryota; kingdom Metazoa; phylum Chordata; class Amphibia; order Caudata; family Salamandridae; genus Lissotriton; species Lissotriton helveticus. The sequence continues at coordinate 1,316,882,938 of NC_136061.1, forward strand.
AAGCCCAGAAGAGCTCTAACTGTGGCATTCTGTACTCTTTGTAACCTTTGTATTTCTGCCTTGTTTGCCCCTAAGTACAGGGAGTTCACATAATCAAGCCTAGATATAATTGATGCTTGAATAATGATCTGTCTGGCCGGGGCATCAAAGAAACCTAGGATTGGTTTAAGCCCGCGTAGTCGACCAAAACAGGTGCCCACTACCTTCTTCGTTTGTGTCTGGAAACTGAGCGAGGAGTCCATCCATATCCCCAGGTTCTTTACAACCTGTTTAGGAGTAGGGGGGTGCCTAACTTCCTGGGCCACCAATGCTCATTCCACAACCCGTGGTCCCTTCCCATCAGCAACACCTCCGACTTACTGGCGTTCAGCTGGAGGCAGTTGGCTGTCATCCAACCAGCAACTGCTCCTTGCACGTACCCCCTAGGGCCTGCAACTTTTACTACACAGGTTTGTGACTTTTAGGAGCAAGATGGACTTGTCCCCTAATTTATCTAAATCCTACATAATGGAAATTGGGAAGAAGTGCAGGAAGTCTCACACTTACACAATAGGCACACATACCCTAGGGAAAGTACCAGCCTTCTCATATCTAGGTATTTTATTCGATGAACAATTTCGTTTAAAACATTTATTAGAGGAGAAATGCCTAGGTTTGACGCATTCCCCTGGAGTAGTCGCAAACTCTGCTTATAGTTTAGGCCATTGGTCACCTGGGACGATTTTAAAGTTATAATTCTTTTTACACTTCCAAAGTTTTATATGGTAGTGAGGTGTGGGGAGTTAAGGTGGCTAATAAATTACAAATCCAAGAAAACAAATATTTTAGGCACTTCCCAAAAGTCCCTTATAGCACCCCTGCATACATTGTTTATGAGGAATTGGGGTCCAAGTACATTTCTAATATGGTGGCTGTGAAACCCCTATTGTGTTGGGTGAAGATCTGGTCCAACGATGAGGCTGGCTTCACCAGGCTGGTAATCCAGGACTGTCTCTCCCTCAATCATGCGCTAAAGATCTTGTGGTTAAAATATGTAAAGGACACCCTCTTTACCATAGGAAGTGTAGATCTGTTTACCAATCTTGATAAGGTGGGATCACAGGAAAAAGCGCTTATCAAAGATCTGTTTTTAAACATGTCACTGCACAACGGAGGCAAGGGAGCTAAAAAAACACATGGTCAGAGAACACATTTTAGTTAAGTCAATGCAGGGTATGGAATCCTACTTATCCCTTATAACCAGTGCACATGACAGATTTTTAATTACACGTTTTAGGCTGAACCTATTTCATCAACCATTGGCTGTACCCCCCCCTCCCGGCATTACGGCACATAGAGGACCCTGTGGCTGCGATAATAGGTCTCCACAGGCCACCTTACCTTTTGTACTCCTCTGTCCGCACTACTCACATCCGAGAAGAGTGTCCTTGATGGGTTTTTAAGAAAACTTAGACAGGCACCCATTGCCTTATTGTTTTTACATCTGTTATCAGATGTTTTTACACTTTTTTGTGTTTCTAACTTATTAAGATCAGCTTTAAAGCTGAAAACCACCAGGGGTGTTTGAAGGCCACAAGATTCTTTGCCAATTTTGCACTGTGTAAGGTTGCTATAAAAGTCTTGATCTGTGGGTTATTTTTGTGAGACCAGGCTTAGTATTACATGATAAACAAATACTAACTGAGGATTTTACTTATATACATTTTTTTCTTTTTATCTAAAGTAAAGGGTGCTGGTTACATTATGAATTTAAGAAACCAAGGGGGACAACAACATTTTATGATTTTCGTGCTTTCTTTATAAGCAGTTAACTCTAGGTAAAAGTCCAACAGGAACCGAGTAAGTGTATGTGTGTGTATATATATCTACTGCCAGTTCCAATCCCTCATTCGAATCAGAGATTCACACTGGAAAAGACACCACACCAATCCTTCGGCTTTCGTGCTTAGATTTTTATTATTTTCGCTGAAACGCGTTTCGGCATTCCTTTGCCTTGGTCACACATCAAGCGTCTGTTTCACTTTCAATATTTTTAAAAGCTATTAGTGAAACTCCTGGTCACATGGGTCGAAGCAACTGCCATAACTGAAGAAAGACTATATCGTCAGTTCGTGGCTGTACCCAATCTTACTGTGTTTACCCAAATTTGATCTGTTTCATCACTTTGACTATTTATATAGCATGAACATTTCATTGTGTTTTATGGCACAAAATTTCATTCAATTATATTTGATCACAATTTTTCAAGTAATTCATTTGTCCAAAAGATTTTTTAATACATTAAACGTTTTCATTAAATTAAATTTGAGTCAATTATAAATTCATAGTGAAAATATGGTGACATTGTATATACATAGCACAAGTGCATATGTTAATACTCCAGTAATGAAAACCCAGTACATATGGCCAAACTCTATGCGCTAGTGCTTGATTCCATTACCAATTCATTCCTCGTTGAAGATTAACCTTCTCTGCATTTTAACCCTTCAATGATAATACCACATGATTGGTTAAATTTGTTTGCTGCCACCAAACTCAGTTTGTCAAAATCGTCTCACTGTGTCCTTTTTCTCAAATAGCAAGGGCTCCATGCAAGTGCATAAATCTATCTATCTACCTATATATATATACTGAAAAAATCATAGGTTTTAGGGAAAGTTATTGTTAGTTGGACATTTCACTCATACAAAACCAGAGAAATTCCCCCGTTATAGTTAGTTCAGCTAACTATAACTCGCGCCCCCGCAATGCACTGCTGATGACGTTACATATTACATCACTCATGACATGGTCAGTGACATCACTGATGACATCACTGTTGACAACTGATGGAGTGAGGTGGAGAAACAAAATTTTGTATACCCCTCATAAAATCACTTCCTCATGATAGTAACATGAACTAATTGTGCGGTTTTGAAAATTAGCCAACATAGAATAGAATGCACACACACAAGTACATGTGGGAAACTAATATGCTTATGTTGCAAACCATACTCGACTAATTAAGTGATGTTGTTATGTTTATAATTAACGCAATTGCTATAACCTAATCAAAAGCGACATAAATGTGCTTTTGTTTGTTTACTTTGTGGCATAAAAGATGAAGAATGGTGAGTAAATTTCGCATATATGTTGCTTTATCTCCTAGGTAATAACTGACAGGGATACCTTAGTAGAGGAGGAGGTAAACAGAAGGGTTATAATTCAACCATTAACGTTTAATTGTGTTTGTTTCTATAATAGTTCCCCTTCTGGCCCATGCGGCCTATTTAAAAATGGACGTTTCTGTGACTCCGAGATTGAAGTGCTGTACGAATGCGCTAGTAAACCCAAGACAAGCGTGAGCTGTCTGTGCCTGTGCAGAATGGGTCAAAGACAATGTGCCCTGAGGGCCTCACTGAATGCCAACAAAAATGAACTTCCGCATTGTGAGCCTGGGAAGAACTGTAAAACTATCGATTTAAGGACACACGTGAAATGGACATAAGCTAAGACAAAGACCACTTTCATATTTGATGATCATTCAGAATTGGAACAATGAAATGATGAGGTTATGCTCAACCACCCCTCGATTTGTCCAATCAGAACTGTTAAAGACCCCAAATGTTTCGAAAATTAGATAGATTAGTTAGTGAAAAAGGGTATAAAAGAGTACGTTCGGACTTCTTTCCCGATTTCCATCTTTGTATCCTGACATGCTGCCGGATTGCTGAATCTTTCCGGAGGCGTAAGGACTTTGAAATTTTCGGAACTTTAACTTTTCTTGAATGGGTACGGAGTCTTTAGATGAAGTGAACAATTAGAGAGAAAAGAGAGATGATTTTAGGGAACTATTCTGTCCTAGGCTAATGTCTGTGTCCTGAGATTGTGGTAAATAATTTGCTTATTTCCTTAACTATTGAACTAAAATAAATATAAATGTTTGAATTTAATTCTTCTCTTTTCTAGGTTATTTTACTAAATGAATAAAATAAAACTGAACAAATAGAGGTTATGCTAGAAGCTTTTTCACTTTAGAATAAAAATTAAATAAATGGAGAATTAAGCTGGTCTTGTTTATCCTTTAGTTAATTTCTACTAGCAGATCCATTGACAAAATAATGGTGGCGTGTCTGAATAATTTCCTCGTAGATAAACCATGGTAAAGAGTTTAAACTGCAGATGTATATATTATAAATAGTTAGCATTTAATTTGGAAACTCCACTATGATCCAGTAGCTCTCCTTTTTAATCTTCACCAATCCTTGAAGTAGGGTGAATGTGGGTACGAGTGACTCACAGTGTTATGGGCCCCACTGATGAGTAAGTGTGTGATTAAGTTCTTTAGGGAAAAGGTGATTGGTTTAAAGAAATGTCTGGAGGAGCGCGGCATCACATCTCAAATGTCAGCGCGAATTTGGACGATTTTTTTTTGTTTAATGCTTTTTTTGTGTCCTGGGGGTCCTTGTGGGAACCCCTGAGCAGGCGTTCGGGGTCAGGGTGTTTCTACCCTGCCCCTTTTCTTGTTTTGTGCGTTTGTTTTACTGTTTTCTTGTGCCTCGGTTCTACAGAGGCACAAGATGGCTGCCAACACTTCCTGGTTTGAAGTGTTAACAGCCAATTAGAATGCAGCTCGTGATCGGCAGGGTGCGCGGATCCTCTGTGCCTCTATATATCAAAGCTTTTATGTTTTGATTTTCTCAGCAACTACTGAACGGATTTACACCATTTAAGAAAAAGAGTGCTTTCTGAACCAAGCGCTACCTTTTTGCCAAATTTGGTGTAATTCCATTCAGTAGTTCGAGCTGCAGCCTTGTCTAAAGTTTCCTATGGGAAATTGGTTTTTTTACCTCTTTTTCTTGAATTTCTCAGGAACTACTGAGCGGATTGTAATGTAATGTGTATACTTGTAAAGCGCACTGTTGCCAGCTGGCGTCCTGGCACTGTATACCGCTGGGGAACCCGTCCTGGCTTTCCCTGTGGGATGGTCCCTGCTGGGAATCCCCAAGGTGGAGCCAGGCATCCCCGGCGTTGATGGGGCCGTTGTGGAGATTAGGCAAGCTAATGCCCAGAATTGGCGAGTGGGACCCCTGGTTAGAGTAGGCACCGAGGCGAGAATTATCGAGTCCGCTGACCCTGGTCCACGACCCTGCCGCATCAGGAATCGAACCCTGGTCCCAGGCCGACTTCTGCTTCCGGGTCTGCCGCCTCCAACCAGTGAGCCACACCACTCCACAAGAAAAAGAGTTCTTTCTGAAATAAGGGCTACCTTTTGCAAAATTTGGTGTAATTCCGTTCAGCAGTTCGGGCTGTAGGCATGTCTAAAGTTTCCTATGGGAATTAACATGGAGAAAACACGTTTTGGGACCCCCGTTTTTTCTCGGCCCCTGGTTGCCAAATCACCCTGAAACTTTCAAGTTGGAGCTGACCAGGGCGCCCCACAAGTTTTGAGAATTTCATGAAGATTCGTGATCCGGCGCCAAAGTTATTAGGAAAACTAAAAATGCTTTTTGTATAAAAACAAGGTCCTAACTATAAGTACCTACTGGCGACCGCCATTAGGTAATTTATATTATTGAGTGTATATATATATATATATATGTGTATATATATATATATATATATATATATATATATATCCTCTCTCAGTTGAAAAAGGGGAAGGGACACAGCGGGGTTCATTCAGGACATTTATTAAAGCAAAAAGTCAGCATGACCGGTTTCGGCGTCAAGCCTCTTCAGATGCCGCAGTTCGTGTGAGGTATTTTCCCTCAAGTTAATATCGAGCTCCTCCCATTGAGTAATGAGAGGCCCAGCTGCAGCACATACTTTCGCTGATGTCACAGTAGTCTCTGCCACGGACTACTGATCCCGTTGTGCATCTTGTTGGTATCAGATGTGCCGCAGGGAAAAGAATAACCCCCGAAAGTGCTGCAAACAGATGTCCTTGGGTCCCCTACTTCCAAGCCCTCATAGCCAAATGTCATCGAGGCTGGAGGCGAAAGACAGTGCGGACGCCTCTCACCCGGGAAATCCCAGACCGCCATATAACAGCAGCTCCTCGATATCGCCGGTGTGAGGGCGGGCCTGTGATATTCCGATCCCTCGGATACTTGAATTTAGTTGCCCAAGGTCCTGTAGGTATCACAGCCCAGATAGGAAGGGTCCCTTCAGAAAGTGCCACAGGAATGCACTTATTAAATGCCGAAAATCCTCTCTCAGTTCAAAAAGGGGAAGGGACACAGCGGGGTTCATTCAGGACATTTATTAAAGCAAAAAGTCAGCATGACCGGTTTCGGCGTCAAGCCTCTTCAGATGCCGCAGTTCGTGTGAGGTATTTTCCCTCAAGTTAATATCGAGCTCCTCCCATTGAGTAATGAGGCCCAGCTGCTGCACATACTTTCGCTGATGTCACAGTAGTCTCTGCCATATATGTATATATATATATATATATATATATATATATACATATATATATATCACTGAAAAAACCATAGGTTTCACACCAGTTATAGTTAGGTGGAAATTTTACTCGCATAAAACCATTGAAATTCCCACGTTATAATTAGTTGGACTCACTATAACTTGCGCGTACAATGCACTGCTGATGACATCACATATTACATCACTCATGACATGGTCAGTGACATCACTCATGACATCACTGATGACATCTCAAATGACATCACTGATGACAACATCCTTGTGACAAAGTGGCAGACCTCCTATCAGCATAAAATAACCTTTGACACACACATTCAAAAATAGAAACTAACATTTTCTTAAAAAAGGAAAAACCAATACCAATTACAACAACTTATTAGGTAATTCCAACATCTACATACACATCCACTCATTCACCAACAGTTCTATATAGTCACTCATGCATGTACTTACTCATCATATGTACTCATACACCTATACATCCTGTTACACACTAATACTCATCCATATAGTTACTCACACACAAATTCACACATGCACATAAACTATCAAAAAAACATTTACTTGATTATACTGCTATATACACACCACTACACATACTTCTACAGAAACGGAAACATATTTACTCTCTTAAACAATCAATTATAAAAACACATACTCACTAACCCACCCATACACACAATCATCCACCCATACAGTCTTGCACACATGCTGTCTTCAAAATACATACAAATAGTGAGTCACTCATTCATGCATCTGTGCTTTAAGTAATATCCCCCACCGAACCATACAGACACTGATACTGATACTCAAAAAACAACTAATAACCCATATACACACTCATGTAGCTACTCACCAACCCATGCAGCCACTTATACACAAAGTGAGACACAGATACAGATATTTAAATATTTAAACATTACTCGCTAATATATGTATTCACTAAGATACATTTAATAAGTCAGTTAACCAATCAATTTTACACAAAAAAAACATCCATTTAGACATTTATTTACCCATTTATTCTTCCATCAACCTTTAGATATACATATATAAAAAATATTTATTTTTCAGAAAGATACACATTCACTGGATGATGTCATCAGTGATGTCATTTGAGATGTCATCAGTGATGTCATGAGTGATGTCACTGACCATGTCATGAGTGATGTAATATGTGACGTCATCAGCAGTGCATTGCACGCGCAAGTTATAGTGAGTCCAACTAACTATAACGTGGGAATTTCAATGGTTTTATGCGAGTAAAATTTCCACCTAACTATAACTGGTGTGAAACCTATGGTTTTTTCAGTGAATTTAATAGGTTTTTTAAATGCTAATTCCTAACTATAACTGGTGTGAAACCTATGGTTTTTTCAGTGAATATATGTATATAAGAGTCACGGAATAAACACTGGCAACTTGTTGCTTGCAGCATTTTGAAACTGAGTGATCAGTAATTCCGTTGACCGCCAAGAACAACAGGACATCGTATGTGGACTGAGGTATTTTATCTCGAGGGGGCGTGCAGTCTCGCATTTGACTGCCCCCACGCACAAACTTGCCTGAAGGGACTGGCTGCTGCGGTCATGGGGGACACAGGGAGGTTCCCACTGTTTCATTGATCTACGATCGACCCGACTCACCTGGAGCTGGTCCCTACTTACAGTTTTCCCCACTCCCCCACGCCACCAGCTCTGCAGCGCCGGGACAGTGCCTGCTGGGATTTGGAGTTCATTGGACAAGACCTGAGCTCCTATTGGTGTGATGACATCATTAGGGGGAGGGGACACAGTTACCAGCGAGTATTTTACACAGGATGAGCACAATTGGGTTGTAATCATAACAGCACAGGGCACTGAAGAAGGCGAGTGTGACGAAATGCATCTGCCGCTGCTGAGATGTTTGAAATAAAGGGTTCCTGCACTGCATTCCCCTGGTGGCCTCTGATCTTTTCTCGAAAGGATTTTACCGGATATTACATTGCGCTTGCCAGATGCGCAATACAGATGGCCCCACAGCGTTAAGAGTCACGGAATAAACACTGGCAACTTGTTGCTTGCAGCATTTTGAAACTCAGTGATCATTAATTCCGTTGACCGCCAAGAACAACAGGACATCGTATGTGGACTGAGGTATTTTATCTCGAGGGGGCGTGCAGTCTCGCATTTGACTGCCCCCACGCACGAACTTGCCTGAAGGGACTGGCTGCTGCGGTCATGGGGGACACAGGGAGGTTCCCGCTGTTTCATTGATCTACGATCGACCCGACTCACCTGGAGCTGGTCCCTACTTACAGTTTTCCCCACTCCCCCACGCCACCAGCTCTGCAGCGCCGGGACAGTGCCTGCTGGGATTTGGAGTTCATTGGACAAGACATGAGCTCCTATTGGTGTGATGACATCATTAGGGGGAGGGGACACAGTTACCAGCGAGTATTTTACACAGGATGAGCACAATTGGGTTGTAATCATAACAGCACAGGGCACTGAAGAAGGCGAGTGTGCCGAAATGCATCTGCCGCTGCTGGGATGTTTGAAATAGAGGGTTCCTGCACTGCATTCCCCTGGTGGCCTCTGATCTTTTCTCGAAAGGATTTTACCGGATATATATATATATATATATATATATATATATATATATATATATATTACTGCTCCAATTCCTCCGTTTGAAAACAAAGAATTCTCCGCACTCCGGGGTATATTTCAAATGGTTGCTTTATTTAGACATGACAGACGCCCTCGCGTTTCGGCAATTAGCCTTTCTCAATATATATATATAAAATTTCTATGGCAAAATGAAACCCCTCATTTTGTTCCTTTTCAAATTAAATGTATTAAGTGTTACCACTTTATTCCAATCAAGATGACTTCAGGTGTGCCATACTTTTGTCATAAGTAAGACTGTTAGCGTTCTAGTTGTTCTTTAGAACACTCTGGGACATTCTGTCATTGGGCTATAGTTGGGCTACATCTGGCTGATATTTGGGCTACATTTGTTTTTTTTTGTCTCTGGTGGCCATCTTTGGGCTACATTGGGCTACATTTGGGCTCTAACATATATATAGCCCAATGTAGCCCAATATATATTTTTTCAAAGTTAATTTTCGTAAAAACCACTGGAGCACATATCTTGAGACATAGCAAAGGCACATCAGGGTACCAGTCCCTACAATTTTGCCAAGTTTGGTGGAAATCCATTCAGCCGTTCGGGCTAAAAGTGAGTCCAACTGCCCTATGGAAATTAACATGGGGAAACCACGTTTTGGGACCCCCCTTTTATCTTGGCCGCCGCTTGACGGATCCCCCCGAAACTTTAGGGAAGGAGCGGAGCGCAGCGAGGCAAAGTTAAGGAAAATTACAGGCAGATCCCTCATTCGGCGCCAAAGTTATTCTCAATAGAATGTTGCGGATTTCCTATGGAAAACGATCCTAACTAAAACTACCTGCTGGCGACCGCCAGTAGGTAATATACATATATATACATATACACACTCAATATATATCTGACCCTTTATGCACTGCGACCAGGTGCTGCCTCTCTTGAGAGAGGCTTCGTGGCACTCCACTACACATTGAAATGAATGCCCGAGATGGAATTTGTCTAGCTGCTCCTGCCTTAGGCAAGTCTTCGGGCAATTTGAAGTAACGTGATTTATGTTGCAGCGTTTAGGTGAGATGGGATTTAGAAGACACTACCTTTCCTCATGAAAGCAAAGGGGGCACTAGGGAGTCAGTACAGATTCATGTGAATGTTGAGATTTCACTGGCGTCTCTTGCTGGCAGGGGGATTTTCAAGTCACATTGTGCATGTTATAGTGTGTAGGGACACTTAGAGTTTTCATTTAGCACCATGTCCTTTAGATATCACGGTTTCATTCTTGTGATTTCATTGAAAAGCTCAAATGCATTCTGAGAGTTGTAGTCATGAGTTGTTTCCAGTGAAACAAATGGTCTTTCATCGAATGAAAAGGATTTTCAATACAAAAGCCTACAATTAGGACGCATTAAGAATTTAAATTCGGACACTGGAGTTGTCAAACTGCAAATCTGTGAAGGTCTAAAGTTTCTCTGGTCACTGGTAGGCAACATTTCCTGCACATAACTGTTTTCTAGGCTACTTTTTCCCAGCAAAAAATATTTTCTCATGCAAGGTACGTTATACACCTTTTTCTAAAACTTTACAAAGTAAAAAAAACCACGAAATTGCCAGAAGCATCAACCTCAATTTAGCCCAAAATCAATTACAATAGATTATAATAATTACATTGATTTAAAACAGTCTCCTTTAATCATTGCTATTCATCAAATTTATATTATTTATGCATACGATAAAATCAATAAATACCACTTAAATATTTTAAACCGTGTGAACCACCCAGCCATTTGTGTCATTTCAAACTATTCCTCAAAATGGCGGCTCCAGTGTGTCTGCTCAGAATTAATTTCCGTGCTTTCAATACATAAACGTTCCACTAGTAAATAATGCAAGTATTCAGTATATTCGTCATGTTACACAGTTTTTATATTGCACACTTCTACCAACTGCTTGGCTCATCAGTGCTTTTACTCATAGAGTGAGATTTATCTCAGGTTAAGGTAGGGCTCATTACGACCAGTCCGAAAATCCTGTATGGGGGTGAGGTGTTTCCAGGGTTGTCTCAACGAGGTGTTATGAGCAAAAATAAAATGTGATAATATCTCTGTCTCACCTTCCTTACAGCAGTATGATTAAAGACCCGCCCTCCCAAAACGAAATCTGTGTGACATTGCTTCCGTTCACCTCTGTGCTCCTGATAAAAGTACCTCTAGGTAACGTCTGAGAGCGGGTTATTGTTAACCCACTGCATCGATTCTGCTACCAGTAATATGTTGTAAAGAATAACGTGCAGCAAGTGTTTGTTACAAGGCAACTTTGTGAACACATTTGATCTCTTTATTTCAGCTAGCTTTTACCAAAGATCACAAAGATGTTTTTGCCTTAGTTGACGTCTAGTCTCTGTATTCACCCTCCTGCTCTCTCACCACACACTACTCGCAGTTAATGGTAGCAATGGAAAGAACACTACTATATGTGATGTGTCGTGGTGGGGCATACCTTCATTGCCCTAACTCTGGGGGGTGTTGTTGGACCTCCCTCTCTGGTCTGTGATATGTAGTCACGTTTGCGACGAAGGGGGGCGGGACTGTTTGGAAAATAAAGAGGCTCGGTGAATGCCAAGCAGGTGAACATAGTAACATACATGCCTTGGTGTTTTGCTTACTTACGTTATACCGCAGACGCAACATTTGGCGACAAAGCGGGTGGTTCCCGCGTTTGCTGTTGGTTTCCTGCAGTGGTCCATGCCTGGGCTGCGGACGGTGTGGAGCCCGTCTCGAGGGTTTCCTGGTCCCTGTGGTGCCCTCCGGGTGCCGGTTTTTCCTTTGTGGTGGGTTCTTTCCTGCTCAGTCGGCCCAGTTTGTTCCTTGGGGCGTGGCTTGCCATCTTGGTGATTCCCAGCTGTTTGGATGCCTCGGAGGGCGCAGATCCGGCTGTGGAAGAGACGGACAGAGCTGAAGGTGCTGTGGGGTGCTCTGGGACTTGTGAGGAGGCGTTCGGAGCTGTGGGTGCTCTGGGTCAGTTTCCTCTTGCCGTTTTGCAAGGGGTGCTGAGACTGCATTTTCACCTGCCTGGAGCTGTTATTTGCCTACCTTTCTGTTGGTGAACATTGGATTTTGTCGTGGTCAGTCAATGTCTGCTTGTTCCTGTTGGGGTGGTGCTCCTTTGTTGCTCTTTTGGATCCAGGGATTGTGCTTGTGTGGTGTGGGAGTGAGAGTGATTTGAAGGGTGCCCTTTGCTTGCGGTGCTCATTGCTCTCCTGCTATGTCGGCCATTCCCCTGTGGAGCCGTTTATGATGGATGGTCCTCCTGCGGCCTAGGCTGCTTGGTGGAAGCATTGGGTGGATCGTTTGGAGACTATGCTGCCAGTGCCCTGGATGAGGAATGATGGCGTCCTATGCTGTTGAATTTAGGGGGACCAGCTATTCACGATTGGGTAGGTCAGTGGATGAAGGGGGCCCGCTACACACTTATGGTACTTTGAAACAAGCTCTCACCATCCATTTTGAAACGCTGGCAAATCCAGATTATGAGCGGTTATTGGTGCGTCAGGCGAGGCAGCTGCCGGATGAGTCTGTTGATGCGTTTTATGCCAGTTTGCGTGGTTTGGCAGGCACCTGCAGGTTACCTAATGCTGTGGATGAAATCCGGGCCCAATATATACAGGTTTGTTCCTCTATTAAATATGTGAGGCTATCCTGCAGGAAGCGGGCATGTTGATGGCTGATATGCTGACCAGAGGCAGGTCTAAGGAACTGTCAAGAGTACAGGCGGCCCATATGGAGGCTGCACTCCAACAGGTGATGAAGGTGGAGCCGGTTAATGCTGTTTCGGCCCGAGTCCCGAGGAAGCCGAGGAGTAAAGGGTCGGTGGAGCCCAGACACTGTTATGGTTGTGGCAGGCCTTTTCCTCATAAGGGTTTGTGTCCTGCCAATGGGAAACAGTGTTCTAACTGCAGTAAATTGAATCATTTTGCGAAGATGTGTCGCTCTTCCCCAACCCGGGGTCCTCACCCTGCACTGTCGAATCAGGTGTATGTTGCTGATTGTTCGATTGAGGAAGGGGTACATGGACGATGATGATGTGGAGGGGGCTATGTATGTCATTCATGCCTTGCAACGTGAGCGTTACCTGTGATAGTGTATTCCGAGGTGCAGTGTAATGGTGGATGGCCATCTGGTGCAGGCATGGATTGATAAGGGTGCCTCTATAAAATTCATGGCCAGGTCAATGATACTTACGTTGCCTGTCTCCCCTGTGTTGAGTTCGAATACTACCAGGGTCTATGCCTAAGGGTCCTCTGATCCTCTTCCGTTGGCAGGAGCTTTCACTGCGGAGGTGGCGCATAGATCTAAGTCAGCGAAGACCAGGATATATGTCACACAAGGGGGTCAAGGCATGTTGCTGAGTTGTCGGACGGCAGAACTTCTACAGTTGGTTGCCTTCGCACTAAGTGTACATCAAGGGAACGTGGAGTACCTGCTGGCACAGTTTGCAGCATCGTTTGAAGGTATCGCCTATTTGAAGGATCGCATGATAAAGCTTCATATTGATGATTCTATCAAGCCAGTGACTCTACGACACAGAAGGGTGACATTCCATCTTCGGCTGAAGGTGGAGGATGAACTGGCTAAACTTGAGCAGGCAGACACTATTGAACGGGTGGATGGCCTGACTCCCTGGGTGTCCCCAATCGTAGTGGCCCGCAAGCCTAAGCAGCTGGGAGCGGTCCACATCTGTGTGGATATGCGCTTACCAAACCTTGCAATCAAGCGCGAACGGCACCTTACCCCGACCGTGGACGACATAGTGGTTGAGGTTAGTGGGTCACAATGGTTTTCAAAAATGGATCTTCATGCCGGCTATCATCAGCTGATGCTTGATCCTGATTCCCGTGCGATTACCACGTTTTCTAACCATGTGGGGCTAAGGAGGTATAAACGTTTAAGTTTTGGGATCCCCAGTGCTGCAGAGGTTTTTCAGGACACAATTAGGGGTGTTCTTTCTTGATTGGATGGTGTATTTAATGTCAGTGATGACATTTTGGTGCATACCCCCCACCCTGGATGGGCATTTTTCCCACCTCAGATGTTTTTCAGCAGTTGATGGAGCATGGACTTACGCTCCATAGATAAAAATGTGAATTTTTGAAAACAGACATTTCATTTTTGGGCTATCTTTTTTTGCAAGATGGTATGTCACCAGATCCTTTGAAAGTTTGAGATATACAGCTCCTGTTCCCATGAATGTGACTGTTGTAAGAAGTTTCATGGAGATGGTGAATTATTGTAACCGTTTTATTCTCAATTTGACTGATCTTATGGCTCCTTTGAGAGAACTGACTAAATCCAATATTGCATGGAATTGGGGTTCGGAGCAGGAATTGCCCTTTCAGGCTCCCAAGCAGGCCCTGCTTGCAGATACAACTTTGGTGTATTTCGATCCTGCGCAGGCGTCTGAGCTGTCCGTGGATGCCAGCCCTATTGGTTTGGGGGCGGTGCTTTCTCAGTGGCAAGGCAATGGGACATGGGCCCGGTGGTGTATATCAGATGTGCGTTAACAGCAACGGAACAAAGCTACTCCCATATTGAGAAGGAGGCCATAGCTATCCATTGGGGATGCCACCATTTTCATTTATATCTGTATGGCCAGCTGTTTGTTGTACATACGGATCACAAACCCCTCATTCTTTTGTTCATGGGGGCCTCCTCTAAATCTCCGCCACAAATTGAGAAATGGATTCTGCAGTTGCAGGATTATTGTTTTACCGTGGTGTTTCGTCCAGGAACACAAAATCCGGCTGACTTTCTCTCGAGGCACTTCCGTCCAGCCACTCCGAGTGAGGAGTCTGATGCAGAGGATACTGAGAAATATGTGTGCTTAGTGGTGGGGTGGTCTAGGCCACTTCCTATATCTTTGGAGGAGATTCTGGTATCTACAAAGTCAGATGAGTGTTTCCAGATTTGTCTTTCTGCTGTGAAAACTGGGAAATGGGGTGTGCTATTGGATAAAGCCATGTATCTTACTGAAGATGCTAAGTCTACCCTGGCGTCCTTTCACAATGAGCTGGTACAATCCCTGGAAGTTTGTTTGATGAGAGGTCCACGGTTGGTGATTCCTTGCCCTTTGCAGCAGAGGGTGGTGGATCTTGCTCATTTGGCTCATCAAGGGGTTGGTAAGACAAAATCAAGGTTGCGGTGCAAGGTTTGGTTTCCTGGTCTGGATGCTTTTGTGGAGCGCATTGTGAGGAGGTGTGCGCTTGGTCAGGCTGCTAGGCCTGCCGACTCCGGCACGCATCTTTACGGAGGACATTCCTTAATTTTTCTTTTTTAAAAAATTCATTAGCATTTTGCGAAACATGCAATGCCTAGAAATAACATAGTAACAGACAGATAACAGTACAATATAAATTCACCTTTCAATATAATGCAATATATCAACATCACCGTTAATCATACTTTTACATGTGCACCTCAGAGCACAGTTAAACAGCTGGATTTGCTTTAAGATAGTCAACCAAATACATCCAATAATCACGTGGCTTCAAACCAGTAGGTAATTGTTCCTCATATGTTTTTAGGGTATCTTTACAGTGGGCCATATTCTTTAGCCATTGGTTGGTTTTCGGGGCCTCCCTACTACCCCAACTTAATGAAACACTCGGTTTAGCCAGGAGTAAGGCTATCATGCAAAACTTACGCTTGGTGGCCCATGCTGTAGTGATAAGGCCCTATTTAAAGAAACAAGGGAACCCACTCGGTAAGCAAGGACCAAGGGTATTAGTATAAGTGTGCAACAACGGTCCTTGACAACAGGGAGATACACTATTGAATAATTATAGGCCACAATCTGCGCTATAATGAACAAGAAGTCCAGCCGGACTTCAATTTAATAGATAATGTAATGAACAGAGTATACGAACAAAATTTTGCAGTGGGACACAATCCTGTATCCACCAAGGCTAGACAGACAATTTACATTACAAAGGGGTTAGGGAGTTTCTCAGGCAATTTTGAAAAGTGGGCAGCTAATATTTAAATAGAATCAATTAGCTTGGCTCAGTCTGACTGGCGCGATCCGGCCCCAGACAAGTGCGGCAGTTCCATTGCGAACTCTAAGGTGCCTCATTGTAGGCGTCCACCGCCACGCGGCAAAATCTTCCTTCATCTTATTGCTTCCGGGAATATCCTATAAAATTGGCTTGCATATTCAGGCAATACATTGGTTGTCCTGATGATGATCCCTGATTCCTACTGGATCGAAACGCCGTCGACAGTTGATGTAGTCTAAACACCAGTCCACTATTATGTGCTTAAATTGCGTTTTTACTACATGAGCCAAGCTAATTGATTCTATTTAAATATTAGCTGCCCACTTTTCAAAATTGCCTGAGAAACTCCCTAACCCCTTTGTAATCTAAATTGTCTGTCTAGCCTTGGTGGATACAGGATTGTGTCCCACTGCAAAATTTTGTTCGTATACTCTGTTCATTACATTATCTATTAAATTGAAGTCCGGCTGGAGATGCTTCTTGACTTGCCAATTATTTACTGTTCTGGTGTGTAAATTAATCAGTATGTAAGTTAGATATTTCTTGGGTGGCTAACCCTCTGCATTTGTATTGTTTTGTATTGTATTTCTGTATATTTTATGTGGCCCTCTGTAGAGAGCCAAATCATAATAAATAAATTGAATTGAATTGAAGTCCGGCTGGACTTCTTGTTCATTATAGCGCAGATTGTGGCCTATAATTATTCAATAGTGTATCTCCCTGTTGTCAAGGACCGTTGTTGTAGTGATAAGGCCCAGCAAACATGCACGGATTGTACATTCAATATTCATTCCCACCATCTCACACATTATCCCCATAACCGCCACCCAGTATGCACTAATTAACTCACAATGCCAAGCCAGGTGAATAAAGTCAGCATCATCAACCCCACATCTTTTACATCATGCATCCACTCGAAGGCCATATTTCTATAGACGGGCGGACATTTCTTCATTTCCTTGGTAGCGGGCCAGTGCTGATTTTGGGAGTCTACCCAATGGGCGTCATATGTTGGTGGTCATCAAAGACTTTTCCAAATACCATGAGATTGAATTAATGGTATCTACCACAGCCAATCAGACTATTCCTCGTTTGGAGAAGATTTTGGCTACCCATGGATTGTTCACTGAACTTCGTACTGATAATGGCCCTCCTTTTTCACCTTCAGTCTAGAAGGGTCCGCCACCGAAAGATTACTCCTTTATGGCCTCAGGCCAATGGTGAGGTGGAGCAATTTATGCACACCCTCAATAAGACCATTAGGATTGCAGTGCCTGGCCGGCAGGAGTTGGATTGTGATTTGTATGGGATTCGGAGGGAGTATCGGATGACCCCTCATTCTAACACTAAGGTCAGCCCAATGTATTTGTGTATTAATCGGCCAATGGGTGATGTTATTCCTCATCTTGTGGAGGTGCTGGCTGAACATAAGCTGGTGGTGTATGAACTGCGGAAGAGTAAGCTGAAGAATGACAGGGTTTCAAGAGGCGTGGAGCGAGAATCAGTTCCCTTAATGTATGGGATGCGGTCATGGTGTGGAATCGGCACCCTAAAGGGAAATTGAGCCTGCCTCTTGAGCCTGAACCGTGGATTATTTAAGCTGTCCATGGGACGAAGGTCACAGCGATGAGGAATGGAGTGATCATCTCAAGAAATTTGTCTTTCATCAAGGCTCACCGGAATCCTGGTGGTGATCAACTGTGGGATTGTGTGCTTCCGAATGATGGAGATCTGGTTTCCTATGGGGATTCTACAGATGGTGATGACTTGGACAGTGTTGGGTCTCCTGGCCAGGTGCCGGAATGTGATGGAAGTCCTGGCCGGGATCAGGTTATTTCAGGTCAGAGTCAGGTCAGGTTTTCTTCGTCTGTGATGACGCCACATGGGGCGCCTGGGTGTGATCTGATGCCCCGTCTTGATGAAACCCGGGGTACTGAGATTGGTTTGCAGCGAGGGGGTGCTGAGAGGTACCAGCTTCGGCCTTGCCCCACCAGGTCTTCGAGGTGGAAGAACTATGTAACGTATTGAACTGTTTATATGCACTGGGAATTGTTTTTTTTATCTGCCTTGTGTGTTTTGCTTTAGCACGGTATTGGTCGTGTTTTGCGTTTTTTTGTTTTTTTGTTTGCAGGTTGTGGAGGAGTGTGATGCCTCATGGTGGGGCTTACCAGTATTGCCGTAGCCCTGAGGGGTGTGGTTGGACCTCCCCCTCTGGGCTGTGATATGCAGTCATGTTTGTGACGAAGGGGGCAGGATTGTTTGGAAAATAAAGAGGCTCGGTGAATGCCGAGCATGTGAACAGAGTAACATACGTGCCTTGGTGTTTTGCTTACTTACGTTTTACCGCGGACGCCACACTATACAGGGCTGGGCTGTGAAACAAAAGAAGCACAGACCAAATGCCACCCCACTCCCTTTCTCCCCTCTCTGTGTCTCACTCTTTCCATTAATTATATATTCATCTCTCTCTCTCACTGTCTCTTTCTTTCTCTCCTGAAACCTCCACTGCGATATCTGCAGGTAACTCGGGAGCTGGAGAAAACGAAAGAAGGGCGAGCAGAGTTCCAGGGGGCATATTACCAAGCAATAGCGATAATTATAGCTATTGCTTGGTTAGCGGGAAAAAAATATCGCCGAGCACCGAGGATTTTTACCGCTGAGATACCTTGATATTATCAAGGTTTATCTCAAAAGCGGTAAAAATCCTGCGAAATGCATGAATATCGCTGAAAAATCAGCGATATTCATGCATTATCGTGACAATGCTCTTAGCCATGTTATCCACCTTCCATTGGATAACATGGCTAAGAACTGCTTTTAGCAGGCGTTAGCTTTTGGAGATATTCGCGCTTAGCGCGAATATTTCCAAAGGTTGTTAATAAGAGTTAGAGATGTTAGCGACTGTTTTCAGTCGCTAACATCTTGGCACGCCCACTTTGCATGTCATTAGCGATAATTATCGCTGACATGCAAAGTGGGCCCCTAAATGCCCGCCATCGCCTACAAGCTGTTGCTAACTTATGTTAGCGACAGCTTGGTAATAGGGCGATAAAATTATCGCCGCATTAGCGGGAAAATGTCCCGCTAATGCGGCGATAATGCCCTTGGTAATTTGCCCCCTGGTCCTTCGAAAACTAGCCAGACCTTTCTGTGACGCGCTTGACGGCACATTTCTACCGAGTCCTGCCGAACAATTGTGCAGACCTGGTCACCCTCTGCTCTTTGGAAAGCGCCCAGAGGGGATGCATCGATCATAAAGCCCTAACATAAATAAGTAAATACATATCAACTAGTAGTTGTACCCAGCTCGATCAGATTTGATTCCGTTTACCGGAGACGGCGTACAGAGGTATTGGCCAATTGACCTAATCTTATCGACTAAATGTACCTGTCAAGAAAAGACAGCTCTCTGGTTAGTGTTGGAGCCACAGTCTTGACTCAGCCGATCTACTCCTCGGTCTGCAGAGGTCTACACGTCTGTTTTCTCTGTGCATAATATTGGGTGATTGAACTTGCATAGTGCAACACTAATAGCACAGTTGTTCTTGCCTCCGAAGCTGAAACGAGTGATTTTTTAATAAAACTGGCGCTGTCCCTCTTGTGATTAGAGGCCTAGCTCATAAATATGTTCTGTTAGTCAGAGTTATTCCCTGTTTTCTGACTTGTACCGAAATTCACATGAGGAAATAAGTCGCATCTATCTACTCACAGAGAAATCTGCGTTAATCAGTTAACAAGTGGTGTGCAGGAGACGGGAGCTCTTTCTCTCCAACCTTCATTAAATTGAACTTTAATTGATTCATGCATCAGTGGCTGGGGAGAGCCGGCTCCGTATGGTTACAGCTGCACACACCGCCCTGGGGCTCACCACACAGTGTGTAAATCTCATGAGGACAGAGCCCACAGAGTTTGGCTCTGCTTCAGATTGATCAAGGGCCGATGACGTGCTACACGTCACCGGTAAATGCAGTTTGCAGTCTGGAGCTTTCCTTTCACAAATCATTGTTTAAATGTGGATAGTACATTGGCTCAAAATTTGAAGAACCAAGGCTAAAATTGGTAAAATGCTTTTAACTGGTAAAGTAACGCCCAGGATGGGAAGTGTTCTCTCTCATGACATGAATACTAGTAAATCTGGAAGACCCAAGCAGTCCTAATGATTCATTTTTTTTAATCTAAATCTTTATTGGTTTTGTTATTAAACAGAAACAAATCAGAACAAAAGGGAAGGGTCATATGCAGGCAATATATTATCGGCAACTTATCACAATAGATTAACTGTTTATAATATGCATGTGCATTAAGAAAATCGAAAGGACAGAAATATCACACAGTACCCCAGCCAACAATATCTCATCTTGTTTATAATCCCACCATTGACTTCATATTTTGCTGTGTTTCCTATGCACATCTCTTGCTTTGTAGACTAGTTCTTCTATTTTGGCACAGAAGTCCATTCCTCTGGTCCATTCCCCCAGAGTGGGAGCATTTTCCTCTTGTCAATGGTGCGCTAGGTTTTTGTTAATACTAATAGGCCAATGGCAATGAAGGTGCAGGTGTGACAAGGGCCACCCAAATGTTTTATAATGACAAGAAGCATTATGTTGGGGTTCTAAATTTATAGCTCAACCCATCCCTCTCCTAAAATGCTACTCCTATTACACCAGTCCTCAATGACCGATGGACAGGTCCAGATCATTAAGCAGTACGTGTCTTGGGAGAAATTGTATCTCTGACAATCAAGGTTCTTCATCCTCCCCATCACCCAGAGTGTCGCAGGCATACAACTATATACGTGAACATACTTAATTTGAGCGAGACAGAACCTGGAGGAAATTGCTAGAATCCTAGGTGCCATCTTCGCCTCAATCCAGTCATTGCCCTCAAGGTCCCCAAAGTGGAGTTCCCAGCTATCTCTCAACTTTAATGTGGGGTCGGGAGATTACCTGTTAGTGATATGCATGGCCATAAGATGCTGATATTGCCCAGGATGTCCACAACCCAACTGCTCTTCTAGGGAAATAAACTCTGAGACCACGAGGAGCTTGTTGTTATAGCATGCCTAAGTTGAAGGTGACAGAAAAATTGGGTTTTCTGTAATAGGAAGTCTGTTGTCAGGTCTTCAAAAGACCTGATGTGGCGGTCATGACGTCAGACATCACCAAGATTTGAAAGACCGATTATGTCCCACTGGTGGAGCGCAGCCTACCTTTTCATCTGAGTAAGCCAGGAGCCCTGCCGGAAAAGTCACAAGGGTGGGTGTGCCATGCCTGTTGATCTGCTGTCAGCTAACCAGCAGTAATTTAGAGACTGTTGGAAGTGCATGGAGGGGCGCTTTACTGCAGGGCAGGTTGAATAAGTCAAACTCGTCAAGAAGGTTTAATTGCAGCCGGTTTGGTGGATTCCATTTATTGCTAAATATCCAGTCATTGATGGAGTCTTAGTGTTAATGCAGCTTCACGTCCGTCAATCTCAGCCCACTCTCATATGGGGACTGTCACCACTTTGAGAAGAACACCGGTAGTGTTTCAACACCCCATAGGATTGTACGTCTGTAAAAAGGTAGGTGTAGTGCAAATGGATAACTTTGCAGGGTGCAGAGGAGGCGGCATAAGGAGATAATTCTAAACAGCACTCCAGGTCCCCTCACAGATAGGGGTCAGGAGGTCCGGGATTCAAAGCCCTGTTTCAATATTGACAAGAGGGATGCTATTTTCAGCTTACAAATCCTAAATTGACATCTCATAACATCTAGTCCCAAATATCTAAAATGGTAATGTTATACTAGAGAGACAAGTTGGTGCCATACTTTTAATAGATACAAATGTGGATTTCTCCGAATTCACCCAGAGACCTGACGCCTCGTAAAAAATCTGTATGACATCTATGAGCTAAATAATACAACTCTTGGCCTGGTGGATGAATAGCAAAATATCATCCCCCCTACAGTTAGAGACAGTCCTGGTGACTGTTTATCCACCATATCCCTTCAACCTGATCATCTTTACATATCCAGTCTGCCAAGGGCTCTACTACTAGGGTATATAACATGTGTGAGAGAGCGCAGCTCCGAAAAGTACCTTTTGTTAAATTGAATGGGGCAAAGAAAGTGCCATTTGCTTTAACCTGTGCCTTTGGTTCATCGTTCAACATTTTGACAAAACTGAGAAAGCGAAGCCCAAAATGTATCTTACTCAGCACTAGCAACCTAAGTGGCAAGTGAACTGAGTCAAAAGCCTTCTCAATGTCTATCAGTAACAAGCATTGGCATAGCCAATAGGTCTCGCTTTTGGGACCTTATGTGTTTGGCTAGGTTGTAGAGCATTGTGGCTGATGTGTGTGTCTGATCCCCTTGCACGTCCCCCCACCCCACCTCCACAAGAGTGTGCATAGTAGAACTCGCACAGAGTAAACAAAAACAACGCAGAGCTTGAAGCATGCAGCCACTAAGTAGAGTTGTGCTAATCAGCGTGAGGAAAAGTTGCACAAACCAACAGAACAGAGCTGGCGAAAACCAGGAGAAATCAGCTGAAAATATGCTGTGCGAGTCAGCGTAGGACGACCGAGTTGCCAAACGACACTGCCTGGGTACGAGGAGCAAAGTTCCGATTGCCTGGGCGACGTGGAGAAGAGAAAACCAGCCAATGACCGAGAGGAAGTAGGTGAGGACTCCCAATGAGGCTGGAAGAAGCAACGCGACTTGCCTGACCTGTACGTAGTACCTAGAGGCAACACAGGCAGCCGATGGCAAAAGGAGACAGCAGAAATCATCCAGTAGGCGTCAGTCAGGAAAGCTCTGCAGTGAGGAGAAAAGGCTGAAGAGGCAGAGCCGTAAGCGGGGAACAATACATTTACATTTGAAAAGAAAGGGAAAAAAACAGTCTAGAGTGACCGCAGGACGCGTCGCGTGGACCAGACACACACAGCGTTTCCCTTGCGGGAGCGAGCAGGGGCACCATCTATTTTCAAGATAATTACAAACAGATGGCGCCGATGCTCGCTCCCGCAAGGAAAATGCCAATCGTGCACACGTTGCAATAGAAAGCAATGCAAAACGTGCACGCCTTTAGCCAAAATGCTGATCGATTGCGAAAAGTCCCCTCCTAAGCAGCGCATGCGCACTGCGTAGGCGAGACCTAAAATGGGCGCTATTTTCCAAAAACTCATCTTCATGAACCAGAATGACACGAGTCGTCTTAGAAAATGTCTTGTGCTGCAATTAGGCATAAACCCACTTTAGTTGTGATATAGGAGGGAGCGTATTACCTTGTGAAGTTCAGTAGCTAATATTTTAGCAAGTATTTTGGACTCAACATTTCTTAGCGATATTGGGCAATATGAGGATAATTTCTTTGCAGGTTTGTTTGGCTTGAGGAGACATATATTGTCACCCTCAGCATAAATTGTAGGACAGGTGATGCACTCTATATGCCTTCTCATACCTATGTTTTTAAGACGTTGCATGAGAAGCAGTGATGAATATTTTTGTAAAGTACTAACGGAAAGCTCTTAGGTCTGGGAGGCTTTCAGGAAGGCATGTCCATACTGGATTGCTGTATTTCCTCTTCCGTAATGGGGGGAAGGGGAGAAGAGTCCAACTCGTTTTTGTTAGTCAACATTAATGTGCAGGTTAGGAGGTCACATATGATAACGTTCATTGTCCTGGCAGCAGAAGGGCATCTGAATAAATATAGTAGCTCATAATACGAGAAATTAGTAATATCAGTGGATGATGAGACAACCAACCTTATCATTTCCGTTGAGATTTGAAGGGACTATTTTGGTGGCTTGTTTTTTATTGGAGAACCAGTTTAGCAATATCTCGCCCTCATCACTCATTTGGTAGATTCTACTTTGAAAGCTCAGCCAACCTACATGGGTGGAGTCTAGCATTTTTTACATTCGAGAGACGCTGCCCAGCTCTAGAGAGCGAATGATAAAATCATCATGAGAAGCAAGTAACTGGCTTTTAAGGGTGGAAATTCAGTCCTTGAGTTCTTCTACCGCTCTGATTTTTGTCTCTTGCTTTGCCCTAAATATACGCCCTAGCGTTACTGATGACCATTTTGAAGGCTTCCCAGACTATAGTCCGGGAGGCAACTGGATTGGCACTTCAATAAAACTATTCAGCAATCTTTTCTTGAAGGCAATCTGTGAAAGATTTGTCAGTGAGCTACAAGGCATTTAGCCACTACATTCCTTTCATACCTCTGTACGATGTTGTGTTAGCACCATTGGAGTGTGGCGAGACAACCCCCTAGGGATGATATGGTTACTTTTCACTCAACCTCAGAACAAAAAAGTAAGAAGTAAAATGTAGGTCGACTGGGTGTTGCCTGCGACATGCATCATTGCGTTCGAGCGCATTTTCCTATCAGAGAAGGTGTATGGATCTAGGTGGGACAGTGGGAGCGGTGATATCATTTTTTGCATCTATTACTGCATTAGCGTTTTCCCCAGTGATCATCATTCTTATTGGTGAGTTTTCCAACAATTGTATTACTGCTTGAAGTGTGGGCTTCTGTAAGGTGGGAGTGATCTACACACTTATGAGTGTCTAGTATTCCTGTGACCACGATATAACTAGCTAATGTGTCTGTGTGTATGGAGTTGACCATCATTGGGAAGGACTTTGGGAAGAGGATAGCCACTCTTCTTTGTATTAATGACGCAGGGACTTCAGCTGATTTCAGGTGGGTTTATTACTACATTGAGCTTCACTGTAGTAGAGGACATACACAAACAGTTCAACTGTTTAAACTTAAACACTAACATTCTAAACTCCCCCAACTTGACATTCTAAGGTAGAATTTTTAAGACACCAGATTCTAGCTGCTAGCTAAGTATTACACATCTTCCCTTCTCCTAGAACAGACCTGAAACAACAGCGAATGACACCAAAAAGATACACAGACAT
The DNA here is from genome assembly GCF_964261635.1 of Lissotriton helveticus. NCBI lineage: Eukaryota > Metazoa > Chordata > Amphibia > Caudata > Salamandridae > Lissotriton > Lissotriton helveticus. The sequence goes on from NC_136061.1 coordinate 1,316,907,930, forward strand.
TGAAGACACTCACACCACATGTCTAACGCTGACAAACAAAGAACACCTAAGTGAATTCATGTCCGAAGCATGCTAGGTTTAACAATCGTCCTAGGACTTAAACATATAGGCATGAAGTCGGATTTCATGGAGTCTTTTAAAACTTCTTTTGCTGCTCACCTTTCTGCCAACAAACACTATCAGAGGGAATACAATTCATGTGATGGGACGCTTCACAGTTATTAGTCGCCGTATCCACCGTAACAATTTTAGCTAGAATCCACGAGTGCCCACTACTAACTTTAATGACATTAACATAAATATTTTCCAACCTTAACGGATTACGGAATTTACTCCTCCCTCTCTGCACAGGATTCTGGAGGGTCGTGAATCTGCATGACCTATTAGAACTTTGCTGTTTGTGTGATGATGCTGAAGACTGCGTTGTTTCAGGAAAAAAACGCATCCCAAAATGGTAGGTGCCCGGGAACTGGACCGCCAACAATATTTCAATGGAAAAGCGTCTGATGTGTTAAACTGCATGATGCTTGTAGGGATAGCTGCTGTGTACTGATGATGTCTTCTGAGATGTGTATAAAACCAAAGACTTCCAAAATGGCGGGCAGCCACAAACTGAACCGCCAACAGTAATTCTCAGTCATTGTCTCACATCCGAAAGGAAAACAAGCATTTGCAATGCAAGAGGTCTCGCATTTACGTGAGTCTGAGCTATTGAAATAGCAAATAACAATGCCTTTTGTTTTTGTTTTTAAAACATAAGTAAAAGGCAGTCATTTACAATCCCGATAGCTTAAACTCGCGTAAACGCGAGACCTTTGTTTCTTCTTTGCTCCTCACATTGCTGTTGTCCTACCCGCCACCTCCCCCCCTTTTCCTCCTCCCCACAATCGGTAGTACTGATCACCTGGCACTCTTGCCAGGACAAAATGTAGTTCCTACACAGCGGCTCTTGTTTTGGTTTCATTTTGATATGGGTTGGGTTTACGTGGGTGGGATAGGGTAGGTGGATTGCATTGGGTTTTAGTCAATACATACATTAGTCATGCAATTTATGCTGTATTGTTATAACGTAAATGAAAGAGAATTTATTCCTGGTGAAATGGCGTGACTTGTCTCACTTAGTTGAATATCCTGCATAATGAGTTGATAGCATGCTGCGTATATAATATGAGCATTGTATTAATGAAAATTCAACATGTATTAAGCAATATTTAACAATGTCATGTTGCAACTATAAAACCTAATAAAGTCTGTGTTAAAAAAATATCTCTCCTGCGAGACATGACAACATCTGAGTATATTAGGCACCAACTGATGCACTAGCATCAGTTCCTGGAATTTCTTCTGCATTTCGATGCAGCATATGCAAAGGAACAGAGAAAATTTCGATGACAGCGACAAGTACAGCATAGAGCATGTTTGCAAATACTGGGATCTTATTATTTACAGCACTAACTCATCATGAGAGGAAGGTGGGCAGGTGTAATTTTCCTTCTGAAACATTGTCCAGCAGATTCTCCGCCATATGAATAAACCCTAAAGTAGTACCTCTCGGAGAGGTGAGCTTCAGTAGTAGCAATTCCCAAAGCTATTTATGAAACACAAACAGGGCAAAATACACGTCACTGAGTGCTTGATCTATATTGTGGTAATGTTTAACAGAAGTATGCAAGGAGACCATGTGGTCGCCAGGCAGCTATCAGGCACGAAGCACCGCTGGTGAGAGCTGTGGAATGGGCACGAACACCCTCTGGAGGTCCTTTCTTGTTTTTAATGCACTTCATGCAATCTGTTCAGAAAGTGATCACGAATAACTCATTTCAACAGCTAAAGCACCATGTACAAGTTCAGAGTGATAATAAAAAACGTCTAGACGCAGCGCTTACATAGTGAAGGAGGAACAGAAGTCGGTTGCAAGCAGCAGATCACGTTTTCACTGAGGGGTAAATTACATAATAGCTGTGCATTTCTGTGCGATACTTTAGAATCAATGTGTAGATTAACAGGGAAAGTTCAAAACACTAGGTTTTTTCTGCCGAGGACTGATCTTTCATAAGCCTCACGTTGTGGTTTGTTACTGAGCAAGCTGTTAAATGATAGATCTACATTTAGTCCACACGGTGGCAGTACTATCCACTGAATGGAAAGCATAAAAGACGAGCACGGTCTGCTTTCGCTTCCGTCTGTCGTGAAAGCTTTCTTGTCTTTATGGGGCCATGTGTTTCAATACATGACCCCATAAAGATAAGAAACCTTTCACGGCAGAAGGAAGGCAGACAAGCCCGTCCAAGTGGGCCGTCTGTGAAAGAGAAAAGTCTACGTTATAGAATACTCTTTCCCAATGGCTGGCCACCGTTTAGCATAAACGGTTACGCCTGCCAATGGGAAAGAGGGGCGGGGCTTGAAGCCCGTTACTGAAAGCTCACCCAAAACTTAAATCTCGCCAGCGAGACTGCGCATGTGCGCAGCCTATGCAGGCGAGACCTGAAAAGATGCTGCTAATGTTACGAGCAAGCGCACCAAACAATGCCGAACTGAGGAAGCATATTCATGAAGTGTTGTGCACTCATCCCCTTGCTTCCCAGGCTGAACTTGGCAAAAACAGCATCTACAAGCCTCAGGACAGCTACATTGCTTGGCTGCAGAAACCAACCATCACCACACCGAGTCTGGTTTCATACGCGCTTTGTGTCTCACTGTGGTGCTCAGCTCGTTGCCAACAAACTCTAGTAATAACGCAGGGATTTTCAGCTGATTTCAGGTGAGTTTCTTACTACATTGAATTACACTGTAGCAGAGGATGTACACACAGAAGCTCCTCCGTTGACACCAACAGTTCAACTGTGTAAGCTTAAAGACTAACATTCTAAACTCACCCACAACCTGACATTCTCACCTAGGACCTCCAGGACACCCGGTTCTAGCTGCTAGCTAAGTATTACACTCTAGAATCCTTGGCAAAACCTTTGTGGTACACTCTGTTGTAGCCATGTCTGGCAAGAAGGTAAAGCTCATGCCCAATAGATGCATTTCTTGGGTAGTATGCGGAAACCACAAATTCCCTAACCACACATGCCTTAACAACACAGTTTTAATAATCACTGCGTCTTAACCACGCATGCATTAACCATACATGCCTATACAACAAATTTAGTTGTAATGGCATTACTGGTAAAATGATATGCATGGTTAAGATTAAGCCCTAGCACCTAAAAAAGCCCAACCTCCTGCCCTAACTCCTAAAAGCGAAACCCAGCCCTGCCGTGAGCCCTAAAACCCCATGATCATTCCAAAGACTCCATGAGCGCTAAATCCTTGACCCCAGACCTGAAAAACAGTCTCCCCTGCCCTAAACCCTCAAACCTTGACTTCATATTTTAAAAACATCCCAGCCCCCCACCATGAACCCTAAACTACCCCCGACCCACCCCCAGCCCTCAAAACTACCCTCGACCTCTCAGCCCCCCACCTTAAACCAAAGTCCCGAAAACTACCCAGGACCCAGCCCAGAAAACGACTCCCCTGCCATAAATCCTAAAACCATGACCCCATATTTAAAAAACAACCAGCCCCCCGCCCTGAGCCCTAAACTACCCCCGATCCACCCCATGCCCACAAAACTATCCCTGACCAACCCCCAGCCCACAAAACTACCCCGATCCCCCACCCTAAGAATAAAGCCCAGAAAACTACCCCTGACCCACCACCCAGTCCACAAAACTAAACCTAACCCACTCCCAGACCACAAAACTACCCACAACCCACCACTCCAGCCATCAAAACTACCCCAACCTCCCCAGCGCCCTGCCCTAAATACTAAGAGTACACACCAGCTCACTTCTGACCCTCCGCCCATATCTTCTACTCAATGGCTCACTTCCGACCCGCAGACTAGAGCGCTAACTACCATGGACGTCTAAAGCATGCTAAGCGTGGTAAATGCATTTGCAGGGTTTAGATCTCCGTGGTTACACCTGTGTTGTAAAGCCACACGTTGTACTGACTACGTGGTTTAGACTGTTTCCCCAGGTCTTGGGGCATCAGCATCACAGGTAAATGTAGCTTAACATATAACATGACAGCTCCTCTTAATTTTATCATTGACCCTGTTCACATCCCAAGACATCACACACTAATGATCAATTGTGTCACTTTGTGAACATGTCATTGGCGCCATTGAAGGTATTTTTACCTGTGATCCATGGTTTAAACTAGAAAAACAACAACAGTACCCTATCCCCTCAACTAATCTCCATTCTACACTTCTAAGGCAATAGTGCCCGTTGCAATGAACTAGTTTAACCATTAGAAAAAGAGGAAACCTGGGATGTGAACAAAGAAAAGGGGAAGAAAAACAATCACTGTCTAGTTATAAGAGACCAGTGTCAATGTCCCACCCAAAAAACGCGACCACGTGTGTTGGGGAAGGGAGTAGGATGGGAGAGAACCACAGCAATAGGTTCCGTCACTGCGGGTGACCTAGAATATTGGAAAAGGCACACTAATAATGAGCCTCTGTAGTCTCTCTAGCTCCCTCTGGAGAACAATGGGGATCTGTAGCTTATGGATGACAGAGAATGAGAATGAAAAATGGCTGCTTGGAGAAAAGTTATCTTCAGAGGCAGGTGAGGGTCCCAATTCCACTCAAGAAAACACGATGTGCTCTTCAGTAGGGATAACAGTCTGAAGTATGTGGGACAGCGTTCAAACTAGATTCTTCTTCGAGTAGAGGATTGCCTGCAAAATTTTCTGAACCAGGATGCGCCGATTGTGAGCAGGTTCTGGAAGTCCGAAATTAAGCAGCTAACGTTAAGTTGAATGCCTAATCCTTCCCCTCAAAGTGTCATCAGTTTATGTCCACTGTCGGCAAGAGCTTTATGGCAACTTCTGAGTAGCACATCGGATTGCAACTAATGACTTCTGTTTTTTTAATAGATTTGTGCTGGGAGAGTAGAAGTACCCAAAGCAAAATGTCAATTTGTCTGGGACTCTGCAAATATTTGCACTGAATCAGGTTCACATAGGGGATGAATAGTATTGGGAATCTGATCATAAAATCTCATTAAACATTGGTTATTACAGAATAAGAGCAGCTCAGTGGGTATATAGGCCTGGTGGTTTAGGATTAAACTGTGACAAATGCTGAGTTGTATTGGTAAATTTGTAGCTCATTTCCTCTCCTTCAAAAAGGCCCATAATGCTTTCTGTATGCTAGTGGAAGCAACTTTTCCATTTTCTCCCCCGGCTGGAAAAGTGTGAGTTGAGATGTAGGGGAAGTTTTGGGGTCATATGTAATGTTCAGAGGTGTGCAAGGATGTAACCGATTGTATCCCAATTTTCTTATAAAAAACTACCTTCCCTTTCACCCACATGGTGACTGTGCAACCCAGGTCAAATGGTAGGTGGGTATTTGGGGTTCAACAAGGGGCGGTGAGACCATGAACCACATACACCGGCAGGTTCAACCTAGAGACAAACCTTGGAAGCCAGCATACCTCAACTAAATCCCCGCATAGTACTAGTACATGGGCCTTTGGGTGAAATTCTGAAAAGAGGACGTGTTGCGCAAATAGAAGCCACAAGGACACCACGAGTAGACAGGTCTATTGACTACACCCAGAATCCTATCCTGAACCAAAACAACTGATGCCTCTACTAGAGTGCCTAAGGGTGTGTTCCAAAGAATCAAAAGTATGTGATACAAGTAAAATCTATGACCCTCAAGCATTATATAGCGCTATGATTGCTTCAAGTTCAATTGCGCAAATTCAGTTTGTGCAAACAAAAGAAAACAGCCAGTGCGGCATATTAAAAAGGATATTTGTATGGAGTAAGTGAGTATTCTGGATAAAGTAGGACAAATCAAATCTCCATGAATATTAGCTTTTCATTGTATGTTATCCCAAAAGAAGATTAAGTTCCAACATTCTCAAAATGTATATGGCTCTTTATGTAGATAATGCACATTGTGAACAGGATGTTTCATTTATATGTACTGCAAAAAAGCACTCAGCTTCTAGATTTCTTAGATTTAGTATATTCTCTGTGTATTCCACCTAATAATGCAACAGCGATACTTTCATTGACATTGGTTGTTCTGCTTGCTTTTTTTTTCTATTTTATAAATGCTTCTGTCCGCTGTATGAGAACACAACTGAGAATGAATAATAGAATATTCTTGAAGTTTACATAATAACATACTAGGAAGACAAAACCCAATTATTAAGTATTAAGAAAAGAATTGAGAGAATAAAATAATGCAGCATTAGTAGTGTAAAGAGTGACGCAGAGGCCCAGATTCTCATGGCTTTCCTGAACTTCCACAAGTTCCAGTGGGTTGCAGCTGTTAGTGGTAAAGCCCTCTCCCTACTCTTACACGTTTGAATTTGGGCTTAGCCAATAGAGCCTGATCAACAGAATGTAAGTTACTACACAGACAGTAAAACTTGAACAGTTTGGACAGTGGGGTAAATCTGGGGTCATAAATGATTTTATGGACTAAACACACAGTGGCAATTGGCATGATTCGCGGGTGGCAGGCAGATGCAGGCATGGGGGCGGTGCGAGGTTGCGCAATGCAAAAATAAAAGATTGACGGTGCTGCACTCTATTGGAAATCTTGGACCTCTAAAAGTATCCACTTTTTGTTACAATTACACCCCAAAAACTATCCGCTTATGTTCAAAGAACTCCAGAACCAATTCAACCTGGAAAATTTGGATTTTTACAATTTTCTCAAATGTAAATCCTGTTTATCTAAAGTCAGACCATCTTCCCAAGACCAATCCCTTCCTAAACTGATTACTGTAGCCAACAGACCTGAACACCAGGTCTCAAGATACTACAAATTCTTACAACCAATCTCCACACAACTAAACCTAGGCATACAGGAAGAATGTAACCAACATGACCCCATACCCCATGAAAACTGGAACTTGATATGGGTTTCCCACAACGTTATACCAGCACTTTCCCAGACCAAATTCTGGCTCCTACATAGATTTTTTTGGACTCCCTCATGTCTCCACAAAAGGTTGGCTTCAACGATGACCCAATTTGCTGAGAATATAATGAAGAAATGGGTGATTTACTACACCAGATAATATACTGCAGTGCTGCCAATATGTTTCGGGACAGAGTAATCCATTTCTTCTCGCCACTAATTGGCTGTCAGATTAAACACGAGTTTCAATCCATTATTATGGGGTTTTTAGACACTCGCCTGAGTTCCTCCAATAATGCACTACTTCTAGACATACTACTGCCAGTCGCCTGTAGGTCCATTCTTACCAATTGGAAAAATACAACTTTCACCACCTTCAAGTCATGGTTGAACTGGATTGCACATGTGAGAGGTATGGACAACATTGACTTACAACACGCCCCACGGAAATAACAACATAGACATTTGTGGGGAACCATTGACACTTCTTTCACTGACAGAAAACCCTCATGAGGCCTCACTCGCAATATGCACCCTAATCCCTCTACCGCTTATCAGTCAAATATTCCCAAATTAGCCCCTTAGGGCACCTTTTTTCGCAGTGAGCACAAATCCATTTTGCTCCTACGATCCCTCAATACTCCAAGAACAATAAACAATTGTCTTAATTTATAGCCTCTAAATATTTTCTCATGAAAATGTATACGGATCTCATGTTAAGTTATATATATTAGCATGTATATTTCACAGGGGTGCTATAATTCTGTACCATGGTATCACATTGTTAGTCGCAATGTATATAATTCATCACAATCCAACCTAAAACCAATTCTATCCTGCCACTTGTGTATCCCCACATGCATAATTAGCTTTTTTGCATTTGTACTCTTGTTTTCCCTGGATGCTCATGTAAATGTACTTTCTTTATATTATTTTATGTTTGGATTATGTCAAATTTGAATACAAATTTTGGGAAATAAAAAAAAGAATGGAATTAACTTAAAACAGCAACAGTTTTATTGAGTCAGTTTGGCTACAAGGGGGAAGGTGGCTGAGGTAGGTTTTATGTAAATTATGGACAAATTGTACATTTATAGTAGTTAAGGTTGAACAGTGTTGAGGTTTCACGGTTTTAGTATTGGGTAGCCAAGGCTGGGAAGTTGAGTATACAATGACCTTGTTCAGTCAGTAACAGAGAGGCCTAAATATATCCTGCTCAGAAAAGACATGGTTAGAATTGGAAATACACACTACACAGTATATATACAGCAGAGGCAAACTTAAAAGCAAAGATGTATGATCGAAAACGATGGTTAGAGGCATCGTGCCAGGAAATTCACTCTGAACGGCATCAGTGATTGGGAGTGGCAGATATATTTTGGCAGAAGCAGGGAAAGAGAGAGCCACTAAGCTTCGAAACCACTTTTCACCCATCTGTTGCACCTCTGAAATCTTTTGATTTGGTGGAATGTTGCCCATGGTACAGAGTGCAATCGTAGTTCAGCCTTGAGGTGACCTGTGCCCAGCCCGCCCCAGGATGGTACTGTGGGGTGAATGAAGGCAGATGAACAGGATGGTTTATCCTAGGAGCTTGATTTGATGAATGTCGTTTTCACTACTGTTCACATTTGCAAGTCCAGGGTCCGCTTGCTATAACAACCCAAGGATTTATAATTTAGTTTTGTTTGAAACATATCCGACAAAAAAGGTTACGATGAAGACACAGAGTTTCTGTTTTGAGCAGGTGTTCTGGTCAGGCGACCAGGATTTTTTTTCTCATCTAGTGCAATGTGTTTATTCTTAGTGCTTCATAGCTTTTGAGTTAGTACTTTGCTTATTGTTTCAAATTAGCTGTGGTGCCCTGTCACTTTAATATACATATTTAATATAGGTTTGCGTGTCACTCACATAGGAGTGTAATTGGAGATGGTGGATTTAGTGAAAGGCTGCTGGATGCTTTTTGTAGATGTAAGAGCTGGTGCGTGACGGGATTTCTGTTTCACCCCGTATGTGGCTTTATACCTTGTGAACAGTTGAGCAGTTCTCCCCTTGTCACACCAGGTGTGCTGCTAAAAGAAGAATTTAAAGTTTCATGGCCATATTTCAGTGGTTGGCAACCATTTGTAATCTGCGAAGGGGCATAAAGTGGTCTGCTATATTCCGTATGTTTGAGAGGGCAAGCCAAATTATCATATTGAGAGAGTGCCCCGCCCCCACTTCTCACACCTCACAATCACAATTTCACGTGGTTTGTTGGACGCATTTATTAAGGGCAGAATTTGTCTCATGTTTTCTCTGAATAAAGAACAATGTCGATTGAGAATGGTCTTTGACTGTTCTTGCAGTGGGTTGAGGACAATGTTTCAAACATGTTTTGACCTTCATGGGAACCCTGCAATAGGACAGTAGTTGCTGGCGTCTAATTTTTATTGTTTATAGCAGGCAATGATGAAAGGATGCTTAAGGGGGGAGGGGGCTTTAGCTTCAATGTAGTTGCTACTAATTAATTTAATCACGTGGGTACCAAATGTATCATGTGAAGTTGCTGTATGGGTTGGAGAGTCATCGGACCCATGTTTTCCAAGTCCGAAGTCTTTCAGTAGGAAAAGCAAGGAGTGTGCTTGCTTTCTGGGTTGAAGTAGAACATATGGGTTGTGGCCCGTGGGTGTGAGTGGAGCCTGATAATTGGCCATGGTGATGATATTAAGTGAAGCCCTAAATAATCTGAATTAATTGTCAGGAAACTAAGTTTAGCTTACAGATGAGGCTGTGCTATTATGGCTGATTATTATTTTGAGAGTCTTGAAAAGTTCCTGGGGGCCATACATGTACTTTATAATCAGAACCTTATTCAGATGGCCCACAAGGGCTGCTGAGCCCAATCGTGAGCGGTTGAGGCCTTTTACTCCTGATGTCCTGGGTATCCACACTCCTCTGAGAGGGGAAGTGTGGATACAAATTAGTGGACATGGGCTCACAACTCCAAATGTGTGCAGCCATAAATCATTGTCCAGCTTTTATGAAAAAGGAGAAGTAGTTTAATTCTAGTGTTACCCACACAAAGGAAAAATCCGATATTGCCAACCAAACACACAGTCCTCCCCTAAGGTCGGGAGCTAATGTCTCTTTGGTGATTTCCTGTCACACTCAATCCTTGTGTTAGCAATTGTGGTTATTCCCCATTCACTTTTGGTAATGTCCAGGGTATGCCCCACTAGTAGTTCAAGTCTCAAGAGTCAACAAGACTCTAACTTAAAGGCAATAGAGTTCCAAAGCTATCACGCTTCATCTAGCAGCAAGTTCTTCAGGGGCTGATAAGCGTGAAACAGTTCTTACCCACACCAGCAGGAAGAAGTGTTTGGAGTTCTGAAGTTCTCCCCATCTGCTCCTGTAACGACTGGAGTTTTCCTGTGGCTTCTGCATGGTAAGTATTCGTTCTCTTCCAATAGGGGGTGGCTACAATGATCCTGTCCTGGATCCAATGCTTGAATGACCGTGCTCCCATTGCATCCTCACTTCTTCCAATGGGGTAGTTGCAGTCCTTGGTGCTCACAGGGACCTCCTCCGACATACGGAGACACCACAACTCACTGTACATGGACTGCGGTCAGCATGGTAAAGTTCTCCATGGTGCCCCTCCTGGCATACGGGGTCACCGCACCACTACTGCACAATGCTTTGGCCACTACTGCACCACAGTCTTTTCCACAACAGCCCTCTCCTGCCATAATGGGTTCACCACACCACACCACATCCACACAATGATTTGGCCCTCAACGCACAGCAGTCTTTCACATGGTTATTTTCACGGTGACCCTCTCCTGGCACACAGGGGTTGCTAGTTCATTCCTGCACATGGGCAATGACTCGATCAGTGCAGTAGCTGTTTCCTTACACCTGGAACCCAGAGTCCATTCAATAGGGCTCCCCACTGTACCTTGTTCCCTCCAACAATCTCCTCTTCTTCAAAGGGCACACAGGTCTTGGCACGCAGGTAGGCGCTGTTGCTCCAGACTCCAGGACAGGTGGTCTTGGATTCCCTGAGTGATGTCCCTTCACCCAGCAGGTAGACTAGCAGGCATTGGCCCCCAGTCCTGGTCACAGGCAAAAGTCTTGCAGAGCTTCCTGTCCTCACCATGCCCACCTGGCTGCATGGCAGATGACAATATTTGGGTTCTCAAACTCCTCTTCTTACAGCCAATTTACAGACACCACATGTGATTTAAGGGCTGAGTCTTTGATGTTTTATCTTGGGGTTCTGCTTCTTTTGGAGTACCTGCTCTTCTGCACACTTTTACTCTTGGAAAGCAGTTTGTCACTGCAGGGATATTTCCGAAGCAGATAGTCTCACTACACAGGCCATTGGAGTGACTAGAGTTCACACCTGGATGCCAGCCACAGTGATATGTGCCTCAAAAGGTTAGTGGAGGGCTCCCAGTCCTACTCATTATCATTCTCTTATCAGCCCGTCTCCTTTCTGAGATGTCCCCTGACCCCTTCCTTGTAGCCTCTCACGAAATCAAAGAGCACTCTTTGAAATGTACAATCCAATGTGTTTGTCCCACACAGCTTACAGGAATGCATCAATACACCAATCTGTCCGTGGGATCTCTCTACCTCCTCTCCATGTTTCACCATGCAGGCTTGGGTTTCCCAAACTGGAACCCAGGGCTTTCCATGTATTGCGCCATCCACAGGCACACATACACCCGCAGGCTATACACACACACCGCACAGTACTGCATCCTAAGAGTGCTGTACCACCATCAGGTACATATACATCCAACACATGCACTTATCATAAATGCACTGCACAGCACAACATCCTTCAGTACTGTACCACTCACAGGCACATGTACCTACAACACAAGCATACATCATACACAAACAACCCAGTAAGGCATTATCCCTGTATTGCACCCTTCCCATGCACACACACACACACACCTCAAGCGCAGATACACCACTTCTGTGCTGCGCAGTGCTTTAATTCTGATGTAGCCAGGGGTGAGTTAAACGTACACTAGCGTACCTTTAAAGGTAAGTGAGCCTGTAGGCGTTACTCCAGTGACACAGGTCAAAAAGGACCGGTTCACTCCTACTGACCATTACACGTATGCTACCACTAACTTGCTTGTGCTGCTTACCATAAGGCTGTAGCCTTCCACCACTATGAGGGTAGCACTTAGGACAACCCTCCTGGTCCGTGATACAGACCTATGTCATGGCACACATGAATAATCCATGTTTGCCTATGGTAACAAAAATCAGCATTATTGATCCAGTCATCATTACAGTTGGGCACTCTGGGCAGGGGCGCACATCCATTACCTTGCAAAGGACCCTTTCCTCCCAATACCCATTATTTCATTGGCGACATAGAAGATTGTGTGATGGTATTTTGAGTGTTTGTCAAGTTGTTTCTAGTGAGCAACTCTTTTGTTCGCAGCTGTTGGAGAGAGTAAATGCATTGGTAAAGACTAGGTTTGTGCTTGAAATTGTATCTCTGTTTTCTCGTCAGTAGCCACATGTTTTGGTTTGCTTATATATTTGCTGCTGTTTGACAGAGGGATCTTCACAAAACGTTTCCCCACATATTTTGTTTCACCTCTGCTCCTTCCTGGAAAGTTTTGGGGGGATCTGTCAGGCTGGTGCCAAGAAAAAGGGGTGGTCCTAAAAATGCTTTCCCCATTCATTTTTCCATAGGAACTTTAGACAGAGTTACCGCCCAAACTGCTTAACAGATTTAATTCAAATTTGGCAGAAACCTAGATCTTGGTCCAGAAAGAGTGCTTTTGTTTTGGTGTACATCTGTTCAGTAGTTTTTGAGCAATTAAGGCTCGCACCGTGGATCCTTTGCGAGGGATCTGCAAATCTGCAAGCCATACCTTGCATTGTGATTGGCTGGCTGCACTTTGAACTCAGTCCCTGTATCCTCATAATAATTTCATAAAAGATGGAAGGGGGCTCCACCCCAGTCTACCCCACTCCAATCTACCCCACCCCAATCTACTGCAATTTGCTCCAATCTGTCTCATCCCAATCGACCCCATTTCAATCAGCCCAATCTGCCCACCCCAATCTACCCCACTCCAATATACCCCACCTCTGTCTATCCCAATCTACCACACTTTACCCCACCCCAATCTACTGCAATTTGCTCCAATCTGCTTCACCCCAATGTACCCCTCTCCAATCTACTAATCAACCCCATCCCAATCTGCCTCCCCCAATCTTCCCCAATCTACCTTGCCTCAATCTATTGCACCTCAATCTACCACACCCAACCTACCTGAATCTACTCCACTTCAATCTACCCCACTCCAGTCGTTCCCAATCTAGTCCAATGTACCTCACTCCAATTTATCCCAATCTAATTCACCCAACCTATAACAATCTACCCCACTCCACCACACGCCAATCTACCACACTCAAATCTGCCTCAATCTGCCCATCCCAATCTACTCCACTCCAATCTACTGTAATTTGCTCAAATCTGCCCACCCCAATCTACCACACTCAAATCTACCCCACCCCATCTACTGTACTCCAATTTAACCCACCCCAATCTACCTCACCCCAATCTAACATAATCTACCCCACTCTAATCTATCAAACCCACCTCATTCTACCCCAAGCTGACTCACCCCAATCTAGTCTGCCCCAATCTCTCCACCCCAACCTACCTCAAACCACCCCACTCCAATCCACCCCAATCTACCCCACTCCATTGTACCCCACTTCAATTTATTCAAATATACCCCACTCCAATCTTTCCCATCCCAATCTACCCCACCCAACCTACCATACTCCAATCCACTACACTCCAGTCTACTCCAAAACAATGTACCCCACTCCACCCCAATCTACTCCACTCCAATCTAGCCAATTGTAATTTACCCCAGAATTCCCACTCCAATCTAATCCTATCTACCCCAATCTACTCAACTTTAACTACTCCAGTCTGCCCAATATATGCCACCCCAAATGACCTAATTTTGCTCCAATCTACCCCACCCAAATCTACCCCACCCCAATCTACCCCAATCTGCATACCCCAGTCTACTCCACTTCATCTATCCCAATATACTATACCTCAATCTACCACACGCAATGTACAACACCCCAGTCTACCACACTCCAATCTACCCCATCCCAATCTACCCAAATCTACCCCAATCTACCCAACTCCAATCCACGAATCAACCAGATTCTAACCCACTCTACCTTACCCAATCTAACTCGCTCCATTCTACTCTGTCCCAATCTACCCCCAACCCCAACCTTCCTCACTCCAATCTACCCAACCCCATTGTACCCCACCTCAATTAACCCCACGCAGCCTATCCCAATCTACCCCACTGCAATCTACCCTAACCTACCCTACTCCAGTCCACCACACTCCAATCCAACACACTCTACCCCACTCCAATTTACTCCAATCTACCCCACTCCAGCTACTCCAGTCTACCCAATCTATCCCCCTCCATGCAACCCCTCTCCATTCTACTCCAATCTATTGAACTCCAATATACACCACTCCTATCTACCCCAATCTTTCCCACGCACCCTACCCCACTCAATATACCTAACCCAATCTACCTAACCCCAATGAACCCGCTCCAATCTACCCTACCCCACCTCAATTAACCCCACGCAGCCTATCCCAATCTTCCCCACTCCAATCTACCCTAACCTACCCTACTCCAGTCCACCACACTCCAATCTAACACACTCTACATCCACTCCAATTTACTCTAATCTATCCCACTCCAGTCTACCCAATTTATCTCCCTCCATTCTTACCCACTCCATTCTATTCCAATCTACCCCATTCCAATCTACCCCAATATAGCCCACCCCTATCTACCTCATGCACTCTACCCCACTTCAATCTACCCACCCCAATCTACGACACCCCAATCTACCCCATCCTGCCACAATGTACCACACCTCAATCTACCCCAATCTGCTCCAATTTGCCTCACCCCAAATTACATCAATCAGCCCCAATCTAACCCACCCCAATCCAAAGCACTCCAATCTACTCCACCCACTCCACTAACTTTCAGCCATACTGAACAGCAGCCACACTGTTGTACAACATGGCTATAACAAATTGCCAAAGCCAATAGCTCTTGCGTAGGCGAGACCTATTGGCGTTGCCAATTATTGTTTTGCAAAGTGAGCTGTGGATTTGGGGCCCTAGCTCAGATGACACCTAGGTAAAACGAGCAAACTTGCACATTTTTGAAAAACAGACACCTGGGGTAATCCATGGTGGGGTGACTTGCATGGTTCTAACCAGGTTTTTACCTAGAATCCCTTGTAAACCTCAAACGTTGACTGAAAAAAACTCATTTTCCTCATATTTCTGTGCTGGAAAGTTCTGGAATCTGCGGGAGCCACAAACTTCCTTCCACCCAGCATTTCCACAAGGCTCTTCATAAAAATTGTACCATACTTGTGTGGTTAAGCCAAGTGCCCGCAACCGAAAATGGCCCATAATGCAACACAGATACATCACATTCTCTCACAAAAGACACCCTTTTTTTAACAAAGTGGGTAGCTGTGGGTTTTGAGCCCTAGCTCAACTGGCACCTAGGGAAACCTAGGAAATCTGCACATTTGTGAAAACAAGACGCCTGGGGGAATCCAAGATGGGTTGATTTGCATTGCTCTCAGCAGGTTGTTTTACCCAAAATCCCTTCAAAATCTCAAACTTTATCTAAAAAAACAAACACTTTCCGCACATTTCTATGATCGAAAGTTCTGGGATCTGTGGGGAGCTAAACATTTCCTAGCACCCTGGTTTGCAACATGTCCCTTGATAAGAATGGTACCCCCACTTGTGTGGGTGGACGGTCCAAGAGACCATGACACAAAAGGCGCCAAACTCAACATTGGTAGTAAGCAATAGGGGTAGCTACCGTATTTGGGGCCTTGCTATGGCGCCACCCTTGCAACCTCCAAACCACAAACATTTTTGAAAACTAGACAACTAGGGTATTCCAAGGTGGTGTGCCTTGTGTGGATCCCATGAGGTTGTCTTACCCACAATGCCATGCAAACCTCAAACTTTCCCTAAAACCACAAGTTTCCTTTGCATTTCTGTGATGAAAACATTCAGAACCTGGAGGAACACACAAATACCCTACCACCCAGCATTACCTCACATGTGCTATTAAAAGCGGTGCACCACTTGTGTGGTTGGGCTTAGTGCGCGTAACGGACACAGATCAAACCAAGATCAAAGGGAGCCCTTGCAAGGAGACTCCCACGAACCTCAGTTTGATCAATTCCATTATATTTTTATACTACTCCCACATTCGTTTTAATAGTCTCACCCTCTTCTACATACTACTTGCTCAGTGAAGAAAGTGGATATCGAGGAATCAAAATTTGAACCACACATATCCTGTACTGTTAAGGCAATAGTATTCTACATAGATTGTCTGGTAAAAAAACCCATCAGAATCAATAGGTCAGTAGCAAACCATATACACCAACAAGTACTACAGCACTTGCCATAGAAATGTAGTTTGAAGTCTATGGAAAGGTGTGCATCAAAAGGATATGCTCCTACTAAGCACATCATGTAGTAGTACACGGAGTCTATTCTACATGTAACATTTTCCAAGAAGAACACCTATACTAAATAATTGTGTCGCACACAAAATATATCATTTTCTGGCAGACCAAGAGTGTTCTACTTGGTATGTGTGTGTGACATAGTTAAACAGGTAATATACATATCCTGCTATGTCTTGAAAACATTTTTAGAAAAATTATAGTTACTAATACTACACTGACGAAAGTAGGCTAGCATTGATGTACTGCAGTTAGAAGTTCTTCTTGTTTGTTAAACGAATGTATGACTTTATCCTGTTACTCACATTACTTTTCATGTTTATTTTGTGCTGCACAAATCCTTCCATTGTATCGAGAATTGAACATAGACTGCTGTTCTCGGTTTGTTTTTCTATGTAATCTATAGAGGACATGTATAAATAAACCTTATGGTAACATAATGTTTTACGTGGTTACCTCAGTGGCAATTTGAAAAAACAACCCGAAAGAATATGATGAAGAAACATCGATATGATTAGGAGTACTGTGTGGGTCTGATGTTTAATTTTCTATTCCATTTTTTTTAAAATAAACCTCTTTATATGTATTTACTGAACAAGGACACATTTGTAACTCTTTGTTTATAAAATGGTGAATATTCTTGAATGTCTTGTCACACACAGACCTACCCTCACACATTAACTTTAACCCATTCACACACTCTTTAACTTTACTTTGCCAAGGACAGGCATACTCATCCACACAAAGCATGACACCTACACCAACTCCACACGTTTGCTCAAATCTCCACAAATACTCACATACACTCACACACACCTACAGAGAAACACCGATGTACACAGTCTCACAAAGTCAGATAGAACTGTAATGACACACCTTCCAATCACTCAGTCATACATGTACACCAACACTGTGTATCACACACACCAGTATGCACTTGCTGGACTAATCTACACATGCACACACATACACTCCTATTCTGAGTCTCACACACACACAGGCCCCCATATAGTGCATGTTTATATATCCACACATGCATAAGCACTGACTTTGTTGCACATGCTCAGAGGCACACACACTCATGCCACCACATCATGCAATTACATTCACTTGAACGTGTAGAACTGCCCCCAGCCATATATACCTTCACAGATGCATACACATGCATGCCCTCACACACTCTATATACGCTCATGGATCACTCATATAAAGACACATACAACCAGGGGCTGTATTACTCCTGTAGAGATGCCCATGGACTGTCTTGAGTGAATTCACAAAGCTCAACTGTCCTCCAACCCAGATGTGTATTCTAGGGACAGGCAGAGACACAGAATGGTTAAGTAAGAAAAATGTAAACTTTCTGAAAGTGGCATTTTTAGACCTTTAATGTAAAAAACACTTTCACTAAAAAATGCTTTTTTTAAATTAGAAGTCCAGAGACATCAAACTCACATTTGCTATCTACTCCCAAATGGACGATACACTGGTAGGCTGTTACCATGCAGCTCCAGGATGTGGTGCAAGCAACGGCTCAGTGGCTGTCACCCAGCGGCGTTGGTGAGACCAAGGAAGCGGTGCGAAGTGCAGCAGTGCCTTCTGCAGTGCCTTCAGGACACGCAACCAGCGACGGACTCAGTGACAGAGTCGGCTGCTGTTCGTCCGTGGCAACTGAAACCAGCGGTCTCAGAGACAGTGCCCAGAAGGACGGTGAAGTCTCTCCTGTTCCTACGAATTCTTGAACAGAGGGGCAAGCTCTACCTCAAGCTATTGGAGATACGTTGTCAAGCAGGACACACTCACAGTTCCTCTTCTTGGGAGAAACTGCTACTGGAGACCCCAGACAGCACACAGCAAAGGGACAGTACTTCTCCTCCAACTTCTTCCAGCTCTTCTCTCTGTGGCAGAGGTGCCTATTGATTTCCAAAAGTGATCTAAAGTTCAGGGGTCTGGGCCCCACTTTTTATTGAACAAGATCCTTTGTTCTCTGGAGGCAGAGAGCATCTGTGATCAGCAAAAAACAATGATGTCCTCTCTGGTCCAGCTTACTGGCAGGAGGTGGAGACAGCATTGTCCAAGGCAGGCCAGGCCCATTCAGGTGTGAAAGAAATCTCCTACCCTACTCTAAATGCAGCCCAGGTCTATTCAGCCCAGCCCTGATGTACCCTGGAAAGGCAGGACACACCTCACCCTAAAAGTGGCTGTCTGAACAGAATGCACATCCCCAGCCCCTGTCACTCCAAAGGTCAGACAGTCAATACACAAACTTAGCAGAGGCACACTGGATGGCTAAGCAAAAAAATACCTACTTTCTAAAAGTGGTATTTTCAAACCCAGAATGTAAAAATCACCCTTACTAAAAGATGCATCTTTGGATTCGGAGTTCAGGCATACTAAACTCAATTTTCCTATCTGGTTCCCATGGGCAGTTATACTTATAAGATGTTAGAAGTTATCTCCCCATTATATCCTAAGGGACAGATAGCTTTTCAATAGTGAAAAACGAAATTGGAAGTATTTCACTATCAGTACATGCCACACACCAGGGCATGTTCTACCTTTCACATACACTGCATCCTGTACACAGGGGTACCTTGGGCCTACCTTAGGGGTGACTCACATGTAAGAAAAGGGAAGGTTAGGGCCTGGACAGTGGGTGCACTTGCCAGGTCAACATGGCAGTATGAGACTGCATATAGACACTGCAATGGCAGGCCTGAGAGCCTTTTGCAAGGCTGCTTGTGTGGGTGACACAATCCGTGTTTCAAGCCCACTAGCAGCATTTGGTTTCCAGGACCTGGGCACCCATGGTGCACTGTACTAGGGACTTAGCAGTACAGTAAATCAAATAAGCCAATTGTGGACACACTATTCCATAACAACAATTTACAGCGGGAGTACTTGCACTTTGGCACTAAACAGCAGTGGAAAAGTGCCCAAAGCATCTTGACCAGCAAAAACGAAGTCCAACACACAGTTAAACTCAGGAGCCAAAGGCAAAACATACATGGGAAACCCATACCAAGGCTGCCAGGTCTAAGAGTCCCTGCTCCACAGACATGCATAGAAAGATGTTAGGCCTTCCTTGATGAATTATGAGGCTGTAAAAAAAGAGTTCCACACGAGCCAAAAAATGGTAAGCAACAGGCGGGCTTCAAGCCCTTTTGGTATCAGTATCTCGCAAGTGAGACTCATGCGCTAGCGCATGCTCTCGCAGAGACCTGACCCTAGCCATGAGTGTCACAAGCAATCTAGGTTGTAGCATTGATTTCCAATTCAAACTGCACCCTAAAATTCTCCTGCTACTTCACCAAGATGCTATAATGCCTTAAACTATTTTTGTCAGAAAGGCCTGGGCTACCGTTTCTCTTCCCATACAATCAATCAACAAACTTTATTCACATTATAAATGCATAAAAGTACATAGAATATCATACAAACAACTGTTTATAAGTTTAATCCACCTTTAAAATCATACACTCTGTGACTTATTTAAAAGATAAAAGCCCTTTAAAATATGAAATGTAAGCCTATCGCAGCAGAACTAAAATCAGTTGCTCCTAGAGATAAATATCCTATACTCTACAACAAATAGTAGAAACTTATATATCAAAGTGATAAATGTGCCTAGCCGTTTCTCGCTCTCTTTTTTGCACCATCTGGGGCCATCTATCCAGACTCCGGGACCTCTAGGTCAAACAGCTGTAGAGTAGACGCCCTTCTAGTTTTTATGGCCACTTGTAGAAATGATGCCAACACAAAACACACGTATGGCTTTTCCAATTGTTGGAGAACTGCAAGAGCTGAAGTGTGAGTAGTTAAACTAAACTTACGCAATAAAGGGACAATAAACCTTTATCTCTCTTTCCCATAAAAACCACAAAAAACTGGATATGTTAGGTCGTTTATTTAGATAATGCATCACATGGGCAAGCTGGAAGGCGAGCTAGAGAGTATGTATTAGCCGGATAACCCAGCATAAGAGGGATGTAATTTAGGTGTAATCTAGTCAGCAGGTAGCAATGGTGGGGGTTCACAACAAAGGAGAGTTAAGAAGAGGCCCCGGGCAAGACACAGCTTGATATCAAATTATTGTGTGTTTTGCCATATTTCATTCCCATCTAGCTTGAGAACAGTTTGCTAGAAAGATATCTTTCAATTTTGATTTCGGAAAGGTTACACAGCAAGTAGGGTTTTCATAAAGGTATGCCAAGCCTAAGGAGGCAAAACTCTGTCTTATGTATGTAAGCAAGGAAATGGATTCTGCATGATCAAGATTCATAATATCCTTTAAGATATGTTTATTAAGTGGAACATCTTCTCTTTTCCATATTAAAAGCCACAACAATAGTGGGGCTATTTTGATACTATCGCTAATGTATGTCAGGCCTAGTTCCTTATGTGCAATGAAATTTGGGCATGAACCCAGGACAGACAGTAGCCTTTTGGCGAACTTGTCTTCTACGGTTTGACGGGGTTCAACATGCCCCATATTGCTGCCCCATAAGTTGCTATAGATATGGTTTTTCCTCAATAGATTTTAATCATTACCTGAATGAACCTATTTCCTAGGTTTTTCGTGAATTTAAAAAGAGCGGCTATGCTTTTCGCCATGCTATATACTCTGTTTGTTATCTTCTCTTTCCATGTGAGGTTGTTATCAAACAGGATGCCTAAGTAGGCACATTTATCAACACATTCTATACTATTGCCCTCACTGTGGAACCTCCTCACTTTTGTCTTGCTCTCACCCATCTTCAAGATAAAATATGTTGTTTTATTTACATGCAGATCCGGATCCGCCATATGGGCTGAATAGGTCGCTATCGAGTTTAACAATGCAATCAGGGTTCTAGCCATCAAAACTGCAAGAAGAATAGATGCGGCATAGGGGACATCCTTTCAGTTATCGATCAATACCTTATTTAGTTTGCTAGTATATAGTGAGAAAAGGTATAGGCAAACGACACATCCCTGCCTCACACCCTTCTCAATTTTAAAAGGTTTAGTGCACACCCCTTGCCTCCCGTAGTGCACTACCGCCTCTGCCTCTACATACATTTGCCTTATGAATATAATTATCCCTGCTACAACTCCCATGACCTCCATGGAGGACCACAATTTACTGTGGTCCACACAGTCAAATGCTGCAGATAAATCCATGAAGGCCAGGTAGAGTTGTCCCTTCTTTGCTGTGGCATATTTAGAAGCTACTAATGTAAGATTAAGACTTTGATCAAGAGTCCCCCTTGCCTTCCTGAAACCGTATTGTACTGCTGCAAGGATATTATTTGCCTCCGCCCAATCTACTAACCTATTGAGCAGGAGTCTGTCTGAGCTGAGCTGTCAATTAAAGAGATGGGACGGAAATTTGCTGAGTTTGATCCGTCCCTCTTCTTGTACACCGGGATAATCACTGAGTGCTTCCGGGAGTTCAGGGGACCTGTTTTAACCAATGCGTTGAAGACAATGGTCAGCAGGGGCACCCATAGGGGTTTATTAGCAAGAAATAGATCCACTTGGACCCCATCTGGACCAGTTGCTTTCACTGCACAGGATTGGTACAGCGCAAGCTCGATTTCTTCCAGTTCAGACTTCAATAGGAGAGAGTCATTTTGGCTTGTAACATGGAACTCTACAATATTGTCATCCTTCTTTTGGAAAATGGCCTGGAAGTGTGATACCCATGTATCCTCATCAATATGCGAGTCCAGTGATGGACCACCTTTCTCTTGCAGGAAAGGGAAGTAAACCACTTCCCAAAATAGTTTGGTGTCCCTTGCGAATGATGCTTGCTTCTTCTTTCAACTGCTTCTTTCTTTTTTCCCTTGTTAGTTTATATGCCACCCTACAGCTACTAATTAAGTCTCTATTTCGTGGTTTAAGTTTAAGTGCATCTTTCAGCCTGGCTGCGGCTTGAGAGCACTCCTTATCAAACCAACGAGTTGTAAGGCTGGGCTTGATTTAAGGCTTTAAACAGTTTATTTGGGTTCTCATATGTTCCAGAATGCTTTCAAATGCAGTAGCTATCTGTTTTTCGTTAGCCTGAGGGTCTAGGCATAGGGAGACCTCCTGTCCATTATTAGTAATGATCTGGGCAATTAAGATGTTTACATCAACTTTGTCCCATCTCAAAGTGAATCCATTCTTTCTTTGAAGGATTGGATTAAGGGCGAGTACTCCACTCCTTGACATGTGCTCCTCCCATGCAAGACTACTGAAACCTACTGGCCTGCAACTGATTATTTGCCTGTCAGTGGAGCGAAGGCGATCACTCACACCTCACCCACTTCGTATGACGTCTACCAATCTAAGTCATGATTCTCAACAAACTATTCACTATCAAAGAAAATGCCATGTTGTATTGCACCCTGCAAGATGGTAAGGATAGGATTAACATACATGGTTCCAATATTGACCTACACTGCAGAAACCAGTTCATATGCTGTGTTAAGCCAAATTCTCAACAGAGCAGCGACCCTTCAGAAAACTGGTGTCCGTCACCAGGAACAGACACCACAAAGAACTCAGTAATTGACCATGCCTATTGGAGTTGCAACACTAGATAAGCTAGTCTAATCTTGTGAAGTTCTATGTATGTGGGTGTGTGATACAGGGGACCTTTAGCTCAATCCTTGATCTTGAAAGTACAATCAATTAGCCTGCCATTACATTGTCAATTGAGAGGTGGCCTACACATTTGATGCAGTGTGCTTCATATTTGTAACCTCTGTGGGTTTTATTCACTCAATGTTTTTTTGAGTTTGGCTTGGTTCTGGATGACTGGTTGGTGGTTTAGCATTCTGGTGAATCAAACGGGTGAGTGGACACAACAGAAAACTATTTGGTCATTGGTCCTCCATGTGTATGCACCAAGTTTTAAAAGTGAATGTGGTGCCCTGAGGTCAAGGGGTAGAACAGATTCACTAGAGAACTCAGTTTGTCCCACATAATGTTGATGATTGTGACAGGTTATCTTTGGTTAAGAGGTGCTTCTCTTTCTGAAGGAATATCTATCAATGACGAGCCCTGCCTTGTGGGTGGAGTCAATGTTCTGAAGCTATTAATACGTACCTATCTGCCTGAATGTATCAGTGTCCCTAGTCATTTTAGTGAGAAGCACAGGTCTTGTCAGATTTACAAGTTTCAATAACCTGTGTGGCAACCCTCTCTTGCTCTTAGTTTGCATGCCTATGTATACAGAAAAAGACACCATATTAACTTAAGTTAGTACCAGGGCCATAGTAGGACAATATTTCAACTGGAAGTAGTACAACATGATTTAATTTCTACCTTCTTGTGTTTCCTGATGTGTCTTTAGAATTTTCCTTTAGCTGGTTTCTTGGGCCGGAAGCAGGGTTTACAACTGATAAGCACCACAGCAGGTGTCTTGCTATGTTGCACTGGTATTCATAAAACGTAAATTCTACCAAGGCCTAGAAACAAGGCCCTCTTGCAACAAACTCATCTGTTACCTTAGGTTGGAAGAGGTCGTAGTGTCATGTGTGTAATGGGTAGCCGTTTCCTCCATTTTCCTACTTACACTTGCAATTCTCTTCCCCTTGATTATTTTGTTGCTGGCACTTTTGTTCCGTGATAATCATACGTACCCACATTGGGCAACTTATACAACATGTTTCTGCTCCTTTCCTCTACACTGGCAATGTCTCCATTCCCCAGCCAATGTACTGGGTATGCTCAACTCACTGGCGCGACCAGAAACGTCTCTGTTCACTCACACACCAAAATGTTTGTATGCCATGCCATGCCACCAAGGAAACCCTAAATGTATTGATAAAATTGTCCTTTTGGCCCTTTACCCGACCTTGGGGAGTCCCTATATGGAAGCACTTCACACTAGCTCTCAAGCTGGCATGGGGTTAGCTTGAGAGCAGTAGAGGAGTAGAGCAGTAGAGGAGCTTTCATTCAGTGCCAGGTGTAAACATAGGACCACTACCTGCCCTTAAAAAATGAAACGTAAACGGTTTATTTTGTTAACTGCATCCTGTTTTCCATTTAGGAAAACAGGCTGCATTTTTTTTTAAAACTGCTTAATTTAAAAGCAGTCCCAGACATGGAGGCCTGCTGAGCCCATCAGGCCACCATACCTGGGAGGGCCAGCCATTCCCAATTGGGTCAGAAATTGAGAGTGCCTCATGATTATTCATGAGGCATGCAATTTATGACCCTGTTGGGAATCGCAAACAGTGTCTCTGACACTGTTGTACATTGGCATTAGCAATTCGCAAATTGCGACTCGCTAATGCCAATGGTCGTACATCTGGCTTTATCTCCTCCAAAAAAGCAACAAATGGGTAATCTAGATAAGCAACAATAGCTTGCAGAGAAAAAGGTTTTTATGTACATATGAGACCCTACGAGAAAGCAGGAAGATATCCATTTTCCAAATGAAAGAAAGTAAGAGAGGATAGGAATCATAAAATTATACAGTGTCAGAAAAGCATAGAAAGAAGAGGAATGATGACGGACAAAAAGCGAAAGAAACTCTGGAGAGTATTCTACAAATCCTTACTAGAGCACTGTGTTCTTTTTTCCTCAGAGGGTGGGAACAGCAACGCCTGGTCCACTTGTGAAGGCCTGGAAAAGACAGGGGTCAACAAGAGTCTGTCCTCTTGAAGTTCCTTATGCCCTCTTGGCCAAACTTCAGAGTAACAATCCTGGACGTTCCTGGAGAAAGAAGAAACAACCTTACTATTTACATCAGGTTTCTCTGAAAGTTGTTTTGTTCAATGAATAAATAGACTTTTGAAAAACCAACTCAAACATTTGGTATTTATTACAGAACTCCCAACAGAAGTGGTGTCAGAAGTGAGAACCATACAGCTGAATGACAGCAAAAATGGAGGCCATAGTACACCTGCTCATAGAGGGATGGCAGAAGCTTAGATGCACTTTATGCAGTTCTTGAGGACCACTGAAGAGGATGATGCCACTTTACAGCAAACTCAAGATAGTCACCTGCAACAAGTCTCTGAGAATTAAGCCCGGCTGACGACTACCTTGTCACAAAATAGGGATCGGGTTCCCAAGGAACTCGCAGTTGCTCTTCAAAATGTACCTTGGAGAAGGTCCTGCAGCATTCTTCATACATTTTAAATGGGCCACCCAGAGCAGTAATTGGCCCCCTGATCGCTTAGGTCTTTACTTAGCTCTTCTGGTAGTTGGAAAAATCCATGCCACCTATCAATCTGTTAGCACTGCTGGAACCACTCCATATCAAGAAATTAGGAACTGTAAATTACAATGGTTGCGAGTAGATGAGAAAACATACTGATTACACTTTAGAGAAGAATGAGGCATTCCTCAAGATACCCCCTGAAGTGTATTTTTAAGTTAATGGATGCTACAGGACACTGGTTAAAAACTGACAAGCCCTTCAAAGAGGAAATAACGAACAAGATATAACTACAACAAGGTTTGGGGGCTCTATCTGCAACCACCCAAAGATGGTTAAGGTAACATCCTATTGAACAAGCCATTGAGATGGCTAATACCTTTTCACATGCTCAGGCTAATAAAGGCGAAACAGAAGACAACAATGAAAACCTTAGTGCTAGATATAGGGGAGAGTCTTCTGATGTACGCCTCCATCCCAGGTGCAGGTTTCAGCAGTCACAAATCCCAATCCTAGAACTCCAACAGTTGTGGATATATATATATATATATATATTTATTTTACCTACGGGGGTCACCAGTAGGTAGTTATATTTGGGACCTAGTTTCCATAGGAAAAGCATTTTTGACTCGCCTATAACCTTAGCGTACTTTGACCAATCTTCATGACATGTTCCAAACGAAGTTTTAGGTAGATTCTGGTTGTCATGGAAAGTTTAGGGGTGATCCGTGCAGTGGGGACCGAGAATTTGGGGCATGATATAAGGGTGCGTTTGTAATATTAATTCCTATAGGAACATTTAGCCACACTTTCAGCCCGAACCGCTGATTGGACTTACACCAAGTTTGGCAGGAAAGTAGATGTTTGTTCAAGAAAGTGCCTTTTGCCCATTTTGTGTAAATCTGTTTAGTAGTTTTTGCGAAATGTAAGCCGAAAGTTATACGGATATCTCTGATCCTGGATATTTCGCAATGGTATTGTTATTAATCCTGAATGCACGCACCAAAGGGAATGCTCTGATTGGCTGGACAGACTCTGAACAGAAAGTCGCCATTTTACGGCTTGGGAACAGTTCCCGGGGCTGAAATATCTGAATAAGCTACCATAAGGGGTCAGAGTAGAGGTACTCTCACCCCATATTTGAGAAATGGGGGTGTTAGTGACACAAGCTATGTATCCCAAATTCTTTTTTTTTTTAATTGTGCTTGATATTTGCGATGATGCTGCTCTTTTCAGTGCCCCCGCCCCCCTTCCCCCGAGTGCCGTCACAGGGATGTGGCAACCATCGCACAGTCATCATGAAGATTAGTGGGAATATAAAACAATATCAGTGAATCATAAATATGCATTATTATGGAGATATTGAGATTCTGTTTTTATAGAGTTATTTATATAATGAGTTTTCTACTGTGATGGTTAGAATTAATGATATAATGATCATTTTTTAATGTAGTGGTGGCTATTGAATTCCTACTTTTGATTTCCGCTTTCGCAACATAAACGTGGGGATCTAGATGACCAACATCATTGCGATCTCCGGCCTAACCACGAAAATGTAAAATAAGTTTTAGAGATGGCTTTTAAAGAAACTTAGTGCAAAAGTATGAGTGTAAACATGCTTTGAAAGAACTATGTATATAGTAATGTGTGTAGTGCAAGGTTCAGAATGGATTTTTTTACATATTATTTTTGGATGTGTTGGTGGTCATTGAATGTTTTTTTTTTCTGTTTTCGCGACATCGCATGCAGATCCCCAAAAGCTAAAAATAAATAAATGACTTTTAGAAAAAAAGTCACATTATTTCAGGTACTAGGATGGCTCTGACAAGAGCTGTTGCGTTAATTGTATGTATATGGCTACTAGACAAGACCGAATGCAGAGTTTCATGTTACTTAGAAACACACTGTTGCCTTCATCTGTAAGGTGCACTCCATCATTTCTATAAATTCCATGCATGTCAAAATGCAGATTCTTGTTATAAAAAGATACAGCCCATGATTGGTCCTGCTGCCTATGCCACCAGGGGAACGAGACTTTGCTCCATATTGTGTGCACTTGTCCTATGTTGATGGCCCAAGGAAGATTGCTATAAAGATGGGAGTTCCTCACCCGGGAAATTAGGTCTTGTTGGCCTGCACTGGTGAAGTCCATAGACCCATGCAATACAATCCTGAACATTAGATTAATCCAGCTGTTGAATATATATTTTTTTAATTATCAGCATAGAGGGTGGATGATGGGCAATTTAGCGGGGGTTCCCGACTCTAACTATAGGACTGATAACATTTGTAGTCTTTAGGGTAAACCTCACATCAATAGGTAATTTTTAAGAATGGGCGGGCTGCTAGGGACCGCTGTAATTAGCAGTTCCCTAACCCGCCTTGCTAAGATGATTACTTTGTTTAAACTTGGCACTTTAATGACGCATAGTTTTGAACATCTGCACTTTTACAGGGGGAAAACATGGCCCATCTAGTACCGCATAAATACTCGCCCCAGTCCCGCACAATACTTTGAATTATTTATAGCGACTTATGTATATAAATGTATGTCACCCGTATGGTAATTTCGCACTTTGCACATTAGGCATATGCCCAGACTTCGATCAGCCATTTCTGGCAATTATCCTAACCTGATACCTTTACTTACATATGTAGGAAGGAAAGCCAAGGAAAGTGAAGGTCAAGTGACAGGATGTTCTGTGCTCGAAATAGATGTATGATAACAAATTGTTTTAATTACTTTTGCATGCAGTTTTAAATTATATGAATTGTATGATCTAGTTTATGGTTTTAATTGACTAATAAACTTATATATTACAGCCCATGCAATGGTCTCTAAAGAATGGAGAAACAGTTTTACTAACAACATGTTTCCTGGATTTGTCAAGCTGTGGACCAAATTGATTGACCACTCCCATTTCTGTCTTTGGCATGTATTCGAGTACACTAAGACAGTGTGAGGGAAAGGCGACATCAGTTTTGCAAAGGTTTCTTTCATTAGGATTTCCAGCCCTACCGTAGTCAATGTGCCTAGGTTATTGCCACCACTGTGCACAATCATGAGGTGAGGAACTTGGGAATCCACAATGAATTTAACCAAAGCCAGCACCTGATGAAACTTTAACCCTCTCTGGCCAAACCAAGTAATCTGCACATTTGGCAAACCCAAGTCCCTGTCAGTACCTTACTTTATTTGCAGCCTCTTTAGCCCAATATACATAGCGGTTGGCAATGATCCACACACTAAGCATTTTCAAGTGAAGGAGCAATAGTAGTCAGCAGCCGCGGCCCGTGGAGGAAGTTACGGTGGGGCAGGAAGGCGGGGCGGGGGGGGGGGCAGGGTGGGGGTTCTAAAAACCGGAATATGGATAATTGGAGGTAAGTAAACCATTTAATAAATAAAACGAATTTTGTGGCGCGCCCTGCATCGCAAAATGCGATGCAGGGCGCGCTACGAAATTTGTTAAGAGTGCTAAGAGCGCATGGGGGGAAAGGTGTTAAAAAATTTTAAGTTGAGTGATGATTTAATTATTGGCAAGCTTTCATTTCCAAATTAGAACTGTGTAATAACTGTTGGTCAGCATTTAAATAAAAAAGAAATTTAAGCTAGCTATAGGTTTGAACTACCATTTTTATTTGCGATATCTCTGTAATCATCACGAAAACGCAACCTCGTTTTGAAAGAGAGGGAAAGGGTTACTGAATGCTAACCATTCACAAGTGGAGATGCAGTAGTCTAAAATGAAAGACATGATTTAATTTGCTGCCTTTCTCATGATAGAGAGGAAAGTTGAAGAGGTTGCCATTTTAGAGTTGCTTTCAATGAGAGTGGTGTACCATTCTTGTGCTTAGTTTTTACAAATCTTCACAGTGTCCAAACTATCCAGAAAGAGCTAAAACAACAATATTATCTATGAACTCAATTCACTGGTATGTATATACATTTTAATTATATAAAAACTGTACATTAGAAATTAAGATGTATATGGGAGTTTAATTTAAAAAAGAATATCTCAGTGATGTGAAAAAAATATATCAGATGAACTATCTAGCATAGAGTATGTGTTTTAGATGTTAGTACTGTTGAAAATTACCATGAGCAATGCCTCTAACAATGACCGTGTTTTAATTGTCTAAGCATTATGTGCAGAATAGATACATCTATATTATTTGCATTCTGGGAGCTGTGGTGGTTTTAGTCACATTATTAAATAAGAGTACTGTAGTCATGAATAAAATATACAAAAATGTGCTGCGCTTGTATATAAATTATAAAGTAGTAATACTTGTTAGGTATGTATTAGGAAGTGTTTGACAATGTGGATTTTTAACTTATATGATCGGTTTCCATATGTTTAGATGGTGATATATTGTTTTTCTGTTTGCAGATAGTTATATGTACGAAGAGACTGTTGAAATTATTTAAAGATGCAGAGAACTATATATTTTTGGAAAGATGGCCTAAAGGTGTATATCTTATGAAATCACGTATATGTTTACATGGTGATCCATTTTCTTAAAGGCTGTTAAAAATGTCATGTATATAGTGAGGGTGGTACATTTCTTTCAACATGATCTGTTTAAAATTGGGGATGGGTAATAGTAAAGAATGTCTTTTGAGAGTTTGTGTGAGAGCTTCACTTGGCATATAACTTTTCCTTGAAAAAATTCTGTATATATGTTTTAAAGACAAGTAATACGTGTGAAATGATACAGGTATGCCATTAGGAAAGGTTTTTGTGCTTTCAAAAAGGTGACAATTGTTGATTTCAGTTTTAGAAATGTATTGATGCATGTGGACGCGGAGTAACAGAGCAATGTATACTCTTAGAGAGCCATGTATGAAATTATATATCAATTGTGATATCTAGACTTATTCAGTCGCCCAGGCAGTACAACTGCACTCTTCCGATCACGCAGGCACTAATTATGTACTCTTCTAGAATCGTGCCAACATTGGCGAATTCTGCTCATTAATAACTGCTACAGCGCCTATAGCACAGGAGTCCCTCTGCAATCAGGCAACAAGCTTTAAGAAGTGGCTTGAATCCGCCAGTGATAGAATTGCCCCCATTAAGAAAATCAAGATTAAGCGTCCCCATGACGCCCAACGTTGGATCTCTGATGACATAAAATCAAAGAAATTAGCCGTAAGGCGAGCTGAACGTAGTTGGAGACATGATTATTCTTTAGACAAAAAGGCCACTTATGTAACTCAGCTCAAAGAATACAAAAACACTATCCTTCAGACTAAGGCAGCTTACTTCTCCTCAAAAATTGTAAACTTGGCTAATAAGTCCAAGAATATTTTCTCCATAGTTGATGAGCTCGCTCAACCGGATAGAGTCATGGCGAAACCTGTTCCTGGCAATCCTTATGTGATTCTCTTAAACTTTTACTTCATTTACGAAAATTACCACCATCAAGGCTAGCATCCCTACCCTCATCTCTTCTACAACCTCCCCAATCATATATAAAAATCCACTCCTATTTGATCAAATTCCCCCAATCTCAAGGGAAGAATTCCTTGTTTTACTTAAAAAAGTTGGATCTGGCTCCCCCACTGATTGCTGTCCTCCACATATTTTAAGAAAAGCTTTTCTCAATTGTCCAGACCCACCCCTCTCATTCCTGAACAACTCTCTTAAACTAGGCATTGTCCCCGATACCTTTAAAAGCGCTGAAATTGTGCCGATCCTGAAGAAGCCCACCTCTGATCCCCTGGTCCTTAGCAATCACCGCCCCATTTCCATATTACCTTACTTAGGCAAAATTCTAGAAGCCCACGTAGCAAACTGTCTCAGCTCCTTCATTGAACACTCTCCCTTCCTGGACTCCCACCAAGCAGGATTTAGACCTGCACACTCAACGGAGTCAGTCATCCTTGCAGTCTTGGATGAACTTAGAAGGGGGCCGACAAAGGCCTTACCCAGGCCCTGGTACTCCTGGAACTGTCAACTGCTTTTGACACGTCAATCATGGCCTCCTGATCGACCTTCTCAGCAATGCCAGGGTCTGCCGTTGAAGTGGATCTCTTCTTTTATTAGTAACCAATCTCAAGCAGTTCGCCTTGCCAATTTCTCCTCCAAAAAAATGAAACTGACCTGCAGGGTGCCCCAGGGTTCCTCCCTCTCGCTCCCTTTTTTTAAAACTTTTACTGGTTACCCTTAATTTGGTCTAAGTGTGAAAGAATGGTCGAAACCTTTAAGTATGCTGACGACCCTCAGCTGGTGTTTGACATCAATTCTTCCACCTCTTCAGTGTCTAATTTCCAGTCCACCATGAGCTTTATCAGAGAATGGATGAACAACAACCAACTGAAACTAAATCCTGATAAAACCGATCTGATTCTCACTAGAGGAACTGCTAACCCATGGAACTCTAATTTTTGGCCTCCACTGCTGGGCATCCCGCCACTTCTAGTAGGCTCCGTTAAGAGCTTGGGGATTGTGATCAGTAATGATCTGTCCATGAAAGCCCAGAATGGCTCAGTGATCTCTGCCTGCTTTTTCCATCTGCATAGAATCCGGAAGCTCCGTAGATTCTTGACCCAGAGGCCTTAACTCTGGTTATTCTAGCTTTGGCAATCTCACGCATTGATTACGCCAACTCACTATATGTTGGCATCCAGCATATCCATTACATTGCTTGCAGCTGGTGCAAAACTAAGCGGCCAGGTTATTCTATCGTCAGCCCAGACATCATCACGTTAGACCTCTGATGAAGAGTCTACACTGCCTTCCCATGGCTAAAATTGTGCCTTTAAGCTGGGATGTACCATCTTTAAAGCCCTCGCCGGGAAAGGCCCAGCTCTCATTTCTTCAAGGATCCAGCGCTATATCCCTTCTCGGGAACTGCGTTCTTCCACTCTGAACTTGTTGGCAACTCTCTCATTTAAACGCAAAAAAACATGTGAACTCGCTTCCTGTGGGATTGAGGTCTGTGACTTCCTATGCACAGTTCAGGGAACAGCTCAAGACTAGGCTGATTTCCCAGGCATATGAGAAAGCCAACTGTCCCGTCGATGCTGCCACCCCTTGTTCTCAGCACCATGAAACCGTTTGGTGTACACGCACTTAATAAATATTTTAAACATAACATAAATAAATATTTTTAACATTGAACTACACAGGCAACCACCATGCATTCATCCAATCACCCAGATAGTAGCACTATAGGTATGTGAATGCACAGTCACCAACTATGTAGAAATGAGACCACCAATGGAGCTCATACATACTCAGGGAATCTTGCAGGCACTACTTATTTTCTGAGGGAATTACGTAGGCACTATCTATGCACTCATCCAATCACCCAGGAAGTATTGTTGTACTCATTACTCACTAAAACTTGTAAATACATGTGTTTGTGGATATGTACTCTTTTAGAACCATCTGGTGAATTATATATGTAAGTTGTCACACACTGTATGTATGTACTCAGAAGAATTAGTGAGCTATATGCTGTGATACAGTGGTAGAGAGGCATGGAAATAGCTCTTGTGTTGCGTTATCGGATTTAGGAGTATTGAGACACTGTATGTACTTTTACCCTTTGGTTGATGTTTATTTCAAAATGTACTCCAAAAGACATAAAGTGGTGTTTTACCGTGAATAAGTGAGAACTGAGATGTGGTGCAGCTGTGTTGTAGGATAGAGTGCTATAATATTAAAAGGTAAGTAATAAGTTAAGTTTTGTGTTTTGATTTGGGATTGGTACATTGAAGTAAGTACTTGTAGTGATATCAGTAGGTTAATTTTTAGATTTAAAACTGCAACATAACATAGAAGCATTTTTGTATTATGTGTAAGCCAGTAGTAAAGTAGTTGGTACATTGGCTAGAAAAAAATTCAAATATTGTTTTGTTTTTTACAGAACAATATCTGCATAATTACAGATATATTGCCAACAAAAGCTTGAATGGAAAAGGAACAGAAGCAAGTACTGTATCTATGCAGATCTGAGACTCCAAAGGGGTAACATTAATAAAAAGTGGTGAATGAAAAACAGAGCTATTGGTAAGACGACAAACACATTTTGTCCAAAAATATATAGGTAAACATTTCCAAAGTGTTGGAGATGGCCCTTTTTGCATGGTTCTCCCCAAACTTTTTTGCTTCTTCCTCCTATTTCTGCCTGACCTGTTGTTGTTGGTTTTAGGACGCTGGCCACTTTCCCACTGCTAATCAGTGCTAAAGTGCATATGCTCCCTGTAAATTGTGTTATGGATTGGTGTTTCCATGATTGGCATATTTGATTTACTTGTCAGCCCCTAGTGAAGTGCACTGAGTGTGCCAAGGCCTGTAAATCAAATGCTGGTAGTGGGCTGCAGCACTGGATTGTGCCACCCACCCAAGCATCCTGCAAATGTAACTCTGGTCTGCCATGGCAGAGCCTGTGTGCAGTCTGGGACTGCCATGTCAACTTCAATCAGGGGTTTATAAAACACGCTACTCGCCCGTGAGGGTCCCACTTGCCAGACGATAGCCTTCCCTTTTCTTATATGTCAGTCACCCCTAAGGTAGGCCCAAGGTACTCCTGTGGGCAGGATGCAGTGTATGTGAAAGGTAGGACATGCCCAGATGTGTGTGGCATGTCCTGATAGTGAATTACTGCCAATTTTGTACATTACTAATGCAGGGCTACCTGTTCCCATAGAACAGAATGGGGAGTTTGTTTATAACATCTTATAAACATAACTGACCCTGGGAACAGGGTAGAGAAATAAAGTTCAGTATGCCTGAACTCAGAATCTAAAGATGCATCTTTTAGTGAAGGTGATGTTTACATTCTATGTTTAAAAATACCACTTTTAGAAAGTAGGTCTTTTCTTGCTTAGCCATCCTGTGTGCCTCTGCTAGGATGTGTATTGACTGCCTGGATTTGGAGTGACAGGGGCTAGGGGCGAGCAGTGGCTTCAGAGAGTCTAGATGGGTCAGGGATAGGCTGAATAGACCTGGGCTGCATTCAGAGTAGTGGGAGGAGCTGTCACTAGCACCTAAATAGGCCCGTCTGAATTTAGAGTGGTGGGAGGAGATTTCACTTGGACCTGAATAGGCCCTGTCTGCCTTGGACAATGCTGTCTCTGCCTCCTGCTGGGAAGCTGGGCCAGGGAGTACCTAACTGGTTTGGAATAAGCTCAGACACTCTCTGCCTGAGAGGACAAGGGAATTTGGAGTAAAAATATTGGGGCCCAGAACTTTAGAACTCTTTTGGACCAAGAAGACTGCCAAGAAGAAGAGCTGGAGAAGCTGTGAGGAGGAACTACCACTTTGCTGAGTGCTTTGCTGTGTTGGCCTGCAGTGGCTGCTTCTGTCTTGGGCAGTGAAAGGACTGGACTGAACTTTCTGCAACTTCTTTCTTTGGGTATCTTCAAGGGCTTGAGTTAGAGTTTGCCTCCTGTTCAAGAAGTCTCAGAAACAGCAAAGTCTTCAAGTTCTTCTGTCATCAGCACTGGGGACATGTGTGTTTTGTGCTGCAACAGAAGAAAAAGCAACAAGACGCAGTCTAGGACCCTGCTGCCGACTCCGTGTCCTGAAGGCACCGCAGATGGGAACCGCCGCAATGCCGCACTGCCGCACTGCGAACCTGGTCTCACAGATGACCGCCACCAAGCCGCTGCTTGGTGGCCACCAAACCCTTAGAAGTTCACTGAAAAAAAACAAAGGTAACAGGGCTGTTATATTAGGCTCAGATTTCACACTCACAAAACCAGAGTATTTCAGCAGTTCTAGTTAACTGAACTAACTATAACTTGCACAACCGCAAGCACTGCTTATGACCTCACATATTACATCAGCCATCAGTGATGTCATTTGATGGTCATCAGTGATGTCACTGACCATGAGATGAGTGATAAAATATGTGATGTCATAACAGGGCATTGCAGGAGGAGAACGTTATATTTAGCCCAGCTAACTAGAACTGCTGAATTTCACTGGTTTTGAATGAGTGAAATCTGAGCCTAACTAGAATGTCTCTGTAACCTTTTGCTTTTTTCACAGAATTTCTATTATTTTTTTAATTGTATTTCCTGAATGTAAAAACTAACCTTTGACAGTGAGTGTGTGAGTGAGTGCATGAGTGTCTCAGTAAGTCTGTGAGTGGGTATGTGAGTTTCTGAGGGCTGTTTTGCCCTCTTCTGCACTGTTTTGCCTTTTCTACATGTTTTTCTGCCCTTTTTTTCGCCTATCCTGCTCATTTTTCTGCCCTCTGTTTTGCTCCTTTCTGCTCGTTGCTGACCTCTATTTTGCCTCGTTCTGCTCATTCTCACCTTTATTTTGCCTATTGCTGCTGGTTTCTGTTTTCTATTTAGCCTCTTTCTGCTAATTTCTGACCTTTATTCTGCCTCTTTCTGTTTCCTTTGGACCTTTATTCTGCCTCTTTCTGCCTTTTTCTCACCTTTATTTTGCCTTTCTCTGATCATTATTTTGCCTCTTTTGGCTTGTTTCTCACCTTTATTTTGCCTTTTTCTTCTCTTTTCCCCTGGGACTGCAGGGGGAGCCTCAAGGCATGCTGGAACCTAAGTGTTTGCTTTTGCTTGGTGGGAGCTATCAAAGATCCTGAGTGGGCACCGACGGACAGGGCAGGAACCGGCCCTGGGAGTTTGTGGTCCCCAGGGCCATGTATGGCTCTAGGAGAGCAGCCACACAGCCCCCATCCTTTCTTGTGCACAGGCCGCTCCAGGGATGTGGTGGCCAGGGGCCGAGATCGGCCTGGGAGAGGGGCAATGCGGCCTCTCTCCCATTCTTAAAACATATTTGAACCTGGGGAGGTGGTGGGCCCTAAGGCCCAGGGAAGTCTGTGGGCCTTCCCATTTTGGGTTATTTAGTCCTAGGGAGGTGGTGATCTCCGGGGCTCTAGGGCTTTAAGGAGGTGGATGGTCCACCCCCTCTTTTTTTTTTTAACCAATGCCCCTGGGACCTGGCCCACCAAGGGGCTTTATAAAAAAACAACCACAGGAGTATATGCTTTTTTTGCTGCGATTTGCTGCTTGGTCACATTCCCGCAGTTTTTTTTTTAAGAGAGCTGTTTAGCCCTGTTGGGGTCACAGGCGGACGCAGGACCACAGTTAGGGGGTCAGAGAATTCTTATCATGCCCGTTTTCCTTTTATGTTTTTTGTGGGACTCAGCTGAAGGTGTGTCTCAACATGGCTGCCAACACCTGGTTGAAATGTTGGCAGCCAATCAGATTTAAACAAACTGTTGGATCCTCAGAGAATCCACCTCCCTAAATATAAAATTTGTTTTTTGTTAATATCTCAAAAACTACTTAATAGATTTACACCAAATAACAAAAAGGGCTCTTTTTGGACCAAGTGCTACTTTTCTGCCAAATTTGGTAGAATTCAATCCAGCGGTTTGGGCTGTAGTTGAGACAAAAATATCTATAGGAATTAACTTATATATTTTTTTACGCTCCCGCATGCACTGGACGCACAAATAAACAAGCACGGACAACTTCTTGAGCTGGTGCCAGATATTGCTTTGTTTAATTTAAGTTAAAGTGCAAAGCTCCTTTATGACGCGTTTCGGGCCTCCTGGCCCTTGGTCACATGACTGCATTACGTACATGTAGAGTTTTTATTGGTGGGACTACCCTCACCTGACCGTGCATGTAACAATAATAGTAGAGCTAGAGAAAACACTCTTTCTTGTGGCAAAATGATACAGTACAAAACCAGTATAACACATTTAGGTAGTTAATACATTACAATCATGTATAAATACCTCTATTTATAAATAATTTTTCTTTGATTGTGTAAATGAGTTGAATACAACATCACATCAATTGTTGTGAATATCATAGCACAAATGCTGAAATCACTGTGCTGCATCAACCTATTAAAAACTGTTGTATATTGTACATTATAAAGGCCACATAGAAATAAATATTAAAACATATTAAATATAAATAGCTGATAAAAAGTAACAATATCTGTGCAAATACTGCATTTGCAAAGATTACAGACCTCAAATGGCCATATCAACTATTATTATTCAAAAACATAGCTCTCATATATAGTCACAATGTGCAAAAAATATGTGCAAAAAGTGCATAAACCTTAAAAGTGTCTAAAGTGCTGGATAATATAAACATATATTTCAGACAGCGGGAGGCAAGAAAATATTTATCATTTAGACAGAATTAGTCTGCAAACGCCACGTTTTACTTGACATAGGGAGCCCCCTTAAAAAAAATATAGACTGAGTATAGAAATTTTGAGTCAATGTACCAAACATTCGGGCTACCAAGGCCACTAATTCAAAGCGATAGTATAAAAGTAGATGGGTGCTGTTTGTATGCCATTATATAATCAACAGAATATCTACTGACAGGTATAACAGAGATCTAAGCTATCACATGATCTTTATTCCCTTTTGAAACAGGCAAAAGCTTTTCGTATCGTGCAACAGATCTAATACCAATTTAAAACCAATTTAAAAACATGGATAAAAATGATCATGTGAAGATATCCGATGACATTAGTACCTTAGTAGAGGCATAAAAGTATAGGAAGTTATGCATATCCTTCCTTGTGTTAAGGCCATGTGGATACTTACTGTGAAGCTCGATAATATACTTTGACTCTAATTGGCGTGCCTGCTTCTCTCTGTTGCCTCCTCTCTGGTCTAGTGGTACTGTATCTATCACAAAATATTTTAAACAGCTAAGACCGTTCCCATGTTCTGATTTAAAATGTTGGGCCACCGGGTCAGTCGGATCAGAATTTACGATGGCCTGTAAATGTTGCAAGATACGAACATGTACCTGTAACTTGGTGCTCCCTATGTATTTGTAGCCACAGTTACATTCTAAAACATAGACCGCATATTCTGACCTGCACGTGTAATGTCCTTTTAGCTCTATGATGGTAGAAGAGAAAGGCGTAGTGTATGAACTGGTATTGATTC
Organism: Lissotriton helveticus; assembly: GCF_964261635.1. Taxonomy (NCBI): domain Eukaryota; kingdom Metazoa; phylum Chordata; class Amphibia; order Caudata; family Salamandridae; genus Lissotriton; species Lissotriton helveticus. The sequence goes on from NC_136061.1 coordinate 1,316,946,518, forward strand.
CAAATTTACATGCACGACAGGTGCTACACTTATAAAAACCTTTTCTCGGAACCAGCCAACTAGTGTTATTGTCCAGTTCTGGACGGGTTTTAACCAAATCGTTATGCATGAAATATGCTTTTCTAAATGTAAACGTGGGTTTCTCGGGGAGCACTGTTTTAAAAGTACTGTCTGTTAATACTATAGGCCATTGTTTCATGATTATAGCCGTAATCTTGTGGGCTTGTTTACTATACTTGGTAATCAGTCCACACTGTATAGTATCTGTATTGGTATCATCACTACTGCCCTGATTTAGCGTGTGCTTGGCTTTGACTTTTTCGCACCTTTAAGTAAATCTAGTCTATTCATTTTGTTGGCTTTTTCATGGCTGCATCTAATTTAAAGAGTTGTAACCTCTTTCTAAAAATCTCAGTTTTGTTGCTTGCTGATGTAACATGAGATCCCCTTCCGTACTACAAGCTCTACGGATACAAAGGAATTCACCGTATGGAAGGCTGGTGATAGTGTGTGCTGGGTGAAAACTCTTTGCATGCGGTGGGCTTACAGTATAAGCTAGTTTCTATTTTGTCTGCGGAGGCCTGTACTTTGATGTCTAAAAAATTGGTACTGGCTTGGTCAATGTGTGCCGTGAACTGCAAATTCATGTTATTTACATTCAATTTATTTACAAATTCCTCAGCTACACTAGAGGAACCCTGCCAGATGACAAAAATGTCATCAATGTATCACCATTTCACCACATGTTTGTCCCATGCATTTCAATGTTCTTTACACAGGACATGCTCCTCCCACCAGCCAACATGAAGGCAGGCGTAGCTGGGGGAGAAGCATGCCCCCATAGCTACTCCCTGTAGCTGCTGAAAAATGGCCCTGTCAACTGTAAAAATATTGTTATACAGGCACCATTTAATCATGCTAAGCAGAACTTTGTTATGAGAATATAGTTCAATTGGTCTTTTTTTTAGTTAAAATAAAACTCTACTGCATTTATGCCATCTTGGTGCCTTATACTGGTATATAAGGATGTGATATCAAGAGTAAGAAACAGGAATTCACTAGACCATGATTGTGCGCCTAACTGTAGGAGGAAATCCTTAGAATCTTTGATATATGTGGGCAGAGAAGCTACAAACGCTTGAAGATAGTAATCAACATACCTAGATGTATTTTCAAAAATGCTTTTTCTGGCCGATATTATGGGCCTACCCGGTACTGGACTGGCCCCTTTGTACACTTTTGGTATAAAGTACAGAGAAGGCATTAATGGATAATCATTATTTAAAAATTATAATTCGTCCTTGCTGATTAAGCCTTCTTTTCTCCATTAATTGAGATCATCTTTGTATTTTTTTCTGATTTTCTTTGCCTCAGCTTGATGGATTTTGCGATAACATTCCAGATCATCTAAATGCCGATAGGCCTCTGTCTTGTACTTATTTCTGTCCCATAGCAAAATGTTACCTCCTTTGTCACTTTTGTTAATTATCACTGAAGAGTTATTTTTTAATGTATTCATCAGTTGGAAGTATGGTGCATTTTTCTTGGGAGAAACTTTGTTATGTTGTTTCGATAAGGTGTACAGTTTCTTGAGTTCATCCGTGACTATCGTGAAAAATGTTAACTGCATCATGGGGCATATTTGGAATGAAAGTAGATGGGGCTTTAAAAGGACTATGGCATGATGATGACATGCTCACATCTTCCATACATGCCAAGCTTTGAGTGCTTACTGCTGCGGGTACACTGAAGTCGCTTTCGCTCCCCAATAGATTTAGAGTTTTGAGGAGTGGCACATCTCCGGCTGCTAGTCCTCTGCTGGTGCCGAGAATTGCCTGTTGTGAATCTAGGTCTCTGGTGAATTGTCGTTTGATTGTATAATATTTCGTGAGTTTGAGCTTTCTAATGAATTTAAAAACGTATATCCTGGTTTCTCCATAATTAAAACTGCTCTCAGGACAGAAACTTAAACCCAAAACAAGCAATTGTTTTTCCGCTTGATTAAGCTGCACATTTGTTAAGTTGACAATGGTTTTGTCTACATCGGTTAGCGCTTCTGCCACCGTTGTTCTGTTGCCCTCTTCCTTTGGCTTTTGCAGAATTTGCTTCTCTCTCTCCTTCTGATATTCCTTTTGTGTTTGAGGTAACATACGTATATAAACCCAGCCCAACACGTTTCATGTCATACACTTCGTCAGGGGCTCAGGGTAAGTGGTTCAGAAAACGGCAATTTTGGAGGCATCTAAATAGTCCGATTGCCGCCTTAATGGGCGTGACCATCACCATGGACTTTTTGGGAATCCTAGTGCCGCCAGTTTCCTTCAGTGAGCTGCCGTTTCAAAGAACTACTCAAAATAACAGCTGTGTGCTCCAAGTGGAGAGTGGCACTATCCTGACACGTCACAGGTTCTTGATATTCCCTCCAAATAGGGCACCTGTTCCATCACCAATCTCGCCGGTTGACGGGATCGCAGGAGCGTCTTCCGACACCAGGGCTTGCTTCCACGGCTCAGGCAAGTCGTAAAATATATATATACATATATATATATATTGTTAGGAAAATCAAAAGATCTTCGCTAAGGCCAAACCTAACAAGCATCGGAAAAGCCAATAAGTGTAATGTTCTCATGTATCAGTTCTGTTCCTATTGTGAAGCGCTCTTACACCTTCGGGTAAAGTCCGCGCTATATAAAAATGCATAAATAAATAAATAAAGACCTAAAATCCATGTACGTTAATGCCTACCCCCGTTCCAACTGTACTGTGCTGCAGAAAAATGTAATAAATGATCTAGCTATCTAAGATACTTTAATGACATTGTAATGATATGTGTGTGCTCCTGAAAGGTCTAGCTCATGCAGCTGGATAAATAAACAATATGATCACAGCTGGAAGGCAAACACTTTATTTGTGGAAGCGCACAACAATTTCTGCTCAATAAAAACATGTACTCCTGGCTCCCAACATGTGAGTGGAGTCAAAGACCCTCTCCTGGTGATACTCACATAATTGTCTGGTGACACCTGCTCTGTCAAGCCAGACAATAGAAAGGGACCACAACAACAGGTGGGAGGCTATGTCAGTCACAAAAAGGAACCAATAAACACAATCACGTGCAACACCATTCACAGATCACTCAAATGCACTAAGTCAATCAATAAACCTTGGGGATGAATAATACAAGCGTGTCAGAAAGCGCTCTTCCAGTTCAAGAGAGGGACAGATCTTAAAGACTATTTGATGCACTCAAGGCCTAAGGCAAAGACACAGGACACCACACCGGGAACTCTATGGACCCTTCCTACAGTAACAGGCCCCTGCTCCTGGGGAAGCTGCAGAGTGTATAGATTTACAAGTACTACTAAAGAAATTGACCTAATAGTAAACACACCATGAGATGTACACAGACATGCAAAGTCCAATCATAACGCCTTTTATCTCATTTCTTGGCGAGATGGTCTCCACTATGCTGGCATGTCCCCTAGGAAAATCAACTCGTTTTAAGTGAATATGGAAGTAGTATACATTTCAAGCATTTCCACAACCAGATGACAAAACATTGCTTTGAAAAGTCCCACAGTAAGGATGACATCACAATCAGTCAGCTTGGAAAAGCTCACTATTCCGACAAATTCCAGGGAAGGCACACACATTCTTTTTATTGAAGAAGAACAATACGTTTTTAAACTCCGGACACACTTGCTGAGTTTCAGTGAGTATGTACTCTGAAATTCACTTATGTCATAGGAAACTCATAAAATGAATTCCAAACTGCAACATTTAACAAAGCTTTTTACCCATCCTTCTGCCCAAGAAGAACCACCAGTAAAATGGCATTTCACTTGAGCGACCGGATTGACCTAATTAAATTATGGATAAACTGATTCCCAATATCATCATTGTTAATCATGATTCCAAATAATGTAAGTAGCATTCCTTCCTTCTGGTCTTTAGTCAGTTCGTATTTACGTACACGAATAGTGTAGTCTGTTACAAATAAGGTAAATATGCCAATTTCCACTCTTCGTTATACAGGCAATAGCCCAACGAGTGAGATTATCTTTCAACTAAAAACCTGCTTGATGAAGCAAGTAGCTAGTTTTCGATTTATGAAAGTATATGTATGCATTTTATCTTTTTTAAATATTGTGTGGCTACCACACACCTCAGGTAGTCATTAGCTAGTTTAGTAGTTGAGAACCTGGTCCTGGCAAAAGCCTTAGATCTTGGTTTGGCTCCTGAGGCTGTAACATGTTGACCCAACGAAAGGATCACTACCCTTGAGATTTTTAATACAACCATCAGAAAGGTCTAAATCAAATTTCATTGCCTATCCGAATGGTAATATTTCGTTTGTGATGGTGGCACTTATTTCAGTCTACTGGGTATCTTCGGGGCATCCAATGGGTGGCCGTCCAGATGATAAAAAATTAAGACCGCCATCTATTGTGCTTTTCTTCTCCTTTTTGGACCTGCTTAGGCATACATATTGTGTAATTGATTCCAGCTAGTGGGGCTTCACGATTGACTGAGGTTTTAAGCATGTAAGAAAGTTAGCCGCCATAGAAAGAGAGTAAAAGCTAAAAGATAGGTACGGGGTGCACAAAGGAAAGAAAGCACAATAGAGAAACAAGTCCTGAAAAGAGTGAAAGTAATGGAAGGGTAACGAATAATAATTAAAAAAAGTTATGAGTGAAGGTGGTAAGAAATAACAAGGAGTGTCCCAAGAAAAGATAAAAAGGCGTGAGGGACAGATAAAGGAGGAAAGAAAGAGAATTAAAGAAATACAGATTAAAAGAAGGTATGAATGTATGTGGGAAAATGTAAGACAGGAGAGAAAGGTGGTAAAGACATAAGAAAGGAGGAGCAGTTATGAGGGAGTAGGAAGAGGAAATGGAAGAATGACAACAGAATGGCTGAAAATAATAAAATAAGGAGAGGAGCTAAGAAAGATCGATGACAAGACTTTGGTATTTATATAGTTCTATTATCTAAAGTGCTTTACATAGAAGAATGCATATACAATCAACATCAACTAATCGAAATTGGTATTGATTTTTACCAAACTCGAAAGGATTAACGTTAGTGTCGACCTTGTTGGGATCACGCAATGGTCTGTTGAGGAAGGGCTCAGCTAGCTATGCTAACTTACTGGCACGGCCCACAGAAATCTAGAACCCTCCCATTTGCTTCAGCGTTTATCGATTGATTTAGAGGTTTTGTAAATCGGTTGCTTCGGAGTATTTAATTGCACAGGCTATTTTCCAGTTCAGAAGACCCATGTCCTGGTCTGGCTGCTCTCTGCACGGTCCTCATTTAGGCCCTTGTTAGTCGTGGCTATGTAAGACCCGAGTCACAAGCACTTTTTGCCTCTGGATATTAGTCTCCAGCGAACAAAAACGTAATTTCTGCTTCGAGCTCCACAGAATCAAGATGTGCCAGGACACTTCGCTCTCTTGAAGGTTTGCAGACCAGAAGACGTTCGAAGCCGATATCACCGCTAAAATCAATGCTGTAGATTTTGTCTGAGGTGGAAAGTTGTGCCTCCAAACCGTCCACGACTCTTCTGAGGGGTTAGGTCAAGGCGTGAAGTGACGTCATCGTTCCCGGGAGCAGGCTGCCAACTGTGCCTAACTCGCACAGATATTGTTATCATAAGAACAACACTCAACATTACAAAAGGGCTGTGGCCCCATCCCACACATGACCGCTCCCAGGGTCGTCGCACCCAAAGCAGGGAGAGTCCGTACTCCACTCTCAGTGAATCATTCTGCAACGAGGCTGGTAAATCAGGCCTAACCAGTGTTAGGAGCCAAGCCAAACTATGTAGGGGCTCGGAAGTTGACACGTGGGAGGAAAGTGACCTGTTCAGTCGTGTTTTTACTTTTAATACTGAGTCTTTGGTTTCTGTTCTAAATGCCAACCTACAAAAAACAAAATGTACAGGAAAAAGAGTCGGTAAATACTTGCAAACCGATATAAAAATCATTTTTTATAGTGCGTAGATTACGCAAGATACTATAGATTATATAAAATGTCTATTATCAAAGTATTCATCCAGATCAAAGTCCGAAGTAATCATGAGGCACGTTGGGTGGCAGGCATGTGATGGGTGTCTCTGGGCAGACACTAAGGCGGGCTCGGGGCGACGGCAGACTACGTTTTGCAACTAATTGGATTTTAGGAGTACACACGGCCTGTGACAGGAATGGGCAGTTTGTCAAGTAACCTGACTCTTCTTCTGAGCGGGTAATAACGATTAAAATGCAGAACACCCTGTTGAACCAGTCAGTGTGGCACTTGAGAATGACACTTGCTTCCCACGGCATGCGGGCAGTCTCAGCTTTAGAGAAAACTGCGCAGGGAAACAGGTAACCTAGGCTGATTTGAAGATTAGTTTGACATTCGCTCAGCTCCGTGTATTCCCCATGAACCTTTTATGTGACCAAACCTGGCTAATTTTGAACCCTTCCTCCTTCCCTTTTTTATGTATTTATTTTTGGCGGACTCGTCGATGATACCAGAAGGTAAAACATTCAAAATAAGATAAGTAATCACGATGTCAGTCTATTTGTTTAGCACATTAACAATCAGGTTAAATATTACAGAAAGCACTCTACCAATCTTATTTAGGTGAGGCAAAAATACGAAAACATCCCTGAAACCAAATAAATAGAATAATATTTCTTAACAGAAGAAGGTTATCTTAAAGAGGACATGAATAAAGTCTATGCTTGGTAATCATAAGTGATATTTCCGTAACACATATATCTAGCAATTGTGACCACCCCATGGTCATTGCTGGGGTTCGCTGTTTAACCATAAACGAACAATACAAATTCTTGCTGCAGTTGTCATAACAAACACTTTCCAAGTGGATTTTGATGGCATGAAATTCCTGATATGATTAATTTCGGTTTTGGAACTAAAGTAATTCTAAGCAACTGGTTAATTGCCCAATAAACTTAAACCCAATATTAATGAATTTGACTACAGGTGCCAAACATATGAATTGTGTAAGCAATAGGAGCACCACATAGGCTACAGCCCCAGGAGAAAAGTCTCCGAGGAGAAAATGCACATCTTGGGTCACTTGGATCACCTTGTAATGGTTTGCTTTGCTCATAAATATTAAAGACCATGTGGCTATATTAGATGGATTACATGATGTTTTTTTCAGAGATGTATCTACCTGTCCTATTAACCCATGTATGTGCTACAATTTAGGCAATATCCGTTTGATTCCTTCATAAGCTTCTGGTAAACACGACCAATTTGTCTTTTAATATTTACTATGGAATACTTCTATAAATGAACTAGATGCTACATTCAGCTGCTGGGAAGTGTAAAATCCCAAATATTAGCCATTAGAGTACATGTATATATTGCAGTCTAAGTAAGTGAATATTTCTATTTTAAAACTTCAAAAGTAGATGTCGATCTGCCTTCAAATAATTGACCCACATTGAACAATCCACACTGGACCATTATAGCAGTAAAGGATCGTGAGAAAAGTAAGGAAACTGTGGATTGTCCCAAAATGAAGTATGCCTGGAGATTTTAGGAATCACAAAGTGATTGTCAATGCACTTCTAGTCAGAGAAATAGGTGGATAAAGTCTTGAAGGTAGTACACTTGAAGTACGAAGAATCATAACATTCAGATCGAGCTATTAGTAGCATATAATGTCTGCAGCCACCATGTATCAATAGTGCCCAAAACCTGTGAGTCTACAAGTACAAGCTGCCGAATAATAATAATATTTTAGATTAGGTAACACCCTGCCACATGCGTTTATATTACCATATTGACTCATTCCATTGCCTATACACATTCATAATAAGGTAGCAGTTAAATATAAATGAATAGTTCAGAATAAGTCTATGAATCGGGGTACGATTATCATTGTAATACGGTTACAGGGTCCCTAAAGACCTAATGGTAATTTATTAAATTTTTCAATTGTTGGAAAGCCTATTATAGTTGAGGGATACCATTTATTTAACGTTGGGGAGGATTGAATCCCAGTAAAATGATTGAAGCTATGACCCACTTAGCAGGGGAATTATTATGTTGTTCTGTGATATTTAGGTCTTGCTCATGTTCTATACGTAATTGGAAAGTTTACAAAAATATTCCGCTTCAATGATAGCTTAAACTGGATTGGGAGTGAACACCACTATGCTGCCAGCATATGCGGCAGCGCAGATCTCTACAGAGTTTAACATTACAGAACAAAATGCCTTAGACTACTGTACATATTTCAAGAATGGCTGCAGATAAGGGGAATTAATAATGGGCGTTCCTACATGTACTACGTAGTGTGGAGATTTCTTCTGTAAAGATCCACTACAGCAAAGATGAGCTGAGCTGCCTGCGTAAAGTAGGTGAATTCTAATGAGGAAAATATCACAGCCATGTATTTAGAGTTGTCCATCAGGCTGACCAGGAGACCCTCTTCAAAGCTTTTTTCTGCACCTAATAGGATCTTCTTGGCTTTCTCACCAAGAGCTTCTTCAACATCAAAAGCTGCTGTTGCTAAATTTGTATAAAATGTGGTATTGCAACCCTTTGAATCCCCACTCGTGGGTTAGGCCTTTGTCTGAATGTGCCCCCCCCCCCCCCCCACACACACCTATGGGAGTCCTCAAGGTGATCTGATCCTGGTATCTATGGGAGCCCAGCTCTATCATGTGCAGGCATTAAAACCCTAACTCCACCAGACCATTTCCCCCGCAGATCACACCCTTCTGCTGCCAGCGGACATCTAGCAGCAAAACACAACCCCTCTTTTGAGGCACATAAAGAACGTGCGCTTCTCCATCTGCCCCAAATTACTGCCGCGCTCCAAAGTCTCCCACGACCTGTCTTTTCCACGGCAACAAGCAGAAACAGCCCCAGGTATGGCCCTGCCCTTTCAGCAACAGTCTAATGTGTACACACTTCTAGTCTGTCAACAGTCCCTTGGTTACTTTTATGGTCGCAGTAAATAAAGAGCCGTGATTCTTGTCGTCCTCCGGCGACGCGATTACACTGAAAGAATGCATCCTCAACTGAGCACCCTGAGCACAGTACACAAACCAAGGCTCTCAGTGGAAGTCCGTGATCGGGAATAATTTCGGCCTCCGAGAAGCATAACCTAAAGCTTACATCCTGTCCTTTTTACAACTTTAAGAGCACTTTGTAAGAAACCTGGACGTTTTGTTTGGAATAGCATCGCTCTTTTGTTGACACGAAAGGAATAGGTCTGAGTGACTCAGTCACCCACTGAAAAAAACGTGTCTTGGTGAAATGTAGAGAGCAAAGTTCTTTCTGAGTGACAAGGTGTTTCAGTGACGCATAGAAAAAGATTTGTCAGTAATTGTGAAGCACAGGTCTAACAGTCATCTAAAAAACAAAGGCCTCAGAGTGACTAGAGAGAGGTAGGACAAAGGTGTCAGAGACTAGAGAGAGGTAGGAAAATGTCTCAGAGTAACTAGAGAGAGGTAGGATAAAGGTCTCAGAGTAACTTGAGAGAGGTAGGAAAAGGTCCCAGAGTAACTAGAGAGAGGTAGTTAAAGGTCTCAGGGTGACTAGAGAGAGGTAGGAGAAAGGTCTCAGAGAATAGAGAGAGGTAGGAAAAGGTCTCAGAGTGACTAGAGAGAGGTAGGATAAAGGTCTCAGAGTAACTTGAGAGAGGTAGGAAAAGGTCTCAGAGACTAGAGAGAGGTAGGATAAAGGTCTCAGAGACTAGAGAGAGGTAGGAAAAGGTCTCAGGGTGACTACAGAGAGGTAGGAAAAGGTCTCAGAGTAACTTGAGAGAGGTAGGAAAAGGTCTCAGAGTGACTAAAGAGAGGTAGGACAAAGGTCTCAGAGTAACTAGAGAGAGGTAGGGCAAAGGTCTCAGAGTAACTAGAGAGAGGTAGGGCAAAGGTCTCAGAGTAACTAGAGAGAGGTAGGACAAAGGTCTCAGAGACTAGAGAGAGGTAGGAAAAGGTCTCAGAGACTAGAGAGAGGTAGGACAAAGGTCTCAGAGTAACTAGAGAGAGGTAGGATAAAGGTCTCAGAGACTAGAGAGAGGTAGGACAAAGGTCTCAGAGACTAGAGAGGGGTAGGAAAAGGTCTCAGAGTGACTAAAGATAGGTAGGATAAAGGTCTCAGAGACTAGAGAGAGGTAGGACAAAGGTCTCAGAGTGACTAAAGAGAGGTAGGACAAAGACCTCAGAGTGACTAGAGAGAGGTAGGACAAAGGTCTCAGAGTTACTAAAGATAGGTAGGACAAAGGTCTCAGAGAAACTAGAGAGAGGTAGGGCAAAGGTATCAGAGGCTAGAGAGAGGTAGAACAAAGGTCTCAGAGACTAGAGAGAGGTAGGACAAAGGTCTCAGAGTGACTAAAGAGAGGTAGGATAAAGGTCTCAGAGTGACTAAAGAGAGGTAGGATAAAGGTCTCAGAGTGACTAAAGAGAGGTAGGACAAAGGTCTCAGAGTAACTAGAGAGAGGTAGGGCAAAGGTCTCAGAGTAACTAGAGAGAGGTAGGACAAAGGTCTCAGAGACTAGAGAGAGGTAGGAAAAGGTCTCAGAGACTAGAGAGAGGTAGGACAAAGGTCTCAGAGTAACTAGAGAGAGGTAGGGCAAAGGTCTCAGAGTAACTAGAGAGAGGTACGATAAAGGTCTCAGAGACTAGAGAGAGGTAGGACAAAGGTCTCAGAGACTAGAGAGAGGTAGGACAAAGGTCTCAGGGACTAGCGAGAGGTAGGACAAAGGTCTCAGAGTGACTAAAGATAGGTAGAATAAAGGTCTCAGAGTGACTAAAGAGAGGTAGGATAAAGGTCTCAGAGTAACTAGAGAGAGGTAGGACAAAGGTCTCAGAGACTAGAGAGAGGTAGGACAAAGGTCTCAGGGACTAGTGAGAGGTAGGACAAAGGTCTCAGAGTGACTAAAGATAGGTAGAATAAAGGTCTCAGAGTGACTAAAGAGAGGTAGGATAAAGGTCTCAGAGTAACTAGAGAGAGGTAGGACAAAGGTCTCAGAGACTAGAGAGAGGTAGGACAAAGGTCTCAGAGTGACTAAAGAGAGGTAGGATAAAGGTCTCAGAGTGACTAAAGAGAGGTAGGACACAGGTCTCAGAGTAACTAGAGAGAGGTAGGGCAAAGGTCTCAGAGTAACTAGAGAGAGGTAGGACAAAGGTCTCAGAGACTAGAGGGAGGTAGGAAAAGGTCTCAGAGACTAGAGAGAGGTGGGACAAAGGTCTCAGAGTAACTAGAGAGAGGTAGGGCAAAGGTCTCAGAGTAACTAGAGAGAGGTAGGATAAAGGTCTCAGAGACTAGAGAGAGGTAGGACAAAGGTCTCATAGACTAGAGAGAGGTAGGAAAAGGTCTCAGGGCGACTACAGAGAGGCAGGAAAAGGTCTCAGAGTAAATTGAGAGAGGTAGGAAAAGGTCTCAGAGTAACTAGAGAGAGGTAGGATAAAGGTCTCAGAGTGACTAAAGAGAGGTAGGACAAAGGTCTCAGAGTGACTAAAGATAGGTAGGATAAAGGTCTCAGAGTGACTAAAGAGAGGTAGGACAAAGACCTCAGAGTGACTAGAGAGAGGTAGGACAAAGGTCTCAGAGTTACTAAAGATAGGTAGGACAAAGGTCTCAGAGTAACTAGAGAGAGGTAGGACAAAGGTATCAGAGGCTAGAGAGAGGTAGGACAAAGGTCTCAGAGACTAGAGAGAGGTAGGACAAAGGTCTCAGAGTGACTAAAGATAGGTAGGATAAAAGTCTCAGAGACTAGAGAGAGGTAGGACAAAGGGCTCAGAGTGACTAAAGAGAGGTAGGATAAAGGTCTCAGAGTAACTAGAGAGAGGTAGGACAAAGGTCTCAGAGACTAGAGAGAGGTAGGACAAAGGGCTCAGGGACTAGCGAGAGGTAGGACAAAGGTCTCAGAGTGACTAAAGATAGGTATAATACAGGTCTCAGAGTGACTAAAGAGAGGTAGTATAAAGGTCTCAGAGTAACTAGAGAGAGGTAGGACAAAGGTCTCAGAAACTAGAGAGAGGTAGGACAAAGGTCTCAGAGTGACTAAAGATAGGTAGGATAAAGGTTCAGAGTGACTAAAGAGAGGTAGGACAAAGGCCTCAGAGTGACTAGAGAGGTTGGATAAAGGTCTCAGAGTGACTAAAGTGAGGTAGGACAAAGGCCTTAGAGACTAGAGAGAGGTAGGACAAAGGTCTCAGAGTGACTAAAGATAGGTAGGATAAAGGTCTCAGAGTGACTAAAGAGAGGTAGGACAAAGGCCTCAGAGTGACTAGAGAGAGGTAGGACAAAGGTGTCAGAGCGACTAAAGAGAGGTAGGACAAAGGTGTCAGAGCGACTAAAGAGAGGTAGGACAAAGGGGTCAGTGACTAAGAGAACAAAAGTCTAAGAGAAACTGCAGAGAAAACACAAGTCTCTCAGTGACTCTAGGAAAAAGTAACACCCTTCAGATACACTTGGGGCTGCGCGTGGATACTCAGAGTACGACCCAGGGGCAACACAACCTTAATTGCGCCCCCTGGAAACCAGCAGCTCTGGGCAGCTGTTCACTTGACAGATTTAGAACATCCAGAAAGCTATGAAACAGGCATAAATAAAGGTTTTCTGGTTTCACATTTTGCAATTCTTCCACCAGATGAGTATCTCTGTTCCTCTCACGTTTTACGTTAAAAGTGAATGCTTTAACCTTAATTCTTGGTACATGAGAACAGAGTGTTGGTATCAGACAGAAGTCATGAGGCTTGGTTTGTTGTCCACACCATGCATCTGCTTCATGTCCCCCTACGCCCACCTATAATAACCCAGACTCTCAACCATGGGCATGCCACAGACAGTACTTTGTGACCTCCCTGAAGAAATGTTTGCGAGTGCCCATGCTTGGGGGAACAAAGATTTTCAGATACCCTAGGGAGAACAAATGTCTCAGTGACTTTCAGAGAACACGCCTCTCCAAGTCTATGAACAAAACAAAGTTCTCTGTGACTCAAGGCAATACAGCTCTCCATCTCTGTGGAGAAGACCACTTTTTTCAGTGACTCTGGGAAGAACAAACGTCTGTGGGTGACTATGATGAGAGAATAAAGGCCTCAGTAACTGAGACAACCAAAGCCTCCTGATGATTATTTGTGGAGAGAACAAAGGTCTCGTGATGACTCTGGGGGAACATAGGTTTAGTGGTGACACTGAGAGAGCAAAAGTCACTCAATGGCATTGAAACAACAAATGAGGCTAAGTGTCTCTGGGGATCAGATGTTTCTCAGTTTCTCGGGGGAAAAAGCATGATGCGGATCAGTGATGGATGGGTTGCTATTAAAATAATCCCTGCTTTCACAGAGTACCAGCCAGACCTGAAAGGTGGATGGCAGCAGAAGGAAAGAATACTCGTATGCACACCTGTAGTAAATTGCAACCATCCCCCTGAAACATAGCAAAGGGGACTTAATTAATGAACTGCAGACTAAGAGGACCATGTATGCGGCTAACCAAACCTTGGCTCCGTCATGCTACTAGTCACACAGGCATCCATTATTCATTTTTCCCCTACAAATCTCTCTGTAAATGGTACCAAGGACTCAAAATATATTTCCAAACTACTAAAACAAACGTTGGCCATGCCAATGGGCATGGTTTATAACTGAAAGTGCCTCTTCATTGATAGGCAGATCTATTTGTGACATCGTGTGTGGGTGTGTTGCAAGAATTAGTCAACGAGTGGATACAGTAAAGCCAAGATAGGTGAACAAGTGCATGGGCGATGACCAATTGCATGAACGCAGCCTCCATACATCCTCCATTAATCAATTTTCTCTTCCACAATACCACACACAAATCTTAATTTTAGAAGCACTTTCACTTATTAGCCAAGCCAGTTGCCTTAGAGCAGTGCTTGTTATATAACATAACACATCTGTGTTGTCAATCGGAGCGCAGCTCGCTGAACAGAGCCCCAGGAATGTTTTAGGATAGTACTCCGCTGTACTCTTTACTGACCGGGGAGCGGCACCAACTTTCTGTGCTCTAACGTTTCCTTGACTGTGAATACACTTTGTTAGGAAGTGATTAATCGGTTTCTATTCATACGTTTTTGCCTGTAATGCAGCTGTTGTGTTTTTTTGACTGTTTAGCAAAGGGGTAGGTGTATTTTGAATACAGTTTGTTCCATGTATATACGACATGACAATATGTTCCTTTTGTCCGTTTCTGAAAACTGCTATATATTTTAGATTCAGTGTTGGGAGCACCTGTTACTTGCCTGAACTGATTTTGCCGCCACCAGAGTCACTTGCCGCCACCACCACCACCATTGGAGATGCTTGCAGCCATTCCCAGTTCAGGGAACTACACGCCCCAGCAGCCCTAGAGGTGTGCACGCTGCCCACGCCACCGGACAGCGCCATTAAAGGACGACAGGGCTCCCGCAGCGCAGTCCCGTCTGCGCCCGCCAGAGCCCATAGGAGGCCGGGCTGGCACATGTTATTGACATATCGTGATACAGACCATATGTTTTGGGTGGCTTGAACAGGGTACGTGGATATAGTAATTAACTAACAGGAATTAACCGTCATACCGGGGTCAAATCAAATCTGCATTAAATTATGAGTAAGCGTAAGTCGCTAATAGGGCAGGGTGTGGTAGGAACTCTAGATGCCTTCTTATTAAGGGCTGGGTCGGCATTGATCCATGAAATAGCGCTCACGGAGCATAGACTGTCATTAGAGCCTCACTACCCTCCAACTCGACTGCCAACATCTGGCCCTGCGGAAAACATTGCTTTGGTGGATAACTCTCATGATTCTCACATGCCGCATCCTCCGATAACTGTTCTGGAACTTAATGAAGTCCCTGAGGTTTCAGAGGCAAGTATCAGTACTCCAAAGCCCAATATAACTACAAGGGATCAGAAAGCTAAAGCCTGTCAAGGGAGCAGCCTTGCACCACCACCTAAGAGGAGGGGTCAGGGCCCTAATAAACAAACCAACCCCCCATCAAAGGTGCTGGGACGGAAACAAAAACCTGTTGGAAGAGAGTCTACCCAAGGACTTACTGCCACCCCGAAGGATATTGCATTATTAAGTTCTGCCCCAACCCAGGAGAAGGAGGACTTCTGGGATGAATGAAATATGACTGTGTCAGGTCTCCTAAATCCGTTGATGGAAAAGCTAACCCAGTTGGAGGAGAGGCTAGTTAATATAGAACAACTAGTGAACAGTCCTCGTGCAGCTTTGTTTAGTTCCTGTCAATGCAGAACGAGGACTGTCCCCTCTGCAGAATTGGAGATCCACCTCTTATTCAATTGGAAGGTAACCCTGCAAGCTGGAGAATTTCATTACAATGGGCACTGCACTCATCTAATGATACTAATAACTTGGCCTCGACACTGCTGCCGGAGAGAGGCGCTGAGTCCACTTCATCAAAACAAGTGGAATTCTCCAACTCGAAACATGGCAGGCCCTGTGGGCAAGATGAACTGAAGGGGCCTGACCCTGGTAGGGAGACCCACATGCCTAGAGATGTCGATAAGTAGTCCTAGACAACAAGACTTGACCAGGGGTCGAAGGAAGCTACTTCTTCCCCCGACGCAACACCTTATACAGTGGTCTTGGCTAATGTCCCTCCCTTGCTGTTGGGCGTTGTAGACCACTGGTCAACATTGAGAAACAATTACTTACAAAGACAGGAATCTCTAATGAGCTATTCACAGCGTATTGGTTGGGTGGGAAGTTCTACCAAGTCTTTATCTGGCGATTGCAGTGTATTATCATTTAGGTTCCCCAGGTATGGTTCAAACTATATTGGACAGGGTAGGTAACTGGCCCATCAGAGCTATTGGGATTAGCATCTTACCATTGGGTTTCTTCTATAAACCTCATAGTCTTGCATCCTATTTCCCAGAGATAGAGAATCCTTGCGGACCAAGACAGACCAGGTATGCAGTCCCAGTCAGTAATAATTTTGATGTATTCAACTCTTTAGAAGACATTGACTGACTGGCTTTGAAGAACCAGTACTTACCTTATGATTGCAGGCCTGCTGGGTGCAGTACGGACAGTCTTTTGGAGCAGGGTGCAAGATTAGACTCCCCCAGAAACAGTGGGCGATACAATTCCAAGTATCGGAGTAAAGGATGGCACAAAGTGGGATACTAGTATACGGAGTGCGGCTCCCTCCATTAGACCCTTAGAGCACTTAATTCAATCACTTGTACCACCTTGCGCTGATGACCTCAGTATTTCTAAACTTGCCCCCTCCATCTCTCTGAATAATTCTGAGCATCTCGCTTGGAATATTATCTTCTGGAACATATCAGGGTTGCTCACAAAGTTACAAAATCAAGAATGGTGCGACTATATCGTGAACTACGAGATACTCTGCCTGCAGGTAACCTGGTCCATCTCATATAAATGGATTTAAATGGATTTAAAACACTCCACACGCAAGCAGTGAAGGAAATGGATTTAAAACACTCCACACGCAAGCAGTGAAGGACCTAGGGGGAAGGCCAAAGGGCAGGCTCTGCACATACATCTCCAACAAGTTGGTAGTAGACAAAATTGATCCATACCTGGCTGACAGTTATTACCAGATAGTCAAACTGTCTTTAAGTATAACACACTATTGTCCTGGTTAATTTCTACAATAACATCACACCAGCTGAACTTGGCAAGGTGTTAAAAAAACTAGGTGATGATCTAAATGCTATCTGTAATACTGGTTCAAAAGATACAATGTTAATTTTTGTAGGCGATTTTAATTGTGCTCTGTGTCCGTTTGAGGATAGTAGAATTTATGGTTTCATCAGTGAAGATGGTGTGTCCAATACCCACTTTTGTCATTCAATGTTGGGGGAGCTGTTTAATGAGTTGCTTTTTAGTGTGGAACTGGGCTATGCAAACAAATTATTGGATATGCCTGTCGATATGTTTTATACTTTTAATGGAAGAGGCCTAGTATCAACTATAGACTATATGTTGGTCTCTTGCAACCATGCATTTAGGCTGCATTCTTTTAAGGTGGGCGATAACTCTTTGAGTGATCATTTTCCTCTATGTTTAACGATTAATATTCCATCATATGGACCGAAAAGGGTAGCCAACGCAACACATGACACCGGAAAGATAAAAATGGATAAAACAAATGTTTTTACTCTACGGTGGTTGAAAGTAGATCCTGCATGGTGACAAAAGAATTTGATATGGACTAGTAAAACTGCTTTTGACACTTGTTTAAGTGAATCAGCCACCCATGCTAGTATCCTAGTGTCTTTTCTGGAAATCTCAGAAGAGGTTAGGAATTTACTAACTGTCCAGCATCGTAATGGAAACAAAGAGCCGGGATAGTTTAGCAGGAAGTGCAAGCAAGCACATTCCAATCTAAAGCATGTGCTTCATAAGTATCCCAAAGTCCTAATGACGTTAGGTAGGCTAGAATGGCTTACAAACAGGCCATTAAAGAAAGAAAGAGTGCCATGCAAAAGCACTCCACAGTGCTTCACAACAGAAAGATAGCACCGCGTTCTGGAGAGCTGTGAAGACCCCTTTCCTACTCCCTAGTGATGGTCCTTCATTAGAAATTGCAATAACAGAGGTTTCTTGGATTGAGCACTTCTCAAAGGTATATAATGAACAAGGAAACCCTGAGAGGCCAACTAATGACACAATATTAGAACCTAAAGATAACATGCACCTGCAGGTCACCGTGGATGAAGTGAACAGAGCGCTCAGACTTCGCATGGGCAGAAAGGCCCCTGGTCCAGATGGTGTTCCAGTGGGCATGTTCAAGTCTAATACTACCCTGTGGGGGCCTATTATAACTCAGGTCATTAACGCTAGTTCCCAAGCTCCATAACCTAAGACTTGGGTTGAGTCTATCATAGCCCCAATCTTCAAACAAGCATTGGAAATGCAATAGGTCTCGCATTAGGAAAGTTTGAGCAATTGGTATTGTAAATGACACTTTTTTTATTTATGTGTTGGTTTTGAAAATAGCAAAAGTAATAGCTTTGTCAGTTACAATGTCAATAGTTTTAACTTTCGCAAATGTGACACCTATAGCATTTGTAATGCAATGTGTGTTGTATTTACGTGACTTAGATGTATTGATATTGCAAATAACAATGGCTTTTAATTTTGTAAATAATTAATACTTAAATAAAATGTATTGTAATTTATAATGGCAATAGCTTAAACGTTTGTAAATAACTTTTGTGAAGATTATGTTCAGTGTATTTTATTGTGACGAAAATCCAAGAACATTGCATTTGCACCTACACACACACACAGCCACCCACACACACACACACACACATAGATGTGGTGGTGGTGGATCTGGGGGATATGGTGGTGGTGGATGTGGTGGTGGTGGTGGTGGATGTGGTGGTGATGGTGGTGGATGTGGGGGTGGATGTGGGGGTGGATTTGGTGGTGGATGTGGTGGTGGATGTGGTGGTGGATGTGGTGGTGGATGTGGTGAAAGTGGTGGTGGATGTGGTGGTGGATGTGGTGGTGGATGTGGTGGTGGAAGTGATGGTGGTGGAAGTGATGGTGGTGGTGGATGCGGCAGTGGATGCGGTGGTGGATGTGGTGGTGGTGGATGCGGTGGTGGTGGATGCGGTGGTGGTGGTGGATGTGGTGGTGGTGGATGTGGTGGTGGTGGATGTGGTGGATGTGGTGGTGGTGGATGCGGTGGATGTGGTGGTGGATGTGGTGGTGGTGGGTGTGGTGGATGTGGTGGTGGATGTGGTGGTGGATGCGGTGGTGGTGCATGTGGTGGATGTGGTGGTGGTGGATGTGGTGGTGGATGTGGCGGTGGATGTCATGGTGGATGTGGAGGTGATGGTGGATGTGGTGGATGTGGTGGTGGATGCGGTGGTGGTGGTGGATGCGGTGGATGTAGTGGTGGATGTGGTGGTGGATGTGGTGGATGTGGTGGTGGTGGATGCGGTGGATGTGGTGGTGCATGTGGTGGATGTGGTGGTGGATGTCATGGTGGATGTGGAGGTGATGGTGGATGTGGTGGATGTGGTGGTGGATGCGGTGGTGGTGGTGGATGCGGTGGTGGTGGAAGTGGTGGTGGATATGTTGGATGTGGTGGTGGATGTGGTGGTGGATGTGGTGGTGGATGTGGTGGTGGATGTGGGTGTGGTGAATGTGGTGGATGTGGTGGTGGATGTGGTGGTGGATGTGGTGGTGGATGGGGTGGTGGATGTGGCGGTGGATGTCATGGTGGATGTGGAGGTGATGGTGGATGTGGTGGTGGATGTGGTGGATGTGGTGGTGATGGTGGATGTGGTGGTGGATGCAGTGGTGGATGCGGTGGTGGATGCGGTGGTGGATGCGGTGGATGTGGTGGTGGTGGATGCGGTGGATGTGGTGGTGGTGGATGCGGTGGATGTGGTGGTGGATGTGGTGGTGGATGTGGTGGTGATGGTGGATGTGGTGGTGGATGTGGCATGACATTTTTATTATATACAGAGGGGTACTTATTTTGTACCAAACACTGACCGATGTTAATGTAAGGGTTGTAGATGGTGGGTTGCGCATGCCTTGTTTTCATTTCCATTATAATGACAATAATCCTTTCTTTGACCCTGTGCTCAATCAACGTGGACTGTATTATAGTGAATACGAGGGGCTTAGATAAAGAAATAGGAGAGGCGAGGAGGAAGGGAAACTGGGGCAAGGAACAGCTGACGGAGGAGAACAAGACGGAGGGCATTGCTGTGGGGAGGGGGGAAGAGAAATGCGACACGGCGGGCAGGGGAGGGGGCGGAGCGGGGAGAGCGGCGATGAGGGTGTGAAGGTCTCACATGAGGGGGCGTGGTATCTTAAGTCGTGTTGCTTTGGGAAGCAAGATTTTAAAAAAGCGCCATACTGAAAGAAAGGCGCGCGCCGCCTTGTTGAAAGTGAAAGGTGCTGAAAATAAACATATGCAGCGGCACTACTGCTGAAACACAAGTGCGGAGCTGGTTAAAAAAACATGAGTAATTGAAATTTAAGGGAGCTTGCTGTGAGGAAAAAAAGCCTCGCCCGCCATTGTTTGTATGCGCTGTGCTTTGCTCAAACATGAAGCACGACGCCCAGGCGATGAGGAGTGCACGACCCCAGAGCCTAACCCTGCTTGGTGTACATTTAAGAACTCCGTTTGGTCTCTCATGAAGGGGCGTGGGATCTTAAGTTGCGTCGCTGCGGGAGGCAAGATAAAAAAACAAGTTAAACAAGTTTAAAAGCAAGTTTTAAGAGGAGACGCGGCCGTGAAACTGAAAGTATGGCCGACCGGCCGTGAATAATTAGGGGGTGAGAAATGCGCTGGGAGGGCTGCCTTTGATGTGGTAATGCGAGGCAGGCAGGCAGGCGGCTGGTGGCATTGTGCACGCGCTTTTTAGGGCTTGCGCTTGCGCAATGACCTAAAAAGCACATGCACTGCATGGAATCGCCAGTTCGGTAAACTCTCGATAAGCCCCTATATATCTCGCTCCCGCTCAATGAGCATGCGCATTGAGATAGGTCGCTCGACCTAAAAAGGGGACTGACATGATCCTGGCTGTTGCAGGCCAATTTCTTTACTTGACTCCATGGTAAAAGTGGCAGGGCGTGTGATCCTGGAACACTTGTAAGATTGGGCTGAGGAAAGATGGGTTTTATCGGATATACAGTATGGTTTTTGGGAAGGGCTGGGAACAATCGAACAAAGTCTAAATCTGTCTATTCTGATAGGGAAATATATAAGAGCGAAAAAGGGAAGATTGTTCCTGGCATTTGTGGACCTAACCGCGGTCTTCAATTCTGTAACTCACGACAAACTGTGGGAGGTCCTTGAAGCCGTGGGGGTTGATGCAAACATCATCTTTTTCCTTAGGCGGCTTTATACTGGTACCTCAGCCAGCGTGAGATTCGGTCTGCATGGGGAGCGTACAGCTGCATTCTCCATTAGGAGGGGGTCAGGCAAGGCTGCGTCCTGGCCCCCTTTCTTTTTAACCTTTTTAACCTTTATATTATTGGATTGGATTGCTTTGTTTAGGGGCGGACAAGACTTCCCTCAAGCCGGTGGCCGACCTATTCCCGCTCTCCTATATGCGGACAATGCGGTCTTAATGGCCCTCCAAAAGGTCCTAAATAGTTTCACTAACTATATGAAGGACCTTGGTCTCAGAATTAATATAAAAAAAAGACCTTCGTTATGAAATGTGGCACAGGGAGTCAGAGGTCACGAGACATGTTTGTAGACATCCAGAAATTAGCTCAAACGAAAAGTTTTACATACCTTGGTGTCTTATTTAGCCATAATGATTCATGGGCCCACACTATAGCTACCAAACGGCCATAAGGACAACAACTGCTCTTACATCCTTTTCAAAGAAACTAGGCAAAAAAACTCTAGTTGAGCTTATTTATATCTACAGAGCCAAGTGCATCTCAACTGCAATGTATGGGGCGGGGGTTTGGGGTTTTGGCAAACCTTCCCCGCGACAACTGGTGGAATATCCTTCCTAAGGTACATTTTATCGGTTCCAGCAAGCACATCTTCTTATGTTTGCCATGAGGAGCTTGGCCTCCCCTTTATCTCCGACCTCATAAAATTGGAGCCCATACTGCTGTGGCATAGGATCTGGTCAAAAGAGCAGACTAAGCTAACAAGCATTGAAAATGCAATAGGTCTCGCATTAGGAAAGTTTTTTTATTTTTTTATTTATGTGTTGGTTTTGAAAATAGCAAAATTAATACCTTTGTCAGGTGGATGTGGTGGTGGATGTGGTGGTGAATGCGATGGTGGTGGATGCGATGGTGGTGGATGTGGTGGTGGATGCGATGTTGGTGGATGTGGCGGTGGATGTGATGGTGGATGTGATGGTGGATGCGGTGGATGTCATGGTGGATGTGATGGTGGATGTGGCGGTGGATGTGGCGGTGGATGTCATGGTGGATGTGATGGTGGATGCGGTGGTGGATGTGGTGGTGGTGGATGCGGTGGTGGATGTAGTGGTGGTGGATGCGGTGGTGGATGTAGTGGTGGTGGATGCGGTGGTGGATGTAGTGGTGGTGGATGTGGTGGTGGTGTATGTGGCGGTGGATGTGGTGGTGGTGGATGTAGTGGTGGTGGATGTAGTGGTGGTGGATGTGGTGGTGGTGGATGTGATGGTGGTGGATGTGGTGGATGTGGTGGTGGTGGATGTGGTGGTGGATGTGGTGGTGAATGCGATGGTGGTGGATGCGATGGTGGTGGATGCGATGGTGGTGGATGTGGCGGTGGATGCGATGGTGGTGGATGTGGCGGTGGATGTGATGGTGGATGTGATGGTGGATGTCATAGTGGATGTGATGGTGGATGTGATGGTGGATGTGGCGGTGGATGTGGCGGTGGATGTGATGGTGGATGTGATGGTGGATGTGGTGGTGGTGGATGCGGTGGTGGATGTAGTGGTGGTGGATGCGGTGGTGGATGTAGTGGTGGTGGATGTAGTGGTGGATGTAGTGGTGGTGGATGTGGTGGATGTGGCGGTGGATGTGGTGGTGGTGGATGTGGCAGTGGATGTGGTGGTGGATGTGGTGGTGGTGGATGTAGTGGTGGTGGATGTAGTGGTGGTGGATGTAGTGGTGGTGGATGTGGTGGTGGTGGTGGTGGATGTGGTGGTGGATGTGGTGGTGAATGCGATGGTGGTGGATGCGATGGTGGTGGATGTGGTGGTGGATGCGATGGTGGTGGATGTGGTGGTGGATGCGATGGTGGTGGATGTGGTGGTGGATGCGATGGTGGTGGATGTGGCGGTGGATGTGATGGTGGATGTGATGGTGGATGTGGTGGATGTCATGGTGGATGTGATGGTGGATGTGGCGGTGGATGTGGCGGTGGATGTCATGGTGGATGTGATGGTGGATGCGGTGGATGTGGTGGTGGTGGATGCGGTGGTGGATGTAGTGGTGGTGGATGCGTTGGTGGATGTAGTGGTGGTGGATGTGGTGGTGGTGGATGTGGCGGTGGATGTGGTGGTGGTGGATGTGGCGGTGGATGTGGTGGTGGATGTAGTGGTGGTGGATGTGGTGGTGGTGGATGTGGTGGTGGTGGATGTGGTGGTGGTGGATGTGGTGGTGGTGGATGTGGTGGTGGATGTGGTGGTGAATGCGATGGTGGTGGATGCGATGGTGGTGGATGTGGTGGTGGATGCGATGGTGGTGGATGTGGCGGTGGATGTGATGGTGGATGTCATGGTGGATGTCATGGTGGATGTGATGGTGGATGCGGTGGATGTGGCGGTGGATGTCATGGTGGATGTGATGGTGGATGCGGTGGATGTGGTGGTGGTGGATGCGGTGGTGGATGTAGTGGTGGTGGATGCGGTGGTGGATGTAGTGGTGGTGGATGCGGTGGTGAATGCGATGGTGGTGGATGCGATGGTGGTGGATGTGGTGGTGGATGCGATGGTGGTGGATGTGGTGGTGGATGCGATGGTGGTGGATGTGGTGGTGGATGCGATGGTGGTGGATGTGGCGGTGGATGTGATGGTGGATGTGATGGTGGATGTGGTGGATGTCATGGTGGATGTGATGGTGGATGTGGCGGTGGATGTGGCGGTGGATGTCATGGTGGATGTGATGGTGGATGTGGTGGTGGTGGATGCGGTGGTGGATGTAGTGGTGGTGGATGCGGTGGTGGATGTAGTGGTGGTGGATGTAGTGGTGGATGTAGTGGTGGTGGATGTGGTGGATGTGGCGGTGGATGTGGTGGTGGTGGATGTGGCAGTGGATGTGGTGGTGGATGTGGTGGTGGTGGATGTAGTGGTGGTGGATGTAGTGGTGGTGGATGTAGTGGTGGTGGATGTGGTGGTGGTGGTGGTGGATGTGGTGGTGGATGTGGTGGTGAATGCGATGGTGGTGGATGCGATGGTGGTGGATGTGGTGGTGGATGCGATGGTGGTGGATGTGGTGGTGGATGCGATGGTGGTGGATGTGGTGGTGGATGCGATGGTGGTGGATGTGGCGGTGGATGTGATGGTGGATGTGATGGTGGATGTGGTGGATGTCATGGTGGATGTGATGGTGGATGTGGCGGTGGATGTGGCGGTGGATGTCATGGTGGATGTGATGGTGGATGCGGTGGATGTGGTGGTGGTGGATGCGGTGGTGGATGTAGTGGTGGTGGATGCGTTGGTGGATGTAGTGGTGGTGGATGTGGTGGTGGTGGATGTGGCGGTGGATGTGGTGGTGGTGGATGTGGCGGTGGATGTGGTGGTGGATGTAGTGGTGGTGGATGTGGTGGTGGTGGATGTGGTGGTGGTGGATGTGGTGGTGGTGGATGTGGTGGTGGTGGATGTGGTGGTGGATGTGGTGGTGAATGCGATGGTGGTGGATGCGATGGTGGTGGATGTGGTGGTGGATGCGATGGTGGTGGATGTGGCGGTGGATGTGATGGTGGATGTCATGGTGGATGTCATGGTGGATGTGATGGTGGATGCGGTGGATGTGGCGGTGGATGTCATGGTGGATGTGATGGTGGATGCGGTGGATGTGGTGGTGGTGGATGCGGTGGTGGATGTAGTGGTGGTGGATGCGGTGGTGGATGTAGTGGTGGTGGATGCGGTGGTGGATGTGGTGGTGGTGGATGTGGCGGTGGATGTGGTGGTGGTGGATGTGGCGGTGGATGTGGTGGTGGATGTGGTGGTGGTGGATGTAGTGGTGGTGGATGTAGTGGTGGTGGATGTGGTGGTGGTGGATGTGGTGGTGGTGGTGGATGTAGTGGTGGTGGATGTGGTGGTGGTGGATGTGGTGGTGGTGGATGTGGCGGTGGATGTGGTGGTGGATGCGGTTATAAAGCCTGTGATTGATAGAACTTAGAAACGGCAAAACTATGATAGCAAGCATATGTTTAATTAAGCGCATGTGGACAGTGAATTGCATTGCATGAAATCCTTTCCTTAGTGTGGCATGTCAGATTTAGTCCAATCCCTAGTGCAAAATCAACATGAATCACTTTTCGTTCCAAAAACACATGTAGGAGCAAAAATCAAAAATCTAACTTAGGTGAACAGTCTCTAATGCAGCAAAGTAACCAAGTGTGTGGCATTTCTTATAGGTGTAAAATCACTCTGCATAGAGAGAAAATTTAGTTTGATGATGAATGAGTTGTGAAAAATGTGTATTCGTATGACATCTCCAGCACATAGAGGTGCAAAAATTACATTTAGTTGCAAAATCGCACTTTGTGAAACATCGATAGAAGTGTGAACACACTGCGATGAGCTAAAATAAAATTAGTGTTATAAAGCAAAGCAAGCAGATATCGTTATTATCAACATCGGATTAAAAAAAAAAAAAGAAAAGGAGACACGGCCGGCCAGCCGTGAAACTTAAAGCACGGCCGGCCGGCCGGCCGTGAAAAAGCCTTTGATGCAGCAGGGGGTAATTAGGGGAGGAGAATGGCTGGGCTGAGGCAGAGCGCCAAGCCTTTGATGCAGCAGGGGGCGGAGCGGGAAGAGCTGCTGGCGGCACTAAGCTGACGATTTGATGCTGTGCACGCGCATTTTAACTAATTGCGCTTGCGCATTGAGTTAAAAGTGCACATGCACTTCATCAAATCGCCAGTGAATCGCCAGTGTAGGTAAGCTTTGTTTAAGCCCCCATAGTCTCGCTCTGCTCAATGCGCATGCGCATTGACAGGCGAGACCTAAAAAGGGAGATCTTGCAGGATAGCCTCCAACTGGAAGGGTCCTTGAAAATCCCCTGGGTAAGGTTCGTACGTGATTTTATGAAGGACTTTGATCACCCAGAATATTTTACGAACCCTGAGTCAATGCAGGGGATCTCCAGGAAAGCATTAACAAAAGAGGGTCTCCTGTTATTAGATACAATAAGAGTGTCCGGGGAAATTTTAAAGCCCAGTGTTAACCAACATCAGATAATACTAACTACGAGAAGTTTGGAACCATATTTAACTTTTGTGCATGGGTGGTTTTGATGGATTGCTTTTCACTGGATTTAGACTGGGCACTGTTCATAGACTCGTGACCTTTCCACGAACGAATGATTGGTCATGGACATTACAATTATGTCCATGTGACAAACACTCCGATCAATCTACCATTCATTTAGTTTTATTTTCTAAATTTTATATAGAGTCGAGGAAAGTATGGATAATTCCAATTTTATAACAACAGGGGTTGAGGCATTGTCGCCCTGCTTTTATTAAACTTCAGTTTTTGGAGAATGAGCACATAGCGTGGGGGTAAGCCAGGTTTTTGAAGAAGGTGCTCCGTCTAAGGCAGAGTATTACTGAACACTAGTTATAATTCATAGGGGCACTCATCCCCTTTTTAGATAGTTTATGTCATTGCAGTGTTATTTATTCTCTCTGTTTTTAATCTGTTTTATTGTCGCAATCTGATCATTGTATTTATTTTGTATAATTTACTGCCTAACACGATATATTCTGTATGTGCTTTTATGATTGTTAAAAAAAGCTGTTGAATAAAGCTTTTCTTGACTTGACTATTGCTGTTACTAATATAACATAACCAAATTTGTGTTCACTTACAAATGCTTCCAAAAGGAAACAGAGTATTTGGATGTGGGACGCAGGGGACTGCCTGTCTTGCTTTATGCAAACGATGTAGTTCTCCTGGCCCGCACCTCAAAAAGCGTACAGATTTTGCTCGACACTTTCCGTAGGTTTATGGCCGAACGTGATCTGGCCATAAACAATTCTAAATCCCACGTAATGCTAGTTGGGCTGCGCCCCAAGAAACAGTACTCCTTTAAGGTAAATGGAGAAAAAGTACCAATAACATTGACTTTCTCCTACCTGGGTGTTTTATTGGATGACCACCTGGGATGGGTTCCTCTAATTAGGAAGAAAACGGGGGAAGTGTCTAGGACTAATGCTGCAATCTTTAACTTTGCTACAAAAATTGGCAAGCGCCTGATAGCGGCGATGATAACAATCTATCAAGCAGAGTGTAGCGATTGCCAGTTATGGTAGCATGTTGTGGGGGTATACAGGTTTGGATGGTATTCAGGTTGTAGAAAATAACTTTTTAAAAGAGCTGTTGGGGGTTCCTAAAGGGACCTCGAACTTAATAGTTCACAAAGACACTAGTCTCACATTTATTAATGATATTCTGGCTATGCACCACTGCTTTTTTGGCTCAATTGCTCGCTGAATGAGGATCTCAGCCTTACCCAAGAGTTAATGAAAGAAATTTTGAGCCTGGATCACATGATTGAAATACCATGGTGAAAATACCAAAAGGGCTGCTTTGGAGAGTTGGGACGTCTGGACCTTTTTTAAGACCTGATTGTATCATTAGATCCGATGTGGTCTTTGTGAAGCAATCTTTTATTTTGTGAAAAAAACTAAAAAGAGATGGGATGGAATTGTCTAAAAACAGCGTCCGCAAGTACGTGACGCTCAAATCCACTCCAGATATGGAGCCATACCTGTCGTGGCCTTTGTCTGCTCACGAGCGGTTTTTACTAACAAGGTTCCGACTATTTCCATCTTTTACTTGCCGTACCGAAGGGGTGTCACAAAGGACAAGTGTTAGCACCCTGTGGCTGCGACAGTTTGTCTCCACAGGATCTGCTGCACTTTATGTATTTCTGTACCTTTTATGATGCCCCTCGGAGGCTCTTCTTAAAATCATTTTTAAAAATGTTAAATTTTAGCCAGGTTTGCCCCGCTCTCTATTTTATGCAATTATTAAAGCCAGAGTGTATCCCATTTGTGGTTGGTTTTTTAAAATCTTCCTTAAGGTACAGAAACTATGTGGATCCCTAAAGAGTGGCCTGTTGTATTTTATGAAGTGACTTTTTAAACCTTGACGATGTTATGTTCATATCTTTTTTAAATTTGCTGTATGTATTGGGATATTTGTATAATATGTCTGGATATGTATACTTGTGCTTTCTTTATATTTTTAACCCCTTCGGCGCTCATGAGGAGCTCAGCTCGTCATGAGCGTAACCTGCGCTACGCGGATGACGAGCTGAGCTCGTCATGTAACGCGGGTTTTTTTAAATCGCAGCGCGCAGCGGGACAACCGCTAGCGCGCATGCGGTTAAGAATGAATTGCAAACTTTTTATGGTTTTCTAACATGTAAACCGAATAAAGTATTTTGAGGATGAGTATAAAAAAATTATGTGCATAAAACACAGGTAATAGAATAAAATGCTAGTTGAATTTACATGAATGTTGTCACAATAGAGAATGCTCACTTTAGTCCTTCCACTGCTCATCACAGATGTCATATCTCTCCCCATAACATATAGGATAGTACATCAGAAATGACATAATTAATGTAGGTAAACAATAGACACGAGCGATGGAGACACCAAGAGAAAAGATACAGAAAACATTAAATCCTAGTATCAATATTCACAGGTATTCACTTTGCATGTGATCCAGGGAATTATATCACAACAGAACCCTTTTCAGAGTGTGACGGGAGAGTGCTCCGTCCCTGCCTTGTGCCTAATTCTGGCGTTCTCCAGAATTATGCATGGGTCTAGTTCCTGTGTTTTATAAATATTAGGACCAGATTTGAAGTGATACTGGATTAGCAACAAATTATTTTGGAGACCTGATGAAGAAGTCGGAGGTGAATTTTCCATAATGACGAAACACGTATTGGCTGTGTGGAGGTAGAGAGACTTGGGCTTATGGATTTCAAGCGGTCTGTGGATCCTACTAAGAGCCTATAATAAAGGAATTCCAGATTTTTTTTCAGTTTATTGTTGATTATTCTGTATTTAATCGTGAGTACTCTGGGGGATTTGTAGATGTGGGATAAACCGATTACGGTTTGTATCCCCAATAACTAGACAGAGAAAGTTTACTTTCCAGTTGAGGGAGCCTTGGAAGGTAAGAGCCTTGGGCAGTCACCCACTTTGCTCATACTTTAAAACCTCTCAGAGACATAGAACCTGATCCACAGTGCTTTTTTACCCTATTAGTAAGCATGTCTTACTCCCAGAAGTTCATGAGTAAGACAGTCTGGAATAAGATTCAGTTACTCAGACAGTGCTTTGTGAATCTGACTTGAAGTAAAATTTAGCGACTGAAAACTAGAGAGACACCGAGGGAGGGAGAGAGCCAGAGTGATGGACGGACAGATACATGCATTGTTGGTTGAGGGGATGGATGATCAGGCAGCCAAAGTGTTAGACACAAAAGGCTAAAAGATTGAGAGACAGGAGAAGAATTAGAGGGATAAAGAGTAAGATGCTTAGAAAGACCGACTGACAAGCTGAGAGAAGAAAACAACGTGCAAAAAGAAAAAGGGGAAATTAAAGAAACACTAACAGAGTAATAGATGGAAAGAAGCAGACCTATGATAATTTTAAAAACATAAAACCTTTAGTTTTTATACAATAGTTTTATTGAACTGTACCCTAATACCCGTTGACTCTTCCCATTCCTGAACTACCCCTTAATTCTTCCCTTCACTGAACCCTAAAAATCCCCTATTGATTTATGCTAGCCTTTTCCCATTAACCCCAACGTACCCCTTAATGTTAACCTACTGTGAACTGTCAAAGCCCCTTACTATGCCATAAAGCTACCCTTCCCTGAACCAGAACACTTTCCTACCTCCTAACGCTACCCATCCCTGAACCCTAAAAAACCGAACCAACCATTAACACTACCCTTTCTTCAGCCCTAAAAATCCCTTGCGCTGCCCTTTTCTGAACGCTAAAAGCGTTTTACTACCCCTTAACACTGAACCCTAAAAACCTCTTACTAGTCACCCACCCACTTCCCTCACCTCACTGTCAATACCCCTTTCTACTTAAGTGGGAGGATGTCCTCTTGCCCCTGCATCCACTACATTTATTGTGCCCTGTAAGTTTTTTCTATTTTTTATAGCAGACTACATGTTTAATGCAACTTTTTTGTATTTAACTTCTTTCTCACAATATATTTTTACTACAAATCGGATAGACACTTAGACAGGTACACAGGTTGACACATCGATATGCTCACATAGGCTATTCATATTATTCTCTAAAAGTGAACTCCTGCAAAAACAAAATACAAATCTCATAGGAGAGCAGGCTAAGGCTGACTTCCTTCTTGATTTTAAGAGTAGCTACCTTAAAAAAAAAAAAAGAAGGCAGTGAAGTTTTGACACCTAACTTGCACAATCCTGATATCAAAATATGGAAATGCATACAGAATATGGTAATGGTATATCTGCTAATTATTTAAGTTTTTTTCAGAGCACAGACTGAATACAAATTCCTTAAAGCGTTTTGACTTCTTTGATCTATGAGGTCTCCACAGCGCCCTTCATTTGACTCTTAGCTACTTAATTGCCTCCTACTTGCTGCTAAGGGACTAGGGGAGAAGCAAGAAGTGGAAACTGGAGTCGGCATATAGACCTTATTAATTTCTGTTCTTGCATTTGCTTTCAAGGGACATGTGATGCCTGGAAGGAAAAGTGCTAACTAAGCAAGAGGAGAAAAGGTGCAGCCAGAGAAGTAAAGACAACACCACAAGAGGGGAGACTGATGGCACAAGCTGCCCAAAGTGAGCGAACCATCGTGGAAGGATTATGAACAGTGACCTGAGAAAAGGGCCCACAAGAGGAGTGACTGAGGGCAAATGCTGCCCAAAGTGAGTGAACCATCATGGAAGGATTGTGAACAGTGACCTGAGAAGAGGTCAGAAGAGCGGAGACCTGAGAAGAGGTCAGAAGAGCGGAGACCTGAGAAGAGGTCAGAAAAGCAGAGACCTGAGAAGAGGTCAGAAAAGCAGAGACCTGAGACGATGTCAGTGGAGAAGTAACCCGAGAAGATGTCGGAGTGATGATGACCAATGAAGAGGTCAGAGTGACGGTGACCAACGAAGAGGTCAGAGAAGACAGCATGGAATAAAAGAATGAGTATTGACTAAAAGAAGGTCGCAAGGTCAGGTCTGGTTATCGGAGGAAAATAATGCATTGTCCTAGGGGTAGGGCAAGACCAGGGGAACACTTGTGGCGTGCATGCCACACAAAGAGGTCTGGTTAGTGAAGACGAGCAAAGAAGATGGGACAAGACCGCATTGCGAAGAAAAGAACAAGAAGGAGGAAGGTGAGTTGCATGATGCCAACGCGAAGAAAGGCCGAAAACAAGAGGGCCCTGTAATGGTGCAGGGCC
The DNA here is from genome assembly GCF_964261635.1 of Lissotriton helveticus. NCBI lineage: Eukaryota > Metazoa > Chordata > Amphibia > Caudata > Salamandridae > Lissotriton > Lissotriton helveticus. The sequence goes on from NC_136061.1 coordinate 1,316,977,643, forward strand.
CTAGGCCTTCATGCACGCAAAGTATGTACACACAGACACAATACTTAGTGGGTAGAATTGGACCAGGGCACCGGGCGTGGGCACGCAGTCTCGTACTATCCCGCGAGGGCCTCCAGGTACCTGCCACACGCCGCCCGCTGCAGGGTTTCGCACCCCCTCGCACTGGCCACACACTCCTGGCCGCTGAAGCGCCGAAGCACGGGCGAACTCTGGCGCTTGCCGTCACAGTCTCCGCTGTGTCCCCCAAGGCTCCCGGATGACAAGGCTGCGGGCGGTTTTCACGCCTCCGGCGGCTCCTCCACTATGCCGCTGCCCAGTCCTCGTCTCTCCGCCGCTGCCGCCTGGAGTCAAGCCGCTCCTCGTCTCAGTGGCCTCCTTGCATTTCAGCCCACCGGCCCTGCATGATCCAGCCTGTGTAGGAGCACCTCGGCAGGATAATTACAGGATAGTAACGGCCCCATGGACGGACCTCTACCAAGACACGTCCGCCATGCTAGGCTGCTGGCCACGCCCCCCCCACGTAGCGTACGCGATTGATGATGTTAATAATGGAAATACTAATGTATCGTCGTCGGAGGTTATTTCTGAAACTGATTGGAAGAATGTAATGTGTGAGGACAGTACGTTATCTAATGTGGCGAAATTTCTACAGGTGGGTTGGCCTGAAGAAAGGATATTAACTGGTGATCTTATGTCTTTTTGCAAGATCAAGGATGAGTTAATGTTTTCTCAAGGTTTTGTAACAAGAGGATATAAAATTGTTCCTCCTTTTAAAATAAGAGGAAAGATCCTGTCCCTGGCTCATGAAGGCCATATAGGTATGTCCAGCACCAAAAGACGTATCAGAGAATTTTATTGGTGGCCTGGTGTTGATAGTATGGTTGACAATGGGTCAGACAGTGTCTTCCTTGTTCTAAAAGTGATAAATCAGTCAAACCACTGTCTGTGGATGTCACTCCTATTGAGTATGTTCAAGGTCCCTGGAGGAAACTAGGTATCGATATTATTGGTCCCCTTGGTTTATCTTTCAATAAGGATGTTTATGTTTTAGTCTTAATAGATTATTTCTCAAAATGGCCTGAGTTGAAGATTGTAGACAAGATTGGTTCAACTCAAATAATTGAATTTTTAGATGAAGTTTTCTGCCGTGAAGGATTGCCTGCAGAAATTATTTCTGACAATGGTCCTCAATTTGTTAGCAATGAGTTTGATTTGTTACTTGAAAGATGTGGTGTTTTGCATAAAAGAGTGTCCAATTATAACCCACAAGCCAATGGCCAGGTAGAACGCTTTAATAGGGTGGTCAAAGAATCTATTCAGCTAGCTATAAAAAGTGGCTGAGAATGGAAAAAGACTCTACGTGCCACTCTATTGTCATATCGTATTTCTACGAATTCTGTCACGGTCTATCTCCGTTTGAGATGTTACGAGGAAGGAAACCTGGTTCTAAGCTTTTGCCTTGGTGGTTGAAGGTTAAAACCTCCAACGATTCCCCTTTTGAATTATCCCAAGTCAGGGAGCGTGTTCAGAAATATCAAGAGAAAATGAAGAACAATGTCTTGCAGCATCGATGTTCTGCTTCCAAAATTAAAGTAGGGGATTTTGTTTGTGTCAAGTTTAGTGGTCTCTCTGGCAGAAAATGGGCTAAGTGAACTGATCCCATTAAAGTACTGGAAGTTTTCAGTAAAGCAGTAAGAGTAGATGGGGGCAAAATTTTGAATTTTAGACGCATATCCTTTTGTAAATTTGCAAACTTACAGTCTGTCTTTCAACCCATTGTTCCTAAATGTACTGATGAGAATGACAATGCTTCCATTGTTTTGAACTCATATGAGAATGCCATGCCTAATTCAAATGTCTCGGAGTCATGTTCTAAATGTGTTGACAATTTTCAGAGTTTATCTTCTACCATGTGTGATGACAATACTGCTGAACCTTGTGATGATATTCCTGAATCCGAAAGTCATGTGATTGAGTTACGTGTGAGGTGTTGGGCTGTGCGTTACGGTGCGCACATGAGAAGACTCCTTCTTTTGAAGCTTCTCTGATTTGCCGGTTTTGGTTTTACCCTCAGAATTGGTTGTTACCTCGTGTGAGGTTTTGAGCTGTGAGTTACGGGTGCGCACATAAGAAAACACCTTCTTTTGAAGCTTCTCTGACTTGCCTGTTTTGTTTTTACCCTCTGAATTGGTTGTTACCTCATGTGAGGAGTTGGACTGTGTGTTACGGGTGCGCACATGAGAGGACTCTTTCCTTTTTAGCTTCTCTAGATTTACCCTTGTTTTTGAAAGTTGAGAATGCTCTTTAGCTTCTCTGGATTTACTCTTGTTTTTGGTTGAGGTATTTGTATCACCCTATTGTTAGGGGTTGCAAAATTACCCTGATAGTGTTACGTCTTGAAGTTTTGTGTTATTCTTTAAGCTTGTTGGCTTTTTGTATGTGTGTATGTCCACCTTCACACATTCTTTTTAGAACTAGTCATATTGCATGTATGTACAATGATCTTGCATGCTTGTATTTTTACAATTCTGATGAGGGGGATATGTGTTGTAATCTAGTAAGTGATTAATGCATCCTCTCTGTTGTTGCCCTTTGCCTTGCTGCTCAGTCTTTATGATGTCATCAGAATGTTGAGAGTGTTTGAGTGGAAGAAGGAATCAGTTGGTGTGGAAGGGCTGAGAGGCAAGGAGGCTGCTCCTGGTGGGGCATTGTATGAGGCATGGCATTAGACATAACTTGGATCCTATCTGAAGAATAAAGCAGTGACCCTAATATACATCACTGGACTACGTATCTTTCATTTAATTGTAACAGAGTACAATAGCAGTTTTAGAATTCATAGTTTCCTGCACAATTCATCAGTAAGGTCCTGCCGTAAACTATGTCTGAGTTGGCCTAATATGCGCTGCCCATCTTGGACCATCTAGTAATGCACAATCGTGTAATGGAAATGCATTGTAACTTGCACAGTTTACGAATCAAACATGTTACAAATATAAATACAAAATGTAACTGTCTCATTATAAACTAGGAGGCTGGAACTCCTGTAAAAATTGTGATAAACTTATAAAAATTATAGGGCTCAATTTGTAAGACAAAGTGTCATGCGGTATTCCCCAGGGAGTTCCTGCTGCAGATTATGTCTGAGTTTGCCTCATATGTAACGGCCATCTGTGACCAAATAAATAATGCATATTAGCTGAATACAGATGCAGAATATAAATGGCCTCAACAGTGCTAATGACTGTCGGGGTATGGCAGGAGGGGTGGTTCATTTCATTTCAATGGAGTTCACTCGAGTAACTGCCCGTCTATGAGTCTGGGTAGGGGTATAGGGGAGGGAACTGAACCTGGATGCGCTGACACCACGATTTTCCCCACTGTCAATCTGTCTCCCACCTCATGTCCATATATTGTGGTCCTTGTAGGGGTTCCCGAGCTATGAAAGAGCCAGAGAGAAACCCAGAATGAGCTAAACAATAAATCCCTGTATTGCCTAGAAAGATAGAGGCAGCTCCCATACGATAGAGCCGAAGAGATCTTTATGACTCGTAGAGTCAACTGGATAGGAAAGAGACTTAAAGACAGGCAAGGGGATGGGGTCGTAATCAACTTCAGGAAGCCAAAGATCACCCATAGTCTTCTGCAAGGTGATCTTCTTGAACAGGTCCCAGGTACAGCAATCAAGCTCCTGCCACTCAGCTATTTCTATAAGCCATCATATAAGCCACCACACAGGGAACAAAATAGCAGCACACTGGCTACCCAGAATTCAATCCATTGGCAGGATAGACATCCACGTCAGATACCTAGGCCCCTGCCCTTTTCAATCCCAGTAATAAATAGATATGGAGCTCTGGAGGGGGAAATTCACTTCTTGACCACCACAATCCAGACCTAGCTAAAGTCTCTGAGGGTATTATTAGGGTACAAGACGTGATCCAGGGCTGTAAAAACGCACAGTGTGTCTATGGGCCTCGGAAAGGAGGAGCAGAGCCACAGGGTGAAGTCTCCATCACGGAGGAAAGTATAATTGCCTCTCTTACAGGGGTAGCTTAGATACATACTGTACTCATGGGTAAAGGAATGGGGCTTTTTATGTAGTAGTGCACAACAGAGGCCAAAGGTAACTACCACACTCCTGGTTCAATCAGCGGTGCCGTGAAGCAAAATGGGCCTTGCTTGTAGCTTTGAAATGCAAGGATAGGCCATCCATTAAACTCAAAAAGACCATTTTTAGAGAGACCATCGCACTAGCAAAGAAGTCTTGGGAGCAGGAAGTCCCTTTGTGGGGCCCTGATGTCCAAAGATCTCAAAGCCTTCTAGAAAATAGTTAATGCAGGTTGCAGAGAAGGTAAAGTGGTATTCAAGCTTAACATCGTGGCCAAAGCATGGAACAAGCACTATCAGGCCTTGTATGCTACATCTAAGGCAGACAAAGGTGTAGGCTATCCAACTAGAGACCCACCCTGGGTGAAGCCAAGAAGTACCCAGTGATAACCTTGCCTGAAGTGCTTAGTGCCATTAATAAAATAGCTCCGCACAAAGCACCTTGAATAGACAAATTTCCCGATGGACCTCTTTCTCTCAGAACCAACCATTTGGGGACCATATATGTGGACAATATATAATTCTGTGATGGGGGGGTGCCTATTCCTAAAACTTGGGCTGGAGCAGAAATTGCCCCAGTCTACAAGAAGGGCTCTGCTCTGCTGCCAGGCAACTACAGACTCATTAGTCTAATCGATGTGAAGCAGAAAGTTTTAGCCCTTTCCAAACAGGATTTAGACAAAGAACCTCTACAATAGATAACATTTTCAGGTTGCAACTCCTACATTGGAAAACTGTTACTTTGGAAGGCAGCAGCCTTTATTTGATATTTGTTGTCCTCATGAAAGCCTTTGACCTAGTACCTAGAGAAAAGTTGTGGTCTGTGTTAACCGATATGAGGGTCTCCCCATATCTTTGTCATATCATCAAGAGACTTCACGAGGGAAATTGTGCCCAAGTTAGATTTGGTAAATATGGGGAGCTTACTGCGCCATTCACTGTTAACAGAGGTGTCAGACAAGGAAATGTGTTGGCCCCCACTTTATTCTGCCTATATATTAATGCCCTGGTAGATTCACTGAATAGGGTAAAGTACAATGACCCCCCTCAAGATTGCTTCAAACAAAGTGCCGGCATTGATGTTCGCTGATGACACCCTTCTCCACTCAAAATCACCAATGGGTATTTAAAACATCCTCAAAAGCTTCAACTCTTTCTACAACTCCAGAGAGCTAGCAATTAACATCACGAAAACCAAATATATGTTTTTTAATCTGGTAAATTCCACACACCCTAATCCCTGCCTGAATGCCGCCCCCTTTGAGAGGGTATCAGCTTTTGAATACTTCGAGCTCTCTCTCACTGAACGTATGGATTGGTCACCACACATTGCCACAACGAGTCCTAAGCTTTCACAGATCTTGGCGGGGGTTAGGGGGTTGGGGGGTAGGCCAAAGTGCATAGGAAATAGTTCTGCAAACCCATCAGCCCCCACTGCTGAGATGTACAAAGCGCTAGCTCTGAATGTCAGTATGAGTGTAGAAGTAGGGTGGCATTGCTCCACAAAAGCCATAACTAAAACAGGAAAATAATTGGATTAGGCAGTAAGTCAGTCTTCCCCCTTACAACCTAATTGTTCCATTTCGATTCGACCTAGGTGTCAGACAGATTCTCAGAAGAAATCGGGCTTAGACCTCTTATCTTCTGGTTACACATTTGGGCCACCCTGGAGTTGATCTCCTACAGACTAGAGCTGGAGGCGGTACTGAGATTACCTGGGTTTGGGAGACTACCCTCGTTTACCTACATTAGGGACACACTGCATAGCACTGGTAAAATGAACATGTGGAGCGATCCTATTGTGCTCTGTCCAGCAACATCCCGAAATGAACTTGTCAGGAGCTACAAGAGGTACAAACTCGCTCTCCTTCATGGGAGCACAACAGTAGGCTCTCTTACAGCAATGTTTATAGGGGCTAAAGACAACTACAGCCTGGAGCACTTTTTAGACGCAATTCAGCCAGCCTTAGCTTGGAAACTTTATGTACACTTCAGACATGGGTCACTTCCTTTAGGTATTTCCCCCCATAAATGGGCAGGCACCTTATCTGTAAGGTGTCCAGTCTGTGGTGAAGCTGAGGAATCAGAACCGCATGTATTTTTTCCTGCCCAGCCTACACAAAATGCAGATCAAAATGAATGTTACACCTGTGCAGAACCCTATGGATCCCACATTGTTCAGAAGCATTTAGGCTCCTAAAATATGACAATTAACAACCCATTGTATATGCTTTTTCAAGATTCCTGTTTTCAATGTGGTGGTGTAAGCAGTTCTTATGATTCCACTACCCATGCTCAGGTTTAATATTCTGCACTCAGGGAAAGGACCAGGTCAGCTTGTTTGGCATGACCCCTACTAAGACATCACTAATGTCCTTTGCCCTTTAGGAATTCCTGGCAGGGGGTGGAGATCATTTCGGCCAAAATGGACTCTTGACTGTTCCTCTATTGTTACTTGCATTTACACTTTAGGAGATTTGTTTTTAGCTTGAATTATTTTAACTAAGACGATTTTTAAGCAAGGAAAAATGAATACTTTATTTTATACTTTTTATATATGTATTTTGGACTTTTATGTCAATCACCGAAACCGAGATGGATAAAGAAGAAGAAGTAATGTTTGCTGCTACTGAGGTATGAATTGAAAGTTGTGAGTTATCAACTTCATGCTTGATTCATTTCTATTCAACTGGTGTACATAGGTGAGCTTTTATTGCAGCACCTGCCAATAAACATATCCCATATGATACAGAATAGGGGGTCCCAGTGAAAAGGTATCTCAAGTACACAAACAAAAACGTTTTAAAACACACAATATTAGATAATCACAGACCAATGATTCAGCACACTGTTATTTATTCACAATGTGCTTATTCACATTTCTCATGACAAATTCATAACAAAACTGTTATGGTGCCCCAGGGAGAAGGGAGGGTGAGGGACGGTGTTTGTGTGGGAAAAGGATGTGCAAGGTAGGTCATTGTGACAATAATATCAATGTATGATTCTTAAACAGTCAATACAACTGGCTTCAAACCACTGAGCCAGCACAATGGACGAGCTATTAATGCTCACAATTGAAAAGAAACCATGATAACGATGCTACTAATTAATAATTGGAATGGTGGTTGCATCGACTGGTGAGTGGTAATAGCTGTTGACGTTTCGACCCTGAATTTATACTGGTAGGTATATGTCACACCTTAGAGTGGGGTCTTCATCAGGACAAAAGAGCCCTGGGGAACACTGGTTTCTCATGGAAAGTTGGGCTAATAAGCTCACAACTTGAACAGGAGAACGGGGAGCGTCACTTAATCCGAATGGGATTGCCGCGATCGATATGTATCAGATCCAATAAATTCTCTTGCGAAGAATCACTTCCAGGTGATGTCAGAATGATCATCAAGTTGCAAAATATGCCAATACTGGCGCGTCGTCGCTGTGTTTGAAACACTCCAAAAGCATAGAAACTCCGCTTTTCTTTAAAAACGCTTGTGATGACGTCAAATTTCTATTGGCGCTGACCACAACCATCACTCAATACTGGCGGGGGTATCCATTTTTCAATCAGAGCGCACTCACTCTCAATGGAGACCACCATCTGCATACACTAGACCCAAAGAAAGAATACCATCCCGAACTACTTAAAAAAGCTGCGCGTCCATTTTATCAATCCAGGCCTCCATTTCCCTTTAGCAACAAATCAATCGTTGTCTGTCCACCTTCCGTTGGACAATCCGCAGCTCAATAGGCTCTGTGTGTTCCGCCTAGGAATACACCTGTGAATTCCTAGGCGATAAACATATCCCGGCCTACCCACATTTGCCCATCTTTTCTCTGTATCAAATGCCGAGGCTAATGGGGTTACAGTGATGCCCCTCATTTGATATATTGTTTATTAAAACGCTGTTACTGTGCTTCCATGCAAGATCGAATCATTAAATTCCCGGAAAATAATATTTCAAATAGGTCTTGTTTACGTATACTTTTCTTATAGAATAAATCTTTGTATTTTCTATATAATTGGGATTCCATTTCTATTGGCGTTTCTTAAAAAATAACAAAATAGCTGATAATGTTTGGAGTGTATGGAGTTTTAAATCTGGAGTACCTTGTGTTGATGTCAAAGGCAGCACCTATCTCACCTATAAATGGGTAAGAGGCTGTGAGCCTTACCTAGAGACAATGTAGCCCCCTTGCACTCATTTATTCATAAAGTTTTATATAGCGCGAACTTGATCCCGAAGGATATCAGAGCGCTTTACAATTTGAGGCAATTAAATAACTTCCCACCCTATTCCCCTATAAACCAACATCCCACTATAAACCTATATCACTTAATGTATATGTTTCTATCTGTCCTACAATTTATCTTCATGCTTTTACGATGCAGTAACTTAGTCTGTTCATAATTTGCTTATCATGATTCTTCAACCTATAATTAGCACAGTTGGTGCACGTTTGTCATTCTTCTCTCAGATGTGTCATAATTGGTTCTGTGTCAGCCAAGGGATTCAGCCCTTTATCAGCTTCATCATGGGTGTCTTGGTCTTGTTATTAGCTCCCATATTCAGTATCTTTCTTTCAAAGAAGAATGTCTTTCCCCACATACCTTGCCTGGGACATGGGCGGGGATGGAGCGCACTGCAGTCCGGGGCTCCCGTGAGCTGAGGGAGCCCCGCATGGAGTGCACCCCACAGAGATAAGTCCCCCATTCACTTTATACCAGTCTAAGACTCGGAAAACCTCCGATTGATAGGGTGACTAAGACATGGAGCAATGCTAAATCGAAGTTAGAAGTTAGGCTTCTGTTTTGTTTTTGTATATGTAAAAATTTATTTTCAATAAAAGCATTTTGAAATAAAAAAGAAAAGAAAAAAAAAGAAGTTAGGCTTCGAAAGCATAATGCAATAGAAACTAGGGGGCAGATGTATCAAGATACCATTTTGCGATTCTCAAATAGCGATTTTTAAGGAATCGCTATTTGAGAAGTGCAAAATGGTATGTATGTAGAAAATCGCTATTTTTTAGCGATTTCTTAAAGTTCCTTAATTGCGATTAGCAAATTGCTAATCGCAATTAAGGAATATTTTCCCATTCATTTCTATGGGCCAGGAGGCCCATAGGAATGAATGTGAAATAATTCTCAATTTGCGATTAGCAATTTGCTAATCGCAAATTGAGAATAATTTCAAGGGTGCAAGGGTGTCTTAAGGACACCCTGCTTGCACCCCTGAATTTGACATGTGTGCGCATATGGCGCACATACATGCCCTAAGGGCATGTATGAGCGTCATATGGCACCTTTAGAATTTTAAAAAAAGTGCATTTTGAGAAGAATTCGCCAATTACCACCAACTACAAGTTGGTGGTAATTAGCGAATTCTTAGTCAAAAATCGCAACACTGAAATGCTTAATACATTTCAATTAAGAAATCGCAATTTGCCATTTCTTAAAAGCCTCGCAATATTAAGGAATCGCAAAATTTGTGATTCCTTAATATTGCGAGGCTTTTTGCATGATACATTCCAAAACCCGTTTTTTTGTCGCAAACGCTGCTATTTTGCGAATTGCAGCGTTTGCGACAAAAAAAAACGAATGATACATCTGCCCCTAGGTTCGAATATTCATTATTTTGTTCTTTCTATGTTAGTGATAGGCGAAAAGCTTTTCTGCCTCGGTTTAGGAGCTTTAATGGAAGAAGGAAAATTAATGCTTAAAGGTTTAGTTATTGCACTGAACTGCAACTATGCTATTTTACTGTGTCCACGTTTATTGTTTTACATTTCTGCTTAGTTTATTAATCCGAAGCTTTGAATGTGTATCCATAACGATTTTCCAACCACCATCTCCTCAGGCAGGTGTCTGACCGACGATATATTGGCGGTCCCACCTGCCCGATTACAATGCGACCGCTTTGCAGGCCATCGGAAAACTGCTCTATTACATTACAGCTTGTGCTGCGACCGTAGAAAAGGGCCACTGCACAAACTGTAGTGGAAAAGGGCAGTTCTGAAACATCCATGCGCAGCAGTGTGCCAGGACCCAGGTGGAGCCTGGCACACGGTGCATGAATGTTAGGGGGGTGTACCACAGGCCCAATCCTGGGCCCATATCTGAGGTCCACGGGGGATGGGGGCCCTGCTAGTGGCCCCCAAAGTCTCATTCCATCTGCCTTTACATGACAGTCGGACCGCCATGCAAAGAGAGAGGGAAGAAGGTCATCGTAATCCCTGCGGAGGTGCCTCTTTAGGGATTACGCTCTGACAGAGGCTCCGACAGGCTCCTTGACCCTGTCGGAGGCGTCTGTCAGTCCTTCTGCCCTCTGTGCTCCAACCTACCGCATCATTGTGTGGCAGTCGGTCCGCAGCCAGGCCCGGACTGGCCATAGCGGGCACCGGGCAATCCCCTGGTGCGCCGCAAGGGTCGGGCCGGTTTTAGGTCCCTGGGGGCCAATTTTGTTACAGGGCCGTTTTTGCAGCATAGCTGCAAAATCGGCCCTGCAATAAAATCGGCCGAAAACCGGCCCTGGCAAAGCGCTCGGCGGCACCTCCAACCCCCCCCCCCCCCCCCCCCCCCCCGAGTGGGGAGGGGGGCCGGCCGAGCACTTTGCCAGGGCCGGTTTTGGGTCCCAGTCCGGCCCCTTCCGCAGCCTGAGAAGTCGGACAGTCTGACCTGGAGGGTCTGTAGGTGGCGATCCTCCCGACATCATAATCGTGCCTTTGTTTGGATGTTAAATGAGGGAAACCCTTTTATTGTTTGTAGGGATGTATCTATTTATATCCATTTTATTTATTTATATTGCCATGAAGCGCTGTAACAGTGAAAGTTTTATTATAGATAAATGTTTTCTTCTAGATAAATAAAGGAAGTCAAAGCATATTAGTCAGAGAAGGTGCTACATACCTTGCCTTTTATGGCCTAATATGCCATCATTTTCTGTGTGCCACATTCTATTATTTTCTTTCGTACTCCAGTCAACTCTGCTGCATAATTTGGTCTTTCATTGCCGCATATTTACAGCTGTTTTTGCTGCTTGGAGGTAACAGACTAGAAACTGGAAGAGTTGGAGTTCTGGAAATGAATGGTTCCACGCATCCATTGATTACTACGATTGCCTAGCAGTCTGGGTCTACTCTGCAGAGGTTTGTTGTCTGCTGTGCCAGCCACTCTTTCATTCTTCTAAGTTAGATAAAACGGTTACACTTGAGATGGGTATTAAATATCCCTCCTATGCTATCGCTGTATAAACTATTTAATTAAGCGTTTTAAATAGTCTTGTGAAGTAAACTAAGGCAGAAACTCAGATTTGGTGCATTTTTAATTCTGCTCCAGTTTTGTCCCTGCGCAGTACCAAGTTCATGGTACCAAGGCTTGTGAGAATAGTGACCCATATCACCCTGGCACCAGGAAAGGGCATTATGTATGTAGGGAATGTAATGGGTTTTTTATATATAGCAGAATTGCTTTGGTGCAGAGCTTGTCTGCAATTCTGGGGTGCTCCGTGCTTGGGGGTGCCTGCGGACATACCCTCACCCAGTAAGTAAAGGGGTATGAAGGACGGCTGTAGGGTTTTCTCTGTGGGTCAGGTCCATGACAGCCGTGGGACAAGGGACTTGCGATTTGCTGTCCAAATGCTCGGACAGTTCACGACAAAGGGAAGTTGGAGCCTGAATTATATCAGATCATAACCCAGTCCGATGGTAGTAATGAACATACGTCATAAAGTTGAAAGGCCGAGTTTGGATTGAACCTGCGACAATCAGGGTACACAGAGCTCTGGAGCAGGCGCCCCTCCCCATTGAGCTATGTTTTCTGTGATATCTGAGCGAGTTGCTCTTTAGCATTCATGGCCGTGCCTGAATGGATTGCTGCTTAGTGCAGCCTCGGGCCCATCCCTTTCCAATCGATTCTAGGTAAACACGCCGTCAGCAAGCCTGTGCTCCTCCTGTGGACTTTGCACGCAGAGGCCTTTCACCTGCTGCTTTGCGAGCGTCTCCTTCCGTTTTCTCTCACCCCAGCAGTGTAGGCAGCCTGGCTTGAGTGACTAGCAAGCTGTGAACATATTGCGCTGGTTGCCCGCCGACGGTGCGCCGAGCACCTGGGAGACATGCGCAGGTAGAGCAGGGCAGTTGTTGCACTTACGATCATATTATTCAGCAGAGACAGTTTGTGAGATGCACTAGCAACAAGCGATCATCAGTCAAGAGGTGTGTAAGCAGATGCAGCATTGCTCTTCTGTTCCACAAAGGAAGGCCTAAATCTAGACCCTTCCACGAGGAGAGGTAAGCTCCCACTCCCTCCAGTCACATACACCAGTGTCCTTCATCCACGGTTCTGCACATCTTCTGGCTGAATATTGCACATCAGAGGAGAACAACAACTAATTCTCCATGACAGTGACCACAGCACCCACTCCCATTTCCTTAATCGGTGCTTCCAATCCCGGAACCAATGTAGAGGTGGAAACACTGTGTGCATGCTTTCTAAAGATGCACACCTTGCAGTTTGTCGATTGCAAGAAAAAACTCAGATACCAATGATCTAAAGTTAGGGCCACTGCATATACGACCCTATTAGCCCAAGGCTAATCTCAAACATGTTAAGCGATATAACATACCTTTCACCCATGCCCTTCCAAATCCCATAATTTCCCATTTTATATATTTAGTGGATTTTTTTTATACCCGGGTAGGAGAAAAGTATTTTCAGAACAGTAGCAGACTAAGGCCTAACCATATTTCTTCCGGAGTGGTTCCAAGTTCTTTGTATGAGATGGGACAAATTTGTCTGTAATTTCCAGAGATTTCTGTTGAGCCTTTTCTAAGAGGAGATAAAACATATTTCTGGTGTTGCAGTAGCCTCCAGATATGCACAGTTTCTCAATCAAATACATAATTCACCAAAATACAGGCCATTCTAGTTGATAAATCAGATGGTGAAGATCAGCCTCCCTTTCAAGGTTAGTCCCTGAACCTTGAGGAGTAAGGTTGATCTCATTCAATTTCTTTGCACCGACCATCAGTTATCACCTGTAGGGAGAAGGACTTTACTTGGAGCAAGATATGTTAACTGAAAAACGTGGCAACACTACCTGCACTATGACTGTGAAGTCGTTACTGATAGAAGGATTCACTTTTGAACAAGATGGAGTTAGCAAAGGACTATTTTAATAATTCTTCCCGAGTCCATTGAATGTTAACTGTTCATGAATGAAGAGATCAGGGTTGGTTAAATGAAATCAAACAAGCCCTCATTGGTGTTAAATCAGTGAAGTACCTCTTCAGCCCTCAACATACATCCCTCTCTCTAATTGTTATAGCCAACTGGCCTTGGACATGTTGCATATCCATTATATCTGTTTGAAATTCCATTACAAGCTGAAATTAAGTAGAATGAATCGGCTGGGTAATTCTTGTAACTACTATCTAAATGTCGCTCGTACCATCAATACTTTCACATCCACTAACCACCGAGCATTGACAACAGGCCGTCATCGCACCCAAGCTGGTGTATACATACAGGGACATACACATTGGTCTTCTAATCATACACATCTGAGCTTTAAATCTTTCAATAAAAGTGGGCCAGAATCCATAGTCTCCACGGCCACACTACCAAAGCCTTGACATTGTTTCACTGACTCCCAGGATCACCGATCATCAAAATCAAAATTGCAAGAAAGACCCCTGCAGCAGCACAACTAATCTCAACCTACAGATAAAACAGATCGGATATTGCCCCTTGTTGACGTAGTATGTTGTTGACTCAACATAGCTAGTACCAGCCAGGCTCCTCTCCTAAGAGACTGCCTAGCTTCACACCTGAGTGAGGATGAAACCCCACTTTCTAGGAGAGAAATCTGAAAATGTAATAGTTCTTCCCCTCATTCACTTTTTCTCTGGCCCACTTGTTTGCAAAATCGTACATCTGCTGTCATTCTGAAGAGATACACTGTCTTCATGAACTTGTTAAAACCTTCCAATAAAAAGTAACACCTTGTACCTGCGTAATGGTTAAACTGCACTAATTGAATGGAGTGGTTTGCGTCACATGGAATGTATAATGTTAACACTAGCATTAGGATTAAGAGAAATTGCTGCGTAGCTGAGCTGCTGGGGTGACTGTGGATATGTTATTTCATCAAAGTTATTACCGTCAGTTTGGGTGGAGTCTCATTCTACAGCCAGTCATGGATGTCAAATTCTTATGTTCAGTATGAATGAATGTCTCAGTTTTCAACAATTTTCTGTCCCCGCCCACTCAGAAGGTGATCTTTTCATTTAATGTTTATCAAGTTAGAATCCTTTGCCTGAGCGAGCGTACATCCAACCAACTCAACCAATCCCGGCGCTTCTCTCATGCTGGGTAATAGCATTACCAGCATAAGAGCAGTGTCTGGCTTGGGTGGGGAGTCTGTGCAGTGTGGCCCATGGACTGCCGGGAGCAGAAGAGCACTGGGGCCGGCAGTTGCAGGTAAGTACGCTTAGCCCCCCCCCACCCCCCCCCCACCGTACTGCCCTACTGGCTGCCACTGCTCCTACTAGTTTGTAAGTGGGCAGGCGCTCGCCGCCTGTGGCATTGTGTTTGCCACCCGAAGCACCCGGGCAAAATGGAACAACCAGTTTGGAAGGATGAACTGTGTCCCACTTATGATTAAACTCTACTTCTGGCTTCAGACATTGGCATGGCAAGTAAATATTTTTGTTAAATTACATCTCTATGTCTTATGCAGAGCTTAAGGGAACATAGGATTATAAATGACAAAACGTTGAGCTGGAGGGGCAGCTTGAGCTAAGAACTGCAGACACAAAAATTCCTCGAGAGAAGGAAAGCTCATCAACAAATCCATCTATAATCTCTTTGATAACAAACTTAAAGTTTCTTGTTTCCTCAGCTTCGGGAGAATGACAGGCTGGAGCTTAGCTTGAGTACACATTCAGCGATTGCCTGTAAAGGTGATGGGTAGACACTGAGAAGCACAACTTGCAGATGCCAAAGGGATTACAGATGGAATACAAAAACACAGCTGTAGCCAATTAGGATAATAGTAGTCACCAAGGACCTCAATGATGATGTAATGTATGAAGCTAGCACATTTCTCTGACACATATGAAGTGGAAGCGCAGGACATGTAGAACAGTCATGCCAGAATAACAGAACAAAGGCATACAGAAATTAACGTAGAACCAGGTGTCGGTCTCCCTTACACGTTGATGTGTCAGAGAAGAGTAAGGAGGGAGAATGTTGGTGGTGGTCAAGTGTCTGTCAGCTGTTCGAATTGGAAGCAAGCATTAACAATGCCAATTAGTCTGGCCTAAATGTGTTGCATGCTGCACTCACAAATGCATGCAGCGCATCTGTCTTGGGCACATATCTCACCCTGCACGTATACAAACACACCACTCACCATGCCCAGGGAAACAGTTTGGTCAATAAGAGTGGGAGTGTGTGAGCTTCAGAATTACCCACAGTCACACTTGGATATCTTGTTAAAATACATTATATGAGAAGCAGGACATGAAGGGGGCTTAAGGGGTAGCGGAAAGATAGAGGAAAGAGGCCTGTTGGGTGCACTTATCAAAACCACATGATTCAAAATAATCCTCATTTAAGATGGCCTTTAAAAAGGGGGGAGGGATGTGTGTGTGTGTGTCCCTGTCCGAGGTGAAATTCGACAGACTCTTCATCATATCTGACCGAAAACACTTGTACCCAACTACTTACTACAGATAAAAAACTTTTTAGGGGGGTGTAAAACCTCTTTTAAGCTACGCACCTGATCATATCCTAACCAACTGCTTACCCTGCACTCATACACCTCACCCACCGCTTATTATGTAGTCACACACCACATGCCCGGCACTATAACACCACACACTCCACTTGTGCCCACCACTCACCATGCACCCACCCATCTCTCACCCCAAACTCAGACACCACTTACCCTGTACTTATACATCACTCAGATCCATCTCACTTAGTACTTACACACCACTAAAACACCACTTACATTAACAACTCACCCAACCATCAACCTACAGTCACATCTCTCACCTTGCTTACACCACTCACCACTCACCCGACAGACACGGCTCACCTTGTGCACACACACCCTGCTGACCAACTGCTTAAACACCATTCACCCTGCAGACTCACACACCTCTTAAATTGCACTCACATACCTCACTCCCAAGGCTAGACAGGCCTTTTATCCCACCAAATATTTTCTGTTGGGCTTGAGCCCTCGGAGGCCGTTTTAAAAGCTACAACCACTCCTGGCACCTATCATTTTCCCTAGCTCCCTGAGTTTAATTGCAGCAAGCACAGGCAGGTTTCAACAGACAGAAAGGGAGGAGAGAAAGAGAAGACAGAGTGGATGGATGGAAAGAAAGATTGCATGAGGAGACAAAGGGAGCAAGGCTGCTTTGAGCATTTTTGCCAGGGCTGCTTTTGGTTTCCCAGTCTGGCCCTGCTCAACAATCTGCTCGTAACACTTGCCTGCACTCACCCACATGCTTGCATACCTCTCACCTTGCACTCGCACACAATCGCCCTGTAAACTGGCACATAGCTGACACGGCATTCAGTCACCCCTCAATCTGAACAATCGTGCACTAGTCACTCATAGTGCTTAGTTTGAGCCTGTGATTGCTGGTGGGGGCTTCATTTTGGGCGATCAGCACTTGTTTTTCCTCAACTGATGTTTACCGAAAGAGAGTAAAAAATACACAAAGAGGAATGAAAGAGAAAGGTGGAAAAACCACCACAAAGGGTGAAAGCAGGAACCTGCAGAAGTTAGATGAAGATGCTTGGAGAGTCTGGTAGTGTGTTAAAGAGACATGAGATGTATTGAAGACTTCGCATCCTCGGTATTTTGCACATCAAGGTGTAATAGTTCAATCCTCAAGCTACTGCGCAGAGCTTTGGACAGCGGCATTCATTCTACAAATTAATCACTGGTCACTCAGCACACTCACCGTACACCAACATAGATCACCCTGCTCAGCTTGCACTCAAACACCACTCACACACATTTCACCCTGCACCTACACACCTCTCATACTGCACTCAGACATTTTAAGGCATGGGGACAGTGGACTTTGGTCCAGGGCTCCCGCCTTTTAGGGGCCCCCTTATAGAACCAGCTCTGTTCGGCCATGCGCATGTAAATGTCTTGAACGTTCTTGGAGGAAACACTAAGATCCTCTGAGCAAAGCCGCTTACAAATTGGCATTGGAAGCCCACAATGTCCTAGTTCATGAGGGAAAAAAGATCTTTTCTAGCCTCTAAAATCGAACTAGCAGGGAATAGCAGCAGGGAACTGTTCAAGATTGTAAAAGACTTTCCTTCCCCCAAGGCCATTATAAGCCCCTTTACCCCCACTTTTGAATGGACGAATCGGATCGCGCAATACTTTTATAACAAAATAAAAACCATCCAGGTTTCGTTTGGCGAATTGCCCACTGTCAACAAGGGCATTTCTGATATGTCCTCCTCCATCTGCCCTGTTTTGGATGAGACTCTCTTAGAATTTCCTCCCGTTCCCACGGCCACTTCACTGAAAATTTTGAAGGCATTGAAATCCGGCTCCCCAGCGGACCCTTGTCTGGCTAAAACTTTGGCATCTATTGCCGAGGTATTAAATCCAGCCGTCAGAGTCCTGAACCTATCCCTACCTGAAGGTCTGATGCCAAACAGTTGGAAACATGGAAGGATCCTTCCGTTTCTAAAAAAAACCTCAGCGGACCCCTTTGCAGCTAGCAACTACAGACCAATATCACTGCTGCCTTACTTATCCAAGGCTTTGGAGAAGTATGTCAATGTTGTCCTCACGGACTTTGTAGAGACTACCAAGCTTTTACATCCTAGCCAGTCAGGTTTTAGGGTCAAATTCAGTACGGAGACAGCCCTTCTGGAATTCTTGGAGACGATCAAAGTGACTCTAGACAGTGGAGGTAAGGCTGTATTGATACTATTGGACCTATCAGCTGCTTTCGATACCGTGCCCTACAAGCTACTTCTGGGCAGACTCCAGGACTGCGGCATTGGGGGCACGGTTCTTAGGTGGTTCTCCTCCTTTTTGGATAGCCGCCAGCAAACTGTTTGGTCCCCCCCCCTTCTCGGCCAACATTCCTCTGTTGAATGTAGGAGTACCACAGGGCTCTGTGTTGAGTCCAACCCTGTTTAATGTTTATATGGCCCCCCTTGCACTCATAGCAGAGCAGCACAGAGCTAATATTATATTGTATGCCGACGACACCCAGTTGTTGTTTACCTGTAAGAAAGATGAGGTGTTAAGAGGAAATGATATTAGCACATGCTTGACAAATATGTTTGCCTGGTTCAAACAAAACCAACTGTTATGCAACTCGGACAAGTCTGAAATTATTTTCTTTGGCCACACTCCTGGAGACGAATGGCGACAATGGTGGCCCCAAAATGTGTCCCCCCCTGTAAGCCCAGTTACCATGGTAAAAAACCTTGGGGTGAAACTGGATGCGGACATGTCCATGAAGTCACAGGTTCAATCTGGAGCTGGAACCTGCTTAGGAGTACTAAAAACGATGAGGAATTTTCTCCCTATGCTTTCCATCTCACATAGGAAGACTGTAGTCCAAGCCTTGATCATGTCAAGGTTGGACTATGTTGATGTTCTATACCTGGGCCTCCCCAAATACCTATCAAACCGCCTGCAAGTTGTACAGAACGCGGCGGCCAGGGCCGTACTTAGGGTCGGTTCCAGGACCCATATGACACCCTGCCTAAAGTCCCTACACTGACTCCCAATGGATAAAAGAGTTAAATGTAAAGCCCTGGTACTAGCCTTTAAGGCTCTACACAATATTGGAATTCCCTACATCAGGAATGAAATTCAGTCCTACACTCCATCTAGAACTTTGCGGTCTTCGACACAGCATCTGATAATCGTGCCAAAGTTCTTTCGGTCTCGAATCGGGGGCCGCTCTTTTCAGGTGGCGGCCACCAAGCTGTGGAACAGCTTGCCTCTGTTTCTGAGACAGGTGCATGACCTTCTTGGTATCAGGCGCCTTCTTAAGTCCTGGCTTTTCCAACAGTAAGGAGGCGCCTAGTGTTTCTGTCTACACTGCTTTGTCAAGGGTTTAGAATCAGCGCCGGGACACTCCATGGAGTAGCCGCGCGCTTTACAAATACCTCATCACATCACATCACATCACAGATATATGCCCGGATGACCTTGAATAATTATTAAAACAGATTGTTTAAAATATAGTTTTCATTCATTTTTAATGTGGATCATGTTTGAGAGTCTATTACTGATGTTTAGCAGAGAAATGTTGTAATTATGTTTCATGCAACATCCAATAAAAAAAATTCTTTTAGTTAAAAACAGAATCTCATATATGAGAAACGGGAGAGTGTCACAGCGATTATTTGCCGTAACTGTTGCTGTGTTCCAATTTTGAAAACACAACACTATCCCTGAATATTAGATGACAACACCTTTAGAATTTGGACCAGTGTGCCTGTGTACTAGAAGTGACCTGGCTAAAGAAGGAATAAAAGAGCAGAAATTGGATCATAAGTTCAAAGCTGTTCCAAACAGAGGCCCCTTAAATACATTAGAACCACGGTCTCCAAAACCCTTAAAATGTCCTTGATTTACACAATGATGCAACACACATGCTCACCCCGCCTTTAACCTGCACACTCGTCTGTTCACACACACTGTTGCCCCAACACACTCACACACAGTTTTGTCCAGACTGGATTATGTCTGCTCCCTCTATCTAGGGTCCAATAAGGCGGAGGTTGTGAGGTTGCAAAGGGCACAGAATGCAGGAGCATTTTAGGCTTGCGCAAGTCTTGCTCTGTGTCCAACGCCATCCGCCATCTTCATTGGCTACCTGTGGCCAGGCGTATCAAATTTAAAACCTTATGTACTTCCTTTAAGGTTTTGAAACTGGCCACCCCTTCTATTCTGGCCAATCTCCTTTCACTATATGCCCCACCACGGCTTCTCCTCACACAGGGCCAACACTTGGTGGTGGGTCCCCGCACATAGAGCTCGTGCCGGTGGCCGCTCCTTTCACTACAGAGCTGCCACTCTTTAGAACACACTCCCTGTGCAGATTCGTGGCCTCAACAATTACCTAGAATTTAGGAAGGCCATTAAGACTTTCTCTTTCCTTCATCTTAGTTCGTGCCTGCTCTTTTGCTATGTCAGTCTTTCCTACACTAGCGCCGGGAAGCCCCTTTGCTGGGGCAGCTTTCACGCTTTATAAGACACAATAACATAACATACCATAACAGCTAACCCTATATACACAACACTGACTCTCACAACTGCATTTGGACACCACTCATACTGCACTCGGACAATACTCACCTTGTCCTTCGACACCCATAATCTTGCATGCTCATCCTCCATTCAAACGTTTCTCACCCTGTGCTCAGACACCATTCACATACCTATTACCTTCCATTTACACACTGCTTCCCTTGCACTCGCAAACTGCCCACACTGCATTTACTTACGGCTCACCTGGTACTCACCCTGCACTCACTCACATCACACCCTGCACTCATTTGTAATCACAAATCACTAAACATGCACCTGCACACCTCTAACCCAATTCACACCTTTTACTCTGCATTCACACACCACTCTGCCTGCACATAGACACACGGCTGCCCTTGTGCGCTCTCTCTTGCTCTCACTCCCCCCCCCCCCCCCCGGGTTTATTTACATGAGGCCTTCGCTTTTGCGCAGGCCTCTCAATCATATCTAGGAGGCAACGCAAAGCCACTCTGCGTGGCTTTGCACGGCCTCATTAGATATGGAGTAAGACTTACTGTACGTCACAAGACGTTCCAGCGGCGTTGCTGTGTTATTCCCACGCAACACATGGATTTTGACAATGCCTCAGATTGACAAATCTTGTAAACCTGGGGCAGCACCAAAACCATATGTCTCCCCAGAGCAGGCGTAATGAGAAGAACTGTTTTAATTTCTCCTAATTTTTTCCCTCTTTTTATGTGTTCTGCATTCTGCAGCACACAAAGAACAAAGAAAACGCCTCTCTGGATTGTTTTTGTGCAAGGTGGTGTCCCTTCCTGCACAAAAATAATCTTGTGTGAAAATGACAGGATGATTCTGGGATCAGAAGAGTTATTTGGAATTTCTTTTTTGTTCAAAGTATTTTATTGCATAAGAAAACACACAATCAGATGATATTGCAATACAAGTGCAAGGTATGGTTTTCTCCCAAAACCCTCAAAGAAACGATATACAATCCCCATGTATGTAATATGTGATTCCATACATCCACAACTGTAGCAGTACGATGACATTTTGAAATAGCTGTGAGATCAGTAAGAATCCAGGATCGCTTATAATCTCATTCTGTGGATTGCATCTAACAGCGAAGAAAGTGAGTTGAAACAGATGTGAAAAGCACTGTACATATCATAGCATTCCAACCCTGTGGAGTGTGTATTATGGAATATGTATATCATCTTCAAGTATAGCCTAGATAACAATGAGAGCAAATAAAATTACTGGGAAACTAAAGGGGGGGAGGAAATTCGGGAGGGGTGAGTGAGCGATTCCAAAAAGTAGCAAAGAGACTAGTCAGATACTGGGGCGTAAGCAAGGGTGAGTCATCTTACATTTGTGTTCTTGTCTATGAATCTATCTAAAGAGCGCCAAACTCCACCAGAGGTTGGGTGGGAGGACTGCAATTTAGATTGCATGGAGTGTGCTCCTCTGACATATGAGCCCAATGACCACCAGGTGTGATGAGAGAGATGCTTAAATGATTTCCGTTCAGAAAGAATAATTTTCACTGCAATCGATAGAAGCAGACCAAACGGAGCCATATCATTGGTGTTAAGAGTCAAAGTGTTCACTGAGGCCCAGGGTCGAAAGCTATCATAGGAATGTTTAGGGGTATATGAATGTCAGAGATATCTGATAGCTTACCCTGTATTGAGTGCCAATATGGTTCCAGGACTGGGTATTTATTGAACATTTGCTGGTTTGAACCAGCTTCTTGGTTGCAGTTCCAGCATTTGTTGATCTCTTGCAAGTTTAGTTTGTGAAGTCTAGCTTCTATTATTGGGAAGCATTAGCAACCAAGAGCTGACGCCAAGGACAGAATAACAAGTGTTATTGATACTACTTAAACTTTAAGGAGGAATTCAGCTTCAGAGAGCTCACATTTGTCAAGCTAAAATGCTGCTCCATTGCTGCACCTGCTGCACGTTCAATTTGTGGGTAAATTATGGTTTAAAGGCCCAGTTCCCTTTTAGACTCCTAAAGCAGATCCAACAAAAATCAGGAATGTGCATGTTAATTACCATATTAGAAGGAACAGGCTAATTGGATGTCTTGCAATGCAGCCCTTAACCTTCAGCAGAGATAGAGGAGCGTGGGTGCCGTTGTCACACCTGATTTAGAGAAATGGGAGTAAGTGGGTGGTGACTGAGACGGCACATGCACATCATAATAGCACTGGTGATTTGTGCACCAGTGAATACCTTTAGACACAAAATGATTAAAGTGCCAGCCATGGTGCAGGAGGCTGGCTTTGCATCAGGGGCACACTTAAAGGAGTGATGCACCTTGCACTAATTGAGGCAACCATTATGGGGATTTTAGTAGTCTTCGATTACCTTAAAGCTCTCAAACGGGTAACTGTAGAGAACCTTCAGGCATTTATTGAAGGAGTGTAAAGCAGCCCGTTTTACCACATTTAATCAATTGTGTGGATTAGATGGGAAATAACCACACAGTGTTTATGAAAAATAAGGATTTTGTTAACAACACAATAACTACTACCTGTGGATATCAATAATACACATAAGAATACTTAAAAGAAATCAGGTAAGTAGTACAAATATGCACTGGTCTCGGGGGGGACCAAACCATATACTAAATAGGTGGAATGTGAACTGCGATGGAGAACAGGACTTCGACCAAAGGACTTAGAAGAGCTTGGTAAACCAGGAACCACCGAAGGCAGGTACCCAGGAAACCCAAGTAGGCAGTGTAGAGAGTGGAAACACAGCTGCATGTTCAATAGAGGTCAATTGAGAAGTGGCAGTTGCAGTCTAAAAAAAAAAGACCCTGCCCAGAGCACCCCAAAGAAACCCTTTGGAGGCAGAAGTTTCAAGAGCCACCCCACCTGTGGATGTCCTAGGAACCAGGTTACCTGTACTAGTGAAGTCAGGTGCATAGGGGTGAAGTGACGTCGTAACCACCCTTAGATGACAATGGTAGACTCAGGAAGACGTGCTTCGGGAGAAGTCTGAAGATGTACGGTGGAATACAAGGGTGGATTCTTGAAGAGGTGAACCTGCAAGTAGATGGGACAGAGTCTATGCCACTTGAAGGTGACCAGGAGGCACAGAAGCACAATGCCCACCTTTGCCAGGAAGTTCAGAAGAGTTCATGGGGACCATGACCCTGCAGCTGTGGGGAACCAGCAACGCTGTGGAAGATCAGGAGCCACACACATACATTCCAACTCTCAAAAAATTCAAACTATATACTCCCTATTTCCAACAGGGGGGAATGACCTGGGTCTGACTTCTACGTCAGATTCTGACCTGCCCTTGTCCTGTTCACTGGCCACCTTTCCCCTCTTGGATCTTGATTCACTGGATAAACTGGTCCATAAAGTAACTTCTGGATCCCCGAACGACCCGGCCCCCCCGCAGGCCCTAGTTAAAGTGATTGGTACTATTTGCCCGCACATTTTAGACGTCCTTAACATCTCCATCACCACTAACTCTGTTCCAGCCCCATGGAAGTGTGCGATGGTTAGGGCCCTGTTGAAAAAACCAAACTTGGATCAGAACGACCTGTCCAATTTTCGTCCCATATCGTTACTCCCTTGGATGAGTAAACTGGTGGAAAGACATGTCAATAAGGTCTTGGTGGATTATCTGGAGTCTAACAGCCTACTACGTGTCTCTCAGACGGGGTTTCGTCCTCAGAATGGTACTGAGACGGCCCTTCTGGCAGTAACGGAGGCAGCTAGAGCCATAATGGACCAGGGAGGAAAAACAGCCATTATTCTGCTCGATCTAAGTGCCGCGTTCGACACAGTCAACCATGCCACATTATTACATCGTTTGAAGAGCATGGGTGTGTCGGGCGCGGCCCTTGCGTGGCTGACCTCCTTCCTGGACGAGCGATCTTTTCGGGTGTTTGAGGGTGAGGTGGTGTCATCTAAGCATCCGCTCAGGTGTGGTGTTCCTCAGGGCTCCTCCCTGAGCACCACCCTTTTTAACATTTACATGCAGCCTCTAGAGGGGATAGTCCACCCGTTCGGTGTGCGGATTATTACATACGCCGATGATACCCAACTGGTGGTCTCCCTGGACCATTCGAAGGGCTCATCTAACAGCTTGGGCCCCTGTCTAGAGGCTGTTGCTAAGTGGATGCAATCTTCCCACCTTAAACTCAATGGGGAAAAAACCGAGATCATGTTATTGGGCAATTCTTCTTTGACCAACTTAATTTCCATCTGGCCCCCATGTCTCGGTGTCCCCCCCCCCCCCTAAGCCCCTGATAAAGAGCCTGGGAATTTGGCTCGACAAAGCACTGGACTTCTCAGCTCAAGCCAGTAAAACTGCCTCCACCTGCGTCGGGCTGATGAAAATGCTCCGCAAAGTGCTCCCTTTGCTCCCAATCCAGGCGAGGAGGGTTATGGTGCAGGCCCTTGTACTCTCTCGCCTGGACTATGGAAATGTGTTATATCTGGGAGCCCCTGCGGCAGTGGTCAACAGGCTCCAGGTCACCCAAAATTGTGCCGCCCGATTGCTGTTCAACATCCCTCGCTGGCAATCTGCCAGGAAGGCGCTAAAAGAACTCCACTGGCTTCCGGTGGCTGCTCGAACGCAGTTTAAAGCCATGTGCATTCTGCACAAATCTTTCCATCGAACTGGCCCGGCTATTCTGCATTCTCTAGTGTCACCCTACACCCCCTCCAGAGCCCTTCGCTCCGGTACACTGCATCTGGCAACTTCGTCCAGAGTTAAGAGGGCCAGGTGGGGCGGCCGCTCCTTCAGCCATACAGCGGCAAGGCTTTGGAACTCTCTGCCTTTGACCTTGAGAGAGGACAGTAATCTACAGTCCTTTAGGAAGGCCTTGAAGACCCACTTGTTTGCAAAAGCGTACTAGCTACCCGTTGGCCCGACACAGTAATCAGTCTAAAGCGCTGCGAGGCCTCCGGGTAGTTATGCGCTATAGAAATGTAATTTTTCATTTCATTTCATTTCATGTCGGTGTCCAGGTGGCCTGTGTGCCGCGGGAGCACCAACAAGCACCAACAATTGGCATGGAAAACGAAAAGATACAATTGTTGTGACCAGCAAGGTCCAGGGGACTCACCATGTGCAGGAGAGTCGGAGCAGGCCCAGAGCAAGCAAGGGAGCCCACCAAAGCAGAAGACCCTCAAGAGGACCCACAGGTTGAAGGCATACGAGTCGTAAGAGGACCTCAGGCAGCTTACAAAGAAGAAGGCACACAGTGCAGGGGATGCAGAGAGGATGCTGTTCTTCAAAGGATGAGATGCTGAAGGTTGGAGCTTCATGTAGCCCTGTGCACCTCAGACGATGAGGTGCACAGGGGCTCAGCACCTCCGACGAGGGGTACTGTCTTCCAAATTGTATGGAAGACCGGACAGGCTCTGGTTAGCCACAGAACCACCACCTATGTTACTGAGCCTTGGGCGATCCGTATGACATCACAATCAGCAGATCAATCAGCTTGGATGCTGTGCCTGCAGATGCAGGGAAGTGACTCTTTCACTCCTAAGGGGATTACTTGGGATGTCTTTGATGACCACAAGTCCCTGGAGATCCGGAGAAAAGCACAGACAATGCAGAATACTTGCAGAACAGCAAGACCAGGAGCAGCAGGAGACTTCCTTGATGCACTCTTGGTTCCAGGTGAAGTCCAACGAAGTCCAAGTACCTAGATGGTCGAAGAGTGTCTTGGTTTCAGAGATGAGTCTTGTTCCATGAAGAATCTGAAGATTAACCCACGGGGAGCCTTTAAATACCCTAGGAAAGGGCTGGAACAACTCAGGGATTCCTCCCAGAGGAGGGACTGGGGGGGGGGGGGTATACTATCCGTTCCTTTGTCTATTTTCACGCAGGAAGTGGGACCCAAGAGCTTCTGAACTGGCTCAACCCGTTGTATGAAAGGATACCAAATGTGTCCTTCAATGCAGCCTGATGGCCTTGGAAAGTGTCCCCACCCCAGCCCAATACACTAAGTCCTGTCTGGGAGTTGGTCACACCTCCCTGTGACAGGAAATCTATTTTACCTTCCTCTGCTCAAGCTCAGCTCAGCTCAGCTCAGCAGCAGGAGGGCAGAACAGTGTCTGTGGTCGGCAGCAGCTGTCACATCCTGAAAGGCTGTAAACAGGGTTACAGGGGGCATCCCTAAGAGGCCCCCCAGTACATGGGATCATACCTCCAACACAACACCGGAATCAGCGTTGGGGTATGATTCCAAAATGTTTGATACCAAACAAGACTAGCTTTGGTGCAGGCATTATATAGTTAGACATCTCGTAATTACTGATTTCCACTATATGTCTTACAATGGCTGACCACACTTACAAAGCCTGGAGAATCGACTCTGAGGTCTGTAGGGTGTCCTGTTCATTCAGGGTCACCCTCAATGTATAACCAAGCGGCAGAACCAATGCCAAAATAGTTTGGGTTGTAAAGAGTTGCGTCATAGTTACACGGAATGTAAAAAAGAACTACGTATTTAAAATTGTGTAGTCATAGAGATTTATATCTGTGATACATTTAATGGAATTCTTGTGTTAATTCTTGGTTTGGCAGACCATGTGCTACTCCATAGGTTTATTTTAATTACCCATTTTGTGTGTGTGTATCTTGGAGGTAGGATGTGAGTGGTATGTTTTGGAATAGAACAAGTGATTGTATGCATGAGGGATTGTGTGATTGTCTACCAGCCCCCTTGTCCCCAAATCATTTCATTCATGTTTTGTTGTTGTCTTTTTTTTAATAAAAAGTATAAATTTGTATGTAATTCTTTCATGAGATATATATAAAAAAAGTGAATAAAAATCTACTAATGAGCTTTCAAATGTGTATGAGTTATACATTTTGAGAAAATAGAGTTTGAATAGGTATCAGTACTGGCACTTTCTTTTGATGTAGGTTGTATAGGGCTCAGCCTTACTGATTAGAGCCATACCCATTTTTGGTTTCATTAGATATAATGACCGGCATGAGTCCTTGCACACAGTGACTCCATCTTGTTAGGTCTTGCTTTGTGCATTCTTGATTTAGAGTTGTATCGCTTGTTTTTGTGACTTTGGTTAGTCATGGATGTTGTGTGCTGTTTCCATGCATTGCCACTACCTAATGTATCTTCCAGTTACGCATGAATGTCCCACAGAGGTTTGGGTCTTGTGACCCTTCACCAACACATGAGTATGCCACTCTGGATTGTGCATGTGAGATGATGTGTTGTTTGGGATCCTTTGTCTGTTGGTTCCATGCTATAGCCTTTGGGTTCTTGTGTTGGTGAAGTGAGCAGGTCTTGGGTCTTGCAGATCCTCCGTTATGGACTTCTAGGTTACACTAGGAACACAGTTCCTACCATCACACATTTATTGCCCAACTGCTTTGGGGTTTGTGTGCCTTTTACCCTCAGCACTGGATGTACCAGTTCGCTAATTATACCTGCTCTTTAGTTTGCTGAGCAGGTCATGTAAGAAGGTTTTTAGGGTGGTGTGAGGAGAATGAGTACATGATTATAATTTGAAAAGATACTGGTTATTAATTCATGGCTGCCAAAGAGTTCCTAAGTCTATGTTGTTTAGCCAGGTGTAGAGACTGTGGAAAAATGGGCTGAGAGAGCATGGGGTGTAAGCAACTTTGTCGCTACTTTTTTGCAAAATGTGAAGGAGACAATTGAAGATCACTCAGTTGTCATAATGTTTTAATTCATACCAACTTAAGCTGCTCTGGGAGATGCTTTGGATTCTAGGGTTGTTCAGGATGACGGAGCAGTCAGAATGTCTGAATTACTCTCCTAAGTTTGAGGCTGGCGTTGTATTCTGGCTGTGAGGCATGGTGGTGTTTGTAGGTGCTGGGAAGTGTGGCATGATTCAATGTCAGCTCTTTCGTTTTTCCTGACACATTTCACGTTTCTTTCCCTCTAACTTGGCCTACAGTTTCCATGGTGCGTCTAATGTCATGTTCTTTGTTTTGTAATTAAACAAAAAGTGATTTAGCTGCTCTTTGTCTCATGTCTAATATTACTTTCTCACTGCCTTGCCCTTTGTTTATTCCTGAGCTGTTTTTCGTGTCTCTGCTGCTCTATAAACTTCTTCTACTTTGCTTGTTTTGTGCGTCCTCTTAAGTCGATCTATCCTATATTGCATTTGAAGACCCTTCCAAACCGTACACTGATAACTATCTGCAATTCCTAGGTCTTTCTGTCCGATGTTGTGATCGTAAATGCTCTGCCATTATAATAGCAAACAAGCTAAAGAAAGCCAGTTGCGTAAAAACCGGGGACAGCCGTGGAATTAGTTCTGCCTAGCTCTTAACACTGTATAATGCACGTGATGGGTTTCCGACTCCAAGCGCGTTACTGTCTTATTCTATACATTTTATGTTTAAACTATTCCTGAGCAGGCATGTTTTGTCAACTCCACAGACTCGCTGAGGCTCCACGCATATGGCACCCGGTGCTGTGCCCACAAAGTGATCAATGTCTAGTCACTTTCCATGGCAGCAATAGGAAGAGCGAGAAGCCCGGGAGCCCATGATTAGAAGCAGGAGAGTTAGATGTGCTTGGGTTTTGGACATGTAGATCAATCTGTGATCAACACACCTCCAAACAGCACTTCATGTTAACACCATCATACTCCCAACAGGATGCATCACTCGACACACACACAACCTGTAAAGTTATAAATCACTGTCCTTGAAACGCTGGCTCCACTCACTCCTGCACAGCACACTAAGCCTTATTCCCCACTATTACTGACACGCTGGAAGAAGCTTACATTTCTGCTGCACATGCTGTACTTGTTTGTTGTGAGAGACAGTGTGTGTTTGCTGCTACTCTTGTCTGTGTTTGAACTTCGCTGCACATAGGAGGGTGGTACACGGTGCCGCTGCACATGCAGCAGATATGTTCGTGATAAAGTACATAAAGCTGCTGCCATGTGACTAGTGAATTGAGCTTACAATGCTGCACCACATGCTATTCCTTTTGTGTGTGTATTTGTGGAAGGAAACACCGCCACTACCTCTGTTGTATCTGTTCTTGTGAATGATGGAACTATTACACTGTTACTCCTGCAGTCTACCATATTCACTGCTTTGAATCAGCGAGGCTTGATCTGCCTGTATTGCTGTTGCTGCCTGTGGTGTATGTGAGCTAGCTGCGTTGATTTAAAAAATAAAAATAAACATACTAAGCAAAAACAATTGGCTTAGATAGTCCTTTATTCTATCGTAAACATGAACGACCTGCTCATATGGCACAGGCCATGTTCAGTTCAGTTCAGTTCAGAAATCTTTATTCGATGAATAAAAAAACATCATAAAAGCACATATCTACAATTAAAAACAAATTAAATACAGTCTCTGAACTCCATATAAAAAATCAATACAGATAAAAGGTAGAAACAGGCTTATCTTTAACATTGATTAGCTCAAACCTCTAGTGTTTCTCAGCCTAACTGATATCTTAATTAAATTCATTATACAACATAAAGTGTATGCGTCATTTGCTCTTTGTAAAAACAGTAGGGCATCTTTGGCATGACGAAACTTCGCCTGTTTTAAAATCTCTACCAAGAATTTCCGTCTGGGGGACCTATAATAAGAACACAGAAGTACAAAATGAAGGGTGTCCTGCGGAGAACTATTGTCGCAGCCGCAGACACCCTTCTGCTCAATGGTTACGGTAAAACCTGGTGGATCAGCCAATATATTAGGTAATAAATTGAGCCTAAAATGAACCATGAAAAAACGATCCTGGGCAATATGCATCAGATACAAATAGGGTTCCATGCCCACACTATTCTTAATAAGACAGTGGGATCTGACTGTACGTTTTGATGCTTCCACTTGTGCCCTGCGTGTATCGAACTGATCAAGTAACCGTTTTTTAATCTTCAATTTTTCCAGGTTCGATACCGCTCTAGGATTATTAAAAAGGTCCAGCTCATCTAAATCTTCTAGAGTGTCCTTTACATATTTAAGCCACGGGATATGCTGGCTCCTATCCCTGTTCAGACAGTCTCTCATGATTTGTCTGTTCAGGTCAGCTTCTTGGTTTCCCCAGATTCTCAGCCATGCCATGATTGGCCTGAGCTTGACCTGATCCTCCATAAATGGTCTGCCTAATTCTCTGTGGGCTATTATCGCCGGGGAACTTGCTGTGATTTTTAAAACCCTTCTTAAATACTTATCTTCCTCCAGTTGCAACTGCTTGATGTCCACAAAACCCCACACTTCTGCCCCATACATGGCTTTGGTGCAACTTATGGCTCCATATAAGTTCATAAGTTGTTCCGGAGACCAACGGCCAAGCCTGCGGGCAAAATTTGTAATGGCACAATTAGCAGATATGAGTTTTGAGCACCGCTCATCAACTAGAGTTTTAAATTTCAGTGCCCCGTCAAAAAGCAGGCCAAGATAAGAGCAAGACTGCACCTTCTCTAGGGTGTGAGACCCTATCTTATATACACATTTCTTACAGGGATTTGTGCCTGCCAGCATCACGAATGACTTACTCAGATTCACTGATAAATCTAAAGTGTTCATAAAATTGGTGAATCCGTCAATCAGACACTGCAGACCCCTCGGGGTGCGGGCAAGCAGGACCGCGTCATCCGCGTACAAAAGCACCGGTATATGGCGCGAGCCTGCTTTCGGGCAGTCTGTGTTTAGGGCAATTAGGGACCTCTCTAGATTGTTAATGTAGAGCGAGAAAAGGAAAGGGGCAAGAATGCACCCTTGTCTCACTCCACTGGTACACCTAAAAGGTTCAGTATTCACCCCATCCATATTATAGCGCACTTGTGCGGTTGTATCCCGATGTAAATCCCTAAGAATACTGATCAGGCCAGGGTCAATGCCCATCTCACTCATCATCGCCCACAACTTGCTCCTGTTCACATGCTCAAATGCCGCAGCTAAATCAATGAACCCCATATATATGGCTTCATTGCTGGCTTTGGTGTATTTGGCCACCAGCATGTACAGATTTAAACATTGGTTGCTGGAGGACCTTCCTGCTCTAAAGCCGTACTGGGTATCTACGATGATGCTGTGTTCTTCAGTCCAGTCAATTAACCGTTCAAGGATGACCCGGCCCAGGACTTTAGCCGATACATCGATCAGTGAGATGGGTCTATAACATTGAGGGCTGTCCCTATTGCCCATCTTAAAGATGGGGACAATTATTGCGGTCCACCAAGAGCGAGGTAGTTCGGACTTGACTGCCGCATTAAAAACCCTTGTTAAGATGGGGGCCCATAAGTCAACATTGCTTAGGTATAGGTCAGGTGGTGTACTATCAGGGCCTGGAGCTTTGTTACGGGACAGGCCCTGGATCCCCCTGGTAATTTCTTCCAGAGAGAATTCTACATCCGTACTCCGCATTCCCTCCCAGCCCCCCCCCCCATCTCCTGCCAGCTCATGATTATAGAGTCCCTCAAAGTAAGACACCCACTGTTCGGGCAGGATATTGTTCCCTATGTCTGGGGTAGTACTGTCCTGGAAGCATGGTCTATTGATTAATCTCCAAAATGCTGTCTGGTCTCTTTTTTCTCCAGCCTCCCTTAAATCGGCCCACGCTTCAGCTTGAAGAGAAGACTTCCTCTGTTTTAGAGCATTTTTATACATCTGTCTACAGTGGATTATCCTTAGTCTATCCCTTGGCTTAGTTTTCAAGCTGGCTTTTAGGTCTCTTAGTGCACGTGAGCATTTGTTATCAAACCATCTTGAATGTGGGATATTTCCCCCAGGGCCCTTTGCCTTTAATACGTTTTCGACCAGGCTAGTGACTGACCGAAATGCCTCTACCAGGGGGCTGCCCACTATCTCTAGATCTAAACACTGCTCAATCCAATTTTCCCCTTTATCCATTAAAGATTTGTAAAAAAAACGTTGCTGTCGATTTTAGCCCACCTCAGTCGTCTACCCTGGTCCGTAGCTCTCAATTCAATATCCGGATCTAAACTCCTCTTGGGCCTACCTCTATCTATTAATACAACAACCAAGGGATTGTGGTCACTGAATATGCTCCAGTCTATCCTGACTGAGTTAATACAATTTCTAAAAAGTCTAGAAACCACAATATAATCTATATAGGAGGAACAACCTCTACCTTTAAAGGTGGGGGTCAACGATCCATCTGCCTCCAAGCTAACCATGTCTATCGTGTGTTCCAACACCTAGGATTTTAGAAGCTTGCTAAGGGCTGTTCCCTCTACAGTTTGTTCAAAGTGAGAACCCTTCTCGATTGTACAAGATGACCAATCACCAGTCAATGGAAACAAGTTTGGGCATAAATGGCAATTTAAGTCACCCATCACTAAGACAGAAGGTTCAACAACCCCTGTCTTGCCAGCTAGCTCGTGGCTAAGTCTATGATCTAATTCCTGTATCGGGGAATTAGTTCCTGTTGCAAACCCCGTGTTATAGATGTTGAATAAAATCAACCTCCACCCACTCCCAGTAAATCCAGCTCCTTGAAGGGTAAATGAGGACCAGAGGGGCAATGTCCAAACTCCTTCTAGGTTTAGGTCAACATATAGCGCTAACCCTCCAATTGCCCTACCTGATCTAGCTTTTTGAGCAGGCACAAAAAACATTTGTAGCCTGCTATGTGATACAGGGTGCTATCCATCACCCATGTCTTCTGCAGAGCTATAACCTGGAACCCACTAATATATTGTGTATTTGATGTGCTGGAACCAACCTTAGCCCCATTACACTATTGGGGCCTTCCTGCATAATATGTTGGTTCTCGTACTCCAGAATATTGCCCCTTTTACACTGTACATGCAAATTAGTCAGATTCCTATCCAGGTTTTGTGATGGGACAATAACATCAATCAACCCTGTCGTGGATTCTGTCAATTCCTGTACCCTAGTGGTTCCTAGCTCCGCCCCAATTGAATCGGTGGTGTAGTGAGCTGATCTAGACAGTCAATCGTTCGCGTCCAGGGACGTAAGGGGGCTAAATCTATTTGTCCATTCGGCAGCACCCTGTACATTCTGCATGCGGCCCGCCCAGGTATAATTGGTAGCATTATGTGCTCTTGAAGCCAGCCCTGGTCTACCCAGCAGATGCCTTGCATTAAGCGTAAAGAGTAGAACAGTGAGCAACCCAAAATACCCTTGAGGGCTTGGGTGAATAAGTGGAGGGGTATAGATGCCTTCAAGGGAGGATTTAAACGAATTCCCTTGATTGCATTAAGCATGGCACCATGCACTGGATAAAAATAACCCAATGGTAGTGGTCTTATCGAACTTATAGGGCTTGTGTGGCCATTGTACAATATGTATTCCACTAAACTTGTGTCCCTGAAATTCACTATTATGCAATTACCTGTTGTGTCTTTAATTCTTGTGCCTAGCCAGTTCAGTCTTCTCACATGGAGGATCTCCCCACTTTTATTCTCTGGCAAGGGCCTGTTCAGATTTAACCAGTTTGTTATTTTGTTTTTTAATTCATTGTGCGTCTCTTTCTGTTCTGGCCTGAGTTCCGGGACCCCCACCAGTACAACCACATAGGGGCAGGCTTCAGGTGGTAAGTTAATAGTGGGCACGGAAGTCGGACTTCTTCCAGTGCTCTCCTGCCTTATGTGAGGAACTTCTACTGGTTTAGGGGTAGGAGGCTTGTTATTAATTGACTGGGATTGCACTTGACCCGTTCCCCTGTCTGCACCCTTTGGCTCTATCCCCGTGGTGTTACCCACCCCCAATTGTATGGTAGTGTTAGATGGAGTTGGTACCTGGCTGACAGGCTGATTCTTGTTACCTTGGTTAGTAATTTCTGTCAGTGATTGAGGCTCCGCACTATTGACCCTAGTAACCGTATTGGTTGATGTTTTGGTGATCGTAGCGGTATATTGTGTCCTACCACGTTTATTTAATTCATTTAAAATTCTATCTAGCCTGCTAGCTAGTGGTTTGATCTGGCTTGCAATAAACATTTCTAAATGGTTTTGTATGCCCAAAATTATTTGAGCCATCCACCTCGGCGGGACAGGGTCCTCTGTTGCTTGGGTTTCCCTATCCTCTAAATCTATGTACTCTGGTGGCAATGCGGTAGCCTTCCTTTTTGGTTTTTTGGCACCTGGTTTCTTTGGGAACACTTTTCTTTTTTGCAGCTAGATTCTTCCTTATCGGGTACATTTACCAGCGTTTCTGCCACAACGGGCATCTGAGCGCAAGGGATATCATACACGGGTGACGCCAAAGTAGCCTGGGGGGAGACCACCACTATCTCACTGTCAGTACTATTCTGAGAAGCAGGCGGGTCGGTTGTTGGGGTTAAGGAGAGGCGTCTCTCTCTGTAAGTTCGATCTCGTTAGAAACTGCCCCAATGACTTTCCGCAGCATGATGTCAATCGCGGTGGGCTGTGCATTTTGCGGGAGCTCTCGCCAAACTTTATGCGCCTCCGGGCGCTGGGCAGGGCGTGTGCAGCTTCCTGGCACAAGGGGGGCTGGGGAATGGAGTCCCCCCTCACTGCGGCCGTGCCCTGGTCTGGAACGGTAACGGCGGCAGGGGGAGATTAGCGGCAGGGTTGTGGTCCTGGTTGCCGGCTGGAAGACACAGAGAGCTTCAGCAGCCCCCACCAACAATCAGGTATTTCCAAAGGAGAGCCCCGCTCCACCGGGGCTCTCGCCAAACTTTATGCGCCTCCGGGCGCTGGGCAGGGTGTGTGCAGCTTCCTGGCGCAAGGGGAGCTGGGAAATGGAGTCCCCCCCTCACTGCGGCCGTGCCGTGGTCTGGAAAGGCAACGGCGGCAGGGGGAGACTAGCGGCAGGGTCGCGGTCCTGGTTGCCGGCTGGAAGACACAGAGAGCTTCAGCAGCCCCCACCAACAATCAGCTATTTCCAAATGAGAGCCCCGCTCCACCGGGGCTCTCGCCAAACTTTATGCGCCTCCGGGCGCTGGGCAGGGCGTGTGCAGCTTACTGACGCAAGGGGAGCTGGGAAATGGAGTCCCCCCCCTCACTGCGACTGTGCCATGGTCTGGAAAGGCAACGGCGGCAGGGGAGACTAGCGGCAGGGTCGCGGTCCTGGTTGTCAGCTGGAAGACACAGAGAGCTTCAGCAGCCCCCACCAACAATCAGGTATTTCCAAAGGAGAGCCCCGCTCCACCAGGGCTCTTGCCAAACTTTATGCGCCTCCGGGCGCTGGACAGGGCGTGTGCAGCTTCCTGGTACAAGGGGAGCTGGGAAATGGAGTCCCCCCCTCACTGCGGCCGTGCCCTGGTCTGGAAAGGCAACTGCGGCAGTGGGAGACTAGCGGCAGGGTCGCGGTCCCGGTTGCCGGCTAGTAGACACACTGGAAGACACAGAAAGCTTCAGCAGCCCCCACCAACAATCAGGTATTTCCAAAGGAGAGCCATGTCTCAGTGACATAAAATAGCTGAAGGTGATGTCGCCCACTGGCCACTGCATTTTCCGAATTATGAATTTACAACATAGTCCATCATCTGCTTCACAATTGGTAGATTTCAATCATAAAAATTGTTTCTAGATCAAACGGATCAAAAGTTACTAGAAAAAGCGACAACATGTGTTTCCACGCAGGGTCACACTCTTCACAAAGATTTTCTGCGGCCCTTCAGTTGCTGAATGCTGTTTTCAAGTTAAAACGGAGTGCAACTATCTCTGAACAGTTTTAATAGGTGGTGAAATGACCAAATAAAACAATACTGTCAAAGATGGTGCCACACAATTAGCTTTTTCTTGCTACCTATGATTGTCAATATTGGCGCACAATGTGGCCCTCCTTTGCGGCATAACTCCAGCGGGGCTGTGTATACCTATGTGGGGT
This sequence comes from Lissotriton helveticus, assembly GCF_964261635.1. NCBI lineage: Eukaryota > Metazoa > Chordata > Amphibia > Caudata > Salamandridae > Lissotriton > Lissotriton helveticus. Next base: position 1,317,013,836 of record NC_136061.1, read on the forward strand.
GTTGTAGTATAAATCGTTTGAGCAAACGCAAACAGACTGGCTTCCCTTCCTATGCTCCACCACACCCAGACTCCACTGGCTTTCCCAAGGCACCGACTCTACCGTCCTCCTGCGTGGCATCTTCTCTGGTGCTGGCATAGAGTAGCTGCTGGAGAAGCAGCTCTGATATTTCTCCTGTTTAACCCATCATCTGCCACAGTGGGTGCTATCTAGTCAACCAACAATAAGTCTAGTGGCCTAGACCCCGATTCCTCTTCTGGGGGTAGGATTGTGTGTGCGGGTTGATGTTATACACTGTTGTAAAGCCCACCCAGCACATAATGAGCAGTTCACACGAGCTCATTAGGTATGCACTGATTTGCCCAGCCCATGGGTGTACACGGCTTCGGCACACCCTCCATAGGCATCGGTATCTCGAATATTCCGAGAATAGCAAGGCTTTAACCCAGTCCGCTCAGAAACCCTCGCGATCTCACCAAGCAGGCGAACCCCCATCGTTGCAACATTCATTCAGAGCTTGTGGCCACGGCTGAACGCTCTCCCCTGTTAAACCACAGCAGGCTTGTAGACCCTAAGCTGGTTGTTCGAGCGGAGTACCACCACCCTCCTTCATTAAGCACCAGCCAAAACCTGCACTGACCACCAACTGGATTCCCTCAGGGCATCTCACTGGCAAACTGTTCTTTCCGAGCTCAGCCACCTTCATGGTTCATCCCTGTAAGATTGAAACGCACGGAATCCAATCATTGGAGCCTGATTTACAAGTATATGTGATATCAGTGGCATAGCTAGACCATGTGCCGCCCATGGCAGGCCATACGTTTACCGCCCGCGGGAACGGCATATAAAAGCGGGGGAGCGGCGATTCCTGCATTGGCCGCTTCCAAGAGCAGGGGGTGTTGTCGATTCCTGTGGTAACCGCAAATAAGAGCAGGGGAGGCCGCCGCCCCCGAAAATGTAAATGTAAATGTGGGTGTACTTGTAAAGCGCACTGCGACTCCAAGGAGTATCCTGGCGCTGAAGACCGCTGGGGAACACGTCCTGGTTTTCCCTGTGAGATGGTCCCTTTCTGGGTATCTCCAAGGTGAAACCAGGCATCCCCGGCGTCTGTGGGGGGCCATTGTAGAGATGAGGCAAGCTTAATGCCCAGAGTTCCCGAGTGTGTTCCCTGGTTAGAGTAGGCACCAAGGCAAGAATTATCGAGTCCATTTTGACCCTGGCCCACGACCCTGCCGCGTCGGGAAGTGAACCCTGGTCCCGGGTCGTTCTCTGCTTACGGGTCTGCCGCCTCTAACCAGTGAGCCACACCACTCAACGCGTGCCACCCGGGGTGGACCACCACCCCCTCACCCCCCTTGCTACACCGCAGGGTGGTATTTATTGCTTCTGGTAAATAATGATACCACATGGTTTGTGATTTATTGGAAGTGATAAATGGCACCTATGATGAGTTTTCTGGGGAATAACATGCAGATTTGAATGTTTAATGCACCAAAATCCACACGATTAAGTAATTTCTATATGCTTTTCTCCTGTTAAGGGCCTAATTACAAGTTTAGGTGCTATTTAGTGCACCTGATAAATAACAATACCATGGGGCGCGTATTTATGAAGCGCGATAAAATGCACCTATTATTATTTTATGGGGCATAAGATGCAGAGTTTGTTTAACGCACCCACATATGCATGGTTCTGCAAATACTGTACACATTTCCCCTGTTACATTTTGACAGGATTGCTCTGCCAAAGATATTACGAAGCATGAGGTATTTAACGAATCCGATAACATTTGGATGTGTTAAACACCTTTTAACCCGTAATTCTCGCCCAGTGCATACAAAGGGGTTTATGCAAAGGTCGTAATTAACCGACCTAATACGGCCGAGATTTCTGCAGGTTTGACATGCCAAAATGAAACGAAAGATGAGTTATTTAATGAATCTAACAATTATCGGATGCATTAAAGAACACTCAACTTGTAATTCCGACCTGTGCGTAAACAGGGGTGTATGCACGGGTCGGGAAAAAAGTGAATGGTAATCAGGCCCATAGCAAGTTGCAAACCCAGCCCCCCTCTGGCACCCCAATTTATCCACTCAAACAATAACTAGAGATGACGTGGCACAGAACAAGAAGGCCGCTGAATTTTGGAAAAACTCTAGATCTCTGAAACCACAATGAGGCCAGTCAGGGCAGGCCTGCACCTGTTCACCTGACCGTGCCGTGAAAGTGCTTCAGTTGCCAGCCTACGGAGTACTGGCCACTTTCTCATAAATCCTCGTCGGCACACAGCAAGGAACAGTCACTAAAGTTAAAACATTCCAAAACCTGTAAATTCATCCTCCCTCTGTGCTGCATAGTAGAACAAAGCAATAAATTACATGTTTTTATACAAAATTTCCTAGTGTAATTTTGCTTTTTCAACACATTAGACTCAGCTGTTTGATCTTGGAAGGATGAATGACTTAGTTGGTTCTGTCTCTGTTCCAAGCTGTGAGTTGTAAATGGCAGGTGACACCAGATGTTAGGAGTGAAGCAGGCCCGGTTCCAAGATTCTAGATCTGTGAGAGCCATGAAGGAACATGGGCGGGCCAAGATGATCGATGTGGCGAGGGGCTAAAATCTAGGGATTTTGTAAGATCTGTATTAGACACTAGCAAAAGGGGTAAAGTTTTGCCAAGTCTGAGAAGTGTTGGATTTTTTTAAAAGAACATTGACCCTGCCCACCACCTTATTTGCTGTGTGTAGGGCAGGACTTGGCAAAGGGAATGGGTACAGGTAATGCCTCGCGCCTATTGCCTTCAGAGGTCAGCTTCAGAGAGTGGCCATTAGATGGTAAGGGCACCAGTCATGCCCTGTGCCCATTAAGCATAGCCATGCCCAGAGAGGACTGCCTGCAAGAATATTTTGACTGCAGACGGTACCAAAACTGTATGGACAAGGACGTTGGGAGTACTAGGTTACAATAACTAACCATAAATTGTGAAAGGCAATTTAAAAAAAGCTTTTGGATCATAAGTAGGATGTCCTTTCTGCAGTGGTTTCAAACTCCATATTTCACAGGAAGACACCATCCTGATGAATTATTATCTTTTGATATTGTAATGTTCACAAATGATTGAACATAAATAAGGAGAAAAGTAGTGTAATATAGAATACTACAACAGTAATGTTTTCAAAACACATTTTTCTGTTTTAAAAAAACATTTCATATAAAAAGTACATAAAATAAAGTTCCGAAGTTCTGATATGGTTTACAAATCACAACTTCATACCTTAAAATAATGTCACAAGAAGCCACCTTCCATCTATAGAATTTAGGAAATGCAAAATATAAACTTGTGAGTTCTTTTGCATCATATCTATTCTATTTCTTAGAAACCTGCAGGACATTTAGCTGCAGAGAATGGTTTTCCTTGCAGACACTCAGCCATTAAAGTCAGCTGGAAAACGAATAGCATACTTCCCCATGATCGCTCTGGTCTTCCAGTCCCTGAACCTTTGGTACTGGAAATGAGGCAAGCATGTCAGTGAAACGTGGACCACAAGGTTGCCTAGTGATGTGAATATACCCTGTGCAATAGAGGGATTTTTAAGAAAGAAATTGCCAGCTCCATAGGCCACAAAGGGGAAACCGCGTTTACAGAGCTGGAAGAACAACGCAGTGCCATTACAATGCAGGCACTACGACAAAGACGTTGTTACCACATGTTTCATTGCAACGCGTTCCAATAAAACGCTATTCATTACAATGACTTGCCTTAGGGAACTAATTATTGGATTTTAAATCCATTACAACAGAGGCAATAAAACGAACGCACTTGTTACCACGCATTCCATTACAACGCAAGTGATTACAACAACTTGCTTTAGGGAACACATTGTTGGATTGTAAATTGAACACTTTCACTACTGTTGCATACACTGGAATTGGAATAGTAAAATACACTATTCCAAACTCCAGAGCTTCCCTAAAGCAAATAGTTGTAACGACTTGCGTTGCAATGGAACGGATGGTAATGCCGCGTTTGTAGTATAGCCCGCATTGTAAAGGAATGCATTGTAAACGCATGCATGACTACGTCATACATCCGTCACAAAGTTGGGGAGGTTTATAAAAATATTTGTTGAGTGCTAAACTTCGAAACTTTGCAGATCCCACCAGGACCTAAAATACACAGTTGCACAGTATTCATTCTCTTTAATGATCTGTAGAGCCCTGATAATCACAAAGGTAAATTCAGTCATATAAGTACGTTTCCAATCAAATTTACATTTTTTTACACCTGATAAGAACTAACAAAAGGTTTCCAGGTCCCGGATATGAATTCATTACTGTTGATTACTCCACGAAGAGTGTTGAGAAGTCAAGTATATTAATTGACACTCATAGCATGAGAGGTGGGCGTTTCAAGCACTGACAACTACAAGCAAATACATTTCAGGCAATTTCCAAGTAGGTTTCAGTCCCCCTTTCCACCCTTAAAATAATAAGTGATTTACTTTCTGCAAGGGCTGGAGTAACTCCACTTACAGAAAGTGATGTGGAACAAACAGATCACACTATGGGTGGGTGATGGGGAATCGAAATGTCCATGGCGAAACAATTTCACCCGTAGCAAAAAATAAAAATAAATGACACAGTGCAAATGTACAGGAGGCTTTGTTCACCTGTGGGGACTCATTTAGTATGGAAAACGGCAACCACGTGACACAGAAGCCTGTCCAACAGGTTTTATGACATTCCCTCTAGTGTGCTTGACAACCTGTGCCTTGCTCAGCCTTTCTGTAATCATACTAATGGAAACGTTCATGAATATATTTAGGATTTAGCACTAATTGGACTCTGGATCATTAGGATTTAATATTTGGCACCTGATAACGTCGACTCTGTACAATTCCTAGACTGCAATCTATGATGCAAGCATGTGGAAAAATGACTGCCCATTTAGATTTGCAGACGATGAAATCGGGAGTAATATGTGGCACTGGAGTTTGTTTACATTATTCAAGCAGAGTTTTCGTCCTTCTAACGTATTAGCTGTCAAAATGTACATGGAACAAAGTGTGAGGAGTGCGATATTACCATACTACTCGGATTACTGGAATCGAACGTAAAAATATGCACAGTTTTTATCAGTAATTAAGGATAAAATGACTGCAGGCTGCAACACTTGAAAAATATGAAAAATACACTAAAGATAATAATGTATAAGAATTGTAGCATTTTTGGCAACAAAAAAAAGTAAGCGCTCTACAGAATTCTTAGCAATGTCTGAATTATCATCAATGAGCCAAAACACTGCAATATCACAAATTGTTATAGAAACTATATAACGCTTATGTCTTGGTTTTTTTAAAGTATCTTAACAGATGTAATTCAGTACTATTGACACGTGTTATTTTTTGTGCTGCAACCTATATTTCATTGTAATTTTACCTTCCATTGGAACCTTTATTTTTCTCAATTAAATAAAAACAAATGTGTTTTTTTAGCACTACCTATATCATTTTGTAACATTGCAAATAGCAAGTGTTCATATTTGGAAAGCCACTGTACCCATTTTATCAATTTCAGAATAAGAAAATGCTGAGAAGCCCATGCTGGCATTCAAAACAGTATTCTGCTGGATACACGTGACACAACTGACACAATTACTAATCTAATTACACATGTATGTCATGTGAGCTCTATAGATTGATCACTTGAACGTTCTTTTAATGAACTGTCACTAGGCAGCACATTTGTGGGTGTGTGTATCTTAAATTTGTCATTTGGCCGACTGACTCAATGAAGTTCTGATTCTGATGGGAGCTTCGTTCTCCGACATTTGTTGAAGTGGGAGTGTCATTCGTGTATGGGAGGGAACATCCGCACCCATGCCTGCAGCTCCCTTCACTCCTACACATGCAGACAATGTTAGAAGCCTCAGCCATTGCCATGCAAAAGTGGTGGTTGAGCAGCCTTTAAGAGCACACAGACACACTTGAAATATGACTTGACCTCCAACCCTTTCCATCCCATTAAAAGCACTGAGTGAGCCAAAAAGTTCAAATAAGGGGATCTGTATTGGTGGAAATCATTAATATTGGTTAGACCAATGGCAAAATAAGTGGGGAAAGTCTTGCAACCCGTCCCCACTGGCTTATTTTGAAATTTCCAGAATGTTTAGAAACTGAGCGGATTGAAATGTGAAATTATCTGGCACTAGAGCAAGCCCACCCCCCCCCAGCAAATAACGTGGTAAGTTATGGGATGGACAACAAGGTGGATGGACGCAGCAGGGGGGGGGCATGTTACCTGGATCCCTTGTTCGGAAGTGGTCATAAGGGGGAGTGACAGGAGGAAGGGATTCAAACCTCATAACTGTGCATGCCCCCACCCGCTTTGCTGGATTTTCCTTGGCGTACCTCCATCGGTGGCACCTCCGCAGCTTACTGTCCACAGCAATCATTTGCATGATCTCCAGACTTTTAAATAACAGATTAGCAAGCTGCAGGTGGGAAGGGAACCCCGGGCGTAGCCTTCTTCTGGCGTGAGTGCCACGTGGACTGCCTGCTAGAAGCGTCGGATTTCATAATGTGAAGCTTAAATTCTACAATATTTAATTCAGATTTTTTAAAACTTGTATTTACTGTTCCTAAAAGGCTTTTAAGTCCTCTCAAAAGAGACCAATTGATAGACAGAATGCAGAACAATATCATACTTTCACCCCAGTACAGAGATCTGGGCCTTACTCCATCGTTTTTTTGCTCACCATACCATTCCAATTTGGACCCATCCATTTACAAATCAGTCTTGACCTGCACCCAATGGAAACAGTCCAGCCCGAACTACCAGGCCAGGTCCTCCCTAGACTGGAAACAAGCACCCTAGAACCGATTTCGGGCTTTCAGCCCTCATCAGCCGAGATAGCTTGACTCCAGTGGCATGGAGAGCACAGGACCCACGTCTGGGCATACCCGTCCCACTCGGGGTGATAAATGCAAAAAGAACAATTGATGGACAGAATGCAGAACAATGCCACATACATTTACCCCAGTACAGAGGTCTGGGCCTAAATCAATCGTTTTTTTGCTCACCATTCCATTCCAGTTTGGACCCAGCCATATGCAAATCAGTCTTGACCCTGCACCCAATGGAAACAGTCCAGCCTGAACTGCCAGGCCAGGTCCTCCCTGGACTGGAAACAAGCATCCTAGGACCGGTTTTGGTCTTTCAGCCCTCATCAGCCAAGATAGCTTGACTCCGGTGGCATGGAGAGCACGGGACACACGTCTGGGCATACCCGTCTCACTCGGGGTGACAAATGCTTGTTTCCGGTCCAGGAGGACCTGGCCTGGCAGTTTGGGTCTGGACTGTTCCCATGGGGCACAGGGTCAAGACTGATTTGCATATGGCTGGGTCCAAACTGGGTTGGTGTTGTGAGCAAAAGAACAATGGATTTAACCTAGATCTTTTGACTGGGATAGAATTTTGCATTGTCAGCATTCCGTCCATCATTTGTTTGCCCTAAAAATTTTAAGTCCTGTCTACAGTAGGATTTAAATTATTTTTGTGCTATGAACCCCATTTGTTTTAAAAACTGTAGGAGAGCCCATATGGCATGAGCGTTAGAAGCGCGATTAGGGGTTCAGGGGGTCGGGTCCAGTGTCTTCATGTATATTTACCATTCTTAATTCAGGGGTTTCACATGTCATAGGTAGTGGGTATGAATGGTTTCCATAGCCTGGGCCCTTTCATGGAGTGAGTAGGGCAGGCAATGAAGGAGTGCTCACAAGGAGGAGCAGCTTGATTGATTTATGGAGAGCGCAGGCAGTACGGCAAAGAAAAGGGTTTTCGGGCTCCCCTCCCATTGTTAGTTTGAGGGCAACAAGTCTTTGGGGGACAACCGACCAAAGGGAGGTCTGTCCTCCTTGAGGTTTTTGGGGAACCAGATACAGTCTAGATGACTGGGCTGTATTGGGATACACTGGTAAGGATGTAGACCAAGATATTTGTATATCTCCATTTTGGGCTGCCACCCACCATTTTATTGGAAGGTGTACACTGTGTTTTATAAACATTTTGTGGGTTTAGTTGTTTTAGCAGTAGGGTGATACCCATTCTGGAATACGTTTTTAATTTGTATCCCGATTGGCAGCGACACGCAGGATGAACGCTTGCAAGAAATGCTTCAGCTAAGTAATGAGGCTCGGACCTCGAATTTGTGGGCGGTGGCGAGTGCGGCTGCTTTGACGCCTGCCGTAGGGTGGCACTGCCTGGTTAGCTTGCTCGCCTCCTAAGGGCCTCTCACCAGCCCAGATGAGTGTTCGGGCCACACATGACCATGCAGAGTGGACCCAGCATTGAGAGGTGTGGGGGGTGTATAAACAGCTTTTTAGTAGGTTTTCCAGGCAGAACGGAGGCTGTGCGACAGTCCTTATTAGAGCACAAGGCTCCACGTGCTAGGGTAGCAGGCAGATGTCTGCATTATTGTGCAGAGGGATTGGGGCACACGTTAATAGTCAAGTAGGAGGTTGCAGGTATGCCCTGGGTGGGGGGAGAGGCATGACTGTTTGGGTTACTATCAGGAGAATGTCTTTGGGGGAGGCTCTTTTTCAGCAGGCACTTTTAGTCAGAAAATGGAGGGATAAGGTCTTTGGGGCTTTCTAAAGCATGTTGAGGTTTGAGTGGATGTGGCCATGGATTTTGAGACAGGATCTGTGAGGAAGGTGGCAAGGGTGGATCCCTCGGTCAGGGGACATTGTTGGGTTGGGACTTGGATGCACAGGCTGCAGGATTTGGACAGGGGAGTGGGCAGCCTTTCAGTTCAGGAGACAGAGAGAGTGGCTGGTCAGGCAGGCGATAAGTACCTTTTGGGTCACAAGGCTTGGGTGACACCATGCACATGGCGTCACGCAGTAAGCCCTCAGGTTTTGCGGCTGCCATGTTGGTGTGGAGTGATGATGAGGAGGCAGATTTAGGGTTGGGGCTCACTTTTCATAAGCCCTATATTGGGTAAGCTGGGCAAACAAAAAAGGGTCAGCACGACAAGAGGTGTGATGGGGCAGTTCAGCGTTTTGGAGAGGGCAGGAACTGAAATCAGCAGGTAGTTTTACTGCGCTCTGCACACCGGGCCTATCATCTATCTTACAGGTGTCTAAAATGCGACAGGTCGCGGACCTGGGAGAGCACAGTGTGGCTCAACTGCCCCAAGAGGAAGAAAAGGCATGGCCGAGAATGGTCAGCCGGGCTGCATTGTGGGACCCTGCCCTTAGATGGCACAAGAAGATCTTGGGAGGCGTCGTGATATCAATTACTGGAGTAGGGCGTCTATCACATGGGAGCAGCACAGGTCCAAATGTCCCACAATGGTACGGCCCCTCAGGAGATGGCACCTGGTAGCCAGAGAATGGGGTAGTAGCAGCCACACAGGGTGGCAACGTTAGAAGTGGCCTGATGGGCTCCCATGGAATGACACATTGGTGGAACACCTGAGAGGGTTTGGTACAACCCCTCAGGAGATGGTACCTAGTAGCCCAAGAATGGGGCAGCAGCAGCTACATAGGATAGTAATGTTGGGAGTGGCCCTGGTGGGCTCCCATGGCATACTGAGGTATTAAATTATGGAGACAACATTCTCACAGATGGAGAGATTGTGGACACAAAGGTGATGGGCCTCTCGGTGCAACTGGAAGGGAAGAGGGGCACTGCATGGGAGGGATGTCCCACTAATCCTACATCTAGTCCTGATCTGGGACCAAGGACAGGCAATGACGGCGCATGGGGCAAGGCTATAATGCACACTTGCCAGATGGCAAGCTTCGGAGCGGGCACTGACCTAAAGGCCAGGTAAGAGGGCAAATATGAACAAGGTATCAAATCCGGTCATGGCTACGAGCAGGGTGGATGCAGGGTCTGAGTGGGAACAGGAGGCATGACCACTGAAGGGTAGGTATGTCAGGGCCCCTGGGGTAGGTGCAGAAAGACTGACAGGAGGCAGATAAGGGAGGAGAAAAGAGAGGAAGGAGCTTAAAATCCAGACTCCCATACAAGGGGGTTACCAAGACACTCTGGGCTCATGTAATGGTGTCAACTAAAGCAAGAATATGGAAAAGTAAGAAGGTGAAGATGTTCAAGCTTCAGCATAGAGAACGTAGGGCGACTAAAGACTCAAAAGAGGAGTATCAGCTGGTGACATGCACAAGAGTACCCATGAACATTGAGAATTGGACGTCGAAGTTTCTTATAAACTCCAGCGTCTGCTGTTAGAAGTACACAGAGAGAACTGTAGCGTGATTTAAGTATATGGATGTGATACAAAGCACAAATCTCATTTGGGCGTAATGCCCGGGCACAATATGATGAGGAATTTAGGGCACGCATGGCTTGGGACCCCGAAGAAAGATGAGGTGTGTTGGATACGGATCTGTGGCAGCAATCAATGGATTCTGCAAAATGTAGCAAGATCACGTACACAGTAAGTGACTTGTCAATAGTATATTGGCTCTTTCAGACCGTCCTACCCAAAGAGGGGTGGGAAATTCCAGTAAGGGCCAGGGAGGCGCACAAGGTGGCTGTTGGGATTTCAACATGGGGATTTGCACCAGGTAGCATTGTAAATTCAGAGACGAGGGCTCTGAGGGTCCATGGAGGCACTCCCCTGTCAACTGCTATAGGAACACTGGGGGGACATCTGGGGCCCAGCGTGGAGCCCACAATCCACAATGGCAACAGAAGTCTGAGGGAACAGAAGTTGCTAGGACAGGAGGTTATCAGGAGTGGGGGGAAGATGAGCACAGGGGACTCAAAGTCAAAGGTTGTACAAAGAGTAAGTTAGATAGACTTACCTTTTGGTTGGGTCACTACCCGAACAAGGAGGATACCTGTATCTTGCAGAGGGGGATTCAAAGTGATATACACAGGTCCGTGGGTAAGGCATTAGGCTGAAAATTTGAAGTCAGTGAAAGCACACCCACAGGTGGCGTGGGACAAACTACACAAGGGGGGACGGCAGGACTTTTCCACAGTGGGACAATGGAGGATTTGCCTGCCCAATAGGGCAATTTAGGCTCATTCAACATCTATTTGGGCCAGAAGGCCAAATCAGTCCATGACTTCAGTGGAGGAGAGCTTGCGTATGTGTCTTATTTCTTAGTGGATGTGGTGATGGCCATGGTGGAGGAGGCACAACCGGGACCTTACATAGCAAATGCAACGAAAATTTCTCCTTTAGGTTACTTCCCGTCCACACAGCTGATTTTCACTTGCAGGATATTCAATTTGAAGAGGCATAGTACAGGGATAAAGCACTTCCTGTGGATTGCTCAGTTTCACGCACGCTCTTTGGTGGATTCAGCACTTTTAACAGTGGCTTGTCATGAAAGCAATGTGTCACGAGAAGGTGGTACATTATCTTGACTACTTTTTCTTTTATCGCAGACTCAGGTTCCAGAGACTGACAGCAGCTGCTGGTAAGTTTACAGGAGGTCATAGAAAAGGTGGGGGTTCCGATGGCATAAGGAAAAAACTGTAGATCCGGTGACCACTATATCCTTTCTAGGAATTTAGTTTGATTCAGTTGCCATGATAACACGTCTTCCATTGGACACATTTTTTGTGATGCAGGTACTGTTTAGTCATGATGATGACAAAACATTCGAACATAGCCAGAGAGGTGCAGGCGCTTTTAGGTCACCTCAATTTTGCGTCCAGTGGCGTAAAGACAGACAGGACATTCTGCAGGAGGCTCTGTTTGATGCTACCAGGGCTTTCCCTCCCACACCAACATGTGAGACTATCTGCAGGGGTAAAAGCAGATCGGCGGATGTGACAACGTTTTTGGGACTCCTTTCATGACATTCTGAGCACAGCACCACAAGCCTTTGACTGGGATGTTCGGATTTATTCTGATGCCTCAGGCGGCATAGGTTTTGGATTGAGTTGGCATTCCTCCGGTGTTCAGAGGAATGGGCTGATTGTTGGAAAAGAAGGGGGAAGAAGCCTAGCATTTGTAGAGTTTTTTCCACTAGTGGTGTCTGTCACACTGTAAGGACATTCACTGCAACATACGAAAGTAATTTTTCAGATATATAACATGGCTGTGTCTCAGGTAGTTGACAGTCAGCAAAGACACACAGATTCTCCAGTTGTTGATAGTTTTCATGCTGGAATGTTTGAAATAGGACATTTTGTTTAAAGCCAAGCACATACCGGGCATGGACAATGACAATGCAGATGCTTTGTCTCATTCGCTGTGGGAAAGGTTCCAGGGGCTGGCCCTTGAGGTGGATAGAGGCAGAACTCAGATACCTCCAGAGTTATGGACAAAAGGAGACAGAGACTGTGTCAATGGGCAGTGGGGTCCTTGGCGGCGTCCACACATGAAGCTTATGACCAGGCTTAGAGAGAGTTTTTGTGGGGGGTCAGAGTTGAGGATGTGGGGCGATTCAGCTAACGACTAACAGAATAAGACCTCTCCAGAATAACAATCACAGGGAAGTTGACAGGCATTGCATTCATGGGGAAGTTTTTGTGGGTTTATCTACCATTGGCTGGGCATTTGGGCAGGAAAATGTTAGAAGATTGGGATCAGGAATGAGGGAAGTTGGGAACTAGGAGAAAGTCTCTTTCATGGCATATTTTTGCAGGGTGATTCAGGATTTGCCAGAGTTGTGTTTTCTCAACTTGACAATGTTATTAATGTTATTTTTTCCACACTTATGACGAGAATTTAGTTTGGACCTTTAGAGTGTCAGAACTCTTAGGAGGTCAGGGTACACTAGGTTTGCTGAGGTCAAAGACAGGCCAGAGGTTGAAAGGGTTGTCAGTTATTTTGCAGTGTCAGCAGGAGAAGGCTTACCCTGTGGTATGGGGCAAGAAGATCAGGGCACAAGCGAGAACATTGTAAGGGGTTGTGTTCCAACACCACTAAGAGGATTGGGCCACTTCTTTTCAATTGTTAGTAGTCTGGAGAAAGGCAATAACGAAGCTGGTGGCAACGGTTTTTGGCACTCATTCTTTATGGTTTGGAGCAGCAATGGAGGCAGGTAAGATGATGTGGTCTAGGGAACAGATAATTGGGCTGCGTAGGTGGTCACCGGACTGTTTTCAAAAGTATGTTAGGACTAGTGAAGGGGTAGGAGATAACTGCTAGATGGATGATGTTTTCACACTGTTTTCTTATTCAGGTTTGGTTACAGGCGTTGGCTGCTGGCTTGTCAGTGTGGATTGTCGGACATTCTTTCATAAAGCGGGCTGTCGGGGCTGCAGGGAGGAGTGTATGTGATAGGAATTTTGGTTTTCAACACAAGCTTACAATGATTATGCAGAGTAATATTTGCCCAGGCATTCTGATGATTCACTCAGGGGAGAACGACATGGGGTAGAGACAGGTTTGGCACTCTTAAGGTCAATGAAACAGGACTTGAGGAAGATGCCATTGCAACGGTAAGGCTGTTTTATACCTGGGAGATATTGGAGAGGTGCAGTCAAGCCATAAGCCATAGATAAATCAATGAGGAGGGTTAACAGAGATGCATCAGGTGTGTAGGGACTAGGGCCTGGCAGGTGTAGGCATGTTGAGTTCAGCTACAAGGAAGTCAAGTTGTCCTGGAACGATGGTGTACATCTGTCAGAATATGGGATGGAACTATATCTGTTGGTGCGGAGGGAGTTTTTGGGTAAGGACCTTGAAGACAGGAGTGAGTTGGGGAAGGGGCAGAAAAAGTCAGGTTGGTGCCTTTTTCTGGTGGGTGTTGGCCCACAAGTTTTCAGGCCTTCACTTGAGGTTATGTTGGTTAATATGAGCTAAGTGGGCAGAAAGGGAGGGGCTCAACAAGCCCACATCAGAAGTCCTTGAGTTAAATATGTTACGTCATAGGAATAATTAGTTGAGCACAGGTTAATTAGTTCACTGCTAAGTAGAAGGAGAAGTTTAAAATAAGACAATCACAGAATGTACTGTAGGTTGTCATGTTAAAGTTTGAAGGGTATGTATACAGGGGGTGGGATTAGAGGAGGTGGAGGAGGAATGTAGGTGGTTTTAATGTATAGTGAGGATTTAGTTCTGTATGGCTATAGGTCGAGTAGGTTTATGTGATACGCACTGGTTTCAATAAAGCTGCCTATTTCACACATGCAAGGAGTTAGTGGTCTATAATGTTCCTCATTTCAGCCAAATAGTTTTCTGTACGTAGCCCTGTTTCTAGTGAGTAAAGAAATTCTAATTCTACATACTCTAAACAGTGTTGTAATGAGAGAAAATGCATGCTGCAGTTACAGCGATGGCCCTTGGCTGGGCACGGAAGTAAACATGACAGAAAGCAATGTGGATACGTTTAAAGCCACCGTTTAGTAGAATCCAGAAACATGATCAGTAGGCAGTATCTTAGACTGGGGAAGGCAGTAATAGGTGTGGGGGGTGGGGGCGGGGGTGGCGCAGAGCTTTATGTATTTATGGAGTTGTAAGGTGAAGCATATCCTTGTCCATAATGGGCTTGTAGGGAGAGGTTAGGTAGCACTAGCAGGAGCGCAATATAGACATGCATGCCAACATTTTAGAAGAGGAAAGTTTGAGATAAAAAAAAAAGTAAACTAAGAATAATAAGGATAATGCATTTTTCCCACTGAGTTTTATAGCAGCAGAGGCACCCGCAGGTGGAAGACAAACCTAAATAAAGTCACTATTGGCTCAAAAATCAAGGGTCTCCCATCTGAATCGGGTCCATTTGCCATGTATGGGAAAAAGAAGAAAATTGCCTCTTGCAGTACAACAGAGAGAAGTGTTCCAAAAGAGCGGCATGCGGATTCAAGCATATTTACTCCTGTAGTCTCCAGGAGCATTCAAGAAGACAAACACCAGGCAGGTAAATCTCCCTGAATCCTCAAAGCTAAAGGCAACATCTCTTATACGTTTGTATGTGCTTGCTCATTTGCTTTGGATATACCCAAAATCACAAGATGATCATAGTCTGTACTACGGATTTAGAGACTGTTTTCACATTCCATTGAACACCTTGCCACTTCCCTTTTCAGCCTGGAACCAGAAATCTGTTCTGTTAGCACCTGAAATGGCTCAAGAACAGCGGATGGCGACGGTGGTCGGCCCATTTGATGCGCCACCGATAGAGCACTTATTATGCTCCCCCTCAGTTTAGTCCCCAAGCAGGAGGCAGGCAAGTTCTGCCTCATCCACAACCTCTTTCTTGAGGGCTGATCCATCAAAGATGGTCTAGATCCGGGCTTCTGTGTAGTCCAGTATACCCCACTTGATCGTGCACAAGCTGGATACTGGAGCCCTCATGGCAAAATCCAACATAGAGTCTGCTTTCTGGCTGCTGCCCATGCACTCAGATGACTTTCATCTCCTGGGTTTCACTTTCAAAGTGAAATTTTACTTTTACAGATGTATACTGATGGGCTGCTCCATTGCTTGTGTTCACTTTGAAACCTCAGTAAGTCCTTGGACTGGGCAGCCAAGAATTTGGTGCGTCCCGAGGACATACTACACCGCCTGGATGACCTCCCAGTTTACCTGAGTATGCCGCTGTGCCATTGCATGGCTGGGTATTTCTCCGACCGATTCCACTTCACATTCATTCAGGATTGGGGCGGCAACACAGGATGCAGTATTGGTTGGTGGGCTGATGGTGGTCCACCTGCTTTGAGCGCTATGTTAGGCAACACTTAGCATAACACATCGTTACTCCTTCCCCGGACAACCCGTCTCCACTCATGTGATATCTGCAATAGCAATTTGACTGAGGTATTGACACTTTCAGATATGTAATCGAAAGCAATTTCAGATATGTAATCGATTGTTTGCCTTTTCTTGCTGTGCCGTTAAGAATTTGCTGGTGTGGGCACTCCATTATTCGCAGAGCAGGAGAGAGGTTTTGGGTGTCAGGCTTGGAGGTGGGCCAAAGGACAGCAGGTTTGGAGCATTACCGGCTAGGAGTTGGTGGCTTAAACTTTTACACTTCCCTGCAGTGTTTAAAGACGCTTTATCATCAGGGGCAATCCTGGTTCCAGAAATCCTCATATTGCATGCTGCAGGTAATATGTGCTCAGGAGGTAGACTAGAAGTCAAGGATCACCTCTTCGTGGCATTGGCCAAACTCTGATCTAAGGTGCCAAACACCATCATTTTCCGGTCAGAGGTCATACCGTGCACCATCTGGCTCTATCAGACAGCAGTTCTCACAATGAACAAGTCATCTACGAAGCTCAATCACACAGTCCAGAAGCTATTAAGGTACACTCCTATTACATGTATCAGTGATTGTATCCTGCAGCCAGGCATGGGGGCTCCAATTGCTCTTGATGGAGTGCACCTGTCTCACAAAGGGCTCAACCTCTACATTCAGACAGTGTTGGGAGCCATTGAGGTAGCAGCAGCATCTATGATGGGGAGGGCACATTTGCCAGTAACCACTGTGCCCTGCGTTGAACGATAAGCTGAGAACAACAATATACTCATATTGAGTATTCCCGTCTGGCTATTTGATGTTTTCGGTGGCAGAGTTGGCTTTGTGCTGAGGACTCACTCAATGGGGAGGACTGACCTGCTGGTGGTCCTGAACCTTCACTTGAGCTGGGACAAGGAGCTAGTTAGAGAGGGGGCTAACCTGCCAGCAGTCCAGACCCTCAAGTTCTACCCCTAGTATGCCCCGAGTTATCGCCATTTTGGAGTCGTGTCCGGAAATGGACCACAAGGTTTTCTTCTGACAAACGTTGGAATTGGTGCGCTTTATGCCATTTAATCTACTTGTTGGCCCCAGGGACGATGGCTTAAAGAAAGGCGGAAGTAGTAGCCTTACTTGCTGCTATACGTAAAGCGTGTTTTCATGTACAGGCTTTGATTGATATCCATTTCAAATTATTTATACCGGTTTATTGACAAGTACGGAAACAACTATTGAAATGCCATTTCAATCAGAGTGGGATACGTACAAGGAGACAAGCAGTCCTGGCTTGTTTTGCACCTAATGACCCACAACTGAACTGCTGTCTAGTAAAGTTCTTGAGGCTATGTGAAAAAAAAATGCCAGCACAACAGCAATAAACTATTCTAGTCACCTGGAACAAGTACAATGTTAGTACCGGGGCACGAGTCGGGGTACACGTGGGTGGACGGCTTCCACCCACTTTTTTCACAAGGTGGAAGCCGTCCACCCTGCCAAAAAGTTGGGCAGCCAAGTATTTGGTGGGTCCCGAGGACATACTACACCCCCTGGATGCTGAATTTGTCCCGGTGTAATTTCCAAACACCGGGACTCTGTCAGCAGCGCCTGCACGTTGTTATCTGTTTCGATCTTAAGAACGTGCAGGCCAGGAGGGGGAACTGTTATTTCGGACTCCTGCTGGGCCCATAACAAAGGCCGAGTCTGAGGGGTCATCAGGCCTCCTTTTGTTCGAGTCTCCTGGCTGGCAGCAGTCAGGAGCCTCACAACTAATGCAAGTGCAGGGGGAACACAGGCTCACACCTTGTTAGCATGTCACACACACTGAAGAGAGGCAGCTTTCTCTTTGTTCAGGCTCTGTTTAGGAGATATGCATGCACTGTAAGAACGTCAGATGTGTTGATCTTCCCCAGTATTTGCACAAAATAAATAGCATTTATATAGCGCACACTACCCCTGAGGCGGCGTTGTAATAAATTAAACATCACTATCTTTTCTTTTAAAGCACTATGGGTAGAGGAAGTTTACACTGACAAAAGGCAACATTGTTTTATGTGTAACTTACAAAAGTGTGAATCTTCTGCCGAAATCAAGAGAAATTCTCTGTATACTGGAAATGTGTTCAAATGTACTCATGATAGACATGTTAAACATATATGTGAGGGCTTAAGATCTGATGTCACTTCTTGTGATGCCACTTCCTGTGGTGCGACACTGTGATATCACGCGCCTCACGCGAAGCGATGTCACGCCCTGTTATGCCACTAGCACACTGATTAATTAGGTTATTCCCCCCACTTCTTTTTTTAGGACTTGTGCCCTGGTTAGTCTGGAGGATCTAAGAGGATGTTCCCCTTTTATTTATTTATGTACTTAAATCTTGACAGTAATGCCCTTTACTACAGTCTAAAGTACTTTGTGCACTTTTATTGAAGCAGTAGTGAAGGGAATAAATGGACTGGAATTAAGTACCGTCAACCTAGAAAGCTGATAATAACTTGATTAGGAGAATCTGTTTCTCTGATATGAATTAGTTTTGTTTTGTATGTGTACTATGAGACCTTTTTATGTAAAACTGTTTTAACGTGATGTTATTTTGTATTGCAACGGTTTTAATTAACTATGCAAATAAAATTACTATACGGGTTGATGGCAAGTTCTCTGCGGAGTACAGTGTTATGTTTCTCGATGCTTGCTGTTGAAAAATGTTATTGGCGAGATTGCAGCTAAATCAGCAATTGAATTAAATGGGCGCCACGTCCCGAGTGAACTCCAAAATGGTCTCTGTCTATTCTTGGGGCACAGCCGTGGCATGGGTGGATTCCAGGGTGAGGGCCCCACAGCGAGTATGGCAGTGCCCAGGTGGGCGCACTACTTTCTTGCACATCTATCCTCAGCTGCAGTAAAAGTTCCAAGTCAGACACACCTCTCCTCCGGACCCCTCGCCATGTTTGTGTGTCTGGAAGCCCACATATGCTTGCTGAGAGATACGAGTCGCTGGGCGTGTTGGGCTCGGTGACTTATTACGCAGGTGCACAGGGACATGCTTATTAGCTCCCAGATGCAGATCAGGAAGTCGGTACAAGGTGCACTGGCTGCTTATTGGTACGAGTGCTGTGTATTTTGAGCAATCCACTCCGGTTTATAGCTTTTGAACCTGGACATTTTTGTGCAATCCTCCCTGGGTCACAACATTCGCGCAGAGTTTAAACTTAACCCCTGCAACGCCCAGTCAACAGGTGCACAGCTGACACCTGCAGCCTCTAAAACCAGCATACGGCACAACTCATCATTACTAGAGAAGAGAACGAATATAAATGTGAAAACAGCAGACAAAGATTTGTACAGACAGAAAAAGACTTCTTAACCAGCTGCTTACAAAAACAGCAGTTCGCCTATAAAGCGAGAACTGGACGACTCTTTGCTGCACGGAATCAGGCGCTGTATCTGTTGTATCCTCTTTACTGAGCTGATTTCTGGGGGCGAGAGTGAGCGATACGCCGTGGTGCCATTATTGATCGGAGAAGGTGGGTGGATGAGGGGAGCTTTGCAAGGGGAAGTAGCGCTACCCGGAGGGACACCTCATTATGTGATGTGGAACAGTATCACAGTCACGAAGTCAGCAGTCCGGAACATTGGGTCGGTCTTTCCTTACAGAGCGATGCACCCCAAGTACAAGACGAGAGTCATGAGTTCACAGGCGCGCGGAAATCACAGCAGTAGAACGTTCGGGCAAGGGGGGAGGGGGGGGGGGGTCGTGGTGATCACAGATCAGATGAGGGCGGGGGCGCCAGGGGATTAGGGGTGCCGAAGTACAAGGTTCGTTTAGCGACAGGTTTGGAAAGGGAGATGGGCTTCAGAATGGCAACTGTGCTGGGAGAGCTGTCGTGGGTCGGACGGAGTAGACATCTAGGTGAATGCAGTTAATTTACAAAGAAGTCAGAATGTGCTAAGCCGTGAGAAGAAGGCGATAAAGGTGTGGGGAAAGAGGAAGAGAGAAAGTAGTAGGTATGGGAGGAAAGCAGATAAGGTAGGGAAGGAAACGTCAGAGACGAACATGTCGAAGAGTCATGAGTTTGGGGGGATGTACGCGACGCCTTCTAAACTAACCCCAGCCCTTCCCGCCCGCTGCCGGGTAGCCTCTCGCTCGCCTCCATCAATGCGCTCCCCACCACTGCGGTGGTCTCTGCAGCCCCATATCAAGAGACTTTCGCAGGCGCGCAACACCCATTGGACTCAAAGGGCTTCAGCACCACCCCCGTCGTGTGTGGCAGCTCGGGCACACACACAGCCGCAACCGAGCACTTCCGAGGACTTTAAAATACCATTTGCATGTTAATGAGGCTTTTTTGTTGTTTTACCCCTTCTAAGAGCCCTGCAGGTCCACTCTCCCTATTGTTTAAAGTCTCAGCCCCCCCCCCCCTTTTTCTTAGCGCCCCCCGAAATTTGGCTCTAGTTGCGCCTCTGGACTCTCGTGTCAGTGACAACAGTACTCACCTCTGCCTCTTATGTGCGCGGCTTCGTCCGGATGTGTCACTGGCACCTGCTGCCCGGCTCACCTGCCGCTGGATAGTTAGGTAGCGTCACGGGGGCGTGGCAGGGGGTGGGGTGTTGAGACTGACAGGAGTCGGTTGTGTTAGGAAGGATCGGATCAGAGAAGAGGAATAGGCAGGGCCTATATCCGTGGGACGGTGAGAATGAACAGTTGAGGTGAGAATAACTGACAAGTAAGTAAGTAAGTAATTCTTTATTGTTTTAGGTTAATAAAAACCGTTACAAAAAGAGCAATAAAACAATCTCATAAGAAGTTTAAAAGACCTTAAAAACAGAAATTCATGATTAATCGAATAGTAAAGATAAAAAACAGTAATGCCTCGCAGGGAAAAATGTTCAAGACACTTGGTCCTGTCCCGGGTTTCCACTTAGGCAAGTGCCTGGGTTATTTGTTTCCGTTCCGCCAGTTTCAGAAATTTAACTAGCTTCCCGTTTAGTGGCGGGAGGCCAGGATCAAAACAAGCGAGGACAGCTTGTCTGCATGAGCGGACTCCTAGTTCGTTGAAAGCTGTTTTCAGCAGAGCTACTCTTTCCTCATTCAGCCTAGGGCAAATGCACAATAAATGTTCCAAATCTTCAATTCCTGTTCCGCAGAGCCGGCATTTGGTCCCATGGTTCTGCCTCAACCATGGTGGTAGATGAGGAATGGCGGGTAGAATCCCCAGCCTGTGTTTAAAAAAGGCCTCTTTTGTTTTCCAGCCATACCCCAGACCAAAATATGCTTGGAGCCCCGGTGATCTGTATGTGCACAAGGTCATCCAGGCATGACGCCTATGAGAGAGCAAAGCTTTGTCCTCCACATGCGATTGTCTCTTTAGACTCTTGTTCACTATGCGCTTGAATTGCGCATGTGATACAAGTAACTGACAAGTGATGGTATAGCACCTGAGAGGACTCGGGAATAAGTGAATGGTTCCAGGGCCGTAACTTGAAGGGGGAAACGAAAACAAAGGCGTTGGCGCTAATTAAATACGGCTTGGGGGCTAATTAAATACGGCATTTTTTTTTATCACCAAGCACTGGGGGAGTGAATTTGGAGAACAAGAGAAGGGTGATTTGGGGTTGCTCGTGACTTCACTCTACCAGAACTGAATTTGATGATTGAGTGTGGGCCTCAACCAACCAGTAACCCAATTTCCTACATACAGTAACTCCAGTTTCCAGTACTTTGGTTTTCCGAAGGTTTGGCCATGTTTGTTTGACGGTTGCAAACGAATAAACCATCTTCCCTAAATAATAAATATCTGTCAATGTCCTCCAGTAGCCACCGTGCTTTCTCACGCAAAGAAAAAGGCATGAAAGGGGTTTTGTCTTTTGAAAAGAGTCACTGGGAGGAAAAAATAAGATTTGGTGCTGTGTTGACCCGGTGTTTCACAGAAGAATTCCAGGCAATCAGGATTGCATTTTTACTGGTGTGTGTGTATTCTAGTGGGGATTTGGAAGGGTCCTTACTGTTCTGTAAATCCCGAAACTATGCAAGAACTGGGACAAGGAAGGGTGGAGCCGGTAATGCATCAATTACTTACTGGTAATCTTCATTAAATTGTGCTTAATCTCAATAGGCTGGCACAAAAGCAGTCAGGTTTAACTTAGAGGCAATGTGTTAAGTATTTATGCTGCACTTCAAACAGTAAAAAGGTGAAAACACAACACAAGAAAAATCCCACACCAATTCATAAAATGTTAGTACAATTTAATAAATTATTTGAGTCCAAAATGACAAAAATCCAATCAGTTAGAACCGGAAAAATGCAATTTAAAAGATTTTGGTAAAAATAGTGCCTAGAAGCACAAAGCGCTGTTTGTAGTTATCTGTTCCTGCTGGACCAGGACAAAGTCAAAAGTTCAGGCTGACCGCAATGGAGTGTAGGCCGGATGCAGGGACCAAGATAGGCCTGTTGAACAAAGTACCTTAAATTCTGGTTTGCGGTGCGTTGCAAGATCCTGTGTTGAGGATGCGTTGCTCAGTAGGGGTTCTGAGGAATCTGTGGGTTTGTGATGTGAAATCAAGCATCGTCATTGAGGATGCCGTTGACAAGGGGCTGGTGATCGGAATGCCTGTGTTGACGATGTGTGCCGCATCAGCGGTTCCGAAGAAACTTAAGTCCTGCGATGCAACGTCCTTCATCATTGTTGAGGATGCCGTGATGAGGGGCTTGCGATGCGAAGGCCTGTGTCAAGGATGCTTCACACAGTGGTGGTTCAGAGGGGACTGCGTGCTGCAAGGCAAGGTCTGGCATTGGGGATGCATAGTGCTGCGGCGGTTTCAAATTGGAGCTGCGAGGAGATGCATCGCGTTGTGTCGGTTCTGCCCACAAGACCACCGGTGGGCTGGCAGAGCACTTTCTGGCCTACATCCAAGAGTCCAGCTATAGGGTGGCACCACTTGGGGGGCAAGAATGACAGTAGGCAGAGTCCAAATGCTGGGTTCAAGGTGGTTGGAGGCTGTTCTGTTCCTAAGGCTCTGATCAGGACAAAAAAACGCACATAAAGAAGGGGGAACAGGAAGCTAAATAAGAAAGAGGCAGGTCCAGTACCCAGGCTCCCAAATGTAAACGTAATATTCACTAAGGCGTGACTGTTCCTAAAGAAGAAGGATAAGACAACCTATTCTGGTTGTTAGGATGTGACTCTCCCAGTATGGTTGGAGATAGTGCGGGTGGGGAAATTCTCCTTTGGTATATAGTGCCCTCACACACCCTTACGAGTGTCATGCCTCATCATCGGGCGTTGCTCCTCGTGTGAGTGGCGCTGCAGTCCCTCACGGGCCCCGCGAGAGGGCTTTTTAGCTGAGATTTTTTTAGGAGACGCCGCAGTTGTGCATGCGGGTTTGGGGGCCTAAACGAGGTGAGTGAGTGAGTTAAAATTGTCTTCGACGGTACCCAGAACTGTGTTTTATTCAGGGGTCCCAAAGACAAGGTTAAAAATTACCCATTGGATGTGGAGATCCTCCTTCAAACAAACGTGAAGGAGTGGTGAATATTTTTCACTGCTCTCGCATCTGTGAAGAAAGGTGTGTGTGAGACTATATAGTTCAGGTCAACATGTTTCGCACTACAAGCGGTCCCTAGTGGATCCAAGAGCGCTTCGTCAGGACCAAGTGCAGAAGTGCACATGAAAAAATAAGAATAATAAGAAGGAGGCAGGGAAAAGACGCCCTCTAATCCTTCGATACCTATAATTCGGTAGCAGTGTGTACTAACACTAACTAGAATTCTGTGTTCCAATCCCTATTTAGGATTGTTCAATCTTGCCAGCGGTCAGGGACAGATGCGGATGAAAATATTCAGTCATCTTGCATAGCGCTATGAGCCTACCCCTCCACTCTTGCCGCTCTGATCAGGATGCCAGCCACCTAACCATTGGAGTCACTCTGGTGGTCCTGGGTTCAAGATGTAGTTCCAGCACTTCTCACTTAGGCAGCTGGGCAACAGCACTTCTCACTTAGGCAGCTGTTCAGCACAGCAAAGCAGCACAGCAGTCCATCTGAGTCTTCCACAGTCCAGAGGTGTATTGAAGAGTTGGGTCTGAAGGTCCACTATTTATTCCTGGTCCCACTTTGAAGTAGGAGAGGGTTCTGAAAATTTCTGCCCTCAGAGGTATTTGGAATTTCCTGCCTCCTTGCCTCCCTGCATAGTCCCAGCTTGTCTCGAGGTGCAAAAGACTAGTGTTAAAACCGTTGGTGAGTGTGGTGGACAGATCCTTTGTGATGTGAAAGTGTGGTAGATGACAGCTCCTCCCTCTCCACGCCTGTTTGGCACCAGCCACACACAAATTAGTCTTGACCCTGCTCCTCATGGGAACAGTCCAACCCGTACTGCCAAGTCAGGTCCTCCCTGGACCATAAACATGTATCCAGGGACCGGTTTTAGCCAGGCTAGCTTGAATCCAGTGGCACAGTGAGCACAGGACCCCCATTTGGGCATTCCCTTCGCACATAGGGAAACAATAAAAAAGAACTAACTATGGACTGACTACTGAACAATGCAAGCATTCACCCCTAGTCTCAAAGATCTGGGTCAAGACTGATTTGCATAGGGCTGGGTCCAAACTGGGGTGGCGTGGTGAGCAAAAAAATGATGGACTGAAATCAGATCTCTGTGACTGGAAGTGATTGTTTGCACTGTTCAGCATTCCATTCATCATTTGTTCTTTTTGCTTTTGTTGCCCTAAGTGGGAAGGGTATTCACAAACGTAGGTCCCGTGCTCACTGTGCCAATAAATTCAAGCCAGCTTGGCTGATGAGACGATGGCTCTCTTAGCCACCAGTTGTGTGCCAGCTATTCCCCAACTGTTTAACTCATCTATACAATCTGGGGATATTCCAAGAACATGGAAGGAAGCATTCGTGCGGCCTATCTTGAAGAAATCAATGGCAGACCCACGAGAACTCGGCAACTATCGCCCGATCTCCCTCTTACCTTTATTGGGCAAGGTGCTGGAAAGCATGATCAATAAACAACTAAGTCAATATCTGGAGCTAAACGAAATTCTAGACCCTTCACAATCAGGATTCCGACATGGTTTTAGCACCTAGACTGCTATTTTAGCAGTCACGGACTCGCTCAGACTATAAATAGATAAAGGGGGATCGGCAATATTGATATTACTAGATCTCTCCGCAGCATTTGATACCATCTCACATGAAATGCTAGCGGAGAGACTGGTCTCTTGTGGTATCCAGGGAACAGCCCTAAAATGGTTGCGAAACTTTATGTCCGGTAGAACACAAACAATCATGCTCGGTCCACATCTATCAGATTTATTCAGCTTAGAGAGAGGCGTCCTTCAGGGCTCCTGCCTAAGCCCGACCCTATTTAATATTCTTATGGTCCCATTAGCAGGGATAGCGGAACAATTGGGCTTTGAGATCATCTCCTTTGCTGATGATACTCAGCTTATGTTCTCGGTCAGCACTGACTTAGTAGCAGAGAAAGCACGGTTTGACAGAGGAATGCTTGAGATCTCCAGTTGGATGACGCAGAACTGTCTCCAGCTGAATCCCGGCAAGACCAAGATAATGCTAATGGGCAAAGCCACAGCTAGCTGGTCGGATGACTGGTGGCCCGCCCTATTGGGAGTAGCCCCTGTTCCTACTAAATATGTCAACAATTTGGGGCTACAACTAGACCAGTCTTTATCTATGAAAGACCACATTGCCGCGACGACCAGCTCATGCTACTACAGCCTGGGTCTGCTGTGCAAAATCCTCCCCTTTATGCCTACTACCCATTGCAAAACCTTTGTCCAGGCTATGGTCATCAGCTGCCTGGACTATGGCAACGCCTTGTTGGCAGGGGTAGGAGAGACCCTGCTGAGCAAACTGCAGATGATTCAAAATACTGCAGCTAGGATGGCATTGAATCGGCCAATGGGCGCCACATGGGCGCCCTTATTGCGTGAACTCCACTGGCTATCAGTGAGAAAAAAATCGTTCTTTAAGATCTGTTGCCTCACTTACACAGCACTTAAGGGAAGAGGTCTCAAATACCTCCAAAAGAGACTTACTAAACACGTACCTAACAGAAACCTTAGGTCGGGGGTGCAGGTTTTCCTACAAGTACCGCCTATAAGACTGTGTCGCTCTGGAGAAAAATCTTTCTCGTATCTAGCGCCAAGATACTGGAATGAGCTACCAGATCCCCTTCGCAAAATTGCTGTCTACAGCACATTCAGGAAACAGCTAAAAGCCTTCCTATTCTAATCTCTCTTGTCTTCTTTTCAGTTTCAGGAATATTTCTAGTCAAGCGCCGAGATGCCCCAGGGTGAGTCAAGCGCTATAGAAGAATAATTAACATAACATAACATAACATAACATAACATAACATAACATAACATAACATAACATAACATGAGGGGTGATACCCCGGAACCGGTCTCAGGATGCTTATTTTTGGTCCAGGGAGGACCTTGCCTGGCAGTTCAGGGTGGACTGTTCTCATGAGGAGCAGGGTCAAGAGTAGGCCAAGGCGCAAAACTCTGCTCCGCTCCCGGAGCTTACGGAATTCGGACACCACGTGATCTGCGGAGAAGCCCTGAGTTCCTAAATTCCGTCTTCCTGGGCACAAAGCAGAGTATTTTTTCAGTTTGTGTTCTCAAGATTTGTTTTGGCACTCGCTCGTGCCATGATAATCACGGGCCACTAAAGAGTTTGCACAATACTTCGCGCTCTTTGGCACCACTCATGGTCGCGTCTGTGCCGATGTAGTGTCAATCGCGAACAGAACGCTCAACCAGGTTTTGTGCTCAAGAAGCAGCTGAGAGGCCTTTCAAATGGATTTACTTCTCCAACTTATCTTTGGAGTTGTTTTTTGGTGCATGAAGCCTTTTTAGAAAGTTTTTTTCCCAACAGGAAACAACTACCCTAGAGAATCCAACTTCCTATTCCTGTACAGCAGGTACCTTCCAGTGCTTTGTCCATTCCCTGGTCACTATTTATTGGGATTTGAAGTTAGAAGGATCACTCTCCTTGTCTTCTGCATATATCCCTCTGGATTTAAGGACTTTGTATTTGAGATTTTACAAGTAAGTTGAAAAACAGGCGAAAAAGGGTTTGGTGTGTTTGATTGAGGGCATGCGCCAGGATTTAGTAGTGCTTTTATTTTATTTTTAAAAATTTATTGTGGCGGGTAGCCTTCAGTTTCAGTAGGGGCCTAGTTATTTTTTGCATGTAATGTTTCCTATTTTGTAAAAGAAAAATGTTGCATAGTTTAGTACATGTTATCCATGTTTTTTTAAAATAAGTTTGCAATATTCATTTAGTTCACTATGTGGCCAAGTCTGCCAATGGGCCTTTTAGCTAGTCGGCCCAGTAGTAGTCATGGGTGTATGAAATAACAGTTTCTGTGTTGTCAGTTAAATTGAAACAACACTTAGGCCATGGATGGCATTGGATTAAATTACAATATTTTGTTGTTGTTGAATATTTCATGTTTTTTTCTACAAACAATGTATAGGTGGAGTAATTATATTAGAAGCCTTTGGAAGATATGTGTTGTATGAGTATGAGTATGAAATAGGCTTTATTTCGATAAAAACATATCTTAAAAGCATAGACATAAAACAATACTTTAACATCATAAAAAGATTCTATTAACATGAACATGATCACCTAGGTGCCAATTTCCCGCAAGTTTTCTAAAAAATACACATATTACATCAATAATAGAACACAAAATAAAAGGATGAGAACTACTTGCACATAAGAATAAAATCACAGATTAAATATTTTCTCTAATCCTTTTCAATCTAATAGACCAGGCCCATCTCAAAAACTTCGACAGACCACATACATACAACAACCGCGTATCGGACTTAAAAATACACAGAGCTACAGAGTGGTCTCTAGTGCCCAGTTCTCTACACAAAGGTTTAAGCCAACAGTTCCTTGGCGATTTATATGCCGGACATTCGAACAGGATGTGTGCAATTGATTCTATTCTAGACTTGCAAATTGGACAAAAAGGTGATGTTTGGAAAGGAACTTTCCAACGAGCAGTCAATTCACGTATCGGTAGTATGCCAACCCTAAATTTGAAGTACAAGGCCCTATCAAAGGGCTTATGAATGATGTCAAGATAGGGTTCACAGAATTCAACATCCTTGATCCTCAGAAACTCATCCGTTATTCTGCCTAGTTTGGGATCAGAGTTGCCTTTGCTAGATACCCATCTCCAATAAAGTTTCTTCAATACTGCCTTAGGTGGGGCAGATCTATTTTCCCATGCATCAGTGTGGCCCAAATCGCAGAGCATGGATTTAACGTCTTTTAGCCACTTTATTTTATGCCATCCCATCATGGACATTACTTCCGACAGACCCTCTGCATATTTTACTAGCTCCGGCACTCGCCACAACCGAGCCCATAATAGGAGCGGTCGGACTTTTGCCAGATCATTAATCGAGTGACACCCCAGATCAAGTAACAGTGGGACCGAGGGAGTGCTCTGGGGGAGTGCCATTAATTTGTTAAGGAATTTATTTTCAGATCTTGTCAAGTGTTCCATATTGCTTGTACCCCACAGTTCGGCTCCATATAGGGCCGAGCTCACTCCTCTTGCCCTATATATCTCAAGAACCGGAGCGATGGGTCTAGTTGATGAAGAGCGTTGTTCCTTAAGGATAGCCCCCACTACCCTTTTATGGCTTAAAAGCATTTTCTGTATGTGTGGGTTCCACTTCATGGTATCGGAGATGCGTATGCCATGGTAATCAAATACTGTAACCTTCTCCAATGATACAAGATTCAAAACTGGGTGGCGCCCAAGCTTTTTTGGTGGGTTCAGTACCAAATACTTAGTCTTGTCTGTATTTATTACAAGCCCTCTCAAGATACAAAATGACTGAAAACTATCAAGGAGGCTCTGAATGCCCACAGGGTACTTAGAAATAAGAGGGTGTCATCAGCGAATAGGAGAGTTGGAATTCGCTCGCCCGCCAGGGATGGTGCATCAGATGGACCTTTCAGCAAGTGCTCCACCACACCGTTCACATAAAGTGAGACCAGAGTGGGAGCAAGAACACATCTCTGGCGGACACCCCTATTCACTGGAATTCTATTTGTCTTCTGCCCCTGTGTACCTCACCTCACTTGTGTGAAATTACCATTATGTAGCCTCACTAATATTGACAGAATATTCGAGGGGATCCCCATTTCGGACAATACTCCCCATAGGCGTTCCCGGGGGACCAGGTGAAGGCAGTCTTTAGATCGATAAATGCGAGGTAAAGACTGCCTTTTCCTATGAGAACCATTTTCCAATAAATAAGTAGCAGTCTAAATGCCTGCTCTATAGTCCCAGTGCCAGCCCTAAATCCCTCTTGGTAGTCCGAAAAGATTTTATTCTCATCAGCCCATCGCAAGATTCTCTCAAGTACCACCTTCCCAACAACCTTCTGGGTGGAGTCGATCAGGCTAATTGGGCGATAGTTGGCAGGGTCGTCCCTGCGCTGCTTTTTAAAAATTGGGACGACCTCTGCCCCCTTCCACGACTCAGGGATTGTGGCACCATTATCAATAGCATTAATTAAGATGGAAATAAGCTTTCCCCATTTGGGCAGGTCTGATCGAAGATCTCCGGGAATACCGTCAGGACCTGCTGCTTTGTGTGGTACTATGCACTTGATTGCATTTTCCATATGTGTTGTTTAACATTTCTTAGTCCAACCTAGTTTTTGTTTTTGGCATTTTTACATTAATGCTGTTTGTTCTATGTTACCATGCCTCCTTTGTCTGACCAGTGTCTGAGTGTGTTTGCCATAGGCCACCATTTGTTTTTGTTCCCCATACCATGTGGCCAGCAGCCATTTTTAGGTCTCGCCTACGCAGTGCGCATGCACTGCATACGAGACCTTTAGCCGTCGTGCAGCTCTTTTTCCAAGCACATACTCGTGCTTGTGGCGGCATACACCTTGCGGGAGTGCGCAGGGGCGCGCCACAAGCACGAGTATGTGCTTGGAAAAAGAGCAGACTGCTCTCTCCAGCGGGTGCGCACCACTCACTGCCTCTCTCTCCCGCTGCAGCGCGAGGCGCGCGCGCTTGTTTTATTTGCTATATGTATACTAATTTTTTCAATGCAATGTTATTGCCGTATAATGCAGTTCCGGTTACCAGTCATATTTAACATATATTTGATTGTTTGTTGCAAATATCTTTTGTCGCATAAGTGGAACCTATAAGTTCACTTGACTGTATGCGACCAACAAAACACAGGTACTCTATAACCTATGTGTTACCTTGGCTTCCGTTTGGCATAAGGGTATCCCTTGGTGTATGTACAGGAACAGTACCCATATTAGAACCATATAAACTCTATTGATAAATTTCTAATATCCATACTTCACTATTTCTTTTAGGATGTAATTTTATAATAGCTCATGACAGTGGAAAGGTTCCTTATTGAGACAAAGACATGCAGATACCCTCATCACAAAATACAGATTAGGTGAGAATGAATTGCAAAATTATAGTCTCTATCACTTCATGCTAAAGGGATACCTGCCTATATGTATACACTGATATCTATAATTAGGAACTAGTATCTTACAGTCTTATTACCTGTATTGTACTTTCTGATGAATTATAATGCATTGGTAATATTTTTGCCATACTATACTTGTACCTCACAGCCTGACTGCCCTTGATGCAATGCGGTGTTTCTCAGCAAATGTATGAGATGAGTATGATGACAAGAAATGTAGTTGACCATATATGACCTTTTTTCCAAATTAAGTCCTAGGTACATTATATTCTGTTTGCTATTTCAGATACCCTGTATATACACAAAGAGGAAGGATTAAAACTCTTTACCCTGGTCCTGAGGAAGGTGGTTCAACTCCGCCGAAACGCGCGTAGACCTGGCGTTTAACTACACATAAACAACAACTATGTTCCCTCAATTATAGGATTTGATTTTGATTGGAAGAAGACTGAGAGTGGTATATATGTGATCTTGTGTGATTGTGTTAGTGTGACTGGTGATTGATGTGTATATATTAGGGTGATATTTTGTTATTTGTATTATGTAACTCCTTGATCTAAGGAGATACTACAAATGTTTTTGATATGATACAATGCATGTTTTATAAACTGATTCAATCTGTATTACAAATCATGTTACTAATGTATATAGAAGGAATGTACTAAAATAGGAAAAAGAAAAAATATTTTTTATACACCACAGAAAAAACAAAAAACAAATAAAATGATAAAATGAAAATTATGGATGGTGTAGTACCTATATGGAGTAGAAGGCTAATGAAATAATCTAATGAAATAATCTTGATGAGATTGATCGCATGACAAAGTGAATAGTGACCTCGGGGGAATTTTTCATAAATTGTACAGGAACAGTACAACAGCACCAAAATGTACTTTGAGCATGAGCAAAGTAGTCTGAGGAATTCAAATGATCTGGTTGGCGCTATCAATGGTGACGGATAAACCATAACTTTCTCGTACTGTAGTGTAAATTAGAACAGTCGACTAAGATCACCTGAATGTGGCCTGTCTCTCACTATTCCTTCTTCTGTCACAACACAGAGTGCTGCGACACAAGAAACAATAGAAACATCACTGTGGTCACTCAGCCACACCACAAATCCTCCCACACAAACTTACAACAAACATAACACCCTGCCAACCAGGGACTTCCCCACAAAAGCATTTGGATACTCCTCAAAAGGATCTTAAACGCAAGTGCAATTACAATCTAGCAGAAAGAAATGCATAACTGTAGGTGCATTAATTGAAAGTGATTCCATCTTCTGCATGGAAACAGAGATTACGAATCGTTCGTGCAATCTGAAACGAAAAGTAAACAAAAATAAATTAATACATCAATAGAAATAGTGACAAGCCTGATTTGACTTGTTGCTCTGTTGAATTCCAGAGCGGGTACAATAGAGAAAAAAAACAGCCTTTGACACAATAATGTAGCTATCTTGAAAGAAATAGTAAAATGCTCTCAAGTAACCTAGACAACTTGTGGTGCCATACACAATGTCTTCAATTAGATTTATAAATCACTGGACACCTGAATGAGGTCACCTTCCTACCACAGAATACACACAAATCATAGAGCTAAATGGGGACACTAAAATAATTGGAAATTATTTGATATTCAGTGGTATCTAAATTTGACATGATTAACAATAGGGATGTTTGTGTCTTTGTGTAATCACTATGGTTTTTAATGTGCACACCTTGTGGGTGCACACACATATCCATGTGTCTATATTTTATCTATATATATATTGTTTCAAGTTTTATACAACACTGACCACGTCAATGTAGGAAACAGAGAGCTTTACAGTGCGGGGGCAATTGCTTTAAATAACAATAAGCAGGTAGATGCAAATGGAAAATATAAGTAAATTCAGTGGACATCTCATCAGATAAGCTAGCTGAAAGGCACTAGTGTGGTGGTACCATATGCTAAGAAGTAGATTGGCAACTCTGATTTTTCATAGTGTTGTTTAATGAATTTGACCCCTTCAGAAGAACATTAAACCTAGTCTTCTGCCTAGGTAGAGGTGCAACCACAATGGGTGAATGTTCCCCTTACTGATGAGTGCTCTTTCATCCCATTCTTCAAGGCAAGGTTGTTATTTCAGTGCTGATGGGATGACGGTCCATATTGTTTTGATGCACTTCTTGTTAACTGGCTGAGCATTTGTTTTCATGAATTTCTTCAACAAACTTTAGTAAAAAGTATTTTATGGATGGGGTTTGAAAATAAGCCCTGAAGTTCTGTTTGGTTATGGTGAGATACACAAATATAACTTTAGTGCAATGTTCATGCCTTCCCTTAATTCATTGACAACATACATTGCACTTATTGACTATATCAGTGAAATCACTGCATATACGTAGAAGTAAGTTTGGGGCACTAAGGTCAGCAACTAGATAACCTTGACAAGAATATATGGAGAAGAAACAAGAACAAAGTACCATGATATATATGAGCAGCCATAGTAATTACACCTGGTTTATCCCAAATTATATTTATGGCATGAGAATCTCCTTCTCTCGCATGTCTCTGTACTCTAATTTCTCCTCAACTCGATTTACTTGGCTTAAATACTACTAGGAACCATCTTATGGGGAAACATGGTTAAGACCACTGTCCACCACTATATCGATTTGTTAGAAAGGTTTGGAGAGATGATTTAATATGGGCTCTTGTCAAGAATCGTGTCATTTGCATATTGTTTGTTTTGAGCCTGTCTATAGCCACACACTGAAAAACGAGTACCCGTAAGACAAAATAAAAATAAAGATGGCTATCGACCTAGAAGACTCTTCACACATTAAATTGTTGAATATCCAGATTTGTAGCACTGTCTTTTCTGTATAGTTATTCTGTTTACTTTATAATGTGTGATGTCCCTTACTGCCGAAACCTATGAAGGAACAAGGTACGGTAAGGTAAGGTAAGTATACTTGTAAAGCGCACTGTTACTCCATCTCGGAGTGTCCTGGCGCTGTATACCGCTGGGGAACCCGTCCTGGCTTTCCCTGTGAGATGGTCCCTCCTGGGCACCTCCAAGGTGAAGCCAGGCATCCCCGGCGTTGATGGGGCCGTTGTGGAGATTAAGCAAGCTATTGCCCAGAGTTGCAGAGTGGGATCCATGGTTAGCGTAGGCACCTCAGCGAGAATTATCGAGTCCGCGGACATTTGACCCAAGACCCTGCCGTGTCGGGAATTGAACCCTGGTCCCGGGCCGATCTCTGCTTCAGGGTCTGCCGCTTCTAACCAGTGAGCCACACTTCTCCACAATGCAATGGGTCTCACATTTATGAGAGTTTGAGCTATTGACATTGTAAATGATTATGCCTTTTATTTATGTGTTTTAAAACAGATAAATAGAAGGCATTGCCATTTACAATGCCAATAGCTCAAACTCTTGTAAATGCGAGACCTAATGCATTGCAAATGCTTGTTAACATAGTCAGTGTCCATAGGCCTGTATATGTTTTTTGTTTTCCATGCCTCCTGTTCAATCTTGTTTGACAATGTGGCCATTTTGTGTAGGCAACCAGTGTGCTTTGCCATAGGCCTGTATGCGTTCATTGTTGTGACCATGCCTCCTTGCTGCTTGTTGTGACCATGTGGCTGGTGGCAAGTTTGTGTAACCAACCAGTGTGCTTTTGCCGTAGGCCTGCATGTGTTCTTGGTTGTGCCCATGCCTCCTTGCTAGTTGTTGTGACCATGTGGCTGGCGGCCATTTTGTGTAGCCAACCAGTTTGCTTTTGCCATAGGCCTGCATGTGTCCTTGGTTGTGCCCATACATACCTCCTTGCTAGCAGCTCATGCCGGTGGTGGGAGTACCTGCGGGCGGTGACGTGGGGAGGGGCAGGGTGGGGGGGTAGTAATGTATGGATGACGGAGTTTAACAGGTAAGTAAACATATAAATCAATCAAGCGAAATTCGTTGGGCGCACTGCATCGCATTTGGTGATGCAGTGCACGCAACCAAATTCGTTTTATTTATATATATGTTAACTTACCTGTTAAACTCCGTAATCCATACATAACTACCCCCCACCCTGCCCTTCCCCCTCCCCACGTCACCGCCCGGCAGGTTCTCCCACCACCGGCCGCGACTGCTTGCTAGTTGTTGTGACCATGTGGCTGGTGGCTATTTTGTGTAGCCAGCCAGTGTGCTTTTGCCATGCGTTGTGCCTGCATGTGTTTTCAAGGCCTCCTGCTTGTTGCTGTAACCATATGGCTGGTGGCCATTTTGTGTAGCAAGCCATTTTGATTTTGTCATAGGCCTGCATGTCTTCTTTGTTCCCCATGCCTTCTTGTTCAATGTTGTTGACCATGTGACACTGGCTGGCAGCCATTGTGCGTCCAACCAGTTTGCCTTTGTCATAGGCTTACATGGAAGGATGAGATATCAGTTTAATAATATGCCTGAGGATAATTTCACTTATTGTTTTTTTTATCTTAATTTTTGATTGTATTTTTATTTCATTTAATTTTGTTTTAGTTTTGATTTGTTTTAATTTCCTAATTGTAAAAAGAAAATGTAATCAATTTTGACATTTTTTTTAAATTGTATTTTTGTGTAATTTCTTTTTTATCATGATTTTTGTAATTTTTGTCATGTTAAAATTTTTCCATTTTTTATTGTATTTAACTTTTTCCTGTTTTGCCTCAGTCAATCCATAATCCATTCATCCACCATAGGCGCACAGCCTAGCAACAGCATTCAGTTTTCTATGTATATAATTAAATTTCCTCCTGGCGGACATCCAGGCTGCAGTGCACTTTAGACTCTACCATCATTCATGTTTGTAATGAGGATGATTATTATTATTCCATTCCCCTTTGGACCACAGTGCCTGCCATAGGCGCACACTAACTCCCATTTGTAAAAATATTCTATTCCATTTACCCATTTAGTTCCATGAGTACCACACGTGTCCCCCATAGAATATATGAACGTAAAGGAAATAGCTCCATCTTTCTGTATATTGTGTGTTATTCTGCGGTGGTATGGTTTGACTTTAAAGTGGTTACCTAAGTTAACAAAACAACAACACTAATATTGCCTTTGTATGCACTAATTGGAACTGCAAACAATGCCACATGTCAGAATAAATGTTATCCTTGCTTGTTTGCTTTTGGGAGCACAAGACTAGAGAAGAGACATCACCCACAGTACTGCCAAACGGAAGGCCTGTGTAGTCACACGTCAGTCTTCCAATCACTTCCGCTTTTGCAGCTTGATGAAACTGCCAACTGAGAGCTTTAAGATGGCCCCAAAGTAAAATGCTTCCAAGAAAGTGGTCAGTGAGGAGTAGAAGCAGCTTCCCACCAGTGGCATGTCACCCCAAATCTTTTTTTAACCTCCTATTTATCATGTGCCTGCCACACCGGCCACTGTGGAGCAAGCTGAGAGCAGCGCCACTGGATCAACAGCACCACCCCAACCTAAGCACTGGACCATGTCTGCCAGTGAGGCAGCTACTGCAATCATGTTGACGCCGGTGAGTAGTGACGTTGAATTGGATTTGTCCCTTTCGCAAAGTATTACACAATTGTTTCAGGAAACAGAGCTCAGGAAACAACAGTTGCAGCCAGCAATAGTACACTTTCATGATGTTGGAGCAGAACAGGAGGTTGAGTTTCCTTCCAAGCAAGGACCTCCTGTTTTAGAAGCATTGGCTACCAGATCTCCAGCAAGGAAAAGGAAGGGTATTGCCCCACCATCTTCTCCAAGTTACACTTCTGATGATGATGATAGGGACATTGAGCGGATCCCAACCAGGTCCAGGAGACAATAGGAGAGGCAAGGGAAAAGAAAAGTTCCTGAAAGACCTAGACTCATGGGAGGGGATGATGAGGAGGATGACAAGGCAGTCATCCTGGAAGGTGACACAGAGGAGTCTGACATTTCGATTCAACCTGCTCCGAGGTGTGTGGCACAGGTAGCACCATGAGCTTCCATATTTTGCAAAGCCCCAAGTGAGACCTGCACCAACTTCTACCTTGGGAGAAGCAAAGGGACAATCGATAACATCAGCTACAAGCTCAATCACGGTGAGAGGTGATGATGAGGAAGAAGAGGGTAATATCTTCACACAAAGCAGCACTGCCCCCATCAGTGCACCAGCAGAATCACCCACCTTAGCGACTTCACAATGGCACAAGACTCTGAGTGAGATGGAGACATTACGGCACACAGTGACTGTCCCACCATGATGCATATTGAGTCTACCACCACCATCTACTTCTCAAAAAAAGCCTGTGTCAGTGGCCCCAGAAAAGTAGAAACTCTTGGCTAATTTATGGGCATGTTAAGGCAGGAGGGTCCCTATGAGTGGAACCATCCAACTGCACTTTTGTACAATGGGAAGCTGGCAAAAATGTTAGCACTGACATCCTCTCTTTTTCTTTTGTGGGAGAAGTGAGATTCTTACATTTCGTGGCCACCATCTGCCCAAAATGGAAGGTACCAAGTTGGACCTATTTTCCCAGAGTTGCTGTTCCAGTGCTGCATCACAATGTGCTGCAGTTGGTTGGATAAGCTTTGCAGCAATGTGATGTTCACAACATCCACCTGACGTCAGACATGGGGACCAGTTGTCAGGCAACTGACTACATGTGCATCACTGCACACTGGATCTCTTTTGCCGGGGTAAAGTAAAAGATATCTGCAACTCTAGGCCCTGAAGAAAGTTTTAGGAGCGTTCGGGGGCATGCAACTGGGGCCATAATTTGATCAAAATACCACAGGCAACCTGGTATGCCATTTGACATATATGTAATTGCATTACCTGTCGTTCAAATTTTTTTGTTTTGCACATATATGTATAATGTCACTTGCCTAGGTCTTTTTCTCAGCTGATCATGTTTGCCAAAGAGGAATCACATACAGCTGTAAACATATTGGATGAATTTAACAGCAAGGTGTATGAATGGCTGTGACCCAGAGGTCTCAGAATTGGATTTGTTGCCATGGACAATGGCAGTAACATAGTCAAGGCCATGTCAGGCATAGGCTATACCAGGGTCCTGTGTGTGGCCCATTGCATTGACCTTGTGGTGCAAGACTTTCTAAAAAAAAAAGAAGACATAGTGAGCAACATACCGACCACCTTCAGAAGAATCTGTATTAATTTCAGCCATTCTTTCTAAGCCCACAAGTATTTGAGGATTATTTAGCATTCTAATCGAGCACCAGTTAAAGCCCTGATACAGGAGGTGGCAACACATTGCAACTCCACCTATTACATGTTGCAACGTCTGTTTGAGCAGTACAAACAGATCATTGACAATGTCATTCAAAGAGGAGGGGATGCAGTTGGGAAAGCTATGACCATGGATGTGGATAAATTGGGGCCTATTCAAATGCCTGACCCAGATGATACTCCCATTTGAGGTTTTCACACAGGAAGTTAGCAAAGAGGACCATACAATGGGCCAAGCTATCCGGTTGTTGCATCTTCTACACTACAGACCAGGTAAAGAAGGTGTCTGAAAGATTTGCCTCTGCAGGTAAATGAATGAATGAATGAAAGAAAATTTATAACGCGCAACTAAAACCCGAAGGCATCAAGGCGCCTATCAAAAAATTAATCACAAAAAGGCAGAGGCAAAACTACGGGTAAGCTTTGGCAAATAGGACTGAAGGGTGGGAAGGGCCTTAATTTCCGCAGGAAGAGCATTCCACATTTTTGGTGCTATAGTGGAAAAAGCTCTGCCACCCCATTTAACTCTGCGAATACGTGGTACAGATAGCAGGGATTTGTTAGCGGAGCGCAAATTCCTCGAGGGGCTATATGGGGCCAACAGAGCCCCAAACCCCACTGACCTATTTCTCGCTAAGGCGCCAAAGGTCATGCACAGGATTTTGAAAGAAATCCTGTCTTCAACAGGGAGCCAATGCAACGCCTTCCTCGCGGAAGTGGCCGACGCTCGTTTAGGTAAATCCATCACGAACTTGGCCGCCGCATTTTGGACCATTTGGAGGCGCTGCAGCAGCCCCCTGCTGAGTCCTGCATACAGCGCATTACAATAGTCAGGTCGGGAGCCTATGAGTGCAACCACGACTTGCTTTCTAGCCTGCTGGGATAAGTAGTGTTTGATCTTCCTCAAGATGTAAATTATGCCCCAACAGGTGGAAACAGTTCTATTCACCTGCTGACGCATATTGAGGGTAGGGTCGATCAACATTCCTGGATTTTTCGCCAAAGCTGCGGGTACCGGACGTGCTCCCAGTGAGGCCGGCCACCAATTATCCGACCAGATGTCCTCCTTTCCCCCAAACAACAAGATCTCCGTCTTCTCCCCATTCAATTTTAATGAATTGTATGTCATCCATTGTGCGACTGCCTCCAAACAAGATCTAAAATTGGAGGCAGCCTCGTTAATAGACTGGGAGAGGGAGACCAGGATCTGGGTATCGTCGGCATAGGAGACTACCTCCATCCCAAAAGATCTTATCAGTCTGGCAAGTGAGGTCACATAGATGTTAAAAAGGGTCGGGCTTAATGCCGACCCCTGAGGGACCCCACATTGCACAGACAGGGATGGAGATAGAAACTCCCCCAGCATCACTCTCTGTTCCCTCTGGTCTAGGAAGGAGGTCAACAAATTAAGAGCGGACCCCTCCACCCCAATCACCCTCAGACGAGATGTTAACATTGAGGGAGAGAGGGTATCAAACGCAGCTGAGAGATCCAGCAGGATGAGGAGGGTCGTCTGGCCCCTATCAACTCGAGTGCGGATATTATCCAGCACTATGGTAAGGGCCGACTCGGTGCTATGCTCCCTCCTAAATCCATGCTGCGAATGATCTAAGAGGCCAGAGTTCTCCAGAAAGGTCGCAAGATGCTTATTAAGATGTGTTTCCAGCATCTTCGCCGCGGCAGGGAGCAGTGAAATGGAGCGAAAGTTTTTAAGTACCCCAGGGTCCAGTGTTGGCTTCTTAAGTAATGGTTTTACCACTGCCCTTTTCCATTGCTGAGGGAAGGTGCCAAACCTCATTGCCCCATTCATGATCTCCAAAAGGGGAGGTAAAAAGGTCTCCTTACACTGCTTAAGAAGCATGAGAGGACAGGGATCTAAAGGGGAGCCTGATCTGGTCTTAATGAGAAGGTCCTCTAGTTCCTGAGATAAAAGGGGAGGAAAGGATACCAGGCGTCCCGAAGGAGCAACCTCCACCGTAGTATGAACCAACTCAGCGGAGCCAGAGGCATCGGCAATTTCAGCCTTCTGAAGCTCCAAGGTCGAATACACATCAGCAATCTTAGCCTGAAAGAAAGAGGCAATGTTGTTACACAACAGCTGAGAGCCAATGACAGGATCAGGAATCTGAAGGGAGGCCAGAGAATCAACAGGTGTTAATGAAAACAGAGAAGCACATGCCTTAGTTCAGAGCATAATCCTTTGCTTAGCTTGTAATACAAGGCTGCAACATGACATCACCATGTTCAAAGAATACATCAGTGCCACACTACTCGATCCATTGTACAAAAGAATTCTGACCACCTTCATTCCTTTTTCTGAAGGGTATGTTTCAAAATATAAGAGGTAGATTGTAGAGCAAGCCAGAGACCTGTAAGAAGAACCGCTGGAGTTCTACCTGTAGTGCAGGGGCCCTGCCTTCAACTTTCAGAGAGGGTAGTCATTTCTCTCAGCAGCCAACAGCACCATCAACCAGAACACCAGCATAAACAGCAACAAAAGGACCAGAACCAACCTCTGCATTGTGTTGATTTAAATCAGCAGGGCTTAAGTCCAGTGCAGAGGCGATGGCAAAACAGGTTAAGCAAATGGCAGCACCAATGCCCATCTACAGGATGTTCCAGGAGTATCTGGATGATCCAAAAGAAGTCTATGTGGATCAAAATCCATTGATGTATTGGTATGGGAAGATGCACCAATGCCCAGTGCTCAGCAGGCTGGCAATAACTTGTCTGGCTTGTCCTGTAGCCAGTGAATGAAAAATTTGTATGAATAAAAACTTTATTGCACAATTAGTTAAAACATTTGTAATTTTTCTTAGATTTGTAAATAAAAAACATGAATACAATTCTAACCAAATACCATAGTAAAATTGTTTGAAGGTATTTATTCGTCTTAAAAGAAGAAAAGGAATTATTTTAGCAGCAATTAAAAGATAAGTGTCCAATTCCGTAACTTGAAGCAATCGGACTGCGGAAGTGTGAAGCAGAAATTACATCTCTATCAGCCATTGTGTGTCTAAGCACCACTATGTTTAATATGACTAACTGCTGTTGATGTTAACATTGGAAAACAGATCTATTTCCTGTTTGTTTGCTTTGCTACTGTACAAGCTCCTCAGATGTCAACCGGGCCTTCTTTATCAGAGAGCCGAACATGCAACGCAGCCATGTATTTCCCAAATTTGGCCAAATCTGTTGGTGATGTGCAGGCGAACACAACTGTTACCACTTTATTGCATGTCCAAAACCCCTTTAGATAGCTATAGTGGTTTTAGCAACTTCTGACATTGTTGTAGCAGGCCAGGACAGCAGCAGACTACATGTAGCTGAGACTCATTTTTATAATGTCAGATTCTGTATCTGGATATGGAGGCCAAGAATTTCCATCCGAGGTTTAGTCTTTAGGCAGAAGGGGCACTTCTGAATGGGCCCATTGCATAGTGGTTAAAGCTTTCCTCACCACTGCTTGCTTCAGGTAAGGCTGTATTTTGCCCTCCTTATGTGATGTTATCAGCCCAGGTAGGACTCCCAAGCTGTGTAGTTTGCTGGGTCTTCTTCCTGTGACCCTTGGTGGATATGTTTGTTGAGTATGTTTTTGATTGCCACGTAGCTTAGGCCCTCTCATCCCTAGTTTTGTGTTGCCAGGCCCAGCTTTTCCACTGCTTCCTGCATATAAGTTTTACATGGATTAGTTACCCCTTCATAGATGGGTTTTCGCATGCTCTTTAGGCTTCCATTTGGTGCATTTAGGAA
Organism: Lissotriton helveticus; assembly: GCF_964261635.1. Classification (NCBI taxonomy): domain Eukaryota; kingdom Metazoa; phylum Chordata; class Amphibia; order Caudata; family Salamandridae; genus Lissotriton; species Lissotriton helveticus. Next base: position 1,317,055,012 of record NC_136061.1, read on the forward strand.
TTGATAATAATATTTTGCCTGCATTCCCAGGCATGTGTAGTTTTGTTGCACTAGATCGAACTCCAAGTGAATCCGGCTTTTCCAGGTGTGTTTTGGTAGCTTAAATATGCATTTACAAGCCTGGCATTGTGATTTATCTAATATGATGTCCATTTTACTTGGGAATGTCTTCAGTGCATAGCCCGCTATTCTCCTTATTTTGGGCTGTAGGACTCTTCTTATTGGGACTGTTTTTGGACTATGCAATTTTTCTAGTGGAGTTTGCACAAAGCATAGATTATCGACTGCACTTTTGAGTTCTTTTTTTGTAAATGTAAAGAGGCTTTCCCAGTATCACTAAGCCATTCTCCAAGATAGTCATATGTTTTTGTGGTTGAAATTGTCTCACTGCCCACTTTCCGTTGAAGAAGTGTTTTTTTTGCACAGCACCCAAATATCATCACTTTTGTCGTGTGTGGATTTATGACCAGTTCATTTGTCTCATAGTAGATGTTAAGAGCATTTAGTCCCCTTTGGAGGCCGATTTTGGTGTGGTCCATCACTACCAGGTCGTCTGCGTATTGCAATATTTAAAACTTATTTGGGCCTATTTTGGGACTGACGAGGTTGGCATTTTGGAGTGTCATTCCTAGGTCTGCTGTGTATAAGTTAAAGAGAGTCGGGGCTAGAATGCAGCCCTGTTTTAGACCCCGGTCTGTAAAGCACTTTTTTGTTATTGTATTGTCTGCTAATTTAACTTTTATCCATGTTTTACTGTATAAGGAGTTGATGGCATTCAAGAGGTCTGCTCGGATAGCCCAATTTCTTAGCTTATTCTAAATATTATGTCGACAGACTTCATCAAATGCACAGAATAGTCGACAAACCAGGCAAATACAGTTATTTTGTTGTTGATGTTAGCTTGCTGGCTCAGGTAAGATACGGCCACTGTGTGGTCAATTGTCGACCCTCCTTTCCCAAACCTTGTTTGATATGGGGGAGGATTTCTTTGTCCACCTATTCAACTCTGCCAATAGGGTGCTGGCATAAGCTTTGCCTTCAATGTCCAGCATGGCAATCAATCCACAGTTTTTTTTGGTTCTGTGCTGTCTCCTTTCTTGAATATGGGTTGTAGCAGTGAGCCATGCCATGATTCTGGAGCATTGGCTTGCAGGCAACATTCAGTGAATAGGGTGGATAGGACTCATCACCAGTATACCGGATCTTCTCAGAACATTCCTCCCAGAAGCCCGTTGGGACCCGGGACCCCGTCTTTTCTTATCTTATCTTCTGAACGGCTGGCCATCTTGATCTTTGCCTCCGGTTTCTGACCTAGGCTCGTCATCATCATTTGAAACCTCAACTAGGCGTTCCTCTGTGTTTGCCTGCTGAACACACCTGTAGCGAGTGTGTCTGCTGAGCGTGTGTTGAGTGCAGCCGGAGCGGTTGTTACAATGAGATGGACCAGTCTGTCTCTCACCTCGAAACGAAAGAGATTGACTATGATCAAAAAACCAACATTTCATACCACACAAGTACACCATTCCTGAAACAGCACAGCAGGAGGAAGAGGATGACTGGTCAAAATCAAGTGTGAACTGATAACTTCTGGGTGAACCTTCTGCATTTGAGCGAACTCTACTTCCCGTACTAAGTATGCCAATGCCGCCATAGAAATTTGTAATTATTTCTCATTGCAAAAAAAAAATGTAGCTAGTGGGACATTATTATTTTTGTGTCAGATTTATGCGGCCCACCATTTTTTGTCACATATATTGCCCGGTTGCTGTTGGACCAGTGTGCATTGAAGAAGCCTCCACAGTTCCTTCATGATATTGGGGGCAGTGTCTGCTCCCCTTTCATGTCTTTTGCCTCTCCCTTTTTTGCATCACTTAGAACTAGCAGCTCTGCCCCAGAAGATCGTTGATGTATAAGAATACCAATACCAATGTGTTGCCTGCATCAAAGATGAATACCTAATACCTTAACTACCCATGCTCAGATTGGAAGAGGTAACTAGAACTACTACAATGTTGAGTGTGTGATTGTGTAAGTGATGATGATTGATGATTCATTATGTTGTGGCAGACAGTGAGGGAGGGTGTTGAACTGTAATGTGGGAACTTGCTTGATATTATTGATTCACCATGTTTAAAGCCTGAGTCATGGGCGATCTTTTTTTCCCTGGAGGTGATTTACCCATTTATACTTAGCCAGATTTCCTTGCAGGCTCCTTTCCTGTTTTCTGGTTCTTCAAAGACCAGAACAGTCACTTTAGTTAAAAAAACTAAAACCTATGCAAAATACTGCAATTCTGTTTCTCTACTTGTTCTTTAACAGCAGTGCACTACTTGTCTATCTTGCTCGAGTCATGATGACTGGTCTGGGATTAAGTTATTCATAGGAGGAGGAGAATGAAAGAACTCAAGGCGGGCGCTGCGGGACTACATCATCATTACCTAGAAGTAAGAAGTTATTGGCTTCAGTTCAATGTCTGAGGCCAAGTACTCAGCTATGTGGAGTGGAGGGAGGTGTGTTTATTTGTGAAATTCTGCTGGGTGTGTAATGCACTTGGGGCAAAAGAGGCACTCTGAGTCCCCCCTGTTGTTTTTTTCTCTGCGTCTGAATCTTCTCGATACACTCCTCATGAACCTTACCATCTTCTGTCCTTCTCCTTGACTCTAAAATGCAGTTTCTGTTTTACAGTCCGCAGGCCTTCTAGTCACCTGACACAAACAAAAGATGAAAGATGAGTTCAACACTCCTGCCTACCTACCGGATCAGTCAAGAAAGACACCCAACAGTGATGGACATTCCCAAAGAGAATGCAGATGCACCGCCTAATTTTGAAAAACAGTATAATTTTTCTTTTCACAGTCATTTTTGGAGAACTGGGAGGGTGGGTTAACCCCCAACCTAGAAGACAGAACATTTAGATATCTGATAACTTCAGTCTCTAGGAAGAAGGTCTGTTTGCAATGCATTACTCTGTCATGCTCATTCCTTTGTTTCCTTTACAACAGATTGATGGTAAATGATGTGCTGCTATTTGCGCAAAGAATGTTGTCCTTGTTTACTTTTTGTCTTTGTCAAATCTTTTCCCACACCCCCTTTCCCATCCATTCATCAAACGCCTAACCCTCTTCCCCCAGGATGTGTGATTTTTTGTGTTGTAGCTTAATTTATGCCATCAAAGGATCACACACTTGGTGGGGTGTTTGTTGTGAAAGCAACTCCAAATTACTGCTGGATCTTCCAAGCAATAGCCTACAATGGCCCCATTTTCCCACCTGTGCATGAAAATTGTTCCATATTTTAGATATAGAATGAAGCACATTAGTTGTCAGCATCATCATTCAGATCTTGTGTTGTGTAACCGTAAATGCCTAAGCTTGCAATTTCAGACTTTGAGTCCATGTTTTATGACTGAAGGATTTCACAAGTTACTAGTATATCCCTTATTAGCCACATTACTACTGTTTCTATTCTTGGTATTTTATCACTATCAGGAATTCATGTGATGCCTTCCCTGTTATTGCTTCATCTATATTCAGTTAAGACATTTATGTAGTGAAGTGAACTAGTTAACTTAGTAAATAAGTAACTAAATGCTGCTATTGTTTATCTAGGTTGTTGTAGATGATATAGATCATTGCAGCATCCCCCTTAATGGTCAAGATAGTTAGAGAGCTATAACTCTATAACTAAGCGATACACTCTCTCTTACAAGAACACAAACAGGCTGCATAAACACTGAAGGCAGCAGTGCAAATATTGTTTCCCATTAATGTTTTTTACAAAGAAACCCACCTTCTCCACCCACAGAACATGCCCACCCCTCTCCCCAAACAAAATGACCCATGCCCCAATGTTCCAAAATCTGAAAGGTCCAACTCCCTAGCCACCCTCTTTACACAGCCAAAACAAGTCCCTCCCACCAAAGTTTTTTTTAAAAAAGGGTCAAAAGAGGGCATTCTGGATATCAGTCCAGAGCTGATTGAAGCTCTGCTCCATCGTGGTGAACTAGCTCTTGATGGTGTCCAGCTGCTGCCGGATGCAGCACAGCAATGGCAGCTGTTGTCAGTGTGATAGGAGTGGCAGAAATTGATGCCAGCTAGTGGAGGCATTGGTGATGGGATGGCTGTGAGGCTGGGGGAGACCAACTGCACTGGGGCCAGGCTAAGAGGCATTTATTCCCTCGTCCTCCTTTTCTTCCGAGACCACCAGCTGCCGGTATTCCTGCTGGATACGTTTCAGCCTCTGTGGCCGCATACAGGCCGCTATCTCCTCCCTGTTGGCTTCTACAGGTAGACCAGCAGGAGTAGCTATATTGAGTAAAGAAAAAATGAAAAGAGGCAAATTGTAAATAATGCTCTGTGCAAACAATTGTTTTAAGTTAGTGGGTTGCACATTAGCAGTACATTGATGGTAGTCACAAGGCCAATTCTGTTTTACCCACACATGCCTTCCATAAAAATAACTGACTGTGTGGCAGAAAAATATTAGGTCAGATTAAAAAACAATGATTTGATCTTTTCTTCTATAGGCTTTCCAAGTAACTATAAACAGGCACTTTGAGTGGAAAAATAAATTACCTCTCAATAATGAGTATGGCATTATGCACTATGGAGTACAAGTTGTGTGTTGTGCTAAAATAATATAGCCATGCTCATTGCTACCCAGTTTGTCAAGTATTTTGCTACTGTTTGCAGCTGGGGCAGCTGTGTTGACAATTATCCACTTTTCATTCCAATGGCCCTGCTCTTCTCCAAATGAATTTCTCTTTCTACACTGACTCCAAAGAGGCAGATGAAAATTAATAAGATACTACGTCACACACCTCACATATGAAATTCAGATATTATCCTGTCTGCCGTAAGTAGACATTGGGGAAAATGATGGACTGCACTACAGGGAAAGGAACGCGCTATATAGATTGTATATGGCACGTTCGTCCCAGTGTATCCCATATGCCAAAATTGACCTCAAATCATGCACTTATTCTCACTTTACTCACTGCCTCACCCACCACCACATATTATTTTGAACAAATTAATCTGTTGGGCAGTAAGTAAGGAAAGGAAACTTGACTTATTCTACTGCAGTGTTGGGTGGAGGGATTAGGTGGGTAGGGGATTTAAAAAAAATATAGAATAGAGAGGACACTACACTGATCATCAACTCATTGTTTTTGGCTTATTCAGTCACTACTAGTCAACGGAAGAAGAATGGGAAAAACTGAACCGTTGTAAAAATACATCTGTTATGGAAAACCTTGAAATATATTCTGGACTCACTTCACTTCACATGGTTATAAAATCAAATGTGGCACATGCCAAGAATGGATATTCCAATTTTTTGGTAGGCTGGGATGGAAGAACATAGGAAAAAATAAAGGAGTGAAGTACTAAGAGGTGACTGAGTGGGCAAATTGAAGCAACCCACCTTGGGAGTTCAACCCACCTTGGGAGTTTGCAATGCAGTGAATACTTTGTGAATTCCACATTAACTGACATAGACACACATTGCACAGCCAACACTACAGTCACAAATTGAACCATACTGCACTTCAGTCATAGGTGGCAAAATACCATGAGTGAGGAAGGGGGGTATGGCTCACTTAACAAATACAGCGAGTCAAGGGAGTAGAACAAAAAATGAAAAATACCCCCACTTTGAACCATAGCGTTGATAACCCTACATAAACAAAGTAAGCAAATTAGGTGAGCAGCATGCCCCTCATGAGAATAGCTGCCTTGCTTATTCATCCAACAAATCCAAATATTCATACATCCATTCATTCTTATTCACCCATAGCCACCATGATTAAGATTTGCTTTCTCTCATCCAGTCTTTCACCAAAATGTCCAATCCATTTTCCATCAATTCAAAACCCACCCTTTCTTCCAACCATTGTCCATCCATCCCTTTACCCACCCACACACCCTCTTACCTACCCACTCTTTCCCCCATATTCCATTTTTCTTTCTTTTAACCTTCCATTCTTTCACATTTCACTCAAGCCATCAACACTCATTATGTGAGTTTTTGGTGAGTTGCAGATAGAAGAGACCATAACAATTCAACCATTTGCTGCAGCTGGTAAAGCTGTGGGGTTCACAGTCAATTGTTGATGATGCCCTCGTACTAACCAGTGAGTATAATAGTAATTGTCAAAAAGCAAGCAATTATGTGACTTATCAGTGCCTGTTCCTACCCCCACTTCTCCCACCTCCAACTGACACTCCTCCTGCAGTGGCACTGGAGCCGGTGTCACTGGTGGTCTGTGTGGCTAGAATAAAACAGTATACATATCGTAGATGCCAGATACGCTCTCTTAATTTTATCATTAAAAAAATACAACTGCAATACATCATTACAATTCGGTGTACGCTGCAGTATCTCCTAACAAAAATATCACCCTGGGCATTTGGTTGGTTCACAATGTTAGACAAGCCAGGGGTGGAATAATGGTCAATGAGAGACATATGGCGTTGGTTGGCAAATGCAATGGGAGTGGGACCAAATATCTTTTTTCCAGCCATGCTGCACTGTCATGGAAAACTGCTGGTTGACTGTATAAATGAATGAGACAGCACACAACATTGAGATTAGAGGGTGGACCATGACCTTGACTACTCTCACGTGAACTCAACTGTTAGAGCATGAGCAGGAAAAAGCAACTAATCTCAACAAATATTCATGGGGAATATTATTCATTATACTAGCTTACTTGGGCCTGCAATCTTCACAATAGACAGTAGAGAAAAAAAATTGCTATTCTTAGTCTTCCTCTTACAGTACCACAAGATATATAGGAGAGAGGGAAAGATTACCAACAAAGCAGAAGATAAGCGAACTAAAGATCGGAAAAAGACAGCTACCACAGAAGAAAACCATGTAATATAAGGAAAATAGATAATGCAGGGATAACAGGAAAGAAACACAATTTGCTTCCATTGTGCTTTGCACAAGTGGGTTTGTGTCCCTTCCTTGTCGCCACATGGAAGGAAGACAGCAGGTAAAGGTGTCAGAGAAACTTTATTTCTCACCAGCAACACCACCCTTCAGGCAGCAACTTCCATCCTGGAACCTAGCATCTACATTCCAATACCCCAAAATTCTACCCTAAGCCCACACAATCACAAAACCCAACATTGGGGAAATAGGAATAATAAATAATAGAACATACTAGGTTGAGCAGAGCCCTCAGCAGTTGTTGCCGCATGCTGACCAGCTAATCCCAAACCCGACTTCTCAATTTCTCTCTTCTTGCCCTTAGGTGCTGATGTAAGAAATGATGAAGACAAAAAAGTAGATTACTGATTCAGTTAATCTCCACCTATAGTACTGGTTTTAAATCTATCAACTATCGTTGAGTTGCCTATACTAATCCTAAAATCGCTATTCCAAATTTCCTTAACGAAAACTACATTTGGAACTAATAAATTGCAGTGAATGATCTTTGATTCTATTCTCATTTCTTGATCCCCTTGATGGACCAACTTAGTCTTCCTTTTTTGCAATGCATAGATGTATGCTAAAATTCGCTGTGAAATAGCTTTGAACCGTACGGATTACATAAACAAAGTCACAGAGAGAACGTGCTACTCACTAATATCACTGATTCACTATAGTGACAGGAGGAGAGTCTGCAGTGGCTTCTTAATTAGTCAGACAAAGTGAGGCCCAATGATGAGTACGATTAGTTAGCGCTGAGCACCTACCTAGCAGAAACTAGAAATTGGATTGTAGGAAGCAGGCTCTGTATATACTATACCAAAGTGAGGTATAGTGTGCACAGAGTCCAGTGGAACCCCAAAGATAGGCAGAGGTAAAGTTAGGTAGCACTGATAGAGCGCGCAGGTCACCCGACTATAATTTTACCATATGCACATTTGGGCCCATTAATTTCAATATATCATATTTATTAATTGGGTAACCTTACACTCTACTACCAGTAACCCTGTTCCTTCCTATCGTATTTCCAGTGTACCCGACTTACCACTCCACTGCTACGGGTACCTAATGACCACAATGGATCAGGGAGCTAGCTGTAAAAGAAAGGCAGACACCAAAATACAAACACTATATACTCTATTTGCACTCATATAATAACCACAAACTCAGAAAGTTTTAAAAACCTTTATCTAATTTTCGTCAGATTCTGAAAGCATAAGGTTTACAGCAAATAAACTATCAATAACTAAAATTATAAAGAGCACGTATCCATATAGAAAATAAATCAGACCAACCATTTAGAATTCTAAAGGAAGGTAAGAACAGGGAACATGCTAGTAAGAATTTTCAGGAATTTAGACTAGACGTGGAGTGACTAAAGGACGGGAAAGATAAGGAACATACTAGAATGTACACCCTTCAAAAGTGGGCGCAGTACGAGAATTTAGTCAGTCTATGGGGACTCAAAAAGTAACATGTAACTATAGGGAAGGTAAAAAATGGAACACGCTAATATTTCAGAGCAATCATTTCATTTAGCTAAAGGAAGGTAAAGAAAATAACACCTATATTTCATGAACTATATGCAGAAACGTACTTAAAGGATGGGGAAAAAATGGAACATGCTAGTATAACAACTATAATGTATGACTTTTTCATTTGTCAGTGCAAAGAAAGCATGGAAAATCAATATGCAAGAGTACGTCTTTATTAAAGCAAGGAAAAAGAATGAAGGATGCAGAATAGATTTCCCAGCACTATATTTACCTAGAACGGTGTGAAGACCAACCCTGGCCACGGTTCAGTTAAGGACAGGAGAAACCCCAAGGAAGGACAGTCGCCAGTAGGCCAGCAGGTGCAGAATGGACACCCCAGGACAGGACAGGAAAACCAGATTAGGATCAGGACAGGACCATCAAGGAAAGACCAGCACCCGCAGTTTGGTAGCAACGCCTGCGCTACACCCTCTCTGCAGCTATCAGTCAGAACCCCGATTGGGTTATCGAATTCTCCAGCAAAGTGCTCCGCCAGCACTTAAGGTTCTTAAAACCTCGCTTGGGTCTGTGGAAATTTCGGACAGAGTGCTCCGCAGCTCTCTGTATCAGTCACCTATTGAGTGCGTTGGGTCAGTGACAGGTCAGCTATTCGGACAAGTCGGACAATTTCTCTAGCCAAACCTAGGCTAGTTATACTGTTTTTGGGTCAGTGTACCACCCCCCAAATGTTGCAAGTGTAAGAATCCCCAATTTCGATTGGTTCTCAAGTAGGACAGGTCAACACACCAACCAGGATTAACTTCTACAAGCCCCAATTTGCATCTTTTGGGACCGCCTATTGAATTTGGGGTTCCCAGGACATGTGCTCTTCTCCTAACAATGCCTAATACAATTTAATATACAATTGTTACAACTGCAGTACAGTTCAGCTTCGTCCTGCTGGGTCGCAGGTCAGTTCTCATGAGTATCTTGACTGTGGCTGCCAGCTGGCTGAGTTCCACTGGTACAAGGTTTTCTTCCCTCTGCCAGGGTGACATGCGCAGTAGGGACTTCTAAGATGGAGTTTCATGTCCTTCCCTGGCCCAAAAGACTCGCCACATGAAAAGTAAAGGAAAACAATTTAGAACATAGAAATAAATGAATACACTGTATACCAGGAATCCCTAGACTCCCCTTACTTTATATTAACTATAGCATTAAGATTAGTGCAAGACGAACAGCATTGCAGAAAGCGGCAGGGCAAGCTTCGGCATGTGAAAACACAAAGCGGCCATTTTGAAGCTAGTGCGCAAGCGCAAAGATTCCCACCAGAACTGTGAGTACGTCACGTCACGTGAGTGTGACCGACGCATGCGCAGACGAGATTCCCGCTAAGCAGCGACCATTTTAATGGCAAGCGTATTACAGTTAATAAACACATATGCAAGCTTCTCTGGGACTCTCCAAATGTCTAATAAGTGGGAAATTAGTGAGACAACAGATTGATTTAGTTTATTAAAGTTATTCGAGGTTCTTGAATACAAGCAAGTCGTTTTACGTGCGAATCCTTGCTCCATCAATCCCCTCTTCGATGATATTTTATATCATCACAAATCAATAGAACCAGATGCCAACTTTTTTACAGTTTGCCCAATTCAATTTCTTTGAAAATTCGATTCAGTTTCTCTTTTGTCTCTTTATTAGGGTGAACATTTTTCACCCTTTTATAAATCTGATTATTCATTTCATCTAATTTAAGTTCATCCACATTTCTCTTCACTCCTCTCTGGTTCACAGTATACTTTTTCTGGTGCTTTCGACATTTACAACAGATGAATATGATGAATACTACTAAACCTATTCCCGCAATTGGCATCAGTACTTTAATCAGAAAACTTCTACCTAAATTAGCAAACCAATGGCCTATGGCGGAGAGACCATCAGTAAGTCTCTTCCAGGCACTGTCAACCTCCAGTGGTTTAAGCTCTTTTCCCAAATTTGTAATGTTCCTCACATACCTTTTAATTTCTACACTTTTATCTGGTATGTAGGTGCAACAATGTTGCGCTTTCAGCATTCTGCAGACTCCGCCCTCTTTTGCCAATAGGGTATCAAGAGCAAGTCTGTTCTGCAAAACCATTGATCTGACCGCAACCATTTCGGTATTGACCATCAGGAAACCTCCAGTGGTGTCGGTAGATAACCGATCTAGTACTGTTGACAATTTGCAAATTCTGTGTGTGTTCAGAACCACTCCCACTGTAGGTATCAGTGCACTAAAAATATCTCCTACAATTTCACCAGCACTTTCTCTTTTAGTGCGTACTAATTGGTTAGTTTCTTCAGTGCTTCCAGTGATTTTCCCCACATGGTATATCTTTGGGAAGACAATACCAAAATAGCAACTCCTGTACCAATGGTCGGGCAATTTGAAGTAAGCCTTGTTCCCACAAATAAAATAAATTCCAGGAAACACAGGCTCTGTCCCATCTTTGAAACCCCAACCTCCAATTACCTTGTAATTATGTTCGCATTCAATGGAACCAATGAAAATATTGTTATAATAATTAGTCATTTCCCTTTTAAGACAGAGTTTCCCCTTCTTTTCGAAATCCAGAAGCATCGCAGCATTAGCTCCACCATTTGAGGTGCTCCCTATACGCTCTGCCCATTTAGGAATTTCATGGTTCTTGTCTTAGGCTTTCTTTTGGAAACTCTCTCTTCTCTTTTCTATCATGTCCAGAAATTCGTTTTCCTTTTCATGTAAAGCACAGGTCAGGTTATTTTTGTATGCATCATCTATATTAATTTTTCCTACAGTTAGAAAATAATCACTCATATATTTAGCTACATCTCCAGGGTACAGGGTTCAGGTTTCTTCGAACAGGAAGTTCAGAGAATGTTACGTCAGAGTTTGAATAGTAATACTGTAAAGGTCCTCTTTTGTAAAATAAGCTAGTTAGTATACTACAGGAAATTCCATAGGTTAAGGGCAGGTGATGATAAGTCACGCCTTCAGCCACAGAAGTAGGTAGCTTCATACAGACATAACAGTCGTCTATTTCCATTGTTTCTACATAATGTACTAATAGGTTTGCGAAAACGTTTAAATGAGTCTTGTTCTTTATTTTGTTAAAGTGTAATCCTTCCTCATCTGGTGCTTCTAAATCTATTTGTCTCCGTTTCAGGCTAATTGGTTTGTCCAATGTCTCTATTTTTCGTGGTGTACTTCTAGTGTGTGATTCTACAGTGTCGTCAGGTAAATTATTATTTGGATATAGACTCGGGTTTTTACTCATCATAGAAGGGATGGTTATTGTTAGTCCTATCCAAAGGATCAGTACTATTGCTACACTACATAAACATACTTGGCAGCATGTTTTACAACAACTTCGTCTCGGTCTCCCATTCTCAGAAGAATCAGCCATTTCGGCTTAAAAGAAGCTTCAACCCCTTTTTGTAACTCTGCACAACTTGCTTACTTGAGTAACTTTTTCAGGGTGGTTCTGCTTCTTCTTCGGTCTGTTCATCAATCAATTCTTCGTCACTTTCAGTACTTTCGTCACTTATTTCCAAATTCTCAAATTCTTCCAGTACATAGTAAGTCCATTCAGGGCTCGAATACTTGTTATTCAGCTTTTTAATGCGAGCACTTCTCCTCTTTTGCTTTGTCACCACTGGGTCAGTTTGACTCGAGACCTCATTTATTTGTTCAGGCTCCTTGTTTCTTGTCTTCAGATGCAATCTCAGCCTTTTCACAAATCGAGGTACTGAGTCACCTTTTCTGAGTCTTTTAACTGGCACTGTGTCTTGGCCTTCTTCAAACACCCTTTTGTTTTCGTTCAGTTGTGGCACATTTGGATCAAGTTCGTCTTCAGTATTGTTACCTAACTGACTAAGTCCAGGTCTTTCATCTGCTTCTTCTGCCTGGTCCCTAAACTGGCCTTGTTCAGGTGTCTGCTGAGTTTGGCTTTGATCTGTTTCGATTTCTTCTTCCTGAACACAATTGTCTAATCCTACCTGTTCCTGTTCAAGCTCTTCGAACTCTTGATTTTCTTCCGCATGAACTTCCGCCCTAATTTCTATCTGTCCCTTTTCTGGTGCAGGTGTTCTTGGAGGAGTGTCAATTACCTGCTCTCTCCCTACCTGGTCCTCCTCAGAATCAGATTTTACATGGATTTCGATGATCTGAGTAGCTTCTTCTTCACCTGTCTCGTCCTCACTATCCCACTGTCTATCTAGTTGAGCTTGACTCCTAGTTCGTATAGGGTCGATTGTCAGATCGATAAATGGAATCCAATCTTCTTGACTGGAGCTCGGTTGTTCTTCAGCTACTTCAGGACCGATCTCCTGGGATCCTTCAGCTCCGCAACCTTCAGCCTCAGTTTCGTCAGGTTCAATCACTTTCTTCGTGTGGCTGGCATGGATCCAGCGAGGTACTCCTGCACACTTTACAGCTGTGGTGGTTACCAGGATCACCTGTCGTGGCTTTCCCCAGCTGGGTTCATGGCAACTTTTCTGAGTGTGCTTCTTTATTGCGACCCAGTCACCTGGATTCAGGTTTTGTGCTGGAGTCGTTGGCCTTGCAACGTCTTCTCCCCCAACCTGGCGAGAGATAGAACGCACTTGGTCAGCCAGTTCTTTACAGTATTCCAGTACCAAATCATCAGATATGCTTATTATTTTGTATCCTGGTACCCATGCTTGCCGTATTGCTCTTCCCATCAGGATTTCATGGGGACTCAAGCCCGTGTTCCGATCTGGAATACTTCTGAGTCCCATCAACACAAGAGGCAGAGCATCTGGCCATTCCAGTTGAGTGTATTCACACATCTTTCCCAATCTTGATTTGATTGTGCCATTTATCTGTTCTACCACTCCAGAAGCCTCTGGACGATATGCACAGTGCAGGTTTTGAGTGATTTTGAGTGCTTCACAGATTTGACTTATTATTTCATTCTGGAAATGACTTCCTCTGTCAGATTCAATTAAGACTGGGAAACCGTAACAAGGTATTAGTTCCCTAGGTAACAATTTTGCTACTGTGATGCTGTCATTTCTTCGTGCAGGGAAAGCTTCCACCCATTTTGAAAACAGGCAGACAATGACAAGTAGGTATTTCATTCCTCGACAAGGGGGCAACTGAATGAAATCAAGTTGTAATCTAATAAAAGGGCCTTCTGCCTTTCCAAGTTTCTCTGGTAATACTATAGTTTTCTTTCCAGGGTTAAATTGTTGACAGGTCAAACACCTCTGACAGAGTGCTTCTGCTACGCTTCTGAATTTCGAGTTGAACCATGTTTGGCGGAACATGCGAATCATCGCATCTCTGCCTACATGTGTGTTTCCATGTATCAGCCCAGCCATAGGAGCAAGCATACAGTCTGGCAACACAGGCATATCATCAAGGTAAACAATGACACCATCTGTATTCCTCCTACGATAACCAAAGTTTCTCCATCTTTGCTCCTCCTGTGGGTCTGCTGCTTCCTGTAAATCTCTCACTTCCTCCCAGGTATTCACTCCCCCTAGCATCAAAAGTTGGCAGCTGCTTCCGTTTCCCCCAACCTTTATATTGATTGCCATTTTGTATTTTGCGCAATGTTGGGCTAACTGGTCAGCATAACAATTACCTGCTGTCACATTGTCATCGCCAGATTTGTGAGCAGCACACTTGACCACAGCCAATTCTTTTGGTAACTGGATTGATTCCAGTAAATCCTGCACATATTTTCCATTTCGGATAGGGGTGCCTGAAGAAGTCAGGAACTCCCTCTGTAGCCACAATTGGCCAAAGTCATGCACAACCCCATAACCATACTGGCTATCAGTATATATGTTTATTCTCAAATTTCTCCCAAATTTACAAGCTTTTGTCAATGCAGTTAATTCGGCTATTTGTGCAGACTTGACTCCATATAAATAGGATGCTTCCACTGGACGCTCTAGAGTGCATACTGAGTAGGCAGCGCTCAGGCCCCCGTCCTCATGTCTCCTACATGAGCCGTCTACAAACAGCTCACAGTCTTCGTTATACAGAGGGCTCTCTTTGATGTCTGGGTGTGGTTTGGTATTGAACTCAGTTAGATCAATGCAATTATGTGCAAATTCCTCCCTCACTTCCTCTGCAAATGAGCTGGGTAGTAGGGTAGCTGGATTCAAAATGTTACATCGTTCAAGGGTCACATTTCCTGCACCTACAAGGATTCTCTCATACTTAGTTAGCCGACTAGGTGTGAGGTACTGGGTTTTTGTCCTTGTCAGTAAAATTACAGCAGAATGTGGAACATACACAGTTACTGGATGCCCCATCACAATGGACTCACTCTGTTCACGACTCATGCATGTTGCAGCTACAGCTTTCAGACATCCAGGTAATCCAGCTGCTACTGGGTCCAATGTGGAAGAAAAGTATGCCACTGGACGTCGAGTCAAACCATGAATTTGGGTCAGGACTGAAAGTGCACAATTATCTTGTGTGTCACAGAACAGTGCAAAATCTTTTGAGTAATCTGGCATTCCTAAGGCAGGAGCTGTACAGAGACAGTCTTGTAATTTTGTAAAAGCTGTTATGCTTTCGTCATCCCACTCTTGCTCCTTTCTTTGTCATTTTTAGTAATGGTTTTGCTAAGACTGCAAATCCCACAATCCACTGTCTACAGTATCCTACAACTCCAAGGAACATTCTGATTTCCTTCTGGGTATGGGGTAACTCCATGTTTCAAATTATCCTGATTCTTTCTGAGGTGACTTTCCTGATACCTCTCTCTATCTGGTGCCCCAGATATTTTACTGATGTGGTACAGAATTGCAGTTTTTCGGGCGATACTTTATGCCCCCCTTCACCTAAATGGTTCAGCAAGGCAATTGTGTCAGTTACACAGTCTTTTCGACTTTTAGACGCCACCAGAAAGTCGTCTATGTATTGCACCAAAACTGACTTTCCGGGCAAAATTAGGGTCTCAAGGCACTTTTTCAGAATCTGCTTAAAGATTGAGGGGCTTTCTGTATACCCCTGAGGGACGCGATTCCAGACGTACACGTGACTGTCGAATTCAAATGAGTAAAGAAATTTGCTGTCTGGATGCAATGGAATTGAAAAGAATGCATGACATAAGTCAATGACGGTAAACCATCCAGCATTCCATGGAATTTGGTAGAGAATCACTGCAGGGTTTGGCACGACAGGACAACAAGGAACCACAATTTTGTTAACTTTGCGCAGGTCCTGTACTACCCTGTACTTCCCACTAGGTTTTTTTTTTTAAAAAACCTTTATTGAAACTTGCAAAGTATTACATGCGCAGGCCCACAACCACAGGGGCCGGCCGCAAGCGTATCAAATGAATCAGGATGTAGAAACAAGAACACGACCGAAAAAAGCAATATCATAGATACGTCATGTGTGAGTGCGCACTGCAAAGCATAAGGATATATGAGGTTTTCGGTTTTTTAAAATTATGTAGAGTAGGAACGGCTGCAGGAGCAATGGCGTCACACCACATAATAAAATAAGAAGAGGTAAGGGGGGGACGTACCCCGCAGAGCAAACAGAATCAGTTTATGAACCACACAGTTGTCAAAACAATACAGTCGCCGAGGCGGACCTAGAGCAAAAACAATACGACAGCAAGCAATAAAGCAGAGCACCATTCTGAAAACTCGCCCCCCAGTAACCTAAAGGCATAGTTGAGTGTAGAAGCCTTATAAGAAAAGGAAAAAGGGAAAGAAAGACAGCCAACCCTACTAAAGAGGTAAAGAACCCTCCCAGAGACAGACGGAAAAAGAAGAAAGGGACCATAGAACAAAACAAACTAAAATAACAAACCCCCCCCACACCCGCCACCCTACACCACTGTAATGGCTACGGCCTACCCCACTAACAGCGTGCCTGTCACCCAGGAACTGCCCCAAAGGAGAGGGAAAGAAAAGAGAAAGCGGAGGAGGAGAAAGCAGACACACTCCCGGACTCCCATGCCCACCGCCAACAGCAACCACCCGGAGACACAATAAAACCAATATTCAGCAATTATACAAACCAGTCACGGTAGGATAAATAACAGCCACCCAATTCCCATCACAATATAGGCACAACCCCGGCATTAAGAAAAGCTATTATATCGGAACCCAGCAATAAAGTTCAGCCGTGGCCAGTACGGTCCGTCCTAAGAGTCTTTGCCACTCGAGCCGCCATTTTGATGGAAAAGGCAAAGCGTCCATAAAAGTTCTTTGCAGCATAAGAGGATCGAAAACAGGATAAAAGTACATGGCTCGAACTAGGAAAGATGTCCAAGAACAGCGAGCATCCGAAACCATCAGCAAGTAACTCGTGGCCACATGGAAGTTTGTCCATAGAAGTGATGGGTGGCAGCAGGGTCAGGCAAAAGACACTAGTGAGAAGCACGGGCTGGCTAGCCGGCAATAGGGGACCGTCGAGAATCATAAAGTCCGGGCGATGCACAGGGACCCCGACCTCTGAGATGCCATGCATCGCTGGTATCATCTCCAGCTGGAGACCAAACGAGGTGTCGTCTTCAGGTTCCAGGATATCGTCCACTTTCACCATCAGTGTCCGGAACACAGCGACTGTGTGCGAATGGAGCGCCCCAATGGCGGCCACAACGGCCCGCAGTGATGGAGTGCCCTCCGTCCGCTCCATCTCCTCTCGGTAGGTGACAGAGCCGGGTTCGGACACCGGAGGCCGGCTGCTCCGGAGTCACAGGCCACGTAAATCTGATCACAAATAATGAGCGCTCCTCGTCTTATAGAACACACCTTCGCCGTCAGGGAGGACCCAGCCCGTCGACCCCCACGGGGCAGAAAGGGCTCCGGGCGCCGGGCCTCCACCACAGCAGCCGGCGTGGCACGCTGGCGTGTCCCGGGTGTGGATCGTTCAAAGGATCGTCAGAAAAATCAACAATTCAGGCACTCTTCGGGAGACCGGGCTCAGTCCAGGTCTCACGGCCGATGTTGTTCAACTCCGACTCGGGTAGTCTAGAAATCGAGGCCCCGGCTTCAACACGATGTTAGGCCGAGAATAGAAACACGGCGTATCTTCGTCAGCCGATAAGGTAGAAATCTCGGGATTGCACCTCTGGAAGCAGTAGACCTTCAGAGACAAGAAAATCAGGTGTACAGACAGGATGAAAGACAGGATAATCGAGCTGTTGGCGGAGGTCGACGGAGCCGGGAGCTTATGCGGCCATCTTGATTCGTAGCGTAGCTCCTCCTCCCCCACTAGGTTTCTTGATTCCAATTATGGGCGAATTACATGGGCTGCTCATTACCTCTTGTATGATGTTTGCTTCTAACATTCTTTTTATTTCAATAGCAACTCCTGCTTTCACTTCTGCACTCATTTTGTACTGTTTAATATTTGGGTATACTGCATTTTCCTTTATGGCTATTTTAATTGGGTCAACATTTTCCATTAATCCTACATCTTTTCCAGTAAAATCCCATACTTCTGGTTTCACTGTTTCTTGGAACTCTTCAGGTAAGTCTTACATTGTCAGTCTTTTAATTTCAGAGTCTGGTCTAGCTAACATCAATTTGTAAATTCCATCTTCGTCTGGGGTCTGAATTTCGACGCCATTTGGTGTGCAAAAGATAGTGCAGTTCATTTTGCACAGCAAATCTCGTCCTAATAGGTTTACAGGACTGGAGTCGCAAACAACAAATCTATGCATCTCTTTAAAATTTCCGATTTTAATTTCCATAGGCTTTGTAACTGGGGTACTAATTAGCTGATTAGAAACGCCCACTACTTGGATCGCCTCTCCCGAGAGGGGTAGGTTTGGAACGTCTGCTGTTCTCACAGTAGAACGGGTAGCACCAGTGTCCAACCTTCAACCTTTCCTTCAATGTATGGCCCTGACTGGTCCACCGGCAAGGAGGCGCCAAGTACGCACTCCTCGTCCTCCCCCCTCAGGCACCGTCAGTAGGTGTCATCACAGAGAAACGTGTCATTTAACAGAAATTGTGAGGTTGCTGCATTCTTATTTTCCCTTACTTCCCACACTTCGGTGTCTTCACCCTGCTGTGCTTTGCTCCTAAAATTTGGTCTAGGTGCACGAGGCAACTGATTCTGTTTTACCTGTTGCTGGGTCTTTCGTGGTTTCTCATTCTGTGTCTGTGGATTTAAATCAGTTATTTGTACATTACTATTCTGTACATGTGGACACTCGTCTCTCCAGTGACCTATCTGTCCGCACCCGTGACAGGGGAACTTCTTTTTGGCCTCTTCTCTGCTCATTTTTACTCTGGGCTTTCCCCCACCCCCGGGGCTTTGATTCTGATTACTGGTCAATTTATTTAGCTGGTGTTCCTGTTGTTCTGCCAATTTTACCTGTGCCCACATGACCTTTTCCTTCAATGCCTTTCGTTTGTCTGCCATCTCATCCTCACAATATTTGGCGTACTTCAGGACCTCATCAATGGGTTTAGACTGCCAACAGATTTTATTGTCTTTGATCCATTGTGAAATCTCAGGTCTTAACCCTAGCACAAATCTATAGATGAAGTGGGTCATGTCCTTCATTTCTATGTTATCCAGACCACTGTACGTTTTGAACACCTGTAACAATCGTACATAATAGGAATGCACAGTTTCATCTCTATTCTGGGTAGTTCTATCTATTCGGGTCCAATCAGTTTCCTTTGCAGGCACTTTTCCCTTGAGATGCAACATTACCTGATTGTATTTTTTCATTACATCTGCTGAAGGTGCTCCTGTGTTTGGGTCTCTCGGGTTTTCCTCACTAGGCCAATCAATAGCAATTTTGCATTCTGTCCACAAATCTACGGGGACTACAATGTCAAATAAACCATCCAAATCTTTCCAGAGACATTTCTGAACCTTCACAAATCTCTCTACCTGTCTGTACCAATCTACATGTTTTTCTCGTAATTTTGGGAAATCATTGGTAAAGGACACAGGGCCAGATGTAGGTCGGTCGATAACGGCCGAAAATCTATATTTTCGGCCGTTACCGACCGGTATTACAGATTTGGCATGTAGGAGCACAATTTTACAGAATCGGTAAATTTACCGATTCGGTAAATTTACCGATTCTGTAAAATACCGAATCGGTATTTTTACCGATTCGGTAGATTTCAGATGTAGGTGGGACTCTTCAGAGTCCCAAAGGCCCTACAAATTCGGTATTTTAACACCCAATCCAATTGGGTGTTAAAATACAGAATTCAGGTGTGCATGCACATATGTGCATGCACACCTAGCCATGTGACAGACAGACATGCCCTAAGGGCATGTCTGTGTGCCACATGGCGCACATGCCTATTTTTGGGGTGCCAGAGGGTGTCAAAGTGACACCCCTTGCACCCTTGCTAAAATCGGTATTTACCGATTCTGTAATTACAGAATCGGTATTGCCCATTGATTCCTATGGGCTTCACAGCCCATAGGAATCAATAGGAAATACTGATTCGGTATTTCCAGATTCGGTAAATACCAAATCTTAAAGATTCGGTATTTACACATCTGGAAATACCTACATCTCCCCCCTTCATATTTACCACTTCTTAAATACCGAATCGGTAAAATTTGGTATTTAAAAAGTGGTAAATAAGAATTACCTACATCGGGCCCACAATATCCTGTCGAGACCATGGAACATGTACATATTTTCCACCTGGCACTTCTTGCATAGGATATAACTTCTCTGCCTTGTCTGCTTACTTTAAGACATATTCAGAAGCCATCTGTTTTGATTTAATATCCTCCTTTTTCTTTGCCCACCTGGCTTTCCATTTTTCTAATTCTCCCCATTTCTGCAACAGGTTCAACAATTCTCTGATCTGTACCTTTTTCCCTGACACATTCATGGTTTCCAAATCTTTGTCTGAAAACTCTGCTCTGTAAGGTTTTTGCAACACTTTTAATTTACCAATATCTATTCCCATACTAGCCGCGGTGTCCATTAATTTCTCATGGTATTACGGGTGATACTTTTGCAAATAAACAGCAATTCTTCCTCAGAAAAGGTATTCAATCTATCTAACCCCACATTTCCAGCCATCAGTTCTTCCAATTCTATTCTTAGTTTGTAAATATCTAATGGTTTCGACTGAGGATTCTGTTTCTCTAATTCTCGGCTCCATCTTTCAATTTCTTCAGGAGTCACTACGGTGGCACTTCTAGTACCAGAGGCTGACTCAATCTGCACCTCTCCTGAATTGAAAGGAGTGTTCTTTCTCTGCGAACTCCTTCCTGGTTCCCTTATTAGTAAATCCATCAATGAAATCTCAGATTCACATTCACTTGCCTGGTCATCTACAATTAAGGGCTCTTTTCTCGGCTGCACTACAGCTGGGGTAATAATCGGAGTCTTTGGGCACCCTTGTTTATCCCGTATAGAGGAACAACTGGTCCAATAGTTACTGGAATTGTCAAGGCTTCAGGACTGGTATTTAGTTGGGAGATTTTCTGAATTAATTCTGTTCTCTGTTTAGCTATAGCCTCTCGTTCTCTCTCCTTCAGCACTCTTTCCAGGCTTGTTTCATGTACTATTTGCGGAGTTAGGGTTGGAGTATAATTCAGGGCTGTCGGATGTGTCATACCTGGTCCCTCACCATAGTTAGGTTTCAGAAATGGATTCCCTGTGCTTAAAGGTCTCGGCTCCTCGTGATAAGGAGGTATTAGACAGGCGTCTCTTGCACTCACTGGTCTTGATCCTTCATTATAAGGAGGTGGATTCTTCATTAACTATTCCTCCAAATAATCATCGTCTGAATCCCCACCGGTCATCAGATGTTTGGTCTTTTCTGTCCTCTTCCCTCCCATGGGTTCTTCTAGTGCTATCATAGGGTACAGTCCCTCTACTATCATATTCTGTCTCCACTCTTTCATTCTCTTCTCTCGGGTTTCTTTTTTCACTTTTAGATACCATTTGGTTAACCCTTTGTCCATTCTGGGCCTGTCTCGCTCAAAAGCCTCTATCTCCCATTCTTCTAATGAATCGTACCGTGTTAATCTGGGTCTAGGATGCAAATCATTCATTCGCGTTCTCAAATTGAACAGAATCCTGCTATTAAATGTACCATCTAACGGAAATGCCAAAACTCCGTCATTTTTAGTATATTCCACCCAATTTTCCAACCACACACAAGAATGGTATCCTTTATCAAACATCATGAATGATGCGGGAGTATTAGGTGGTGGAATGACAACTCCTTCACTAGTTTTGATAGGCTTGTCCTTCTTGAAATAATTCTTCACCTTGTTTACTAAGGTCATTTTCCTCTTGTTTCCGTACATAATGTTGTATCTACGACCTTTCCACTTCTCTTTTCCAAACCCGAAATATTTTGGATCAGGTCTGGTCTCTGGGTTAGACGTGTGCCACATATACATTTTCCGCAAATTTACTTTGTTTACAAAAAACACTTTCCAATCCAAACGCGTCTTTTATTTTCGTGCAACCAATCACATGCACAAATTCAAAATAATTCAACCAATGGGTGCGCGGCGTTTCTCGCATACGAGTTCTCACGCTCCTGTGCTCACCCCTCCATTACAATTCCGCCTCAGCTACACGCTAGCTGTCTCGACCAATACCAGCGCGGCACTGAATGACGTCAGCGCAGCTTTGCAACTGACTCCCTCCTTCACAAGGTAAGAAACACTTCGACTTCTACCCTTTTAAGTGCAAGTGCTTTATTTAATTCACAACAAAAACACATTCGCCACTGTACTCGAGTGTCTAGAAAGAAAAGATTTGTTTCACTGCAAGTAAACTTCTTCTATTTACTTTTCAAATACTGCGAGTAGATCCCTTCTGCCTACTCTTCACACAAGCATTAGTGAACCTGTTACTCCTTCGACTCTCTTTTCGGGATATATACTAAGTCTAAAGTTTTACTAATGAACTCCTTTGCTACCAATCAAGCTTAGACGAACCTGCTACTCCTTCCGTGTGACCCTTACTAGGTTATATCACAATAGAAGTTTTGCCAGCGAACTCTTTGCTACCATTTATTCATACATTTATACAGAAAACCCTAATTGGTGCTTCCAGTTCTACCTAACCTTCACACAATCACAAAACCCAACATTGGGGAAATAAGAATAATAAATAACAGAACGTACTAGGTTGAGCAGAGCCCTCAGCAGTTGTTGCCGCCTGCTGACCAGCTAATCCCGAACCCGACTTCTCAATTTCTCTCTTCTTGCCCTTAGGTGCTGATGTAAGAAATGATGAAGACAAAAAAGTAGATTAGTGATTCAGTTAATCTCCACCTATATTACTGGTTTCAAGTCTATCAACTATCGTTGAGTTGCCTATACTAATCCTAAAATCGCTATTCCAAATTTCCTTAACGAAAACTACATTTGGAACTAATAAATTGCAGTGAATGATCTTTGATTCTATTCTCATTTCTTGATCCCCTTGATGGACCAACTTAGTCTTCCTTTTTTGCAATGCATAGATGTATACTACAATTCGCTGTGAAATAGCTTTGAACCGTACGCGTTACATAAACAAAGTCACAGAGAGAACGTGCTACTCACTAATATCACTGATTTACTATAGTGACAGGAGGAGAGTCTGCAGTGGCTTCTTAATTAGTCAGACAAAGTGAGCCCAATGATGAGTACGATTAGGTAGCGCTGAGCACCTACCTAGCAGAAACTAGAAACTGGATTGTAGGAAGCAGGCTCTGTATATACTATACCAAAGTGAGGTATAGTGTGCACAGAGTCCAGTGGAACCCCAAAGATAGGCAGAGGTAAAGTTAGGTAGCACTGATAGAGCGCGCAGGTCACCCGACTATAATTTTACCATATGCACATTTGGGCCCATACATTTAAATGTATCATATTTATTAATCAGGTAACCTTACACTCTACTACCAGTAACGCTGTTCCTTCCTATTGTATTTCCAGTGTACCCGACTTACCACTGCACTGCTACGGGTACCTAATGACCACAATGGATCAGGGAGCTAGCTGTAAAAGAAAGGCAGACACCAAAATACAAACACTATATACTCTATTTGCACTCATATAATAACCACAAACTCAGAAAGTTTTAAAAACCTTTATCTAATTTTCGTCAGATTCTGAAAGCATAAGGTTTACAGCAAATAAACTATCAATAACTAAAATTATAAAGAGCACGTATCCATATAGAAAATAAATCAGACCAACCATTTAGAATTCTAAAGGAAGGTAAGAACAGGGAACATGCTAGTAAGAATTTTCAGGAATTTAGACTAGACGTGGAGTGACTAAAGGACGGGAAAGATAAGGAACATGCTAGAATGTACACCCTTCAAAAGTGGGCGCAGTACGAGAATTTAGTCAGTCTATGGGGACTCGAAAAGTAACATGTAACTATAGGGAAGGTAAAAAATGGAACACGCTAATATTTCAGAGCAATCATTTCATTTAGCTAAAGGAAGGTAAAGAAAAGAACACCTATATTTCATGAACTATATGCAGAAACGTACTTAAAGGATAGGAAAAAATGGAACATGCTAGTATAACAACTATAATGTATGACTTTTTCATTTGTCAGTGCAAAGGAAGCATGGAAAATCAATATGCAAGAGTACGTCTTTATTAAAGCAAGGAAAAAGAATGAAGGATGCAGAATAGATTTCCCAGCACTATATTTACCTAGAACGGTGTGAAGACCAACCCTGGCCACAGGTCAGTTAAGGACAGGAGAAACCCCAAGGAAGGACAGTTGCCAGTAGGCCAGCAGGTGCAGAATGGACACCCCAGGACAGGACAGGAAAACCAGATTAGGATCAGGACCATCAAGGAAAGACCAGCACCCGCAGTTTGGTAGCAACGCCTGCGCTACACCCTCTCTGCAGATATCAGCCAGAACCCCGATTGGGTTATCGAATTCTCCAGCAAAGTGCTCCGCCAGCACTTAAGGTTCTTAAAACCTCGCTTGGGTCTGTGGAAATTTCGGACAGAGTGCTCCGCAGCTCTCTGTATCAGTCACCTATTGAGTGCGTTGGGTCAGTGACAGGTCAGCTATTCGGACAAGTCGGACAATTTCTCTAGCTAAACCTAGGCTAGTTATACTGTTTTTGAGTCAGTGTACCACCCCCCAAATGTTGCAACTGTAAGAATCCCCAATTTCGATTGGTCGTCAAGTAGGACAGGTTAACACACCAACCAGGATTAACTTCTACAAGCCCCAATTTGCATCTTTTGGTACCGCCTATTGAATTTGGGGTTCCCAGGACATGTGCTCTTCTCCTAACAATGCCTAATACAATTTAATATACAATTGTTACAACTGCAGTACAGTTCAGCTTCGTCCTGCTGGGTCGCAGGTCAGTTCTCATGAGTATCTTGACTGTGGCTGCCAGCTGGCTGAGTTCCACTGGTACAAGGTTTTCTTCCCTCTGCCAGGGTGACATGCGCAGTAGGGACTTCTAAGACGGAGTTTCATGTACTTCCCCGGCCCAAAAGACTCGCCACATGAAAAGTAAAGGAAAACAATTTAGAACATAGAAATAAATGAATACACTGTATACCAGGAATCCCTATATGACTCCCCTTACTTTATATTAACTATAGCATTAAGATTAGTGCAAGACGAACAGCATTGCAGAAAGCGGCAGGGCAAGCTTCGGCATGTGAAAACACAAAGCGGCCATTTTGAAGCTAGTGCGCAAGTGCAAAGATTCCCACCAGAACTGCGAGTACGTCACGTCACGTGAGTGTGACCGACGCATGCGCAGACGAGATTCCCGCTAAGCAGCGGCCATTTTAGTGGCAAGCGTATTACAGTTAATAAACACATATGCAAGCTTCTCCGGGACTCCCCAAATGTCAGAATAAGTGGGAAATTAGTGAGACAACAGATTGATTTAGTTTATTAAAGTTATTCGAGGTTCTTGAATACAAGCAAGTCGTTTTACGTGCGAATCCTTGCTCCATCAGCACTTAGTCTCTATTTGTGGTAGTATGGTCGAGCAGCAAGGCACTATCAGTGGACAGTGTTAAGCTTTTGTTGTACACACTGAGTCAGCAAATAATTCACACGTTCAAAGACTGAACTTCAGACCAATTGTTTTTGTATGAAAATATTAGTTACTTTATTTTCTAGAACCAAGCAAGCTTGGCACAGGTAAACAATAAATACTTTACATTAGTAATGAAGTTTGTAAAACAATTTAAATCGTTTTGACTTACAGGATGGTTGCAGAGAAATGCAATTCTTTGTAACTACAGTACATAGACTTGAATGGGCTTTTCAGTAAAATACCAGGGAAGTTACTTTTTAGATTACTTTTCTTACTCAGAGTAGTATACATGGATACTACTCTGGGACATTTCCTGCAAACAGGTAAGTAAGATCCTTTTTGTTAAACAGCACAATCTTATAGAATTTCTTTAGGCTTTCAAACTCCACACACAAAAACTTTTCCAATTAAAACAGTCAATGTTATCCTATCGAGGAAAATAGTGTCATCGGTTTTCGGGTAAGTATTCGGTAGTGGGAGTTGAGGTTCTGGGGTTAGACTTAGGGGTCCCCCAGGGTCAGGGATGCACTCTTGTTACACCCTCAGCTGAACTAGGGCGGCTGGGTGGAGAGTGCTGAGGCCCAATGTTATCCAATGGAGGATAGGAGGCCTTCAGTTAGTGACTGCTGTCGAACAGGCCACAAGGTTGTGGGAGTCAAGCTCCTGGTGTTAGGCTCAGGGCAATGGGGGATCTGGTTTAGCACACAATGTGCACCCGCAGCTGCGCAGGGGCGGCTGGGTGCAGGGTGTTGTTTTGGCATCGGGTGCCCTGTTATTTTCAATGGGGATTTTCTGTTTTGGTTTTCAGCTGCAGGCTTGGTCCAGGAAGACCAACAGCTGGGCAGGTAAGTTGGAGGGCTCGGGACATAGGTGCACTTCGGGTTCTTATCTCTAGGGCGCTGCGCGGCTGGATGCAGGGGTGTTTTTTGAGGTTGGATTTCACCTTACCGAACCTCTCGCGGTCGGTGGGGTCTCCGTGCAGAGGCTGCAGGCGACGTCACGGAGTTCTGGAGACGTCTACCCATGGTGGACTCGGAATCTGGAGCACTGGGACACCTCGCTGGGACTGGTGGGCCACTCGAACTCAGGCTGTAGGCGACGAGTGCAGTTGTGGTTCCGGGCATCGGGTTTCTTTATCCTCAGCAGGCTCAGAGTCTTTCTTCGGTGTTTCTACTGAACAGAGCTGCTGTTCACACGAGATCCGGTCTTTGTTGAAAGCAGCCAGTCTTCCATGGGTTCTGGAGGTTGATGGCTGCAGGACAAGACGATTTTTGGCACAGGATCTCTGGAAACTGCAGACAGGCCGGTAGGGCTGGGGCAAAAACAGTTGTTCTCTGCAGTCTCCTCTGCTGGACATCTTCATTTGTCCTTTTTCTTCTTGGGTTGCAGGAATCTGCTTTCTTGGTAGAGGGCTGCCCCCTAAATACTGTATTTAGGGGGCGTTTTAGGGGTCTCGAGGTCAGTAGCCAATGGGCGACTATATCCTTGGTGTGCTCACCCCACTATGGGGAGTGAGCACAATCCCTAATTCTGATAGGGGAGTGCCTGCCATCTGCAAGATGGCGGGCACAGAAGAGTGGGCTCCACCTCACCTACCCCACCTGAGGGGTGGAGTTGGCGGAGGTGGGCACACCTTCATGGCTGGCTAGTTTTTTCTGCCTATCTTCCCATCGAAAAGATGCCAATGTTATCCTATCGAGGAAAATAGTGTCATCGGTTTTCGGGTAAGTATTCGGTAGTGGGAGTTGAGATTCTAGGGTTAGACTTAGGGGTCCCCCAGGGTCAGTGATGCACTCTTGTTACACCCTCAGCTGAACTAGGGCGGCTGGGTGGAGAGTGCTGAGGCCCAATGTTATCCAATGGACGATAGGAGGCCTTCAGTTGGTGACTGCTGACGAACAGGCCACAAGGTTGTGGGAGTCAAGCTCCTGGTGTTAGGCTCAAGGCAATGGGGGATCTGGTTTAGCACACAATGTGCACCCGCAGCTGCGCAGGGGCGGCTGGGTGCAGGGTGTTGTTTTGGCGTTGGGTGCCCTATATTTTCAATGGGGATTTTCTGTTTTGGTTTTCAGCTGCAGGCTTGGTCCAGGAAGACCAACAGCTGGGCAGGTAAGTTGGAGGGCTCAGGACATAGGTGCACTTAGGGTTCTTATCTCTAGGGTGCAGGGCGGCTGGATGCAGGGGTGTCTTTTGAGGTTGGATTTCACCTTACCGAACCTCTCGCGGTCGGTGAGGTCTCCGTGCAGAGGCTGCAGGCGACGTCACGGAGTTCTGGAGACGTCTACCCATGGTGGACTTGGACTCTGGAGCGCTGGGACACCTCGCTGGGACTGGTGGGCCACTCGAACTCAGGCCGTAGGCGACGGGTGCAGTTGTGGTTCCGGGCATCGGGTTTCTTTATCCTCAGCAGGCTCAGAGTCTTTCTTCGGTGTTTCTACTGAACAGAGCTGCTGTTCACAGGAGATCCGGTCTTTGTTGAAAGCAGCCAGTCCTCCCATGGGTTCTGGAGATTGATGGCTGCAGGACAAGACGATTTTTGGCGCAGGTTCTCTAGAAACTGCAGACAGGCCGGTAGGGCTGGGGCCAAAGCAGTTGTTGTCTGCAGTCTCCTCTGCTGGACATCTTCTTTTGTCCTTTTTCTTCTTGGGTTGCAGGAATCTGCTTTCTTGGTAGAGGGCTGCCCCCTAAATACTGTATTTAGGGGGCGTTTTAGGGGTCTCGAGGTCAGTAGCCAATGGGCGACTATATCCTTGGTGTGCTCACCCCACTAGGGGGAGTGAGCACAATCCCTAATTCTGATAGGGGAGTGCCTGCCATCTGCAAGATGGCGGGCACAGAAGAGTGGGCTTCACCTCACCTACCCCACCTGAGGGGTGGAGTTGGCGGAGGTGGGCACACCTTCTTGGCTGGCTAGTTTTTTCTGCCTATCTTCCCATCGAAAAGGAGGGGAGCCAGGAAGGGGGCCTGGTCCTGATAGCAGGGGAAGCTGGGGGTTGCATTACAATGGCTGCCAGGCCTTTGAAGTTCCCCTGCCACAGGTGGCTCTTCCTGGCCTGGGGAGGTGTGAACCCCCCTAGGGGTCCAGAAACATGTCTCATGATGGCAGGCTGGTGTGTCCCAGTCAGGGAACCCACCAAAGGCTGGTTGGTTTTTCAGGGGGCATCTCTAAGATGCCCTCTGTGTGCATTTTTCATGAAATCCCACACTGGCATCAGTGTGGGTTTAATATGCTGAGAAGTTTGATACCAAACATCTCAGTTTTCAGTGTAGCTATTATGGTGCTGTGGGGTTTGTAAGGACAAGCTCCCAGCACCATATAGTCTTAATGGCAGCACTGCACTTACAATGTCTAAGAATGGACTTAGACACACTGTAGGGGTACAGGGCTCATGCACCTGGACCCTCACCACCAGCATAGGGCACCCAGCTAGAGGGGTGACTGATCTATGCCAGGGCAGTGGGCTGTAGGCATGGCACACAGAGATGTGTGCCATGTCGATTCTTCACTTTGTTCTGCACCACAACACGCAGCCTGCAAAGGCAGTGTGTGTGTGTAAAGGTACACAGCCTCTAAGGGTGGCACAATAAGTGCTGCAGCCCTTAGGGGTCTTCCTAGGTCACAGTGCCCTGGATACATTTGGTACCATTTACCAGGGGCTGACCTGTGGCCAAATAGGCCAATTGGGTTAGTTTTGGGGAAAGAACACAGGCCCTGGAAACTTGATTGGCAGGGACCCAGGGCACATAAAGTGAAAGTGCATCAGTAGTCTGGCAAAAAGTGTGTGTGGGGGGTTACTGCAACAGAAACCCACTTTACTACATGGATCACATAATAATAATATTCCAACGTAAACTAAACATAACTTTCCTCTGAGTGTGAGCAGGATGCTAATCGCAATCTATTTTATGCATTGTAGAGCATAAATAAAACAAACAATTTATGCTGATTGAGCCCCAGAATCTTGATGCCTAGCACGTCGAGCAGGTCCTGTTCACGGTCCAAAATATCCGCCCAGCAGTGCATCAACAGCTGGATGATGTATCAAATCTGGCTGGTGCACCGCAGAAACTGGTGCACCCTCCCCCAGCACAGCCGATGTTCCTGTATGGGGTATCCAACCCGGGCCAGCCGCCTGCACCCAGTAGTGAAAAATTAATTTAAGAGTTTTTTACTACCAGGACAATTAAAGCCTAAAAGTACATGGCCAACTTTTTAAGTACACTGCACCCTGCTCTATGGGCTGTTTAGGGCCTACCATAGGGGTGACGTATATGTATAAAAAAGGAAGGATTGCCCTCGAAAATGTTTATTTTGCCAGGTCTAAATGAAAGTTTAAAGCTACGCATACAGGCTGCAGAGGCGGACTTTAAACATGCTTAAAAGGCTTCTAAAGAGGGTGGCACAATGTTGCCAGGTCGAAATGGCAGTTTAAAACTATACATACAGGCTGCAATGGCAGACCTGAGACATACTTAAAAGTCTTCTCAAGAGGGTGGCACAATGAGTACTGCAGGGCGACTAATAGCATTTAATTTCAGGCCCTGGGCACAGGGAATACCACTGTACTAGGGACTTTAAAGTACATACAATTTGCCAAATGGGAGTAAGCCAATGTTACCATGTTTTAGGGAGTGGGCACACCCACTTTAGCACTGGTTAACAGTGGTAAAGTGCACAGAGTTCTAAGTCCAACAAAAACAAGATCAGCAAAAATGGAGATGTAAGGCAAAAGGTTTGGAGGAAGACCACCATAAGGTTGACAGGCCTAACTCTTTTCCTTCCAGAACCTGACTCTGCTGCCCACCCATCATAAGATCAAAAGTGACTCTCCATGTCCATATCTTTCTGGCAGGCAATCAAATGCAAACTCCACTAAGAAAGTGTGCCTTGTCCGCAGCAATAGAGCATGGCTCCTTGCAGTGTTTATCAGGACATAAAGAAAGAAAAGAATATCAATTTCTTGGCCCTGACTGGTCCCAAATACAGTTTGCGAGAAACAGACAAAAGAACAATTCAATTCAACTCAGTTGTTTCTACATAGCACATATCTACCCAATCGTACCTCCAGTGCTAAATGCAACAACCTCTCAGGAATACCTGCATGAACCTTTTGGCTAGACCCACAGAAAAAGTCAGTTTTAAGAAGTTCTCTGAAGCAGACGTCCAACTGCTGACTTCTGAGAGAAACAGGAAAGGTGTTCCAAAGCTTGGGAGCAAGATACACAAAGGAGAATCCGCCACTTCTCTCTCTTTTATCCTTGGGCACCGACAGGAGCGCTTGACTGCTTGATCGAAGAGACTTCCTCTGAACATAGGAGGTAAGTTGGTTCCGGATGATGAGTGGGCCTTTCCAATGGATGGCCCGATGGGCGATTCAAAGAGCCTTGATATGAATTCTCTTTTGAACCGGAAGTCAGTGAAGGGCTACTAGAGCTGGTCCGGCAGATTGGTGCTTAGGTATTTTGTGAAGGATTCTCACTGCAGCATTCTGGACCACTTGGAGTCTTTTTATCAGACATTTTGGACTCCCTAAGTAGAGGGAGTTACCATAGTCTAGGTGTGAGTTTATTAGACCATGTACCACTACCATCCCAGTGGATTGTGGTAACTTATATAAGAACTTTCCAAGTACTCTCAGGGTGCCAAAACATGATCCTGCAAGTTCTCTTACCTGTAATTCCATCGTGAGTTTGTCATCTATCCAGAAACTCAGACTTTTTACTGCTTGGGCAGACTCCAGTAATTCTTATAGTTGTTCTGGCCATGACAATTCCAGCAATCTCGACCTGTGTTTCCCAACCACAAGTACCTCAGTTTTGTTGCCATTGAGTTTCAGATAGCTTGCGGACATCCATGCTGGGGGGGGGGGGGGGGGTATGTATGGATTAAAAAGTGTGGGGCTCAGTAAGGAGCTCTGTGGGACTCCACACTGTAGAGGATGGACACTTGAGTTAAGTGAACCTTCGCACACCTGAAAGCTCCCGTTTCCTAGGAAGGCTTCCAGCCACTTGATGGTGTCCCCAGTGATTCTGACTTCCCTCATCCCCTAGATGAGGGTTAGATGCAATGCAGTGTTGAAGGCCTCACTTAGATCCAACATTATCATTGCCGCTGAACCACCTAGGTCTAGAATTGAACGGAGTTCCTCGTCATTACCAGCAATGCATACTCCATGCTACAGCCCGATCTGAAGTCTGTCTGGGTGGGGTGGAGAATGTCACGAGTTGATCTGGATGGGGTATGGGAGTACCTTCCCTTTGTGTCCTTACTGATGAGGAAGGATCTGGAGGAGCGTTGGTGTGGAGGAGCATAGTATTTAAGTGCTAGGTAGGTCATGTGATTGACCAATCTGAAACTAAGTAATGATTGGGACAAGGAAGGCTTAAGAGATGAGCCAACTGGGGTTGTGGAGAGTAAAAATAGCAGAGAATAATCAAGCTAAGTAGGAGAAATCATTCTTGAGTGTGATAACCCAATAGATGTTAGGGGGCAGGCGAGAGCTGTGAAACAAAGAGGGAAGCGGTGGGGTGCCTAAGTGAGAGCAGGAATACCAGAGAGAGAAAACAAAATATTTTGAAGAGTGTGCCAAGTGGATTGAGAGAACACTCGAGTGACAAATATGAAAGAGTGAGGAATAGGACATGGGAACAAAAAGGAAAAACAATAAGGTGAAAACACAGATTAAATGAATGAGAAACTGACAAGGATCATGTCAAGAACCTAGGTCACGGGAGTGTAACACACTTTCTCCATCCTCTCAGCTTCTATGTGGTGCCCATAATCTGTAGAATTTGTAGCCTCTTCCTCACTATGAGTTAAGACGGTCCAGCATGTCCTTATTACCATTAACACATTTTACCCCAGGACAATGCAATAAATAAATACTCATTTGAAGGTTACAAGTTTAAATGCTTGCAACGCCAACTCAGATGTCCATTTTTTTTGAAGACACTAATTTGAGTATTGTTAATTTCTTATCCACAACACCTAAAATGTCAGAAGTGTGGTATTGCATTGTAGTTGCTTTTATAAGCACTTCATTTCCTTGATGACACCCGTAAGTGCCTTGTTGGATGCTTAGCACGTTACTCTGTATTCTTCTGCTTGATTGGAAAGAGGTGGATTTGTAGTGTGGCCATTGTGGGGTATGCCAATGTTCCAAGCTTGAGGACCAGGCGTGGTGCTCTAACATTTCATATGTCCCTCAGATTGATTGAGGCATAGGATGCATTTGCAAAGGATCTGTGTGGTTGCAAAAGTGTGGTTTGTGATTATGCAAAGTGTTTTGGTATCATGCGCTAAGAGTAGCTGCTTGCTGTAGTGTGTTCCAGCAATTGTGTAGCTTATGCATAGAGTCGAACAAAGTAGAGGAAGCGAAGGATGCACATGTAATCATACCTGTCCATCCTTAAGGCAGTAAGTGGTTCTGGTATTTGGTGGGTATGGTCCTGATACATCTGTTGTCCATACTCTCCTTCTGGATGAGATTGGTTCTGGCTTTTGATTCATGCATTCCTTTATCTCCTTACTGGTGAAAGCCAGGTCTTTATTACCTTTGTTAACCCCCAAGTGGCCTTAGTTACTTATTGTCTTTGTTGTGAGGAGATTCCATACTTCATCTTTCAGTACAGAGAAGGAGATTCTGCTGGTGCACATTTTCTTTTGGTTTTTGATCCCAAGGTCAGTTGCCAACTTAGAGGAAATGTCCTATTCTTTGCATTTAAAGTTGTACTTAAATGCTATTTGAACCTGTGCTATAGTTGGCCCTGTGGGTAATACAGAGTGTCTTGAAGGAAGATGGTCTGGCTATAGGCAACTTATGTAGAGCATGAAAGTCTGGTGTGATGTGGTAAAGCCAACAGAGGCATGGTACTTATCCTACAGCTGCATTTTTGATTGATTGACATATTTAAAGCAGAAAGAGAGGAGTCCATTGGTATGGTCCACTTGTGGTAGTCTAGGTAAAACAGGTCAAGGGTGATGATAGCCTGCAGCTTCTGTGGGAAACCCAGCTAGTGGTTGGTTGATGTGTCGAAGAGCTTACAAGGTGTGAAAAATGTCCTTGTGACTTGATTCACTTGGAGCAGTAATGATAGATCGGAGTCCATGATCACTCTCATATTTCTTACTTCCTCAGATGTCACTGTTCATGCGCCAAAATCCTTGGGTCAGATGGTTGTATTCTTCAATTCACCATTGATTGAAGCTTTTATTCGATATGCAAGATATCTTGAAAGCGTACACAAAATACAGCATTTACAAAACTAGAAAAAACATTTTTAAGAAGCAATATTGAATGTACATTTAAGAAAGATAAAAAGACATATGATGCCAGAATAAGTTAGTTAAAAAAGAATTAAACCGATATTGACAATCTCTTGCAACGAATCAACCAGAAATGCTTTAAAAATTTGGCTATACCACAAACAATGGGAGGGGAAGTGTCCGTCATTAGGATGCGAAGGGCTACCAGATAACTATGCATACCCATATTGCAACAAAGGGGTTTGAGCCAAAAACTCCTGGGTTTAGCATAGTCCGGACATTCAAACAGGATATGCGGTATAGACTCTGTCCTAGTGGTACAACGGGCACAAAAGGGGGACTTGTGGGCACCTGATTTCCACTTTGACACCAGGGCCCCTACTGGAAGGGAGCCCACTCTGAATTTGAAGTATAGTGCTCGATCAGCTGGAAGGGTAATTAGGTCCAGGTAAGGTTCGTAAACTGCTACATCTTTTATTGTTAGAAAGGCAGCTGTAGATTTACAATGACTAGAATTTATAACTAACTGATCCGCAACCCAATTCCAGTATAATCTTTTCAGAACATCTTTTGGTGGAGCCGTTCTTGATGACCAACAGTCCCCCAGCCCAAGTTCCTCCAAAAGTTTTTTGGTGTCTCTTAGCCACTTAATCTTCGCCCAACCGCCCAGGCTCATTATCTCAGCCAACCCTTCAGCGTATGATTTTAGCTCTTCACCCCTCCAAATACGTGCCCATAGAAGGAGTGGACGAAGCCGGGCTTGGTCTTTGATATTCTTACAACCTGTGTCCAACAGCACAGGCACTGTTGGAGTGCTCGGAGGGAGGGCGATTAAAGATTTCAAAAGCTGGCTTTCTGCTGTCACCAGGGAATCCAGGCAGCAATGCCCCCACAGCTCTGCCCCATACAAGGCTGATGTTACTCCCTTAGCCTTGTAAATGTCAATTGCTGGGGCAAGCGACCTCCTCGGTGATGCCCGGAATTCCCTCAGAAGGGCACCTCCTACTCTCTTGTGGTTCAAGACCATCTTGGCAATGTGAGGTGACCAGTTCATGCTATCCGTAATCCGTATTCCAAGATAATCAAATTCGGATACTTTCTCCAAGGGAACAGAGTTGAGAATAGGTGGGCGGCCCAGTTTCCTTGGAGGGTTTAGAATTAAAAACGTAGTTTTATCCACGTTGATTACCAAGCCCCTTGAAACGCAAAAGTTCTGGAAACGGGTTAGCAACTTCTGGAGGCCTTGCGGAGTCTTAGAAATCAAGAGCGTATCGTCCGCAAAAAGAAGGGTTGGAATCCGCACTCACCCGAGACAAGGAGCGTCGGCTGGTTCTTGCTGGAGATATTCCACCACCCCATTAACATATAGTGAAAAGAGGGTGGGCGCTAGGACGCATCCCTGTCTCACACCCCTAGACACTGGGATTTTCTCAGTTAGCTCTCCATTTCTCCCCCAGCGAACCTGAGCAAAGGTATGGGCGTGAAGGCTAATAAGGAGGGACAAAATGTAGGGAGGCAATCCCAAGCCATAAAGCACCCTCCATAACTCCTCCCGAGGAACTAGGTCAAAGGCAGTCCTCAGATCTATAAAGGCCAAGTATAGACTGCCCTTGCCTAGCTCCACCACCTTCCAGCCAAGGAGTGCTAGCCTAAACACCTGCTCTATCGTCCCTGTTCCTACCCGGAACCCTGCCTGGAAGTCTGATAGTATTTTATTTTCCTCCACCCAATGAAGAATCCTACCAAGTATAGCTTTACCTGCTATCTTTTGGGTGGAGTCAATGAGGCTTATGGGCCGGTAGTTCCCCGGGATTTCTCTAGATCTTTTTTTGTAAATAGGGACCACCACCGCCCCTTTCCAGGAATCGGGCACTGGCCCCCCCTTCATAATATCATTGAGGAGTGCTGCAATAACCCTTCCCCAGGCCACTGGATATGCCCGCATGAGATCCCCCGGTAAGCCATCTGGGCCTGCTGCCTTCCGGTGGGCTACCCACCCAATTACCTTTTCAATCTCTAGAGCTGAAAAGAGATTGTAGCCGTGAGGTTCATATACTCGTGGGGGGAGCACCCTGACATTTAGTGCCCCATCCGCCGGGAGGTATAAAGCCCCAAAATGTTTTACCCAGCTTTGTGGGGGATATTACAGGGTCTCATAACTTCGTCGGGCCTGTTCCGGGAGCCTACAAGGTTCCAAAAACCCCTTGAGTCTTTACTTTTGCTGGCAACAGGTAGGTCCTCCCAAAATTTCTCTTCCCACTCCTTCTTAGCAGATTTAAGGGATCTATTATAAGCCGTCCTTGCTTCCAATATATCAGGGTGGGATTTGAGTTTCACTGCCTCTACAAGTCTTGATTTGTGTACCCTACATATTTGTGTGTACCAACCGTTACCTTGCTTTACACCTCCTTTCTTCCCTACCTTGCTCGAGGGGATGGTAAACACATTTGTCAGAGCCTCTGTTAGGGAAACAAAGACCCCGCAAGCCCTACCCACCCCTTCCGGGAGGGACCCCAGGTTTAACAGTGCGTGATCTAAAAGGGTTGATATTTCTCCAACCCTTTCCTCCGAGAGGACCAATTTAGCCCATTTTAAACGCCTTCCACAGAGTGAGACTACCGACTCATCAAGGGGAGCTAATGTGGGGTTAATGGGACCCTTCTTAGAAAAACACCACCACTGGACCATGGTCAAGGAAAGTGGATTGTGATCGCTTTCGACCCTCGGGACCACAACCATGTCCCTCACCTGGCTCAACAGACATATATCTAATAAGATATAGTCGATTCTAGAAGTGTGTCCTGGTCTATTATAGGTATGAGCCCCCCCCCTATCTGAGTTTGTCCTCCCATTCACTGCACTTAGATTTAATTCGATACTCAGGGTGTATAACAGTAACGCCACCTCTGACCATCTCCTAATGGGTGGAATCTCCAGGGCTGGGATCCCTATCTTAGCGTCCTCCTCATCCTGGTCTAAGGCAACATCCGAGCCCAAAGGCTCGAATGTACAATTCATGTCTCCCGCGACCAGGGTACACAACTTATGTAAAGTTGTACTAAGAAGACTCTCCAGAAGAGATAATACAGTGGACTTCCTCCCGCCCTTAGTCCCTCTAGCGTACACGTTATAAATATTCAATATTGTACGACCCCTGGAATCTCTTAGAATAATATTTTGAATATCTGGACAGCCTGTCTGAGACTCCTCTACTCTGCAGTCTAGGGAAGCTGCCACCCATATGAGCAGGCCACCCAAAGGGCGTCCTCTCCCTGATTCCGAGATTAGTGCAGGCACAGAGTAGGAGGAAAATCCCACCCTATGTATCGGCTCCAAACTCCAGGTCTCCTGGAAGATGCATATGGCATGCTCATCAACCAAAGCATTCCAGTCTGGGAGGGCCAACTTTCTCGCGATCCCTGCGACATTCCAGCTGAAAACCTTGAAAACACGGTCCGTCACAGCTGATGTGTCGCTGACCTCGAGAACACTCCTGTCCACAGGCCTCACAAGGGGAACAGGCAAATTACAGTCCAAGGAAATGGGCAGAGGGTCTACCAACCCACTGTCGCCTGTACTTATAGGTAAAACTATTCGGGGTGGTGGTGCTGTC
Source organism: Lissotriton helveticus (assembly GCF_964261635.1). NCBI lineage: Eukaryota > Metazoa > Chordata > Amphibia > Caudata > Salamandridae > Lissotriton > Lissotriton helveticus. The sequence goes on from NC_136061.1 coordinate 1,317,092,318, forward strand.
ATTAAACCTGTTCTATTGCCAGTTACCATGTCAGAAACTACAATTTCCCTCGTATCACCCCCTTCCAGTCAACATCTCCCTGGCCCCCACAGGGGGTTCAACCCGTTGTACCCAAGACCCCCAACCCAACATGGGTCCCGGTTTTGGCCTAAGCCAGATGTGCTAGGGCCCGCCCAGGGCGACATAACAATTGGCCTGGGGTAAAAAAAGGTTAGATCCACTAATTTAACCCCTACCACATCCATATTTTTTATAGGGCCACAGATGGAGCTCACCACTCTGGGATCTTGAAAGTTTATAATTACACAATCCCCCTCCTGTGTTTTTTTTCCTTGTCCTACCCACCCTACTCTGCGAACACTTAGAATTAGGCCATCCACACCACTCGGGATTGGCTTGTTTAACTTTAGCCAGTGTATACACTTATTCTTGAGAGCCTGGTGATTCTCCAACTGGTATTCCTTTAGTGGGGGAACGTTTACTAGTACAGCAACAAAAGGATGACAATCTGGTGGGAGATTTATCGGGGGTCCTCCGTGGGAATTTGCGGGGGGCCACTGTGGTAGCAACTGGGGCTGCAGGTTGAGGGGCAGTTTTGGCGACCATCTCTGTCGCTGCTCCCTTGCCTTTGTCTTGTGTACCAGAGGCTTGGCTAACCTTTACCGTCCCTCTACTTGTCGGGGGCTGCAATTGGGGTGTTAGTTTTGGTGTACTTTTGGCAACCTCAGAAGATGTTTCCATTCCCTTGTGTTGGGGCCCTACTTTTGTTGGGGGAGGAATTACAGGTACTGGAACTTGCACTTTGCTAGTATCTACCTTATTTGCCCTAGTTGGAGGATTAGAATCCGCCTGTAGTGGCAAGGAAGCTACTGGGGGCACACTCCCCTTTAGTCCCATGGCCTGGTTCTCACTCACTCTTTTATGCTGTTTAATTGTAGATTTAAGTGAGAAAAAGCAGTCGAGGGTAGATTGCTCTAGTTTATCTATTCTAGCCCCCAAACCCTTAACCTGGGTCAACAGGGGCATCAAGAGACTGTTTACCCTCTCCATAATGCTGTCAATAATCTTGGGGTCAATAAATGTGGAGACATTAACAGCACTACTACTAGGGGACGAACAATTATTATTACCCGTGGGTGTGTCCACAGAGCCCCCCTCCACCTCTGCCTTATCCTCTGGGACCGACCCCTTTACGTCCTTCCCGCCCTGCCCAAGAGGCTTCCTCGGTCGCTTGTAAAGCGCGGCCTGTCTCACCAGCCTACCCTTACTAGAGCTGGCTGCCCTTTTATTTTTGGCCCTTTTACTCTGCCCACTCGAGTCATACACAGATGGCACCCCAGCTAGGTTTACTTTTTTGGGAACAGGTGGAGTTGGCAATAATATTTGAGTTGTGCCTATGTTTGGGGGTGCAGGTGAATGTGATATACTTGCGCCACCCTCTTCCACAACGCCACTAGGTAGAAGCGCAACCAGATGTTCCAACCTTTCTATGTTTTTACCTATTTCTACCATCTGGGGGGAATCTACAGAGCCATCCGGGACATCAGGGGGAACAGATTGGACCCGCTCACAGGCCGGTGACAAGGCCTGGGCTACAGCCCCCAGTGAGGAGCGTCTAGAAGGGAGATAGACCTCAGAGAGACGGCGTTCAGACATAGCGATCTCCTTATCAATGACCACCGCCACTCTGGTTATAAAACGGTCCATGGTTCCAATCACTGGGCTCCCAACAGCGCCTCCCCTTTCACCCTCACTCCTAAGTAATTTACCAGAACGGGTTGACATGGTAAGAGGTACGCCTTTAGGGAATGACACGCAACCCACCAGGGCCCAGGGCTGGATGAAAAAGACGTGGCCCAGCCCAGCCTCTGTCTGCCCCTGACTGCCACAGACTGCCCGCCCTTTGCTCGGGCTTCGATCGGCGTCCCGCTCGCGTCCCGCTTAGCGCCCTGCATGTTGGTAATAAGGGGCGTTGCAGGCGGGTGGGCGTGTCTGTCAGGGGGCGCGGCCGTGCACACCTGTGAAGAGCAGGGACTCCTGGTCTTACGAGTCCCTGCTGGCGCGCTCCCTCTGACTGTTCTCAGTGGATCTTCCTCCTCCGGGCGTCCGACTTGCAAACAGCTGAGACCTGCCCCTCACCGACTGCTGCGCAGCGGCACCCGCGGAGCGGGTGCTGCAAGTCGTGAACACAGGAGCAGCAGCGCGGTGGATCCGGGACCGGGCAAGGGCAGCTCCTCCAGCAACCAGGTGAAGTTCGTGGTGGCGTGTGTGGACCGGCAGGCAGCACCTCCCTCCACAAGGTTTAGCGGCGGTTCAGGGTGTCCCACACACTCAGGCAGGAGGCCGGCTTTTCAGAATGGCCAGGCGGTGGGCGTGTCTGTCAGGGGGCGCGGCCGTGCACACCTGTGCAGAGCAGGGACTCCTGGTCTTACGAGTCCCTGCTGGCGCGCTCCCTCTGACTGCTCTCAGTGGATCTTCCTCCTCCGGGCGTCCGACTTGCAAACAGCTGAGACCTGCCCCTCACCGACTGCTGCGCAGCGGCACCCGCGGAGCGGGTGCTGCAAGTCGTGAACACAGGAGCAGCAGCGCGGTGGATCCGGGACCGGGCAAGGGCAGCTCCTCCAGCAACCAGGTGAAGTTTGTGGCGGCGTGTGTGGACCGGCAGGCAGCACCTCCCTCCACAAGGTTTAGCGGCGGTTCAGGGTGTCCATGTTTTGGATACCTTCAGTTCCTCATGGTTCCTTGGAATCCATTGGTCGATGGCCGGGATGAATTTCAATAGTGAGATAACGGAATTGAAGCACTGTATAAGAACAACTTAGTAAAAATAATTGAAGATATACTATTGATGCCGCCATTCAACTGCTTAACCTAGGGCAACAGAGAAACATCAGTCTGCTATTGTAAAACCATGACATCATGCCAAGAGCAGGAAATGAGGAGGCCAATTGGAAGTTGTTATACACATGTCTTGAAGTCTGGAAGTCTTTCGGCTTGTTTTGTGTTGCAGTTTGATCAATGCTCTCCATCAAGCAAGCACTCCATCAGATCATCATTGTCCAAGCACTTTCATTGGAACTGACACAATTGTGGCCCGCACACAATGCTTTAGATCATGGCCTGTACTTCCTGTACTTCCACTGGGCAGGGTAAGGCAGCAGCCTTATGTGGCCACCTAGTGATTGTACACATTAATACAAAAGGCCTAGAAATTTTGTTTATTTCAGTACTTTACTTGAAGCGTCAGAGACCCGATTGCCATCCCTCCCTAGGAACTCTGATACTGAGGGGCCGATTCGGATGTAAAACGTACCGACTGACACAGACTGGGACTGGAGTCTGACCCATACGTCCACGCTCCGTACGACCGTACGACCGTACAAGTACGATGCTATGTGTGTGATTTCCAAACGAATCCCACGGAGTACAATCCGCACGCCTGAGCCGCACGGTAAACAGTGGCTCGCCCGTAAAGGGAACGCAAATCGACCGACATGGACCTGGATTGGACCCGAACGACACGTACACGCTCCGTATGAGCGTACGAGTATGATGCAATGCATGTAAAATGAAAACGACTTGCATGGAGCACAATCCAGAAGAATGAGACGTACGGGAAACAGTGCCCACCATTGAAAACAGGCCGTCGTGACCGACGCGTACGCAAATGCTGCAACAGAGCACATTGTGAGGGAGACAGACTCGGAGTACCTCTCGGTTGCACCTTACAGCATCATTCCCAGTCAACTGAACATTACCATCATGCACAACAAAACATATGTTTAAATCCTGAGAAAAAGAATCAAACAAGCAATGTCCAAATCAATAAAGAAATAAGAAAAAAAATCATGAACAAAGGCACACCCACAACTCCACTTACACTAAGGCCCAAATCCACTACCATGATCCTTTGCCATTTTCAAACACATCACAGCAGAGAAGACAACTATACTGCACTCTTAGCCACACCCAGAACTCACTCACCACACAACATCCACACCATTATTACCTCCTAAACACACTCACAACAAGCAAGAGAAACTGACACCCACTCAATCTCATTTACACCCTCACACACACATCAATCTCCACAACCACCCAGCACCATGCCCCCAAAGAAGAATCCAAAGTTCACAGATAGTGAGTTGGTAGTCTTGGTTGATGAAATACTCCAAGTAGAGCCACATTTATTTGGAACCTTGGTCCAACAGACCCCCATGTCACAGAAAACAAAGATGTGGGAGAGGATCGTCGACAAGGTGAACGCACAAGCACCTTGCCTGTGCACAAAGGATAACATCCAGAACAGGTACAACGATGTGCGAAGGAGGGTCAAGAAGCTCATAGCCAGAGAGCATGCCTTGAGCCAGCGTACTGGCGGTGGCCCTCCTGCAAAACCAACATACTTCATGTCCTGTGAGGAGAAAGTGCGGGCCATACTCCCACCAGAGGGCATCCATGGATAGACAGGATCACCAGAGTCTGGTGAGTACACTACCAATCTAGTCAATATTTTGTGGCAAAACACACACATCACTGCCAAGGGGACATTAAAAACAAGTAGCGTTACCAAAGCCAAATTAATCCGGAAAAAAGTTATTCTGTGATGTGTATGCCAGTTAAGGAAACGCAATAGCTGCTATCTCCGAGTAATATAGAACTAGGTCCTAACATGTAAAAACCTAACAACAAATACAGCAAGGTATTAGAACTAAACACCAACAAACACTGTCAGCCATCTTGCCAAACCTGTCACACCTCCTCACAGGGAAGCTGAGTCACAGGAAGGAAGATCGGGTATGCTGGGAGGGTGGGTGTAGCCAAAAGCTTGATGGGAGTTGTAGTCATAGACACCAGACTCCCTCCCACATGGTCCCTCAAGCCCACCCTGAACCATGTTCACCTCACAGGGAGTGGAAAAGTACTGACAATATGGCTGACACTGGGCCCTGCTATGGGGAGTACAAGGGCCTGGTGGGGGCTGTGCACCAACATACACCAGGACACCACTGTCAGCCATCTTGCCAGCACTGTTACACCACCTCACAGGGAAGCTGAGTCACAGGAAGGAAGGTCGGGTATGCTGGGAGGGTGGGTGTAGCCAAAAGCTTGATGGGAGTTGTAGTCACAGACACCAGACTCCCTCCCACATGGTCCCTCAAGCCCACCCTGAACCATGTTCACCTCACAGGGAGTGGAAAAGTACTGACAATATGGCTGACACTGGGCCCTGCTATGGAGAGTACAAGGGCCTGGTGGGGGCTGTGCACCAACATATACCAGGACACCACTGTCAGCCATCTTGCCAGCACTGTTACACTACCTCACAGGGAAGCTGAGTCACAGGAAGGAAGGTCGGGTATGCTGGGAGGGTGGGTGTAGCCAAAAGCTTGATGGGAGTTGTAGTAGGGTTGTATAGGATAACGCTATTCCTCCTGAGGCACAGCCGGGAGTGTCTGTTTGTGTATCTGATGACTTGTTTTTAAACTTGAAAAATTGCTTTTTAATATTCATTCACCCCCTACCTGTCACACGACTGCTGTGTGCAGGCACCTGTTTCTCACGCTGAAACGAGCGTTGGGAAGGGCGAAAATCGCCGCTTTTGACAAACGCCATTCTCCTCACACGGAGTAGGACACGCCCACTACGAGGCCACGCCCCCCCTGCATTCCCTACCTATAAAGATGTGCATGTTCACGAAGCGCAGTGGACGAGCGCAGCGGGCGCGACGATTGCGCGCCGAAGGCGCGCATAAGGCAAGCTCGTCTGCGCTCGTCCGGGCCGAGTCCGGGCCCAGGGCTACCCCCCCTATACTGCAAGTTTCAGAGTACAGATACTACAGCGCCGAATTCCTCCACAGCCTGAGGCCCGCTGTCAATGTCTGTTCGCGGCATTTCTATCACGCCGACGCCCTGCCACTTGCTTGCCCTACATGCCATATCCCCCTTAACAACAAACCTAACCGGGAACTTAAACACGACTACGGCATGTTCCTACTGAACTGCCGCTCCCTGACGAAACACTGCGCCGAAATGGCACTGTTAATAGAGGAACATAATCCAGATATTCTGTTTCTGACGGAAACTTGGCTGACATCTGAGTCCGACCCTGCGGTTGTAGACGCTCTCCCGTCAGGTTTCCAAATCAGTCGGTTAGACCGACCCAAAGGGAAAGGAGGAGGTCTGGCAATTATACACAAAGAACACTATCACTGTAGAGTTATTCCGGAAAACATCCCAGACTGTGAGAGTCTTGCTTTCAATATCGAACTCTCATCCAACAGTTGTTTCTCAGGTACTCTTGTCTACCGTCCCCCTGGCCCCTCAAAGCAGTTCCACGGTAACCTACCATTAAATATGGCCGAACGAATTAGTACCACATCCAACCTCACTCTGCTTGGAGATCTCAATTTGCATTTTGACTCTCCACTGGACCATATAGCCGTTACCTTAGCAGAGGATCTAGCAACCCTGCAACTTACTCAGCGTGTCACCACCCCTACCCACGTAAAGGGTCATCTGCTGGACCCTGTTTTCAGCAACTGCCCTGATCTCCAAGTCGGCCCATCTATTCCTTTGCCATGGACTGACCACTTCTTGGTCCCGTTCAGCTGGACCACGGTCAAACCTCCATTGACGGTACCCACTATCAAGGTCATGCGAGCTTGGTCTCGCCTCGCAGTGGATAACTGGGCTACTAAACTTGCTAGCACCCTACCCCGTGATCACGAGGATCCGGGCCTAGCCAACCAGGCCTACGTCAACTGGATCACGCAAACCCTAGATACAACACTCCCTATAAGGAAGACTACACTGAAACGACCCCATAAAACGGCCCCCTGGTACACGGACTCTCTTAGGGACAAGAAACGTCTATGCAGAAGACTGGAAAGACGTTGGCGCTTGGATTATGCGGCAGACAAAAAAAACCACTACCTCGAATCCCTCAGCGAATACAAAATGCAAGTAAAAACAGCCCAGGCCACATACTTCTCCGATAGAATAGTGATGGCCAAATCGAAACCAAAGGAGATTTTTCACATTATAAAACAGTTAACGAAGCCTCCCCCTGCCGTGCAGGTTGAAAAGTCCACCACCCACTGCAATAACGTTGCTGAGTTCTTTTTCCAAAAAGTAAATACCTTCTACTCAGCTTTTCCCCCCCTTATCAAAAACAGTACCTGCCCTGTCCATTCCGATAAATCCACAGCACTTCACCTCCCCCCACCTCCCCAAACCACTCTGACTCACTTCCCCTTGGTCCCGGCCGTCTGGAAGCAGGCCAAGGTCAGAGCTCTACTGAAAAAACCTACTCTAGACCCAACTGACCTGGCCAATTATCGACCCATCTCCCTGCTACCCTGAGTGAGCAAAATCTTAGAGAAACATGTAAACCATCACCTAGTAAGCTTTTTGGAGAGTTTTCATTTGTTAGACCCCACACAGACGGGCTTTAGACCAAAACATGGGACCGAGACCGCTCTCCTCATGGTCACCGAGGAAGCGAGAACAATCCTGGATCAAGGAGGATCAGTGGCAGTGATCCTCCTTGACCTAAGCGCAGCGTTCGATACGGTCAGCCATGACACTCTTCTGCACCGTATGTCCTGTGCTGGGATTAAGGACAAAGCTTGGCTTTGGTTCAAGTCCTTTCTAGAGGACAGATCCTTTAGAGTCTTCGAGGGTGAGTCCATCTCTTCCAGTAGACCTCTGAAGTGTGGAGTCCCCCAGGGTTCCTCTCTGAGCCCTGCACTTTTCAATCTATACATGAGGCCACTGGCTGAGGTCGTCCGCCCTTTCGGGATTAAGATCATCTCGTATGCGGACGACACGCAGCTGGTGGTCTCACTGACGCAGGATGAAAACCTTCCTGCGTCAGGCGGGCTCAGAAAGTGCCTTGAAGAGGTGAAGACCTGGATGTCCTCTTCATCCCTCAAGTTGAACGGGGACAAGACAGAGCTGATGCTCCTAGGCCCCCCGAATCTTCGCCTTCCCGATGCCCTTTGGCCCCCATGTCTGGGCCCTCCACCATCTCCCAAAGACAACATTAAGAGCCTCGGATTTTGGTTGGACAGATCCCTATAGTTTAACACACAGGCCACGAAACTATCAGCTACCTGTTTTGGCATCATGAGGATGTTAAAGAAAATCTTCCCCCTCCTCCCCATGGAAGCCAAACAGGTGGCTATACAAGGGCTTATACAATCTCGCCTTGATTTTAATAATGTCCTCTATCTCGGCGCCCCAGACTACATCCTGCGCAGGCTGCAGACAGTACAGAACTGCGCAGCCCGCTTATTGCTGGAGATTCCTCGTAGACACCCAGTAAGGGCCGGACTGTCCAGCCTTCATTGGCTACCAGTTCGCCAAAGAATTCTCTTTAAGGCAATGTGCATTGCCCATCAAGCCTTTTGGGACACTGGTCCAATTATTGCTCGCAATCTAGTCACTCACTACACGCCCAACAGAAGTCTCCGCTCCAGTAAGACCTTTCTAGCCGTGACCCCTAGAATAAAAAGATCCTGAAGTGGCGGTAGGACCTTCGTCCATAATGCCTCCAGGACGTGGAATGCTCTTCCACTTCACTTAAGAGCCAACTCCAACCTTACCTCATTCCGCAAACAGCTTAAAACCTTTCTTTTTAATTCACCCATTTAACCCCGTCCCCCCTCTGTGCTCTCCGGATGTGTTCTGGTTATCATCAGCGCTTGGACGCCTCAGGGCAGCAATTCGCGCTTTACAAATATAAATACAATACAATACAGGGAAGCTGAGTCACAGGAAGGAAGGTCGGGTATGCTGGGAGGGTGGGTGTAGCCAAAAGCTTGATGGGAGTTGTAGTCACAGACACCAGACCCCCTCCCACATGGTCCATCAAGCCCACCCTGAACCATGTTCACCTCAAAGAGAGTGGAAAAGTACTGACAATATGGCTGACACTGGGCCCTGCTATGGGGAGCACAAGGACCTGGTCTGGGTAATGCACCAACATACACCAGGATACCACGGCCAGCCATCTTGCCAGCACTGTTACACTACCTCACAGGGAAGCTGAGTCACAGGAAGGAAGGTCGGGTATGCTGGGAAGGTGGATGTAGCCAAAAGCTTGATGGGCGTTGTAGTCACAGACACCAGACCCCCTCCCACATGGTCCATCAAGCCCACCCTGAACCATGTTCACCTCACAGGGAGTAGAAAAGTACTGACAATATGGCTGACACTGGACTCTGCTATGGGGAGCACAAGGGCCTGGTGGGGGCTGTGCACCAACAGAAACCAGGACACTACTGCCTGACACCCAGAACCTTAACTTGGACTACCTGCAATGGTAGCATCCTACAAAGGGGATTAGCTGGCCTCTGTGGGAGAAGGAGGGCCTGCAAGTACACCAAATACCAGCAATCCCGCTAATATACACACCTTCACAGCAGGAACAAGTACACCCATTGGGACCACTCACACAGAAGTAAATGCCCTGGCAAGATGTCTGACACCTGGGCCAGATGTATGAATTGGCTGCAATTCCCACCTATGCATTTGCCCCCTCAAATCCCTTCACACTGACAGCCATAACAACTGTATGTATCCTCTCACTGTCTGGGCCTGCAGTATGACAGGGGTGCCCCCTGGCCTGGCTGTGAAGGTTTGTGCCCTCTATGACAATTGGGGAGTTGCAGACAGAGCACATACCAAAACCCACACCCCAAACCACATACACACCATTCACAGGTGACACATGACAGTGAATGGAATGGCCACAACAACAAAGCTGACACCGTAGCAAGGTGTCATTTACACAGGCACAGTAGTGATCTGCATTCCACTCCTACATCCTTCAGCATTGATTGCATCCCTCACACAACACTCCCCTCACTGTCATGGTCACTTGCAACACAAGGAGTAACCTGGCCTGGGTAGGAGTAGGCATACAACTCACAGCAGCATAAGTCAAACACACATACCCCTGGCCCTCACTCTCATGAGTATGGGAAAGTCTGCGATCTGCCATGATCAATCCCCCTTACCATGGATGACATTGACCACATAAATGACATCATCACGCACAGAACTCTGCCCCAACATCATTAGCTACGGACAACACCATCCAATGTGTGAAATTATATGTGAACTAGGGACACACACAACAAAATAGTATTTCCACAGTGAATGAAGCCATACCGTACTGTGACCATGTTGTTCAGACACAACAATGCTACTCACAAATACAAGCACAAATGCCAACACACATCGTCCAAACGTGCTACACATCACCTGTGGAAGTGCATGTATCTCATTGTTAACACCTTCAATGCTAGAGGTATTTTCCCCTGGTGCTGAAATCTTCATATTCCCATTTTTCATGACGAGCTCAGCTCGTCATCAGCACACAAGCAGTGTACTGCATGACGAGCTGAGCTCCTCATGAGCATGGAAGGGGTTAAAGTACTAATGTTGAGAGGAGGGACACACCTGTGTCAGGCGCATGAGGGCACATGAGTAGCAATGCCCATGTACAGTCAAACAATCATGAAATGAGATGTCCATGCACACAGCTCTTTGTGCCCATCAAAATGCTCAAGCATCAAATGACATTGTGCTAAACCAAAATAGACACCTGTCTCTGACAATGTAGTACAATGCAATGTACATACACTCATCGTGATGTGCTGTGGCAACTGTAATGTGTGTGAACCGTTGATGTGTGCAGAAACATTACATACATTGTGTGTCTCTTCCACCCACAGGGGATGCCGGGGACACAGCAAAAACAGAAGAGGAATCCCAGTCCCACACCCTGGATGAGCCAGAGCACCCTGGTGTGGATGCCTCTATGTCCTTTTCGGACGAGGATGAACGACCTGGCACCTCTGGTGTGGCTCCGCTTCCAGCCCCAGCAGCTGCAACATCAGCACACCCTGCCACCATTCCTGGATGATCTGCAAACACTTCAATCACCCCTGCCAACACAGACAGACCAAGGCAACAGGGCAACGACGGCACAGGTACACAGGGCAGCCAGAGCTGATGGACAACAACACCAGTGCCAACACAGACAGGGGCCCAGTGTTGCCTAAGCCTGCAAGGGCATGTCCTGCCCATGTGGGAAGGGGTGCTGTGAGGGTGGTCAGAGTGAGGCCACAGCCTGCAGATGGGGCTGGACTGCAGGAAGATCCGCAGTTGGGGCGTGTCATAGATGCTTACCAGGAAAGCACTGGAGGATTTGGCCAGGTTGTGGGGATCTTCAAGGACATGCAACAACAGCTGGCTGCACATCATGCCAGAATGGACTCACAGATGTCCCGGGAGGAACAACACATGACCCGGATAGAGTAAAAAATGGACAAATTATATGACCTTATGGTGGTGCATAAAGAAATACTGACAAGCCTCCACCAGATAGCCAACAACATGATCATACCTCCCTGTGTGCCCACTACATCAGTTGCCACTACATCACAACTGCCACAGGGAGGGAGTTAGACTCTGGCGGAGAGTCCTCTGTACCACAGCAGCCTGCACATGAGGATCCCCCTGAGAAGAAGAGGGGTCGTCCAAAGAAGGACAAGTAAGGGGCAGATGGCCATGCATACCCACCAGGACGTGACTTCCTGTTCTAGACATCTTTCAATGTGTGCAAAGCGTTTACCTTGTTGACTGTTGCTAAACTCCCACACATGTGAAGGAGGGTCTAAATTGGACCAATGTTCCAAAGGAATGTGGACTTTACTCTAGAAATGTCATCAATCAACACTACCAACTGCACTGTGAGCCTTGGATTCCTATTGCACTGTACTGCACTTTCACTTACGTATAACTTTCCAACACATGCATGTAAATACATTTACTACAACACAATACATGGGTCTGTTGTGCCTGAAACTTGGTTTGTATCATTGAGAGGATGACCTGTGAAAAGATGTCTGTGCATGGAAACTAATACAGCTATGTAAACACAGTCATGTGAGTCATGGTGGTGTGACACATGTGAGGTAGACATCCCGCTACGTCAACACAACACATACTTACCATGCCCATCTAACTCATCGTCCTAACTCATGTGAACAGAGAATGCAGTGGGATGCATGTACACAACACCCATCCTGAGTCTGTGGCAAGCTGCCCACAGGTACAGCATGCACATGAATGTTGGATGTGTGGACACAGACATAGCACATTGCAAAGTGATGCACAGGTTTATTACACCAGCAAAAGTCATAAGTCCTCAACAGATGGAGGTAACCTCACGTGACAGTGAGCACAAAGTCAGCCACTGGTAAACCATATAAGTCCAGGGGTGTTTAGCACATCATGGTTAGGACAACGGCAGCCTGCAGTCTGCAATATGAATATGTGATTTGGGGGGTCACACGTGACCAAACAACAGCCATAGGACATGGTGGAGCACAGACATACAACACCATTAGAATCACTGAATGACAGCATACATCTACAATACATATGCCAGACACTAAGCTCAAGATACCTGGACACAACGCAGTTACAATCCCAACACTGTTTGGTAGTATATACTCAATAGTAGGACACATCACTGCAAGCAGCCTGTCAATGAGCACACAGACACACTTAAGCAGCAACATTGCAAAACCTACACATGTCAGCCAATTACAAAACATAGGCAACATATCACTGTATACTCACTATCATGTGAAGAAGTTGTTAATGAGCTGTGTTCATACATCCCCCTCACCCTCATCATCACTGGCAATATGTCCCAGAGCAGGATCCTCCACGGCAGGCGGCTGTTGGTCATCATCATCCAGGATGAGAAGCAACTCCTTCCTCACTGCCAGGTTGTGTAGCATGCAGCACACAATAACGATTTTGCACACCTTGTCAGGGACACCTCCGGTCTTGTCCAGGCAGCAGAATTTTGTTTTCAGTAGGCTAAATGTCCGCTCTATCACTCTCCTGGTCCGCCCATATGTCTCAGTATAATGGATCTCCGCTGGTGTAACAGGGTTCCTGAGGGAGTTCAGCAACCACGGCATGTTTGGGTATCCAGAGTCACCTACAAACAAACAAACACACATTCAATGGATTGGAGAAGTAGGTGAATCGCTAGAGTTGCCAAAACACACAAGGGAAACAGATATTACACACCAACAAGCCAGGCAGGCAGGTTCTGCAGCTGTGCCATCATGTTTGGTATCCGACTCATCCGCATGATGTAAGCGTCATGCGCAGAACCAGGGAAATGTGCACACACATGTGGGATGGTCATGTCTGACAGACTACCACCAAGGCATTAATAGAGTGTAAATGTTTTGTGTTCCGTTATGTCTGCTCATGTGCCTATGGTGGCACCAAAGCAACATGTGTGCCATCTATGGAGCCTATGAATTGTCCTAGGGTTGGGAATTGGATGTACCGGTTCAGGATTAACAATATTGCCTCCAATACATTGCGAAGCACATGAATGAACATGGTCTGTGACATCCCACCAGCACTAGCCACAGTATACTGGAAGGTACCTGTGGCAAAGAAGTATAGGGCTGCCATCACGTTCACCTTGGGGATCAGCACTGATGGATAGGTCCTGCCAGGTTGCAAATGTGGTGCCAACTGCCCCGCCAAATCTTCAGTTAGTGGCCTGGTGAGGCGGTACTGCCGGATGCAGTCACGTTCATACATGGTTGCAAGGTCTGGGAACGGTCTATGGACAGCTGGTCTCCTGCAATACATAGGTGAGCAAAGAAAGTTTGTCAGTGACCCTACATATGTGACAATCACCATGCACAATATCACATGCAATATCACTTGTAACTTCAGTAATAGACACAATACCGTGTTGTGTGTGCTGTTGGGCATGGACAACAATGTCAGCTATGTGCCCCTCACATAACATCTCAGCTCTACATGTTCACACAACAAGTGCTAAGCTGTGCTGGGAACAATCAATGTGGCCTCTCCCAGTACATCCTCACACATGTCACATACCCAAAACACACCTCAGTGACTAGGACGGACAGATGTGTTGCCCACATGACTAGTATTTGTCTGTCACACACACAACTATCTTGTCTTGTCACAAGGGCAGTGACATTATGTAGCATCAGATGTACATTTAACAACACACACACAAAACACACATGATGTGCTACCAGATTGTTGCGCAGTCAAAAAGGAATGCCTGTGATAGACAGGCACAACAGCGACTCACATGTCAAAAACACATGGATGGTGATGACGATTGCCAACTACCACAAATAATCAGAGACGTGTGTAGAACAATACGCACACACTCTGCATCAACACCACAATGTCAACTGTGGGACACCCAGTGACACACAGTCCTTTTCACCTATGAGTCAGGGTGTCTGTAACATGTCAGCACACAATGGGCACCTAGAACTGTATACATGCCTCGGGGTGTGATCTGCACGGTTGTAAATGACAGTGGTGATGTGCATTACTGTTAGAAAGGCGATCCCGGGGAGGCAGAAGAGGTCTGACTGGCCACCCCTAGTTCCACCTCTCCGTCGAGAAGTAGCCGAGCGTTACCGAGAGGCCTCCGGGGTGAGGGCCCTCTCCTAGGATCGTACAGCAGAGTAACCACAACACTACAAACGGACACCACACAAGAGGATAAGTTCTTAGGCTTTATCAGGAAGAAAGGTTGCTTGTTCTTGGCGATATGTACAGGTAGATCGAGGGATCTATAAAGTCTCCGAAAGAAGGGATAGGGTAGCGGGACAGTCTTAGTACGGGTGCGGGAAGGGATACCCTGCGCCCAGCTCTCAATCCTCGAGCTGGGGGCTCCGAGTGGTCGAGCCACGGCAGCGCCAGCAGGACTCGAGAGGTGGGTTTTACGGAGGGAAGGCCGCGGCAGCGCCAGCAGGCCTCGAGGTGATTTCGGCGAAGATGGGCTGCGGCAGCGCCAGCAGGCTCTCCAGATGGTTCAGAGAAGGTGGGCCGCGGCAGCGCCAGCAGGCTCTCAAGATGGTTTCAGTGAAGGTGGGCCGCGGCAGCGCCAGAAGGCTCTCAAGATGGTTTCAGCGAAGGTGGGCCGCGGCAGCGCCAGCAGGCTCTCAGGATGGTTCCAGCGAAGGTGGGCCGCGGCAGCGCCAGCAGGCTCTCAGGGTGGCTTCCGGTTACAGGCAATTGAGTTCTTCTGGTGTCGGCCGCGACAGCGTCAGCAGGGCTTCCAGTCCAGGATACAACTGGCGTCCCCCTCCGGGGCTGGCCTAGATATAGGACTGGAGCCCTTTGATGTCCGGGCCCTCGCGCCTGGGGGCCAGAGGGGCCGGGATGATGGTGTCCAGACACCCAGCAGGAGGGTGGGACAGCGCCCAGGGAGGCCGGAGGGCGATCGATACCAGGCGTCCGGGGACGGCTGGAGGCCCATCGAAACTTCCCTCCTCTTGGGTCTTGTTGAGTGGCCACTTGACCACCTGGGTGGATCTTGGTGCCTCGATTTCGGGGCTCTTGCTGGGGCCTGGGCCGGGGCCGGGGCCACGTGTTCGTGACGTGATGGGCCCAAGATGGAGTCAGGCCGGTAGTGAGGGTCCGGGATGGTGACCGGACCGGCAGGGTTGGTGTTGGGGTGTGCAGGGTCGGGCAACAGGGGTCGCCCGAGGCTCGGCGGAGGGCGATGTCGTCCTGGGCCCGCAATGGCACATGGCGGTCTTCAGTGTGTCGAAGGCGACCTGGCATTCGGGGGTCCAGCGCACCTTTTGGGGTAACCTTTTGGAGGTCAGTTCTGTGAGGGGCCCCACAATGCTTCCATAGTCTTTTATGAAGCGTTGATAATATCCGGTGAGCCCCAGGAAGGCTCGGACTGCTGTTTGGGTGACCGGGGGCTCCCAGGCCCGGATGGCGTCAATCTTTGGCTGGAGGGGAGCCACCTGGCCGCTCCCTACTTGGTGCCCCAGATAGGTCACGGACCCTTGGCCTATCTGGCACTTGCTGGCTTTTATTGTCAGTCCGGCCCGTCGGAGGGCCGTCAGAACCTCCCAGAGGTGGGTCAGGTGCTCATCCCAGTGGAGGCTGTACACTGCAATGTCGTCTAGATAGGCGGCACTGAACTCCTCTAGCCCAGCCAGCACCCTGTTCACGAGTCTCTGGAAGGTGGCCGGGGCGTTCTTCATGCCGAAGGGCATCACCTTGAAATGGTAGTGGCCATCAGGGGTCGAGAAGGCCGATCGCTCTCGCGCTCCAGGGGTGAGGCCGATCTGCCAATATCCGGCCGTGAGGTCGAAGGTGCTGAGATACTTTGCACCCCCCAGGCGGTCGATCAGTTCATCCGCCCGGGGGATGGGATGGGCGTCGGTCCTGGTGACCGCATTCAGTCCCCGGTAGTCGACACAGAACCGGAGCTCCGGGGGTGCGCCGGGTGCGGCGGCTTTAGGGACCAGGACAACGGGACTGGCCCAGGGAGTGTTGGAGGGTTCGACTACCCTCAGAGCTAGCATCTTGGCCACCTCGGCTTGAATGCAGGCCCGAACTCGGTCGGGCACCCGGAAAGCTCGGTGTCTTACAGGCGGGCTGTCCCCGGTGTCTACATCGTGGACACACCACCGGGTGACCCCAGGAGTGAGGGAAAATAGATCTGCAAATTGCCCCAGCAGCTTCCAGCAGTCTTGGTGCTGTCCGGGGTTCAGGGTAGCGGAGAGCGTGACCCCTTCGACGGAGCCGTCTCTCTCGCGGGTACTCAGGAGATCTGGTAGAGGTTCGGAGTCGTCTTCAGCCCCGTCATCGGTCGCTAGCAGCAGACTTAGTTCAGTGCGGGCAAAGTGCGGCTTGAGCCGGTTAGCGTGCAGAACCCGGAGGGGGTTTCGGGGGGACTCCATGTCCACCAAGTAAGTGACGGGGCTCTTGCGCTCCACCACCTTGAAGGGCCCCGTCCATTTGTCCTGTAGAGCACAAGGTTCGACCGGGGACATGACCCAGACCTGTTGGCCCGGCTCGAACTCGATGGACGAGGCGTTCTGGTCATACCAGCGTTTCATCTCCTCCTGACTGGCCTCCAGGTTGGCCTCGGCAAGTTCCCGGAACTTTCGAGTCTGGTTGCGGAGTGTCAGGAGGTACTGGTAGACATCTGGGGGAGCACCTCGGACAGTCGTCTCCCAGCCTTCTTTGACCAGGCTGAGGGGGCTGTGGAAAAGTAAATTTTGCCATGTTCTGTGTCCCTACGTGTCCTCCATCTTATGTTATGTGTGCATGATTAAATATGCATATGTATCCCCCATGTTTGATTAAAGACGCAATTACAGTTGTGTCCATCTCTAGTATGCCAGTTTCCAGTTCTCGTGAAAGCTACGAGTATTAGGCCTATGTAAAGTTACGTTGCCACGTTTCTCAGTGTGCACGTTATTTCATTGAAAAGTCCCCGTTTCTAGGCCTCAAAAGGGCCCGGACACCAGATTCAGCTCCTGTCTTCTGAGTCCTCGCTGAGGAGCGATACAGCCCCCACCTGTATCCTCGACCCTTCACTTACTTCCTGCCTCACAGTGCCCGGCTCAGCCTGGCTCTGCCTACGAGTCTGCCAAAAGTATGTTATGATTCTAGTTATCAGTCTAGCCCTCCTTCTCTGCATTCCTAAGCTACTGAATCGCATCAATAGTTTCCGTCATTGTCTAGCCTTTACGTCTCCATGTAAGAGAAATACTGCATTTAATGGTCATTTAATATTCTTCATCACGCACTACATGTAGAATAATGCATGCTCCAGTCTTAGAGTCCGTTAGCCTTTACCCCGATAACTTTTGGATTCTATCAACATGTTCTCTAAACATTAGATACTAGATACTGTTTAGGTACATGTCGCCCTGACTCTCCAGACTTCAGTCTCTGCTCCTAGCACAGAGTTCATAGCCCCCAGCTTCTCCTAGTAACACGTCATTGTCAGTTTGCGCGCACCATTAGGTTAGAGGTCCCGGCTCCTTAGGTAGCCCCCTCCATGTTTCCGCCCCATTTATGACATATTCTGTTACGTTTGCATCACATGTCTATGTATACGCCCCTGTTACACCCATTTTCACCCTTATCTTTCGCGACTGCTATTGACCACACCCACTGCTCCGCCTACTGTAATTCATTGTAATGTAACTGTTTTAGTATATATATTTGTGCACTGTTATTAAATGTTACGCCGATCCTGATCCAGCCCCCGGCAGCGCTGCCATCCCATTCCTGTGCAGGTTATCCTGTTCCTGTCCTTTATGCTGTATTAAACCTGCAAACTCCTACTACCTCGAATCTTGACTCTTATTTATTGAGCTATCTGTTATTACTATGTCCAGTAAAACCTAGATCCGGTATTATTTATTTATATACCACATAATGGCGCCCGAATAGGGACTTGCCCTTTCCCCACGCGCCGGTGAAGCCACGCCGGCCCCCTGACCCTCTGCAGCCGTGACGGAACCATACCGTGCACGTGCAGATATTTCTGCTTCAAGTATCCCTCAGGCCCACGGAGGAGACGGAGGTGGCGGTCCAGCATCCAGACGAGGCGGTGGAGGAACGCGGCGAGTCCCGACCAGAGCCCAAGCCGAGAGTCCAAGGTCCGAGGTATCCGGAGGCCCACCCGTAACAGAAGTCCGAAGTTCGTCCGTCCGGCGTCAAAGCAGTCCAGTCCAGTCTGAGGCCTTCCGTTCTTGCTGCCCGGTGAGTACCATTGCTGGGGTAGTATCTAGACAGGGTCAATCTAATTGACTCTGGTCCGTGGGTTGGTGGTACACAGACCCAAAACGAAGTGTCCACTTCGGTGGATGCGGGTCCTGACGTGTCTCTTTATGAGACCGGTAAGTTTCGTACTGTTTCAGCAGTGCATCTAGTTTCTGTTCTAGTCAGTTCTGTTCTCGAGAAAATTCATGTATTCTGTTTTCAGTATTCCAGGTAGTATTCTGTTCGAACTGTTATTTTAAATGTTCTGCACGTATTTTAATGTCGTGGTATGAATGTGGAGTAATTATCGTTTTCATTGTGTATTGTATTGTGTCTAGATTACAGTTCAGTCATGCCTTTATTCTCGAAATTACGTCAGTTAAAAACCAGAAAAGGTCTGCTAGAAGCAGCAGTTCCTGTCCCGCCTAGGGACAGTCCAGGTCATTTTATGTATCAGAAGCATGGCATAAGTGCCATATTATATCTAGATTTATGGGTAGAATATACCAAACAGTTAGAAGAAAAGTATAGATGGCCCGTATCGGGTACATGGGATGCCGAGTGCATCATGCGAGTAGAAGAAGCATTATGGAAAAAGAAAGCCAGACAGTCACAGAAAGATGCCATCGAGCTATGGCGCAAAGAATCTCATAAAAGAACCGAAAAAGAAATCAGAAGGTCAGAATTAAGTAGAGAATCCTTAGAACGAGCCCAAGAAAGGGAACTAATCGAGATAGGTGAACGAGTCAAAACTGAACAGTCAGATAGACAGAGGCATGCCCTCATTAAGGGTATGTATCCTCTTCTTGCCGAGGGCTTGCCAAAAGCGACCCCGGAGGCATCCAGTAATTTTCCGCCACCACTAGTTCCGACTAAGCTACGTCACAAACCGACCGCAGCTGATATTTTCATCTCGTCCTATTTGGACGACACTGTCCCAGAATATGCGAATCCTGTTCCGCCAGTCCCTGTAAATAATGTAAATCCTGCTCCTCCAGACACCGGAGTACCTGCCACGGTACCCCCGGTTCAGCCCACATTACAATTTCCCACTCTGCCAGCACGAAGAGTATCAGTCGACGATTCCAGCATAGGGGCCGCAGGAGGAGGTCCTCCTGGTACCCCGCCACCACACCAACGTAGAACGTTGGCCGAGTTACATGAATGTGCGTTACAACGTACGCCCAAATTTAAGTCCGTTGCCGATATCCGACGAGCCCTCACTGAGTGCCGCTATGATCCAGTTGCAGGTGATGATAGTACAGTAATATATTCCATCCGTGTAAGACGGGTGACCGGGTATTTAGACACCCTACCAGATATGAAAGGAGATCTAGACAGAATATATCGTTTCATCCGTACAGGGGATGATCCAGAAAGTATTGGCGAAGCCATGTCTCAAAGGAAAGCTGAGATCCAGCTCATGATATTAAAGTTTCTGATTAATTGTCTAATAAGAGAACAAGACTACCCGACTAAAGATCCGGCCGAAATGAAAATCCTGACAAGGTGGAGTGATAATATAGCCGAGGGTAAACACAGAACTATCAGTAGTATAGAGAGTATGTACAAGAGAATTCGTAAAGAAATAATAAAGTTACATGAACAACGTAAAGCAGCACAAGTAAGCGAGAAAGAGAATGACTCTTCTACTGAAGAGGTAGACGACGAGAATCCCGTCAGAATAGCGTATGTAGGAAAATCTAGATTTCCAGATCGCCATTTATGCCTAGAACACAAGACAGTTTTTCATCATCCAGCACCAGAACAAGGTTCTCTAGAACAAGTATTTCAAGCTACCGATCACATTTTGAAGTCACGAATCGGTTATAGTGAGTTAAGTACTATGCATGAACAAGAACTAGTCCGATCAGCAGTCCGATGGATTACTGATTCTACCACTTTTCCAGACGAAATAGTGGCACAAATGTTTCTGAAACTGCCCCCAGCCGAGCAACGACTGGTGGGTATGTATATGATCCAACACCTCATTACTCTGTATGAGGGTCAACATTCTGATCCAGGTCCGTTACATGATGTCCTGAACGAGTTACTCCAATATAGATGGAAAGGTTTAGGTACCGATTTAATTAGTGTTATTCTAGAACAGCGCCACAAATATAGAACGTTTTTGAACCCGCATTTTGTTCATGTCTCACCCCCAGAAAGTAAACCATTTTACATAGACAGACAGAACCCGTTACGAGAAGTACACCCAGTCAGGACAACAGATGGTGAAATGCAACGAGTGTTTGTTTACACTCCGATTACAAAGATGGAACTCTTAGAGATGAAGAAATTAATTCCCTGTCATGACAAAGATCCAGCAGGGTTCCACCGAGAATTAAAGGACATGCTCCGTATGGGAGAATACACGTATCCAGATATAATTAAAATGCTAAAAGTCCTGTTGCCCGCAGGGGTATATGAAAAACTCAAGGAAAAAGAATGGGAGGTGGGAGAGAAAAAGATCGATTGGGCAGTTCTAGAAGCTGAAGATAAGATACGAGTACCAGGTACCGGTCTTGGAGAGAAATGTAAAGAATTACCAGAACTGCTAATACAAGTTTTGCCAAGATTATTAGCCACTAAAAAGGAAGACTGGGATGCAATCTCAGCCTGTAAACAGAAACAAGACGAAGACACTAGTGATTTTTATTCTAGATTTGAGAAATGCTTTAGTATCAACAGTGGCCTCAAGACAAGTAGCGAGTCATACCCTCATCTTTTTGTTACTAAATTAGTCGAGAATTCAAGTCCACAAGTTAAGAATCGAGTTTTGAAAGTCGAAAGTACCTGGCAAGCTAATACTCCGTCCCAGATGTTACAGATGCTTCAATACCACCAGAATAGAATCAGAGAAGAACAAGATCACGAAAGGAAACGTATGAAAGACACGAAAATGAAAGTACTAGTTGCACAATCTGTTCCTCAAGACAGTCAGAAGAGGGGTACGAATCAAGCCAGTCATCCTGCAGTTCCCGTTAAAGGGACCTGCAATTATTGTAAACAGCCAGGTCATTTTATAAACGAGTGTGCAGTTCTGAAACACAATATAGCTACCGGTAAGACTAAAGAAAGACCACGTCCGCCTAGACAAGAACAAGTTTCACAGACTTCTCAGCCACAGAATGCACAACAGACAGTTCCAGCACCGCAGCCTATTGCTGCAACACAGCATGTTACACAGCAGATGTACCAGTATGCACAGTCCGAGTATTCAGAGTATCAGCCATATTCATGAAACAGCCTAGAGAGGGAGGTAGGCTTGCCTCTCATCGAGATACCTGTAGATCAAGAGGGTCCCTATGTTCATAGTCAAGTATTAGGGAAAGACAGAAAGTTTTTGATTGATACAGGGGCAAGTAGGACCACCATCAGTCACGCCGAAGTTCCAGGGGCTCCGCTCTCAGGCTCTAGAAATGTTTCCCTTGGATTTTCAGGAAAGCCTATTGTAAACGAGATATCTAAGCCAGTTACTCTAGAAGTAGGTCCATTGTCCCGCACTACTGATCTGTTACTTACGAAGTCATGCCCAGAAAATTTATTAGGTATTAAAACACTGAAAGAATTAGGTGCAGTTATTTGCTGTTCCCCAGAGGGAATACGACTGTTCCTACGTGACTTCAAGGGTCACTATGTATTACGAGATTTTGATCCGAGATTGTCTAATGTTCCGCAGCATCTATGGGCACAAGGTCCAACTGATGTTGGCTTCATGCAAATCACACCCCATCGTGTGACTCTCAAGCCAGGTGTAGTGTTACCACGAATCAGACAGTACAGATTGCCACCTGAGGCTGTAGCAGCCTTATCCAAAATTATTGACGAGCTCATCGCTCAAGGAGTAGTTGTAGAAACTGACTCCAATGTATGTAATTCTCCGATCATTCCAGTCATGAAACGTACTGATCCAAATGCACCCCCAGTATATCGATTAGTGATTGACCTTCGAGAACTCAACAAATGTATTATTCCCCAGTACCCAGTTGTCCCAGATATCTCTTCCCTATTGACAGCCATTGATTCTGAAGCCTCATTTTTTTTCAGTCATAGACCTCAAGAACGCATTTTTTAGTGTCCCCATTCATCCAGACAGCCAGTTCCTTTTCGGATTTTGTTTAAATGGAAGGAGCTATATGTTCACACGAGCTCCTCAAGGTTTCACAGAAAGTCCTAGTATTTACAGTCAAGCACTTAAAAGACAACTAGACAATATTCACATGCCAACTGACACTGCCCTGCTCCAGTATGTCGATGATCTACTGATCACAGCCCGTTCTGAACGTGCTTGCGAGCGAGCATCCCTTACAGTCTTGTATTTCCTTGCCGAGATGGGGCACAAGGTGTCCCCTTCTAAGCTTCAATTCTGTGTCCAGCAAGTGATCTACTTAGGCCACTTACTGTCCAAGAGGGGTAGGCAGTTGACACCCGACCGTATCCAGTTAATAGCGAGTCTTCCTCAGCCCAAGACCCAGAAGGAGGTACGTGCTTTTATTGGCCTCACTTCTTACTGCAGACAATGGATTCCTCAGTATGCATTTCTAGCTAAACCACTGATACAGTTAACGACACAGGAGGCAGCCGTATCGACTGTCCTCCCTTGGACATCTGAACATACACTTAGTTTTAATGAGTTAAAGAAAGCTCTATGCCAAGCTCCAGTTCTAGCAACACCGAACTACAGTAAGCCTTTTACACTTTTCGTCACTGAACGTGAAGGTACAGCATTATCTGTTCTCACACAAGATCAAGCAGGACAGTACAAGCCCTGTGCTTATTTTTTGAGCACATTAGATCCTGTAGCCCAGGCTCTGCCTGCGTGCCTCAAGTCAGTTGCAGCCACAGCACTAGCTATCAGACAAAGTGATTCCATAGTATTAGGACATTCCTTGACAGTACAAGTTCCACACTCCGTGGAAGTTCTTTTAAACCGAACACAAACTCAGCACTTGACAATTGCACGTTTAACAGGTTATGAACTGACACTGTTCCAGCCACACATAGAAATCAGACGCTGCAACGTTTTAAATCCTGCTACACTGTTACCGTCAGTTAATTCAAATTCTGCCACACACAACTGTGTGGAAGTAGTTAACACTATGACAAAGCCAAGACAAGACTTGACAGATATTCCATTACCAGATCCCGACCTGACACTTTATGTGGATGGTTCATGTATGAGAACAAGTACAGGAGAACTAGTAGCCGCGTATGCAGTGACTACTGACACTGAAGTTATTGAAACACACCGTATTGACACCCTGTCTGCTCAAGCAGCAGAGCTAGTTGCTCTGACACAAGCCTGCATACACGCCAAGAACCTGAAAGTTAATGTTTACACAGATTCACGTTATGCATTCGGAGTCGTACACGACTTTGGAGTACTCTGGCAGGAGAGAGGTTTCATGACTTCTCATGGAACCAAGATTCAGCATGGTCTCCTTATTCAGGCTCTGTTAGATGCCATACACTTACCGACATCTATTGCTATCATGAAATGCAAAGCACATACGAAAGTTACTGACATTATTTCCCAAGGTAATGATCTAGCAGATCGCACAGCCAAGCTTACAGCACAGACACCAGACATTCCAGTTAATAAGACACCGACATACACTCCAGATCTGACTACCTGTATGACAGTTAAGGACCCTACTCAAGATGTCATAGATATCCAGTTGCATGCTACTCCCGATGAAATCAAGAAATGGTCCGAACAAGGAGGGGTCCAGACAGATCAGGGATGGGTAACGAAGGGTAAAGCCACATGGTTTCTCCCCGACTCTATGGTTCAAGTCATTATCAATACCGCACATAGTCCAGCACATTTAGGAGAAAAAGCTATGTTAGACAGTATCCAGAACATTTGGTTCAACAAGCATTTACGAGCTGCAGCCAAGCAGAAAGTCCGTACCTGTATGATATGTTGCCAGTTTAATCCAGGTAAAAGTGTCCCGGTGGAACAAGGTGGATTCCAGCCCCCTGACCACCCTTTTGAAGTCCTCCAGATGGATTATATTCAAATGGAGCGATGTCGAGGTTTCAAGTATGTCCTTGTAGTTGTATGCGCTTTGTCCAGGTGGACAGAGGCATATCCAGTCCCAGATTACACAGCCGCGACCACTGCCAAGCAGTTGGTTCGTGAGTTCTTCCCCCGTTATGGACTCCCTAGAGTCGTATATTCTGATAACGGCCAGCCATTCTCATCCGAGTTGATGAAACATGTTTCCCTTTTGTTAGGGTACCAGTGGAAGTTCCATTGTGTACGCCATCCTGAAGCAGCTGGTCTAGTAGAGAGACATAATCAGACCCTGAAAATCCGTATTGCCAAGATTTGTAAAGAGAAAGGTGTGGACTGGCTAGTAGCTCTGCCAGTCGCTTTATTTTATATGCGCATGGTCGCACATTCCAGATCAGGTCTGTCCCCTTATGAGGTCGTATTCGGCCGCCCCCTAACATGTGGGGTACACCTAGACCTCGAAGTATTACCGATGTTTCAAGTAATATGCTGACAGATTACCTAGCTTCCTTGATGTCTGCCCTCAACTCTTGTCGTTCACAGGTTGCTGCCGCATTTCCAGACAATACCGAGGTGGCACCGCATGAAATCGTTCCCGGATCCATGGTTCTCGTCCGGAATTTTGATCGTTCAAGTCCGCTAGAGCCTCGCTGGAAGGAACCCCGACTGGTCCTCCTAACCACCCGTACAGCCGTGAAGTTGGAGGGGAGAAAAGGCTGGGTGCATCTGTCGCATATAAAAAAGTTTTATGGACTGAAAACAGTTTCAAAGAACATTCCCGAGGATTCTAAAAACTGTCAAAGTATTAATCTTAAGGACTGTCCCGCAAAAGACATTGCTACGAACCCTTCCCTGTTAGAGAAAACTCCGCAGCAGGAGTATAAGCTTAAACTAAGGTCTAGTAAAATAAGTCAGCCAGTTTGATTGTCTAAGTCCTCCCCTAGGTGAAACGGTTAGACCGGTTTCTGACATGTATATAATAGACCCCCACAGAGAGAGAGTTAGTGAGAACTCTAGAAGTTGCACTATTATTTTATGTTTTCTGCTATATTTTAGCATTATGATTTCCTGCACCAGTTATGCATCTTATTTGTGTTTTTCAGTTTCTCATGTAAATAAGTCTGCTAATGTTACAGTAGAGCACACGTTTAGTGATCTGCCTCCTCATGAACTTTCTTATCGTCTTGCTATGCGTAATAACTCCTTTATCCGCATGTTACATTATTCACACCAGACCAGCAATGCCACAAATTGTTGGGTGTGTGGTCGACTCCCCCCTTTCCAGACACCGAAGGGAGTTCTGCCACTCTTTCCTTATCCATTTTCACATAATGGTTCGTGTGGAGCATGGTCCACGTTAACGTCATCCTCAACAGATATGTCTTTTCTGAACAGTACATGTTTCCCAGACAAGCAAGGTCTTCCCCACAGAACAGGGTTAGATCTAGAAAATGAAGTTTATAATTTGGGTAATTATTCTTCGAATTTTATGGTCCTGAATGTTCAGTCTGATTCTACTCCAGACTTACCTGCTATATCAGTACTACCAGTAAAAGGTGAATTATGTGTCCAAAAGAATGGTTCCGTACATGTAGGCCATAGTGATTGTACTACTATTGTCAAGTATAGTGACAGTAGGAAATCTATTTTCAAAGCTTCACGTCATTCTTATTTTGTTTGTGGTCAGACCGCATATGTTCGTCTGCCCCTTGATTGGGATGGTACATGTTACATTGCCTTCCTACTGCCACCAGTTTTCCTAGCCCCACCTGACTATCATAGGAATTCCCACCTAGTACATACTAGACACAAGAGAAATTTCCCGATTGTCGATTATACTGAAACTGCTCTAGAACAATACATAGATATCAATAAAGGTGTCTTCCCCTACTTAGGTACTGTCGTGAATAGTAAACTGATACGTAGATTAACCAGAACACTTGAAGCAGTAGTGATTGAGACTACTTCTGCTCTAGGTAACTTAACCGAAGAACAATCCTTTATGAGAATTGTCGTGCTCCAGAATCGTCTCGTCCTTGACGTCATACTGGCCGATAGGGGCGGGGCATGTAGAGTCATCGGATCTAGTTGCTGCATTTTCATTCCTAATAACGCACCGTCTGTTTATTCAGCTATTACCAGACTCCATAAAATTGCCCATATGTTACACCAAGATCCAGGCACCTGGACATGGTCCGGTTGGTTCTGGAATATAATTTCCGCCTGGGGATGGAAAGTATTGTCATTTCTAGGTATTGCAGTAGCGATCATATTCAGTTGCTGCCTCTGTTTACAATGTGGCCCTGCGATTTGCGGCATTTGTGCTACCTCTGGTATTCCTAGTCCTAAGTCCCGTTCTAAATCCCGTTCCAAGAGAATTCGAGACGAGCAAATGATACTGTATGAAATGATAGATGGTATCATGAATATTGATGTTTCCTGATGGAAACGTAGTGACAAGGAGGGAATGTGGAAAAGTAAATTTTGCCATGTTCTGTGTCCCTACGTGTCCTCCATCTTATGTTATGTGTGCATGATTAAATATGCATATGTATCCCCCATGTTTGATTAAAGACGCAATTACAGTTGTGTCCATCTCTAGTATGCCAGTTTCCAGTTCTCGTGAAAGCTACGAGTATTAGGCCTATGTAAAGTTACGTTGCCACGTTTCTCAGTGTGCACGTTATTTCATTGAAAAGTCCCCGTTTCTAGGCCTCAAAAGGGCCCGGACACCAGATTCAGCTCCTGTCTTCTGAGTCCTCGCTGAGGAGCGATACAGCCCCCACCTGTATCCTCGACCCTTCACTTACTTCCTGCCTCACAGTGCCCGGCTCAGCCTGGCTCTGCCTACGAGTCTGCCAAAAGTATGTTATGATTCTAGTTATCAGTCTAGCCCTCCTTCTCTGCATTCCTAAGCTACTGAATCGCATCAATAGTTTCCGTCATTGTCTAGCCTTTACGTCTCCATGTAAGAGAAATACTGCATTTAATGGTCATTTAATATTCTTCATCACGCACTACATGTAGAATAATGCATGCTCCAGTCTTAGAGTCCGTTAGCCTTTACCCCGATAACTTTTGGATTCTATCAACATGTTCTCTAAACATTAGATACTAGATACTGTTTAGGTACATGTCGCCCTGACTCTCCAGACTTCAGTCTCTGCTCCTAGCACAGAGTTCATAGCCCCCAGCTTCTCCTAGTAACACGTCATTGTCAGTTTGCGCGCACCATTAGGTTAGAGGTCCCGGCTCCTTAGGTAGCCCCCTCCATGTTTCCGCCCCATTTATGACATATTCTGTTACGTTTGCATCACATGTCTATGTATACGCCCCTGTTACACCCATTTTCACCCTTATCTTTCGCGACTGCTATTGACCACACCCACTGCTCCGCCTACTGTAATTCATTGTAATGTAACTGTTTTAGTATATATATTTGTGCACTGTTATTAAATGTTACGCCGATCCTGATCCAGCCCCCGGCAGCGCTGCCATCCCATTCCTGTGCAGGTTATCCTGTTCCTGTCCTTTATGCTGTATTAAACCTGCAAACTCCTACTACCTCGAATCTTGACTCTTATTTATTGAGCTATCTGTTATTACTATGTCCAGTAAAACCTAGATCCGGTATTATTTATTTATATACCACAGGGCCTCGGACCGGGTGCCCATACAATAGTTCAAAGGGGCTGAACCCCAGGGACTTCTGGGGTACCTCGCGATATGCAAACAGGAGGCAGGGCAGCAGGACATCCCATTTGCGTCGTAGCGGCTCCTCGAGGCCCTTGATCATTCCTTTCAGTGTTCGGTTAAACCGCTCCACAAGTCCATTTCCTTGGGAGTGATACGGGGTGGTGAACTTATACGTGACCCCGCACTGTTGCCACAGGGACCGCATATATTTAGATATAAAGTTCGTGCCCCTATCACTCACGATTTCTCGGGGGAAGCCGACTCTGGAGAAGATCCCCATTAGGGCTCGGCCTACTACTGGGGCCGGGATGGTTCGGAGGGGGATGGCTTCAGGATAGCGGGTGGCATGGTCCACCAGAACGAGGATGTAGCGGTGCCCCTGGGAGGTGCGAGGGTCCAAGGGCCCCACTATGTCGATCCCCACTCGCTCGAAGAGGGTGGTGACCACGGGAAAAGGCTGGAGTGAAGCTTTGACTTTCCCCCCGCTCTTCCCGCTGGCTTGACAGGTCGAACAGGTTCGGCAGTGGTTGTGCACATCGTTGCGCATCTTCGGCCAGTAGAAATGGGTCACCAGGCGGCTGTAAGATTTGTCCTGCCCCAGGTGCCCGGCGAGGGGCACGTCATGTGCCAAGTTCAAAAGGAAGTCTCTGAATCGGAGGGGAACGACCAGCACCCGGCTGGCCCCTATTTCGGCAATCTTCTGCTCGCTGTAGAGAAGGTCGTGGTCCCAATAGACCCAGTGGGACCCAGCGGCTTGAGTGGCTGCTTGTTGTCGGATTCCCTCGAGGGAGGGACAGGTTTTCTGTTCCTGCTGGAATTGTTCGCGGGAGGGGCCACCTTCTTAGCGCCACTGAGCTAGTTCGGGAAGGTGGCCGAGCTCGTTAAGGTCTTCATGGCTGGGCCCCTGGGGGCCGGGTTCAGGTTCGGTGTTAGAAAGGCGAACCCGGGGAAGGCAGAAGGTGTCTGACTGACCACCCCTAGGTCTACCCCTCCTTCAGAGAAGGGACCGAGCGATGTCGAGAGGCCTCCGACGGGAGGGCCCTCTCCTAGAATCGTACAGCAGAGTAACCACACCACTCCAAATATACACCACACGTAGATAGAGTTTTCAATCTTTATCGGGCAATAAGTATCGTTTCAATATATACAGCAGATCCAGAGATCTGGAAAGTATCGTAGCAAGGGGCCAGGTAGCGGGACAGTCTTATAGATGGTCGGTTGCAATGGGACCCTACGCACAGCTCTCAATCCTCGAGCTGGGGGGGTTCCGGAAGGTTGGGCCGCGGCAGCGCCAGCAGGCTCCAAGATGGTTTGAACGTGAGTGTGGACCGCGGCAGTGCCAGCAGGCTCCAAGATGATTCAGCGAGCGTGGACCGCGGCAGCGCCAGCAGGTTCCCAGATGGATCAGCGAGTGTGGACCGTGGCAGCGGCAGCAGGTTCCGAGATGGTTCAGCGAGAGTGGGCCGCGGCAGCGCCAGCAGGCTCCAAGGAGGTCACAGCAAAGATGGACCGCGGCAGCGCCAGCAGGCTCCAAGATGGTTACAGCGAAGATGGACCGCGGCAGCGCCAGCAGGCTCCAAGGTGGTTACAGCGAAGATGGACCGTTGCAGCGCCCGCAGGCTCCAAGGTGGTTACAGCGAAGATGGACCGCGGCAGCGCCAGCAGGCTCCAGGTAGAACAGCAAGGTGAGTTCGTCTCAGGGTCAGCCGCAACAGCGTCAGCAGGGCTTCTCGACTCCGGGATACAACTGCCGTCCTACTCCGGGGCTGGCCCAGATATAGGTCTGGAGTCCTTTGATGTCCGGACCCTCTCGCCTGGGGGTCAGAGGGGCCGGGATGATGGTGTCCAGACACCCAGCACGGGGTGGAGCCGGAGCCCAGTGAGGCCGGAGGGTGATCGAAACCAGGCATCCGGGGATGGTTGGAGAGCCATCGAAACTCCCCTCTCCTTGTCTCTGGTGGAGTGGCCACTCTACCACCCGGAGGGTTCTTGGTGCCTCGATGGCGGGCTCGCTGGGGCCGTGGCCGCGGCTGGGCCGGGACCACGTGCCTGTGACGTGATGGGCCCAAGATGGCGTCGGGCCTGGAATGAGGGTCCGAGGTGGGCACCGGACCGGTAATGCTGGGGCGGCCCGAGGGTGTCGTGTCAATGGTTGTGGGCCGCCGGGTGGCGGATCTGGTGGTTTGGAGGGCGTGCAGAGGTGTGCCCGAGGCCGACCCGGGCTGGATGGAGGGCCGTTGTCGTCCGGGGCCCGCCGTGCGGGAGGGGTAGGACCACGCCACGAGGCCGGGTCCAACACGCGTCCCCCCCAGCTGAAGGTAGGGGAGAGTCACCCATCTTCTTGGGGATTCTCCTCGCCAAGGCGGAAGAATCTGGAGAGGCCGTCAGCGTTGGCGTGGTCGTTGCCAGGGCGATGTTCCACGGTGAAGTTCATCCCTTGGAGGGAGATGGACCAACGTAGCAACTTCGGGTTCTCGCCCCGCATCTGCATTAACCACCGCAGGGGCCGGTGGTCGGTCTGTACTCGGAAGCGGGTGCCGAAGAGGTAGGGCCGGAGCTTCTTTAGGGCCCACACGACGGCGAAGGCTTCCCTCTCGATGGTGCTCCATCGTTGTTCTCGGGCCAGCAGGCGCCGGCTGATGAAGGCCACAGGAAGGTCAACTCCGTCAGAGTTCATTTGGGACAGTACGGCCCCAATGCCGTGTTCCGAGGCGTCAGTTTGGACGATGAACTCTCGGCTGTAGTCGGGGGCCTGGAGCACCGGGGCGGTGCACATGGCAGTCTTTAGGGTCTCAAAGGCTACTTGGCACTCGGGGGTCCAGTGCACCTTCGGGGGTTGTCTCTTGGAGGTTAGTTCTGTGAGGGGCCCCACAATGCTCCCATAGTCCTTTATGAACCGCCGATAGTATCCAGTGAGCCCCAGGAAGGCTCGGATGGCGGTCTGGGTGACGGGGGGCTCCCAGGCCTGGATGGCGTCGATCTTGGGTTGAAGGGGAGCCACTTGGCCGCTCCCCACTTGGTGTCCCAGATAGGTCACGGACCCTTGACCGATCTGGCACTTGCTGGCTTTTATTGTTAGTCCGGCCCGTTGGAGGGCCGTCAGGACCTTCCAGAGGTGGGTCAGGTGCTCGTCCCAACAGAGGCTGTACACCGCAATATCGTCCAGATAGGCGGCACTGAACTCTTCCAGCCCTGCCAGCACCCGGTTCACTAGTCGCTGGAAGGTGGCCGGAGCATTCTTCATGCCGAAGGGCATCACGTTGAAGTGGAAGTGGCCATCGGGGGTCGAGAAAGCGGATCGTTCTTGTGCCCCTGGCGTGAGGCCGATTTGCCAGTATCCGGCCGTGAGGTCGAAGGTGCTGAGGTACCTGGCGGCCCCCAGGCGATCGATCATCTCATCCGCTCGGGGAATGGGATGGGCGTCGGTCCTGGTGACGGCATTCAGTCCCCGGTAGTCGACACAGAACCGCAGCTCCGGGGGCGGCGGCCTTAGGGACCAGGACGACGGGACTGGCCCATGGACTATCTGAAGGTTCGACTACCCCTAGAGCTAGCATCTTGGAAACTTCGGCGTGGATGCAGGCCCGGACTCGGTCGGGGACTCGGTAGGCTCGGTGCCGCAAGGGCAGACTGTCCCCGGTGTCGACGTCGTGAACACACCACTGGGTGACTCCGGGGGTGAGGGAAAATAAGTTCGCAAATTGACCCAGCAGTTTCTGGCAGTCCTGGCGCTGTTTGGGTGTCAGCGCGGGAGAGGGGGAGACCCCCTCGACGGAGCCCTCTTTCTCGGAGGTGCTCAGGAGGTCTGGTAGAGGCTCAGAGTCGTCCTCTGCTCCATCATCGGTAGCCAACAACAGGCTCAGTTCGGTGCGGACAAAGTGGGGCTTGAGCCGGTTGGCGTGTAGGACCCGGAGGGGGTTCCGGGTGGACTCCATGTCCACTAGGTAGGTGACGGGGCTCTTGCGCTCCACCACTTTGAAGGGCCCCGTCCATTTGTCCTGGAGGGCACCGGGGTCGACCGGGGACATGACCCAGACCTGCTGGCCCGGCTCGAATTCAATGGACAAAGCATTTTCATCATACCAGCGCTTCATCTCCTCTTGACTGGCCTTCAGGTTGGTTTCGGCCAGTTCCCGGAACTTCCGAGTCTGGTTGCGGAGAGTCAAGAGGTATCGGAAAACATCGGGTGGAGTATCGGAGGCGGCCAGCTCCCAGCCTTCCTTGACCAGGCTGAGGGGGCCTCGCACCGGGTGGCCATATAATAGTTCAAAGGGGCTGAACCCCAGGGACTTCTGGGGTACCTCCCGGTAGGCGAACAGGAGGCATGGCAGCAGAACGTCCCATTTGCGCCGGAGGGGCTCTTCCAGGCCCTTGATCATTCCTTTCAGGGTCCTATTAAATCGCTCCACTAGTCCATTCCCTTGAGGGTGATACGGGGTGGTGAACTTATACGCGACCCCGCACTGTTGCCACAGGGACCGCATATATTTCGATATAAAGTTTGTGCCCCGATCACTGACGACCTCTCGGGGGAAGCCGACTCGGGAGAAGATCCCCATTAGCGCCCGGCCCACTACGGGGGCGGTGATAGTCCGGAGGGGGATAGCTTCTGGGTAGCGGGTGGCATGGTCCACCAGGACGAGGATGAAGCGGTGCCCCAGGGAGGTTGGAGGATCCAGGGGCCCCACGATGTCGATCCCTACTCGCTCGAAGGGAGTGGTCACCACGGGAAACGGTTGGAGTGGGGCCTTGATTTTCCCCCCACTCTTTCCGCTGGCTTGGCAGGTCGGACAGGTTCGGCAGTGGTTGTGCACATCGCGGCGCATCTTCGGCCAATAAAAGTGGGTCACCAGGCGGCTGTAGGTTTTGTCCTGCCCCAGGTGGCCGGCGAGGGGCACATCATGTGCCAGGTTTAAGAGAAAGTCTCTGAAGTGGAGGGGGAAGACTAGCACTCGGCCGGCCCCCAGCTCGGCGATCTTCTGTTCACTGTACAGGAGGTCCTGGTCCCAATAGACCCAGTGGGACCCCAAGGAGTCTCCTGTGGCTTGCGTGGCGGCTTGTTGTCGGAGTCCCTCAAGGGAAGGACATGTCTTTTGTTCCCGACGGAACTGCCCGCGGGTGGGGCCCCCTTCTTGGCGCCACTGGGCTAGTTCGGGAAGGGGCCCGAGCTCGGGAAGTTCTTCATGGCTGGGGCCCTGCGGCCCCAGGTCGGGTTCGGCCGTGGCAGTGGCGGGTGGCGGAGGTGCCGGCCATTCAGGTTCTTCGGGCAGATTGTCTTCGGTTGGGATGGCGTCCCGGGTGGACATGGATCGGGTCGTTACGCAAACCCATTCAGGAAGGCCTAGCATCCCCAGATGCTCTCTTCTCTCGATCTGTGCCCAGGGGGAACTTTCCAGGTCGTTCCCTAGGAGGCAGTCCACCGGGGCATCGTCTCGGATGGTGACTTTCAGCAGGCCGGACACTCCTCCCCACTCGAAGGGGATGCGGGCCATCTGGCACAGGCTCTCGGAATTGTCCGCTGACCGGACAGGGCACAGAACATGGGGCAAGATTTGTTCTGGGGTCACCAGATGGCAGCGGACGGCGGTTATGCTGGCCCCCGTGTCACGGAGAGCCTCGGCCCGGCGTCCGTTAATGGTGACCCACTGGCGATACTTCTGGGTGTTGACCGGAATCTGGTCTCGGGGGATCAGGTCTTTGTCGCCCAGGGAGGCGAGGCACATGGCCGCGGACTCCCATTCTTCTGGTTCCATAGGGACCTCTTCTTCTTCATCCTTTTCTGCGCTTAGGGCAGCTGCAGTGATTTGTCGACCGGGGGGCCCGGTGGTGCCGGGCCGCTGGTTCATGGGGCAGAGAGGATCATTGGCATAGTGACCCAGCCGTTGGCATCTGTGGCACGTAACGTTGGGGCGTGGCCCCGGTCGGGCTGGAGGGGCCCCCCCTCGGGCTGGAGGCTGGTGTAGAGGAGGCGGGCGACGATCCCGGCGGAAGGTCTCGGCCTCGGTTGATGCCAGACCCGCCGCCTCGCGGCCGGTGGTTCCCCGGGGACCCTCGTCCGTATTCTCCTGTGGTGTTCCGGTGGACGCGGTTGCTCGCCCACCGATCGGCTTCGACCGCTAGCTTTCGCGGCTCGGTCAACTTGCTGTCGAGGAGGTGCTGTCGTAGTTCAATGAAGCAGTTGTTGGAGAGGTGCTCCCATAACATCAGGTCGACCAACTGCTGGTAGGTAGTGACCTGACTGCCTTTGACCCACCCCTCGAAGGCTCTGCTAAAAAAGTTCACATACTCTACCCAAGTGGTACTGGGGATTTTTTTACAGTCTCGGAACCTCTGCCGGTAAATTTCGGGGGTGAGTCCATAGCGCGTGAGTAGGGCCGTTTTCATGTGTTCATAGGAGGTCATTTCGGTGTCAGGGAGTTCCAGCAGGGCGTCTCTCCCTTCGTTGACGAACTTTCCCCACAGGCCAGCGCCCCAATCCTTCAGGGGCACCCGATGGGCGGTCATGGCCACCTCGTAGGCTTTGAACCATTGTTGGATATCATCGTTCTTGTAGTATTCTTTGACTACATCTTTTGGTAGGTGAACCTTGGCGTCCACGGGAGGGGCCGCGGTCTTGGCCCCGGCCGCGCTATCTTCGTTGATCTTGGCCTTGATTTCTAGTTCTCTCAGGCCTCATTCGTGTTCATAGGCTAGTCGTTTTTCTTCGAGGTCACGTTGTCTCCGTTTCTCTTCTAGATCCCCCTCCAGCCGTAG
Organism: Lissotriton helveticus; assembly: GCF_964261635.1. Taxonomy (NCBI): domain Eukaryota; kingdom Metazoa; phylum Chordata; class Amphibia; order Caudata; family Salamandridae; genus Lissotriton; species Lissotriton helveticus. The sequence goes on from NC_136061.1 coordinate 1,317,127,418, forward strand.
TTGCTCGAGGGCTATCTTTTTCTCCGCTAGCTGGAGTTCTCCGTCTAACCGGAGTCGTGCAAGTTCCACTTCGTGTAGCCGGTTGCGCTCTCGTTCTCGAGCGTCTTCATAGATGAGGTCGCGTTTAGTGTTGCGGTTCTTTCCCCCATCGGGGGTGCGCTGGTTTCCTGTTGCCCGTTCGGGCTATTCTCCTCTTGGGGTGGTCTGTCTCGGGTTTCCACCCAGGCTTGTAGGGCCGATTTGAAGTCCTCTTTTGTGCTCAGGCCAGTGGTAGCGATACCCATGTCTTTACAGAATTGTTTTAGTTCTTTGTGACTGTATTCTTCTATCTTCTCTTTCTGGAATTCGGCAGGTAGGTTGGTTCCTTGGGTCGTCATGGTCTCTGTGTGTTTTTCCGTCGTAGCGGGTATATCACTCTCTGTACGATTTTGCGTTGGCTCGGATCGCAGCGCCTGCCACCAATGTTAGAAAGGCGAACCCGGGGGAGGCAGAAGGTGTCTGACTGACCACCCCTAGGTCTACCCCTCCTTCAGAGAAGGGACCGAGCGATGTCGAGAGGCCTCCGACGGGAGGGTCCTCTCCTAGAATCGTACAGCAGAGTAACCACACCACTCCAAATATACATCACACGTAGATAGAGTTTTCAATCTTTATCGGGCAATAAGTATCGTTTCAATATATACAGCAGATCCAGAGATCTGGAAAGTCTCCTAGCAAGGGGCCAGGTAGCGGGACAGTCTTATAGATGGTCGGTTGCAATGGGACCCTACGCACAGCTCTCAATCCTCGAGCTGGGGTGGTTCCGGAAGGTTGGGCCGCGGCAGCGCCAGCAGGCTCCAAGATGATTCAGCGAGCGTGGACCGCGGCAGCACCAGCAGGTTCCCAGATGGATCAGCGAGTGTGGACCGCGGCAGCGCCAGCAGGTTCCGAGATGGTTCAGCGAGTGTGGGCCGTGGCAGCGCCAGCAGGCTCCAAGGAGGTCACAGCAAAGATGGACCGCGGCAGCGCCAGCAGGCTCCAGGATGGTTACAGCGAAGATGGACCGCGGCAGCGCCAGCAGGCTCCAAGGTGGTTACAGCGAAGATGGACCGCGGCAGCGCCAGCAGGCTCCAAGGTGGTTACAGCGAAGATGGACCGCCGCAGCGCCAGCAGGCTCCAGGTAGAACAGCAAGGTGAGTTTGTCTCAGGGTCAGCCGCGACAGCGTCAGCAGGGCTTCTCGACTCCGGGATACAACTGCCGTCCTACTCCGGGGCTGGCCCAGATATAGGTCTGGAGTCCTTTGATGTCCGGACCCTCTCGCCTGGGGGTCAGAGGGGCCGGGATGATGGTGTCCAGACACCCAGCAGGGGGGTGGAGCCGGAGCCCAGGGAGGCCGGAGGGTGATCGAAACCAGGCATCCGGGGATGGTTGGAGAGCCATCGAAACTCCCCTCTGCTTGTCTCTGGTAGAGTGGCCACTCTACCACCCGGAGGGTTCTTGGTGCCTCGATGGCGGGCTCACTGGGGCCGTGGCCGCGGCTGGGCCGGGACCACGTGCCTGTGACGTGATGGGCCCAAGATGGCGTCGGGCCTGGAATGAGGGTCCGAGGTGGGCACCGGACCGGTAATGCTGGGGCGGCCCGAGGGTGTCGTGTCAGTGGTTGTGGGCCGCCGGGTGGCGGATCTGGTGGTTTGGAGGGCATGCAGAGGTGTGCCCGAGGCCGACCCGGGCTGGATGGAGGGCCGATGTCGTCCGGGGCCCGCCGTGCGGGAGGGGTAGGACCACGCCACGAGGCCGGGTCCAACAGTCGGCGTCCTCGGGGACAGCGGGCGGTGGAGGTGCGGGCCACTCCAGTCCCTCCGGCAGAGCCACTTCGATCGGGGCGGTGGCCCGGTCGACCATGGATCGAGTGGTCGCACAGACCCACTCGGGAAGGCCTAGCATCCCCAGATGCTCTCTCCGCTCGACGTGGGCCCAGGCGGAACTTTCCAGATCGTTCCCGAGGAGGCAGTCCACGGGGGCATTGTCTCGGACGGTCACCTTCAGCATACCCGACACCCCTCCCCATTAGAAGGGGATACGGGCCATCTGGCACAAACTCTCGGAGTTGTCCGCCGACCGTACCGGGCACAGGATATTGGGTAGAATCTGTTCTGGGGTCACCAAGTGGCAGCGGACCGCCGTCACGCTGGCTCCAGTGTCACAGAGGGCTTCGGCCCGGTGACCATTGATGGTGACCCACTGGCGGTATTTCTGGGTGTTGCCTGGGATTGGGTCTCGGGGGATCATGTCTCGATTACCCAGGCATGCCAAGATCATAGCGGCGGGCTCCCACTCGGCCTGCTCGGGGTCGTTATCTTCTTCCGCGCCTCCTACTGTACCCAGGGCGGCGGCCGCGATCTGGCGGTTCGGAGGACCGGTGGTGCTGGTTCGCTGGTTCATCGGGCAAAGGGGGTCATTCGCATAATGACCCTGTCGTTGGCATCTGTGGCACTTAACATTTGGGCGGGGCCCTGGTCTCGCTGGAGGGGCCCCCCTTTGGCCCAGGGATGGCGAAGTGGAGGTAGGGGAGTACCCCGTGGGGGGATCTCGGCCCCTGCTCTGGCCTCCTCCTCCGCCTCGTGGTCGGTGGTTTCCGGGGGAACCCCGGCCGTAGTCTCCCATCGGGCTCCGGGGGACTCGAGTGCTCACCCATCTATCTGCCAAGACAGCGAGTTTTTGTGTCTCTGTCAATTTGCTGTCGAGGAGATGTTGCCAGAGTTCGATGAAGCAGTTGTTGGAAAGATGTTCCCATATAATGAGGTCGACCAACTGCTGGTAGGTGGTGACCTGGCTGCCTTTGATCCACCCCTCGAAAGCTCTGCTGAAAAAGTTCACGTACTGCACCCAGGTGGTACCGGGGATTTTTTTACAGTCTCGGAACCGCTGCCGGTACATTTCGGGGGTGAGTCCGTAGCGAGTGAGGAGAGCGGCTTTCATGTGCTCGTACGAGGTCATCTCGGCATCGGGGAGCTCTAGCAGGGTGTCTCTCCCCTCGTTGACGAACTTCCCCCACAGGCCGGCGCCCCAGTCCTTGAGGGGTACTCGATGGGCAGTCATGGCTACTTCGTAGGCTTTGAACCACTGTTGGATGTCGTTGTTCTTGTAGTACTCTTTGACGATGTCCTTGGGTATGTGCACCTTCGTGTCCATAGGAGGGGGTGAGGTCTTGCCCCCGGATGCGTTGGCATCGTTCGTTTTGGCCTTGATTTCTAGCTCCTTTAAGCCGCGCTCATGCTCGAGCATGAGTCTCTTTTCCTCGAGGTCCCTTTGTCTCCTTTCTCCTCTAGGTCTCCTTCTAGCCGTAGTTGCTCGAGGGCTATCTTTTTCGTTGTCAGCTGTAGTTCTCCATCTAGCCGGAGTCGGGCGAGCTCTAATTCGTGTAGCCGGTTCCTCTCTCGTTCTCGGGCGTCTTCGTGGGAGAGGCCTGCGTCTAGGTTTGTGGGTCTTTCTCCCGCTGGGGGCGCGTGGGTCTCCGGACGTCCGTTCGGGCCCAGGTTATCTTCGTTCTGGGGTGGCGTGTCACCGGCTTCCACCCAGGCTTGTAGGGCCGATTTAAAGTCCTCCTTGGTGCTTAGGCCCGTGGTAGCGATGCCTAGGTCTTTGCAGAATTGCTTTAATTTTTTGTGACTGTAATCTTCCATTTTCTCTTTCTGGAATTCTGTGGTCGGTCTCATTTCTGGCGTAGTCATGGTCGTAGTGTGTTCTTCTCGGTAGTGGGTGAATCACTCTCTGTACGATCTGCATCGGCTCGGATCCCTTCGCCTGCCACCAATGTTAGAAAGGCGATCCCGGGGGAGGCAGAAGAGGTCTGACTGGCCACCCCTAGGTCCACCTCTCCGTCGAGAAGTAGCCGAGCGTTACCGAGAGGCCTCCGGGGTGAGGGCCCTCTCCTAGGATCGTACAGCAGAGTAACCACAACACTACAAACAGACACCACACAAGAGGATAAGTTCTTAGGCTTTATCAGGAATAAAGGTTGCTTGTTCTTGGCGATATGTACAGGTAGATCGAGGGATCTATAAAGTCTCCGAAAGAAGGGATAGGGTAGCGGGACAGTCTTAGTACGGGTGCGGGAAGGGATACCCTGCGCACAGCTCTCAATCCTCGAGCCGGGGGCTCCGAGAGGTCGAGCCGCGGCAGCGCCAGCAGGACTCGACAGGTGGGTTTTACGGAGGGAAGGCCGCGGCAGCGCCAGCAGGCCTCGAGGTGATTTCGGTGAAGATGGGCTGCGGCAGCGCCAGCAGGCTCTCCAGATGGTTCAGAGAAGGTGGGCCGCGGCAGCGCCAGCAGGCTCTCAAGATGGTTTCAGCGAAGGTGGGCCGCGGCAGCGCCAGCAGGCTCTCAGGATGGTTCCAGCGAAGGTGGGCCGCGGCAGCGCCAGCAGGCTCTCAGGGTGGCTTCCGGTTACAGGCAATTGAGTTCTTCTGGTGTCGGCCGCGACAGCGTCAGCAGGGCTTCCAGTCCAGGATACAACTGGCGTCCCCCTCCGGGGCTGGCCTAGATATAGGACTGGAGCCGTTTGATGTCCGGGCCCTCGCGCCTGGGGGCCAGAGGGGCCGGGATGATGGTGTCCAGACACCCAGCAGGAGGGTGGAGACAGCGCCCAGGGAGGCCGGAGGGCGATCGATACTAGGCGTCCGGGGACGGCTGGAGGCCCATCGAAACTTCCCTTCTCTTGGGTCTTGTTGAGTGGCCACTTGACCACCTGGGTGGATCTTGGTGCCTCGATGTCGGGGCTCTTGCTGGGGCCTGGCCCGGGGCCACGTGTTCGTGACGTGATGGGCCCAAGATGGAGTCAGGCCGGTAGTGAGGGTCCGGGATGGTGACCGGACCGGCAGGGTTGGTGTTGGGGTGTGCAGGGTCGGGCAACAGGGGTCGCCCGAGGCTCGGCGGAGGGCCGATGTCGTCCTGGGCCCGCCATGCGGGAGGGTTAGGGCCACGCCATGAGGCCAGTTCCAACAATTACACACAATGGTGCCTGTCCCCATCATACCTTGCAAAGCCTGGGAGCGTGTGCCACTAAGTGCAACATACAATAACCCATGTGGACCCAAATACTCACACAGGTAATACATCCTGAGATGTCACATCATATACTGTGACAGGCTGCTCATATGCTGTTAAGCAACTGAGTCCATGGTAAGGTACTGTGTGTGTAGAATCACTTAGCAATTGCCTGCAATGATGACCGATGGGTGTGAGTTCTCAGGAGACGCGTCATCCACCTAGGGACAAATCCATGTGCACGCCTATGCTATTGCCTGCAATGGTGACCGATGCATGTGAGTTCTCAGGAGATGCGTTGTACACTGACTGAGCGGTACGTGCGCACGCATATGCTTTTGCCTGCAATGGTGACCGATGTGTGTGAGTTCTCAGGAGACGCGTCATACACTGACTGAGCGAGACGTGCACACGCCTATGCTATTGCCTGCAATGGAGACCGATGCATGTGAGTTCTCAGGAGATGTGTTGTACACTGACTGAGCGGTACGTGCGCACGCATATGCTGTTGCCTGCAATGGTGACCGATGTGTGTGAGTTCTCAGGAGACGGGCCGTATACTGACTGAGCGAGATGTGTGCACGCATATGCTATTGTCTGCAATGGTGACCGATGCGTGTGAGTTCTCAGGAGACACATCGTACACTGACTGAGTGAGACGTGCGCACGCCTATGCTATTGCCTGCAATGGTGACCAATGCGTGTGAGTTCTCAGGAGACGCGTCGTACACTGACTGAGCGAGACGTGTGCACGCATAGGCTATTGACTATCATGGAGACAGACGCAGGTGATTTTTTAAAAGACACGTCGCACACTCACAGCCAGAGCCGTGTGCACGCATTGGCTATTGGATGTAATGGATATAGACGCGGATTTGATCGTTGTACAAATAGTGTCCAAATAAAATTCAGTTAGCCCCCTACAACAATGTATCAACAGCAACGGGGTGATGTAGTTGAATTTTTTAACCATGCAGGAGGCGTATATGAAGCGTACAATGCAATTGATTGGCCATTTTCATAACATTCAAATGTGACGGACCTATCACGTAGGTCGCCTGGGACAGATTCACCTCTGCAGCACAGATATAAGAGTGTCTGTTGCCCAGAGACTTCACTAGCCTGCACCAACTGCTACAGCATTACATCTCCGCTACCACTGCTGATGTTTCTGCATCCTCTGGCTTCAAGAATGGCACATTCTGTAGAGAGAGCCCCAGCGTTCACCGAGGAGGAGAACCAGGCACTGCTCGACAGCCTCCTTCCACAGTACAGCAAGCTATATGGGAAACCAGGGGAGCAGGTGACAGGAGACAGTACAGACTCATTGATCAGACAGGCCTGTGGCATGTTGTACCACATGCAAATCAGGATACTGCAGTATTGTCAGTTGTCCTGCATGCACTCCTTTGTAGCATTGACTATCATGACATGAGGCCATCATGGTGTCTGGGAATGGAATCATATCCATCATGTTAACAGTGACTTTGGCCATCCCATTTCCGTACACATGTACAGAGTCACTGGAGAGAGATGTGATATGTGCGTAGTGACACATTACACTCACAATCCTTGCAGATTTGACATTTGGCCCTTTGTGCGGCATGTTTGCACATATAGTTAGTGACATCATACATGCACCACACGGATGTGTCCATCCCCAGGATGGGTACTTGGGGCATGGTTTACTGGCAGGATGACAAGTGACTAGTTCACATATGTGTCAGTCATTTTTACTATGCTTATCAGATGATGCCAATGCTCTGTGATGTGCTGCAGTTGCAGTCATGTGTCAGCTCAATACAGGTGACAAATGTGACTATGTTTTTCTACATTGTTTGCAGCAGCAACAATGACTACAGGAAGAGACAGCTCCATGGAGAAAGAGGAGCGGCAGAGCCATATTGGAGGGACCCAGTGGCACGGAGGGTGAGGGGAGCCACACTGAGGAACATTCAGCTACAACCACCTCAGCTGATGATGCATCGTTCCAGTGATGACTCCCTTGTGGAGGCGGGTGTCAGCAGCCCCAAAACAACAGCTAGCACATCTGTCCCCGCCACCATCACCATATTCACCTGCCCAGCTGCTCCCATCCCTGATGTCCGTGGAGGCTCCTGTGTTAGGGAGTATGTCTCCTTCAGTCCAGGCACCACACCCCCTGCTGCCGTCTCCCCTGCTGCCCTGAGTGTGGAGTCTGTGGACCTGCTTAAGCAGTTCCATGTGGGGCAGACATAGGTGCTGAGTGTCCTCTATGCTCACACTGGTCTGTTGACACAATTAGTGTCCTTCATGGAGGGCATCGCAACAAACATGTCTGCCCAACAGCGGACCATTCAGTCCATTTCCTCCTCACTGATGGCAGCAGTGTTCCTCCTCCAACAGTCCCTCAACCCTCCCACCCGTCCCACCTCGGCCCCATCCACAATGCCCACTACCCTGCCTACCCAACACACCCTCACACAGGCACAGGCAAGCACATCATCAGACCCAAGCAGCACACAGCAACGCAAGGCAAGGTCTAGATGCACAAGCGCACACACTCCGGGCACTGACAGCACACACACAGGATAGGGCACAGACACACAGACAAGCATCCATAACCACTCCTCAGATACCTCTCCCTCCAAAACCCCTTTCCTCACCTCACCTGCAACACCCACTTCCCAGAAACTCTTCCTCTGTGACCTTGGCCTCGTCTCCAGCGCCCCATCTGATCCCACTCACAAGGGAAAAAGCCGGTCACCACGCACAGAGGGGAGTTCCCCTGCCACACGGACACCCTCCCCCAGCCACAGGGACACTGAGGACCCCATCTGCAAATCCCCCAGGAACAGGAGGAGCAAGACCCCTCCCCATTCATGCACCACCACCACACAGTCTCTGTTCTCCAGCCCCAAGCCCACCACTCCCACAGTTACCCCGCCACACCCTGCCTCAGGTCCCCCACACACAGATACACCATGCCCAAAGTGATTAGACCCTCCCCCCTACCACATGCACTTCACCCTCCACTTCACACCCTCAGCCTGATCCTGTGACTGCTGTGGAGTCTGTGTCCTCCCCATCTGTTCTGCCCACTTCACCTTTGCCCCAAGACACTACCTTTGACATTGGCACTGCAGTGGAGACCCCCTCCACCCCGTCTGACTTGGGCACTGCTGTGGTGACAGTGCCCACTGTGTCAGACACCCCCACTGAATTTGCCATTGACACTCCTGCACCCACCACCCCAGACCTGCCCCATACTGCTATCCCCTGATCCGGTACCTGAAGTGCCTGGCCTGACCCTATGTATGCCCCTCCAAGGGTAGATGTCCCCTGGCTGTAGTAGTGTAGGCAAGCAATGTGGGGCACTCATTTCTGTACAACACCTAATAGACAAAATTAATGAAATGGCCATGGGCCTTTATGTTCTCTTTGGTTTCACCACATCACTAATTTGAAGCTGAATAAAGCAAATTTTCATTTAAATGTTGTTTTGCATATGCTGTACATGATGTTGTTAATGTGTATCCTGAGTTGCAGTTGTAATACTTGTAATGTAGCTATTGATTGTTTTTCGATTGTGATGGACTCCATGTGGTCCCTGGTATCTGAGTCCTATTACAGTATGTATCCATATCATCCTTTGCTGCAATGATCCATACAATTTGGCACTGGGAGCCTCACAATTCCTTTTCTGTGTCACATCTGTGGCTTGCACTGTTGCACTTATGTTGTGCTTACACTTTTGAACAAAGTCATTTCTTAGAACAGTGGCCACTTCTACACTGGACATGCAGGTTTTAGCAAAAATAGTGACCAAGTCATCTGTGGCATCAGTGCAACTTGCCATACATGTTAATTGAGTATATGCAGATGACTTAAATACCCTTGTGTAGACAGTATAATGTGACCTGAGCTTTCAGTGTGCTGTAGTTGTTGGCTCACTAACCACAATTTAGGCAGACATGACAGGGCCCTGCACAGACTACCTTTTGCACACCTGACCTTCCACAGGAGTGGAGTCACCTCATGGCAGTGTGTCATTCCGTGAAATTGCCTGAGCCCATGGGGTATGTTCTGTGAGCATGTCTCTGTGTGTTACCTTCCATTTTTTCTACATAGCCTGTATTCCCTACAGATGTACCTGTCTGTCATGCTTGATGAGTTGGCCTGTGTTCATCCAAGATGTTTACCCAGTGTTTTCTGGGTTGTAGGTGCATGGGAAACTACTGCCCATTAGTGTGTCATCCCCGCAGTGTGTTTGTTGTTAAGGTCTGGGAGGTGGCCAAATACAAGTGTGACATATTTAGGATTTGCCAAGGCAGTTTAGTGTTTCCAACATCAAGTTGATTTCCCTATGTGGTATCTTTCTGTGACTGGGTCACTTGTATGTTTGTGTGACGGCTCCCACTGCTCAGATTCAAAGGTGCACGGTTTAAAGGTTGCAACGTGTTCATTGTGGGTCTTCTTGTGTTCTTCATTGTTCTGGGACTGTGGCAGGGATCCCAATTATTCAGATACATTTCACGTCAGGCACATGTACCGCATACTGTGCAGGGTGGCAGACATTCACAAGGTTTTTTAACTGGGCATGTGTGATGAGTTGGTGCACCTTGGATCCCCCTCTACCACCTCTGGTATTTTCATGGTGCATGTGCAATGTCCCCAGGCCATGTGGGATTTGCAGAGGCACATTGGTGCCGTTCATGGTGTGTGGTCTTTGGAGTGTCCTTATGTGAGTTGTGGCATGGCTAAGCCCCTACCTACATTTTGACCTTGGATTACAGGCCATGGCCAGTGATTTGTGTTTGTGTAAGTGTGAATGTAGCTGGTGTGTCAAGACACATGACCCACTGGGCACAGGTGACTAGGGTCCACAGTAGGGGCAACATCCCAATTTGTCTTCACAAAGGGGTTATCATGCAGTCTACTGTCACCTCAATGTAGGGTCCTTGAGGGTACAGATGGAGTGGGTCTGTCTCTTGCATGTGTTGGTTGCTGTTCCACCCAGCTTGAGTAACCTGAGTCTGTTGGGATCCCACTCATCTAACGATGCCTTCTTGCCCACACAATCAATCAATCAATCAATCAATCAATCAATCAAAGTACTTGTAAAGCGCGCTACTTACCTGTGAGGGTCTCAAGGTGCTGAGGGGAGGGGGTGCCACTACTGCTCGAAGAGCCAGGTCTTGAGGAGTCTTCTGAAGGCGAGCAGGTCCTGGGTCTGCCGTAGGTGGGTAGGGAGGGTGTTCCACATCTTGGCGGCGAGGTAGGAGAAGGATCTGCTGCCGGAGATTGTTCGTTGGATGCGGGGGACAGCGGCGAGGCTGGCGGAGCGGAGCTGGCAGGTGGGGGTATAGAAGCTGAGTCTGCTGTTAAGGTAGGCTGGTCCGGCGTTGTGGAGTGCTTTGTGTGCATGGGTGAGGAGCTTGAAGGTGATCCTCTTGTCGACGGGGAGCCAGTATAGGTCTCTCAGTTGGGGGGTGATGTGGCTGCCCCGGGGGACGTTGACGATCAGGCAGGCGGTGGTGTTTTGGATGCGTTGTAGTCGTCATAGGTGTTTGGTTGGGATTCCTGCGTAGAGTGCGTTGCCGTAGTCCAGTCTGTTGCTGACGAGGGCCTGTGTCACCGTTCTTCTTGTTTCGGTCGGGATCCACTTGTAGATCCTGCGGAGCATGCAGAGGGTGTTGTAGCAGGAGGAGGAGACGGTGCCAACCTGTTTAGACATGGAGAGGGAAGAGTCGAGGATGAATCCCAGGTTGCATGCATGGTCGGTGGGTGTCGGTGCTGTTCCCAGTGTGGTCGGCCACCAGGAGTCGTCCCAGGCTGAGGGGGTGGGTCCGAGGATGAGTACCTCTGTCTTGTCCGAATTCAGCTTCAGACGGCTGTTCCTCATCCAGTCGGCGACGGCCTTCATTCCCTCGTGGAGGTTGGGTTTGGTGGTGTGCGGGTCCTGGGTGAGGAAGAGGATGAGCTGGGTGTGGTCGGCATAGGAGATGATGTTGAGGTCATGCTGGCGGGCCACTTGTGCAAGGGGGGCCATTTAAATGTTGAACAGCATCGGGCTGAGGGATGAGCCCTGGGGGACGCCGCAGATGATGTCGGTGGCCTCGGATCGGAAGGGCAGGAGGCGGGCGCTCTGAGTTCTGCCTGAGAGGAAGGACGTGGTCCAGTCAAGGGCCTTTTCTTGGATTCCGGCTTCTAGGAGGCGTGTCTTTAGGGTGCGATGGCAGACCATGTCGAAGGCGGCTGACAGGTCCAGGAGGATGAGGGCTGATGTTTCACTGTTGTCTAGTTGGCGCATGCTGTCGTCTGTGGCGGCGATGAGGGCTGTCTCGGTGCTGTGGTTGCGTCTGAATACGGACTGGGACGGGTCTAAGATGTTGTTGTCTTCCAGGTGGCGGGCCAGTTGCATGTTGACGATTTTCTCGATGACATTCGCCGGGAACGGGAAAACACACAAGATGATGGACGGAATGTGGCACAATGGCAAAACATTCACCCCCAGTCACAGATATGGGTTTAATCCATCGTTATTTTGCTCACCAAGCCACCCCAGTTCAGACATGGCCATATGCAAATTAGTCTTGACCCTGTTCCTCATGGGAACAGTCCAGCCCGAACTGCCAAGCCATGTCTTCCCTGTACTGGAATCAAGCATCCTAGGACTGGTTTCTGGCTATTAGCCGTCTTCAGCCAGGATAGCTTGACTCCAGTGGCTTAGTGAGCACGGGACCCCCGTCTGGGCATACCCTTCCCACATAGGGTGAACAGCAAAACACACAAGAAGATGGACGGAATGTTGCACAATGGCAAAACATTCACCCCCAGTCACAGATCTGGGTTTAATCCATCGTTATTTTGCTCACCAAGTCACTCCAGTTCAGACATGCCATATGCAAATCAGTCTTGACCCTGTTCTTCATGGGAACAGTCCAGCCCGAACTGCCAAGCCATGTCTTCCCTGGACCGGAACGGGAGCAGGGAGATGGGCCGGAAGTTTTTGAGGTCCTTGGGGTCCGCCTTGGGCTTCTTGAGAAGGGCGTTGATTTTGGCGTGTTTCCAGCGTTCCGGGAATGTCGCTGTTTTGAAGGAGATGTTGATGACCTTCCGTAGTTGGGGTATGATGGCAGCGTCTGCTTTGTTGAATATGTGGTGTGGGCACGGGTCTGAAGGAGATCCTGAATGGATGGAGTTCATGACCTTGCGTGTCTGGTCGTCGTTGACGTTGGACCAGGAGGTCAGGCGGTTGGTGCTGGTGGTGTTCACAGGGGAGGTGGGGTCTGGCGTAGTCGGGACGGTCATGGTGTTGAAGCTATCATGGATGTCAGCGGTCTTGCGGTGGAAGAAGATGGCTAGAGAGTCGCACAGTTCTTGTGACGGCGGTATGTCGTTGGCTTTGGGGCTGGGGTTGGAGAGTTCCTTTACGATGCTGAAGAGCTCTTTGCTGTTGTGTGCGTTGTTGTCCAGGTGGTCTTTGAAGGAGGATCTCTTGGCTACTCTGATGAGGTGGTGATGTCTGCGGGTGGCATCCTTGTGGGCTGCGTGGTTGTCCAGAGTGCATTCGTGGAGCCATATCTTCTCCAGTTTCCGGCATGCGCGTTTGGAGGCCTGCAGCTCGTCGGTGAACCAGGTGGCTCTCTTGCTGGCGTGGTTGTTGGAGGGTTTCTTGAGTGGGGCGAGGGTGTTGGCACAGTCGTCGATCCACTGTCTGAGGTTGCACGCTGCGATGTCTGGGTTGGTAAGGTCGGTGGGTGGGTTTTGGGCGAGGGTGGTGATCAGCTGGTCTTCGGTGACTTTGCTCCAGCAGCGGCGAGGTAGCTGTTGGGTGCGGTGGTGCGTGGTTGGTTTGTTGAAGGTGAAATGGATGCAGTGGTGGTCGGTCCAGTGGAGTTCGGTGGTGTGGATGAAGGCGACATGGGTGCCTGTGGATAAGATGGGGTCCAGCGTGTGGCTGGCAGCGTGGGTGGGTGCGGTGACGAGTTGTCTGAGGCCGAGGTTGGCGAGGTTGTCGATCAGGGTGGTGGAGTTGGCATTGTTGTTGTTCTCGAGGTGGAAATTCAGGTCTGCCCTTCGAACAGTGGCCTCAATGTTCTTGTCCACTGCAATTTAAGGTAAAGCTTCCACTGGAGCAATAGCTCCCTGAGATGACAATCCAGACATTAATGAGTTCATCGTCCCCACCTGTGGAAACTCCTCAACAAAGTCTTTCAAAGGGCATCACTTTGTTAGAAAGTTTGAAATGACCAGACAATCTGTTTCCTTTCACTCCCCTTGCCAGTACTTTCTACTCTGCTCCTTTCAAAGGAATGTACCGATATTTATTTATAGAGCGCACAGCTACTTCCCGAAGGTAGTGTCCCGGCGCTGTACGTATACCGCTTAGGAACCCTTCCTGGTTTTCCCTGTGAGTGTCCACTCCTGGGCACCCCCAGGGTGAAACCAGGCATCCCAGCGCTTTTGGGGCCGTTGTGGAGATTAAGCAAGCTATTGCCCAGAGTCACAGAGTGGGACCCATGATTAGAATAGGCACCGAGGCAAGAATTATCGGGTCCAAGGAAATTGAGCCCAAGACCCGCCGAGGCGGGTATTGAACCCTAGTCCCAGGCCAGCCCTCTGCATCAGGGTCTGCCGCTCTAACCATTTGAGCCACACTTCTCCACTATTTGAGCCACACTTCTCCACTTTTTTTTTATAGTTTTAGGATTCTTTCTCTATTAGTTGAAGAAAAGATAACCCACTTTCTCCTGTTCAGGCTCTGGAAAGGATAAATTGCTCATCAAAAGCCAAAGAAACTCTTCTGGATAAGAGCCCCAAACAAAACAATCTCTTCTTCCTCTTCTGGCTCACCCCGATCATGTCCTTCCCATTTAAAGACTTTAGAAGGAAATAGCTTCCCATCCGATAAAGCTGTAGCAACAGCTTGCTGAATAATCTCCATCATAGCCCAGGAAACAGTGGAATCATGAGCTAGGGCCCCTTCCTTCATTTGTTCAGAGGCTGGAGACTTTGGGTTATCTTTTTCATAATTTACTTTTTAGAACACTTTCTATGTTGCATATGAGGCATACCAGGGATATATTTGGCATAAAACAAACAAACAGTACACTGAGCTTGTATCCTATTTTAATAAAGACCTATACAAGCACTTTCTGCTTAAGCTGTTCTCTAGGCAATAATACCACTATCTATATTTGAATGTAAAAGTATTCTGATTGTGTTCTGACTGTGGGTGTGCCAAGATCTATCAGCAGTGGTGGCTCGCATAGGGCGTGCTGTGGGACAGTGGGGCAGGGCAGGGTGGGGGGGTAGTAAACTCAGACATACAATGGAACAGAGGAAAGTAATTACTACTTTCCTCCGGTCCGTCGTATATCCGAGTTTACTAACCCCCCGCCCCGCTTCACCACCTAGCAGCATGCCCTATGCGATCCACCACTGGCCAGCAGCGATGGTGAGTGGGAGTGCTGGCTGTGATGACTTTATAAATGATGTAGCTGGTTGTGAAGTAGCATGGGATAGCACAGGGAGTCAATGGAGTTCCATGAAGATGGAGGTGATGTGATCATATTTCTTCAGGCACTGGATGAGACATGCTTCTGCATTTAGGGTGCCAGAGGGGTGCCAGTGTGGAATCTGGAAGGCACATATATTACCTTGCATTTTCTCAGCATGCCAAGGGTCCCGAGAATTGTTTCCTTTTGATATGAAATATACTGAAAAAAAGGTGTCCATACTTTCAGACTAATAAGCTCTAGTGCAGGAAAAAGAAAACATAAGAATTATGTTGGCGACCTTTGCCCTATAATATGTGAAGACAGAATTTCCTGGCAAGAATCAAATGGTGTGTTCTAATTTTTGTTTTTGTAGTTTTAAGGGTGTTAAGCTAAATCGGTGTGGGAAGTGGCAGCCTTAGATTGTGAGTAGTGAGTTACAACGGGGTAGACCCTAAGAACTCTCTGACCTGGGTCAGTTAATCAGGTACATATAGAGGTGGTCGGAGTCTGATATTTGGAGTAACAAATATCTCAAAACATCACAAATTTCTCAGTAAATCACTTACGCTTATATCTAAGCCACAAATGCCATTCAAAATAGAACAGGTTCATATATTCGGTGCATATTTTTATTTTTGCACATCTTAATTACTAAAATGCGTGAATTCCAAACTTTGGAGTAGAAAATATTGCAATTGATGCATTGACAATATAAATCAACTTAGAGAAAACACATTTATATACAATAGATATATTCAAGTGAGTTAACGCGCTCACGGTGCACAGAAAGGAAAGTATTTAGAAGGGATGGGTGTGTGGGGGTAGAAGTGGGGACCGGGTAAAGGTGGTGTGACTAGGTTGTAATCACAGTGAAAAGTGAAGCCTTTACAGTCTATATACAGATCAATGGGTTCCGAAATAATCTCAAGCTTAGGCGCCGTAACCATCCATTATTAAGTCCTATGCTTGGAGAGATAAACAGTATCGGTTGTCGACGTTTCGACCCCTGAAGGTAAGGGCAGTTCAAAACCTCATGCTGGGGTCTTCATCAGGACGCGTGTTGTAGCAGGAGCGCCTATAAGTAATGTAATAGTGATGAGTGTATCTGGTACTACCATAAATCATTTGCTGCACTCGAAATAAAGTGAAAAATTACATACTTTGTATGGGGCCCGGAGTGGGCCTCGAACTTAGGACCTTCCAGGGTTCCTATGTTGTGTGATAAGCCTGTGAATTGGGTAAACGGATCATAATTACAATGGGCTGTCCAACATGTGGGCAGTGCACCAGTGTAACACACAGACAAGTTAAAAACAAGGGGAGCACTTACTGGGAGCTTTAGCACAATCCGATTTAATTTCATGGAATTCTTAGGCCAGCTATACCGGCCGGTCCGTGGAACCTTCGTAAGTCTCTGGAAGTGAAAGGTTACATAAGGATCAGTCTGAGTGAGGGAGACTATATAATTAACCGCCACTGCCGCAAACTAGTTGCCTGGGAAATGCGCGGTATTAAGCATAAGCTAAGGAAAGCCTCTTAGGTTGGTAATGAAGTGAATTATTTGATAGGCCAACTTTCAAGAAGGTCGTTAAGAGAAAACGTCCGGGTATGCCCTGGCTGCTTGGCATGAAACAGGCATGGCAGGCGGCACAAGATGCAATTAAAAGCCGTTAGCCATTAATAAAAGCGTATTCAGGTTGGCTGCCCAGCGATACGCTCATAGTATGCGTGGGTAATCGACAGATTCGCTCGTCGCTAATCAGATTGAGAGTGTTATGAGGCAATAAACAGAAAAGGAAAACACTGCGCAGACAGATTTTTCGACTACACGCCAAGTTTGCTGTGCGTTGGGAATGACTCATATTCCTAAAGATCCTTCACAATAACGGATCTGTAAAGCGTCTTGGGGCCGCGGAGAAGCGCTGGAATGCGTCCGGGTCTCACCTGTTGACTCGCAGGACAAGTCTGTCTCAACCAATTCCTCCGGCTGTCAGCGGCAATCTGAGCCGCCTCGAGGTGCCGGCGCTAAATGCTGCTTGGGGGCTCGCCGGATCCTGGCCAATCACCAGCGAGTGAGCCCAGGGAGCGGGGAAAGGTGTAGTCCTTGTTAAAAATAAACGTCAATCACAAAGGGATGCATGGTGAGTTCATGCATAATGGTAATCTGCCTTGAAGTGCTACTATACAGGCGGATACATTCAAAAAGGTGGAGAGCCGAGTCACTTGGGGTGTGCGAGTTAGTTACAAAAAAGTTTCTTGAAAGGATAAACTGAACCCGGGCACCATTGTGTCGGTGACATAGCATAGTAAAGTATACTTCCATATTGCATGATCTAGATTATTAGGTGACTTTAAGTCCGCAGGGCTAAAAACTGCATGTTAATGCGACATGGAATCACAATTATACAGTAAACATTCAAAAGGCCGCTTTAACGCCTTAACACAATACAGACATCAATCCGTGATATACAAAGCAGTTCAAGAATATTAATTAAGTGAAAGTAATAAGAGGTTCCACGGACCGGCCGGTATAGCTGGCCTAAGAATTCCACGAAATTAAATCGGATTGTGCTAAAGCTCCCAGTAAGTGCTCCCCTTGTTTTTAACTTGTCTGTGTGTTACACTGGTGCACTGCCCACATGTTGGACAGCCCATTGTAATTATGATCCGTTTACCCAATTCACAGGCTTATCACACAACATAGGAACCCTGGAAGGTCCTAAGTTCGAGGCCCACTCTGGGCCCCATACAAAGTATGTAATTTTTCACTTTATTTCGAGTGCAGCAAATGATTTATGGTAGTACCAGATACACTCATCACTATTACATTACTTATAGGCGCTCCTGCTACAACACGCGTCCTGATGAAGACCCCAGCATGAGGTTTTGAACTGCCCTTACCTTCAGGGGTCGAAACGTCGACAACCGATACTGTTTATCTCTCCAAGCATAGGACTTAATAATGGATGGTTACGGCGCCTATGCTTGAGATTATTTCGGAACCCATTGATCTGTATATAGACTGTAAAGGCTTCACTTTTCACTGTGATTACAACCTAGTCACACCACCTTTACCCGGTCCCCACTTCTACCCCCACACACCCATCCCTTCTAAATACTTTCCTTTCTGTGCACCGTGAGCGCGTTAACTCACTTGAATATATCTATTGTATATAAATGTGTTTTCTCTAAGTTGATTTATATTGTCAATGCATCAATTGCAATATTTTCTACTCCAAAGTTTGGAATTCACGCATTTTAGTAATTAAGATGTGCAAAAATAAAAATATGCACCGAATATATGAACCTGTTCTATTTTGAATGACATTTGTGGCTTAGATATAAGCGTAAGTGATTTACTGAGAAATTTGTGATGTTTTGAGATATTTGTTAGATTGTGAGAGCTGGGATGAGGAATATTGATGAGGATGTAACGTGGTTTGCTCTAGTTACATGCCTAAGGATGAAGATTCTACGAGCAGATGAGAAATGAAGAGATGTAAAAATTAAGCACCAATGAAAATAGAAGCCCTCCATTTAAGTAGACACCCAGTCTTTCTATGACCCCAGGGTCCAGAGAAATAATTCTCTGCAGAAGTGAAAAGGGAGTTGCAGCAGAGTGACGTGTATGATGATTATGATTCTGGCCAATGTCATTTTCTGTGAAACCATACTGGATTTTCACCTTAAGATGTTAGACGAGGATTAGCAGATAAAATCATAGAACATCATCCTCCTGTTTGCCCTTAGATACCAAAACAGGAAGTCAATTAAAATAATCAATTGGAATCCTCAGAGGAAATCTCACAATGTTCTTGTAAGAAGCTACATTCCAAAGAGAGAGATGGATTCAGGGCTCGCTCTAGGGTAGTGCGACCTGTGCCACCTCACTGAGTGCTGACTTCCTGGAGGCACCAGGTTTGCAATTTTATTATGTTTTGAAAGCACCTGCTGCCGCGTTCTTTTCCTCCAACTATTACTAGACAGCACAAACATGTTAAGATAACTCCTGTGATTAATGTTCTTCCTGGAGAGCAATGGGAGATTTGTATAGTGAGGTTTTGACTTTTGTGAATGTTGTGCAGAGGCTTGATATGCCTGCTGCAAAGAACCTGTACCATGGAGATCACAAGGTGCATATAATGTAAATAGGTCAGCAGGTTACTCCTTTTAAAAGAGACTGTGAGAAGTTGGCCTGGTATCTGATGTTCACTATTCTAGTGAGCACCTTGCACCAGTCCAAACAACCCTTATGGTGATGGTTGTAAAGTCAACCTTATAGACCAGCTATCCTAGTGGTAGCATGGACAAAGCAGTCTTAGGCTAACACTTCAGAGAGCATGTGAAGACAATTGTTTTACCAATAATAACCCCTTGAATATCAAATGAAAGGACACCACACAAGGTATATATAAAATATATATGTATTTATTTCTAACACAACCCCTCTGCATTCTTGATGAGGTCAGAGTTCGAGATACAGCACAAGTAACTTAATAAGCATACGTTAAGTTGCACAATTACAATTCTGCCCTAGGGGCCTCGTAAACCATATACTAAAGAAGTGGTATAAGTACCCCCGCAAGAATGGTGAATAGGCCTAGGGCCTAGGAAATCGGTGGGGCTACACTGAATAACCACAGGTTAGGAAGCAGGAGTCCCACAGGATGCGTGTGCAGTGTCATAGACTTAGAATGGGAACGTACAGTTTAGAAACTAGTTAATTTCGGACAGTCCGGGTGGACTTCGAGGAAACCCAGTTAAATTAGGACACTTGGATAGTTATTACTCACGGGAGCACTGGAGTACTCGAGTTACCTCACCCAGGGAAGTCGGGTGCATAGGTGCGAAGTTGTGTCGGGTTTCTTCGTAGATTCATATGGAGAGCTGCAAAAAGATGCTGCAGGCGACCAGGAGGAAGATGTCCGGATGGATCCAAGGGTGGATCGGAAGAGTGAAGAACCTGAAAGCAGAGGGGATAGAGTCTGGGTCACTAGCCAGTGACCAGGATGGAACCAGGACGGAACCAGATGATGTCGAGCTGCGATCAGGTGAAGAAGTGAAACTTGTCTCTGCAGCCACGTAGACCAGGAGGCGTCAACTACAACCAGGAGCTGGATACGGACAGTCCCACAAAGGTTCTCGCTGTTGGCAGTGTCGGCTTCCGGATCAGAGTCAACAAGCCTTGGCAAAGGCAACCCACACAGCATACAAAGATTGGCTTCTGGTACAGACTAGCAAGGTCTGTGGAGCTTCCCTTTTGCAGGAAAGCAGGAGCAAGCCCAGAGCAACCTGGCAAGCAGAGTAGTTTCAAAATGGAGTCTTCAAGATGGCCACTAGCCAACAGGCTAGCAACTGCAAAGATGTGTTGAGAGGAAATGCAAGAGCAGGCCCCACGTGGCAGTCGTGGAGTGTGGAGGGCTGAGCTTCGGTGCACTTACGACTCGGTGTTAGGGCTTCTCAAGTCCCAATGCACAACTTTGAGGACGCCTCAGAAGCTGCACGATTTAGCAAAGAGCAACATGGCTAGGTGTTTGGTCCCACGTCTCTCGTGTCCGCCATGGGTCTCAGCTTTGCTGGAGGTGTGGGTCACTGTCGGAGAAGTCTGGAAGTCCAGTCCTGTGAAGCAGGGTTGTCGGGATCCTTCAGGAGCAGCGACAAAGCAAACTGGCCATTTCGTAAGGTGGTGCCTGTTAGCACAGTGGGGTCACTCCTTGACCACAAGGGAAATTCTTCAGTCTTCTAGTTGCAGTAGAATGTCGAAGGTCCAGAGTTTCGTGTCAGAGTTTCAGTTCAGGATAATCTAAAGTCTCTAGACTCAGCTCCTAGCTTTATACAAATTAAAGGGGCTGGATTACCTGCTAGGTCCCTCCTATGGGTGGGACCAGGGAAGGGGGAGGTTACACCCCTTTGCCTTTGTCCAGTTTCGTGCCAGAGCTGGGGCTGTAGTGCCCCAGCAACTGGTTTTAACCAGACTATGAATGGAGCACCTTGTGTGCCCCAGGCAGTGTCTCATTCCTTTCAACCCACCCTGCCCCAATACACTATAGACTGTCTGGGAAGGTGCTAGCACCTCCCAAGGCAGGAAACATATTGTCCAGGCCTCCCTCGCTGGAAGGGCTCCCAGCTGCAGGAGGTCAGACTTGTGTCTGTGGCAGCAGTATCCATTTTGTGATGCTGAGGCTCTGTTTAACTTTAACCGGGTAAAACTACAACTACATGTCTTCTCCCTCTAGAAGGGTGGAATGCTACCCCCGGGGCCAGATCTGGCGGGGGGGGGTAGTAGTATTCCAAAGCGTATAACACCTTACACGACATGTTTTGATGAAGCCAAACCAAAGTTAGCAATAACCGCGAGGATTATAATGCACTTAAGAGTATATGGTATGGCTATATCATAGAACAGCTATGAGGACATGGTTCCGAAAGCTGCAGACAGGCTCAGCTCATGCTACAGCACCATCTCACATAAAACCAAGCACTCTGCCTCCAGGATTGTTAAGGCCTGCCATAGGAGTGACTTATAGGTATATATGTGTCTATATATAATGGTAGGTATAGGAATACTATACCTAAGCAAGGGGTGATTACACAACCTGGCCCCAGCTGAGAGATCAGCCAGTTGTGTCAATTTGGATGGCCAGCCAGGGGTGTCATAATTCATGCTGCAGCCCCTGGTAGGCCTTGGAGGCACCTATGCCCTGGGTACCTATGGTACACTATACAGGGGCTCACAAAGGTGACCCAATACTCAATTGGATATGTACCTAAAGTACATGGTATTAATTTAGAAAGAGAACAGCTGGGCTGTGGGTCTGATTAGCAGGCCCACAGCCACACTAGAGTCGAAAAACCAGTGGATCAGAGCAAAAAGTGGAGGTGAACATCGGAAGCAGACCCTACTCTCCTACAGGTATATCACAGAAATATGCAAATCATCCGGGTTCTTGTAACTCACGGGATACAGGTGTGGGAGGTGTGCTTAGGACACCGCCTTCTGTGGCCTCTCCCTACTACGGTAGGGAGTAGAGGGGCAGTCTCTCATCCCTATGGCAGGGCAGGGGTGATGACTTACCCATCACACAGCACAACATACAATCTGAGAGGTGTCCACAGCCTTTATGTAGAAGAGAGCATGTCAGTGTCTAGCAATGTTGGTTTTGTCCAGTGGGTAGAACTGTAGATAAATAAGTTTTACAGAAACTCTGGATGTTGCTTGCTAGAATAAATAACTTATTGTAGGTTTGCCTCCAAGGGGTGGAGTAAAGTCTGTTTCCTGTGTAAAATGGGTGAGCAATTGCTCAGTGGAAATTAGGAAAACAAGTTACATAGAATATCACAAATTAAGTCCTTTTGTATGACTTTCTCACAATTAACAGTGTGGTAAAAGGAAATACATACATGGTTCCTTTGCTCAGCATGCACCAGGGCCAATTTTTGTGTGACCATTGTTAAGAGTTCTGAACTGTTTCCCATTGTTGTTGTCTTTCAGTGGGGATCTCGATTTGTCCCCCTCTCCACGTTATTTCTCCATGCATTTGTTCAACCTTTTCGAATATGATTGGCGGTGCATATGTCCAGATGTTTTGTGACATGTACATTTTTTATCTGCCTTCTGATGGCCTTGTGGTGTGTTTTCTTGACCGTACTCCGTAGGGGCAGGCAGTGTTGAGGGTTGTCTCCATGTCTTCTGATTCCAAATAGTCTAAAACGGATTCCAAGTACTCTGGTTCTGTGTATTCTGATGTTCTGTCCAGTGCAGTGATCCTCACTGACACAGGTGCTAATAATACAAATAGAATATCCATTTTTCTGGGGCAATAGACTAACACAAGAATTCCTCTTTAATAGCCCACTGAGATATGTATCATTTGACCACTCATGTTAGAGGCTTCGCTTTCTCATTAGCAGCCTCCAAAATGTTCCTGACGTGTTGATGATTGAGACAAACAATAATTGGATTTGGCTCGTTATTTTTTCTCCATTGCTTGCTCAGGAATGGGTGGGGCCTCTGAATTTGTAATGGTTCATGGAGGGTCAGTCTGGAAGATATGGAATTATAATTCATAAACTCTATGCCATCATTTTTCTCTAGTTTCTCTGGAATACTATAGAATAGTGACTTTTCTCCTCAAAAACCAGACATCATGGCCCAAGTTGTTTGTAGTGTCGACTGGCTCTTCCATCTCACATATTCATTTTTCCACTGTATCAATCCCGGCATTGAGATAGACAGGACTGATTAGATTGACCTCATTTCAATGCAAAGTTCTGAAACCCTGGTGTCTAGTTTAATTATGGCTGACGTTTGTCAGTTCTTTCATAATTGCATCAAAATAGTTTTATTTTGCCATTGACATGGTGTCCGTTCAATGTGTGCTCTTTACTCCTGTGAGGGCTTCTGTAAAAAAGCAGTTGTTTGGTAGGCCGGGCAGGTCGACATGCCATTGACAGAAGTAAAAGGAAGACCCCATAGGTTTCCCCAGATTGTCTACAAAATCTGCAAACCAATTCTGGTCTGGGTGGATATGGATAGTAAGGTGTTTGAAGACAGTGGTAATGTTGGAGCATAGTTGTGTGATACTTGTTGATCAGCACTGGAAGGCTGCTGTGGGACATCAGCCCATGCAATACAAGGAGAATAATGCCTGAGTGACCATCCGTTATTAGTACCACTTTGGACTATTTATTCTAGAGATCGAGACATGCAGTCTCATATGCAGCGCGAAAGGATGTTTGGTCCAATTAGGACAGTGTTTGCTATGATAAAAAACTGATTAGCATGGTTGTCTCTGTGGCAATAATTCTAATGTCAGTCTGGAATCAATGGTCTCATTAGTATAGCGTTGGGTAAGTCTGCAGGATTTCCATGAGGCTCTCAGGGTCTTTCCTGAGTTGGCTCTCACTTCCATAGTTGTCTCTCCACTATATGCCTGCTTTCAGTCTCTGGGAGTGGGCCTCACAGATTTAGTTCTTAGGTATTCAGGCCTCACCACCTTTCCTCTTGTTTCCCTTCCTCCTTCACCGTCTAGTCAAGCTGCAGTGCAAGGAGGGATAATTGTTAAAAGGTGCTTTTACCAGCACTATTGCTTTGTCTTTTCTTGGGTGCTGTCTGGGAATGGTTAAGATTAAAGTGTGAGTCCTGCTCTTCTTCCAGATGTGCCTCTGTTTCTTTCCCTTGCCTGGAGCAAAGACTTATAGACCTCTGTGTACATTTTCTTTGGTTCCCCATGTTTTGGTGCCGCTCCAGTCCAAGTGTAAAGTACTGGTACACAGGAATTAATAATAAGAAAGATTTATTGCAAGAACACAGGAGCAGGGTAGGACACAACCTACACAAGTCTTCTTCCACTTCAACTGCCTCCAGCTACAGCATGGAATCTTGCGAAGCAAGAACATGGAAGGTTAAGTAAAAGCAAACAATTCTAAATGTATTCAAGTCATGACACATCGTCCCCCTTCAGGAGAATAAAACAAAACAATAAATAAATAAATAAATAAAATCAGCAAACAAAATCCTCCAACCATTTGGGCTTGGAGACCACACGTTTCTTTGAGACATCTTTATCAACATTAAGATCAAAAGAATTAGCGTTATCAATAGATACACAACGACTATTCTCAGTTACAACCACATTATCATTTCCAGAAATTTCAGTATTGTTAACTGTTTCAGAAATTTCAGTATTGTTAACAGTTTCAGGTGTAAGAACAGATTTTCCAGATGTTTCCGATGTAATAACATCACCCTGATCCTTTCCAACAATTTCATCAAAATCACACAAATTCTTGTGAGGAAGTGACGTGGGAACAATCAAATCATTCTTTCCTTTGTAAATAGCAATTCTTCTAATGTTCCACACCTTCCCATCACTCAAAAGAACAGCGTTGCGTAAAACCTTTTTAACCATCAAAGGTTTTGAAAATTGAGATTCACCTTTGCGCACTTTCCAAGGTTTTTTAAACTTGACCCACATTCCTGCTTTGATTTCTGCAGAACCTCCACCAAATTTGTCATCAAAGGTACATTTGTATTGTAAGTGTTTGTCTAAAACATTACTCTTAACAGAATTCATACAAATACCAAGACAAGGGTTTTGTATGCAACCAATCTGGATTACATTTGGTTTTTGCAGTACGGCCTTTCGTAATATCAAAAGGGGACATTTTCAAAGCTTCATTAATATTGGTTCTGTAGGTCCACACAGCTTTGAATACCTGAAGTTCCCAATCTTCCCCCTTCATTCCTGCAATTTGTATAGCATTTTTAAGAACTCTATTGAATCTTTCACACATTCCATTGCCACTGGGATTATATAAAGAAGTGGTTCTATGTGTCACACCAATTCTCTCAAAATAAGATTTAGTCAATTTAGATACAAATTGTACCCCGTTGTCACTGATTACATGAACTGGAAGACCTTCATCCATGAAAACCTTATCCATAAATTCTAAAACCGCAACAGAGTCGATCTTTTCAACAATAGTAATGCAAGGCCACCTAGAGAAAACATCAATGATAGAAATAATATATTTCGAGATAATGCCAATTGGACCCATAATATCCATAGCAACAGTGTGCCAAGGACCATCTGGAATTAAAGGTTCACACATATCCGGTCTTAAAGTCTTTAAGGCTTTATCCGAATTCGCACAAACAATGCACTCCCGCACAATTCTCTCTGCACATATATCAATACCTGGCCACCAGTACCATTTTTTAACATTTTGTTTGGTCTTTACAATGCCACAATAATCTTCATGACATAATTTAACGATCGAAATCCTATATGATGTAAGGGGAACAGATTTCTCACGTCTAAAAATAGAATCATCCACCACAGAAAGCTCATCTTTCACTTCCCAAAAAGGTTTAAGATCAGAAGCAACTTTAGGCTTTTCAGGCCAGCCATTGCCAATAAAGGATATGATTGATTCTAAAATACTCTCCTTAAGATACTCCTCATTCCACTTTTCCTTCTCAATGCAAAATTGATTCTCATCATGAACCAAAGCAACCTGTAACACATCCCATTCACTCACATTACATTCCTGTAATTCAGAAGGCATACGCGACAAAAAGTCTGCTAAGACGTTGCTTTTGCCGGGAACATATTCAATTTTATAAATGAAATCTTGTAAACGCATGGACATTCTAGCTATCCTAGCTGGAGCCTTGAATAATCCTTCTGTAGTCAAAAGTTTCAAAAGTGGTTTATGATCAGATCTGACTGTGCACTCCCTGCCCCATACAAAACTTCTGAAATGTTCTAACACCCAAACCACCGCCATAGTTTCCATCTCAATAACAGAAAATTTGCACTCAGGAGCAGTAAGTGCCCTAGAAGCATAAGCGATAAGGCACTCCTTACCACATTCATCAATCTGTGACAAGACTCCACCTAACCCTTTATTACTCGCATCCACTGTAATTATGGACTTCCTTTCCAGATCAAAAGGACATAGAACAGGAGCATGAATAATGGCCTCTTTAATAGAATTAAATTCATTTTCACACTCCTCAGACCATGAAAATCTAATATTGCTTTTGAGAAGTTGTCTAATTTTGTATACTCTGCTTGAAAAACCCTGGGCAAACTTGGAATAAAATTCAACCATCCCTAGGAATGACCTAATTTCATCCTTATTGGATGGGGAAGGAGCATTCTTAATAGCTTCCACTAGTTTAGGTTTAGTTGCTACTCCATCAGTACATAAAACATGACCAAGATATGTAACGGATTTGACAGCAAATTTACATTTAGAGTGCTCTACTGTCAAACCTTTCTCTTCCAGTACACTTAAGACTACATGAAGAACAGAATCATGCTCATTGCTATCTTTCCCAAAAATGAGAATGTCGTCTTGAAAAAACCTTACTTTGGGATGCTTGCCAAACAATTGATGCATAATATGCTGAAAAATGGCAGCGGCAGACGCCAACCCGAAGGGCATTCTTTTAAATTGAAAGCACCCCATAGGTGTAATGAAGGCAGTAAGGTGTTTGCTCTCCTCATTCAATGAAATTTGATGATTAGCCGATGACAAATCAATCGTGGAAAATAACTTAGCATTTTTAACCAGAGACAACATTTCCGAAATGTTTGGTAAAGGAAACTTATAGATAACAACGTTTTCATTTAAATGTCGAAGATCAATACATAAATGAATTTTACCATTAGACTGTCTGGCCACTACCACTTTCTAAATCCATTCTGAGGATTCAATTGGTTCTGTGATATCCTCTTTGACCCGTTTATCCAGCTCTTTTCCTACCTCATCCCGTGATAAAATGGGAATATTTCTCACTTTGTGGGTCTTATGATTGGCATTGCTTTTTAACACGATGCGTTGAGTAAAATCTTTGAAATGTCCTATTTTCCCACTAAAAACCTTTTCAAATTTGGTTTACAAGGAATTCCCAATTTCACTCCCATCAACAACCATAACAGGGTCAGGGCTATTAGGATTCAAAATAATATTGAGATTTCCTTGATCTCTCCATCCAAGGACGGAAGGTCCCTTCTTTGCAACATATAATTTACCCAGAGATTCCCACCCTTTAAATCTGAAGTTCAAAACTCTAAAACCAATCAAATCTATCTTCTCTCCCGAATAACTTTCTGGAGAAATGTCTGGAGCATACAATTTGTTGCCTAAGAAATGCAAAAACTTTGAATTCCAAACATCCTTGCTAATTATAGTGTATGGCGAACCAGAATCAGCATATGTCAATGGAGATTCCACCAACTGACATATTACAGATTGGTTTCTTTTTCATGGATTTGCTTGTAGGATCATTTATATTAAATAAAAAATGTTTTTCTTCATGAACCTCATCCTCAACAGAGCAATGTAAACATTTTTTAATAACAAATTCATCTTCACTAGAAGTAGAATCATAAATAACTTTAACTTTCTTATTTTTTTTCCTGTTGCAGGCTTTAGAATAATGTCCTATCAGACCACAATTTGAACACTTTTCCTTAATAGCAGGACATAACTTATTATTCGCCAAATGGGATTCACTACCACAGCGGAAGCATTTAAGAGTAGTATCTTTTTTAACCACTATGGCCTTGTTTTTAAATTGTGGTTTAAGTTTAAAATTTTGCTTGTTTTGTACTTTAGAGACTACTTGTTCAACAGTATCTTTATTCTCACTTTTAATAGCTTTGGCATAGTGACCTGAAAGTTCAGCCTTCCTAACAATGGCTAAAACATCCTTAAGGTCTGCATCCCCATTTATCCAAAGTCTATCTTGGATCGCTGGATCATGAGCATGCATAACAACCTGGTCCCTAATGAATTGCTCTTGAAGATGATCAAATTTACAGTCCTCTGCAATTTTCTTCAATTCGGCAACGTACACATCAATAGTCTCACCTGGTTGTTGTTTCCTGTGGAAATTTTTTTACCTAGTAATGCCAATACATACTTTAGGGGAGAAATGGTATCAAAATATTTCAAAATATTAGAGAAAACATCAGAATCACCCCCACCAGTTATTTTAGTCATTTCATCATAAATCTTTAAACCACCTGCACCAATAAACTTTCTGGTTTCATTTTACTGTCTTCATCGATTGTTTCAATAAAGTTAAAAAATAAGCTTTTCATTGCAACCATTTCATACAAGGTTCTGAGCCTGAAGGCCAAAATGCTTGTGGAGATTGAATTGAAAAGTTCTGCGTGGCCATAATGTACCAGAAGAAAACAAAAATGTAAACTTCCCTTGGAAATGAAGGTGGTAAACCGAAGAGAAATAAGATGAACAATGAGTGGAGCTAAAATAATGAATATCTTTTAGAGTTGTAGAAGAAAAAAAAAATAAACAAGCTGGCACAACAATAAAATAGTATAGCTATTGAAGCTTACTTGGAGTTCACAGCTGAATAAAGCCAAATTCTTCAGCTTGAAAACATAGAAGCGTTGACGTGTATTTAAAAAAAAAAATCCAAATGACTGTGAGCGTATTACAATATCGCGCTACACAACGCGACAAATCTGTATCATATGCTCCAAGCGTCCGATGTTTCCAAAATGGACGTGAGCGTCTTACATCATCGCGCTACACGACGTGACGAACTAGCATAATACGTTCCAGGCACCCGTCAGTAAGGAATGTTGTCGGGTCGCGTTACAAAGCCTCTCCTGCAACGCTCCAAAGGTTCTCTTCATGCTCTAAAGATTCTCCACAAATGCCGGTAAGATCATTTTAAAAGATGCAAAGTAGCAGCGCTTAATTAAATAAATGGTATGAAACGCCGATATGCACCAGAATAATTAAAACAAAGTCACACTCATGTTCTCCGTAATTAAGATTAACTTCGTTCTTCATCACAAAATCAGACTTCCAAATACTTTCGACAGAAAGAAAAAATTCACAGCACACTCCCCAGACGGAAAAAGGGTCATCCTTATCTCCGAGGCTGCTCAGGGTTAAAGGATAAATACCTGAAAATCCTCCGCAGCTGAAAGCACATCTGTTTTGTTTTCCGAGTAATGTCGTTTCAAAGGAAGTCAACGGAGAAAACTTTCGAAAATGTTCTGGAGAAATTAAGGGTTCAGTGGATTTTCTAGTGTTCTCTGCAGCTCCCTCGTCGCCAAAAGTACTAATACACAGGAATTAATAATAAGAAATATTTATTGCAAGAACACAGGAGCGAGGTAGGACACAACCTACACAAGTCTTCTCCACATCAACTGCCTCCAGCTAAAGCATGGAATCTTGTGAAGCAAGAACATGGAAGGTTAAGTAAAAGCAAACAATTCTAAATGTAATCAAGACATGACACCAAGTCACCTGCTGCACTGCATAACCTAATGTGTCTGCACAGTTCCATTTGCCAGTTTAGCGCAGCCCCTGACCTCTGAAAATGCACTGCATGGAGACTGTCTCACAGACCACTATCGATGAGTGTCCATTTTGCCTCGGGCCAAACTTCACACCGCTCCAAAGCCATTCTAATGGGTCAATCATTGTCAGAAAGAGATTGCCAGTAAACAGATGAGTTTTATGTTACTTCCCTCTGAATAGCTTACCTTGTATCCCACTACATTCCCTAATCTGGCCACCAGGGGCTCTACTACTAGAGTAAAAAGAAGGAGGTGAAAGAGGGTGGTCCCACCCTGTCCACCTAGATAATTGAAACACTCACGATTCTGCCCCATTAGCTATTATTTTGGCATGTAGGATTTTATAACTAGCTTCCATTCGATCTGCACATTTTAGACCAAGGCCAAAGATGTCCAACAACATTCCACTGAGAAACAATTCTATCCATTATGTTTTTTTCTGTTAGTTTCATTTCTCAGTGGGATGGAGAGCCCTCCTAATATTATTGAATGATTGTCGGTTAAGTAAAAACCTCTATTGATCAGGGTGAATCAAAAAAGGCAGCTGAGGCTACAATCTATTCACTAAAATGTTGATGAATAATTAAACACTCCTATTTAAAATGGCTATTTGTGATGGGAGGTGCAGATATCTTTAGGCCAGCCAGCTTAATGAATTATTGTAATGTTGGTTTGAGTGATTGAAGATGTGATTATGTTGCATTGAAGCAACGAGTTGAAAGCTTTAGGACCTATTCCCTTTGAAAATGTTTTTGGAGACTGTTTTGTTGTAGCTCAGGTGTCTGGTGACCGTAGAAACTTAGAAACTTCCTCAATCGAAATTAGGGCTTCCATCGCTACTCTAGTTGCCACTGATATATTAGATATGTTAAACAAACTCACAAAGGTTTCTTATTGTCCCAAAGTTATGTGTTCCTCTGTTTAGAATTTTTTCTTAAATTCAATGTTTTCAACTTCCAGCCTCCTTACCTAGATGGGAATTACCACAGGGATCTGTTTTATGTCATTTTGCTAACAGAGAATCAACTTTATTGGCTTTTTCATAAAACCTCTGTTTTAGGAATAAAAGAGCTTTTTCAGATTTCTGTGTGGCCCATTGACTAAGTTGTTCTGTTAGGTACATAACCTCAGAAGGCGTTTGCAGTAGTCTGATTCTTCCACCTCTAACTCGCCTTTTGTCAGGTGTGCTTTTGCTTGTTTTTCGTGCCACTATGATTGCCCTCTAAGTATGGCCTTGAATGCATCCCAAAGGCTGCTTGGGGGTACATTCCAATTATCGTTCTCTTCAAACTCTACTTACCAGTATTGTATTATCAGTCTATCTTTCAGAAGGAATTTATTGAATATCCAGTTGTCAGTTTGTGAGGTCGCAACCCCTGAATTAACTGCCATTTAACTACATCATGGCAAAAGTCCCCTACCGTTTTCAAGTCATTTACTCCAGTAGATTCTAAAATCAACCGAGAACCTCATGCCAGATCTATCTATTGGATGTATGGATGTGATAGACTAATTCAACTCCTGACCCTAGGGATATGCTTCTCTCTCTAGATAGGATTCCCTACTGGCTGCCTTGTTCCTGACTTTTGGGCAGTAACCCCCTTCAGGGATCTAACTTACAGGTGTGGTAGGGGTATTCAGAGTGTATGTAATCCTATCAATACCCCACTTTACTGTGTCTCAACTTTGCAAAATATTGGAAGGGTGTGTTTTGTTTTTTCAGTAGCAAGGTATCCTTTATGATAAAGTGGGTTTTAAAGCCACATAGTATGTCAGGGTTCTCTCCTCGGACTGCCCTCCAAATCTTGTGGTTCTTCATTGGGATTTTCAAACCCATACCAATCTAGGATAAAAGTTTCACCATATTCCTGAGAACGTGTGCATGTAGTAAAGGGGAATAGATGGCATAGGTGTCTGTTAAGCACACTATTTCCCCAAATGGGGCATCCTGGTGCTAGTCTGGAGACACTATGTACTATCCCATAAACACTGCAAAGCGAAACACCTACAGTGAAGAGAATAACCAGGTCTTAAGATGTTTTCAGAAAGTTGCCTCATTTTCCAATATTGCAATGGTGCTGCAGTCTTTGCCTAAGAGTGTGCAACGTGTTTTCTATAAATGTTTCAGACCCTACAAAACTATCCCCAGGTTCTTGATTTAGATTTTCAAAGGTCAGTTCCTCTTCTTCTAAGTTTTATGTATTGCTGTCCATTGCTGTCCATTGCTGTCTAGGTTTCTCCCATGTTTAGGTCTCGCAAAGGCAGCGCATGCGCTGCAACTACAAGGCATCAAGTAATTAGATTAAGTGGTGAAATTCCACCCATTGCGTTTTTTTTGTATTGTCCCTTGCCATTGGTTTAAATCTTATATTAAACAGAATAGGTGCACATGCTACTACCAAATTATTCTGACATCTTTTAGTCAAAACATACGACAGAAACGCTATGTTTTCTGAATTACATTCCAATTATTTTATTTGCTTCTTATTTTGTTCAATGCTCTTCTATTTGATATTATACTTTATCAAATTCGCATTTGTTTAAAAGACCTTATGTACACAACAGAAAAACATAATCGCATTCCTATTTCAAAAAAACATTCCTATTTACAAAAGACAATAGTACATTCCAAAAGTTTCTTCATTCAAACAATCAGTCATCCATCAATCATACCAATACAATCGTGTTGGAATTGGATTAAGAAGAGTATCTTTCAAGCTTACTTGAGGAACAACCGTTTGATTCGTTTGTGGCCGCTTACTTTCGCAAGACGGGGCACACTGCGGCGTACAAGGTACCCTTCGAGGTATACCCTTCAGAAGGAGGGTTGGTGACAACACTGTACAAAAAACCGACAGATCGGAATAAGGCACTCCATTTTGGAAGTAACCACCCCGTAGCCTTAAAGATAACCTCCGGTATGGGCAATATCTGAGAATTAGACGTAACTGTAAAGATAAGGAGGAATTCCTAAGACATGCAGAAAATCGCACAGCCAACCTACAACAATGCGGATACCCCAAAAAGTTACTCAAAAAATCGCTAAAGAGAGCCTGGTGGTCACCAAGGGAGAGCTTAATAGAGAGAAGAACTAAAAAAAAAGAAACTGAAAGGATAGTGTTTGTATCCACAATTTGTCCAAACTCAAACGCTTTGAAGAAGTTGGTCAAACAAAATTGGCACTTGCTGAAGAATGTAGACCAATCCTTTAAGAATGAACCACTCTTTGCATTTAAAAAGAATCTCAGCATCGCCAACCAATTGGTGAGTGCGGCTGTGCCACAAGAAAAGGATCCCAACTTACGCACCATGCTAGGCTTGCCACCCATTCAGGGTCACCATAAATGTGGTACTTGTTCATGTTGCGAAACAACTAAGGAAGGAACAGTATTCACACACAACAAGATAAATTGGAAGCATGAGGCATTCTCCAACTGTAAGACCCGATATATAGTCTACGGAATTACATGCCCGTGCAACTTAGTTTACATCGGGAAAACCAACCAAGAGGTACGACTACGGATACAACAACACAAATCAAGAATAAAAAACAACGTAGTAACAGTACCCTTGGTTAACCATTGGCGAGAGAAAAATCATTAAGACACTGACTTAGTGTGGACAGTAATCTCGAAAGTGGAAAATGATGCACGCGGTGGTGACTTAGATGCAAAGCTGACAATGATGGAAGCCATGCTAATAATGAAATTAAACACGGCAATACTAGGATTAAACAAACCGTCTGAAATGTTCAAATTATAATACTGACATCCAAAAATTCAACTGGTTTAGTTCTCACTTCTAGCCCGCCCACTCAAGATTGCTAAGACCACAGGTCCACATCCACATGCTCTCTGTAATATATGTAATATATGATAAACGGAATTCCTGCAGAGAAGCAGTTTCTTCAACCAGCAAGCCCATACACTAGAATCCCCCAGCGCTTGGGGTGAGATTAATCAAGAAGTAGTCCACCTAAAAGGATCATGTGATACACAAACCAGTTATGTGGTGCCAGTGCTTTCTATGATATATCACACAATGAAAGGGTTATGTATAGCAATAACCAGCAACGATCATTCCTGATGTGCAAAACAGCCTCAGGACCTGCACAGCTACATGAGGAAACCACATTTCCCATCATGCCTCGGAAAAAGTTGCGTCATGACACAAACAATTTTAATAAAAAACACGAATTGCCCCCATAAATATTGTCATTCCATGAATTGGCATCATACATTAAAAAGGCAGGAGACACGCATTGATTTCTTCTGCATGATTGGGCAGTACGACTGAGAGTGCCCACGGACCAATGACTAAAAGACCCAACGCCGATCGCACCACACTCCCCATGATCCTTTGCGGACCCGGAAGTGAATGCGATTGAGACGCATCGTTCGTGTTTGGGACGAAGGGTACCTTGTACGCCGCAGTGTGCCCCATCTTGCGAAAGTAAGCGGCCAGGAACGAATCAAACGGTTGTTTCGTCAAGTAAGCTTGACAGATACTCTTCTTAATCCAATTCCATTGCGATTGTATTACAGATACCGCTGGCGGAGGTACCGAAGTAGTGTTTTCAACCAGCCTGAGCCCCACCCCAAGGTAAGAACTGCCACGCAGTCGTTGCACATGTAGATACACAGTTACCTGGAATTACAAGATAGGCATGACAGACCGGGCTCTTTCTCTCTTCAGGGTCTTGAGAGCCAGGCAGTGTATACAGAAAGTAGGACACTTTTATCCACCCTTAAGTAAGTGACGATATGTGTGCGTGTATATAGAGACTTGGGTGACATGGCTAGAAGTGGGTTGTGACTTTGATTTTTTCCACACCAGATTGTGGTTGGACGTCGCGGAGAATAGAACCTCCTCTGCACTCTGAAGAGCGAGAGGTAAGATCTGGAGGCTAGTAGTAGTGGGTAGGGTAACAGACACTGTGGGACTGGGGCTTGGCGCACAGCTGGTTATATGATGTGTAAGCGTTTCTTTAGCGGTTGCTGGAGTTTGCAGGTGCTCCACAGGTGTCGCATCCGTTCTATTGCGACTCAAAGTGACTGGTAGTGCAGTGTGCTACTGAAGTGTAGGCACATCCCTGGATTGGGCACACTGATTCGGTTCAATAGAATTCCAATAAGAGTTCAAAACAACAGAGGGTAGTCTTTCAAAAAAAGTTCAAAGTTTATTCCATACGGTTCATATTTTGCTCATATGAGTGAAGGAATTATCACTGACATCATGGTTCTACACGGTGCTCCGATGCATTTCGGACATGTAGTCCTTTATCAAGGAGCTCTACAAAAGATGCAACAGAAAAACAAAATCAATGGAGAACCTTCATGGTGAAAATACAACCATATCAAGGTCGGGGTGAGTGAGGCGACCGCGTGCAGCCCAAATGTCATGAAAAGTAATAAGAGGGTCGAATTCAGTGTTAAGTTGGGTTGTGCATAAAAGAAACAAAATCGTCCTTATTACGTGAGGTACTCAGAAGCGTAGAGACCCAGTGCGGTGAAAGACGTGCG
This sequence comes from Lissotriton helveticus, assembly GCF_964261635.1. Classification (NCBI taxonomy): domain Eukaryota; kingdom Metazoa; phylum Chordata; class Amphibia; order Caudata; family Salamandridae; genus Lissotriton; species Lissotriton helveticus. The sequence goes on from NC_136061.1 coordinate 1,317,162,309, forward strand.
TTTTTCACCAAAAACGGGGGCGTGCATATATTTACATAGCGTCTGTGAAAATGAGAAAAAGTTTCTCCCTTCGTGACATTCAAAACCAACGTGCATCTCAAAAGAGCTGAACAAAGTGGAGGGCAATGCTTACTTAGTTACCGGGTCGTGCAGCATGCAGCAAGTCGGTGTCGGCTGTAGTGGCTCGGCGCAAGTGATGTGAGATTAAGCTGGTGAGTGGTGGTGGAAATCGAAAAAGGACTTAGACCAGTGAAAGAAGGCTGAAAAAGTGATGTGATAAAGGCGGCCATTTTAAACGGACTGAAAGGGGTAAACATGTCAAGTAAAAATAAGATTAAACAACAGCAGAATTACAGCGCAAAGCGGAAATGAGATGTTTCATTACAAATAACAACTAAGTTCAGTACGGTCGTTAAGACCAAATGGCTTCTGAGATTGAAGTCTATAGATCCAAGACATTTCACGTTGTAGAAGGGTCTTGTTATTGTCTCTCCCTTCTGTTTTGGGGACCAACTCAAGAACCAAGTGTTTGAGTTGAGCCACGTTGTGGTTTGCCTCATTGAAATGGGTCGCTACATTAGATTTAGAATTCTTGGTACGGATATTAGACTTATGTTCATTAAGTCGAATTTTAATCTTCCGGCTGGTCTTGCCCACATAGATCTTTCCGCAAGGGCACTTCAAGAGATAGATCAAATTGGCAGAGTCACAAGTAGCATCCACGTTTAGTTTAATGTTGAATCCTCGCATGGGGTGATTGATGTTGTTGCCTTTAATTATGTTGTTGCAGTTGTTACAATGGTAACAAGGACGTGTGCCTGTATGTTGTGTGGTTCCCCCTGTCATGGTCGGTCTAGATAGGATTTCTTTGAGATTCCTTGGTCTGGTGTATGCAAAGATAGGTGGTTCTTTAAAGAGGTTCTTGAAATCAGGCTCTGAAGAAAGAATTCGCCAATGTTTAAGGATGATGTTTTTGTAACATTTGCTTGAAGTTGAATACCTTGAAACAAGGACCAATCTCTGGTCTACTGGTTTCTCTGAGCGTTGTAAAGCTTTCTCTCGAGGTATTACAGCAGTTCGTTGAACTGCGTCTTGTAGGATGTCTTCAGGGTATCCTCTGTCTTTGAATCGAGCTGTCATGGATTCAATTTGGGTCATCCTAGTCCCAGGGTCAGACACAATGCGTGTTACTCTGAGCAATTGACTGTAGGGTAAATGGCGTTTCAGTGAGTCCTGGTGAAAGCTACTGAAAAGTAGAGAATTGTTGCGGTCAGTTGGCTTACGGAAAAGATCAGTTTCAATGCCTTGAGGAGTGAGTTTGATAAGAACGTCCAGATAAGTTATCTCTTGATCACTAATGTTCCAAGTGAACTCAATACGGTCATCTTTAGAGTTGAGTTCAATAAGGGCCAGTTCAAGGTTTTCTTTTGAGTCTTTCCAAATAAAAAACAGATCGTCAATATACCGTACATAGAGTTTTAAGTTGTTCATCCAGTTGGCATCCTTATAAATGTGACTGAGTTCGAAGTTGCCCATGTAGAGGTTCGCGTACGTCGGTGCCGCACAGTTGCCCATGGCCATGCCGGACATTTGAAGGTACCACTTGTCTTCAAACTTGAAGTAACTGTGATATAAAGTATATATCATCAGTTCCAGTATGAAGGGTTTCAAAGAATCGTCCATTTCAGCTGAGAGTAGAGCTTGTTCTATGGCATTAATTCCTCCGTCATGGGGAATCGAGGTGTATAAGCTTTTTACGTCAGCTGTACAGAGATATAATGTTTCGTCCTCACCAATTTCTACAGAGGTTAATTTGTTCAAAAATTCAGTGGTGTCTTTTATGTGACTTTGTAGGTTCAGGACCATGGGTTGAAGATAGCGGTCTATCAGTTTTCCTGTCGGTTCATGGATCGAGCCTCTTGTGGAAACAATAGGGCGGAATGGAGGGTCCATCAAATTTTTGTGAATTTTAGGTAACATGGTGATAGACGGGCTTCTTGGATGTTCTACAGTGAGGTATCTCCTGGTTTTGTCGTCGATAATGCCATCAGATGTGGCTTTGTCAATAATTAGCTGTAGTTCAGCGCGGTAATCGTTGGTGGGATTACCTTCCAGTGGTAGATATACATCTGGGTCCATCACGTGTTCGCGGGTTCTTTGGTCATAGAGCTGAGTGTTAAGAATGACAAGAGCACCGCCCTTGTCAGCCTTGATGCATTTAATGGAAGGGTTCCTGGCAAGGTTCTTCAGGGTATCCAATTCCTTATTGGTGATATTTCTACGGGTTTTTTTTCGGAAATTGATCTTGGCGATGTCCTGTTTGACAAGAGTCTCAAAGGTGTCAATGCTTTTATGACTGGCGGGTGGTATGAAGGTGCTTGGTGGGCGTAGGCCCATGAGTTGGTCCGGTTTCTGTTCCTTAGGTGGTTCTAGGATGTTTTCGAAAAAATGCCTCAGTCTGAGTTTTCTGGTGAGCTTAAAAGTGCTGACGTCCAGTTCCAATAGGTTGGTGTCACAAGTAGGAATAAATGACATACCTTTTTGTAAAGTTCTAGTCTCAAAATCAGTGAGTTTAGTATTTGAGATGTTGATAACTAACGATTCTTCTTTTGGGTTTTTTGCCTGGTCTTCGCTTGTTGTTGAGTTTCCTCGTGGTTTTTTGCCTGCCCTTTTCCCCCGTCGGGGTCTGCGATTTTGTCTGGGCCTGCCCCTAAAAAAGGCTCATTGATGGTTAGGTCTACATTGGAGGTCGATGGTGTTTCGTTGAAGGGACCAGCAGAGGCTGAGGCGCCTGTCTGGGTCCTTTTAGGAGGACGGTTGGTATTGTCACTTCCTGAAGAGGAGGTATCAGTGTTTGGGTTAAAGGGTTTGTTTCTGCGTCGTTGGGCGTATACGTCCGCCCACGTGTAAACCTCTCCCAATTTGTAGTCCAGAGTATCCCGGCGGAATTTCCGGATCTTACGTTCATTAATTTCCCTTGTATGTTTCTCAAGCTGTACCTTGATGTCCTCTAGTGTGGATGACAGTTCCTCAGCGGTAATTGATTCTTTCAGTTCATCCTGTATAATTTCTTTTTCATGAGAGAGTTCTGTCAGGATGCCTGATAATTCTTCAACGATTAGTAATATAAGGTCCAGGCTGCACTTATTGAGGATGGCGTTCCATCTATCAATAAATGCTTTGGAGTTCTTGCATAACGACGGTTTTAAAGCAATCCGTAGGCCACGGGGAATGCGGAGTACCTTGTGGTATTTGATAAGGGTATGGGCATGCAATTGTTGGTTAATGCGGCGTTTGGATAAGTATAATAATTGTTTAACGCATTGCTCTCTAGTTCTGCTGGTTGTGGTTTGAGTGAGGTCTTCATTAATCAAGGCATAAATTCTCGCTGTTGCATCAGTGTCGAAAGCTAGCGTGTCAGCTCTTGCTTCGGTGGATTTCGAAATCTCTTCATATTGCATTTTCAGGGTTCAAAGGGTGCGTGCAGCCGGCCTTGGGAACAGAAAAAGCGTTGAGACAATGTGGGACTGGGGCTTGGCGCACAGCTGGTTATATGATGTGTAAGCGTTTCTTTAGCGGTTGCTGGAGTTTGCAGGTGCTCCACAGGTGTCGCATCCGTTCTATTGCGACTCAAAGTGACTGGTAGTGCAGTGTGCTACTGAAGTGTAGGCACATCCCTGGATTGGGCACACTGATTCGGTTCAATAGAATTCCAATAAGAGTTCAAAACAACAGAGGGTAGTCTTTCAAAAAAAGTTCAAAGTTTATTCCATACGGTTCATATTTTGCTCATATGAGTGAAGGAATTATCACTGACATCATGGTTCTACACGGTGCTCCGATGCATTTCGGACATGTAGTCCTTTATCAAGGAGCTCTACAAAAGATGCAACAGAAAAACAAAATCAATGGAGAACCTTCATGGTGAAAATACAACCATATCAAGGTCGGGGTGAGTGAGGCGACCGCGTGCAGCCCAAATGTCATGAAAAGTAATAAGAGGGTCGAATTCAGTGTTAAGTTGGGTTGTGCATAAAAGAAACAAAATCGTCCTTATTACGTGAGGTACTCAGAAGCGTAGAGACCCAGTGCGGTGAAAGACGTGCGTTTTTCACCAAAAACGGGGGCGTGCATATATTTACATAGCGTCTGTGAAAATGAGAAAAAGTTTCTCCCTTCGTGACATTCAAAACCAACGTGCATCTCAAAAGAGCTGAACAAAGTGGAGGGCAATGCTTACTTAGTTACCGGGTCGTGCAGCATGCAGCAAGTCGGTGTCGGCTGTAGTGGCTCGGCGCAAGTGATGTGAGATTAAGCTGGTGAGTGGTGGTGGAAATCGAAAAAGGACTTAGACCAGTGAAAGAAGGCTGAAAAAGTGATGTGATAAAGGCGGCCATTTTAAACGGACTGAAAGGGGTAAACATGTCAAGTAAAAATAAGATTAAACAACAGCAGAATTACAGCGCAAAGCGGAAATGAGATGTTTCATTACAAATAACAACTAAGTTCAGTACGGTCGTTAAGACCAAATGGCTTCTGAGATTGAAGTCTATAGATCCAAGACATTTCACGTTGTAGAAGGGTCTTGTTATTGTCTCTCCCTTCTGTTTTGGGGACCAACTCAAGAACCAAGTATTTGAGTTGAGCCACGTTGTGGTTTGCCTCATTGAAATGGGTCGCTACATTAGATTTAGAATTCTTGGTACGGATATTAGACTTATGTTCATTAAGTCGAATTTTAATCTTCCGGCTGGTCTTGCCCACATAGATCTTTCCGCAAGGGCACTTCAAGAGATAGATCAAATTGGCAGAGTCACAAGTAGCATCCACGTTTAGTTTAATGTTGAATCCTCGCATGGGGTGATTGATGTTGTTGACCTTTAATTATGTTGTTGCAGTTGTTACAATGGTAACAAGGACGTGTGCCTGTATGTTGTGTGGTTCCCCCTGTCATGGTCGGTCTAGATAGGATTTCTTTGAGATTCCTTGGTCTGGTGTATGCAAAGATAGGTGGTTCTTTAAAGAGGTTCTTGAAATCAGGCTCTGAAGAAAGAATTCGCCAATGTTTAAGGATGATGTTTTTGTAACCTTTGCTTGAAGTTGAATACCTTGAAACAAGGACCAATCTCTGGTCTACTGGTTTCTCTGAGCGTTGTAAAGCTTTCTCTCGAGGTATTACAGCAGTTCGTTGAACTGCGTCTTGTAGGATGTCTTCAGGGTATCCTCTGTCTTTGAATCGAGCTGTCATGGATTCAATTTGGGTCATCCTAGTCCCAGGGTCAGACACAATGCGTGTTACTCTGAGCAATTGACTGTAGGGTAAATGGCGTTTCAGTGAGTCCTGGTGAAAGCTACTGAAAAGTAGAGAATTGTTGCGGTCAGTTGGCTTACGGAAAAGATCAGTTTCAATGCCTTGAGGAGTGAGTTTGATAAGAACGTCCAGATAAGTTATCTCTTGATCACTAATGTTCCAAGTGAACTCAATACGGTCATCTTTAGAGTTGAGTTCAATAAGGGCCAGTTCAAGGTTTTCTTTTGAGTCTTTCCAAATAAAAAACAGATCGTCAATATACCGTACATAGAGTTTTAAGTTGTTCATCCAGTTGGCATCCTTATAAATGTGACTGAGTTCGAAGTTGCCCATGTAGAGGTTCGCGTACGTCGGTGCCGCACAGTTGCCCATGGCCATGCCGGACATTTGAAGGTACCACTTGTCTTCAAACTTGAAGTAACTGTGATATAAAGTATATATCATCAGTTCCAGTATGAAGGGTTTCAAAGAATCGTCCATTTCAGCTGAGAGTAGAGCTTGTTCTATGGCATTAATTCCTCCGTCATGGGGAATCGAGGTGTATAAGCTTTTTACGTCAGCTGTACAGAGATATAATGTTTCGTCCTCACCAATTTCTACAGAGGTTAATTTGTTCAAAAATTCAGTGGTGTCTTTTATGTGACTTTGTAGGTTCAGGACCATGGGTTGAAGATAGCGGTCTATCAGTTTTCCTGTCGGTTCATGGATCGAGCCTCTTGTGGAAACAATAGGGCGGAATGGAGGGTCCATCAAATTTTTGTGAATTTTAGGTAACATGGTGATAGACGGGCTTCTTGGATGTTCTACAGTGAGGTATCTCCTGGTTTTGTCGTCGATAATGCCATCAGATGTGGCTTTGTCAATAATTAGCTGTAGTTCAGCGCGGTAATCGTTGGTGGGATTACCTTCCAGTGGTAGATATACATCTGGGTCCATCACGTGTTCGCGGGTTCTTTGGTCATAGAGCTGAGTGTTAAGAATGACAAGAGCACCGCCCTTGTCAGCCTTGATGCATTTAATGGAAGGGTTCCTGGCAAGGTTCTTCAGGGTATCCAATTCCTTATTGGTGATATTTCTACGGGTTTTTTTTCGGAAATTGATCTTGGCGATGTCCTGTTTGACAAGAGTCTCAAAGGTGTCAATGCTTTTATGACTGGCGGGTGGTATGAAGGTGCTTGGTGGGCGTAGGCCCATGAGTTGGTCCGGTTTCTGTTCCTTAGGTGGTTCTAGGATGTTTTCGAAAAAATGCCTCAGTCTGAGTTTTCTGGTGAGCTTAAAAGTGCTGACGTCCAGTTCCAATAGGTTGGTGTCACAAGTAGGAATAAATGACATACCTTTTTGTAAAGTTCTAGTCTCAAAATCAGTGAGTTTAGTATTTGAGATGTTGATAACTAACGATTCTTCTTTTGGGTTTTTTGCCTGGTCTTCGCTTGTTGTTGAGTTTCCTCGTGGTTTTTTGCCTGCCCTTTTCCCCCGTCGGGGTCTGCGATTTTGTCTGGGCCTGCCCCTAAAAAAGGCTCATTGATGGTTAGGTCTACATTGGAGGTCGATGGTGTTTCGTTGAAGGGACCAGCAGAGGCTGAGGCGCCTGTCTGGGTCCTTTTAGGAGGACGGTTGGTATTGTCACTTCCTGAAGAGGAGGTATCAGTGTTTGGGTTAAAGGGTTTGTTTCTGCGTCGTTGGGCGTATACGTCCGCCCACGTGTAAACCTCTCCCAATTTGTAGTCCAGAGTATCCCGGCGGAATTTCCGGATCTTACGTTCATTAATTTCCCTTGTATGTTTCTCAAGCTGTACCTTGATGTCCTCTAGTGTGGATGACAGTTCCTCAGCGGTAATTGATTCTTTCAGTTCATCCTGTATAATTTCTTTTTCATGAGAGAGTTCTGTCAGGATGCCTGATAATTCTTCAACGATTAGTAATATAAGGTCCAGGCTGCACTTATTGAGGATGGCGTTCCATCTATCAATAAATGCTTTGGAGTTCTTGCATAACGACGGTTTTAAAGCAATCCGTAGGCCACGGGGAATGCGGAGTACCTTGTGGTATTTGATAAGGGTATGGGCATGCAATTGTTGGTTAATGCGGCGTTTGGATAAGTATAATAATTGTTTAACGCATTGCTCTCTAGTTCTGCTGGTTGTGGTTTGAGTGAGGTCTTCATTAATCAAGGCATAAATTCTCGCTGTTGCATCAGTGTCGAAAGCTAGCGTGTCAGCTCTTGCTTCGGTGGATTTCGAAATCTCTTCATATTGCATTTTCAGGGTTCAAAGGGTGCGTGCAGCCGGCCTTGGGAACAGAAAAAGCGTTGAGACAATGTGGGACTGGGGCTTGGCGCACAGCTGGTTATATGATGTGTAAGCGTTTCTTTAGCGGTTGCTGGAGTTTGCAGGTGCTCCACAGGTGTCGCATCCGTTCTATTGCGACTCAAAGTGACTGGTAGTGCAGTGTGCTACTGAAGTGTAGGCACATCCCTGGATTGGGCACACTGATTCGGTTCAATAGAATTCCAATAAGAGTTCAAAACAACAGAGGGTAGTCTTTCAAAAAAAGTTCAAAGTTTATTCCATACGGTTCATATTTTGCTCATATGAGTGAAGGAATTATCACTGACATCATGGTTCTACACGGTGCTCCGATGCATTTCGGACATGTAGTCCTTTATCAAGGAGCTCTACAAAAGATGCAACAGAAAAACAAAATCAATGGAGAACCTTCATGGTGAAAATACAACCATATCAAGGTCGGGGTGAGTGAGGCGACCGCGTGCAGCCCAAATGTCATGAAAAGTAATAAGAGGGTCGAATTCAGTGTTAAGTTGGGTTGTGCATAAAAGAAACAAAATCGTCCTTATTACGTGAGGTACTCAGAAGCGTAGAGACCCAGTGCGGTGAAAGACGTGCGTTTTTCACCAAAAACGGGGGCGTGCATATATTTACATAGCGTCTGTGAAAATGAGAAAAAGTTTCTCCCTTCGTGACATTCAAAACCAACGTGCATCTCAAAAGAGCTGAACAAAGTGGAGGGCAATGCTTACTTAGTTACCGGGTCGTGCAGCATGCAGCAAGTCGGTGTCGGCTGTAGTGGCTCGGCGCAAGTGATGTGAGATTAAGCTGGTGAGTGGTGGTGGAAATCGAAAAAGGACTTAGACCAGTGAAAGAAGGCTGAAAAAGTGATGTGATAAAGGCGGCCATTTTAAACGGACTGAAAGGGGTAAACATGTCAAGTAAAAATAAGATTAAACAACAGCAGAATTACAGCGCAAAGCGGAAATGAGATGTTTCATTACAAATAACAACTAAGTTCAGTACGGTCGTTAAGACCAAATGGCTTCTGAGATTGAAGTCTATAGATCCAAGACATTTCACGTTGTAGAAGGGTCTTGTTATTGTCTCTCCCTTCTGTTTTGGGGACCAACTCAAGAACCAAGTATTTGAGTTGAGCCACGTTGTGGTTTGCCTCATTGAAATGGGTCGCTACATTAGATTTAGAATTCTTGGTACGGATATTAGACTTATGTTCATTAAGTCGAATTTTAATCTTCCGGCTGGTCTTGCCCACATAGATCTTTCCGCAAGGGCACTTCAAGAGATAGATCAAATTGGCAGAGTCACAAGTAGCATCCACGTTTAGTTTAATGTTGAATCCTCGCATGGGGTGATTGATGTTGTTGCCTTTAATTATGTTGTTGCAGTTGTTACAATGGTAACAAGGACGTGTGCCTGTATGTTGTGTGGTTCCCCCTGTCATGGTCGGTCTAGATAGGATTTCTTTGAGATTCCTTGGTCTGGTGTATGCAAAGATAGGTGGTTCTTTAAAGAGGTTCTTGAAATCAGGCTCTGAAGAAAGAATTCGCCAATGTTTAAGGATGATGTTTTTGTAACCTTTGCTTGAAGTTGAATACCTTGAAACAAGGACCAATCTCTGGTCTACTGGTTTCTCTGAGCGTTGTAAAGCTTTCTCTCGAGGTATTACAGCAGTTCGTTGAACTGCGTCTTGTAGGATGTCTTCAGGGTATCCTCTGTCTTTGAATCGAGCTGTCATGGATTCAATTTGGGTCATCCTAGTCCCAGGGTCAGACACAATGCGTGTTACTCTGAGCAATTGACTGTAGGGTAAATGGCGTTTCAGTGAGTCCTGGTGAAAGCTACTGAAAAGTAGAGAATTGTTGCGGTCAGTTGGCTTACGGAAAAGATCAGTTTCAATGCCTTGAGGAGTGAGTTTGATAAGAACGTCCAGATAAGTTATCTCTTGATCACTAATGTTCCAAGTGAACTCAATACGGTCATCTTTAGAGTTGAGTTCAATAAGGGCCAGTTCAAGGTTTTCTTTTGAGTCTTTCCAAATAAAAAACAGATCGTCAATATACCGTACATAGAGTTTTAAGTTGTTCATCCAGTTGGCATCCTTATAAATGTGACTGAGTTCGAAGTTGCCCATGTAGAGGTTCGCGTACGTCGGTGACGCACAGTTGCCCATGGCCATGCCGGACATTTGAAGGTACCACTTGTCTTCAAACTTGAAGTAACTGTGATATAAAGTATATATCATCAGTTCCAGTATGAATGGTTTCAAAGAATCGTCCATTTCAGCTGAGAGTAGAGCTTGTTCTATGGCATTAATTCCTCCGTCATGGGGAATCGAGGTGTATAAGCTTTTTACGTCAGCTGTACAGAGATATAATGTTTCGTCCTCACCAATTTCTACAGAGGTTAATTTGTTCAAAAATTCAGTGGTGTCTTTTATGTGACTTTGTAGGTTCAGGACCATGGGTTGAAGATAGCGGTCTATCAGTTTTCCTGTCGGTTCATGGATCGAGCCTCTTGTGGAAACAATAGGGCGGAATGGAGGGTCCATCAAATTTTTGTGAATTTTAGGTAACATGGTGATAGACGGGCTTCTTGGATGTTCTACAGTGAGGTATCTCCTGGTTTTGTCGTCGATAATGCCATCAGATGTGGCTTTGTCAATAATTAGCTGTAGTTCAGCGCGGTAATCGTTGGTGGGATTACCTTCCAGTGGTAGATATACATCTGGGTCCATCACGTGTTCGCGGGTTCTTTGGTCATAGAGCTGAGTGTTAAGAATGACAAGAGCACCGCCCTTGTCAGCCTTGATGCATTTAATGGAAGGGTTCCTGGCAAGGTTCTTCAGGGTATCCAATTCCTTATTGGTGATATTTCTACGTTTTTTTTTTCGGAAATTGATCTTGGCGATGTCCTGTTTGACAAGAGTCTCAAAGGTGTCAATGCTTTTATGACTGGCGGGTGGTATGAAGGTGCTTGGTGGGCGTAGGCCCATGAGTTGGTCCGGTTTCTGTTCCTTAGGTGGTTCTAGGATGTTTTCGAAAAAATGCCTCAGTCTGAGTTTTCTGGTGAGCTTAAAAGTGCTGACGTCCAGTTCCAATAGGTTGGTGTCACAAGTAGGAATAAATGACATACCTTTTTGTAAAGTTCTAGTCTCAAAATCAGTGAGTTTAGTATTTGAGATGTTGATAACTAACGATTCTTCTTTTGGGTTTTTTGCCTGGTCTTCGCTTGTTGTTGAGTTTCCTCGTGGTTTTTTGCCTGCCCTTTTCCCCCGTCGGGGTCTGCGATAGGTATGTCATTTATTCCTACTTGTGACACCAACCTATTGGAACTGGACGTCAGCACTTTTAAGCTCACCAGAAAACTCAGACTGAGGCATTTTTTCGAAAACATCCTAGAACCACCTAAGGAACAGAAACCGGACCAACTCATGGGCCTACGCCCACCAAGCACCTTCATACCACCCGCCAGTCATAAAAGCATTGACACCTTTGAGACTCTTGTCAAACAGGACATCGCCAAGATCAATTTCCGAAAAAAAAACGTAGAAATATCACCAATAAGGAATTGGATACCCTGAAGAACCTTGCCAGGAACCCTTCCATTAAATGCATCAAGGCTGACAAGGGCGGTGCTCTTGTCATTCTTAACACTCAGCTCTATGACCAAAGAACCCGCGAACACGTGATGGACCCAGATGTATATCTACCACTGGAAGGTAATCCCACCAACGATTACCGCGCTGAACTACAGCTAATTATTGACAAAGCCACATCTGATGGCATTATCGATGACAAAACCAGGAGATACCTCACTGTAGAACATCCAAGAAGCCCGTCTATCACCATGTTACCTAAAATTCACAAAAATTTGATGGACCCTTCTTTCCGCCCTATTGTTTCCACAAGAGGCTCGATCCATGAACCGACAGGAAAACTGATAGACCGCTATCTTCAACCCATGGTCCTGAACCTACAAAGTCACATAAAAGACACCACTGAATTTTTGAACAAATTAACCTCTGTAGAAATTGGTGAGGACGAAACATTATATCTCTGTACAGCTGACGTAAAAAGCTTATACACCTCGATTCCCCATGACGGAGGAATTAATGCCATAGAACAAGCTCTACTCTCAGCTGAAATGGACGATTCTTTGAAACCCTTCATACTGGAACTGATGATATATACTTTATATCACAGTTACTTCAAGTTTGAAGACAAGTGGTACCTTCAAATGTCCGGCATGGCCATGGGCAACTGTGCGGCACCGACGTACGCGAACCTCTACATGGGCAACTTCGAACTCAGTCACATTTATAAGGATGCCAACTGGATGAACAACTTAAAACTCTATGTACGGTATATTGACGATCTGTTTTTTATTTGGAAAGACTCAAAAGAAAACCTTGAACTGGCCCTTATTGAACTCAACTCTAAAGATGACCGTATTGAGTTCACTTGGAACATTAGTGATCAAGAGATAACTTATCTGGACGTTCTTATCAAACTCACTCCTCAAGGCATTGAAACTGATCTTTTCCGTAAGCCAACTGACCGCAACAATTCTCTACTTTTCAGTAGCTTTCACCAGGACTCACTGAAACGCCATTTACCCTACAGTCAATTGCTCAGAGTAACACGCATTGTGTCTGACCCTGGGACTAGGATGACCCAAATTGAATCCATGACAGCTCGATTCAAAGACAGAGGATACCCTGAAGACATCCTACAAGACGCAGTTCAACGAACTGCTGTAATACCTCGAGAGAAAGCTTTACAACGCTCAGAGAAACCAGTAGACCAGAGATTGGTCCTTGTTTCAAGGTATTCAACTTCAAGCAAATGTTACAAAAACATCATCCTTAAACATTGGCAAATTCTTTCTTCAGAGCCTGATTTCAAGAACCTCTTTAAAGAACCACCTATCTTTGCATACACCAGACCAAGGAATCTCAAAGAAATCCTATCTAGACCGACCATGACAGGGGGAACCACACAACATACAGGCACACGTCCTTGTTACCATTGTAACAACTGCAACAACATAATTAAAGGCAACAACATCAATCACCCCATGCGAGGATTCAACATTAAACTAAACGTGGATGCTACTTGTGACTCTGCCAATTTGATCTATCTCTTGAAGTGCCCTTGCGGAAAGATCTATGTGGGCAAGACCAGCCGGAAGATTAAAATTCGACTTAATGAACATAAGTCTAATATCCGTACCAAGAATTCTAAATCTAATGTAGCGACCCATTTCAATGAGGCAAACCACAACGTGGCTCAACTCAAATACTTGGTTCTTGAGTTGGTCCCCAAAACAGAAGGGAGAGACAATAACAAGACCCTTCTACAACGTGAAATGTCTTGGATCTATAGACTTCAATCTCAGAAGCCATTTGGTCTTAACGACCGTACTGAACTTAGTTGTTATTTGTAATGAAACATCTCATTTCCGCTTTGCGCTGTAATTCTGCTGTTGTTTAATCTTATTTTTACTTGACATGTTTACCCCTTTCAGTCCGTTTAAAATGGCCGCCTTTATCACATCACTTTTTCAGCCTTCTTTCACTGGTCTAAGTCCTTTTTCGATTTCCACCACCACTCACCAGCTTAATCTCACATCACTTGCGCCGAGCCACTACAGCCGACACCGACTTGCTGCATGCTGCACGACCCGGTAACTAAGTAAGCATTGCCCTCCACTTTGTTCAGCTCTTTTGAGATGCACGTTGGTTTTGAATGTCACGAAGGGAGAAACTTTTTCTCATTTTCACAGACGCTATGTAAATATATGCACGCCCCCGTTTTTGGTGAAAAACGCACGTCTTTCACCGCACTGGGTCTCTACGCTTCTGAGTACCTCACGTAATAAGGACGATTTTGTTTCTTTTATGCACAACCCAACTTAACACTGAATTCGACCCTCTTATTACTTTTCATGACATTTGGGCTGCACGCGGTCGCCTCACTCACCCCGACCTTGATATGGTTGTATTTTCACCATGAACGTTCTCCATTGATTTTGTTTTTCTGTTGCATCTTTTGTAGAGCTCCTTGATAAAGGACTACATGTCCGAAATGCATCGGAGCACCGTGTAGAACCATGATGTCAGTGATAATTCCTTCACTCATATGAGCAAAATATGAACCGTATGGAATAAACTTTGAACTTTTTTTGAAAGACTACCCTCTGTTGTTTTGAACTCTTATTGGAATTCTATTGAACCGAATCAGTGTGCCCAATCCAGGGATGTGCCTACACTTCAGTAGCACACTGCACTACCAGTCACTTTGAGTCGCAATAGAACGGATGCAACACCTGTGGAGCACCTGCAAACTCCAGCAACCGCTAAAGAAACGCTTACACATCATATAACCAGCTGTGCGCCAAGCCCCAGTCCCACATTGTCTCAACGCTTTTTCTGTTCCCAAGGCCGGCTGCACGCACCCTTTGAACCCTGAAAATGCAATATGAAGAGATTTCGAAATCCACCGAAGCAAGAGCTGACACGCTAGCTTTCGACACTGATGCAACAGCGAGAATTTATGCCTTGATTAATGAAGACCTCACTCAAACCACAACCAGCAGAACTAGAGAGCAATGCGTTAAACAATTATTATACTTATCCAAACGCCGCATTAACCAACAATTGCATGCCCATACCCTTATCAAATACCACAAGGTACTCCGCATTCCCCGTGGCCTACGGATTGCTTTAAAACCGTCGTTATGCAAGAACTCCAAAGCATTTATTGATAGATGGAACACCATCCTCAATAAGTGCAGCCTGGACCTTATATTACTAATCGTTGAAGAATTATCAGGCATCCTGACAGAACTCTCTCATGAAATAGAAATTATACAGGATGAACTGAAAGAATCAATTACCGCTGAGGAACTGTCATCCACACTAGAGGACATCAAGGTACAGCTTGAGAAACATACAAGGGAAATTAATGAACGTAAGATCCGGAAATTCCGCCGGGATACTCTGGACTACAAATTGGGAGAGGTTTACACGTGGGCGGACGTATACGCCCAACGACGCAGAAACAAACCCTTTAACCCAAACACTGATACCTCCTCTTCAGGAAGTGACAATACCAACCGTCCTCCTAAAAGGACCCAGACAGGCGCCTCAGCCTCTGCTGGTCCCTTCAACGAAACACCATCGACCTCCAATGTAGACCTAACCATCAATGAGCCTTTTTTAGGGGCAGGCCCAGACAAAATCGCAGACCCCGACGGGGGAAAAGGGCAGGCAAAAAACCACGAGGAAACTCAACAACAAGCGAAGACCAGGCAAAAAACCCAAAAGAAGAATCGTTAGTTATCAACATCTCAAATACTAAACTCACTGATTTTGAGACTAGAACTTTACAAAAAGGTATGTCATTTATTCCTACTTGTGACACCAACCTATTGGAACTGGACGTCAGCACTTTTAAGCTCACCAGAAAACTCAGACTGAGGCATTTTTTCGAAAACATCCTAGAACCACCTAAGGAACAGAAACCGGACCAACTCATGGGCCTACGCCCACCAAGCACCTTCATACCACCCGCCAGTCATAAAAGCATTGACACCTTTGAGACTCTTGTCAAACAGGACATCGCCAAGATCAATTTCCGAAAAAAAACCCGTAGAAATATCACCAATAAGGAATTGGATACCCTGAAGAACCTTGCCAGGAACCCTTCCATTAAATGCATCAAGGCTGACAAGGGCGGTGCTCTTGTCATTCTTAACACTCAGCTCTATGACCAAAGAACCTGCGAACACGTGATGGACCCAGATGTATATCTACCACTGGAAGGTAATCCCACCAACGATTACCGCGCTGAACTACAGCTAATTATTGACAAAGCCACATCTGATGGCATTATCGACGACAAAACCAGGAGATACCTCACTGTAGAACATCCAAGAAGCCCGTCTATCACCATGTTACCTAAAATTCACAAAAATTTGATGGACCCTCCATTCCGCCCTATTGTTTCCACAAGAGGCTCGATCCACGAACCGACAGGAAAACTGATAGACCGCTATCTTCAACCCATGGTCCTGAACCTACAAAGTCACATAAAAGACACCACTAAATTTTTGAACAAATTAACCTCTGTAGAAATTGGTGAGGACGAAACATTATATCTCTGTACAGCTGACGTAAAAAGCTTATACACCTCGATTCCCCATGACGGAGGAATTAATGCCATAGAACAAGCTCTACTCTCAGCTGAAATGGACGATTCTTTGAAACCCTTCATACTGGAACTGATGATATATACTTTATATCACAGTTACTTCAAGTTTGAAGACAAGTGGTACCTTCAAATGTCCGGCATGGCCATGGGCAACTGTGCGGCACCGACGTACGCGAACCTCTACATGGGCAACTTCGAACTCAGTCACATTTATAAGGATGCCAACTGGATGAACAACTTAAAACTCTATGTACGGTATATTGACGATCTGTTTTTTATTTGGAAAGACTCAAAAGAAAACCTTGAACTGGCCCTTATTGAACTCAACTCTAAAGATGACCGTATTGAGTTCACTTGGAACATTAGTGATCAAGAGATAACTTATCTGGACGTTCTTATCAAACTCACTCCTCAAGGCATTGAAACTGATCTTTTCCGTAAGCCAACTGACCGCAACAATTCTCTACTTTTCAGTAGCTTTCACCAGGACTCACTGAAACGCCATTTACCCTACAGTCAATTGCTCAGAGTAACACGCATTGTGTCTGACCCTGGGACTAGGATGACCCAAATTGAATCCATGACAGCTCGATTCAAAGACAGAGGATACCCTGAAGACATCCTACAAGACGCAGTTCAACGAACTGCTGTAATACCTCGAGAGAAAGCTTTACAACGCTCAGAGAAACCAGTAGACCAGAGATTGGTCCTTGTTTCAAGGTATTCAACTTCAAGCAAATGTTACAAAAACATCATCCTTAAACATTGGCGAATTCTTTCTTCAGAGCCTGATTTCAAGAACCTCTTTAAAGAACCACCTATCTTTGCATACACCAGACCAAGGAATCTCAAAGAAATCCTATCTAGACCGACCATGACAGGGGGAACCACACAACATACAGGCACACGTCCTTGTTACCATTGTAACAACTGCAACAACATAATTAAAGGCAACAACATCAATCACCCCATGCGAGGATTCAACATTAAACTAAACGTGGATGCTACTTGTGACTCTGCCAATTTGATCTATCTCTTGAAGTGCCCTTGCGGAAAGATCTATGTGGGCAAGACCAGCCGGAAGATTAAAATTCGACTTAATGAACATAAGTCTAATATCCGTACCAAGAATTCTAAATCTAATGTAGCGACCCATTTCAATGAGGCAAACCACAACGTGGCTCAACTCAAATACTTGGTTCTTGAGTTGGTCCCCAAAACAGAAGGGAGAGACAATAACAAGACCCTTCTACAACGTGAAATGTCTTGGATCTATAGACTTCAATCTCAGAAGCCATTTGGTCTTAACGACCGTACTGAACTTAGTTGTTATTTGTAATGAAACATCTCATTTCCGCTTTGCGCTGTAATTCTGCTGTTGTTTAATCTTATTTTTACTTGACATGTTTACCCCTTTCAGTCCGTTTAAAATGGCCGCCTTTATCACATCACTTTTTCAGCCTTCTTTCACTGGTCTAAGTCCTTTTTCGATTTCCACCACCACTCACCAGCTTAATCTCACATCACTTGCGCCGAGCCACTACAGCCGACACCGACTTGCTGCATGCTGCACGACCCGGTAACTAAGTAAGCATTGCCCTCCACTTTGTTCAGCTCTTTTGAGATGCACGTTGGTTTTGAATGTCACGAAGGGAGAAACTTTTTCTCATTTTCACAGACGCTATGTAAATATATGCACGCCCCCGTTTTTGGTGAAAAACGCACGTCTTTCACCGCACTGGGTCTCTACGCTTCTGAGTACCTCACGTAATAAGGACGATTTTGTTTCTTTTATGCACAACCCAACTTAACACTGAATTCGACCCTCTTATTACTTTTCATGACATTTGGGCTGCACGCGGTCGCCTCACTCACCCCGACCTTGATATGGTTGTATTTTCACCATGAAGGTTCTCCATTGATTTTGTTTTTCTGTTGCATCTTTTGTAGAGCTCCTTGATAAAGGACTACATGTCCGAAATGCATCGGAGCACCGTGTAGAACCATGATGTCAGTGATAATTCCTTCACTCATATGAGCAAAATATGAACCGTATGGAATAAACTTTGAACTTTTTTTGAAAGACTACCCTCTGTTGTTTTGAACTCTTATTGGAATTCTATTGAACCGAATCAGTGTGCCCAATCCAGGGATGTGCCTACACTTCAGTAGCACACTGCACTACCAGTAGGGTAACAGACAGACATTAGCAATTCATGTTTTAAAGAAAGGTTTCTTTTCTTTATAACAGATTATGGTCTTGATGAGAACTCCCAATTAACGCGAGTTTGAAACGCGTAGACTGTCAAAAAGCCTAAAAATTGAGAAAAAGTGATAGTATCTAGATAAAATAGACTTGTGTTCAGTACAAGAAATAATCAATGGCTTTGTTTGTGAATACTTTGATTCCGGCACTCATTTAATAATTGATATATTTTTTCTTTTTGTCTGTATATTTTCTTGTATTGATATGATTTATGGATGACTGATTGTTTGAATGAAGAAACTTTTGGAATGTACTATTGTCTTTTGTAAATAGGAATGTTTTTTTGAAATAGGAATGCGATTATGTTTTTCTGTTGTGTACATAAGGTCTTTTAAATAAATGCGAATTTGATAAAGTATAATATCAAATAGAAGAGCATTAAACAAAATAAGAAGTAAATAAAATAATTGGAATTTAATTCAGAAAACATAGCGTTTCTGTCGTATGTTTTGACTAAAAGATGTCAGGATAATTTGGTAGCGGCACGTGCACCTATTCTGTTTAATATTAGCTTGTGGCAAGCTGTGCCGTTGGGAGCCCAGACCCAGTGGTGGTTTTTCTGATTGGTTTAAATCTGGCATTGCTTTTTTTTATCTCGCTCATTATTGGCTAGTGGTCTGATGCTTCACTTCTGTTTTCTTCTGTTTTAGGAGGAAGCAGCATTGACCAACTACAGTTACGTTACGCTGCATGGCGGTATCTTTCAATGTAGGGACTACATTGTTGTTGCCTGGTGCCTCCTCTCACGGCCGGAAAGGACCAGGACACACTTGGGCCTGCAGTACTTTTCTCTGTAAAGTACACAGAACTCAGGACCCTTTCTCTTTTTCTTCTCTACATTTTTTCCCATAGTTATTTTATTAAATGCTTACGAACTGCAATGTTCATAATTCAATGGGCTGTGTGGCTTTAGCTATAAGGAAAGTGAACGTTTCCTATCCCTCAGCTGCTTAATTTACTAGAACTGCTACTGTGCAGCATAAACATTTTACACGCCTGCCCAGGTTTTCGAAGAAACAACTTAAATGGAAATTACGTTTCTCGTTCCATCATTGCCCAAATTCTCTTTCCAGGGCAACCTGCCGCTCCCTAAAGACTAGAGCGTGTAGTGAGTATCTTTATGGCCACATCGGCGGCCACGTTAGGTATATTTTTCATAAATGCCCACCCCTACAGAAGGAGTTAACCGCATCTAACTGTGATAGCAACTCAGATACCACTGAGTCTGAGTAAAACACCTAATGCATATTGGAATGGTATAATGTTTATGTGTGTACCCGTACGCTGCAGCCAGAACAGAAACTAAGCTTTTGGTGAACTTGGAAAGGGCAGGGCACCCAGTAGGTAAGGATGGACAAAAGGCGGGGCCAAAGCCAACCGGCAGCCAGTCAGGAGGTGCATGAAGAGAAGGGGGCGGGCTGAAATTCGTGGGGACTTCCGGCGCCGTCGCTTGTTTCAAATTGTTGCCCGGGGAACCCTGCACTGGGGGAGCGTCTTCATTTTGTTCTGCTTGGTGCACCACATAGTCTATAGAGCAGGGCATGCGATTTGCTTGCCCTGGCTTGATAGAGAGCAGGGTGCCCTTGAAAGGGAGCATATAGCCAGGTTCTGAGCTGGGATGGGGCAGTGAGCTAAATAACGGTGATGGATCAAGCCCTGATCTTTGGACTGGGTAAGAGTGGTCTGCTTAATTCAGACACTCTGTTCATCACCACCCCCTTTTCTGAATCATTTTGTCCACCATAAGCGTGGAAGGGTATACTCAGACATGAGTCCCTTGCTCACTGCTCCATCAGGATTCAAGCAAGCCGGGCCGACGACGCCTGAAATGGCAGAAACCGGTCCCCGGAAGCTTGTCTCCTTTCTGGTGAAGAATTGGCTTGGTAGTTTGGTCTGCCCTGTTCCCATGATGCACTGGGCCAGGGACAGACTAATTTGCATATAGCCAGGTTCTGAGCTGGGATGGGGCAGTGAGCTAAATAACGGTGCTGGATCAAGCCCTGATCTTTGGACTGGGTAAGAGTGGTCTGCTTAATTCAGACACTCTGTTCATCACCACCCCCTTTTCTGAATCTTGAAAGGGAGCCCGGCAGCGTCCTACCCATCTACGCTGCCCATGCTGCCAGACCCGGGTCATTATGAATATAGAGTTACACGCTTGAAGGTTTCTAATCTCATCTCTTACTCACATATTTTTTTCACAGAATGGCCACTTTTTACAGAAAACTTTAGATGTGAGCTGTATGACAAGCCTGAGCCCCATTTAAAGAAATACAGTTCGCAATGAACAAAGCATATCAGCGGTGTTGGTTGATATACAACTTTTTTTTTTTTTTTAATTTTTTATTGGTTTTATTCAGCTTAGAATACAACAGTGGCACAAGGTGCCAACGCACAGCCAGTCAGAAAACATCCACAGTACATATAGTTAGACAAGTCATAGCAGTTCACATCTCAGTGCAAGTGGCAATGGTATACATTAAGTATCCTTACAGAGCAAACATCAATAAACAGTACAATGATAGTGACTACTGACATCAGCGCAACTACAGTGACCATAGGTAGTATAGACATTGCATTACAAGACAGTGCAGAACATATCCACAGAACATGTACACTAATGAATGTAGACCATCACTTCGACCCCTGAAGCAAATCAGAGCTGCACCCCTCCTCAACAGGCAGAATCCGTCTACTCAGCCGGTTGCCCGTCTTTGCAGCCCACCTCATGTAATGTCTGATCCGCAGCCCTCCGTGACCATTCCAAATAGGGTTCCCATATATCCCTAGGGCGGGATGTGATCGGCATCTGCCCAGGGCCGGACTGGGAACGGAAACTGGCCCTGGCAAAGTGCTCGGTCGGCCGGCCCCCCTCCCCCCGGGGAGGTTGGGGGTGCGACCGAGCTCTTTGCTAGGGCCGGTTTTCGGCCGATTTTGTTACAGGGCCGTTTCTGCAGCTATGCTGCAAATAACGGCCCTGTAACACAACCGGCCCCCACCCTCGCGGCCGACCGGGGGATTGCCCGGTGCCCACAACGGCCAGTCCGGGCCTGCATCTGCCCCCAAAAGAGCTTCAACTGCGAGTGCCCAGAGGTCACATCTAACAGCCAAACTTTAAACTGTGGCACTCGCTTACTACCCCAGCGCAGAGCAACTTGTCTACGGGCATATAACAGCAACAGGGCATGTAATTTGCGACTCCTGGGCACAGTGTCTTTCACATACCCCAGAAGGCCCAACAGCGGGGACGGCTGATCAGTTCTACCAACAATATGATTCACTGCATTAAATATCTTGTGCCAGTATTCGAATAAGTGCGGACAATCCCACGCCACATGGAGGAAGGTCGCCCCATCTTGCCCACACCTCCAGCATCTAGCATCATCTCTCAATTTTATGCGGTGCAACCCTACCGGGGTCCGATAATCCCTATGTAGCAATTTGAAATGAATTAACCTCAAACGATAATTTGGAGGTAAGTCCGTCAGCTGACCACAACAGTACTCCCACTGTTCATCTGTTAACTGCGGGTCTAGTTCCCCATTCCAAATCTCCAGTGACTTCGGCTTTACGATCGGGTAAGAGGATTGCATGAGACCGTGAAGTCTAGTGATCAGTTTCTTAGCCGACTGTGATTTAAGTATGTTTTCCAATGGTAACATGATCGGAGGTGCAGAAGGGAACTCCGAGTATAGTGAGCGACAGGCAGTGCGCAATTGATGATATAAAAACCTTTCAGCAAATGGCATAGTACCTTCTGCAGTGTCAAGCGGGGGAGTCGAAAACTTCCCTCAGGGTAGAGGTCCTCAAAAGTATTTAATTTCAGTGCAGTCGTAAGTGTCTTGCCAACCCCACTCGCCGTTGTTCTAGACGACCAGGGCAGCCGCCACGTCCAACTACGATTGAACTAAAAGACATCTAACCATTCCCTCTCGTATAATATGGACAGGGATAAAGTAGTCGCAGAGCTATTCCAAAATTTAGCCAAAGGAGATACTGTAGCAGCTAGTGTAAAGAACACAAGCCAGACCAAGAGTGAGGGGTTAAGGGACAAATTTATCAGATTGGAAAAGTTGAAGAAGAATGAGAATAGTAAATGGTGGGACGGAATCACTTTAAGACAGTACGTGAGGCTGGATAGGATTCCCAGGGGACTACGGGCCCAGACCTTTCCAACCTATGACGAGCTGGATGAGGACCTATTAAAACTATGGGAGGACTCGCTTACCCTGAATTCAAAAACACTGATGGGGATTCTAATAGACAATGCTGACCGAAAAGTAGCAGCATACCAACTAGAGATCAATAAACTAGAAGGTGAGATAAAAGATCTGAATATGCCGGAGGTAGCTGATAAAAACTTTGCGATCCTTGCTCATGTGCTTTCAAAGCACCAAGAAGATATTAAGCAACGCAAGGCTAGGAAACTCAAGCGGGACGAAATAGACTACAGGGAGGGAAGGGTTTTCACCTTTGCCCGTAAATACGATGAGTTAGCTACAGGAGATAAAAGTGCTAATAAATTTGCTGCACAATGCCCCAATTCGGTTTCATCTAGCTCAACATCGATCAGCGCCCCCTTAGCTAGTGATGGGGAAGTAGACAGCGGAGCAAGCGCTAGCCATCCCACCAAGGCAGATAACTCGTTCTCAAAAGAGATGCAGAGAATTAAAAAAGGCAATAGATTACAGCCTAAAGCACGAGTACAAATGGCAAAAAAGTTAGGAGAGGCAAGAGAGCAGGTGCCAAACGAATACAAACGCAATCTGAGATCAGGAGACAAGAGAGTGTAATAAACAAACAAGTACAAGGTGTAGAGATCATTAACTTGTCCTCTTTGGTATTGACAGATGACATGACCTCGTTGCTAAAAAAGGGCTTGGGATTTTGTCCAAAAGAAATGGGTGATGTGTGTAAATCAAAAATAGATGTGTTCAAATTTGTAAGAAATCTCAAATTGAAGAAAACATTTCTTAATAAGACAACAAGCAATAAAAATGCAAAGTCAATTCCTGTGTGTAATGTGTTAGAAGGGTTAACAATACAAGATGTGATGGATACCCAATTGTTACTGTCAATTACAGAGCAAGAAATGTCACCGAATGAGCTGAGTACTTTACTAGCAGACTTGGATGTAGATTGTAATGTGAACATCTCCAGTGGCCTAAAATCTAAGTCAAAGCGGATACCAACTTTGACTGGGGGTAATACAATAGATACATTCCATAAGCTAGTAGAAAGGGACATTGATAAACATGCCTTGAAAACTAGATTCAATAAAGGCTCAGCAAAAGACAACTTGACACATGGGGAAAGAAAAGCTCTTGTGAAGCTAGCGGAAGACAGCTCAATCATCATTAAGGAAGCCGACAAGGGGGGTAACATTGTTATTATGAACAAGTTTGATTATGACAATGAAATTCTGGGCCAATTAAAGGATACCACTTGTTACGAGCCTCTGAGAGCAAACCCCACTAGCACACTCACAACACTTTTCAATACTCATCTGAAACAATGGTATGAGGAGGGCCTTTTAAAACCCAGATATACCGTATTATATACGTTGCCAAAGGTACATAAAAATCTCCCATTTCCACCAGGGAGGTCCATTGTTTCTAGTATTGGGGGACCATCTGAGAGGATGGCTGAGTATGTTGATCTATTTTTGCAACCAATGGTGCAAAGCCTCCCAGCCTACATCAGGGACACCAAGCATATTTTAAGTTTACTAACAGACATCACCTGGGACAATGACATTATTCTAGCATCTTTAGATGTAGTGTCATTGTACATGAATATTGATCTCGCATTGGGTATGACAGCCATAGAATGGTATTTTGGGAAAAAGCCTGCAGGGCAATGGAAACACAGCAAAATGCTCATGCTAATGATTGAACTGATATTGAACAACAACTGTTTTATGTTTGAAAACATATGGTATAAACAGATAAGGGGAGTCGCGATGGGATCTAAATTTGCCCCATCTCTGGCGAACCTTTTCATGGGGTACTTTGAGGCAAATTGGATATGGAGTGAAAGAGGGAATGGATACAGTGAATATATTGTGTATTGGGGTCGATTTATCGATGATTGTCTGTTGCTATGGTCAGGTACAGAACAACAATTACAGGAGTTTTTTGCATATCTGAACACAAATACACTAGGCGTGCAGTTGACACATACTTGGAGTAGAACAAGTATTGTGTTCTTAGATGTGGAGATATTTGTGAAAGATAACTCACTACACAGCAGACTATACCGCAAAGCCACAGCCTGCAATTCGGTACTGCATGCCTCAAGTGCGCACCCAGACCACCAAATCAGAGCCATCCCATTTGGAGAATTTACGAGGGCCAGGCGTAATTGCAGTACTGAATAAGACTTCCTATGCAATTTAGACAGTATGAAAGAAAGATTCACAGCTAGAGGTTTCCCACGTAATATCTTAGAGGCAGCCTCCGCACGTATACAGAGAGTGACACGTAGGGAGACATTGATGGATAAGGCAGCAAACACCACCACGAACCAACCAGTGAGACTGATCACAAGTTTCAATCAGCAAGAAGCTTTGGTGAGCAAATTGATGCATAAACACTGGCATGTTTTAAGGGCAGATAAGTCACTAGATGAATTTACGCCAAAAAGACCCATGATCACTTACAGAAGAGGTAACACATTGAGGAATATTTTGAGCCCAACTATGACAACTGCTGTAAAAAACCCCAACTGGTTATCAAGCCACACTTTGGGCTTCCATAAGTGTGGCACTTGTGGAGTGTGTAAATGGGCGCTTAACAACACTACAGAGTTTCATTGTCCAGTTTTAGAACTGGCTGGTGGTGTAAGCAAGCCATAGAGCGTGCAGCGCTTAATTGTGTGTTTATTGCGAGGTTCGCCGCGCTATTTTAAAAATCCCGTTTTGTATTTCTTTTACTGCCTATTTTCGGCCTTCTTCCCTGATTTTAAATTTTGCCCACCTGCCTGCATCATAATTGGAACTTCACCGCATTTTGCGGGCCCTTTTCCAGCTTCTCCCTTGCCAACATCTTGGAGAGACAGAAGGACGCCTGGTGGCGCCATTTTGGACATCGGTCTAGTCGTCAGAGGGACGCTAGACAGGTACTTAAGGCGAGTGTGGGAGACGACCAGTCGTTTAGAACTGGCTGGTGGTGTAAGCAAGCCATAGAGCGTGCAGCGCTTAATTGTGTGTTTATTGCGAGGTTCGCCGCGCTATTTTAAAAATCCCGTTTTGTATTTCTTTTACTGCCTATATTCGGCCTTCTTCCCTGATTTAAAATTTTGCCCACCTGCCTGCATCATAATTGGAACTTCACCGCATTTTGCGGGCCCTTTTCCAGCTTCTCCCTTGCCGACATCTTGGAGGGACAGAAGGACGCCTGGCGGCGCCATTTTGGACATCGGTCTAGTCGTCAGAAGGACGCTAGAATGGTACTTAAGGCGAGTGTGGGAGACGACCAGTCGTTTAGAACTGGCTGGTGGTGTAAGCAAGCCATAGAGCGTGCAGCACTTAATTGTGTGTTTATTGCGAGGTTCGCCGCGCTATTTTAAAAATCCCGTTTTGTATTTCTTTTACTGCCTATTTTCGGCCTTCTTCCCTGATTTTAAATTTTGCCCACCTGCCTGCATCATAATTGGAACTTCACCGCATTTTGCGGGCCCTTTTACAGCCTCTCCCTTGCCGACATCTTGGGGGGACAGAAGGACGCCTGGTGGCGCCATTTTGGACATCGGTCTAGTCGTCAGAAGGACGCTAGACCAGTACTTAATACGGACATGGCAACGCGCAGCAGTCACGCGCAGCGGGCTTGCCGGAGTCACGCCAGAGTCCAGCCCGTCTGTGCCCGTCCCGGCCCAGACGGGCTTAGGGCTAGTCCCTCTGCTCAATCAGGTAGGCTCCGTCACCACCTACTCCCGCAGAGAGCTCTTACGGCTTCGCCACACGGAAGGACCTTTGTGTCCGCCTGTGCATATAAGAACCGAACCCTATCAATGCTGTGAACTATGTGGCGTAGCTGAGCAAGTTGTTGTGGGGAATTCCTTACGAATGGCCTCTTTTAACTGCAGATCCCTCCCGAAGCATTCACTTGCAATCAATCTCCTTATACAAGATCACAAGTTAGATATTCTGTTCTTAACAGAAACGTGGCTTACTTCTGGCTCTGAGGGTGACATCGTGAATGCCCTCCCCCCTGGATTCTTAATTCACTCTCAGGATAGGATAGCAGGGCGAGGAGGAGGTATCGCCATTCTCTATAGGGACTCCCTGGTGTGTAGGGCTCAGATTGGTGGGGTGTTGGACTGCGGGAGCTGCAAGTTTTCTTTGCAAATCTCGCCTACGGTGGCGGTGTCCGGGATGTTGATCTACCGTCCCCCAGGAGGCACTGGGAATTTTGTTAATTCCCTGATCGAAACCGTGACGGTTTTTGCCGCCTCGGCGACTAACTTTATCATGCTGGGAGACTTCAACCTCCATCTTGATGACCCGGCAGATCGGTGGGCGGCGGATCTTCAACGTGACTTAAAAGCTTACGAGGTAGACCTCATCAACTCAGGGGCCACGCACAACAAGGGCCACCTGTTGGACCCAATTTTTACCAATGTTACAGCCATGAAAGCCTCCGCCCCAGTTCCACTTCCATGGACGGACCACTTTTTGATCCCTTTCATCTGGCAAACAGAGATTGTCAGGACTCCGCCCCTTCGTGTTCGCACTTCGGAAAGACCCTGGGCAAGGCTGTCGTTGGAGAATCTAATCCTGAGATTGGAGGGATCATGCCACTCACCAGTTCCTGACCCGGTACTAGCGGAGGCAGACTTCAGCAGATGGCTGACTAGTTCACTTGACTCTGTTCTCCCTATGAGATCGCCAGGGAGGAGAGAGAAGAGAACAAGCTCCGCACCCTGGTACACGCTGGAGTTGAGAGTCCTTAGACGGGGTTGTAAAAAACTGGAGCGTGTCTGGAGGAGGAACTGGGAAGAGGCGAGCAAGGTTGAATATCGCGCTGCGATCAGGGCGTACAAACTTGCCCTTCGGCTCGCTAAAGCCCAGTTCTTCGAGGAGAGAATTAAGAACGCCTCCAATTCCTCTAGGGAAACCTTCTTAGTGATTAAAGAACTACTGAGGGTTCCTGAGCCGCCTGCAGCCATAGACAACTTAGAAGGAAAATGTAAAGACTTGGCAGACTATTTTCAGACAAAAATATTAAAGATCTTAAACACCTTGCCCCAAATTACCACGAGAGCAGAGCCTAGTAGTGTGGTAGGGAGACCCCCGGACAGTCTAGAAGCTTTTGGACCAGTATCGACAGATGAGGTTCTTAAAGCTCTGGCGACTGTCAAGAGTGGTTCTCCCCTGGACTTAGTTCCCATGAGGGTTGTAAAACAGGTCGCCTCTTGCATTATTAAACCTCTAACCAACCTGGTCAATGCCTCATTGGGGTCTGGTGTGGTTCCGCCGAGCTGGAAGGAAGCAGCAGTAAAAGCTCTCCTAAAAAAACCTAACCTAGATCCCCTTGACATGGCGAACTATAGGCCCATCTCTCTATTGCCGGGGCTCAGCAAAATCACGGAAAAGTTGGTTAATCTCCACCTATCCAACTTTCTGGAGTCCAACGGCCTATTGAGAAGTTCGCAAACTGGATTTCGTCCAGGCCAAGGCACGGATACCGCCCTACTGGCAGTCGTTGAGGAAGCAAGGAGCATTTTAGATTCAGGAGGATCAGTGGCAGTGATCCTCCTGGACCTCAGTGCTGCCTTTGACACTGTCAACCATCAAGTGTTACTTCAGCGACTGTCAGATGTCGGGGTGACGGGGAAGGCACTGAGATGGCTTCGATCTTTTCTCAGTGACCGGACCTATCAGGTATGGGAAGGTAGCACACGTTCGGCATCTACCCACCTCCATTGTGGGGTCCCGCAGGGCTCCTCTCTGAGCCCCACATTGTTTAATGTGTATATGGCCCCCTTGGAGGATGTGGTTGCTCCTTATAACATCAAGATCGTGAGCTACGCCGGCGATACACAGTTGGTGTTCGCTCTTTCCCAGGCCATTGAAAGTCCCGACCAGCTGCACTCCTGCCTGTCCAAGGTTCACACATGGATGGGTGAGTCAGCATTAAAGCTGAACGGTTCAAAGACCGAAATTATGCTGTTGGGGCATAAAGGATCCCCATTCCCCGCGACGGCCTGGCCCAGCTGTCTGGGCTCACCTCCGAATCCTGAGGAGGAGATCAAGAGTCTTGGTATCTGGTTGGAGCAAGATCTCTCCTTCAGGACCCAGGCTACTAAATTGGCAGGTGTCTGCTTCGGCCTTCTCCGGTCGGTGCGTAAAGTGCTACCTTTGCTTCCCTCGCTATCTCGGAAGCTCCTAATTCAGGGGCTGATTATAGCAAGGATTGATTACAGCAATGCTATTTATCTGGGTGCCCCGGAGGCAACTTTGAATAAATTACAACAAATTCAAAATGCTGCAGCACGAGTACTTAAAAACATCCCCATGTCACGGTCGGCCAAACCGGCTATGAGGGCCTTGCACTGGTTACCGGTGCGCGAAAGGGTGACATTTAAATCCCTCTGTCTGGCGCACAAAATTCTGCATGGTACAGGTCCTCCTGTTCTGCATAGTTTAGTTACACATTACAAGGCTAGCAGAACTCTACGCTCGGATCAAAAATATCTGCTTAAAACCCTGAAAGTTAAAAAGGCCCGCAAGGGGGGAAGAAGATTTTCTGTGAATACTGCCGTGCTTTGGAATTCACTCCCCTTAAGTTTGCGTGTTGAACCCTGCCTCCTTCGTTTTTGCAAGCAGCTGAAAACACACCTTTTTGCTAACTGCTGTCCCTGATTGCTCGCGACCATTACTTCCGTTCTGAAAGCGCTGGGATGCTCCAGGGTAACTACGCGCTATACAAAACTGCATTAATAATAATAATAATAATAATAAATGGGAAAAGATATTGCATCAGAAACTGCCTGACTAAATTTGTGCTCTATATTGTGACTTGCAGATGCATGAAGCAATACGTTGGAAGTACCATACGTTGTTTAAAAGACCGCATAAGTGAACATGCAAGGGCAATAAAACAGGGAGATGCGCGATATCCCATGGCTATACATGCTATGTCTTGTGTGAAACAGGGACCCTACAAACAATTCAGCTTTTTTGGAATACAAATGGTTGCGCCAGACTAAAGAGGAGGCAATAGAGAGCTGGCACTGCGCAGAGCTGAGGCTACTTGGATAATGCGCATGGATGCGGTACAGCAGGGCTTGAACTCCGATCGCGAATTGCAATTATTTCTGGGTGATTAGAATGGCATACGCTGTATACACATGTCTAGATACTTTAGAAAACACAAAAAAACAAGTGGAAATTGTAACATCCACCATTTGTGGTAATGTATGTTAATCAAGAATGTAATCCTTAACTACTGCCTAAAATATGGAACTGTAAAAAAATGGTTTTATTTCAACGTGATAATGTCACATTGGTGTTGTAAGTGGCCACTATAACATCACACTGAGTAAGAACTATGATATCACCTTTCCCTCTTTTCACATTATATCATTGCATTTGTCTATACTTGATTATTTTCTTCTTTCTGCATTTTAATTTACTATCATTTCTCAGACTGGCCCACTTTTTATAAATTTACATAAGCGGGGTCATAAGAAAACTTTTCCTCTCCATAGGTGAATATATTGATTTGGGTGCCATTTGTAAGCCCAGATAATTTGCTGTGAAGACAATTGAAATTAATTTCAGGAATATTTCTAGAAGCTTTAAGATCGTGTGCACTTTTAAGCAATGGCAAAATTTAAATATTTTGTAACAAGTTATGCGCAACAGTAATTGTGCGTAATACTACGGGGGGTGTTTACATAATTGTAGTTTCAGCGTTCATACTCTTCCGGTGGGCCAATTTAGCCTCTTCCGGTGTACGGTGAGCGCTCTAGCTGTTGCTTCTAATTAAAGGGCGTGTGGAATGCACTTCCGCATTCACACACGAGGACGCGAGCCGGCAGTGGTACTGGAGCTGCGGCGTCTGGATTTGGAAATTGGTCGTATATACACGAGCGGGTAAGGGTGCCTTTTCTTAATACGTCGCAATGGGGAGGACGGTAAATACTACTGTTTGGTATTGCTATTTTAACAAAAGATATAGACTAGATTCATATACTGCTTGCACAACATGGAAGTTAGTCAATCGTGGGACGTATGGCGTGCTGAGATTGTGCCGACATTGATGAATGGGGCAACTCCGTGCTATTTTATTGGATCAGTGCAATATATTACTGACAGATAAACACTGTAACTTAGCTATATACCTTCAACTTGCCATCATGCATATTGATAAACTCGGGCAGGAATGGAGGCAGACATATATATAGGCATTGGTGTAAAAGAGCATGTAGGCGTATATGTGTTTGTGCTGAATTTTAATATAGATAAATGAGGCTTTTAATGGATGAGGAAACTTCGGTAGTAATATTTAGAATAATTCTATCTGATGAGGATACACATGATTAAATAAATATAAACAAACATTAGGTACAGTGCAGATAATACACTAGTGGTTTGAAGAGCATGTAATTGATGGTATATAGTACCAGAGTTGGCTTTTAATGGTAACAGTAGTTCCTTCTCCTTCCTCAGTGTCTTACAACTTAAGGACACCGTACAGAACGTGAGCTGCTGGATAGACGCAGTGTAGATTTTCACTCAGTTTTAACCTGACAGCCGGGACGGAAGTAAAACCGGTGGAGAGGTGAGACACTCCCTTCAGGCATTTTGGGTACAATTCCAGTGGTATATACCACATGATATGTTCTGACTTAGTACTTACTTAGTCCATGTATTAATATCCCCTGCAGCGTAGTGATCACGCAACTTACATTGAAACACCACTGCCCACTGGGTAAGAAGCACGGCTGTGCTAAACCTTTTATTATCGCATTTTAGGTCTTTTTTCTTTTTTACTTTCCTCTCTATGGGGCCCTTCTTACTTGGGTGTCCATTGGGTCACGGACAAGATTTGGTGAAGTATATATCTACTTAATTAGACGTGTTTCATGATGGTAATAATAAAAGTGCATGCTGGCGATAATACAGTGTGAGTATTGAAGGGGTTGGCCCTAAAAAACTCTGGACCTGGGTCCATGGAACAGTACAGAATAGAGTTGGTCCGAGTTACAAGTATATTAATATCATACAGTTCTGAGATATTTAATTCAACACACAATCACCATCAACTTCGAAATGATTGAAGGGAAGAAAAAATGTTTGCGCAAAAATAAATTGTTCAATTCACTTACATTGGCATTTATTCATGCAAAGTCATTGTTTGATCAAATTGCAGCCAATAGTTCATCATGTAAAACCAAAAGTACTACCATGTAATTGTGAAATCATTACATTCGATATTCGAATCAAGTGCTCTCGGTGAAGAGGGGAGGGGTAAGTGAAAAGTGAGAGGGACAGGGTAAAGGTGTTGTGACATGTTCATAACATCATGTTAAAATTGAAAAAACCTTTACAGTCAAATTAATGAGCAAAGGTTCCCAAATTACATCACACATAGAAAAGAAGAGTCAATCTCATATTTGGATCCTATGGTGTGTGGAAAAACGGCATAGTTCTACGTTTCGACCCCTGATTACGCTAAAGGGTTGGTTCAAGCCTCATGTTGGGGTCTTCATCAGGAAGAAGCACGCCAGCAGAGCGGTAACCCGTCTTGGAGGTCCCGACTCTAAGTGAGAAGCGAATCACGACCCCAGACGTGAGGAATGATCCCACTGCACACATTGGTTTAGTGATCGCGAGTACGTCGCACAAAAACCTCTGGAGCTTTGACAAGGCCCACTTTCAGACGGTATAGATGGCGACCGTCCGTTGATGCTCTCCTTACCTTCCTGATGAAGACCCCAACATGAGGCTTGAACCAACCCTTTAGCGTAATCAGGGGTCGAAACGTAGAACTACGCCGTTTTTCCACACACCATAGGATCCAAATATGAGATTGACTCTTCTTTTCTATGTGTGATGTAATTTGGGAACCTTTGCTCATTAATTTGACTGTAAAGGTTTTTTCAATTTTAACATGATGTTATGAACATGTCACAACACCTTTACCCTGTCCCTCTCACTTTTCACTTACCCCTCCCCTCTTCACCGAGAGCACTTGATTCGAATATCGAATGTAATGATTTCACAATTACATGGTAGTACTTTTGGTTTTACATGATGAACTATTGGCTGCAATTTGATCAAACAATGACTTTGCATGAATAAATGCCAATGTAAGTGAATTGAACAATTTATTTTTGCGCAAAAAAATGTTCTTCCCTTCAATCATTTCGAAGTTGATGGTGATTGTGTGTTGAATTAAATATCTCAGAACTGTATGATATTAATATACTTGTAACTCGGACCAACTCTATTCTGTACTGGCGATAATACAGTTACAGTGAGTGTACATCACGTTGGTGATTTGGTATGGCTTATTAATAGGCTGTGCTATAGGGAAAACTTCTTTGTATTACCCTTCTCTTCAAGTTGGTCTTGTAGACTCACACTGATCCTTGAGTACTTTATTATGATTAAGATGAGTTTGTAACATGCATGGTGTAGATACATGTATGTAACATGCAGTCATTGTACTTTTTAGAGCCCTGACGAAGTCGTGGGTTTACCACCCTGACGAAACACGTGTTGGCTGGGCGTTGCAAATAAAATCTGAATTGAAGATTACAACAAACAAGATCACTTCAACGTCATTGATTTGGTGCTATATTGTGCATGATTTGTCTATCAATACTGTATATTGTAATAATTGACGTGTGCACAGATCCCATGTTGTTTTACCTCCAGCATCTAGCATCATCTCTCAATTTCATGCGGTGCAACCCTACCGGGGTCCGATAATCCCTATGTAGCAATTTGAAATGAATTAACCTCAAACGATAATTTGGAGGTCAGCTGACCACAACAGTACTCCCACTGTTCATCTGTTAACTGCGGGTCTAGTTCCCCATTCCAAATCTCCAGTGACTTCGGCTTTACGATCGGGTAAGAGGATTGCATGAGACCGTGAAGTCTAGTGATCAGTTTCTTAGCCGACTGTGATTTAAGTATGTTTTCCAATGGTAACATGATCGGAGGTGCAGAAGGGAACTCCGAGTATAGTGAGCGACATGCAGTGCGCAATTGATGATATAAAAACCTTTCAGCAAATGGCACAGTACCTTCTGCAGTGTCAAGCGGGGGGGTCGAAAACTTCCCTCAGGGTACAGGTCCGCAAAATTATTTAATTTCAGTGCAGTCGTAAGTGTCTTGCCAACCCCACTCGCCATGCATGATAGGATAGCATTATTTTCAAGGATCATTGATGGTGCATAAAGTGTCCCTACACCTGCGCACTTCTGCAATTCCCTCCATGCCCAGCACAACGTTCCTGCAGTATCCGCTTCTCCTTGTCTACTAACAGTGCGATACAACGCCACATTTAGCGGCGTTGGCGCCACAGAGTCTCTTTCGACAGCAACGTGGGGCTGAAATGGTGTCTCGTGGATCCAGAAATGAAGGGACTGCGCCAGTGCGCATAGCGCATAAAGTTGCATATCAGGCGCACCCAGTTCGCCCTGCTTCAGTGAGAGAGTCAAAAGGTCCCAAGACACCCTGGCCTGCCCTCCCGCCCACACCAAGGACAACAGTTGGGTACGCAGTCATTTGAAAAAGTGTTTGGTTAGGGGCACGGGCACATTTACGAATAGATAAAGAAATTTAGGCAGGATAACCATCTTTGTCAGTGCCACCCTGCCTGCTATGGACAGGGCAGTGCAGACCAAAGGGCCACCTTTCCCTCCAACCATGTATAAGCCCTCCCAAAGTTTAGTGACCAGATGTCTTGCAAATTCCAGCTGAGCCATATCCCCAAATATTTAACTTCCGCAGCCTCCCATCGAAGAGGGAATTCCGAGCTAACCTCCCTTGTGCCATCGGTAAGAGGGATTATCACGGACTTAGACCAATTTATGGTAATGCCCGAGAGCCCTCCGAACCTTATAAATTCCGCAGCACTGGATCTAAGTTCGTCGCCGGATTGAGGATATAAAGGGTGACATCATCAGCGTAGAGGGAGATCAAGAGGCTGCGTGTACTGAAACCTATGCCCCTCGCAGTATGGTGCAATTGCAAATAATAATGGCGACAGCGGGCATCCCTGTCTCGTGCCTCTCGATATCTGGAAAGGGTCCGACACCATGCCATTCACTTGGACTCGCGCTCTGGGCTTCTCATATAATAATTTTATACGTTTAATGAATAGAAGGCTGAAACCCATACACTGGAGGATCAAGAATAGATACGACCATTCCAAGGAGTCGAACGCCTTGGTGGCATCAAGGAATATTGCTGCAGCCTGAACACTGAGGTGCAAATAATGGATGACAGAAAACAGCGTCCGCAGATTGTGCGACGTTGACCTACCTGGAATAAAACCTGATCTGGTAATGCAATCATTGGAAACATGGGTTGGAGTCTGTTCGCCAACAGTTTGGCATATATCTTAATATACAACTTTTGATGGCAAAAAATGAACTCATTTTTCACAGTACGCCACACTCAGGCATTAGGAGTTTATAAACCCCAGGGTTAGACCTGCTGAATCAATCTGAAATGCCATTTCTTATCGAAGACAATAAAACTTCATTTTGCAAACAACACAGTCTGTTAATCCTATTGTGCATCTCCCTGGGGGGTACTCTCCCTACCCCCACTACCTCCCACCCATTGTTAAAAGCACTTCCGGCCCTGCAGGAAGTACCCAGCCAGGTCCGTCATCACACTGCGGCAGTCCCAAGGCTTATTGGGACTTCCTTCCTAGTCCTACCACTAGAAAATGGCCACAATCTGAAGAAGGAGGTCAGCCGGGTGCTGTGCTGTGTAAGTATGACTCCGTTGTTTAATTTTATTTATCCTTGTTATTAAGTAGCTGCAGCACGGCATGGTCTGCTTTATCTTTACTTTTATAAATGGTGTGGCGGCTGCAGCTGCCCCTCCCCCCACTCTTTTCCTTCCTCTTATTCTCTCTCTTTCTGTCTCCTACTCATTTACTGAATAAAAACACTTTGGCTTCTCCTGCTCAGTCGCTATCAGCTGCCCCTACCCCCGCTCTCTTTCTTCCTCTTATTCCATCTCCTGCCTTTGTCTCACTCCTCCTCTGTGGTCGCAAAGTGCCCAGATTGGTTTGAGATCCTCTAAGAAAGTGCACCCTTTCTGGAGGTACTGTAATACGTGGTGCAGGCTCGGGACAGATAAAATAGTATCAAAATAAGAAAAGCTGCCAGTTTTATTGTATTCACAACCATATTCATTAGCGCCTCTTGACAGAGTTTTCCAGTAAATCGCTATTTTCGTTTTCTAGCGTTTCATTAAACAACAGTGTTCACTTCTCCTGCTTTGCCGCTAGCAGCTGTCCCTCTCCCCTCTCTCTTTCTTCCACTTATTGCCTCTCCTTCTGTCTCTGTCTCGCTCCCCCTTAGAGGTCACAAAGTGACCAGGTTGGTTTTACCCACAGCCACACACATTAGTGCCACTTTACAAAGTATGCCAGTGAAGCTCTACTTTAGTTTTCTCCTCTTTCTTTAAACAACATTGTTTTCCCCGGGTGAGGAAGTGCTCCATTCCTGGAGGTACTACAATACCTAGTGCAGCCTTGGGACTGAGAGAGAAAAAAGGTTCAAAAGACAAAAAGACTGGGTTCCTGCTCAGCTTTATTCTGCGTACATATTGACACTACTGGCAGATTTGTTAAATAGTGCTAATTCAGCGAGGCTAATAGGATTCTCTCCAGGCCCCCTCTCTCTCGGGCTATCTCTCACGCAACCAAACACAATCCTTGTCTTATATCTCTGTCTCTCCTCTCCTCAAAGACTACCTCATTAATCCCCATCTGCATCCACCACTATCCCTTCCCTCATATTTATTTACTTGCTGTTCCCGTATCCCTCCTTTTCTCTCTAAGCGTGCCCAATGCCACTGCATCTCACGATGCACTCTCAACCTCACCTTCTGTATTTCCTGTTTACTTTGCCCACTCCACTCCAAACAAAACACATAGATAAAAGACATTGCCGTTTACAATGCCAATAGCTCTAACTCTCGCGAATGCGAGACCTATTGCATTGCAAATGCTTGTTCCATTAGTCGCCATCTTTGTTCCAGTATTCCCTGAGATATTGTATACTGAGCTTCTTATGCCCCCCCCCCCCCCCCCAAGAGCTTTCTGTCCCTCGCCAACAGTTCTCATCACATAGATTTGGAACCCAGTAGAAATCACAAAATTAATAAGAAGGTCCATCTATAGCATATGTGCCTCCCCGAACTCTGCCATCATTAGGAATTAGTGTTGTGCTTCTATTCAGGGTGCTCTTTTAGAGATCTTGAAATAAGCCCTTTGATTTCCTGAGCGTTCTTATGGTCCTATCTTTCAATTGTGAGAATCATAATTTTGACAAAGTATCTCTCGGCTGTGCCACTGGTGCTTCTCAAGGTAGGACCAGGCTTGATGGGAGGCTTGGGGGTGGGGAGGTGGAGGAAATGGAGGTCTCAATGCACCCTTACAACAGTACTTTTCAATGTCAGATATTTCTTCTGCTTGCTTCCCATTGCGGATCTAACATAATCGCTCCGTGAACTATCCTCCAAGTCAACGTGTTTGCCTTTAATTCTTTCAGTTCCTCTTCTATATGGACAGAGGTTGATTAGGATGTTTTGTATTTCTTTTATAAAGCAATCATGTTCTCTTCATTAGCGGCCACTCACTCCCCAGTGGCTTTTAAGTATTTGTTCATATTTGTTAATGCGGAAGTCCTCTCTAAATCCAGGTTTTTTAACTGTGTCTTGACTGCATTGGATATTTTCTGGTGAAGCTCTGATAGACATGCCTTGTGGAGTTAATCAAAGGTGAGAAGACCTCGGTTTTCTTTGCGGCCTTTGTGCCTACCTGTTCATCCTAATTTTCAGAGCTTTTCTTCACCTCTGTACTTCCACAGACTTACTTCTGTATCAGCCTTTAAGATCTCATTGCGCAGAACTTACTTTTGGCCTCTATGACATTCCATGAAGGCTCCTAAACTCATGTCGCTTGCGTGTCTGCCCCCATCCTGTCATACCAGTGCAGGTTTTATAAACAAATTGCCAATTTAATGCGGAAATAAGAACTTTGGTGGTTAAGTATGTCACAGCCTAAATGACGATCCAAACATTAAGCCTTTCTCATTTCCAGGGCAACTGGAATTAGGCTTCATGGGAGCACCACATTATGCTGCACTGTTGACTAAATATGTGGCAAACAATTTGAATTATGTGGCATAATGCAGTACTTTTTTTGATAGTATTACGTTTGTATTTTATAATAATGTTTACACATTGGTATTGATGTATATGGGCAAATATTTCACCTCATTAGTACCAGTTTAACAACCAAATGCCGAACTAAGCAACTGAAAAATGACCAGTTAACCTTTGCGATGGGCCTTCCACTGCATGCAAACAAGTTGCCAGGTTTTTAGTAAGTTTTGATTAGTTTAAGCTAAAAACAATTCCTTTATGTGAAAATCTGCACATTATGCTGCAGATAATGGATTATGTGGCAAAAGTAGCAAATCCATAACAATGCAAAAAAGCAGTGGGCGCAGAATTGCATAATTCCAAAGGCCCTGGTCAAGGCTAAAGAGATGTCCAATCTGGATATAGACGATAGAGTCCGGCGCTCCAAGTAGCAAAATTAAAGCTTGAAGCAGTGTTGCAAAAATCTTCACAAACAGAGCCAATTGTTATGTAACCCAACCTAGGCCTAAGTAGCAAAACAACCATTCCCTTACATTTGTCCTATCTTGCTCTGCATAACGTTTTTAGCACTGACCTCTTACCTAGTTATGTGCTGAATAAATGTCGATTGGTTTCCTTGGAACTAGCCTAATTTATGATGTAGGAGGATTATTAGAAAAGTCCCCTGCACATGAAGTACATTGCATGATTAACATACTCTGTATAAAAGTCATGGTCTTTTTCATCCAAGGGCAACAGAACAACTTTGTATAATTGCAGGTATTGATTTAAGCTCATTTACATAATCATACTCACAACATATCGATTGTGCTGGGAACCCTGAGGCTATCTTTATGGTATAATAGAACCATACCTTCACTAGATAGACAGATGAGACACTTCCATGCTGACACAAAACACTGAGGTCCCGGCCTACCGAAGCTACAACACTCAGCTGTCTGACATCCCTTGCAGCGTGTTCAACTTGAGACCAAGCCAGGGTCCTTCTTTTTCTTCCATCAGGTATGGAGTTGGCTCTTTCTTAAAGGATTCTTAGCTTTACTTCTCCCATCAGGTAATGGAGTTGGCTCTTTCTTAGAGGATTCTTAGCTTTACACCCACATACGTGCTAGGTACAGTTAGGTAGGGTTTGCATCGTAGGAGTATGCCTGATTATTGTCACGTTTATATGCCTGCATATATTTACTGTTTAGTCCCATGGTAGAATTCTACCTACTATTTACTTTGTTGGTGCTCGTAATCTGTACATTTGCTTCTTTAATGATTTAAAGATTGTTGCAGCAAACATGTTTTATACTAGAATGACGCTGGCTCATTAAATGCTTATTGAAAACATCCCCAACATTTATTCTGTATATCTCTCTGAGACTAAGAGAGTACGATTGACTGGTCAAAATGTCCTGCACTGTTTCCATGATCCCTGAAGGATCAAGGGCTGTCATGTTCAATGGTTGCCAGAAACTATTCACTCCTTGGTAAGGTTATGAGGCGTATGGTGGCACTGTGAGCTAGCTGGGCTATATGATGACATATCCTGTGGGGGTGTCCGTAATCAGTCTAGACACCAATCCCTTTGTTTATGTTGCCTACAAACACGCAGGTCCTATGTATTTTTAGGAACTACATGACATGGCACCACCAACTTTGGTTTGTATCCTATTTAATGGTCTAATTTGAGTTATTCAGTCATGCTTTCTCAAAGACCCCTTCTCACATTCATCCAGAGATGTCTGGAGTGGGAAGGGAAATCCTCTGCAGCTGAGTAAGTATATTCTATGTATTGGCTCTAGGTTTGTTCCAGCTTGAAGGATTATAGTTCCCCACACTGTGCAAAAATATTATCTCTTTTCCTTACTACTTACTCCCACAATGTCTGTCCCTGGAGACGGCATTATGAATACATGGGAAGAAGAGCTTGAAGGTGCTCTTAACATTACAGAAAATTGCAGACATGCAGTTACTATGAATTTAGTGGAATACTGCCTCCCAGCAATGGATGGTGGTGTAACCTTCGTGATTGAGGCACACAAGGCATTCAGAACAGAGGTATTCTATTCTTGGGTTTGAATCCCACCTGCAAATGCACACACATAGTTGTTTCATACTAACATTGAAGATGAGACACCTGAAGAATACTCTCCATACATGAATGTAGAAGTCCCATTAACTTATCAAAGAACATATTAATTTGTTTTATAGGAGCCCTCCCCACACCACAGAAAATGTGAGACTGAGAAGCAGAGAAGGAGCAACCTGACTGGTCCTATCTGCTTGCACACCGCATCCAGAGATTGATACATTGCCAGCAGCAGATTTACACACACTTTACAGAGACATAGTTAAACTGTACAGAAACCTTACACAGTTCGTAATGCGAACACTTACAATTCAACCTATGAGGGTTACTCAAGCTGGTCAACCTCAAAGGATTACGACAAATATCAGCCCACACACGCGGAACACGATTATGGGAAGAATGCCCACTGAACATGAGCAAATGCCCTTCTGGATATTATAGAAAATAGCACAGCTTGAAGCAGTATTTCCCCATACGGGCACACAGGAAAAATACAGAATACTAACAATTTGGTTGCCACTGGGGATAGCTCCCCCGATAAAGGATTGTACCACTTGGGGTAGAGTTTTCACTCCCATTTACATCAGAACTCATGGTACCCCCTCAATAGCAGTTATACCAGATGTATTGAAACAAATACATAATGATTATGGGGCAGAACCTGTCCGGGACTTAGGGATGAAATTGATAGGCAATTTTACCTACATATCAACAATAATGTTGGAGGAGAAGCTTCGCGCATAACCAAGATGGCCGCGTGAGCAAGGGGCTCCCGAGACCCTCGTAACCTCCCGAATATATCCTGTCACTTATCCTGTTTGCAGTTGACATCTTTGTACGGATGAACCACCGGTGATCCTGAAATCGTTTCCGTCATCCCGATCGGACCCCGGGGGCCGGAGTTTTGCGGCTGAGAAGTTTGCGGCCTTCGTCTCCTGGATGCCCGGCGCCCGAGTAGACATGGTGCCCGGGGCATAATTGAACAACAACGGCTTGGTGCAGCGAAGAGCCCCGGTCCAGCTCAGTTTCACTTTCGTTTTTGGTTATCGCTGTGGTCTCCGGACTTACAACGCCCCACTGACTTTCGCTCTCTCGGCCCCCCTGCCGCTCTATCACCCTGGTTGGCAGTCCCTCCGTGTGGAATTTGTTCTTTTTTCCCTGTTCGGTCTGCTGTATCTCCCCTCCTCTCGCCTTTGCCTGGGACATTGTTCGATACTATCCCGACATGGCGGGCAAACCTGAGGGAGACAAACAGAGGGTGAAGAATACCAGAAGGGGCAGCTATACCCAAACCAACGTCATGGATCGTTATGCTCAGGTTCGAGGGTCGCCCAGCGGAACCGGTGGGTTGCTTGAGGAGGCGAAGAGATCGTCGACCCCGGTGGTGGAGCCGACGCTGCAGGATGTGATGGCCGCCATAGATGGTATCCAATCCTCCCTCGGGAAGCAAATGGAGACTCTTGCCCACA
This sequence comes from Lissotriton helveticus, assembly GCF_964261635.1. Lineage (NCBI taxonomy): Eukaryota > Metazoa > Chordata > Amphibia > Caudata > Salamandridae > Lissotriton > Lissotriton helveticus. The sequence goes on from NC_136061.1 coordinate 1,317,203,326, forward strand.
AGTTGGATACGGTGGCGATTGATGTGAATTTGATCCGGACGGACCTCAAAAAACCAATGAAAGGGTTAAATCGCTGGATATTAAAACATTGAGCCTTACGATGACGTTGTTGAGTTACAAACCAAAGTCCGTACTCTTGGGGCCTCTAATGACATGGTTGTTCGTCACCTGGAGGATTTTGAAGGACGGGCCTGGCGGAACAACATCCGTATTATTGGCGTTCCGGAAAAGACGGAGGAGCAAGCTACTGACCTTTTTGTTGAGGACCTTATCATTAATCATTTAGCACCTAAGGGACTGAGCAGGTTTTTCATGGCGGAACGGGCCCATAGAATCCGGGTGGAAAACCGAAAGTGGGAGCCCCGCCGCGGCCTCTGATAGCACGGATTTTCAACTTTCGTGACAGAAACGCTATCCTTCAGGCCTCGCGTGCGGGTGGTCCCCTGAAGTTTGAAAACTCCTCCATCAGTTTTTACCCGGATTTCACACAGATGGTCCAGAAACAGTGGCTCAGTTTTCTGGGTGTGAAAAGGAGACTTCGCGAGATGGACCTTAAATATGCCATGCTCTTTCCTGCCAAATTGAGGATTGAATATAACGAAAGGGTGTAGTTTTTTGATAAGCCTGAAGTGGTGGCTGATTGGTTGGACACCTTGCCGGCCCGACAGGATCCCGAGAGTCAGCCTGGTGGAGCGGAGGGAGGACCTGGAGAGCAGGAATGAGCATCATCTTCCAGGTCTCCGGGGACTACGAAAGGACTTTTAATACGGTGGTTTCGGAATTGACTTATCACTGCCAGTTTTCTTTTGCTCGGGGGGTTGCGGGGAAATCGTTGGGGTTTATTCCTCCTCAGCCTTACTTTTCGTAGTTTAGTTGGGTGTGGGGCGACAGATACACTGCAAGTTGGGGTGGCATTTTAGTCGTACACAGGGGTGCAGGGTGGGGGGTGTTGTAATGGGTTGTTTGGGGGTGGGCGGATGGGGGTGTGGATGTTTTGTTCGTTGTTTTTGCAAGGTGCTATACTGCAGGACATTTTCATCGAAGCATTAGATCCAGCTCGTGGTTGGATCTTCTTTTTCTTTTACGATGGGGGGTAGGGGATTGAGGTTGATGAGCTGGAATGTCAATGGATTGGGGGACAAGATTAAGCGTGGGGTGGTACTACAGCTCCTGAAACGCCAATCCTCCGATATTGTTCTCCTTCAGGAGACTCACTTGGTGGGGCATACGTGTCACGCCATGAACAGGAGGGGGTATTGTTTGGTTGCCCATGCTGGGTTCTCCTCTGGATCTCGTGGAGTTGGGATCCTTGTTAAAACTGCTCTCCCGCTTGAGGTGGAATCCACTGTCATTGATGATAGGGGACGCTATGTGGCGATTTCGGGGCGGTGGGAGGGTCGTACTATTACCGTGGTTTCTATCTATGTTCCTCCAGGTTTACAGTCGACTACTTTTGCTGATCTGAGGCGGGTGTTGCTTGATCTCCCGGCTGGGTCCCTGATCTTAGGTGGGGACTTTAATGCGGTGGTTTCAGGCAGACTTGATAGATATCCATCCAGGGACGTCAAGGGGATGCATAGTTGGCTGCCTGATTTTATTGACGCGCTGGGTCTGGTGGATTGTTGGCGATTGCTCCATTCCACTCAGCGGCAGTATACTTTTCACTCGGAAGCCCATGGTAGTCTCTCCAGGATTGATTATGTGCTAGTACCGGCTGCACAGGCGTTTGGTGTTGCAGAGGTCGTCATATGACCCGGGGGATTTCTGATCACTCCCCACTATGGCTCCGATTGGACTTAGTCCTGGGTGCTGAGGGTCGGGTTGCCCCGGTCAACCCTTGGTATCTTCATAGCCATAAAATTCGTAGTGAGCTGGTGAAGGCTCTGGATCATTATTTTCTTCCGCGGTCTCTCTATGGGAGACTTTTAAGACCGTCCTGAGGGGTAAGGCCCTGTCATTGATCGCTGGAGTTAAGAAGCAGAGAGAGGAGGAAATGGTTAAGATAGAGACGGAAATAACAGATTTGGAATTGGCTTTTGAGCAGGAGGTGACCCACTCGAAACTGCATGTTCAGCAGTTGAAGCAGCTTGAATATAAGTCATTGGTGTCAGATGCGGCAAAGGCCCTTAGCCGGGAGCAACAGGGGCGTATCTATGATGTTGGAGATAAGGCTGGCAAATTTATACCATGGCTGGATAGGAAAGATAGAGCAGGTCGAGTGGTGCCAGAGATTGAGACGGAGGATGGGGCCCTAGTTACTGACCCGCAGGGGATAGTGACGTGCTTCGCCAATCATTTTCACACCGTGTACTCCTCTGTGTCCGATAGACCGGAGGAGGATTCTCGTTTATTGCTTCGAGATATAGCCCTTTCAAGTCTTTCTGAGGAAGATAGGGATCTAATGGACTCGGCGATCACAGCGGATGAAATAGCGTTAGCTATGCGTTCCTTACGTTCGGGTAAAGCAATGGGCCCCAATGGTTTGCCGATTGAGTTATACAAGCTTCAGCCTGACAGGATTGCCCCGTATTTAAAGGACATGTTCATGGAGTCCCGCGATGGTGAGTTTCTACCCCGGGATCAGCGTTTGGCTACCATCGTTGTTATACATAAAGAGGGGAAGCCACGGAATAAATGGGTTTTGTACCGGCCGATTTCATTGTTAAACGCCGAGCCAAAAATTCTTGCTAAGTTGTTAGCTAATAGACTAATCACGATTATTGTCAATTTAGTTCATCCGGATCAATCTAGTTTTATCCCGCACCGGAATACAGCAATGAATCTTCGGCGGCTGCATGGTATTATCGCTAGGGCGGCGACGCTGCGTGAATCGGGCATTTTGGCGTCTTTAGACACCACTATGGCGTTTGATACTTTGGAATGGCCGTATTTATGGGCGGTGCTGACTAAATTTGGTTTCGGCTCGGAGTTTATTGGCTGGGTGCGGCTTCTTTACGCGGATCCCCTCGCTCAGGTAGTGGTAAATGGCCGTGTTTCTGCAACGTTTAGTCATGGGCGAGGTACCCGTCAGGGTTGCCCGCTGTCTCCCCTCCTGTTTGCGCTGGCGCTTGAACCTCTAGCTGCGTGGATCCATTGGGAACCCTCTATAAAGGGTATTTATTGGTCCCCGGAACACGAACATCGTATCTCCTTGTATGCGGATGACATCCTTTTGTACCTGACCTCCCCCAGGAAGTCCCTGATAGTGATATGCGACGTTTTGATTTCCTTTGGTAAGAATTCTGGTCTGATTATCAACTGGGCGAAATCTTCTCTTTATGTACTCAGTGGTGATGTACCGGTTTTGCCACATGGCTGTCCTATCCAGATCGCACAGCAGGGGTTTAAATATCTTGGTATTTTTATTTCAATGGACGCCTTGATACGGTATGAGAAAAATCTTCTTCCCCCTTTGGCGCGGTTGAGGCGAGACGTGGCGAATTTGCGGAAACTTCCACTTTCGTTACTCGGACGTGCGGCCCTTTTTAAGATGATGTCCTTTCCTCGTTTTTTGTACGCCCTGCAGAATACCCTTGATCTTGTTCCTTGTAGCTACTTCCGTATAGTTGAGGGTCTACAGAGGAAATTGCTGTGGGATGGTAGGCCCCAGATTGCACTCGCCAAATTGACGCTCCCCTGGTACGACGGGGGTATTGCTCTTCCCGATATTAAAAGGTACTACTGGGCGTCGCAGTTGGGGGCCATCAACAACGGTACGTATTGCCCCCGGCCAAACCCAGGTTTCGCTATTGATAGGTGGTTGCTCCCTGGAGGTAATTACTATAGGGCATTATATTCCAAATCGGTAGTGAGGTCTCTGACGGGGCCGACGCGGACAGCTGTGCGGGTTTGGGAGGACGCCACCAGCGCGTTGGGGTGGAAAGATCGTTTGACCTTAGCGACCCCGCTTTTTGGATCAGATCGGCTTGGTAAACTGTGGAACACGAAGGTATTTGACAGGTGGGACCTCATTGGTATCTCCAGGGTGGGTGATCTCTGGGTTAAGGGGCAAGTGAAGTCATTTGTAGCCCTGCAGGCCGAGTTCAAGCTGGGAGGAACGGAGTACTTCCGTTATGCACAGATCCGTCTTGTGCTCGATTCGGTCTTCCCTAGGGGGCTGGAGATACCTGAGTCTGCCCCGCTGGAGGATCGTGCTCTGGATGGTTATATACCGGATAGTACCATCTCCCTAGTGTATAAAAAACTGATTAACCATAGAGCAGACCTTCTGTTGCAATTGCGAGATCAGTGGACCCGTGACGGTCTTGAGCTTGATGATGAAGATTGGCAGCCTGCGATCTCCTCCCCAAAGGAGGTCGCGATTCCAGCTCGCCTGAGATTGGTCCAACTCAAAATACTACATAGAGTGTATGTCACGGGTCCCCGCTTGGTGCAGATGGGTTTTTCGGAGGAGGGTCTGTGTAGGCGGGGTTGTGGCCAGTTGGCCACGTTTATGCACATCATCTGGGAAGGTGGGAAAGTAGCCGACTATTGGTGTAGGGTGCACAAGGTGCTTCAGAAAGTTACGGGTGTGGCACTTTTGCCTGAAGCCAGGTGTAGCCTGTTGAATGTTTGGGAGCCCACTGATCACAATATAGCCCAAACGCAATGGGTGACCTTGGGAACGATGATTGCTAAAAGCAATATTGCACAATTGTGGGGATCCCAGCGACCTCCTACTATTGAGAGTTGGATGGATGACATGGATTGGTGTATGTTCAGGGAAAAGACTGTATATGTGGCTCGAGGTCGTCCCCGAAAGTGGCATAAAATCTGGGCCCCCTGGAATCGCTATAGAGGAGATATATGTGTGCCACCTGAAACAGTTGTACTTGATCTCCCGCTTTCCCCCTAATCTTGACTAAATATTATATTTGAGGCCTCCTTTTCCTTCTTCCTTCTTCCTCTCCCCCTCCCCCCAATCATATCCTTTTTATATTGTTGTTTATGTACTGATGGTCCGCCCTTGTACAGTCTATTTGCTATGTGTAATTTATTGCTACCTTGCTGTTTTCTTTGTTTATTTTTAATAAAAAAGAAATATATAAAAAAACAATAATGTTACGTAACATAAAAGGGGAGGCAGCAGCGGTGGCTATACGTCAACCGATGAGGGAAGTCACTCCTGCACAACAGGAGCGAGAACAATTTAGGATTATCAAAGATACCTATGCTTCACTGGGTAGAGATAACTTGGGAGCTAGATCTGGGAAAGCACAAGTGATGAGTAATTCCAAAATGGATAACTCAAAGCAAGCACCCTATTCTTCTAAAAAGAAATGGATAGTAAAAAATAAAAAGAATAATAAGCACAATGCATCCTGATCACAGAGTGGGTCTCTTCAACAGGAGCCCTCTGATAGAAAATACAATCTTGGGAACCATGATATTATAAAAAAAACTGACAGGTATCAGGATACTGATATACATTCCTCTCGTTCCTTACAGGGTTTATCAAAACACTCGGACAGGGAAGTATGCTCGAGAGAAGGGTTTTTAGTTCAGGGATTTTTCAAGGTGCTCAGCTAATATACGCAATAAAGTACAATTTCACAAAATGGTATGTATGGTGCAGCTAGGCAAGGGGATAAGCCGTATAACCCCTCAAATTAGTGTACGCAAACAACCTACAGAGAACAAACAAAAACCAAGCACCTGGGCACACAAAAAAAAGAAAATCAAGTCAATGTAGACACTTTTAAATGATCAAACAAGAAGATAAATCCAAAACAAAATCTCAATTTAAAAAGAAGAAGGTAACTGGCCTTAAAATAAGAAATACCCAGCCTACTGATGACTCTACTACTGAACGGGGAATGGTCTCTGACGATGCTAGACAGTGCAGCAGGAGTAACAATAGCTCGCAAGAACCTGATAGAATTTCTGGTGACAGCAACTGGAGGGGGACATACCCAGGAAAGTGAAAGATCTCTTTTTGGAGAACCTAACTTATGGATACAATATCCTTTTTGCTGAAAAAGATTGGCCACCTGAGTTTGTTATAGAGTCACTAAAACATTCATCCTCGAAGGTTTGGGCGTTAGCGCTAGCTCCCCCACTTTACCACAATCATGTAGGGTGGGATGCTCAGTCACCTCACCATGAAATCCCATCAAAAATCTACTCCTACTCCACAGAGGCAGTATGCAATCAAACATGATGTAAAGATACAGGTCAGGTTGATATTAGATCAACTTCAATACCAAGCCGTAATTGAAAGTTGCACCTCTTCAATTAATAATCCTTTGTTTCCCATAATGAAATCCGACAATTCATACCGTCTAGTTTTAGACTACAGGCATTAGAACACATGCACGTGAACATTTGCTGTACAAAATGCACAGAATGTGGCATTAATGAATAAGATTGTGCGGAAGAAATACAAAACAACACTAGACATCTCAAATGGTTTCTTCTGCCAAAATATAGCACCTGGAAGCAGATATTTGACAGCATTCATGGCCCTAGGCTTTCACCGCCAATTCTGTAGAATGCCTCAAGGGTATAAGAATAAATCCGGGTTGTTCTGAGCAAGAGTATCAGAGGTACTTCAAAATTATGATGAGCAGGCATTGTCCTATGTAGATGACATTTATCGGACAGATGATGGGTTAATGGATCACTTGAACATGGTAAAAAACATTATTTTGGAGTTCGTCTCTGTGCGCTACAAATGTAACTTTAAAAAATCAAAACTTGCCCACCTCAATGTCCTATTTTTGGGATATGAACTATCAAAATAAGGAAAAAGCATGGCAGCTATTTTTTTTGAAAAATGTGCACTGCTCAATCATTCAAAGTTTACAATTCATTTTAGGGTTTCTACATTTTGGCAGACCCTACATTTTAGATTACACAAAAAAGGTTCAACCTTTCTACGACCTAATCAGACCTGATTTTTCAATTTAACATTGAAAACAGGAACACACAGAAATTCTCTGTTCCGTACAAACTGACATGATTTAAACACATGTGTAAATAACATAAATTTGGTGATTTGGTAAGTCACGGCTCAATAAGGGTACATTGACCTCACCTTCTATGAAGGCAAAACGTTACCCATAGCATAAAAATCCCATTTGTACACAAATGCTAAAATGAGTTTAGCGTCCACAGAAAAGATACTGACAGCAATACAAACTGCTTTAGCACTAGGGAACACATGATTGTCATGACTCCAGTACCAACATTTGAGGCTGTTACCAAAGCAAGCATTCCAAACACAAAAGCATTCCATCCACGATGGATGTATGACATTACAACGCATGCTTTTACCACGCATGCCTTTACAACGCAGTTTTTACAACGCATGCTGTTACAACGCATAGCGCTTAGGGGTGCTGGATAGTGAATAGTTTAATTTACTATTACAACTCCAGTCCCCGTGGATAGTAGGGAAGGTGTTGGATAGTAAATTAAATCTATTCCCTATCCTAGAGCGCCCCCCAGTGCAATGCGTTGTAATGACATGCGTTGTAATAGTTGCGTCGTAAAGGCACTGCGTGGTAAAAGTTGCGTTGTAAAGGATGTTTCCCATCCGCGATGGATACAATGGGCTCATTCTCTCACTGCAACAGATGTAGACTACAAATTTGATTCCACATAAAAAAACACAAGTATTCCTGCAGTATGAACAAGAATATCCTCTCCTGAATTAAATAATGCCTCTAGATCAGTATGAATACATAATTTACACTGACGGACCTGCCCAGCCTGCCATAGGAAGTAAACAGCAAGGCAGTGTAGCATGTGCGATTGTGAAGGGACTTATGCAGGATGGCAAGTTTCGACCTAGCAATACACAGACGCAGTCTCTAGGAGAGTGCACGGCACAGCTGGGAGAACTATGAGGCACATACATAAACATAAGGAATTGCAAAACCTTTACCTCGTCCATGCTCGTGACGGCTGGAAGCTGTCACCTGTCATGGTGGGCGTGTGTTCAGGACAGTCCCCGGCCGTCAGAATCCCCGCCCACTAATGGAATTGCCCACACAGCACGGGAATTCCCTGCGCACGGAAGGGGTTAATAGCAATTTTTAAGGAATCGCTATTTAGGAATTGCAAATACTTATGCATGTAGGAATCTCTAAATAAATTGTTTTTCCAACACATTCCCTATTCGCTAATAGGGAATGCCTTCCCATTCATTCCTATGGGCCTAGAGGCCCATTGGAATAAATGGGAAACCATTCGGATTTTGCGATTACCAAATAGGTAATCGCAAATTGCGCTTACACTTTCAAGGGTGCTATGGGGCCAAAAGGCCACCCTGATGTACCCCCAAAATGTGTCTGCGCCACATGGCACTTAGAAAAATGCAATTTTGTGCATTTTTCTAAGGAATTGCAAATTACCATCAAGTTGAAGTTGATGGTAATTTGCGGTTCCTTATTGCAAACTCACATTCTGAGAATGCTTCAGGGTATCACAAATTGCGATTCCCTAACTGCATTTGCAAAATAGGTAAACACAAATTTAGCGATTACCTATTTTGCGAGTGGCTTTGGGCTTGATGCATCTCAAAAGACTAATTACTCTTCGCAAAGAGGTCGATTCTGCGACCGGTAATTAGCTTGATGCATGTGCCCCTAAAAGCCCTGATACTAGCACTAAAAAATACGGATCAGGAATTCCCCACACTTCTTGTGTGCGATTCATTTTATTATGTCCAGTCACACAATGAATATCTTCACTAATGGGGCCAAAATGGGTTTAGTGATTCTAAAGGTTGCACAATAAAGCCCAAATTGCTTTGAGAACAGGTGGCAGAGCTGAAAAAAGGCTTTCCACTGGCTGATGTCATTCACACATTGAGTCATCAGCGTGTTGGTATGCACGTTTAAGGGATTTCATTGGCTGATGAAGCCCCCTAGAGGACAATGGGAACTGATGCGGCAATCACTCGTTCTAGCACGAGGATAGATGGACAGATAATGATAGCTGTAAACACTATGTGCAACAGCTCTACCTTTCCAAAAGGTTTTCCACTCAAGAACCCTACAAGTTATATGTGCAAAACATTCTGTATGCTCAAATTCCAGGAGTGGGAGATAGAGTAATACCAAACAATGATCGCAAATTAGGGTTCATTCTAGCTACACACCAGGGTCTGGGTTCAGCACATGCAGGTATCGCTGCGACTGCCTCACTATTAAAGCAGCGTTATTGATGGCCGGGTCTTACTAAACAGACCAAGGGTTATATCCTCAAGTGCGACATCTGGCAGCAGATGAAAGGTTCTACCATAGCACATCCACTTCAAACACCACTACTGATATCAGATAGACCCCTTGCATTTGTCTATTTGGACCACTGTGCCCCTTACAATCTGCTGGTACCTACAAGTACATCTTGATGGCAGTGGATTCATGGCCTAGATTCCTGTGGGTTTGGCCTCAGCGCTCGGCTGACTCCCAAACTGTTCTAAAGGATTTGCGAGACTTCATAGAGTCATATGCAATTGGCACATTAAATTCTGACCGTGGCCCTGCGTTTAGCTCACAGGCTTACAAAGAAGTCATGGGAAGTTTGGGTGTAGCATTGCTGTACTCCTCCCCATATCATCCCGATTGTAATCCAACTGTGGAGAGGAAGAACCAGGACTTAAAGCAATCCTTAACAGCAAGGGTATTAGGCTTGGGTGGCAGTTGGGTCAATCCCCTATATGGGGTCCAGAAGGCACTTAACAACATGCAAAGAAGTTCCCTGGGGGTGGTACTTCATATTAAGTCCTGTTTGGGATAAGAATGAGGGTATCAGACCTCGACATCAAACGATCGTTTGGCTGTTTTACAGGAACCCAATGATATCCAGGCATTAAGGGCCTAGGCAGACAAAATGTGTCCGGCGCAAGGGACAAGGTGGGAATGCATTGTATTCTATTAAATGCTGCACATTTGTGCCCTTTTGCTTTAACACATATCAGTGCAGTTAGGTGACTTGCTATGTTGAACTGTGTGTCCATGCAATGATTATGCCCCTCAGTGTACAGTCATAGGACATTTGGTAACCAATACTGTGATCCACAAGTATCAGGCTAGCACAAGCATAATGACATGCAGCACACACTCAGTCACCACTCATTGTTTGGTTCTACACTCACTTTGAACTGTACTAGAGGGTGTCACGTTGACCACACAGTACTTGCACATGCACTTTAACCATGTGCACACTGTTCCACATTTGAACATATGTGTTTTGTATGTCTTATAGAGGCACATGCATTCTAAAATGGTTTTATCATGCACACATTTCATGGTCACCCTGATGTTGGGCAGGGGTGAGTGTAACACACATCAACATACCTTTTGAAGAATTGAGTGAGCCAGTAGGCCTCACTGCAGTGAACCAGGTTTGAATGGTAATTTACAATGCTACTGTTCACAACATGCTCCCACTCCCATTTTAGCTCTGTCTTAATCCTGGCAAAGGTTGTAGTGTACATCTATTATGAGGGCAGGTGTTTGTGCGGCATGCCTGGTCGAAGCAGACTGCAAGCCTTGACACAGGCATACGTCATGGCACTCATGCATACTCCCTGTTCTCTTTTGGGTATATACCAGAGTTGATAACCATACAACTATGCAGTAGTTCACTCAGGGCAGGGGTACAATACTCTTACCATGCAGGGGTAATTTCATACCCACTTCTATGTTGCCCCATATTCAATGTATGTGTGTATGTATACACACATTTGTGTTTAACTTTTGACATGAACACTTTCCACTTTTGCCATCTCTGTATTCTTGAGGTGATGCTATGGTTGCAAAACATCTCCGTCGTCTTACTTCTCGGATTAATTCACACATTACAAGTTCATCTGTTTATAGTGTTCTGTTACAGGCCTTTGAGTGTCATTGTGTTGTTGTGCAAAGCATTGAAAATGTGTATTTGTCAGCTGCGGCCGGACTTAGTATTTACGTCAATCTGCCCCAGAAAGGTTTGACATGTGTAGTGTTTAGTGTCACTCATGATCTGTGATATTATCTGCAGCATTTGCACCTGCAAAATGCTGCCATACCCATACTTGTCCATTGGTGAGACACATGGCAATAAAGGGGTTTCCTTGGGTAGTGACATTTTGGGAGATTTGTGTTCTATCATTCAATGAAAAGCATATTAAACCCACCTTACTGCTGTAGAACACAGCAAGCAAGACTACTAGTTGTACTGCATTGCACTGCTGTGTCCAACCTATCCTCACACTGTGTGTGAGGATAGGTTGGCCAACTAAGATGTAGAAATGTGGGAATCCTGTTCTGTCCCTTTCATACAGTACACTGCATCACATTGGCTTGCTGCTTTGATTGATTTGGTGATTTGAGTTATGGCCCCATGGTGCTCAACAGCTCAGCCAACACAAGTGTTACTTTTTGAGACCCACATCTAGTTGAGGACATGTGAGTAACTTGATTTTTACATTGACTTTCACATTGAGACAAAACAATGAATGAGTTCAAAAATTATTTCTTGATGATAAGCTGACATATTTATGTCTGTTTTACCATCAGGTGATGTAGTTTAGTGAAAGAAATTAGCCACAATCTTGTCATGTCTCTCACCCACCAGCCAATGTTTGCCGGGTGTCTTCTTCATTGTCTTCATCCTCTTTCATTTCCTCCATATACAGTGGCTCATAGTCCACGGGAGGTTTCTTTTCACACAGATGTTGTGTAATATGGGACAAGCGAGGATTATTTTACAGACCTTGGGGGGATTGAGGAGGGGGAGTACAGCAGCCTTCCCCCTGATACATCCAGCCACCTGAACCTGGACTTTAGGGCTCCAAAAGTCCCATCCACAACATTCCTCGTCTTGATGGAAGCTGTGTTATACTGCTTTTCAGCCTCCATCTGTGGATGAGTAAATGGGGTCATGGCCCATGACTCTGACCCATATCATTGGTCACCTGAAAGTACAAAAACAACAGTAAATGATTATGCACATTGTTACAGAAACATAACTGTCAATGTGTCTTATGTGATCTGATAATCTCTGGCACAGTTTTGATCAATATGTGTTAGAAACTGTTGACCATTGGTTTACACATGTATCTTCAAGTTCGATGTGTCATTGAAAATATTGACCATGTCCTGATTCTTTTGACAGTTCTACATGCTGACTTTCATGTTTAGGCAGTAGATTAAACTGATAGGTATTTTTAAATGTTCTTCATCACTCTATGTTATTTGCACTTACTTTATGTGTAAAGTGACAAACATCATCAGATCCTCTGGAATATATTAATCCCTAGGTAGGTTATGACAGTGCCAAAATGTTTTACATCCACATGCACATTTGACCTTTTGACATCTCTGATATCGTTGCTTGCCTACAGGATATTAGGACAGCCTTTGATTCATTCACTTAATTTAGCTTGGCTATTTGCCTAGCATGTGTAGTAAATTTCCAACATGTGACATGGATCATTATCTATTTTGTGGTCAACCAACTGATGATGCTTTTTGGAGGGTGAGGTGTTATGGTGATCTTAGATTGACACATAGGGGTTGTATGAGGAACAACGCATGCATTCCTTTAGTTCGTCGTCAGTAAAACGCATGCGTCATTACTGTGAGTAGTTGACCTGGAATATAAAGTCCACTAATTAAAGTGGGTATCTTGCACCAGTTCAAACAGCCCTTATGGTGATTTAAGAGGTCAAAGATAACCTTAGAAAGGTATCCAAGTGGTAGCTATGGAGAGCAGCCTTCAGGCTTAGTCTTGAAGGAATGTTAAGCAGCTTGTTTTACCAGAATGCAATCTTATTGTATTGGTTAAATGAAAGGAGACCCACCCAGTAGTTATAACAATCTGTATTTATTATTATAACACACCTTAAATACCACACAGTATCTGCTACACACAGATAAACACAAAGCACACAATACTGTAGCACAGAAACAATCGTAAGCACTAATACACCGTGGAGCTCCAGGGGGAGACCAAACCATATACTAAAATAGTGGTATTAGAACCACAACTCGAGTCGGAACCACCCAAGGTGAGTAAGTAGGGACTCCACGGAGGATGGGTGCAGTGTGAGAACATGATCGCGTGCTACGTACAATTCAATGGGAGAGTCGCGGTTGTAGTTTTACAGTTTAAGAGTGGATTTCGAGGAAACCCTTCGGAACATAGAAGGTTGGAGAGCCACCCCACCCATGGATACCAAAGTACTGGAGTTACCTATTCCCAGGAAGCCAGGTTAATAGGGCTGAATGGGCGTCAGGAACCACTGTCATTCTCAATAGGAGTCTTCAAAGAAATGCCACTGCTAGAAAGAAGAAAAATGTCCAGTGGAACCCACAGGTGGATTCTTGATGGAAGGAACCTGAAAGCAGAGTTGAGAGAGTCTGGGTCACTCAGGAGTGACCAGGGGCTCGGTAGACGGCTGCCCGCTGATGTCGGCTGCTTCCAGTCTGAAGAAAGAGACCTTGACTCTACAGCTGCAGGGACCAGGAGACGTTGAGGATGACCAGTTGCTGGATGCGAGCTGTCCCATGAAAGATGTCAAGTGCTGAGGGTTCTGTGTCCGGCGGGAGCACCAACAAGCCTTGGCAGCGGCAACTCACAAAGAAGATCAAAGAAGGTTACCGTCTGGCCCAGTAAGGACCAGGGGACTCACCACAGCAAGGGGAGTATTGATAGGCCTGAAGCAACCAGGGGAGCCCAAGAAAAGCAGTGTTGTCCCTCAATTGAACGCACAGGCCAGAGGCTCAGGAGTCGCAAGGAGACCTCTAGCAGTTTCACAAAGTCACAGATTGCAGGGCACAAAGTATGAAGAGGCTAAAGATCTTTGTCCAAAATATGCACAGAGGTTGGGGTTGTCAATATCTCAATGCACTGAGGTTGGGAAACACCAACAAGCATATGCACTTGCAAATGTACGGAGTGCACAGGGGTTCGGGTTATGCGGTCCCCACAAGGGATACTAGCCTCAAACTTGATAAGAGATCAGCTCAACATCAAGAAACCTAGGAACCCACCTTCTGTGTTGCTGGAACATTCAGAGTCTGCAGGAGCTCAGGATTAGCCAACTGGTCAGTTGTGGTACAGTGTCTGAAAATGCAGGGGAGTGACTCCTTCACCCCAAGGTAAATACTTCAGTTGTCCTTGATGTTCCACAGGTTCTGCATGGAGCCTGTGTGGTGCATGGGCAGAGACGATGCTTTAGACGGAGAGGGAGGCGAAGTCGGGCCCAGTCGAAGTCCAGTGAAATCCAGAGTGTCCAGACGGTTCAAGGTCAATAGTTTCTTGATCAGAATCTTGTCCATGTTGAATCTAGGGTCCTACAGCCCGGTAAGCCCTTTTGCACCCATTGGAGAGGTTTGGACAGATAATGGGGACCCTCCCAGGGGAGGGTCAGGACAGTGGGGAGGATATTCCCCTGTCCTTATAATAATCCACATTTGTAAATCGCGAACCATCACCCGTTAGGGTCTCTAGGCGCTGGGGGCCGTTGGGAAGATTAAGCAAGCTATTGCGCAGAGTCACATGGTGCTGGGCGAATCTGCCACCGGCCCAGGGGATCAAAGCGTGATCCCCAGATTCCGGAGTCAGTCACCCTGGCCGCGGCGCCACACCTCTCCTTTTTCCAGTTTTGCACCAGACCAGGAGCCAACGGCTCCCAGGACTGGTTTGAACTGCACTATGCATAGAGAGACCAAGTGTGGTCCTCATGCAGACTTTCAGGCACTTTGAAAGTGCTCCCACCCAGCCCTATTAAACTAAATCCTGTGTGGGAGGTTGTCTCACCTCCCTGTGACATGATGCCTATTGTGCTGCCTTCCTCTGCTCGAGCTTGGCTGAGCAGCAGGAGGGCAGAAATGTGTCTTTGATCAGTAGCAACCATTTTGTGCTGTCCAGGTCGAGAAGGCTGGTACTGGGAAGAGCAGTGACCCCATGGAGCTCACTTCAGAACGGTGGAATCATACCTCCCACACCGGTTACCGGTGTGGAGGTATGATCCAAGGTGTTTGATACCAGACACAATATGGTTTGTTGCAGCCGTTTTTGTGATAGCATTTATGCAAGCGTATAATGCACCTCTACCTATATTGTATTGTATTGTATTGTAATTGCATTTATATAGCGCATACTACCCCTGACGAGGTGTCGCAGTGCTTTTTTGTCGAGTAGCATGCTACTCCGGGACCCATAGAGGATTAGTATTGAATTAGTATAGCGAAACATGCAAGTAATATGAAATTAATTTCAGTGGTGGATATTAGTCAGTTATTTGGAGTGAGAAGGATAGCGGAGGGATAAAAGGGGAAGAAAGGTTTGCATTCATATAGCACTTGTTACCCTTGATGGGTGTTGAAGCGCTTTTCTGGTGAGTAGCAAGCTGCTCCGGAACCCATAAAGGATTAGTGTTAAAAATTAGCATAGTGAAATATGAAGTAATTTGAGTAGTGGATATGTTATTCAGTTATTTGGGTAGAGAAGGGTAGTCGGCGGGATAGAAGAGGGATATATCGCACCTCTGTAGTGAGAAATCTCTTGCTGCCCTGACGCCTGCTAATAGTTTTGCCACCATCTGGAAACCGGTCTTTGCTCTCCCGCCTCCCGCCTCCCGCTGCCCGACTCCCCTGCCAGCTTGGAGTTCGGTGGTAGCCGAGAGGAGTGCGGTTGAGGGGGAAAAACTACAATACCCAGGATCCTTAGCGGCGCACGCCGCGTCATCTGCGCGCCAGGAGGCGCTGAAATAGCGAGTCACCCCGGTCGAGGGGGGAACCTCTGTAGTGAGAAATCTCTTGCTGCCCTGACGCCTGCTAATAGTTTTGCCACCATCTGGAAACCGGTCTTTGCTCTCCCGCCTCCCGCCTCCCGCTGCCCGACTCCCCTGCCAGCTTGGAGTTCGGTGGTAGCCGAGAGGAGTGCGGTCGAGGGGGAAAAACTACAATACCCAGGATCCTTAGCGGCGCACGCCGCGTCATCTGCGCGCCAGGAGGCGCTGAAATAGCGAGTCACCCCCGTCTCGCGGGACGCGAGCGGGACGCCGGGCGAAGCCCGGGCCAAGGGCGGGCCCGTTTCAGCCCGTTCCAGACTGAGCAGGACTGGACTGGGCCACGGTATTTACATCTATATTTTTTGCCCGCTACTCCATTCTGTGACTCATTGTTGGATGTTGACATTATCCGTGACTCGCATTTATTATTAATTTTGTTGTAACCGACGCAATTAATTATGAATAAGCGCACTAGAAGCAAAAAGACCTCTAGCCTAACCGACATCACTGGCCCTTTAGACTTATTTATTACCAAGACCCACGAAGTCATAGACAAAAGTATACATATCTTAGAACGTAGGGTATCTCATGAACTAGAGGTTGCACGAAGATCATCCATGGGGCCCCTGGCCTCTGCACAAACTCCCTCTCAAAAAGGACCAATTATTCCACTGCTTAAGCAACCTGATAATACGAATGCATTAATACACACAGTTCCAAATATTGTCGATCTATCTGCCACCCAACTCTCACTGGGGTCTAACTCCTGTGAGGACTTGGAGAAAACACCAGATCTTCAATTTTCTCAAAATGAGATGGATATCGCAGACTCTAATCCTACGGGCAACCGGGAGGGTGCCATATCTAAGAGGCTAAATATAGAGACGACCTCACACGAGACCATATCAGCTCTGCATAACAACTTGACCTACCTCAAATTAATTAATGACATAACCTTGTCAGACCAACTGATCCCTTCCAATAGCGGTGCTGATTGTATAGTGACTTTACATGATGCTGGTCTCCGAGAGCTGACAGAGAACCAAGCCCCCGGGGGTGGCACGCAGAAACCATGCACTGCATGTGTAACACTACACAAATAGCATGGGGCGACTGCTAAAACACCACTTGCAACCACTGGAGAAGAGCATCATGATTATTGAGAAACAACTAGCTAAATTAAATCCACCAGTTTTTAAGCAGAATACACTGGGCACACCTGCCAAGGGCCTGGGGAGCACGAAAGACACAAACAATCTGGCTCAACCCCTGCCTTTACCAGTTACACGGCCCAACCCCCAGCCGCTCGAAAGAGTTGTACACCCGGAAGCTCAAAAAAATGACAGGCAAAATAAACAAACCACTTCTAACCCTGCCCCAACAGAAGGGATTGAAAAACGAAAAGGTTCAACCAATACTCACCAAAAAACCCCGGCTCCTGTGGAGTCAAACAGCCAATTGGTAAAGCAGAAGGTTATCCAACAAACACCACAAAAATTTCAACCGCCCCAGTCACAAGCCAATGAGAGGAAAGGCCCAAGGTACAGGCGTCCGATACATCTCCCGCCCGAGGCAACCCCATATACCGTCATACTTACTGGGGTCACCGAGCTGGCAGATGGTACGGATGAACCCCCTTGGTCTCTGCGCAATAAGGTACTGCAGTGGTTGAGCCAAAACAGACCTCTTCATCCATCTAATCATAGTAGAATCATCTCAATGAGAAGAGCGTTCTGGATTGGCGATACCAAAAAAAGTGTACAGGGCGATTGCATCGTACTTAACTGTGAGGACCCCGCTACAGCTGATTATATCTCCTCATGGCCAGCCCTAGAAAAAAGGGGGGGGGTCGACGTACAGCGTCTCTCCTTCTTTTACCCACCTCTAAATACCTCTAATTATGGTGACCCTAATTGTTGGGAGGAAGTCCAGGACTGGCCTTGGACACAGGTGGGGCACTATAACAGAAATAGAAATAGGAACAGTAACAACCACTGGAACAGAGGGTGGGATAATCGTCCCTGGCCATCGAGAAGAGAAAACTCACACTTTGATTATTGGAGGGGGGCCCCCACAAGGAACAGGTACGATTGTCTGGACATGGTCGATTGACCAATAATGGTAACAAAACACAAAGGAATTAATTCAGGCATCCCAGTGGAGTCCTGTAAAAATGAACATCAGATTATTGCCGCTAATATCCGCTCATTAGGGAACACACCTGAATTCCCGATAGGGGAAACATCGCGTGCTCCCATAACCCTGCTGAATACCACAACAACCCATAGAGAGGTAGAACACAATACAGAGAGCGCTGAGAGGCTATCCCCTCAGACATTGGCACCAGAAACTACTCGACATAAATTCAATCTAAAAATAACTTCCTGGAACATCGCAGGGCTGAATAACAAAGCAAAGGCCCAGCCATTCCTATCCTTCATGGAAAAACAGGATATAATATGCTTACAGGAATGCTGGGACCAGGAGGAGACCCATATCGAGGGCTTTAGCACCTTTTACATCCCGGCGATACAGGGTAATCGAGGTAGAGGGTCGGGGGGTTTGTGTATTTTCGCCTCTAATTTGTGTAACACAAAATTGACCACATACATTGCAAGCGGTCCCAAAGTAGAGGTGGCCAGATCTTTGCAAGGACTTATGGTCAAAGCAAAGGGGTGGTCCCTTTTCCTGGTTAACATTTATATCAATGTGCCAAAAGTAGATCCCAAAGCTTTAATAGCGGAGCTCACCACAATGCTCACGAGGGGTGGCCAGGATGCAGACTGTATCCTACTACTAGGCGATTATAATTGTCATCTATGTCCGTATAGTGCCACAAAAAATTGTGGAATTCATAATTTAAGAGGGGACCCCACCACACACTTTGAACACTCCATTATGGGGAACATGCTAAACCAAGTAATGCATGACTGGGACATGGGGTTTGCTAATGAATTATGCGAGCCCTCTGTAGCTTTCCAGACAACCTTCTTTGGTCGAGGTTCAGGTACAACAATTGATTATATCCTAGTGTCCAATAGGAATCAGGGCTGCCTGGAGGAGTTTAATACGGAAGACCTGGCATTAAGCGATCACTTTCCGATCAGTACCACCATTTCTGTCGGGAAGACTGAGAGCTTTGTGTCAAGTATACCTAGTATTCTTCATGGACACTCAGTGTCGTTGGCAAGAAAGAACGGATATGCCATAAAATGGGCAAAAATTGATGCTTCAAGTTTCTTGAAGGATTTAGTCCAGAAAGAATTGAAGCAATTTATGACCTGCCTAGAATTTAATACTAACCCTCAGTCAATTGTAGAGGCTTATGGAAGGATAACTGTCACCATAAATGACAAGTTAACAAAAAAACTAAAGATAGGGACAGCAAAGAGAGTACATGGCTGGTTTAACTCCGCCTGCTCCAAAGCACACAAAGACTTGTTACAGGCATTAAAGACAGTCCCGAAAGATATTAGTCTAATTAAGGAGGCTAGGCGAGTTTATAAACAGACCCTACGTGATAGACAGGACGAATTGAAAAACCAGGCCTGGGAAGCTCTAGGAAAGGCAAGTGCCGTAAGGGATAATATTTCTTTCTGGAAGGAAATTAATGCCCCCTTCTTCTCATCGGACAGCAAGGCTGATTCGATGGAGATAGCCATAACGGAAGATGTTTGGGTGGATTACTTTACCTCCCTATATAAAAAAGATCTAACAACCTTGACCCCAGAATATGATTCGAACAATAGGCAGGCTGAACAGCCAGCGATGCAAGATAGTTTCCCCGTAAATATAGTTATTACCCCTTTAGAGGTGGAACTAGCAATCTCCCAGAGCGCAAATTTAAAAGCTCCCGGCCCAGATGGAGTTCCCATTGATCTATTTAAAGTTAACGTAGATCTCTGGGCTCCTCTACTAGCAAATGTAATAAATGCGTATAGCAAAAAGAGTTTCCCCGACACATGGCATGAAGCCATAGTGATTCCAATATTTAAAAAGGGGGACAGACAGGGCCCAAAATGCTACCGCCCTATTTCTTTGCTAGACACATTGATGAAAGTGGCAGGGAGGGTATTGCTAACTAAATTGCAAACCTGGTCTAAGAGTAAAGGGATCCTGTCAAAATTACAGTATGGTTTTAAAACTGGCGTAGGCACTGTAGAGCAGGGTTTAAACCTGGCCCTAATAACAAACAAGTACATTGGTAGGGAAAAAGGGAATCTGTTCCTAACCTTCGTCGATTTAACCTCGGCTTTTGACTGTTTAGACCATAGTCTCCTATGGAAAGCCCTGGTTAAATTGGGGATAGATGGAAAGATTTTACACTTTATACAGGAACTATATAGAGATGCAGGTGCCACGGTCAGATACGGCAAAAATGGTGAGCGAACTAAAAAATTCCCCAGAGCAAAGGGCGTTCGACAGGGCTGCATCCTTGCACCATTCCTTTTTAATTTATACATAAACGAGATAGCAGACTTTTTAAAAGACTTGGAAGTGGACTATCCCAAAATAAATGGTACCTCAGTACCACTTTTATTATACGCTGACGATGCCGTTATCATGGCTCGCACGCAGTTGGGTCTACAGAAAGCACTAACAGGTTTCTCAACTTTTATGACCATGAGAGGCTTAAAAATAAACGAAGGAAAAACATTTACAATGTCATGTACCCTGAGGAAAAATATACCAGACTGTAAAACCTTCGTTAATAATACCAAGATAGCCATGACCAAAACCTTTTCTTATTTAGGTATCATATTTAATAACAAGGGTACATGGTCAACGGCAATAACCTCCCGGAACCTGGCCTTCTCTCGCACGATAGGTGCTCTTAAACAATTCGCTAAGAGACTGGGCAGGAAACCTGTAGACATATTACTCAAGATCTACGCAGCTAAATGCGTGTCCACTGCTGTATATGGGGCCGGCATTTGGGGTTTAGCAGATAGTACACAGATCCAAATAGTGGAAAACGCATTCTTGAAGTACCTATTATCAGTCCCCCGTTCCACGTCTACTACCGTTTGCCACAACGAACTGGATCGAGTCCATATCACCGACTTGATAAAGATTGCGCCAGTGATGTTGTGGTTTAAGATCTGGACATGTGAAGACACAGGCTTTAATAGGGAAGTAATCCAAGACTGCTTAAACTACTCTGCTTCTTGCAAGCAGCCATGGTTAGCCTACGTAAAAAAGTTTTTGTTCTCCATTGGTAAACCAGATCTCTACTCAAACCCCACATCATGCTCACAAATAGCAAAAAAAGCCCTGAAAGTGGCATGCCTTGACTTATTGGAGGAACGGAGATGGTACCTAGATGGGCACAAGTCTACCATAGTAGCCCATCGTAACATCTTACATGGTACAGGCCTACACGCTTATCTAGCTCCAACCTATTCGTGTTATCACAGAATGCTCCTGACTCGAATGAGGACGGACTCATTCTACAGGCTAATATCATTCCCTGCCCCGAATGATTGGTCTGGTAATTTGGAGAAATGCCCGTGTGATGACCTATCCAAACAGTCAAATCTGCATTGCATTTTCTTTTGTAAGTACTATCAGTGGGGGAGGAAAAGATATTTGTTACCATTGTTAAAGTCATGGGGCGTGAGAACCTGTAAAACTGCACTGGTCAGACTATACATGATGCAAGACGAACTTACCATAGTGACAGCGATAACATTTCTGGCTTTTACTGTAAAGTGTAGAGGGACCATGGGAAATGATTAGGACTCTAGGGATAAATAAAAAATTGTAAAACCGTATTATTGTGTACCTTATAACATCAGATAATACGTATACAGCAGCAGACTGTATGAATTCCAAGAGTCTTTTAATGAACTCAAATGAATTTTATAAATCTTATGTGCATTCTAATGAATTTTACCTGTTCTGTTTTCATGACATGTATTTTTGTAAGAAGTTTTATAATGAGGAAAGCTTTTAGTCTGCTTACGTTTGTACTTGTATGCTTTTATGGTTTTTTGTCAAAATACCGAATAAAGCTATTTTTGAATTTGAATTTGAATAGAAGAGGGAAAGAGGTTTGTATTTATATAGCGCTTGCTACCCCTGATGGGGTTTTGGAGCGCAAGTAGCACGCTACACTGGAACCCATAAGGATTAGTGTTGAATTAGTATGGTGAAACATGAAAGTAATTTTTCTGGTGGATATGTTATTCAGTTATTTGGATTGAGAATGGTTGGGGAGGGGTAGAAAAGGGAAAAGGTTTGCATTTACATAGTGCTTGTAACTCTGATGGGGTATTGAGATGCTGTATTGGCAAGTACCAGCCTACTATGGAACCCATAAATGATTAGTGGGGAATTAGTAAAGTTGAATATGGAATTTGAGAAGTGAACATGTTAGTCTGTTATTTTGATTGAATAGGATAGTGGAGGGATAAAAGAGTAAAGGATTTTTTTTTATTTTTTTAGGTCTTAGTAGTAGGAGGAGACTTTTGGATAAGGTAAAAGGAGTTTTGGAGGGGATGAGTCAGAGGGAAGAGTTTAGAAAGGTTTGTTTTAAGGGATCTGTATAGTAAAAGATGTGTCAGATGATGCCAGGAGGGGTAGAGTAGAGAGAGTCTAGAAAAGGTTATTTTGGAGATCATAGTAGTGGTGTGGGGTTTGGGATAACTAGGAGAGTTGATGTAAAGGATACATTGATAGATGTATAGGATGAGAGATAGGGTAGTGCATAAGAAAGAGTAGTAGAAAGAAGTTTGAGATGAGTCAGAAGGTTGGGCTAGAAGATATATTGAGAAGTATAAGCTGAGAAATAGGGTAGTGCATTGGAAATGCTAAATTAGAAGAAAGTGATAAATATATAGATCTATAAGTACATTGAAAGTATATAGATACATAAAGGAGGTAAGTATATGTAGATTAAAGATATTGATAGAGGCACAGGATGAGAAGTAGGGTAGTGCATTGGATATGCTTTTTCAGGAGAAAAGTAACAAACACACAGATCCAAGTACATGGGAGGTGCAGAGATGCACAATGGAAGTAAGTACATGTAAACCAAAGATGATTTTTATTTATTTATTTATTATTATTATTTTTTCTCAACAGCATAATTATTCCACATGTTTATACAAAGCAATAAACAAAGATAGGTACATATCTATAGTGAAAACAAATGCTTATATACGGAGGGATATGCTGTAAATTTCTGTTTGCGTATGGTGCTTATGTGGGGAAGAGCCAATTCTTGAGTAGTTTTCTGAAGATAAGTTGGTTGTCGGTGGATCTTATGTTGGGGGGTAAAGAGTCCACTGCTTGGCTGCTTGAACAGAGAAGGATGTGCCATCCATGTTTTTTTTCTTGTATCTTGGGATTTTGAGGCGAGATGCTATTTTAGAGCGGAGGTTCCTCTGTTGAATGTGTTTGGTGATTTTATTCCTGATGAAGAGCGGTCCCATTCCATGTATTGCTTTGTGGGTGATACAAAGCAGCTTGAACGTGGACCTTCTGGCATCCGGTAACCAATGCAGGGCTTTCAAGGCAGGAGAGATGCGGTCTCGCGGTTTGAAATGCAAGAGTAGTCTGGCAGTCGAGTTCTGAATTCGTTGTAGTTTTTTCATGGTCGTTAAAGGTGATCCGTGGTAGAGGCTATTGGCGTAATCAAGTTTGGACAGAACAAGGGAGATGGTAGCTTGGACCTTGTGTGGAAATCCCAAATGAGGGAAAATTTGTCGCAGCGTTTTTATAGTGTCAAAGCTTGATCTAGCTAGTTTGTCCACTTGGGCATTCATTAACAGCTTGGAGTCCATGGTCATTCCGAGGTTTCTTACTTCCTTTGATACTTTAGGCGGTGTTCCCAGTTCATTAGGCCATACGCCAAGCGGGTTGTAATGTTTCCAATCGCCACACGTGAGTATTTCCGTTTTTGAAGCATTCAATTTGAGATGGCTCCAAGTCATCCACTGATCCACGGCTCTGAGACAGCTGAAAATTTGTGATTTTCCAATGTCTTTGGGGCATTCCAGTTGAAAGAGTATTTGCGTGTCATCTGCATAGTTATAGCACGTGAGGTGAAATTTATTGATCTGTAATGGTAATGACTTCATGTAGATGTTGAAAAGCA
This sequence comes from Lissotriton helveticus, assembly GCF_964261635.1. NCBI lineage: Eukaryota > Metazoa > Chordata > Amphibia > Caudata > Salamandridae > Lissotriton > Lissotriton helveticus. The sequence goes on from NC_136061.1 coordinate 1,317,227,163, forward strand.
TGGGCGAGATGATAGAACCTTGAGGGACCCCTGCTTTTATGGAGTATGGTTTGGACGAGAAAGGTGGGGTATGGATGACATTAGTTCTGTTTCGAAGATAGGATGCAAACCAGTCTAGAGGAGTTCCCTTTATGCCGGCTTCATAGAGTCTTTTGTTTCAGAGTGTCATGGTCAACCGTGTCAAAGGCAGCTGAGAGGTCCAAGAGGAGGAGCGCAACAACCCTATTGCGGTCAACTGTATTCTTTAGGTCACAGCTTTCCAAACTTTTCATGTTGTTGACACACTTTTTATACATTCCTGATTTAGTGACACGGTAACGCGAGCGAGCGTAGTGAGCGAGCCGAGCGCCCTAAAGGGGGTTCTCCCCTAAAAATATTTTGGAAAAATAGTGGACAAATGGTGCATTTTCAAGCAAATTTGAGAAAGCAGAAAGGTTAATAAAGCAATTAGGAATCTGTTCTAACAAAGACAGTAACTGGCAAAACTGGGTGTAAGGTTAGGTTTGTGCCTGAAACAAGCAGAGTGCCACGGAAAGGCGAAATGAATGATGAGTGTCATATTGAAGTTCCAGGAGTCGTGGTCACACAGAGAGACAGCAAAAACAGGGTATTGGCCCATGTGGGGGGCAGGGGCATACTGAGGGCTTGCAAGAGATCTTTGCCACACATAAACACTACCGTTAGCTCATAGAGGGCTGCACCGATGAGATGAGGCAGAGCACATATAAAAGGGCGGCAGGCCAGGCAGTTAAACAGGCTAGGCTAGGGCTAGGGCTAGGCAGTTGCACACAGGAGCTTCAGGGATGGAGGGGCTCAGAGGGCCGGCAAGGGCAAGATAGAATCAATAGAGAGGCTCCAGTGGAGAAAGGGTCACATGTACGAATTTCAGTAGGGTGTAAGGCAGGAAAAGCTGATACTGAGGAGGTGGCAGACACACAGAGTGGTTACAAAGGGTGGAGAGGCACAGATCGATTGACACAGAGGCCGCAGAGGGAAAATGCAGCATTCAGAGTGGAAGCTTAAGACACCATGAAAGAAACACATACCAGGATAACCAATTGAACATAGCAGCAAAAAAACATGGTCAACCAACACAGCTCTTACAAGCAAACCTTCCGGCATAGAATACACAGTATACAGATCTACCTAGGAAGTGAGTGATTCAGTCAAAAAACACCTTTTAAATAAAGATCCCACCAACAGGCTACCACCACCTAAAAAGAGTAAAAAGTAACCGCCCTGACACCTCTAATAGAAACTCTCACGCCTCTACCAGCACCCTGTCTCTCTTTAGATGCCAGGGCAGATATCAGCTTTCCCAGTCCTCATTGGCATGTGCAGTTTGGCGGCCAGATGAGGCTGAACAGGTGACATTTGACAACTATACCACCACACATCCTCATCCTTCAACACACAGGAGGATTAGGAAGGCCAGGGACAAGTGACCACTACTTGCTGAGAACTTTGTGGACATTAGATGACAGGGCACTGGGAGATCATGTCATCTGCCCAGTTTCTCCTTAGCTTGCATCAAACTGCATCCTAAAGAGGCCCGAGTGCCAGATATTTACAATAACAGGTTACAGATTAATCTCACTCATGTTAAAAAGGTAATTAATAATGATAGCCTGTAAAACATCTAACACAATACAAAAAGAAATATGAATATATACTTGATACAAGAGCCTCCCTCACCGGATAAGAATTGTGAACCTGGTGCATAAAGATGGCAGCACAAACTCGTTCTGAATGCTTTAGACTCTTGTTAATTTGCAGTCTTAATTTTCTTAATTTACAAGACTTCATTTTTAAACCATAAACTATGCCACAGTGGAATTACCCTCTCCATGCCACCCAGTTCCCTTCTTCTCTTTGGTGGGAGCAATAACTGAGGCTCTAGCTGACCTCCTGTGACCTTGTGTAATGTAACTGGTGCTCATGTAAAGCGCTGAAATACCTTTGGTCGAGTTCACCAAATAACACTGCAAACAAAACCAAGCATTGGCATAGTCAATAGGTCTTGCCTGTGGGATCTTATAAGTATTTAGCCATGCAGCACATTATCCTGGGTGCTTAACATTTACTGTTCTTTAACGTGGAAACATTGACACTAATAGGCACATTATAGCAACTAATTAGAAGTATTTTCGTTAAAGACCACTCCTGCTCAAAGTAACACTCAGCACCATCCTCCGAAGTGCAACACCTGCTTTTTTGTTGCCTCCTAACCCTCAATTCACAAAACTTTTTCAAAAACATTTTTGGGTTACATTTTTAGGGGGACCAGCAGCTGTCATTTTGCTGCAGGACTGCTCCGTTTTCTTTAAAAAAAAAAAGGGCTCTTGTGCAAATGATTTTTAAAGAAATTGCTGCTACAAGTCGCTTACAATTGAAAATAAAAAAATAAATAAAATGCCTGTGTCAATCTATGAGTGCACATTCATCATCAGGAATGCACGTGCATAAGGAATGGCAGCCTTCAGCAGCACCATGATGTGTGCGTGCATATGCTCAAGTTTGCATCAACACACCTTTTTCTTTTCTTTCTTTGTCGAGGCTGCATAGCATCGGCAAAAAGCATTGACAAAGTCAATCCGCTTATTGGCTTTGTCAATGCGTGTTTTGATTTACAGTGGGGTTTGGAGGAGAAGCAGTCTCTTAAAGTTGATGGTACTGTAGCTGATGTCACCCCAATCAAAGGTCTACTTCGTTCCGAGAGTTTTCAAAGGACCTTTGTTACACAACATCTTTCAATCCCCTACTTCTCTCTCTATAAAGTTTGTGAGTGAAGATACGATTAAAGCGGACACTTGAGGTGGAATTAATAACGTGTCATAATTGTCTGCCCGTACTCTTCACAAAATCTGGCAATCATTGTGTTCTTTTGAAGCTCCCAGATGGAAAGGGCCTGATAGTGCCGATATGTAGCCAATGGTCCCTTCGCCTCCCCAAGATCAAAGAAATTAATTTTAAAAAAAGGTGCCCGCCGGGAGGTCAGACAGAGAACTGATTGATAAAAAAATATAACGTGAGATTACCCCAGCTTTCACAGTTAACACCCAGCTTTAACAGCTGTGGCAGATGAGAGCTGGGACCTTGTCAAATATGTAAAGCTTCTCAGGTGAATGAATTTGTTGAAATGCCTTTTTTCAAACCATGCTTATTTTGAAGAAGCTGTATGTAAACTGAACTGTTGTTCCTTCGTTGTCAAATAACACCATTCCCACATTCCGCAATACCTGTCAACAGAGATATATATTTTGGAGAACAATATTTTTTTATTAGAAATTACCAGACAATAATTCCCTGGAGGAGACAGGAAATGTACTTCGAGTTATATCCTAAGCGTGCCGATAACCTTCAAGTGAGAAATCTTGCAATGGGTTATTAATAATGTGTGGATGCTGATGGCGAGAAAGGGCAGCTTAATGTTTTCCAGCATGCAAACACTGTTGAGCTGTAAAACAGTTTCCACTTTGGTGTGCTATCATGAGCCAGCTCTAAATACCTCAACTAGAACTGATTGTGTCCGTGTATTTCGAATCGAATCAGACTCCCACGTCAAAAAATCCAGTGTATTCTTTCACTCAGCCGCTTGCATCCACCCCCCTGGCATCCGATCCCAGGCCTAGTGCACCCTTGCTCGCCCCCTGCCCCTTACCCAGCAGCAGGAGCTTGACCTCCCAAGCTGCCTTCTCGCAGAGGGGAGATCCGCTGAGCCAGAGCTTTTCCAGGGTATGCGACGCAGACGTGATGCACAAGAATGTACGTATGTCTCACATACGTCTTATCAAGCATGTACGTCTGTCTTAAAGATTTAAGACAGACTTACATGCTTGATTAGAGAGCACCATCGTGCGACACACCCACACATGTCAGGCGACACAGTACCGTGTCGCGCCACATACTTTGGAAAGCTCTGCTTTAGGTCATCTCGATGGCAAGGAGGGCAGATTCATTGCCTCTTCCCAGACGGAATCCTGTTTGGAAGTCTGAAAGTATGTCATTCTCTTCAATGAATTGTGACATCTGGGCAAACGCTGCTCTTTCTATCAGTTTGCCCAGGAAAGGTCCATTTGTAATGGGTCTGTAGTTGTCAGGGTTCAGCGGGTCCAAGTTTGTTTTCTTCAGTAAAGGGCGTATGTGTGATTTTTTGAGTTCTTCTGGAAATATTCCGGTGGTGAAGGAATCGTTGATGATTCTTCTTACTGGAGTGGCAGCAGAGGTTGTTAAAAGAATTGTCTTGAAAGCTTGTGGTGGACAGGGGTCAGAAGGGTTGCCGGCAGGCCTGCTTGCTTGAACCAGGTCCATAAATTCATCGTGTGAGATGTGTTGGAAGGAATGGAGAGGCTTGGTTAGAGTATTCTTAGATTGTTGTTTTGTATAAGGGTTAGTGCTGGTGCTTTGTTTCTGTTTTAAGTACGTGTCCAGTGTGTCTGCTCGTCCGTGTAATGATTTGCCAGTTTGTCTGTGAATTCTTGAGTAACAGGCTGAGTTCCTTCTAGGCAATTTGGTTTGCAAGTATTTTATAGAATTCTTTATTTGCACATTTAGTGTTTTGAATTCTGTCTGAATAGTAACTTTTAATAGCTTTTTTAATAGCCGACTTGTATAATCTGTTAATTTTCTGTAGGTGAAATTTGTCTTGTTTGGTGTTTGTTTTGAGCCAGGTACATTGCAGCTTTCTAATTTGTTGTTTTATGTCTTTTATTACTATGTTTCTCCGAGGCACTTTTTTTCTTTTGTTCTGTTGTGTGGTTTTGAGTGGTATCAGGATGTCAAATATTTCCTGTAACCACTCATATAGATTTTGAACAGAATTTATTGTTTCCAGATTTGTACTTGATGTTAGTTGTTTTTCTAAGTGTTCCAAATTGAGTTCGTACCATGGCCTATAGGTGGATGGATGTAAGGTAGTTTTAGGTGAATCGCTTAGTGTTGTTTTATGTTGGAAAGCAAGAAAGTGGTGCTCTGACCATGTGACTGGAGTTATAGTTTGAAAGGTAACTAGTTCAGTATTAGCAAAAATGACATCTAGGATATGTCCAGCAGTGTGCGTCGGTTTGTGGACAATTTGATGCAGGTTCAGTGCGTCTAGGCAAGTTATTATTGTTTTTGGATGGGTCATATTGGGTTTGTCAAACCAAATGTTTAGGTCACCCAGAACGCATAGGTTGGAGTGTATTGTTATCGGGTTTGAAACTATGTCTAGAAGTGCGTCTCGGAATGTCGCCTTGCTAGGTGGAGGTCTGTAATGGAGCAGGAAGTTACAGGAAGAAGACGGTGTAGGAGTGCATCTTGTTAGAAGAGCCTCACAATTATTTATGGAGATGTTGTCAATTTTAGTGATATGTATTGTTTGCCTGAATACAACAGCTAGACAACCTCCTTTTTTGGCTATACGATTTTGGGTGATTGTTTGATAGCCTAGAGGAATGGCTTCATGCAGGACTGGAGCCATATCCTCTCCCAACCATGATTTGGTTATGAATAGTATGTCTGGTTTTGCATCTGTGAGAAGGTCGTAGATGTGATGTTTGTTTTTAGAGAGGGATCGAGCATTTATAAGGAGACAGTTTGGAGAGTGGCCTTTGGTGATAGTGAGACTTTGCTTTGTAGAAGAGTGATCAGTATTGTTTGGGTTTGTAGCAGGTGTGTTTTTAGTGCTGGCATTAGCTGTATTAGGATAGCAATCGTGTAGCTGTTCCGTATCATGTTCCTCATCCAGCATGCTAAAAAGGCATTTTGATGGGTCTGCGTGTGTGTATGTGGTGGAGATGGTGTTTGAGAGTGAGTTGGAGTGCTGTGTTGTTTTCGCGGTGTAACACTGTTGTGCAATAGACATGGTAGTAATAAATCTTTATTGTATGATTAATTAAAATCTTTGCAAAATCGTACATTTTAATAATTGGGTCACATATACCAATACATTTGTTAAACGAGTTTGAATATACGTTTACAGTTAGAACAGTTGATTGTAGGTTTTATCAAATTGACTGAGGTAAAAACAGATAAATAAAGAAGTTAAAAACAAAAAAGCTCCTGATTTAATTGTTATGATTATTGTCAATGTCCGTAATGCAGTGCCCTGCATTGTGCTCCATTGGTATATGATTATGATTTCCAGTTAGAACCGCGGTTTAAAAGTAGCCGCTTCTGTCATTTGAAACCAGTCTCTGCACATAATCTGTTATATTACAGTTAAGTTCGACTTATCTTTTGCAATATTAACAAATTTCACCAATCTGCATGCTAGTTGAATATCATTTCCGTCAAAGAATGCTTTTAGTGCTTGCCTGCGGGTTTGGATCCCTTTCTTGTTCCAGGCTGGTTTTAGTAGCAGTTTGAGCTCTTTGTCTAAGCATCTGCAGCTACACAGCAAATGGAGGATATCATTTTTGGCTTTGCCGCAGATTTTGCAGTTTGTGGTTGTGTCTGACCTTTGCCAAGGGGGAGGTGCTGGTTAACTGGTAAAACACCCATCCTCAGTTTCAGATATGATTCCTTTGCAATCTTTGAGAATCCTGTTCCCAGGTATGTTTGCGGCGCGGCCCTTGTGTAAGTCTGAATGACAAACCATCGGTGTGCTCTTTTGGATAGGCTAGATTTGTCTTCTTCCAAAGATAATAACTTTACTGTTTTGTTTACTAATTGTTTAAACGTTCTCTGTGGGCCATTAATCTCCCAGAGCTCCTGTAGGGCTAAATAGTGTATTGCAGAGTGTAGGTAGACCACAGGTGGATTGTCTTTGTTTTGGTTCATCTCTTTCCATAAGTACGAGTTCATAGAACCGTTCTCTGCTCCCTTTATTTTGTACCAGCACTTTGCAAATGCCCCGTTCCATGCTACTTGCTGTTTTTGGAGGCCAAATTCTAGTCTTAGCTGAGCTGGAGAAATGTATTGGGGGAGGTTACAAATTTGTCGTATTGATTTCGACACTGCATTATCCAGAACTGTTTCATCTCTTCCTCTCATGCATTCACTTCCATAGGTGATGGTAGGAAGCAATTTTGCTCGAAAGACTTCTAGAAGGGGCTATAGATGTGGGCCTGTTATTTTATGCTTTGTTCTTGTTAGTGCTACTGCCAGTGCAGTCCCTCTTGTTCTAATGGTCGATTTGTGTTGTCCAAAGGAACCCTTTCTGTCAAAGGTGATACCCAGATACTCGTACTCATCGACTACCTCCAACAGTTTGCCCTGAAGTTCCCAGCGATGATACCCTTGTTTCCTTCGATTCATGATCATCACTTTTGACTTCTCCAAGTTTATCATTAGCCCATTTCTATCTGAAAAGTTGCTTGTGGAATTTATAAGATGCTGAAGGCCAATTGGAGTTCGAATGATCAATATTAAATTGTCTGCATACAGCAGGTTTGATATTGTTAAGCCACCTAGATTTGGGGTGTGGTGGATGCAGTTGTCAAGCTCTGCTGACAAATCAGACAGAAAGAGGTTGAACAGTATAGGAGCAAGAACACATCCCTGCTTCAGTCCCGTGGTGGTTGTTATTTTCCTCGACAGAATGTTACTAGTTCCAAGTTTTATTTGGATCCATGTGTCAGAGTGAAGTGCAATTAGTTGATTCAAAAGTTGCGGGGTGATTTCCCAGTCTGATAGCTTGGACCAAAGTTTACCCCTGTCGACGCTGTCAAAAGCAGACGTATAGTCAATAAAACAGACAAATAGCGGCCTCTTGATTTTTACTGAGGCGTCAATTAGTAAGGAGAGAGCAAGAATGTTAGTTGTTGTCCCTGTACTTATTTGAAAGCCTGTTTGGTTAATCAGAATTATTTCTCTAGTTGATGCCCATTCTATGAGTTCTTCCAGTAATAGACCTGCAAAGTATTTTGCTTCTATGTCAAGTAGGGCTATTAACCTATAATTCTTTGCTTGGCTTTTACTGCCTTTCTTGAAAATAGGGGAAATGATAGATCCTTTCCAGGAGTTTGGGATTCTCTCCCCATCCAGGATGTTTTTAAAGAGGGGACGTAGTTGTTCGGCCCAGTAGTCTGGATCTTTTTTTATATAGACTTGGAGGAATCCCGTTAGGCCCCAGGGCACCCTCTTTCTTGTCCTTAGAGATTCGATTTTTGATCCATTTGATTGTAAGTGAAATGAGGTGTTCTTCTACTAAGTTCTTCCATGATTGGAGATTGTAGTTGAAGGCCGTAGACCCTTGGGCAATTTCATCTGTGTTTTTGTTAAAATGATGCTGCATAAACTTTACCCAATCTTCTTCTGTTATCTGTGAGTTTATTTCGTGAGCCCTTGCATTGTCTAAGTTGTTCACTGTGCGCCAGAATCTTGCGCTGTTGTTGGATTTAATGTTGTATAGCAATTTGGCCCATGTCTTCTCTGTCGATTCTTGCGTTATTTGCCAAGCAATTTTGTTCATTCTATACTTTAGCTTCCTTAGCTCAGCCTGTAAGCAGATATGGGGGCCACTCTTATGCAATTTGCGAATTGCTCTGTTGATTTCCCTTTTTATTTGCCTCAGGACATGGGCATGATTTGTTAGAGGGTTCTTACTTTGTTCGCTCTTGTCTCCATAGGGTGGTCTTTGATGGTTATCAGTTCCGCTTATGGTTGCTCCGGTGTTTAATTTGGCATTAACTGAACTGAGGCTTTCTAAGAAGTTCTCCCAGGCCTGGATGTTATCTCCTTCATTCGTTCTATTTTCTTCCCCGCAGTTTTTTGCCATCTCCACAAATTTTTCCAGATCCTTTATTATATATTTTATTCTCTTTTGGTTTGAGGTTACTGTCACATCCTGGTTTTTAGTTAAGAAGGGTTGCGCTGTACCCTGAACCTCCAGTTTGAGCTCTTGTGGCAAATGATCGCTACAATCCATTGTTCCAATTTTAAACCCGCTCACTAGGTTCAAAATTGAGAGAGATATGAAGGTATAGTCTATTGCTGAACTTGCCACAGTGTTGTGGTAGGTTGCTGCTTGTGGGCAGTCACCCGGATGTCTGCCGTTTAAAGCTATCAGCCCCAGACTAGTTAGTTCCATCAATAGGGATTTGGATACCTTAGTTTGTTTACCCCACTTGCTTTCATCCAACGGTGGGAACCCCCATTCCAGTAGTTGTTCTTCGGATGAGTTATCACTACCGCTTTTCTCGGAGACGGACATGTTGAAGTCTCCTGAGATGATGTAATGTGGTGTCGTTGCTACTGTCATGATCCTCGTCAATTCTAGGGATTTTGCACCTATTTTTTTCTCTCTGGGGTGAATATAGGTATTTACCAATACCACTTGTTGTTTAATTTTCTTCGGTCCTGCTATCTCCATCTGAATTACGTTAATCCCATTATTAGATGTATATTTCATCGTCAGTTCTTTGGCTGTGCTTACTGTTTTTATTGAGGCGTACGTAGTTAAACCACCTTTCAGATGTCCATACTTCGAGCTTCTACTAGCTGGTAGGTGATATGATTTGTAGCCTGTTGTGCAATAGACATGGGGAAGCGAAGTTGTACGGTGTGGTATGTTGCTTATATTGTTTGCGTGTGTTTAAGACGGAAGGTGTATGAGTGAGGGGTGTTGGTGCAGCATGTGGGTCATGTAGTAAGGTTCTAAATTGTCCAATGGATGCGAGGCGATTAGAAGAGAGTTGCTGTGTTGCTGTATCTGTGTTAGGTGTGGTGGAAGAGAGAAAGCCTGGCATTGGAGTTTGTTCCTTTGTGTGGTTTGAAAGGAGGTGTATGTTTGTATTTTGTGATGGTAAGTATTATGAGGTGTTGCGCTTTGAAGAGCTTGTTGTGCTGGTGTGTGTGATATGTTTTGTTTTTGTGGAAAAGTGAAAAGGGGTGCTGATGTATATGTTTCATGCAATGGATTTGGTTGTATAGTATTGTTTGTGAGAGGAGATTGTATGGTAGAGGGGGTGGTGATGTGTTTGTGAGTAGAGTGTATGTTATGTGTAGGAGGGAATGAAGTAGAGGTAAGAGTGTTTGTCTTAGACCCGTTTGTATCAAGAGTTAAAATGTGTGGTGGTGTGCAGTGTGTGTGTTGTGTGTTAGTGTTATTATGGTAGAAGGGAACGGAGGGTGTTTGTTGGACAAATGATGGAAGGGTGATTATATGTTTGTTAGTGATAAAAGGTGATCTCTTAGGTGTAATTACAGCAGTGTGCGTGTGTCTGGATGAGACGTAGTTATGTATGGTGTTGATTAGCGTTGTGATAGTGATGAGTGGATTGGTTAGTGGTATAGGATAGAGTTGTGTACTGTTTGTAGGTGATGGTGGATATGTGTGGTAGTTGGGATAGTAGTGTGTATACATGTGGTTTGGTTGGGTTTGTAGTGCATAATGGTGCATTAATCTGTGCATAGGGTTGTGCGTGGTGTACATTTGGTGTGAGTGTGTTGCTCTGTTTGTGGATGTGGATGGTGTGGGCTGGGTATTGCTAAATGGGAAAATGGGCAGCATATCTGGCCCTGGCCCTGGTGAGTCTCGAACAGACTCAAATAGGCAACTGCCCTTGTCCTCTCCATCCTTAGCTGAGACGCCTGGGCAGGGACGCCCTAACCCTGGCCTTTTATAGCCTTAGTGATCATGTGACCCCTTCAGCCAATGGGAACCCTAGCCCTAACACTATCCAATCACAACACTAGCCCTGAAATCTAGAACGAAGAGGAGACCAGGAACTTAGAGCCAATCTTAGCCCCAGTCCAAGCACCCAATCAGTTAAAAAAACCCTGATCTCTACGTCCAATAGAGGCCCTAGCCCTACCAGTAGTCCCAACCCAAGTTCAAGCAACCAATGGCACAGGAAGCCCTAGTCCCTACTTCCAATAGAAAGCCTAACCCTACTCTTAGTCCCACACCAAGTCCAGCAACCAATCACACCAGAATACCTAATCACTACTTCTGATTAAAGGCCTAACCCTAGTCCCACCCTAGTCCCAACAACCAATAACAAAGGAAGCCCTAGTCCCTACTTCCAATATAAATCCTAGCCCTAGTCCCAACCCTACATTGATTGAATCACAGACCCTGAAACCAATCAGAGCACTCAAATAACCTGGGAGAATGGTCTCCAAACGATGCAGGGGAGCTCTGCTCATGCAGGAGCACCCTTTCATGTAAAACCCAGCACCCTGTCTTCAGGATTGTAAGGCCTGCTATAGGGGTGACTTATAGGTTTCAAGTGTAGTGACCTACATCTAAAGTAAGTGGTATATGCACCATTTTATACAGGCTGCAATGGCAGGCCTGTAGTTCCATTTTGCATGGCCTCTGGGTACCTATACCCTGTGTACATGTGTACCATATACTAGGGACTGACAAGGGTACCCCAGTATCCAATCAGAAGTGTACCTAAGTACATGGCATAACATTTTAGGGAGAACGCAGATAGACTGGGGTCCTGATCAGCAGGATCCCAGTCAGACTAGTCAAAAACAGTGTAACAACAAGCAAAAAGTGGGGGTAACCATAAGAAGCAGATGCTACTTTCCTACAATTACTACGAATGCATTTACAACTAACATTTTTACCACGCATATGGCTTTACAATGCATGCCTTTACTATGAAATTTTGGTGTAAAGGCATGGTTGGTAAAAACATATGCATTGTAAAGAGTTAACAAACACAATTAAAAGTGATAGGCCCCAGCTGGGTTTACCCTTCTGCGCCAGTTGGATGGTACGTGTGACCATTCGTAGCTTTTACGTTGGGTCACAACCTAAAAGTCAGGGACAAAACTCTCCATAGGCCAGCCGCAAGCCGGTTTGGTGTTTCCAGTTGGGCCTCGGGATGGGACCTAACATCCACCTCTAGGTCTGTTGGCTGCTCGCTAGTCTTCCACTATCCCCTGAACACTGGAGCCGTTCACAGTCATTGCACACGGGGTCCTGGCCCTGGGCCCTAAAACCGCCCCCTGCCTCAGCCCCCTGCCTGACGCAAAGACTTAAAACTGCCCCAGGGTGTACAACGTGGTCATAACCGTGCAGACTTTACAAAGAACATGCTTCTATCACACATGCCCGATTTCGTAGTAAAGGCATGAGTGGTAAAGGCATATTCGGGGTAAATGGTTCATGGTAATGGACATGTTTGGTCAAGGCATGCACGTTGTAAAGGATGCATGGTAAAGGTCATGCGTGGTTATGACTGTGTTGTAATGGCTGTTTCCCCACATAAGCATGGCAATGCAGGCAGTTTGTATATGGGAGAAACTGATGCAGATACAAGTAACTTTCTTTTACAGACCCAGATACAAAATCTTAGCATTTCACATGTATGTATATGAGTTTGACATGTAGAGAATTTGGTACTTATATGCCTTGATTATGACAACATCCAGCATATTGATTGAATTTGTGAGTTTTACATTAATGGACTCAGATGCAGATAATGTTGCCAACTTGCGCCACAAAATTGTCCATCTATCACATTGTTGAAGTAAGTCAATGTGGGTTGAAAACTATGTGTATGTTTGGAACTAGACCATAAGACTAGCTGAGACATATGGGTACTTTGTGCTATTGGTATCACAAATGTACCAGGAATTTACATTTACACATGAATTGGGCCTACACTTACATTACATGACACAAATGGTATTTACCAACTACTTCTAGGAGTATTGCTCCAGATTCTTTAGCCAACATACAGGTTTACTGCCATGTGTGACACGTCTATGATAGAACCCAAATTATTTGAGTGGAACTTTATCTAACACCAAGACTAGATACAACAATGAACATAAAATCATCTCACACTTAGCTAATATGTACCCTTTGTATTTATATTGACTTTACTTGTTTACCACATGATTTGTATTTTGATTTGTTAACCAGTGCAGATAATTTGGTTTTGTCCATTCACACAGTGTAAAAAGACACAATACTTCTCACAGTTGTTATTTTGCCATTGTTATTTTGCTATTAACATTGTAGGAATAGTGAAGGAGTGACATAATGGAATATCATCATCCACATGTGGGAGTAAGTTATTCCCACTATGTGCACGACAAGACCTCCATAGATAAACACAGAGATAGCTATTATGACATATGTTCGAAATGGGGTTATCTAGTTGGCAATGGGTTGCACCTGTGTCCACATAGGGACCCTTGTGTAGGAAGGTGGATATCTGATTATATGGTTACCCCAACTTTTTGCCTAGTGTTTAGCTGGTTTTTGACTTAGTTGGCCTGGGATCCTGCTATTCAGGGCCCCAGGCTATCTGCTCTCTCTGTAAAATGGACTCCCTGTACTTTAAGTACATACCTAATTGGGGATTGGGTGACCTTGTGAGCCCCTGTATAGTGTACCATAGGTACCCAGGGCATTGGTGCATCCAAGGCCTACCAGGGGCTGCAGCATGAATTATGCCACCCCTGGCTGGCCATCCAAACTGACACCACAGGCTGATCACTCAGCTTGGGCAAGGTGGTGTAATCATCCCTTGCTTAGATATAGTATTCCTATATCTACCCTTATATATAGACACATATATACCTATAAGTCACGCCTATGGCAGTCCTTGACAATCCTGAAGGCAGAGTGCTTGGTTGTATTTGAGATGGTGCTCTAGCATGAGCAGAGCCCATCTGCAGCTTTCGGAACCATGTCCTTATAGCTGTTCTATGATATAGCCATACCATATACTCTTAAGTGCATTATAACCCTTGCGGTTAATGCTAACTTTGTTTTGGCTTTATCAGAACATGCCGTGTAAGGTGTCAAACACTTTGGAATACAACCCCCCCCGCCAGTCCTGGCGACGGGGGTAGCATTCCACCCTTCTAGAGGGAGAAGACATGTAGTTACTGCTTTACCCGGTTAAAGTTAAACAGAGCCTCAGCATCACAAAATGGATGCTGCTGCCACAGACACGAGTCTGACCTCCTGCAGCTGGACGAAACTCCAGCAAGGGAGGCCTGGACAATAGGTTTCCTGTCGAGGGAGGGGCAGGGTGGGTTCAATGGAAAGATGCTTTTCCAGACACTGCCTGGGGCATACAAGGTGCTCCATGCATAGCCCGATTCAAACCAGTTGCTCTGGCACTCCAGCACCAGCTCTGGCGCAAAACTGGACAAATGTAAAGGGGTGTAACCACCCCCTTCCCAGGTTCCACCCATAGGAGGGACCTAGCAAGTAATCCAGCCCCTTAGTTTAGTATAAAGATAGGAGCTGTGTCTAGAGACATTAGATTATCCTGGAAAGAAACTCTGAAACAAAACTCTTGGACGTTCGATGTTCCATATTGACTGGAAGACTGAAGACATCTCCCTTGTGGTCAAGGAGTGACCACCCTGTGCAAACAGGCACCACCAGTAACTTGCCGGTTTGCTTTGACAATGCTCCTGCCGGAACCCGAAGACTCAGCGACTCAGGAACTGGACTTTCAGACTTCTCTGACTCAGATCCACATCCACAGCAAAGCTGAGACCCGTGCGGACACGAGAGACGTGGGACTCGACACTCTGGACTACCTGCTCTTTGCTAACCGTGCAGCTTCTGAGGTACCCTCGAAGTTGTGCATTGGGGTTTGAGGAGCCCCAGACCCAAGCAGCATTTGCACCGAAGCTTAGCCCTCCACACTCCATGAGTGCCGCGTGGGGCCTGCGCCTGCATTTCAGCTCGACGCATCTTCCCGGTTGCTAGCCTGTTGGCTAGTGAGCCCTATGAAGACTTACTTTTAAAATTACACCACTTGCCTGGTTGACCCAGGCTTTTTCCAGCTTCCCTGTGAAGGAGAAGCTCCCCAGACCTTGCTGGTCTGACCTGAAGCCAATCTTCCCATCCTGCGTGGATTGCGTTTGCCAAGGCTTGTTGGGTCCAATCCAGATACCGACACCACAGTCAACAAGATCCTCTGTGGGACAGCTCGAATCCAGCGCCTGGTCATTGTCGACGCCTCCTAGTCCTCGCGGCTGCAGAGACAAGCTTCACCTCTTCACCTGATTGCATCTCAACATCGCCTTGTTCCTTCCTGGTTCCTTCCTGGTCACTGGCTAGTGACCCAGACTCTGTCCCATCTCCTTTCAGGTTCTTCTCGACTCTGATCCACCCTTAGATCCACCCGGACACTTTTCTCCTGGTCGCCTGCAGCACTTTCTTTTTTTGTTTGAATATGTTTTATTGCATTTCTTTCATGAGAATACAGTAGAACAATGTAGTACAGCAGTAGCACTGATAAAGTATAAATTTTCCCATCCTTTGTCTATACATGGTCATACAAATGAAGAAGATAAAACAGGTTAGAGCATAGCATCTCTTCACGACAACAGTTTGCTAGGATTACAACTCTACTCAGTCTTGTCCGGCAAAAAGGTAAGGTACCGAAGGCAATAAATTGACAGATGAAAAGGAGTTAGGCACGTCAGGAGACCGACGAGAGTGCCTCTAGCAGGACAAGTGCAGTGCGTCCCGGGCAATAGGTAACCTCCCAGTTAGGAGGGGCGTTATAGTGAGGGGGAGCCGGACAGTTAGAGTACTCCTGCGTGGAAGAACATGCGCAGCATTTGTCATCGTCCCTCATCCTCAGGGTGTGTCTCTTATGTTGTACCCATGAGTGTCGCGCTCATCCCAGGGGGATATCTACAACTGTGTGCTCAATGTCATCTTACAGTCACCAAATAAAGTTCAAGAAGGAAGATCTGCAAACAATCAATACCCATTACCTTTTGCTCATAACTATAAACAGCAAAAAAGACTTGTGAAAACAGGGACTTAGAACTAACACCAAGGGAAAAATAAAAAAAAATAAGAAGAAGCTCTCATTAAAACTACTGGGATGAGGATACGGGCAGGGGTAAGTGTACGTGTCATCGCGTCTGTGGTGGGTGTCGTCCAATGCCACGCACAGCGGCCGCAGCGGTGATAGCGGGGGGGGGGATCTTCAGAGAAAGGTCCCGGGGGCAGGCGAAAAGTACAGGCAGGCAGTTCAGGGGAGGGGGGGGCGGGCAATGTTCAGAGGGAGGAACTTCTAAGTGATCCCACCTTGTAGGCACACCTGGTGAAAGGCAGCCAGGGTGTCATCCCAGGCGTGAGCTATTGGATACATGCGGAGCCCCACAGTTTCTTCCCTACGCAGGGCCACACTCTCTTCCCATGCCCAATAATCAAATGAGGTGCGCCAGTGCATGGCCTGGGGAGGTTCGCCATTCTTCCAGCGCTTGGTAATAAGCCTCTTTGCCATTATCAAACCAAGGTCCCAGAATCGAGCCTGGGCTTTCGTCTGTTTCGTCCGTTTATACAGCCCCAACAAACAAGCCTCCCATGTGCGTTGTAAGCTTCCCCCGGTGGCTGCCGCTAGAGAGGTCGATACTGCTGTCCAGTAGTCGTGTAGAAGTGGACACGACCAGAGCATATGTAAAAAGTCTGCATCCACCAACCCACACCTAGGGCACGCTGTTGTTGCAAGGTCAAAGTAGCGGTTTATTTTATCCGGAGATAAATACCCGCGGCGTATTATGTAGTATTGGATAATTTTGAAGCGGGAGTTGCGCAGGACATTCAGCGCTCCAGCCATCACCTTTGCCCATTCTTTATCGGTCCAGTCTCGTCCCCTATCTCCAGTCCATTTGTCACGCAAGCGCTGTGGGGAGAACTGAGTATGTGTATGCAGGGCCTGCGCTAGCCAATAAATAATGTGGGAACCATTGCCCATCACATGCAAATACTGTATCAGCAAGTGGGTTTGTGGTTCTTCCGCGAGGTCACCCCAGGCCTGCGAGAGTAAATGTATTATCGTCGCGTGCGTTAGGAATTGACCTACGGGTAGCCCCGCATTAGCCGCCAACATCTCGATTGGAAGTAAGGCACCTTCTACAAATAAGTCCCCTAGTCCCTTTAGATCGGCTCGTGTCCAGCTACTCAGTGCCGCCTCCGTGAGAGCGCCGCCTTCCCAGGGTGTTCCCAGCAATGGCAAATTCGGAGCGTATAGTTTAATGGAGCTCGTGAGTTTCAAACTCCTCATGTAGCAATTCCGTGCTACCGCTAGGTGTATTTGCTCTGGGCATCGGGCTTTAGCTAATGGGTGGAACAGCGCATAAACTTGCGCCGTCGTCATAACCGTGTTATTCGTGGCAGTGTCTTCCAGATTCTTCCCACTGTAGCTGGGCCGCCAGGTAATAGAGTTCCTGATTGGGAACCGCCAATCCCCCATTCTCCGCCGACGCATACAGTGTCTTTAGCGCAACCCTGGGTTGCCCCGTGTTCCATATCAGTCGTCTTGTTAGGGCTTCTAATTCTCGGAACATTCGGGTCGGGACATAAACAGGGAGGTTGGCATAAAAGTATAGTAGTTTAGGCAACGCTATC
This sequence comes from Lissotriton helveticus, assembly GCF_964261635.1. Classification (NCBI taxonomy): domain Eukaryota; kingdom Metazoa; phylum Chordata; class Amphibia; order Caudata; family Salamandridae; genus Lissotriton; species Lissotriton helveticus. The sequence continues at coordinate 1,317,244,447 of NC_136061.1, forward strand.
ATTTTCGTCAGCGTGATTCGGCTTGGGACATTGAGTGGTAGGGAGTTCCAGAAGGCGACCTGAGCCGTGGGCGATGTAACCGCCCGTACTAGATTGCCATCCAGCAGGTCAGTGGGGTTTCGGTATATATACACTCCCAGGTAGCAAAAGGTGGTCGGATACCAAACAAGTCGTTCGCCCAGTACCTCAATGTCACACTCTGGCGTGTCAGCAGCAAAGGAATATATACCTGATTTCGCCCAATTGACTTTAAGCCCCGACATCTTTCTGAATGCGCAAAATATATCGGTAAGCACTCGTGGGCAACAAGTCAGGTCTCTAATGTAGAGTAGCAAGTCATCTGCGTACAGTGACACTGCATGTAGCCCGTCAGCCAAAGGGATGCCCCAGTCCGCGCCAGAAGCTCGGAGCTGTGTCGCTAAGGCTTCCATCATGAGTGCAAAGATTAAGGGAGAGAGGTGGCACCCCTGTCTAGTACCTCTGCGTACTCGAATTGGGCTCGAGAGCAGTCTGCCAGTGCGGACGCGTACAGCAGGCTCCTGGTACAGGAGTTCCACCATCTGGAGAAAGGCTTCTCCCAAGTCAAACTTCTCCAGCACTAACTTCAGGTAGGGCCACTCTACAGAGTCAAATGCCTTCTCAAGGTCAAGGACCAGGCACCCCGAGGAAGGCCATCGGGCCAAGGCTAGACTCTGGACCCGAAACAGGCGTCTGATGTTGTACCACATGCGGCGAGTCGGCACAAAACCATTCTGGTCAGTGTGCACTAAGGCAGGCACCAAGGGAGCCAGCCGTTGGGGCCAGCGTAGATGCCATGGATCTTATAGTCGGTGTTGAGGAGGGCCAGCGGTCTATACGAGCCCAAACTGAGCTTGTCTTTGCCCGGTTTCAGTAGAGACACCAAGTTCGCCTCATTCAGGGAAGGCGGTAGGGCTGAATCTGCAATTGCCGCCCTATACATGCGCAGCAATTCGGGAATGAGGACAACGGAGTAAGCTTTGTAGAACTTCGCAGGTAATCCGTCAGGTCCCGGGGACTTGCCATTGGAGAGGGAAAAGATAACTGTTCGTAGTTCTTCCGACGTGAGCGGTGCTCCCAGGTCTCCACGCTGTTCATTGGTGGTTACTGGCAGGGGCAAGGTCAATAAATATGCCGAGATGTTGCCGGCTGAGATTCGCAGACAAGAGCGGTAAAGGCCTTCATAATGTGACGTGAAGGCCTCGTGAATGGTCCTCTGCATGTAAACAGTGGTGTCTGGAGCAGTGCGGATAGACATTACCGGCACGGTTTGAGCATCGCGTCTGATCAGCCATTATAGCAATTTACCAGGCTTGTCACCTAGGTGATGTGTTCGCGCCAAGTGGGCAGCATAATTCAGATTCTTCAACCTGTCTAGCAGTTGTGTATGTCGTTCTCTGGCTGCCAACAAGGCCCTGTCGTCTGCCCCCGCTGCCTCTCGTTCCTCTCTCAACCGGTCAGATTCGACCTGTGTCAGTACCGTCTCTATCTGCTTCCACATTCCCGCTTGCATGCCCAGACAGTGACCCCTAGTGACTACTTTAAACGCATCCCATTCCAATTGCGGGGCAGAGGCTGTGTCATTGTTTTCTTCAAAATACTGCAGTAGGCGGATCAACAGTGCCTCCCTATACGGGGCATCTAATAAGACGTCAGGTTGAAGTCGCCAGGTTGGTATTGGCGGGTAGGGGCGTTTCCCAAGCAAAGTCGAGGGTGTGAGGATTGTGGTCAGAGTGGGTGCGGCCGAGGTATCTGGTGTCTGTGACATGGGGAAGTAGGTCGCTCATCATCATGTACCTATCTAATCGGACGTGAAGTGTGTGTGCACCCGACTAATATGAATGTACCTTTTCATGAAGGTGACGGCTGCGCCAGGCATCATGCAAGTCCCACTGCACCGCCCAGTTTGCGAGTGCCCTCATTGCCCCAGTTACTGGTGTGCCGGCTAGAGGAGGGAATGATCGGTCTAAAGCAACATCTAAGACAGCATTGTAGTCGCCCCCAAGTAGAAGCGGTACTCCATGCCACAGAACCAGCACCGTAGACAGCTGCGTGAAAAATTGGCCCTGGTCAGTATTAGGAGCATAGATGGAAGCGAGGAGTATGGACTGCCCATCCAATTTACCATAGAGTACTATATATCTACCCTCTGTGTCTACCTTGCAGTGGGCGAGTGCCAAGGGGACCCCAGGGTGTACCCAGATCAGCGCCCCCGTGCGAATGCAGAAAATCCTGTAGCATTCAACTGTCCCCGCCACCTGCGGTGTAACGTGAGCGCCTCTGGGCCGGTCAAATGGGTCTCCTGCAATAGCGCAATGTGGACATGATGTCGTTTGAGATATGAATAAATCTGGTAACGACGTGAAGGCGTATGCATACCCCGCACATTCCAGGTACAAAATTTAATCGCAGCCATTGCATATCTGTTCTCCCTTGGCCACCCCTCCCCCCCCCCCAGCACCCGGCAGACCCGCACAACATGGCAAACACCCACACACTACATCAAAGTATTGTCGCACATGCCCGTATGTTCCAAAGAAAATGTAAGGGGGAAGGAAAGAGTCAATCAACTCTGTAAACAAGGTAAACAAAAACACAATGGCAAAAGGTCAACAGCAAAACATGTTGTCGTCCAAACGCTCCTATGAGCTAAAGAGTCCTTGAGTTCAAGGGGGGGGGGTGTGCTGAGCGCCTGGCTCTGTCCTTACACAAGCATCTTGTGTTCAGGTTGAGGGTGCCTCCCCTCACAGGCAGTTCTCGGCAGTCGGCCCAGCTCCGGCGATGACCCCCTGTGTATGGGTCCCGGAACTTCCGGGCCTAGGGTTCAACCACCCTATAATGTCCTAGGTTGGGTCCCAGGGCAGCACTCACCTCCAGGGGTCCGTCCACCCCTACAATATTGCTCCATGGCTTACCAGCGGTGTGCGTACTCACGGCGCACCTGGTTGGAGGGGGCCAGACTCGCAGCAGCACCGTTCCTGGGCCCGGTCACCCCTCCGTGGGCATGGCAGCGTCGGCAGTGCCTCAAGGGTGATATAGCAAAACAAAAGTCTAGTTGTTAACAAGAGTTCCCAAGGTCAGATGAAAAGGGGGCCAAACGTTCAGTGGACAAAGTCAGCAGTCTGCGGGGTAACATCCGGTAAGTCTGCCGAAATTTGTGAGTCCGGTATTCCATAAATGTGTTCATCGTCGCTTATGACCGCGTGAGGGCTGGCCTCCAGGTCTTGATCCGCCTCTAACGACCCGCTCATCACCGCCACCATTCGAAGAGCCTCCCGCTGTTCGCTTTGCACTAGTTCGGGTGTGGGCCCCACCTCCGTTCCCGTGTTTGTCAATTTTATCGGCGAAGGTCTCTGTCGGGGTCGTCGGTCATGCCGCATCATTGATGGCATCCCACCAGGATCTGTGTCAACAGCCGAGTCAAGCCAGGCCTCCACTACCTCGGGGGTATCGAAAAAATGAGTCTTGTCCTGGGCCACCACTCACAGGCGTGCAGGAAAGAGAAGGGAGTATTTCAGAGCTAGGCGGCGAAAGCGTTGTTTCACTGCCAGGAAAGAGTGGTGCTGGCGTTGGACTTGTACTGTGTAATCAGGGAAGAACATGATCTTAGCGTTCTCAACGCTGATGTCCGACAGTTTCCTAGTCTCCCTCAAAATGGCGTCGCGGTCCCGGTAGTTAAGGACACGAATAAGCATGGGCCTGGGGTTGGATCCCGTGGGAGGAGGTCGCGTTGGCACCTAGTGGGCCCGTTCCACCACAAAATGTTGAGAGAGGGCACCCTCAGGCAATAAGTCCATGAACCATAGCTCCATACGCTCCGCCGCCTCTCTACCTTCCCATCGCTCCGGCAGTCCTATGATGCGGATGTTGTTTCTCCTCGCCCTGCATTCCGCGTCCTCCGCGCGGTCCTCCAGGAATTCCACTCTATTGAGGAGATCTTGAACATGCCGGTCCATTTGTTTGATCTTTGGTGTGGTATCAGACATGGCGGCCTCCAAGGCAGTTGTTCGTTCCGACAGCTTCTTATGATCTGCTCGGAGATGCGTTAAGTCAACTGCTACACCATCGATTTTCGTCTCCAGAGACGTGCGAGTCAGTTGCAGTGACTCCTCCAGGTGTTCCATTGCCGCCAGCATTGTATCCAATTCGGAGGCAGCTAGGTCAGGCTCAGCTGTCTTCGCCATCTTGCCCTTCACTTGAGTGCCGCCAGCGCCAGCTCTCGTCTTGGGTGCCCCAGACATGTACAGAGCGGTATGGTCGAGCCGCTAGTGTTTCCGCAAAGACCTCCCAGTGCCCATATGAGGACACAGCGCGCTGCGGGGCTGGTGAGTATCAACTTCAGGGGGATGCAGAACGACCCCTCCACTGTCCCGTGTCCGCTGCACCGCTGCCCACCAGGATTACCGGTCGCAGTTGAGAAGGGAGGGGGAAAAACAATGTACTCTCTTCCCGCCCGGGGTCGGCGCTAGTTGGTGCGCGCAGGTAGCAGGTAGTGTGTGGCCGTGGGGGCCGGGGTGGGAGTCACAGATCGACGACAGCAGTCCCTTCAAGTCGGCCGCCCATATGGTAGATGCCGAGCACCACGGCTCGCACGGCAGAGTGGATGGTGACCGCAGTCTTATGGCACTTCACCCCACAGCGTTTCCACCAGTCGCACCAGAAGAGAAGTGTCTCACTGAGTGGGGGGCGGTGAGGATCAGAAGCCCAACGGGACAGGTGGAGGTGTCTCCTCGTCCACTCCAGGTACCACCTTTGGGGGACAATTGGCAACTGTATGGAGCCCCTTCTTCACCCCCCCCGAGGGCACTCTCCAGATGGAGGCAGAGGCTGATATCCACCAAGCAGCAGGGGGGCAGTGTCCCCGTGGGCTCCCCACTAAATCCCACGGTAGCACCCAAACCAAGGGCCCACGAGCAAGAGCGTCAGTGGCAGGGCCTCCCGGGGGGGGGTGATGTCAGTTTCTGTAGGGCGCAACAGGCGACCAATGGTGGCAGCCGGCAGTGCGGCCTACCACGTTGTAGTCCAAGCAGGCTGCTAGCTGCGCAGTCTGCTCCAGGGGTACCCGAACCAGGGAGGGCCCCCTCTAAGTGAGTCAGGGTCTGAAGGGGTGAAAGTCTGTGGCCGCACCACAAAGCCACTAGGTCCCGCTCCACGAGTGTCTCAGCTCCAAGCCCCACAGACGCAGCGCCGACTCAGCCGCTATCTGGTCACCACCACCGCCGGTGGGGGGGCAGATGCGTTCGGGGACGCCGCTCCGATCAGTCAATCACCTCCAATATTCCCCCCTGGAAGCAGGGGCCCTGCACACATCCCACCGTGACTGCAGCTGTGATCAGGGCGACGCCGGGACCCCGAGGCCCCGAGGCTCAACGACTCCACTCCCAGCAGTTGGGCCTTGTGGACGCGGCTCAACCCCGGTCTTGCGTTAGCAGACGCGTCGGTCAGGGGAGCTTGCTGGGGGGGCAGGTCTCAGTCAGTTTAGGGGCACTTGCATGGCCATGATCAGCCTCAAAATCAGGAGGAGGGCCGGGGATCGTCTGCTGGAGCTCCGCTGGAAATGTGGGCCAACTACGGAGAAATGTGACAGAGAAACGGCCTGCGGTCGGGGAGCTTAGCACGGAGCTCTACCCGGGCACGTCCACCGCCATTGCGTGCTTAGCCAGGCCCCCACCTGCAGCACTTTCTTGCAGCTCTCCATAGGAAACAGCGACGAAACCCAACACGAAAGAACACCTATGCACCCGGCTTCCCTGGGTGAGGTAACTCGAGTACTCCGGTGCTCCCGCGGGTGTTAACTATCCAAGTGTCCTAGTTTAAAAGGGTTCTACCATAGTCCATCCGTAAGTGTCCAAAATCTACTACTATGTAACCTTTACGTTCCCATTCTAACTCTATGGTGCCTCCCATGGGCCTCCTACTTCCAATCCCTTGGTTGTTCAGTGTAGCCCCAGCGATTCCCTAGGCCCTAGGCCTATTCATTTTTCCTGAAGTGGTTCTTATACCACTTACTTAGTATATGGTTCATGAGGCCCCTAGGGCAGAATGTATTTGTGCAACTTATAGTATGCTTAATGAGTAACTTGTAACGTATCTCTAACTCTGACCTCATAAAGAGTGCAGAGGGGTTGTGTTAGTAATAAATACATATATGTTTGATATATACCTTGTGTGGTGTCCTTTCATTTGGTATTCAAGGGATTAGAATTGGTAAAACAGCTGGCTTCATATGCTCTCTGAAGTTTTAGCCTAAGACTGCTTTGTCCATGCTACCACTAGGATAGCTGGTCTATAATGTTGACTTTACAACCATCACCATAAGGGTTGTTTGGACTGGTGCAGGGTGCCCACTAGAATAGTGTACATCATATACCAGGCCAACTTCTCACACCATGCTTCTAGTCAGGGAAAGGGGGGTACACTCCTGAAAAAACCCCTGCTCACCCCCTTGGTAGATTGTCACCAGCAGACGGGCTTAGCTCAGAGGCAGTGTGTAAAGCATTTGTGAACATATACAGTAATACAGTGAAAACACTGCAAATGGACACCACACCAGTTTAGAAAAATAAGTATTCTTTATCTAGACCTAACACAAGACCAAACGACACAAATCCACAATACAGTATTCAAAAATACGACTTTCAGATGGTAGATGTAACTTAGTTCAATGTAGATGGTAAATGCAACACTTTACTCTCAAAGTACCTTGGATGCGTCACGCAATACAAACAAAAGGGTCGCAGGGAAGGTGATGCATTGCTTCCTTGCTTTGGGGGAGGTGATGCGTCGGTTCCTTACTGCCGCGCTGGGGAGGTGATGCATCGGTTCCTTACCGGAGAGGAGGTGATGCATCAGTTTCTTATTGCATTCCGGTTACATTGCGAAAAGATGGCACCTCGATGCGCTGCCACGATCCGGTGCGATGCGACAAGCTGGATGCGATGCGTGCACGCCCGACAGCCGTGCGTGCGAAATCGATGAACTTTGGAGCCGTGACAGGCCCTGTAACCCACTTCTCCGGTGATGCAACACGCTTCCTCGGCAATGCGTCCGCAACTGTTGCGACGGCGACGCACTTCTTCCTTGTTGCGTTGCGCTTCCAGCTCCTAGCAACACACAGTCTCCAGAGGGCCCAAAACAACAGCAGGCACCTCACTGCTGTTTGAATTCCCAGCAAGGAAATTCATGGGGAGCTGGTGGTAAAGTCTTTGTGTCCCTGAGATGTCAGTACAGGAGGCTAGCTCAGCTTCAAGCCCTTGGAGATCTTCCTCAAGATAGTAAAAGTACACACAAAGTTCCTTTCTCCTTTCCTTCGCAATATGTAACCACTGCAGGCCAACCCCAAACAGCAAACAGCCCAGGGGCAGTCTCCTCCTTCAGCTTCCTTGGTTTCTCTCCTTGGCAAAGGGTTTGTCTTGATTCCCAGAAGTGATCTAATGTTCTGGGGTCTGGGCCCCAATATTTATACTGCAAAATCCTTTCTTCTCTGAAGGCAGAGAGTGTCTGTTCCCAGCCAAAACCAGTTCTGTCCTCCCTGGTGCAGCTTCCTGACAGGAGGTGGAGACAGCATTGTTGAAAGCAGACCTGGCCCAGGTAGCTGAAAGGAAGTCTCCTCCCCCTACTCTCTATTCAATGAAGGCTCAGGCAAGTGAAAGGAAATCTCCTCCCCCTACTCTCTATTCATTGCAGATCCTATTCAGCCCAGCCCTGACCCATCAGACTACTGGAACCAAGGCCCTCTCCAGCTCCCTGTCACTCACAAACCAGACATGGAATACACAAACCTAGCAGAGGCATATTGGATGGTTAGGCAAGAAAATACCTACTTTCTAAAAGTGGTATTTTCAAACACAGAATGTAAAAATCACCCACACTAAAAGATGTATTTTAACATTCAAAGTTCAGGCATATTAAACTTTATTTTCCTATCTTGTTCCTAGGGTCAGTTAGGATTATAAAATGTTATAATCAAGTTGCCCATTCTGGCCCATGGGAACAGATAGCCTTGAAATAGTGAAACACGAAATTGGATGTAATTCACTATCAGGACATGCCACACACATTAGGGCATGTCCTACCTCTCACAGACAATGCATACCAACCTTAGGGGTTACTAACATGTAGAAAAGGGAATGTTTAGGAACTGTCAAGTGTGGGCACTTGCCAAGTGGACATGGCAGTCCCAGGCTGCACACAGGCTCTGCAATGGCAGGCCTGAGACATATTTTACAAGCTGCTTCTGTGGGTGGCACAACCAGTGCTGCAAGCCCACCAGCAGCATTTGATTTACAGGCCCTGGGCACACATGGTGCACTGTACTAGGGTCTGACAAGTAAATCAAATAGCCAATCATGGAGTCACTAATCCATTACAACAATTTACAATAGGGAGCACTTGCTCTTTGGCACGGAATAGTAGTGGCAAAGTGCCCAAAGCATCTAGACCAGCAAAAACACAGGAGGCAACAGCAAAAAATGGAAGGGAGACCCACGCCAATGATGCCAGGTCTAACAACATACATTACAACTTCTTAGTTAGTATGATATATATTTCTACTTTTCTTTCCAATGAATTGACCATTCCCATATCTCCCATTCTGGAACAGCTCATTTATAATATCGTGATGGAAGATGTAGGCATTATGTGCACTCCCTGGATATCTGGCCAGTTCATTGATAAACATTCCCTGATGATCCACTATGGCCTGGCCATTAAATATGTGTGCTTCCGGTTTCTGAAGAGGTGGGATGTTGCAGCAGGGGCACCAATTGCACTCATGTGCAAATAATTGCACTAAGTACGTGGGAATCCAGCTGCGGCGCAAAATCCTTGCATGGTGTTCAGTTGTTGTTGTTGAGTTTTGGGGAAGGAACTGGGGTGTGAGTTTGATTATGGCATCCAAGTCAGAGGGTTGGAAGACATAAAATCATCCCTGTGAAATTCATGCCAATCTGAATTTTCTGATCTAGAAGGAAATAGATGCCAGCATGTGGAGCACAGCCGTAAGGTTCACATGTGGAGGAATGTTATTGGGACTTGCAGTTGGTGGCTGCAGACTTGGCCCACATTAATGCAGCAGTGGACTCATAGACTCCCTCCTGAGTTGTACAATTTTATGACCACATCCTCTCTGAGGTCAATGAGGGATATGTGCTGCTCCTCCTTTGCCGCCTACATGGTGGTGGTCTCCTAGCGACTCCTAGTTGCAGGATGACGAGTCGACGACCTCCATGAAGTAGTTGAGCTTGCCAAATTATTTTGTGGGGCAGTTCTTTTTGTACTACAGCCACTGTGTCATTTTCTACTACTGATATGCTGATGCACAGCAATTCTGGTGCATTTCAGTCTTTATTTTGTGCTTCCCAAAGATGTGCGATGCATTGGCAAACCCATAAATATCACTGCGTTAAATTTACGTAGGATTTTGGGGGGTACGCTTACATTTTATTTATTGAATTGTACATGGCGCAGCTAGTTTCAGCACAGATTTTGCCCCACACAAGCCTTAGAAAACGATTTATTTTGGCAAATGCATTTTTAATTAATATGAGTTACTGCTTACGCAGCCGTTGCGTCCAAATTCTTGATGCAACACTGGCGCTAATATTGCATAATTATGCCCCTAAGTGATTCATAAGGAACCTGCATGAAAACCTGCACCAGATGTAGCTTGGTAAAACTTCACTTTGATGTAGATCTCAACATTTGATTGTGGTTTTACTACTTTATTGTGAATAGTCCTCCAAAGCCTTTTGTCTGATGCCTTTATGTTCTTCCCATATTTCTGATGCCTGTCATACCTGCAGCGTTTGTTTTGTCCCACCAGAAGCACCCTGCAATTTCTTAACCTTTGTTTTTAACGGGTGGACTCCCAGCTTGTCCGACCGGTTTCCTTCTCAGATATTCAAAGCACTTGCGCTGCCTTATTCTGTCAATGGATGTTATCTTTTCGGGAGAACTTGTTTTCTGTTGAGTCAGAGGATTAAGTAAACAGCACACACCAGGAGAGCGTGGCTGTGCTGACGCCGCCTTCAAAGTGATTTCTACTGAATGATCCATACACTAATCCCAGCGCCAGTAGTTGGCTTATTTACGCTCCAGCACACCCAGGTTTGCAGGTAACTGTGGGTGCGGTTGCCAGAAGTGGTTTCATACATTTCCTTTACGAAAGTGTGCATTAGTCTAATTTGTTCCGCTGAAGCAAACAATAATGACGACTCCCAGAATGCACTGACGTGTTAAATGAAAGCCAGCGACTGGAAGGATTATGATCTAATCTCATGGCCAGATATATCAACTGTCTCACCATTCCTTGGGCCACCTGTGAGTCATCCATTGCGTTTTTTTTTAAATATTTTTTTGCGCTATAGGATTTGTAGGCCAGATAACCCATTGCAAAATCAGGACTACAGTGTAAAAATACAAAAAAACAACTTGGACAGGATTGCCTACCCACGCATGAATTTAGGAGTCTCGAGAGTTCTATAAATCATACGTGTCATCTGTTAGTCCAAATGGTTCTATGAAAGCACATAAAGTCACTGACTGCAATGACTTGTTAAATGAAGGGTCAGTACTGATTGATAATAACCATCATTACCAGTGAACGAATTGAACCACAAATTAATACCTACAGAGATTCTAAAATGTGAAATGCATTAATCTTTGGGTCTTGGTCAATTATGTTCGAAAGTCTAATTTGCTCAACAAAAAGTTTGAAATAGAAAAAAAGTTCTGAAAAAACAGTGTAGTGCCAACTGACCACACGTGAAAGGAAACACTGGCAAACCAAGTAGGTTACACCTTTGTAAGATGATAATTGACCTTTCAGCTTTACTAACGCGTGTTGCTGATGCTAATCAGCAATGACTAAAAGGAAAATAAAATAAATTAAGCATAGGTCAAGCCAATAGGCCTGGGATTAATAATCTTGTGTGATGTTATTTTTCTACATTTATTTACTACAAGAATATGCCATAGCATAAAAAAACAAGAAAAAATGCTGCCACTGATAGGCGTCTGCCTTATCCTTTCTACAAAATGTTACATTTAAAAATCATTCTCTGTTGTGGCTATTTTACAAGTGATTTGTTTTGAATAACAAGCCTATCAAGTATGCCATGCATTTCCTTGTTATTTGCGAAGCAGCCACAAGAATATGTCACTTCAACACTTTATAACAGCAACAAAAAGGAGAATACCACCACCAATACCACCACCACCAATACCACCACTACCATTATCACCACTGCCAGTACCAATACCAATACCACCACCAATACCACCACCACTACCACCACTACCACCAATACCACAACCACCAATACCACCATCACCACCACCAATACCACTAATACCACCACCAGTACTACCACCTCCAATACCAGTACCACCACCACCAATACCACCACCAATATCAATACCACCACCACCACCAATACCACCACCAATACCAATACCACCACCCCCAACACCACCACCAATACCAATACCATCACCTCCACCAATACCACCAATGCCACAACCACCAATACCACCACCACCAATTCCAATACCACCGATACCACCACTTCAGTGCCTCACGCTCACTAGTAATAGCAGGGGCACTGTACGAGGCTGGAGCTGCAGCCGAGACCATCCCTCCCTCCCTCCATGGCTACCATAAAGCACAGCCCACCCTGTGCCAGGAGGTGAAGCCAAGGCCCTACTACAGCTGGAGTGTTTTTTATTAGGCCAAAGACAGCAATGACATTACGCAATGCCACACTGCACGCTCATATCGAAGAGGGCAGGAAATAGACCCCCTCTCGCTCTTCCTCCTGAGCCGCAACAGCGTGATCACAGAGCGAAAGGTGCTGGAGCACTCTGTTAGTGTTTATAGCGCCGATCTCATTTCACACTTTGTGTCTGTGTACTTTACAACACTTACACATCTTCTTCACTGCGCTATTCATCACTACTTTGAAGATGTTGCAGGCCAGTCTATTCCTCTGATATTTACAATCTAACAAGCGGTCGAGAATGCCCTTTATTGCAATGCAATAGGTCTCGCAATTGCAAGAGTTTGAGGTATTAGTATTGTAAATGACAATGCCTTTTATTTATATTTTTACAATGCCAATAGCTCAAACTCGCATAAATGCGGGACCTATTGCATTGCATGAGATAAGTACCTCATTTTTGGGTTTCGCCTGCCGAAGGCTGCGCTCTGCGCAGCTTTTCGGCGCAGGTGAAATCCTATGTTGACCATAAGGACTTCAGGGAACGTCCCCCGGCTCTCATTGGCTAGCTCCATAAATGGAGGCTAGCCATTGAGTGCCGGATCTGTCCGTCAAGGCCGGACCAGATTCGGGGGCGTTCCCGAGATTTTTTCCCAGGGCGGAGTTACGTTTTTTCCCGTTCCCTCCCCTTTCACTGAAAGCCTGTCCATTCCCGCCCCCTCCGTGTGCCTTTCCGCCCCCCCCTCGCTGTCCTGTGCACGTTTCCCGCCGTCCGTGTCCTCTCCCGCCCCCTCCCGCCGTCCGTGTCCTCTCCCGCCCCCTCCCGCCGTCCGTGTCCTCTCCCGCCCCCTCCCGCCGTCCGTGTCCTCTCCCGCCCCCTCCCGCCGTCCGTGTCCTGCACCGGCTCTGAGTCACTGTGTTGTGCACCGAGAGCGCCGAAATATGGATGCCGGCATGGAGAAGGAGTGCAGCGCCCTCGGGGGGCTCTTCCCGACCATCATCAGCGACATGAAGGTAGGAGAGGCTCCTGCGCGCATCGAGAGGGGTCGGTGGGGGGAAGGGCGCCTCTCCGGGGACGGGATGCAAGGAAGTTCTCTTTGGAAGTGGCCCGCTCCATGTCTGCACTTCCCCACACACACTGCGGCATAGGGCCTCTTAGCAAAGGTCCCTTCTTGATGCGGGGCCCGTGGGCGGTGTGGTTTAGAGGGAGTCTGCCCTCGGATCGGGCGAAAGAGCAGGCCTGATGGGAACCGCGCCGCGCGGCAGTCACAGGCAAATGGAGGGGCCGCAGCGGCCTCTCTAAACAGAAGGCCTTCCCCCGGTCCCCGTGGCTTATTGATGCCTCAGCAGTGTGACGAGGATTGGGATTGGGGGGGTTAGTGATATTAGACTTCCACTCAGACATGACCAAAGAAGAGCATATGGCTGTGGGACAGTACTGTAATAATTAGAGGTAACTTGTTTTCATGCTGCGTTTAACACCACAGTTTATTCCGTTTTCAGTCCGTTGTTTTTCATTCGATTCCCATTGCACAGGGACATGTTGCTGCATTTATTCTGAATGAGAAGGAGGAGGTGTGTGCACCCCCTGCCAGCTGCGCTTCCTGTCGGAGTGTCTGTCTCCTCACCCGTCCCCTGCCCCTCGCTGGGCCCTACCGGCACTGCGTGCCCCGCAGCGCCTCGGGGCAGCGCCGGTAATGATGGATGTCAAGGCGCTGCACGGAGATTCTGTTTGCGATCGGACGAAAGAGCAGGCCTGATGGGAACCGCGCCGCGCGGCAGTCACAGGCAGATGGAGGGGCCGCAGCGGCCTCTCTAAACAGAAGGCCTTCCCCCGGTCCCCGTGGCTTATTGATGCCTCAGCAGTGTGACGAGGATTGGGATTGGGGGGGTTAGTGATATTAGACTTCCACTCAGACATGACCAAAGAAGAGCATATGGCTGTGGGACAGTACTGTAATAATTAGAGGTAACTTGTTTTCATGCTGCGTTTAACACCACAGTTTATTCCGTTTTCAGTCCGTTGTTTTTCATTCGATTCCCATTGCCTTCTGGGAGATGTAGTCATGCATTGCTTCCATTAACCCAATAGGACTTGCATGTCTCAATACACTTGTTCGGAACAGAAAAGACCAGTTTTGAAAACCCAGTGCCCTGATGACATGGAGCTGGGTGTTAAACCTACACCAGCTGTTACTGTTTCCCAGTTGAATTCAATTCACAGTATTGACCTCCGAAGGATGAAAGGCCGAATTGTTCTGCCTTCAATTGAAAGACAACATCTGCAGCCCACGCGGATGTCAGCAACGGATGCTTAACTCTGTGAGGTATAGGGTGTGGAACAATAATAATAATAATTCCAGATTTGTAAAGCTCGATTTATCACCCCTAAGGGTACCCAGATGCTGAGACCGTCAGGGAGGAGCAGGGCTGCTCTGATGAGAGCTTGTGTGATACTGTGATATGTCCATAAGGAAATGGAACTTCCCTCACTTCCAGGAATTAGCCGACCATTTAGCCTGCAGCCAGGACCAGTGCTTAATATACCCAGGCCAGGTGGTAATGCTGGCACTAATTTCTGGGAAGCGGGATTTATCTTTCATTATCAGATTTAGACTCCGAGCAAGAGAGAGAAAGGGAGAAATAAAGAGGAAGTGAAGAAATGCAAAACAGAGAGAAAGGAGGGCACGAAAAAGCTTATGTGTTATTGTTTTTGCTTAGGAAAAAACGTACAACAAATCAAACTACACCTATTGAAAACACTCGAGTAAATGCAGAGATCTCAAGAGCACAAACTTTGCGTTTAACACCACAGTTTATTCCGTTTTCATGGCGCCGGTGCCTGCTGAGGGGAAGATGGCTGCCTCTGGGGTAGCGGTGAGCGGACTGCTCCTGGAGAAGGGCTTGGACATTAGCTTGGCTGCTCTGCGTAGACATGATCCCTATATTCGGGGAATTCTGGACGTAGCCAGCCAAGTAGCGCTCTACACTTTCAGCCACACAGCGAGCGAATGGGTGAGTGCAGAAGGAAAGGCTCAGCGAGTAGAATAAAAAGCAACGGGGGAAATTGTATGTATTTATTTATGCAATTTTATATAGCGCGGACTTTACCCAAAGGTGTCGGAGCGCTTTACGATAGAACCAAGTACATGAGTAAATTTACATACTTACACGTTACAGATACAAACTTGGAGGATACCTGGATGGTAGGGGGGAGAACGTGGTATCCAAGAGTCGGTAAGTGAGGGGACCATCAGAAAGTGAATGCGACAAGAAGTGAGGCCAGTCAGGAGACTGAAGTGAAAATAGAATCGAAGAGGAGACCGAGAAGCGAGATTCACATGTAGTCTGAGTAAAGTGGTGGGAGCGAAACAGGGTTTTAAGAGTGCGCAGTAGAAAGCGTTGTGTTGGAGAAACAAGTGGGTGATAAAGAAACACAATTAAGCATTGGCGAAAGAGCGCGTATGTTAATAGAAAGTACTCTATGAAAGCGGGAAGCATAGAAGAGTTGGCAATCGTGGGTCTGTTGAAAAGGGGAATCGAAATAAGCCGCGAAGATAAATCAACACTGGAGGGAAAGACGGGAAATGGATGGCAGCTGAGCTGCGGGATACTGTTAACAGGTGTAGAGCGATGGTGAACAAGAATCCGAGGACGAAGCAATGAGGAAAATATGACCGAGGATGTGGACAGTAGACCATATAAATATTGACACTTAAATATACATATGGGTTTTTATATAGAGGGTTTTAATCAATCGAACGTAATTTTACCAAGCATCATGTCAGTATATATGTATGCAGAAATGATTTATATTTTGCTTATGTCTTATTTGTTAACTAAGTTGCCTGTTCCGAACATCCTGTAGAATCTGCGTTCAGGAACTGGACACTGTAAGCGTGACCAATAGGACAAATACGTGTAATATCGCCTATAATAACCATCGCATATTAATGATTAGCACATATTTTCAATTGCGGACCACAACACAGTCTTGAGAAGTGCTCACGAGTTTTTGTAAAGGGAACATTTATGCCATGCAGGCACCTGACACGCCTCAAACCCACACAAGGCTGTAGAAAGTGACTTTGTGTCAAAGAGAGCACCCACACAGAAGTAGCACATGCAACTAGTGGTGGGACAGCAACAGATTGATCGTCTCATAGAGGCAAGGGTGGTTTCCTTGGCTCATTACCTGTTGGAGTTGCTGGATTTAAGTACCAAAGGCACTAAACGAGCACTAGGGAGACATTTTTACTATTATTTCAGACAATGCAGAGGCCAACGTTGCTGCTTTGCCATCTGATCTCACCCCATGCCCTCACTCACTTCTTACCCCTGTACTCTCAGCTCTTACCCCTCTGCCCTCAGCTCTTCCTAGGCCCTCACTTCTGGCACCTGTGCCCTCTGACCTCAACCCAGGCCTCCAGCCCTCACCACGCTGCCCTAACATGTGCCCTCACTGACTCCTGTGCCCTCAGCTCTTACCCCTGTGCCCTCAGCTCTTGCCCCTGTGCCCTCAGCTCTTACCCCTGTGCCCTCAGCTCTTACCCCTGTGCCCTCCGCTCTTACCCCTGTGCCCTCAGCTCTTACCCCTGTGCCCTCAGCTCTTACCCCTGTGCCCTCAGCTCTTACCCCTGTGCCCTCAGCTCTTACCCCTGTGCCCTCAGCTCTTACCCCTGTGCCCTCAGCTCTTACTCCTGTGCCCTCAGCTCTTACCCCTGTGCCCTCAGCTCTTACCCCTCTGCCCTCAGCTCTTACCCCTCTGCCCTCAGCTCTTACCCCTCTGCCCTCAGCTCTTACCCCTCTGCCCTCAGCTCTTACCCCTCTGCCCTCAGCTCTTACCCCTCTGCCCTCCTCTTTTACCTGTGCCCTCAGCTCTTACCCCTCTGCCCTCCGCTCTTACCCCTCTGCCCTCCGCTCTTACCCCTCTGCCCTCCGCTCTTACCCCTCTGCCCTCCGCTCTTACCCCTCTGCCCTCCGCTCTTACCCCTCTGTCCTCAGCTCTTACCCCTCTGTCCTCAGCTCTTACCCCTCTGTCCTCAGCTCTTACCCCTCTGTCCTCAGCTCTTACCCCTGTGTCCTCAGCTCTTACCCCTGTGCCCTCAGCTCTTACCCTGCCCTGTGCCCTCAGCTCTTCCTAAGCCCTCAGCTCTCACCCCTCTGCCCTCAGCTCTCACCCCTATGCCCTCAGCTCTCACCCCTCTGCCCTCAGCTCTTACCCCTGCCCTGAGCTCTCACCCGTGCCCTCAGCTCTGACACCTGTGACCCTCGCCGGTGACCATGGCCAGCATGGCGGGGGAGATCGTGGCCTTCCTGCTGGCCCTGTCAGGCTGGGTGCTGGTCTGCTCCACGCTGCCCACCGACTACTGGAAGTGTGCGGCTCTGTGTGTGGCTCTGTAGGTATGTATGTGTGTGGGACTCTGTGTGGGTCTGTGTGTTTGTGTGTGGCATTTGCGAGAGATTAAGCTATTGGCATTGTAAATGACAGTGCCATTTATTTATCTGTTTTGAAAACCAACACATAAATAAAAATGTTGTCATTTACAATGCCAATAGCTCTAACTTTTTCGAAGGCGAAACCGTTGCATTGTAAATGCTTGTTATTGTTTATGACCCATCAGTCAGTCCTGTTATTTTCTTCATTTACAGGGTGTGCCATTTCGCTACCACCCCCCCTCCCGAGGCCCATGGTGCTCTAAGTGTTATCACTTTCTGTAAGGATGCCTTTTACATTTTCTTCTCTGTTCTTTTGCCCAAAAGCACTAGGCAGCTCAGCTGACCGTTCTCTATTTGTAACACGTGATAGATTTAAGCAATAGATGGGCATATCAGTCACCTTTCTACCAGTTTCTTTTTACCATAATCACGCTTTTAAGCTCGTGAGGGACGCTTGTACCAACAGCTTCACAGGGTTATTGCTAATCCTGTATGTGCACGAGTTCACTCGTGAATTCGATATGGTTATAAGCACACCCCAAGAGCACCCAAGCATGTAGTTGTTTTTAACCTTGTGACATCGGACGTTGATATATCTAATTCTCCTTGTTTTTTGTGCCTTGTCTGTTGTTTGTCATTGCCTGTGTTTCACAGAATAAACTCGGTTCCACTCCAATGTGACGGAATCTTCATATAGTGTTTTTTACGATACAATCTCTTTTAACACTTAAATTTCATCACATTTTATATCACTGGTCCTGACGAACGCCTGATATACCATTATCAAATAGGCAGAAACATGTTGACCACACATTAGGATAAATCTGGACTTTTCATTTTGGTCCTTTATCCCACACTTTTGTTTTTATTTATGTCCAATTGGCAAAACTAATACATTTCTTTTTTAACACAATTGGGACATTTTTAACTCACTTAATTAACACTTCACGCACAACAAAAAACCAGCTCCACAGTAACCTGGCGTTGCAGCACACTAGGATGGCATTCGGCCACTCCACACAGCCCGAAAGGCCTTCTTGTTACTAATGCATCAAGGATTTTTCTTGAAGATGCACTATTTAGGAAAGAATGGGCCATGATCGCGTGGCATTGCACACGTGACTGGCTTGTACTAATAATTAAGACAGCTGTCAGACTATCAGCAGCCATTATGGTTGAAATAACACAAACTGAAACACATTTTAAAGCTACCTTAACTGGCTCTAAAAAGTGCTTGGATGACATTAAGAAAGATATAAATACATACAAAGATAACCTCACCCAAACCAAAGTGGCACAATTCCAAAAGGATCTGAAAAAATGTGCCTTTAATAGAGTCTATCCTTATTCGGATCCAGCCTATACACCATCCAACAAGCCTAACTCAAACACGGGCAGTTCAGATGATAATTCATCTAACAGCAGCGGCTATAGCAATGGCAGTTATAAGCAGAGACAAAGGGTTGGTTTTAGAGGGAGATCTCGCCCCTTTTTTCAGCAACCCATGTGGCCCCAATACCCAATGCAAGGAGGTGGAGGCATACACCCTATGTATTTCCAACACCCACAGATGATGCCGATGGGTTGGAACCCGGGTTGTGCACCTTCCCACTCATACCAGCCAAACTCCTATGGCCAACCTTTTTTAAAGAGAGGCCGTATGGGGAAGAGGCAAAAGGAGAGGAAAAGCACAGGTGCACTGGGAACAGGACGACCCAGTGGGCAACCACACTCGGAGCAAACAACCACAAGCGGGCACGAGTGCACAAGGAGTTTGATTGTCAATCTCTCGAATACGATCTTGTCAGACGATGAAACCAGGGTCCTGGAGAAGGGCCTGGGTTTTGTCCCTACCGCTCGTCTTGACAAAATCCGTCTACACTGCGAGCTCTCAAAATTCTTTAGAAAGTTGAAGCTGAAAGCTTACTTCGAAGGGAGGGAGACAGATACCCAGGAACATAGTGAAGGTGACAATGCCTTAAGACTTAAATCATGCTTCACTCCTCCCCCCCATACAATACCAGCCGAGATTACAGCCTTTGAACAGGCTGTCTTCACTGAGATTGCGAACCTGGAGACGCCTACCGTCTTTAAAAATATGACTGCCACCAAATTCCAGGCCTTTGATAAATTACGTAGCAACCCCTTGATAACGATTAAACCAGCAGACAAGGGTGGGGCTGTCGTGATTTTAAATACCACAGACTATGAGCACGAATGCCTACGAATACTGGGCGACACCAAAAACTACCAACCACTGAAGCATGATCCATCATCCGACTTAAAGAGAGTCATTTCTGACTTGGTTGAGGATAAAGAAAGTAAGGGCTATATTTCAAAGAACGAGGCTGCCTTCTTGTCGGAGAGATAGGGCACCATACCATATTTTTATACGTTACCCAAAATACACAAAGGCAAGACACCCCCGCCAGGCCGCCCCATTGTTTCGGGCATTGGCTCCCTCCTCGAGCCTTTATCTCAGTTTTGTGATTATTTCCTCAAACCATTAGTGCAACAGACTATAACGTATCTGAAAGATATGAAAAGTGTTTTGAACCTTCTGAAGACCTTACAATGAGACATGGAACATACTATACTGGTCGCTTTGGATATTGAGAGTTTCTATACGAGCATTCCCCAGGACAATACCATCAAGATCCTGGGTGAAGCTCTCAATAACACTGTCTGGGAATACAAACACCCCCAAGGAGTTCATATTGAAATGCGCAACCCTGGACTTGAAAAAGAACTTTTTTTAATTCAAGGGTAATCTTTTTCTCCAGTCTACTGGTACTTCCACGGGCAGTACTTTTGCACCTAATGTGGCCGGGCTATATGTTCATGCTTTCGAACAGAAGCACATCCAAGCCTTCAACAACCCTTTTTTCTCTTCCATAGGCCTATGGAGGAGATATATTGACGACGTGCTGGTGGACTGGCAAGGCTCAGAGGAGTCCCTACAGGACTTTCTTCTTTGGCTTAATACCTTGGACCCTAATCTTAAATTCACCTATACAGTTGATAAGCATGAGGTCATCTTTCTGGATGTGATAATATCCAAACAGAATGGGTACTTCGCAACATAAAAACACTATAAACCAACAGCCAGGAACAACCTGCTGGAGTTTACTAGTTTTCATCCGAGAGCTTTGCGAGAGAATCTCCCTTATGGACAATTCCTCCGGCTAAGGAGAAACTGTACCCACCTTGAAGACTTTCGGGATCAATCCAATGATATTTCCAAAAAACTGCAAGACCGGGGCTATCCTGGAAGTGTCCTGACAAAAGGTTATAAAAGAGCAAGGAACCAACCAAGGGAAGCACTACTTGAGGAGACTCCTATGGTACAGAGTGAAATTCCTTTGACATGCGTCACGACCTATAGCTCAGCATCTAACGCCGTGAAAAAAACCATCCAGAAACAATGGCGCATTATCAACAGCAATAATAGAAGCTGGGAGAAACCGTTGTTCTCTTTCAAACAAGGGCATACTTTACGAGACACTCTGGTCAATACGCGCCCCAGAGAGACTGCATCAAGAGGACCTCCAGCTGTCATGGACGTTTGGGGGCTACTTAAAGTAACTGGTCATTACCCTTGCTCAAATTGCAGTATTTGTCACCTTACGGCACACACAAAAACTTTGAACCTTGAACAGAACAAAGTGTGGACCCAGAGAACGCATACAAATGTGGTGTATTTGATAACCTGCCCCTGTGGGCTGCGCTATGTTGGTATGACAACACGTAAAGTGAATTTGAGAATATGCAAACATCGTAGCAACATCAGATGTGGTCGCATTACTACCAAACTAAGCGAGCACTTCCTACAGAATAACCACACCACCAATGATATGCGGTGGACAGCTATTGAACAGGTGGACACCAAAAAAAATACTCAGAAAATTCTTTTTGAGAAAGAGCAAAGGTGGGTGTACCGCCTTGGCACAAGCCTGCATGGCTTTAATGACAATATTCCCTGGGCCTCTGTGCTACACAACTAATTCCCCGATAGTTGCTTGCTTTTTATGTCTACTACCCACACCGAACGTGTGTTTTTTCATTCCTCCATACTTTTGTGTTGTTTCACTCCATGAAGCCTGACGTGCGTCACTCTCTGTGTAACTCCCTCGATTTTTTTGAACGAGGGTTATCCCACACCCCTTTGGAACTGGACAGCAGTCTGCAGTCTCATACTGCTTTTTCAATATATTGGTTGCGTTTGATTCCCTGAGCGCTCCTTTTCGATTAAACATCCTTTTTGATTAAACATTTTGCCCCCTTCTCCCAGCCATGCATCTCGTTCAAATAATACAAACGAGGGTGAGGGTTTACCTTTACTCCTTTGGATCTGGATAGCAGTCTGGAGGCTCAAATTTGCTTTACTCATTTAGAGCTCCTATTTGGTTAAGCACTCTGCCCCCAGGCACGTATTGGGTTTTCATCGCGCTTTATCTTTTACCGCTTTCTGCATTTCTACTAGATTGTCATACCAGTATGTATTCTGTTTCTTTGTTTGAGTTTTTACTTTTCACTTTTTATTGTCCCTCGCGTGAGACATCCTTCCTCCATTGGGGTTGCTATGCTAACACGCTACTCACAGGCTTGAGGAGTATCGCCTTAGCAACCAGTTCCCCGAGCTGTCTAGCAGACTCTAACTGGCGAGGCTCTCGTCCTCGCTCCATTCCGGTCCTCGATTGGCCGCGTCCTCCACCAATCAGTGGTAGGGACGCATGTTGAGGCTAACCATGCCTAGTATTCACTCGAGATGGGGGCCGCATCATTTAAGCCTTCTTGCCTTTATTTACCCGAACACCATGAGCACACAATTCTTCGGGGCCCGGCATTTGAGGGCTAACGCAGGTACCTAGCGGGTGCCTAGCATACATGGCGTGAGTGCGTCACTACCTCTATCTCTCTCTCTCTCTCTTACTACCTCACTACCTCTCATTATCTACCTCACTAACTCACTCTCTCTCTCTCTCTCTCTCTCTCTCACTACCTCACTCTCTCTATCACTACCTCACTCTCACTACCTCACTACCTCACCCTCTCTATCTACCTCCCTAACTCACTCTTTCGCTCTCACTACCTCACAACCTCACTCTCCCTCACTACCTCACTACCTCACTCTCTCGCTCTCTCTCTCATTCGGCCTACCTCACTCTATCACTACCTCACTACCTCACTACCTCACTACCTCACTATCTCAATACCTCACTATCTCTCTCTATCGCTCACTACCTCACTCTCTCTCTCACTACCTCACTCTTTCTCTCTCTCTCACTACCTCACTCTCTCTCTATCTCACTACCTCACAACCTCACTATCCCTCACTACGTCACTCTCCCTCACTACCTCACTACCTCACTCTCTATCTACCTCACTCTCTCTCTCACTATCTCACTCTCCCTCACTACCTCACTCTCTATCTACCTCACTTTCTCTCTCTCTCACTATCTCACTCTCCCTCACTACCTCACTCTCTCTATCTCACTACCTCACTCTCTCTCTATCTCACTACCTCACTCTCTCTCTATCTCACTACCTCACTCTCTCTCTATCTCACTACCTCACTCTCTCTCTCTACCTCACTCACACTCTCTCTCTTACACACACTCTCTCTCTCTTACACACACTCTCTTACACACACTCTCTCACACACTCTCTCACACTCTCTCACACACACTCACCCTGTCACTCTCTCTCACACTCACCCTCTCAGACTCTCTCTCACACTCTCTCTCTCACAATCTCTCTCTCACACTCTCTCTCTCACACTCTCTCTCTCACACTCTCTCTCTCACACTTTCTCTCACATTCTCTCTCTCACATACTCTCTCTCACACTCTCTCACACTCTCTCTCTCACACTCTATCTGTCACTCTCTCACACTCTCACACTCTCTCTCTCACACACACTCTATCTCTCACACACACTCTCTTTCACACACACTCTCTCTCTCACATACACTCTCTCTCTCTCACACACACACACTCTCTCTCTCACACACAGTACAGCCTTCTACCGCCACCACTCTACCACTCTCTCCACCAACACTCTACCACTCTATCCGCCACCACTCTATCCGCCACCACCCTATGCACCACCGCTCTATGCACCACCACTCTATGCACCACCACTCTATGCACCACCCCTCTAGCGCCCACACTCTAGCGCCCACACTCTAGCGCCACCACTCTAGCGCCACCACTCTAGTGCCACCACTCTAGCGCCACCACTCTAGCGCCACCTCTCTCTCTCTACCTCACTACCTCACTCTCTCTCTCTACCTCACTCACACACTCTCTCTTACACACTCTCTCACTTACACTCTCTCACACACTCTCTCACACTCTCTCACACACACACTCACCCTCTCACACTCTCTCTCGCACACTCTCTCTCTCTCACACTCTCACACTCTCTCTCACACTCTCTCTCACACTCTCTCTCTCACACTCTCACACTCTCTCACACATTCTCTCACACTCTCTCACACTCTCTCACACACTCTCTCACACAGTCTCTCACACACTCTCTCACACTCTCTCACACACACACTCACCCTCTCTCTCTCTCACACTCTCTCTCTCACACTCTTTCTCTCACACTCTCTCTCTCAAACTCTCTCTCTCACACTCTCTCTCACACTCTCTCTCACACTCTCTCTCATACTCTCTCTCTCACACTCTCTCTCTCACACTCTCTCTCTCACACTCTCTCTCACACTCTCTCTCTCACACTCTCTCTCTCACACTCACACCCTCCCTCTCACACTCTCTCTCTCACACTCTCTCTCACACTCTCTCTCTCACACTCTCTCTCTCACACTCTCTCTCTCACACACAGTACAGCCTTCTACCGCCACCACTCTACCACTCTCTCCACCAACACTCTACCACTCTATCCACCACCACTCTATCCGCCACCACCCTATGCACCACGACTCTATGCACCACCACTCTAGCGCCCACACTCTAGCGCCACCACTCTAGCGCCACCACTCTAGCACCACCACTCTAGCGCCACCACTCTACCCGCCCACCACTCTACCCGCCCACCACTCTACCCGCCCACCACTCGATCTGCCACCAATCGATCCGCCACCACTCGATCCACCACCACTCGATCCACCACCTCTCGATCTGCCACCACTTGATCCACCACCACTCGATCCGCCACCACTCGATCCGCCACCACTCGATCAAACTCCACCCTCCAACTCCAAAACAACCCTCCAACACCACCCTACAACTCCACCCTCCAAACCCTCCCTCCTAATCCACCCTCCAACTCCACCCTCCAAAACGACCCTCCAACTCCACACTCCAACTCCACCCTCAAAATTCACCCTCCAAATCCACCATCCAAATCCGCAATCCAAGTACTACTACACCCTCCAAATCCACCCTCCAACTACACCCTCTAACTCCACCATCCAACTACACCCTCCAACTCAACACTCCAAATCTACATTCCAACTCCACCCTCCAACTCCACCCTCCAAAAACACCATCCAACTCCACCCTCCAACTCCACCGTCCAACTCCAACTCCACCCTCAAACTCCAACATCCAAATATACCCTACAAATCCACCCTCCAACTACAACTCCAGCCTCCAAATCCACCCTACAATCCACCCTCCAAATCCACCTGCATACCACAACTACAGACTCCCACTCCACCCTCCCACTCCACCCTCCCACTCCACCCTCCAACACCAACTCCACCCTCCAACTCCAACTCCACCCTCCAACTCCAACCTCCAACTGCACCCTCCAACTCCAACTCCAACTCCACCCTCCAACTCCAACTCCAACTCCAACTCCAACTCCACCCTCCAACTCCAACTCCAACTCCACCCTCCAACTCCAACTCCACCCTCCAACTCCAACTCCACCCTCCAACTCCAACTCCACCCTCCAACTCCAACTCCAACTCCACCCTCCAAATCCAACTCCACCATCCAAATCCAACTCCACCCTCCAAATCCAACTCCACCCTCCAACTTCAAAACCAAAACCACCCTCCAACCCCACCCTACAACTCCACCCTCAAAATCCACCCTCAAAATCCACCCTCTAAATCCACCCTCAAAATCCACCCTCTAACTACACCCTCAAAATCCACACTCTAACTCCACCATGCAAATCCACCCTCCAAATCCTCCCTCCAAATCCATTCCGAACTCCACCCTCCAAATCCAACTCCACCCTCTAAATCCAACTCCACCCTCCAAATCCAACTCCAGCCTCCAAATCCAACTCCATCCTCCAAATCCAACTCCAGCCTCTAACTCCAACTCCACCCTCCAACTCCAACTCCACCCTCCAACTTTAACTCCACCCTCCAACTCCAACCCCAACTCCACCCTCCAAATCCACCCTCCAAATCCAACTCCGCCCTCCAAATCCAAATCCACCCTCCACCCTCTAACTCCAAATCCAAATCCACCCTCCAACTCCACCCTCCAACTCCACATTCTAAATCCACCCTCAAAATCCACACTCTAACTACACCCTCAAAATCCAACCTCAAAATCCACACTCTAACTACACCATGCAAATCCACCCTTCAAATCCACCCTCCAAAGCCTCCCTCCAAATCCATTCCCAACTCCACCCTCCGAATCCAACTACACCCTCCAAAAACAAATCCAGCCTCCAAATCCAACTCCAGCTTCCAAATCCAACTCCAGCCTCCAAATCCAACTCCAGCCTCAAACTCCAGCCTCCAACTCCAGCCTCCAACTCCAGCCTCCAACTCCAGCCTCCAACTCCAGCCTCCAATGCCAGCCTCAAACTCCACCCTCCAAATCCACCCTCAAACTACACCCTCCAAATCCACCCTCAAACTCCACACTCAAAAACCAAATCCAAATCCACCCTCCAAATCCAACTCCACCCTCCAAATCCACCCTCCAAATCCACCCTCCAAATCCAACTCCACCATCCAAATCCACCCTCCAACTCCACTCTCCAACTCCACCATCCAAATCCAGATCCTACATCCAAATCCAAATCCACCATTCAACTTTACCCTCCAAATCCACCCTCCAAATCCAACTCCACCACCCAACTCTACCCTCCAAATCCAAATCCTACATCCAAATCCAAATCCACCATCCAACTCCACCCTCCAACTCCACCATCCAAATCCAAATCCTACATCCAAATCCAAATCCACCATCCAACTTTACCCTCCAAATCCACCCTCCAAATCCAACTCCACCACCCAACTCTACCCTCCAACTCCACCCTCCAAATCCAAATCCTACACCCAAATCCAAATCCACCATCCAACTCCACCCTCTAAATCCACCCTCCAACTCAAATTCCACCCTCCAAATCCAACTCCACCCTCCAAATCCAACTCCACCCTCCAACTCCAAATCCAAAACCATCCTCCAACCCCACCCTACAACTCCACCCTCAAAATCCACCCTCAAAATCCACCCTCTAAATCCACCCTCAAAATCCACCCTCAAAATCCACCCTCTAACTACACCCTCAAAATCCACACTCTAACTCCACCATGCAAATCCACCCTCCAACTCCACCCTCCAACTCCAACTCCACCCTCCAACTCCAACCCCAACTCCACCCTCCAAATCCAACTCCGCCCTCCAAATCCAAATCCACCCTCCACCCTCTAACTCCAAATCCAAATCCACCCTCCAACTCCACCCTACAACTCCACATTCTAAATCCACACTCAAAATCCACACTCTAACTATACCCTCAAAATCCACCCTCAAAATCCACACTCTAACTACACCATGCAAATCCACCCTCCAAACCCACCCTCCAAAGCCTCCCTCCAAATCCATTCCCAACTCCACCCTCCGAATCCAACTCCACCCTCCAAATCCAACTCCAGCCTCCAAATCCAACTCCAGCCTCCAAATCCAACTCCAGCCTCCAAATCCAACTCCAGCCTCCAAATCCAACTCCAGCCTCAAACTCTAGCCTCCAACTCCAGCCTCCAACTCCAGCCTCCAACGCCAGCCTCAAACTCCACCCTCCAAATCCACCCTCAAACTCCACCCTCCAAATCCACCCTCCAAATCCAACTCCACCCTCCAAATCCAACTCCAGCCTCCAAATCCAACTCCAGCCTCCAAATCCAACTCCAGCCTCCAAATCCAACTCCAGCCTCAACCTCCAGCCTCCAACTCCAGCCTCCAACTCCAGCCTCCAACTCCAGCCTCCAACGCCAGCCTCAAAATCCACCCTCCAAATCCACCCTCAAACTCCACCCTCAAAAACCAAATCCAAATACACCCTCCAAATCCAACTCCACCCTCCAAATCCACCCTCCAAATCAAACTCCACCCTCCAACTCCACCATCCAAATCCACCCTCCAACTCCACCCTCCAACTCCACCCTTCAACTCCACCCTCCAACTTCACCCTCCAACTCCACCATCCAAATCCAAATCCTACATCCAAATCCAAATCCACCATCCAACTTTACCCTCCAAATCCACCCTCCAAATCCAACTCCACCACCCAACTCTACCCTCCAACTCTACCCTCCAAATCCAAATCCTACATCCAAATCCAAATCCACCATCCAACTCCACCCTCCAACTCCACCTTCCAAATCCAAATCCTACATCCAAATCCAAATCCACCATCCAACTTTACCCTCCAAATGCACCCTCCAAATCCAACTCCACCACCCAACTCTACCCTCCAACTCCACCCTCCAAATCCAAATCCTACACCCAAATCCAAATCCACCATCCAACTCCACCCTCTAAATCCACCCTCCAACTCAAACTCCACCCTCCAACTCAAACTCCACCCTCCAAATCCAACTCCACCCTCCAAATCCAACTCCACCCTCCAACTCCAAATCCAAAACCACCCTCCAACCCCACCATACAACTCCACCCTCAAAATCCACCCTCAAAATCCACCCTCAAAATCCACCCTCAAAATCCAAACTCTAACTACACCCTCAAAATCCACACTCTAAATCCACCATGCAAATCCACCCTCTAAATCCTCCCTCCAAATCCATTCCCAACTCCACCCTCCAAATCCAACTCCACCCTCTAAATCCAACTCCACCCTCCAAATCCAACTCCAGCCTCCAAATCTAACTCCATCCTCCAAATCCAAATCCAGCCTCCAACTCCAACTCCACCCACCAACTCCAACTCCACCCTCCAACTCCAACTCCACCCTCCAACTCCAACCCCAACTCCACTCTCCAAATCCAACTCCGCCCTCCTAATCCAAATCCACCCTCCACCCTCTAACTCCAAATCCAAATCCACCCTCTAACTCCACCCTACAACTCCACATTCTAAATCCACCCTCAAAATCCACACTCTAACTACACCCTCAAAATCCACCCTCAAAATCCACACTCTAACTACACCATGCAAATCCACCCTCCAAATCCACCCTCCAAAGCCTCCCTCCAAATCCATTCCCAACTCCACCCTCCGAATCCAACTCCACCCTCCAAATCCAACTCCAGCCTCCAAATCCAACTCCAGCCTCCAAATCCAACTCCAGCCTCCAAATCCAACTCCAGCCTCAAACTCCAGTCTCCAACTCCAGCCTCCAACTCCAGCCTCCAACGCCAGCCTCAAACTCGACCCTCCAAATCCACCCTCAATTTCCACCCTCCAAATCCACCCTCAAACTCCACCCTCAAAAACCAAATCCAAATACACCCTCCAAATCCAACTCCACCCTCCAAATCCACCCTCCAAATCCAACTCCACCCTCCAACTCCACCATCCAAATCCACCCTCCAACTCCACCCTCCAACTCCACCCTCCAACTCCACCCTCCAACTCCACCATCCAAATCCAAATCCTACATCCAAATCCAAATCCACCATCCAACGTTACCCTCCAAATCCACCCTCCAAATCCAACTCCACCACCCAACTCTACCCTCCAACTCCACCCTCCAAATCCAAATCATACATCCAAATCCAAATCCACCATCCAACTCCACCCTCCAAATCCACCCTCCAAATCCAACTCCACCTCCCAACTCCACCCTCCAACTCCACCCCCCAACTCCACCCTCAAAATCATCCCTCCACCTCCACCCTCCAAATCATCCCTCCAACTCCACCCTCCAACTCCACCCTCCAACTGCACCCTCCAAATTAAAAGCCAACTCCACCCTCCAACTCCACCCTCCAAATCATAATCCTACATCCAACTCCACCCTCCAACTGCACCCTCCAACTCCACCCTCCAACTCCACCCTCCAAATCCAACTCCACCCTCCAAATCCAAACCAGTGTTGTTTGTAATTTCAATACATGTAAGTCACATACATACAACACATATTGCATTACAAATGCTATAGGTGTCACATTTGCAAAAGTTATAACTATTAGCGTTGTAAATGACAAAGCAATTATTTTCAATATTTTCCACAACAAAACATTAAAAGAATTGGTCTTTTACAATAGCAATAGCTAAAACGTTGCAAATGAGAAACATATTGCATTGCATTTTAACAACCTGTTAACTTCTCCTGATCTCATGCTCTCTTTCACCACACCTCCTTCTCTAACTCCCTGTTCTCTTCTCTTCTCCTGTGCAGAACTCCTGATCTCTTCCACCCTGCCTCCTTCTCTAACTCCCTGTTCTCTTCTCCTGTGCAGAACTGCTGATCTCTTCCACCCTGCCTCCTTCTCTAACTCCCTGTTCTCTTTTCTTCTCCTGTGCTGATCTGCTGCTCTCTTCCACCCGCCTCCTTCTTTAACTCCTTGTTTTCTTCTCCTGTGCTAATCTGCTGTTCTCTTCCACCCGCCTCTTTCAATAACTCCCTGTTCTCTTCTCCTGTCCGATCTGCTGCTCTCTTCCACCCACCTACTTCTTTAACTCCCTGTTCACTTCTCTTCTCCAGAGCTGATCTGCAGCTCTCTTCAACCCGCCTCCTTCTCTACCTCCCTGTTCTCTTCTCCCGTCCTGTTCTGCTGCTCTCTTCAACAACACCTCCTTCTTTAATTCCATGTTCTCTTCGCCTGTGCTAATCTGCTGCTCTCTTCCACCCACCTCCTTCTGTAACTCCCTGTTCTCTTCTGCTATGCTGATCAGCTGCTCTCTTCCACCCACCTCCTTCTCTAACTCCCTGTTCTCTTCTGCTGTGCTGATCTTCTGCTCTCTTCCACCCCACCTCCTTCTTTAACTCCATGTTCTCTTCGCCTGTGCTAATCTGCTGCTCTCTTCCACCCACCTCCTTCTGTAACTCCCTGTTCTCTTATACTGTGCTGATCTGATGCTCTCTTTCACCCACCTCCTTCTGTAACTCCCTGTTCTCCTCTGCTGTGCTGATCTGCTACTCTCTTCCACCCACCTCCTTCTCTAACTCCCTGTTCTCTTCTTTTAGCCCTCTGCTGACCTGCTGCTCTCTTCCACCCGCCTCCTTCTTTAACTCCCTGTTCTCTTATGCTGATCTGCTGCTCTCTTCCACATCGCATCCTTGTCTAACTCACTGTGCTCTTCTCCTGTGCTATTCTGCTGCTCTCTTCCACCCCACTTCCTTCTTTAACTCCCTGTTCTCTTCTGCTGTGCTGATTTGCTCCTCTCTTTCACCCACCTCCTTCTCTAACTCCCTGTTCTCTTCTCTTCTCCCGTGCTGATCTGCTGCTCTCTTCCACTCTGCCTCCTTCTCTAACTCACTGTTCTCTTCTCCTGTGCTAATCTGCTGCTCTCTTCCACCCGCCTCCTTCTTTAACTCACTGTTTTCTTCTCCTGTGCTAAACTGCTGTTCTCTTCCACCCGCCTATTTCTCGAACTATTTTTCTCTTCTCCTGTGCCGATCTGCTGTTCTCTTCCACCCGCATCCTTTTTAACTCCCTGTTCTCTTATTCTGTGCTGATCTGCAGCTCTCTTCCACCCGCTCCTTCTTTAACTCCATGTTCTCTTCGGCTGTGATGTTATGCTGCTCTCTTCCACCCACCTCCTTCTCCAACTACCTAGTCTCTTCTCTTCTCCCGAGCTGAACTGATGCTCTCTTCCAACTGCCGTCTTCTCAAGCTCCCAGTTCTCTTCTCTTCTCTTGTGCTGTTCTGCTGCTATCTTATACCCGCCTCCCTCTTTAACTCCCTGTTCTCTTCTACTCTACTAATCTGCTGCTCTCTTCCAGCCGCCTCAGTCTTTAACTCCCTGGTCCCTTCCCCTGTGCTGATCTGCTGCTCTCTTCCACCCCACCTCCTTCTTTAACTCCCTGGTCTCTTCTCTTCCTCACTCTATCTATCGCCCTCACTCTATCTATCGCCCTCACTCTATCTATCTATCGCACAACAACAGCATCACTCAGGGGCACCACAGCATCACTCAGGGGCACCACAACATCACTATGCACTACCACAGCATCACTGAACGCCACAGCATCACTTGTCGCCACCACAACATCACTCAGCGCCACCACAGTATCAATCTGTGCAAACATTCAACAACAACTGTTTCAAATATGTTCTCTCAATGTTTCAAACTTTATTACAAATGTCACAAAAAATGTTGATATTTCACTTCTGTTCTTATATTTTAGTCACAATAAAATACACTGAACCTAATCTTCACAAATGTTATTTACAAAAGTTTAAGCTATTGCCATTATAAATTACAATAACTTTTATTTAAGTATTAATTATATTTAAAAAGAAGAAACATTGTTATTTGTAAAATCAATACTTCTAAGTCACGTAAATACAAAATATGTTGCATTAAAAATGCTATAGGTGTCAAATTGTCAAAAAATAAAAGTATTACCATTGTAAATGACAAAGCTATTAATTTCACAATTTTAAAAAATAACACATAAATAACAAATTTGTTATGTACAGGACAAAAAACGAAAACTTTTCTAATGTGAGACCTATTCCATTGCAAATGCTTGTTCTCTTTGCCTTGCCTCAATGTAGTGTCTGCCTGTGGTTGGTTGAGGGCTGACAGGTGTAGTACTGCCTAGGTCACTGATCCTTACTGGCTGGTGTCTTTTCCACAATAAACAACCCTATTTTTTAATAAGACACATTTGAGCTGACACTGAGCCAGGATGTATTGTTAGATTTTGACCTTTGAGGTTGTTGTTTTTGGGTTTCCCCTTCGCGGTTTTGCTATTGTGGATTGTTCTTCATATCGCCTGTCTAACAAGATAGGATCGCTTGTCTCACAGGTCTGTCGGTGAGACACGTCATGCGAGTTGATAGGGCGAGAAAAGCCAGATCGCTCATGCATCTAGGGACATGCCAGTGTATCTTCTTCCATAACTGATGTGAAAAGTCATGTGCCTATTTAATTAGTACGAATAGGAAAAGGGGAATCGCGCTTTGCGTCTCTCAGCTCTTGCGGGTTCTGAAAGGGTCAGAATTCCTAAAAGTGGGGGCGTGGCTTGACTGCCGCGCAAGATGGCCGGCTAGTTGCGGAGCTCCGCCGCACCGAGCAGCCTCCTTGCAGTTTTCCCGATGTGAAGGGGACTGCCTTCGCACCTCCTTACTGAATTCTCCCGTCGGAACCTAGGGAGAACTAGCGGAGCGGCTTTGCGGCTTTTGAACTGCCGTTCTTCATCTCTTTCAACGATGTTTCTGCTGCTCCTCACGCAGACGCCATTTTAGGCGTCCCTCGGAATACCGGACCTCCGCCTCCTCAACACGCCAGAACGACCTCGACTGACATGTGTTACTCGATAGCAACGACCTTGGGGTGAGCAATTAAGGTGATTTTGGCTACGTTTATCTCGCTATCTCTCTGAGGAATCTTCACTCAGACATTTCGTCATGGTGTTTCAGCTCTGAGACCCGCTTTCTTCGGACGCCTTGTCACCTCAGCGCTATTCATTACAAGTGCGCCATTGCTATTCCTCATGGCTTTCTGCTGACTTTTTGACTTTATGTGCAGTCTATTACACCTCAGCTGCCTCATGACGCACTTTCCTTAACTGCCATTCTCAGCGCCCTCTTTTTGAACTGCCAGCATATGCTTTATTCAACTCACTAGCGCTTTCTTGTGCAATTTACAAGCGCTTCCTCAGAGAGTTAACTTCCTTCTCTCCTCTTCATGATATGCTACCTTTTTGTCCTATGTTCTCTATATACTATTTTTTCAAGTATAAGCTTGGGACCAGATAACGGTGTTTTGGTATACCCTGTCATGTTCAACTAATTTCTTCCACGCTACTACTTCTCTCTTCTTGGCATTACTCGCAGTGCTGTATTTTTGAAGCAGCTTGTATTATTTGAGCGCCTGGCTTACTTTCTACTACAATGACCTTCTGAGAAATTGCCAACGCACTTTCTATACTTCTCAGGACATTGCGATAAGTTATTGGCTGCAATACGAATTTCTCTGGTGAGATTACGCAAACCTCAATTTGTCTTTGCTTCCTCTGTGAATACTTCGGTGCGTTCATTAATTGGTGCATCTAAATCGACTCACTCCGCGAAAATGTTGAATTCTTCTTCTCAGAAAACCCCTTCAGCTCACCCAGTCTCCAGTAGAACCTCTCCACCTGCTCCGTCTGGCAAGCGTCCTAAACAGAACTCTCCCACACCGGAAGATAACTCTTCCTCATCTCCTCTTGACCAAATTTTGGAAGAGCTTCGTGCAATGCGTCCTTTTGTCGAAGAGACAAGCAAGGATATGCAGCTTTTGAAAGCCAAATGGGAGTCCATGGATGCTCGCCTTTCTTCTGTTGAGCAACAGATTCCTGAGGTTCAATCCAACACGCAACGCATTGTTGCATTAGAAAAGACTGTCCTCTCTTTACAAAAGCATACGGAGGATTTGGAAAATCGCAATAGAAGAAACAACCTTCGTATTTACAATTTACCAGAAAATCTTGAGGGTGACAATCCAGTGACTTTCTTTACCACCTTTTTACCGAAACTTTTGGACATGCCTCCCTCTACGTCCATCAGTATTCAAAGAGCTCATAGACTTGGAGCTAGAACAGATTCATCTCCTAAGCCTCGTGGAGTCATTATCCTATTTTTGAAATTCACAGACCTGCTCTCGATTCTTTCAGCAGCAAGGAGCAAAAAACTATTAACTTGGCAAGGTCAACGAATTTACCTATCTCAAGATGTCTCTAATGCCACTGCCTCCAGACGTAAGGAATTTTTAGCAATGCGCCCTTCTTTGCGATCCCTGGGAGCAAGATATGGCTTGTTTCACCCTTGTACCTTCAGAGTCACTTATCAGAATAAGACTTGGTCATTTCAAGATCCTGGTGAACTACGCAACTTCATCTTTTTGCAGACTGAGGAGGGGATGGACTCTTCCTCCGCTCCTTCGACTAGTGGCTGAAATGTTTTTGTTGTCTCCATGTATTGCTCTCTCGTAGTGTTTTTCTGACTTCCTGTACTCTTTTCTACTCCTCTTCGTAGCCTTCTCATTCTTCTTATCTTGTTTATCTTCTTTTTCCTATCTCTATTTGCGTATGTTCTTCATAAATCTTTTTTCTAATTTCTGGCTATATACGGTATGTCAAATGTTCCGTATGTTAACAATTGTCTCGTTTTTCCCCTTGCAGATACATATTGGATGCTCCCTTCACCATGTTGTTCCATCCTTTGTTCCCTTTTTGTGAGGTCTCGGTGTGGTTCTGCTCCTGTTCCTGGCCCACCCGTCTTGTAACGCATCACCACCTCCCCACCCTCCCTTTGTGTATTTCCCCTTTCAGGTATGTTCATTACAGTCATCCTTTTGGATTTGTACTGTCTTCTATGCCTTCTCTCTTTTCTTTCTTCTTCTTCCTCTGCTGACCCTCTCTCCTTTTCCCTCTTCTTTTTCCTTCCCCATTCTCTTTCTCTTCCTCCTCCTATCCTTCCTTCTACCCTTTTAATGATTTTCATATTTTTTACCTTCCTAAAGTTTGCATTACTACTTGTTCAGTATCTTTTTGCATTTTTCAATTTTGATCATTCTACTTCTCTAATAGTTGTAATAGTTCTTACCCTCTCTATTTTGACTTGTTGCATATACAGTATATTTCTGCACCTGTTGTTTTTGAACAGTTTTATGCGTTTTCATATTTAAAGTTATTTCATGGAATGTGAAAGGATTTAATCATCCTATTAAGCGGCAGAGAGTACTTTCCCACCTCTCCTCTTACAACCCTGATATTGTCCTCATTCAAGAAACCCATC
This sequence comes from Lissotriton helveticus, assembly GCF_964261635.1. Lineage (NCBI taxonomy): Eukaryota > Metazoa > Chordata > Amphibia > Caudata > Salamandridae > Lissotriton > Lissotriton helveticus. Next base: position 1,317,279,760 of record NC_136061.1, read on the forward strand.
TTTCTGATGCTGAATCTTTGAAACTAAAAAGACTTTGGGTGGGCAATGTTTTCTTTTCCCCTGCCTCTCATAAAAAGAATGGTGTTGCTATCCTAGTCCATAAACGTCTCCAATTTAAGGTACTCCTTGAGGAGAGGGATGAAGAGGGTCGTTGGGTTTTAGTTAAATTACTTATCAATGCTATCCCGATTACTTTATTGAACGTTTATGGTCCCACATGCTCTGATCCTTCCTTTTGGCCCTCGATCACAGCAAAATGGATCCAATACAAAGATGATTCCTTTTTACTAGGCGGAGACTGTAACCAGATTGTTGACCCCTTTTTAGACCGTAAATCTTCTGTTCGTTTCACCCCTCACAAGCCCCACAAGCAGTTCCTTGATACTATCTCTCAGGTCCATCTTGTTGACTCATGGAGGATCACACACCCAGAAACCTTAGATTTCTCCTTTTTCTCTCCCCCACATGCTTCCTTTTCCCGCTTGGATTACATCTTCCTCTCTTCCTCCTTATCTCAAAACCTTCTCTCCTCTTCCATTGAACCTATTGTCATTTCTGATCATGCTCCTATTATTACTATCTTTGACCTTCTTCCTCCTGCTCCTAAGTCCTCTCGTTGGCGTTTTAATTCCTCTCTTCTCACTGATCCTCTTTTCTCTTCCTCCTTTCACTCTTTCACCTCAGAATTTTTCCAAATCAATTCTACTCCTGATACCCCTCTGCATATTCTTTGGGATTCCTTTAAAGCCACGGCCCGCGGCTTCATTATCGACTTTGTCTCAAAAAAAAAGAAAGCATTCCTTCAAAAACGCAAGGTCGCCTTTTCACATATTAAGTCACTAGAACACCAATTTTATACCTCCTCTCCAAATCAAATGTCTCCTGAACTTCTTAGGTCTAAAATTGCCTTTAACAAACTCACTACAGATTCTGCCTCTTCCTATCTCCTCCGAAGTAGTGCTCGTTATTATGGCGGTCGTAACAAATCAGGTAAACTGCTTGCTAACTATCTAAAGTCGCGAAAAGAACGAACTATTATTGATTCTATTTACTCCCCTTCTAACACTCTTTTACACACGGACAAAGACATTTTGGAACAATTTCAATCTTTCTATGAATCTTTATATTCCCCTGAAAATCCTCCTACTCCAGATCTTCTTCAATCATACTTTGATCGTCTACCTGCGCCTGATACCTCCCAGCTCAACTTTTCTACTCTAGACTCTGATCTTAGTCTTTCTGAATTGTCCATTGCATTGACGTCTCTCACCAAAGGTAAGACCCCCGGCCCCGATGGCTTCCCGGTTGAATTTTATCTCCATTTTTCCGACATTCTTTTGCCTCGTCTTCTCCTTCTTTTTCAGTCTTTTTGTTCCGACGGCCTGGCTCAAGGCTCCTTCCAAGACGCTACTATATGCCTCATCCCTAAAGAAGGACGAGATCCTAAATTTTGTAAAAATTATCGGCCAATATCTTTAGTCAACGTAGATTATAAACTGTTTGCTAAACTTCTTGCTCTTCGCCTTGATCCCCTTATGCCACACCTCATAGGGAAGGAACAATGTGGCTTTGTTAAAGGTCGCCTCACCTCGGACAACTCCAGACTACTTCTTAATGTCCTTGGTAAAGCCTCCTCCTTATCTTTTCCTCTTGCCGCCATCTCAGTTGATGCTGGAAAGGCATTTGACCGAGTTGATTGGTCCTTTTTGATAGCTTCACTGAAGTGGCATGGTTTTGGTCCGAAATTCATTTCCTATATTTCCTTAATCTATTCTATGCCCAAAGCATCTGTTTTAGTCAATGGTAAACTTACTTCACCCTTTACACTCAAACGCGGTGTCCGCCAAGGTTGTCCTCTTTCTCCCCTTTTGTTTATCCTAGCTCTTGAACCCTTTCTAACCTCTATTTGCAATAATCCTTCCATTTCTGGCTTTCCGTACGGACCCCACCAACTTAAATTATCTGCATATGCTGATGACATACTTTTATTTATTTCTGATCCTGCTACCTCGGTCCCTTCCTTATTAGTTGAATTTGAGAACTTTTCTTTGGTTTCCGGTTATAAAATAAATTCGGATAAGACAGAGATTCTTCCCTTAACTAAATTTTGCCTTCCACACTTCTTTTCTTCCACTGGTTTCGCTTGGAATAGTAAGAAAATAAAATATCTTGGTGTCCTTTTTTCCAACTCTATTTCATCTTCTGTTCAGCTTAACATGAACGCAGTTATTTCTAGGATAGACGCTCTACTTTCCTCCTGGAATCCCCTTTTCCTTTCCTGGTGGGGTCGTCTGGACTCCATCAAAATGATGGTTGCCCCAATCTTAATTTATTTACTTTCCATGCTCCCTATTCATATCCCGGCTCTTTACTTTCGTCGTATTGATTCTGTCTTGTCCAAGTTCCTCTGGAAACAGAAAAAAGCACGAATATCACTTTCATCCCTTCGTAAACCCAAAATTAATGGTGGAACTAATTTCCCGGATTTCCGGCTTTATCACAAATCTTTTTCCCTCCGTCAAGCATCTCGTTGGTTGTCACAGGACATTTCCCTTTTTTCACCTCTTTGGCTTTCTGTTGAACGTGACCTGCTCCTCCCATATTCATTTCAGGAAGTTCTTCATTTTAACGCTAAAGCTCCATGTCTTATCCCCCCTTTATTTAGACACACTTCCTCTCTTCTACGACCCTTAGTATCAACTGCCCCTACTTCTCGCGAGTCCTTTCTATTATTACCCATCTGGTATAATCCACTCATTCTCATACGAAACAGACCCATTGCCTGGCCTACATGGAGGTCGAGAGGTATTGTCTGGATCCATCATCTTTTCGATGGCTTATCTCCCCGTTCCTTTCCTCAATTTCAAGCCTTCTTCCATTGTCCTTCATCCTTCGCAAAGAAATACTTCATTCTTATGGAAACTGTTCTTGACCGGTACTACTCTCTTGATTCGGACATCTCACCCTCATCACCCTCTTCCCTACTTACACTTCTATCCAACGTTCCTAAGGCCTCTCTTATCTACAGATATTTCTCTGCTCCTGACCCTGATCGCCCCAAATCAAAACTGGAACTCTCTTGGGAACAAGATCTAGACTCCACATGGCCGATTTGTCTTTGGGATAAAATCTGGGCTAAATCTCTGAAAACTTCCCGTAATGCCTCTCTTACTCAATCCCTCTTTTTCTTCTTTCATAGACTCTACCTTTCTCCCCTCTCCCTGTCTCGCTTTCTCTCCTCTTCTAGTGCTACTTGCTGGACCTGCAATGCTCCCAATGCGGATTCCTTTCACCTTTTCTTTCTCTGCCCTTCTGTTCGTCTTTTTTGGACACAGGTGTGGACTCGTATTTCTCATGTCTTTCACCTCTCTATCCCTTTCTCAGCCTCTTTGGTATTTCTGGGGAGTCTTTCAGAATCTCTTGACCTCCCTCCACACTCACGCGGCCTCCTAGACCTCATGTTAGCCCTCGCACTCCAACACATTTCTTCTAATTGGAAGTCTCTACACAAACTCTCTATAATATGTTGGTGGAACTTACTTTGTCAGTCCCATAGGCTCGACGTTGCTTTTGCAGCCTCTTGCAAACCTTCTCGTAATGTTGATTTGTACTGGTTACCCCTTACTCTCCATTTGGATCAATCCGCCAAAAAGAAACCCTCTACGTTCTCCTCTGCCAATTTTAAACCCCCTTGAATATTTGTACTCCTGCTTATAAGTACATTCCTTACTCTTTCACATTTACTGTTTTTATTAACCTCGTGCATATTTTCTCTAATGCCCTTAGGCCATATATTTGCTGTTATTTGTGCATTTACTGTACTTTATTATGGTTGCTGTTTATGATTATTGCAACTTTTCCATTTCTGCTTTATTAATAGGTTTTTGTTTTTTCATCCCCCCTCCCCCCCTCCCCCCCCTCTCTTAAAATTCAAAATGCTTTGTTCCTCATTTGTGCCATCGGCTCTATTATGACTATTTACCTCATATTTCCTCCTCCCCATTTATTTATGCTGTTGTCACCTTACTGTACTGATTATTTACTTTAATAAAGCTTTCAAACAGAAAAAAAAGAATTCCTAAAAGTGTTCGTCAGTTCACGCCTGGTGAGTGGCAAGGGAGGTTTATTGCTGAACGTATCAGAAATCTCCAGCTTCTGCAGTCCTAAAGAGTTAAAAAATGTTAACGGTTGGATTGACTAAATAAATCGCTTTGTGAAAGGGTGCCAGGCTATCTTCTCATACTTTCACATGAATGAAATAAACATTTCACACTGTGTAACAGAATAAAGATGAAGTACTTCACTTTAAAACATTTCTAACTGCGTAGCAAAATTAAGATGAAGTACTTCACTTTCGAAACTAGCACCCTTCTCGGATTCCTGCATTCTCCAGCTGAGATAAAAATTAATTATTCCTCTCTGTCAACATTTCTGACAATGTACGGATTCGTCTTTTCATTCTGTTTTCTGACAAAAGAATGCACAGTTTTGCCTTTTAATTAATTGTGAAAGAATTGTCGACTTTTTGAGAAAGTTGTTGCCTGTTTGCATGGCAAACTCATGGTTTTTCAATCTCCATGTTTTCAAGTGACCTTGTCGTGCTTCCTTCTAAGGGCCAGATGTAGGAGGCCATTTACCGACCGGTAACGGCCGATTTCGGCCGTTACCGACCGGTAAATGGGTATTTGTGATGTAGGGCATCATTTTACAGAATCTGTAAAATACCGAATCGGTAATTTTACCGATTCGGTAAATCCAAGATGTAGGTAGCACTGTTTATAGTGCTACAGGCCTTCAGAATTCGTAATCCTATTGTGTGGTAAAATACCGAATTCAGGTGTGCATGCACATCTGTGCATGCACACCTATGCCATGTGACAGACAGACATGCCCTTAGGGCATGTCTGTGTGCCACATGGCGCACATGCCTGTATTTGGGGTGCTAGAGGGTGTCAAAGTGACACCCCCTGCACCCTTGCTCGAATCGGTATTTACCGAATCGGTAAATACCGATTCGGTATTGCCCATTGATTCCTATGGGCTTCAATGCCCATAGGAATCAATGGGCATTACTGAATCGGTATTTACAGAATCGGTAAATACCGAATCTTAACGATTCTGTATTTACCGATTCAGAAATACCTACACCCCCCCCCTCTATTTTACCACTTCTTAAATACCGAATCGGTAAAATTCGGTATTTAAGAAGTGGTAAAATAGAATTACCTACATCTAGCCCCAAGATCGGTATCTGGGGCAATGACTCAGTGCTCCATTCTTGGTATACAGATTTTCTTCTATCTTTTAGCAAGAAATAATCTAGGTGTATAAAATTGTAAATGTATATCTCGTTTGCATGTTGACCTGCTCCATTTCGTTAACTATCTGTGTTCCTTCTTAGTTCCCTGTTGGCTTGGGCTCAGAATACCACTACTTGTCCCCTGACCATGTCATGTTGGTAAAATATAATGTTTAAAAGTGCATCGTTACATTTAGCTTAAAAACACCTGCTTAACTCCCTGATAAAAAAACTTTTAAAAAACAATACAATAAGCTCACCAATTAACATACTGCACTGTGAATAACATTTCCCCCTGCACCTATCTACCACAACTAGAAGCAGGAAGGCAACATTCAATGTCCTCTCTAAAACAAAGAGGTTTAGTGTGTGGCTGGTCCAACAGCAGTGGGTTATCTCAATTGATTGTTCAGTCAAGTGGCAGATAGCATGGAAGAGGTATTCAGCAGAGAACTCTAAAACCGAAGCGACATGCTTGCGACTTCTGGCCTGACAGGAACTAAGCTGTAATCACCAAAGTTCCAAGGGGGCATCTGCAAACGGCAAACACTGAGTGGACAGACTGGGCCTCCGACTTCTGGCTTGTCAGAAATTAGGCTGAAACTCTGGAAGCGTGTGGGCATCCAGACAGCGAGAAGAAGAGGGGTCCTTATGAACATTTCTTCCTTTTAAATTTCTACAGCCACATTAAATAGTAAAGGGAAACAGGGAAGTGGACTGTTGCTTCTTCAACAAATGTGATACTTTAGCTGACTGCTTCAAAGAAGGGAAGCAGCAGCGCTAAATTTACATTGCTGGTGAGCACTAAGAAGGTTCGCACGCGTAATGAGTAATGAAAACAGTGAAAGAATAGAAGTGATCCTCCACCTACTCCAAAACAGACCGGTTGCTCTATTTAACAGTCGAACAGACACAATAACTCCAATAACTGCACACAAAAGTGACATTCTATCAACAGCTTGGGAAATACTGAGAATAGATATAACTGCAACTCGAGAAATAAGGACATCCTGTCCCTACTAACTTTGACAGGGCTACAGCCCCTGTGCAGTGGCCATTTATATTTCAGGGCCAGCCAAGCAGTTCCAGATTCCACCTGCCCAGATTTAGTGTGGCCAAATTGCACTCAGGGGTCCTCCACTGCTGAAAGCTTGCAGTATACTCTCTCTTTGTATTCACCTGTCTCTCCAGTAGTGATTGAAAACTGGTGGGACTCTTCAACAGGATCCAACTATGTGGTGGGGCCCATAGAGAGAGACCACCATTCAGACAGCACGTCCTCAAGCACAGCGATTACACTCACATATAACTCTGATGACACAGTAGAACAAACGGACTCTCAAGGGTCCAACTCTCCAGACGTCAGGGGTCAACCACATTGAGAGGAATACACATTCATCCCAGAGATAGACAACACATACAGAGAAAGTCTAATTAACTAACTCACCTCACGCCCTCTAGTGTCTGACATAGAGTGCAGCCTTACAACACCTGAGAGACGGGGGGATGATTGTGGCATCAGTAGAATCCCTAGCACCACAGATTGTTGCGGACCTCATTAACGACCAGGTCATAGGTCTCTTCGTCATTCATATCAGCAACACCCTTAACGAGCGCGGTCCTCCTGACGGTGTTCCAGGTTTTAGGTATCGATATTACACACAAGCACCAGGTAAGTCTAATAATAGTCCCCGCCTATGTCTCCCAGTTACAGCCACAAACAGCCCTATAAATAAAAGTCAACATGGCTACTTCCTTACAGCAGGTACTCAAGAACTTCACAGGGCAAGAACAGAATATAATTAAACACTGCAGGGAGCTACACAAGCACACAAAGAATCTTGCACATCCCTGGCCACCTGAAGGCACCTGTGACTGTGCTACTCTAGACCATGCCACTACTTTCCTAGAGGCTAAGTACTCAGGCAGCAAGCTTCAAAAGTGCAAATTCACCCTAGTATTGCGGCGTATCTTTAAAGAGAACAGTAAGCCCATACTCAAGCCCATGGCCCCACATGTGTATCATGTAAGTGGTATGTACCCCAATCTCGTCAGTCCCTAGACTTGGCCCCAACCTCAAAAGACATGCCAGCCTTTGGCTTCTCTGAAATACCAGATGACCCTCTTCCACCACCTTCGCCAATGAACAACGATATAATGGACCAATTCCAAGCACTGCAATCTCTTAGTGCCCACAGCCCATGGGTAGAAACTGTAGTCCAAGGGCTGCCAGGCCAAATAGATGCACAGTTCACCTTGAAGCTTACCCCAGTACAAAATACTGTTGTACAACAGCAAAATGATGATGAAGAATGCAATAACACTTCCCACACATCACATTTGACAGATCACAGTGCACACTGTGGCTCCAGCGCTTCCTTCACTGGGGAACAGCAATACCTCCCAAGCCCGCGCCATTAATCTTATGAGCGGTTGCCACCGAGCAGTGCCATGACCCAGCATGAGGATAGAGCACCTGTTGGGGTCTCTAGTTGGCAAGGGTTTGCACCTTTGTCCAAGTAGGGATCCTTCCTTCTAGTCAGGATAAGTGAGTTACACTCCTAAAATAACCCCTGCTCACCCCCTTGGTACCTTGGCACGAGCAGTCAGGCTTATCTTAGAGGCATTGTGTAAAGCATTATCTCATAACCAATGGTAATACAGTGTGAGCACTACAAAAGGACACCACACCAGTTTAGAAAAATATCCAATATTTTTATATACTTAAGACAAGACCAAAAATGATAAAAATCCACAATAATGTACTTAGAAATCTTCAGTTATCAAAATAACCTGGAGAAACAGTTCCTTGAAGTCAATAGCTTCCTCTGGGGCTATCACGGCATTGTGAACAAACATATCCATATCAAACATATGCAGACAACACTCAACTCTTGTTCTCTTGGAAGAGGGGTGAGGATGATGTGGTGGCTGTGCAGCATTGTCTAGTCTTGGTGTTTCATTGGCTGGCAAGCGCACAGTTGAAGTGTAATGAAGATAAATCGGAGGTACTTCTGTATGGTTCATTCCCGGAGGACTTCAGGACTAGGCTCTGGCCTCCTGACTTTCCATGCCCGACTGTGAGTAAGGGCCTGGCAAAAAACCTAGGGGTTTGGTTCGATGAAGATCTGAACTTTTCTTCTCAGATAAAAAAGCTGACAGGGACTTGTGTTGGGACTCTTAAGATCTTGAAGAAATTCCTCCCTCTGCTGCCAGTCAGCGCTAAGGAGACGGTAGTTAGAGCAATGATTCTGTCTCGCCTAGATTATGCGAATGCCCTGCTGGCTGGTAGTCCGGCTTACTTGACCAGGAAACTTCAAGTAGTCCAAAACGCGGCTGCTAGACTACTACTGGGACTACCTTGCAGACAGAGTGTCCGTATTCATCTACGTACTCTGCATTGGCTCCCGGTGGAGTCTCGTATTAAGTTCAAAATGCTTTCCATGGCTCACCGTGCTCTGTACGGACTTGGCCCTAGCTATCTGCAGAAGGGATGTGCCTTCTACAAACCCTCACGGCACCTGCGATCATCATATCAGCTACTAATGCAAAATCCTCGGTTCACCCGCCAGAGGCTCGGCGGCAACTCATTTGTCTGCAAAGCCGCTCTGGCCTGGAACCTACTTCCGGGCTCTAAGGAGCATTCATGACCCATTGCTTTAAAAAAAAAAAAAAATTCAAATGCTGTTGTTTTAGACTGATATCGGAGTACTGATAATTTGAATTCTTTCTGGAGTTAGCGCCGGGACACTTTTTTAGTAGCCGTGCGCTGTACAAATTTGATATAACGTAACATATAACATATCCAAACAGTTCTGGTTTACCGCGGCTTCGCGGGCCAAATAAGTGCAGCGGTGCGGCATATGATGCCCTCAGGTCGCGGTGAGAGCAGCAGCTCGGTCGCGGCATCAGATGGTGTCGTTGGTGAGGGCAGAGTCAAGGTGCAGAGTGATGCGGTGCTCGTCGTGGTGCTGGCAGGTCACGGTGCAGGCAGCATCATCATCCTTGCCGAAGCATTGTCGTCAGCTGATGAACTGGAGTCGATGGCGCTGGCGTCGGTAGGTCAAGTTTGCGGTGTGGGATGAGGATGGTGCATCGTGTAACTTATGAGCGGTGCCCTCAAACCACGGTGCAAGCAGCAGCAACGATTTCGGCATGGAGCGGCATTGACAGGGATACAAAGGGGACGTCGTTAAGCAAGGAGATGCAGCGTGCGGTGCCCACAGGTCGCGGTGCAAGCAGCGGCTTGGTGGCGGTGTCAGCAGGTGTCGTCTGTGAGATCAGGGTTGCGTTGCGGCGTTGCGGCAGTGCCCTCTGTGGTGCCTTCAGGGCACGGAATCGGCAGCAGCATCGTAGACAGTGTCAGGTTGCTTTTTCTCCTTGTTGCAGCACAAAATAAACAGTTCCCAGAGCTGAGGGCAGAAGAACTTGAAGTCTTTGCTGTTCCTGAGACTTCTTGAACAGGGGTCAAGCACTACCTCAAGCCCTTGGAGATACTGAAAGAAAGAAGTTGTAGAAAGTTCAGTCCAGTCCTTTAACTGCCCAAGAAAGAAGCAGCCACTGCAGGCCAACACAGCCAAGCACTCAGCAAAGTGGTAGTTCCTCCTCACAGCTTCTCCAGCTCTTCTTCTTAGCAGTCTTCTTGGTCCAAAAGAGTTCTAAAGTTCAGGGGTTTTGGCCCCACTTTTTATAGCCCAAAATCATTTGTCCTCTCAGGCAGAGAGTGTCTGTGCCCAGCAGAACCAGTTTTGTTATCTCTGGTGCAGCCTCCCAGCAGGAGGCGGAGACAACCTTGTCCAAGGCAGACATCGCCTATTCAGGTGCAAGGGAAATCTCCTCCAACCACTCTAAATGCAGACCGAGCCTATTCAGGTGCTAGTGAAAACTCCTCCCACTACTCTGAATGTAGCCCAGATCTATTCAGGTACTAGTGAAAACTCCTTCCACTACTCTAAATGCAGCCCAGGTCTATTCAGCCCAGCCCTAACTCATTCAGGACATGCAGGACACACATCAACCCCCGTGGCTGTCTGAGAGAATGCACTTCCCCAACCCCTGTCACTCCAAAGCCAGACAGTCAATACACATCCTAGCAGAGGCATACAGGATGGCTATGCAAGAAAATACATACTTTCTAAAAGTGGTATTTTCAAACACAGAATGTAAAAATCACCTTTAATAAAAGATGCATCTTTAGATTCTGAGTTCAGGCATACTAAACTTTATTTTTCAATCTGGTCCCAATGGTAAGTTATATTTATAAGATGTTATAAATTAAATCCCATGCTTTCCTATGGGCCAGATAGCTTTTCAATAATAAAAAAACTAAATTGGCAGTATGTCACTATCAGGACATGCCACACACTTACACTCATGTCCTACCTTTCACATACACTTCATCCTGCCCACAGGGGTACCTTGGGCCTACCTTAGGGGTGACTTACATGTAAGAAAAGGGAAGGGTAGGGCCTGGCAAATGGGTGTACTTGCCAAGTCGACATGGCAGACAAACTGCGCTCAGACTCTGCAGTGGCAGGTCTGAGTTACATTTTCAGGGCTACTCGTGTGGGTGGCACAATCAGTGCTGCAGGCCCACTAGTAGCATTTGATTTACAGGCCCTGGCACTCTCAGTGCACTTTACTAGGGACTGACAAGTAAATCAAATATGGCAATCATAGAAACTCAAATCCATAACACAATTTACACAGAGAGCATATGCACTTTAGGACTGGTCAGCAGTGGTAAAGTGCCCAGAGTCCTAAAACCAACAACAGCAGGTCAGGGAAAAATAGGAGGAAGAAGCAAAAAGCTTGGGGATAACACTGCAAAAAGGGCCATTTCCAATAACACCCATCTTGGACTGCCCTGTTACACCACAGCAATTCAGGAGAGGTGAGCAAGAATTCCCTGGTTCCTTTGCTCTCATAGACTTAGGCAAATGGAGATACATAATTGAATTAAGTAGAAGCATGGATAGCATGGCACCTGAAGACTTCCACACTGACCTTCTACAAAAAAGACAGTCTCCTAGCCCGAGGCGATATTGCGTCTATCCGACGCCTGTCAATGAAAGTAGAGCAACTGCACGAGACACTAAATGAAATGTTCAGTAATGTAGGCTTCCTACTACAGAAAGCAGATGCAAGGACAGACACCCCACTACAAGATGCACTGCCTCCACATATCCCTGTTGCAAGGGAGGGTGCTGGAATGCCACAGAATAATGAGGCCACTGTCTCTCGCATGCCCCTGGCAACCACCGCGACTATTCCTGACAACTTCCCTGCTCAAGCCCAACAAGTACTTTCACAAAAATCACCATTAACTATGACACACGTCATTGGCCCACCACCTGGGTCCACATGAGCCTTCATACACACCGCGCTAGAGAGGGAACATCCAGACGAAGATGAACAAAAAGTTAAGAGAAAGGGAAGGACTGAGGTAGAATGACTGGCGGTGCAGGGAACACATGGGTGACCTGATGAAATGTCCTACGATGTCTCAGGAACAGCCCTAATGCATTCCAGTAGGCGGAGAAATCACTATAGCATGATGCTCTGTAAAAATACCGCCTCACACAGCAACAACTTAATGCCCAATGAGATAGTTACACTCAGGGAGGATTCCGACTTCTACGTCAATCACTTCACTGACAATTTAGCATGTTGGACAGATAGTCTTGCACCACAAATGATCCAGTGGCCACGAGTTGGGTCCTTCGATCCACAGAAGATGGCAACAGCAGAAGACTGCATCCTACATGGGGAGGGAGATGAAGACTGGGACTACGGTTACATGAGGGCAAGTTTAAAGGGTTGGCAGAAGTATGCACGTTAGTTTGACCACACTCGAACCACAGCAGCGAATAACAGAGTGACACACCAGATACCACTACTGTTAAAAAACGCACATGACCCCCCTCTGTATGTGAAACTGCACTGACTAGGCCTAGAGACGACCAGGTCTGCAGGGTGCTCAACCTAAATGTCCCTAAGGTTTCTGTTGAAGTTTATCAATTTCAAATCCTTTTCATAAATATGATTCCTGAAATAATCAAGATACTCAATAATTTGATCAGAATGGTTTAGTACAATTTTTTCAAAACCGTTCTATTGAAAAAACCTTTTGAACAATCATCAAACCAATTTTTCATTGTAATATTGAAACATGTAAATTGATAAGTAACAAACAATATTTTTCACAAAAGTTTAAAAAAAAAAAAGCAAACAACCCAATGCATTTCGGGTTCCGTGGAACCCTTCTTCAGGGGTACAAAGTAATTATACAGTTTCTGAATTCTTCTTTTCTTTTCTTCTAGCGCCGTGATAGGGCACTACAAAGTAAATGTATTCGTTTTAATATTTCTTCTCTTTTACTGTACATGAGTTTGAATAGGATTAGCACGATAGTAGTAGAATGTGAAGAGAAGTGAGAGAATGTGAGTGAAAGCTCTAACGGAACGCCCTATGCTCGTGCTGACCTCTGCCGTCTCTAGTACTTCGCTTTAAAACGAGCGCTAGGTAATCACCGGATGTTGACACCGGAAGTACTAGAGACGGCAGAGGTCAGCACGAGCATAGGTCGCGGGTTGATGAAGGTAGGCGTTTGGTGAACACTGGTACAAGGGAGACGATTTCGGCATAGCCGATGGCTTATGGCTATTTTCGGTGTTTTTTGACTCTCGTAGTTTACACGTTTGTGGGTTGTGGGCACAACCCTCAGCAGGGTAGCCCATTGACTGGATTATCTTTGTTTAACATTTTCAGATTACCTTTAGATTCATAGGAGTGCAGGTCTTACACTTACAGAGCCCCCTCTGTATGTCAACTCCCTCCACTTACAGAGGGCGCAGGCAAATGGATAACAGCCCTAGAAAAACACACTGCTGGTGTCAACCTTGCCATAGGTGACATTAAGAGTCTGCTCATTTCCTTGATTGGAGAAGAAGCTGAAGATATACTAAGAAACAACAACAACAAAAAACAGAGCATGATGGTGTCCCCTTCAACAAAATATGAGCCAACGTATGGTCCCAGTTGCGCCGCAAATTCCCTGATGTCCCAGACATAGGATCCCTAATGTCACAAACAGTGCAGTTCAATGAAGACCCAGCGCAGTACATTTCACAATTAAAGGAAAATGGCATCAGGAATTGAGGGAGAAATGGAATCCAACAGGAGGGAACTGTAGGTTCTTCTATCAAACAGTGAAGCAAGGATTGCACACCGATGTACAGGACAAGTTAAATGGGAGTAGCCACGGAATGCAAACCGTGGCGTGAAATACAGGACCACATCATGCACTTCTGTAAAAAGACGCTAGAACAGGACAGGAACAAACAGTTTGCAATTAAAAATGCAGCTGTCAAATTAGTACAACAGAAGCTTAATGAGAAAAAAGACACACTGGACACAGTCATGCTAGCAGCACCAGTTAACCAGATGACTGCTGTTACAGGATTTCCCCAGAATGCTATGGATGCCTTACAAGGCACCAAGCAGTGAGTTACACCATACATGCAAACACAGCCCACTTATAACAATGAACAACAGCAGCTATACTATGATAACCAGCAAAACAGGGCTAGGAACACAGGAATGCAGGGCAGAGGAAGAGGGCTTGGACAACAAAGGGCATGAGAACAGCCGCGACCCCCCTTTTGATAATATTGTCAGAAGCTTGGCCACATTCAAAGAGTCTGCCACACCAAAATGCGAAATGAGGGAAGGACAGTGGTCACAGGGCCTCCACAATGGACCCCACCCAGTTCCCCCAGCCAGAGCCAGTTCAGCCACAGCCAATACAGCCTCAAATAATATACTCCTCCCTGTGGATTGACATTCACAACTCAGGGCTCATCGAAAACATATAATCACCACTTGTTATCCAGTCCCACCAAGCTTGGAAGACCAGGCACATGGGGGTGAAACTCTATCTGAGGTAAAGAAGGTCCTTCTTAAAGTTTCACTTGTAGTAGGTCCCCCCCTGAACCCTCCCGGTGGCGATAACATGAGTAGGGTTACGGAAGTGCAGTCACAAAATGTACTATTGACTAGTTTGCCCCAGTCAGATTCAAGTATATATGATAGTCTAGCTAGCAACATCTCAGCCCCCAGTGAAATAAGAGGGGAGGAAGCTGGGATAGGGAGTGCCGCACTTTGTGGAATCGAATCGTTGTATGTCCAGGGGCGGGTGAGGGTAGCCTTTTGGAATATATCTGGTCTTCAATCCAAGATCAATAACCCTGTCTGGGGAGATTTTATCAGGAATTTTGATGTTATGTGCCTCCAGGAGACTTGGACTTTGGATGAAATTCATTTTGATGGTTTTAGAACGTTTAACGTCCCAGCAGGGCGATCGAGTCATGGGAGGCATAAAGGGGGAATTTGTATGTATGTTACCAATCTTTTGGGGACTGTGGGGATAAAAATGGTAAAATTGTCAAGCAGTTATCAGATTGTTGTCATCAAAGTGTCTCCACTAGTTGATATAGTCATCATCAATATGTATGATAACACGGATAAGGGCTCCGTTACTGACTTGTTACAAGATCTTAACGAGGAACTTAAGAGTGTAGGTGATAGCCCAGGGAAGGACACCATCTTTACATGGGGTGGGGATTTTAATAATAACCTCTGCCAACATTCCTTGTGTGGATGTGGCAATTGGGAGGTTACTGATATGGATTTTACCCATGCCAACAGGGGTGACAGTTTTAACGAAGTCATGGGAACACATAACTTAGGATTTGCAAACATGTTGTGTTCCCCACCTGTCGATTTTAGCCCCACATTTGTAGGTAGAGGACACAGTACTTTGATAGATTTCATCATCCTCTCAAACTGCTATGCAACATGGGCAGCGGATTTCGTTACCCATACAATCGGGATTAGCGATCACCTTCCACTTAGCATCAATATTTCATTTCCACACAAAAAGGCAAGTTCCCTGGTTGAGAGTTTAGCCTGGACTCAAGGGTGTGTGTTGGCAATAAAGAATGGGTATTCCTTACGATGGGCTAAGAGCGACCTAGAGGCTACAAATTTGTATATAATGATTCAGGCAAAAACTCCACTAGTAAAGGGCCTGCAAGAGGATTCAACATATTCTGACATATTGGGTTCCTTCTCCGATATCACTAGGATAATTAAAAAAAAACAGACTCTCCCATGTAGAGTTATGAAACCCGAAAAAAATGGATGGTTTGACTCTAATTGTACTAAGGCCCCTTCCCTTTTAAAAATAGCCCTCCAAAGAACCTTGAGGGACAGCGAGGAATTTAGGAGGCGCAGAAAGGATTACAATCTAGCAAGAAATAAGCGCAAGAAGGAAATTAAAGAACAGGCCTGGACTAACTTGTATGAAGCCTCGTTAATGAGGGACTGCTCCCTTTTCTGGGTAGCTGTCAAGGCACCATTCTTTAGATCAGGGGATGGTCCAAGAATAGAGGTGCCCATCCCAGATGATTCATGGTTTGACTTCTTTTCAGAAGTGTACAATCCAGAAGCTACAGACAAAATAGCAGCTACCGGACAGGTCTTCCAGGAGGGGCCGGAAAATTTCGTACCAATTAGTATCAACATTACAAACGAAGAAGTACTGGCTGCCATAAAAGATAGTAAGGGAGGCAAAGCGCCGGGCCCGGATGGGATACCGATCGATCTATATAAATATTCGATCGAGCTTTGGTCCCCATTATTAACCCGAGTCCTTGAAGCAAGCTGTGAGAAGGGTTTTATTAAATCCTGGTCTGAGTCGATAATCCTCCCCATTTTTAAAAAAGGGGATCGGGATAACCCCGCATGCTACCGCCCTATAATCCTGCTCGACTCATTTATGAAAGTCGCAGGTAGGGTCATCTTGAACTGACTCCAACACTGGGCGGAAGACAAAAATGTCCTAAGCCCAGTCCAATACGGGTTCAGGGAGGGACGGGGCACGGTAGAGCAGGTGCTAAATTTTTCCATATTACATGGAAAATATATACAGGCCAAGAAAGGTAAATTGTACGCAGTATTTGTCGATCTAACCGCGGCATTTGACAGCGTAATTCATGAATGATTATGGCAGATTTTAGCAGATATAAAGGTAGATCAGGTATTCATATTATTTTTAAGATCAACTGTACGTGGACTCAACGGCTAAGGTGAGATTCGGCTCAAAAGGAGAATGTACCAAGCCCTTCCATGTAAGAAAGGGAGTTAGACAAGGTTGCGTCCTTGCCCCTTTCCTTTTCACTTTATATACCAACGATTTGGAAAAGGAATTAGTGGCCAGAGTACGAGACTCACCGCAGGTTAAAAATAATCAGATAGTATTGTTTCTATATGCTGACGACGCCGTTCTATTGGCGAGAACCCAACTTGGTTTACAGACAGCACTTGATACCTATCTAAATTTTATGGATAATAAGGGCCTGAAACTTAACGTGAAAAAAACCTTCATTATGTCTTGTGGGCGAGGAAAAAAGAGATCTTGTCCCCTGTTTGCTGGGAGTGAGAAAATCGCATCTACTAAAATATTCTCCTATCTAGGGATTGTTTTAGAGGAATCAGGATCTTGGGGACCAGCCATAAACAATAGGACACTGCAGTTTAGAAGATCAACAGCGGCGCTAATGTTATTCGCCAAAAGGATGGGGAAAAGGCCCCCGGAAATCCTATTGAAAATTTACAAGGCCAAATGCATTAGCGTAGCTGTATATGGAGCAGGCGTATGGGGAGTCTGTGACACATCACCTATTCAAAGGGTAGAAAACGCATTTTTAAGATTCATCTTAGTTATTCCTCAAAGCACACCTGTTTTTAACTTTCATACCGAACTTGGGGTACGACACATCAGTGATTTAATTAGCATGCAACCCTTATTGCTTTGGCACAGAGTTTGTACCTCACCTGACCTAATTTTAAACTGAGAAATAATCACAGATTCGATGGGCTTAGACCAGGCCACAAAGATCCCATGGCTGAATTATATTCGCAACCTCACTAATGATTTGGGGAGGCCAGAGTTTTACGTTAATTCAGACTCCTTAGGCACTATATCTAGGAAAGACTTAAAGGCACTTTGTTGGTACCACTTCGAATCCCTAAGATTAGGAGTGGAGGTAAACAAGAAAACTGTAATACAACACCGACTTACTCTGGTCTCACTCTCAATTCAACCCTATCTGGTCTGGTGTCAAGAGGGGTTTGATAGGTATATTTTGACCAGATTTAGATTTGACTACTTTTTTCGTTTAATTACCTTTATTAAAACAAACGATTGGCCCAGAAACCTCTGTAAATGTCCGTGCGATAACTTATCTGACCAATCCACATTGCACGTGATATTTTTTTGTAAATTTTATT
The DNA here is from genome assembly GCF_964261635.1 of Lissotriton helveticus. Lineage (NCBI taxonomy): Eukaryota > Metazoa > Chordata > Amphibia > Caudata > Salamandridae > Lissotriton > Lissotriton helveticus. The sequence continues at coordinate 1,317,297,413 of NC_136061.1, forward strand.
CAGCAGAAAGGGCTAGATGGATTAAACATTTTTTAAAGCATGGTACATGGCGTCAATGCCGCCCGGCCCTACTGTTTTTACAACATCTAAACGATATGTTTTGTGTCTGTATAATAATCGTTTTTTTAAAAAGTACTTTGAGGAAAAGGAAAAGTTTAATATGTTCGTAAAATTTTTATGGATGTATAACTGACACGAATTGTAACTTGAAGGAATGTATCAATTATTGAATGAAATGTCGCTTTTATGATTTTATAAACTTGTGAAATCGAATAAAGCTTTTCTACTACTAATACTACTCCTACCTACCACCGATTCAACAGCAGACCATACAGCAACAAGCACCACACCTCCAGACACTCGCAGTAGCCCAATTACAAGCACCCATTCAGCAGATGCAGACACCGGTACAGCAGCAACAGTTACCCGGGTACCAGATGATGCTCTAAGCACCAACACTTCAGATGACATCACAGCAACTTGCACCTCAAGGGTGCACGGTGATTCCTCCCAGCAGCACATTCACGCAGGGCACCATCCAGCAGTAGCAGGCAGGAGGGTATAGTTGTTAGGACAGCCCACAGACTACTCTTGTGGTCTCAGTTTTGGCATGTACGACCAATGCTGAGGAGGACCCCATTGTCTTTGTCATGATAAACAATAAGACTTACAGCTTTCTCATTGACACAGGTGCTACTTACGCCTGTATTAGAAGAGGAACACTGCCATTTCAGATCAGATAGAGGACACACAGGGATTCTCTGGGGCAATAGCTAGGGTCCCTTTCACTGAGCCAGTACCAATATAGATAGGAGATCACTCTGTGGAGCAAAGTCTGCTCTACTCACCACAGTCTCCAGTGAATCTCCTAGGACGTGACCTCATGGCTAAACTCAACATGACAGTTCACTTTGATGAAGACAGTACCATTACCTGCCCCATTCCAGGCACACCTTGGGCCAGGATGATGGTGGTGATGGACTCCTCCTTGAACGATCAAACAAGGGCCCTCCCGGTGGATGAACAAGCGTTCTCAGCTGCAGTGCACATCATTGTTGCCACAACACCATAACTAAAAGGCCGTACTGGTCAACTTCCAAAAGAGTTCCTTTTCGGGCCACAGTCGCAGGTTTCCCAAATGCCCGACAAACACATGATCTTCGACATACACTGCCTTGAAATAACACCAACAGATCGAGCCTTCCAAGCATTCGATGACAGTTCCCACACCTGGGCCTGCGTCATTTTCATTCAACCAGGAGGGCTAGTAAGGGATATTTTAGATGACCAATTGTTTGGGCCTCCTGAGCATTACTCAAAAAGCGACATTGTTTATGAAAATGCAGTCCCTCTCTCTGTGACAGTAGAAATAAGAACACAAACTCCTGCCAAACAATTTGACTCCATATGTGATGCTGATTTATCCCAAGTACGTCTCAACCTTTGGACCACTGGCCCAAATGATGTAGACCTCATTCACTCTGCTGCCCCATTCAGAATAACACTCAAACAGGGTGCCATACAACCAAGAGTGCGTCAATAGTCCTTGTCCAAGGAAGCAGAGGAGGGCATTGCCCCCACCGTACATGCGTTACTGGATCAGGGAATCATATACCCCTGCACATCTTCATGCAACACCTGTCTGTTTCCCGTGCACAAGGCTAAGACCAATCAATGGCGTTTGGTTCGTGATACCAGATTTCCGATCGTTCCAGATCCAACAGTGATTCTCACGAATATTTCTCCAGACACAGAGTACTTCTCCGTCAATGACTTGAAAATTTTCAGTGTCCCATCACATCCGGATATCCACTATCTGACCAGTTTCACATTTCGTGGCACTCAAATGAATTACTCCAGGTTACCACAAGGGTATTGTGAGTCCCCTAGCATTTTTAAAAAATTTATAAAATCTGATATGTTGAATTTCCAATGGGACAGCACCCTGCTGCAATATGTCGACGACATTCAGGTCGTAGCCCCACAGAACAGCAATGCAGAAAAGACACAATTTCCCTATTTACCACTCTAGCACAGAGTGGATACAAAGCAGAAAAAGGGAAGCTCCAGTACTGTCAGAAAGAAGTACACTACCTTGGCCAATTGCTCTCAGCATCAGGAAGGAGAGTCACCCCAGATAGAACTAAGGCAATAAAGCGCACCCATGAACCTCAGACAGCAAAAGAGATGTAGACATTTCTCGGTTTAGTTGACTATGGGCCAGATGTACGAAGTATTTTTGCATGCGAAAACAGGTTTGCCGCCTGTTTGGGCATGCACAAATGGTTAAGGGCCATATACAAACCCTAATTAGTAGTTGCAATGTATTTGCGACTTGCTAATTTGGATTTGTGACTCACTATTGGGAAGGGGCGTTTCAAGGGCTTCCCTTCCTAATAGCGAGTCTGAGCCCTATGTATGACTGTTTTGTGATCGCAATTGCAGTCGCAAAACAGTCACAATTTACCACCTACTTCAAGTAGGTGCTAAAGCATTCACAAATGGGAAGGGGTCCCCAGGGGGCCCCTTCCCCTTTGGAAATGCATGGGAAAATATTTTTAAGGGCAGTAGGCCACCATCCCTGGGAGGGCCAGCCATTCCCAATGGGGTCGCAAATTGCAAGGGGCTCATTACTATTCATGAGCCTCGCTTTTTGCACCCCATTGGGAATCCCTAACAGTGTCTCTGACACTGTTGTTCAATTGCTTTTGCGACTTGCAAATTGCAACTAGCAATTTTTCACAATTGGCAAGTCGCAAAAGCAAATGGTTATACATCTGGCCCTTTGTACGTCAATGGGTCTCGGGTTTTTCTACTATCACTGACCCACTGCTAAAAGCTGTGAAAATGGCCAAGAACAGACATGATAAGTTAGAGTGGATACCTGATATGAGGACAGCCTTTACAAATGTAGATCACAAATCACAGATCACAAATGCACCAGTGTTAGGGTCCCCTGACAACAGTAAAGAATTTTACCTGTTCACTCACTGCGACAGCCAAGTCATGACAGCAATACTTACCCAAAAATACCCCAAGGTCCACAAGCCCATTGCCTACTTCAGTGGCATGCTGGACTCTTTAATAAAATGACACTTCCTTTGCGAACAAGCACTGGGAACTGCAGCATTCGCTGTTGAGGAAAACACCCATATATTCATGTGTTCCTCGCTAACACTGTACACTGAACATGCTGTGTTTGCAATAATATGGAAAGCTAAGACCACTCTTACCTCACAAAGAGTATCAGGCTATGAAGTCATACTATCATTGCCATCCCTGAAGGGTGTTAAATGTCACACAGTAAACCCAGCAACATTTTTCTCCCACCCCAAAGGCCACCACTGATGATGACCCTCATGACTGCATCACATACACACCAGATGAGTCCGGAGCAGCAAAAGAAGATCCATTGCCAGACAGTGCTATATACTTTGTCAATGGATCTTCTACCATTGATCAAGAAACAGGGGTCAGGTTATCAGGAGCTACAGTAGTTAGAGCATGTCAAAATGACTCCTCTGATTCCCTAGACATTGTGCAGCAGATTACATTACCTTCACACTACCCAGCTCAAGCAGCAGAGTTGGAGGCGTTGATTGCTGCCATGAAGATCGGGGCAGACAAACGCATCACTGTTTATTTAGACTTTGCATATGTCACAACAGCAACACATTCCAGCATCCTACCCTGGAATAGGCACAGCTTTCTCAAATCAGATGGCACACCGGTCATACACAGGCCCTTAGTTGCGGACCTAATTGATGCACTGACCTTACCAGCAGGTAGCCATAGTCAAATGTGCAGCCCACACAAATGGCCAAGATTGTGTCTCCAGAGGTAATGCTCTGGCAGACTGGGCAGCTAAAGCCACTGCCAGGGGGCCCCTGCCTGTGGCACTGCCAGATTGTCAGCATCCCCCCATCATGCTTGCCCGGAATATACCCACAATAGAACAATACAGTGAAAAAGATGAAGAGAAAGACACGCCCAATTACCCACATCCACACACTATTGATGATACAGAGCCATATGATCTCACTGCACGAATACATCTTAGAGAAATACAGGAAAGTGCACTAGATCAAGACAAAGAGCTATGGAAGAAGAAGGGAGTACAACAAGACCCCATAGATTTTATATACAGACAAACAATAACAGGAAAACCTGTAATGCCACAGGCCTTACTGCAAGTAGCACTAGGCCAGCTACACCTCCCCACACATGATTCACAAGATAATATGTCCACAACCAGACGAGAACAAGGTAGTATCGAATTTTCAATATGGTTTTAGGAGCGGTATGGGGACCCAAGACCAGTGTCTTAACTTATCCCTGTTAATTGGTAAATATACCTTAGCCAAAGGGGGAATACTCCAGCTGGCATTTATGGATTTATCGTCAGCTTTTGACCTGGTAAACAGGTCAAAGCTTTGGCAGGTTCTCCTAGAGATGGGGATGGAAAAGAGTCTTGTTTATTTTTTAGCTGACCTGCATCAGAATCTTTCTGCACGGGTACGGATTGATCAAGATGGAAACTGCACTAAGCACTTTAGCTCTGGCCGTGGAGTCCGACAAGGTTGCATTTTAGCACCATTACTTTTTACCCTTTATATTAATAATTTAGGCAAGTTTTTAGATGTAGCTAGTTTAGATGTCCCTAAAATTGGTCAGGAGCGTTGCCCTGTGCTTCTGTATGCCGACGATACGGTTTTGATATCTCGCACATCAGTCGGCCTACAGAATCTGCTAGAGGGATTTGGACATTTCATCAACTCATTGGATTTAAGGGTAAACATAGCTAAATCACATGTGATGAGCGTAGGTCGCCAGAGTAAAAGAAATTGCATGCCTTTTTATTGTGAAGGCTCCGACGTTACCAGGGTAACCTCTTTTATGTACCTGGGGGTTCTTTTTGATGAGAACGGTACATGGGTTGCTCAACATAAAATTAAGGTTAATGGTATGGCTAGGGCAATTGCGGCCGTAAATGGGTTCTCGAAACGGCTGGGGGCCAAACCTGTAGAGGCAATGTTGAACATTTATAAATCAAAATGTATTGCAATCGCAACATATGGTTCCTCAATTTGGGGGTATAGACCCATGGAGGGTTTACAGATTGAGGAGAATACATTTCTACGGGGAGTATTATCGGTCCCCCAGTCAACGCCTACCTATGCTGTTCATCAGGAATTGGGGATGGGCTATATAACAGATAAACTTAGGCTGGCTCCAGTCATTTTTTGGCTTAAATTATGGCTTAATCCTGAATCAGATCTTAATCATAGACTAATTAGGGATTGTCTCATTCTGGATTATGTACATAAGATTAGGTGTCTTGTTTACGTAAAGGAAACCTTGGCAACAGTAGGCCGACAGGACCTTTTTGAAAACCCTGAGAAAATTACAAGAACAGATTTTAGCTGGGTGAAAAAACAGCTTTTAAATTTATGGGCTGTACAACGAGAAGAATTAGAGTTGATAAAAGTAACGGTAAAAGCACATTATCTTTTAAAGACTTCACCCACACTGGAAACCTACTTAAAAATCGTTACTAGGCCTTTTCATCGTATGCTTTTAACACGTTTTCGTTTTAACTTAATTTATCTTTCTCTAGGAAGCTCTAAGGGGTGGTGCAGTCTGAAAGAACTAGGGCCCTGTGGTTGCGATAACTTCTCAGTTCAGGATACAATGCACCTCATTATGTTTTGTGACTTTTATAGTGAGATCAGAAAGAGGTTCCTATTCCCAATACTAAAAAGTAAGGGTTTTATTCAAGTAAATCCAGCCTTGTTGTACTTACAGTTATTAAATGATCCGAATGAGATTTTTTATATAGCCAGTTTTCTTGTGGCAGCTGTTAGACTGAGGAATAGCCGTGAGAAAAGTCCACAACTAACGGGGTTTTAGATTACTTGCTTTTTATCCTTTTTAAACTATTTTTAATTACGGTCGAAATTTTAATGCTGTGTATATTGAATTCTCTGGATGCACTGTCACTTTTCCCCTAAAAATGCACTGCATTTGATCAGTTCTGTATTGCACCTTTTGCACATAGACTGTTGTGGCCGGAGTACATTACATAACATTATATTTTAGGTACTGTATTTTGTATTCTTGCATTTATATGTTTGTATGTTTGTGCTGTACTTTTATGGTTTTAATTTAACCGAATAAAGTGGTTTGAAAAAGAAAAGAAAAAAGATGCCCACAACCATACAAAATGACTGGTTCGTCCCAATGACCATGAATTAATACAACTCTTTGTTAACAAATGCCTCATTTGTCAACAGTACTCACCCAACCCCACAATGAAAACAGTTGCACAATTCCAAAACCAAAAGGCCCTTTAAAGAATTCCACACTGAATATGTTGACATGATTGATAGATGTCAAAATCATGGATCGAAGCTTGACCATGTGTCCACTGTGATACCAAAGCAGCATCTAATTTCCTGCTCCGTGAGGTTTTTTCACGCTGGGGTCTGCCAGACGCGATCCGGTCTGACAACAGCAGCTATTTTTCGAATACCATTTTTTTCTTTCTAACGACCATGTTACATAATAAACATAAATTGACATCAGCGTACCACCCACAAAGCAATGGAATCTATGACTGCCTTAGCGGCCTGCTCAAAAATAAAATAAGCAAGATAAGTGCCACAATCGGAAAGAAATGGCTCTATTGCCTACCGATTGCCCTATTTTCACTAAGAAATTCTCCAAGTTCCGACCACCACTTAACGCCCCATCAGCTTGTCCCTGGAAGATCCATACATATATCAGTTACATCAACTAGACCTCAAACTGACTCTTTAAGTTCTTCTGAAATTGTGAAAGATGAAATGTATGAGTAGCTGCATGAATGAACTGGTGCTGCGCTGTTCCTTTCTGCTCAGGTATCCAAGCAGAAGGGCCCCATCAATCGTGAGCTCCCACCAAACCACCCTGGAACACAGATATTTGTGCAGACAGCTGGCCGGAGTTGGAAAGTTCCAAAGTTTGAAAGACCTTTTAAAGTCATGAACGCCACCCCCTCAGCTGTCCGCATTGCCGAGAGGAAAGTGTGGATTCACCGAAGCGACATCAGAGTCGACCCTGCCCACCTCAGCACTAAAGGATAACCAGGAGGAGGGCTACGTGTTCCCATTGACTAGCAAAGAAAAAAAAGACGGTGATCGTTTGGTGGTCTCTGGATTCGGCCGCCGCCTCAACACTCACACCTCAGAAGTGTCTTATGCAAAGTTATGTACTTGTATTTGATTATTCTATATTATTGTAAGTGGCACTAGCAATGTTTAACTGGTACGCTGTTATTTCTCATTGTGTTGATAAAAAGGCTTGTGTTGCTCAAACTATTGTAGATGCTCATGCAACTATGCACCCCATATCCCTTCCCCTTCCACCTGTTGAAATACGTACTGAGTGTAGTGGCCACCGTAGCAATGCAACATGTTAAACTTCCTCTTTCGGTAACGTCAGCACCCCAAATACCTATGTGCACCCCGTGCCCTAATCTCCCGCCCCGTTGAAAATAATATGAATGGGACGGTACCATTTATATCACACTACGTCCCCCACAATTGTCTCATTGTCCTAGGGATGCCCCAGCAGGTAGACAGCATGATGAGTGAGATGGCCACCATAGGGAGACAGAAGACTAATGAATCTTGTTATATGTGCTCGTACATCCCCCATGCAGCAGGGGCAGATAGACTGATTTTTCCTGGGGAAGTACCATCACATACTGCCAAGTGCCTTCTACACCAGTTCCTTTGTCGCATACAAGGATAAGTACAAATAATAAGGGCTGATATTTTCCGTCTTTACGTGAACGCCACAACATGGGACCCTACCCCCATAACTTTACAAGTCCTCTTCATACAGCGGACACTGAGGAGCTGCTTAATAGATTGCATAAAATTAGACATCCTGGCATATGGGAACTGGCACCTCTCACTACGAAGCTTGGCTTTATAACAGAATGCTCACCTCCAAGAGTATGTGACCATTAAATACCCTATGACGACCCACCCCCCATGCCAAAACAGGAATGTGTTATGCCTACAGGCACAGATTTATGTCCATGGCAAATGGAGCGATCCCACCTATGTGGTGTGTAGGGCAGCATCCTTGGGACCACCCTGGGTAGACTCCGATTATAAAGACGGGATTGACTGGACAGTTAAGGATGAGTGTGAGCAAATATGGTCTCAGAAGGGTGGAAGGTACAAACCAAAAAAAGCTTTTAAACTAAAATCACCTCTTCTCTGTTTTCTAGGAATTGGCACAAAGCCTGTGGGGTGCAACTCAGGATGCAACAGCACTATTTTCAATTTAATCATGCAATATGGCACCTCCAGCCTAATGAACTACTGCTGGGCTTGTGGGGAACATCTTTATCTCAAACTGCCTCCTCGATGGAATGGACTGTGTACCCTGGTGACCATGCATGAAGTTCACTTAGTCGTTGCAGCAACCATTATCTCCCATATCCATGCCCTTCCCATGATGGGCTCTTTCAGCCCGCTGAGGCCCCTCTCTTGGAAGATGCCTGTGCCTCAGAGGGAGTGAAGCAAGACTGGCCTCTTTTCTCTGACCTCTCTGTTGCATGAGAGGTGTGTATAGCAGGGTGTCTGTATAGACTTCCCCCTTTTCCAAATATATTTCTTAGATGACAGGAGTACATAGTAAGGTATGTACATGGACTGCCTCCTCCTTCCAGACCTCTCTCTCATATGAAAGGTTTTCGTAGTATGGTGTTTGAGAAGAGACTGGCCTCTCCACTAAGTGCTCTCTTTCAGATGGCAAGTGTACGTATTAGGGTGTGTAAATGCACTGGCCTCTTCTGTCAAACCTATGTCTCTCATGATAACTCTGTGCAGTAAGGTGTGTACACAGACTGGCCTCCTCTGTCAGACCGCTCTCTCAGATGACGGACGTTCATTGTACGGTATCTATGTGCACTAGTCTCCCCTTCCAGACATCTATCTCAGATGATGGGTGTGCATAGTAAGATCTGGAGAGGGGCAGATCCCTCCTTCCAGATCTCTCTCTCGTATAAAGGGTGTGCGTAGTAGGGTATGTACATGGACTGGCCTCTTCTGTCAGACCTCTGTCTCAGATGACGGATGTGCATAGAAAGCTGTGAGGAGAGAGACTGGTCTCTCCACTGAGACCTCTCTTTTGGATAACAGATGTGCATAGTATAATCTGTCTAGGGATTTTCCTCCCTGCTAACACCTCTCTCTCTGATACAAAGCCTATGGGTGTAAATAGTAGATTCTGCTAATCACCATCTCCAGTGAGAATACTTTCTATAATAACAAGTGTACACACCATAGTGTATTCAAAGACCACATAATCTTTCCTATTTTTCACAATCCCGCGAGCGTCTCACAAGGTTAACTTTTTAAAAAAAATAGGAATTAACCATTTGCAATTCTCAAAATGCGATTTTTTGAGAATCGCATTTTGAGAATCGCAAAACCTTATGTAATTAAAACTTTGCAAAAAGTTAGCTATTCCCAAATATTCACAGATTTTTATGTGAATACCAACTTTGCGATTCCTTAATTGCGAAATCGCAATTAAGGAATCGCAAACCGGCGAATCGGAAATTCAGGTGCAGCTTGATGACATGAGTTTCAGAAGCAGTGCGAGAGGCTGAAAGGAGGGCAGAGGCACCAGTGCACTGCTACAGAGACAGGAGAAATGGCCACACAGGATAAGCATCAGGGGGAAACAACCAGGAAGAGAAAATAGACGTTTTCTGAAAGGGAGCAGGAGGTGCTCATCCAGGAGATGGTGGTAAACCATGAGCTGCTATTTGAGAAAAAAATCCCTTCGTGTTCCAGAGACCCTCAATTGCAGAATCTCGGCTGACATGCAGGAAAAGGTCAACTCCATTGGTGTCAACAGCGTAGCGTAGAAGACCTGCGAAAACGCTGGTACAACATGCGCCAGCGTTCTAAAGAAAAGGTTGCTGCCAGGCTGTAGGAGGCAAGAAAGACCGGTGATGGGATGTCCACTGCCACTGATTCCACGCCACTGGAGGAATTGGTTGAGGGGATCCTGCTGCCGTAGAGTGTGAGTGCCGTGGCAGACCTTGACAGCTCCGAACCCCCAGACCCCAGACAAGGTAAGAAACATGCCATCACACCCCTGATACCTCACTACATCACCCACACACCCAGGAGATACCCAGGCACCCAACAGAAATGCAAGTCCAGTGCATGCACACAAGCACACACAGCAATACATTATGGGAGATGTAGTCACATTATTGCATGACAAAAGCAAGGCAGGACACCAAATTAATGTGTGCAGTTATGTCCACAATATCCCAACAGGTAAAACTTTAAAAAGACAATTTGTTAAAGTATGCACAAGGCATTACATAAGCACAAAAATAAGGAGACAATTATTTCGAAAATTTGTATGCAACAGTTACTTATATATTTAGTACAAAACAAGTGGAAAAAAGACAAGTTAGGATACTTAGAGCAGCATGAGTATATCACAAATATTGTGAAGTGACAACCGAAGATATACTTGGTGCCCAATTATATACAAGTGTTAACTGGCGACGCAAGTGAAGGAGTGAGACAGCGTAGGCGGCGCAACGAAAGCAAAAGTGCAGATATTATACAGTGAGTGGCTCAGTGTGTGACATATTTAAGGTGACTTCAAATCACAAATCACAATTTCGTAGAGCCACACTGGGTATTGCGCCTTGAATGGCACCGTGGAGCCGACGATGTTTCGGTTCCTGATCAATTGGAACCATCTTCAGGACAGGGTTGTCTCATTTTCAATGCTGTGGGGCAAAGGGACAGAGAAGGGAGTGATGAGGAAAGAGGTACAACCTAGGACAGACTGGTGGGCTGGGAGAAGGAAGGGGGAGGGGACTAAAGGGAAGTGACTAACCCCTGTGTCATATCAGGTAGGATGGGACAGCCTGAGGAGTCTCAAAGGGCCAAGCGTATCAAGGAGGGGTGCCAGGGAGTATGAGCCCGTGAGTATCCACTAAGAAGGTGAACATAGCTGACCCGTTCAAGTGAAGGAGATCACGGGGTAGACCGTAAAGAAGAGAGGCATAGTAAGTAACAGGGCCCCTAATGGTGAAATCAAGCGACTGGGTACAAGGGTCGACATAAACAAACCGTCGTAGCCAAGGGGGGGGGGGGAAGGAAGGATTGGGGGGGAGAAATGTGGGGGGTGGTACGGAGGGCAAGGGGTGGGGGAGTGGAAACCAGGGGGGGAGGGGGGTGGAGTGAAGGGAAGGCAACAAGGGACACGCCTGAGGGCGACCCGGGGTGAAGGTACGGCAGGTTAAATAAGAAACGGTAGAAGCCGGCCTAGGGAAAGGGATCAAGGGTGAAGTGAGACCCCAGGTGGGCAAGGTAAGTGCAGTGGAGGATCGGCGGTAGACGCGCATTACCTGGTAAGAAGACTGTGGACCTCTTTCCTCATCACTCCCTTCTCTGTCCCTTTGCCCCATAGCATTGAAAATGAGACAACCCTGTCCTGAAGATGGTTCCAATTGATCAGGAACCAAAACGTCGTCGACTCCACAGTGCCATTCAAGGCGCAATACCCAGTGTGGCTCTACGAAAATGTGATTTGTGATTTGAAGTCACCTTTAATATGTCACACACTGAGCCACTCACTGTATAATATCTGCACTTTTGCTTTCGTTGCGCCGCCTACGCTGTCTCACTCCTTCACTTGCGTCGCCAGTTAACACTTGTATATAATTGGGCACCAAGTATATCTTCGGTTGTCACTTCACAATATTTGTGATATACTCATGCTGCTCTAAGTATCCTAACTTGTCTTTTTTCCACTTGTTTTGTACTAAATATATAAGTAACTGTTGTATACAAATTTTCGAAATAATTGTCTCCTTATTTTTGTGCTTATGTAATGCCTTGTGCATACTTTAACAAATTGTCTTTTGAAAGTTTTACCTGTTGGGATATTGTTTCTCTATAAACCTTCGAACCCCAATCCCAGCGTGGTATATGGGTCACACTCCTGTTTTTTCTACAAAAAAACAACAGTTATGTCCACAGCACACCCAGAAACACAGGGACCGATGGCAGGAGGGGAGAATGAATCCCACAGGACGGAAGTGTCATGGCAAGAGGAGGACGAGGAAGGCAGCCAGTGATCCCAGAGAAACACCTACGGCGCATCGCAGTAGCACCATTGCCACCACTGGAGTCAGAAACACTCGACACAGATGAGGATGGGGAGCACGTCCAGGGCCAGTCTGACCCACAACACAGAGCACAGTCCCTTTCATGTCCCATTCCAGCTATTACAACTAGGCGCAGGGCACGTCCGTCCACAAGCACAGATGCCGCAGGAGAGGACACGGTCTTCAGAGGGCTTGAGGGCCACATGCTGGAGGTTCAGTGCCTGCAGGCAAAGACAATAAAATCAATTCAGCAGCAAATGAGGGTGGGCTTCATGGGCCTGACGGGTGTCCTGGAGGTACCGCGTGCTGAGCTGCAAGAAGACTGTGCAGCCAGGCGCAGGGAGAGACAGCGCCTCCACACACGCCTGGACTTATATACAAGGGCTGTTAATCGGCTGTCCTCTGCAACCTCAGTGCTGTCATGTCGCTGCATCAGCATACAGCATGAGTTAGCACACTGCAGCAAGGACGTGGCCAGGGGACTAGTACAGGTCACATATGCGGTGGACCACCTGCGGGCAGCTGCCACTGCTGGCACAGGAGCCTTCAGCTCACTGGAGGAGGATGGGCAATCGAGCCGCAGCAGCATTACTCCACCTCTCCCACAGGACAGGCACCATAGTGTGCGTCATGGTAGTTCAGGCCATGCTTCATGAGAGGGCACTGTGCACTCGGAGCGAGGGGCTACAAGCGTGAACTCCGACGTTGAGGTGCCCTGACTAACACATGGCAATGGGTGAGCTAACCCATTGCACACAGACCAATGTTAAACATTTTTTTATGCGCTGTGTGTTCAACATGTGCGGAACATTTAAAACTATATAGTGTGCAACACAGGCTGTGTGATGTGAACTTCCCTGTACGTAAGGAAATTAAAACACAGTCTTGCAACAATCTGTAACATTGTGTCATCATTTCTCACCCAGAAATAGTTCTGTGTGATCTCATGACACCAGCTGGCCTGCATCTTGGAGCTGGCCCCTCCTCATCAGATGATTCTGAATCAGTGAGCTCCACTGGGGTGCCTTTCCTGGTGGCGATGTTGTGCAGCATGGCACACGCAACCACGATCTTGCAACAGGTATCGGGGCTGTACTGCAGTGCCCCTCCACTCTTGTGTAGGCAGTGGAAACAGCTCTTGAGTATCCCAAAGGTCCTCTCAATGGTACAGCAGGTGGCTGTGTGGGCACTGTTGTACCTCCGCTCCCCAGCGGTGGCATGATTCAGTTACGGGGTCAGTATGTAGTCACGGACAGCATACGCACTGTCACCTGTAGGGTGAGAAGAATCAGGTTAAACACTGTCCTGCAGCTGTTGCGCTACACTGGTGAGTCCTTATTACCAATATGTTTACCTAGTAAGTAGCCATCAGCAAATTCACCTTTTGTGTGTTGTCGGTGAATCCCACTGTGGCGAAAGATAAATGGGTGCTGACGGAGTATTTTGCTACGATGTCAGTCATAATATGCTTGGCATTGCACACTACCTGTATGTTCAGGGAATGGTAGGGCTTGCGATTCCTGAACACATACTCGTTCTGAGAGGGGGGATATAGCGACATGGGTCCCATCTATGCAGCCAATGACGTGGGGGAATTGTGCAATCTGATAGAACTCCTGCTTGGTTTGGTCTAGTGCCTGTTGTGTGCTGGGGAATTGGATGTGGTGATGCAGCCTCTGTACCATTGCATCACGGAACGCATGGAAGAAGCGCGACAGCGCACTCTGAGAGACCCCTCCGGCTGTGGCTATCACCCCCTGGAAACTCCCTGATACCAATAGGTGCAGTGAGCACAGGACCTGTACATGGGTGGGTATGGTGTGTGTCCTGCGTGTGGGGTGTTCAAGTATGAGTTTGGAATTTCATTTTAGCGATTTTCGCTATAAGCGTGGCCGAGATTTTACTTCCGTAAATTTATTCGCAGAATCATTGTCTGGCAAAATTGCTAATCGCTAATTTTGCGATTAGCAATTTCGCAATCGCTATGGCTCTCATACATAGGGTACCTCTGTTTTGCGATCGCAAACACCTTTTTTTTGCGATTCGCATGTGTTTGCGATCCTGAAACAGCTTCATACTTATGTCTTACACACTTCCTCCGAAAAAAAACTACCACAGTAGGCATTCCTACTAATGATGACTATGGAGAGCTCGTCTACTCCTTGCTACTATTTGGGATCCCTTGAGTGTCCCGTGAGATCATAAAAATTACTTTAAAAACGCAATATACATTTATTATTTTCACAGTGGTTATCCCTTAGACACCTCCTCCCTAAACTTAGGGGGACAGCATGCCTTTCTGCTGCCACCTTATATAGGTTTTTGATTTAATTTCCACAACACCCTCCAATTTTCCCAGTAAACAGTGATGGCAGCCATTTCATTTCTAACATTCCAACAGCCACCTAATCAGAGCACTTGCTCTCATGATACCCGGAGCCTGAATGCTCATGGGAAAAAAACAGCCTTTCTACCAATCACAGCACTCAATTTTAGATTTTGCGCTATCGCGAAAGGCTCGTGGGACTCTCACAGACCCAACGGCCACAATATACAATCATTTTTTACCCCTCAGTTCTCAAAAATTTCTGTATGGATTTATACCAAATCATAGAAATCCCAATCTGTGGACCAAGATCTAGCTTCCTGTCAAATTTGGTGTAATTTAATTCAGCAGTTTTTGCTGCAGCTGTGTCTAAAAAAGTCCATGGAAAATGTATGGGGTTCATATGTTTTGGGACCCCCATTTTTCTCTGCCCCCCGCTTGATGGATCACCTCAAAACTTTCCAGGAAGTGTTGGCAGCCATCTTGGGACTCGGCTTGAGCTGAGTCCCACTAAAAGTATAAAAAAGAAAGAAAGTGGAGCAGGGTAGGACTACCCTGCCCCATAGAACTGGTGGTTGGGTCCCACAGGGGGTTCAAACTTTTTCTGGGGTCAATTTTGCCACAAATTCGTAGATGGATCAGCGGATTTGTGGCAAAATAATTAAAAAAAGAAGCACAGGCTCTCACACTTCTTTTCAAGGAAGCCCCCAGGTGGGCCAAATCCTGGGGGCATGTGGACCTTATAAATAAACAAGAGCGGGCCACATAATGCCCCTCTCCAAGACTTTGTAAAAGCCCTGGAGAACATCACCTCCCTGGGGTACTTCTTTTTAACTATACATGGTGGCCTGGTGACCCCCTGCAGCCCAGGGGTTCGCCACCTCCGCAGGACAAAAAGTGGTAACAATGTGGGGGGCCTGCATGGCCTCTCTGCAGCCCCAGGTACCGCTACCTCCCAGGGGCCTTCTTTACATTGAGTGGGCACCACGGACTCGCCAGGGCAAAATCGGAGAAAGGAGGAGGACTGCCTGGGCCCCCCTCATGGAGCCAATATTGGCCTTGGGGACCGCCACTCCCCAATGCCGGCTCTTGCTACGTCCCGGGGTGCCCACACATGGGACATACCAGTTTTCTCTATCTTGGCAGGAGCTGTCAGATCAAACACTCTGCTGTCAGCAAGTAGGAACTGTAAAATGTTCCCGCTTGCTGACAGGTTACTTCACTATATACGAGTATTCAACATATCGATGGACTAAGAGCGATTGAACATTATCTCGGAAATAGACCATTACAATTACATAAACACACAACCATGCTAATAAAGAATGGTTCGAGAATGCCTATATAACAATTATTTCCTATTTGATAACAGCATATATCATCAAACCCATGGGACCATGATGAGAGCCTGCTTCTCCCCCAGTCACGCATTTCTAAACATGGGCTGGTGAGAGGAGCCAGTTCTCAAAGTGGAGTTCCCCACTGAATGGGATGATAATGTAGTAATTTGGTTGTGCTATATTGATGACCGTTTTGTTATTTGGAAGGGATCAGAACAAAGCACCAAAGACTTAATAGAAGGCATAAATGTAAACAATTAAAATTTGCACTTTTCAGGTGAAGTCATAAAAAATGTGATACACCTTTTGGATATAGACATATTTGTAAAAGATGGCAAAGTTGAAACCCAACTTTATAGAAAAAACAGAGCAGGCAACTCACTTCTGCATGCATCTAGCTTTTACCCTCGACATTTGATAGCAAGTCTCCCTTATGGAAAATTATGTTATGTTATATATGTTTATATAGCGCGCTGCTGCCCCAGCCAAGGGGCGTCCCGGCGCTAGCTGTCCATGTCCAAGAGAGGCTGCTGCTGCTGTATACTGCAGGTGACACAACATAACTAAGGGAAGAGGTGAGTTTTTATAGCTTGTCTGAAGGATAGGAGATCATTCATCCCACGAATCTGGGCTGGAAGTTCATTCCAGAGCTTTGCTGCTAGGTAACTGAATGAGCGACCGCCCATCCGACTTAATTTAATGCGGGGTACAGTGGCCAGGTTCTGTCCCTCCGACCGTAAAGTGCGTAGAGGAACGTAAGATGAAAGGAGTGGACACAGCATGGGGGGGAGGCACATTTCAGAATTTTAAAAGCGAGGCATAGAGTTTTAAAATGAATCTTTGTTTCTACTGGGAGCCAGTGTCGACTCCTAAGGGTATTAGTAACAGATTTATGGCAAGGGAGGCCCGTCAGAGCTCTCGCGGCGGCATTTTGGACTCGCTGCAGTCTGGATTTCTCAGCTACGTTAGTTCCTAGCTTTTGATCTAGTTCCACGGCAAAAACTCTGGTGTGTGCTTGCAGAAGCCGGTATAAGTCTAGAACTGCTAACATTGCTTGTCCGCTTGCAAGAAAATAACTATGCTAGAATCAGGTGGGGGGTCCAGGGTGAAGTGACTGATCCCTTCCCTGTAGAACGTGGGGTTAGACAGGGATGCGTCTTGGCCCCCACATTGTTTTCAATATACATTAATGGTATAGTGGACTATTTAAGAAGGTCACCCACCGATGCACCAGTACTAGCGGGGGTGCGTGTGCCAGTCCTCATGTTTGCGGACGACACACTGATAGTATCACGAACTCCTAGTGGGCTCCAGAAGGCAATTAATGCATTTGGAGAGTTTTGTGAGAACCGGGGTTTAGAGTTGAACACTTCTAAGACCAAGTTTATGTGTATGAACCAACGGAAGACGTTCAAAGGCTCAATAACTTATAATGGTACCCCATTAGAGCAGGTAGAGGCCTTTACATATCTAGGAATATCCCTTCAGGGTAATATGCGATGGAAAAATCATATCGATATGGCAATTCTAAAATTCCATCAGTTAGCGGGTGTAGTAGCGCTCAAACATAGCGCCTCATTGACCAAACCAATCACCCCTGCTTTAGAAATTTACAACATGAAGGTGATAAGTGCCTCACTGTATGGTTCGGAATTATGGGGATTTGCTAACCTGAGGGACCTGTCATTGTCAGAGAATAGGTTCCTGCGGCGCCTAATGGGGGCACCACAAAGTACTCCCACTGTTCCTCTGTTGCTTGATCTTGGTAGGAAAAGTATTGAGGACTTACCTCGCCTACGCCCTCTGTTATATTGGAGACGGATAATGACAACGCCGTAATTAGCTCACTATGCTGCAGCCCTAGCGGATATTATTAATACTGACCGCTTTCATACCATCTTGTGGCTTAAAGAACTATGGAGCCTATTATCTAAGCTGGGTTTAGACCATCTCTGGGCTAATACTGATGTAACATGTTTTCCATCAAAGATCATTTTGTAGAAAATGTATTGGCCCATGGCTCGGTCATCTGCTTTTTGTACTGGTTCCAACTCCAAATTAACTCGACGGTTTTTAGATGTTAAAACAGTACCATCTTGTTAACTCTATTGGGACATTATCGAAAAACCGTTCGACAGAAAACTGTATTTTCAATTCAGATTTGGAACTCTCCCCCTAAACGTATTTACACAAAATTGGTCTACGAATCGGGATGAGAAATGCCACCACTGTAAAGACCTTGTCGAGAATGTTTCTCACTTACTGTTTGTTTGCCCTCTTTATCAATGCCCATGTCGAAAATGGATAAAACCAGTGTGTCGTAATTTAGGAACACGCAGGCATATAGAGGCGCTTAGAATACTGGAATCAGATTGTTCACCATACTTTGCGATCGCTGTTGCAAAATTCCTAGGATGGGCTTGGTCTATTCGCACCCGTACTTTACAATTATCTGACGAAGTCTAATGAATTATTGTTACCATGGTTTTTATATACGATCGATTTTTTATATAATTCTTGATGAAATATTTTATATTGAGTAATGAAATTGACAGCATAAAGTGTTTAATGTATGTTTTAAATATTAATTTTAGGCTTAGTATTTATTGTGTAGCGTTAGGATGTAATTGCTTTTATGACTTGCTGTCGAATAAAGCTTTTGAAATTTGATTTGTTAGTTCCTAGCAGCAAGGAGCTAGCGTAGTCCAGCCGTGAGAGAATAGCTGATTGTACCACCAATTGGCGGGTATGGTGAATTAATATTCGCCAAAATAAATTTTAGTTTGCTACAACACATTATGGCCTGTCAGAAAGATAAGACACTAAGGTTTTTACAAAGAGGATATAACACAAGACTGATCAATACTGCTCAAGAAAAGATTAATCACACTTTCAGGGAACACATCTTGTTTGGCCAACAAAAGAAAAAACTTTAACCACAGAATATGGTCAGGCTATTTAAAAAAAAAAATAACTTAGGCAGTTTATAAGAACTGGCATTTAATTCTATCCGAATTGACCATAGGAAAGATGAGTCCAGCAAGACCCCAAATAATCTATAGGAGAGCCGGTTCAATGAGAGACTGTTTGATGGCATCTAGTCCTGAAATGAGAAGGACAGGTAATTGGATGACAGAAGCCAAAGAGTTCCACAAATGTTACAGATGCTGAGCCTGTACCATAGGAACAAATACCAAAGAATATTGCTCTCCCTTTGCATACAAACCAGTGCGCTTAAGGGGCAATTATAACTGCAAAAGTGAATTTGCTATATATGTTTTGACATGCAGTTGAAACCTAAGATATGTGGAAAGCACAGTGCTGCAAGTCTACAAACGCATACTACAACATACGCGGGCATTAAGAACAGGGATTTAATGTATCCAGTGGCCAGGCACTGTGCTGAATTTCATCAGAGCAATCCATTCTAGATGTCATACTTTGTCATAGACACAATACCACGCAACATCAGAGGGGGAGATACGGTGAAAGCGTCAAGAAAATTAGAAAGTGAGTATATACTTTAGTTAGATTCGAAGCCAACCCAGGGCCTGAACATGGAAGAAGATCCATATCATTTTCTATGAGGAAGGAATAAAATGAAATCAGTCAATTTTGGAAGTTGAACTATGTCCATCTAGGTCCAATACTCTTTAACTTTGTGTAAACCTATTTTTGTAGCAGATGAAACAATTGGTAATAAATTGGGGGATAATTGGTCCATTTGTGGATATGAACCGCAAGCAGAAATAGGATCACACAGCTTATCTGCAAGGCAAGAATATGTTAAATGCAACATGCCCATATCTTTTTCATTAACACAGATGCTTTTATTAGAAATTGTTTTTGGTTTAAGCAGGCCGTAATTTCATGAATAATCTTGTAAATAGTATTCTTTCAAACGAATATAGTTTGGAAGTGAAAATATAGTGCAAATAGAGAAGGTTTGGTTTTGGATTTATGGATTAGCAACACTTTTCTTTTTTAAATATATTTTTATTAGCATTTGTACATGTGTTCCAAGGGAAAAAAGAAATGATACAGTTAAAGAAACACGGTAGAGAGGTAGTCACCTCAGCACTTCAAGAACATCAGAAACATAACAATACCAGTGTTTTCTTCAAAACATTATATATGCTCAGGTTCAATATTTCTTACCAATACAGTATTACTGAAGTACATAATTCCCAGCAGCTACCAGCATTTTTCTAATAATCCAGGTATGCGGCAGCGCCCTTCCCGTGGGGAGTAAGGGAGCATTTATTTTGTTCATTAATTTCTCCCATCTGGTTGCCCATAGACATGTCTTTGTTGTCTACGGTGTCTTCATTTGCAACTGCTAATCAACTAATGTGAACACAACATATTACACCAGTTCAAAAAAAAAAAAAAAAAAAGTCTAAACAAACCCACAACAACTTCTAAACCCAAACCACAAGAGGGTCACTCACCCAAGTTTATGACTTCAATTTAATTTGTCCAATCAAAAGTCGGCAGGGGGGTAGGAAAAAAGGGGGGGAGATCCCACCCCTGACAGAGGAAATAAGAAAAAGAAAGAGAAACAAAGTCATAATACCTAACGGGGCATCCTCAGTCATCCCTCGGATTCGGCGGAGGAGGGGGTCTGAGTCTGTTCCGGTGCGTGTCGCTGTTTCCACATTCTCACCATATCTGCCCAGGGTTCTGCCAGCGGTTTACGCCGTTTTGTGACCCTATCTTCCCACAACAAGGCCTGCTCCTCCGTTCTGGCCCAGCGGGTAATGTCTTCCTCCCAGGTCTGCACTAGCGGGGGACGCTGTGACTTCCACCCAAGAGCTATTCATCTCCTAGCCAGGGTGAGCGCCAGATCTATAAACTTATGTCCCAATTTTAGCGGCTTAGGTCTTGGGAATAATCCCAGTAGGCAAGTCTCCGGGGAGCACGCCAGGGATCTAGAGAAGACCTTAGTAAGGATTTCTACAACAATGGACCAATAACCTACCAGTTTCACACAGGGCCAGATCATATGGTCAAAATCTGCATCCAATATTGAGCATCTAGCGCAGGCCTGATCTTCCCTACAATATACCATGTTTAACCTATGTGGAGTAAGGTAAGTTCTATGTACAAAATTAAATTGTATTAATTTAAAAGATGCATTTCAGGATATCTTCGTTGGACCACCCAAGATCTTTTCCCACTCCCTCTCAGTCAATTGTTTATTTAACGCGGTCTCCCATCTTACCAGCAAGCCAGGTAACGATGGAGGTGTGAGTTCCCTTATTGCCAAGTACAACTATTTCACTAAGTGCCCTGCCGAGCCCAACATCAATAGTGCCTGTAGTGCAGGATGAGTGCCTGTTTAATTCTCCGCTACACCCCAAAGCTCTGCCATCGCCCTCCAAATTTTATGATAGTTTAAAAACTGTCCTGGTGGGAGTCCATGATAGTCCAAAAACTCGTTCAATGGCGATAGTTCGCCATCTCTGTAACAGTCCCCAACCGTCTGTATACCCACTTCCTCCCATCCTGTCAGTTGCCTGCCAGTAAGGGGTGAACCTCTTCCCGCCTGGGAGACACCCGTGATTGGTATGCTGGGTGCATGAGCAATGTTTCCCTGGTACGCGCTACACATCTATCCCAACAAGTCACTGCAGCAGAGAGCAAGACCCCCATATTATTACGTTTCTGGCGACGATTAGGCAATCTGGGGAACAGTAACATGCATATAGCCTCTGGGGTAAACGATGGTGTTGATAAATCTCTACCCTCCAACCATCGAGCAAGCCACTGAAGCTGGGCCGCCAGATAGTAACCCTCAAAATCCGGGGCCCCCAATCCTCTGTTCATCATCGGAAGCCGCATGATCTGTAGCGACACTCTATTTCGGCCCCCATCCCACACCAAATCTCGCAATATCCCAACGAGAGTTTTGAACCATTGTTTGAGCACCACAAAGGGCTAGTTGACAAAATAATGCAAAAGTCGTGGCAGCATGACCATCTTGGACAACGCTATCCTAGACATGACCGGAAGTTTGAGCGTACTCCAGAAGGCCACATTCGTTCAAAGGGATCTCAGGCCCCCCCCCAGATTGCCATCAAACAGATCAGATTGTGAGTGATAAATCCGTACCCCCAAGTATCTAAAGGAGACTGGTGTCCATTCTAGGCCAGGTGGAAAATCCTGTGGCCATGGATACACAGGCTGCAGCGGGAAAACAGAAATTTTCTGCCTGTTCACACGCAGACCAGAGAGTTCTGCAAATTCATCTAATATGCGCATCACAGAATGGATCTCATTGAAGCCATCCTGCAGATATATCAACACATCATCCACATAAAGCGATATTATGTGTTCAGCCCCATCAAGAGGGATCCCCAGACCATTCCCTTCCTGTCGAAATCGTGCCACTAGTGGTTCCATTGCTAGTGCAAAAACCAGGGGTGACAGAGGACAACCCTGTCGAGTGCCTCTATGGATTGAATACAGGGTCGATATTACATGGCCAGTACGCACACGGGCCCTAGGCTCTGCATATAAGAGACAAATCCACTTTCCCCACCCTTCCCCAGCTGCATCTTACCCATCACTGCCAACAGAAAATCCCAGCGCAATGAATCAAACGTTTTTTCTAAATCTATCGCTACCACAACTGCATCAGGGAAATTTTCTATGTCGGGGTGGAACTGAAGTGGTATAGCCGCCGAAGGTTGCCGGATGTGGACCGTGTGGGGATAAAGCCGTTCTGGTCTTCATGTACCAGACGCCTCATGTGGGGCAAAAGCCTAGTCGCCAGCGCCTTACTCAGGATCTTGAAATCCATATTCAACATGGATAATGGTCAAAATTCAGTCAAACGGACATGTGCATTTTTGGTTTTTGGCAGTGGGATCACCAGAGACTCTCTAATTGTGGGTGGTAGTTGCTGGTTCTGAAGTGCAATGGCATACACCTGTTCTAATTTTGGGGCAAGAATATCCACGAAAGTAGAGTAAAACTCGGCCGGGAGACCATCCGGTCCTGGTGTTTTTCCCCTCGCCATATCTCTAATCGCCGCTCTAATTTCTACTGCTTTAACTGGGAGCGCCAGCTAGTCTCCGATCTTACGTTCTAAACTTATCAATTGCAAGCCCTCAAGATAAATAAGTAGGTCCGCTTCTAGAGTCACCCCCGGCAACCCATACAGCGTCTCATAATATGTTCGAAATGCAGTGTTAATAGCTTTAGGAGAGAAAAGTATCCGGTCTTGACCGACTGTTATACTGGGTATAGGCGTACCCCTGCTTTCTGGCTTGATCATCCAGGCCAGCAATCGCCAAGCCTTGCTGCCCTCCACATGCTGGCATGATCTATAGGTTTTGAGATCAAATGCCCTCAGTCTATCCCATGTAGTATTATAAAGGCTCTTTACGTCCGCCAGCTTACCCTGTAATCCAGCCCCACCTGCAATCACCCTATCCAGTGTCAAAATGTGTCTGTATAAGTCATCTAATTCCTGGGTCACCATCCGCCGGAGTCCCACCTTCTGTCCCAAACAGTGTCCCCGCACCACCACCTTAAATGCTTCCCATTCTACCAATAGGGAGCTAGCCGTCCCCTGATTCTCCGTAAAATAGTGTAGCAGCTCCGCAGACAGTTGCTGGCGAAAACCATTGTCTTCTAAGAGACCTGAGTCCAGCCTCTACAAGGGAATGGGAGTCTTCTCGAGAGTGTGGGTAAATCGCATGAGCAGGGGGCTATGATGTTACAATAAAGACCTACCCAAGTATTCAGTTCCTGTTAGCAGATCAGAAAATGCAGCTGAGCAGAAGAACATATCCAGCCTGGTGTGCAAGTCATACAGGTGTGAATAATAAGACTATTTCTTGCGTTGTGAGTTCTGCAGTCTCCAAATATCCAACAAATCCCAACCCGCCACCCAACTCCTAAGGCCCTTCGCCGTATTAGCGGCTAATGTATCCTTCAGTGGAGGAGTCGATCTATCCCGCTCTACATCATACACACAATTAAAGTCTCCTCCCACCACCAAGTCTCCATTTGAGATTCCAGCCAAGTTACCAGATAAACGTTCAAAAAAGGGGAGTTGCTCCCGGTTAGGTGTGTACACACAACATATCGACATCTCCTTCCCATTCAACGTACCTGAGATCATCACAAACCTCCCGTCCGTGTCAATTATTTTCCTAGTAAGGGAAAAAGGAACCCCAGAACGGATCCATATTAACACGGCTCTTGCAAATATGTGGTTGAAAACAGCTGTCCCCTCCACCTGCATCTGAGTCTGTCAACCTCTACTTCGGTAAGGTGTGTCTCTTGGAGAAGGACCACGTGTGCGCCCCTGTGTCTTATATAATTTTGTATCTTATAGCGCTTCAAGGACGAACCCATACCCCTGATATTCCACGTTAGGAATCTATATTCTTCAGTTCGCTCAGCATTGTTAACCTTTAGTACACATGTTAACCCTTCGCCACCTCACCTCCCCGCCCATCTGCAAAAGCAAGCTAGATCCTCTGGTGTACAACAACAATCCCAACCATAAAACTCCCCAACCCACGGGCAGTCTGACAACTGTCAGCTGCCCAAACTCACAGTGATCCTGCATAACAGTTCCCCACAACAGGTAGTTAAAGCACCAGTCTACAGGCACCAGTGCCTACAGGGGAGCGTGGTCTCCACGTTCAGTGGCCAACAGTGTAACAAGCAGGTAAACTTCATAGCCTAATGGGCCGTTCCAACCCCACCCAGACGCGCCCAACCAGCGGCCCACCCAGGCCTCCCCAACATCACAGTACCATGCAATATAAAAAAAAATACATCACCAATCACATAAATTTGTCTGTAGTTTGAGGGTCACTACCGGCATGGAGCCACCTTCAACTAGAGAGCCATCGGACTCAGAGTTCCCAGTACCATATTTCGCCTCAGAGTCCCTGTCCAGGGAGGCATCACTGCTACGCATCATAACGGACACAGCTTTCAGTGCTTCTGCCCTCTCCTGTGCTGTCCTAGAGGGACTCGGCCTAGACGCGGCCTTACGTCTCTGACGCCTCCGCAGTCATTTCCTCTGGGCCATCTGTTTGGGTCTGCACTCCGTACTTAGTTTAGAATTACCTTCAGTCCTGTAGGCCTCCACCCAATCTCAGGCCGACTTGAGGTCTTCTCAGAAATGAGTTTTGCCTTCTAGCATTATTTTAAGTCTAGCCGGGAACATCAGGACATACTGGATCCCCTCATCGCGCCGCACCCGCTTCACCTCTAGCAAAGGAAGTACGATGCCTCTGGACCTCCATGGTGTAATCCGGAAATAAGGACACCTTGCTATTATCCACCATATAGGGACCTGAGGTACGTGCTCTCTGCAACAGTAGGTCCCTGTCCCGGAAGTGGAGCAATCTGGCCACCACTGCGTGCGGCGGCTTCCGAGGAGCCGGTGGCCTTGCCGGCACCCGGTGCACAAGCTCTAGAGTATAGAATTGAGAGAGCCCCTCCAGTGCTACCACCTCTCGGAGCCACTTCTCCAGATATTGTACCATATCTGCCCCTTCCACTCCTTCCGGAAGCCCAAGGACAATCACATTATTCCTCCTGTTGCATCCTTCTGCGTCCTCTGCCTGCCTCTCTAAGGTCGTAACTCTGGTGGTCAAGTCCCCGACCTGAGCAGCGAGGGCCTGATGCGCAGGAGCAAATGTTCTCAAGGATTGTTCGGTTTGTTTCACCCTCTCCGAAAGCAACCCCAGGCCCACCGCCACTGTACTGATGTCTTGGTGCAGGGTCTCCTTCGTGTCGGCGATAGCTTCTAGAATCTTAGCAACCTCAAACAGTGGGATAGCCTATCCGGTATCAGTGAAGTAATCCCAGGCCAATGCCTTGTTAGCACTGCGGCAAGCCAATATAGGTGTCTCAGTTCCAACCCTCCTCTGCTGTTGACAAATCCTCACGTGGGCACAGCAACCGAACCTCAGGACACAATCCGAACTCCCAGGAGGTCATCTAGCCTCAGATTCCACCGCAGGTCGAGGAAAGAAGAGAAAAAGGGGGGGTCTATGTGGAGGTATTGCCCCCAGAAGGTTCGTCCACTACCCAGGGGGTCCAGGCAGCACCACTTCTCTCACCTGACCCCACTCACCACAGCAAGCACCCCCAACCGGTGCGGGGGCGTGTGGGTCCAATCTCAGCAGAGAGAGTCAGCACTCGTGCAAGTCCAGCTTGAGCCCTCACGTGCCCTCTTCCTCCTTGCCAGGGGACAACCGCAGGGTAAACACACTCGGCCCCACCTTCTCAAGCCGGACCGCTCAGCCAGCACCCTACCTCCCTGCAGGTGTGGTCGGCAGCGCCAGCCCAGGCAGCACTCAAGCTATCACAGGAGCAGTCCTTCCAACCGCTTCCTAGCCGCATAAACTTCCTCATCGACAGCTGCCCTCCACCGGAGCCAAGTCAGGCACCAGGCAGAGCAGTCGTCAGTCGCGGCCACAATTTTCCTCTGCGTACAGGCTCCCTGGGTCGTCTGCCTCTCCTGCGCGGCCTTCTGTTCCTCCAAGCGCTTCAGCGGAGGGCACGCAGGAGGACAGGATGAATGACGCTGCCCGGCTGCGTAGGCCGTCTCTCCCGGTCACGCCGCCATTACAGCAACAGCGCTTCCGGGCCTCAACTGCATTAACGCGGTCTTTGTCTGCGACCCAGATTGAAAGCAGCACCGGTGGACAGCGCACAGGGTCACGCAGGTATTGCCCCTACAAAGGCGCCTCCGGGTATGGGCGGAGTCACCGTTCCACAGGATTATTAATTAGGATGCTGCGAAGCTCTCGGCTCACGCGACCGCCATCCTCTGTTTCGAAGCCACGCCCCCTATGGATTAGCAACATGTGTTAAAAATAGAATTTGAAAAAAATTATGTAAAAAGCTACAGAGAAAAGAAATAAATAACAAGACATTGTGTTGACTACTTTTATATATATTTTTTTCTATGTCTATGCACTTACCTGATGCTATATAGATTCCATCAATTGCGCCGCAGCATTAGTGTGATCAATGTCATGGCTGCGACCGAAACGCATTACAGTGACTCAGAAACTACAATAAACATAGTTAAGCAGTTGTAGACCTGGCACCATTGGTGTGGGTCTGCCTTCCATTTTTTTGCTGTTTCCTCATGCATTTTTGCTATGCGTTTTGCTGGTCTCAATGCTTTGGGCACTTTGCCACTGCTATTCAATGCCAAAGTGCAAGTGCTCCCTACTGTAAATTGTTGAATTGGATTAGTGACTCCATGATTGCCTCATTTGACTTACTTGTCAGACCCTAGTATAGGGCACCATGTGTGCCCAGGGCCTGTAAATCAAATACTGCTTTTGGGCTTGCAGCACTGGTTGTGCCACCCACAGAAGCAGCTTGTAAAATGTGACTCAGCCCTGCCATTGCAGAGCCTGTGTGCAGCCTTGGGCTGCCATGTCAACTTGGCAAGTGCACCCACTTGCCAGTCCCTAAACCTTCCCTTTTCTACATATTTGACATCCCTAAGGTAGACCCAGGGGCAGGGTGTATTGTATGTAAAAGGTGGGACATGCCCTGATGTGTGTAGCATGTCCTGATAGTGGATTACAGCCAATTTCGTTTTTCACTACTGCAAGGCTCCCTGTTCCCATAGGCCAGAATAGTCAGTTTGATTATAACATCTTATAATCCTAACTGACTCAGGGAACTAGGTAGAAATTCGAGTTTAGTATGCCTGAACTCGGAATGATAAAAAACTTCTTTTAGTGAAGTTGGTTTTAACATTCTGTATTTGAAAAGACCACTTTTAGAAAGTAGGTATTTTCTTGCCTAACCTTCCAAGCCTGCCTCTGCTAGATTTTGTATTCCATGTTTAGTTTGTGAGTGATAGGGGCTGGGGGGCTCCAGGAGACAGGGTGAGTCAGCATAAGGCTGAATAGACCTATCTGCATGAGGAGTGGTAGAAAGAGTAGCACCTGGGCCTGCCTTCCACAATGCTGGCTCCACCTCCTGTGGTGTGTCTGATGACCCTCGCCCACACTGACAAAGGAAGAAGTTGTGCACTGGCAGAATACACCCAAGACTGGTTTGGACTAGGTACAGACACTCTCTGCCTTCAGAGACAAATGATTTTGGAGTATAAAAAGGGGAACCCAGACCCCAGATCTTTAGATCACTTCTGAGAATCAAGACAAACCTGTGCCAGGGAGAAGAACCAAGGAAGCTGAAGGAGACTGCCTCTGTGCTGTGCTGTTGGGGTTGGCCTGCAGTGGTTGCTTTATTTGCCAAGGAAAGGAGAAAAGGAACTTTGTGTGTACTCTTGCAATCTTGAAGAAGAATCTCCAAGGGCTTGAACTGTGCTTGCCTCCTGCCTAAAGTCTCGGGGATACAATACTGCACCACCAGCTCTCGTGAATTCCCTTGCTGTGGAATTCTGCCTGCAGAGAGGGGCCTACTGTTGTTTAGGCACCCTGAGAAGACTGCGAGTCGCTATGAGCTGGAAGCGCGATGTAACGAGGAGAAGCGTGTCGCTGTCGCAGCAGTTGCCGTCGCATTGCCGAAGAAGTGTGCAACCACTGCAGCTGTTTGCCGTTGCATCATCGACGAAGTGTGTCGCATCACCGGAGAAGAGTGTCGCCGCTGCAGAGGTCGCCTTTGCATCACTGGAGAAGTGTGTCGCAGGGCCTGTCGTGGCTCAGGAGTTACCGAATTCGCCGCACGGCCGTCGGACGTGCACGCATCTCTTCCAACGTTGTTGCATCGCATCAAGATGCAATTTTCTTGCATCGCAACGGATCGTTGCATCGCATCGAGGCATCATTTTGTCGCATCACACCGGATCACAGTAAGAAACCAACGCATCACCTCCTCTCCGTTAAGGAACCAACGCATCACCTCCCCTGTGCTGCAGAAAGAAACCGACGCATCACCTCCCGAAGCAAGGAACCGACGCATCACCTTCCCTGCGACCCTTTAGTTTGTATTGCGTGATGCATCCATTGTACCTTGAGAGTAAAGTGTTGCATTTACCATCTACATTGAACTGACCTATTTATACCATTTTAAAGTCTATTTTTGATTATAGTATTATGGATTTTTGTCATTTGGTCTTGTGTTAAGTCTAGTAACGATTACTTATTTTTCTAAACTGGTGTGATGTCCATTTGTAGTGTTTTCACTGTATTACTGTATGTGTTCACAAATGCTTTACACACTGCCTCTGAAATAAGCCTGTCTGCTTGTGCGAAGCTACCAAGGGGGTGAGCAGGGGTTATTTTAGAAGTTTACCCCCTTACCCTGACTAGAAGCAAGTCAAGTCAAGTCAAGTTAGAATTTATATAGCGCACTACTCACCCAGAGGGTCTCAAGGCGCTTGAGGGAGGGGGGTACGCTATCTATCGAATATCCAAGTTTTTAGTTGTTTTCTGAAGGAGAGGTGGTTCTGTGTAAGGCGGAGGTGGGTGGGGAGAGAATTCCAGGTCTTGGCCGCTAAGTAGGAGAAGGATCTTAAAGCAAGGGGCCCTATTTGGTCAAAGGTACCGACCTCTGCTAGAGACCCCCAGTTCCAACATTGGTGGTCAGCTGTGAGGATTTGGACTTGCATTTGTGACTCACAAACAGTGGTTGGTGTACACTACTAGTGAGTGCAGACCATAACGTGACCACATACTTTTTGGTAAACTTTTCCTTGGAACTTCTTTTTGCTTTTTGAGAACTACCAGCTGTTTTTTCACCATGAGCAAATCAGCATCCAATGCATCTATGGATCTACAATTTGAAGAAGATAGGGTGGATACCTACACTGTGCCACAGCTAAAAAGCTTCTGCAAAAGATTTAAAATCCCTGTGAAAGGCATCGCCAAGAAGGAAGAGTTCCAAAAGGCACTGAGGGCCCATTTGGAATCTAGAAATGCTATTGAGCATCCTGAAGAGCCTAGGGATGAGGAAGCTGGATGGGGCCATTGGGCCTGACTGGGGATAAAGTACCTTTAAGGCCAGGCAGCAATGTTTCTTCAAAGGGCCTGTCCCCAGAGGAACTGGAGGACAGGGAAAGAGATAGAATGCATAAGATAGAGCTAGCCAAGCTCAAGATGGGTGGGCAGATGAAGTTAGAGAATAAGAAGTTAGCCTTGGAGGAAAAGAGGATGCATTTAGAGCATGAAAAAATGTTGAGGGAGATGGAATTGATAGCGAAAAGTTTAGAAATGTCTCCCTCTGGTGGCAGCACACCATCCGTGTTCATTCTGAATGATGTTATTAAGGAGTTTCATAAGAATGAATATATTGGCAATGGTTCAAGGCCTATGAGGGAGCTATGTCCTCCCACCGGGTTCCTGAGAAGGATTGGGGAGCGGGGTTGTTGGGGGCAGTTCCTTAGTGATGGGCGTGACATTTTATTAGATTTGCCTTCTGAAGATCAGAATTCTTATGTACACATGAAAGAGGCCTGAATGTCCAGGTATGGGTTGACCCCTGAGCTTTATAGACAAAGGTTTAGGAATTGTTAAAAATTGGAGTCTAGCACTTGGGTAGAATATGTTTCTTTCTGTGGCAGAGCATTGGATGGTTGGGTGAAGAGTAGCAAAGTGAATGATTTGGAAGTGCTCTATAATTTGATTGCATGGGAGCACTTGTTAAATAATTGTTTTCCCGAGCTACGCCTGCACCTTATTGATAGCAAGCTGATTAGCCCTAGGAAGCTTGCTGATGAGGCGGACCACTGGGTGAGCACCCAGGCCCACAAGGGTCACGTGGGAGACTCCACCAAAGGTGGGCTGGGTCCCCAGCAGAAGAGTGGGGGGGACAAGGGTAAACAGAGGGAGTTCCATAAAGGGCCCCAAAGTAATCCCCAAGGTATCCAAAGGAAGTGTTCCCAGTCTCCCCCTGAGAAGAAGCCCAGGGCCCGACAGGTAAAACTGTTCAGAGGGGACCCCTGAAGTGTGGTGAAGTGGGCCATCGGTGTTATGATCTCCAGTGCCCACATAGGGACAAGACAGCACCCACTGGTGCACCACCCCAGTAGATGGTGGGTATAACCCTAGGGGAGGAGATGGTGCCCAAGGTGGGTGGGGTCCTGGAGATATATCCCTTGTTTCTTTAAGAGACTGTGAGGTGGTCCCCAGTACCCAGCTGCCTGATAACACTAAAAAGTACAGGCAGTGGGTTACCATCCATGGCCATAGAGTGGAGGCTCTTAGAGTCACCGAAGCCTGTGTGACAGCTGTCAGTTGTCACCTGGTGTTTGAAGACCAGCTGGTCACCAATGCATTTTACCCAGTTGTTGCCGCTAACATCACAGAGAACCACTGCAAGATGCCTCAGGTTCCCTTTGAGTGGGGGTGGGTCTCTGGTATTTTTCAAGTAGCTGTGAAGCCAGCCATGCCTGTTGCCTGTCTGTTGGGTAATGATTTGGAGAGCTCCCCTTGGGCTAAGGTGGATTGAAGTGCTCATTTGGAGATGTTGGGTATGCCTGAGTGGGCGTGTGTGACCACACGGTCCATGGCAGCCAGTAAGGGTGTTTAAGAGGACCTAGATCCTGAATGAGTGGCACAGGTGCCTGCCTTAAAGAGGAGAGGCCAGGGGTATGGGAAACCCGCCCCCGCAGTTCCCATGGTCCAGGAGTAGGCAAACCTTGATGGGCATGCCCTGGAACCTACAGGGGAATAGGTAGCTGAACTGGGGGACCTGTCTGAGCTGACCTATTGGCAGCAGGAAGGAGGACCCTCCAGGGAAGAGTTCTGTGAGGAGCATAAAAAGTGCCCTTCTCTTGTGGGTTTGTGGTAACAGGTTGCAAACCAGGCAGCAGGTGATCAGTCTGGATCACATTGGATCTACTGGGAGAATGGTCTCCTGTATAGTGAGCCCAAGGTTGCTGAGCCTGGGTCAGCCCATGTGCTGGTAGTACCCCAGCGCTTCAGAGCCTTCCTACTGGGGCTGGCTCATGATGTGCCTTTAGCAGGACATTTGGGGCAGGACAAGAACTTTGATAGGCTGGTCACCCGCTTTTATTGGCCCTAAATGTGCAAGAGTTCAGACACTCATTGCAGGACCTGTCAGACTTGCCAGTCAAGTGGAAAGAGTGGGAGGAAGCACAAGGCTCCTTTCCAGCCATTCCCTGTGGTCAGCACCCACTTTGAAAGTGTGGGCATTGACATCGTGGGGCCTCTGGATCCCAAGACAGCCATGGGCAAAAGGTTCATCTTGGTCTTGGTGGACCATGCCACCCAGTACCCGGAAGCAATCCCTCTCAGGATAGTGATGACCCCCGTGGTGGGACGTGCACTGATGAGGATTTTCTCCCATGTGGGGTTCCCCTGAGAGATGGTGTCAGACCATGATACAAACTTCATTTCTAAGTATATGAAGTACCTGTGGCACGAGTGTGGGGTAACGTATAAGTTCACCACTCCTTATCACCCACAAGGTAATGGGCTGGTTGAGAGATTCAATCGGACCCTCAAAGGCATGATTATGGGTCTTGAGGAACCCATGAGGCATAAGTGGGACGTCCTCTTGCCATGCCTTCTCGTTGCTTACAGAGAGGTGCCACAGAAGTCCTTAGGGTTCAGCCCCTTTGAACTGCTCTATGGTCACCCTGTAAGAGGACCTCTGAGTTTGGTAAAGGAAGACTGGGAGAAAGCTCCCAGGAAACCTCCCCAGGCCTTCAGAAACCAAACCTGGCGTTTCAGGCAACTCGCCCAGTCGAATCTGGAAGCCAGCCAGGAAGAGATGAAGCGGTGGTACGATCAGAATGCCACTCTGAGTGAGCTTTAACCTGGTCAGAAAGTTTGGGTCATTGTCCCCATGGAGCCGTGTGTGCTCCAGTATAAGTGGACCGGACCATTTCAGGTGGTGGAGCGCAAGAGTGATGTCACCTACTTGGTGGACATAGGGTCTCCAAGGATCCCTTTGCGGGTACTGCATGTCACCTGCCTGAAGCCCCACTTAGAAATGTCGGAGGTGGGCATGCTCCTAGCGACAGATGATGGAATGGAGGAGGAGACTGAGCATCTTCCTGACCTCTTGTCTGCAAAAGAGCAAGATGGATCCTTGGATGGTGTTAACCTCTCTTCCACCCTGACCCTTGAGCAGCAGAATGATTGTCACCAGTTGTTGGGACAGTTTTATGATCTGTTTTCCCTGATTCCAAGTATCACTGATTGGTGTGTCAATGATGTAGACACTGGGTACAGTCCTCCTGTTAAGCACAAAACTTACAGAGTGACTGACAGGGTGAGAGCTTGCATCAAGGAGGAGGTCTCCAAGATGCTTGGATTAGGGGTGATTGAGTCTTCTAACAGTCCTTGGGCCAGCCCAGTGGTCTTGGTCCCAAAGGCTTCTGCACCGGGTACCAGGCCAAAACTCCAGTTCTGTGTGGACTACTGAGGGTTTAATTTAGTCACCAGGACTGACACACACCCCATCCCCAGAGCTGATGCTTATTGATCGGTTAGGGGCTGCCCGGTACCTCAGCGCGTTTGATCTAATGTCTGGGTACCTGCAGATCGCCTTAACTGATGGGATAAGAGAGAGGTCAGCATTCTCCACACCAGATGGCCACTACCAATTCTGGTTTATGCCCTTTGGGTTGAAGAATGCAGCTGCCACCTTTCAGAGGTTGGTCACCTAGGTGTTGGCTGGACTGGAAGATTTCAGTGTCGCCTACTTGGATGACATTGTAGTGTTTAGCGCTAGTTGGGAAGAACATCTGCACCACCTCTGGGAAGTGTTGATTGCGCTGCGGAGAGCAGGCCTCACAATCAAGGTGAGTAAATGCCAGATCGGGCAGCGTTCCGTGGTGTACTTGGGACCCCAGGTTGGGAGCGGCCAGGTGGTGACCCTACAGCCCAAGATTGATACCATCCTTTCTTGGAAACTCCCCAAGACCCAGACAGAGGTGAGAGCCTTTTTAGGACTCACAGGGTACTACAGGACGTTTGTCAAGGGGTATGGCAGCATCGTTGTACCCTTGACAGAGCTGACTTCCAGGAAGCAGCCTTCGAAAGTGAACTGGACTGACACCTGTCAAAAAGCTTTTGATGCCCTAAAGACTGCTATGTGCACGGCGCCCGTGCTTCAGGCGCCCAACTACTCTAAAGAATTCATTGTGCAGACAAACGCTTCAGAGCATGGTGTGGGGGATGTTCTTTCACAGATAAATGAGAAGGGACTAGACCAACCTGTAACCTTCATCAGTAGGAGGTTACTTCCATGGGAACAGAGGTAAAGTGCAATTGAGCCTGAGGCATTTGCTGTGGTCTGGGCACTGAAGAAGTTGAGACCATACTTGTTTGGGACTCACTTCCGGGTTCAGACAGACCACAGCCCCCTCAGATGGTTGATGCAGATGAGGGGTGAGAATCCAAAGCTGTTGAGGTGGTTCATTTCCCTACAGGGAATGGACTTCACGGTGGAACACCGCCCTGGTACAGAACATGCCAATGCTGATGGTCTGTCTAGATTTTTCCGCCTTATTGAAGAGAACTCCCAAGGGGTAGGTAGTTCTCCCCACATTTCAGCTGGAGGGGACACGTGTTAGACCTGGCACCATTGGCTTGGGACTCCCTTCCATTTTTTTGCTGTTGCCTCTTGTATTTTTGCTGTGTTTTGCTGGTCTAGATGCTTTTTTGCTGGTCTGTATGCTTTGGATACTTTGCCACTGCTATTCAGTGCCAAAGTGCAAGTGCTTCATATTGTAAATTGTTGCATTGGATTAGTGACTCTATGATTGGTTCATTTGATTTACTTGTCAGACCCTAGTACAGTGCACCATGTGTGCCCAGGGCCTGTAAATCAAATGCTGCGGGTGGGCTTGCAGCACTGGTTGTGCCACCCACAGAAGCAGCTTGTAAAATGTGACTCAGGCCTGCCATTGCAGAGCCTGTGTGCAGCCTGGGGCAAGTGCACCCACTTGCCAGTCCCTAAACATTCCCGTTACTACATATTAGTCACCCTTAAGGTAGGCCCAGGGGCAGGGTGCATTGTATGTAAAAGGTACGGCATGCCCTGATGTGTGTAGCATGTCCTGGTAGTGAATTACAGCCAATTTCATTTTTCACTATTGCAAGGCTACCTATTCCCATAGTATACAAACGGGTTTTCCCCAGGCCGTCCAATTGTAATTACAAGTACAGAAATTGGAATTACTTAAAAACATTGCATTTATTAAAACATTATAAATCAATACAACACAGTAATTACACAATGATCACTATAAAACCATAAAACACGAAAATATAATTTTTTTTTTAACAGAAGTTAAAACAAGAGGTGACAGTATCCACAGGAAAAAATAAACAATTAACAGGACATAATTATGACCAGCATAATTGTGACAGACGGAAAACTATATGACATAAAGTTTGTCAATTATTGATTGTACATCCAAATTAAACTCTAAGACTTTGTTCCTATATTTCAACAAGTTAATATTTGGAAACAAACAAATTATTCATCAGATTGTACTCTCTTGGAGACAGAATAAAGTGAATTGTCTTGAAAAAGATGGTATAATCAAGAAAGAACCATCGAAACGCGTTGACGCAACAAAGAGTACAATCTGATGAATACTTTGTTTCGAAATATTAACTTGTTGAAATATAGGAACAAAGTCTTAGAGTTTAATTTGGATGTACAATCAAAAATTGACAAACTTTATGTCATATAGTTCTCTGTCTGTCACAATTATGCTGGTCATAATTATGTCCTGTTAATTGTTTATTTTACTGTGGATACTGTTACCTCTTGTTTTAACTTCTGTAAAAAAAATATATATATTTTCGTGTTTTATAGTTTTATAGTGATCATTGTGTAATTACCGTGTTGTGTTGATTTATAATGTTTTAATAAATGCAATGTTTTTAAGTAATTCCAATTTCTGTACTTGTAATTACAATTGGACGGCCTGGGGAAAACCCGTTTGTATAGTTTGGTAACTTCCCTTATTTCCCTTGGCTTATCAAGGGGTACCTCTCTCTATCTTGAACTACCTATTCCCATAGGCCAGAATGGGCAGTTTGATTATAACATCTTATAATCCTAACTGACTCAAGGAACTAGATAGACATTCGAGTTTAGTATGCCTGAACTCAGAATGCTAAAATACATCTTTTAGTGAAGTTGGTTTTAACATTCTGTGTTTGAAAATACCACTTTTAGAAAGTAGGTATTTTCTTGCCTAACCATCCAAGCCTTGCTTCTGCTAGGTTGTGTATTCCATGTCTGGTTTGTGAGTGACAGGGGCTGATTCCTGCTTGTCCTCTCGCGTCCCCTGGTGCTTTGCTCATCGCGAGTTTCCAGGAGCGATCGACTCCAGCCAGCACCTCCGCCTCTAGTGAACACTAACTTCCATAAGAGCGTAGGATCGCTGTCTGTGTTCCACAAATGGAAACTATATAACCGCAACCGTTCGGGATCCAAAGAATGTTCAGAAATTTTCAGTCGAATGTGACCAAAGTGCACCGGATTTGTTTAGCCACTCGCTCGCGCTCTGTTGTCGCCAAGCCTTGCCTAGCCTAGCCTTGCCAGACCGAAAAGCCGAGCGCAGATCGGAGTGCGCGAACGCCGGATCGCTGAGGACACTGAGGACACCGACAGTGGGCAGCCCACACTCGCTAACACCCGCGAGACCCTCCCCCGAGACTCCTCTTGGCCCCCCCAGGCACCCCAGCCAAGCGGAAGCACAGAATATAAAGCACGGAGCGTGGGGTTGGGCAGGGCTATCGAGCTGCAGAGCACTGCAGGACACCGGCAACAAGCCGGAAAAGTGAAGACGCCGGCTCTTGGGACGCGCAGAATAGGAGGCGCGGAGTGTGGGGCAGTTGGTCGACAGAACGCCGCAGGACGCCGGTTATAAGCCGGCACCCGGGATTTAGGACCAGCGTAATACACAGAGACACCCCTCAGCCGTGTAGAGTGCGCAGAACCCGGAAACGCGAGCTCGCCGGCTTGAAGTGCTATTATCTGGCCGCCCCCCCAATCCCCCACCCCCGTGGAAGTATAACGGAGGCCGGCGCTGCCAGGGAGTAGCAGAGGCACGCCGACAGCGGGACAGCAGAAGCAGAAATTATATCTCCCTGCAGAAGTGGCAACCGGACTAATAATAAGACAGCACCTGAGGCCCCTGAACGAGGAAAGAGCCAAGAACAGAAGGTGTGATCTTAGCACCCTGGCCACGGTATCTGCGTAGTATAAGGAGATTAAGTCTAGGAAAAGCTTGAAAGACACCATAATAGAGGACAACAAGTGCGGCAAGGCAGGCTGGTGGGCACAAGGCACAACAGAGGTAAGTGAAAGAATTTACGTATTTTTTAAAAATAATAAGCTAATTTTAACTAAAATTGAGAAACTAATAACAGCAGTACAACAGATTAAGCAATAAAAAACCAAGAAATGGCACCGAAAAGAGGGCAAAATCAGCGTAAAGAAAATAGCCCAGAAAAGAGTAAAATATTGGAGGGCTCAATATCATTGGAAGAGAGTCAGGAAAGTCAGGTCTCAGCTATGGACAATAATAAGGGGCGACGCAAAAAAAGAAAAGTAAAAAGGGCAACTAAAAATGCCCAACAAGCTAAAAGGGATTGTATTCCAACAACATCCAAACAGAAAGATAATTTGGCAGCGTCTAATTCTATAAAGGACTTTGTAGGGAAACATTACAAACCTATAGAGCCAGTAATAATCCAGGTTCACGAGGAAGACGTTGAGGAGTATGGCGCGGAGGGCGGAGAAAAGGCAGGGGCAGCAGTTGTAAAACAGATAAGGAAAGATATGGGAGAACACCCCGAAGAAGAAACCCCCGACATAGAGGAAGGAGGGGAGGACCACATATCGATAAACCTGACGCTCCTGAGCCAAAACCTGCACATATCAGCGCCTCGTCTATCATCATCTCCAAAAATGTTCTTGCTACAATCTTCAGGAAATGAAGGGCTAAGGGGAAACGAAAGACAGAGCCAGAGCTATATCTGGGGAGGCGCGCCAGATGAATCCCCAAAGCCTCAAAATGCCCAAAAATCTCTACTGGAGCAAGACGTTATAAGAACTGGCCATTATATAAACCCAGACAGAAACGACACACATGACGCGGATCTTTCTGTAACGCCTACCTCATCATTGGGGGACCTAATATTGATGTTACAGAAGATACTACAAGGAATCCTTCAAGTAACACTTTCAAACAATGGAGTGATGAAAGCCCAGAAACTGTACCTAAAAAAGATAGAAGAGGAACTAGCAGGGATAAAGAACCAAATGCCAAAGATGTTAAGACCTATAGTTATAGCACCACCCACCGATGAAAGTGTAGAGAATGAACCAGTAGAGGTAGCCGTGGTAAATCCAGCAGGGATACCTCAACCCACAGAGCAAAGAATAACAAATGAACCCATTGAGGAACTAGATAACGTATATATCTCCAGACGCCCAATGCTGATAAAAAGGCGTGGGGTGTATTCAGTGGCTCCAACTAAGAATAGGGTTGGAAAGAAGCGAGCCCTAAACCCAACAGCAACAGCAAAGAGAAAAGGGAAAAATCCAGAGAGGGAGGCACAGCGAGGCCTAAACGCATCAGCCCCGATCTATGTACCAAATAGACCAATGAAATCGGAGCTTAAATCAACAAAGACCCCGATAGAACTAAGGGAAAATTGTAGAATCAAGGCAGTAAAGGAGAAACCAACAATATCTCGTACTGCGAAGCAGAGAGTAAGGATAGCCTCAGGACAACCCAATAGTGGACTTAGAGCTGAAAGCCCACTTAGAGCTGAAAGCCCACAGGGCCAGGTACTAGCCGGAATGGGAAGTAAAGGGTTGCAGATAGGGAGACCAAAGGCCAGACAACAAAAATATGAAACCCCCAAGACAGTACATGCGATGGACAATAATAAATGGGTATACTTGGATCACATGCTGGTGGGGAAAAGGGGAAATACGGTTAGAAAAGTGAACCCCCTAAATAGGGCACAGATTCTGACCGCCTTTGCCAAATGTAGAAGCCTGAGTGGGATCAGCACAAATGACCTCGGGCAAGTCGGTTTTGTAGAGAACAGAAATTGTAAGGAAATAGCAAAAGTGTCACTTCACTCAGACCTGGTAAAAATGACAATCCTGAAAGCCACTAGTGAGATAAACCAGCAGGAAATAAGGATAATCCCGGAGAGGGAAGTAAAAGCCCCCATAGATAGTACCTTCTTAAAATTTCACGCAGGTCTTGGGAGGAGACAAGTAAACCTATATAGAGATGAGGAAGGAAACCGTAGCTGCCTGAATATAGTTATAGATAATACAGGAAACGAAGCATCATGGGATAACTGGTCTCTATGTAGTAGCCCGGGGGGTGACCCGAATGAGAGCTACACGGAGGAAGTGGTAGAAGAGGGTGGCATGAGTGAGGTAGAATAGGATGAGGGGGTGCCGCAAAGTCTAGGTCTCCTAACATGGAATGTGAATGGGCTAGGCAATGAGCTAAAGCGCGAATATATAAAGGACATAGTAAATAAAGTGGACATTGCCTGCCTACAAGAGACCTGGACATGCGACGAAACCCCAATCATCGATGGATATGTACAATTAAGTAGCCCGGCCATGAAAAAAAGCTTTGGCCGCCCGGCGGGGGGGACTAATGACACTGGTGTCAACAAAACTTCTAAGAGAAGTAACACCGTTAAAAATGAAATGTAAATGGGTTCAAGCCAGCAGATTAGAACTATTGACAGTGGAAAAGTGTAAGAACTGGGACCGCCAGTTCTCCGGGGGGTAGCATGGCTCGAGCAGGAAGGCGGCCAGGGGCTTATGTGTAAAGCAGCCACTTAACACACACGTCCAGTAAAACACACAGTGGCGCAATAATGGAGACCACACTAGGTGTTGTATTTGAAAAATCAAGATCTTTTATATAGGCTTTCAATCAGAGCAGGCATTGATAATTCATTAGCATTTCAAATAAGCATTTCATTAAGACATTTCATGTATCATGTGCAGATTGCATTTCTTTTGAGGAGTAAGCATTTCAGTAAGGCTTTGCATTAAAATTACAGCTAGTTCATCTATGCAATGAAACGTTAACTGACCCCGCCTGTCACATCAAACTCTTTGACAGGCAAAGGGGTAATGGTATAAACCTGGAGGATCCTACAAGAAGCGACAATTATAATGCATTTAAATAACACATCAAACCTCTCATGGTCGCTTCTCCTAGAAAGGAATAAAACACATCAGCAAGTACTTTTCAGGTTAACAAAGAACTTAAAAGAACCCAGCCTTTAGGCATTTGTGACAAGCCTTTCTTCTTGTGAATGCGGGTCGGCTGCGACCCAGATCAGATCATCAGAATACTAAGGAAGCCCACCTCTGCAAGAAAATTCAGTACAGTGAAGTGAATCTCCCTCTCATTTCCGGCTTGTACATATGGTGCACTAGGAGCAAATCAGGCTTGTAAATACGGTGCACGCTAAACACTTCAGGCTTGTAAATACAATTCATGAAGAGTAATTCAGGCTGGTAATTATGCAGCACGTTGAATAATGCAGGCTGGTAAATTTGTAGGCAAAACGATAAAATGAGGCACATTCAGAACAGGGGGGCCAACAAGACCCAGTCACAGTTAACCCCAGGGGAGGGGCGACCTCGGGCCTCTCTTGGCCTACCGCCCTCCTCCCCAGGGGGTTACCTCACTTCTTCGGCCCTCCGGGGCCCTTGCGCAGACTCAGGGGACCGGAGTAGGAGCTCCACCGCGTGCGGGGCCTCACCCGTCCCTGTACGACGCGGGGGCAGTTCAGGAGCCCCGGCGCTGGGGCGAGGCTGGATTAGCGTTTGGGGACAACCGGAGGGGGCTCTCAGGCTCCACGGCCCCCTCCGCTTCGATCTTGGGATTCCCTCGAAGGTAGGCAGGGGCGCGGGGCAGCAGCCAATCGCTGCCCGGCTTAGGCGGGGGCGCGGCCGATGACGCGGTCGCGTCTCCCGTCACATGATGAGGGACCAAGGCGGCTTCAGGCCTAGCGCGGCCTGTCAGTTTTGATGCGGCGGCCCTCTTCTGGTATACGGGGGCCGCCGAGGGGATCAGGCCAGAGCGGCGCTCCAGCCGGAGGGTACTTCCAGGCCCAGCGCGGCCTATTGAGAATTCCGGCGGCCCTCTCCTGGCATATGGGGGCCGCCGAGGGGGAATACATGCTCCCTCTGAGGAGATTCCTGCGGTGAGTTGGCTGGGCAATTGGCGCTTCAGTGCCCAGCGCGGTGACGGCGGGTAGCGCTTGGGAGTGCTTCTCAGCGCTAGGGGCCAGCAAGGCAGGGAGGCAATTTCGATGATCCCTGACAGGGCAGGCAGCCTCAAACACAGCGCTGGGCAGGAGGGCAAATTACAGCGCTCCACAACTTAGTCAGTCAGAACTGTGGCAGGATGGGGCAAATTTTAGCGCTTATCACACAGTTCAGTCAGGGGAAGACAGATAGGCTCAGCTGAAGGCAGGGGATGCGCAGGGCAGGTCGGTCCAGTACCTTGTCTCATGAAGTAAGTCTCTTGGCGCTTGGATGATTCTGCGCCCTTGGTTGCTTGTTGCTTGAAGTTGCAGAAGAGGGGGGAATGAGTTGAGGGCCTGAAGAATTCCTCCTCAGTCACTGCAGATGGGCCCTGGGGTTCCCTACCACTGGGCCAGATCAGGGGGATAGCTTTGGACACCTCACTGAGCTTAAGAGGCAGCACCTAAATCCTGTCACTCCCAGTAGCATAGGTTCCTCACTGGGCCCACCCGCCTAAAACTCCTGCGTGGGTTCCCCAGGTCAGTGATGCCCCAACTGACTAGAAAGTTTCCCTCCTTTTCCTTATATAGTGTCAGTTGGCAGTTGGCAGTGAAGGTTGGTACCTCCCCTATTCTGGAAGGTTCCAGGAGCTTCCCCACTCTAACTATGGACAGGGGCTGGGTGGCTGGTGTTGCAACAATGTATGGGGACCCAGCCTGCTCCTGGCAACTAGGGTGCTACACTAAAAAAACCACGCTGCAGTAGCAGGGGCCAGTGGCAGGCATGTTGAAAGTAGAGAGCACCTGCACCCTAACACAGGTCAGCTGTAAAAAGCTGCCCGAAGACCTAAGAACCAACAAAAAATAGGTGGAAAAAATGAGGCTAGGGCGAAAAGTCACGGGGAAAGATCACCCTAAGGCTGACAGGTCTAACATGCGTCCCCCCCAGCTTAAAGTGGGGAGAGCTACCCAACCTCTAGGGAGTTCTCGTCACTAAGGCGGAAAAAACGGGAGAGACCGTCAGCATTGGCATGGTCAGCTCCGGGCCGATGTTCCACCCTAAAGTCCATCCCCTGTAGGGAAATAGACTACCTTAGCAACTTTGGGTTTTCGCCTTTCATTTGCATGAGCCAGCGAAGGGGTCGGTGGTCGGTTTGAACCAGGAAGTGAGAGCCAAAGACCTACGGCCTCATCTTCTTCAAAGCCCAGACCACAGCAAAGGCTTCTCGCTCGATGGTACTCCATCGCCGTTCCCGAGGAAGGAGTCTTCGGGAGATGAAGGCCACAGGTTGGTCTTGACCATCATCATTGAGTTGCGACAGAACGGCGCCTACGCCATGCTCTGAGGCATCTGTCTGCACGATGAATTCTTTTTGGAAGTCCGGAGTGGCCAGCACCGGAGCAGTGCACATCGCGCGCTTCAGTGTTTCAAATGCCTCCTGGCAAGCAGCCGTCCAGATGACCTGACGGGGCTGATTTTTGGACGTCAACTCAGTCAAGGGGGCCACGATGGTACCATACGCCTTGACGAATCTGCGGTAATAGCCAGTGAGGCCGAGGAAAGCTCGGACCTCAGTCTGAGTTTTGGGGGACTCCCAGGCCATGATGGTCTCAATCTTGGCCTGGAGGGGTTGCACCTTACCTCCGCCCACCAAGTGTCCCAGGTACACGACAGAGCCCTGTCCAATCTGGCACTTGGTAGCCTTGATGGTCAAGCCAGCCCGTTGTAACGCCTGCAGCACCTCCTGGAGATGTTGCAGATGGTCCTCCCAGGTGCTACTGAAGACAGCTATGTCATCCAGGTAAGCTGCTGAGAAGGACTCCAGGCCAGATAATACCTGGTTCACCAACCGCTGGAAGGTGGCCGGAGCATTCTTGAGCCCGAAGGGCATCACCCGAAATTGAAAGTGACCCTCAGGGGTGGAGAATGCTGTCGTCTCCTTTGCTCCATCGGCCATGGCAATCTGCCAGTACCCTGATGTCAAGTCGATGGTGCTGAGGTACTTGGCTGCTCCCAGCCGGTCAATCAGCTCGTCTGCCCGTGGTATCGGGTGAGCATCTGTCTTGGTGACAGAATTCAACCCCCGATAATCCACACAGAACCGAAGTTCTGGTGTGGTGCCCGGTGGAGCCGCTTTTGGCACCAGAACGACCGGACTAGCCCATGGGCTGCTGGAGGGCTCGATTACTCCCAGCTCCAGCATCTTGGTCACCTCACCCTGGATGCTGTTCTTTACTTTGTCGGACAGCCGGTAAGACTTGGTTTTCACTGGCGGGCTGTCCCCTGTGTCCACATCATGGGTACACAGATGCGTAACTCCAGGCGTGAGGGAGAACAACGAGGCGTGCTGCGCCAAAACCTGGTGGCAGTCCTTCTGTTGTTCTGGGGTTAAGGATGGAGAGAGGACAACTCCCTCT
Organism: Lissotriton helveticus; assembly: GCF_964261635.1. Classification (NCBI taxonomy): domain Eukaryota; kingdom Metazoa; phylum Chordata; class Amphibia; order Caudata; family Salamandridae; genus Lissotriton; species Lissotriton helveticus. The sequence continues at coordinate 1,317,340,910 of NC_136061.1, forward strand.
ACGGAACCATCCTTCTCCTGAGCCGCTAGAAGGTCAGGAAGAGGCTCACTTTCCTCCTCCTCGCTCCCATCTGTCACCATGAGGAGAGCAAGCTCCGATCGCTCATGATGAGGCTTCAGGCGGTTGATGTGGAGCACCCGGTGGGGCTGTCGGGGGGTCTTCAAGTCCACGACATAGGTGGTCTGGCCTTTCCTCTCCACAATCTCGTACGGACCAGTCCACCGGTCCTGGAGGGCACTAAGCTCCCCAGGCTCCATGACCCACACCTTCTGTCCAGTGTCCAACTCCATCGTCTGAGCGTTGTGGTCATACCACTCCTTCATGACGGCTTGGCTAGCCTCCAGATTGTCTGAGGCTTCCTTCCACAGCTTAGCCATCTGGCTGCGGAATGCCAGCATATAGTTGACAGCATCCCGGGGAAGCTTCTTCGAAGTCTTCTCCCAACTCTCTTTGACCAGACTAAGGGGTCTCCTAACGGGGTGACCATAGAGCAATTCGAAGGGGCTGAACCCGACTCCCTTCTGTGGTACCTCGCGGTACGAGAACAGCAAGCAAGGGAGGAGGATGTCCCATTTCCGCCTCAGGTTTTGTGGCAGACTCTGGATCATTCCCTTCAAGGTCTTGTTGAAGCGCTCCACAAGCCCGTTAGTCTGGGGGTGGTAAGGAGTGGAGAACCGATAGGTCACTCCGCACTCCTTCCACATGGCCTGCATGTAGGCCGACATGAAATTTGTGCCCCTGTCCGACACCACGACCTTGGGGAATCCCACTCGAGTGAATATCCCCATCAGGGCCCGCGCCACTACAGGTGCAGTAACGGTCCTCAGAGGGATGGCCTCCGGGTACCGAGTGGCGTGGTCCACTAACACCAGAATGAACCGATGTCCCGCAGAGGTCGGAGGATCCAATGGCCCAACAATGTCAATACCGACCCGCTCGAAAGGGGTCCCAACCACTGGGAGTGGTTCCAATGGGGCCTTCAATTTGGTCCCAGTCTTGCCACTGGCCTGGCAAGTCTTGCAGGTCTTGCAATAAGTGTCAGAGGCAACTCTCATCCTAGGCCAATAAAAATGTGGGACTAGCCTCGCAAAGGTCTTGTCCTGGCCCAGGTGTCCGGCTAGAGGTATCTCATGCGCCAGTTCCATCAAAAAGGCTCGGTAGCACTGGGGGACCACTAAGGCCCTCGAAGATCCATGCATCGGAACCCTTGGCTCACTGTACAGGAGGCCCTCCTCCCAATACACGTGGTAGTTGCCAGTCTCCTTGTTCACCACTTGGGCTTCGGCCTGTCGCCGCATGCCTTCAAGCGTGGGGCACTCCTTTTGCGCCCGACAGAATTCTTCCCGGGTAGGACCTCCTTCCACATGCCACTCGGCAAGGGTTGGCAAATCCCCTACGGGAACGACATCCACCTCCACGGACTCCGGGGTTACCTCCGCGGGCTCCCCATCCATCACACGGGGTGTGTCCTCCACAACACTCTCCTCTGGACCGACAGTGGGTTGGGCCGTTGTCTCAGGCTCCAACCCGGTTTGAGTTCCTTGCTGGGCAGCCGTGGACCGTATGACTACGCACGTCCACCCTGGTAATCCCAGCATCTCAGTGTGAGCCTTAAACTCCACTTCCTTCCAGGCGGTATGTTCGAGGTCATTACCGAGCAGACAGTCCACAGGCAAGGCAGGGCTGATCGCAACTCTCAACGGGCCTGACACTCCTCCACATTCAAAGGGAACTTGAGCCACGGGATAGTAGCTCATTCTGCCGTCAGCCAATACGGCCGGATGGTACACATCAGGAACGACCTGCTCAGGGGACACCAGCCGCCTCACTACAGTGGTCATGCTAGCTCCTGTGTCCCTCAGAGCGTCCACCTCCTCCCCATTGACCTTCACTCTCTGCTGGTACTTAGCAGTATTCGATGGTAAGGGCGTCACTGGGACCATCTCCTTATCTCCAAGTGAAACCAGGGTCAAGCCTGTCCACTCCCCTTCCCTATCTAGGGGCAGCTCCAACCCAAGTGCTATACTAGCCACCCCGGGACTCTTGCCACCAGTGGGGGCTGGGGGTCGTTTGCGACACTGGGAATCTCCCCTGTAGTGTCCGACCTCTCCGCACTCATAGCACCGGACCACTTTTGGCTGCTGACTCTTGTCAGGGTAAGTGGGTTTTGGGGGACGGTTCTGTGGTGGTGTTCCTATTCCTTTCCCAAACTGTCTAGTTTGTGGGCCTCGTGAGAACTCTGTTCTTTTATCACCACCCTCTTTCTTCTGAGGGGCGCCCTGTCCGCCTTTCGGGCCATCTCCCCCGGGGCCCTTGTGTGACACCCGGGTGCTAACCCAAATATCCGCCTCCTCCGCGAGCTCACGGGAATCAGTAAGCTTGTGGTCCACCAGATGTTGGCGCAACTCCGGAAAACACTTATCCAAGAGGTACTCTCTCAAAAAAAGGTTATACAGACTCTCAAAATCACGCACCTCGCTACCACGCACCCAACCATCCAGAGCCTTTCGGGCATACTCAAAAAAATCCACCCAATTCTGCGTGGACAGCTTATGGCTGCCACAAAACCTCTGGCGATACCTTTCAGGGGTGAGGCCAAAATGTTTGATAAGTGCCTCCTTCATGGGGGAATACCTAAACTGGTCTGCCTTCTCCAAATACAGGAGTGAGTCCCTGACATCAGGAGGTATATACCGGTACAAACCACCTCCCCAATGTTTCTCAGGCACCCCATGGGCAGTCAAGGCCACTTCATACACCTCCAACCACCTGGCAATGTCATCCCCCTTGGTGTAGCTTGCTATCACCTCCTTGGGTAACCAGAATCTGGGCTCCTGCTGAGCCTCTGGTCCGCTGCCACCATTAAGACTTCCTGGTGCACTCAACTGCAATGCTTGTAGCTCCATTTCCTTGAGCTGCCGCTCGTGCGCTAGCTTCTTTTCCTCCAACGCTAATTTCTCTCTCTCCAAAGCAAACTGCCTATCTTCCCTTTCTCTCTCCTTCTCGTGCTCTAATCTAGCAAGTTCCCACTTCAATCGCCTCTCTTCCCTCCTGTCTTCGTACTCCTGCGGTGACACACTCTCCCTAGATACATTGCTCCCTGCCCTGGAACGTGGTCCTGGCAACACATTATCTGATAAATCAATGTTGAGCAAACCTGGGTCTTCCTGAGTATCCACCTCCCCGTGTGTGACCTGTTCCCCATCCTCTTCTTCCTCTGGGTGGGCCTCTACCCATGCCCTTAAGGCAGTACGGAGCTCTTCTTTAACAGCTCTCGTCTCCACAGGCACCCCCATCCCCTGACAAAACTCCCTTAACTGCACTGTCGTATACTTATCAAGGTCAGCCAGCTGGAACTCCATTTTATCAGGTGAGGACCTAGATAACCTGGAAGAAAAATTCTAAGACATGGGCAATAATACTGGTTCAACACACTTTGATGCAGGCTAGACAGTGGTGAGCAATTGGGTTTGCTTGCAGCACGATAGGTGTCCAATTAATTGCAGCACACCCCGTTTCACTGGAGGGTGTTAAGTAGCTACAGGTCCTGGATCCCACCGCTGCCACCAATGTAAGAACTGGGACCGCCAGTTCTCCGGGGGGTAGCAAGGCCAGGGGCTTATGTGTAAAGCAGCCACTTAACACACACGTCCAGTAAAACACACAGTGGCGCAATAATGGAGACCACACTAGGTGTTGTATTTGAAAAATCAAGATCTTTTATATAGGCTTTCAATCAGAGCAGGCATTGGTAATTCATTAGCATTTCAAATAAGCATTTCATTAAGACATTTCATGTATCATGTGCAGATTGCATTTCTTTTGAAGAGTAAGCATTTCAGTAAGGCTTTGCATTAAAATTACAGCTAGTTCATCTATGCAATGAAACGTTAACTGACCCCGCCTGTCACATCAAACTCTTTGACAGGCAAAGGGGTAATGGTATAAACCTGGAGGATCCTACAAGAAGCGACAATTATAATGCATTTAAATAACACATCAAACCTCTCATGGTCGCTTCTCCTAGAAAGGAATAAAACACATCAAAACACATCAGCAAGTACTTTTCAGGTTAACAAAGAACTTAAAAGAACACAGCCTTTAGTCATTTATGACAAGCCTTTCTTCTTGGGAATGCGGGTCGGCTGCGACCCAGATCAGATCATCAGAATACTAAGGAAGCCCACCTCTGCAAGAAAATTCAGTACAGTGAAGTGAATCTCCCTCTCATTTCCGGCTTGTACATATGGTGCACTAGGAGCAAATCAGGCTTGTAAATACGGTGCACGCTAAACACTTCAGGCTTGTAAATACGATTCATGAAGAGTAATTCAGGCTGGTAATTATGCAGCACGTTGAATAATGCAGGCTGGTAAATTTGTAGGCAAAACGATAAAATGAGGCACATTCAGAACAGGGGGGCCAACAAGACCCAGTCACAGTTAACCCCAGGGGAGGGGCGACCTCGGGCCTCTCTTGGCCTACCGCCCTCCTCCCCAGGGGGTTACCTCACTTCTTCGGCCCTCCGGGGCCCTTGCGCAGACTCAGGGGACCGGAGTAGGAGCTCCAGCGCGTCCGGGGCCTCACCCGTCCCTGTACGACGCCGGGGCAGTTCAGAAGCCCCGGCGCTGGGGCGAGGCTGGATTAGCGTTTGGGGACAACTGGAGGGGGCTCTCAGGCTCCACGGCCCCCTCCACGTCAATCTTGGGATTCCCTCGAAGGTAGGCAGGGGCGTGGGGCAGCAGCCAATCGCTGCCCGGCCTAGGCGGGGGCGCGGCCGATGACGCTGTTGCGTCTCCCGTCACGTGATGAGGGACCAAGGCGGCTTCAGGCCTAGCGCGGCCTGTCAGTTTCGATGCGGCGGCCCTCTTCTGGTATATGGGGGCCGCCGAGGGGATCAGGCCAGAGCGGCGCTCCAGCCGGAGGGTACTTCCAGGCCCAGCGCGGCCTATTGAGAATTCCGGCGGCCCTCTCCTGGCATATGGGGGCCGCCGAGGGGGAATACACGCTCCCTCTGAGGAGATTCCTGCGGTGAGTTGGCTGGGCAATTGGCGCTTCAGTGCCCAGCGCGGTGACGGCGGGTAGCGCTTGGGAGTGCTTCTCAGCGCTAGGGGCCGGCAAGGCAGGGAGGCAATTTCGATGATCCCTGACAGGGCAGGCAGCCTCAAACACAGCGCTGGGTAGGAGGGCAAATTACAGCGCTCCACAACTTAGTCAGTCAGAACTGTGGCAGGATGGGGCAAATTATAGCGCTTATCACACAGTTCAGTCAGGGGAAGACAGATAGGCCCAGCTGAAGGCAGGGGATGCGCAGGGCAGGTCAGTCCAGTACCTTGTCTCATGAAGTAAGTCTCTTGGCGCTTGGATGATTCTGCGCCCTTGGTTGCTTGTTGCTTGAAGTTGCAGAAGAGGGGGGGGAATGAGTTGAGGGCCTGAAGAATTCCTCCTCAGTCACTGCAGATGGGCCCTGGGGTTCCCTACCACTGGGCCAGATCAGGGGGATAGCTTTGGACACCTCACTGAGCTTAAGAGGCAGCACCTAAATCCTGTCACTCCCAGTAGCATAGGTTCCTCACTAGGCCCACCCGCCTAAAACTCCTGTGTGGGTTCCCCAGGTCAGTGATGCCCCAACTGACTAGAAAGTTTCCCTTCTTTTCCTTATATAGTGTCAGTTGGCAGTTGGCAGTGGCAGTTGGTACCTCCCCTATTCTGGAAGGTTCCAGGAGCTTCCCCACTCTAACTATGGACAGGGGCTGGGTGGCTGGTGTTGCAACAATGTATGAGGACCCAGCCTGCTCCTGGCAACTAGGGTGCTACACTAAAAAAAAACACGCTGCAGTAGCAGGGGCCAGTGGCAGCCATGTTGAAAGTAGAGAGCACCTGCACCCTAACACAGGTCAGCTGTAAAAAGGTGCCCGAAGACCTAAGAACCAACAAAAAATAGGTGGAAAAAATGAGGCTAGGGCGAAAAGTCACGGGGAAAGATCACCCTAAGACTGACAGGTCTAACAAAAAGAAATACAAAATGTTGATTGTGATGAATGTATACATGCAGTGGGACAATGGTGTAGAGTATGAGAACGAGATGAGGTTGTTTAAAGAGAATGTCGACATGATACTAGAAAAATATGCATCGGATATTCTGATAATAATGGGGGACTTCAACCATAAATTAAATCCAAAAAAGGCTGACCTCTGGAATAGAGAACTGCTAGAGGTGTATGGAATAAACCCTGCTAGCTTCCCAGTAGGGGAGATATCGAAACAGGAAGCAGAATTAGTACACTTCCTAGGAGGTAGGGGTCTCCAATGTCTGAATGGTAGAATGAAGACAGATTGTCCAGCAGGGAAGACCTTTAAAATAGGCTCACAGAATTGCCCAATCGACTACATGTTTATACAAGCCTGGAACTTCCTCCAAGTACGGGATTTTAAGTTAGAACAAAAAGAGATTAGTGACCATAACCTTTTGCACCTAACATTATTTGGGGGAAGAAAAATGCCCAGAGACAAAGTGATCACCCAACAGGTCGAGTACCCTAAACGTGTGACGACACGACTTACAGAGGAATATCAGGCAAAACTGAAGGCGATGCAAATTAAAGTTGAGCCTGAAAATCTAGAGAATAAAAACTTGAAATGGTTCATAGAAAAGTTAGAGGAAGTGGTCCGGTGTTTAAGAATAGAACTAAAAAGGGAAAAAAATATTAGTGAGAAACCACCCAGCCGAGTAAAATGGTTCTCTGTCGAATGCCACTCTAAAAAAAAAGGGAGATACGGGAAGCCCAAAGAAGACAAAAAAAGAATTTCACCCATGAGAGACAGGATCACATAAACAAGTTGAAAAGTGAATTTAAAAAAATGGTAAATGACGCAAAAAGGTCATATAAAGAGAAGTGTTGGTCAAACCTGCTAGAAGCAATTGAAGAAAAAAACCTTAGACAATTCTGGAAATTGGTAAAAGCAGCAATTGGCCCAATGGATGGTGAACTAAAATGCGTAGTTAGTGAGGCAGCATGGGAGAAGTATATAAGGGAATTGTATGGGGTAAGAGCTCCCAGAGATCATGTAGAGTCCCAAAAATGGCAAGAAATATCAGAAGACCTTAAATCTAAGTTCAATGAAAAGCAAGTAGAACACACAATAAAAGAACTGAAGCTAACTCGTGCGGCAGGTCCCGACAATCTTCCTTCAATAATATTGAAGACAGAAGTAAAGTGGTGGGCAAGATTTTTTGCACAGATGTTCCATATAATACTAACGGAAGGCATAATGCCACCGAATTGGAAGGGCGCAATAATCAGGCCAATCCATAAGAAAGGGAGCATGGAGGCACCACAAAATTACAGACTGATCAACCTCCTAGACATAGGAGAGAATGTTTTTTCAAAAATTGTATTGAATCAACTCAACGCATGGGTAAAGGAGTTCCAAATTGTTCCCATAGAACAGGGAGGATTTAGGGAGGGACACTCCACTATAGACCATGGATTTGCATTGTGGGCTATGGCAAAGAAGTCAACGGAACAAAATGGCAAGCTATGCTGTTGTTTCGTTGACTTCCGAGCAGCCTTTGATTCAGTAGATCGGGTATGCCTATGGGAAACACTACTGAAGGTAAACATACCCAGTGACCTACTGACTATAATAAAGGAATTACACAGTGGGAACTGGGCGCAAGTCATCAGGGATACCGTGGGATCACTGACGCAAAAAATACCCATTGACAATGGTTTAAGACAGGGTTGTGTTCTGGCCCCACAGCTATTCTCCATATTCCTGTCAGACCTCCCGGCCCACTTAGAGGTTGAGGGTAGTGCAAGTCCCAAAATGGATGGAAACAAGGTGCCCTGCTTACTATGTGCAGACGACCTGGTAATAGTAGACCAGACCGAGAGAGGCCTCCAAAGGAAGCTTAACGCTTTCAACGCATATTGTGCTAGTACATTTTTAACTGTCAACCTAGATAAAACAAAAATCTTATGTTTTGGGAAAAAGACAAGCAGATTTAACTGGTAACTAGGTGAGCTTAAACTGGAGACGGTTAATGAGTATCGCTACCTAGGCATATGGTTTGACAAGACACTAAACTGGTGCACGCATCTGGAAACACAAAAAGCAAAAGCTCACACATCAATATGTGGCCTAAAAATGTTTAATAGGGATTATGGAGCGATGTCACACCGACCAATGCTAGGAGCCTTTGAGGCAATCATCCCCCCCAAGTCCTGTATGGAGCAGAAATCCGTTATTTGAGCGGTAAGGGAGCCTGGGACTTGGTGGAGGGGAAATGCCTCAAAAGCCTTTTATCTCTTCCACAATCATCTATGGTACAAGCTATAAGGAGAGAAATAGGCACAAAGTCTTGGGAGATACAAACACAAATGGCAATAATCAGACTTTGGAAACGTTTTGAAGATCCAGTTGGGCAAAAAGTAGCACAATGGTGTAGGAATGAAATTCCAAAGAGTGACCTAAAATGGGCAAAAGCATGTAGGGAAAGATTGATGCAAATTTGCAAAAGGCTAAAGGTAGAGGTGTCTCAGGAAACGCACCAATTACTTTGTACTAAGAGTGAGCTGAAACTAAAGGGGAAGGAAGTATCTAGTATGATCGATATGGGATATTTAGCGAAAAAGAAATCAGTAGCACACATGATGAGCTCTTGGTCAAACGAAAACTGGTTTCCTTACCTAGACATCCTACCTAACCGCGGCTATAGGCAGGAGATATTAAGGCTGCGGATTGGGATTAATCCATGGTTAACAAATAAAGACCTGAATGCAAAAATGCTAGATCAGAAAGGATGCTACAGGTGTAACCTGGGAGGCAAAGGAAACCTGGTACATATCCTACTTGACTGCTTGACATTATTGGAACAGCGGAAATTGTGGCTGCGGCCTGTGCTCCTAAAACATGATATAAGAACCAGGGCGCAGGCAGCCACCTTATTAACTGAAATTCTCACTATTGACATTGCAACTGCCCTTGGAAAATTCATAAAGGTGGTACTGAGCGTACTAAGAAACCAGGAATAATCTGTAGGAAGGTATGAATTTTAACTTAATGAAATAATATTCGAACTAAAGGAAATGAATGGGTTTTAAATACAATGCTAAGTTTTTATCCAAATGCAATTTTATTGGCGTTAGTAAACATTGGATGAATTTTTAGAATGTTTTACTGTTTTTTATGTGAATATTTTAAATTTGTGATACTGCCTCTTGCACCTGTTTAAAGACTATGGTCATAATAAACTTATTTTTGACTTGACTTGACTTGAGTGACAGGGGCTGGGGGCTCCAAGTGATAGGTTGAGTCAGCACAAGGCTGGATAAACCTATCTGCATGAGGAGTGGTGGGAGGAGTAGCACCTGGGCCTGAATAGGGCTGTGCCTGCCTTCCACAATGCTGGCTCCACCTCCTGTGGTGCGTCTGATGACCCTGGCCCACACTGACAAAGGAAGAAGTTGTGCACTGGCAGAATGCACCATGAACTGGTTTGGACTAGGTACAGACACTCTCTGCCTTCAGAGACAAAGGATTTTTGGGTATAAAAAGGGGGATCCAGACCCCAGAGCTTTAGATCACTTCTGGGAATCAAGATGATCCTTTGCCAAGGAGAAGAACCAAGGAAGCTGAAGGAGGAGACTGCCCCTGTGCTGTGCTGTTGGGGTTGGCCTACAGTGGTGTGAGAAGTTGGCCTGATGTATGATGTCCACAATTCTGTGGGCACCTTGTATCAGTCCAAACAATCCCTTATGGTGGTGGTTGTAAGTCAACCTTATAGACAAGCTATCCTAGAGGTAGCATCGACTAAGCAGCCTTCAGGCTAAACTCAAGAGGGCATGTGAAGCCAGCTGTTTTACCATATGCAATCCTGTAATATCAAATGAAAGGACACCACACAAGTTATATATTATAAAAATATATGTATTTATTACTAGAATAATCCCCTGTACTCTTTATGAGAATAGAAGCACAAGCGTTTAAACAAAAGCACAGTTTAACATATGAAAGTTGCACAATTATGGATGAGGCCGGTGGCCACTCGAACCATATATAAAAAAAGTGGTATAAGTATCACTTTACGATTAGTGGTAAGGCCTGGGTCCTTGGGAATTGCTGGGACTACACTGGATTAACAGCAGTTAGGACGGGAGTAGCCGGCGGGAATCGGGTGCAGCGCTAAAAGCACACGCATGCACCAATGCAAAGTCAATGGTGCGTAAAAGTTACAAAGTTACTGTTTTAGAAGTCTTCCGACTGGACTAGAACTAAGCCACTTAAAACTAGGACACTTGAGGTGTAAACCACTACAGGAGCACCGGCGTTCATGAGTTACCTCACCCACAGGAAGCGGGTGCATAGGTGTCAAAGCGTGTCGGGTTTCATCGTGTAGTTCTATGGAGCCTGGAGATGAAGATGCTGAAGGCGGCCAGGAGAGAAGAGTCTGGTTGGATCCAAGGGTGGATCGAAGATGTAGAGTACCTGAAAGCAGAGGGGACAGACACTGCACAGGGGCTGATAAGGTGTCCAAAACCAAATTGGTGATGTACCTATAGTACATGGATATTAATTTAGAGAGAGAACAGCAGGCTGTGGGTCTGATTAGCAGGCCCACAGCCACATTAAGTCAAAAACCAGTGAAGCAAAAAGCAAAAATTGGGCTGACCATAGGAAAGCAGACCCTACTCTCCTACAAGTGGTTACTTTATTTGCCAAGGAAAGGAGAGAAGGAACTTTTATGTGTACTTTTGCAGTCTTGAAGAAGAATCTCCAAGGGCTTGAACTGTGCTTGCCCCCTGCCTGAAGTCTCAGGGATACAAGACTTCGCCACCAGCTCCCCTAAAGTCCCTTGCTGTGGAATTCTGCCTGCAGAGAGGTGCCTACTGTTGTATGGGCCCTTTGAGAAGATTGCGAGTCGCTGGAATCTGGAAGCGTGACGCAACGAGGAGAAGTGTGTCACCGCCGCAGCAGTTGTCTTTGCATTGCCGAAGAAGCGTGCCGCCGCTGCAGCTGTTCACGTCACATCATCAATAAAGCATGTTGCATCACCGGAGAAGCATGTCGCCGCCTCAGAGGTTGCTTCGCATCCCCGGAGAAGTGTGTTGTAGGGCCTGTCGTGGCTCAGAAGAAACTGAGTTCGCCATACGGCCGTCGGTCATGCACGCATCACATCCAACGTTGTCGTATCGCATCAAGACACCATTTTCTCACACCGGATCACTGTATCGCATCGCATCGAGGTGCCATCTTGTCACATCTCACTGGATCACAGTAAGAAACCAACGCAACACCTCCTCTCTGGTAAGGAACCGACGCATCACCTCCCCTGCGCTGCAGTAAGGAACCAACACATCACCGCCCCCGAAGCTAAGAACCAACGCATCACCTTCCATGCAACCCTTTTGTTTGTATTGCGTGACGCATCCAAGGTACTTTGAGAGTAAAGTATCGCATTTACCATCTACATTGAACTGAACTATTCCTACCATTTTAACGTTTATTTTTGATTACAGTATTGTGGATTTTTGTGGTTTGGTCTTGTGTTAAGTCTAGTAAGATCACTTATTTTTCTAAAGTGGTGTGGTGTCCATTTGTAGTGTTTTCACTGTATTTCTGAATGTGTTCACAAAGGCTTTACACACTGCCTCTGAGATAAGCCTCTTCTGCTCATGCCAAGCTACCAAGGGGGTAAGCGGGGGTTATTTTAGAAGTGCTCCCCCTTACCCTAACTAGAAGCAAGGGTCCCTATTTGGTCAATGGTACCTACCTCTGCCAACTAGAGACCTCCAGTTCTAACAAGCGGCATTTGTCGACTGTGTTCAATTTGGAATTTTAAGGTGCCCAGACAAGAGTTGGTTCATCTCTTGATTGGTATATATATATATATATATATATTTTTATATATATATATATATATATATATATAAATATGTATATATATATATATATATATATATATATATATATATATATATATATATATATATATCCACAACACTCGATCCCAATCCTCGGATCGTTTTCCCAACAAAGAGCACTCTAGCCGTATTGCGTAGTTTTATGCCATATTTTATTCATAGCATTTCTGCAGTTTCAAAGGTTTAGCAAACGCGTTTCGGCGTCTCCGCCTTCGTCAGTGTAAACCTACATAGTGTTTGGAACGTGTTAAATAAAGTTTCATTGTAACCTAAGTCACGTGATAAAAATGGAAATAAAAAACGGCACAACAGATACAATTTCAGTCATTGTGGCGGCCATCTTAGAGTGATCATTTTTACATTTTTACATTATCAGATATATAATATTATCCAACAACAGTTCATTATTTCAATATCATCATTTGTTATGTTGTTGTGAGTCACAATCAATTATGCATTTTATTGGTCTGCGTGTTTTGCGCCATTGGTTAGCGACATGTCCCAAAAGTTATTAAGCCCTGAATGGGCTACAACCTATTTCATCATTTTCAGGGCAATGTTTTCATTAAAAAATTCGGACAGTTACGGGAGGAATTATACTGGTGGTAGTGAAGAGATCAGATCACAAGAATTTATAGGTTAACCTATATGAGCCCACATTTTCTCTTCATTATTCAGGCCTCCTGGGAACTTCGTCTGGAGCATTATAATGAACCTGGATTCTAGGGTTCTTAATTTCTTAACCCAATCTCCCCCTCTTTCTGTTCTCGTCAACTGATCTAGGACAAGAAATGTCAAAAGGTTGCTGTTGCTTATGTGTAATGACTCAAAATGTCGGGCAACAGGATAGCTTTGATCTTTAGTGGTTATTGCTCTCATGTGCTCCAATACTCTCAACTTTGTTTGCTTAGTGGTACTCCCTACATATTGTTTCCCACAGGAGCAAACGGGGGGGCCAAGGCAACTAAATGAAACATCGTCAACTCACAAAACGATTGTAAATCTGTCAGACAGGGAGCTATCTGACAAAGAACGACAAGTATTAGAACTTGGATTAACATTTCGCCCGACGCCAGCCTTCAACTACACACAGACACGCATTGATTTATACAAATTCATACGAAAAGTCAAACTACTAAAAATCCATACCCTACACCCAAAGGAAAGTACACCAGGGGGTGCAGAGGAGGAGAATCCTCTCGACAGAATGACAGGGACGGATTTGGATGCAATCATCACAGCCAATACCATGACTGATGAACAAAATAGTGTAAAGGATTAGGAAGATCATCCGACACAAATGTTGGAAGAAACAGGGATTCGACAACAAGGATGCAAAAGCCAAATGTCAATAAAATCCAAATACATTCTGAGAACCCCACATGATGCAATCGACACTTTCCAAGAAGTGATGATTGAAGACATGAAAGATATACAAAAAAAGAAATTCAATGGTGAAAAAAGAAATATCAATAAAGAAGAGTGGAACATAATCAAAAGCTTGAAAGAAGATGAAAACATAATAATCAAGCCAAGTGACAAAGGGGGAAACGTCGTAATTTTGAATCGACAACAATATGAGGATGAGGCCCTCTCACAATTGAGGAGAAAGGACCATTATATGGTCATAAAAAAAGAGGTATATATGACAGGCATCTCAAAATTCAATATTCTAATCACCAAATGGAGAGATGAAGGCATTATGGACAATACTGACTGGTTAAATTTGAAATGCGATCATCCACAGTTAGCAACATTTTATCATCTACCTAAAGTTCACAAGAGCAAGATCTGGCCTCCAGGACGGCCTATTGTATCAGCGAAGAACAGCTTGCTAGAAAATACGTCCATCTATATTGATAACTTTATTTCACCTTTAGTCAAAGATCTAAGTTCCTACTTAAAGGACACTAAAGACTTCCTAAGAATCATCCAAGGAGTGAAATGGGAGGAGGACATGATTCTAATAACACTAGACATTTCAAGCCTCTATACCTCAATCAAACACGAGGATGGACTTAAGGCAATGAAATATTTCTTGGAAAAACGAGCTTTGAAATACAGGACTCACAACTACATGTTGATTGAATTGACTGAATTCTGTTTGCAACATAACATTTTTCTGTTTGCAGGACAACTTTATCTACAGCTACGGCCCTACAGAAGCTCTCCCTGGTGAGGGGAACTGGGGCTGCGAGCTGCTGAGGAGCTGAGATTAATTGCGATCTTTGGCGCTTTGATTATTTTATTTTCTGCCAGACAATTGGAACGTTTTTAACATTTTATGTAACTGCCGCTTTTTAACTTTTTCTTACATTGGGGGCTATTATATTAATGGGAATTTTGAAAATCAGGCACTCTGACACTCCTTACACCCTCTGTACCTCTTCTTCTAGCCCAGCCGCTTTTTAACTACATTACTCGGCGGTGGGCGCCATCTTGAGTGAGGAGGGCGAGGTCAGCGCTCAAGTCGGGCCGGCCTCCCGCCCTCCCACTGTATTTAGGTGTGTCCTCCCCAGCGCTCCCCGCCCTACAGAAGCTCTCCCTGGTGAGGGGAACTGGGGCTGCGAGCTGCTGAGGAGCTGAGATTAATTGCGATCTTTGGCGCTTTGATTATTTTATTTTCTGCCAGACAATTGGAGCGTTTTTAACATTTTATGTAACTGCCGCTTTTTAACTTTTTCTTACATTGGGGGCTATTATATTAATGGGAATTTTGAAAATCAGGCACTCTGACACTCCTTACACCCTCTGTACCTCTTCTTCTAGCCCAGCCGCTTTTTAACTACATTACTCGGCGGTGGGCGCCATCTTGAGTGAGGAGGGCGAGGTCAGCGCTCAAGTCGGGCCGGCCTCCCGCCCTCCCCCCTCCCTATATCATGTGCCATCCTCCCAGACGGCGCAGCGGGCTGGCGCAGCGGGCGCGCCGGTCGCGCGCCGAAGCCGCGCCTAAGCCAAGCCCGTCTGCGCCCGTCCGCGCCAGGATCGCGCCGGGCACGGGCCCTGCTGCCCCAATCCCCCCTACTCTCAGGTATGACTCCAATGCGCTGCTCTCCTTGCGCCCGGGTACAGCCAGCCCGATTTGTAAAGTACACTCCCCCGCGGACCCCTTTTGGGGCCCTTTTTCCTGCCTTACATGTGGATGGACCTCCATGAGTCCCGCACGCCCCACCTCCGCCATTTCTTCTCCCCCCCGGACAAAAGTCGCTCTCTTTTAGATGCGGTCTCATTAATGCCAGGTCCCTAGCCTGCCATGCACAAGACATCCATGACCTGATCCTGTTTCACGATCTTGACACATTATTTATCACAGAATCCTGGCTACATGATGCTTCTAACCCCGACTTGGCAACTGCCCTCCCTCCCGATTTCACCATCTTCAGGCGTGACAGGCCCAGCGGCCGAGGAGGCGGGTTGGCCATCATTATTAAGAAGCTCTTCGGGTGTCATACGTTCGATCTAGCCTCCCTTAAGGACTGTGAGAGCATTGGCTTTGTGATTCACATCAACCCCTCCTCCTCTTTATCAGGAGGATTTGTCTACCGTCCCCCCGGGAACGCCACATCATTCCTGGACTCCCTCGATGAGACGTTGGGTTCACTCATGACCCACTACCCCACTTTCACCCTCCTCGGGGACTTCAATCTGCACTTGGAATCTTGCACAGACCGTCCCACCGTCAACTTTTTAAACTCACTTGAGATCTTTGGTCTTTCCCAACTGGTCTCCTCCCCTACCCACCAGGCTGGACATACACTCGACGGCATCTGTACAAACCTGGTGTCCTTAAATACCTCTCCCCCTTTACCGCAAATATGGACAGATCACTGTTTCATTCCCTTCTCTGTCATGACTTCACCCCCCTTGTCCTCGCACATCAAACACTCTCCCACCCCCTTTACGGTGAACTGGAAGAAAGTAGCCGAGCGCATTAAATTGAACCCCCAGCCCCCTGTCCCCCCCCCTCCTATCGTGGGCGAAGTATCACAGGACTCTAGAAACTTTCACTTATGGATGGATGGAGTGGTTTCCGCCAACTCCAACCCCCCCAACCCAAAATTAGGGCAAAGCAAAAGGAAGCCTAACACTCCCTGGTATACCCAGGCCCTCAGTGATTGTCACCTAAAGTGTAGGGTCCTGGAAAGAGTGTGGAGGAAGACTTATGACCCCTCCTCCAGATCCACATACATTTCCCAGAGGAAGCTATACCTTCTCAACATAAAAAAAGCTAAAAAGACATTCTTCACTTCAGCCATAAATGCAGCCAATCAGAATCAACATACAATTTTTGATATAGTTAAATCCTTTACCCACCCAAAGGCACTGGCAACCGAAATTCCCCCTTCCCAAGCCCTCTGCGATCAAATTGCAGACTTCTTCATCAACAAAATTGAGAACATTCATCACGATTTCCCCCCCCCTCCGCCCATCCCACATGACTCCTTTACGACTATCCCTTCCCTTAATAACTTTACCACTGTCTCTCTAGCACAAACTCAAAAGGCTATCCTGTCCTGTAGATCCGGAGCCCCCACGGATTCTTGTCCCCCGATTATTTTACAGCACCTCATTGAGGTGGTTACTCCTTCAATCAATGCCATCATTAACGAATCCCTTGCTTCTGGCATTGTCCCGATCGAATGGAAGAATGCCACAGTGAAGCCCCTTATGAAGAAGCCAAATAAATCCCCAACCGACCTATCTAATATGCGCCCAATCTCCCTCCTCCCAGCACTTGGCAAAATCACGGAACAGTTAGTTCATGAAGAACTCAAAATCTTGGTAGAAAGTAAACGCATTTTGCATCCACAGCAATCCGGCTTCCGCCCAGGCCACTCAACGGAAACTGCACTAATTGAATTGTCAGATACCATCAAGTTCTTGCAGGATGAGGGCAAACAAGCCGTCCTCATCCTGCTCGACTTAACCGCGGCTTTCGACACCATCTCTCATGCCATCCTTATTAATAGGATGCGTGAGATTGGTGTCGCCGGTTCCGCCCTGGCCTGGATTATTTCATTTTTAACCAATCGATCCCAAACTGTCTCCTTGGGCCCCTTTCTCTCTGCTGGAAAATCCACCACCTCAGGTGTACCCCAAGGATCAATACTGAGCCCCCTTTTTTTCAATATATATATGGCTCCCCTTCTCACGCTGATCGAGTCCCATGGGATCCTTGTGACTTCCTATGCTGACGACACTCAGCTTGTCGTCACCATTGATAAAAGACACCCTGACGCTACCCTCAGATTCCAAAACTGCCTCTCCCAAGTCTTCTCCTGGCTCAACCTGAATCACCTCAAATGTAACAGTTCCAAAACTGAAATAATACCCCTCGGCAAAGGCACTCTCTTCTCCCCTAAAGACTGGTGGCCTCCCAACTCTGAAGCCCCGCCGAGTACGGTCACTTCAGCCCGCAATATCGGAGTTCAATTCGACTCGTCCCTCAGCTTCGACGAGCACGTACGTATCACTGCGGGTCGATGTTTCTGCCTGATCAAGCAGCTTAGGAAATTCTTCGACTTTCTGCCCATCTCTGCCAGGAAATCAGTCGCGGTGGCGCTCATTCTTTCCCGACTAGATTACTGCAATGGCCTTCTAGCAGGCATTAAGAAATCCTCCCTAAAGAAACTGCAAAGTGTGCAACACGCGGCTGCCAGGCTCGTCCTGAAACTCCCTCGCAGGTCCTCGGCCTCCGCGGCTCTCAGCACCCTCCATTGGCTGCCCCTTCATAAGAGAATTCTTTTTAAGCTCCTTGTTACGGTGTTCAAATCTACAAGGAACACCGGCCCATCCTACCTGTCCAAGCGATTCCCGCTCTATACCCCAGCCCGCTGTTTAAGGTCCTCAGGAGCTAATTTAATCTCTGTACCCAAAATTAAACTAAAAACTAAAGGTGGGAAAACTTTTGTCTTTCTGGCAGCCAGAGCATGGAACTGTCTCCCCCCCGACCTTAGGCATGCCCCCTCAGAAGGCCTTTTTAGGAAACTCCTGAAGACCCGGATTTTTTCTCAGTCTGACTCGTCGGTACTCGCAGCCATCTGATCATTTCTCTCCTCTGATGGGTCTCTGTTGTGCTCAGCGCCAAGATGCTCCTTCCGGAGCGATAGTTGCGCTATACAAATTTAAAAAACAAAAAAAAAAAAAAAAAGCTCCAGGGCACCGCGATGGGCACGTGCTTCGCCCCCAGCTATGCGAATTTATTCGTAGGCTGGTGGGAGAAGCACGTGGCCTGGGCGGGGGATAATGAGAAGTGGCTGGATAAGATCACGTTGTGGACCCGCTACATTGATGATCTGTTCATCGTGTGGCGAGGGTCACAAAATGAGGCTGAAGAATACATCAAGGGATTGAATATCAACCAAATGAATCTCAGCTTCACTAGTACCATAAGTAGAAGGGAGGTCTTCTACCTAGATCTGAGAGTCTACGTGGAGGATAGTACCTTACATACAGCCCTTTACCGTAAACCCACGGCAGGAAATACCATCCTACATGCAGGGAGCTGCCATCCAAAAAGCGTAATAAACAATATCCCATTTGGGGAGTTCCTGCGAATCAAGCGGAACTGCTCAACAGACTCAGAATATGAAACAGCGAGAAATGAGTTGAGAGCAAGATTTAAACAAAGGGGGTATGGCGATGGGGTTTTGGACCAATCAGAGAAGAAGAGTGATGCAACAAACAGGAATGAACTACTGATTGAAAAACCTAAAAGTGGGGATTGTAAACTAAGATTGATAACCAACTTTTCAGAGAAATCCTCAGAAATGTTCCAGGCTCTAAAAAGAAATTGGAACATTTTGAAGTCAGACAATGTTGTGGGTAAAGCATTATCCGATCACCCACTAGTGACGTATAGGAGAGGAAACTCTCTTAAAGATCACTTGGTGAACAGTCATTATGACTGTAAAAGGACAAAAAATCCCCCTGTAAAGGGTTTCTACCCCTGCATGAAATGCAAAGCCTGTAAGAATTCAAGTAAAGTAAAGGATTATCAAATTCCAGGCAAAGAAGGCAGGACAGTGATATCCAAGTTGGTCAACTGTAATTCTGAGTTTACAGTGTATTGTCTCATGTGCCCATGTGGGAAAAAATATGTAGGGAGTACCACTAAGAAAACAAAGTTGAGAGTATTGGAGCACATGAGAGCAATAACCACTAAAGATCAAAGCTATCCTGTCGCCCGACATTTTGAGTCATTACACAAAAGCAACAGCAACCTTTTGACATTTTTTGTTCTAGATCAGTTGACGAGAACAGAAAGAGGGGGAGATTGGGTCAAGAAATTAAGAACCCTAGAATCCAGGTTCATTATAATGCTCCAGACGAAGTTCCCAGGAGGCCTGAATAATGAAGAGGAAATGTGGGCTCATATAGGTTAACCTATAAATTCTTGTGATCTGATCTCTTCACTACCACCAGTATAATTCCTCTCGTAACTGTCCGAATTTTTTAATGAAAACATTGCCCTGAAAATGATGAAATAGGTTGTAGCCCATTCAGGGCTTAATAACTTTTGGGACATGTCGCTAACCAATGGCGCAAAACACGCAGGCCAATAAAATGCATAATTGATTGTGACTCACAACAACATAACAAATGATGATATTGAAATAATGAACTGTTGTTGGATATTATTATATATCTGATAATGTAAAAATGTAAAAATGATCACTCTAAGATGGCCGCCACAATGACTGAAATTGTATCTGTTGTGCCGTTTTTTATTTCCATTTTTATCACGTGACTTAGGTTACAATGAAACTTTATTTAACACGTTCCAAACACTATGTAGGTTTACACTGACGAAGGCGGAGACGCCGAAACGCGTTTGCTAAACCTTTGAAACTGCAGAAATGCTATGAATAAAATATGGCATAAAACTACGCAATACGGCTAGAGTGCTCTTTGTTGGGAAAACGATCCGAGGATTGGGATCGAGTGTTGTGGATATTAAAACGCACTCCACCGTGCGGTAAGAGACACCCGTGGACAAGTGGAGCAGCGGTTGGTGGACGAGAGTAAAGGGATATATATATATATATATATATATATTCACTGAAAAAACCATAGGTTATAGACCATATATAGTTAGGAATTAGCATTTAAAAAACCTTGAAAATTCACTGAAAAAACCATAGGTTATAGACCATATATAGTTAGGAATTAGCATTTAAAAAACCTTATTTTACTCACACAAAACCAATGAAATTCCATATATAGTTAGTTGTACTAACTATATATCGCGCACCCGCAATCCACTGCTGATCATGTCACATATTACATCATTCATGACATGGTCAGTGACATCACTGATGACATCACTGATGACATCTCAAATGACATCACTGATGCACCGACATATGCAGAGGTGGCATCCAAACAACTATAGTCGTGCAGAGATGCGTGAACTACAACAGAACCCCCCAACTTCGGTGACAAGAACATCTACTGATATCTCTCTCACATTTGGAGAGGCCAACGAAACAGTGCCAAATATTCAAAAAAATTTTGTCCATATGAAGCTGACATGCTTATATTGTGGCACTTTAATTTCATGCGCAAACATGAGTCTGAAATTAATTAATTTGGCTTTCGAGAAACACCGATGCTCCAAACGCAGCAAGTTTTAATTTTTTTTTTTGCTCCTGTTGAGCCTTTTTCAATGCCTATTTCTGTTCTTTCCCTTTGAAAAAAAACAAAAAAAACAAATAAGTGTTCAAAAAATACAAAAAAACAAATAATGTTCAAAAAAGAAAAAAAAAATATAAAACAACAAAAATATAAAAAAAAAAGTTCTTTTCAGAACTACCTCCCCGTTATTAAAAAATTGCTAGAATGTTTAGCACTCTGGCAAGCTCTATTTCTTTTTGTTCGCTTCCCGGTTAGCTTCCCGGTACGCGGACCGGGAGCTAACCAAAAAAAAATAAAAAATAGAGTAAGTATAAGGAAAGTAAACAGAGAGTGATGTTAAAAGAAAGACAGCTATAGGGACTAAAGAAGAGATACTGTTTAATAGATCTATTTACTGAAGAAAAGACGGAAGAGGGTATAATTGTGAAAAACAAAATAGATAACGAAGTGAAAGAAAAAAAAAGAGAGTATAACATTAACAAAGAAGAGTTTCTTGGAGAATGTGAGTGAATGTTCAAAATAAGATTAAAACATGAAGAATAACAGAGAGAAAAAATAGAAAACAGAAAACAAAAAATAACAGAAAAAGATTAATTGAAACAGCAAAGAAATGTAAGTAACATAGAGCCATATCATCAACATATGCAATAAAAGTTTTGCAGCTTTTATTGGCAGAAATGTGTCGCTAAAGCTGCTTTTGCGGCAGAAAACTGCCACTAAAACCACTTTTGCACCAGTTTTCTGCCAATAAAAAGAGCAATAATTTTATTGGCTGTGTTCATAATATGCCCCTTAGTGTGCTTCAACTACACAGAGAAAGCATAATGAACAAGTAGTGAAAGAGTGATCAGTCAGAGACAGTGAGAGTAATAGAGACGGAGTGAGTGAACAAGAGTGAGGAATATGAGAAGAGAGGGACTGAGAAAAAGAGTGGAAGGAGTTGAGTAAGTAGGTAATAGAGAAAGGAATGAGGAAAGTAGCAAAGGCAGGAAACTGAGGGTTAAAGAAATGAAGCAGTGGAACTAATAGTAGGTGAATGTGATAGAAATGTAACAAAAAGAGTACAAAACATTTACCTTATAATTGTCGTTAACTTACTCACTTTTTGTTTTTATACTTTCAATCTGTGAAAGAGAGAACAAACATTTGAAAAATATTAAGGACATTTTACACCCTCATAGATTACAAGCTATGTTCAATGAAAATGACGACATTTCAGACAGTGAAATGTTAGAAATGTTATTACATTTTGAAACACAATCACAATAATAAATAATTGCTTAAAAAATAAAAAATAAAAAAAATAATCAACAAAACCAACAATCAATTAACATACAGTATTTGAAAAGTCTATCATTCATTTTTCATTGCAGTACGCTCCCCAGTACGCTTCCCGGTTCGCGTACCGGGCGCTAACCACGAAAAAAAACAAAAATTTTTTTTTTTTTTTTTTGCTTAGCGGGGCCCCTTTAAAGCCTCCACATCAAACCTAGGGGGTCAGGGAGTATCTACTATGCCCCCTTAAGGTCATTTGCCCCTTCGCTTTTGACCTCCTCTTGTCTCTCGATCCTACCGAGAGACAAGATGGCGGCCGCTCCGGACTGTTTAGAATGTTGACAGACACCAGAGAGCCAATCAACTTCGCTACGCGAAGTTCCGTTACGCGTCAAGTACGCGTACCGGGGCGCTGCCTGGTCCGCGCTTACAGATATATATCTTTTTTTAAACGTTAATTTCTCAAAATCCACTGCAGCACATATATTAAGACCTACAAAAGGCACATCGGGCTACCAGTCCCTACAATTTTGCCAAGTTTCATGCAAATCCATTCAGCCGTTCGGGCTAAAAGTGAGGCTAACCGCCCTATGGAAAACTCAATGTTAAAAACACGTTTTGGGACCCCCCTTTTTTCTCGGCCCCCCCTGGACCAACTCCCCCCAAATTTCCAGTGGCTGCTCAGAAACAAAATGTTCCATTTTCCAGAAAATTTCAGCCAATTCCGTCCACAAACGCGAAAGTTATTAGACATAGAATTTTCAAAAATCCCATAGGGAAAAAATCCTAACTATATATACCTACTGGCGACCGCCAGTAGGTAATATATATATATATATATATTACCTACTGGCGGTCGCCAGTAGGTATATATAGTTAGGATTTTTTCCCTATGGGATTTTTGAAAATTCTATGTCTAATAACTTTGGCGGTCGCCAGTAGGTATATATAGTTAGGATTTTTTCCCTATGGGATTTTTGAAAATTCTATGTCTAATAACTTTGGCGTTTGTGGACGGAATTGGCTGAAATTTTCTGGAAAATGGAACATTTTGTTTCTGAGCAGCCCCTGAAAATTTGGGGGGGTTTCGTCCAGGGGGGGCCGAGAAAAAAGGGGGGTCCCAAAACGTGTTTTTAACATTGAGTTTTCCATAGGGCGGTTGGCCTCACTTTTAGCCCGAACGGCTGAATGGATTTGCACGAAACTTGGCAAAATTGTAGGGACTGGTAGCCCGATGTGCCTTTTGTAGGTCTCAATATATGTGCTCCAGTGGATTTTGAGAAATTAACGTTTAAAAAAAGATATATATCTGTAACAGCGGACCGGGCAGCGCCCCGGTTCGCGGACCTTACGCGTACCGGAACTTCGCGTAGCGAAGCTGATTGGCTCTCCGGTGTCTGTCAACATTCTAAACAGTCCGGAGCGGCCGCCATCTTGTCTCTCGGTAGGATTGAGAGACAAGAGGAGGCCAAAACAAAGGGGGAAATAACCATAAGGGGGCATACTAGATCCTCCCTGACCCCCTAGGTTTAATGTGGAGGTTTTAAAAGGGCCCCGCGGGGCAAAAAAAAAAAAAAAAAAAAATTGTTTTTTTGCGTGGGTAGCGCCCGGTCCGCGAACCGGGAAGCGTTCTGGGCAGCGTACTGCAATGAAAAATGAATGATAGACTTTTCAAATACTGTATGTTAATTGATTGTTGGTTTTGTTGATTATTTATTTTTTTTTTTTAACTTTTTTTATTGTGTTTCATAATTTATTAAACTTTCTAACATTTCATTGTCAGAAATTTCATAATCATGGAATATAGATTGTAGTCTCTGAGGTTGTAAAATGTCCTCATTTGCAAGGAGGTTATCTACTGCTTGCACACATTGCAGTAGTTCTTGGTCCCATGTTTCATCCATAAATTCAATCTCATTTGGATCAATGATTTCTGTGTTGGACTCTGGAAGGACAATTTCAAATGAAATGTTTTGTTCACTTTCCATTTTTCCTGAAATTTGCATAAAAAAAATATATATTAGTAGAGGTAGGGCACTGTTGGGATTAATTTTAGATAGGCAGTTTTTATCAGAGAATTTATCTTTGGGCAGTGTATAGTATCAGAGTGGAAGTAGGAATATAAAAAAGTGTATCTAAATTTATAAGTACTACAGAGGGATAGTATATAACTAACAGAAAAAGTTTGCCATATTAACTTAAAGTGCACAATATACTTCAGTTTTAAAAATAACAACTTACCTTTAAAAAGAAGTTGAAGTTATTAATGAAAATCCAAATGAAATGTACACCAGGAAGTAGTAGTCAAAATGGCTGTGTTTCCTTCTCTTCCTTTATATATATTCGGGTACATAACCAATCAAATATCATGTAAAAAAAGTAGAAAATGAAAGTAACATTTTAATTGGTTGTCAATTCCAACACTTCAGATGTGTTTTGTGAAGTAATTTACCTCACGGTATTTAGAGAGGACTACAGGCTAAATGGCTAAATGGAATTCCAATCAAATTTGTGAAAATGGTAGGGATTGGTATGTAGTATGAGCTATTCTATATTTGGTGAAATTGTCTCCAGTGGCTTTTCTGTGAACTACTTTCCCACCTTTTTTGATGGTGCGCTTCCCAGGAAGCGACCCGGTACGCGAACCGGTGAGCGCCCTGGTACGCGAACCTTAAGCGTAACGGGAGTTCACCATTTTGTGTTTCGGTCGAATTATGATACAAGATGGAGGGCAAATAATGTTCAGAATGGGTAGAAGGGGGCACGGTAGACTTATCTTGACCCCCTAGGTTTTGTGAGGGTGGCTGAGGAGGCCCATATGTGCGGAAAAAAAAACATTTTTTTTAAAAATTTCGCGAGGTTAGCTCCCGGTACGCGTACCGGGTAGCGCACCAGGGAGCGTATTTTGTTGAAAATTAGTGAAAATAGTTAGAGTAAAACAATAATTGTGAGTGATTAGATGTAGGGTAGCTCTGAGAAGAGCTTTTGGGTTTATGGTACATTTAGGTACTTATAAGTAGGTACCAATGCACATTTTTAAATTCAGAGTGAAAACTCTGTTGCCCTCATCTGAGAAGTGAACTCCATCTCCTCTGTAGATATCTTGCATGTAGTAACGCAAGTTATTGTTGTACAGGGAGCCCATTCCATGGTCTCTCATGTAAGCTGAAACAGATTTGTTTACATGCTTCCTCGACTTCTCAATTTGTGGACAAAATTGGTTTGACCACCTCCATTTCTGTCTTTGGCATATATTTGAATATACCAAGGCAGTCTGAGGAAAAAGTGCCATTAATTGCTCAAAGGTGTCCTTTAAAAGCATTTCCAGACCTACACCAGTCAAAGTGCCCAAGTCATTACCTCCACAGTGCACAATTAACAGGTCAGGTTTTGGCAAATGCATAAAGGTTTTCACCAATGGTATCAATTGGTGACATTTTAATCCTCTCTGGCCAAACCACTTAATTTCCACATCTTGTAAATTGAGGTTAGGTAAATTCCTGCTTTCAACGTACCTTTGAGCCCAGTGAATATAACTATGACCAACAATCCAGACAGAAAACATGGTGAGAGAAGGTTCTCCTGCAGTCAGATGAAGTGTGGCAATGAAATGGCAGTTGAAAAAATGTGAGTTTGAAATGAAAAAAACTGTGGAGTTTCTGTGTTCATGAAGTAGTAACAGTGATTGGTGGATTTTGATTGATGAAAACAGAAAGTTAGGGTGTAGAGATGTGTTCTTTGAAAGATGTATTTTGAGTGGTCAATAAAAAATCATTAAATGAAAGAAAGCACTGGATATGCAGGTGCACTGAGAGTTCAGAGTTCAATTGCAACATTGTTGTGTGAATTTGCAAACACCAGAGTTTCTCCAAGAGGTGGTTGCTATGGAAAATAGGCAGAAAGGGCAGAGGGGGAAGGGTTTTCATTTGAAAAAAAGTGAGGGAAGAGTTTTGATTGGGTGACATGAGAAATATGTGTGAAGAATTACACCATTTCTGTGCTTTTGATAGCTGCAGACTCTGGAGTGCATACCTTTTGCTCTGCTGAAGACAAATTGGTGTGTTTCTGAGACTGTTTTCAAACTCAAAGTATTTGCTAAGGTGAGAAAATATTTCTTTACTTTAGATAGAGAATAGTGTGCTTTAAGGAGAAAATTATGATTTATGTGGCGCAATTTGCTAGTAAATATGCTCTCACATGTGCATGGAAATTTTTGATTTTGAATGTTTTTGTTATATAGCCATGTTAAAAGTGACGCAACCATGCTGGAAAGCCAATCAAAAAATGCTTTCATGTGTTTTAATGACATTTTAAGTCATTTTCTGATGTGCAGTGTTTAGAAATTATGATTTGAAAATCGTTTTTGTGGAAAAGGAATTGTTTTTAAAATCATGACAAGGATATAATGGTGTATGGTTATTTATAAGGCAATTGACTGTCCTTGATGTTATTTTTCTCATTTTAGTGTAAGACCTTTCTCTGTGGCGCAAATTGCTTGTAAATATGCTCTTACATGTGCATGAAAATTTTAATTATCAATGTTTGTGTTACATAGCCATGATAAAAGTGAACCAACCATGCAGGAAAGCCAATAAAAAAACGCTTTCATGTGTTTCAATGACATTTGAAGTCATTTTCTCATGTGCAGTTTTTTGAAATTATGATCTGAAAATCGTTTTTGGGAAAAAGGAATTGTTTTTAAATTCATGAGAAGGACATAATGGTGTATGGTTCTTTATAAGGCAATTGACTGTCCCTGATGTTATTTTTCCCATTTTAATGTCAGACCTTTCTTTGTGGCGCAAATTGCTTGTAAATATGCTCCCACCTGTACATTGAAAATTTTGATTTTGAATGTTTATGTTACATAGCCATGTTAAAAGTGACCCTACCATGCAGGAAAGCCAATCAAAATACGCTTTTATGTGTCTTAAGGACAATTTAAGTAATTTTCCCATGTGTAGTGTTTTGAAGTTATGATTTGAAAATCGTTTTTGAGGTAAAGGAATGTTGTTAAAATTTATGTTCGCCATATGCCCCCAAATTTCTTTCTCAGGGTTGCAGCAGGGTGTTCTTGAGACACCCCTGCACTTTTGGAATAAATTCCTAATTTGTGATGAGCAAATTGTTAATCGCAAATTGCACCTTCATTTATATGAGCCTCCTAGCCCATGGAAATGAATGGGTAATTTGCAATTAGCAATTTTCTCATCGCAAATTTGGAATGGTAAAGAATCGCTATTTATTCCTTAAAATTTGCTTTTTTGGAAATGCAAAATAGTTATATGATACATATGGCGGTTGATGTCTAACAAGATAAGAAGCTTATGGATACATTTATGATGACTGGTGCAATGAAGTAGAAATCACTTACTTCATTGGTAGGCCTTTACAATAAATTATCTCCTCTGTATTCTTCATCAAGCATAACTTTAATCTGCAATCCTGAGTAGGCCTCACCTTAAACAAACCTCTGGATAGGCCACATCTTATTGTCATCCTGATTTAATCATTTATAATTCTAGGGACAGATTTATGATAGGTGTATACCTCTTTTGTGCCACTTAGAAAACATTGTCCATGGGGAAATGACTTAAAATGTCATTAAGACACATGAATGTTTTTTTTTTAAACGTTTGCAATTTTTTTGGGTCACTTTCAACATGGCTATGTGTCTGAAACAGTCAAAATCTAAATTTGCAATGCACTGGTGGGAGCATATTTACAAGGAATGTGCTTCATGGGGAAAGGTCTTATAATGTAATATGGGAAAAATGACATTAGAGATACTGAAATGCCTTATAGAGAAGCATACACCATTATGTCCTTGTCATAAATTTGCAAACCATTACTTTTCCCCAAAAACGATTTTCAAATTATATTTAGAAAACAGTGCACATGTGGAAATTACTTAAAATGTCAATAATTCAAAATTTGTGATTCCTTAAATGCAATGTATAAAAAAAAAATATGTAAAAAATGATATTAAGGATTTGGAAACTACCACCAACTTGTAGTTTGTGGTAATTTGCGAATTCTTTTCAAAAAGAATTTAAAAAAAAAAAAAAAAAAAGGTCCCATATGACGCCCATACATGCCATTAGGGCATGTAGGTGTGCCATGTGCTCCCAAATTTCTTTTTCAGGGGTGCAGCAGGGTGTTCTTGAGATACCCCTGCACGCTTGAAAAAAATCCTATTTTGTGATGAGCTAATTGCTAATCACAACTTGCAACATTAATTCCTATGAGCCTCCTAGCCTATGGAAATGAATGGGTAATTTGCAATTAGCAATTTGCTCATTGCAAATTAGGAATAGTAAAGAATCGCTATTTATTCCTTAAAATTTGCTATTTATAATATGTAAAATATTTTGATGATACATATGGCAGTTCATCTGTAACAAGATAAGAAGCTTAGGGATAGATTTATGATGAGTGGCGCATCCCCAGGGATGTGACAGTCATCCTGCGCCACTGTTCCGCCACCCATGGTGTGCTGCATTTACAATGCGGCGCAGCATGGGGCAAAAAAGGCACAGATGCGTGACGCATCTGTGCTGTAAAGGTGGCGCATTGCTGGAGTTGTATCGTAAGTGCGATGCAGCTCCAGCAAGGATCAGGGGTGCCCCATCTATACAATGCTGCGTCAAGACCTATGCCAGCTTCAAGCAGGCGCAGGGTTTTGAAGCAGCTTTCTCCTATCTGATTGTAAATGCGGCACACCATGGGTGGTAAAGCAGTGGTGCACATTAACTGGTGCATGCCTGGGGATGTGCCATTTAATATAAATCTGCACTTTAACATTTGAGTATGTGCAGGGGACACAGAGTCGTTGAGGCTTATCCAAGGTTAAGAACAGATGAGTCCTGTTCAGTGAAAAATTAGACATAGGCTTCACCTGCTCAGCATCGCTGGACATGGCTAAATAATAGCTGCAAAATGTTACTCTTGTTAAATAATTTTACTATTATAATCTGTGAGATTTGTCTCTTACTCTGCAACATCTCATTGTTGTTGTCTTTCTTTAAAGATAAAGACAACCTCAACATGAGCGACAATCTGCAATCAGTTGATTTTGACCTCATCATTGAACTTGTAATTGAAACATCAGTGGATGTTGATCCATTGGATGATTTAAATCCTGAGGATGAAGAAGAGCGTGATGAGGATGCAGATTTGTCCGAATTATATGATATAGGATGGGAAGCTGACCTGCTTGAGCCTTTGGAATTATAAACATTTATTTTTAAAATTTATAATCAATAAAAAGTAAAAAGGTAAACCGTTTAATTTAAAAATAAAGACACCTTCAAAAACAGGTTATGTGTAGTGTCTTCAATAAAATATTAAAATATGCTCATAAAATTAGATCAGATTCACATATAAAATAGCATAGGTAACATAAATATAAATCTCATTTCTTTTCTGCTATTTCTGTATTGTAAATTTGCAAGGACTAAAAAATCTTCTATTTAAAATGTCAAGTAGTGTGTTATGTTTTTGATCACTATTACTGATTTACTGTTTGATAATATTTTTTTATTAACATTTTTATTATATTTTTCCTCAGATTCAACTATGCCTACAAAAATAAGAGAGATGAAGGCTGCAAAACGTCAAAGACAGCAGGAGAAAAAAAAAATGCAGCAGTCCTCTAACAAAAAGATTTCTCAAGCGATGAAGAAAGCACCGGGTAAGAGCTCTAAATATTTCATAAAAAATATTTCTAATAAAAAAAATATTAGTACAGAAAATGTTTCAATCCATAACAACACAAGTAAATCAAATGGAAAGAAAAGGACAAATGAAAATGTTACTGCTAGAGCAAGAGATAAATCTGTGCATGATAGTAGAAGGAAACAACAGTTTACGGAGATTCGTAAACGAATGTTCCGTAACAGGATAATTGGCAATTTGTTAAAAAATATTAAGAAAGGTCAACAGAAATTAGTTTTTTATAGGAGAAAAAAAAAAGTTGAGAAAGTTATTGATCAGGCTTTTGAAATTAAACGTAAGTTATTTATTTTGATAATCAATAGAATTAGGAAGCTAAACAAGGCAATTTTTGATTTCAAAAGAAATAGTAGATGGAAGAGAATAGTTAATCGTAGTAATTTTTGTGAAGTTTTTTCTGGAGAATGGATACATAGTTCAAGCTGTGAGGCATTTTTTAATGAAGAGAGTTATTTCCAGGATAATGATTTGGTGCATGCAGTTGACATCAGTGGTCGTGCTTATGAAGTGAAAGATGGTTGTCCAGTTGAAAAAGAAAAACTTGTGACAACAGAGGCAGAAGAGTTGTTAGGTAATGAGGTTTTAGGAAGACGTGCTAAGGGTCCTGTGTACACCTGGAAGTGTAGTAGTATTTGCAGTGTGCGACAGGATTCCATCAATTTGCTTTGTGATTTTGTACGGTCATTTAACAAGAAAAGTTTGAAGCAGAAAATGAGGTTGTTGCAAGAATTAGATCCTTGCAGAGTGAGAGAAGTGACAGGTTTGCATGGTCATTCACTGGCTTGTCTTTCCAGGAGAGTATGCCAGAGTGTTTTTCATCATTTCAGGATGCTAGCAGTGCATCATAACAAAGTGAGGAAGTTAGTTAGACTGTTGTATTATGCTAAGAGTCCAGCAATTATGCTGAAACAATTATGCGCTGCTCTTTTGCATGGTTCTGAAATAGATGTGAGGAATATATGTGAAGAAATTGAGTTTTGTTACTTTGGAAGTAAAGAGGAGAATGTTGAAATTGAGCAAGAAATAGAGGGTCATTTGGAAGATACTGTACATGTTTCCAGTACAGATAATTTCCAGAGGGAAATTGCGACGTTTGACATGAAATCAAGTGAGAGGCCTAATTTCACTTGTGTGTGTTGTCGACGCACTTATTATAAGAATCAGACTAAGTTAGTGGATTTATATGCAAAAAGTGAAAGGGAAAATAATAGTGAATGGAAGGATTTTGCAACATACTTGATGGTAGAAAATTGTTTTGATTTGGGATTGGATCAACGTGTGTGTACTTATTGTTGTAACAAATTAAAACAAAACCAGATGCCTGCTAGAGCAGTTCATAATAATCTGGAATTGGTTGAGATTCCTTCTGAATTGAAGGATTTAAATACTTATGAATCTATTTTGATTCAAAGTATCCATCCCTTTCAGGCTATTGTAAGAATGGAGCCAAAGACAGGGAAATTGCCTCCATCAGATTTACAGAGAGGATTAAAGGGAAGAGTTGTTTATTTGCCTCTAGATTTGAAGAAAAACATTAACACAATTGGAGTAGAAAAAGTGGAAGAGGAACCTCTGGTTATCTTAGTTAATGGGGTTCCGACAAAGAATAAGAAAATATGGCAAGATTTAGTAGATGTTAGGAAAGTTAAAAAGGCAACATTGTATTTGAAAAAAAAAAAAAATACTATAAGAATGTATATGTTGAAGAAGAGGAAGTAAGTGAGGAAGAGGATAGCGATTTGTGTGCTGGTCAAATTGAGAAAGTAGAACCCTCTACTAGTGAGGAAATATATGAACATTATAGTGTTCATCCTTTGCATTCAAAGGAAGTCATGGGGAATGCTATTGAGTTGTTTCAAATGAAACAAGCCAAAGGGAGTCCCATTAGTGTTTGGGAGGAAAGTTTGGAAGCTCGGTGTTTCCCACAGCTTTTTCCAACAGGTCAGGGAGGAAGATATGATGAGCGACCTCATCAAATTCCTGCTTCTGAATACCGGACTTTGCGATTGTATGCAGGAGATGCTAGGTTTCGACAATGCATTCCTTATTTGTTTCATCTCCTGTTTGAAAGCGATCTGTCTGGACTGTCATATGCAGTGAACCACATCTTGAAAAGTGGTATACACATGCAAAACATCTCGGCAAGTGATTTTATGGATAAAGTGAATGTCCAAGATAGTATTTTGGATTCTCACCTGATTAATCTCATGGCGTGTCAGCGTGGTACTAATGAGTACTGGTACCGTCGTCATGGTGATTTAAAATGTATGCTGAGGAACTTAGGTACTCCCACATGGTTCCTCACTCTGAGCTGTGCCGAGTATGGCTGGGAAGACTTACTTGAATTTCTACGAGAGGCAAATGCTAACGTAGAAAACATCGAATTCAAGACACCCGGAGAACTGTGCTCTTTGGATCCAGTCAATGTATGTAGGTACTTCAATCATAGATTTGAAGCTATGATGTCTTTCATCATGAATAAGAAGAATCCACCTCTTGGAGAGGTGTTGGATTTCTTCTGGAGAAAGGAGTACCAAGCAAGAGGTGCTCCTCATATACATATGTTGCTGTGGATCAAGGATGCACCTAAATTTGGAACGGATCCAGATGACTCAGTGATGAGTTTCATCCAACAGTATTCTACGTGTGCTGTTCCAAACGCAAAGGAGAAGAAAAGCCTAAGAGAAAAAGTTCTGCGTTTCCAAAGCCATCGATGTGGAAAGTACTGCCGTCGTAAATTCCGAAACAAGGACAAGTTCTACACTAAATGTCGTTTCGGCTTTCCACGACCGGTGATTTCTAAAGGAAGAGTAAACAGTTTGATGTCTTCGCTGCGACACAATGTCATGAAGAAATCACCTAAAAACACTTACAATTTGAAGAGGAACGAAGAGTCCAAGTACATCAACGACTACAACCCGGTGATTTTGTCCATGTGGAATGCTAACATGGATATACAGTTTGTGGCTGATAACTGTATGGCTGTGGCTCGGTATGTGACGTCTTACATCACCAAAAAAGAGAAGACAGAATTGAAGGATATGTGGGAGGACATTTCCCATGAAAAGAGCCTCAGCAAGAAGTTGTACAGTTTCAGTCTGAAGATGTTGTCGCATCGAGAAATCGGAGCGTACGAATGTTCTGACCGGTTGTCTTCAGCAAGTCTCTATGCCAAGTCCAGGAGTATCGTTTGGGCGAGTCTTGGTCTTGCTGCAACGCGTAATCGAGTTCTCAAACCTGTGCGGGAAATTGAGTATTTGGCGGAAAAGGAGCCAAACAGTACCGACATTTTGAAGACAAACATGTTGGATACATATTATCCAAATCGAAGCAGTCACCTAGAGAATGTTTGTCTGTATGAGGTTCTGCAAAATTACATGTTCAAGAGGAACATCAAAGAAGATACTGAGAAAGGAGTGTATGCTGTAATAGGAAGTGAGGGATGTCTGGTGAAGCAAAGAAAATGCCACTTGATAAACCATCGAAAATTGAGTGGCGAATCTCCTGAAAAAAAGGAGTTTTTCTATTTAGCACTTTTGCAACTTTTCAAGCCTTGGCGTGCAGAAGAGGAACTGCTTGGAGATTTCCTCTGTTATGAAGACTCTTTCAATGCCGCCAAGGAGACCATAGAATGTCCTGCTTTTCCCAAATATGTAGAAATGTTGAATGCGGAAATTGAGCAGGAAGCAACGATTGCAGCCGAGATTGCCAGAGACAGTTCTCAGGACAGTCAGAGTTCTGCTTCATTGAGTCAGGATCCACTAGGAGGACCTCTTATTGAAAATGAAGCTGCCACTGCTATGAATGAGGTGGAAAGAGCCATGGCACATGCTCAAGAGGATGCGGTTAACTTAGAAGAGTTGGAAAGGCAACTCAACGTTGAGCAGAGGAAAATATATGACGAAGTTACCATGCAAATTGATCATGGATTAAGTCATGATAAGAAAGAGTGCTCATGTACGTCGTTGAAGCCTGTCCGACTGTACGTGAGTGGAGAAGCGGGAACTGGAAAAAGTTTCCTCATTAAAGCAATTTCATGCTATTTGCAGGAAAGGACAGAGTCATCGCTGTCTTGTGTTGTCACTGCTCCAACTGGACTGGCAGCACATAATATTAAAGGGATTACTTTACATCGTTTACTGATGCTGCCAGTGGAGCATGACAACAAATTAGAATATCACAAGCTATCTGGAGATGCTTGTTTTGAAGTTTCAAGAATCTTGAGGAAAATGAAACTTCTTATCATTGACGAAGTAAGCATGGTTTCCAATGTCATGCTTGCCTTTGTGCATTTGAGGATGCAAGAAGTTCTCAAAACAGAGTATGATGTGTTATTTGGTGGCAAACACATCATTGTTTTCGGAGATCTTCTGCAGCTGACACCAGTGAAAGGGCAACCTGTGTTCAAAATGCTCACGCATGAAGATACCAGGAAGTGCCTAGGCAGCATTGGCAACGTCAATATATGGTTAAACTTCAATTATGCTGAACTGCATGAAAATATGCGTCAGGCAAAGGATGAAGTTTACAAGACTATTCTACAAGATGTTAGAATTGGAAAAGTGACCGAGCATGGGAAAGAAGCTTTACATGCACGATTACTGTCAAATTTATATCCAGAACAAGATGTTGTGCCTGAGAATATTTTTCAGAAAATTACTGATAAGAAATCTGGAATATGTTTGATGCCAACTCTTGCAGAATGTGCCAAATTTAACAACAAAATGTTGCATTTAGAAAAGCAAGAGATTGTGAAAGTGGAAGCTATTGATAGAGTAGAGCATATGGGATCAACAATTATTTTGTCTGAGAATCTGAAATCAAAATTGGATTCATTAGAGAAGACTATATCTAAAACTGCAGGTTTTGAAAAGACTCTGAATGTGTGCTTGAACTGCCGTATAATTTTAAGAAGGAATTTACATGTTGAAAGAGGTCTGGTAAATGGATCAATGGGTAATGTTGTTGATTTTGTGAAATACAGAAATAGAGATGGAATTGAATTTTTAAAAATTAAATTTGATGGCATTGAGGAAGTACAGCTAATTGCTCGTTGTTCTGCTAGATTTTTGCTTGTAAAAGACTTATATGTTCGCCGTAAGCAGTTCCCTGTTTGCTTGGCATATGCGGTGACAATTCATAAATCGCAAGGTTTAAGTGTAGACACTGCATTGGTGAATATTGGCAGTTCTGTGTTCAAGGAGGGTATGGCATATGTGGCATTGTCACGAGTTAGAACTTTATCGGGATTGTACTTGATTGAGTGTGATGTCAGAAACATTTGTGCAGATCTAGATTGTGTTAAGGAATACAATAGGTTAAGAAGAGAGTATGCGCCACATTTGCCTCAGTTTCCTTTGTTTGAGAAACGTCTGGTAGGCCGGAAACGAAGAAATGAGAACAATACTGGGGAGGTTGTAGCAAAAAGACAAAAAGTGAATGAACCTAAAATTACAAGCAGAAACAAAGAGGATTCTGTTGAAGATGTTGTTGGTTTTCAGTTTGAAAACAGTTCTGGTGTCAACTGCTATGCTAATGTAGTAATGAATGTTTTGTTTTCTCTAAAAAATGTAAAAGAAGAGATTGTGGTCAATTCTGATCAAAGATTTTGCAGTTTGTTGAATTCTGTGTTAGAGAAATGTAGCACAGATAGAACAAAAATAGAAAGTGTGTCTGAAATTCGAAACCTGTTAGACAGATGTTCAGGGCAAACACAATTCTCTCAAAATATTCAGCAAGATTGTCAGGAGTTTTTAATGTATATGCTTGATGTATTACATGCTGAAGGTGTAGATGTAGATCAGCTGTTTGGGCTTTCTTATCAATGGCAGCATGACTGCGAGAACTGTATGGTATCAAGTACTACTAGTGTAGACTCAGAAAGATTTATATATTTAACTTTGCCAGACAGTAAATCAGTCTCCTTTAATAAGCTAGTAAAAGCTGCTAATCACAGCATGGAGTGTAGCCAATGTAAATCTGAAATGATGTCCACATTATTTATACGAACATATGGCCAGTACGTCATTTTAATGTTCCAACGATGTAGGCCTGATGGAACAAAATTGACAACTTTAATAAAAAAATTTGTAGCTACGCAGTTGTCAATATCAGGAAGGACTTTTGTAACTACAGCAATTATATATCATGACGGCCCTTCAATATCATCAGGACATTACACAGCTTATTTAAAGTCTAGAAATGGCTGGTCATTCTGCAATGATTCTGTTTTAATTTTCAAAAAAAAATTGCCGTATGACCTTAAAAACTCTTACCTGGTGTTTTTAAAACCAAAATTTTAGGAAAATAATCTCGGGATATGATCTGTGGAATTTCAAGAAGTTCTAATGGCTCCTACACAATTTGGCCTTGAGGATAAGTGTAGTTCAGAGACATAACTTCTAATCAAAGGATTGGACATCATGGAGATGTATGTGCACTTTAAATGAGTTCAGAAAAACTGTTTCTTTTCATAAGCTAATTGAAGCAGCCAATCAAAACATGGAGTAGAGGGAATGTAAGTCTGCAATGCTGTCTACTGTTTTACATTGCTTTGTGATTAAAAGTGATGTAGAGAATTAAATAATTGTAGTACTCATAGAGGTAGTGTAAGTCTGCTTCATATTAAGCAGTATCAGTGTCATAGGAAATGTAGAACATGACTGACCAAGAAGGGGAAGATATTACTATTCCAGGATTGTGAAAATGATCTTCAACATTTTAATTCTGAAAGTTGCGGAAATGCCAAATGATGGGATTGGCTTACAAGAAATCCAAGAGTTATAAATATCTCTGACTAGATTTGGCCTTGTGGAAAATAGTGGTAGAGAGCAAGAAGTCATTTATTGCATGTAACGTGTTTTTAAAAACGATGGAGGTTTTCTTTCAGAAAGTGGCGGGCTGAAAGTAATAACAGCACAAAAGAGTGTAAGCTGTTCATAGGACATCCTTGGACGTCATGGAAAGTAAGTTAACTTTAAGGAGTTCTGAATTTTATTTTCTGATGTTGTATGGGTTTTTTAAACACAATCATTTTGATTGTGTTTTTTTTTCCCCGCTGTTACATGATGAATACCTTCAAGTCACTGTTTTTAGTGAATTTTGATACATTCTGAGAACAGCAAAAATAAACCATTTAACATGTATAATTAATTCTGTACTGTTTGCATTTATGATGTATATGTAGAACTGTGTAGGAGGCATGGAGAAGGTGAGTTTTCTGTAAGTGTTAAATTTATTGTATGCAGTGCTGCACTTCTACGTATTCTTTCATATGCTGGACTACATCTGCACAATGAGATACCTAAGCAAAGGAAACACAAGTGATGTGATTGTGAAATGAGCAAAATAAATTGCACATATTTCAATTACATCACTTGAGTTTCCTATCATTACGAATCACATTGTGCAGATCAAGTTTAGGTCTGTCCAGGGAAACATAGGAGGTTTCTACTTTGTTGAAGAGTGCAGTGGACATGACTCACTTCATTAGTAGACTTTCACAGATATTATCTCCTCTGTACACTTCAACAAGTGTAAATCTCATCTTGAACTCTGAGTAGGCCTCACCTCAAACAAATCTCTGGATAGGAGACATGTTATTGGCATACTGAAGCGACACTTTTCTGAAACAAGAGCAATGCAAAAGATGCACCATGTTTTAAGATAGGCCTCACTTCATCTGCATCAAGATACTGTTAGTTTAAAATGTATATCTTTAGCATTGTGTAGAGGACCTGGAGAAGCAGAAGCTTCTGTCAGTGTCAAAGTTGTTGAAAAACTATTTGTCCTTCAATATTTTCCCTTGTCTTTTGTAATTTTTAAATACATATTTTAATTTTTTTTCAAATGTTGGTTCTCTCTTTCACAGATTGAAAGTATAGAAATAAAATGTGATTAATTTAACGGCAATTACAAGGTAAATAGTTGTACTCTTTTCGTTACATTTCTATCACATTCACCTACTATTAGATCCACTGCTTCACTTCTTTAATCCTCAGTTTCCTGCCTTTGCTACTTTCCTCATTCCTTTCTCTATTACCTATTTACTCAACTCCTTCCACTCTTTTTCTCAGTCCCTCTGTTCTCATAGTTCCTCAGTCTTGTTCACTCACTCCATCTCTATTACTCTTAGTGTCTGTGAATTACTTTCCCAACTTTTTTTTTTTTGGGACCGCTTCCTGGGAAGTTGCCCGGTTCGCAAACCAGCAGCGTTATGGCAGTCCACCATTTTGTGTTTCGTTCGAATCAAGATACAAGATGGAGGGCAAATAATGTTCAGAATAGGTAGAAGGGGGCACGGTAGATGTATCTTGACCCCCTTGGTTTTCTGAGGGTGGCTGAGGAGGACCATAGTTCTTCACTCTTGTTCTCTCTCTCTGTTTCTATTAATGTCACTGTTTATGACTGATCAAAAAAATGTTTTTTAAAAAAGAACAGTAACTATAAGGGAAGGAAATAGACAGTTATGTTAAAAGAAAGACAGCTATAGGGAGTAAACTAACGATACTGTTACCTACAATCCACTGCTGTTGATGTTACTGACCATGTCATGAATGATGTAATATGTGAAATCATCAACAGTGGATTGTAGGTAACAGTATCCTTAGTTTACTCCCTAGAGCTGTCTTTCTTTTAACATAACTGTGTATTTCCTTCCCTTATAGTTACTGTTCTTTTTAAAAAAATATTTTTTTGGTTAGCTTCCGGTACGCGTACCGGGTAGCGCTCCGGGAGCGAACTAAGAGAAATACAGGTTGGCAGAGTTCCAAATATTCTACCAATTTTTTTATAATGGGGAGTTAGTTCTGAAAAGAACTTTTTTTTTAATGTTTTTGTTGTTTTATATTTTTTTTAGTATTTTTTGAACATTTTTTTACTTTTTTTGTATTTTCTGAACGTTTTTAAAATTTTTTTGGTTTTTTTGGGGGGGGGGAAACAAAAACGATCCATTATAAAGGGCTCAACAGGAGCAAAAAAAAAAAAAGAATTTATTTTTTGGTGCGTCTTGTGCAAACATTAATATGATTTTGAATTGCTCGCAAAATCAAAGTGATGCTACTTTCTCTGTAGCAGATGAAAGCGCCACATTCCACGCACACTTGTTTTACGTGCCCAAACAACATTTGGATGTTTGCAATCACCTCCCTCGCCTCTGGTCCCGACACCTCTGGAACCACCGATCTTCTTGCCATTTGGAGGGGATTTTGTTGTTGGTCACGTAGCTGGGCAGCACTATAGTTATTTGGGTGCCACCTACTCATATGCCGATGCATAGTATGATTGCCATAACTATATTTTTTATCAGTGCCCCTTGACAATCTGTCACCGCATATGCGGCAAAACACGTAACGAGCATTCACTTTCTTTTGCCCCTCAGGAATTCTGTAGAATTGCCAGATATAATTCTCCTGTCGATTGTACCTCCTGGGCTCCTCTGGCAAAAACTCATGCTCTTCCTCCTCTTCCTCCTCTTCCTGTTCTTCCTCTTCTTGCAGAATTACTTCTGCAGGTGGTCCTCTCTTTCTTGGATTTGGTGGAGGTGGTGGGCTAGCACCAGCTGAAGCTACTAATGAAGCCATCACAAAGTCTCAATAAAGGGTCTTTCTCTCACCAAGATGAAAGTCAGAGTGATGAAAGAAGGAGGGGTTTTCATCATTTGGGAAAAACAAAAGTTCTAAACCAATGAAAAGTGTCCATTTTAGATCACATGACCTTGTATTACATCATTAGGAAACCAAAAGTGAAATGAACCAATGAAAAGTGTTATTATCGAGTCACATGACCTGCTATGTTTACATTACGCGGTCGGCGCCGCGCCGCGGATCGCTTCCGGTTCGCGTACCGCTGCGCTTCCGGGTACGCGAACGTAGCACGTAATATGACGTATTACGCGAGAACGCGAAACGTCATGCTGACGCGAAGCGTCGCGATGTTGTTTTGTAACGCGAGAGGTGCGCTAAAGGAACGTTTACCAGTTCGCGTACCGGGTCGCGCCTCCGGATTGAGCTAACGGGAAGCTAACCGGTACGCGTACTGGGAGCGAAACAAAAAAAAATAAAAAAAAAATTGTATAAAAAACATGTAAAAAATATTTTTCTTTTTAAAGAATAATACATTGTAAAGGTTTTGATATTAGCTATTAAAAAACCAATGAAATTCACTGAAAAAACCATAGGTTATAGACCATATATAGTTAGGAATTAGCATTTACAAAACCTTAAAAATTCACTGAAAAAACCATAGGTTATAGACCATATATAGTTAGGGATTAGCATTTAAAAAACCTTATTTTACTCACACAAAACCATTGAAATTCCATATATAGTTAGTTGTACTAACTATATATCACGCACCCGCAATCCACTGCTGATGATGTCACATATTACATCATTCATGACATGGTCAGTGACATCACTGATGACATCACTGATGACATCTCAAATGACATCACTGATGACATCACTGATGACATCTCAAATGACATCACTGATGACATCACTGATGACATCTCAAATGACATTACTGATGACATCACTGTTGTGATAATACGATGAACCTCTTCAGACTCTAATATAACCTTAGATACACTCAGTGTAAACACAGACTCACAGATTGTCACTCATCCATGAAGTTACACACACACCTAGACAGTCATGCAAACAATCAATCACACCTCCATTTCCTTAACTATACAGTTAAACACACCTTACTTACTTATTCAAACAAATACTAAAACATATTTACTCACTT
Source organism: Lissotriton helveticus (assembly GCF_964261635.1). Lineage (NCBI taxonomy): Eukaryota > Metazoa > Chordata > Amphibia > Caudata > Salamandridae > Lissotriton > Lissotriton helveticus. The sequence continues at coordinate 1,317,381,235 of NC_136061.1, forward strand.
ATACAATCCTGGATACAAGTTCACAATGATCCATACAGCCACTCACACATTCACTGGCTCTTATGCACAGTTATTTATATATGTCAACTCTCACATGTACTGTATTTTACATATGTACTTAATTTGACATGTAGCACTGAGATATCTATTCACTCACCAATACAGTCATGCACACAGTCAACCGCCCATACAGCTGTTTCCAACATGCACTTTTGAACCCATACATCTATGCACAGAGTCATACACTTCCCAGCCACTCACACACACACTCAGTCTCCCATACAAATGCTTGGGCAACCAATCAATAACCTATATAGTTACTCATATAGCTACTGATCAACACATGCAGCAGTTTACAGAACAACAGACATAATGATGCACAAATTAAGACAGTTTAGTCACTAACCCATGCACTCAGTGAGACACATTTAATCACTCACTCATACAGTCAGTCACGCACCTACTAAATCCTTCATCCAGACACTTCTACATCTACTCATTCTTCAATATGTAAAACATATTTAAACTTTACAGAAACACACAGTCACTGGATGATGTCATCAGTGATGTCATCAGTGATGTCATTTGAGATGTCATCAGTGATGTCATCAGTGATGTCACTGACCATGTCATGAATGATGTAATATGTGACATCATCAGCAGTGGATTGCGGGTGCGTGATATATAGTTAGTACAACTAACTATATATGGAATTTCAATGGTTTTGTGTGAGTAAAATAAGGTTTTTTAAATGCTAATCCCTAACTATATATGGTCTATAACCTATGGTTTTTTCAGTGAATATATATATATATATATATATATTCACAGAAAAAACCATAGGTTATAGACCATATATAGTTAGGAATTAGCATTTACAAAACCTTGAAAATTCACTGAAAAAACCATAGGTTATAGACCATATATAGTTAGGAATTAGCATTTAGAAAACCTTATTTTACCCACACAAAACCATTGAAATTCCATATATAGTTAGTTGCACTAACTATATATCGCGCACCCGCAATCCACTGCTGATGATGTCACATATTACATCATTCATGACATGGTCAGTGACATCACTGATGACATCACTGATGACATCTCAAATGACATCACTGATGACATCACTGATGACATCTCATTTGACATCATTCTTGTGCTAATACGATAAACCTCTTCAGACTCTAATATAACCTTAGATACACTCAGTGTATACAGACACTCACACACTGTCACTCATCCATGGAGTTACTCACACACCTAGTCAGTCATGCAAAGAAACAATCTCACCTCCATTTCCTCAACTATACAGTTATACACACCTTACTTATTCAAACATATACTAACACATATTTACTCTCTTATACAATCCCTGATACAAGTTCACAATGATCCATACAGCCACTCACACATTCAGTGGCTCTCATGCACAGTTATTTATATATGCCAACTCTCACATGTACTGTGTTTTACATATGTACTTACTATGACATGTAGCATTGAGATATCCATTCACTCATCAATACACTCATGCACACAGTCAACCGCCCATGTAGCTTTTTCCACATGCACTCTTGAACTCATACACCTAGTGAATCAACTGCTCACACATCTATGCACAGAGTCACACACCTCCCAGCCACCCCCACACAAACTCAATCTCCCATAGAAATACTTGGGCAACCAATTAATAACACATATAGCCTCTCGTATAGCTAATGATCAACACATGCAGCAGTTTACATCACAACAGACATAATGATGCACAAATTAAGACAGTTTAGTCACTAACCCATGCATTCAGTGAGACACATTTAATCACTCACTCATACAGTCAGTCACGCACCTACTAAATCCTTCATCCAGACACTTATACATCCACTCATTCTTCAATATCTAAGACATATTTTAACTTTACAGAAACATACAGTCACTGGATGTTGTCATCAGTGATGTCATTTGAGATGTCATCAGTGATGTCATCAGTGATGTCACTGACCATGTCATGAATGATGTAATATGTGACATCATCAGCAGTGGATTGCGGGTGCGCGATATATAGTTAGTGCAACTAACTATATATGGAATTTCAATGGTTTTGTGTGAGTAAAATAAGGTTTTCTAAATGCTAATTCCTAACTATATATGGTCTATAACCTATGGTTTTTTCAGTGAATTTTCAAGGTTTTGTAAATGCTAATTCCTAACTATATATGGTCTATAACCTATGGTTTTTTCTGTGAATTTCATTGGTTTTTTAACAGCTAATATCTGTAGCTGTAAAATGTATTCTTCTTTAAATCCAAAAATATATTTTATATGTTTATGAATAATTTTTTTTTTTAATATTTTTTTTTCTTCGTTCCCGCTTCGCGAATCGGGAAGCTTCCCGTTAGCTGACCTTGATGCCGCGAAATAGACCGCGAGCCGGTAAACGTTTCTTTACCGCAAGTGCCGCGTTAGAAAACAACATCGTGACGCCTCCCGTCCGCATGACGTTTCACGTTGTCGCGTGATACGTCATATGACGTGCTACGTTAGCGAACTGGTACGCGAAGCGAGTGCCAAAGCGCAGGTTTCTGGAAGCAAACCGGGAGGCCCTGCAAAGCGCTTAACGTAAACACAGCAAGTCATGTGACTTGGTAATAACACTTTTCATTGGTTCATTTCACTTTTGGTTTCCTAATGATGTAAGACTAGGTCATATAATCTAAAATGAACACTTTTGATTGGTTGAGAACTCTTGTTTTTCCCAAATGATGAAAATCCCTCCTTCTTTCCTCACTCTGACTTTCATCATTGTGAGAGAAAGACCCTTTGTGATCACTGAGCAATGGCTTCTTTAGTAGCTTCAGCTGGTGCTTCCCCACCACCTCCACCACATCCAAGGAAGAGTGGACCACCTGCTCAAGTTGTAATTCAACAAGAAGAAGAAGAAGAGGAACAGGAGGACGAGCACGAAGAGAGGCAGTTTTTGCCTGAGCAGCCCAAGACGTCTCACCGGAAAGAAAACTTCATTTGGCAATTTTTTAAAATTCCCAAAGGTCAGAAAAAAGTAAATGCAAGATACGTAACTTGCCTTATATGTCAAGATAGACTGTCCAGAGGGACCGGCAAAAAATACAGTTTCGGAAACTACACAATGCATCGCCATATGACTAGGTGGCATCCTAACAACTACAGTGCTGCACAGTTTCGGAACGACCTAGATAATCTCCCTATTATGGCCAGAAGATCTGTTGTACCGGAAGTAACGGGACCAGAGGGCAGGGAGATGGTGCCAAATATACAAATGAGATTTGGTGAAGTAAAACACACCTGCGTATTTTGCGATGGATTCATTTCCTACGGAGAAAGAAGCATCACTCTGATCAACAGAGCTATTGACTATCATATGCAAGTTTGTCCGAAACGCCCAAAATAATAAATACTTCTTTTTTTTGTTTTGTTGCTCCTGTTGAGCCCTTTACAATGAATCGTTTTCATTGCCCCCTCCAAGAAAAACCCCAAAAAATATAAAACTGTTCCGAAAAATTCAAAAACAGTAAAAAAATGTTCAGAAAAATAAAAAAAAAAGTTCTTTTCAGAACTACCTCCCCGTTATTAAAAAATTGGTACAATATTTGGAACTGTGCCAACCTCTATTTCTCTTAGTTCGCTTCCTAGTTCGCTCGCTGGTACGCGAACTGGAAGCGAACCAAAAACAGTAAGTATAAGGGAAGGAAACACACACTTATGTTAAAAGAAAGACAGCTATAGGGGAGTAAACTAGAGATACTATTACCCATAATCCACTGCTGATGATGTCACATATTACATCATTCATGACATGCTCAGTGACATCATCAGCAGAGGATTGCGGGTTTTTTGGCAACATGCCTTATCCACGGTTTAATAACGCTGCCTTTTGCTTTATATAAGTTTTCAAATTGTATGAAATATATACCAATAGGTCTTTATGAACCTTTAGGTAGTGCTTTTGTTCATGAGGTCTGGTCGCTTCCATACACATACAGATGTTTCAAAGATGATCAAGAAGTTTATCTGAATGGAGAGGAATGCACTGAGACGCCAGATCATTCACTAATGTGTAGGCACATACAGTTACACGATTCATGCAACAAACACCGACCAAATATGGCTTGCGTGTTGCAAGGCACGCCAGTTCCTGCTATCATCCCCACGTTCAAGTTGTTGGAAAATGGTAGTTATTTGATGCTCAATAATGAAGATTGTTCTGAGTTAATTAAAAGTATTCCTTTTATCGTAACAGTAAGTGAACGGGTTATTTGCTGCAGAAATGTTCTATTTCCTCCCACACATGAACATAGGGAGTTTTCAATCTGGCCACAAATACCAACCTTGGGACACGTTTCAACGGCATGGCAAGAATAAGAGCTCTTTTGTCTCAGAGAGAGGTGGCCTTGAGTTCGGCCCGTGAAACTTTCGTACTTCACATAGCGAACACCCGTACACAGGTTTGCCTTTCAATTTCAGCAACATGTTTCCGACTATCTTTAACGCATCCTCCACAAAATCCCTGGCACACTTTTTTAAAGTTGTTACCAGTGGTCTCGTGACTTCATTTGAGAAAATCTTTGGAGTCATCCCTGCTCCCTTTCATTGTATTTTCTGCACTCTGGTTCGTGGATTGGCATTTTTACTTGCATTACCAGCGGACGCTCTTGTGCTTTTTTACATTTTTAAATATGGATGTCCCTCCTATGCAACCTCCGACCCTGCAGCTGCTGACACTGTTCCGCAATCGCATGCTAGAATATTATGGCACAATGCCGTTGGCGATATTAAGCACGGCATATGGATTATCTTTTCGGTTCTCCTACTTCACCTGTGTCCAGCCTGTATTTCACTGCCTGACCTGTGATTTCGATTGGGCCATTGATTTGTGTCTCTGCGGACCGGTTTCTCCTGACGTCGACTTTAATCAGCTGATGACTCCTATCATTACTCACGAGTTGATTTGTCCTGGCGAAAGGATTATGGCTGTGGCATTGATGCATGGACTACTTGGTCCCTGGAATTTACTGGCGGCAGCACAGTCTTTCTTGGAACACAGCTTTCTTGAAAACCCACCGAGCTGTCCTCTGATGGTGATAGAGGATCCGGTGCTGGGAGAGCACGTATGTTCTTTTCCGCTTTTAAATTGGATGGCTGAACTGTTTTCGGATGAAGACGGTGACTTCCTATTGGAGGCTGTTGCAGCTTATTTTGCATACACAGTTATGTCATAGACCTTTTTCATGTTTGATATGCTGAGTACTAGCATTTCATTGACAATTCATTGACTTATTTGTCAAGTTTTTATTATTTACCTTGCCTATTGGCTTAAGACTCGATAAAGTACTTGGCTGTTTTATTTTTATTTAGCATTGAATTTTCCTAGTTTTTAATGCTTTACCTTGCGGACCGTCCACATATAAACTTGCAATCTGCTCTCATGAGATGGCACTTCTATTATCTTATTCAGTTCGTTTCCGGATCATGAGGAGGTGTCATCTAGGTCCTGGATATCTTTACACCGTGTTAAGTTAGCATGGGCTCATTACCGGTTTAAACGCCATTTTTCCTTTTTTGCAACTTCTGCACACGACACTTAGTTGTTGCTTTAGCTTTCCACCTAGTAGTTCATCGTGGTTTACATGAGAATAATATGTTATTGGTCTACTATCTGCTTTACTTGTTAAACTATATCTGTACAGCGAGTGCTAAAGTTTCAAGAACAACACGATACAGAATTGTTATGAGGTCTGATCTCCACGACTTCATACTCATAACATAAGTGCAACTTCTGCCAATTCTGGGCATGAGGCGGGTTTTATATTGCTTTGCCGAACACACATACACAACAGTTGATGCGGTTCACATGAAGAGAGAGCTGGTGTATGCTGATGTGATTCCTTCAAATCTAAGACACTAAAGTATGGGCACGCCCTAAACCAACACAAAGAGACCTTCTTAGCAAATAATATAATATGTGTATTAGGGAGGGTGAGATATAAGCAGCCGCGGGCCGTGGAGGGAGTTACGATGGGGCAGGGAGGCGGGGAGGGGGAGAAGCAGGGTGGAGCCCTCTCTACCTTGCCCCTCCCCCTCCCCGCCTCCCTGCCCCACCGTAACTCCCTCCACGGCCCGCGGCTGCTTATAAGTGTTGCTAACTCTTATTCATTTACAGCATGTTAACATACTGTCACCATTCGCTTTTTATGTACTAGTAACTATGCTGGTAATTTTGCTACTGATAATATGTGTACTTGTATTCTCCACCCTGCTTCTCCCCCTCCCCGCCTCCCTGCCTCACCGTAACTCCCTCCACGGCCCGCGGCTGCTTATAAGTGTTGCTAACTCTTATTCATTTACAGCATGTTAACATACTATCACCATTCACTTTTTATGTACTAGTAACTATGCTGGTAATTTTGCTACTGATAATATGTGTACTTTTATTATCTAAGGTACTACGCCTGAGAAGACGGCATTAGTAAATAAACATTTCAAATACACATCTGTTCTTCTTAACTCCATGTTCTGGTTTCTAAGAAATCTATAACGACCGACTGTTCATGAGTTCCACGTATCCTGAGGTACTATAAGTTCATATTCTGGATTGTCTAAACATTGAGAGTTTGTTATATCCAATGTGACACTGTACCTAGCTTGCTAAATAGTTTTTGATTACTAACGTGAGTTTTGGGACACCCTAATTCGCCGAGGTTCCAATCCTCTGTCCACAGTTCTGTGTGAGAACAGAAACCCTGCGACAGGGGCACCCCCGACCCTTGCTGGAGCTTCATCACACTTGCGATACAACTCCAGCAATGCGCCACCTTTACGGCACAGATACATCACGCATCTGTGCTGTTTTTGCCCCATGATGCGCCGCATTGTAAATGCAGCACACCATAGGTGACGGAACAGCGGCACAGAATGACTAACACATCCCTGGTGATGCGCCAGTCATCATAAATGTATCCCTATGCTTCTTATCTTGTTAGAGATGAACCGCCATATGTATCATCAAAGTTATTTGCATTTCCTAAATAGCGAACTTTAAGGAATAAATAGCGATTCTTTACCATTCCTAGTTTGCGATGAGCTATTTGCTAATTAGCCGAATGTAGCCCAATGAAGCCCAATGTAGCCCAAAGATGGCCGCCAGACACACAAAAAAACAAATGTAGCCCAAATATCAGCCAGATGTAGCCCAACTATAGCCCAGTGACAGAATGACCAATCAGCTTCGCAAACCTCCGTTACGCGAAGCGGAGCGCTGTTACAGATATATATCTTTTTTTGAACGTTAATTTCTCAAAATCCACTGGAGCACATATATTGAGACCTAGCAAAGGCACATCGGGCTACCAGTCCCTAATATTTTGCCAAGTTTCGTGCAAATCCATTCAGCCGTTCAATTATTATTTTTATTATTTTTTTTTGCTCCGCGGGGCCCTTTTAAAACCTCCACATCAAACCTAGGGGGTCAGCGAGGATCTACTATGCCCCCTTATAGTTATTTCCCCCTTTGTTTTGACCTCCTCTTGTCTCTCGATCCTACCGAGAGACAAGATGGCGGCCGCTACGGACTGTTTGGAATGTTGACAGACGCCGGAGAACCAATCAGCTTCGCTTCACAAAGCTCCGTTGCGCGAAAAGTCCGCGAACCAGAGCGCTGCCTGGTCCGCGCTTACAGATATATATCTTTTTTTAAACGTTAATTTCTCAAAATCCACTGGAGCACATATATTGAGACCTACAAAAGGCACATCGGGCTACCAGTCCCTACAATTTTGCCAAGTTTCGTGCAAATCCATTCAGCCGTTCGGGCTAAAAGTGAGGCCAACCGCCCTATGGAAAACTCAATGTTAAAAACACGTTTTGGGACCCCCCTTTTTTCTCGGCCCCCCCTGGACGAACCCCCCCCAAATTTTCAAGGGCTGCTCAGAAACAAAATGTGCCATTTTCCTGAAAATTTCAGCCAATTCCGTCCACAAACGCCAAAGTTATTAGACATAGAATTTTCAAAAAACCCATAGAGAAAAAATCCTAACTATATATACCTACTGGCGACCGCCAGTAGGTAATATATATATATATATCCACAAGAAACAGGAAACCCACATGAAAAGAGGCTTCTGGAAACTTTGTATAAGCTCGTAGGTTTTAATGAACAGCTTGCCAGCAGAGTCACCACAACGAGCATGCTTCAATTATATTCCATACGCTGTATGCGTTTCGAGACAGAATCTCTTCGCCAGCAGCGTTTTGTTCGTGGCAAAAATGAGAGCGCTGCACTGGTCGCACCCTTAAATGAACACCACCTGCCCTGATGGGTGTGGCCACCCCCGTGGCCCTCTGGATGATGTAGTGCGTACCGTTCCTTCCCAAGTGGGTGCGCTGTCATTGTCCAATAAAACATATATAAATCCAAGTGGTAAAGACACAGTCAAAATGGGGACCTGCCCCGCTTTCCAGCTGTCATTTGAGCTCGAACCTGGCCCCATCCTGTAATGTTACCAGTTCTGTTTCCTCCCGACATCTGCAACACCGATGGCGCTGCAGCGGGCCCCGCTAGCAGGTGAGCCTCTCCTCTCGGCCGGGACAGCCGAATTACATCCACAAGAAACAGGAAACCCACATGAAAAGAGGCTTCTGGAAACTTTGTATAAGCTCGTAGGTTTTAATGAACAGCTTGCCAGCAGAGTCACCACAACGAGCATGCTTCAATTATATTCCATACGCTGTATGCGTTTCGAGACAGAATCTCTTCGTCAGCAGCGTTTTGTTCGTGGCAAAAATGAGAGCGCTGCACTGGTCGCACCCTTAAATGAACACCACCTGCCCTGATGGGTGTGGGCACCCCCGTGGCCCTCTGGATGATGTAGTGCGTACCGTTCCTTGTCATTTGAGCTCGAACCTGGCCCCTTCCTGTAATGTTACCAGTTCTGTTTCCTCCCGACATCTGCAAAACCGATGGCGCTGCAGCGGGCCCCGCTAGCAGGTGAGCCTCTCCTCTCGGCCGGGACAGCCGAATTACATCCACAAGAAACAGGAAACCCACATGAAAAGAGGCTTCTGGAAACTTTGTATAAGCTCGTAGGTTTTAATGAACAGCTTGCCAGCAGAGTCACCACAACGAGCATGCTTGTCAGGCCAGGTGGTATTCATTTAAGGGTGCAGCGCTCTCATTTTTGCCACGAACAAAACGCTGCTGACGAAGAGATTCTGTCTCGAAACGCGTACAGCGTATGGAATATAATTGAAGCATGCTCGTTGTGGTGACTCTGCTGGCAAGCTGTTCATTAAAACCTATGAGCTTATACAAAGTTTCCAGAAGCCTCTTTTCATGTGGGTTTCCTGTTTCTTGTGGATGTATATATATATATATACATATATATATATATATGTATTTATATATATATATATATATATATATTACCTAGAACTGCTCATTCGAATCACCATTTTGGAATACAAAGCAGGCACGGACCACGTTTCTGGGAAGAAGTTTTTTTGTTTATTCCGTTAGTCGGCCACGAGGCGTTTCGGTCTTGCCTGGACCTTGATCACATAACAGCGATCTCTGGTTTCACCCACCATTTTATACATCTTAAAGTGACAGTGCATTGTGCAAAAAATATATATAAATATATATATATTTACATATATATATGTATATATATTTATAGGTCGTTATAGTTAGGACCTAGTTTCCATAGGAAAAGCGTTTTTTGTTTTCCCAATAGCTTTAGCGCCGGTTGACAAATCTTTGTGAAATTTTCAAAACTAGTGGCCCGCTCCGGTTAGCTCCTGTCTTGAAAGTTTTGGGTTGACTCGTCAAGTGGGGGCCGAGGAAAAGGGGGGTCCTAAAATGCGTTTTCCCCATGTTCTTTTCTATAGGAAACTTTAGACAAAACTACAGCCCGAACTGCTGAACGGAATTACACCAAATTTGGCAAAAAGGTAGGTCTTGGTACAGAGAGATCCCTTTTTGTTAAATGGTGTAAATCCAGGGGGCGTGGCCACGAGCCTAGCATGGCGGACGCTTTTTGAGATAGCTCCGTCCTCTGCCCGGAATACAAGCTAATTATCTTGTTTCCCCGGTAGCCCCTGCCGCCCACCCGAGTCCAGAGCTGTCGGAAGGGGAGAGGAGTGGATCGGTCGGAGTTCTACGCCCCGTACTATATCTCAAAGGTGGGCGAGGCTCCCGAGACCGGATAGGCCTACGCTTCAGAGGCGAGCCGCGTCCTAAAGTACAGTGAGGTGCCGAGCGAGGGAGACACTAGCAGAGGCGACGCAGGCGAAAAACAACGTAACTGCCCAGGACCCCCCTGCATCGGGGCGCTTAACAGCAACGGCTCCCGGAGTCGCTCCTCATCGCCCGGGCTGGGCATGCACAGCTTACCACCGGGAATAAGCCGAACACCGAAGGCGCCAGCGGGAAGATGACATATCCGCTGATACAAGTGAGCGCGATATAGACACGGCGTGTGGACCTGTGCACCCTGCTGCGACTCGCACGGCATGTAAGCGCCCTGGATGTGCATTAAATAGCCTGCCTACTTGAGGAACAGACCCTGCGACTGTGCTGCGTGGCGAGGCCCCATCCTAGCAATGCGGAGAACTGCCGCCATTACGCTGCGACGTCCAGAGCGGCCTACGGACTGCTGGCAGATACGAAGTCCCTGTCCATGCTGAGCGATCTAGAAGCTACTAAGTTGTAAAGATACTGCTGTGGTGACACAAGACGAGTAACAGGGGCAGGCACATTCCGCTGCTGGCCCCCCCAGGGTGCCCCACTGTGCTATACTGCCCAGTACTGCGGGGTGCCTGGCTGCGAGCTGTGGCCTGTACCTAAGGTGGAGGCGGAGATATGCCATACCGACCCCAGAGGTGCTGGATGTAACAAGTGGCTGTCTGCCCAATTGTGTAGCGGTACGACCAGGAGGAGGAATCCAATAAGGTACATTGCGCCCCCTGAGTCCCATGCCTCGGGGACCCCCAAAAAGCACCTGGCAGATAGCGTACTGGGGACCTGGAGATCCTTGGAGAGAGATCCGGAGTGGATTGTGAAACGAGCTAGACCAGCCCGCACACGAGACCGGGGTAGCTGTGAGTGTCGCGACCTTTGGGAGCGGATAGCCGGGGCACGTGCAACGTCGACTTGAGGCGAGAGAGCCTTGGAGACTCGGCTGCACCACCCTGATCGAGACTCATGGGGAGGAACAGGGCCAAGATACCTGACAAGGGCGCTAGTGTGGACGTTCAGTCTACTGGCTCGGAGGACCCGCTGGCCTCTTCAAATATCGAGATGGTGCCACCAACGGGCAAAGACACGCAAGATGCTAAGTGGACCTTATACTGGCTGAAATAAAGGCCTCCAGAGAGGCGCTTGAAACGCGTATGGACAGCATGGCGACTGGCTTGTCGCTCCTACGTGCTGATCATAACAAGCTTGCGGAAAAAGTTATCGAGCATAAGATTGCCTTAGATGACCACAACAGACGGACCACTCCACGAAATTGGAGAATATGGAAAAGCAGCTTAAATTAATCTGGGACAGGATGGACGACGCGGAAGGGCGGGCACGTCGCAACAATGTGCGCATTTTAGGAATGCCGGAGCGCAGTGAGGGGAGGAACCCCACGCAGTTTGTTGAGGACTGGCTGAAGAAAATTGTAGGGCCACAGGAACTCACGCCATTGTACAGTGTGGCAAGGGCACACAGAATGCCGGCGAGGCCGCCTCGACCGGGAGCGCCACCGCGCCCATTAATAGCGCGCCTCCTACATTACAAAGACAGGGACTCTGTGATAAGGGTGGCGAGAGAAAAAGCACCGCTGAGATTCGAGGATAAGACTATCTCCATATATCCTGATTTCACTCCGACAGTGCAGAAGACGAGATCGACGTTTCTGGGGGTGAAGCGTAGGCTGCGGGACAGGAACCTGAAGTATGCCTTGCTGTTCCCGGCCCGCCTAAAAATAATTCATGACAATAAATCATTTTTCTTTGATACACCTGAAGAGGCGGCGGAATGGATGGAGGTGGCTCTGACACCGCTGCACTCACAGCACCCGCTCTAGGAGGACCAAGACGGAGGGCCATCAAACCACGGAGACCATCGGGCTGGCACAGGGAATGTACACGCGGAGAATGGTACGACGTAAGGAGGGGAAGCACTGACCGAGATGAGTTAGAATGTTACCCATGTTGGGTGACGATGTTTGGACCTCAGGTTTGTTCCCATGGGGACCTTGAACTTTGGGGATTGCACGTTCTTTTGGCACTTAAGGCGTATTTGCTATGTACATTCTCACCAGTGTGGGGCATACTGATAATAACTGTCGCGGTCCACCATGGGGACTCTTAACACGTACAAATTGTGCACCTGGAATGTGCGAGGCATGGGCTCGATTCACGAGAGGCATAGGATACTGGCACAACTGAATCGGAGGCGTGTCGCTGTGGCATGCCTCCAAGAAACTCACTTAAACAGTAATGAAAGTGCGAAGCTACTTAAGAAATGGAAGGGGCAACTGTTCGCTACTACCTACTCTGTGTTTTCACGTGGGGCGGCCATATGGCTTAGAAACTCTGTTCCCTTTAAACTGGCGGAAAAGAGGCTAGATCCGGAGGGCAGATATGTGTTCGTTAGAGGGTTGCTGGATGGGTCCCCTGTTGTGATCAGATGTGTGTATGCGCCGAACACGTGCCAGTCGGATTTTCTAGCTACCCTTAACAGGGTGCTGGCGGACTGGTCGGATTACCAATGGCTGGTTGGTGGAGACTTTAATGCAGTATTAGACATTTTGTTGGACAGGTCACACCCGCCACTACAGGCTACCGAGAGTAGGAGACAGGCAGACGCTCTCTCACAATGGGCATCAGGGTGGGAATTGGCTGACGCATGGAGGTGCACGCACTTACGGAGTAGGGAATACACTTTTTACTCCCCGCCCCACAATCTACACACAAGAATAGACCACGTCTTTTGCGCCAATACACTAATGGGGGCGGTGACCGCCGCTGAACACATGGGGAAGACTTTTTCCGACCACAACCCTGTGGAAGTCACGCTGCAATGGGGCAGAATACCCACACCTATACTGACATGGCGCCTGGCCCCGGACTTGCTTGTGGACACTGTCTTTCGGGCGACCCTGGCCGAGGCCATATCACAGCACTTTTACGCAAATACTGGTACGGCTAGTTCGCGACAGATCGAATGGGACGCCTTTAAGGTGTCCATTAGAGGAGAGGCAATGAACGCACGGGCGGGCATGAGACACACGGTCTTAGAGAGGCTTAGAGAGGTGGAGGGTCGACTAGCCATGTTGGAAAGCGAAGCAGCGGGTATGAACTTGCCCTTTACACCATTACAAGAGGCGCACATACAGCACGCTGAGCTGTTAGAGGAACTGCGTGTCCTAGACTATAGGGAATACACATGCAGACAGCACGCATACGCAGAGAGATCGGGGCCTTTACTGGCTCGTTTGGTGCGAGATGCCCCTGCAAATATGCCTATACTGGAGGTTATGGACCAAACGGGGACCCCAGTTGTGTCACAACTGGACATAAACACTGCCTTTAGGGACTATTACGGATCGCTGTATGGACCACACCGGCAGCTGGCTGAGGAGGCGTTTGAGGAGTTTGTGACCGGGATTGACTTGCCGCAACTGGAGGGGGCTCAGAGGGAGGTTTTGGCGCGCCCTATCACGCTTGCGGAAATACGACAGGCTATACGCGCGCTTCCAAGGAATAAAACCCCTGGAACTGATGGTCTCCCGGCGGAGTTCTATGGGGCCTATATAGATTTATTGGCTCCGCGCCTGCACACAGTGTTCCACGAGGCAATGAAATCGCAGGGACTGCCGCAGTCCTCCTTACAGGCGTTGATCGTTTCGCTGCCAAAACCGGGTAGGGACAGCTCCCAACTGGCTAATTACAGGCCCTTGTCCTTACTGAATACAGACCATAAAATACTGAGCAAGGTGCTGGCGATGCGGCTGGCCCAACACATTCCGAAACTCATCCACCCGGACCAGTGCGGTTTCATCCCTGGCAGGAGTACGGCAATGAACCTGAGGAGGCTCAGCCAACTCATGCTTCACGAGCGCACTCCCACTGGGACTGAGGGCTGTATTTCCTTGGATCTGAAGCAAGCGTTTGACTCCCTCCGGTGGGATTTTATGTTTGCAACGTTTGACAAGTTTGGGATCCCGGCTGAATTTGCCGCCTGGATTAAACTGTTGTACACCCGCCCAACCGCTCGGGTCCGTACCAATAGGTGCATCTCGTCGCAGCTGGATATAGCAAAGGGAACCAGACAGGGATGCCCATTATTCCCCTTATTGTTCATATTAGCTCTTGAACCGCTGTTGTGTAAACTTCGAACTCTGGCGCAACACAGGGGTATCAGGAGAGGGGGAACGACACATGTAGTGTCGGTATACGCAGACGATAGCATCCTTTACCTGCGGGACTTACAGGGCGAGCTAGTTCCTATTCCCGGAATCTTTGAGGACTTCCGGGCGTTGTCGGGCCTCACAATCAGCGAGCCTAAGTCGTACGGGTTCTACTTTAACGCCCTTGAGGCGAGTGCCCCCTTGCCCTTTCCTCCCCACACTTTCGAGGTGGCGGAGACGACCTTCCGATATTTGGGGATACGGATATATAGAGACGCGAAAGACATGATTGAAGGAAACCTGGGCAGGGCTGTAACGGCGCTGAGATCGCAGGTGCGATTTTGGATCACATTGCCACTGTCGGTGGCGGGCCGGGTGGCCATCTCTAAGATGGTGGTGCTTCCCCGACTTATTTATTACTTCACGAACCTACCATTCCTGGCACCAGCCGCCATGCTTAGAATCTTAAACACTATGCTCACAGAACTGGTGTGGGGACCGGGACGGCGCCGCATCAGTCTGGCCAAGCTACAGCTTCCAACGGCGGCGGGCGGATTGGGAGTCCCGGATCTGTTGGCATATAATTATGCATGTCAACTGCAATGGCTGGCCTACTGGTTAGCGGGCCGCAACCTGCATTAAATAGGCATGTCGGACATGGACAGGGAGAGGGGTGTTATTCACACCCTGTTGTTACCAAGAACCGAGATACCCAGGCAGACTCCGTTGCTGCTTAAACTTGCAATTACCTGCTGGACACGACCCCGACCTCCTCCTATGCTCCCTCGATACCTCTGCTGGGGATTCCACTGGGGACGAGACTGCTGTCTAGTCGGGTGCTCACCGCGTGGTCGGACGCGGGCGTGTCACAGGTGAGAGACCTGTTCAGCGAGGGCTGCATAATGTCATTTGAGGACTTTCGCAACTCGCATCATGCACCGGGAGGGCCGTTCCTATTGCACGCTGGCGTGAGACGATACATCACACAGACATGGGCACCAGGGGGTGACGAACCTCGCACAAACCCGCTACTCACCATGCAGTACCTCATGGGGTCGGGTAGCCATCTGACAAAATGGATTACGAGCGGTATACGGACGGGGAGAGCGACCTCATTGTAACCTTTACGAGATGCATGGGAAAGGGACATGGGGCGGGGAGTTAGAGACAAGGAATGGGAACGCATCCTTAAATTCCCTAAGAAAGTATCAAGGAACCCAAAATTTAAATTCATCCAACTCATGATTCTACACAGAGGGTACCTCACACCTCATCGCTTGCATGCAATGTTCCCTGATACAGCAGACGCATGCCCCCGCTGTGGCACAGATGTTTATGTTTATGTTTATGTTTTTGAGATTTTTATTGCGCGCAAATACCCGAGGGTGTCTCGGCGCAGATCAGACTTCCTGAGGTGAAGCTACCCTATGAATCATTGATCGAATAGCCAGGTTTTCAGGAGTTTGCGGAAGATAGTGAGGGTTGGACTGGTTTTGATGATCAAAGGAAGAGAGTTCCACAGCCTGGGGGTAGCTACCAAAAAGCGTTTATCTCCCCAGCTGGTGGTTCTGGTACGCGGAACAGCAAGAAGATAGGTGCCAGCAGAACGAAGAGATCTTTACGGCACATAAATACGAAAAGCATCTTTAAGGAACCTTGGTCCAGAGTCATGGATGGCTTTGTAGGCGATACAGAGTGCCTTAAATTTTATACAACTCTTAACTCGTAACCAGTGCAGCTGGCGTATGGCCATGGAGGTGGGGCGGCGGGAGGGGATATGAAACAGAATTCTGGCAGCTGCATTTTGCACAGCTTGTAGTTTGGATAGGATCTGTTCTTGTGTGCCAAGGAAAAGAGCGTTACCATAATCTAATTTTGAGAAAGCGAGAGTGGTAATCAAGGTTTTCCCTGCTCCTGGAGGGAGCTATGGCAGCAGTTTTTTGATCTTCCTTAGCATGAAGAAAGATGAAGAGACCACCGTGTTGACGTGATGTTTGAACAACAGCTTCTCATCGAACACAACACCAAGGTTTCTAACCTTGGCAACCGGGGTCGGTGGTGGTCCCATTTCACTGGGCCACCAGATGGAAGACCATTCCGGTGCAAGGTTGCCAAAGGTCATAACCTCGGTTTTGTCCGAGTTTAACTTCAAGCAATTGCTTGACATCCATGAACTGATGGTCCTCATTCCTTCCTGAAATCTTGCAGCCACAGCTGGTCCATCTTTGTGTATCGCCAACACCAACTGGGTGTCATCCGCATAGGTGGTTAAACGGAGACCCAGTGCTTTAACCCCTTCGACGCTGATGACGAGCTGGGCTCGTCATGAGGTAGCCTCCTCGCACGCTCATGACGAGCCCAACTCGTCACGTAACATGCGTTTTTAAAAAACTCAGCGTACGGGCGGAATTCCGCCCGCACGCATGCGGTTAATGACTCTCGCCAAGTCAGCCACATATATATTAAATAATGTGGGGCTTAGCGAGGAGCCCTGTGGCACCCCACACGGGAGGGTAAATATTGGCGAGTAAAAGGTGCCTAGTTTTACTGCCTGGGTGCGATTTGCCAGAAAGGAGGCAATGAGGTCCCTGGCACGATGGGTCACACCCAGGGTCGTGACATGGTCGATCAAGATGGAGTGATCGACCGTGTCAAAGGCGGTGGACAGATCTAAGAGTACTAGGACCGCTGCCCCACCCTGGTCCAGTATAGTCCTAATCTCATCCGAGGCCTTTATCAATGCCGTCTCTGTCCCATGGCCCTTCCTGAAACAGAACTGGGTGTCATCTAGGAGCTGATAACGATCAATGAAACTTGCCAGCTGTTTGTTCATAATGGCTTTGAATATTTTAGCCGGGAAAGGGAGGCAGGCAATTGGTCTGTAATTGACTGAATCTGCGGGGTCCGGGGAAGGCTTTTTTAGCAAGGGCTTGATTACCGCTGTTTTCCAGATTTCGGGGTATATAACAGTTTGGAAGATGGAGTTACACAGGTCAGTGAGCGGGGAACTGATGACCTCAGTTAGGGCACGCAGAATAGGAGGGGGACATGGATCTAAAGGGGACCCAGATTTGATGGAGTTGATTAGCATGCTAATCTGCTCTGTCGTAACCAAATGGAAGTTAGGAAAGGCAGAAGTGGGAGGGGAAGGCTGAGGAAGAGGTTCAGCATAATCCGAACCCACTGAAGGGGAAAAAGATGAGTAAATGTTCACGACCTTAGTGAGGAAAACGTTTGCCAAAGTGTTACAAAGGTCTTGAGAGGGTTCGTTTAAAGGCCCTGCCGGAGAATTGGAAAGAGACTCGACGACTTGAAAAAGCCTTCTAGACGAATTCTGGGCAGACTCAATCTGATCGCGAAAGAAAGCACTTTTGTGCTTAATAATGGCCTTCTTATATAACGCAAGCACGTTTTTATAAGTTTGTTTATCTGGGAGGCTGTAGTGCTTGCGCCATCGCCTTTCCAAATTCCTGCAGTACTGGCGTTGAAGCCGAAGATCCTCGGTGAACCATGGGGCAGATGGCTTAGCCCGGTTGGGGATAATGGATTTAGCCGGGGCTACTTTATTAATGGCGTCCAGAATCCAGTCCTGATATCTATTGGACAACAACATAGGGTTTAGTGATGGCTCATAGGAGGATTCAGCCAGAATGTTGGACAAGAGTGGAAAGTCTATGTTTTTCCAGGCTCTGGTAGTAATAGGGGTGCGGGAGAAGTATTGCGGGCGGTTGGGGTTATGGGCCAGAATAGTAAAGATAATTGCCGAGTGGTCTGACCATACTACAGGAAGAACTGTAGTTAATGCGATATTAGGATTGTTAGTGAAAAGGCCATCGAGTGTGTGTCCTGCCTGATGGGTGGGGGTTGCAACCAGCTGCTGTAATCCTACAGCCCGTAAGTCGGAAATCAGTTGGGTGGTGTCTTTATCCCCTAGGACTTCCATTTGGAAATTGAAGTCCCCCAACATAGTATAGTCCGGATGGCTCAGAGAGAGTTCAGTGAGATCATCAAGGGTCGACAGAAAGCTGCTATGTGGGCCCGGAGGGCGGTAAATGAGAAGTCCTTTGAAGACTTGGTTGTGATTCAGTGTGATGGAAAAGGTACAGGCTTCACAATTCAATCTAGGAATGGCTTCGATTTTGGTTTGATAAATCTTTTTATAAATAATGGCTAAGCCTCCGCCTCTCCCCGTCGTTCTGTCCTGTCTTAACACGCAGTAACCCTCAGGAGTGGCAGCGCAAAAATCCGGGCCAGAAGCCGCGTCACCCCAGGTTTCGGTTATAAATAGGATGTCCAGCTCCTGACTCCCGATCAGATCTCTGATGTCTAAGCTGTGTTTCGGGAGGGAGCGAGCGTTGAGAAGAGCCAGACGAAAGTTAAGCTTGGGTCTGGAGAGGATATTTAAGAACAGATGGAGTAGGGCGGGGGAGGGTGTATTTACAGCTATGACATGGGGCGGGGGCAGACATGAAGCAACTAGGCAGTGGCAAGGTCTGACAGTGCATATTAGTAATAGAAGTATTGAGTTCTCGTAGCTGAGAAGCAGAATATCGTATAGAGGTGGTGTGACTGTCAGTGAGAACAGGGCCAGGGGGAGTGGCCCTGGTCCCGGTCCAGGCCCAGACGGGCCCAGATGGGCTTGCCTCTGGCGCGCCTCCGGCGCGCCATCGGCGCGCCCGCAGTGCCCGCCCGCTGCCCGGGCGAGGTGAGGGATCCATTTTATGGTGTCCGGGCCCCCAATCGGCCGAACACTAGAGCGCAGTCGTCGCCCACAACTAAGATGGCGGCCGCAGTAAATGGCAAAGGGGATCGGGGTCTATAAGGTTTGTAGAGCCCTAAATCGGCTCCTTAACAACCCGATATTTCCTGCAGGAAGCGCCCAGCAGGTAGGAGATACAGCGAGGGGGGAGTGAGCAAATATCAATTTAGTTCGAGTGAGCGCAGATAAAAACAAAGAATGGTAGTTAAAATAAACAGGATTAGCAAGTGGTCACAGTAATACAAAATCTTTAAAAAAAAAACTATCTAGTGCCCTGCTCCCGGCTTCCGCCTCAGGAGTCTCGATACTGAATAAGGAGTGGGGTGACAGACGCTCTTTTATGGTGTCGGGCACCCAATCGGCTGAACACTAGAGCGCTGTCGTCGCCCACAACTAAGATGGCGGCCGCAGTAAATGGCAAAGGGGATCGGGGTCTATAAGGTTTGGGGAGCCCTAAATCGGCTCCTTAACAACCCGATATATTCCCTGCAGGAAGCGCCAGCAGGTAGGAGATACAGCGAGGGGGGAGTGAGCGAATATCAATTTAGTTCGAGTGAGCGCAGATAAAAACAAAGAATGGTAGTTAAAATAAACAGGATTAGCAAGTGGTCACAGTAATACAATTTAAAAAAAAAAAAACTATCTAGTGCCCTGCTCCCGGCTTCCGCCTCAGGAGTCTCAATAGTGAATAAGGAGTGAGGTGACAGACGATCTTTTATGGTGTCGGGCCCCCAATCGGCCGAACACTAGAGCGCTGTCGTCGCCCACAACTAAGATGGCGGCCACAGTAAATGGCAAAGGGGATCGGGGTCTATAAGGTTTGTAGAGCCCTAAATCGGCTCCTTAACAACCCGATATTCCCTGCAGGAAGCGCCCAGCAGGTAGGAGATACAGCGAGGGGGGAGTGAGCAAATATCAATTTAGTTCGAGTGAGCGCAGATAAAAACAAAGAATGGTAGTTAAAATAAACAGGATTAGCAAGTGGTCACAGTAATACAATTTTTTTTTTTTTTAAACTATCTAGTGCCCTGCTCCCGGCTTCCGCCTCAGGAGTCTTGATAGATGATGCGCGATTGCTTCACATGATGTGGGATTGCCCGAAACTGGGCTACTACTGGACAACGATCCATGATGCTCTGCTCAGGGTGGCCCCTGCTAGACCATACGAATCCCTAGAATATAGGTTGCTGGGTTTATGACCTACAGAGCGAAAGAAAAGTGTGGCCACACGATTCGCTGACCTTGCCCTGTTACTTGCTAAACGCACCATCACAATGAGATGGAAATCGGCTAGGCCGCCTGACCCGGAGATATGGAGGACAGAGGTAGTGAGATGGGGGAGGGCGGAGGGGGCGACACTGCAGCGCGAAGAGCGTAAGGGCCTAAGAAAGACACCTCTGTCGCTAGATTGGAATGCTATGGTGTTGACTTTTGAAACTGGTGGGGGGGATGATCGGTCTGTGACATCGCCTGTTATTGATTGATGTGGAGATTGACGAACCGGGAATGCGGATGGCCCCCCCACCCCCTCCCTTCTCTCCCCCCGCCCACCCCCTCCCCCGAGTACCCAGCTGCATGGGGCCCTGATGTTCGCACATCGATACGGGTGCATTGTACAGGAACATGTTATGATATGCTGAGATTAGTCCTAAGATGGATCGCGCTGTCAGATTTGACTACGGGTGAGATAGATACACACTGTTATGCCACTTACAATAATAATTTACATGCCTAAATGTAAGTGCCAAGGGGGGGATATTGGGTGGAGGGAGTTGGGAAGGGACAGTTGGATATGTAACAAAAACAGAAAATGATTATTATATGATTGTCACAGTTGATGGGAGAAAACTGAATGCCTATGTAATAACTATGCAAAATACATTGTATGCTTCTGTCCACAGTTAAACTGCAAATAAAAAAAGGTTAAAAACAAAAAATGGTGTAAATTCATTCAGTAGTTGCTGAGAAATTAGAAAAAAAGCAAGTTTCGATATCTGGGACAGCGGTGGGTTCGCGAACCCTCCAGAGCACGAACTGCACTGAGATTGGCTGCCAACACTCCAAACCAGGAAGTGTTGACAGCCGTCTTGTGACCCAAGTCACAAAAAAAGGAGCAGGGTAATAATACCCTGACTCCCTAGTCCTGCTCAGGGGGTCCCACAAGGACCCCAGGGCAAAGAAAAGCATTTTTTCAACAAAAAAAATAGAAAAATTTGTGTTGGGGGTCGCGAATCCTGCCGAAAATGTTTTTTAAAAAATGAAGCGAGGGCTCTTGCGCTTCGTTTTCTATAAGCCGCGGGTGGGCCTGATCCTGGGGTCACTCTCAAATAAATTTGCGGGGGCCCCTACAGCCCCAGGGACCGCCAACTCTGTGGGGCTTTATTGATTATGTGCAGAGTGGAACACAGCCCCTCCGCAGCCCCGGGGACCTCCACCTCCCCAGGGCTTGAAAAACGAATGTGTGTGGGGGTCCAATCCCTCCATGCTGCTTTAGGGCTCTGTATCTCTTTTTAAAAGATTTGTGTGGGAGGCTTGAGCCCCTCCACATTCCCCTGGGACCACCACCTCCCCGGGGCACTAAATATTTAAATTGTGACGTCTGATATGGACCCCCAAATCCCGGGAACCACCACCTCCCTGGGACACTAAATATTTAAATTGGGAGGGTCCTATATGGACCCCCAAACCCCGTGGACCACCACCTCCCTGGGGTATAGAAAATGAAGGGAGGAGAGCCGCGCGGCCCCCCTACTGGAGCCCTCGATGGCCCCGGGGATCCACACCCCACAGGGCCGGCTCCTGCCATGTCCCGGGGTGCCCACCCCCGGGACATGGCTGTTTGCTATGGCTTTTGGAAGCGGGAGCATGGAAACCTGCTCCAACTTCCAAAAGCCAAAGCAGAATTGCTTTTCGTCAAGAGGAGCTGCATGTCAGCAGCTCCCCGTGTGGAAAAGCAATGCCGGCACCTGCAGGACAAGGGGAGCCGGCAGGACCGTTGGGGCATTGAGGCTCCCCCCACAGACCCTCAGATTGCAGCCAGGCCTGGGGGATCGGGTCCCCGGGGCCAGAAGTTGCCTGGGAGGGGGGCCACGTGGCACCCGTCCCCTGTGAAACAAAAAAAAGTTTTTAAAAAGTAAAGGCATGCCCCGGGGGATGGTGTTCCTGGGGCCATAATTGGCCTGAGGAGGGGGGGCCACATGGCCCCCCTCCGTGGAAAGGACAAACGCCTGACCATGCCCCGGGTGATGGGGTCCCCGGGCGAAAAGGGCCTCGGGAGGTGGGGCCACACGGTCCTCTTCCCGATTAAAAAAAAGGGTCAAGCCCTGAGGATGGGGTACCCAGGGCCCAAGAAATGTAAAAGAAGGGGGCCACACAGCCCCCCTTGTAAAAAATATTATTTAAAAAAAGCTGGCATCTAGCCAGAGGCGATGCCCCCTTTTTCCATCACACTGCAGACGTGCCCCCCGGCGGGTTGTTACTTGGGGGAATTAATTCCCCCTGAATACTGAGGGTCCCTGTGGGTCAACTAGCCCACCAGGTACCTCCAGTTTGCCCCACAGACCTGCGTTGCAGAGAGGTGGTTTGAGGCCACATCCTTTTTTACACAGCTCTGCAATGCAGCTCTGTGGTGCTTACTGGAGGTACCTGGTGTAAATTGGGGGATTAAGTCACCTTCAATCCTGAGGGTCCTTGGGAGCCAACTAGCCCACCAGGTAACACCAGTAAGCGCCAAAGAGCTGTATTGCAGAATGGTGGTCCGAGGCCACG
This sequence comes from Lissotriton helveticus, assembly GCF_964261635.1. Lineage (NCBI taxonomy): Eukaryota > Metazoa > Chordata > Amphibia > Caudata > Salamandridae > Lissotriton > Lissotriton helveticus. The sequence continues at coordinate 1,317,404,194 of NC_136061.1, forward strand.
CCCGTTTTTACACCTCGCTGCAACTAAGCTGTGTGGCGCTTCCTGGAGGTACTTAGTGGGCTATTTGGGACCCTCAGGATTGAAGGGGGCTTAATCCCCCAACTTACAATGCACCAGGGGGCGCTTTTGCACAGGCATGCAGTGAGTGGGCATGCCTGAAACAACAAGTGTGCAAGCATTTAAAAAACCTTTGAAATTCACTGAAAAAAATAGGTTTCCAGGACGTTATAGTTAGAAATTAGCATTTAAAATTTTTTAGAAATTCACTGAAAAAAACATGGGTTTCCAGGACTTTATAGTTAGCTGGGCAGTTCTTTCATACAAAACCATAGAACTTCCCCGTTATAGTTAGTTCAGCTAACTATAACTCGCGCCCCTGCAATGCACTGCTGATGATGTCACATATTACATCAGGGGAGGTGGCGTGTGAGCCGGCAGAGCCTCTGGCAATCATCTGTAGAAACAAACAAGAATAAACGTGCTCTCAGGAATTGCAGGCCAAAGATGCAAGTACAAGTAGATTTATTACTTCATAAATCCAGGTGGCGCGTTTCGGTAGTTAACAGTAGGTAGCTATACTTAGGACCTAGTTTCCATAGAAAATCATTTTTTAATTGTCTATAACTTTGGTGTCGATTGGCCAATCTTCATGAAATTTGAGGTAGGTTCTGTGTCATGGAAAGTTTGGGGGTGATGTGTGCAGTGGGGACCGAGAAATTGGGGCGCAAAATAAGGGTACATTTGTAATGTTCATTTCCATAGGAAGCTTTAGCCAAACTTCTAGCTTGAACCACTGACTGGACTAATACCAAATTTGTCAGGAAGGTAGATGTTGGTTCAGGGAATGCCTTTTGCTTATTTGGTGTAAATCCATTTAACAGTTTTGGGGAAATTTAAGCCGATAATTATAGTTATATCTTTGGCCTTGGCTTTTTGGCGGCGGTTTCGTGGTTAATCGCAAATGCACGTGCCAACGGTTATGCTCTGTTAGGCTGGACACAGCCTGAACAGAAAGTTGAGGCTGCCATTTTAGCGATGTGGAATAATTGCGTGGGCTGAAAATTTCTGTAAAAGCTAACATAAGGAGTCAGATTGGAGGTACTCTGACCCTATGTTTGGCAAATGGAGGTGTTAGTGACACAAGTGATGTGTCCGAAATAGTTTTTTTATCGTACGCGATATTTGTGATGATGCTGCGCCCCCTGTGTACCATGGAGAGGACATTGCGAATATTGCAACACCATCATGAACATTAATAAAAATACATAAAAAACACATAAAAATTAATTAATATGTTTGTACACACTTGTCGGTCACTGTCACACATTCATGTGCCTACTCATATATTCACTTAGACACCTATACACCCATTCACATATCCTCTCACACACATGCGCCTACTTTCATACCCATTCAGGTACTCATGCACCCACTTACAGACTCACTTGCAGAGTAACACAGCCATGTAAAGACTCACTCAGACACTCCTACACCCACTTACAGACCCAGCGTGAGACGCTTGTTTCTACTGACACACCCACTGATAGAGAGATCCTCTTAGACATTTCTGCACCAACTCATAGATCCACTCACAGGCTCATGTACCCATTCAAATACACAGTCAGAGACTCATCCACCGACTCAAAGACCTACTCAGACATTAATGAACCCAGTCACAGACTCACTCAGACACTTGTGCATCAACTCACAAACCCACTCAGATACTTATGGTTCCACTCACACATCCACTGAGACATTGATGTACTCCGTCACAACCCCACTCAGACAGTTACATACTGACTCACAGACCCAGTTAGAGACTTATGTTTCTACTTACACACTCACTGATAGACAGATGCACCCAAACACTTATGCAGCCACTGTCAGACTCACAGAGAAACTCATGAGTGTACTCTGATACCCACTCACAGACTTATATACGCAGTGACAGAGCCACTCGCAGACTTATGCATCGACTCAGACAACTGAGTGAATCATTAACACACACTGTTATAGAGATATTGATAAATATTTTTATAGTTATTTAGATAGTGATTTATCTAGTTACAATTTTTTAATATGGCGGTGGCTATTGAATTCCTGCCTTTGCTTTGCATTCTCAAGATGTATACGTGGGGATCGCGATTACCGGCATCATCGCGTCCCCAGGCATCATCGTGAAAATGGAAAATTGGTTGTAGAGATGGTTTTCATAGAAACTCACTACAAAAACATTACTTTTGAGAATACTGCAATAAACCCCTAGTGTGTAAAATACTGTAATTCTGTTTGTATATATGTGTTTTACACTTTATGGAAAATGCACGATCGCCGCAGTTAACGGCTTCATCATGACGTCCCAAATAACCGCAGAAACTGAAAATAGGTCTTAAAGATGGATTTTAATGAAACTTAGTACCAAAACATGAGTTTAAACATATATTTAAAGAAGGATGTAAATAGTAATATGTGTAGCGCAATATTTAAAATGGATTTTATTTGTGGATGTGCTGGTAGCAATTTAAGGTCTAATTTTGTTTTCTGTGCTCATGACATACCCGCAACCATGGCGACATCATCACGAAGATACCCAAACATTAAAAAAGAAGCTTCTGAAAGAAAATTAACAATATTTCAGGTACTAGGGTGGCTCTTACAAGAGCTGTTGTGTTGTTTGTGTGTATATGACAGCTACACAGAAGGCCGGATGCAGAGTTTCAGGTTACTTAGAAACACCCTGTTGCCTTCATCTGTAAAGTGCATTCCATCATTTCTAAAAGTTCCATGCATGTCGAAAAGCAGATTGTTGTGATAGATACAGCCCATGCGATGATCTCTGAGGAATGCAGAAACACTTTCATTAACATGTTTCTTGGCTTTGTCAATTTGTGGACAGAATTGATTTGACCACTTCCATTTCTGTCATTGGCATATATTAGAGTACACCAAGACAGTGTGAAGGAAAAGGGACATCAGTTCTGTAAAGATTTCTTTCATTAGGATTTCCAGCCTTACCCAAGTCAATGTGCCTAAGTCATTGCCGCAACAGTGCACAATCATGAGGTGAGAAGCTTGGCAACCCTTAATGTTTTTAATCAAAGCCAGCAACTGATGAAAATCTAACCCTCACTGGCCAAACCAAGTAATCTTTACATTTGGCAAACCCAAGTCCCTGTCAATACCGCTCTTTCTTGCAGCCTCTTTAGCCCAAAATACATAGCGGTGGCCAATAAGCCACACTCTAAGCACTTTCAAGTGAAGGAGCAATAGTAGTCAGGAGAAGGCTGGAGCTGAATGAGGTAATTTTCCAAATGAAAAACAATTACAAGAGAGGTGTTTTATTTAAAAAAAAAAACACATATATATCTCATTGGATGGTGTCAGCATGCAAGTGAATAAAATTAGGTTGTGCACAGGATTCATTAGCAAGAAGTCCTATTATTGGCTGTTGTTTAAAAAAAGAAATGTTAAACAGAAATTGATATGCTTTTAAATCTGTGGAGTAAACCACACTTGCTGCATTTGATTTGGAAGTAGCATGGTCCTTCTAGAATATGCTATGAACTTGTGACCTACTGATTCCACTGGGTTGCTACAGAAAGTCAGCTAAGAGGGTATTGGGGGTGGGTGTTAAAGAGGTAGAGCATTTTTTTTAAGTTGACGAGTTATGACAAAATGTAACTAATTAAATATTTTAATTTCCAACTCAGGAGTATGTAGTAAAGGGTTTTACAGTAATTTAATGCATAAATGATAAAGTTGAATATAGATTTGGAATCCCAATTTTTTCTTAACTACTTCGTAATGATCGCAAAATCATTGCGAACATGCATCAACAGGAATCTCTTTTTGAAAGAGAGGGATAGGGTAAAAAACATACTATCCATTCACAAGTGGAGATAGAGTAGTGTATAATAAAAGACATGATTTCATTTGTTGCCTTTTGCATGATCACAGATTGGAAAGTTGAAGAGGTTGCCATTTTATGGTTGCTTTGTATGGGAATGCAGTACCATTTCAATCGAATTGAAAATAAGCATTGTTCGATATCACAAGGTGAATCATAAAAGCATAAATAAAGAAATATGTACAATATTCAAGTTAAAACAAAACAAAAAGAGATAACACAAGAGATAAAAACAAGTGCTGTTCAGATAAAACAGACAGATACATATTCCTTCTATGAATAATATGCCTAGGACAACTTCCTTCGACTAATAACAGCCCATAAAAACCGAGACAAGACAGCACATGTGTACAAGTTTGGAAGAGATTGCAAATATAGATACCCTGGTTGGCATTGCACAAATCTTAAAGACTTTAACAGTGGCTTAATAAGACAGGTCCTCAAATATGAATACAACTTACAGAAGAAAACAATGTGCATAGTACTCTGTCTAGATGCATTATCACAGAGGCAATGCACTAATTCATGTGACCAGGTATTTATAGTGGGAAATTGGGTTAGAAGGTGAAAAATGTCTAGCCGAAAGGGAGTCAAAACAAATCTATGCTGCGCCTTTACTACATTTTCTAAATAAGGTTGCATACCATGTGTACTCAGAATCAATTGATTCTTTATTAAGGAAGGTTTCATTAACTCAGTAAACATTCTCGATTCCTCTAGCAATGACATACACTCTAACTTCAATGCTTTCCTGGAAATACTTTCCAGAGTCTCCAGGTGGACAAAGTACTCATGGTTACCAATATCGGACAGAAAATGATGAACGTACTTTAGCCAAGGAATTTTTAAGGTGGACGCAGATCCAAGGCAGTCCTTTACAATTGCTTGGTTGGGCTCCAGGTGCTCAAATCTTACGCCAGAGTAGGACAGGCTGGAGATTTATCAAATCTGATAGGTAGGTAATGCCCAGTTTAGAGTGGCAAAGAAAGGTGGAGCAACTTTTCAGAAGGGCAAGAAGATTCCTTAGGCAAGCATTTCCTACCTACTGTAATGGCTCAACATTAACGTATCCCCACAGCTCAGACCCATACAAAGCAGTAGTCCTACATTTTTCCTCATAAATGGTCATCATCTCGCTTGGGTGCTTGATACTCAGCTTCTTAGAGAAATTAAGCAGAGCTGTGGTAGTATTAACAAATTGAAGCCTTCTGGAGCTCACCGCACTTCTTCAGTTCCCCTCTTGGTGGCATAAATTCCCTAAGTAGGAAAAAGATGATGTATGAATTATTTGTGTACTCTCAATTAGTATGTCACAGCACTTTAAAACTTTTTTCGCTAAGTTCATTGAAAATGTTTTACTTATATTGATTTTCAAACCCAGATTTTGCATATACTGAATAAAATTCGGTGAGGCTCTAAAAAGAGAGAGTTTTCCCAAATAAACCCAGAAAGGACTGGGAAATATCACAAATAAACAAAGAAATTCCTTTCTGTGTATTTAAATTTATGTGTTCACATGAGCTTTTAAAGATAACATTTGTTTAGACCAAATACATCCCTCTTTTGCAGCCCCAAAAATAGAGTATAACAAGCACAACATAAAATAGTATGTATCTAAGTACTTTTTATTAAAAATATTTTTCCTTGGTAGATGCATTAACAGTTCATTTAAAAGCATTTATACATATGCCTACCTAATCATATTCTAATCACAATTTCACAATGAATTAATACATTATTTACAGTACATCAATTTAATAAAAACATAGTTATACATATAAAAAGAATTTCCGTGTGTCGACGCGTTTCGGTGCTTTGTTTTTATAGAACACCTTCCTCAGGACTGTTTCGTTTAAAAACATCAAATCTTCTTTCTAAAATCAAATACATACAATTAATACAGTGATACTCTTTTGGGAAACTTTTTTACACTAGAGAGACTAATGGAATGTGTGGTCATAAACAGATCATCAAACACAGAGAGGAAGTGGAGGTTGAACATTTATTGTAACCCCTGGGACATCCCTGGTACCCGAAAAATAAAGTAAAAATTTAAATAAGATCTGTTTATGACCACACATTCCATTAGTCTCTCTAGTGTAAAAAAGTTTCCCAAAAGAGTATCACTGTATTAATTGTATGTATTTGATTTTAGAAAGAAGATTTGATGTTTTTAAACGAAACAGTCCTGAGGAAGGTGTTCTATAAAAACAAAGCACCGAAACGCGTCGACACACGGAAATTCTTTTTATATGTATAACTATGTTTTTATTAAATTGATGTACTGTAAATAATGTATTAATTCATTGTGAAATTGTGATTAGAATATGATTAGGTAGGCATATGTATAAATGCTTTTTAATGAACTGTTAATGCATCTACCACGGAAAAATATTTTTAATAAAAAGTACTTAGATACATACTATTTTATGTTGTGATTGTTATACTCTATTTTTGGGGCTGCAAAAGAGGGATGTATTTGGTCTAAACAAATGTTATCTTTAAAAGCTCATGTGAACACATAAATTTAAATACACAGAAAGGAATTTCTTTGTTTATTTGTAAAATTCGGTGAGTACTCGCTGTAGGTCTAAAGTGGTCTGGGCCATAAGCACTGCATCGTCTGCATAGAGGAGGGACGGTATTTGTCGATGCCCAGCTTGGGGAAGATTGGAACATTTATTGCTAGGGTGCTACCCAAGCTGCTAGTGTTCAAATTAAACAAAAAAGATGCAAGTACACACCCTTGCCAGACCCTTCTCTCTATGCTAAACAGCTGTGCACATTATCCTTTTAGGCTGTAGCGTACACTGGAACTACTTGACAGATACAGATGTCTAAGGAATTTAAGAATTGTAGTGTCTGCACCCACAGTCAGCATTATAGACCATAATATATCATGTATTACACAATCAAAAGCCGAATATAAATCAACAAATATTAAAAGCAGATTACTTCATTTGATATGCACATATTTACCAATGAATGAGTTCAAGTTGATGGCCTGCCCAATAGATCCAATACCTGGGCGGACTTTGTACAGTAAATCCGAAATTATGGTGGTATAATCAGACAAGTCCTGTAATCTACATAAAAGAATATGGTCAGCCACCGTAACTACATAGTCCAGTAAGGAAATGAGTCTGTATTGCGCCTGGCTATTGCGAACGCTTTTCTTATATATGGGTACTATAAGGGATTCTGGCTAGGTATTTAAAAATCCTGCACTCCCCTTAGCTCTAAAAAGGAGTGCCAGGAGGGGGCCTCAGAGGTCTGTGTTGGATTTATACAAGTCAATTGGAATGCCTTCTGGGCCCGGTGCCTTGCCACCTTTACTTGCTTTTAAGGCGAGAGTAACCTCATCTTGAGTAAAATTAGGATATGTCTGGACATGAGGAAGTACCATCATAGAAGAGTCAATTATAGGCTCCAGCAAACAGGGTGCACTAGCACCCTCCTCTTGATTTAAATAAACATTAGAAAAATGGGCTAGCCATTTGGCCTCTGTTATGGCAATCTTGATTCAGGGGCTGTCTGCTTCCCTTAGAAACAGGGAATTAATAACGCGCCAGAAGGCCACATTATCATTCTTAAGGCATGCCTCATGTACATTTTACCAAGCCTCCTTCTTCAGGCCTTTGTTTATGAAGTTTAATGGCAAGCCTATAGGCATGTCTAGACTCCTCAATTTTCTTTATATTCCTGAGTTCTTTGCATAAGGCTGCATTTAAACTGTTACAACTCTAATGGGTCCTAGTGCAAGCAGAATCAAACCTTTCCTTTGTTTTTCAGATTGGAGGTAAGCCCTTCTTTAATTCCCTTAGTGACTCTGATTAAATGTACCAATAACGTTATTTGCCTCGGCAATCTCAAAGGTCTCTCTCTGATTCATAATTAGTTCTAGGAATTTGTCGACATTTATCAAAGACCCTATCAGGGCGTACCCATTTAAACTGGAGATTTCAATGTTCTCAGCTGATGGTACACAATGACCAGCCCCATGTTGGATAATGAGGTTGGTGTTCAGATCAATACTCTGGGGGAAATGATTGCAAATTGCGATGTCCTGTATAACAAAGTTAGAGACCATTGCAGAATAATGATTGGGAAACATCAAGTAATCAATTACACTGTTCTCCCCTCTCCCATTAAATGTGCACTTCACTTCGATTGGGGGGTTACTTAGTTCATTACAAAAAGTCAAATCATATTTAAAAAATAGCTCATTGAGCAGGTCCCCATAGCTTGTATGTATAAAGTGGGGGATGTCGCCTTTATCAGGACTAGCCAGACCATAAACATTGTTAAATGGTAGGGGACACAGTTGAAGATTGAAGTCACTGCCCCATTAAATTATCAATTCTCTCGGGTCAGTTCACTGTAATGACTCACGGTCAGTATCTGTCAAATTTCAATTATGTTTTCGCAGGAACGTCATGCACATGAAGAAAGATCCACAACTTCCCTAAATCACCTATTGCACCCAACACAGTCAAAGTGACAATGGTAACCCGGGGAAAAAGGGAAACAAAACAAGGAAAAATAAGGGTCCCACGTCGAACCCGAGGCTGCAACAGAACCATACAGGGACAAGGCACAAAAGCTGTAGATAGAGAGAAGAGCAGAGAACTGGTAAGTATGTAGAAAGGTTCACCTTCTATTCCTATTTCTCTCTAAATGTGCTATCTCATACATTAAGATTTCCCTTCTTCTAAGTCATTCCAATGGCTGAGGTTGACAGGCATGTGTCTGGGTCTGTAGGAAAAAACAAGAAACTACTTAATAAGAGGGAGACTTAAATAAAAGTTGTGAAACGGTAGAGAAGGTCCTGTGCTAATGAACCCACCTTGTTACAAGACTTCTGTATGCGTAATGTAATTCCCAAATTAAATGTTTCCTAATGACCAAACAAAAGGTGTCACCTTAATATTCAGGTATAAATAACTAATGTCCCTTTTTCTTCTTTGTAACAGGTAGCTTAATCCCAGAAAGAAAGAAGGGATGACCACGGCGTCAGGAACACAGGATCAGATAAATATGCATAGGGGCAAAGAAAATTGGAGTAAATTTCAGCGCAAAGCGCTGTTACCGTCTTTTTCAGCAATGCAGCCTTTTAAAAAAAATTATTTTCTTTTTAGGCACCAAGTAGTTGAGGAAAACGGAATTCAACAAGCGGAGGAGGTACACGGAACAGGAAACCGAGAAGAGGAGATCCGGGAAGGAGAACAACACCGCTACGAAGCAGGACGCGGCAGTATCTAATTGGAGTAAAACAGATATTATATACCGAGACTATTATAAAAGTCTATTGTCGCCAAATTTGTTGATTGTGAAATCTGGATAGAAATAATTTGGTAGATATAACAGCAATTTTTGGAGAGGCTAATTTATTTGACACCTAGGTACATAGACCACCTTTAGGCCTGCAACATACAGAAGAAACAGCTGGAGAGTGAAACGTTTAAAAACCATTCAAATGTATTGGTTCAAATGACCAGGTTTCTTGTAGACAGGAAATTTGGACTCTTGACACAAAATGTTACCACTTGTTTATATTACAATTACTTTGTAGTTGTAAATTGTTAAGTTAGCATTGGTTGAATCCTCCAATGAGGCTGCAGAAACCTGGTTAACACTGGTCGTTGGAAATGGAAGACCTCTATCAACCATTATATCTGGTTGAGCATACGGGCTGTAGTTGAAAGATTTATGTGAGTGTTCGCCATAACCCCCTCTAGTTCAGTTGGCAGCCATCAGTCAATCCACTCCATTGAGTGTAGACAGTCCGTCAAACCTGTTGTGAGTTGGAATGTTGTATACCAGAGTGGAAGGTTGCTCCAGGTCAAATTTTGCTGAATGTTGATTCAAGGCGGGAGGTTGATAGAAGGACCCAAGTGGTAACACTGCAACTCAAAGTAATGAACTAGCTCTATCTAGTATAGTTTCAAACAGTTCTGGAGTTTTGAAAGATAACACTACACAGTCTCCCTGAAATGATTTACGTTCCTTGCCCACCCATTTGACTCTCCTTACCATCTTAATGTCAGTAAAGGGAGCTCAACCCAGTCCCACTCTGGCATTTAGCCAATTAAGGATTTATTTCTAAGTGAGTCCCAGGATTCTTGTGTTGACCTGGCAAGAGTAGGAACATTTGCTAAGATAACCATGTATGGTGTCACTGCTGGGGGAAGGTCCAGGGAGTCAGATTTTTTTATAGCATAATCGCGAGTTGGTTCTTTAGTCAGATTTATAACTGAAGAGGGGTTTAAAGAAGGATCACAAATTGAGGGAAGTATGTTTTCAAGAAAAACATGATCCTGTTGAGGCAAGAGAGTTGAGTTGGCCCTTCTGCTAGTTGATGAGATGTTAGGTAATGGAACAGTGGATGGACCAGCTACTACTGATAGCGATTGAAGTCACTCACAACACCCTGAACAGGGTCTAGTGGCATCAACAAGGTGCTGGGTTATTGCCTTGTTGGCCTCCATCGGGGGAGCGGCTGGCATGTGGTGAGTAAACCTTCTGTAGTAAACCTACACAAGATAAAACAGTACTTTTGATGTGTTTTAGTCTCTCAGTAAGTGCACTGAAGGAAAGCTTCACCATATCTGCCAGAGGTTGTAAGAAAGGTGCCAGGATGGCGTAATCCAGAGTAAGGGGTCTATTAGGATGGTGGGAGGACTTTTGTCCGCCGGCCACCCTAGCGGTGCTGGGACCGGCCGCCAGTGGTGTGGCGGTCCCGCACCGGCAATTAGGATGCCACCGCCACCGTGGCGATGGCATCCCCCGTTCCACAACATTGTGTATTTGCATGCACAACATGGCAGGTACCGTGTGGTGCCTGCCACGTTGTGCATGCAAATGTAGGAGGGTACCTTGTGCATCCCCATCTCCTCAAAAGCCTAGGGGCCCGCAATGGGCCCCCACATTCAGGGACAGAATGCCTTTCCATGGCGGCAACACCGCCTTGGAAAGGCACATCTCTGCCTGAATTTTAATATGGATGGCGGTGTCTTGCAGACACCGCCACCATATTCAGCCTCTTTTCCTCCCGGTCGACTTGTCGACGGGTGGAAATCCAGCAGACGGTCTTTCCGTCTGCCGGGGTCCCCCCCGCCATCGTAATTTGGCAGGGGGAAAATGGGAGGCGGGCGGTAGATAATGGCTGGCGGATCGCCACCACAATACGGGCGGTGGCGATCTGCCCGCTATTATAATAGACCCCTTAGTGAGGGCGAGTTTTTATGTTGTGCTCTAGTTCACTTTCATTTATGGTGACAGGGTTCTGTGAGGTAGTTTTTCATTTGCATCTGTATGCCTTATTAGGGGAATTACTTTGGTCGAACATTTGAGTTGCTACTTCACTTGATACGATGGGCCTAGCGAACTCCTCAGTGCAAGTAATTAGGGTTTTCTCCTCACCATGATCTGCTTTTCTATCGCCCCCATTGCGCCCATGATGTAATTCCTAATAGAGGAACATCAAGTTTTATTTGAGGGTTTCACTACTGTTGAACAAGGATGATTCCTTTTCACCATATTCAGTACCTAGCAATGAGATGCCTGCTAAAACACTGTCAGGTAACCACCACCTTAATTGGAATAAATTAACAAGTATGAAAGAAAAGACACAGAATATCAGACCAAGACCAGATAAGTCTTTGTTAGAACTGTTGGGCTCTCAAACTTTAATAGGTGGAATCAATCCTTATCTCAGGGCCAAATTCCAAAGTCCAAGGACAAGAAAAGAGCAACAAAAAAAAGGTTGCAAACAAAAAACCTCCAGGCACGTACTGTAGTCACTCTGCCGAAAGGCTCCAAAGATCCAAATCGCCAGGCCAAGAGGGGTGGTCCTGCCTTGCCTCTTCCTGTTGCTAATTGCATGCAGCTAGTGAGAATCTCAGGGGTTTGTGTGCATTATATTGTCCCAGAGGCTGCAACTAGCAGTGGCTCATCCTCCATGACAAGCAGGACTCCCTGAATGGAGAGACACAATGTGGGCAGAGGTCCGATTGCAAGCTCTTGCAGCACCCACACGTCACCGTAGATGGTGAATGATGGATGAGTTTGAAACAGCCGAGCAGCATGATACAGGCAAAACCCAAATTCACTGTCCTCCTGTGTGAAGCTGGCCCCTGCTAAGGCAAACCTCCGGCCTGCACTGGGCGAAAGGTATCCAGCAGGGTACTGGCCTGGGTGGAGGGAACGTTGCAGAACCACATATAGGGAGCCCTGTGCGGGTGATGGAGATTGCTCTCAAATCGGCAAACTGAGGGCACTTCACCCCTACCAATGATCAGCATGTGAGCCAGAGCAGACGGATGCGGTGTGCCCGATTTCTGATGAATACAGTATGAGGCGCTGAATGCAGGATGTTGGGCAGGGCAGGAGTCCTGTCAGGAACAAGGGCATACAAATGCTGAATGTCCTCCCTCTAACACAACATGCAAGTCTGTGGCGGCCAGGCACTGCAGGTATCCTGGATGGATACCCCCCCCCAATGGGGTCTGCTTCCCCCTCCCACCACCAGCACTGGAGGCACTTTTGAGCATGCGCCGTGACCAAAAAGGGAAGGGTCCCGCTTGACAGCACTGCCAGCCTGCTCAGGAGCGCTGAGCGGGTTCCCCCTGCTTGCCAATATCGTTGCCTGTAGCTTGGTGTGAGAGTGGTCTTAGTCGGAAGGTCAGGGAACCAAGTAACCATTCTTGTGCTTAGTTTTTACCAATCCTAACATTGTCAAAATATTTCAAAACAGCTTCAACAAAAATATAATCTACAAACTCGATTCAGTGGTATGTACATAACAGTTTAGCTATTTGAAAATTATATTAGAAATGAACATGTACATGGGTGTTTGATAAAAAAGAGTATCACAGTCATATGAAAAAAAATATGAGATAAACTGTATCTTTTAGAGGGTATGTGTTTAATAGGTTAGTGGCGAATGTTTAGGGAAGTAAGAGGAAAATTAATTAGTGCCCCTTTATTACATTGTGTAGTTTATAGAAAAATAACAGTATAGAATTGTGGAAAGTTGCCATGAGGAATGTATTTAAAACGAAGAATGTTTTGAATGTCTAAATATCATGTTCAGATTCGATACATCAAGGTTATTTGCATTTTGGGAGTTGTACTACTGTTAGTAATATTATTAAACAAGAGTAGAGTTGTTACAAATAAAAATGGAGAACATGTTCTGTGCCTTTTTATGAATTATAAAGTAGTAATACTTGTTAGGTATGTATTAGGAAGTGTTTGTCAATGTGTTTTTTAACTTATATGATCGGTTTGCATATGCTTAGATTAGATATGTTTTTTGTGGTTGCAGATAATTATATGTACAGTGGGACTTGAGTTTAGTTAAAGATGCAGAGAGGTATGTATTTTCGTAAAGATTGCTTGAAGGTGTATATCTTTCAGAAATCACATATATATTTTCATGTATATGGTGAGGGGGGTGTTTTTATTTAAACATGGTGTGCTTAAAATTTAGAAGGGTTAATAGTGCATAATGTCTTCAGAGTTCTTGTGATAGCTTCACTCGGAGAGTACCTTTTCTTTGAGAAATGCCGAATATATGTTTTAGAACAGAAGAAATGTTTGAGAAATGATGTAGAAAATCCATTAAGAAAATGTTTTGTGCTTTGAAAATTGAAAAATGTTGTTTTCCTTTTTAGAAACTTACTGATGCATGTGCACACTGAGTAACAAAGTACTGTATGCTCCTATAGATCCATGTATAAAATGACATATCAGGTGTCATATCTAGACTTAACTTATACATAGCTCAGTAGAAAAAGATAGATACACTAAAACAGGTAGTTTGACACTGACAGAAGGACATAATCAATAAGTCACAGATACAGGCCCAACTGTTATGTATCTGACAGCAATGAAGGTACTTTCGCAGTCTGTTGGGCACTATTCAGCCACTCATGCAATCACACAGCCACTGGTCAGGCAGTCATCGAACCACTGACACACTAAACATGGAGTTATTGAATTACTCAGGCAGTACATATGTACTCTTATAATTATGCAGGCAGATATAATGTAGTTATTGAACTATGCAAGCACTACTCATGCATTTATCTAATCACCCAGACACTAACCATTTACTTATACAATTACAAAGGCTGTACCTAATCAGCCATTATAACACTCTGGCAGAACTCATGCAGTCATCCAAACACCCACTTACATCCCACACTCATTGATAACCCTATCACCCATCCAGTACCTATGCACTCATTCAATTACTGAGGCAATACTATTGAACTAATAGAATCACCCCAGCAGTACACTTGCTTTCATCCAATCATTCAAACCTTAATAATGACCTCATGGAATCACTGAGACACTAGTGGTGCACTCATCTAAACACTCAGGCACTACTTATTCACTCAACCAAAAACACATGGGCAGTATCTATGTACTCATGCAACCATTGAAACACTACTCATGCACTCATCTAATATATCAGGTGGTATGCGTGCAAGGAACTGCATACCTTTGTTTGAATACATATACCCTAGGGGTTGCCTATAAGCTACCCCAGTTCCCTTTATTTTTTATATATGCACTTAAACAATCACATACGCACTATCCATGTACTCTATAATCACCTATATACTATCTATGTACTCCTGCAATCATCCAAGCACTAGAGTTGCTCTCATTTAATCATCCAACCCCTATCTATGCATGTATTGAATTATTGAGGCATTAGTCATGCAGTTATGTAATGATTCAGGCACTACTCATGCACTTATGCAAACAGCTAGATACTAGTGATATACTTATGCAAACATGCAGGCAGTAAGTAAGCAGATATGGAACGACCCATGGAGTTCTCACATACACAGGGAATTATCCAGGCACTACCTGTATCTCCGGGAATCACTTAGGCACTACCTATGCACACATTGAATCATCCAAGGGGTATTGATGTATTCAACTGCAAACACATGTATCTACAAGTTTTAGTGAAGTATATGTAGTCTTTTAGAACCATCTGGTGAATTATATATGCAACATATCACACACTCTGTGCTTGTACGTGGAGGAGTTACAGAACTATATGTTTTGATAGAGATTAATGTGTAGATTTTTAGGTCTCGCCTAGAGTTGCAGCGCATGCGCTACACGCTTTGCGAGGCATGCAGTGTACACTATAGCAGTGGTTCACGAAGTTTTTCGACCCACGGCTCCCTTGAGCTATTGGCCATTGGCCACGGCTCCCCATTATTTTACTTTTTTTTTGTGGTTGAAGGGATGTAAGCCCCGCTTTGGGACTACTTCCATTTTTCTCCCTGAAAATAATGGGGATGAAGCAGATGAAGGTATTATAATCATAGATGTAACAAAATAAAAATATGACAGCTGTTTAATGTAAAACTTGAATTGGTTAAGTAAGCCCGAAACAATAATCTGAGGTCTGCATATGGAATTTTCAAAAACTATCTTTTGTTTTAAAAAATTGGCTCTAGAGGGGCTCATCCCATGGAGCCAAATGGAACAGGTGATGGGCGAGGTATGAATTAAATATTTCTCATTTACACATTTCTCAAGATGTCGTTAATGTGCCAATGCATACCAGCATCAGTAGAGTGAATGTAGAGTAGTATAGTTATCAAATTATTTGTCATCCATTTCAATGCAAGCACTCAAGTGGCCATGAATAGATCTACCCAAAAAGCCAATGGATGAACACTCCACTGGGCAGAGCCAATACACGACATGGCACCTTTGTGCAATGCCTCAAGCGCACTAAAGATCCCAC
The DNA here is from genome assembly GCF_964261635.1 of Lissotriton helveticus. NCBI lineage: Eukaryota > Metazoa > Chordata > Amphibia > Caudata > Salamandridae > Lissotriton > Lissotriton helveticus. The sequence continues at coordinate 1,317,419,883 of NC_136061.1, forward strand.
ACTAGCATTATGGTATTAATGATGAAATGTTATTTTGTAAGAAAAAGGTCACACTAAATAATTTTCATCAGAAACATGTTAAGTAATGGTGCCTAAAATGTGTGTTGCATTACAGTGCAGAACTCCACTGAGACAACCAGCACATGTCCTACATTTCCTTTGGGGTGCTTTATGACAACCTGCATGCTGGAGGTGGAAGCTCAGTGTCTGTAAGACAGACTGGGCCAAGAAAGAGAATCCACATTGTTAATTTGTCACTGAGATACATATGGGCTAGAAAAAAATTGTGTGCTCTCAAGTCAAAGTATAAATGCCAGCGTGTGTTACAGATACTGGGAGAATGGTCGAATCACTGGTTCCTGGAGAAAGTAACTGCATCTGACCCCTTTGGGTTGATAGTTCAATTTGGACACAGGTCACTATTCATCTAAATCAGTCAGAAGTGGTACAGTACTCGGTGGTCTGTGTGCAGTGCACAAAAGCAAAAGTGGCAAAACTTGGCACTCTCAGAAGAGAGAGCAAGAAACTTAGCAAAAGAGCATTTGCCTCTCAAAAAGCTATTAACTTGACAGGGTGTTTACTTCTGTTGGCCCTGAACAAAGCAATTTTTAAAAGCTACAAAAACTATACCAAAGTTCACATAGTGCCAAGAAGTAACTCAGCTCCCTGAGTGTGGTGTACATACAGCCCACTCAGAGTTACTAGCATCCACCTAAAGAGCTGTAGCTGTAGGCTTGCCTGCCCAATGCTTCTAAAGTTCACACCAGCTGAGGAGGCGCTAGGGGGCGCACAGCGGAATGGCTGCCTGAGTTGCAGCTCCGCCGGGCGATCACACGCGATGTGATTCATTATCGCTGTAACCCCACCAACCCACGTTTCACGAACCGCTATCTGTGTCGGAAGATGAGGGGCTTAAGCGGACCTGATTAATAGTGGTCTCGGTCACTGTGTTGGAGAGCAACGCCGAGATATCTGCGGTGAGAGCCGGACTGCCTGACAAGATGGCCGGCGGCGAACAGCGGACCCTGTGCATTTCTGGAGAAGTCGGCGGAGGGCTGCCCGGAGGTCCCAGCAAGCACGGATCGGGGGTAAGCTCCTGCTGCCTGGCAAAGAGTGCTTGATCTACGCTCCTATCGCCCCTGTACAACGCGGGCTGTGTCCTTAAACTCCTCGCCTACATGCCTGACAGGATGGCGGCGCCTATTGCCGAGATGACGGTCACTGCACACTCGCGCCGATGACCGCGAAATAGACTGTGTGGCTGTCTGGTCGGAGATTTGGCGGGAGCGACGGCTGGGAATGAATTTGATGGACGATTGAGACGAGGAGCGGCCTGCCGCCGGTGACCTGAAGCCAACCTACTGGCTAACCGGGGGAGGGAGTACCGGAGCTGCCAGGGGACATCAGGAGCAAGTACACACACGGCAGTGGCAGATTGTTGCGGTGAGGCCCCCCTGCGGACGCGGACGTGTCCATCCGCCTTACTTCCTGAAGCTCCTGGAGTGGACTGACCACGACCCACGCATATCCCGCACGCCCTGGAGGGTGATCACTGGCGGTGACCGTGTCGTGTGGACAGTGAAAGTCTGGTACAACTGCTGGGCCCCACTGCCAAGACAACACGGCGACGGCGGTCCGGATAACGAGGGCGTCTGGACCCACATTGCGGAAAGTGCATTCACCGACCACCACAATGGGGAAGCCAGATAAGCAGCAACCAAAACTCACCTTTGACGCCAGGAAGGCGACGAAACCTGCGGAGGAAATGGCGGAGGCCGGCGGCTCTTCAGATTCACCGTCTACTAATAACATAGAAAAGATTCTGATGGCAATTCAATCGAATCTGCAAGATATAAATGGTAAGCTTGATAATCTTACATGCAGGATGGATGGCATGGCTGCTCGGCAAGAAAAACATGGAGAGCGATTGGATGAGGCGGAAACGAGAATATCGGCGGTTGAAGATGAGGCACGAACGTCTACCACTAAATGCGCGGGAATGGAACGAATACTGGAGGTGATAAAAGCGAAGGAGGAGGATTTGGAAGCGCGCTCGAGGCGCAATAACGTGCGCATCACGGGCCTGCCAGAAACGACCAACACGGGGCGGATGGAGCATTACATCGAGGGCCTATGTAAGGATATCTTTGGTGCGGAGGCGCTGTCGCAGATCTTCATTGTCGAAAGAGCCCATCGGACATTGGGCCCCAAACCACCAACTGGGGCTGCACCTCGGCCGGTGGTGGCACGGATCCTCAATTATCGAGACAGGGACACGATCCTCTGGCTAGCAAGGGAGAAGGGCAAAATCACCCATCAAGGCAACACTCTGGAGTTTTACCCTGATCACACGGTCGCCGTACAACAGGCACGAAAGGAATACACAGCAGTGAAGGCTAAACTGAGAGAGTTGAACATTGGCTATTCCATGCTATATCCTGCCCGACTCCGAGTGGTGTGGAAGGAGAAGGCGACCATACTGGCGACGCCCAAAGTGGCCTTTGAATTTGTTAAGAAAATACAGCGGGAGGCAAGGTCAGAGTCCCAGAACGAGCAGAACGGAGACCTGGAATGATGCTAATGGTAGTGTTTCACGTTGAACGGCGGTGAGTGTTGATGTACAGTTGACTACACTGGGCTACTACATGGCCATCTCCGGCTATACTGAACGGCACTGGCCGATACAAGACTCCTAGAGGTGAGAGGTTGGCGCTTTGATTCGACATTGGGCGTAGAAGGGGCGGGGGGGTGTGGGGATGACGAGGGCCGTAATACACTCCTGGCCTGAACTGTAACAGCTAACCATGTATGGCCCTTGCTGCTGCGCACTCCCCGCCGGATCACTGCTCATACTGCCACGTTGGACTGTCACTATGGCTGATTCTAGGGGCGCTGGATCGGGACCTTTTCATGTGGGTGTGCTCATAGAACCGCTGAACTGAAGCGCGGTGGTGCAGTGAGCGACAGGCAATTGAACGCTGAGGTACATATCGGATAGTGCTGGGGAGACTAGCAAAGATGTGATCAACCATGCCCGCCGCTGCTATCCCAAGAGCGTGTGTTGGAGGGTGGCTGGGTACGAGGCAGACTGATGGCGGTTGGGTCTGCGGCTAGTTCAACCACATACAGCTGATTAACGAAAGGGGAGGTGACACTTCCTATATGACTGCACTACTGCTTGAACTAATGTGAGGAGTGGTATTGGGGAAGTGGGGTCGGTGGATTAATGGACACATATATCGCAAACATGCTAAAGTTTTTCTAGTATCGCCTGCACCCGTCCGTCGGGTGAAGGGATGTGCTCCTAGCGGTCCTCCATGAGGGTAGTACCCACTACAAGTTCTTAGTGCGAGCACTGAGTTGAAGGTTATGTGGTTGAGGGATTTGTGCTCTGAAGGGGTATGGCTTCGGCAGGTTGGGGATGCTGGAGTGGGTGGGACTTGGGGAGGGGGGATGTTTGACTGTTTACAAAGACCGAAGACTTTACAAATGTACACATTATTAGATTTTACACGGCGAGTGATTGTCATTGCGACTTATGATCACAGTGCAGGGGGGGGACGAGTTCCGGGCATGACCCTTATGTGTGATGGTATAAGCGGTATTGCATTACTTAAGAGCACAAGGTTCTGGAAGTGAACGCAGAGTTGGCATGAACGTCCTAACTTGGAACATACGCGGATTCTCACAACCTCAGAAAATTAGACAGGTATTCGCTAGCCTTACCAGATGGAACATTGATATAGCATTCCTGCAGGAATCACATCTCGCACCGCACACTCACGCCACATTGGGGTCGAGATGGGCGGGGAGGTCCTACAGGGCATCATACTCATCTTACTCCCGGGGGGTGCTCATATTGATTAAGAAAGGGATCGAATTTGAGGAAAAGCATGTAACGCAGGACCCGGCTGGCAGGTATGTGCTGGTGTCAGGTACACTGAGGGGACAACATATCACACTCCTTAATGTATATGGCCCGAATACTGATGCCCCGGAATTTTATCGAGAAGTTTGGGGACACATGCAGAAACACACTACCACACACTTGTTATGCGGGGGGGACTGGAACGTGACATTACGAGACGGGTTGGATCGCTCCTCACTATCAGTGGAGCAACACAAACAATCTAGACTAATGGTGGGTCACATGATGGAGGATCTGGCCTTAGCAGATCTCTGGCGATTACAACACAGAGACGCGCCTGGCGCTACACACATCACTGCATCTCACAATAGTTGGTCCAGGCTGGACTACTGGCTGGGGTCCAAGGACATGGCACTGTGGGTTCGCACGTTGCAAGTATTGCCGCGCACTTTGTCGGACCACAACCCGGTTCTGTTGCAGTTGGACATTCCACATTATGAACCCCCCCCTTTTCAATGGCGTTTTAACTCCCAAGCCCTGACAGACCCAATATATGTTGACACCTTGACGAAAGCGATCAAAGACTACTTCGCTATTAACTCTCAGACTACTGAGGACCCATGTCTCCTCTGGGAAGCCTTTAAGGCCACGATCAGAGGTGTCTGCATTAGCACTACTATTGGAGTACTCAAGGACATTAGGGGTCAGATTCGTCGCTGCGAAAGTCAAATGAGGGACTTGGAACTACAATACGAAACAACGCAGGACATCTTATTGTTACCCAGGTTGCGCGACTTAAACACTGAACATGCTGATTTTTTAACATCTGAAATTAAGTACTTAGATCACAAGCATACGGCTAGAGCCTTTGGAGAAGGGGGTAGACCAGGGGGTGTACTGGCACGGAAAATATGTGAAGGTCGGGGACAGTCAGCGATACTACGAGTTAAATCTAGGGAGGGGGTATTACAAACACAATCCACTGACATATTGCAATGTTTTGTGGACTCCTATAGCACGCTATATCAATCTCAATCAACAGCGGCCGAGGAAGAAACATATGATTACTTGCATGATGTGGCAATTGGCTGGCTTTCGGACACACAGAGGGAATATTTAGCGCGGCCAATTACTGTGGAAGAGGTCACCGAGGTGATCGCTTCACTCCCAAACGGAAAAGCACCGGGCCCTGATGGGTACACGTCCGAATTTTATAAGAGGTTTGTAGATGTAATCGCCCCCTATCTGGTGGACATGTATGGTGCATCTTTTGAGAAATCACTGCTCCCCCCCACGCTACGGGAAGCCATGATCATTACACTCCTAAAACCATCCAAGGATCCAGAACACTGCGATTCCTACAGACCCCTGTCCCTAATCAACGTAGACTCGAAGATAATAGCTAAACTGTTGGCTGTCAGGCTGTCCCCTCTGATGACTCGACTGGTCCTTCCGGACCAAGCAGGGTTTGTACCCAGTAGGTCAACCTCGCATAATACCAGATCCCTATTTGCACTGGCACACTACCTGCAGCCCTCGGTTAGAGCTGTGGCTGTGATGCTTGACGCTGCGAAAGCGTTCGATTCTATTGAATGGCGTTATATGCTAGCTGTCCTAAATAGGATGGGTTTCCCAAAAAGGTTTGTCCAGTGGGTCTCCTTGCTATATACTAAACCATGTGCAAGGGTCCGGGTTAATGGCTATGTTTCAGCTCCGTTTGACATTGGGCGAGGAACACGGCAGGGCTGCCCCCTGTCACCCTTGCTCTTTGCGCTGGCGTTAGAGCCACTAGCGTGCATAGTGAGACAAAATTACAAGGAATCGGCGTTACAATTTGTGGCTAGGCCGCTACACATATCGCTCTATGCAGACGATATGCTCCTGTACATGCGCGATCCAGAAGTGCATCTAAACCCGATACTCAGAGAATACATCCGATTTGGAGGGCACTCGGGATTAGCGATTAATTGGTCCAAATCCTCAATCATACCTCTCACAGACACCACAGATCCCTTTGAGGTTGATTTTCCACTAGAGTGGCAGCGGGATCCGATTCGCTATCTGGGGATCATGTTTCACAGGAATCCGGACGAAGTCATGCGAGCTAACTATGGGGTGGTACTTTCCAAACTGGACGAGAAGGTCCGTCGGTGGATCCACTTACCTCTATCGCTTGCTGATCGAATAGCGATCGTCAAAATGAACGTTTTACCCAAGTTACTATATCTTTTTAATAATATACCCATCACGCCAACACGAGAGGTCTTCCGCCATATAAAGTCACTGGTACTAACCCTGATATGGGCGGGTAAACAAGCTCGTATTGATTTACAGACACTGACGCTCCCGATTGCCGAGGGCGGCTTCGGGGTGCCTGATTTTCTACTATATTACCTATGTGCCCAGGCACAGTATGCAGCATACTGGTACCACGAAGTCCCCTATCTTACTCACGTGGCTATTGAGGAGGGAGATGCCCACCCTATCCCCCTATCCGCGATATTGTCACACACCAGATCGCCACTGCATGCGAAGGATATCAACACGGTCGACACCACGATTAAAGCGTGGAATAAGCTAGGGCAGTTGGCTCACAAAACCCCGTTATATGCACCGGACATGCCATTGCAGAATCATCGGGCGTTGTCAGTCACTGGCGAAAAAGTGGGGATGTCTCTGCTGACTAGAGCTGGAATTGATAAGATGGGTGACGTGTTTCAGGAAGGCACATTTCAGGACATAGACCGATTGAGTTATATCCAAAACCAGACTCCTATGTTTAGATTCACATATTATAGATTAACGAGGGCATTGAGGGAGCACTACCCGTCCTTCCCTGCGGAACCGGAAAGCCTGGCGCCCCTGCAGATGCTGATCACTACAAGAGACCTGTCACACTTGGTGTCCAGACTGTACATTGCTGCACAATCGGAAATAGCGGGCCACACACTTAAGGCTAAGGGGCGGTGGGATGCGCTACTAGATACACCACTAACAGATGAGGAATGGCACAGCTCCTGCGCACTGACACAGATACTGACACCAAATGGAAATCTGAGAATTATTCATTTCAAGTTCCTACATCAGGCCTACTACACGCCGACGAAACTGCGTAAATTTGGGCTGCAAGAGGAAGACAAATGCAAGCGCTGTGGCAGGGAGGGTGCGGATTTTGTGCATCTGGCCTGGACTTGCGAGAGAGTAGCGGAATACTGGGTAGAGATTACTGCCAAACTCACGACCATGTTAGAGGATGAGGTACAGTGCACGCCACAGGTCTGTTTACTAGGTATTATACCCCAACTCAGAGCGCTAAAGCGCAGATTCTGTGCAATCGCCCTGTTACTAGCGAAAAGACAGGTGGCGCAATGTTGGCACAGCCGTAGGGTACCGACTACAAAGGTGTGGCTGCATGACATGTCCATATGCCGAGATAAGCTGCAAACGTATGAGGAGGACTTACCAGTGCACTCGAGACCAAAGGATAAATGGTGTTTCTTAACTGCCTACCTGACCTCACTGCAGGGAGATGATGAGGATTAAATTGTCCTACAGAATGCGCTGATGTGTGTGATACAGGGGAGAGAGTCGGGGGGGCTGGGGGTTGCGCTGGGGTGATGCTGGAATACTGTTCCACTTACTGTATAGGTCGTGTATGAGGTACATGCAAGGTCTTAAGTTGGGGTATGTTTACTGTTAAATTGTTCTGTCATGACAAAATGTTAGACTCATACTGACTATTTGCCAAGAGTCCTACGGAGGGCATACAAGGAGGCTCGGCCTGGAATTTCCGCACTGCATTACATGGCTGAACTATTGCTTATTGGATAAACATCATCAATAGCGGGCCGGCCTCAGGGTTGTAGGCTCAGGCTGTGTAATTTGCTAACTGTGAATAAAGGTCTTACAAAAAAAAAAAAAAAAAAAAAAAAGTTCACACCAGCTGAAATGTGTTTCTGTCCACTACACAGCTCCAGGCCCTGCTGTTCATATACTATCCTTGGGACAATTAGGAGCTTAGCAGGGAAGTGTCTGTTCTGTTGTGCAGTTTTTCATACCCAAATCCTCCTCAGGATGCACAGCTACCACACTGATACCATCTCTGGTGGGAATGATTTGACTCTGAAGCTAAGATAAAATTACTCTAATTGGTGCGTGTCATAGTACGTGCATCGCACCCCGAATTTGTGATACATGCTGAGACATTTGCTTGAATCTCCCATCCACCCCCACCCCAGATCTTCAAACCCCCCCTTGGCACACAAGGCCTACATGGAATATTTAGAAGCCTGATTGGCTCCTGCAAGACACAGACCTCTACGGACGGCAGATGGAAAAACTTTCACTCAGCCATCAACAAAAATCAGGATGTGTGCAGCTGGAGTTAAAATGACTAACAAACAGCAGCAATAATCTGTGCCTGTGAGTGATGCAACCATTCTACTTGCTATTGGTGTCTATTTAAGGCAATTGGTTTCATGATGCGAGGTAAAACATCATAACGTATATTTTGCAGTGAAATCCTCCTTATTAATGTGCTGCAGCTTCTGCCTCAGAGTTCAAACAGCCTTTCACACTGGTGCATTCGTTGGCATCTCAGCACGCCTGGGCTGATGGGAACTGTAATTTGAGCTTAAAGTTTACCCGAGACTTTGACTTGTGGAAGTACGTACATTATTAATGCTTACAGCATCTGTTCGCGGCACCCCAGTTTAGTTTTGAAGGCGCACCAGGGTTCCGCGGCGCACAGATTTGGAACCTCTGCACTATAGCGTGGAAGCTTTGTTTGAAGCTCCGCCCACTCTCTGCCCATATGTTTGATTGACTTAGGACCTAAATGCTGCCTTCTGTTTCGTTTTAGGCTTGTTAGTCCCTCCTTCTGATGGCCATGTTGTTATTTGCATCCTTCCACGGCTACTGGCCCCTTTACTGCAAACACTATTTCCTTCCCTGTCTCCCCCCCGCCCCCTCCCGCAAGCCGTCACTTCTGGCCCCCCTCCGAACCCACCCCACTCCCGTTCGTGCCTTTTTACCCGCCCGCAGTCCCATTTGTAATGCAATAGGTTCCGCGTAAAATGCGAGTCCTATTGTATTGCAAATGCTTGTTTTTAGGTCTTGCCTTCGCAGCGCACATGCGCTGCAAAGGCAAAAAGACCTTTTCCTGTCGCTTTGGCTTTTCAGCCAAGCACGTGTTCCATTGCCATCAATGGCAACGCGGGCACGTCAGGAGATTCACTCGCCACCATCTGGCAGCAATTATCCCTCCCGTGAGTGAACCGCGCCCGCCCCCCTACTCTCCCCCCCACTGTGCGAGGCGCGCGTGTTTGTGCTTGTTCCTACTCCCTTTACTCTGACGCGGGGGAGGGGCTCTTAGGCCACTCTAAGAACGTACGTCACTCGACGGTCGGAGCTCCTGTTTAAAGCCTGCGGTGCTGTACTTTCCTTTTGCGATCTGAGAATCACAATATCATTTCGGCTCTTCACTATCGGATCTTTCATAGTCATAGTGCGTCCCACAAGGTTCTATTCAGCCACGCCGGCATGAAAGGCGCGTGAATGCTGTAATTTCAGATTAAAAAGAATAGCAATACACAGAATTGTAGATGGGTAACTGAATATTTTTTTTTCAGTGTTTTATATAGCTCGAAGGTTTTAGAGCCCTTTACATGAGCAGCAGCTACGTTACACAAGGACATAATTCCTTTTTTAGGCCTTGAGTAAAAACATCCTCAGTGGGTTTAGTGGCCAGCTTTCTAGTGAGGGCGGACTTGTCGTAGGCACACACATATACCGTGCGCATTTGCTGTTCCCCTTCTAATCTGATGTCGGCCATTTACCACCTGAAGTGAGGTTTCCATTGTGTTTAGGCGTCATGGGACTTGTACCTGGCTGGACAGAAACCCTCTGTATGAGGTGTGTGAGCCAGGGGTGGCGTCCCTGGTCATTTTGCCCCATTCCGCCTCATTCACCACATATCTCTCGCGCATGCAAACACTCACCCACTGGAGCAGAGTTCCCAGTGTACCACCCCCTCACCTGGTGTCAGAGTTTGCCCTCACTGGCCGGCTCTTCCCTCAGCGTGGCCCTCCAGGACGCCCCCACTCACACGTGCACTGTGCGCGACAATGAGCTGGGATTTGAAAGAGGCCGAGACGCACAAGAGGCAGGAATGACTAGGCCACACCAAACAATTATCAAAGCAACCCCCCCGTGTGGACATATGATAGGTTCCTGCAGGAGACACATGTACCTACAATGGCCACATCTAGATTCCCAAAGGCGAAGATACCCCCGGCACGCAGGGCTGTCCCGTCTCACCATTCTATGCGTGGGCAGTGCACCCGTTTTCTTGGAACTCTGGGACTTGTAGTCCTACTTTTAGAACAAGCTAACAGAGCTACAAACCCGGACACGCAGCTTAAAAAAATCGAGATTGGATACGCATGAATCTGGGAAGCTTGGAGCTATGTGTTTGGCCGTCTCTGCCCCAGCCCTTTCCAAACATGACGTGTTGGTAAGTTCGCCACGGTCCTTGACCGATGGGGGATGGAGGGGCATGGACAGGGGGTGGAGGGGCGTAGACAGGGGGCAGGGGTGCTGGGGGGATGGCGTCCAGTACCTGCTTGAATTGGTCCCGTCTGGAGTCTCCCTTAGCGCTTGCAGCTCCTTCAAAGCACCAACCTCGCCGGGTGCCTGGCTTGCAGCCCCCGAGTGTGCTTTCATCGACCGGTGCCCGTGGGTGTGCACTCCTCGGTGGCACCGTCTAGTGACAACGAGTACGTTTACTTTACAGTCAGGCGCTCGGAGTTTGGGCCAAAATCCGTTGACAGGCCCCGGTTTGAGTCTGCGTTGCACTTCCTCTGTGATTTTCACTCTGTCCGCCGACACTATCGCTCTACCCTGTTTCTGTTCACAAGTATGCGATGCCCCCCCTCAGCGCAAGCACGCAACCTGTCATACGAATTATAAATTCTAGCCTCCTTGCTGTAGGAGAGTAGGGTCTGCTTCCTATGGTCACCCCCACTTTTGTGCTGTGATTCTCTGGTTTTTCGACTTTAGTGTGGCTGTGGGCCTGCTAATCAGACCCACAGCCCATCTGTTCTCTCTCTAAATTGATACCATGTACTTTAGGTACATTCCTGATTGGGATTGGGCCTCCTTTGTAAGGCCCTGTATAGTGTACCATAGGTACCCAGGGCATAGTTGCATCCAAGGCCTACCAGGGGCTGCAGCATGTATTATGCCACCCCTGGCTGGCCATCCAAACTGACACCACAGGCTGATCAGTCAGCTTGGGTAAGGTGGTGTAATCACCCCTTACTTAGATATAGTATATCTATATCTACCTTATATATAGACACATATGCACCTATAAGTCACTCCTATGGCAGGCCTTAACAATCCTGGAGGCAGAGTGCTTGGTTTTATGTGAGAGGGTGCCCTAGCATGAGCTGAGCCCCTCTTCAACCATGTCCTTATAGCTGTTCTATGATATAGCCATACCATATACTCTTAAGTGCATTATAATCCTCGCGGTTAATGCTAACTTTGGTTTGGCTATATCAAAACATGTCATGTAAGGTGTCAAACACTCTGGAATACTACCCCCCACCCCCGCCAGTTCTGGCGGCGGGGTAGCATTCCACCCTTCTAGAGGGAGAAGACATGTAGTTACTGCTTTACCCGGTTAAACTTAAACAGAGCCTCAGCATCACAAAATGGATGCTGCTGCCACAGACACGAGTCTGACCTCCTGCAGCTGGACGAAACTCCGGCAAGGGAGGCATGGACAATAGGTTTCCTGTCGAGGGAGGTGCTAGCACCTCCCCAGACAGCCTGAAGTGTATTGGGGCAGGGTGGGTTGAATAGAAAGATGCTTTTCCAGACACTGCCTGGGGCACACAAGGTGCTCCATGCATAGCCCGGTTCAAACCAGTTGCTGGGGCACTCCAGCCCTGCTCTGGTGCGAAACTGGACAAAGATAAAGGGGTGTAACCACCCCCTTCTCAGGTTCCACCCATAGGAGGGACCTAGCAGGTAATCCAGCCCCTAAAATCAGTATAAAGATAGGAGCTGTTTCTAGAGACATTAGATTATCCTGGACTGAAACTCTGAAATGAAATTACTGGACCCTCGACGTTCTATGCCGACTAGAAGACTGAAGACATCTCCGTTGTGGTCAAGGAGTGACCACCCTGTGCAAACCAGTAACTTGCCAGTTTGCTTTGTCGACACTCCTGCCGGAACCCGAAGACTCAGCGACTCAGGAACTGGACTTCCAGACTTCTTCGACTCCGATCCACATCCACAGTAAAGCTGAGACCAGTGGCGGACATGAGAGACGTGGGACCGGACAACCTGGACTACCTGCAGTTTGCTAACAGTGCAACTACCGAGGCACCCTTGCATTTGTGCATTGATGTTTGAGAAGCCCCAGACCCGAGCGCCATTTGAACCGAAGCTAAGCCCTCCACACTCCACGAGTGCCGTGTGGAGCCTGCTCTTGCATTTCAGCTTGACGAGTCTTCCCGGTCGCTAGCCCGATGGCTAGTAGCCCTCCAAAGACTTCCTTTTAAAACTACACTACTTGCCTAGTTGCTCCAGGCTTGCTCCAGCTTCCCTACGAAGGAGAAGCTCCCCAGACCTTGCTGGTCTGAACTGAAGCCCATCTTCCCTTCCTGCGTGGATTGTGTTTGCCAAGGCTTATTGTGTCCGATCCGGATACCGACACCGCAGTCAACTATATTCTTTGTGGGACAGCTCGAATCCAGCTCCTGGTCATCGTCAACGCCTCCTGGTCCTCGTGGCTGCAGAGACACGCTTCACCTTCTTCACCGGATTGCATCACGACATCGCCTGGTTCCTTCCTGGTCACTGGCTAGTGACCCAGACTCTGTCCCCTCTGCTTTCAGGTTCTTCTCATCTTCGATCCACCCTTGGATCCACCCGGACACTTTTCTCCTCGTCGCCTGCAGCACTTCTTTGAAGCTCTACATAGGAAACAGCGACAAAACCCGACACGAAAAGACACCTATGCACCCGGCTTCCCTGGGTGAGGTAACTTGAGTACTCCGGTACTCCCGTGGGTGTTGACTCTCGAAGTGTCCTAGTTTAAAAGGGTTTTACCGTAGTCCATCTGGAAGTGTACTTAATCAACTACTTTGTAACTTTTACGTTCCCATTATAACTCCATGGTAACTCGCGACTGTGTTCTCACACTGCACGCGTCTCCCGTGGGTCTCCTACTTCCTAACCTTTGGTTCTGTAGTGTAGCCCCAGCGATTCCCTAGGCCCTAGGCCTATTCACTATTCCTGAAGTGGTCCTTATACGACTTACTTAGTATATGGTTCGTGAGGCCCCTAGGGCAGAATTGTATTTGTGCAACTTATAGTATGCTTAATGAGTAACTTGTAACGTATCTCGAACTCTGACCTCATAAATTGTGCAGAGGGGTTGTGTTAGTAATAAATACATATATATTTGATATATACCTTGTGTGGTGTCCTTTCATTTAGTATTCAAGGGATTATATATGGTAAAACAGCTGGCTTCACATGCTCTCTGAAGTTTTAGCCTAAGACTGCTGGTCCATGCTACCACTAGGATAGCTTGTCTATAAGGTTGACTTTACAACCACCATCAATAAGGGTCGTTTAGACTGGTGCAAGGTGCCCACTAAAATAGTGGACATCATATGCCAGGCTAACTTCTCACACTTGTCAAGTTCTGCGGCTATATAGTGTTGTCAAGCTTCCACGCATTGTTACTCCTGCATAAAACAAGGATATATTGTATTTTGTGTACAGGTTGAATGGAACATTCTCAGACTTGTTTACAGCAGTGACACGTTGCTCATGGTGTGAAGGTCCGAGGGTACATGGTTACTCCTGATTGCAGCAATGAAAGAGTGTTGATTGTGTATATAGCGTCAATGCTGCGCAGGCATGCTTGTATCCAGCTGTGGTATGTGTCTATTTTGGTTTTTAGTAATCCTTTGTTGAAAGGTTGCGTCATTCACATTTTCTTCCTCCCTTTCAGCTTACGGCAGTGCGTCAGCCCACTTTAGCCTTCAGCTTACCTCACTGTCTGTATTCTGCACATAAAACTACTTACTTCCAGGCAATGTAATAGCAGTGTGCACTTCTCGAAACTAAAGCTTCCAAACCAATGATTTGTTTTATATTGACATGTGCCCGGTAGCTTTGCAGAAAACAAAACAAGCATTGACAAAGTTAAAAGGCCGCAGACAGTGCAGATCTATTGATGATGCCAATGCTTATTTTATGCCATTCTAATGCTTTCAGCATACATGCCCCTGTCGATGCTCTCTGTACTGCATTATTATTCTATAAGAAAGCTATGCCACCCAGGAAGAAGCGTGCAGCAGATGCAAGCATGCATTCCCCAATCACATTGCATGACCCAGTGGGTAGTAATTGTATAGCTATTCAATCCCTGGCGCTGCAGCACCCACAATATTGTGCTGCATGGCGAAACACTCATAAGGTCCCAAAGGCAAGACCTACTGGCTATGCCAATGCTTGTTTAAAAGAGATCCTGGGACAGCCGATGCGGCACAGTTCCTCCTGGACAGCCATTGCAACATGTTATCAAGGCAACGTGGCTTTGTATGTTCCATTTGTATACAAATGGATTTCAATAGATAACGTCTTTCGGCGAGCACTGAACTCACCGGGTCGAATCCGATGCATCTCATCAAATGACATGACCTGAATTTTTCCCTAAATATCCATCATATGCAGCGGTAAACATCCTTTACAACGCAACTTTTACCACGCAGTGCCTTTACGACGCAACTTTTACAACGCAAACCATTACAACGCATTGCGCTGGGGGGGCGCTCTAGGATAGGGAATAGGTTTAATGTACTATCCAACACCTTCCCTACTATCCACGGGGACTGGAGTTGGAATAGTAAATTAAACTATTCACTATCCAGCCCCTAAAAGCACTATGCGTTGTAAAGGTATGCGTTGTAAAACTTGCGATGTAAAGGTAGGCGTTGTAAAAGTATGCGTTGTAACGTCATACATCCTATGCAGCAAGTCTCCCCCAGTTGATGTACCCCAATTGTTCTAAGTTAGTTTCATTAAGGATAAGCGCACTGCAGCTGCAGCACTCGCTTCCACTGTACTGCCGACATGTCTCACGGGTGAATCGTACATCGGTGACCGGACCGCCTGTAGGAAGGTAGATCCCTGACTATGGTTGCCCCCAACTTTTTGCCTGGTGTTTTGCTGGTTTTCTGACTTAGTTGACCTGGGGCCCTGCTATACAGGACCCCAGGCCCACTGCTCTCTCTGTAAAATGGATTCCATGTACCTTAGGTACATATCTAATTGGATACTGAGTCACCTTATCAGTCCCTGTACAGTGTACCTTAGGTACCCAGGGCATAGGTGTGCCCAGGGCCTACCAGGGGCTGCAGCATGTATTATGCCACCCCTGGCTGGCCATCCAAATCTGACACAACTGGCTGCACGACAGCTGGGGCAAGGTGGTGTAAACACCCTTTGCTTTAGATATAGTATTCCTATATCTAACCCTAAAAATGGACACACAGATCTCCTATCAGTCACTCCTATGGCAGGCCTTAACAATCCTGAAGGCAGAGTGCTTGGAATCGTGTGAGATAGTGCTCTGGCATGAGCTGAGCCTGTCTGCGGCTTTCGGGATCCATCCCTTAGCCGTTTCCATGATATCGCATACCATATACTCTTAAGTGCGTTATAATCCTCGCGGTTATATGCCAACTCTGGTATCGCTTTATCAAAACATGTCGAGTAAGGTGTCATACGAATTGGAATACTAACCCCTCGCCAATTCTGGCGACAGGGTTAGCATTCCACCCTTCTAGAGGGACACGACATGTATGTAACCTGTAATCCCGGTTAAAGTCAGACATAGCCTTAGCTCCACAAAATGGATGCTGCCACCGAGACACAAGTCTGCCCTCCTGCTGCTGGGAGTCCTCCCAGAGCAGGAGGCAAGGACAAAGGGTTTCCTGTCAGGGGCGGTGCCAGCACCGTCCCAGACAGGATTTTGTGTATCCTAGGTAGGCAGGGCTTTAGAGGAAGGTGACTGCAAGTGGCACCCCGGTGCTCACTGTGCATAGGCCGGCTGAAACCAGTTCCAGGGGCACTCCAGCCCCTGGCCTGGGGAAAGCCCGCCAAAGGAGAGGGGTGTAACCACCCCCCTCCTGGTCCCACCCATAGGGCAGGACCTAGTCGCGTGCCAGCCCCCTTTTTCAGGATAAAGGTAGGAACTGGCCCCCTTCCAAATCAGATCATCTTTGAATCCTGAAACTACTTTCCACGAAAGGAACTCAAGACTTCTTCCCAAGATTCTCCCTTGTGACTAAGGAGTAGTCACCCTGCAGCAGCAGGCACCAACCAAGCATCGCGGTTTGTTGCCAGTCTCTCCTTCGGATCAAGACTGCTCCAGCACGACGAGAACCGGCTTCCCTGGCACCTCTGACCTCAACCTACATCATCAGCCCAGCTGTGATCCGTGGGTGTGACGAGACCTCGAGGGACCGGCCATCTTCAGAACTGCACGACGCTTGTCCAGCACGACTCCCGAGTGACCCTCGACTGAGTGCTTTGGGGTAAGAGAAGCCCCGACCCTGAGCAGCTCCAGCACCGAAGTTCAGCCCCCTGCATCCACGAGATCTGCGTGGGGCCCTTCTGCTCTTTGCTGCCAACCGCGTTGTCCAGGTCGCTTGCCCGTTTGGCTAGCGACCCCTTCACGACGCTCCACGACGACAAACACTGCTGGTCTGGTTGCTCCAGACTAGCCCTTGCTCCCCTCCAAAAGAGGAGCACCCTGGACCCTCCTGGTCCCCTCAAGACGCCATTTTAGGTCCACCGCGTGGGCCTTGCATTTGCCAAGACTTGTTGCCCAATCCTGGGTCCAGCGACGTCGACAGCAAGAACCTTCGTGGGACAGCTCGCACCTCCATCCTGGTCGCCGACAACGCCTCCTGGTCCGAGAGACTGCAGAGCCCAGCAGCGCCCACTCACCTGGCTGAGGTGACTTCGTCCGGTGCCATCCTGGTGCCCACTCAAATCACTGGCTAGTGATTCAGAACTTGGTCCCCTCTGCTTACAGGTTTCTTCTTCCCTGATCCAGGCTTGGATCACTCCGAACTTTCTTCACTGGCCGCCTGCCAGCAACTCTTTCTTCAGGCTCCTGGATCTTCAACGAGGGTTTCCGACGCAACTTCAACCCTATGCAGCCGCAGCCCCTGGGCTAGGTAACCTGAGTACTCCGGTGCTCCAGCATAGTCCAACACCCTAAGTGTTCGGATCCACTCTTGTTTTCGACCCACCTAGTCGGGTTCGCCCGAGAACAGTAACTTTGCAACTGCTAGCCTCCATAGACTTTTTCCCGCCTTACGCGTGAGAGTTCCCACTCTGCACACGACGTCCACAGGCCTCCTGCATCTAATCCCAGTGTTTAGAATTGTAGGCCTAGCGATTCCTGAGTCTAGAAAAGTATTACTTACCTGCTAGCAAGTTCGCATTCCACTTACTGTGTATATGGTTTTTCGTGCCCCTAGGGCATTTGTGTAAATTGTGCGACTTAAAGTATTTTCGTAAGAGTTTTGTTATGTGCTTAGCTCCCTGACTCATAAAGAGTTCAGGGTAGTCTTGTTATAAATAAATATCTGTTTATTTTTATAACAACTTGTGTGGTGTCCTTTCACTTGGTGTTCAAGGGGTAATGTGATGGTAAAACAGCTGGCTTAACACGCCCTCTAGAGTCTTAGCCTTAGACTGCTCGTATCCATGCTACTAGGATAGCTGGTCTATAAGGTTGACTTACAACCAATCATCAATAAGGGTTGTTTGGACTGATACAAA
This sequence comes from Lissotriton helveticus, assembly GCF_964261635.1. Taxonomy (NCBI): domain Eukaryota; kingdom Metazoa; phylum Chordata; class Amphibia; order Caudata; family Salamandridae; genus Lissotriton; species Lissotriton helveticus. The sequence goes on from NC_136061.1 coordinate 1,317,437,638, forward strand.
GTGCTCACTAGAATAGTGAACATTATATATCAGGCCAACTTCTCACACCGCCCACCACCGCCATGGCAGTTGTTTAGATCGCGCCCACCTGTTCATATTCCCGTCAGCTGCACCCGCATGCAGAACTTCAGTACCTCTGTATAGGGACGCATCAGCAACAGTGAGGCATTAGCATTTACTTTTGTCATGTATCACTTATTCCGTTCAGTTTCAACAGTTGTCTGTGAGCTTTAGTGTTGCTAGCCTGATATTATGTGTTTGCCATTGTGCTAGACATATGTTGTATATAAGTAGTTTTGTAAACCACGTTTAGTTTAGCCTGTAGTTGACAGGGAGATGGATAGAGGGGGGTTTGTGAACCTATTGATGGGTGTTAATCAACTCCATGTACAGAACACCGTGGATTACGTAGATATATACATCGCCAGAGCAGTATCATGTCTGGTCTTCTGGTCTTTGTATTTTACGCAGTTGGTTTCTGTTATTGTAGAGCGGGGTCTCATATATCCTGAGCCAGGTCCAGGAAGAGGTGAGGTCCACTCCCCGGATACTCTGGGTGAGTAAGCAAGCTGTTACATTTCTTGTGAAACAATTTATTATGTTCTCTACAGACCAGGTTAGCGGATTGTGATTTTCCCGTATGTTTGTCCTCCCTAAACAGTACATATTCAACCAGGTGCCGAAGAGAGGAGTTGACACAGTCGAAGGAACATTATATCCTTTACTGGTTTTCACTTGTGTGTTTTTTTCTTAATTTTTCACACTTTATTCATAATCAATGCAGTAGTATTATTGTAGAACAGAGACCCTGACGAAAGCCGAAGGAGTTATCCCTTAGTGGCTGAAACATGTTGGTCTCCTCGCAGCTATTTGTTTGGACTGCGATGACGATATTATACTGTTTTTGTTTTTATTAAGGAAGGGGCCAACAATTATTAAAGCTTTCTGGGTTGAGTTCCCTATCCTTTTTTAAGATCACCACTTATTTTTTGTTTACACTGCACTTCCCATCACATCAACACCATGTGGTAGTACCGAGTGATTGTGGGTCGCTACCCCGTATCTGGTTATCGGGGTATGCCGGTCTCAATGATCTAGAGACACAATACCCGATAAGGACTTCCAAATGATAATATTGATCATTACAAGACTGTTGATGGGAATCCTACACCAGGGGTGACTCACGTTACTGGTTCTTCACATCTTGTGATCTGGTTTGTTAACATTATTATTGTGTTCGTACCCTTGTACTATTGATAAGGTGATGACGAGCAGAGGATTACGGTTGAATCCCTATTTTAAGACCCCTAAGTTTGTAGTTGTTTGTTGATTCCTACGGGGGATAATACTTAGGCTTGGTCTATAAACATCCCTCTAGCCCTGCAATAGATTGTGTTTTTCAATGTTCAGAGCAGCGTGCAGCTGCGGGCTATTATAGACTGATCTAGAATAATAGCGATCATTTCATTTCTCTGATTTAGAAGTGGTTAATATATTAACTTTTGTCTTTAGGTTTCTTACACCTTTTTGTCCTCTCCACTGTGTAGCTACAATGGCTGAACGCCATGGTTTGGCTTATGATGACGCCATGTATCATTCCATCTTAGACAACATGCCAAGTATTTTAGAAACACTGCCCACACCTACAGTGAATGCAACAGATGACTGGACTAAAGTGCTAGCCTTAAAAAAATCGCACTCTCGGACTCAGACTCATGGGATCATCATGGCAGAGTACATGAGAGCCAGTTGCGCACCTCCCGGGCTTATAGTAACCAATGCTCCACGCTTATTTCTAAGTGACAAACCATTCCTGAAGGACTGGTCAATGATCGCTTGGCGCTGTACCCGAGACTGGCTAATTCTTATTATCAGTACAGCCAAACGGGTATCAGACGCCATTTTAGTAGAAATACAGGTGCTGGAGGGCAAAATTAAGGCCACCATTAGTGCCACTTTAAAAAAAAACAAAGACGAATCAGATAAAGCCAACAAAGAATTTGCTGATTCGATACTTCAGACCAAACTTGAGAAGTTTAAGAAAGACCTGGCCAAGTTTAATTTGGAAACTGTTTATCCCTACACCAGCGATAATTACAAAGCTCCTGATTTCAATAAGAGAGGGAGAGCGTATGGATCCAACTACTCAGGATCAAGTTCAGAGACAGGAAGTGATTCAGAGGCCAGTAATCAACCTTCCAACGCCGGTAACAACCGTGGCAGAGGAGGCAGATCACAGAACTTCAGGGGCCAGTACAACATGCCCGGCCAATCGTGGTGGCCTCCAGGACCCTGGGGCTATCCAGGTAATTTTGCGCCACCAATGGGCCCGTTTCCAGGTTTCCAAAACTTTAATAGCCAGCCTTTTTTAGCGCGTGGCCCCAGACGGTCACGGGGCAAAAGAAGACCAGCACAGGGACAACCTCAGGTCCAATGGGAGGATACAACAGGCCCCCATGCAGGAACTCGGAGTCAAACGAGAAGGAATGCTCAAGAACAATAATTGAACCTAAACAGAGCTTGGTGGTCAATCTCAGTTCAAGAACTTTAACAGACATAGAGGAAGCTGTGCTGAATAAGGGCCTAGGCTTTGTGACTACTGATGAGGGCGATCCATTTGTCCTACAAATGGAATTAGCACAGTTTTTCCGGAAACTGAGGCTCCATTATTTCTTCAAAAACAAGAACTCTGAGGAATCAGAGGAAGAGAAGGTTACTAATACAGGCTTGAGGAACAAATCTACTTTTTCACCTCCCTCACATGCCATACCGACTCAAGTCCTCACTTTCGAACTAGCTGTGAAGAATGATTTAGATCTCATACAGTACAGTTCCAGATCACGGTATAATAATCTCACCACTGCAGAGAGACAGGGTCTGAAAACATTGACTCAAGACGGTACTATAATTGTGAAGCCCGCCGATAAAGGGGGCTCCATTGTGGTCCAAAATGTAGATACCTATAGGGCAGAGTGTCTCCGTCAGTTGAGCAACAGCGATGCCTACCGTCCACTGACTATTGACCCGACTCCCAGACTGACGAGGGAGATTAAAGTCCTGGTTGAAGAAGCCCTAGCAGAAGGCTGGATCACCCCCGCAGAGGCATTATTCCTGCAGGCTAAGCATCCCATCATGCCTTATTTTTACACCTTACCTAAGGTGCATAAGCCACAGAGACCGCCTCCAGGGAGGCCCATAATTTCAGGCCAGGGCTCATTACTTGAACCGCTTTCAGCGTTTGCTGACTACTTTCTCAAACCTCTGGTCAGCAAGATGCCCACGTTTCTTAAGGACACTGCGGATGTCCTAAGAGTGATTCCCGAGATTGTGTTTGATCGAGAGACAGATTATCTTGTCTCTCTGGACGTTGAGTCCCTGTATACCTCCATTCCCCAGGATGCGACCCTGGATACTATCAGGTCCATCCTGGGTGAATCGGAACTGGACTCCATCACTCCAGTACCGTTTATTATGGCTTTGGCTACCATAGCCATGAAAGAAAACTTCTTTATGTTTGAGGAACAGATATACCACCAAGTCTCTGGGACCAGCATGGGCAGTATTTTTGCCCCTTCGCTGGCGAATTTATATGTCCATCAATTTGAGCAGACCACAGTTCTGCATCCCACCAACCCCTTTTCTCCATCCATTATTTGGTGGAAAAGATATATTGATGATATTCTGATGGTGTGGAGAGGGACTAGTGAATCAGTCATACAGTTTCATCAATGGCTTAACAGCAAGAACAATTACCTCCGGTTTACGATGGAAATGAGCAAAGACAGACTCCCCTTCTTGGATCTCTCGATTTACAGCACCTCGAGGGGTTTGGAGAGTGAATTGTACAAAAAGCCAATGGCAAGGAATTCATTGCTCCTGTATGAAAGTCAACACCCCAAGTCACTGAGGGATAATCTGCCCTTTGGACAGTTTCTTCGAGTTCATCGGAACTGTTTTACCCCAGAAACTTTCAAACGCCATGCAGAGGAGCTTTCTAAACAGTTGAGAGAGAGACACTACCCAAAGAAATTGGTCCAACGTTCTTACAAACGAGCAGCTAACAATCATCGTGATGCGCTTTTGGAACCACGTACAGACAAACCACCACTGGATCGTCTTACCTTAGTGAGCACTTTCAACACTAAATCGAACTATGTTCAAAAAGTGATTAAAAAGCACTGGAGAATTTTGAACAGTGGTAAAGAAAAGATTCCCTTTCCACTTTTTGCCTTTAAACGCTCAACTAACCTGAGGGACCGTTTGGTACACACACGACCCAAAGCCACACCCAGGAGAGAGCTAGGCACACTATGGGATCTCCCGCCGGTGGTAGGGCACCATCCCTGCGGGGGTTGTTCCATTTGCCCTTTAACAACCAAAATCACGAGCGTGGACATTGGTACAGATAAGCCTTGGGAGCTGTGGCAGTTTACAAACTGCAACAGCACCAACTTGATCTACCTAATCACTTGCACGTGCAATGAAAGATACGTGGGCATGACCACGAGAAAGGTGCGTGTGAGGATGCAGGAACACAAGAGTACTTTCCGCTGCAAGAAAGATATCTCTTAACTTACCAAGCACTTTATCACATGTAATCATGCCGAGACAGACTTTAAATGGCATGTTCTCGAGAAACCACACATTCCACCACATGTGAGCGATGTGTCTAGATATCTGTTCATTCGGGAACAGAAATGGGTGTTCAAATTGGGGACAGACAGACAAGGGCTGAACGATGATATTCCGTGGTTCTCCTTGTCCTGAGCTCCCGATAACTCTATCCATGTATGTATTTAGGGTTATGCATTGGACATACACTTGACCAAGCGCATCAGGATTTGTCTTTGGACAGAACATGATTCTTCTTTTGAGTGTAACACACTAGTTGGTCATCTTTAGCCCACTACTTATTGATTGTCTTAAGAGCACTTCACCTGTGGTTTGTTGCCCTCCACCAGATATATCTATTTCCAGCGTTGCCTGCATGGCAGGGGAGTTTGGTGGCTTAGTCAGCATTTTCGGGCACACATGACGGCGAGCCCTGTTTCCAAGGGAGTTGTTTATAGCGAACGAACCTTTAAAGGATAGGGGTCCGCTATTTGACGAATACTCTCTGTCCAATCCCCGGTATAAATTCGCATGCTGAGTTGAGAAACCTCTTTGGAGCATGGTTGTGTGCGTATATACGCGTCACTACTAATGTTTGACCCAGCAGTGTACCATCTGACAGCCAGTGCGCTTTGCCACTATTAAATGGCAATTTGTTATTCTGTAATTCTGTTGCATTTAACTACATATGAGACGCTAGTCGGTATTAATGGCGTCCTGCTGTGGACTTATTACCTTTGCGAGAATCTGTTTGATCACAATTAACTCAAAAAAACTACAATCATGAACTACATGACGTCTTCCTGTAGTTCTAGAATGCCAATGCTAAAGGACGGACGTCGCAAGTGGCCATGAATGAGCGTGTGAGTTGGTACATCCGAAAACGGCCGATTTGCAAGTCCTTACACCTCTAGTGGGCAGTATTGTTATCAGGCATGTGTGTTATCAGTGCGGTTCGTGGCGGGACGCATTCTGTGAGACACTGCGCCTTGCCACGTACTACCAGCAATGCGGAAGTATACTCCTTTGAAAGAACTACAATTGTGAATGACGTGACGTCATTCTGTAGTTCAAGACCGGCAATGCCCGCGAGAGTACGCGCGCGTGGCTGTGATTGCCTGTGGGACAGGGCACTGCCAAGGACAGGTGTATTATCAGCTCCTGAGACCATCAGCGGGCATTACTAAGTAGGTAAGCGGCAGATTGATACAAATGATAGATATGCAAAGTGATCTTTGGGGAGGCGGCGATCGGGCCAGCCCCTCCCATACCGGTATCGATTGGCTCAGCTTAACAGTTAAGTAGCCAGAGCTCACTGGTGACTGCGCCTCCCCCTGACTCAGTCACGGCCGGAGATACCGACGGACAGGTATGACTACCTGTGTTGCTAGCCTGATATTATGTGTTTGCCATTGTGCTAGACATATGTTGTATATAAGTAGTTTTGTAAACCACGTTTAGTTTAGCCTGTAGTTGACAGGGAGGTGGATAGAGGGGGGTTTGTGAACCTATTGATGGGTGTTAATCAACTCCATGTACAGAACACCGTGGATTACGTAGATATATACATCGCCAGAGCAGTATCATGTCTGGTCTTCTGGTCTTTGTATTTTACGCAGTTGGTTTCTGTTATTGTAGAGCGGGGTCTCATATATCCTGAGCCAGGTCCAGGAAGAGGTGAGGTCCACTCCCCGGATACTCTGGGTGAGTAAGCAAGCTGTTACATTTCTTGTGAAACAATTTATTATGTTCTCTACAGACCAGGTTAGCGGATTGTGATTTTCCCGTATGTTTGTCCTCCCTAAACAGTACATATTCAACCAGGTGCCGAAGAGAGGAGTTGACACAGTCGAAGGAACATTATATCCTTTACTGGTTTTCACTTGTGTGTTTTTTTCTTAATTTTTCACACTTTATTCATAATCAATGCAGTAGTATTATTGTAGAACAGAGACCCTGACGAAAGCCGAAGGAGTTATCCCTTAGTGGCTGAAACATGTTGGTCTCCTCGCAGCTATTTGTTTGGACTGCGATGACGATATTATACTGTTTTTGTTTTTATTAAGGAAGGGGCCAACAATTATTAAAGCTTTCTGGGTTGAGTTCCCTATCCTTTTTTAAGATCACCACTTATTTTTTGTTTACACTGCACTTCCCGTCACATCAACACCATGTGGTAGTACCGAGTGATTGTGGGTCGCTACCCCGTATCTGGTTATCGGGGTATGCCGGTCTCAATGATCTAGAGACACAATACCCGATAAGGACTTCCAAATGATAATATTGATCATTACAAGACTGTTGATGGGAATCCTACACCAGGGGTGACTCACGTTACTGGTTCTTCACATCTTGTGATCTGGTTTGTTAACATTATTATTGTGTTCGTACCCTTGTACTATTGATAAGGTGATGACGAGCAGAGGATTACGGTTGAATCCCTATTTTAAGACCCCTAAGTTTGTAGTTGTTTGTTGATTCCTACGGGGGATAATACTTAGGCTTGGTCTATAAACATCCCTCTAGCCCTGCAATAGATTGTGTTTTTCAATGTTCAGAGCAGCGTGCAGCTGCGGGCTATTATAGACTGATCTAGAATAATAGCGATCATTTCATTTCTCTGATTTAGAAGTGGTTAATATATTAACTTTTGTCTTTAGGTTTCTTACACCTTTTTGTCCTCTCCACTGTGTAGCTACAATGGCTGAACGCCATGGTTTGGCTTATGATGACGCCATGTATCATTCCATCTTAGACAACATGCCAAGTATTTTAGAAACACTGCCCACACCTACAGTGAATGCAACAGATGACTGGACTAAAGTGCTAGCCTTAAAAAAATCGCACTCTCGGACTCAGACTCATGGGATCATCATGGCAGAGTACATGAGAGCCAGTTGCGCACCTCCCGGGCTTATAGTAACCAATGCTCCACGCTTATTTCTAAGTGACAAACCATTCCTGAAGGACTGGTCAATGATCGCTTGGCGCTGTACCCGAGACTGGCTAATTCTTATTATCAGTACAGCCAAACGGGTATCAGACGCCATTTTAGTAGAAATACAGGTGCTGGAGGGCAAAATTAAGGCCACCATTAGTGCCACTTTAAAAAAAAACAAAGACGAATCAGATAAAGCCAACAAAGAATTTGCTGATTCGATACTTCAGACCAAACTTGAGAAGTTTAAGAAAGACCTGGCCAAGTTTAATTTGGAAACTGTTTATCCCTACACCAGCGATAATTACAAAGCTCCTGATTTCAATAAGAGAGGGAGAGCGTATGGATCCAACTACTCAGGATCAAGTTCAGAGACAGGAAGTGATTCAGAGGCCAGTAATCAACCTTCCAACGCCGGTAACAACCGTGGCAGAGGAGGCAGATCACAGAACTTCAGGGGCCAGTACAACATGCCCGGCCAATCGTTGTGGCCTCCAGGACCCTGGGGCTATCCAGGTAATTTTGCGCCACCAATGGGCCCGTTTCCAGGTTTCCAAAACTTTAATAGCCAGCCTTTTTTAGCGCGTGGCCCCAGACGGTCACGGGGCAAAAGAAGACCGGCACAGGGACAACCTCAGGTCCAATGGGAGGATACAACAGGCCCCCATGCAGGAACTCGGAGTCAAACGAGAAGGAATGCTCAAGAACAATAATTGAACCTAAACAGAGCTTGGTGGTCAATCTCAGTTCAAGAACTTTAACAGACATAGAGGAAGCTGTGCTGAATAAGGGCCTAGGCTTTGTGACTACTGATGAGGGCGATCCATTTGTCCTACAAATGGAATTAGCACAGTTTTTCCGGAAACTGAGGCTCCATTATTTCTTCAAAAACAAGAACTCTGAGGAATCAGAGGAAGAGAAGGTTACTAATACAGGCTTGAGGAACAAATCTACTTTTTCACCTCCCTCACATGCCATACTGACTCAAGTCCTCACTTTCGAACTAGCTGTGAAGAATGATTTAGATCTCATACAGTACAGTTCCAGATCACGGTATAATAATCTCACCACTGCAGAGAGACAGGGTCTGAAAACATTGACTCAAGACGGTACTATAATTGTGAAGCCCGCCGATAAAGGGGGCTCCATTGTGGTCCAAAATGTAGATACCTATAGGGCAGAGTGTCTCCGTCAGTTGAGCAACAGCGATGCCTACCCTCCACTGACTATTGACCCGACTCCCAGACTGACGAGGGAGATTAAAGTCCTGGTTGAAGAAGCCCTAGCAGAAGGCTGGATCACCCCCGCAGAGGCATTATTCCTGCAGGCTAAGCATCCCATCATGCCTTATTTTTACACCTTACCTAAGGTGCATAAGCCACAGAGACCGCCTCCAGGGAGGCCCATAATTTCAGGCCAGGGCTCATTACTTGAACCGCTTTCAGCGTTTGCTGACTACTTTCTCAAACCTCTGGTCAGCAAGATGCCCACGTTTCTTAAGGACACTGCGGATGTCCTAAGAGTGATTCCCGAGATTGTGTTTGATCGAGAGACAGATTATCTTGTCTCTCTGGACGTTGAGTCCCTGTATACCTCCATTCCCCAGGATGCGACCCTGGATACTATCAGGTCCATCCTGGGTGAATCGGAACTGGACTCCATCACTCCAGTACCGCGTTTATTATGGCTTTGGCTACCATAGCCATGAAAGAAAACTTCTTTATGTTTGAGGAACAGATATACCACCAAGTCTCTGGGACCAGCATGGGCAGTATTTTTGCCCCTTCGCTGGCGAATTTATATGTCCATCAATTTGAGCAGACCACAGTTCTGCATCCCACCAACCCCTTTTCTCCATCCATTATTTGGTGGAAAAGATATATTGATGATATTCTGATGGTGTGGAGAGGGACTAGTGAATCAGTCATACAGTTTCATCAATGGCTTAACAGCAAGAACAATTACCTCCGGTTTACGATGGAAATGAGCAAAGACAGACTCCCCTTCTTGGATCTCTCGATTTACAGCACCTCGAAGGGTTTGGAGAGTGAATTGTACAAAAAGCCAATGGCAAGGAATTCATTGCTCCTGTATGAAAGTCAACACCCCAAGTCACTGAGGGATAATCTGCCCTTTGGACAGTTTCTTCGAGTTCATCGGAACTGTTTTACCCCAGAAACTTTCAAACGCCATGCAGAGGAGCTTTCTAAACAGTTGAGAGAGAGACACTACCCAAAGAAATTGGTCCAACGTTCTTACAAACGAGCAGCTAACAATCATCGTGATGCGCTTTTGGAACCACGTACAGACAAACCACCACTGGATCGTCTTACCTTAGTGAGCACTTTCAACACTAAATCGAACTATGTTCAAAAAGTGATTAAAAAGCACTGGAGAATTTTGAACAGTGGTAAAGAAAAGATTCCCTTTCCACTTTTTGCCTTTAAACGCTCAACTAACCTGAGGGACCGTTTGGTACACACACGACCCAAAGCCACACCCAGGAGAGAGCTAGGCACACTATGGGATCTCCCGCCGGTGGTAGGGCACCATCCCTGCGGGGGTTGTTCCATTTGCCCTTTAACAACCAAAATCACGAGCGTGGACATTGGTACAGATAAGCCTTGGGAGCTGCGGCAGTTTACAAACTGCAACAGCACCAACTTGATCTACCTAATCACTTGCACGTGCAATGAAAGATACGTGGGCATGACCACGAGAAAGGTGCGTGTGAGGATGCAGGAACACAAGAGTACTTTCCGCTGCAAGAAAGATATCTCTAAACTTACCAAGCACTTTATCACATGTAATCATGCCGAGACAGACTTTAAATGGCATGTTCTCGAGAAACCACACATTCCACCACATGTGAGCGATGTGTCTAGATATCTGTTCATTCGGGAACAGAAATGGGTGTTCAAATTGGGGACAGACAGACAAGGGCTGAACGATGATATTCCGTGGTTCTCCTTGTCCTGAGCTCCCGATAACTCTATCCATGTATGTATTTAGGGTTATGCGTTGGACATACACTTGACCAAGCGCATCAGGATTTGTCTTTGGACAGAACATGATTCTTCTTTTGAGTGTAACACACTAGTTGGTCATCTTTAGCCCACTACTTATTGATTGTCTTAAGAGCACTTCACCTGTGGTTTGTTGCCCTCCACCAGATATATCTATTTCCAGCGTTGCCTGCATGGCAGGGGAGTTTGGTGGCTTAGTCAGCATTTTCGGGCACACATGACGGCGAGCCCTGTTTCCAAGGGAGTTGTTTATAGCGAACGAACCTTTAAAGGATAGGGGTCCGCTATTTGACGAATACTCTCTGTCCAATCCCGGTATAAATTCGCATGCTGAGTTGAGAAACCTCTTTGGAGCATGGTTGTGTGCGTATATACGCGTCACTACTAATGTTTGACCCAGCAGTGTACCATCTGACAGCCAGTGCGCTTTGCCACTATTAAATGGCAATTTGTTATTCTGTAATTCTGTTGCATTTAACTACATATGAGACGCTAGTCGGTATTAATGGCGTCCTGCTGTGGACTTATTACCTTTGCGAGAATCTGTTTGATCACAATTAACTCAAAAAAACTACAATCATGAACTACATGACGTCTTCCTGTAGTTCTAGAATGCCAATGCTAAAGGACGGACGTCGCAAGTGGCCATGAATGAGCGTGTGAGTTGGTACTTCCGAAAACGGCCGATTTGCAAGTCCTTACACCTCTAGTGGGCAGTATTGTTATCAGGCATGTGTGTTATCAGTGCGGTTCGTGGCGGGACGCATTCTGTGAGACACTGCGCCTTGCCACGTACTACCAGCAATGCGGAAGTATACTCCTTTGAAAGAACTACAATTGTGAATGACGTGACGTCATTCTGTAGTTCAAGACCGGCAATGCCCGCGAGAGTACGCGCGCGTGGCTGTGATTGCCTGTGGGACAGGGCACTGCCAAGGACAGGTGTATTATCAGCTCCTGAGACCATCAGCGGGCATTACTAAGTAGGTAAGCGGCAGATTGATACAAATGATAGATATGCAAAGTGATCTTTGGGGAGGCGGCGATCGGGCCAGCCCCTCCCATACCGGTATCGATTGGCTCAGCTTAACAGTTAAGTAGCCAGAGCTCACTGGTGACTGCGCCTCCCCCTGACTCAGTCACGGCCGGAGATACCGACGGACAGGTATGACTACCTGTGTTGCTAGCCTGATATTATGTGTTTGCCATTGTGCTAGACATATGTTGTATATAAGTAGTTTTGTAAACCACGTTTAGTTTAGCCTGTAGTTGACAGGGAGGTGGATAGAGGGGGGTTTGTGAACCTATTGATGGGTGTTAATCAACTCCATGTACAGAACACCGTGGATTACGTAGATATATACATCGCCAGAGCAGTATCATGTCTGGTCTTCTGGTCTTTGTATTTTACGCAGTTGGTGTCTGTTATTGTAGAGCGGGGTCTCATATATCCTGAGCCAGGTCCAGGAAGAGGTGAGGTCCACTCCCCGGATACTCTGGGTGAGTAAGCAAGCTGTTACATTTCTTGTGAAACAATTTATTATGTTCTCTACAGACCAGGTTAGCGGATTGTGATTTTCCCGTATGTTTGTCCTCCCTAAACAGTACATATTCAACCAGGTGCCGAAGAGAGGAGTTGACACAGTCGAAGGAACATTATATCCTTTACTGGTTTTCACTTGTGTGTTTTTTTCTTAATTTTTCACACTTTATTCATAATCAATGCAGTAGTATTATTGTAGAACAGAGACCCTGACGAAAGCCGAAGGAGTTATCCCTTAGTGGCTGAAACATGTTGGTCTCCTCGCAGCTATTTGTTTGGACTGCGATGACGATATTATACTGTTCTTGTTTTTATTAAGGAAGGTGTGGAAAAGTAAATTTTGCCATGTTCTGTGTCCCTACGTGTCCCCCATCTTATGCTATGTGTGCATGATTAATATGCATATGTATCCCCCATGTTTGATCAAAGACGCAATTACAGTTGTGTCCATCTCTAGTATGCCAGTTTCCAGTTCTCGTGAAAGCTACGAGTATTAGGCCTATGTAAAGTTGCGTTGCCACGTTTCCCAGTGTGCACGTTATTTCATTATAAAGTCCCCGTTTCTAGGCCTCAAAAGGGCCCGGACACCAGATTCAGCTCCTGTCTCCTGAACCCTCGCTGAGGAGCGATACAGCCCCCACCTGTATCCTCGACCCTTCACTTACTTCCTGCCCCACAGTGCCCGGCTCGGCCTGGCTCTGCCTACGAGTCTGCCAAAAGTATGTTATGATTCTAGTTATCAGTCCAGCCCTCCTTCTCTGCATTCCTAAGCTACTGAATCGCATCAATAGTTTCCGTCACAGTCTAGCCTTTACGTCTCCATGTAAGAGAAATACTGTATTTATGGTCATTTAATATTCTTCAACACGCACTACATGTAGAATAATGCATGCTCCAGTCTTAGAGTCTGTTAGCCTTTACCCCGATAACTTTTAGTTTATATCAACATGTTCTCTAAACATCAGATACTAGATATTGTTTAGGTACATGTCGCCCTGACTCTCCAGACTTCAGTCTCTACTCCTAGCGCAGAGTTCATAGCCCCCAGCTTCTCCTAGTAACACGTCATTGTCAGTTTGCGCGCACCATTAGGTTAGAGGTCCCGGCTCCTTAGGTAGCCCCCTCCATGTTTCCGCCCCATTTATGACATACTCTGTTACGTTTACATCACATGTCCATGTATACGCCTCTTGTTACACCCACTTTCACCCTTATCTTTCGCGACTGCTATTGACCACACCCACTGCTCCGCCTACTGTAATTCACTGTAATGCAATTGTTTTAGTATATATACTTGTGCACCGTTATTAAAGTTGTGCTAGCTAGCCATCCCAGATCTTGTCCGTGCAGGTTGTCCTGTTCCTGTCCTTTATGCTGTATTAAACCTGCAAACTCCTACTACCTCGAATCTTGACTCTTATTTATTGAGCTATCTGTTATTCATATATTCATTCAAAAATAGAGGTATTATTTATTTATTTACCACATAATGGCGCCCGAACAGGGACTTGCCCTTTCCCCACGCGCCGGTGAAGCCACGCCGGCCCCCTGACCCTCTGCAGCCGTGACGGAACCATACCGTGCACGTGCAGATATTTCTGCTTCAAGTATCCCTCAGGCCCACGGAGGAGACGGAGGTGGCGGTCCAGCATCCAGACGAGGCGGTGGAGGAACGCGGCGAGTCCCGACCAGAGCCCAAGCCGAGAGTCCAAGGTCCGAGGTATCCGGAGGCCCACCCGTAACTGAAGTCCGAAGTTCGTCCGTCCGGCGTCGAAGCAGTCCCGTCCAGTCCGAGGCCTTCCGTTCTTGCTGCCCGGTGAGTACCGTTGCTGGGGTAGTATCTAGACAGGGTCAATCTAATTGTCTCTGGTCCGTGGGGTTTGGTGGTACACAAATCCCAAAACGAAGTGTCCACTTCGGTGGATGCGGGTCCTGACGTGTCTCTTTATGAGACCGGTGAGTTTCGTACTGTTTTAGCAGTACATCTAGTTTCTGTTCTAGTCAGTTCTGTTTCTCGAGAAAATTCATGTATTCTGTTTTCAGTATTCCAGGTAGTATTCTGTTCGAACTGTTATATTAAATGTTTTTCATGTATTGTAATGTCGTGGTATGAATGTGGAGTAATTATCGTGTTCATTGTGTATTGTAATTACGTATTGTGTCTAGGTTACAGTTCAGTCATGCCGTTATTTTCCAGACTACGTCAGTTAAGAACTAGAAAAGGTCTGTTAGAAGAAGCAGTTCCTGTCCCGCCTAGGGACAGTCCAGGTCATTTTATGTATCAAAAGCATGGCATAAGTGCCATATTATATCTAGATTTATGGGTAGAGTATACCAAACAGTTAGAGGAAAAGTATAGATGGCCTGTATCAGGCACATGGGATGCCGAGTGCATCATGCGAGTAGAAGAAGCATTATGGAAAAAGAAAGCCAGACAGTCACAGAAAGATGCCATCGAGTTATGGCGCAAAGAATCTCATAAAAGAACCGAAAAAGAAATCAGAAAGTCAGAATTAAGTAGAGAATCCTTAGAACGAGCCCAAGAAAGGGAATTAATCGAGATAGGTGAACGAGTTAAAACCGAACAGTCCGACAGACAGAGGAATGCCCTCATTAAGGGTATGTATCCTCTTCTTGCCGAGGGCTTGCCAAAAGCAACCCCGGAGGCATCCAGTAATTTTCCGCCACCATTAGTTCCGACCAAGCTACGTCACAAACCGACCGCAGCTGATATTTTTATTTCGTCCTATTTGGACGACACAGTCCCAGAATATGCAAATCCTGTTCCGCCAGTCCCTGTAAATCATGCCATTCCTGCTCCTCCAGTCACCGGAGTACCTGTTACGGTACCCCCGGTCCAGCCCACATTACAATTTCCCGCCGCGCCAGTACGAAGAGTATCAGTCGACGATTCTAGTTTAGGGGCCGCAGGAGGAGGTCCTCCTGGTACCCCGCCACCACACCAACGTTTAACGTTAGTCGAGTTACATGAATGTGCGTTACAGCGTACGCCCAAATACAAGTCCGTTGCAGATATCCGACGAGCTCTTACTGAATGCCGCTATGATCCAGTTGCAGGTGATGATAGTACAGTTATATATTCCATCCGTGTAAGACGGGTGACCGGGTATTTGGATACCCTACCGAATATGAAAGAAGATCTAGACAGAATATATCGTTTCATCCGTACAGGGGATGATCCAGAAAGTATTGGTGAAGCCATGTCTCAAAGGAAAGCTGAGATCCAGCTCATGCTATTAAAGTTTCTGATTAATTGTTTAATAAGGGAACAAGATTATCCGACTAAAGATCCAGCCGAAATGAGAATCCTGACAAGGTGGGGTGATAATATAGCCGAGGGTAAACACAGAACCATCAGTAGTATAGAGAGTATGTACAAGAGAATTCGTAAGGAAATAATAAAGTTACACGAACAACGTAAAGCAGCACAAGTAAGCGAGAAAGAAAATGACTCTTCTACAGAAGAGGTAGAGGACGAGAATCCCGCCAGAATAGCGTATGTAGGTAGAACTAGACTTTCCGACCGACATTCACGTCTAGACTACAAGAAAACTGTTCCTCATCCAGCACCAGAACAAGGTTCTCTAGAACAAGTATTTCAAGCTACCGATCACATTCTGAAATCACAAATCGGTTACAGTGAATTAAGTACTATGCATGAACAAGAACTAGCCCGATCAGCAGTCCGATGGACTACTGATTCTACCACTTTTCCAGATGAAATTGTGGCACAAATGTTTCTGAAATTGCCCCCAGCCGAGCAACGACTGGTGGGTATGTATATGATCCAGCACCTCATTACTCTGTATGAGGGTCAACACTCTGATCCAGGTCCGTTACACGATGTCCTGAACGAGTTACTCCAGTATAGATGGAAAGGTCTAGGTACCGATTTAATTAGTGTCATTCTAGAACAGCGCCACAAATATAGTATGTTTTTGAACCCGCATTTTGTTCATGTCTCACCTCCAGAAAGTAAACCCTTTTACATAGACAGACAGAATCCGTTACGAGAAGTACACCCAGTCAGGACAGCAGATGGTGAAATGCAACGAGTGTTTGTTTACACCCCGATTACAAAGATGGAACTCTTAGAGATGAAGAAATTAATTCCCTGTCATGACAAAGATCCAGCAGGGTTCCACCGAGAATTAAAAGACATGCTCCGTATGGGAGAATACACGTATCCAGATATAATTAAAATGCTAAAGGTCCTGTTGCCCGCAGGGGTATATGAAAAACTCAAGGAAAAAGAATGGGAGGTGGGAGAGAAAAAGATCGATTGGGCGGTTCTAGAAGCTGAAGATAAGATACGAGTACCAGGTACCGGTCTTGGAGAGAAATGTAAAGAATTACCAGAACTGTTGATACAAGTTTTGCCAAGATTATTAGCCACTAAAAAGGAAGACTGGGATGCAATCTCAGCCTGTAAACAGAAACAAGACGAAGACACTAGTGATTTTTATTCTAGATTTGAGAAATGTTTTATCATAAACAGCGGCCTCAAGACAAGTAGTGAGTCGTACCCTCATCTTTTTGTTACTAAATTAGTCGAGAATTCAAGTCCACAAGTTAAGAATCGAGTTTTGAAAGTCGAAAGTACATGGCAAGCTAGTACCCCGTCCCAGATGTTACAGATGCTCCAGTATCACCAGAATAGAATCAGAGAAGAGCAAGATCATGAAAGAAAACGTATGAAAGACACGAAAATGAAAGTACTAGTTGCTCAATCTGTTCCTCAAGACAGTCAGAAGAGGGGTCCGACTCAAGCCAGTCATCCTGCAGCTCCCGTTAAAGGGACCTGTAATTATTGTAAACAGCCAGGTCATTTTATAAACGAGTGTGCAGTTCTGAAACATAATATAGCCACTGGTAAAACTAAAGAAAGACCACGTCCGCCTAGACAAGAACAAGTTTCACAGACTTCTCAGCCACAGAATGCACAACAGACAGTTCCAGCACCGCAGCCTATTGCTGCAACACAGCATGTTACACAGCAGATGTACCAGTATGCACAGTCCGAGTATCCAGAGTATCAGCCATATTCATGAAACAGCCTAGAGAGGGAGGTAGGCTTGCCTCTCATCGAGATTCCTGTAGAACAAGAAGGTCCCTATGTTCATAGTCAAGTACTAGGGAAAGACAGAAAGTTTCTGATTGATACAGGGGCAAGTAGGACGACCATCAGTCACGCCGAAGTTCCAGGGGCTCCGCTCTCAGGCTCTAGAAATGTTTCCCTTGGATTTTCAGGAAAGCCTATTGTAAACGAGATATCTAAGCCAGTTACTCTAGAAGTAGGTCCATTGTCCCGCACTACTGATCTATTACTTACTAAGTCATGTCCAGAAAATTTGTTAGGTATTAAAACACTGAAAGAATTAGGTGCAGTCATATGTTGTTCCCCAGAGGGAATACGACTGTTTCTACGTGACTTCAAGGGTCACTATGTATTACGAGATTTTGATCCGAGATTGTCTAATGTTCCGCAGCATCTATGGGCGCAAGGTCCAACTGATGTAGGTTATATGCAAATCACACCCCATCGTGTGACTCTCAAACCAGGTGTAGTGTTACCACGAATCAGACAGTACAGATTGCCACCTGAGGCTGTAGCAGCCTTATCCAAAATTATTGACGAGCTCATCGCTCAAGGAGTAGTTGTAGAAACTGACTCCAATGTATGTAATTCTCCAATCATTCCAGTCATGAAACGTACTGATCCAAATACACCCCCAGTATATCGATTAGTGATTGACCTACGAGAACTTAATAAATGTATTATTCCCCAGTATCCAGTTGTCCCAGATATCTCTTCCCTATTGACAGCCATTGATTCCGAAGCGTCATTTTTTACAGTCATAGACCTCAAGAACGCGTTTTTCAGTGTCCCCATTCATCCAGACAGCCAGTTTCTTTTCGGATTTTGTTTAAATGGAAGAAGCTATATGTTCACACGAGCTCCTCAAGGTTTCACAGAAAGTCCTAGTATTTACAGTCAAGCACTTAAGAGACAACTAGACAACATTCACATGCCAACTGACACTGCCCTGCTCCAGTATGTCGATGATCTACTGATCACAGCCCGTTCTGAACGTGCTTGCGAGCAAGCATCACTTACAGTCCTGTATTTCCTTGCCGAGATGGGGCACAAGGTGTCCCCTTCGAAGCTTCAATTCTGTGTCCAGCAAGTGATCTATTTAGGCCACTTACTGTCCAAGAGGGGTAGGCAGTTGACACCTGACCGTATCCAGTTAATAGCGAGTCTTCCTCAGCCCAAGACCCAGAAGGAGGTACGTGCTTTTATCGGCCTTACTTCTTATTGCAGACAATGGATTCCTCAGTATGCATTTCTAGCCAAGCCACTGATACAGCTAACGACACAGGAGGCAGCCGTATCGACTGTCCTCCCTTGGACATCTGAACATACACTTAGTTTCAATGAGTTAAAGAAAGCTTTATGCCAAGCTCCAGTTCTAGCTACACCGAACTACAGTAAGCCTTTTACACTTTTCGTCACAGAACGGGAAGGTACAGCATTATCTGTTCTCACACAAGATCAAGCAGGACAGTACAAGCCCTGTGCTTATTTTTCGAGCACACTAGATCCTGTAGCCCAGGCTCTGCCTGCGTGCCTCAAGTCAGTTGCAGCCACAGCACTAGCTATCAGACAAAGTGATTCCATAGTATTAGGACATTCCTTGACAGTACAAGTTCCACACTCCGTGGAAGTTCTTTTAAACCGAACACAGACTCAGCACTTGACAATTGCACGTCTAACAGGTTATGAATTGACACTGTTCCAGCCACACATAGAAATCAGACGCTGCAACGTTCTAAATCCTGCTACACTGTTACCATCAGTTAATTCGAATCCTGCCACACACGACTGTGTGGAAGTAGTTAATATTATGACAAAGCCAAGACAAGATCTGACAGATATTCCATTACTAGATCCCGACCTGACACTTTATGTGGATGGTTCATGTATGAGAACAAGTACAGGAGAACTAGTAGCCGCGTATGCAGTGACTACTGACACTGAAGTTATAGAAACACACCGTATTGACACCCTGTCTGCTCAAGCAGCAGAGCTAGTTGCTCTGACACAAGCCTGCATACACGCCAAGAACCTGAAAGTTAATGTTTACACAGATTCACGCTACGCATTTGGAGTCGTACACGACTTTGGAGTGCTCTGGCAGGAGAGAGGTTTCATGACTTCTCATGGAACCAAGATTCAGCATGGTCTCCTTATTCAAGCTCTGTTAGATGCCATACACTTACCGACATCTATTGCTATCATGAAGTGCAAAGCACATACGAAAGTTACTGACACTATTTCTCAAGGTAACGATCTAGCAGATCGCACAGCCAAGCTTACAGCACAGACTCCAGACATTTCAGTTAATCCGACACAGACACATACTCCAGATCCGACTACATGTATGACAGTTAAGGACCCTACTCAAGATGTCATAGATATCCAGTTACATGCTACTCCCGATGAAATCAAGAAATGGTCCGAACAAGGAGGGGTCCAGACAGATCAGGGATGGGTAACGAAGGGAAAAGCCACATGGTTTCTCCCCGACTCTATGGTTCAAGTCATTATCAATACCGCACATAGTCCAGCACATTTAGGAGAAAAAGCTATGTTAGACAGTATCCAGAACATTTGGTTCAACAAGCATTTACGAGCTGCAGCCAAGCAAAAAGTCCGTACCTGTATGATATGTTGCCAGTTCAATCCAGGTAAAAGTGTCCCGGTGGAACAAGGTGGATTCCAGCCTCCTGACCACCCTTTTGAAGTCCTCCAAATGGATTATATTCAGATGGAGCGATGTCGAGGTTTCAAGTATGTCCTTGTAGTTGTATGCGCTTTTTCCAGGTGGACAGAAGCATATCCGGTCCCAGATTACACAGCCGCGACCACTGCCAAGCAGTTGGTTCGTGACTTCTTCCCCCGTTATGGACTCCCTAGAGTCGTATATTCTGATAACGGCCAGCCATTCTCATCTGAGCTCATGAAACATGTTTCCCTTTTGTTAGGGTACCAGTGGAAGTTCCATTGTGTACGCCATCCTGAAGCAGCCGGTCTCGTAGAGAGACATAACCAGACCCTGAAAATCCGCATTGCTAAAATATGTAAAGAGAAAGGTGTAGACTGGCTAGTAGCTCTGCCAGTCGCTTTGTTTTACATGCGCATGGTCGCACATTCCAGATCAGGTCTGTCCCCGTATGAGGTCGTATTCGGCCGCCCCCCTAATATGTGGGGTACACCTAGACCTCGAAGTATTACCGATGTTTCAAGTAATATGCTGACAGATTACCTAGCTTCCTTGATGTCTGCCCTACACTCTTGTCGTTCACAGGTTGCCGCCGCATTTCCAGACAATACAGAGGTGGCACCGCATGAAATCGTTCCCGGATGTTTGGTTCTTGTCAGGAACTTTGATCGTTCAAGTCCGCTGGAGCCTCGCTGGAAGGAACCCCGACAGGTCCTCCTGGCCACCCGTACTGCCGTCAAGCTGGAAGGCAGGAAGGGCTGGGTCCACCTGTCTCATGTGAAAAGATTTTTTGGACTAAAACCTGTTACCAAGAACATTTCCGAGGATTTTAAGGATTGCCAAAGTACTATTCTTAAGGACTGTCCCGCAAAAGACAATGATACTGAACCCTCCCTGTTAGAGAAAACTCCGCAACAGGAGTATAAGAAAAAATTAAGGTCTAGTAAAATAAGTCAGCCAGTTTGATTGTCTAAGTCCTCCCCTAGGTGAAACGGTTAGACCGGTTTCTGACATGTATATAATAGACCCCCACAGAGAGAGAGTTAGTGAGAACTCTAAAAGTTGCACTATTATTTTATGTTTTCTGCTATATCTCAGCCTTATGATTACCTGCACATGTTATGCATTTTATTTGTATTTTCCAGTGTCTCATGTAAATAAGTCTGCTAATGCTACAGTAGAGCACACGTTTAGTGATCTGCCTCCTCATGAACTCTCATATCGTCTCGCTATGCGAAATAATTCCTTTATCCGCATGTTACATTATTCACACCAGACCAGCAATGCCACTAATTGTTGGGTGTGTGGTCGACTCCCCCCTTTCCAGACACCGAAGGGAGTTCTGCCACTCTTTCCTTATCCATTTTCACATAATGGTTCGTGTGGAGCATGGTCCACGTTAACGTCATCCTCAACAGATATGTCTTTTCTTAACAGTACATGTTTTCCAGACAAGCAAGGTCTTCCCCACAGAACAGGGTTAGATCTAGAAAATGAAGTTTACAATTTAGGTAATTATTCTTCGAATTTCATGGTCCTGAATGTTCAGTCTGATACTACTCCAGACTTACCTGCTATGTCAGTATTACCAGTCAAAGGTGAATTATGTGTCCGAAAGAATGGTTCCGTACATGTAGGCCATAGTGATTGTACTACTATTGTCAAGTATAGTGACAGCAGGAAATCTATTTTCAAAGCTTCACGTCATTCTTATTTTGTTTGTGGTCAGACCGCATATGTTCGTCTGCCCCTCGATTGGGAGGGAACCTGTTACATTGCCTTCCTACTGCCACCAGTTTTCCTAGCCCCACCTGACTACCATAGGAATTCCCATCTAGTACATACTAGACACAAGAGAGACCTCCCGATTGTCGATTATACTGAAACTGCTCTAGAACAATATATAGATATCAATAAAGGTGTCTTCCCTTATTTAGGTACTGTCGTGAATAGTAAACTGATACGTAGATTAACCAGAACACTTGAAGCAGTAGTGATTGAGACTACTTCTGCTCTAGGTAATTTAACCGAGGAGCAATCCTTTATGAGAATTGTCGTGCTCCAGAATCGTCTCGTCCTTGACGTCATACTGGCCGATAGGGGCGGGGCATGTAGAGTCATCGGATCTAGTTGCTGCATTTTCATTCCAAATAACGCGCCGTCTGTTTATTCAGCTATAACCAGACTCCATAAAATTGCCCATATGTTACACCAAGATCCAGGCACCTGGACATGGTCCGGTTGATTCTGGAATATAATTTCCGCCTGGGGATGGAAAGTATTGTCATTTCTAGGTATTGCAGTAGCGATCATATTCAGTTGCTGCCTATGTATACAATGTGGCCCTGCGATTTGTGGCATTTGTGCTACCTCTTGTATTCCTAGTCCCAAGTCCCGTTCTAAATCCCGTTCCAAGAAAATTCGAGACGAGCAAATGATACTGTATGAAATGATAGATGGTATCATGAATATTGATGTTTCCTGATGGAAACGTAGTGACAAGGAGGGAATGTGGAAAAGTAAATTTTGCCATGTTCTGTGTCCCTACGTGTCCCCCATCTTATGCTATGTGTGCATGATTAATATGCATATGTATCCCCCATGTTTGATCAAAGACGCAATTACAGTTGTGTCCATCTCTAGTATGCCAGTTTCCAGTTCTCGTGAAAGCTACGAGTATTAGGCCTATGTAAAGTTGCGTTGCCACGTTTCCCAGTGTGCACGTTATTTCATTATAAAGTCCCCGTTTCTAGGCCTCAAAAGGGCCCGGACACCAGATTCAGCTCCTGTCTCCTGAACCCTCGCTGAGGAGCGATACAGCCCCCACCTGTATCCTCGACCCTTCACTTACTTCCTGCCCCACAGTGCCCGGCTCGGCCTGGCTCTGCCTACGAGTCTGCCAAAAGTATGTTATGATTCTAGTTATCAGTCCAGCCCTCCTTCTCTGCATTCCTAAGCTACTGAATCGCATCAATAGTTTCCGTCACAGTCTAGCCTTTACGTCTCCATGTAAGAGAAATACTGTATTTATGGTCATTTAATATTCTTCAACACGCACTACATGTAGAATAATGCATGCTCCAGTCTTAGAGTCTGTTAGCCTTTACCCCGATAACTTTTAGTTTATATCAACATGTTCTCTAAACATCAGATACTAGATATTGTTTAGGTACATGTCGCCCTGACTCTCCAGACTTCAGTCTCTACTCCTAGCGCAGAGTTCATAGCCCCCAGCTTCTCCTAGTAACACGTCATTGTCAGTTTGCGCGCACCATTAGGTTAGAGGTCCCGGCTCCTTAGGTAGCCCCCTCCATGTTTCCGCCCCATTTATGACATACTCTGTTACGTTTACATCACATGTCCATGTATACGCCTCTTGTTACACCCACTTTCACCCTTATCTTTCGCGACTGCTATTGACCACACCCACTGCTCCGCCTACTGTAATTCACTGTAATGCAATTGTTTTAGTATATATACTTGTGCACTGTTATTAAAGTTGTGCTAGCTAGCCATCCCAGATCTTGTCCGTGCAGGTTGTCCTGTTCCTGTCCTTTATGCTGTATTAAACCTGCAAACTCCTACTACCTCGAATCTTGACTCTTATTTATTGAGCTATCTGTTATTCATATATTCATTCAAAAATAGAGGTATTATTTATTTATTTACCACAAAGGGGCCAACAATTATTAAAGCTTTCTGGGTTGAGTTCCCTATCCTTTTTTAAGATCACCACTTATTTTTTGTTTACACTGCACTTCCCATCACATCAACACCATGTGGTAGTACCGAGTGATTGTGGGTCGCTACCCCGTATCTGGTTATCGGGGTATGCCGGTCTCAATGATCTAGAGACACAATACCCGATAAGGACTTCCAAATGATAATATTGATCATTACAAGACTGTTGATGGGAATCCTACACCAGGGGTGACTCACGTTACTGGTTCTTCACATCTTGTGATCTGGTTTGTTAACATTATTATTGTGTTCGTACCCTTGTACTATTGATAAGGTGATGACGAGCAGAGGATTACGGTTGAATCCCTATTTTAAGACCCCTAAGTTTGTAGTTGTTTGTGAGCTTTAGTACACAGCAATTAACGCAGAGATGTTCTATTATGTAATGTTTTATTTATTTTAACTTATTGGTGTACTTAATTGTGTTTTGGCATGCCTTATTCATAAGTTAGCACATTAGAGTACGTCCGCAGCATTTGGGTTTAACTCACATGTTAATTATATTAATAATGTTGGGACTGGAAATCACCCATGCTCTCTGGCTCGTAGCCTGTCTTATTAAAATTTGTGATTAAATTCTACGTAGTTAGCTTATTAATGTAAATTACATGTTTTAAAATTATTTATTAGACCTAACGGGTGGCTAAATACAGGGTGGCTTATTTACAAGCGCCTTGCCCCACTTTTGCGTCCCTTCTATCAAGGGAAAAGTGACGCACGGGAGGCGCAAGGGGCTTGTAAATAAGCCCCAGGGTGTTTCTGTGGATAGTCTGAATCCTGAAGTCATTATTGCAAACATAATCAAAACTGAAATGTAAAACAATATATATGTGTTTGGAGGAGCTTGGTTTTAATGATTTACAATCAAAGATGGTGACGGGCTTTGCTGCAGCTACTGATTGACTTGCTGGTTCACTTCTTCTTTGACTCTGTCAGCCTACCGCTGGAGTGTGCTTTCCCCGTGCCGCTAAAGGGGCATATGTAAGAGGCAGTGTGTTTTTCTTCTGTGCCTGGGAATCCGAGTTGCCCATATGCTGGGAGAAGGGAGAATTGGGGGTTCTAGCAGGGCCCGATGTATGCAGGAGGCTCAGGTACAAAGCAGAGGCATTGCAGATCCAGAGCTACAAGAAAGCAGTTGTGACACAACGGGGACCTATGCTGCTCTTCATATGGCATGACTGTACCTGGAAGGTGGCTCTTGAGCACAAAGTACAGATTTCTGTGGGAGCAGTGGTGGCTGGTGGATTTTATAAGTGGTGAGGCGGTAATCTTTGACCAGAGTGTAATTTGGTATTAAGGGAAATGTGCTATTAAGGGGAATGTGTGTAGTGTCGGAGAGGTTCTTCCTATTAAGATTTGTGTTTTTAACGGATTTAAGTGGGTGGGGTTTACATCATACATATGCTTCAAAGGAACATGTGCCAAGAAACATTAGAAGCGTGCCAAGAAATACCCCAAGCATAAAATTCGTCTGTTAGCAAAATACTCTACAACCCCCAAGACAAGCACAACCACCCACCCCCAAAAATAGGAACCCCAAGCGTTTCATATCACTGTACCTGCGGCACCAATGGGCTTCTTGGTATCATAGAAGGTGCCATTGTATTGAGAGCAGCAGAAGTCCTCAATCATCACCTCCTGCAGGTAGATGTTGCTGCAGTCTATATGTTGCCTGCTGGAACATATATTTGTATATTTGGACTTTAATTACAGAACTGCAATTACAAATATAGAACTGTGCAACAAAACACCAAAACATGGCGAGCTGCTCAAGCATGAGTTTTAAGAGCCTGGGAGTTATCTCCTGTGCAGGGTGCAGTGCCAGGGCATGTTTCTTAGATGGTTGCACCAGTGCACTCAGTTTTTCTGTATATATATTTATCGAAAACTCAAAGCGCTTTACATGGGCATACTGGCAGTAAAAAGGTTGAATATGTTTCTTTTGGGGGGTGGGGTGGATACAGGAGATTAAGTGATTTGCCCAGAATCACAAGAGGTTGAGCAGTCGCTGGGACTCGAACCTGGTTGACGGCAGCTGTGGCCTAAAGTTACACTGTCTCCCATTTGGGTTTTGGTGTTTAAATGGGAGATGAGGACTTCCAAATATTAACGTGAAATAACACAAACACATATTCCATATTGCGAATACTGAAAGGTCAGAGCCCAAATTGATCCCCCGCTCTTCCCTCGAACAACGTTTGGCAGCAGCAGTAGCACGACCTAAATCCGACCTTGCTTGACAATACACATGATTTATGGCAGGGCAGGGGTTGAGTTTGCTGGATGCTACAGGGAAGTCTAGTGGGCCTCTAGGGCGCAGAAAGACAACTGGCTCCCGAGGCAGCCTTCCTACATTACTTCAGAACAGCCTCACAGTCATAAACTAGCTAAACGCAGCGTTATGAAAACAGTGACCTGAAGGTTTCCAAACACTGCATTTTTTGTCTTTTTATAGTGCTTTAAAATAAATGATTAGAAAATCACAAAATACAAAGCAGAGCTTTAGGCAAACCTCAGAACATGTTTTTTTCAAACCAGTAGCATAACAAGGGTACTGTATCGTGGGCCCTGGCGTAAGCAAAAAAAAATGAGGATGTGGTGGTTTCTTTTCCAGTGAAAGTTAATAGAATATTTTAAGCATGAATACTGATGCCTCAAACACCATGTACATTCAGGGAGCTGTCGAGTACAGCATGCACTAGGCCTGAACTCGGAGACATGACTGCCGTGAAAAGTACCTGCATTACTCACTAAATCAATCCTCCTGGCAGCACTCGGTGATGAGACAGCAAGTGAGATAGGGGAGCCACTTCCCCGGATGGCTGCAGTCTGCAATTGCCTGTGGTTTTTGGGGGTGCCGTGAGCTCGATTATGTGTCAGGCATCACTGTAGGAGGGACAGACAGGGGACTCGGCAGGGTGCTTCCCGTGCAGACAGCTCTCCAGTGCAGCAGAGAAGCTGATAGAGCAGACTGCAGACTTGGTGTTCGGGCCTTGTACACTGGTCGCCGCGCCCCGGAGGGGATGAGGAGGGAGGCGGGAGGGGTTAAAGGGAAAAAACCAGATATAAAATAAAGTAAACTTACCGTCCCTGAGACTCCCGACTCCCGCCGTCCTGGTTTTGAATTCTTAGGGTGCACGTCATCAGGAAGGCGGCAGGCAGCCTCCCTCCCCTCCACCGCAGTGTTTTTGATTGGTGAGGCCGCTGCCCCACCCGCGTCATTTTCTCTCTGTATGCTGCAGCATACAGTGAGAACAGGGAGAGTGGGCGGTGTTGCTCGAGGGCAGGGGGGAATGGCTTGTCCACTGTTGTTCGTACTGACTGTTTGGGCGGCCTCAGGCTGACCAAACAGTCAGGACACACAACAGTGAACAAGCCACTCCCCCCTGCCCTCGAGCAGCACCGTCCACCCCCAACCAGGAACTTCTGCTTTCTCGCCGTGCGAGAAGGCAGAAAGAAATGGTAGTTATTATGGTAATAACTACCATTTGTTTCTGACTTCTCGCACGGCGAGAAAGCAGGGGGATGACACCTAAACGCTCCTATAGAGGGGCCGCCACTGTGTGGTAGTAAACATTGAACCTCACGGTCCTATCCATTACTGTTTCCTTAACTGGGGTGCATTGGAGCTTGTGGCTTTCTTTAATCTCTAGTCACTCCATTCCATCTTAGGCCGTTGTATTGTTTCAGACTCCCTACACCTCCCAACCACAGCACAAACTCTCTATTGTTCCATGTCATAACCCAGGCACTCCGTATCCCCCATTCCGCTGCAACTCTCTTGCTCCTCTCTTATCGAAGTACCTTGTTAGGCCACCTTCTGGTTTCTAAGTGCCTTCATTCCCAGCTTGGTTAAGCTATTGCCTTCCTCTGTGACCCATTGAGAACCTATTTTGCTTTCGAGTTTATCGCGGTAAAGCAAAGTACACATTCAGGTTATTGTACTTTTGATTCTATCTTTCCGGCCACCACATTTCTTTAGTTTTTTGGATATATGGGTTGGGTTGGTCAATCCCCTGTAGTTTGACAGATGATTTTCCCCTGCAGACACAACCATTTAACCCATGTCGTTGTTTCCGCCTTGCATTTTATAATGGCCTAGTAAATTGAACCTGGCTTTGTCCTTTCTTTATTTGGCTCATTACAACAAACAGCATGGCTGTTTTAGAGCACTGGTTCCCCTACCCGCATCCAGATGGAACCGCTACTGTCCCTCACCTGCAGACAATAAACTGAATGACTAAATACTTACAAAGCTCCAAAAGCGAGACCGTTTGCATTGTAAATGCTTGTTATATGGACTGTTTGCCAACATTTTAATCTGACCCATCTAAGTAGGAAAGTACTGAAACACTAAATCTAACAGTGACAGAGTGATAAAGAGATTGATAAAGACCAAGCAATTGGTCTTATGTTGTGTTATGGGATTTACAGTATTTAAAAACTGTATGTACATTTACAATTTCATTGGTATTTACTTTAAAATGTAATATTGAAGCAATAAAGGGGTCTTTTCCCATGTATAAGTGAGAACTGAGATATGGTGCAGCTGTGTTGTAGGGAGAGGGTGCTATAATATTAAAAGGTAAATAATAAATTAATGTACTGTTTTGCTTTGGGTTGCTATATTAAATGAAGTGCATATATTTATAGAGCTAGTGTAGGAAAGTAGGATCTGCACTTAAGGTAACCTCCACTTTTTGCTTGATTTTACGCTGCTTTTGACTAGTCTGTTTGGAATCCTGCTAATCAGGACCCCAGTCTATCTGCTTTCTCCCTACAATGTTATGCCATGTACCTAGGTACACTCCAGATTGGATACTGGGGTACCCTTTTCAATCCCTAGTATATCGGCCACATGCACCAAGGGCATAGGGAACCCCGAGACCTCCCATGGGCTGAAGCATGTATTATGCCACCATGAGAGGCCATGCAAAATGGAGCTACAGGCCTGTGTAAGATGGTGCATGTACCACTTACTTTAGATATAGGTTACTCTATCTATAGGTCACTACACTTAAAACCTAAAAGTCACCCCTATGGAAGGCCTTGACAATCCTGAAGGCATGGTGCTGGGTTTTTATTTTACGTGAGAGGGTGCACCTGCATGTGCAGAGCACCCCTGCAGCCTTCGGAGACCATTCTCCCGGGTCGTTGGTGATGCAGCCAGACATATAGGTAGAGGTGCATTACATGCT
Organism: Lissotriton helveticus; assembly: GCF_964261635.1. NCBI lineage: Eukaryota > Metazoa > Chordata > Amphibia > Caudata > Salamandridae > Lissotriton > Lissotriton helveticus. Next base: position 1,317,466,503 of record NC_136061.1, read on the forward strand.
CGTGTAAAATGCTATCTCGAAAACTGCTGCAACAAATCATGTTGTGTTTGGTATCAAAAGCCTTGGAATCATACCTCCACACCAGTAACCGGTGTAGGAGGTATGATTACACCCTTTAAAAGAAATCTTTGTGGGGTCCTTGGTCTTCCTGGTACCAGCCTTCTCGACCCGGACAGAGACACATTTCAGAAAGGATTTAGTGTATTTGAGCTGAGTAGGTGCACTTTCAAAGAGCCTTAAAGTCTCCACAAGGGTCACATTTGGTGGCTCTGTGAATAGTCCAGTTCAAACCAGTCCTGGGAGCCGTTGGCTCCTGCTCTGGCATGAAACCAGACAAAGGGCATCGGAGTAACCTCCCCCTGTCCTGACGCTCCCCTGGGAGGGTCCCTGAATCTGTACAACCCTCTCCTGTGAGTACAAAAGGGCTTACCTGGCTGTAGGACCCTAGACTCAAGGTGAACAAGATTCTGATCAAGAAACCATTGACCTTCGACCGTCTGGACACTCTGCACTTCGCTGGACTTCGACTAGGCCCGACTTTGTCTCCCTCTACATATAAAGCATCGTCTGTGCCCGTGCACCATAAAGCTCTGTGCAGGACTTGTGGAGCATCAAGGACAACTGAAGTATCTCCTTTGGGGTGAAGGAGTCACTCCCCTGTGTTTGCAGGTACCATAACGCAACTGACCTGTCTGCTGATCCTGAACTCCTGTGGAGTCGGAAGGCCCCAACAACATAGGAGGTGGTTTCCTATGTTTTTTGAGGTAGAGCTGCCCTCTCACCAAGTTTGAGGCCAGTAGCCCTTGAAGGGACCGCATAACTTGAACCGCTGTGCACCGCGTACACTCACAAATGCATATGATTGTTGGCATTCCCCAATCTAGTGCATTGGGCTATCGATAGCGCCAACCTCTGCACACATTTTGTACAAAGGACTTTGGCCTTCCTTGCACTCTGTACCCTGCTAGCTGTTCTTTTCTCAAACTGCTGAAGGTCCCCACGCAACACCTTTGCCTTCGCCCTGTGGGTCCATTTGAGGGGCAACACTGATTTCTTGGGCTCCCCTGGTTGCTCCAAGCCTGTCCTGACTCCCCTTGATGTGGTGAGTCCCTTGGTCCTTGTGGTGCCAGACCGTGACCTACCTCAATCTTCTTTGTGGGTTGCCGCTGCCAAGGCTTGTTGGTGCTCCCGCTGGACACCGACCCCTCAGGACTCCACATCCTTTGTTGGACACCTCATATCCGGCTCCCGGTGATCCTCAACGCCCCCTGGCCCGTGCAACTGTAGAGTCAAGGTCTCCATCTTCACACCTGAAGCACCTGACATAGGTGGGCATTCGTCTACCGAGGCCCTAGTGCCTCTTGAGTGACCCAGACTCTGTCCCCTCTGCTTTCAGTTTCCTTTTTTCAAGAATCCACCTGTGGATTTCACCGGACACTTTTCTTCTTTCCAGCAGTAGCATTTCTTTGAAGACTCCCATTAAGAACGACAGCAGTTTCTGATGCTACTTCTGCGCTATGTACCCGGCTTCCCTGGGATAGGTAACTCTGGTACTTTGGTATTAACGGGTGGGGTGGCTTTCCAACCTTCTATGTTCCAAAGGGTTCCCTCATAATCCACTGGGTAGGGTTCTTAAACTTTAAAACTGCAAACACAACTCTCTGATTGAATGGCACGTAGCACTTGGTCGTGTTCTCACACTGCACCTGTCCTCTGTGGGGTCCCCTCCGTACTTACTTTGGGTGGTTCCTTGGAGTCCCAGCAATTCTACATCCTTTAGACACTGTTTCGACTTGAGTCGTAGTTATTACACCACTATTTTAGTATATGGTTTGGTCTCCCCCGGGAGCCCACTGTATTAGTGCTACTTACGTTTGTTTCTGTGCAACAGTATTGTGTCCTTTGTGTTTAACAGTGTGTAGCAGACACTGTGAGATATGTAAGGTGTGTTATATTAATAAATATATATTCCTATAACTACTGTGTGGTTCTCCTTTCATTTAACCAACACAAGAATATTTCATTCTGGTAAAACAAGCTCTTTAACATTCCTTCAAGACTAAGCATGAAGTCTGCTCTCCTTAGCTACCACTTGGATAGCTTTCTAAGGTTATCTTTGACCTCTTAAATCACCATAAGGGTTGTTTGGATGGGTGCAAGGTGCGCACTTTAACTAGTGGACATCATATACGAGGCCAACTTTTCACAGCTAGGTTCTTCTGTAGATTTAAAACTGCAACATAAAATAAAAACAGTTTTTGTCTTATGTGTAAGTCAGTACTGAAGTAGTTGGTACGTTGCCTAGAATAAAAAATAAAAAAAACTTTTTTTCCACAGAACAATATCTATATAACTGCAGACAACTAGAATGCCTACAAAAACTCAGAGGAAAAAAGAAGAGAAGCAACTTCAGTATCTATGCAGAAATGAGACACAAAAGGAGCAAAATGTAGAGAAAGTGGTGAAAGAAAAGAAAGCTACTTGTAAGAGGACAAAGTTGTTTCTTAAAAATATATGTGGACATTTGCAAAGATTACACAATAATGAAAATACAATTCTAACTATGAGAAAGAATAAGAGTGGACAAGGTGTATAGTGCAACAGCTGGAAAAAATGTTAGGAAGATGGACATACCTTAACCCGAAGACAGAAGCAGTTTTGGGAAATCAGAGACAGGATGTTTCATAGAGTGGTTGGAAACCCATTGAGAACTATGAAGAAGTATAGAAGGCGGAGAGAGGCACTGAAACAGAAAGAACGAGTTGAGAGCATAGTTGATAAGGCCTTTGCTTTGAAGAGGAAGCTTTTCATTTTTATTCTAAATAGGATAAAGGCTCTTGGCAAAATGGTGTTGTGCATGAGGAGACAAATTCAGAAGAAAAGATTAGTGAATAGAAGTAACTTTTGTACAGGTTTTACTGGAGAATGGATACATGCATCTAGTACAGAGCTTTTTTTGAATGAATAAAGCTATCTGCAGGATAACTGATTAGTTCATTGAAGGAAAGTAGGGTCTTTTTCTTATGGTTACCCCCACTTTTTGCTTGATGTGGCACTGTTTTTGACAAGTCTGACTGGGATCCTGCTAATCAGGACCCCAGGTTATCTGCTTTCTCCTAGAAGTGTTGTGTATCTACTTAGGTACACCCCAGAATGGATACTGGGATACCCTTGTCAGTCCCTAGTATATGATATCCATGTATTCAGGGCAAAGGTATCCCAGAGGCCTCCCATGGGCTGCGGCAGGTATTATGCCACCCATGAGAGACCATTCAAAATTGAACTACAGGGAGAGCCCTCCGTTAGAATCTCAGTGTTCCCGATACCAGCCTTCTAGTCCTGGACAGCAAAAAATGGTTGCTGCTGACCAGAGACACATTTCTGCCCTCCTGCTGCTGAGCCACCTCGAGCAGGGGAAGGCAGAATAATAAGCATCCTGTCACAGGAAGGTGTAACCACCTCCCAGAAACTGGACAAAGGACATGGGAGTAACCTCTACCTTGTCTAGACCCTCCCCTGGGAGGGTCCCCTGAATCTTCGCAATCCTCTCCTTTGGGTACTTAAGGGCTTACCTGGGTGTAGGTCCCTAGATTCATCGTGGACAAGATTAAGAACTGAAACCACTACATTTCAACAGTCTGGCCATCTGGGACTTCATCTCCCTTTCCGTCTGCTGCTTTGTCTGTGCCTGTGCAACATACAGGATCTGTGCAGGACCTGTGTAGCATTATAGACACTTGAAGATAACCTCCCTTGGAGTGAAGGAGTCACTACCTGCAGGCAGTGCAACACTGCTGACCCGACTGCTGATCCCAAGCTCCTACGGACTCCGAAGGGTTCAACAACACAGTAGGTAGGTTTTTATTTCCCTCGAGCCCAGAGCTGCCCTCTCACTCAATTTGAGGCCATAAGCTCTTGTGGGAGCTACATTACCCAAACCCATGTGCTTTGCATACTTTTGCAAGTGCAAATGCTTGTTGGTAATTTTGCAGCAAGTGCATTGGATTCCAAGTAGCCCCAACTTCTGGCAACTTTTCATGCAAAGATCCTCAACCACATTGCACCGTGTGCTCCCTGGCTTGTTGTTTTGTAAAGCTGCATGAGGTCCTCCTGTGACCCCAGTGTCTTCAACCTGTGAGTCCTGTGGTGGGTCAACTATGTCTTCTGAGGGCTCTACTGATTGCTCTGGGCTTGCCCTGACTCCCCTGCTTGTGGTGAGTCTACTGGATCTTGCTGGTCCTCTTCCTGCAACTTCTTGACTTCCTGCATGGGTCGATTTTGCCAAGGCTTGTTGGTGCTCACACTGAACAATGACCCCATAGCCATCGGCATCCTTTGTGGGACAGCTTGTATCTGGCTCCTCGTCATCCTCAGATTCACCTGGTCCCCACAGCTGCAGAGTCTAGGTCATCCTTCATCATCTATCTTGAAGCGCCCGTCATGGCTCCCCAATTGAGTCTTGCAAACAGATGAAACCTTAGCCAGCACACGGCCAGTTACAAGGGGTGTGCCACAAGGCTCCATCCTCAGTCCGTCTCTTTTCAATGTTTATATGGCCCCTTTGGCCAATCTCATTAGGGCACATGGATTTGATGTGTTATCTTATGCGGATGACACACAAATACTTGTTACCCTGGGCCACAACATTGATGATACCAAAAAACGTTTTAAAAAATGTTTGATGGAGGTTAAAAACTGGATGAGTCTGAACCACCTACAACTAAATGGTGCAAAATCTGAAATAATGACTTTCGGTTAAGCCAGTGTACACTGGACTCAGGACTGGTGGCCCCCGGAAATGGGGGAATGTCCGGTCCCAAAAGAATCCGTTCGCAATCTTGGTATCCACATGGATAATAAGTTATCCATGAAGGACCACGTGAACCACACTGTTGGGACATGTTTTGGAATCATGCGAAGCCTACGCAGAGCTTTCAAATGGATACCAAAAGAAGCACGCAAGGTATTAGTGCAGGGCCTCATAATAAATAGGCTAGACTATTGCAATTCCATCCTGCTCGCCATAAATGAATTCCACATAAAGAAACTACAAGTTGTCCAAAACACTGCTGCCCGTCTGACTTTGGGACTCCCAAAACGATCCCCTTCCCTACCAAGCCTAAAAAACCTGCACTGGCTCCCCATAAAAAAAAGAGCCATTTTTAAAACCATGTGTCTGGTGCACAAACATATGTATGGTACTGGACCAAAATACTGGAACCGAAAACTGACTTGGTACCAGCCTGGACGAGAACTGAGATCTAGCTCTAAGTCCCAACTCACGCCATCCAGAGTACAAACTGTCAGAAATGGTGGACGTGCTTTTTCTTATATGGCACCATTTCTGTGGAACAAACTTCCCTTAAATATCCGTGCAACGGTCGAACACATGAGTTTCCGAAAGTTGTTGAAAACATGGCTTTTTAGCTAGGTCTTTCTTCGTAGGATTTTTCACCTTTTCTTTTCTGGGATTGTCCGCATGCGCCATGAGACTCCCTCACGGGATGTGATATGTCTGCGCAATACAAATATCCAGACTAGACTAGACTAGACTAAGTCACCTCCTTTAAAACCCAACAATATGCCAAGTATTTAATGCTGCCTTTGTTAGTCATTAAAAATCCCACCCCTTTCCCGTGCACCTCCACTCCCTAGTTTATCAGTGTGATTGGTGCAACTGTGTTTTCACTTTAGAGTTTGGTTGTTTCAATGCTTATATGCTGAAGTAAGCTGTTTTGTGTAAAATGTTTATAGTGCCACAATAATTGTGTAATGAAAGCCCAGATTAATGTATGCTTTTATATGCCACAATTTCCTTTCCTTTGTTTCGTGGTCCCTTTTGATTTCCTGTAAACATCTTTGCATGAGGACGCTCTGAAGCCTTGCACGCTCTCAAAAGCAAAAGAATTCTCTTGTGCGCATCGACTCAACGTGGCATGCGCACGTTCAATTTGGGTACGGCTGGGTGCTGTCGTGTATTTAAACCGCACCCAGCCTTCTAGAAGACGCTTTGCCTTCCGCCTTAGCTGGAGAAAGGTCGCGTCTGAAGGTCTTCGATTTGGGATGGAGAAACTCACCTGATGCAGAGAGACCCTGCCGTCTGCTTTCACTACGACTTCTTCTACAGCTACCGAAAGCTGCAAAACAAAGAGATAAGACATTTTTTCAGCTAATCTCAAGGCGCCCATCGCAAGAAAGGCAATAAAACAATTTTTGGAACTTCTACAGTTTTAAATCAGAGAACACGGACAATGTTAGTTACGAGAGAGTTATGTAGAATGTTTTAAAGTGTGAAATACTTGAAGCATGTTTTATGTTTAGTGGTTCAAAAGGCCTTCTAGTTTCACTGAGAATTTTGTGAAAAGGTGTTCTCTTTTTGTGTGTGTATTCCCTGTCTTTTCAGAAATCTAATAAACTCCATCAACATTTGCTAAGGGATAAATAGTTTAAGTAAGTAAAGGTCAAGTCCTTAATCAACACCAAAATTAAAACTAGATAAGATGCTAAATTGTTATTTTATTTTGTAGCATCCCAATGAAAAAACGTACAAAGGGACTACAACTAGAAATCACCAGACAACTTAACCAACAAGACAAAGACATACTGGACGTTAGTCAAGCTACAACTTTTCATAGGTAGGCGCTCATTTAATCACTGAGAAGACAGTTAGAGTGATGATATATTTAGAGACAAGTCTAGGAATCTAAACATAGGCTTTTTTAGTTAAATCTTGGTACTTGTTGTTTCGCAGGTCGACAGCAAGAACCTCCCTACGCCCAGTACCGGCCCTCCTCTCCTATTTCTAATTTTACACTTGCTGTGATTCTAAAACTCACAAGTATACTGTTAGATATTTGAGAAGTTGGTCCCTTGCGTCTCTGAGTAAATCTGCTACGTCTTCAAAAAGAGTCAGCGAAAGGGTAAGGTAAGAGACGACGTAGTTCAGTCTGACAGCGCCTGACATTGGTGGGCATTTGTCTACCGAGCCCCTAGTCACTCTCAAGTGACCCAGACTCAATCTCCTCTGCTTTCAAGTACTCTTCATCAAGAATCCATGTTTGGATTCCTGCAGACACTTTCTCCTCTTCCATCATTGGCACTTTTCTGAAGTCCTCCATTGGGTTCGACAGCGCTTTCTTACACCACTTCACACCTATGCACTCATCTCCCCTGGGATAGATAACTTGGTGCGAAGGAGGCGTAGCAGTGAAGGCGAATTGGAGTAACTTGTGCTATGGAATAATGGAGTCAAAACTGCAGCGTTAACATTTCTCTTTCGCAATATATATATTTTGCAAGCATTGAGCCCTGTGTACCGAAACGCAGAAATGCAGAAATTAGCCGAAAAGCAGCATTCTCTATCGCCCCATGAACCCGCTGTCAGGCTGCAGAGGCGGCGAAGGCGGGGCTGCTTTCTCGGCACTTGGGGAGAGGAACAGAGCGGGAAAGAGCTCCAAAACATCACGGTCAATGGCTCTGCTAGAAGTTTCTGTTTTTGGGGATGGCTCTCTAACTCCCTGCTAGCCCTCCGTTAGTATACAGAGGCGGGGGAAGATGGGGGTGCTTTGTCGGCGTCTGAGGAGAAATTTTGAGCTGGGATTTTGGATTTCTATGCAATAACGAGACGCCGCAGTGGAGTGGAGTGGAGTGGGAAGAGCTACAAAATTATTACGAGTATGCTGGTTGCCTCTGAAGGAGAACTTGCTGGGGGACATTAGAGGACACCGCGGACTACAACTTCCAGGTGCCCTTGGTCCTGATGCCACCTGGGACCAATCATCCCCTCCCAGAGCCGCTACTTTACTCCTTGCGCCGGGCCCGTTTGAGCCAGTTACAGGACGGAAGAGAACGGGCCGGGCCCCCCTCTAACATCATTATTCTGCAAAGGTAATTCTCCCAGTTTATGATTTGGCTATAAATGTAAAACTTGTACGACACAATACCATCAATGCACATCACAGAAAGTCTCTTTCATCCATGTGCTGTAAGCACGCACAGATCCCCAAGCGTCAAATGTTCAGGCCTCAGAACCAGCTCATTCATTTCCTACAAGAGTGGGGTCTTTAGTACAGACATCGTTTGAGCCCCTTATTTCGAATTCACCTGAGGTTTTGCCCGTTGTATCGTTTGGGGATCATCTAGAGGACTACAACGTTCTGTCCTAAAACATTGCTGGGTTGGCAGAGAAGATCGCAGATCCGATGTGTGGGTGCAGTTTATCAGTCAATTCTCCTTGATATGTTTACAGGAGACTTGGCTGGTGAACTGCAACCTATATCTGGAGGGGGTACAAAGCTTTCTATGTCCCTGCTGCCCCTTCAGCAAGTGGAAGGGCAAGGGGTGGTTTAGTTATTTTTACTTCTCTAGCTTTGAAATGCAGGATTAAGGTCCCCCCATTTGCTCAAAGTGACTCCCAAGCTATTCTATTAAAGCATAGAAAAACTAGTGTGTGTTTAATTAACTTTTACAATGCACTGAATAGACAGGGGGTCTGTCAGATAACACTGCTGAATGGGCTTCATAAGCAGCATAGTGCTTATGTCTCTCATAGCCTTATGATAGTGGGAGACTTTAATGTCCACCCGTGTGGTGACCCTGAAACAACTAGGATGGGTGATATGGGATGTGCCAGGATACGGGGTCTCCACTTTGAGCACTCAGCGCAAGGAAATGTACCCAATGATCTGCTTAATGATTATGATCTGTTCTCGTCTATGTCTTTTGCTGTTCCATCTAGTAAACTGCCCGTGCCGTCCTTTAAAGGGCGTAGTGGTGGGTTCTTTATAGATCACATTTTGATCTCTGTTAGCTTACAGGCTATTCTTCAGGGTTTTAAAATTATGGAGAGCTCATTCAGTGACCACAAACCAGTGTGTGTGCAGTTGGGGGTAGGTATATTGAATAGGAGGGCCAGGGAGGTAGTGCCAGGCGTGCTTAAACTGAAAGATGGTAGGCGTCGCCTTAAATGGTCCCAGGTGACTCCAAACCGTTTCTATGAAAAGGCCCATGAGTCTTGTGTTGCAGAATTTGCATTTTGTGTGTCCCCTCACTCTTCAGCAGCAGGCATCCTAAACTCATTTTCAGAGATTGTTGCTAAGGTGGGGGCTTTGCTTTCTGTTCCTGCACGAAAAAAATCATCAAGCGATCCTAAATGGTTTAATTCCGCATGCTCTAAAGCAGCCAGAGTTTTGAAGGATGCATTGAAAGCTAAACCGAGGGATCTACCTCGGGTTCGTGCACTTGGACTCAACTACAAAAAGATACTGGCAAGCGCAATGCGGAATTGAAGGACGCAACTTGGCGCGAATTGGTAGACCCTAGCACGTTAGGTAGTAGTGCTAAATTTTTGTGGCATTATCAATAGACCTCTTTGTGAAAGGGTTATGGATGAAGGTCTTGGTACCAACATGCTGGAAGAGGATTGGGTCTCGCATTTTAGCCGTATTTTTAAGAGCGATTTATCCCTAGTTTGACCACAAGCTAGCGCTCAAAATAATACCCTGGTTGTATTCTCCCAGAGTGAAGTGAAGAAAGGCATCGCTGGTTTGTCGTGTAACAAGGCGCCAGGTCCGGATGGTATTCCGCCGGACCTATTTAAATCAAATCCTTCACTTTGGGCCTCGGTCTTGCTGGGCGTGCTTAATGCGGCCGCTAAGGCCGGTTTCCCAAAGTCTTGGGGCTCATCTACTTTTTTACGAGTGTTCAAAAAAGGTGATCGCAATAGTACATTGAACTATAGGCCGATTTCTCTTATTAATTCCGTAGTCAAGGTTGTGGGAGGGGTTCTATTGAATAGACTGGCTACCTGGGCGGAAGATAATAAGATCATTTCAGATATTCAATATGGGTTCCGACCAGGGCACTCTACTATAGCCCAATGCCTCAACCTTTATCTTGATTTTTTGATTTGATTTGAAAAGAATTTGTTAAGCGCGGCTAACACCATTAGGTTTCTTGATCCTCAGAAGTACATAGTTGCCCGAAAAGGGACAATCTACATGGCCTTCATGGATCTCTCCTCCGCTTTTGACTGTGTCAATCGGGGCAGATTGTGGCAATCCATGAGGGCCATGGGGGTGGAGGACAACCTGGTGGACTTCCTGAGGGATCTGCATAGTGATACAAAGGCAAATATTAGGTTTGCTCAGGACCTTGGGGTTTCCAGGGATTTCAGTCTTGAAAGATGTGTAAGGCAGGGATGCATCGTTGCCCCGTTTCTTTTTAACCTTTATATTAACGACTTGGATAGGATTTTGTTAGAAACAGGGGCTGAATTTCCGTATTTGGGGCGAAGGGGTCTGCCCGTTCTGCCTTATGTGGTTCTCCTAGCCCGAACCCCAAGAAGCCTGCAAAACTTGTTGGATACCTTTTGCAGCTTTATGGCAGACTGCGATTTGGCCGTAAACAACTCAAAATCATTTGTAATGCAAGTTGGGACATGCCCTAAGAAGCAGTATTCCTTTAGGGTGAATGCAGAGAAGGTGCCTTTAACCCCAACCTTCTCTTACCTGGGCGTCCTCATGGATGATCGTTTGGGCTGGTGTGCCCTGGTTAGGAGAAGGAAGGGGTAAGGGGGAAGTGACAAGAGTAAATGCATCTATTCTCAACTTTGCCACAAAGATGGGCAAACGCCCAATTGCGGCATTACTGAAAATGTACCGAGCAAAAAGCGTAGCAACTGCCATCTACGGAAGTGAACTATGGGAATATGTAGCCTCGGAGGAATCCAGGTGGCTGAGAATAATTTCTTAAAACAACTGCTGGGGGTTCCCAAAGGTACTGCTAATCTAATAGTACATGAAGAGACTGGGCCTGCATTTATTTCTGATACTCTGGCTATACGTCCACTACTCTTTTGGCTCAATTGATGGCTGAATAAAGACTTAAGCCTTAACCATGAGCTACTGAAAGAAGTAATGAGTCTGGACCATATGCTTGATATCCCATGGCTTAAATATATAAAGGGTTGTTTTGGTGATTTGAGGCGTCCAGACTTGTTTTTAAGACCTAGTTTTATAATTGCAAAAGACGTGGTGTTTGTACAGGAATCTTTTATTTTGCTCAAAAAAGCAAAGAGAGACGGGGTAAAATTATCAACAAGCATTGGAAATGCAATAGGTCTCGCATTAGAAGAGTTGGAGCTTTGGTTTTGTAAATGACAACTTTTTTTTTATGTGTTGGTCTTGAAAATAGCAAAATTAATTGCTTTGTCATTTACAATGCCAATACTTTTAACTTTTTCAAATGTGACACCTATAGCATTTGTAATGCCACATGTTTTGTATGTACATGACTTACATGTATTCATATAACAAATACAAATGGCTTTTAATTTTTTAAAATAATTAATAGTTAAATAAAAGTTTTTGTAATTTATAATAGCAATAGCTTAAACTATTGTAAATTACTTTTGTGAAGAATATGTGCAGTGTATTTTATTGTGGTAGAGTGAGGGTGGTTGAGTGAGGGCAGCAGAGTGGTAGAGTGAGGGCGGTAGAGTGGTAGAGTGAGGGCAGTAGAGTGAGGGCGTGAGGGCAGTAGAGTGAGGGCGGTAGAGTGAGGGCGTGAGGGCGTTAGAGTGGTAGAGTGAGGGCAAGAGTGAGGGAGTGAGGGCGGTAGGGTGGTAGAGTGAGGGCGGTAGAGTGAGGGCAGTAGAGTGAGGGCAGTAGAGTAAGGGCGGTAGAGTGAGGGCGTGAGGGCAGTAGAGTGAGGGCGTGAGGGCAGTAGAGTGAGGGCGTGAGGGCTGTAGAGTGGTAGAGTGAGGGCAGTAGAGTGAGGGCGTGTGGGTGGCAGAGTTATGGCAGTAGAGTGAGGGCAGTAGAGTGGTAGAGTGAGGGCGGTAGAGTGAGTGCGGTAGAGTGAGGGCAGTAGAGTGAGTGCGGTAGGGTGAGGGCGTGAGGGCGGTAGAGAGAGGGCGTGAGGGCAGTAGAGTGAGGGCGTGAGGGCTGTAGAGTGGTAGAGTGAGGGCAGTTGAGTGAGGGCGTGTGGGTGGCAGAGTTAGGGCAGTAGAGTGAGGGCGTGAGGGCAGTAGAGTGGTAGAGTGAGGGCGGTAGAGTGAGGGCGTGAGGGCGGTAGAGTGGTAGAGTGATGGCAGCAGAGTGAGGGCGTGAGGGCGTTAGAGTGGTAGAGTGAGGGCGGTAGAGTGAGGGCGGTAGAGTGAGGGCCGTAGAGTGAGTGCGAGCATCAGAACAAACTCGAATTGCAAAAAAGAACTGGTGGTTGCCGAATAATCAGCCGTTGTTTTGCTGCCCTTCTATGGACACTGGAGGTGGGGGTTTGTGGTGGGCGGTCTGCTTGTTCTGCCTTGCGAGTGCTTGACGCTGTAGACCTGAATTTGGAGTTACCTCTAAAACAGATATACCTTCTACAAATCAAAATATGTTGGCGGGAGCAGGGTGCATTTGGGGTTACTGGAGGCAAAGGGGTGTGGGTATGACACGATCTGTAATGTACGACTGTCTGCGAGCATTATACAAATCTATCCACATACATACATAAAATTGTATTTGTGTGGGGCTTGGAAAAGAGAAAGTACACTAAAGTGCCTGATGCGCAGCACTTTTCGAGCTGAAAAATAAGTGAATCCGCTCCAGATTCAAAGCAACCCGGCTTTTACCAAAAAGTATAATATTACAAGATACAAAATGGAACGAGGAATCCTGTCTTAGGTACAATTGTTGAATATCGTCTAAATGAGGCACGAATATTTAAAGATATGTTCTTCTCGGCGTTGTGTGACTATCTTTAAGTTTCTTTTTTAACTTTCACGACAGCTCCGGGGTCTTCCCCACCTGTCATACAACAGGTTTGTCTTCTTCTTATTATAAATATGATTTATTGTATTCCTTCGTCCCTTCAGTTCACTGCAGCAGCCTGTTGGATTTGCTGCTCGCTTGCCAGTCACCCAGCACACACTCTGCTCTTCAGGCGAGCTGCAGTTGTAAATATGTAACTACAAACTGCAAGGAGCGCCCATAAGAATTCTAAGGAATACTCATTTAGGGCATCAAACCCCCCTCTTTGGTGCTGGCACTCAGAGACAGGCTGGCTGGGAGGCCGGCGTGTGAAGGGCAGGCTGCCGCTGCTTGAAGGTGTTCGAGGCCAGACAGATCCTTATCTGATGCTTATCCGAACACCAAAGCGACCGGCCGCTTTGAGTCCATTTGCCACCCACCATCCACTTCACGCGCTCCTCGTGGCTCATTGTAAAGAGGAACCCGAACAGTGCTGCGTACTACTTGCTGCAAAGCGCTTAGCGGCTCGTTCGGCGCTAGCAAGCACTATGTGTATACAATTTACAATTACAACTTTTAAAAATACGTCGCACACCAGGTAGGGGGTTTCTTGTGCGAGGCAGACAAAAAGTAAAGGTTAAAGGAAAAAGTAAACAGGACATAGTAACACCAGTTGTTAAAGTGTTCATTCATTCAGCGCTGAAAAAAACCTTCTCACAAAGGCCCGTCGCGCTGTGTTGCTCTCCATCTTACTGAGTGTAAATAATACAAACACAACAATGCATTCTCCTTTCTGATTAAAATACCCAGGGGCGCGTTCACCTCAGTATTTCTACACATTGCAGCACTCATTCAAGGCGCTACTGATTGCTTCAACCGTTGAATGCAGTTTTCATTTTAATTTCAAATGGAAAACTGTCCCGCCCGAATGCAAACCCGAAGGATGTAATTTAGTAAGGCTCAACGTGCTTCGTTTTTTTTAAATGTAAATAAATACAGAAAACAATCTGTTTCCCTTTTATATTAATAAAAAAAAAGCAGAAATTAGATCGCCAATCATGACAGCCAGACTAATAGCAGAGCATGTTGTCAACAGAGAGATTTGTCTTATTAAAAGGACTCGGTGACGGTTTAAGTAGCAGCAAATACGAACATGTGGTATTAGTACAATGCTAATTTTCAGCCTAAAAATAATTCTGCAAGGAAAAGGAAGCATATATTATTAATCTACTCCCTATGTGGCTCCAGAGCTGCATACTACTTGCTGCAAAGCGCTTAACGGCTTGTTCGGCGCTAGCAAGCACTATATGTATGCAATTTACAATTACAACTTTTAAAAATACGTCGCACACCATGTCGGGGGTTTCTTGTGCGAGGCATACGAACATGTGGTATTACTACAATGCTATTTTTCAGCTGAAACTAATTCTGCAAGGAAAAGGAAGAATATATTATTAATCTACTCCCTATGTGGCTCCAGAGCTGCGTACTACTTGCTGCAAAGCGCTTAACGGCTCGTTCGGCGCTGGCAAGCACTATGTGTATACAATTTACAATTACAACTTTTAAAAATACGTCGCACACCAGGTAGGGGTTTCTTGTGCGAGGCATACGAACATGTGGTATTACTACAATGCTATTTTTCAGCTGAAACTAATTCTGCAAGGAAAAGGAAGAATATATTATTAATCTACTCCCTATGTGGCTCCAGAGCTGCGTACTACTTGCTGCAAAGCGCTTAACGGCTCGTTCGGCGCTGGCAAGCACTATGTGTATACAATTTACAATTACAACTTTTAAAAATACGTCGCACACCAGGTAGGGGTTTCTTGTGCGAGGCAGACAAAAAGTAAAGGTTAAAGGAAACAAGTTTAAACGAGACCCAGAGGAGGCTATCTTAAAACAAGGTTGTGCTGGGAGAGAGAGAGTGGGGAGGAGAGTAGGAGGAGGAGGGAAAGGCAGATAAGGGGAGGGGGGAGGAGAAATGCGACACGGCCGTCAAAGTGTCCATCCGACGGGTTCCGACGGGTTAGCAGTGAAAACAGACAGAAGGAGAAATGGGCAGAGAATGACAAATTAAAAAAAAAAGGTAAACATGCAACAGAAGAGAACAAGAGTACTAAAAATGAGGTAAACAAGAGGGAGATGGGTAAAGAGAAAGACAAGCACGCACGCTGAAAGTTGGAGAAACACGAGAGACGGCCTGCGGCCGTCAAAGTGAAAGTACGGCCGGCGGAGGAGAAATGCACACGGCGGGCAGGGGAGGGGAGGGGGCGGAGCGGGGAGAGCGGCATGTGGGTGTGAAGAAGCCGGGGCCTTTGAAGTGAAGCTAAGCTTCACTTCAAAAGGTGTCGGAGGAATGCGGCTGAGGGAACAGACGGCGATTGCGGCTGAGGGAACTGATGTGCACGCGCTTTTAAGCTCAATGCACATGCGCATTGAGCTTAAAAGTCACGGGCACTGCAAGGAATCGCCACGATTCCTTGCAACTTGGTTAAAGACTGTTTAAGCCGCAATAGGCTCGCAAGCTCGATGCGCATGCGCATCGACAGGCGAGACCTAAAAACTAGTGTCTGGAAATTCGTGATGCTAAAAACTACTCCGGGTACTGAGCCTTATCTTTTAACGCCCCTGTCGAACCACGAGCGGTTCTTATTGACCAGGTTTAAAATTGATTATTTTCATTTTTTTACTTGCTGTTCCTCTGGGGTGCCACAGAGGACAAGTGCTAGCACCCTGTGGCTGCGACGGAGTGTCTCCACAGGACCTGCTGCACTTCATGTTCTTTTGTAGCTTCTATGATGCTCCCCGGAGGTTCTTTTTAAAATCACTTTAAAAAAAACTAAATTTTTCCAAAGTGCGCCCAGCCCTTTATTTTCTACAAATGTTAAAGCCTGAATGCATCCCATTTATGGTTGGATATTTGAAATGTTCATTGAAATATAGAAAATGTATGGAAAATTAATTTTTTATTGATGATTGTTTTTTTTTCTGTAATACAGTGTTGAGGCCACATGGTCCTTTTAACCGGTTAATTAATTCATCTGTAATACTGGTATCTTCTTTTATTAACTGGATGGCCCATCCACCTTGTAATAATAATGTGTTTTTTAATAATTTTTATATACACCAGTTATATATTTATTATGTATGCAATGGGATTGTCGCTTAATATGTTTAGGATTTGGATATGCCCTGTTTTTTTATGCGATCTGTAATCTTTTATGGTTTTCTATTTTGTTAACCGAATAAAGTCTTTCAACAGTGAATAGGTAACTTGGATACCACAGTATCCACAGGTGGGGTGGCTCTCCAACCTTCTGTCTTTCTCGGGGGTTCCTCAGGGTCTACTGGTAAGGGTCCCTAATCTCTAAAAATCCAAGTGCGATTCATATATAGAGTTGTACGTAGCCCGCGGTCGTGTTCTCACACTGCACGCGCCCTCCGTGGTGTCCCTGTCTACTTACCTTGGATGGTTCCTTGGGTCCCCATCGATTCTACAACCTCTTGACATTGTCCTGATTCGAGTCGTGGTTCTTATACCACTTTCTTTTTTTTTTTTTTTATCTTTTTATTAGCAGTATAAGAAGAAGTTGTCACGGCATGGTAATTACAGTTGCAAAGTGCACACATCAGGCGAATATTGGAACACCATTCCTGTACAGTAATATACAGTTTTCATTTTTATGTTACTAAACGATCCCAACAGAACGCCCCCCTCCCAGTCCCTCCCACCCTAGGCACTTGTAGGTCAGATATCAGCAATCGTGTTTCTCAGCCCACTTTATTTGATTATAGTACGTATAGCGTATCCAGTACA
Source organism: Lissotriton helveticus (assembly GCF_964261635.1). Taxonomy (NCBI): domain Eukaryota; kingdom Metazoa; phylum Chordata; class Amphibia; order Caudata; family Salamandridae; genus Lissotriton; species Lissotriton helveticus. The sequence continues at coordinate 1,317,483,057 of NC_136061.1, forward strand.
ACCTCATAGGGGACTATACTGAAGTTTCCTTGTGCGGTGTGTCCGTTTTGCGCACCCAGATATAGTTACACCATGCGTCACACAGGCAGGGCTCGACCAAAAAGCTATCAGCCCACATCGACAGAAGTGTCGGATGCATCGCTTCCTCCTGCCTCAAAGACCCCATCAACATATTCCAGTCCAGCGATATAAGGTTCTTTCTGAGACCCCTACGCTCTTCTCGTTGTAATGTCATGCCTTCGGCCTTACCCCATCTCACTACCTCTGTCCTCCACATTTCCGGATCGGGTGGCCTAGGCGATTTCCATTTCATTGTTAAAGTGCGTTTCGCTAGTAACAGGGCCAGATCAGTGAAGCATGTGCCTACACTCTTCTTTCGTTCTACAGGACCCAACCCTAATAATGTATATTCTAGTGCAGCGTAGGGTTTGGAAGGGACTAGTCTGGCCAGATCATTATGTACAGTCGTCCAGTAGTAGCCCAGTTTTGGGCACTCCCATAACATATGTATCAGGCTTGCGTCTTCCGCACTACATCGGGGGCATGTGTCTGCTGCGGTGGGGAACATTGCATGTATGCGGCGTGGCGTCAGGTATGCTCTATGCAGTATCATAAGCTGTATGAATTTGAATTTCGGGTTTCGTGATACTTTTTTCGGGAATGCAAGTATTCTGTCCCATTCCTTGTCCCTGACAGGTCTCCCTATGTCGTGTTCCCATTTATCCCGTAGTGGCTGTAACGAGACTGCCCTGCCCTCCCGTATACCATGTGTCAGCCATCTCGTCAGATGACTACCAGATCCCATTAAGTACTGCATGGTGAGTAGAGGGTTTGTGGGGGGCTCTTGTCCATCTGGCGCCCACACCCGTGTGACATAGCGACGCACCCCGGCATGCAGCAGGAATGACCCTCCCGATGTGTGGTGTGTATTGCGAAAGTCTTCAAATGACAAGACTTTACCTTCGTGAAAGAGGTCCCCTGCCTGTGTGACACCCGCCTCGTGCCACTCCGTCAGTGTGTGGTTTGAGAGTGGTCCCAGTCCCACTGGGAGTCCTAGTAGTGGTATCGTAGGAGCGTAAGAGGTGGTGCGGGATGTATATCTCACTGCCTGTCTCCAGTATGCGACCGCAAGTCGAAGTAGTGGAGGCGCCAGTCGGGGGATCTCGGCTCCTGGTAACAACAGGGTGTGTATACTCCCCCTGCTCCATTCCATTTCAGAGACATTGATTTCGTGCAAGTTCCTCCCGGCTACCCAAAAGGCTAGCCATTGCAATTGGCAGGCAAAGTTGTATGCCTGAAGGTCCGGTACACCCATACCTCCTGCCGCAGTAGGGAGCTGTAGTTTGGCCAAGCTAATTCGTCTCCTCCCAGTGCCCCATACCAGTTCTGTCAGTAGGGAATTCAGTGTTTTAAACATGGAGGCGGGAATCATGAATGGCATGCTTGTGAAGTAGTAGATGAGACGGGGCAGTACCACCATCTTAGAGATGGTCGCCCTACCCGACACCGATAGCGGCAGTGCCGTCCAAAAGAGCACCTGGGATTTCAGCGCCGTGATTGCTCTCCCTAGATTGCCATCTAGCATGTCCCTCGCGCCTCTGTATATCTGTACCCCAAGGTATCAGAAGGTTGACTCCGCCACTTGGAAGGCATGTGGTGCGAAGGGTAGCCGGGCCTCCGCCTCTGTTGCTGAGAAGTAGAACCCGTAGGATTTAGACTCGCTTATAGTGAGCCCTGATAACAAGCTAAATCTTTCGAATATGTCAGGTACAGGATCTAGTCTCCCCCCCAGGTCCCTGAAGTACAGAATAATGTCATCAGCGTACGCCGATACCACATGGGTTGCTCCACCCCTAAGTATGCCCCTGTGCTGTGCGAACCCCCGAAGCTTGCAAAGCAAGGGCTCTAACGCCAGTATAAACAATAGCGGGGACAGTGGGCATCCGTGTCTAGTGCCTCTCGCTATGTCCAGGGGTGCTGAAATGCACCCATTCGCACAGACCCTAGCTGTGGGACGGGAGTATAGTAGTTGAACCCATTTGATATATTCGGGCGGGATTCCGAAACGTGCAAGGGACGCCAACATATAGTCCCATCTGAGGGAGTCAAAGGCCTGTTTCAGGTCCAGGGAAATACAACCCTCTTTACGCAGCGTCTCCGGTTCACTTAGCATTAGTTGACTGAGCCTCCGTAGGTTCATGGCAGTGTTCCTACCCGGTACAAAGCAGCACTGATCAGGGTGTATTAGTTGCGGTATATATTGTGCCAGTCTCGTCGCTAGAATTTTACTCAGTATTTTATAATTTATGTTTAGCAAAGAGAGGGGTCTATAGTTAGCTAATTGCAGGCCATCCCTGCCCGGTTTCAGTAGGGACACTATTAGGGCCTGGAGTGATGACTGTGGGAGGCCCCGTGTCTGCAACGCCTCCCGATACACCACCTGGAGGCGCGGAGCAAGAATGTCAATGCAAGCACCGTAGAACTCGGCCGGAAGGCCATCTGTGCCTGGCGCTTTGTTCCGTGGTAGCGCGCGTATCGCCTGGCGTATCTCCGCAGCCGTGATAGGGCAAGACAGCTCCTTGCACTGATGATCTGCAAGGCGTGGCAAGTCTATCCCTTCCATGAACTCCTCAAACGCTGTGTCCGGCAATGGTCTGGGTGGGCCATATAAGAGTTCATAGTACGTCCTAAATGCTGTGTTGATGCCCAGTTGTGTCGATGTGTGGGACCCCCCCTGATCGAGTACCTCCATAATTGGCAGGTTTATTGGGTCATCCCGTACCATACGAGCTAGCAGGGGTCCGGCCCGTTCCGCCTGGGCATGTTATCTGCATGTATATTCCTTAAAATCCAGCACTCGCAATTCCTCTAGCAGCTCTGCATGCTGTATGTGCGCCTCCTGAAGTGGTGTGAATGGTATGTTCGGTCCAGCTGCCTCACTCTCAAGCATAGCCAGTCTCCCTTCCACCTCTCGGCGCCTTTCCATTACTATATGTCTCATACCCACCCTAGTACTCATTGCTTCGCCTCTAATGGACACTTTGAAAGCGTCCCATTCCACTTGGCGGGAACTCGCCGAACCGGTGTTCGTGTCAAAGTAGGATGTTATGGCATCTGCAAGTGTTGTGCGAAAGACCGTGTCTTCCAAGAGGTCCGGCGCAAGGCGCCACGTGGTTATTGGTGTTGGAATTCTACCCCATCGGAATGTAACCTCCACCGGGCTGTGGTCCGATAGCATCTTGCCCATATGTTCCGCTAAGTTGATCGCCCCCAATAGTGTTGTAGTGCAAAAGACGTGGTCTATCCTGGTGTGGAATCTGTGGGGTGGCGAGTAAAATGTGTATTCCCTACTTAGCATGTGCTTACTTCTCCACGCATCCGCCAGCCCCCATCCCCCGGCCCACCTCGTCAGTGCATCTGCTTGTTTCCTACTCTCCGTGGCCTGTAGGGGTGGGTGTGACCTGTCTAATGAAACATCCAACATAGCATTGAAGTCCCCACCTATTATCCAACTATAGTCTGCCCATTCCGCTAACACACTGTTGATGGTATTTAAAAAGTCCGATTGGCCTTAATTGGGAGCATAAATACTGCCTATCACCACAGGGGAGCCATCCAGTAACCCACGGATAAAGACATGTCTACCTTCCGTATCTATTCTTTTCTCCACCAGTTTAAACGGGACGGAACTTCTCATCCACACAGCTGCCCCTCTCGAGAATACTGAATAAGAGGTAGCAAACAATTGTCCCTTCCGTTTTTTAAGTAGCTTCCCACCCTCCACATTGTTCAAATGAGTCTCTTGAAGGCAGGCGATCTTAACGTTCCTTCGGTTTAGTTGTGCCAGCAGTCTATGTCTTTTATGCACGGACCCCATGCCTCGAACATTCCAGGTGCACATCTTGTATTCATTAATAGTCCCCATTGCGGTCTCTTGCAGTCAATGCCGGTGGGCTCTGCAACACTAAGAGCACAAATAAATTCTGCCATGACCCCAGTGCCAATCCAACTATCAATCCCATAACTCTCAGGTCCCAAAGTAAAAACTCTCGGGGTCCAAACCTTATCGTCCAACGTGGACAATGGAATAACCTAAACATGTCTATGAGGTGGGGAGAGGGGACCACTCGCACCAGTCCAGAGCTTGTTGTCGTCAGTTTAGTACGCCCCTAGCTGGTGTGTCCCTCGCCCATGACCGCCCCTCGTGTAGTTCATACTTTACCAATCGGAGTCTTCTTAGGCCGCATTCAAAGTTCATTTGCCACTTGTGCCGTGATTTTGGGGAAGAACTGTAGACTATCGGCTGACCCCGACACTTCCGTCGGTGTGTCCGAGTGGTTGTCCATAGCTGAGTGACCTCTCGCATCATGTGCTGCCAACGCGGCCTCGGTCAGGTGGCTGATCTTCGTGGTTCTCCCAGACCTGGCCGACGTATTTCCTCCACTGGCCGAGGAACCTTTCGCATGTTTCTCAGTTCAATTAGGTGTGTGCCCTTGTTCCTTGTGGGAAGGTCCACCGCCCTGGTCGTCTTCAAATAGGTCTTGGGTATTTGGCGGTGTAAGCGTCACTTCCATCCATTCTGCCGCTTCCTCAGGCGAGTCAAAGAATTAGGATTTATTGCCGTGTATTATCTTGAGGCGAGCAGGGAATAATAGGGCATATTTAAGGTTTTTGTCTCGTAGTTTGCGCTTCACCCCCAGGAACGACGATCTGGCTCTCTGCACCGTTGGGGTAAAATCTGGGTACACGGAAATTGTTTTGTCCTCGTATCGTAGCGGTGCTTTTTCCCTCGCCACTCTCAGCACTGAGTCTCTATCTTTATAGTGTAGCAGACGCGCTATGAGTGGTCTCGGGGGTGCCCCGGGTTTGGGTGGCGTCGCCGGCATTCTGTGTGCCCTCTCTACACTATACAGCGGAGTAAGATCCTGTGGGCCTACGATCTTCTTCAGCCAGTCCTCCACAAATTGAGTGGGGTTCCTCCCCTCGCTGCGCTCCGGAATTCCCAAAATTCGCACGTTGTTGCGGCGGGAGCGCCCTTCCGCGTCGTCCACCTTGTCCCACAGTAGCTTGATCTGTTTTTCCATACTTTCCAACTTCGTGGAGTGAACAGTATGTTGCGGGATTAGGTCATCCAGTGCGATCTTGTGCTCAGATACCTTCTCTGCCAGTTTATTGTGATCTGCCCGTATAAGCGATAGGCCGGTCGCCATATTGTCCATGCGCATCTCCAGTGCTTCCCTGGACGCTTTTATTTTGGCCAGTATAAGGTCTCGTTTCGCGTCCTGGGTACTCTTACCCGTCGGTGGGATGATCTCCACATTGGAGGAGGCCAGCGGGTCTTCCGATCCCGTGGATTGTAGGTCAGCGTTGGCGCCAGTGTCCTGTGCCTTAGCCCTGTTTCTTCCCATGGCTCTCGCCGCGGCCGGCGTCAGGAGACACGCACCTAGCGACTTCGGGCTGTGCACTCAGAGTACGCCGCACCAATATGCAACTGTGTGTGTGTATGGGCATATAGGTCGTATCTTTGCAATGAGGTGGTCGTCATAGTCGTCTGAAGATAGCTGTGCCCCACTCGACGGTATACCGGCGTCCGCAGCTAGCCCTAGGCCTCGCCTGTCGTTGCGACGGATCTCACCGTTGTGGCTTTGCCCGTAGAATCAAGGCCAGCTACCCCTGTAGGTATGCCCGGTACTGCCACGTGAGTTGCCTCGGCGCGATGCATGGCCCAAGGAAGAAGCGTGTGCTTTGTTCTTCCTGTCGTGTGTGGCACCATGCGCTAGTTCTGGTTCCCAGGTTCAGTGTAGCGCTGTATAGCCCTTATAGTACCAATCCCATTGAGATCCCTCTGGCAGGCCCGGTGGCGTCGGAGACAACATGGCGGTCGCAGCCTCCTGCGGCAGATAACAGGCTTTCTCCCAGGGCCCCAGCAGCTGTCCCACAGTCGTGTCGGGCGCCGGGCTCCGGGCTCACTCTCGGCCTCCGCGGGCAGGGCCGCCGCACGTAGTCCCTCAGCTCCTCTGTCGGGGGTTGAGCGGGAGCGGGTCGGGTCACCACCGTCGCCGCGCCGTCTCCGTCTTGCGGGCACCGCCTCCGCGAGGCGCCCAGGATTCACCTCCTTCTGCTCGGCTCTCACCTCCTCTCCGCCGCTCCGTCAGTCTTCGGGCTCAGCAAGCGAGGGCAGCACCCTGGTTCCCGGAGGTCGTTCCCCCGCCACTCAGCATCGTCCCGTGCAGCTGCGCCCCTCAGGTATCCAAGCAACCGGGCTGTAGGTCTGTGGTGCAGCGCTTCTACTGTGGTCCCCGGCCGCCGATCGGGTGTCAGGCCGCACTGTCGCTGATCTTCGATTCCGGCCACTGGTAGGCCCCCGTAGATAGCGAGAGCCGTGTCAGGGATCCCTTATGCTCCGGTTCAGTATAGGGGTAAAATAGGCGGTCGATGGGTTCTGGAAGGCAGGATATTTCGCTGGTATATCGGGCAGGGGACGGAGCTACTCTAAAGCACGTCCGCCATGCTCAGCTCGTGGCCACACCCCCCTTATACCGCTTTCTTAGTATGTGGTTTGGTCCCACCCCCCACCCCCCGGGCCCAATGTGTATTAGTTCTATTTACTGTGATACTGTGCTATAGTATTGTGTGCTTTGTGTATATCTCCATGTGGGAGATACTGGAACGTGCTAGAGAGTATTATATAATAAATACATATTTTTATAAATACCTTGTGTAGTTCTTTTTCATTTACTCTAAACAATATGATTGCATTGTGGTAAAACAAGCTGCTTCACACTCCTTCAAGACTAAGCCTGAGGGCTGCTCTCCACAGCTACCACTTAGAGAGCTCTCTGTGGTTGTCCAAGAACTCTTAAATCACCATAAGGGTTGACTGCACTGGTGCAACATTGCTCACTCACTTTAGTGGACATCATATACCAGGCCAGCTTCTCACGTTCATGCTATTGATGAAAGAGGACGATGTTATGAAATGAAGAATGTTTGTCATATTAACAAAAGAGGTGATGGTAACTAGAAATGTAGAACAAGTTATTGCAGAAGAGGTACAAGGAAGACAAATGGAATTGTAGTTGTGTTTGTAGCATTCAACAGCAATCCATTTATATTTAAAAATAAATCCTACGTATGTTTCAAAGGCAAAGTTTAAAACACAAAATAAGTACTTTACAAGGTTTGGATACTTAGAAGGTTAGAAAGCATACAAATTTGCAGGGACATTTACTAGCTTGTTTATCAAAGAAAGTGTACCAAATCACCTTTAATCATTTCAGGATGCTAGCTGTACACCACTTAACAATGCAAACTTTAGTTAGGAGGCTGTTATATGTGAAAACTCCTGCTTTATGTTTAGGAGAAATGCCTAGGGCACTTTTGCATGTTACTGTGGCAAAGGTAGAAAAGGTTTGTGATGATGTGCAGTTTTGTTTCTTTGGCGCTGAAGAGGACTGTAGGGAAAATGAAGAGTTGCTAACAGGAGGAGCTGGAGAACAGGACACAGGTACTACAGTTGATAGTTCTGAAGAAGAGATTACAAAAATTAAGACAGTGTGCTCTGAAAAACCATAGTATATTTGTATTAGTTGTTGACGCACTCACTACAAGACTCAAACATGGACTGTTGGCTCACATTGAAACAGTGAAAAAAAATAATGATGAATGCAAAGGTTTGCTGTGTACTTATTTGGATAAGAATGATTTGACTTGTCCATACGGCAAGTTATATGTATGCACTGTTAAAATAAATTAGCGGATAATGAAATGCCTGCTAAAGCTGTGCATAACAATGTAGAACTGGTTGCTATTCCTGAGGTTTAAGGGACACATGCATCAAGCCTTTTTCCGTTAGCAAACAGGCTGATTCAATTGCATGTGTCTTTTGTCATTCGCAATTTAGGTAATCACAACTGTTTGTGATTTCCTATATTGTGAATGCATTTAGGGATTCGCAATTTGAGAATCTCTATTTTCCTATGCATGTGGCCTTTCCTAAATGCGAACTGTGCATTTAGGAAACACTAATTACCATCAACTTCAAGTTGATGATAATTTTTTCATGCTTTGAAAAATGCTTTGAAAAATGCACAAACATGTATTTTTCAAAGTGCCATTTGGCGCAGCTTAACATGTGCACACATACCTTTTTTTGGAGGGTGCTTCAGGGGGGGTCTTAGGCCCTCAGGCACCTTTGGATTTGTCTTCGTAATTTACAATTACCAATTTGGTCATCCCAATTTGTGAATGCATTACCATTCATTCCTACAGGCCTGTAAGCCATAGGAATGAATGGAGTCACATTAGCTTATACCAATTTGCAATTTTTGAATCGCTATTAGCTAATGTAAAGGAATTGCAAATTTTGTTTACATGCATAGGCATTTGCGATGACTAAATAGCGATTCCTTAACAATCGCTGTTTGTAATCGCAAATGAGGAGTTTGATGCATGTGCCACCAAAATATTCATGAATCCATTCTTATCCAAACTATACATACATTTCAGGCTAAAGTACGTATGGAGCCAAAGATAGGCAAGTTACCCCAAAAGAGATGCAGAAAGGTCTAAAAGATTGAGTGGTCTATTTGCAGTTAGATGTCATGAAAAACACTGAAACTGTAGGGGTAGATAGAGATTTAAAAGAAGTACTTGTAATTGTTGAAATGTTGTGCCTACCAAGAACAGGAAGATATGGTAGGAGTTGGTAGACGTTAACAAAGTTCAAAAAACAAATGTATATCTGGTACAAAATAATGTTTACCACAGAAATGTTGGAAAGCCTGCAAGATATTACACATATGGAGAATCAGACATTTCCATCAACAGGTCAGATGGATTGCCAGAGTCTCTTTAGTAAAATGTACAAGTTGCAAGTACATTGTCCATTTATTACCATTCATGTATCTTCATGATGATCTCATTTTGGAGGGGGATTCAGGATCCCACTAGTATCTCCTTGGAAGTACTCATCCAAACCAGCACATGAACTCTACCTTGGTGTTAGTTTTACTAAGAGGCAGTTTTTCAAAGATTTCTGGTTGCCTAAAAAACTATTTTACATTTAGTCAAACGAGCCTAAAAGTGTGCACTTCTTCTCTTGGGAGAGTTTAGTGCCAAATTCATGTAATCTAGCAAATTCACACCACCTTGTACCACCCTCTGTCCAAAGGGCTATTAGAAAGAATGAATAGCTTAGTTAAAGGACGTCGCCAGGTTGCTATCCGACTGAGCGCCTATTGTTTTGCACCATTAAACAATATGGGCCTGTTGCACAATGCCTCGTTCCAACTGAAGTGTTTAAGTGATTTGCTAGTGATTTGGGCTTACTAGGATTGGTGTAGTGATATGACATGAATGATACGGCCCCTATAAGGGGAGGGGGGCTCAGTATTTAGTGATATACTGTAGTTACTCTGAAGTGGTGCACACTGAAAGGCAGACTAGGACAGGAACACAGCAGGGAGAATGGTCTGACAAAGATGAAGATTGGACATGTTAGTTTCTGAGAATGTTGTTTTCAAAACATGATTTGTATGATAGAGTTATAATTGAGCATATGTTATTGGTGGAAGAAGTTCTGATTAGGTACTAAGCAAAATCTAATTTAAGTGGAGATAGGACATGAGTGGAGTTAGTTGTGATAATCAGGGATGTCTTACCAAATACAGAAATCAAGGAGTGGAGTTTGGATGCTCACAAAAGGTCTCATAACAACCTTGCTGATTTTCCACTGCAATGAAGCATATTGGCCTGTGGCAGACTGATGCTGTTCATATTGATGTTGTTGAACTTGTCATTTCTGAAAGATCCCACCCAGATCTGGAGAGTGCTAGATTTGACATCCTTGGTACGGTTTCCCCCAAGACATTTTGCCTTCACTCCCTAATTTTTGCTGAACTTGTTTTTGTTGGTATTAAGATTCTGTGCACTTTTCCACTGAGAACAAGTGCACAGTGCATGTGCTCTCTACTTTAAACATTTTAAAATTGGTATGCACCTGATTGGTATATTTAATTTACTTATAACGCCCTCGTATATGGTGCTTCATATACCGAGGACCTGTAAATTAAGTGCCACTAGTGGGTTGCAGCACTCATTGTGCCACCCACTAAAGTGGCCTTGCACAACATGCCTCAGAGCTTCCACTGCAGCCTCTAGTGCAGTTGTAAAGTGCCATTTTGCCCTAGTGAAATAAACCTTTTACCAGACCCAAACCTTCCTTTTTAATACTTATAAATCACCCATAAGGCAGGCCAGAAAGTTTAATAGGGCAGGATGAATGGTGTTTAAAAAGAAGGGCATGTGTACTGACGTTTTACATGCCCTAACCATGAAAAACTTCTAAAGTTGTTTTGCCTGCTGTTAGGCTATCTCTCCCATAGACTAAGATTTAATTACCTTATTACACTTAATAACTGATATCTTTATATGGGAATGTGATAACGAAATGCAGTTTACACTAGGAAGAATTTTAAATTTAAATTCCTCTTGAATAGAAAAGTCAGATTTTAAGTTAGTCTTCTGAAACGGGCACTTTTAGAAAGTCAGTATGTTTCTGCCTAAACCAACTGTGCCCTTCACCAATGTCCAGGGTCATATGACTGTGAATGCCTCTCCTGTTGTGGGTTGTGTATTCTTTCCAGACATGGGGATAAAGGAAACCTGGGTGTGATGGGAGTAGGTCTTCCTGACCGATTGTCTGGGGAGGGGCTTTACCCTGCACTGATTGCACTTTAACGGGCCCTGCCACCAGCATACATAAAGTAACCTGACCACAGGCCTGCCCTAATCTTTGCCATCCAAGACAGTTGGAGCCAGGACAAGAGTAAGTGGAAGACCTGACCAAAGCCTGTTTTGGGGGTAAGTCAGGGAACTGCCCCACACAAATACAGCCACCAGGTATAAAAGTTGCACCCTCAGAATCTCTCATCAGAACACTCTGGACCTGTGCAATATCCTGAAGATTGATTGTCCAGCTGTCTGAAGAAGGAAGATTTGTATCAGCTTGCCTTGAAAACATGTTCCCCAGAAGTGACCCCAAAGGACAGTTGGCTGAACTCCTGTTCGAAAAACAGAGATACAGCAAGCTTTGAGTGGCCTTCCTGCAACTGCCCAGCTGCCCAGCATCAACTGTACTTGCCTGGACCTGCCTGAGCCCTGCTGCTGGCCTTTGATGGAGTGAATTCTGGTACCCAGGAGGTGTACCCCGGGTCATGGACCACTGACTAGCATCAAAGTGTACTCCTCATAAAGAAAAGGTGAAGATACAGAGGTTTTTGGGCTCCTTGTGTCCGCAAAGAGACATTCTTTGCGGCGAAAAAAGCGACCATCTGCGACAACCGCTAAAGTGGGACCTGTGCTTCACACGGACATCCACAGCTCGTAACAATCGCCACTGTGAAGCTCCAGCAAATGTTTAGCTCATTACGCCACAACAGCACCGAACGCAAAGCCCAACCTACTCCTCATGCCGACAATTACCTCTTCATGGACTTTCGCTACTGCGAAATGCAGCTCCTCATGAGAACTTTAGATGGTAACTCTTCAGTTGGATGAACCTGGGCCCTGCATCTGACCCATGCTCTGTTGCGCTCAGCCTGAACTTGTGGTTTTACCCCCGTCCAGTGCAACCGTATAACTTTGAGTAGCGCATTCTGCTTTTAGCACTATTTTCACCTCCCCAAAAAAAGCTCATATCTCTGGTTCTTCTGATTGGATGTATGTTGTTTTGGAGCCATTTTATTTATGAAATTTGACTCTATTTTCCTAAATTGGTTTGGACTTTTTCTTGTGTTGTGTTTTCACTTCATTAGTGTTTGAGGGTTGCATAAATACTTGCCGTATTGCCTCTTAGTTAAGAACTATATCTTTATGCAAAGCTAGAAGAGGATTAAGCACAGGTTCAAATGGTGTCTTTAGTGTTTCAGCATCACAGGGATTGTGTTAATTTTGAGTGGGGGCCCCACCCTTCTCTACTACTAATGACCCCGTTTCTTTTGTTGATTACTTCTTTGCTTATAATACTGGGGTATGGTCGGCACCCTGGCCTGAGGATTGCTTGCATGCATATTACATAAAATTATCTTACAAAATCGTGATCTAGAGAAAAGCTTAATACACCTTATTGTAGTGAAGATGCAGACACACGAGGTATGTAAATGAAGATTTATTGAGCACTTCGATCAGACATTGTCAACGAGCTGCCTTCAGGAACAGGAAAAACTGGCAACTGCCCCAGGCAAGTACAAAAATTCAAACTATGCACATTCTTAACCCAACAGGTTCCCTGAGCTTCCCTCGTGAGGGTTCTCGTGAGAATCCTCACGAGGGAAGGAAAGAAAGAAAACACTACACTTATCTCTCAATTATGAGAGCATAATGCACTCTGAACTGCAAAAAAATCTGTAGAATAAGTCAAGCCATAAGCCCCGATATACATCATTGAAACTGTCCAGCTCTTTAAGAAGGGTTCGGCAACCACTGCACTTTAGACAATTGAACTAAGGTGAACTTGCTATGAAAATTGTCAACCATAATCAGAAAAAAACGCCTCCTTTCTCAAAACATTATTGTTAATACTTTATTCCATACTGCTGTGAGGTTATGCCGATTGAAATTTTTTCTCGAAACAACGCACACTTCCATTTCATCCCGAAGAAGTGTTTACATTGACAGTCGCCTATAGAATGGGCCCAGGTGGGCTTTGAAAGTGCATCAATTCTGCCTCCTCCATGAAGCTGGCAGTAGCCAGAGGCCTTGGCTCCAACCTAATGAGAGCCTGCGGTACACATTTCCTAAATTGGCGTCATCAAAGTCAGTAGCATTTACGAGAATCAGCTTATGGAACTGAATCATAGCATCGTAATACAAAGCAGAATTAATGCCTCACCTTCTGTACTGAGGATGGGGCTGCTGACCAGAAGAAAGATGAGATTTGCGGATTTCGCCACTGGCCCTTTACCACTTGAGATCTTCCCCTGTCCCCAGAAACTAGCCAAGGAAACTTCTTGAAAGCCTTTCTGAACCTCATTAACCTTGTTAAGTCAAGGACACGGTTCTCCCACGTCGGCTCTGGAGGGCAGAATCCATGCCAGATTTTCATGATAATTACATTTATCTAAATGTGAATAAGCTAAGAATCTCGCCTGAAGCCGGCCCTCCAGGGCCGACAGTGAAGAACCCTGGTCTAGTTTGGTGCTTAATATTTGCCTATTAAATCAGTCTAATCCATAAAGTAAGAGTTGCAGACTAAACTGTGCTGTCATCTGAAGGAAACTCACACCCACATAGGCAAGCACATTAACATACATGCAGACTAATATCGACTAAGGTCGGACAGGTGCAAGTCAGGTAACCACAGGGCTAATGAGCATCCTTGTCTAAAGCCATTTTACCCATATATTTTATATGACGCAATGCCAGCACGACAGCTGCCCACTAAAGCAGGTATTTTTATTAAGTGCATAATCAAGAAGAGCAACACCATGTTCTCGAAGTTTCTTCCAAAGGGTCTCACAGCAAACTTTATCAATATTCTGTTATTATATATTACAGCAAAATAGGCAATTAACTTTCATAGATTAAGCTTTAGCACATACAAGCATTAGAGAAATTATTTTATCAATCGTACTTAACCCTTCATAAGCGAATTTGGAACCTTTGCTGACGTGCATTGGAATGTATCTAATCTGTAGGATGTCAATCGTTGATAAATATGACAGATTATTTTTGGCTATCTTTCCGCATCCTTGGGCGTTTCTTATGTTGACTTGCGCTTAAAAACACAAAAATATCCTGTTCAGTGTTCTTCTGTGGTTTTAAACCAGACTCCATGTGCTCTGCTTCATGCTTTGTACCCTTTACCTGCACTAAGAAGTACTTATTAAAAGTGATAGTTTTGTACAACTGGTAGTCGGAACGCCAATGTTTGAAGGTGTTATTATATAAGATAATAAAGAAAAAAGACTTTTGGTGGGCTCGAGTTTTCTGTGGCCCGCCCACCTCTACCCGCATTACAATAGTAATATTGTTTTGCAGGGTAGAGAACATGAGTGACACTCCCTATCCTTTCTCCATATTGCTAGTTTAAGCAGAAAAAAAATCATCATAGAGTGACATTCCATGTAGACTAGCGTTGCGCTCCAGCTGGCAAGATACAGTAACGGGTGGTGGGGTGGTTGATTGGGGAAGGGTTTCAATAGCAACCCCCCACCAACAAAAAAAAGAAGCGCTTACCTGCCTCGGTCAGCTTCCGTCTTGCTGTTCTTCTGCTTTGGTCAGACTCCAATTCCCCAGGGGCAGGTGCACACTGCCAGGCTTCTAGACGCCAATCACGGCGCTTCCCTCATACTTAGGATAACCAGGTGTCCTGGATTTGCTTAGACAGTCCCGTTTTTTCACTAGGTGTCCTGCAGATTCCGGGAAATCCGGAATGCATCAAGTATAAAAGCAGCAAATAGCGAAATCGCAAAACAAAGATTCACAAAACCATTTGGAAACCCCCATTGCGATTCCTTAACAGCGATCACCCACAAGTTTCGCGAAATCCATAGCGAATTCGCAATCAAATTGAGAATTCGATAATAAATCTCTAGTCCCATTCATCATAAATCGCAAATTGCGAAAATACCATAAATCGCTAAATGCGAGTCGCAATTTAAGGAGAAGCCAAACCAGGTGGTAAGCATGTAGTATAATTGGTGAAAGAAAAATGTCTAACAAGAAACAGGTGTTGGGTAAATCAAACACACTTAAGGAGACTCAGTAGGAGCATGAGGAAAGTCACAATGCCAGGTCTCTACATCGTGGCAAGGCGGCTGAGGCTCCAGGCTGCAGCACAGAACCGACACAGGATCCAGGAGCGCATCTTCCGGCTGAGGATTACACTCCTGGGACAGATTGAAGAGGAGATCTACTCCAAATACAGGCTCAATGGGGCAATGATTAAGAAGCTCATCAGAGACCTTGACCCCCTGATGTAGCACCCAACACGGAGGACCAATGCCGTGCCCACCCATGTACAGGTCCAGTGCTGCCTGCATCTCCTGGCCTCCGGCAGCTTCCAGGGTATAGTCGCATATGCAGGGGGTATATCACAGAGTACACTGTCACACTGCCTACAGAGTTTCCTGGATGCCATGCTGAGCTGGATACACCGCTACATCACCTTCCCAACAACCCAACAGGACTTAATGCAAACAAAACTGGACTTCTATCACACCGCGCAATTCCCCCATGTAATTGGCTGCATCGACTGCACCCACATTCACATCTGTCCACCCGCAGAGACAGAATACATGTACCGGAACAGCAAGTCATACCACTCCCTCAACATCCAGATGGTCTGCAATGCAAAGACCATCATC
Organism: Lissotriton helveticus; assembly: GCF_964261635.1. NCBI lineage: Eukaryota > Metazoa > Chordata > Amphibia > Caudata > Salamandridae > Lissotriton > Lissotriton helveticus. The sequence continues at coordinate 1,317,498,425 of NC_136061.1, forward strand.
ACAGACATTGTGGCACAATACCCGCATGATTCGTTCATCTTTTGGCACAGCGGCATACACACCCGCTTGGCCTGGGGTGAATTTGGAGAGGGACATCTCCTAGGTAAGTACACATGCCCACATACAGTATGTTAAGACCATGTTGCCGCGCATAACAGGCACTGACCCTCTGCTGCTCCCTTCAGGTGACAGTGCCTACGGCCTCCGTGAATACCTCCTCACCCCATACCTCAACCCTGCAACACCACAGGAACGGCGGTACAATGCTGTGCATATACACACCGGAAATGTGATAGAGCGGACATTTGGCATGTTAAAGAGTCGATTCCGCATCCTCCACAAGACTGGCGGCGCCCTCAAATACCGGCCTGAGATCCGCTGCCGCATCGTGGCCGTGTGCGCGGTACTCAACAATATTGCCACCAAGAGGAGGATACCTGTGGAGGTGTCTGGTAGTGAGTCGGAGGGGTACAACCTGCCACCTGCACATGTGCATCATGCACACGGGGAGAATCCTGCTGAATGTCACAGGTGCCGCGCCAACATCACACAGAACTATTTCTAGTGCACCCATACCCCTCACACAACACTGCACTCATGCAAGCCACATGAATGATTGACATGAGCAAGATTTGTGTTCAAAATAAAGCTTTTGTTTAATTCACAAGCTCTCGATGTGCTTTAATCAGGAAACAATAGTGCAACTGTATTCCGACATACAGGCTCATGTAACCTGAGCAGGCGTGCATGGTTACCTCACCACGGCACTGCTGGAAAGGTCTAGTAACTAGCGCCTCCTGCCGGATGCAGCCTGTCGCCTCTCACCCTCGACATTGGGATTGTTTGGTCGTGATGCAGTGTTGGGCCGTGAACTGCGGCACCTTTCGGATTGCACCGGCACAGACATCCTGCTGAGGCTAGATGTCCCTTCACTGGCATCATCCCCCCCCACCTTGCATTGCCATGGTCGGCCACCTGTTGGTTCTCCACAGCGGTGGTGACCTGCTCCAGGGCCCTTGCAACGTCAGCACAGCATTGGACCATCTGGATCTGCATGGCCAATGATCTGCGCGAGAGCTGGGAAGTGGCGTTCCCAATCAGGTGGTTTGATCGTGTGTAGGCTGATAGCCGTGTGAGCAGCTGCTTGTGGCGTCTGCGGGTGATGTCCTGCTGTACCATCATCAGTTGGTTGCTCTCCTTGACCGCTGTGGTCAGCTCCTACACGCTCTCAGTGAGTAGACTAATGTTGCGTGAAGTTTTATATAGCTGCAGCTGCATTGCTGCCATGTGCTGCGACTGTTTGTGGTGCACAGCAAGCATCCAAGCCTCAATGCCCAGGCCCAAGTTGCGTGCCTGTTGCTCCATGTCTGCTATGGTGGGCACAGAGCGCTGCTGCCTCAACCTGCTGCTTGCGTGGGAACGCACACTTGCTGGGCATCGTGTCTGCCTCCTGGGTGGGGGTGGGATCTGCTCCACTGCCATGCGTGCCAAGTGGTGAGGTTGTGCTCCACCTGTAGCTGCAGGGGTAGCCCTGTGTCTTGGTGCAGGTGCTGGTCCAGGTGCTAGTCCAGGTCCTGGTGCTGCCTGGCTCTCTTCCTCCGTCTCATCAGGTGTCTTCGCAATGTGGAGTATCTCACTGTCCAACGTGTCAGCATCTGCAGCACCTGTGATGTGGATGAGTTCATGTTTAATGATATGATTCAGGCACCTGGGATGTAGCAACATGCATGCAGGCATGAATTCCCTGACTGGCTTTAGGGGTCTGTTTCACTTGACTATTCTGACTGTGTGTGGCTATCAGGGCACATTGACACACTCCAGGTCCCACAATGTATTTGGGCGTTTGGGAGGAGCAGGAACTGGATTACTGGGGTTACAAATATGGCTTTCTCTGGGGGCATGGGCATTGTTAGTGTACGGGGTCGCTGTAGCATGGCTCTTATCTTGAGATTGGTGTGTGGCACGGGAGGTGTTCAGTTGAGTCACGCCCACGCAGGCTGCAGGGTTGATGGTGTCCTCCACTAGGTCCTCCATGGGTGTGTTCTCAAGGACTGTGGAGTGTCCTCCTCTTGTAGCCAGTCTCTCCCCCAGTCTCTCTGCAATGCGCTCCTTGGCACGGCCTCTGAAGTCGTACCACCTTTTTTAGTTCATCAATGGACCGGTGCGTGACTCCCATCGCGTTCACCTTAGCCTTGATGCGCACCCAGATGCGCCTCTTGGTAGCCTCGGGCACCTTCCGGGACAGCTTCCCAAACAGTTGGTCATGGTCCCTGCTGACTCCCTCTATCAGGTACACCAGTTCTTTTTCTGAGAATTTGATTTTGCGCTACCTGGGTTTTTCACTTTGTCCTGCAGCTTCCTGGGACATTGTGGTATTTATTTTTATCCTGTATTGGGACTGCAGGGTGTGTCTTTTGGAGCTCAGTGCTCTGCCTCCTCCTGTATCCAGCTCTGTGATCCAAATGATGCATGGAGCAGGCTACTTCCTGGTAGTGATGTCATCATTGTGCTCAAAATGCGACTTCATGTTTTTGCGATCTCGCAATTTGCGAGATCGCTAATTGCGATTTTGGTAATTGCGAAATCGTAATTTGGGGGTAGGAAACAGACGATTCTGCGCACATATTTGGCGACTGCGGCCTGTTGCAATTTGCTGATATTTACCGATTTGGGTGATGTATCCCATTTTGCGATTTCTAAATAGCGATTCAGTATTTTTCGCTATTTAGGATTCGCAGAGTGGGTGCTTGATGCATCTGGGGGTTTGCTCATGTGCCGGTTTTTGACCGGGTCGAATGAAAACAGTAGGAGGTACCTTTTTATGTTTTCCAAAGAAGGGGTAGTTAGCTGCTGTTATAAGTAAGCGATTTATTTAACAGGCATGATACTGACTATGAACATTTTATTTTGTTCATGTTCTTGCTGCCTCTTCTTTAATTCTATGTTGATGAGCGCTGCCATTCTGTGCGCTTGATTGAAGTAAAATTGTAGTCCTTCTATATTTGTGAAATGTCTCCGTTTTATGGCTTTACAATTCTGGTCACACTACTCATACTGGTAATATGACATGAGAGATCAGCTCCGTGATTGGCCTGAGCGGGCTACTTTAAGGCTGGCTCAGGTCCTAGCAGCCCGTGCCTCTACTCCACCCAGCTGTACAGCAAAGCGTGGGTAGAGAAAGATCAAAGTGTGCATGACGGTTTGGCTGGCCTTAGACAGCTAGCCAAACCTTCAAGTGCACTTACTGTGTGCACTACTCCTCCCCCTGCTCTCATCATCATCGCTCCCCATGCTCCTTTCACACTTGCTGGCTCAAGCGTGGAAAATAAAATAATAATAAAATGGTTTTATTGTCATTTTATTTTTCCCTCTCTCAGCTGGTTCTGAGGTGGAGGGAAGGGGGTGAGGGCATGGCGAAGGAGTCGCCGCTGCCTGGATATAGCAGTATTACTGCATCTAATTAATATTGTTATATTCCTCAAACTCATCAAGAGCTCCCAAAATCTGTTCAGAAAACAGCATTCTAAACTTAAACTTCCTTAAACTTCAATACAAATAACTGAACACCAGAAAACAACATTCTATGGTTTGGATACTTTGTTAGAGCAGTGGTTTTCGTCGCTTGATTGGGATAATTCATTCTAAATACTGTCGATCAGTGTCGCACATTTTTGTCACCGGTTGTAATTATTCAAATTGTCCATCAGAGAGCGCCCAAGGATAGTCATTCTTTTTTAGCAAACAAATTAGTTACATTGCACAGGGTAAGACACACACCTGTCACAAACAGGCAGCTAGTAAATATCTTTTATTCATTTTTGGGGCGATTTTATAGAGATTTTCACATCAAGCCCACAGAACTGAATACAGAATAACAGTTCCAGTAGCTAAATACTCCAATGGCAAACAATTAACTGCTGCAGCGTAATTTATGCAAGGATAATGTGTGGTGCCTGGCACTTAAAATGACACATAACCTACACACATTTTAAAACACTACTGCTCACCATGCGATGATATAAATTGATAGTAAAGTATGAGTTTGGGGCATCTATATCTCTCATTTATAAAAAGAAATAATACATTTCCGTTTTTACACTTGGCTTTGGGATGCCCTGCCAGTTTTTGACTCACCGCCGCACTGTCACCGCTGTTCTGCCCTGTGCTCGCGGCAACTTCACTTTCTGCAACCTCGCCATTTCGCCAAAAGCGGACTGGCCCAGGAAAACTACTACTCCCAGGGGGCATAGCTCTCGCAGCAGGTGCCGCGCATCAACTGCGCGCCAGCCGGCGCTCAAAACATCGTCAGGCCTCCTGCGGCGCGGGACGCCCTGCCAGTTTTTGACACACTGCCGCACTGTCACCACTGTTCTGCCCTGTGCTCACGGCAACTTCACTTTCTGCAACCTCGCCATTTCGCCACAAGCGGACTGCCCCAGGAAAACTACAACTCCCAGGGGGGCATAGCTTTCACGGCAGGTGCTGCACATCAACTTTGCGCCAGCCGGCGCTCAAAACATTGTCAGGCCTCCCACGGTGCGGGACGCCCTGCCAGTTTTCGACTCACCTCCGCACTGTTACCGCTGTTCTGCCCTGTGCTCGCGGCAACTTCACTTTCTGCAACCTCGCCATTTCGCCAAAAGCGGACTGCCCCAGGAAAACTACAACTCCCAGGGGGCATAACTCTCGCAGCAGGTTCCGTGCATCAACTGCGCGCCAGCCGGTGCTCAAAACATCGTCAGGCCTCCCGCGGCACGGGACACCCTGCCAGTTTTTGACACACTGCCGCACTGTCACCACTGTTCTGCCCTGTGCTCACGGCAACTTCACTTTCTGCAACCTGGCCATTTTGCCACAAGCGGACTGCCCCAGGAAAACTACAACTCCCAGGGGGCTATAGCTTTCGCTGCAGGTGCCGTGCAACAACTTCGCGCCAGCCGGTGCTCAAAACATCGTCAGGCCTCCCGCGACGCGGGACGCGCGAGGCTCGCCCGGGCTAAGCCCCGAGCAAGGGCGGGCCCGTCATCGGCCAGAATAGGCTGGGCTGGGCCACGGCTCTTGGCTAAAATATTAGACTCCGAGACGGTGGTAACTATTACACACAATTTGGTGTTTGACTGTATTTCCGTCTCCTCGGTTTATGCGATTTATTGTGTCCTGTTGCCGGTTTTCCATCATTGATTTGGGGTTGGGGGATTCTAGAGGCATATGACACTGGGGTTATTTCACCTTAAGTAATTAATTTTCTACGACTGTCTTTTCATATTTGCTGAAAGAGGGGGCCTTTACTTTCTCATTAGAAATTTACTGTACAGGAATATTAGTGTGATAAAGTTTGCTTTTATAACATGGTAGGGGTTATCCCGTGGTTACGACATGGAAAAAAGAAAATTGCACAGCTCAAACAGTGGCCAAAAATCAAGCAAGGTTATAGATTCCAGTACATCTTTAATTAAATATCTAACAGTGGCGGTGGGCGCCCTAGAAGAGCAAATTTCCAACACAGAGGTGGCGCTGAACAAAGAGTCATATAGTTCAATTGACTCCAGTAAAGCCCAGTCTCCCTCCCTTAGATCGCTCGGCGGGTATTAAAATTAAAATCACATGAGGCAACTGCGGAACACCAGAAAGGTTGTGTTCAGTTAGGGAAGGATGAGGTCTCATTAATTGATCTTGATGCTGTGCTATTACCTCCACTTAAAAGAGTGTGTGTATCCAAGAATTTAGAGGCCCCCATACCTTTATCAGCGCAGATTCACGAGGCTCCCATTAGTCCAAAAATGTTAAAACTTAACTCTAAGTCAAATCAGGGAAAGGATCCCCAGTCACTAGTATAGTAAAAGAACGTGTAAGATCCACTTATAACAAAAAGAAAAGTAAAGGCCAAGCCACCAACAATTTGGCAGGAATCATGAACTCTTTTTCTGATATAACTATTTTTATTAAAGAGTCCGTTGGCACTTTGGTGAAGAGACTCGATATAATCGAGCTAGACCTGGTATCTATCTCAGGGCACCTAAAAGATGTATGTATCAAGCTAATTAGCATTCGCAAAGGCCGAAATTCTGCGAATTTCGGCCTTTGCGAATGCTAATTAGATAAATGGCATTTATCAAACATGTTTGATGCAAAATAAGGAATTGCAAAATTTGCTATTCCTTATTTTGCGATTGCACTTAAGGAATCGCAAATTTTGCGATTCCTTAAATGCAATGTATCAAACAAAAAATATTCAAAAATTGCCATTAAGGATTCGCAAATTACCACCAACTTCTAGTTGGTGGTAAGTTGCGAATTCCTTTCAAAAAGCTTTTTTACAAACAAACAAAGGTGCCATATGACGCCCATACATGCTGTTATGGCATGTATGTGCGCCATATGCCCCCAAATGTATTTTTCAGGGGTGCAGCAGGGTGTTCTTGAGACGCCCCTTCACCCTTGAAAAAATTCCTAATTTGCGATTAGCAAATTGCTAATCGCAAATTGCACTTTCATTCCTATGGGCCTCCTGGCCCATGGAAATGAATGGGTAATTTGCGATTAGCAATTTGCTAATCGCAAATTAGGAATGCTAAGGAATCGCTATTGAAAAGCGATTTTGTACATACATACCATTTTGCATTTCCTAAATAGCGATTCCTTAAAATTCGCTAATTAGTTTGATGATACATATGGCCCTAAATATTTTACAATCGGAGCCAGGTAGGGGTGGAGGACTAGGTAAAAATCGTAGCCAGACAACATTAAACCATATTAGCTTGAACTTTCCACCTGCCGCGGTTCCTTATACCCTGGTCCTGGCAAACTTGCCACCGTCCACTGAGGGAGACAAAGAAAATTGGGTTACGCTGAGGAATAAATCTATAAATTGTTTAGGTGCTGAAACTGGATTGACCCAAGAGATGTTCGCTTCTTTTAAAATGGTGAGACGCGCCCGGTGGGTGGGCCATAGTAGAAAGACTTAAATGGGATTGTGTAGTTCTATCTATAGGTTCCCCTGCCTTACTACATGAAATTCTAACTCAAACTGGTTCAAATCGTTTCATGGCAGAGGGAATCAATGTGTTACCTTTGGGGTATTTTTATCGGCCCAAAATGCTTGATAGAAACACTGTCTTTTCTTCTAGTACTCAACCTAATAACCATTGGAGTTATAATATAGAAGTATCAAACAAGTATGGGCCTTTACACTCGCTGGAGGGGGTGGATTGACTCATGGATACAAACGTTTATCAAAAGTTTGTAATTAGCTGGGCTCCCAAAGTAGTTCAGAGAGCACGTCATCTGGTACCCCTGGAGGAACCACCCAAAAATGAGACTAAGGTAGCGAGTGGGGGCTCTTTAGCAGCTGACCCGCTCCCTTTAATTCATAATCACCCTAATCAAAATATTTGTACGGGTTCACAAATAGTGTTTTCAGTGTATATATTTCGCCCTATGATTTCGATGATATAAAACTGTTTAATTCTGTTTTAATTGTACATAAATGTTTTTTATTCTCTTTGTATGATTTTTAACGAAATCGAATAAAGATCTTTTTGACTGACTGACATAATCACCCTAATCAAAATATTTTTACGGGTTCACAAATAGTGGGAGATCTCCCCGTAAAAGGAATACAGGAAGTTGACCTGTATGTCCCTCTGGGCGAGGAGGCTCCCAATGAAGTAGTAACAGCTGGAATCTATGAAAGCAGCGTGACCGCTGCAACAGAGTTAGAGAGGAGCCAAAGCCAGGGTGAGAGGGACCCGGTATCAAAGTTTCAATCAAATTATGCCCAAGGGACAGTAAGAATAGCGTTTTTTTTAACATCTTTGGGCTTCATTCTAAGGTTAACAATCCAGTCCGGATAGATTTCATTGAGAACTTTGAAATCCTGTGTCTGCAGGAGATATGGCTGCTGAATGAATTACATATCAATTGTTTTAAAACGTTTCATATACCTGCATTGCAGTCAGCACATGGGAGACACAAAGGGGGGATATGCGTCTACATCTCGAACATGCTGGGGGCACTGAAGGTAAAAACATTTAAGTCATCCACCTATTATCAAATTATTATCATCCGTTTTCCTATGCAAGTTGAGTTAGCTGTCATGAATTTTTATAACAATATAGATAGGGGTAACTTTACTGACATATTAAAAAACCTTAATGACGATTTAAGTTAATTAATTGCATCAAAAGGGAAGGACATAATTATAATTTGGGGAGGGGACTTTAACACTTGTATTTGTACTCAGCCTTCTTGTGGGTTTGGGGACTTTGAGGAAGAAGACAATGGCCATGTGGCGCATTTTGTACACTCTGATAGGGGTGAAAGTTTTAATGAAGTTATGGCTATTCATGATCTTGGCTTTGCCAATATGCTGTGTTCCCCACCAGTAGAGTTTGGCCCCACGTTTATTGGTCGGGGCCTCAGCTCATCGATAGATTTTATTATCTTTCCAAATCGATATGCAACGTGGGTCAACACATTTATTACCCACCCTAATGGGCTGAGTGACCATCTTCCACTAAGCATAAATATCTTATTTCCCTATGGGAGTACTCCCTCTGTAGTTGAAAGCTTGGCTTGGACACAAGGCAGTGTATTGGATCATCAGAATGGGTATTCACTGCGCTGTGCCAAGAAAGATCCTGAGATAATGAATTCAGAGATAATGTTACAGGCCATAGTCCCTATCACAGAGTGTCTGCGAGAAGAGATCTCTCACAATGACATACTGATCGCCTTTTCCCAAATTACAGTCGCGATACAAAAAACTCTGACCCGTCCCTGTAAGGCGCCAAGAAACGAGAAAAATGGTTGTTGTTTTTTTTTTTTAAAGTCCTTTATTGTACATTTCCAGTATAACACAGCGTAAGGCCTACAACCTCTCGGGCCGGCCGCAACAGCAATAGAGTTCAGTCATCGTCAATAGGATAACACAGCCATGTAGCCGACAACCCAGGGGCCCGGCGGCGAATAGAAACCAGGTGTACCACAGTTTAAACATTTCAAGTATCCGATATGGCTTAGGTCTGTGATTTTTGTTTTAACCAAGCAACAAAACTTTCCATTAAATTAAAGGCACGTGAAATACAATCAATCCTACGAAGGCGACAAAACAAACGTTTACACTTGCAGTATACTTAACATTGGCAGTGCAGCCACTGACCCACCCCCTATATGATAGTGCCCGGCAAGCAGAAGGACGGAGGTCATCACGTCAGGAGCCACAACCACCGACATATAAATTCCAGGCCCAACCCTTAATCCGAAAGGCACTCATCTGAGTCAACTCGCGGTGGCTCACATATATCTCCCGTGAATTTGTTCCACGCCCCCCAGATTTGCCTCCATTTTCCAGGGCATCCCCGATGGACAAATACCGCCTTCTCGGCCACCATAGCTTCATCCATGTCCCTGCACCAGTCTCTCAGCGTGGGCGGTGCGTTAGAACCCCACAGTCTAGCGATATTGCGTTTTGCCACCATCTTTCCCAGCATGACCCAGTCTTGCTGACGATGGGTTAGGTCCTCCGCCTCCCAAATGTTTAACAGACAGCGATGTGGGTTGGGTATCAGGGAAATAGACGTGGTTTGGGAAATGGTTCGCATTACTGCTGCCCAGTACGTGGCCACACGGCTACAGTCCCTAATGGTGCGGAAGAATGTCCCCCTCTCCCCGTACCCACGGAGGCAATATTCGTGGGAGGTTCTCCCTATTTTGGGAAGGACCGTTCTGGTGTAGTATGTGCGGTAAAGTACTTTCAACTGAACCAGTTTAAGTCTGGAAGGAATCGCCGATTCCCAAGGCGAGGAGAGAGCTTCTTGCCATTCCGAATCATCAAGGTCACCAATATCGCCCACCCAACAGAGGCGCAATTTGGATAGCATATCAGGGAGGTTGTTGATCAGCTTCCGATATGTGAAGGATGTCGCTTTGTGGGCCATATGCTCTGTCAGCAGCCTATCCTCTAGCGGGGTGGATTCCTGTAGTTTAGTAAAAATGGTTGGTTTGATGCCATGTGTACTAAGGCATAATCCTTGTTAAAGGCTGCATTACACAAAACAGAGAGGGATTATGAGTCAGGGTTTCTCTGAGAGTCCACCAAAGCTTCCTACGCTTCTCTATTTCTAGAGAGCCAATACCTTTTCTAGCTTCCGTGAGCAACACCGCCCCTTCATAGCCTGCCCATTTCTCAAATTCTGTTTTCCATCCCAATATTCTAGGGCATGGGTACTCACAAACTTTCTCTCGGGGGCCACATTCACAGTGTGGTTTGTGGCCGGGGGCTGCACTGGTGGGAGCGGGGTCAGTGGTGGAGTGGGGCGGGGCTAGAGCAAAAAAATAACTGTGACCATGAGGTTGAACACAGGCCCCTGCAGCGGACTCCTTCGTCCACTGAGCCACCAGAACCGGCATACACACATCATTGTCAAAATATTTAAAAACAGCTTCAACAAAAATATAATCTACAAACTCAATTCAGTGGTATGTGCATAACTTTCTAGATGTTTGAAAATTATATTAGAAATGAACATGTATATGGGTGTTTGATAAATAAAAGAATCACAGTCATATGAAGAAAATAAATGTGATAAACTGTATCTATTAGAGGGTATGTGTTTAATAGGTTAGTGGCAAATGTTTAGAGAAGTAAGAGGAAATTGAATTAGTGCCCCTTTATTACATTGTGTAGTTTATAGAAAAATAACAGTATAGTATTGTGGAAAGTTGCCATGAGGAATCTATTTAAAACTAAGAATGTTTTGAATGTTTAAACATCATGTTAAGAATAGATCTATTTTATTTGCATTTTGGGAGTTGTACTAATGTTAGTAATATTATTAAACAAGAGTAGTGTTGTTACAAATAAAAATGGAGAACATGTTGTGTGCCTTTATATGAATGATAAAGTAGTAATACTTGTTAGGTATGTATTAGGAAGTATTTGTCGATGTGGTTTTTAACTTATATGACCTGTTTGCATATGCTTAGATGAGATATGTTTTTTGTGGTCGCAGATAATGATATGTACGGTGGGACTTGAGTTTAGTTAAAGATGCAGAGAGGTATATATTTTTGTAAAGATGGCTTGAAGTTGTATATCTTTAAGAAATCACATATATGTTTACATGGTGATCTGTGTTCTTTAAGGCTTATGAAAATCTCATCCATATAGTGAGGGTGGTATTTTTATTTAAGCATGGTGTGCTTAAAATTTAGAAGGATTAATAGTGCACAATGTCTTAAGAGTTCTTGTGATAGCTACAGTCAGAGTGTACCTTTTCTTTGAGAAATGCCAAATATATGTCTTAGAAACAGAAGAAATTTTTGAGAAATGATGTAGGTGTGCCATTAAGAAAATGTTTTGTGCTTTGAAAATCGAAAAAATTTGTTTTCCGTTTTAGAAACTTACTGATGCATGTGCACACTGAGTAACAACGTACTGTATGCTCCTAGAGAGCCATGTATAAAATGACATACCAGGTGTCATATCTAGACTTCACTTATACATAGCTCAGTAGAAAAAGATAGATACACTAAAACAGGTAGTTTGCCACTGACAGAAGGACATAATCAATAAGTCACAGATACAGGCACAACTGTTATGTATCTGACAGCAAGGAATGTACTTTCGCTGTCAGTTGGGCACTATTCAGCCACTCATGCAATCACACAGCCACTAGCCAGGCAGTCATCGAATCACTGACACACTATACACGGGGTTATTGAATTACTCAGGCAGTACATATGTACTCTTGCAATCATGCAGGCAGATATATTGTAGTTATTGAACTATGCAAGCACTACCCATGCATTTATCTAATATCCCAGGCATTAACCATTTACTTATACAATTACAAAGGCTGTACCTATAAAGCCCTTATACCATTGTGGCAGAACCCATGCAGTCATCCAAATACCCATTTACATCCCATGCACTTATTGAAATACTGAGGAACAAAACGTGCTCTCATCCAAACACTCAGACACTACTTATGCACTAATGTAATTACGCAGGGAGTACCATTGCAGTGAACCATATCACCCATCCAGTACCTATGCACTCATTCAACTACTGAGGCAATACTCTTGTACTAATAGAATCACACCAGCAGTACACTTGCTTTCATCCAATCACTCAAAGCTTAATAATGGCCTCATGGAATCACTGAGACACTAGTGATGCACTCTTCTAAATACTCATGCAACCATTGAAACACTACTCATGCACTCATCTAATATGTCAGGTGGTATGTGTGCATGGAACTGCATACCTTTGTTTGAATACATATACCCTAGGGGTTGCCTGTAAGCGCCCCCAGTTCCCTTTATTTTTGATATATGCACTTAAACAATTACATCTGCACTATCCATGTACTCTATACATCACCTATATACTATCTATGTACTCCTGCAATCATCCATGCACTAGAGTTGCACTCATTTAATCATCCAACCACTATCTATGCATGTATTGAATTATTGAGGCATTAGTCATGCAGTTATCTAATGATTCAGACTCTACTCGTGCACTCATGCAAACAGCCAGATAGTAGTGATATACTTATGCAAACATGCAGGCAGTAAGTATACAGATATGGAACGACCCATGGAGTTCTCACATACACAGGGAATTATCCAGGCACTACCTGTATCTTTGGGGAATCACTTAGGCACTACCTATGCACACATTGAATCATCCAAGGAGTATTGATGTATTCAACTGCAAACACATGTATTTACAAGTTTTAGTGAGGAATATGTAGTCTTTTAGAACCATCTGGTAAATTAAATATACAACATGTCAAACACTCTGTGCTTGTACGTGGAGGAGTTACCGAACTATATGCTTTGATACAGATTAATGTGTAAATTTTTAGGTCTCGTCTAGCGTTGCAGCGAATGCGCTGCTCGCTTTGCGAGGTATGCCGTATACACTATAGCGTGGAAGCTTTGTTGAAGCTCCGCCCACTCTCCGCTCATATTTTTGAATGGCTTAGATCCTAAATGCTGCCTTCTGATTGGTTTTTGACTTGTTAGTCCCTCCTCCTGACAGCCATGTTGTTATTTGTATCCTTCCATGGCTACTGCCCCTTTACTGCAAACACTATTTTCTTCCCTGTCTCCCCCCGCCCCCTCCCGCAAGCCATCACTTCTGGCCCCTCCGAACCCACCCCACTCCCGTTCATGCCTTTTTACCCACCCGCAGTCCCATTTCCAATGCAATAGGTTCCGCGTAAATGCGTGTCCTATTGTATTGCAAATGCTTGTTTTTTAAAAGGGATCTTGGGAATGCCGAAGCGGCACGGTTCCTCCTGGACAGCCATTGGAACATGTTATCAAGGCAACATCGCTTTTTATGTTCCATCCATGGATTTCAATAGATAACGTCTTTCGGCGAGCGAGAGAAGAAAGCTTTACTGTTCTGCAGGAAAAAAGTAGATACCTCCCCCGGTACATTTCATAAGCTTATCCTTCAGCTGAAAATAAAATGTCAGCGCCCTTATACAGTTTCACTTTCTTTCTCCTTTCCTTCACACACGAGAGGCTGTTTTGAACAAACTCCGGACAGCCAAACAGCACACAAGGACGCCATCCGCAACCACCACCACTTCATCAGGGTGGCCAAGAGGACCTCCTTCAAAGACCGCCTCAACAACAGCGCACGCAATAGCAAGGAGCTCTACAACATCGTGAAAGAACTCTTCAACCCCAGCTCCAACACCAAATGACCTCCGGCCATCACAAGCCCTGTGCGACTCCCTTTCCACCTACTTCCACCGCAAGATAGCAGACATCCACGACAGCTTCAACACCTGGACAGCCCCAACAGACAGCATCACAACAGACCCTCCGCACACCATCGACCATGACCCCCTGCTAGCGTGGGCCAGTGTGAGCATCGATGACACCATCAAGACCATGCGAATATCCACTCCGGCTCTCCGTCAGACCCATTCCCGCACCACGTCTTCGACAAAGCAAGCAGCTTCATTGTACCCCACCTGCGCAACGTCATCAATCTCTCCCTCGAGACAACGACCTTCCCAGAGTAGGCTAAGATCAACACCCTACTCAAAAAACCTAAGGCAGACCCAAGAGACCTCAAGAACTTCCGGACCATCTCTCTGCTCCCCTTGCCGGCCAAGGTCATCGAGAAAACCGTCAACAGACAGCTAACCCGATACCTCGAAGATAACAGAATCCTGGACCCTTCACAGTCAATATTCCGCAGCAACCACAGCACGGAGACTGCCCTCATCGCTGCCTGCGACGACGTCAGGACACTGCTGGACAACGGCGAGACCGCAGCACTCATCCTCCTAGACCTCTCTGCCACCTTCGACACCATCTGGAACCGCACACTACGCGCATGCCTCCACGGTGTAGGGATCCAAGACAAGGCTCTGGATTGGACCACCTCCTTCCTCTCCAGCAGAACCCAGAGCGTTCGCCTCCCCCATTCCATTCCAAAGCCTACGAGATCATCTACGGCATACCCCTGGGATCCTCCCTCAGCCCGACGCTGTTCAAAATTTACATGGACCCGCTCGCACACGTAGCCCGACAGCATGACCTCAACATAATCTCCTACACCAACAACACTCAACTGATCCTCTCTCTTATCAAGGACCCCATCACCGCCAAAGCCAACCTCCACGAAACAATGAAGGCTGTCTCTGTATGGATGAAGACCAGCCATCTGAAGCTGAACTTGGACAAGATGGATGTCCTCATCCTCGGCTCCAACCCTTCAGCCTGGGACGACTCCTGGTGGCCGACGGCACTGGGAGCAGCCCCAACACCCACCGACCACGCACACAACCTGGGAATCATCCTCGACTCAACGCTTTCAATGACCAATCAAGTCAACGCCGTCTCCTCCCCCTGCTTCAACACCCTCCGCGTGCTCCGCAAGATCTACAGATGGAACCCAACAGATACTAGAAAGACAATCACCCAGTCCCTCGTCAGCAGCAGACTCGGCTACGGAAACACCCACTACGCGGGAGCCCCGACCAAGTTCATCAAACGACTACAACGCATTCAAAACTCCTCGGCACGACTGATCCTTGATGTACCACGCCACGGCCACATCACCCCCCACCTGAGAAACCTGCACTGGCTCCCCGTCAACAAAAGGAAATCCTTCAAGCTCCTTACCCACACACACAATGCACTCCACAAGACCGGCCCAGCCTACCTCAACTGACGGCTCACCTTCTACATCCCCAACCGCTAACTACGCTCCGCCGACCTCTCACTCGCCACCATCCCGCGCATCCGAAGATCAACCACCGGTGGGAGAACCTTCTCCCACCTCGCCGCCAAGACATGGAACACCCTCCCACTGAGCCTATGACAGACCCAAGACCTGCTGACCTCCAGGAGGCTACTCAAGACCTGGCTGTTCGATCAGTAGTGCCCCCCCCCCACCAAGCCTTGGGACCCTCGCGGGTATGTAGTGCGCTTTACAAATGATTGATTGATTGATTGATTGATTTTCATACTGTAACTTTCTGACGCCCCTGGGGAGGCCGCCAGGCAATACTCGTGCCAGCCACATTTCTTGGGGATGCACATCCACTCTTGGTTGCGTAGCATTAGCATTGTCGGTCTGTGCCCCCAGCAACCCACCGTACTGCCCCCACCCGGAGGATGAAGATGCAGGAGCCGGTGTGGAGCAGACTGTAGAGGTGAGTTGCTTTGCTTAATCCTTCCGGTTTGAAGCTATGCGCTTTCTCGTATGATTATAGTGGAGTCCTGACCCCTATAAATATGGCTCTTGGGTTATTCCAGATGGAAGTTTTGCTGTGGGTCGCTGTGTATCACAGTGTTTCTCTGTTTACTGGAGCACTGAACTCACCGGGTCGAATCCGATGCATCTCATCAAATGACATGACCTGAATTTTTCCCTAACTATCCATCATATGCAGCAAGTCTCCCCCAGTTGATGTACCCCAATTGTTCTAAGTTAGTTTCATTAAGGATAAGCGCACTGCAGCTGCAGCACTCGCTTCCACTGTACTGCCGACATGTCTCACAGGTGAATCGTACATCGGTGACCGGACCGCCCACCGCCGCCATGGAAGTTGTTTAGATCGCGCCCACCTGTTCATATTCCCATCAGCTGCACCCACATGCAGAACTTCAGTAACTCTGTATAGGTATGCATCAGCAGCAGTGAGGCGTTAGCATTTACTTTTGTCATGTATCACCTATTCGGTTCAGTTTCAACAGTTGTCTGTGAGTTTTATTACACAGCAGTTAACACAGCAAATGTTCTATTATGTAATGTTTTATTTATTTTAACTTATTGGTGTACTTAATTGTGTTTTGGCATGCCTTATTCATAAGTTAGCACATTAGAGTACGTCCAAAGCATTTGGGTTTAACTCACATGTTAATTACATTAAAAATGTTGGGACTGGAAATCACCCATGCTCTCTGGCTCGTAGCCTGTCTTATTAAAACTTGTGATTAATTTATACGTAGCCAGCTTATTAATGTATATAACATGTTTTAAAATTATTTATTAGACGTAACGGGTGCCTAAATACAGGGTGGCTTATTTACAAGCGCCTTGCCCCACTTTTGTGTCATTTCTATCATGGGAAAAGTGACGTACGGGTGGCGCAAGGGGCTTGTAAATAAGCCCAAAGGTGGTTCTGTGGATAGTCTGAATCCTGAAGTCATTATTGCAAACATAATCAAAACTGAAATGTAAAAAATATATATATTTGTTTGGAGGAGCTTGGTTTTAATGATTTACAATCAAAGATGGTGACGGGCTTTGCTGCAGCTGCTGATTGACTTGCTGGTTCACTTCTTCTTTGACTCTTTCAGCCTACTGCTGGAGTGGGCTTTCCCCGTGCTGCCAAAGGGGCAGTTTTAGGAGGCAGTGTGTTTTTCTTCTGTGTCTGGGAATCTGTGTTGCCCATGTGCTGTGGGAAGGGAGAATTGAGGGTTCTAGCAGGGCCCGATGTAAACAGGAGGCTCAGGTACAAAGCAGAGGCATTGCAGATCCAGAGCTACAAGAAAGCAGTTGTGAGACAACGGGGACCTTTGCTGCTCTTCATATGGCATGACTGTACCTGGAAGGTGGCACTTGAGCACGAAGTACGGGTTTCTGTGGGAGTAAACCCATTGTTTTTTTTATTTTCTTCTCAACATGGAACCTCACGGTCCTATCCATTACTGTTTCCTTAACCGGGGTGCATTGGAGCTTGTGGCTTTCTTTAATTTCTAGTCACTCCATTCCATCTCAGACCGCTGTATTGTTTCATACTCCCTGCACCTCCCAACCACAGCACAAACTCTCTATTGTTCCATGTCATAACCCAGGCACTCCTTATCCCCCATTCCGCTGCAACTCCCTTGCTCCTCTCTTATCGAAGCACCTTGTTAGGCCACCTTCTGGATTCTAAGTGCCTTCATTCCCCACTTGGGTCAGCTATTACCTCCCTCTGTGACCCATTGAGTACCCATTTTGCTTTCGAGTTTATCGCTGTTAAGCTAAGTACACATTCAGGTTATTGTACTTTTGATTCTATCTTTCCGGTCACCACATTCCAACCCCCTGTAGATTGACAGATGATTTTCCCCTGCAGACACAAACATTTAACCTATGTCGTTGTTTCGGCCTTGCATTTTATAATGGCCTAGTAAATTGAACCTGGTTTTGTCCTTTCTTTATTTGGCTCAATACAACAAACAGCATGGCTGTTCTAGAGCACTGTTTCCCTTCCCCGCATCCCGATGGAACCGCTACTGACCCTCACCTGCAGACGATAAACTGCATGACTAAATACTGACAAAGCCCCAAAGGTGAGGCCGTTTGCATTGTAAATGCTTGTTATATGGACTGTTTGCCAACATTTTTATCTGACCCATCTAAGTAGGAAAGTACTCAAACACTAAATCTAACAGTGACAGAGTGATAAAGAGATTGATGAAGACCAAGAAATTGGTCTCATGTTGTGTTATGTGATTTACAGTATTTAAAAACTGTATGTACATTTACAATGTTGTTGGTGTATACTTTAAAATGTAATATGGAAGCAATAACGGGGTCTTTTACCATGTATAAGTGAGAACTGGGATATGGTGCAACTGTGTTGTAGGGAGAGGGTGCTATAATATTAAAAGGTAAATACATTAATGTTATTGTTTTGCTTTGGGTTGCTATATTACATTAAGTGCATATAGTTATAGAGATAATGCAGGAAATTAGGATCTGCACTTATGGTTACCCCCACTTTTTGCTTGGTGCCACACTGTTTTTGACTAGTCTTTTTGGAATCCTGCTAATCAGGACCACAGTCTATCTGCTTGCTCCCTAAAATGTTATGCCATGTACCTAGGTACACTCCAGATTGGATACTGGGGTACCCTTATCAGTCCCTAGTATATGGTACACATGTACTCAGGGCATGGGTAACCCAGACGCCTCTCATGGGCTGAAGCATGTATTATGCCACCCATAAGAGGCCATGCAAAATGGAACTACAGACCTGTGTAAGATGGCGCATGCACCACTTACTTTAGAAATAGGTTACTATATCTATAGGTCACTACACTTAAAACCTAAAAGTCACCCCTATGGAAGGCCTAGACAATCCAGAAGGCATGGTGCTGGGTTTTACGTGAGAGGGTGCCCCTGCAGGAGCAAAGCACCCGTGCAGCCTTCGGAGACTATTCTCCCGGGTAGTCGGTGACGCAGCCAGACATGTAGGTAGAGGTGCATTATATCCTCACGTAAAATGTTATCTCGAAAACGGCTGCAACAAATCATGTTGTGTTTGGTATCAAAAGCCTTGGAATCATACCTCCACACCAGTAACTGGTGTAGAAGGTATGATTACACCCTTTAAAAGCAAGCTTTGTGGGGTCCTTGGTCTTCCTGGTACCAGCCTTCTCGACTCGGACAGAGACACATTTCTGCCCTCCTGCTGCTGAGCCAAGCTCGAGCAGGGGAAGGCAGCACAATAGGCATCCTGTCACAGTGAGGTGTGACCACCTACCAGAAAGGATTTAGTGTATTGGAGCTGGGTAGGTGCACTTCCAAAGTGCCTTAAAGTCTCCACAAGAGTCACATTTTGTGGCTCTGTGCATAGTCCAGTTCAAACCAGTCCTGGGAGCCGTTGGCTCCTTATCTGGCGTGAAACCGGACAAAAGGCATGTTAGTAACCTCCCCCATATCCTGACGCTCCCCTGGGAAGGTCTCCTGAATCTGGCAGACCCTCTCCTGTGAGTACAAAAGGGCTTACCTGTCTGTATGACCCTAGACTCAACGTGAACAAGATTCTGATCTAGAAACCACTGACCTTCGACCACCTGGCATTCTGGAATTCGTTGGACTTCGACTAGGCCCGACTTCGTCTCCCTCTCTGTATAAAGCATCGTCTGTGCCTGTGTACCATACAGGCTCTGTGCAAGACTTGTGGAGCATCAAGGACAACTGAAGTATCTCCTTGGGGGTGAAGGAGTCACTCCCCTGCGTTTGCCGGCACCGTAACGCAACTGACCGGTCTGCTGATCCTGAGCTCCTGTGGACTCTGAAGGCCCCAGCAACATAGGAGTTGGGTTCCTACGTTTTTTGAGGTCGAGCTGCCCTCTCACAAAGTTTGAGGCCAGTATCCCTTGAAAGAACCGCATAACTTGAATCCCTCTGCACCGCGTACACTCACATATGCTTGTTGGCATTCTTCAACCTAGTGCATTGGGCTATCGATAGCACCAACCTCTGCACACATTTTGTACAAGGGAGTTTGGCCTCCTTGCACTCTGTGCCCTGCTAGCTGTTGTTTTGTCAAACTGCTAAAGGTCCCCTCGTGACACCTGTGCCTTTGCCCTGTGGGTCCATTTTAGGGGCAACACTGATTTTCTTGGGCTCCCCTGGTTGCTCCAGGCCTGTCCTGACTCCCCTTGCTGTGGTGAGTCCCTTGGTCCTTGCCGGGCCAGACCGTGACCTTCCTCAATCTTCTTCGTGGGTTGCTGCTGCCAAAGCTTGTTGGTGCTCCCACTGGACACCAACACCCCAGGACTCCACATCCTTTGTGGGACACCTCATATTCGTCTCCTGGTGATCCTCAACGCTCCCTGGCCCCTGCAGCTGTAGAGTCAATGTCTCCATCTTCACACCTGAAGCACCCGACATCTGTGGGCATTCGCCTACCGAGGCCCTACTCACTCTTGAGTGACCCAGAATCTGTCCCCTCTGCTTTCAATTCCTTTTCTTCAAGGATCCACCTGTGCGTTCCACCAGACACTTTTCTTTTTTCCAGCTGTAGCATTTCTTTGAAGACTCCCATTGACGCTACTTCTGCCCTATGCACCCGTCTTCCCTGGGATAGGTCACTCTGGTACTTTGATATCCACAAGTGGGGTGACTCTAAAACCTTCTATGTTCCAAAGGGTCTCCTCGTAATCTACTGGGTAGGGTTCTTAAACTTTAAAACTGCAAACACAACCCTCTCATTGAATGGCACGTAGCACTTGGTCGTGTTCTCACACTGCACCTGTCCTCCGTGGGGTCCCCTCGGTACTCACTTTGGGTGGTTCCTTGGGGTCCCAGCGATTCTACATCCTTTAGACATGGTTTCCACTCGAGTTATAGTTATTACACCACTATTTTAGTATATGGTTTGGTCTACCCTAGGAGCCCACTGTATTAGTGCTACTTACGTTTGTTTCTGTGCAACTGTATTGTGTGCTTTGTGTTTAACTGTGTGTTGTGAGATATTTAAGGTGTGTTATAATATTTGAATATATATTCCTATAACTACTGTGTGGTTCTCCTTTCATTTAACCAATACAAGAATATTTCATTCTGGTAAAGCAATGTTTAACAGTCCTTCAAGACTAAGCCCGAACTCTGCTCTCCATAGCTACCACTTGGATAGCTTTCTAAGGTTATCTTTAACCTCTTATATCACCATAAGGGTTGTTTGGACTGGTGTAAGGTGCCCACTTTAACAAGTGGACATCATATAGCAGGCCAACTTCTCACAGCTAGGTTCTTCTGTAGATTTAAAACTGCAACATAAAATAAAAAATGTTTTTGTATTATGTGTAAGTCAGTACTGAAGTAGTTGGTACGTTGCCTAGAATAAAAAATTAAATATACTTTTTTTTCACAGAACGATATCTAGATAACTCCAGACAACTAGAATACCTATAAAAACTCAGAGGAAAAAAGAAGAGAAGCAACTACTGTATCTATGCAAAAATTGACACACAAATGGGGCAAAATGTGGAGAAAGTGGTGAAAAAAAAGAAAGCTACTTGTAAGAGGACAAATTCATTTCCTAAAAATACATGTGGACATGTGCAAAGATTACACAACAATGAAAATAAAATTCTAACTATGAGAAAGAATAAGAGTGGACAAGGTGTATAGTGCAACAGCTGGAAAAAATTTAACGAAGATGGACATACCTTAACCCGAAGACAGAAGAAGTTTTGGGAAATCAGAGACAGGATGTTTCATAGAGTGGTTGGAAACCCATTGAGAACTATGAAGAAGTATAGAAGGCGGAGAGAGGCACTGAAACAGAAAGAACGAGTTGAGAGAGTAGTTGATAAGGCCTTTGATTTGAAGAGGAAGCTTTTCATTTTTATTCTAAATAGGATGAAGGCTCTTGACAAAATGGTGTTGTGCATGAGGAGACAAATTCAGAAGAAAAGATTAGTGAATAGAAGTAACTTTTGTACAGGTTTTACTGGAGAATGGATACATACATCTAGTACAGAGCTTTTCTTTAATGAAGAAAGTTATCTGCAGGATAACAGATTAGTTCATTGTAGGAAAGTAGGATCTGCTTCTTATGGTTACCCCTACTTTTTGCTTGATGTGGCACTGTTTTTGACTAGTCTGACTTGGATCCTGCTAATCAGGACCCCAGTCTATCTGCTTTCTCCGAAAAGTGTTGTGTATCTACTTAGGTACATCCCAAAATGGATACTGGGATACCCTTGTCAGTCCCTAGTATATGGTAACCATGTACTCAGGGCATAGGTATCCCAGAGGTCTTCCATGAGCTGTAGCAGGTATTATTCCACCCATGAGAGACCATTCAAAATAGAACTACAGGCCTGCCATTGCAGCCTGTGTAAGTTGGTGCATGTACCGCTTACTAAATATATAGGGTTACTATATCTAAGGGTCACTGCAAATACAATCTTTAGGTCACCCCTATAGTAGGCCTATACAGTCCAGAGGGCAGGGTGCTTGGTTCTAAGTGAAAGGGTGCCCCTGCATGAGCAGATACCCCTGCAGACTACATAGTCCATCCCCCTGGGTTGCTAGTGCAGCAGCCATATACTAATATAGAAGGGCATTACATGACCTTGCGATGACCATCTTGAAAACGGCTGCAATGATACCTATTGTGTTTGGTGTCAAACATGTTGGAATCATACCACCACACTGTTACCGGTGTGAGAGGTATGATTCCACCCACCGGGAGAGCCCTCCGTTAGAATCTCAGTATTCCCGATACCAGCCTTCTAGTCCTGGACAGCACAAAATAGTTGCTGCTGACCAGAGACACATTTCTGCCCTCCTGCTGCTGAGCCACCTTGAGCAGGGGAAGGCAGAACAATAGGCATCCTGTCACAGGGAGGTGGAACTCCCAGAAACTGGACAAAGGACATGGGAGTAACCTCTCCCCTGTCTAGACCCTCCCCTGGGAGGGTCCTCTGAATCTTCAAAATCCTCTCCTTAGGGTACTTAAGGGCTTACCTGGATGTAGGTCCCTTGATTAGTCGTGGACAAGATTAAGAACTGAAACCACCACATTTGGACAGTCTGGCCATCTGGGACTTCATATCCCTTTCAGTCTGCTGCCTCATCTGTGACTGTGCACCATACAGGATCGCTGGAGGACCTGTGGAGCATCATAGACACTTAAAGATAATCTCACTTGGAGTGAAGGAGTCACTCCCTTGCATTTGCAGGCAATGCAACACTGCTGACCAGTCTGCTGATCCCAAGCTCCTACGGATTCCGAAGGGTTCAACAACACAGGAAGTGAGTTTTTATTTCCCTCGAGGCCAGTGCTGACCTCTCACCCAGTTTGAGGCCAGAATCCCTTGTGGGAGCTACATTACCCAAACCCATGTGCAATGCATACTTTTGCAAGTGCAAATGCTTGTTGGTAATTCTGCAGCAAGTGCATTGGGTACCAAGTAGCTCCAACCTCTGGCAACTTCTCATGCGTGTGCTCCGTGGCCTGTTGTTTTGTAAAGCTGCACGAGGTCCTCCTGTGACTCTAGTGTCTTCGACCTGTGGATCCTGTGGAGGGTCAACTATGTCTTCTTAGGGCTCCACTGATTGCTCCGGGCTTGCCCTGACTCCCCTGCTTGTGGCGAGTCTCCTGGATCTTGCTGGTCCTCTTCCTGCAACGTATCAACTTCCTGCATGTGTTGATTTTGCCAAGGCTTGTTGGTGCTTACTCCGGACAACAACCCCTCAGCCCTCGACATCCTTTGTGGGACAGCTCATATCCTGCTCCTCGTCATCCTCAGATTCACCTGGTCCCCACAGCTGCAGAGTCTAGGTAATCCATCGTCATCTATCCTGATGCACCCGACATTGGTGGGCATTTGTCCACCGAGCCCCTGGTCACTCTCAAGTGACCCAGACTCTATCCTCTCTGCTTTGGCACTTTTCTGAAGTTCTCCATTGGGTTCGACAGCGGTTTCTTACACCACTTCACACCTATGCACTCATCTCCCATGGGATAGGTTACTTGGGAACCACAGTATCCACAGGTGGGGTGGCTCTCCAACCTTCTGTCTTTCCCGGGATTTCCTCAGGGTCTACTAGGAAGGGTCCCTAATCTCTAAAAATCCAAGTGCGATTTACATGTAGAGTTGTACGGAACACGCGGTCGTGTTCTCACACTGCACGCGCCCTCCATGTGGTCCCTGTCTACGTACCCTGGGTGGTTCCTTGGGTCCCCAGTGATTCTACAACCTCTCGACATTGTCCTGATTCGAGTCGTGGTTCTTATAGCACTTTCTTAGTATATGGTTTGGTCCCATACTCCCCCCCCCCCCGGGCCCACTATGTATTAGTGCTCTATACTGTGATATTGTGCTATAGTATTGTGTGCTTTGTGTATATCCCATGTGGGAGATACAGGAACGTGCTAGAGAGTATTATATGCTAAATACATATTTTTATAAATACCTTGTGTAGTTCTTTTTCATTTAATCTAAAGTATATGATTGCATTCTGGTAAAACAAGCTGCTTTACACTCCTTCAAGACTAAGCCTGAGGGCTGCTCTCCACAGCTAACAGTTTGAGAGCTCTCTGTGGTTGTCCAAGACCTCTTAAATTACCATAAGGGTTGTCTGGACTGGTGCAAAGTTGCCCACTTACTTTAGTAGACATCATATACCAGGCAAGATTCTCACATTCATGCTATTGATGAAAGAGGACGATGTTATGAAATGAAGAATGTTTGTCATATTAACGAAAGATGTGATGGTAATTAGAAATGTAGAACATGTTATTGTAGAAGAGGTACACGGAAGACAAAGTCAGACCCATTTATACAAATGGAATTTTAGTTGTGTTTGTAGCATTCAACAGCAATCCATTGATATATTAAAAAAATTCCTACGTATGTTTCAAAGGCAAAGTTTAAAACACAAAATAAGTACTTTACAAGGTTTGGATACTTAGAAGGTTAGAATGAATACAAATTTGCAGGCACACTCACTATCTTTTTTATCAAAGAAAGTGTACCAAAGCACCTTTCATCATTTCAGGATGCTAGCTGTACACCACTCAACAATGCAAACTTTAGATAGGAGGCTGTAATATGTGAAAACTCCTGCTTTATGTTCAGGTGAAATGCCTAGGGCACTTTTGCATGTTACTGTGGCAAAGGTAGAAAAGGTTTGTGATGATGTGCAGTTTATTTTCTTTGGCTCTGAAGAGGACTGTAGGGAAAATGAAGAGTTGCTAACAGGAGGAGTTGGAGAACAGGACACAGGTACTACAGTTGATAGTTCTGAAGAAGAGATGACAAAAATTAAGACAGTGTGCTCTGAAAAACCAGAGTATATTTGTATATATTGTCGACGCACTCACTACAAGACTCAAACATGGACTGTTGACTTACATTTATACAGTAAAGTAAAAATAATGATGAATGGCAAAGGTTTGCTCTGTACTTATTTGTAGAAGAATGATTTGACTTGTCCATATGGCAAGTTATATGTAAGCACGGTTACAATAAATTAGAGGATAATAAAATGCCTGCTAAAGCTGTGCATAACAACTTAGAACTGGTTCCTATTCCTGAAGTTCTTCGAGGTTTAAGGGGAACATGCATCAAGCCTTTTACCGTTCGCAAACAGGCCAATTCAGATGCATGTACCTTTTGTCATTCGCAATTTAGGTAATTACAACTTTTTGCGATTTCTTATATTGTGAATGAATTTAGGGAATCCCAATTTGAAAATCTCTATTTTCCGATGCATGTGGCCTTTCCTAAATGCAAACTGTGAATTTAGGAAAGGCTTATTACCATCAACTTTAAGTTGATGGTAATGTCTTCATGCTTTGAAAAATGCACAAAAATGTATTTTTCAAAATGCCATTTGGCGCACACATGCCCTTAGGGCATGTGTGTGCTTAACATGTGCACACATACCTTTTTTGGTGGGTGCTTCAGGGGGGGTGTTAGGCCCCCAGGAACCCTTGGATTTGTATTCGTAATTTACAATTACCAATTTGGTCATCCCAATTTGCGAATGCATTACCATTCATTCCTACAGGGCTGTAGGCCCCTAGGAATAAATGGAGTCACATTAGCTAATAGCAATTCGCAATTTCAGAATCACACATTTTATGTAAAGGAATCACACATTTTATTTACATGCATAGGCATTTGCGATTACTAAATAGCGATTCCTTAAAAATCGCTGTTTGGTAATCGCAAATGAGGAGTTTGATGCACGTGCCACCAACATATTTATCAGTCCATTCTTATCCAAACTATACATACATTTCAGGCTACAGTACGTATGGAGCCAAAGATAGGCAAGTTACCCCCACAGAGCTGCAGAAATGTCTAAAAGATTAAGTGGTGTATTTGCAATTAGATGTCAAGAAAAAAATGTAAACTGTAGATGTAGATGAAGATTTAGAAGAAGTACTTGTAATTGTTGAAATGGTGTGCCTACCAAGAACAGGAAGATATGGCAGTAGTTAGTAGATGTTAACAAAAGTAAAAAAAACAAATGTATATCTGGTACAAAATAATGTTTACAACAGAAATGTTGGAAAGCCTCCAAGATATGACACATATGGAGAATCAGACATTTCCATCAACAGGTCAGATGGATCACCAGAGTCTCTTTAGTAAAATTTACAAGTTGCAAGTACATTGTCCATTCATGACCATTCTTGTATCTTCAGAATGATATCATTTTGGAGGGGGATTCAGGATCCCACTAGTATCTCCTTGGAAGTACTCATCCAAACCAGCACATGAACTCTACCTTGGTGTTAGTTTCACTAAGAGGCAGTTTTTCAAAGATTTCCAGTTGCCTAAAAAAGCTATTTTACATTTAGTCAAAAGAGCTTAAAAGTGTGCACTTCTCTTGGGTGAGTTTAGTGCCAAATTGAATATCATGTAATCTAGCAAATTCACACCACCTTGTACCACCCTCTGTCCAACGGGCTATTAGAAAGAATGAATAGCTTAGGTAAAGGACGTCTCCAGGTTGCTATCCGACTGAGCACCTATTTTTTGCACCATTAAACAATATGGGCCTGTTGTACAATGCCTCGTTCCAACTAAAATGTTTAAGTGATTTGCCAGTGAGTTGGGCTTACTATGATTGGTGCAAAGTGATATGACATGAATGATACTGTCCCCTAGAAGGGGAGGGGGGCTCAGTATTAAGTGGGATACTGTAGTTACTCTGAAGTGGTGCACACTGAAAGGCAGACTAGGACAGGGACACAGCAGGGAGAATGGTCTGACAAAGATGGAGATTGGACATGTTAGTTTCTGGGAATGTTTTTTTCAAAACATCATTTGTATGATAGAGTTGCAATTGAGCAAAGGTTATTGGTGGAAGAAGTTATGATTAGGTACTAAGCAAAATCTAATTTAATTGGAGATAGGAAATGAGTGGAGTTAGTTGTGATAATCAGGGATGTCTTACCAAATACAGAAATCAAGGAGTGGAGTTTGGATGCTCACAAAAGGTCTCATAACAACCTTGCTGATTTTCCACTGCAGTGAAGCATATTGGACTGTGGCAGACTGCTGCTGTTCATATTGATGTTGTTGGACTTGACATATCTGAAAGATCCCACCCAGATCTGGAGACTGCTAGATTTGACATCCTTGGTACGGTTTCCCCCAAGACGCTTTGCCTTCACTCCCTACTTTTTGCTGAACTTGATTTTGTTGGTATTAAGATTCTGTGCACTTTTCCACTGAGAACAAGTGCACAGTGCTTGTGCTCTCTACTTTAAAGATTTTAAACTTGGTATGCACCTGATTGGTATATTTAATTTACTTATGAGACCCTCGTATATGGTGCTTCATATACAGAGGACCTGTAAATTAAGTGCCACTACTGGGATGCAGCACTCATTGAGCCACCCACTAAAGTGGCCTTGCACAACATGCTTCAGACCTTCCAGTGCAGCCTCTAGTGCAGTTGTAAACTGCCATTTTACCCTAGTGAAATAAACCTTTTGCCAAGCCCAAACCTTCCTTTTTAATACTTCTAAATCACCCTTGCTCTTTTAATGCACTGTAAATACTGTAATGTCTTTTTTAATCGATTTTAATTTTTGAACTTGCAATGAGATATTTGTAGCAATGGTTTTAAGTAACTCTGCTAAATAAAATAACCTTGAAACCATAAGGCAGGCCAGAAAGGTTAATAGGGCAGGATGAATGTTGTTTAAAAAGAAGGGCATGTGTACTTAAGTTTTACATGCCCTAAACATGAAAAACTCCTAAAGTTGTTTTCCCTGCTGTTAGGCTATCTCCCCCATAGACTAAGATGTAATTACCTTATTACACTTAATAACTGCTATCTTCATATGGGAATGTGATAGCGAAACGCAGTTTACACTTGGAAGAAATTTAAACTTAAAATCCTCTTGAAGAGTAAAGTCAGATTTTAAGTTAGTCTTCTAAAAATGCCACTTTTAGAAAGTCTTTGTAAAGAATGAGGAGTTAGGTCCTGGGGCGCGGAGTTGGCTGGACCATCAATACTTGTACAAAAAAGAGATTTGCCAACTTCACGTTTCTTTTCTCCTCACAATTGAGGAAAACAAACCAAAATTACTATATAGTTTGTTCGGTATATCTACTTCATACCTTTTTTAATTTTTATTTCATTGTTTTTAGATATTTCTTGTTTGAAAAAGACACAAAACATTAACACATTTGACACTTTCTACATAAATACAAATACATCAAAATTAAATAATACATATATATACACTGTACATTTCACAAAGACCTTTATCAACCATGAATTTGTTTTAAAAAAATACTCTCTGTTTCGATTTTAACCAACGGACAAAGTCAACACGAAAACATTTATCTTTCAATAAACAGCAAGCTGACCTGTGGTGTACCCCAGGGGTCAGCCCTCTCACCCCTGCTCTTTAATATCTATCTACCGCCGCTGATAGCCGCACTGAACCGGCTGGACTGCAGGGTCTATAATTATGCCGACGACAATCAAATCTTGATCCAGATTGAGCACTCATCTATAGCTCACTTGAGGATGCATGACATTCTCAAGTTTACCATCAACTGGATGTCGGATAATTTTTTGAAAATCAATCGGGAGAAAACCGAAGTCCTGGCAGTCACGACAGCTGCAAGCCCTTGGAGTGATCTGTTCTGGCCGGCGGAACTGGGACCTCTCCCAGAACCAGCAGTGGCAGTAAAAAGTTTGGGCATCAGAATTGATGCCCTACTGTCCATGACCCAGCAGGGGTCGGCGGTGGTGGGCATATGCGTCAGCCTATTACGCCAGCTTCGGAAATTATCCTTTTTGTTATCATTTTCTACCCTTAGGCTGGCAGTTTCTGCCCTGATACTGGCACGCCTGTACTACGGGAACTCTTTATACTATGGCCTACCAAAACATCTTCTAGATAGGCTACAAGTTGTAATGAATGATGCCGCCAGACTCATTTCTAATAAACCCAGGCGAACTCGGGCCACGCCCCTACTACAGGAGCTTCATTGTTGCCAATTGCCCAAAGAGCAAAATTTAAGAGCCTTTGTATCGTACATAAGGCCATGTATGGCTCGGCTCCAAATTATATCAAGGAACGACTTACCACCTACGTGCCAAGTAGGACCTTGCGATCCGCTGAGGCATGTAATCTGGTCTGCCCCCGGTTTAACCTCGCATCTAAGGGTGGCAAAGCTTTCTCTAACACTGTTCCTCAGCCTTGGAACCATCTTCCAGCTAGCCTTAGGAAAGAAACCAATCTTCTCCCCTTCAGGAAGAATCTGAAAACTGTGCTTTTCCTAGAAGCTTGGGCGCCTCTCTGATCGGGTGGCTGTGTACTTCATTGGTGTTATGTGTCCGCTGATAGCGCTTAGATACCCTGGGTGATAAGGCGCTTTATAAGCTTATGATAACATAACATAACATACTTTAATGCATTTCTGTTTTAAATGCCGACACGTTTCGAACCCAATTTGGTCACTTTCTGGGTTCTCATCAGGGCTCTGTCTCTTTTGTTTATCTGTATTCCAGCATTTCGCTGGTCCACAGTTGTACGGATTTGATCACTACTTCGTCTGTGTCTTTATCTCATAAGATCTTTGTCCTCGTGTTGGCACCCTTATCACTTATCTTTCTCACTCGCTGTCTGTCCATTCACTGCCCTCAAATGGGCGCGTTCATGCGCGGGGTGCTACACGTCTCCAATCGAAGTAGTCGACTGTATTCTGCCTTCATGAAGTTTGGAACATTAACGTCCGGTACACAGGAGAGACAGGAAACTGCCAGTTACGATGACCCCGAAGTGAGTAAGCCGAATGAGCAGCTGCACACGCGAAAAGTACCCAGCGCTGGACCGCGTATTGAATAAAGCAGGCAGAATACAGTCGACTACTTTGATTGGAGACGTGTAGCATCCTGCGCATGAACGCGCCCATTTGAGAGCAGCGAATGGACAGACAGCGAGTGAGAAAGATAAGTGATAAGGGTGCCAACACGAGAACAAAGATCTTATGAGATAAAGACACAGACGAAGTAGTGATCAAATACGTACAACTGTGGACCGGCGAAATGCTGGAATACAGATAAACAAAAGAGACAGAGCCCTGATGAGAACCCAGAAAGTGACCAAATTGGGTTCGAAACGCGTCGGCATTTAAAAAAGAAATGCATTAAGTTGCTGTTTATTGAAAGATAAATGTTTTCGTGTTGACTTTGTCCGTTGGTTAAAATCGAACCAGAGAGTATTTTTTGAAAACAAATTCATGGTTAATAAAGGTCTTTGTGAAATGTACAGTGTATATATATGTATTGTTCAATTTTGATGTATTTGTATTTATGTAGAAAGTGTCAAATGTGTTAATGTTTTGTGTCTTTTTCAAACAAGAAACATCTAAAAACAATGAAATAAAAATAAAAAAGGGTATGAAGTAGATATACCGAACAAACTATATAGTAATTTTGGTTTGTTTTCCTCAGTTGTGAGGAGAAAAGAAATGTGAAGTTGGCAAATCTCTTTTTTGTACACTTTTAGAAAGTCAGTATTTTTCTGCCTAAACCAACTGCGCCCTTCACCAATGTCCAGGGTCATATGACTGTGAATGGCTCTCCTGTTGTGGGTTGTGTATTCTTTATAGACAAGGATTTAAAGGAAACCTAGGTGTGATGGTAGTAGATCTTCCTGACCGAATGTCTGGGGAGAGGCTTTACCCTGTACTGATTGTACTTCAACTGGCCCTGCCACCAACATACATAAAGTAACCTGACCACAGGCCTGCCCTAATCTTTGCCACCCAAGACAGTTTGGAGCCAGGACCAGGGTAAGTGGAAGAACTGACCACTGCCTGTTTTGGGGGTAAGTCAGGGAACTGCCCCACACAAATACAGTCACCAGGTATAAAAGTAGCACCCTCAGAATCTCTCATCAGAACACTATGGACCTGTGCAATATCCAGAAGAATGATTGTCCAGATGTCTGAAGAAGGAAGATTTGTATCAGCTTGCCTTGAAAACATGTTCCCCAGAAGTGACCCCAAAGGACAGTTGGCTGACCTCCTGTTTGAAAAACAGAGATACAACACGCTTTGAGTGGCCTCCCTGCAACTGCCCAGCTGCCCAGCCCCAACTGTACTTGCCTGGACCTGCCTGAGCCCTGCTGCTGGCCTTTGATGGAGTGAGTTCTGGTACCCAGGAGGTGTTCTCCAGGTCATGGACCACTGACTAGCACCAAAGTGTACTCCTCCTAAAGAAAAGGTGAAGATACAGAGGTTTTGGTCTCCATGTGACCGCAAAGTGACATTCTTTGCGCCGAAAAAAGCGACCATCTGCGACAGGCGCTAAAGTGAGACCTGTGCTTCACACGGACATCCACAGCTCGCAACAACTGCCACTGTGAAGCTCCAGCAAATGTTTATCTCATTGCACCACAACAGCACCGTTCGCGAAGCCCAATCTATTCCTCCTGCCGACAATTACCTCTTCATGGACTTTGCGAAATGCAGCTCCTCATGAGAACTTGAGATGGTAACTCTTCAGTTGGATGAACCTGGACCCTCCATCTGACCCACTCTCTGTCGCCGTCTGCCTGAACTTGTGACTTTACCCCCGTCCAGTGCGACATAAACATCATTGAAACTGTCCAGCTCTTTAAGAAGGGGGCGGCAACCACTGCACTTTAGACATTTGAACTGAGGTGAACTTGCTATGAAAATTGTCAACTATAATCAAAGAAAGGGCATCTTTTCTCAAAGCATTATTGTTAATACTTTATTCCAGACTGCTGTGAGGTTATTCCGATGTAAGTTTTTTCTCGAAACAACGCACACTTCCATTTCATCCCGAAGAAGTGTTTACATTGACAGTCGCCTATAGAATGGGCCCAGGTAGGCTTTGAAAGTGCATCAATTCTGCCTCCTCCATGAAGCTGGCAGTAGCCACATGCCTTGGCTCCAACCTAATGAGAGCCTGCGGTACACTTTTCCTAAAATGGCGTCATCAAAGTCAGTAGCATTTACAAGATTCAGCTTATGGAACTGAATCATAGCATCGTAATACAAAGCAGAATGAATGCCTCACCTTCTGTACTGAGGATGGGGCTGCTGACCAGAAGAAAGATGAGATTTGTGGATTCTGCCACTGGCCCTTTACCACTTGAAGTCTTCCCCCACAAATTAGCCAAGGAAACTTCTTGAAAGCTTTTCTGAACCTCATTAACCTTGTTAAGTCAAGGACACGGTTCTCCCACGTCGGTCCTGGAGGGCAGAATCCATGCCAGATTTTCATGATAATTACATTAATCTAAATGTGAATAAGCTAAAAATATCGCCTGAAGCCGGCCCTCCAGGACCGACAGGGAAGAACCCTGGTCTAGTTTGATGCTAAATATTTGCCTATTAAATCAGTCAAATCCATACAGTAAGAGTTTCAGACTAACTGTGCTGTCATCTGAAGGCAACTCACACCCACCTAGGCAAGCCCATTAACATACATGCAGACTAATATCGACTAAGGTCGGACAGGTGCAAGTCAGGTAACCACAGGGCTAATGAGCATCCTTGTCTAAAGCCATTTTACCAATATATTTTATGTCGCAATGCCAGCACGACAGCTGCATTCTAAAGCAGGTATTTTTAGTAAGTGCATAATCAAGGGAAGCAATACCATGTTCTCGAAGTTTCTTCCAAAGGGTCTCACAGTCAAGTTTATCAATATTCTGTTATTATATAATACAGCTAAATAGGCAATTAACTTTCATAGATAAAGCTTTAGCACATACAAGCATTAGAGAAATTATTTTATCAATCGTACTTAACCCTTCATAAGCGAATTTGGAACCTTTGCTGATGTGCATTGGAATGTATCTAATCTGTAGGATGTCAATCGTTGATAAATATGACAGATTATTTTTGGCTATCTTTCCGCATCCTTGGACGTTTCTTATGTTGACTTGCGCTTAAAAACACAAAAATATCCTGTTCAGTGTTCTTCTGTGGTTTTAAACCAGACTCCATGTGCTCTGCTTCATGCTTTGTACCCTTTACCCGCACTCAGAAGTACTTATTAAAAGTGATAGTTTTGTACAACTGGTAGTCGGAACTCCAATATTTGAAGGTGTTATTCTATGTGATAATAAAGAAAAAAGACTTTTGGTGGGCTCAAGTTTTCTGTGGCCCACTCTCCTCTACCCGCATTACAATAGTAATATTGTTTTGCAGGGTAGAGAACATGAGTGACACTCCCTATCCTTTCTCCATATTGCTAGTTTAAGCAGAAAAAAATCATCATAGAGTGACATTCCATGTAGACTAGCGTTGCGCTCCAGCTGGCAAGATACAGTAATGGGTGGTGGGGCGGTTGATGGGGGAAGGGTTTAAATAGCAACCCGCCCCCACCAATAAAAAAGAAGCACTTACCTGCCTCTGTCAGCTTCCGTCTTGATGTTCTTCTGCTTTGGTCAGACTCTGATTCCCCAGGGGCAGGTGCACACTGCCAGCCTTTTTAGACGCCAATCACGGCGCTTCCCTCATACTTAGGATAACCAGGTGTCCCAGATTTGCTTAGACAGTCCCGGTTTTTCACTAAGTGTCCAGGCAGATTTCGGGAAATTTAGCTCATGTGCCGGTTTTTGACAGGGTCGACTGAAAACGGTGGGAGGTTCCTTTTTATGTTTTCCAAAGTAGGGGTAGTTAGCAGCTGTTATACAGTGGCGTAACAGAACTTAGGGGGGCTCCCCTGCGAAGTACATAGAGGGCCCCCCCCGGCGGCCTGGCTCACCACTTACCACTTAGCTAAATATCTGCGGCCAGCACACAAAAAAAGACCAGTTAATTCAAGTATTATTCACACAAATCTGTGTTTCTTCAATCTTTATTTTTCTCTTTTCTGCAGTAGCCAACGCGTTTTCTCTTTGTGAAAGACTCCTTCAGGGCTACAAAAAACAAAATTACAAAATATTCTTATTTAAAAAACGCATCACTTTAAAAAAAATGTATACATTCTCATCTTTACATATTTACATTTTTCAAAACCTGATCAGTTCTTCGCATGGGGACCATAATCTCAAATTCAATATAAACATACATCTACAGGTCCTAGTACTGGGAAGAGCGAGTTTGCAGGTTAGTCCTACTTCTATCTCTCACCACAACTTAGAGGGTAAGAGTAACATCAGTCCTACTTCGCTGACTGTCGAATTACTCACGACAATCATTAACACCTGAAGCACAGAGTCACCGGCATTTTAGAAAACCCCTTTTTAAACCGACAAAAGTTTGTCGACTTGCTCCGTAGCGGCAGGCACAGCGGAGGATTCCCTGCAGACGATCGATTTTGGAGTAAAATTGGTAAGATTATCCTAATGTAAGCCCCGCCTAATAGCGCCTCACTGAAAGCCTTATCGCGATGCGTAACTGTACAACTTTGTAGCGTGCACGGTGTGTACACACTCGTAAACAATCGTCCTGCATAAGTGCGCCTCCCGGGATATTCCCGCTCTGCGGCGTATACTCTTTATGGGCGCAAATATATGCCCTTTGCCTTATAGTTTTGTCTACACCAACCGCTATTAAAATTAGGTTACTCTCTCTTAAAATCCTAGAAATAAACCAGGAGACGGCACGAGTATTAGATCACAGCCCTTTTGTGGCAAAGTGCGAAAGTCTAAAAAACACCCATAGTCTAGCACGCCTTCTAAAATTTTGTGCGCAGACATCGACATAAATCAGCCAATAGTATATGTGCCCACATAGCATATCACATTACTAGCATTTTCCCTATACGTCGACAGTCTGCAACCGACTATTTGTTTTGTATAAACTAATTTAGGTGTATCACATTACATTTCTCAGATGGTGATGTGACATAAAGACATCGTCTACCCTCATATTAAGAACAAGAAGGAGAGGCTTACCTTGACTCACTCTGGGATACTAAAAACGTATACCAGGTAAATATATCAATCCATGTGATACTTAACCAATCAAGAAAGCAGTTCTCAAAAATGATAGACGAGTACTAATATACGCTGTCACACATCCCTAGGTAAAATCATTTGGAATATCTATACGGAGTTGGAACCCTTGGTAGGAGCTGGCCCACGCACAAAATCTAGAAACTAAGTCAAAGAAAGAACGCATTCTCTAAGCAGGTACCCCCCTATGAACTTCTATTACATACCTATATATTGGCTAGTCTAACTACAGTCTGAAGAACTTTAAAATTTCATTCTGAGGGAATACTTACTAATATAACAAAGAACTTGGCACAGAAGCTGTAATATGAAAAAGACATCTTTATTAAATTTAATCAGTGAGGCCACGCCACCCAGAAGCCGTAGCAACTGAATGAGGTAGTCTCAGGAACACAGAGGCCAGAGGCCTTTTATATGTTTTTAGCGTTACATGACTCAGTACAAAAAGTAAGGGGCAGTCCTAGCTTTTGCAGGCATGCAAAACCCAACATTCCTTCTTAC
Organism: Lissotriton helveticus; assembly: GCF_964261635.1. NCBI lineage: Eukaryota > Metazoa > Chordata > Amphibia > Caudata > Salamandridae > Lissotriton > Lissotriton helveticus. The sequence continues at coordinate 1,317,534,130 of NC_136061.1, forward strand.
ACAAGCTGCACAAAACCATAATAAAAACCCGGCACATCCCCATCGTAAACAGGCCATAAAGAAAGGAGCAGAGACAGGTGTGAGTAAGATAAGACATAGTTGTGTGCAATAAAGGTTTATGATCTCCTGTGCCTTGATGCTTAATCTTGATCAGCTACTGGGAAAGGAACTGGTCGAACAGGTTTGGCCTTGGGCAGTGGAGTCAGCTTGACCAGGTCGCAGAGAAGTCAGGAAAGGTGTAGGTGTCCTTCAGAATCGTGTTTGGCCTTAATCATTGGCCTATGTGAGGGCAACTCACAAAATGGCTGCCGTACACAAAATGGAACCCGAGGGTTCAGGGCGAAAACTCTGATTTCAGGGTGATTCTGTCATTTGAATATGACGAAAATGCTTGTGCATAGTGTACTAGCCATTCTCGGTCTGCTGATATCAAAATCGTCATGATACGACGTTGTTTATGACACAGGTCCAAAATTTTCAGTACCACAGACGCTCCTTTTGTCCTTACATAGGCAATAACCTATACTCACGCTAGTCTGAGTCCAGGTCTATATTTATCAAATTATCAAGATGTTGCTGAAGCATAATCCTATTACTTAGCGACTCTCTCGGGACAGGTCTCCTTACACACGCAGTAGCACAAAGGCCATATACGGCAGGACCAAATAGGGAATGCCTCTATCTGTAGTATGTGGTATAAGACCACACACCCAACAATTAGTGATGTTCACTACTAACTGGTGTCGATGCAGAAACTGTACAAAAGGAATTATCAGTAAACTCTGACCTCCTAACTAGTCCATGTTCAGGTAAAATCTGGAAAGAATGCAAAGAAGTAGAAGTAGGAAGAGACATAGGTTGGGAGGTGGGTACAGATGTGAATTGGGCAGCAAAAACAATCCCACCCATAAAAGAAAATGTCACGTTTAAAAACACTAGAAAAAACGTTGTTAAGAACATATAGACGAAGTAGTGACCGCTATTACAAATGGAATCATAATTTTTCACAACCCTAAGCAAAAGTAAATCCTAAAATGATCTAGTAATATGTTAGGTCTTCCTATGCATTTCTGTAATTTATTATATGTTCAAGTGAAACAGTGGTGACCCTCATTAATGCTCTGAGGTGGAAAGGGGATACTTTCCCACAGAAAATGGACTTTATTCTGCTTTTACTAAACAGAATACTACTTTAAAATAATGCCAGCAGAACAATAAAATCAATTCTCCTAACACTTAGTCTATACAATCACACGGAAACCTCTTGTGAAACCAACTATGCCCAGAGTCTGTTCAAAAAGCCTCTCTGGCAGGCTTCTATTGTCCAATCAAGTCTGCTCCCGTTGTTGTATGGGCCTTTGGATTCTGGCCTCCCATGCTCTGATGCTCAGTATCTGTTCTCCTGGCAAACACTCATAGCTCATTCAAAAAGTCTCAATGTCTCAAGGCAGTGCACCGTATCTCTCCTCTGCGGCAGACACTACAGATATTGTGCTCTTCATTGGTCATGGGCACAGATCATCTCGTGCAGACCCGGGACCATTCTCAGACTCCAACACATCATTCAGTGTCAGAGGACGCTCAGGCTGCTCTTTCATGGGCACCAGAATGGAGTGCCTTTTGCCACTCTTGGATCCTCCGGTGCACTGCACTTCCGTTGAAGCAAAGGAAAAAGGGGGTGCGTGGCCAAAACTCAGGCCAAGGGGCTCAAGGGACTGCACACTGTCAGAGGTTAACCAGCACATGACAGGCGCTCTTTTGCACTGAAATCTCAAGGGACTGCACACTGTCAGAGGTTAACCAGCACATGACAGGCGCTCTTTTGCACTGAAATCTCAAGGGACTGTGGCAAAACCAGCTCCACCTTCTTTTCTGATGTTGAACGCCCTCTGATGAAGCAAGTGCGATGCTTTAAACAGTTCATTGTACAACAAGGGGACTGCAAACAGGTGGCCTGCGATCTTCAAAAGGAGTGGCCACACGCCATGGGACAATTCTGCGTTGACATACACTGTCATTCTCAGAGGCAATACAAAAACAAAGGCAATAGGCAAAACAGTGCCACTAGGCTCTTCAATTGGGTTTCCGTGTGAGAGCATATCCTTCATGCTCCCACCTTATCTACCACCTGCGGGGTACCACAAGGTCCCTCATTGTCCCCCCTGCTCTTTAATGTTTACCTACGCCCTCTTTTGCACTCGCTCCGGAATGCAAACGTAACCATCTTCAACTATGCGGATGACTTGCAGCTCATCTTTCCTCTTAACACCCAGGACTCAGTGGCTGAATTCCAAAGAACTATGTCCCACATACTGAGTTGGATGAGCTGCAGTCATCTGAAGCTCAATCCGGGCAAGACCGAGCTGGTCTTGCCCGGACAGAGCTCGCTTAGTTGGAACTCCAGCTTCTGGCCCACTAGCATGGGAGTCCCCCCATCTAAATCAACTGTGGTCAAGAGCCTAGGTATCCTTATTAGCGAGGATCTCTCGCTAAAAAGACAGGTTGGAGCGGTGGTATCCTCCAGTATCTTCCAACTGAAGAAAATAAAAAAAATCGCTCGTTTTTTTTCCTCAGCAGCCCTCGCACAGATTGTCATCTCCTTGGTTCTGTCCAGGCTTGACTTTTCTAACAGCCTCTATCTTGGCCTACAAATTGGAGAGCTCAAACGTCTCCAGCTTGTTCAGAACCAAGCCGCCAGGCTTCTTTTGAATATACCTAGGAGGCAATCTATTAGACCTGGCCTTAAACAGCTTCACTGGTTGCCAGTTGAGCAGCGTGTGGCCTTCAAGGCCGGGTGCATACTGTTCAGGTCTCTGAATGACTCTGGCCCTTTATTCATCAGAGATCTATTCAAAAAATACTGCCCTTCCCGGCATCTCCGTTCGACCTATAAATCACTTCTGATTGTACCCCCATTTAAAAGGAAACGCCTTGGAGGCAGCTGTTTCGACCACCTTGCTGCAGGTCTTTGGAACTCTCTCCCCCTCCATATAAAACTCAACGATAACATCCTCAGTTTCAGACACTCTCTGAAAACCTGGCTCTTCACTCAAGCTCACTATTGATAGCACAGCTCCTTCTATTGTCTGCCTGCTTGGTTCATTTTCTATAGCGCCATGAAGCCTCCGGGCGTACGAGCGCTCAATAAATTTCCAATTAACATTAACATGATCATAGCGACATGGGAATTGTATCTGAATGGATGTCCTCACGCATAGTGGCATCGTCCAATTGGGTAAACACATTTTATCTCAATGATTTCATATAGGTGTTCCTAAATTCCTCATCTAGAACATCCTAAAAGAGAGATCACATACATATTATCAGGGACATGTTCATCTGGTGGACTTTGCAATACAAAAGCTAATGATCAAGATGTGGAAACAAAAGACAAGAACTAGAGAGTCCTGGTATTTCCATTATTTATAATACATCTGGTCCATCAAAAATTAAAGCAGTAAAACAAAGGAACTAAAAACCAAATTAGAATAGGCATTGAATTTGTCATAATCAAAAAACGTAATGTGTCTCCTATTGAGGTGGAAAGCTTATCTTACTATAGTATTGAGTCAGTTAGCGACCACTGCGCCCACGGCCTGGTCGCCCCCACACCCCCCTGCCGCTCCTCCTTACCTGCTGCCAGACGCCGAAGCCGAGCCTACGCCCCAGCCGCCGCAGGGCCGCCCCAGCGCCCCAGCCGCCGCAGGGCCGCCAGCCGAGCCCCCAGCTTTTACCGCCACAGTTTTTCCCGCCGTAGCAGCCCCGAACACGCCCCCCAGCCTGCCGATTGGTCCCCACGCTACCCGCCCCCCAGCGGACCCTCCCTCACCGCTCCCTTCTTAAGGGGACCCACTCCACTCTCCAGGAGCGACCACTGCGCCCACGGCCTGGTCGCCCCCACACCCCCCTGCCGCTCCTCCTTACCTGCTGCCAGACGCCAAAGCCGAGCCTACGCCCCAGCCGCCGCAGGGCCGCCCCAGCGCCCCAGCCGCCGCAGGGCCGCCAGCCGAGCCCCCAGCTTTTACCGCCACAGTTTTTCCCGCCGTAGCAGCCCCGAACACGCCCCCCAGCCTGCCGATTGGTCCCCGCGCTACCCGCCCCCCAGCGGACCCTCCCTCACCGCTCCCTTCTTATGACGCCCCCAGAGCGACCGCGCAGCGGACGCGCGCAGCGGGAGCACCGATTGAGCGCCGAAGGTGCGCCAAAGGTAAGCCCGTCTACGCCCGTCCGCGCCTGGACCGCGCCCAGCGCCAGGACCCCTGGCCCCCGCAGACCCCAGCCCACCCACCGTACGTACGACGCCGCCACCCTCAACGCACTCAACGCCGGCCGAACCCCTGGTTGCTACCGAGCCACCCCGAGACGCACCCACGGACCCTTCATCTGCCAGTCCTGCAAGTTCTCCTGCATCCGGACCTGCACTGCACCAGCGTCCACCGAGCAGAACACCAGCAGCAACAACCTGAAGTGCATCCTGCTCAACACCCGCTCCGTCCACAGACACGCCGTCGAGCTCTGGAACCTGCTCGACACCACAGACCCAGACGTCGCATTCCTCACGGAAACCTGGATGAACGCCTCCTCAGCGCCCGACATCGCCATCGCCATCCCGGACGGCTACAAGATCACCCGGAGAGACCGCGTCAACCAGACAGGAGGAGGCATCGCCATCATTCACAGGAACACCATCCGCATCACGACCAACACCGACGACACCATCGCACCCGCCGAACACCTGCACTTCCAGATCCACGTCAACCCCAAGACCACCCTCAGAAGCACCCTCATCTACAGACCCCCGGGACCACGCACACAATTCAGCGAAGACATCGCCGACTTCATCAGCCCACACGCCCTCCTCTCCGCCGACTACATCCTTCTCGGGGACCTCAACTTCCACCTGGAGAACAACGACGACCGCAACACCACCACCCTGCTGGAAAACCTCGCAAACCTGGGACTCAAGCAGCTGGTGACCACCCCCACCCACCTCGCCGGACACACACTCGACGCCGTCTTCTCATCCAGCAAAGACATCGCCTTCAGCCACGCCACAGGACTCCACTGGACGGACCACAGCTGCGTCCACTTCACCTTCAGAAGAACGACGATCCACCACCACCAGCAACAGGTTGCCCGAAGAAGCTGGAACAAGATCACAGCCGACCAGCTCGCCGCTTCCCTGAGTCAGCACCCTCCCGCCAGCTCAGCGAACCCCAGCCAGGCCGCCGACAACCTCACGAAGTGGATCAGCAACTGCGCGGACGAACTCGCCCCTCTGAGGACCCCGCCCAGCAGACCCGGCAGCAAGAAAGCCCCATGGTTCACCGACGAACTCAAGAGCTCCAAGAAGAACTGCCGAGCCCTCGAGAAAGTCTGGAGAAGGGAACCAACACCGGACAACAGGACCACCCTCAAGCTTGCCACCCGGAAGCACCACCAACTGATCCGCGCCACCAAGAAAACTGCATTCAAGGACCGGCTGGACAACAACGCACACAACTGCAAGGAACTCTTCAACATCGTGAAAGAGCTCTCCAACCCCAATGCCAGAAACAACGACATCACCCCATCGCAAGACCTCTGCAACTCCCTCGCCTCCTACTTCCACAACAAGATCGCGGACATACACAACAGCTTCAGCATTCAACCATAGCACACAACGACCGCAGCAATGCTGCCCACCACCACCCTCCGCGCCTGGACTCCGATCAGCACCGATGACACCATCCGCATGATGAACTCCATCCACTCCGGATCTCCAACCGACCCCTGCCCTCACCACGTCTTCAACAAGGCCGACACCGTCATCGCACCCCACCTGCGAGACATCATCAACACCTCCTTCGACACCGCCACCTTCCCGGAGAGCTGGAAGCACGCCGAACTCAGCGCTCTACTAAAGAAACCAACAGCGGACCCCACCGAACTCAAGAATTACCGCCCCATCTCGCTCCTCCCGTTCCCAGCCAAAGTCATCGAGAAGACCGTCAACAAACAGCTGGCCGCCTTCCTCGAGACGAATGGATCCCTCGACCCCTCACAGTCTGGCTTCCGAGCCAACCACAGCACCGAGACCGCCCTCATCGCTGCCACCGATGACATCCGAACCCTGATGGACAACGGAGAAACAGCGGCCCTCACCCTCCTAGACCTCTCCGCGGGATTCGACACTGTCTGCCACCGCACCCTAGTGCAGCGCCTCAGCAACGTCGGAATTCAGGAGAAGGCACTGGAATGGATCATCTCCTTCCTCGACGGAAGAACACAGAGAGTCCGTCTACCACCGTACAAGTCAGAGGCCACCGAAGTCATCTGCGGTGTCCCTCAAGGATCCTCGCTGAGCCCCACCCTCTTCAACGTCTACATGAGCCCCCTCGCGGCCATCGCACGCCAACACAACCTGAACATCATCTCCTACGCCGATGACACCCAGCTGATCCTCTCCCTGACCAACGACCCCGCCGCTGCCAGAGCCAACCTTCACGAAGGGATGAAAGATGTAGCCGAGTGGATGACGACCAGCCGCCTGAAACTGAACTCAGACAAGACGGAAGTCCTCATCCTGGACTCCTGGTGGCCCCCCGCCCTGGGCAGCGCACCCACACCGACAGACCACGCACGCAACCTGGGCTTCATCCTGGACTCCTCCCTCTCCATGACCAGACAAGTCGACGCCGTCTCCTCGTCATGCTTCAACATCCTGCGCATGCTACGGAAGATCTTCCGGTGGATCCCCATCGAGACCAGGAAGACGGTCACCCAGGCCCTCGTAACCAGCCGACTGGACTACGGCAACGCCCTCTACGCCGGAACCACCGCCAAGCTCCAGAAGAGACTCCAGCGGATCCAGAACGCCTCAGCCAGACTCATCCTCGACATCCCCCGACGCAGCCACATCTACGGACATCTGAGAGACCTGCACTGGCTCCCCGTCAACAAAAGGATCACCTTCCATCTCCTCACCCACGCACACAAAGCCCTACACGATCAAGGCCCGAGCTACCTCAACAACCGCATCAACTTCTACGCTCCCAAACGCCACCTCCGATCAGCCAGCCACGCCCTCGCCGCCGTCCCCCGCATCCGAAGAACGACAACAGGAGGAAGGTCCTTCTCCCACCTGGCCGCCAAGACCTGGAACTCCCTCCCGACCGACCTGCGCCTGACCCAAGACCACCTCTCCTTCAGGAAGAAGCTCAAGACCTGGCTGTTCGAGCAGTAGCAGCACCCCCCCCCAGCGCCTTGAGACCCTCCGGGTAGGTAGTGTGCTCTATAAATGTCCTTGATTGATTGATTGATTGATTGAGTTAATCAGTCCTAACAGTCAGAATGGAAAAACATCAGAATAGGCCTAAAGAAAATTCTTAGAAACCAGTCTAGTTATGCAACAGGGAATTACACATAAAATGGGGGTCCATGGTACATTACTGCAATCTGAAAGTGCGAACCTGAACAATACACTGATAATAATAAAAGCTGACTGGTGAAAGGAATACGAAAAAGAGGAATGGGACTAGGACACAGCTAAAATCCCCAATAACTAGGCATGATGTGCTTGGGTGATAGTCAGGCATGTGACACAATACCAAGAGTATGGGTGATACACCAAAAAAAATCACAATAGTTTACAAATGTAATTCTACTGCTGGCCCTCTGCACCATATACGGTAATCTCAGCTAATGTTCCAGTTCCTTCTTCAGGGAAAAATGAAACCTGGTTTCTTCTATGGTACAAGCCACTACTTAGGAAGCAGAATAAAACTGACTAATGTAATATAGAAATTAGGTCACCATGTACAAGAGTCACAAATCTATAATTTATCCTTACGTCCAATCAGGATATATAATTTTAGGGCTGCCTATTCCTTACAGGAAAGGGCAGTATTGTGACTACAAATGACACAATTTGCTGTTTATTTTTCTTCAATACTTATAGCCAAATTTGACATACACTGGTGAAGTGTTGTCTGTCTGGTTCCCAATATGAAAAAAAATCATATCTGTGAATTTTAGTATCAGCGAAGCGACACGTATCGTCATACATGTCCCCTCACAACAACACAGGTGAACTTGTAATATTTTCTTAAGCAGCAACATAAACGTAACATAAACATGCAAAAACGGACAAAACTGACGTCAAGCCTACTTGCTGTAAAACAATAGCATATATAAATGAGCGGTGACGCATAATACCATGTCAGGTTCTTAGCCTCCTTTTTGACAGTAGGTCACCAATATTAGTGGGTATCTGCTGTCAAATACAACTGAGAGACACACAGAACCAGCAAGAACAATTCATGATAGAACCAAATACACAAACATGAAAAACGCATGGACATTTCTTTCCAAAGGAGTTGTGCAAAAAAAACCCATCTCATTTCAACCAACCAAACTCACGTGTCTTGTTAGGCTTAAAATCCCCAGAGCAATCCATGAATGATCTGTGAGCAGAAACGAAAAGAAAAAATACACAGCACACAAAAGAGAGACATTTCTGATAACAAACGAATCAGAAGACAAAACATGATACACATTAAGAAACACAAAAATAAATTTCCATTACTTAACGGTTACCATTTTGTCAGTCACCTTGCAACATGAAGCCCTTTTAACTTTCCAAAAATAACTTAATTGGCAAATCGTTCTTACTTATTCATGTAGGCTTCAAAATTTTAGTAAATGGCTGCATCTTATTTTTGTCTAAGACGTAATGCAACACTTTGTTTTCTGTCAAATAAAAGTGACTAGCAGACATTATTTTTTAGAGCAGATATACAAATGTCATGATGTTGGGACTTTTAAAGAAACCTTTTTCATATTTCCCTTTTGGAATTAAGTTCTGTAATTGTATTGATGTTCTTATGGAGAAACCAGAAATTCCACCTTTCAGGGGCCTGTTTAGCAAGCTTATTCTGTATTTCACAGAGACAAGGCTCGAATTTAAAAGGTCACAAATGTCAACATGACAGCCTACTCCATTGTTTACAGGAAAACTAAAGATAGCATCTTAGCGCAACGTGAACAGCCTGTTCTCCTAGCCCACAGTTTCTGCTCATCCCGAGGCCTACTATATTTACTGTGAATGATTCACACATACCAGTTTTTAGAACAAATGTTTGCTACCACCCTTTACAATGGTACTCATTTTAGCAACCTAACATGGAAGAACTCCTAAATGGGCCCTGCTAAAGTTAGAACCTTCAACCCTGATATTAAACACAAACGTCTGCACCGGGCACATTGGCTCACTGAGTTAAGAAAAACAACCTTAATAACAACTCGCAAGTTTGTATTATACACAAATGTATGCATTTACTGAAGCCAGAGACACTTTCAAGCTATGGTAAATGACAAGAATGCTGTGTTAAAAATCCATTTAACTCAATTTCGACTTTTATCTTTGGGGCACTTAAAAATAAAAATCCTACAATTATATTACTTATTAATCACCCTCAGAATGTGCTTTACATATTGCAAATATTGGACATTAAGCATATCACATCTAATTCCTTTGAAAAAATGAGTTTTTACGCCTGCGCCAAGTGAAAACCAACATGCAAATTACCTAATTATACAGTAACACATAACGTAAATCAAATTTTAATACTAGGAGGTCATAATATGAGTATTAAGCTTTATAAATATCAAAAAACGATTTTAAAAAGCACTTATTTTTTTCTCAAATAATTTTTCCATAATTAATAATTTTTCGTTCAATGAAACCAATTATCTGTTTTTATGATAATTTTACATATAAAGGTAAGCTGCATCCCTCACCTATCATTTTTAGATGCATTAATTTATGCGCCTAAGCACAAAAGCCTAACTTAAAACATGACATGTTTTGCGACATTTTTTAAGGACAATCAGTATTTAGCAACAGAACCAAAAATATACTTTGAAAAAAATGCTTAAAGAGAGGAAAACCGCAATTGGAATGTCTTCCAGTGATACAAAGTGATGAACCTTATTTTTGTAACCCTCTAAAACACTATTCTGAAATGAAAAAGAAAAAAAAGTCCAACTGTGATAAATAAACATTCGTATGCCATTCATGGCCTTCGAAAAACAACATCTGCTGCCTTAACGGCAGGAAAGGCCCTGCACAGGGCTGAAACTAAAACCTGAGCATGCTTTCAGTCTTACTGAAAACAGACATTTCAAGTTTAAAAAATGCGCGTGCAATAAGATGCATTTAAATCTAGCAAAAATTCACCTGTTGAAGTGTTTGCCTTTTACATGTACTACAATGCATGTAAGTAAAAAAAGGCTACAAATTCGTTTTGCTACAAAAGACACAATTATTTTTGAGGCCCTTCATATTCCTAGTGAATGTGAATTTTAACTTATCTATTTTAAGCATTTACCAGTTTGCACATATGCGTTTTTGCTTAGTCTGTAAATTAAATAGCAACACATAGTGATTTTAGCATGTGACATAGTAAATTGCTGGAGTGTTATTTAATTTCTACTTAATATTAATTAATCTGACATTTTACTTAACAGACTGAAAACATCAAGAAACCCACAAACACACATTGAGAGCTCATTGCAGACATAAAGAGAAAGGATTCAAACACTCAGGACACACAATACAGCGCTGTAGCTATTACTGAAGTTACACTAATGAGAAAAACCACATAGACATTGAAACACACATTGAACCCACAAATCGACACTCAGGACGAAAACAAAGCCATTTGTAAATACTAGCTGTAAGTCATATTTACAAGAAACACGTCTCAATAGGGTTCCAAAAGACTGCAAAAACACAGCCCAACAGACTGCTGTATGTGCACGAAGCCACAATACACTTAATTCACTAGCTTTGACTGACAGAACACCAAAAAGTGTTCTGCATATCTCCATTCATAAAACTGCGCAGAACAAAGGATCCTTGTTTTTGTATTATGTCATATTTTAATTCCCTGGGGATACAAAATCACCAAGGAAGAAATATGTTTTTTTTTAATCTAAACCTATTTAGATATCCCCTTTAGGGGAAGCCGGCTAATACAAACGTATACAAAGTTGGCCAACACAAATCTCCAAATTCGCTAAGATCAGGCATCTTATTGCTCACTAATCTAGCTTCAAACTTCAAGGGGCTATCTCTATCGATACACTCGTAAATATACAAGACCCTCGGTTTTCGAAAATTGCAATCTTCAAATAAAACTAAGGACAAATCAAACTAAGAACCAATCAAAATCCAAAAATCAAAGAACAAAGGACTGGGAGCGACCCACTTATACTTAACTCTTAATTTTACTAATCAAAATATTATCCAGATTCTAACTGTCAAGTTCTACATGACCTAATGGTCTTTTTAAGAATACTCACGCAAAAAAAAGGTTATCAGTCAGGAGTGACATCATGTGGAGGATCAAAAATCAGGAAGATCAGAAATATACTGGGCTGCAGAATCAAAGAATCTCCAGAATCCCCGTGCACAGAGTACCTTCTTAGTAGAATCCTGTTCTGTCCTCCTCAGTTTATTTCAGTCTCCTGGCACGATCACTCCCACAGAAAGTCACTTCTCTGATGATCTCCGCGTTAGGGCGCCAACTGAAGAACTTTAAAATTTCGTTCTCAGGGAATACTTACTAATATAACAAAGAACTTCTCACAGAAGCTGTAATATGAAAAAGACATCTTTATTAAATTTAATCAGTGAGGCCACGTCACCCAGAAGCTGTAGCAACTGAATGAGGTAGTCTCAGGAACACACAGGGCAGAGGCCTTTTATATGTTTTTAGCGTTACATGACTCAGTACAAAAAGTAAGGGGCAGTCCTAGCTTTTGCAAGCATGCAAAACCCAACATTCCTTCTTACACAAGCTGCACAAACCCATAATAAAAACCCGGCACATCCTCATCGTAAACAGGCCATAAAGAAAGGAGCAGAGACAGGTGTGAGTAAGATAAGACATAGTTGTGTGCAATAAAGGTTTATGATCTCCTGTGCCTTGATGCTTGATCTTGATCAGCTACTGGGAAAGGAACTGGTCGAACTGGTTTGGCCTTGGGCAGTGGAGTCAGCTTGCCCAGGTCGCAGAGAAGTCAGGAAAGGTGTACGTGTCCTTCAGAATCGTGTTTGGCCTTAATGATTAGCCTATGTGAGGGCAACTCACAAAATGGCTGCCGTACACAAAATGGAACCCGAGGGTTCAGGGCGAAAACTCTGATTTCAGGGTGATTCTGTCATTTGAATATGACGAAAATGCTTGTGCATAGTGTACTAGCCATTCTCGGTCTGCTGATATCAAAATCGTCATGATACGACGATGTTTATGACACAGGTCCAACATTTTCAGTACCACAAGTCTTATCAACGTTAATGTTCCTTTTTTAGATGCAGTCAGTTTATGGATAAACAAAGCCCTTTTTTACATCTACACAGCAAGGGAGAGTGTATCCACTGCTGTTATCAAATATAGGTAATGCTTTATAATAATTAGAATACGCCTTTTTCCACAATGATTTAGCTGTAACCACCAAACATTTTTTAAACTTTTCCTTACCCTTTTCCTGGCAACATTACTAAACTTTCCTATGGCACATATATCGAATCTCATTTGCACTATATAGCACTGGGTGTTTCTGTGCTCCCTACTATGATCTTTTGCAGAACTTGTCTTAGAAAATAGTTTTTATACTATAGCATGCCAAATTACTTACATGAACGATGATCCGATAGGACGATTTATCATAAGGATGCATTAAAAGAAATGTTATAAATCTGTTTTATAAAATATTATTCACATTTATGAAATGTTTTTTCACCTTTCAGAAATTGAAGAACCCCCGATTTTATTTGTTGGTGCATGTTTCTTTTGTCTAGTTGTTCTTTTGTTGGCCCTGAAGAAGGTGATTTAAATATCAGCAGTCACCGAAACGTATGTAGGCCGTACGCATCAAACACCCTCATATACATTATTAACTTACTACATATATGGAGAAAGAAGTACCCAGTTGTGTATAATGTACAAACCACAAAGTAACTAATTTTCAGGACTTCTCTCTCATAACTTATAGAGGTCTCTCCAGAACAATTGTGTGTCAGTTTATTGTGATCCTTGTTTATTATGTCCAAATTTGTATTTTAGATTGTGAGTGAGTGTAGTAGTATGCATGATGGAATGAATGATAACAGGAAAAGATGATCTGTCTTGGGTTCTTTTGCTTAAATTGAATCATGTTTTGTTTAATTGGATTCAGATCATGTGTCATTTAAACTTTATTTGTATGTTAACAAAATAATTTGTATTTATGATAAATATATAAACCGTAAGGCAAAAAAGAGAAAAAAGAATAAAAATAATGTTTTGAATAAATCACATGTCCTACATCTTCATATAGCATCCTTTTTGTGAAATAACTTGTGAAGAAAATCACTGTAAAAGCAATATAGGTCTTGTCAGAGGTACCTCTGTAGTTTTGGCTATTGTTCCTCCCTCCTCTGGACCCTAAATTAAACTGGGAGAACTCTTTCTTTATAATTTTTTTGTCTCAACAGTTTTTACTGTAGAGTAATTTTTCTGTCCCTGGGCTGCTATAGCCACACATTCCTCTGAGACTCTCTGTAATTCCTCTAGGTGAGCAGTGCAGAACACCGATTAGTCTTTGTTAAACTAATCTGTAGAAAAATTTCTTTCCTCTTCTCCCTTTTGTGGACTACTAATTGTCCCTCTTCACAGATTTCTCACTTGGCTAACCATTATGGATAATCTGAAAACATTTGGTTTTTCAGATGAAGACTATATAAATATGATGGATCAGATCGCAGGTAGTAATAGAGCTAGCACAACTTCCACGCCTAACACAAACAGCGAATGGCTAAAACTACTAAATCTAAAAAAAAAGGCCAAACGCATGGAATCCCATGCCTTTCTTATGGGAGAATATCTCAAAGCAGGAGCAATCCCTATAAGGCTGAGAGTAAGAAACATGCCAGCCTTATTTATAGAAGTGCGTAAGTTCCTTAAATGATGGTCACTCATTGCCAACCGTTGCTCAAGGGATTGGATGCTCTTAATAATAGACACAGTGCGCGAGATGGTAACCGCACTTCACAGGGAAATCCTAGAGCTGGAAGAGAAATTGAAAGCTAGCCCCACAGTAGAGGAAGCAAGGAAAACGCTTCAAGAGATAAATGAGGAAATTGATGAATTTGATACCTACCTCATAAAAAAGAAAATGGACAAATTGAAAAAAGATGTTCGCTGGTTCTCACAAGAGAAAATCTACCCTTACCTAAGATCAGATTTTTATCAAACACAACAGAATGATGAAGCCACAGGAGGAGCTAGATCATATGATCAGACTCAATAAAATCAGAGACATAACAAAAGAGTAAGGATCCAAAATTTCTCAGAAACAAACTCCTCTGAATCTGATCAGGACGGACACATAGGTGAAGATGAATTTGACTATGGCTATCAAAATAGCAATCAGAGAGGTCAATTCTCAGGAAGATTCAATCGAGGCCTTAGGCAGCCTTTTTTGTCGAGAGGCAGAGGCAGAGGGAGACCTCGATACCCAGGAGCGAACCAGATTCAATATCCACAACCGAACCCTCCACATCCTCAACCCTATGTACAAACCAGGAGACAACAATACTGGAAGCAGTGAGATTGGGAACTAATACCACCATACCCATTTTCAATCTGTCCACACACACTCTGTCATCTGAAGAAATCATGGTTCTTAGCAAAGGGCTCTTGTTTGTCCCTAGCTCTAGAGCCAACAAATTCAAAATAAACCAAGATATTTTTTCTTTCTTTAGAAAAATCAGGCTGAAGAAGTATTTTGACAACATTGAGAATCGAGAGGAAGAAGAAAATCTCTCAGGGTGCAAACCGCCATCCACCTTCACACTGTTGTACATTGGATTATCTCCTTATAGCTGCTCAGCCAGTATGAATGTGGTGTCTGTGTAGAATGTTGAATGATGGATGACAGAGTGAGTAGAATGTTAGTGTGCCTGGTGTGAATGTAGAATGACAGTTGAAGAGAGTGGGCTGAGCAGTGACCATCCTGTTCCTGGTGGGGTTTTCTCTTGTATATCTTATTACTATTCTACTTGAATAAAGGAACATCAAGAAACTACATGACTATCCATCAATTTTATTTACAACATTTTGGCGACGCTTGGATCTAAATAGCTATGCAACATATTAATCTGTTTATTGTTATTGAAGAAAAGGGGATATGTTGTACATTGGATTATCTCCTTGTAGCTGCTCAGCCAGTATGAATGTGGTGTCTGTGTAGAATGTTGAATGATGGATGACAGAGTGAGTAGAATGTTAGTGTGCCTGGTGTGAATGTAGAATGACAGTTGAAGAGAGTGGGCTGAGCAGTGACCATCCTGTTCCTGGTGGGGTTTTCTCTTGTATATCTTATTACTATTCTACTTGAATAAAGGAACATCAAGAAACTACATGACTATCCATCAATTTTATATACGACACACACCCACATTGGACATGGTAGGCCCTGAAGTAGGCATCTTTGAGAAAAATGTCTTGAAAGAACTAGACCGAATCCTCAAATATATACCGAAACCCCAAACAAACTTGGAAATAAAAGAGTGGCAAGCACTCAAACTGCTACAAGAAAATACAGACATAACAATCAAACCCTGCGATAAAGCAGGGGGGATAGTAGTTATGGACACAGCCCACTATTCTAATAAGATCTATCAAATGTTAAATATCGAAGAGCATTACAAGAAGATCAACAAGAGAGCTCTCACAGTTTTAAAAGAGGAAATAGAGGAAACAGTGACTAAAGGTTTCAGAGAAGGATACATCTGTCAGAAAGAGATGGATTTCCTTATAAAATCTAATCCAGTAGTTCCAGCTCTATACGGTGTCCCTAAGACACATAACAATATTATTGACCCCCCACTAAGACCGATAGTGGCATCCATTAACTCCAACACGGAACCTCTGTCCAAGTATCTGGATACCTTTCTATGTCCGTTAACTACCACCTATGAATCTTATATTAAAGACATAGGACATATGATTGTAGTCTTAGAACACACACCTTTCAACAATGTCACACAGTTCCTTGTAACGTGTGACATAGAATCATTATATACAAACATACCCCAGGACCGAGCCATGGAAGCGGTGGCAGCACTCCTGGCAAGGACACCGGGGTCAAGACCAGATGCCTTCATACTAGAATGTATAAAAATAGTTCTCCAAAACAACTACTTTGAGTTCAAAGAAGATCTATTCCAACAGATCAAAGGAGTAAGCATGGGGGCATCTTGTGCCCCCAGCATTTCAAACATCTATATGGGAGAATTTGAACTGAAGAATATATTCAATGAACTTGCCTCATTCTTCGAAAACATCACAAGATGGCATAGATTCATAGATGATGTCTTCTTCATCTGGACAGGGTCAGAAGACAAGTTAAAAGAATTCATAGAATGGTTAAACTTGGCAGCCCAGAACTTAAAATTTACATGCAATTTCTCGTCTGAATTCTTAGATATTTGGATTCAACATACAGAGGGAGAACTCACTGTAAACCTCTATAGAAAACCCACGGCTAAAAATACTATCCTGGAACATGGCAGCTATCACCCGGCTTGTCAAAAAGACTCTATCCCCTTCGGGGAGTTCCTAAGAATAAAAAGGAACTGTACCAATATGAAGGATTTCATGACGCATGCTGCTAAACTAACAGACCGCTTACTGCTACGGTCGGGGATACCCCAAAAGACTCATTCGTGACTCAATGAAAAGAGCCAAATACTATAACAGAGATGCCCTACTACACCCTACGAAAAGAATCACTGAGCAAAAACTAGTCTGTGTTTTAAATCACTCAACCCTAAACAATAGGATCAGGAAAGTGATAAACCAAAATTGGAAAATTTTAAACACCAATGAACATGCGGAGGAATTAAGCAGACCAATAATAGCCTTCAGACGTAATCAAAACCTGAGAGACAAATTAGTTCACAGCAGGCCGAAAAACAAAGTGGGCATCCGCCAGCTTACCATGGATGTCAAACCACTCCCCAAAGGCAATCACAAATGTGGCAATTGCCATGCATGTGATCAAATCATTTTAGGAAACACTTGGACGTACGGAAAAAAATCAGGTCAACTAAAAGAAATGACCAACTGTAAAACATCCAACATAATTTACCTGATCATATGCCCGTGCAATATCGGCTATGTAGGAGAAACTGTAGTGTGTTTATCTAGGGACCTGTATCGATACTCCTATTTCTGACCCTTGCCCAGTTATAAATCACTAATATCCATACAACGGCACAGAAACCCGTTTCATAAATTAGTCATAGCGCATGCTGTCACATTAAGCAAGCACTATTCCTCCAGCCCCCTAGAAAGCACATCGAGTTCTTCAACAAATCCAAGCCTCGAGCAAACCTGGGAAATCCCCGCCTGCCATGTTTTGATTTAGTCCAAGAACTCCTGTAAAGCACTGCAAGAACGCTCAGTTCTTAGTGACATCCTTATTGACGTCTTATGTCCATCCTTACGTCAAACCCAGCACCTCTCAGGTATAAATATACCAACGCTGTCCTAAACAGACACACGGTGGTGATGAACCTGGAGCAGTGGCTACTTGCCGGAGAGCCCAGCTGATGCGAGAGCCCACGGACGCTGCCCCTCCCCTTTTGACGCGCTGAGGAAGACGCTGTCTTTTCTCTTGCCGAGAAATCCAGCCTCCAGCGTTTCCAGCCCACCTTCGCGGGTGACTGGGATACCGAGTCCTGAGAAAGAGATACAAGACCTCCAGCCTTCTAAATCCCAGGTACTGAACTGACTAAACCCTTATAGAGAATTCTTGAGTCAGATTCTTGGCAAAACAAACTTAACTTAAACTGCTACTTACTTACTCCCTCCCATGTATTAGGCTTAGGTCAGGTACACCGGGGTAGGCGTAGTTAGAAGCACCAGTTGAGTACGATTAGTCAATGTATATATGTATGTATATCTTTTATCCATTTTAAAGTATCATATGGCTAAGAAACCATATCAATGCTTTTACAGTATTATTTCATGATCAATCAATCAATCAATCAATGCATTTGTAGAGCGCACTACTTACCCGGAGGGTCTCAAGGCGCTTGGGGGGGGGGTGCTGCTACTGCTCGAACAGCCAGGTCTTGAGCTTCTTCCTGAAGGAGAGGTGGTCTTGGGTCAGGCGCAGGTCGGTCGGGAGGGAGTTCCAGGTCTTGGCGGCCAGGTAGGAGAAGGACCTTCCTCCTGTTGTCGTTCTTCGGATGCGGGGGACGGCGGCGAGGGCATGACTGGCTGATCGGAGATGGCGCTTGGGAGCGTAGAAGTTGATGCGGTTGTTGAGGTAGCTCGGGCCTTGATCGTGTAGGGCTTTGTGTGCGTGGGTGAGGAGACGGAAGGTGATTCTTTTGTTGACGGGGAGCCAATGCAGGTTTCTCAGATGTCCGGAGATGTGGCTGTGTCGTGGGATGTCGAGGATGAGTCTGGCTGAGGTGTTCTGGATCCGCTGGAGTCTCTTCTGGAGCTTGGCGGTGGTTCCGGCGTAGAGGGCGTTGCCGTAGTCCAGTCGGCTGCTGACATCTGCCTGGGTGACCGTCTTCCTGGTTTCGGTGGGGATCCAACGGAAGATCTTCCGTAGCATGCGCAGGATGTTGAAGCACGACGAGGAGACGGCGTTGACTTGTCTGGTCATGGAGAGGGAGGAGTCCAGGATGAAGCCCAGGTTGCGTGCGTGGTCTGTCGGTTTAGGTGCGGGGCCCAGGGCGGGGAGCCACCAGGAGTCGTCCCAGGCGGAGGGCGAGGAGCCCAGGATGAGGACCTCCGTCTTGTCTGAGTTCAGTTTCAGGCGGCTGGTCGTCATCCACTCGGCTACGTTTTTCATCCCTTCGTGAAGGTCGGCTCTGGCGGCGGCAGGGTCGTTGGTCAGGGAGAGGATCAGCTGGGTGTCGTCAGCGTAGGCGATGATGTTGAGGTTGTGTTGGCGAGCGATGGCCGCGAGGGGGCTCATGTAGACGTTGAAGAGGGTGGGGCTCTGCGAGGATCCTGCTTTTACTGTATGCACTTTACTTAACTATAAGTATTGCAATTGTAGCGATTCATTTCTCTTGTATGAGAACAGAGACTGATCAATAAATAACACCTTTTATTGAACACGTCCGTCTCTTCTTTTCTCTACAAATCTGGTGAAACTAAGTATGCACGTATTGACTGAGTAAAATAGCTGTCTTTTGTTTTCACATGACTCTAGAGATATACTCTTGATCAGGGAGAGCAAAGTTGTCATGTTCTATGGTTGTCAGAAACTAAATCCCTTCTTGTCTATCCAGGGATGTTAAAATCCTCTTCGCTTATTCGAGAAAGTTTCTAGTGAACTCTGAGCTGGCTGGCACATAAAACTTAAGTCTAATATCGTCAGTAAAAGACCTAGTTAACCTCAGTCCTACGTCTACACTACTGGAGATATTATTCCAATGCGCAGAGCCTATTGGGAATATAGGAACTACACTACATGGCGCCCAACGTTTGGTAAGGCGATAAATCTAACGCAAGACATTAGAGTAACTCAGTCGTGCTTTTTCACACAGACCCTTTCTCCCATAAATACTCCAAAGACGTCTGGAGTGGGTCAAAGGTTAAAATCCCCCAGAACTTAGTAGAAAGAGATTTCTATGTATAGTTTTTGGTTTATTCAATGTTGAAGGATACAGTGTTCCAAAATATTGTGCACCTAATCTTTGTTTCCTTGAAAATCTGATCTGCAACAAAGAACCTTCCTGTCAGTAAAATGTCAGACGGTGAAGGAGATAGGGAGACAGCTAGAATAGCAGCTCAACTCCTAGCGGAAGACACAAGTCTCCTACAGCAGGACCTGGATGCAATACTCATCCCGGTCAGCATAAGAAAAACTATAACACTTAAACTTATAGAAAATGGTTTAACACCAAGAGGTGGTACAGTCATATTCGTAATTGAGGCACACGAATATCGGCAGACAGAGGTATTCTATTCATGGATAAACTTTCCAGCAGCAAACGCTGTCACAAAAGAGTTCCACTATTATAAAATAGAGGAACCTCCGGATGACTACACTCCTTTCGAGGAGGTGGAAATCCCATTAAAATACCAAGAGCACCTGCTCTGGTTTCAAGGCGCCCTAAAACATAATAATCATATCACCCGGCTCGGTCCACTAGGTAGACCAGGAGCAACGTGGCCGGTTCTAGCCAGCTACACACCACATCCCGACATTAAAAAAATGTCAATACGAGAACTTTTAGCACAGCTAAAACAACTGATTAAAATACATAGACAATTAGTCCAATATGTAATGCGGACTTCAACAGTCCAACCAACTATTAACATTCCACAGCTGACCCCTCATCAGGGGAACACAAATAAAATCACACCACAGAACATACAATCATGTCTGGGTAAAGTACCCATAAAACGGGAACAAATTCCATTCTGGTTAGCACAGAAAATCACTCAAATAGAGGCAGTATTTCCGGATACTACCCTTACTGAGAAACACAGAATTCTGACTATCTGCCTTCCAATGGGGATCGCACCACATGTGGAGGACTTTGACACTTGGGGCACAGTCTTTGCTTCCATTTACACAAAAACACATGATGTTCCGTCCATGGCGGTAATACCTGATGTGCTAAGACAGATTCAAAATGAATACGGTCCAGAACCTGCTTTAACTCTGGGTATGAAATTACTGAAAGACTTCAAGCAGGTCTCAGCTTTATTATTATCTAACATAAAAGGGGAAGCAGCATCTGTAGCGATCCGCCAGAAGTTGAAAGAAACAGATATAGCAGAACAACCATTTGAACTTGCCAGAATCATAGAAAAATCCTATGAAGAACTAAGAAGAGATAGTTTGGGTGGGAAACCAGTGAAACCCCAACTAACTGAAAATCCTGAAAAGGTATTTATTAAAAACAATCTAACTGCTCCAAAAAAGAGCTGGGATGGAAATAAACAATCCACTCCCAAAGAAAAAAAATTCCAGTCCAGAGGAAAGTCTCCTCGGCGGAGAGAAAGAACTCCAGACCAAGGACACAAGTCTCCCCAGAGGGAACCCTCTGAGAAAAGATACAACCTTAGAAATAGGGATAATTTGAAGAAACCTGATAGATATCAAGATATTGATACACGTCCATCTCGATCTTTTCAGACTTCCTCGCAGAAATCGGAAAGAAAAGGGCGGTCAGAACAAAGGGAAGAGCACTTCAAGTCCAAAGACAAGGAACCTGCTCATCAAAGTAAAAAATTACAATTTCCAAAAAAGAAGGTAGCCAGTATTAAAGTAATCAAACATGCCGAGGATACTGAGGACACAGCTGAAAAACGGAGAGTGGGCTCAGACAATGCTAGACAGCGCAGCAGAAGTGAGCATAGCTCGCAAGATCCTGATGAATCATCTGGAGACAGTGGACACGAATGAATACATTCAGGTGGAAACCTCAGATACCAGAGTTAGCAAACCTCATAAAATATACGAAATAACATTACGTATAGAGGGAGATAAGACTAGGAAAATAAGGGATCTATTTTGGGATAACCTCTCTAAAGGCTATGACATCCTTTTAGCTGAAAAAGACTGGCCACCAGAGTTTGTCAGGGAATGCCCTCATGGCGAAGAAATGATTATGCCTGCCTTCTCAAATCACATTCCAATACATAAAAAATATACACTTGCAAGAAAGTGGGCAGTAGCCCAAGCTCCTGCATTATATAAAAACCATGTAGGATGGGATGAGGACTCACCTCCTCACAAAATCCAGTTAAAATCTCAACCAACTGCACAAAGGCAGTACCCAATTAGGCATGAAGCAAAAAAACAGGTCAGGGAGATCTTAGATCAACTTGAATACCAGGGGGTGATTGAAACATGCACCTCACAAATGAACAATCCTTTGTTTCCTGTCTCCAAGCCAGATGATTCATATCGTCTAGTTTTGGACTACAGACACCTTAACTCATGTTGTAAAACATTTGCAGTACAAAACTCACACAGTGCAGCACTAATGAATAGCATAGTGCAATCAGACATCTCTAATGGTTTCTTTTGTCAAAACATAGCACCAGAAAGCAGATATTTGACCGCTTTCTCAATAAATGGCTCGCAGAAAAATTTCTGTCGTTTGCCACAGGGGTTCAAGAACAGCCCAGGATTATTCTCAGCGAGAGTAACAGAGTTACTACAAATATATGATGATGAGGCATTATCTTATGTCAATGACATCTATCTAACAGATGATGACTTGGATACTCACTTGAAAAGAGTGACCACCATAATACTTGGGTTCGCAGCAGAGGGTTATAAATTCAACTTCAAAAAGTCCTGTTTTTAGGATATGAATTATCAAGTGAAGGCAAAAGCCTGGCAGACAATTTCCTAGAGAAATGTGCCGTAATCCAAGCACCAAGAACGCTGAAAAACTTACAATCAATTCTAGGTTTCCTGAATTTCGGTAGAACGTACATTATAAATTATGCAGAGAGGGTTAAACCTCTCTATGACCTAATAAAACCAGATTTTAAAACAATCAATTGGACTCAAAAACACACAGAAATTTTGAGATCATTGCAAACAGACATGTTAGCTAAAAAAAAATTGCAAACACGTGATTTAAAAACCACGCAACCTTGTGATTCGGGTCATCCCAGGAAGATGCGGATTCACATACCTGACCTCTAATGAGGGAGAAACGGTACCAATAGCATACAAATCTCATTTGTACACAGAAGCTGAAAAAACATTCAGCATTAAGGAAAACATTGTTCATGCGGTTCAAACAGCTGTAGCAAGAGAAAGAGACCAAGCTGACGGCAGACGGATTACAGTCAGAACAGCAGAATCAGCCTTTGAGGCATTAACAAGCCCATGTAATTTACCTACTATGGCATTAAATCCAAAATGGATACAATGGGAAAATTCTCTTGCTACAGACAGAGTGAAATACTACTTTGACCCGGAAATGAAAAAATGAAAAAATCTAGAATATGAAAGAGAATATCCTCTGCCAATCGACATTCTGCCCATACGACAGTACGCCTGTGTAATATATACAGACGGACATGCACAACCCTCGATTTGGGGAAAACAAGCCTATAACGCCACATGCGAGATTGTTAAATACGTGTGGCGCGGAGGTAAATTGGGACCTGTGGTAACAAAATCACACTCTGTAGAAAATAATTCAGAACAACAAACTGAAATAATAGCGTTAAAAATGGCGCTAGATAATGCCGATCGCGAATTCCCGACACTAATAGTGTGCGAATCATATTACTGCGTCAAATCATACAATAAAGATTTGCAGAACTGGGTTCAAAACGGTTACAAAGATGACACAGGTGCCACAATAAAGCAAAAATCGCTTTGGGAACAAGTAGTTCTTTTGCAGAAAGAACTACCAAAGACTCACGTGATACATTCATTGAGTCATGAACGTGATGGCGTTCACGTTCCAGGGAATTTATTGGCTGAGACAGCCACAGCGGAAGCAACTAAATCGGCTTCCGTAGCTACAAAAAAGTGTTCGAAAAAATACATTGACGGGGAAACAATGCTGGCGGTGAAAACGTCATCAAAAGACGACTGCTCAGCGCTACCCATCACCTATCCACTCAATTATACATACATAATCGATGCAAACTCCGTTCCTTTTGCTCAAATCCCTGGAGTGGGGGATAGAGTAATTCCAAACACGAGCAGGAGAATATTGTTAATAGCAGACGCACATATGGGTGAGGGTCTTAGACACCTTAAGCTAGAGGATTCTCTGGAAGAATTGCAATCCACATACTGGTGGCCAGGAATGAGCCTGCAACATCACATATTTGCAAAAAACTGTCCAAACTGCAACAGAGATCGCAGTGGCGACCGAGACGGTGTTTTGCCATGGCGTTTCGCTCAAGATGGGATTAAACAATAAATATATAAAACCCAGTATGATTAATGCGTCAAATTAACATATAGAGACTATCATCACTTAAAATGTAGACCCCAGCTCTCGGCTGACGTCTGAACTGTTATAAAAAGATTTGCGAGTCTATAATGGCATATACGCAATTGGCATGCTACATTCTGACCATTGTCCTGCTTTTAGCTCTCGAGCTTATGGGGGGGGGGGCATGGCCAGCATGGGCATTGCATTGCGGGACTCTTATCACTTCCTTCCTGAGGGAAACGGGATGGTGTAAAGAAAAAACCAAGGCATAGAGCAATCTATAACGGCAAAGGTATTAGGTTCGGGGGCTGGGTGGGTCAAACATTTAATAAGTGTCCAACGTAGTCTTAACAATCTGCCAAGAAATTCTCTGAGAGGTCTCAGTCCATACGAACTATTGTTTGGGACTAGAATGTTGATCCAGGACCTCGATAGTCAAACTTCAGTGATTAAAGAAAAATGCTTTGATATCAAAGATCGTTTGGCTATTTTACAGGACTTAAACGAAAAAAGAAAAGACCTGAGCAACATAAAATTGAAACAACAGCCAACAACCACTGAAGAAAAACCACCTGTCCCAGCAAGGCCTGTCTGGATTCCAAAAATCGGGGATCTGGTCAGAGAGAAGATCGCGGTAAATAAGGAATTTGGGCCTTCTTACAGAAAAGCAGTACCTGTCTTGGCTATCAACGGAACAAGATCAGTTGTACTACCGCCCCTTGCTGGTAAAAAGGAGAACCGAGTTGTATCAATCGACCTGGTTAAACCACAATCATGTGGCCGATAATAAGTAGTAGGCCAAGTGGACTCCCAAGAAATAGCAGAACACCAAAGTTTGCTACAAACATAGAGGTTCAAACTGAGAGACTAATCACATTTGATAAACCTACAGTGAATCAACAAGGACTATGCAACAAAGCCATGGAACTTAAACCTCTTGAAACCCAAATCCAAATCTTACATCAAGAAACACCAGTCTACAATGATGTAACCACTGACTATGCTAATGCAACAAAGAGAATTCCAAAAACAAAAAGGAATCCAGAAGCAATTGAAACAATTGACAGAACAGCATCAGGCTATTTCATCAACTTCGATGACTTTTCTGAGGATCCGAGCGAACCTGAGGAACAGCCGACAACATCAAAGACTTTTAAAGACAAAGCAAAAGAACTCTTTCATCAACTACAAGAAACCTATCTGATTTCTCCATGGATTGAATTTTGGGTGGCACATGGTGTATTTGTCCTCATACTTTGGCTCATCATGGTACTATACTTGGGACATTTCATTGAGGGAAAATATGTTACAATGGACACAGCAAGTCAGAAAATCAACTTGGTCCTGAAACCACACAAGTCTTCACACATCGAGAAAAGAGAACTTTCTTCAGTAAACTTCACAGCCAATCCTATACCCGGTGGGGTAGCATGGGACAAAACTGATTACGAAATCTATGGCCCGGTCGAGCTCTTGAAGTATCCTCATCAATTTAAGGTTTCATTAAGTGACTTTGTAAAACCGAGCACATTCGCTGATGATTGGGACTTTGAAAGTATTAATGGTATGATGTCCAGACCTAGTTATGTCAGCTAAATTTACAGAACATGATTATTTACAGGGTTCATCTAATTATGACCAGATGTACTGTTACAACCACTATGGTAACCATTATCTGCATAAATCTGCTCAACCTAGAAATGTTTTTAATTATAACCAATGGGAACATTGTGCAACTCCACCAAAAGGCAGTTCGAAAACCTTTTATGAAAAATTTCCATATTTCTCAGGGTTTAACACAAGTAATGCAGAAACGTTTTATTTCAAATTGTTAAATAAGACCGGAATGAAAACCATGCTAACAAACACAAAATTAATCTATTCAGAATCATTTTTTGACAAAATGAATACATTTGGTTTTGATTTCTGGAACAATAATATTGAAACGAAAACAATCTGGGGTACGAAAGATTGGCAAGTGCAAGGTACAGTTTCCTTATTTAGAGCCTGCATGATCCCAGAACAAATTATATTTTTGAATGACACAATTCAACAGACAACCTGTCTTGGCCTGACCAAAATTAAAGACTTGAACAAACCGTCTATTCCAAAGCCAACACCTGACAGTAATAGCACTACAGATGTTGAGATAGACGTAACCCATATTTGTAACCAAAACAGAACACATCCTGATTGGAAGAAATGGTTGATCTGGCCCACAGACACAAAGTCAAAATAACTTTATTTCAGTTCCACAAAGGAATCATAAAAGTGTACATTAATATAAATCACAATAAAAAACTACAGTACATTTTTACATATTTCTGGATTCCAATACATTTAATATCGATTTCTGATAACAAGTGCGGATCTAATAAAACTAAGTACAGCATTGCAAATGTTTGGGGTTGACAGAGATAATAAGTATTCGTATCCCTCTTTATAATAACATGATCCAAGGGATAATAATAAAGGTCTAATAAAAGTATTTCTTGGTACCTTATACAGAACACAAAAAAGAATAAGATGGAGAGTATTTTGTGACACCTTATTATTACAGGGGCAGCAAGGCAGTTTCTCACACCACCCCCCTTGCTTTGGATAAGCAAAAAGGAAGTGTAGAGTGTTAAGGCGAAACCTTGTTAAATAGAAACGCCATTGTGTATTAGTAATATATGCCAAATAAAAAGGTCGCACCAGTTTGCCCCTGACACGTAAAACATGTTCACTGTTCCTTAAGGTGCCCAATTTAGAACCATAAGCATTTTTTATAATTAACTTAGCATCCTTTTTGATCAAGTCAGGGTTTTTAAACATATTACCTAAGTCAATCTTACAAAAGGTATCCCTAACATATCGAAGCCATGGAATCTCCCTATAGTAATCAAGTTTAAGGCAATCTTTGAGGATCTCTTTTGTCAATTTTAGTTCTTCCGATTGCCAAACTTTGACCCATAGTAGTAATGGAGCTACATGTATGATGTCAGACACAAACTCCATTCCAACTTCCCCATGGCACAAAACTGTTTGAAGTACCCATTGGTGTTGAAAGGAGACGTTTTATAAATTTATTCTCCATAATCTGGAGCTTTTCACAATTTTGTGATCCCCACACTCCCGCACCATAGGTTATAACAGAAACACACTTAGCTTTATACAAGGATATTATTTCTGTTATTCGGCGCTGACCTAATTTACTGGCAAAACGAAAAAGTCCTTCGATTAATTGTGTAACCTTTTGGACCCGTAGAGATATCAGAGGTTCCCAATTCAATTTTTTATTAAAAAGGTTACCCAAATAATTAAAGTTGTCAACCTTTTCTATAATTGAGTCCCTCACTATATACTTACGGGTTTTAACACTTCTTAAGCCACAAGTCATAGCAAATGATTTGGTAAAATTGACACCCAAATCCAAATTCCCCATAAACTTATCAAAAGCATTTAAACAAATCTGCATACTATTGGGGTTGAGGGTCATAAGAACAGTATCATCTGCATATGACAACATTGGGATTCTTTTGCCATTAATCTGTGGAAAATCAGCACAAGTTTTTAACAGAAAACCTTCTAATCCATCAGTATAAACCAGAAATAAAAAGGGAGCTAAAATGCATCCCTGACGGAAACCTTCAGTGGACAATATGGGTCTACTCTTCTCCCCACCAGGGCCATATCGAACTCTCACCATTGTTGCGGCGTGGAGCCTACGAAGCAAGGTAACCAAAGGCTCCTCAAACCCCATGGCCTCCATCATCCGCCACAGCTTATCCCTATACACAGTGTCTAAGGCACTGGACAAGTCCATGAATGCCAAGTGAACAGAACTACGCCTGGCACCCATGTACTTGCCCATAATTAGTGCCAAATTCAGGCACTGCTCAGTGGTTCCTTTCCCTCTTCTAAATCCGTATTGGGAATCCACAATAACCCCCTGTAACTCCGCCCAGGTTTCAAGACGGGCCAATATCACCCTTCCCATTAATTTGCATGACGCATCTATTAGTGATATTGGCCTGTAGCAACGTGGGTCAGACTTGTCACCCTTCTTAAAAATGGGTACCACCACTGCCTCTTTCCAAGAGGCCGGGATAGGACCCAGTATTATTGCCTTAAAAACATTCAGAAGTAATGGGGACCAGACCTCCAAATTATGTTTAAAAAGATCCAAGGGTACTGCGTCTGGGCCGGGGGCCTTTAAAGCAGCGCCCTTGGTTAGGGCTAATTTAACCTCTGAAAGTGTTAAAGAATCACTAAGTAGTTTTGCTGACGCCAAGTTAGTGACGCCTACTCCCTTGATAGCTGTCAGCAATATCCCGTTTGGGTTAAAAATTTTACTATAATGAGCTACCCAGGAGTCTTCAGGTATGTGCACTCGAATAGTACTTTCTTCACCCGTTTTTAAGAAAGGTCGATTTATTACCTCCCAAAAAAGTTTATTATCCCGTAGATCTACCGCTTTTTCTAGATCTTCCCATGCCTTTGTCCGTAAATCATTTTTCCTTTTACCAACTGCTTCTTTATACCTTTTCCTAGCAGTTTTAACCAAGTCCTTATCACGTGGGGTTTTGCGTAAAGCCTTTAATAAGAGTGTATGGGCAGAGGAACATTCCT
Source organism: Lissotriton helveticus (assembly GCF_964261635.1). Taxonomy (NCBI): domain Eukaryota; kingdom Metazoa; phylum Chordata; class Amphibia; order Caudata; family Salamandridae; genus Lissotriton; species Lissotriton helveticus. Next base: position 1,317,562,733 of record NC_136061.1, read on the forward strand.
TGTTAAACCATTTGGGTCCCCTATGTTGTTTCCTCACTCCTAGCTTTACAAGGTGTGAAGCAACATTTCCCAGTAGTAATTCAAAATTCTTAATTATACAATCTGGGTCCGATACTGGCATCAGACAGAATTCAATCTTTTCCTTATTATCCTTAAAAATATCTATCTCTAGTTGCCCCACATCTACTTTCTCCCACCTCATGGACACACCCTGGTTTTGACTATATACTAATGATTGTTCCACAGTTAGTGTTTTTTTAGATACCAGGTTAAAGCACAGAATCAAGGGATTATGATCGCTAACAGGGTTCGCCTCAATTTTAAAATCTTTTAGGAAATGATAATAACCCTTAGAAACCATGGCAAAATCAATTGTACTCATTCTACCTCTAGTACCTTGGAAAGTGGGTATGTTCTGTGCACCAGAAAAACTAGGCATATCTAAGATACACAGATCATTATTCACAATAATACTATTTAGAGCCTCCCCCTGCTTCGAGTGAATAAAATGAGCCATAGGTTGATCTGTTAGATCCACTAGACCACATACTCTAGATCCACTATATTTACATAGCTCACAGTTAAAATCGCCTAACCATATAATAAAAAGAGGGAAAACCCTATTTGTTATCTTAGTAATTTCTTCTTGCAAATTTTCAATAACCACAGTTACTTGAGAATCAAATACATTATAATACCAATTTATGAGGAGAATGGTTACTGGGAATAAATGCTCGATCATAAGCAGTTGATACCAAGGTGATTCCACCACTCGTGTCACGTGTATTGAATTGTGTTTTACAGAAATGGCTGTAATAAGACCACCTTTTGCTCTCCCAGCATGTGATGGTATTGCACAAACATTAAACATTTGGAAACCATCCAAACTTTGATCCACAGTACTCCATGTCTCCTGGAGACAGACAACATCAAAAGATTCAATATAGTCTAACCATACAGGATCACCTAATCTCCGCCCAAGTCCAGCTATATTCCAAGAGATTAGACGAAAACAGCTTTCCTCTGCCCAATTACCCATTTTTCCCTGTAATAATTTCCCTTTAGAAGTTGTTAGGTTAGATCCACCTGCACTTATTTCTATACCTTTGGTTATTACTTCGGGATAGAGCCCACAGACACAAATAACTGTCAAGATAGATTCCTGAACAAAATACAGGGGTTAAAAATGTCCAGGCCAGACCCTAGATACTCCCAGCGACAACATCCAGGGATTGTAACAACATACAGTGTGGGTAAACTATGCCTCGAATGGCTACATGCATCCACATTGGCAGAAATTAAGCAACACTTGACTTTACTTAAAGAAGGTGCTGACTTGTGTGATTTCATTATGGGACCGCGCAAACAGCGTCAAAAACGTTTCATAGCGGCCTCTATATATGCAGCTTACAACGAAGCTTGGAAAGTAACTCAAATTAAGACAGCAGAGAGAATACGGGAAATTGACCGTGTTAATTTGGAAAAATCACTTTCTGTTGTGGACAATGGGTTAATGACTCTGTCTTCCAGAATATATTCACTGGACAGCATTGTATCATCTGCAATCGATATAATAGAGCAAGACTTACTGATGTTGCAACACGGTCAGTCCCAATTACGTTCTATTGTACAGCTTGGCTGGACGTTACAAAATCTGCGTTCAGGCTACGTGCCTTGGTGTTTAATCAACACAACGTCATTATTCACTATCTATAACCTTACTGATACACAAATCAGCTTGGCACAGAAGGGTGCAGAGTATACAATTCTGAGCATTGAAAAACTTGAAAGATTACCATTGACAATGTCAGAACGACCTGTCATTGAATGGATAATACATGGGATAATAACTATTCCGATAACAACTTTCCAATTTCGATACTGCCAAAAATATATACAGGCAGGCCAGTATGAAAGGTTGGGTAAAGGATACATTAAGTCAACATGGAACCTACCTTATACACACACATGTTATAGTGAAAAAGGACAGAGTGTATTTCTCAGTGGTAACAATTGTGAAAAATCACTAAGTGGTATACTTCTGTGTCAGGGTATAAGTTTACATGGGGCCTGTGAGGGGACTTTAAATAACCTTTCATGTCACCAGCTCGGCACACCTGCAACGCAAATAGAGCCATTCTTTAGACGGCTTTCTAACGGGAGCTACATTCTAATTGTGGATCACAGATGTTGTGGCTTGCTGCCAGGAAAACCTTATCTGGTAAGCGTGAGTTCCATGGTCACTTGCTGTGAGCGAGTATTGTTTCCAAACGACACTCCAGACAGGGAGGGAAAAATTTGGCCCAGTTTGAAAATCTCTTCTATTCGAATTGATACTTTAAGCAGAATGAAGACTGTGCTCCTACAGACACCAGTTCATTTGACGTCATCAAAAGAAACGTATGATCTCCAAGTTGCAAGGACAACGGAAGAGATACATGCATTGTTATCGACAAATTGCCCCCTACACTTCGCAGAAATGCTAAACGAAATATTAAACATTTCGGATACGAATGGTATCGCGAGTGTATTTAAGACCGTTTTTTCGGGACTGTTAACCCCATTTAAAGCAGTCCTGGGTATATTTCCCAATTTTGTCCATTCGGTCTTTGGCGGACTTCCACTCATGTTGGGACTCGTAGCAGGCATCTTATTTTTGCTACTCCTGCTTCGTTATGGCAAGCCATGTCACAGACAAAACTCCAGCAACAATGGAAGAAACGATCCTAGCTATACGCTATCGGGACCGCATAACTAAAGTCCTTGGATTAGCCCGGCTAAGAGATCTGAATATGACCTGGTTTCTTTCGTTCAGACCCATATGGCAGAATTGTGTCTTACCTGTATTGAGATGCATGCTATGCGGCGAAGAATGCGTGTTGGACACCTGTCTCACACTACAATCAGAAGTACCATTGGATACAGATGGGAAACGGCCACTACAACGAGGCCGTTTCAACTAAAACCATAACCACGCATGCATTACAACGCATGCGTGGTTACAACGACAGCCTTTACCACGCATACTTTTACTACGAAGTACGTAGTAAAGGCATGTGTGGTAAAGGGTACAAATAAAAAAAGGGGGGGTTTGGGGGGCTAGCCCCCCCCCAAAAAAAAACACTAATCTTTAGAGAAGATGTGCAGGAAATCGGCGGCGCAGGGGAAGGAAACGGGCGTTTTTTTTTTACGTATGACGTCACCACGGAAAAAACGTGGAGAAGGAAAAGCGTGAAAATAGTGTTCCGTTGTAACGCATGCGTGGTAAAGGCATGCGTTACAACGGAGTTCGTTGTAATATCATACAACCGATACAGATACTTTGTTGGGTCCAGTAAAGGCTCATGCATCGTGCTGTCCCCAGCGGCTACCTATCCTGATGACGGCATTCGTGGAGACTTCACCACTACGATTGAAGGGTAGTGAAGTACAAGATGAGAGCAGCATCAACCAGGTACGACCTTCAGTAAGCAATACTGATCGAAACATCACTGAAAGCGAACATGCGCACGACTGCATGGTAGCGACATTCTCCAACTTGGTCGAACTTTCACCTGAAGCGGTAAACTGCTTTTTTGAAAATCTGTCTGACATGATGTTTTCCCCCGAACAGAAAGAATAACTTTAAGCAATCGAGCACACAGCGTTCCCTGAACTCTGAATTTGGCCTTCAGCTTTAATAAACAGAGCTACTTAGACAATTTGGAACTATTTTTCTTCTTCCCCTGAAAAAAAAACTTTTTGGGAATTCCAAAATATTTACTTTTTTTGGCACTCGTCCTCTGCTTAAAGTAGAACTATTCTTAGAGAATAGAGCTTCTATTTTTAGGAACTCTAGAGACAATATTTTACCTCAGCCTCTAGCATATTTACAAGTAATTGTATTTATATGTGATGAAGTGGTCTCGCACTTTTTCTTCTGTATTAAAGCCATTTCATGTGTTAATTTCGCAAATCATTCATGCTGATATAAAATGTGCATCCTTTTTTGAATGATTACACTGCTTGAATGCATACAGTACCTATACTCATTTTCGTGTATTTCGAATATGCCATTTTTTAAATGCAAAAAATTTATTTTGGGGTGGTTCGGTATACACATGCACTATTAGTTATGTTTACTATTGCTTAGTTTAGTAAATATGGACATGAATTTGTGGAGTGGGTGTAGTGTGTTTATCTAGGGACCTGTATCGATACTCCTATTTCTGACCCTTGCCCAGTTATAAATCACTAATATCCATACAACGGCACAGAAACCCGTTTCATAAATTAGTCATAGCGCATGCTGTCACATTAAGCAAGCACTATTCCTCCAGCCCCCTAAAAAGCACATCGAGTTCTTAAACAAATCCAAGCCTCGAGCAAACCTGGGAAATCCCCGCCTGCCATGTTTTGATTTAGTCCAAGAACTCCTGTAAAGCACTGCAACAACGCTCAGTTCTTTGTGACATCCTTATTGACGTCTTATGTCCATCCTTACGTCAAACCCAGCACCTCTCAGGTATAAATATACCAACGCTGTCCTAAGCAGACACACGGTGGTGATGAACCTGGAGCAGTGACTACTTGCCGGAGAGCCCAGCTGATGCAAGAGCCCACGGACGCTGCCCCTCCCCTTTTGACGCGCTGAGGAAGACGCTGTCTTTTCTCTTGCCGAGAAATCCAGCCTCCAGCGTTTCCAGCCCACCTTCGCGGGTGACTGGGATACCGAGTCCTGAGAAAGAGATACCAGACCTCCAGCCTTCTAAATCCCAGGTACTGAACTGACTAAACCCTTATAGAGAATTCTTGAGTCAGATTCTTAGGTCAGGTACACCGGGGTAGGCGTAGTTAGAAGCACCAGTTGAGTACGATTAGTCAATGTATATATGTATGTATATCTTTTATCCATTTTAAAGTATCATATGGCTAAGAAACCATATCAATGCTTTTACAGTATTATTTCATGATCCTGCTTTTACTGTATGCACTTTACTTAACTATAAGTATTGCAATTGTAGCGATACATTTCTCTTGTATGAGAACAGAGACTGATCAATAAATAACACCTTTTATTGACCACGCCCGTCTCTTCTTTTCTCTACAAATCTGGTGAAACTAAGTATGCACGTATTGACTGAGTAAAATAGCTGTCTTTTGTTTTCACACGACTCTAGAGATATACTCTTGATCAGGGAGAGCAAAGTTGTCATGTTCTATGGTTGTCAGAAACTAAATCCCTTCTTGTCTATCCAGGGATGTTAAAATCCTCCTCGCTTATTCGAGAAAGTTTCTAGTGAACTCTGAGCTAGCTGGCACATAAAACTTAAGTCTAATATCGTCAGTGAAAGACCTAGTTAACCTCAGTCCTACGTCTACACTACTGAAGATATTATTCTAATGCGCAGAGCCTATTGGGAATATAGGAACTACACTACAAAACGTCCAGAGAATTTAAAATTAGATTCTCAGAACATAAGTCAGCAGTGAGGACAAAAAAAAGTGAATGCCCCTATGGTTTCACATTACATACAGTATGGCCACACTGAAAAAGATATGCGATGGTAGATTTTAGAGCGAATTCATGCCACCCCTGGTAAAGAGACAACCAATCTCAGAAAGCAACGTGAAACGTACTGGATTTATAATCTTGACACTGTACGGCATGGCCACAATGAGGACATATCGTGGATTGTGACAGGTTAATATCATCACCTTTCACATAACTAATATAAGATATCAGGTTAATACCATCATCTTTCACATAACTTATATAAGGGATATATCAGCTTCAGACTAAAATCTATGGCCTTGTGTTCCTCAGAAATAACACATATAATGAGATAGCGTTAAAGAAGAAAGATAATTTACATTTTCAAAATCAACTGCTAGGCATAATCCCACCTCCCTCATTTTCCACTTATACCCTGTTATATGGTTTATAAACTACTTGGCGGCCATCTTAAGTATAGTACTTCAGGAAGAGCGAGTTTGCAGGTTAGTCCTACTTCTATCTCTCACCACAACTTAGAGAGTAAGAGTAACATCAGTCCTACTTCGCTGACTGTCGAATTACTCACGACAATCATTAACACCTAAAGCACAGCGTCACCGGCATTTTAGAAAACCCCTTTTTAAACCGACAAAAGTTTGTCGACTTGCTCCGTAGCGGCAGGCACAGCGGAGGATTCCCTGCAGACGATCGATTTTGGAGTAAAATTGGTAAGATTATCCTAATGTAAGCCCCGCCTAATAGCGCCTCACTGAAAGCCTTATCGCGATGCGTACCAGTACAACTTCGTAGCGTGCACGGTGTGTACACACTCGTAAACAATCGTCCTGCATAAGTGCGCCTCCCGGGATATTCCCGCTCTGCGGTGTATACTCTTTATGGGCGCGAATATATGCCCTTTGCCTTATAGTTTTGTCTACACCAACCGCTATTAAAGTTAGGTTACTCTCTCTTAACATCCTAGAAATAAACCAGGAGACGGCACGAGTATTAGATCACAGCCCTTTTGTGGCAATGTGCGAAAGTCTAAAAATCACCCATAGTCTAGCACGCCTTCTAAAATTTTGTGCGCAGACATCGACATAAATCAGCCAATAGTATATGTGCCCACATAGCATATCACATTACTAGCATTTTCCCTATACGTCGACAGTCTGCAACCGACTATTCGTTTTGTATAAACTAATTTAGGTGTATCACATTACATTTCTCAGATGGTGATGTGACATAAAGACATCGTCTACCCTCATATTAAGAACAAGAAGGAGAGGCTTACCTTGACTCACTCTGGGATACTAAAAACGTATACCAGGTAAATATATCAATCCATGTGATCAAGAAAGCAGTTCTCAAAAATGATAGACGAGTACTAATAAACGCTGTCACACATCCCTAGGTAAAATCATTTGGAATATCTATACGGAGTTGGAACCCTTGGTAGGAGCTGGCCCACGCACAAAATCTAGAAACTAAGTCAAAGAAAGAACGCATTCTCTAAGCAGGTACCCCCCTATGAACTTCTATTACATACCTATATATTGGCTAGTCTAACTACAGTCTTATCGACGTTAATGTTCCTTTTTTAGATGCAGTCAGTATATGGATAAACAAAGCCCTTTTTTACATCTACACAGCAAGGGAGAGTGTATCCACCGCTGTTATCAAATATAGGTAATGCCTTATAATAATTAGAATACGCCTTTTTCCTCAATGATTTAGCTGTAACCACCAAAAATTATTTAAACTTTTCCTTACCCTTTTCCTGGCAACATTACTAAACTTTCCTATGGCACATATATCGAATCTCATTTGCACTATATAGCACTGGGTGTTTCTGTGCTCCCTACTACGATCTTTTGCAGAACTTGTCTTAGAAAATAGTTTTTATACTATAGCATGCCAAATTACTTACATGAACGATGATCCGATAGGACGATTTATCATAAGGATGCATTAAAAGAAATGTTATAAATCTGTTTCATAAAATATTATTCACATTTATGAAATGTTTTTTCACCTTTCAGAAATTGAAGAACCCCCCGATTTTATTTGTTGGTGCATGTTTCTTTTGTCTAGTTGTTCTTTTGTTGGCCCTGAAGAAGGTGATTTAAATATCAGCAGTCACCGAAACGTATGTAGGCCGTACGCATTAAAGACCCTCATATACATTATTAACTTACTACATATATGGAGAAAGAAGTACCCAGTTGTGTATAATGTACAAACCACAAAGTAACTAATTTTCAGGACTTCTCTCTTATAACTTATAGAGGTCTCTCCAGAACAATTGTGTGTCAGTTTATTGTGATCCTTGTTTATTATGTCCAAATTTGTATTTTAGATTGTGAGTGAGTGTAGTAGTATGCATGATGGAATGAATGATAACAGGAAAAGATGATCTGTCTGGGGTTCTTTTGCTTAAATTGAATCATGTTTTGTTTAATTGGATTCAGATCATGTGTCATTTAAACTTTATTTGTATGTTAACAAAATAATTTGTATTTATGATAAATATATAAACCGTAAGGCAAAAAAGAGAAAAAAGAATAAGCATAATGTTTTGAATAAATCACATGTCCTACTTCTTCATATAGCATCCTTTTTGTGAAATAACTTGTGAAGAAAACCACTGTAAAAGCAATATAGGTCTTGTCAGAGGTACCTCTATAGTTTTGGCTATTTTTCTTCCCTCCTCTGGACCTTAAATTTAACTGGGAGAACTCTTTCTTTATAATTTTTTTATTTCCACATCTTTAATACATTCAATACAGATGGCATTATACTCTGGACGGTGTGGGAAACTCTATGGCTAAGAGCAACGCCCTTTGTCCATTGCTACATCATATCAATCACAGGGTCATTGTTCAGTGTGTTGAGCAAAGAGAAAGATATTCAACAATTACAGCTAATGAATACATCATCACAAAGATTCTGATTTTTCACTAGAACAGGTAACACCTTTGGATTATTTCATGATCATTACAGGTTTCAAGTTATGTTAGCTTCATCCTAAAACAAATCTATGAGTGGTGGATCAAACTAAGAGCTCTTTTCAAACCTCATAGTCTGTATTTATTATCACACCATCAATTATTGTTCATGTAACATTTATTGATTTTTCGACATTCACCATGGGGAAATTTATGAAGTGATTAATTACCTCCTGACTCAATGTTCATTTGCCACTGAATATTTCTCCTTCCTTTTAGTCACCGTGGATTTCAATTTCCTTTCTAAAAATAACAGAAACCGTAACTTTTCCGTTCAGTTACACAGTTAACATTATCTATAGATTTGTCTAACATATTTATACATCGTCATACTTCATTATACCTGTAGTGTCGCGCCTATAGACTTGTCACTCTCCTTTTACCATCCAAGTTCTGGCCCGACACCTATTAGACTCTCTCAAAGATATTGGATAGTCTTCACGATACATAAAACCTGTCGATAAATACAACAGGCATGATGTCCTTATGTTACCACATATATGTGGTACATGACTTATAACCTCATTATCCACTATTCATCTATACACTGGTTATAAGTAAACCACAAGAGGAACATACCTCAATCTTAGACAGGTATTATCGAGATCTTGGCCCACGCAGTTTCAAACGGGCATGCATTCTGGCCACTGTCGACCCCTTCCTTTAAACAAAAAATCGACTCTGCTTCATCTAGCACAGTCAACACCAAGAGATGCGATATATCATGTTACCAACTGCAACTACAGCCAGAGAGATGAAAGTCTCTAATTACCAGAATCTCAGCATTACTTAATGTCCACTTCCAAATAAACGTTGTGTGTATAACATCACTGCGATTGTTGCACCTGTTATTCTAACAATTGTTCTGTCCGGTATATGCGCAGAGACTGTAAGTGGATTCACTCCAATTTTTAAAACTGGAGTCATTTAAAACAACCGACTCCTCCATTTGAGTACAGGCTAAGTGCACATCGGCATATTTCCATTACATTAGTGATGCTTTATGGCATAACACAATTCAATTGTCAGTCACACTTTTTTGTACCCGCTCTATAGGCATCAAGCAAACTGTCATATCCAAAACGTGCCGTTTAAAAAGCATCGAGTTAATATTATACCCTCATCTCATACGGTATAATAGACATAGGTCTGATATAAGTAGAGGAGGATCACATCATAATAACACTCTGAAATTATTTCCTTATTATACACTTCATACAGTCATCATGGAGATCGCGCAATTGAAATCCAGCCGCATAAACATTGCCGATTGTTATGTTTAAACAAACACTGTCAGTTTAAGGGGCACGTGGTTATAATTGTGTTCTCCCCATCAGCATCCTCATTAGTATTGAATTTAATACATTCGGCATAAGGGGCACGCAATTGATATAAGCCCGCAACAGAGATTCCCATAACACTTTGTAAGGGCCACACAATCGATATAGGCCCGCATCGGATTCCCAAGCACTTTATAAATTATAGCACGGTATCAAAAGTTATACCGCTACACTTAGAAACGACAAACTTTTCAAACAGAGCGTCCAACATCCACATTGTCGAAATTAACGTTTAAATAAGAGCTATCGACTTAAGGAGCACATAGTTATAATTGTGCTAGCATCTTAGGCGTCATCATAAATATCGAATTTCATGCGCTCAGCATGCGGGGCACGCAGTCTATATAAACCCGCATATTTGATTCCCATACGACTTGTGAAATGTAGCGTGGTGGATGGATGGTAAAAGGAGAGTGACAAGCCTATAGGCACGATACTACAGGTATAATGAAGTATGACGATATATAAATATGTTAGGCAAATCTATAGATAATGATAACTGTGTAACTGAACGGAAAAGTGACGGTTTCTGTTATGTTTAGAAAGGAAATTGAAATCCACAGTGATTAAAAGGAAGGAGAAATATTCAGTGGCAAATGAACATTGAGTGAGTAGGTAATTAATCACTTCATAAATTTCCCCATGGTGAATGTCAAAAAATCAATAAATGTTACATGAACAATAATTGATGGTGTGATAATAAATACAGACTATGAGGTTTGAAAAGAGCTCTTAGTGTGATCCACCACTCTTAGATTTGTTTTAGGATGAGGCTAACATAACTTGAAACCTGCAATGATCATGAAATATTCCAAAGGTGTTACCTGTTCTAGTGAAAAATCATAATCTTTGTGATGATGTATTAATTTGCTGAAATTGTTGAATCTCTTTCTCTTTGCTCAACAGACTGAACAATGATCCTGTGATTGATATAATGTGGCAATCGACAAAGGGCGGTGCTCTTAGCCATAGAGTTTCCCACACCGCCCAGAGTATAATGACATCTATATTGAATGTACTATAGATGTGAAAAACCCAGTACTAGGACTTGTAGATGTATGTTTATATTGAATTTGAGATTATGGTCTCCATGCGAAGAACTGATCAGGTTTTGAAAAATGTAAATATGTAAATATGAGTATGTATATATATTTTTTAAAAAGCGATACCGTTTTTAAATAAGAATATTTTGTAATTTTGTTTTTTGTCGCCCTGAAGAAGTCTTTCAAAAAGACGAAACACATTGGCTACTGCAGAAAAGAGAAAAATAAAGATTGAAAAAACACAGATTTGTGTGATTTATACTTGAATGAACTGGTCTTTTTTGTGTGTGCGGGCCGCAAATATTTATACAAGTGTTGGTTGTGGAAGGTTCTTCCACAACTAAGAGAATCAAAAGGATCTGACTCTCTGTTGGCTAACGCACCTCTTGTTAATACAATTCCCTAATTTCAATAAGTGTGGTATCGTTTCCTAGATCCTTGTTTGTGAATCACTTACCACTTAGCACCACAGCCCAAAAATCTGATACCCCATTAGTAACATTGCCAAGAATAGATTATTTAACTGAGACAGCAATCAGAGCAATGCCAAGGAGCAATCCTATTGCCTCAGGAACTGCCAATTGCTAAAGAATAAAGAACAACCATGAAGGGTCTGAGTTAGAATTTATATTGATGGACAAACTTGAAACTTTGAAAGTCTAACCTAAACCTGCAATTTCACAGACTTGACTGACAATATACTTGGGTACACAAGCTATAAAACAGTATCCTGCCAACTCCAAGATAAATAAACGCAAATTATCTGCATGCCACACACTTGTTACTGTCAAGCGTTGTGCATGATAATAACTTTAACTGAGGGTCAAATGAGGAAGCAATTTCAAATTCTACCTTCATGTCTTTATGAGGAAGCAGGACAACAACAGGCAATCAAGAGGCAGAGGATAAACACTGCTTGGATGTTTCAGAACATTGATGCAGGTGTTTTTCAGTTTGAAGTTATTATTTCTATTGTAACCAATGCTAATTGCACGATTTAAGGCCTACGTATTACAAGCAAGTGCAATCAACACCATAAATAGCACAGAATATAGAATAAAAATAAACCATATCAGCAAGTACCTAATTACAGAATCTGAAACTATACAAACTGTAGCTGATAAAGCAAAGGAAAAAGTGCAAATACTTTCAACGTGCATAATAAAGCAATCACAGTCCAGCAATATACAAAAAAATCAAGCATTTTTTGTAAAACAATCCCCCTTTCTTCTTGCATCAAGGTGACCCAGGGTCTTCTCTTGTCTGCGTCTCCCAGTGTTTCCCAGGTTTGTGTCAATCCATGAATCCTAGTGCAGGTGTCTACCAGTTTCTGTTTATGTCTCCCAGTGTCTGTGCCTTCCAGTGTTTGTGTCTGCCAGTGTTTGTGTCTGCCAGTGTCTGTGTCCTCCAGTGTTTATGTGTCCCAGGGTCTTCCCTTCTCTGTGTCTCCCAGTGTTCATGTCTCCCAGTGTCTTTCCTTATCTGTGTCTCCTAGTATTCGTGTCTCCCTGTGTCTTTCCTTATCTGTGTCTCTCAGTGTTCGTGTCTCCCAGTGTCTTTCTTTCTCTGTGTCTCTCAGTGTTCATGTCTCCCAGTGTCTTTCCTTCTCTGTGTCTCTCAATGTTCGTGTCTCCCAGTGTCTTTACTTCTCTGTGTCTCTCAGTTTTCGTGTCTCCCAGTGTCTTTCCTTCTCTGTGTCTCTCAGTGTTCATGTCTCCCAGTGTCTTTCCTTATCTGTGTCTCCCAGTGTCTTGCCTTATCTTTGTGTCTCAGTATCCATGTCTTCCAGTGTCCATGTCTCCCAGTGTCCATGTCTCCCAGTGTCTTTCCTTATCTGTGTCTCTCATTGTTCGTGTCTGAGAGTGTCTTTCCTTCTCTGTGTCTCCCAGGGTTTGTCTCCCAGTGTCTTTCCTTCGCTGTGTCTCCCAGTGTGCGTGTCTCCCAGTGTGTTTCCTTCTCTGTGTCCCAGTGTTCGTGCCTCCTAGTGTCTTTCCTTCTCTATGTTTCTCATTGTTCGTGTTTCCCAGTGTCTTTCCTTCTCTGTGCCCCTCATTGTTTGTGTCTTCCAGTGTCTTTCCTTCAGTGTGTCTCTCAGTGTTCTTGTCTCCCAGTGTCTTTCCTTCTCTGTATCTCTCAATGTTCGTGTCTCCCAGTGTCTTTCCTTATCTGTGTCGCCCAGTGTTCGTGTCTCCCAGTTTCTTTCCTTATCTGTGCCTCTCAGTGCTCGTGTCTTCCAGTGTCCATGTCTCCCAGTGTCTTTCCTTATTTGTGTCTCTCATTGTTCGTGTCTCCCAGTGTCTTTCCTTATCTGGGTCTCTCAGTGTTCATGTCTCCCAGTGTCTTTCCTTCTCTGTGTCTCACAGTGTTTGTGCCTCCCAGTGTCTTTCCTTCTTTGTGTCTCTCAGTGCTCGTGTCTCCCAGTGTCTTTCCTTATCTGTGTCTCTCAGTGTTTGTGCCTCTCAGGGTCTTCCCTTGTCTGTGTCTCCTAGTGATTTGCCTTATTTGTGTCTATTCATGAAACCTAGTACCAGTGTCTCCCAGTGTCTGTTTATGTCTCCCAGTGTCTATGTCTCCCAGTGTCTTTCCTTATCTGTGTCTCTCATTGTTTGTGTCTCCCAGTGTCTATCCTTCTCTGTGTCTCTCATTGTTCGTGTATCCCAGTGTCTTTCCTTCTCTGTGTCTCTCAGTGTTCATGTCTCCCAGTGTTTTTCCTTCTCTGTGTCTCTCAGTGTTCGTGTCTCCCAGTGTCTTTCCTTAACTACGTCTCCCAGTGTGGCATTACCGAGGGCATTGGTAATTTAGGGGCCTATTAGCAAGAAATAGCGATATTTATCGCTAAACGTGGTTAGCGAATTTTGTTTTATCGCTGCCTATCGCTGGATATTTGAGCGGAAAAAAACATGCTATTAGCAACGTTTTTCTCCATTGCGCTAAAATATCCAGCGATTGCGGCAAAATACGAGAATATCGCTGGAAATCCAGCGATATTCTCGCATTAACGCCAATGGGGGCTTAATCTGATAATCAACCCCCAATTGACCATACAGTTAAGTTAACTTTTTAGCAGGCGTTAGTTTATAGCGATAATCGCGCTTAGCACGATTTTGTTTATCGCTTCGCCTGCCTTGCTAATAGGTGATAGCTACGTTATCGACTGTTTTCAGTCGCTAACAGTTTGGGCACGCCCACTTTTCATGTCATTAGCGATAAATATTGCTGACATGCAGAGCGGGCCCCAAACCTGTATCTATCGCCTAAAAGCTGTCCCTAATTGCTGTTAGCGACAGCTTGCTAATAGGGCGATAAAAATATTGCCCGCTTTAGCAGGAAAAAGTCCTGCTAAAGCGGCGATATTGCCTTTGCTAATATGCCCTTTAGAGCCTTATTCCCCGGATAAGTCCTACATTTACCAGCAAGAAGAAGCCAAAATCTCCAGGGGGGAAACATGGCAGATCCGTGATAATTTCGTAGACCTCCTAATTCCTCTTAGGCCTCATTTTTTAAAATATAGTTTATTGCAGGTTTAAGTCAATAATACAGCAGTAAGCCATACAAGTTTCCGCTATCACAGCGGCTATGTTACCATGTCAACAATACGCAGCCTACAAAATATTCACATCAGGACAGGTGTACAAACCGAATTCCCCTCTTTCCTTCCCGTGCGCAGAGTCAGATGGAATTTGGTTTAATAATATAATGAGTGCTGGTAGTTATCTAGACAATGACTTCAATTATCTTGGCTCTGCCCTCAGAGGCAGAGAGGGATGCACTCTTAACAGGGATCTTCTCGTTGCTAATGGCTAGCACAGTGTTCAGGACGGAGGGGAGTCTGGGCTGCTAAGCTCACTGGAGTGGAGTCTTGGGTGTCTAGGCAGGGGCAGACTGGCTACCGGGCGTTTTGGCATGCTGCCGAGCTGGGGGCTGATTTCGTTGATGGAGAACTGCGAGTGGCCGAACGAAATTAGTTTTGCTTTGTTTATTTCGAATCACATAGGGGTCCCCATCAATGAAATTAGCCCCCACCGCAGTGACATCAGCCCCCAGCATGCTACCAAAACGCCCGGTAGTCAGTCCGGCCCTGTGTCTGGGTCAGGAATTCTCAGAGAGTCAACCAAAGCTTTCCACACCCTCACTATTTCTAGAGAGCCAATACGTCTTCTAGCTTCCCTAAGCAACACCTCCCCTTCATAGTCTGCCCATTTCTCAAATGCCTTCTGTCCATCCCAATGTTCTAGGGCCTCTAGGGGAGTTTCAGTTTCTTGTAATCTCACGTTTTGCAAGGGTTTATGGTAGGTCCTGGAATCTACTTGTTACCTTCATCTTGGCAGTGTGGGGAAACCAATTGAGTAGACAGAGTTCCATCTTGGAGCAGATCTCTCTGGAAATTGTATGTGCTACCACTGCTGTGACTTCTTCCAAGTAAGGTACTAAAGTTGGGCAGTCCAACATCATGTGTTTTAACTTTACCCCTACTGCCCCGCAGGCGGCATCCTCTGTATGGAAATATCTGTTAATGTGGTCTGGGGTCATATATGCCCCGTAGAATGAAAAGTAGTTGATTAGTTTGAATCTCATGTCTCTGGAAACTTTGGGTACCCTTGCTAGTATGTTGTTCCAGTCCTTCTCCGGGATGGGGTTCCCAGATCTTCCTTCCATCTAGTCTTTAATGTCCCTAACGGTAGAAATGTATCACTTCATATCCCTCTGAAGAAACTAGAGACCGCCCTAAAAGTGCCTGCAGCTCTTATCAAATGTGTTCTGAAGGTGTGGATCTGACAGCCCAGCCTTCCAATGTGCTTCAAGAGCTCCTGTCACTGCTCTATGCAGGACAAAATTACCTCAGGGTTGGTCAAACTCCTCCCTGAAGTCCTCAAATGGAAGTAGTACTCCATCACGGAATAGGCCACCCACCTTTTCAACTCCCGCTTCCGTCCATTCCAGAAGACCTTCCATGTGGCAAATCATTCAGAATGGAATAGCTGGGAAGTAGGGGACCCGCAAACACATTTTTGGCAGGCAGAGAGATCAGCAGCGCTCCGCTATCTTACATTCTGAAGGTGAGGCATCGTACTCAATAATGCACCTGTTAATCTGGGTAGCTACGGGACAAATGGCCTCACCTCTACGCCGAGGACCATCTACTTGCGATCCATTGGGTGAACCCCTCAATTGAGTGGCTTAGTAATAGGACTTGAACTCCGTTACTGCAAGTCTGCCACTAGCAGATAGGCGCCTGGTATTAACCTTGTTTGATCAGGGTGGACTAGTTTGGGCATTTTGGGGAGCAGTCAGGCTGCTAAAAATGCTCTAAGTATTTTGTAGTCGAGGTTGATCATTCACAGCAGACAATAAATCTTGCATTCTTGCCCAGGTTTCCTGGGCTGCAATATCGGAACCACATGCGCCTCTATTTTGGTCTCTGGGAGACATCCTCTGTCTCTTGCCACCTGATAAAGGGCCTCCAGTCTTGGGACAAAGTTGCTTGCGTATATCATAAAAAATTTAGCTGGAAGGTCATCTGACCCTGGTATTTTCCGACGTGCCAGTCTCTTTATTGCCACCCGTACCTCCTGAGACGGTATTAGGCTCCCTAGGTCTTCTGCTTTATCAGTGGAGAGGGTGGTGATTGGTAAGGAAGTCAAATAGGCTTGTAAGTCGTCCTCCCTATAATGAGTGACACTTGTGTACAGGTCAGTATAGAGTTTGAGGAATTGTGTATTAATTTCCTCCTGTTTGTATGAGAGATCATCGGTGTCTGAAGAGAGCTTGACAATTGTCGAGCCTCACTTCCCTAGGTTCGCTTCACTGGATTAGCCAGCTAGGCCAGTAAGGAGTCTATGCGATCTTGCTCTGCATGAGCTCTCACTATATATTGCTTATGCTTATAACCATGCAGTCTTTTGACCAATCATGCCTCTGTCTCTTTAGCATCTAATAGTATCTGATGGGACTCTGGGTGTCTTGTCCAGTTTTCTCAATCTCTCGCAGTTCCTGTTCAGCCTGCATAATCTCCTGCAACAGCAGGCTTCGAATCCCTGCATCCCAACCTCAACTAATGGGGAAGAGGCTGATCTGTAGTTGTCTGTAAAATGATGTTGGAGGTGGGTTCTGATATTCTTTCAGAACACTTGATCCTCCAGGGCCTCTGGGTTCAGTCACCCCTGAGATGGTACAGGCCACAAACTCCACATATCTTACCTGTCCAAGCGTGTCAGGAGTACATAGAAACGTGTACAGCCAGACATGAAGCTCATGTAACCTAGAGAAGAAAGAATTGTCCTTTTGGAACTGGTATAGTCGGTGCCAGGAGTCTAAAAGTCCCCACTGCCTCTGCCGCTCTGCAAAGCACCTTGTAGTCCTGATTATGGGGGAATCTCCCAGAGGAGGATGGGAGTGGTCAGTGCTAGGGTCCGTCACACAGTTGAAGTCTCCTCCAATTACAGTGCATGAGCTAGGTGGCTAGTGTGACCCATAGGGGCAGTAGAAAACCACTCTGGTCCACATTATATGCTAATAAGAGCTATGTCTTTACCCTTTAGTTGGCTTGTCACCGCCACAATCCTTCCCTCAAGATCTTCCATCTCCCCTGTGTGAATAGCCCGATTACAGATCAATGTTTCCCAAGCACAGGCTGAGTACGTGATAGAGTATGCCAGCCTTTGTGTAGTGCTGCCCCCTCCTTTGCCATTAGATGTGTCTCCTGCAGCAGTGCAATGTGTATCCTCGCCGAATCAGGTAAGATGAACACCTTATATCGCTTTGTCATTGAGTGCATCCCTCTGATATTTGAAGTTAGTAACTTATAGTTCACAATTTCAAATATTGATCAGTTCAACAGTCACCTCGCTACTGCTGAACATCAGCTTCAGAGCAGAATACTAGAACAATCTACCTCTGCCTGCCCCATTGGGAGAATCCAGTAGTATTGACCTATGTACCCCCATTCAAATAACATTGTACATATACCCCAAATCCCACACCCCAGTACACGTAGGCAACTTCCTCTCATCCAAACCATCAAAAAATCATACAACAAGCCCATGCAGGAGAACCCACAGGTAGTTTAAAAGTAGAAAAAAGTAGAGGGTTGAAGTAGCATCATGCGATCTTCCTCAGTCTGTTCCCCACCCATCATTCGCCTCACAGGGTGTCAAGCATCCTCCTGGATCACCTCATGTGATTCCAACCCTAAACATTGCGTTGTTCAAGCATAGCATCTTTCATACATCTTCAGACATTGACAGTAGTAAAGGAAAACCTTTAAATTATCTCATCTAATGTCACTGGAGTCACTCTCTGCAGTTTAGCTTCTGAGGCTCTGCTAGAGCTATGTCTGCTGTCTGAGTCCAGGCTCTGCAGTCCCTCATCATTGTCAGCTTTGGCCTGGGGGCTCCCCTCCCACCGCTCAGGGATGCCACAACTTCTACAACTCGCCATCGCTCCAGCTTACCTCCGCCCTGGATGGGCTGCTATGCTGCGTTTAACGGATCGTTGCTATGCTTCGGTGTTAGGATCCGTGGGGTTTCCCACCCGGGTCCTGCTGTGGCTGCTGCTCAATCCATCCCCACACCTTCTCAGGGGTCTTAAAGAACAGAGTGCCCTCGTCTGTCACCACTCAAAGCTGGGCTGGAAAAAGCATTGCGTATGATACTTCTATATGGCGGAGTCTGACTTTGACCTCCCAAAACGTAGATCGGCATCTCTGCACTTCTCTGGAGAAGGCTGGGAACATTCGGACTGAACTATTTTCAACCTTTAACTTGTCAAGCATCCTGGCTCGCTGTGATATAAAGTCCCAGTCCATTTAGCATAGTAATCTGTCCACTACCGGTCATGGCAGAGCTCCCGGGAGCAGAGGGTGTGCCAGGACTCTGTATGCTCTCACTAGGGCAAAGAAAAGGGACAGCGCCTCTGGTGCAACTTCCTCCTGAAACCATTTCTCCAGGTACTCCAGCATGCTTTTCCACTCCATTTTCTTTTGAAACCCGACAATTTGCATATTGTTTCAGCGTGATCTATTTTCGCCATATTCCGAGCGAGCCTCCAGAAGTTTGATTTTTTCTTTTACAGCTGTCAGGCGTCCAGTCATGGCAGTTAGTGCCAGCGGTATCTCTGCCACTGTATGTTCTGATGAGATTACTCGTTCCACGAGCCGGCGGTGATTTGCTCTTAATATGCTCATGCCTGCAACCAACATGTCTATTTTAGCTTCTAGTACCTCTCTGGAGGCGGTGATCACTTGAAGAATGCCCTGCAGGGAGTGACCCTCCTGGGGTCTAGGCTGGTTTGTCAGGCTGCCGCTCTCTTTCTGGGAATCCGCTCCTTCATCTCCTGTTGCGCTCCCCACCTCAGGGACTCGCTGCCTGGATGTCTTCCCCATCTCTGACACAGATGTTTCAGGGTTGCTCTCACCAGGTGTGAAGAATACAGCCTGGGTGGGGAGATTCCGGGCCGACTGCAGACATAAAGTTACGACACGTAAATGATCTCTGTGAATTCTAATAGTTGTAAGGTTAGATGTTTGTCTCAGATTACTTTTGTGAATCGGCCCCTACAGTCATGGCTGTTAGTGCCAGCGGTATCTCTGCCACTGTATGTTCTGATGAGATTACTCGTTCCACGAGCCGGCGGTGATTTGCTCTTAATAGGCTCATGCCTGCAACCAACATGTCTATCTTAGCTTCTAGTACCTCTCTGGAGGCGGTGATCACTTGAAGAATGCCCTGCAGGGAGTGACCCTCCTGGGGTCTAGGCTGGTCTGTCAGGCTGCCGCTCTCTTTCTGGGAATCCGCTCCTTCAACTCCTGTTGCGCTCCCCACCTCAGGGACTCGCTGCCTGGATGTCTTCCCCCATCTCTGACACAGATGTTTCAGGGTTGCTCTCACCAGGTGTGAAGAATACAGCCTGGGTGCGGAGATTCCGGCCCGACAGCAGACATAAAGATACGACACGTAAATGATCTCTGTGAATTCCAATAGTTGTAAGGTTAGATGTTTGTCTCAGATTACTTTTGTGAATCGGCCCCTACATTTTTCTCCCATTTTGGAAATAAATAGGTTTCCTTGATACGTATTTTTCACTCTTTATATATTTTTTTTTCAGAACAAATTTTATTAATTTTGTAGCAGTTGATAGAATACAAAAGAAACACTGCTTCCATAGTGGCAGAAAGACAGTGAGCATATAAGAGCGATAGTGGTCAAGAAATTCGATCAACATTGTCCAATACCCCCCTCCCCGCATTCCCACCCGGTTCCCACCCCCCACTCTGCACGGTGTTCACATTGTCCAAACTTAGGAGCTTAAGCATCATAGTAGCAACGTGTGGTCAGTTCATTTGGGGGTAGCACAGGCGTGGTCTATATCAGTGGTACGTGGCACCGGGGGGTCCAGTAACAGGCCCCTATAGTCTGCCCATTTCTTCCAAATTCGATAATGCTTCCTGGGGCAACCCCTGGCCTCAAAGATCGGGCGTTCCAGTCCCATGCTAAAGTCCATGCCCCGCTTCCACACCCCCACCAACGGAGCCTTGGGGGCCTTCCAGGCTTGGGCTATATCCCGTTTGGCCACCGTAAGGCCCAGTAGGAGCAAATGCCGTTTATACAGATTACCCCCCACTTGTTCCATAACATAAAGCAGACCCAGCTGCGGCGTGCAAGGGAGTTCCCATGCCAACACTTCCTCCAGACAGTCCCACACACCGGTCCAAAACCTCTGCAGCCGTGTACATCCCCATACTGTATGCAAGAAGGAGCCTACCGCACTGCCACACCTCAAACAATCCGGGGAGGCTATCAGCCCCGCCTTCCACAATCGTTCCCTCGTGTAGTATGCCCTGTGAAGGTATTTAAATTGGATAAAGCGCAGATGCACTGTTATCGCTGCTCCCCTAGGGGCCTCCAGGGCTTCTCTCCAGTCCTCCTCCTCCAAGTCTCCCAGATCACTCTCCCAGACTGCCCGCAACTTATCAAGGGAAGGGGAACAATGGGTCACTAATGTTTGATATATGGTTGAGATTTTCTTCGATTCCAACTCCCCCATAAAGACTTTTGCTTCTAGGGGACTGAATTCCGGAAAGGACGGTATGCCTGCTATTGCGGGGGTTAGGGCGTGTCGGAGCTGTAAGTACCTGAAGAATTGGGATCGGGGCATGTCGTATTCATCCTGCAATGCCTGGAACGATTTAAGGACTGTGCCCTTCAGAACGTGGCCCAGCGTCGAAATGCCGATAGCATCCCAGCCCTCGAAGCCCCGGAGTGAAGCTAAGCCGGGCAGCCTCCCATTATGCCACAATGGAGTCTCGCCCCTAAGCCTGTTCCACCATCCCATGCGGCGGAGCGCGTCGCGCCATACTTTGAAGATTACTTGGGTGACCCTCAGGAGTCTCTTCCGGATAGCCGCTGAGTATAAGATAGTATGGAGCGTGTGCGGGTCCATCATATACCTCTCTAGGGCATAGGTCGGGTCACTGCGATCCCCGTACCACCATTCGTTAAGGACAAGTAAGTGCGATGCCTGATAGTAGGACTGGACATCAGACGTGGCCAGCCCTCCACAGTAGGTCGACAGGAAGCAGGTGCGGAGCGCCACTCTTATTCCTCCCCGGTCCATAGGAACCGACCCAAGGCTGAGTTCACCTGTCGAAACCACTGCTGCGTAACTGACTATGGGTGATTCTGCAATTGGTATAAAATTCGGGGTAGGGCCACCATCTTAAAAATGGCTGAGCGGCCATAGACATTCAGGGGCATCCTGGACCACATCAGCATATCCGAACGGATCTTGTCCCAAACAGACACTATGTTACGGGACCACGACACTCCCTGCACATCAGTCAGAAAGACACCAAGGTACTTGAGGCCTCCCGCTGCTTCCTGAAGGACCGAGGCCCAGGGGCCCAAAGTCCCCCCATCGCCCAGGACCCACAATTTCGACTTCCGTGTATTAAGCCTAAGTCCTGATACCTCACCGAAAATGCGCATTATTTCAAGGACCCTCGGCCCCGATTTATTGAGGTCCGTAAGAAAGAATAGGACGTCGTCCGCATAAAGTGCGATCCTGTCAGACGGGCCTCCTACCCATTCTACACCGCGCAATTGGGCATCCATCCTCACCCAGGCCGCGAGCGGCTCCATAGCCAGGGCAAACAGGTAAGGTGAAAGAGGGCATCCCTGCCGGGTGCCTCGACCGATGGTGAACGAACTGGTGGTGGCTCCCGCTATTCTGACTGCCGCCGTCAGGTCCGTATATAACAAATGAATGCATGACAGAAAACGTGGGCCCAGATTGAGCCGAAGGAGGAGGGCTCGGAGGTATGACCAACTCAAGGAGTCGAAGGCCCGATCTATGTCCGCCAGCAGGAGGGCCGCGGGGATACCCGCCGCTCGCACCGCCTCCACCACTAGGTGAGCGCGTCATATATTGTGTCTCGTTGCCCTGTGGGGCATGAAGCCAGCCTGGTCGGCATGGATCAGGTCCGTGATGTAAGGGAGAAGACGGTTCACCAATGCCTTCGCCAGTATTTTCGCTTCAAAGTTCAGCAAAGAGATCGGACGATAAGATTCCGGACTGTCTTGGGGCCTCCCTGGTTTGCAGAAAACCACAATCTCAGCGTGTCGCCAGTCCGCTGGTAATCTGCCATGATCCCTAGCCGCCTCCAGGGCCTTCTTATAGCGCATCCCCAATTGGAGATGAAACAACTTCATGAATTCACAGGGGAACCCATTGGGCCCAGGGGCCTTGCCCGTGTTTAATCCGCCCAGAGCTTCACCAAGCTCCTCTGCCGATAGTGGGAGGTCCAGTCGGGCTCGTGCCTCGTCCGAGAGTGCCCGGGGTGGAAGGTCCGCGAGAAATCTGTCAATCTCCTCCGCTGGGAGGGATTCCCGGGGGGCATACTGTGTCTCATAATATTGGGCAAACATCTGGGCCAGGACCACAGGGGCCGAGATAGGACCGCCCGCGACATCTCGGAGACCCGGCAGGGGCTGGGCTTGATAAGCATCTTGACATAACCTATATAGCATTGTGCTAGACTTGTCCCCCCATTGGTAGATTCTGCTCTGCGTAGCGAGCCACGCCTGTCGGGCTTCATCTAACAATAATGAGGTGTACGACCGCTGACTGTGCAGTAGCTGGTCCACGGCATCTCCACTCTCCCCCGTCAAGCATCTCGCCTCCTGGCTCCGCACCTGGGCAGCCGCCTCCTCTATTTCTAGCCTGCGGGCCCTACGATTCACGGCGCACCATTCTATGTCTACGCCCCGAAGGACCGGTTTGAGGGCCTCCCACATGGTCATGGCATTTATACTCGGGTCCTCATTCTCTGTCCAGTAATGCGCTATAGCCTCCCTCATGTGTGATTGATAGTCGTCGCGCTGTAAGTGCCATACCGAAAGACGCCAGCAAAACGGTTGTCGCCTCACACCAAGGCTCAACGTCAGTGCGATCGGGGAGTGATCTGACAGGCCCCTCGGAAGTATGGAGGTGGAGTGAACCCTGCCTATCCAGGGTTGTGGGACGAACAGGTAGTCCAGGCGTGAAAAGGATTTGTGGACCGCAGAGACAAATGTATATTCGCGATCGCAGGCATGTTGATGTCGCCAAGTGTCAATCCATCCCATCCCCCGCGCCATCCTACTCAACCTTGTAGTGGCATCCGACAATTGACCCCCCCCAGGCCTATAGCGGTCGAGCCCCCCATTCATCACATCGTTCCAATCACCACCCACTATTGTCAGCACATGCGGGACATCTGTCCATATCTCAAACAGTCGTTCAATCAGGGCGTCTTGGAGTGGGGGTGGAGCATACACACTACCGAAAACCACTGGCTCACTCCCCAGTCTCCCCTTAATAAAGACATATCGACCATGCACATCCAGCCATTGTGTATCATGTGTGTATGAGACCCTACGGTGTATCAAAATCGCAACACCCCTGGACCCTCTCGGGAACCCAGCATGGAACACCTGTTCATATCCGTATCTACGTAGACTAAGGAGCTTGGTGCCCAAGAGGTGTGTTTCCTGGAGTAACAATATATCTGCTCTTTCAGTCTTCCCCAGACGTAGAACCGCACCTCGTTTAATTTTGTCGAGCATCCCTCTCACATTCCAGCTCAAGATTCGCATCGAGGCTAGCGGGGGGTTCGCCCCCAGTTCTTCAGCCGCCATCAATCTTCCAGACTCCGAGATCATCAGGCCACCGAGGCCACACACACATACTCAGTTGCCTCCCGTTTCCCATGTACACCGTGCTAAAGCCAGCCCCAACTTCCCTCCCCAC
The DNA here is from genome assembly GCF_964261635.1 of Lissotriton helveticus. Lineage (NCBI taxonomy): Eukaryota > Metazoa > Chordata > Amphibia > Caudata > Salamandridae > Lissotriton > Lissotriton helveticus. Next base: position 1,317,586,884 of record NC_136061.1, read on the forward strand.
CATCCCCGGATCCCCCAAACCCCCGCCCCCTCCCCTACACACCCTCCCCAGCCCCAAACTATACCAACAGCCCCCCCTACAACCCCCACCCCATACCTCAGCAACATTGAAGTACCTGTCGCGGTGCAGGCAATCTCAGCCCTCCAACGGGAGGCCCAAGACCCACTGCACCAATGGATCCCACCCAACTACCCACAAAGTATTCAACTACTTCCCACCCAACACGCGGGAATGAACTCCGGGAGTAGGCCCGCTCTCATACGAGCGTCTCCCGACCAACCGTCCACCCATGAATAAGGAATCATGTAGTCAATCAGTACGTGGCATGTCCAAGAGCAGCGCTCGGCCCACTCCCGCCGTCAAGGCGTCGCACCAACCCTTCAATTCTATGTCCAGAACCAGTATGAGCGTGTGGGTCTCAAGATTTCGAGGGAGAAGGATCTGTTTCCTCCGGTGTTTCCGCCGTTTCATCGCCAGGAGGTGGGCGCTTCTGAGAGCGCAACCTCCAATTACTCTTGCTGCGTGATCGTCTGGGCGTTTTCGGGGGTCTCCCGTTGGTTGATGAGCCGGAGCCCTTCCGAGGGGGGGTGTTCACCTTGACTCGCACTGCCTCGTCTGTCCACTCAAACACGTCCTCCGGGGAGTTGAAAAACTGAGTGCGAGATTGGAAGACCACACGCAGGCGAGCCGGGAATAGTAGAGCATAGGGAATCTTGAGCTCACGCAGCCGTGCTTTTGCCGCGGTGAACGACTGTCTCTGCTGTTGGACTAGTTTCGTGTAATCCGGGAACACAAGGATCTTATGATTCTCAAACATTGGTGGGTCCTGGGCGCGGGCTTGCCGTAAGATAACATCCCTATCGTGGTAGTTGAGCAGTTTGGCAATCACCGAGCGAGGGCGAGCCCCAGTGGGCGGTTTGGGAAGAAGTGCCCGATGTGCCCGCTCTACCACAAAACAGCGCGACAGGGAGTCCGGGGGGAGCCATCCCTCCAGCCATTGGGTCAGGAAGGCCTCTATATTTCCTTTCTCGCAGCCCTCCGGGAAGCCTACAAAGCGCAGGTTGTTTCTTCTGGCCCTCCCTTCCGCATCCTCCACCCGCAGCGCCAGTCCCTTCTGGATCCCTTCCATGGCAGCAATTCTCTTTTTGAGATTCACCACGTCGTCCTCGACTTCAGTGATTCGGGATTCTGTTTCGGTGATACGTGCCACCGCATTGCGCAGGTCCTGTCTGAGCAAGGTCACGTCGGCTCCAACCGCTCCAATTTTCGCGTCCAGCATGTCCCTTGATTGTGTGATCGCCGCCATCAACGCCGCGTTGTCCGGCCCAGTGCACTGGGGACCTCCGGATGCCCCAGCGCCCCCACTGGGCCCCGCAAACTTGTCCATCGGGCCCTGCTTGGGAGCGTTCCCACTGTTGCCCCCTCTCGTCATGTCGCTGGCGGAGTGTTGACCCCAATCGTGGGGGACCGACGGTCCAGGGGCACCCCCGGCTGGATGGGTGGTCTCTGGCGGCGAGCGTCTCCGAGGTGGCCCAGGAATGTCGTGGCCCCGTCGGCGACCGAGTGTGGTGCACCCTTTGATGGAGCAACTACTGTTCACCACACTGCTAGTGGTCGGGTAAGGTGCTGCACCACGCTGTCAGACCACGCGGTCGATGGGGGGTTCGCCCACTCCACTGTATGGTCCACCAGGGACACCCCAGTGCCCGCGCCACGCTCTCCGGCGTCAAGATGGAGTCGTCCCCAGGGGCCACCGGTCGGTCTGTTGACCCGTAGCAGTCTGTGTGGGGTGTTCCTCTCAGCCCTCTCCCCTCGCCGTGGTCCGAAGCGACCGCCGAGTGGGTGCACTCTAAGTGTCCGGTGCCCGGGGGAGGCTCAGCAGGGTCACGCTTCCAATGAGGGGGGGGAAACAGGTAGGAGAGCCGGTATAGCGGCCGCCCTCCCACTGTTCCAGCACCACTGTGCCCCGCGGCTCGAGTCCGCCGCCGAGAGGGCCCAGATACTTCCCCTCCCCCGTTAGGCTGCGCTGCCACTCCTTACTCCACCTCGACCTCCGTCCGGGCTCCGACTGCTCTCCCCTCCAGCCGCTGTGTCCGCCTCTGCTCCGAGTGGCTGGGTGCCCGCAGGGTCAGCCCAACCGTCACCGCCGCTCCGCAGCGTTTCGTGGCCGGAGCGGCACTTTCCGCCGGCGCTCCCCGGCTCTACACTACTTCCGGGCGGTCCACTCAGCAAGCAAGGTCCCGGTCGCAGCGTGTGTTGCAGGCCTCATCACTGTCCAGGCTCCCAGCAGCCGTAATGCACCGATTCCGGACCGCCAGGATGCCGAAATTGTTGTCGAGGGGTCCCCTCCGGAGCTGCTCTCCGCCACTCGATTCAGGGTGCAGGTTGGTCAGGGCGACGCAGGATTTAGGGAGGATAAAGAATCGGCGGGACGGAGCTCACTCAAGCTGCGTCCGCCATGATCGCCGTCTTGGCCACGCCCCCACTCTTTATATTTTACCAAAGTATTTGTTATATACCCTGTACACATTGAAAAACCATTGCAGGATGCAGCTTAGTTGTTGGCTCAGGGTTCCTCGGATTCTTGGTGAACTTACTAGTCTTATACATCCCAGCAATAATAGACGTCCAGCAGACATAACAGTATATTGCTTTAAAAAATTAGCCATACTTAGAAGAAGTTACAAGCAAAAATGTTAGCATGTTTTTTACCTAAATTTCAATATTTTATTAGTTGAACTGTTAGGGCCTCATTACAATGGCGGGTTTGAGTCCGCCCGCCATCGTAGCGGGGACTGGGACCGCCTGCCTGTAAGGCGGTGGTCCCGCAACCCCGATTACGATGAGACCGCCACCATGGCTGTCGCATCGCCCATACTTTGCATTGTGTAGAGGGGATGCGATCGGCAACCCCCGCCACAATGCAAGTACGAGGCACTTGCATATCCCCGCACTACGTGGTAGGCACCATGTGGTGCCTGCCACATGGTGCAGGGATATGTAGGGGGCACCATAGGTGCCCGCCAGTGCACTTGTCCAAGGCTCAGGGATGAAGGGGGACCTGCCTGGGGCTCCTGCATCGGTTTCTGCCTTTCTTTTAATGGCGGGTTGCCCACCACTAAAAGACCGGTAGAAAGGGATATAGTAATCCCTAAAATGCACCGCTGCGATGTTGGCCTATGTTTTCATTTCGCAAGGCGGTCGGAAAAGGACTGTCTTTCGAAACTGTGGAGAGCAGTCTTTGCGACCGCCATGCTGCCGCATTGATTCCCTCTGCCATCATAATATGGCGGGGGAAAATAGCCCTTTGATGGTGGAAGGACCGCCACTGCACGGCTGGCGGTGGCGGACCCTCCGCCATCATAATGACCCCCTTAGTTTCTATAAATAAACCTTGTAGGACCTGAACAAATGACCCCTTGCTGAATTCATAATGTTGTCTACTGTTCATAAATGTATAGTTTTCCAGGATCAATGATTGCTTTCACACCCATTTCTGCCACTAACTGGAAGGAGGTTGCATGCACAAAATATTGTAAAAATAGGTTATGTCTCAGTAAAATGTCAAAACTGTGTAGAAAATTTTGGTTTTCTGACAAAAGTGCCTGTTCCTGAAAGCTGAGAAGATCGTGATTATAGCACCACAGCCCCTTTGTTGATACCTTTTTCAGGGAAAAAACAGATGCTTTGTTCTGCAGCACATTTTTCTAAAAAAACACAAAATTTGCTGTATTTTGGCCAATGTCTCCCTTCCCTCCAGGGAAATCCACAAACTCTGGGTACCTTTAGAATCCTCAAGACATAGGAAGAAACAAACACCAATTTGAGGTGGATACCTTCTGTGGACAAAAAGTTACAGGGGCCTAAGCACGAAGAACCCTATATAGGCAAAAAAAAACTTAGCACAGGGTGGGGAAAGGCCTAGCAGCGAAGGGGTTAATGCTGTTAATTTTTACTGTTAATGCGGTTCGAAACAGACTGAAAGTTCCACAAATCAAAATGGAGAACCACATAAGAAATGTGCCTGTATCCATAATATTGCTGATTTTTAAAAGCAAACCTTGCCCTACTCTTCGTGGACATGTGGAATGTTAAAGGTTTTGCAGCCTGTGTTGTGAATACCTGTTTCAAATGTGACTTTTATACTCTCTGTCATGGGCATACCATCAATGAACTGCAGCAGGAGGCTCACAAGTGTCCACATGCCTTGTACAAATCAAGAAATATCCGTCATACATGTTTTTTGTTTAGACCCTTGCTAAGTATATAATCTGCTAAAGCTGCTCTATAATTTGACAGGTGAATAAAGTGTCGATCCGGATATGATCAGGTTCGTGCCTAGTGCATTGAGAGAGATCCAAAGTGCATGCGGGCCTCGCACAATACTTGAGCGCATGCAAGGGCTGTAGAAAAACATATGTGTGATGCAAATTAAAAAAAATAGGCATGGGGAGACTTTTTAGTCCTGCGAAATCTGTTTTAAAATGTTGGAGACATCATTATCAGGGCATTAACATGTTACTTAACTTACATACTTACTTACTTCTGGGAAAAATACAGAATGACCATCTGCAGGCTCACACTTAAGTAAGGCCCAGATACATATGCATTACGGCATTGATATACGTGTAGCTTAAAGAAGGAATTGCTTAAATACATCCAGCCATTTTGTTCTTTTTGGAGGTCTGTGTTCTGCCAGGGGCACCAAAGTGTGCTAGTCCTACATGTACAGGCAGTCGGTGTGTCCAAGCCTTGTTACCAGCGGCGGATGAATATTGGACTGTGTACAAGTACCATATGAAGGGTTTAAGACTACCGCAGACAGTCAGCTTGAAAAGTGGTTTCTGCATGCCGGTAGGATCCTACTTATACAAAGTCATACAAGGGGCAACAGAGAAATTCTATTTAGAGCTGTTGACTTTTTACCTGTAAAATATAAAAACTTGTCACTCTACAACAACATTTCACCCTTCACCTGAGTAATGCTGCATGTATGTCATATTATGTATATACAGTGAATACATGCATTCTCTTCAACAACAGCAGCAATACTTGAGTGTTTCAGTGCACAGCACATTCTTTTTCACAGGCTACAGGGACTGATGATGTGTTAAGGAAAATGTATTACGATACAAGTGGGGTCGGACGCTTTGGAAGTGCAGAAGCTTTGATTACGAGGCCGAGAGTTGAAAAAGAGCTGGTAAATAGAAATCTGGTGAAGGAGTGGCTCTCTGGAGTAGAGGCATATTCACTCGATAAGACCGCTAGGAAGTGCTTCAAGAGGAGGCCGATCATCGTTAAAGCGGGAATTACTTATCAATGGCAGGTGGACATCATCAGTCTTCGAGATCTATCAAGACACAATAACGGAGCACAATACATATTAATTGTCATAGATGTATTGTTGCAGTATGCGAAAAGACGGGAACTAGCGTCACGGTGGCCTTTAAAGACATGTTCAACAAAGGCCAAACCCCTCAGAAACAACTGCAGACGTGGGAAAAGGATTTTTAAACAAACCATTTCAGAACATATTAAAACAACACTTGGTTAATCATTTTATAAAGCACACGGAGGTCAAAGCCGCAGTGATTGAATGTTTTAACCAAACTTTAAAAGATGTGGAGATATTTCAGAGCTTGCAACACATACGTTTATAATGCCAGTGTGAGAAAGTGCCCTCTTTCTTGCATAGTATGCCCACACTTTTTCCTGAAATGCTGATGTACTTTGACTGAGTGTGCCATGGGCTACTGCCAATCAGGTGCCCAGGGCCTGTGTTCCTTCCCTAAAAACTGTATTGAAACCTAAACCCAATTGGCATCTCTGGCCATATGTCAGCCCCTGGTAAATGGTACCCCAGGTACCCAGGGCCCGTGACCAGAGAAGGCCCCTACGGGCTGCAGCACTTATTGTTCCACTCTTAGAGGTCCTGTACCCTGACACACACACACTGCCTTTGCAGGCTGAGTGTCTTGGTGCAGGACAAAACAAAGAGTCAACATGGCATACATCCCTGTGTGCCATGCCCACAAAACACTGCCCTGGCATACCTCAGTCACCCCTCAAGCTGGATGCCCTATACCAGTGGTGTGGGTACAGGTGCATCAGCCCTGTACCCCTACAGTACCCAGGTCCATTCCTGGGCACTGTAAGTGCAGTGCTGCCATTAAGAGTATATGGTGCTGAGAGGTCGTCATCACAAACTCCACAGCACCATGATGGCTACACTGAAGACTGAGAAGTTTGGTATCAAAGTTCTCAGCATATTAAATCTACACTGATGCCAGTGTGGGATTTAATGTAAAGTGCATGACAGAGGGAAACTTAGATTTTCCCCCTGAAACTAACCCACAACCAGTGTTCTGACTGAGAGGCTGCCTAGGCTGCCACCGAGCAGACATGTTCCTGGACCCCTGGGTAGAGAGCCATCCGCTCTCGTGGGCCTGCAACAATGCACATCCTGGGGCGAGGTGGTAGGCCTCCTCCCCCAGGATGGGCAGGGGAAGCTTCAAAGGCATGCCGCCTTTGTGAGCTTCTCCAGGCCACTTGCTGTACTCAGCAACTGGCCCCCACCAGTTCTGACCCCCACTCTGGTGGGAAGACATGCAGGAAAACCTTAGTGAGGAAAGGGGGTGTGCCAGCCTCTGCCAACCCCACCCCTCAGGTGTGGGGAGGTGAGGTGCAGCACAACTCCGGGCTCTCGCCATCTTGAGGATGGGGAGCCCTACCCAATCAGAAACAGGCTCCTGCCCCCCCTCCCACTGGAGAGTGGCAGGATAGGGGGTGTACTCCCCCAAGGGAAGGGACCCATTGGTCCCTGACCTTCCCCTACCTGTAACACCCCTAAATTTAGTATTTAGGGGCACCCTGAACCTTCCTTCCTCAGATCCCGATTCCGAAACTACAAGAAGAACAAGAAGAAAGAAGACCTGCCGTGCTGCTGCTAACAAGAGGATGACACCAACTGACTTGGCCCCAGCACTACAGGCCTGTCGACCCTCAAACCTGCTCCTGCTAAACCCCGCATCTCCCGTGAACAGCAACCTTGAAGACTCCGGAGGACCTGACTGCCTTGCTCATCCAAAGACTGGGACTCCCACAAGCAGTGGTTCTGCTCAAAGATCTACAACCCCTGGTGCAAGCCAGGAACCCCAAATCCAGCACACTCTGCATCTGCCGAGCCCGGCCCGTGCCTGAGTGGACAAAGACCATGAGGACGTCCCCCTGGCGACTGTGACCACAAATCCAGCACTCAAGGACCCTCCTCGATGATCCTGATGACGCCTGCAGCCTCACAACCAGGGACCCCTCCAACCGCAACCAGCTGAGGGTAAGATTTCCCGACACCAAAAGACACATCTAACATGGGCTTCTATTGAAATTCATAGAGCATATTATCAAGGCCATTATCGCCGCGTTATCGGCAGTTTCCTTTCCGGCGATAATGTATCACCTGTCCCCTGAGGTCCTTATGCAAAATTAAAAATATCACAAATGGGCCTGCATCCAACCAAACAAGGGCTCCAGGAGCTCCTGGCTGAGTTTGCTCAGGACCACCCCTCTGAAAAGGGTGATCACCAGTCAGAAGGGGAAAGAGAGGAGGATGTGGGGGATAGTGACCCCCTCCAATCCTCCCTAGGGAGGAATGGTACCCCATACCCTTAACTCCAAGAATCAATCTCTGGGGACCTACAGACCACACAGGCGGACCAGGCCCCAGAGAAAACGTTGGGGAACACCCCAGTGAAGAGGACAGCTTTTTAGTAAAGCTGGCCAAGAGATTAGACCTAGAGTCCAGACTCCTGGCTCTAGAGAAAGAAACAAAGGAGATGGGTTTAGCACCCATCAGTGGTGGCAGCAATACAAATAATACGGATAAAGAGCAGTCTTATGATCCTACAATCCCCAAAGGGATTGTCCCTAAATTTGAGGTAGGTGATGACATCACCAAATGGTTCACAGCCTTTGAGAGGGTTTGTAACATGAGAAAAGTAAAGAAACCTCTCTAGGGGGACTCCTGTGGGAACTGTTCTCTGGTAACTGCAGAGACAGGCTTCTAACCCTCTCTGGGCCAGATGCAGGGTCCTATGACCTCGTGAAGAACACTCTGATTAAGGAATTTGGGCTCACCACTGAGGAGTATAGAATTAGATTCAGGGGGGCTCACAAAACCCAGACCCAGTTCTGGATTGATGTTGTAGACTATTCAGTAAAGACACTGGATGGTTGGTTAACTGGACACAATGTGCATGATTTCACTGGCATTTACAATTTGTTTATGAAGGAACATATACTAAGTGATTGTACAAATGAAAAGTTACATCAGCATTTAGTAGACCTAGGTCTAATTTCTCCCCAAGAATTGGGAAAGAAGGCAGACCACTGGGTCAAGACTAGGGTGAAAAGGACAACCACTGGGAGTGACCAGAAGAAGGTGGTTACAAAACCTCTCCAGGGGAAATGTGGTGAGAATTCCCAAGATAAAAAGTCGGAGTCTTCCAAAGAGCCCCAAAAACCTGTACTGGGGGGTGAGTCCCAAACTACTCCCTATGTGCCTCAGCCCTATAGGGGGAAGAACTTTGAGCCCTTAAAGGCCTGGTGTAACAACTGTAAGAAGGTGGGACACTTAACTGTAGATAAATCGTGTCTCCACAACAAGGCCCCTATGGCAACCAGTGCAGCTACACCTGGGGTAGCAAGTCTACAGATGGGATCAACAGTGTGCACAGAGCAAATCAGGATGCACACTGAAGCAGTTCTAGTTTCAGAAGGGAAAGTTGAGTTTGCCACTGTAGCTGTGTGGCCACCCAACTTAAAGAAATACTTCCAATACCCTTTGGCAAATGGAACTAGGATAGAAGCTCTCAGGGATACAGGTGCCAGTGTCACTATGGTGAGAAACAAAATTGTTTCCCCTGAGCTATACTTGATTGGGCGTACTTACCCGGTCACCAATACAGACAGTGTTACCACTAATTATCCAATGGCTATGGTGACATTAGGCTAGGGGGGGTTAACAGGTCTGAAACATGTAGTGGTCTCTCAAAAGTTACCCGCTGCATGTCTGCTTGGCAATGACCTGGAAACCTCAGTCTGGGCTGAAGTTGAATTGAAAACCCATGCAGCCATGCTGGGTATCCCTGAATTGGTGTGTGTGCAAACAAGAACACAGAGCAAGAGGAAGGGTGAAAACGTAGCATTGGAGCCTGAAAGTATGGCCCAACCCACCAAGAGAAAAGGTAAGAAGACTGGGAGACCAGCTTCTGTACAGTAAACTACTCATGACCCCTCTCCTCAGGGAGAAGACTTGGACACCCAAGAGGGAACTGAGCCTATGAAGCTTGAACCTTACCAGGCTGAACTCCTGGGCCAGAGGGACCCACTAGGGAAGAGCTGTGCCAGGGTCAGCTAGACTGTCCCACTCTTGAAAGCCTGAGGCAGAAAGCTGTTTCAGAAGCACAGGGAGATGTCAGTGGTACCCACAGAGCTTATTGGGAAGAGGGATTACTTTATGATGAGGCAAGAAACCCCACTCCTGGAGCCACCAGGATGGTGGTAGTCCCACAGAAGTACAGGATGTTCCTCCTAACTTTAGCTCATGACAACCCCCTAGCTGGACATCTGGGGCAAACACCAACTTGGGAAAGGCTAGTTAGTCACTTTTACTGGCCCCAGATGCACCAAAAGGTGAAGGAGTTTGTTAGCTCCTGTGTTACTTGTCAGGCCAGTGTCAAGACAGGTGGACACCCAAAGTCCCCCTGATACCACTGCCTGTGGTGGGGGTTCCCTGTGAAAGGGTAGGTGTGGACATTGTGAGTCAACTTGAACCTCCCACAGCCCCAGGGAACAAATTCATTCTAGTAGTAGTGGATCATGCTACTAGGTACCCTGAAGCGATTCCACTTAGGACTACTACAGCTGCTGCAGTAGCCAAGGCCCCCCTGGGAGTCTTAATGAGGATAGCGTTTCCTAAGGACATAGTTTCAGACAGAGGCTCCAACTTCAAGTCTGCTTACCTGAAACACATGTGAAAAGAGTGTGGAGTGCAGTACAAGTTTACTACCCACAAACCATTGGCCTTGTTGAGAGGTTCAACAAGGCATTGAAAGACATGATCATGGGACTCCCTGAAAAACTCAAGAGGAGATGGGATGTCCTGTTGCAATGCCTGCTTTTCACTTAAGTGAAGTGCCACAGAAGGGGGGAGGGTTTTCCCCCTTTGAACTTCTGTTTGGTCTTCCTGTGAGGAGACCACTTTGTCTTGTGAAAGAGGGTTGGGAGAGGCCTCCCCAAGATCCCAAGCAAGACATTGTGGACTATGTGCTTGGTTTAAGGTCCAGAATGGCTGAGTACATGGAAAAGGCATCCAAAAATCTTGAGGACAGCCAGGAGCTTCAGAAGCACTGGTATGACCAAAAAGCTGCACTGGTTGAATTTCAACCTGGGCAACAGGTGTGGGTTTTGGAGCCAGTGGCACCAAGGGCACTCCAAGATAGATGGAGTACCCTATCCTTGAGAAAAAGAGTGAGGTCACTCACTTAGTTGACCTGGGCACAAGTAGGACACCCAAAAGGGTTATCCATGAGAACCGCATGAAGCTCTACAATGACAGGGCTGACATCGCCATGCTGATGGTGACTGATGAGGAACAGGAAGCAGAGAGTGAACTTCTCCCTGATCTCTTCTCCTACAGCCCAAAAGATGGGTCAGTGGATGGAGTTGTCTTTTCAGAAACCCTCTCTACCAAACAGCAGACTGACTGCAAGCAAGTCTTGCAACAGTATGCTAGTCTCTTTTTCCTGACCCCTGGTCCGACAGACTGGTGTACCCATGATGTGGACACTGGTGACAGTGCACCTGTCAAGAACAAGATCTATCGACAGTCAGACCAAGTCAAGGAAAACATTCAAGCGGAAATCAGCAAGATACTTGGGTTGGGGGTCGTTGAACCCTCTGAGAGCCCCTGTGTCAGCCCAGTGGTTCTGGTCACCAAGCCTCATCCACAGGGTAGAAAGAGAGAAATGAGGTTTTGTGTGGACTATAGAGGGCTCAACTCTGTCACCAAGACAGATGCTCACCCTATCCCAAGAGCAGACACATTGATAGACAAATAATGGGCAGCCAACTTTCTCAGCACCTTTGACTTAACTGCAGGGTACTGGCAGATTGGCATGGCCCCAGGAGTAAAAGAGAAAACAGCATTCTCCACACCTGATGGGCACTATCAGTTCACTGTGATGCATTTTGGGTTAAAGAATGCCCCTGTCACCTTCCAGAGGTTGGTGAATAAAGTCCTGGCTGGGTTGGAGACCTTTAGTGCAGCTTATCTTGATGATAGTGTTGTCTTTAGCCCCACCTGGCAGGATCACCTGATCCACATTGGGAATGTTTTAGAAACCCTGCAATCTGCAGGCCTAACTATCAAGGCATCTAAATGGCAGATAGGGCAGGGCACTATGGTGTACTTGGGTCACCTTGTTGGTGGAGGCCAGGTACAGCCCTTACAGCCAAAGATCCAGGCCATCCTTGACTGGGCAGCTCCAACAACCCAGACCCAAGTCAGGGCATTCCTTAGCTTGACTGGGTATTACAGGAGGTTTGTGAAGGGATATGGGTCCATTGGGATTTTCTTCACAGAACTCACCTCCACAAAGATGCCCAAGAAAATCAACTGGACAGTTAGTTGCCAAAAGGCTTTTAACACCCTAAATGAAGCAATGTGCTCAGCACCAATTCTAAAAGCACCAGATTATTCCAAGCAGTTAATAGTGAAGACTGATGCCTCCGAGCTAGGGATAGGAGCGGTCCTATCCCAGACCAATGATGAAGGCCAAGACCAACCTGTTGCTTTTATTAGCAGAAGTCTTCTCCCCAGAGAGCAGCATTGGAGTGCCATTGAGAGGGAGGCTTTTGCTGTGGTTTGGTCCTTGAAGAAGTTGAGCCCCTACTTGGTTGGTACTCACTTCCTGGTTCAAACTGACCACAGACCTCTCAGATGGCTAATGCAAATGAAAGGAGAGATTCCAAAACTACTAAGGTGGTCCATCTCCCTACAGGGAATGGACGTTGAAGTGGAACACAGACCTGGGACTGCCCATGCCAATGCAGATGGACTTTCCAGGTTCTTCCACTTAGATAATGAAGACTCCATAGGGCAAGGTTAGTCTCATCACCTTTCGTTTGGGGAGGGGGGGGGTTGTGTGAGAAAGTGCCATCTTTCTTGCATGGTACGCCCCAATTGTTGCTGAATTGCTGATGTACTTTGACTGAGTGTGCCCTGGGCTCCTGCCAATCAGGTGCCCAGGGCCTGTGTTCCTTCCCTAAAAACTGTATTGAATCCTAAACCCAATTGGCATCTCTGGCCACATGTCAGCCTCTGGTAAATGGTACCGGGCACTGTGACCAGAGAAGGCCCCTAAGGGCTGCAGCACTTATTGTGCCCCCCCCCCCCTTAGAGGCCCTGTAGCCTTTGCAGGCTGAGTGTCTTGGTGCAGAACAAAACAAAGAGTCGACATGGCACACATCCTTGTGTGCCATGCCAACAACACACTGCCCTGGCATACCTCAGTCACCCATCTTGCTGGGTGCCCTATGCCAGTGGTATGGGTACAGGTGCATGAGCCCTGTACCCCTACAGTACCCAAGTCGATTCCTGGGCACTGTAAGTACAGTGCTGCCATTAAGAGTATATGGTGCTGAGAGGTCGTCATCACGAACTCCAAAGCACCATTATGGCTACACTGAAGACTGAGAAGTTTGGTATTAAACTTCTCAGCACATTAAATCCAAACTGATGCCAGTGTGGGATGTAATGTAAAGTGCACAACAGAGGCAACTTAGAGTTGTCCCCTGAAACTAACCCACAACCTGTGTCCTGACTGAGAGGCTGCCTAGGCTGCCACCCAGCAGAAATGTTGCTGGACCCCTGGGTAGAGAGCCATCCTCTCTCGTAGGCCTGCAACAATGCACATCCTGGGGCGAAGTGCTAGGCCTCCTCCCCCAGGATGGGCAGGGTAATCTTTGAAGGCATGCCGCCTTTGTGAGCTTCTCCAGGCCACTTGCTGTACTCGGCAACTGGCCCCCACCAGTTCTGACCCCCACTCCGGCGAGAAGACTGGCAGGAAAACCTAAGTAAGGAAAGGGGGTGTGCCAGTCTCTGCCAATCCCACCCCTCAGGTGGGGGAGGCAAGGTGAAGCACAACTCCGGGCTCTCACCATCTTGAGGATGGGGAGCCCTACCCAATCAGAGACAGGCTCCTGCCCCCCTCCCACTGGAGAGTGGCAGGATAGGGGGTGTACTCACCCAAGGGAAGGGACCCATTGGTCCCTGACCTTTCCCTACCTGTAATGCCCCTAAATTTAGTATTTAGGGACCCCCTGAACCTTCCTTCCTCAGATCCCGATTCCAAAACTACAAGAAGAACAAGAAGAAAGAAGACCTGCAGTGCAGCTGCTAACAAGAGGATGACACCAACTGCCTTGACCCCAGCCCTACAGGCCTGTCGACCCTCACACCTGCTCCTGCTAAACCCCGGCATCTCCCGTGGTCAGCAACCTCAAAAACCCCGGAGGACCTGACTCCCTTGCTCATCCAAAGACTGGGACTCCCAAGAGCAGTGGTTCTGCTCAAAGATCTACAACCCCTGGTGCCAACCAGGAAACGCGAATCCAGCACACTCCGTGCCCGCCGAGCCCAGCCTGTGCCTGAATAGACAAAGACCATGAGGACGTCCCCCCGGTGACTCTGACCATGAATCCAGCACCCAAGGACCCTCCTTGACGCTCATGACAACGCCTGCAGCCTCACAACCAGGGACCCCTCCAACCGCAACCAGGTGAGGGTAAGATTTCCCGATACCAAAAGACACCCCTGCACCCTGCGCCCCACGGCCCCCTGTGCCCGACTCCTGGGTGGCTACCTATCCTACAGCTTCCCAACTTACCTCTCAAAGTGGTGGTCGCACCTGAAGAATCTCCGTCCCGAGCTTGCATCCTTTGTTCGTTTTGCAGCTTTCCTGTTGAAATACAATGGTGCCCGACGGGCCAAAAGCACCTTGCACCCAGCCACCCGAGTGACACTGGACGTGAAGCATCTGTCCTATTATACTTCCCCACTTGCCCTGTAAGTGACCAGGAGCTCTGCTCCCACAGCCCTGTGGCCTGCCTGCTAGTAGCCACTAACCATAGGCCCCCTGCCCGCCGTAGGCTAAGATAGGGCCTACTCACTCTGCACCCAGCTGCTCCTGTGCGGCTGAGGGTGTAACAGTACCTACCTGACCCTGGGAGACTCTTGAGTATTACCCCAGAACCTTAACTCTGCCAGTCTGAAAACCGATAACTCACACTTTGTCCATAGGGTAACATTGGCTGGTTTTCACTTGGAAATTCTTCTAAGTGTCACGTTTTGGACATTTCAAATATTCACTAAAAATCATCAGATCAACAAAAATAAAATTACTCACCTGTTACCAGGAGAGATCCCAGTGCTGGATCTTTGTGCCCAGCACTGACCCTAAAATTACCTGTGTATCAAAAATTATTTCTTTCAACTGTTTACAGGAGATGCACCAAGGCTGAATCCAGGATCCTGCCCTGAGTAAGAAAAACCTATGCAAAGTAATTAATATTGCATTTACTCAAAATTCCCATTGAGCTCGATGTTATTATTGTGTTAAGTTTATGTTGCAACAACTGTATCTATTGCATTTAAAAGTCTATTGCTCATTGAAAGTATTCAATTGCAACATCTTATTCTGAGAAAGTATTTTTATACCTACTTGTGGCTCTAAAATAAAACAACAATATATTTTTATATACAAAACAATTGGCCTAGATTTCAGTTCTTGAGTGTGTGAGATAATTTTCTGACTGAGTGTGTACAACAAATGCTTTACACTGTCCTTTGATACTGCTTTACTGCTCGACCAAGCGACCACTTTAGAGAGTAAGGTTATATCTAACTTTAACCTCTGCCAAACCTCTGGGGACTGTGGACTCTGTGCACACTGTACCTTACTTTGGAACAGTATATACAGAGCCACTTTCTTACACCAGTTACCACAGAACCATCAACCTGTATCAATAGCGCTAAAGCCACAATATTCTTTAGTGGGGTGGAGAATCGTGTATGGCAATGTTTCACAGTCATTCATTCATTCAAACCACTTTATTCGGTTACTGAAAACCATAAAAGTACCATACATTAGATCACAATACATTACCAGTTCAGTTCAGTTCTTAAACTTTATTCGGGTACCTCGGTACCCATAAAAGCACAAAGTCATAACAAATACAAGAAAATATGATATCGAATAGAAACATACCAAATATTACATAATTGTTAATATTTCTTAAAAAACTGCCAGTTAATATTGATTTTGCTCATAAAAAAATATTACATAAAACCTTTAAATCGTTAAACATTTTTCAGTTACATCAGAGGCACAGGTATCCAGCATAGACTTGCATGTTCTGATAGCTATTCTAAGAAAAGTGCATGTGAGAAATATCAAATCTTCATCATCCAGGGTTACTATACACAATAAGGCCTCGTCCAGGCTAATATGCCGTTTCTTTTTAAAATAAGAATTTAAAAGCCACATGGAGTATTTAATATAATATTTACAAAAAATTAAAAATGTATAGTCGATTGCCCACTCCTCCTGTCACATGGACATGGTGTTTGGTTAAGATTGGGGTGGTAACCGAGGGGGAAACAAAGTGCAAATCTGATAGTGCCAGCTCTTAAACGGCATAGTAAGCTCCTCTCCCAGCGACTCATAGGTAAGGTGAGGTATGTATAAAGGGGGTAACAAGACTGTTCAATAGACATGTAGTTGGGTACAGATGTTTTCCCAGATTCTAAATAAATCCTCTCTTTGTTATAACTAGAGTAAAGTGCATTCCTCAGTTCCTTTGTAGGCACTACTTCTGCTGTGCTGGGATCTAGGAAGATATGTTCTTTATTAATGCTGCGCAAACTTTGTTGCACACCTCTAAGCCATGGAATTTCCATCCCATTGTCACACTTTAAACAGTTGCTAATAATTTGTTGGGTGAGGGAAGCTGCTTGGTTCTTCCACACTGAAAGCCAAAAAAGAGCTGGACGAGCACAAATGAAATCAGATATAAAATTAATGTTGAGTTCCTTGTGGCATATGTATTGAGGGGTCGAGATTGGGACACCCAACAATTTCCTACAGAACCTGTTTTCTTCTTGTTGGAAACATGAGCTTTTTACTATGCCCCAAATCTAAGCACCATATGTTGCCACCGGGATACACTGTAGTTTGTCTGAATAGCTAAAATTGCCCTGGTAGTCTTAGGATGGGCAAGACTCAGAATTGAATTGGTGGCCTTTTAGAACTTGCTCCTGGAATGGGCTAAATGCTCACTCCAGGAGCCAATCGCAGCAAAGACGAGCCCCAAATAAATAAACGAACGTATACATGTCAATTTTTGACTATCTACTGTGATAGTACCTGTCTCTCTCTTCTCCAGCCCACTGCACATTAAAAAGGATTTCTTAAAGTTAACAGGCAAGTCTAAGTCATTCATAAAATTGTTAAAATTTTGGACCAAATTGCACAGGGAATTGGGGGTGCGCCCTATGAGGACAGCATCATCTACGTATAATAGTACGGGGATTGGTTTCTCATTAATTTTGGGTACATCTTGGGTGGCAGTTTTGAGAGAATTGTTCAACCCATTAATTTAAATGATGAAGAGAAGGGGGGCCAGGACACATCCCTGTCTGGCCCCCCTTCCTACATCAATTGCTCCCGAAACCTCCCATCCCAAACCAATCCTCACCTGTGTCTTAAAATCTTTATGAAGATGCGCTAAAAAATTACAACGGCTCATCCAGCCCACCCGCCACAAGGATTGGCCACAGCTTTTCCCTGTTAACAAGGTCAAAAGCTGTGGACAAGTCCATAAACGCCATATAAATGGGTGACCTCCGTGCAATGGTGTATTTACCAATAACCAAGTTAAGGTTAAGGCATTGTTCTACTGTTCCCACCTTGCTCTGGAATCCCAACTAACATGGTTCCAAAATGTTGTTGTCCTCCGTCCATGTTAAAATTCTATTATACAGAAATCTCCCCAATATTTTTAGAGTATTACCTATTAGGGATAAAGGTCTGTAGTTACACGGCTGGGACCTGTGTCCTTTCTTATAAACCGGTACGATGATACTCTTAGCCCATGTAACAGGTAAATTGGCAGAGGTCAGGCTATTAAAAACATTCAGAAGCATTGGGGCCCAAAAATCGGGGTTCCATTTAATTAAATCAATTGGGAACCCGTCTGGCCCCGGGGCTTTATTCCCTAGACTCTGCTGAATGGCCTCTTGTACTTCTGTAATGGTTATCTCTATTGGGGCTAAAGTGCCAGGTATGTATGTTTCTGTCCCCGATAATGGGGTTGCGTATATTGCTGAAAAGTGATTTTCCCAGGCGTCACTAGAAATATTGCAACTAATCGGGGTTGATAGCTGGCCCATAGATCGAAGATCCTTTACTGCTGCCCAGAAAGTGTTACCTTTTTTTATGCTGGCCGCCTCAGAAAGGGTTTCCCAGCGTTCAGTCAGGAGGGCCTTCTTTCTATTTGTAGTCACCACATCATATTCCTTTCTGGCTAGTTGGACCTCCGTTACGCACCTCGGGTTGGCTGAAAGTGCCCTACGTAAGCTCCTATTAGCCAATGTACATTCATGGTCAAACCACCTTGGGCTACTTACTATTTGGGGTACGGGTTTTGATAGAAGTGTTTTTATAGCTTGACATAAGAGATTAAAATCCTGGATTATCTCTGTGTGTAGGGGTTGTAGTGACAGGCAGGAATCAACAAGATGCATATTGCCCTTAATTAGTTCCCTAAGTACTTTATCATTATCAACCCCTTTCCAGTGTAGTCTTAACTTATTATTCGATAGCACCAGATTTGAGGCCCGACTTTCAATCTGAAATACAGGTCTAGGGGCCGAATACAGTAATATTCTAATGGGGTTTTGATCCCCATGATCCGATGCAATGACTTCTGCTCCTTTTAGTTGGTCTTCAAGTAAAGGAGAGATAAAAACAAAATCTATCGTGGAGCAACAGCCCCTGTCCCTAAATGTTGGTTGCATATGGTCAGTTGTATTTGACCGGGCCACCAGATCCATAACATTGACCAGATTATTGGATCTTAGGAGCAGAGCAAGTTCATCACCCCTACGAGCTGATTGCCCAGAATAGCCCGACCCTCCATCGACCCCCCTACTAATGATTTTGGCGTAAAAATCACCCCACAGCAGAACCCCTATTGGGTCCCCCTTATTGGACTGTGTATCCAGATTTGAGATAAAATCAAAGAGCCCAATACATTTTTCATTTGGGATAGAGCGAAAATCATTATTATAAAAATTCACCAGATAGAAACAAACTCGCCTTTTAAAGAGCACCACATGAAAATGTTGGCTACGGGTTGAAATAACTTTAAAACTCCCACCAGCAGCCACATTAATCCCTATAAAAAGACCTTCCGGCGGTCTGCCTATCTTGGGTGATAAGGCTATCACACTAAAACAGTGGAACCCTTCTATGTACAGATCTTCTGTGGCCCAAGTTTCCTGGAACATCACAATATTCCCATATTAAGCTTAGCCAGTCTTGGTTGTCAAGCCTTGAACGTAGACACGCCACATTCCAACTAAGGATATTCAAAACGGCCCTGCTGGTAGCACTGGGTACAGCTATACTGTCCGTAATTTTTTGGGGTATATGGGTTGAGCATGACAATGGCCCTTCAGGAGTTTGTGTATTGAATGTCGGGGGTGATAGTCAGTCTTGACTGTCAAGGTTGGAAAGTGCGTAAAACCTATTAGTTGTTGATACATGTGCTTCAGAACTCCTTATTGGTATTGCTAAGGGTCTGTAAAAGTAGCCCAAAGGAAGTGCACCGTCTGTTGTGGCGGTGAATGACTGCTCTCTAATAGATAGTAAACGGCAGACCATTTGTGGTCTGCGAAAATTGAGAACAATACAGTCAACAATACAGTGCTCTTATTTGATTGGCCAACCCACCCCACTCTCCTGACCGTGATTATTTCATCCAATAGGCGGGGATCGAAATTTCTATGTTTTCGAAGCCAGTTTACGAATTTATTGCGCAAATCTGACCATGTCTCTCTCTGTCCATCAGCAAGGTTTGGAACGCCAGTTAAGACTAACACATAAGGGCTGGCAGCGGTTGGCTAGTTTAAAACATCGGAGTTGGGATTTATATTTGAGTTACTAGGTCACACTCTAATCTCTTTGGCACGTTCATCCTCAGCAGTTCCCAACTGTGGCTGTCTGTCAAGGGCCCTTCCTATCACCATATTCTGGTTACCTGGATTATCCTATCCTGATGTCACCTGGCTGGCTCTCTCGGTACAATTAGTATTAGACACTGGACCAGCCTCATGCTTCCCGCAAGATACACATGGGTCAGTTGAGGGAATAACTGTGGTGGCAATGGTACTTAATGGTTGCATCCTACTATTGTGATTGACTGTTACAGTTGCTATGGTTTTAGTTGCCATAGTGGCATCATTAGTCAACTTTCCCCCATTTAGCTCGTCCAAAGATGAATAAATATGCTGCAAGTTCCCCCAGAGCAGGTCAAAGTTTTTAGCAAGCTCCTCCCTTATGCGTTCCAATCTTGTCTCCAGCCCTTCCATTATAGTGTCCAGGGTTGCCGTGCCCATATCTGCTGTGTGGTGACCATTCTCTGGGCTGTTTTCTGTCTGTGTAGCGACGGAGTTTGTGTTTACAGTCTCGACCACTTCTAAACTGCTACTTAGTGTTCCTTTGTTAGCATTTTTGACTTTGTGTTGGGCCTAACATGGCTTGTTTTAACACCAATTTTCTTCCCTTTGGTTGGTGGAGCAGCTGATGTGTGGCCTCTAGCTGTGTTTTGAGCATTCCCCCGTGTATTAATAGCGAATGCACTTTGATTAGGAGGGACCTGGGGTGGTGTTAATGGCAGAGATAAATTAAGAGTACTGGGCCCTGCTATTGCTAGAGATATATTTGCAGTGTCCGGAGTACAGGGATTGACTTGGTCCTCCATCGACAAATGTGATTGTAATGCAGCTGGGTCCAGAGACAGTCTTCTGTATTTTTACCCATACCAAATCATCTTTAGTTACTTTATCCAGGGAATTGAAACAGTCTGGACCTCCAAGCTTAGTTAAAATATCCTTGACATAATTCAGCCATGGAATTTTGTTGGCTTGGTCCAGGGTGACAAAATCCCTGATTATCTTATGGTTCAGCGTTAATTGGGGGTTAAGCCAAGTTTTAAGCCAGCATAGTACCGGAGCCTGCCTCAACCTGTCCGTCACATAGCCAAACCCTAGCTCCTCAGTATGGCCTCAGCTTCTTCAGAGCCCAAACCACAGCAAAGGCCTTCCTCTCAATGGCTGACCAACGTTTCTATCTGGGGTCAGCCTTCTGCTAATAAAAGCTCCTGGCTGATCCTGATCTTCATCATTCAATTGTGATAACACAACCCCTACCCCCAACTCAGATGCAATTGTTTGAACAATTAATTCTTTGGAGTAGTTAGGACTTTGCAGAATGGGAGCAGTGCACATGACAGCTAACTGTCCACTGAACTTTCTTTGGCATCTTTTTATAAGTTAAGTCATTCAGGGGGGTCACTATGGATCCATACCCCTTGACAAATCTTCTGTAGTACCTAGTCAGGCCCAAGAAAGTTCTGATCTGAGTCTGGATGGTTGGAGCAAACTAGTCCATGATGGTCTGGATTTTGCTCTGCAATGGTTGAACCTGGCCTCTACCTACAAGGTGGCTCAGGTACACAACCTGACTCTGCCCTATCAGGCACTTAGTAGCCTTGATAGGCCTGCTTTAAGCAGGGCCTCCAAAACATTTCTCAGGTGGACCAGGTGATCCTCCCAGGTGGAGCTAAAGACAGCAATATCATCTAGATATGCTGCACTATAGTCTTCCAGGACTGTTAGGACTTTATTCACCAGCCTTTGAAAAGTGGCAGGTGCATTCTTCAAACCAAAGGGCATCACCACAAATTGGTAATGCCCACGAGGGATAGGAAATGCTGTCTTGGGTTTTGTATCATCAGATAGTCTGATCTGCCAGTAGCCAGCTTTCAAGTCAAATGTGCTCAGGCCAAAGTGTCAATGAGCTCATCTGCCCTGGGTATTGGATGGGCATCAGTCCTAGTGACTGCATGGAGACCCCTGTAGTCTACACAACACCTAATCTCTTTCTTACCAGCCTGGGTGTGAGGTTTGGACACTAAGACTATTGGACCAGCCCAAGGGCTATCCGAGGGTTCAATAACTCCCAAATCCTACACCTTCTGGACTTCAGTCCTGAAACAGTCCCTGACATGGTCAGGTAGCCTGTAAATCTTATTTTCAACAGGCAGACTGTCCCCAGTGTCCACTTCATGAGTGCACCAGGTAGTCTGACTTGGAGTCAGAGAAAACATGTGCCTATACTGATGGAGCACCTGTCTGCAATAAGCTTGATGCTGGGCAGTGAGCTGCCTGCCAAGGCTACACCATTCACTGATCCATCATCAGGGTTCTGTGAGAGCAGGCCAGGGAGTGGATCACTCTCTTCCTCCTGTCCCTCATCACTTGCTATGAGCAAACCCATGTCTTACCTGTCAACATATGGAGTACCGTATGGGGGCTCCTGGGAGTTCCAAGGTCTACCAAGTAGGTAACCTCTCTCTTCTGTTTAACACTTGTATAGGGGCCACTCTACTTGTCCTGGAGTACTGCTGGGGTACAGGCTCCCACACACACACTTTCTTTACTCACTGGTAGACAGTCAGCACAGCCTTTGGGTCATCCCAGGCCTTTTGCAATTCCTGGCTAACCTCAAGGTTTTTGGTGTACCTCTTCGTGTACTTTGCCATCCTGGAGTGGAGACCAAGTACATAGTCCACAATATCCTGTTTGGGAGGGTTGAAAGGTAACTCCCATCCCTCCTTCACTAGACACAATGGACCCCTAACAGAATGTCCAAACAGAAGTTCAAAAGAGCTGTAACCAACACCCTTCTGAGGAACGTCCATGTAGGCAAATAGAAGGCAGGGCAAAAGAATGTCCCTTCTGCACCTAAGCTTTTCTGAGAGACCTTTAATCATGCCCTTTAAGGTTTTGTCGAATGTCTCAACTAAACCATTGCATTGAGGGTGATAGGGTGTGCTGAATTTGTAATTCACTCCACCCTCCTTCCACATAGCAGTCAAGTAACTAGACATGAAGTTTGCCCCCCCTGTCTGATACTACCTCCTTAGGGAAACCCACTCTGGAAAATATTCGCAGGAGGGCCCTTGCCACCACCACAGGTGCTGTAGTGGTCCTAAGGGGAATTTCCTCTGGGTACCTGGTGGCATGGTACACCTTCCACCAGTAGGAACCTGTGCCCAGATACTGTCTGAGGATCCATGGGACCAACTATATCAATCCCCACCCTCTCAAAGGGAACCCCACCACAGGTAGTGGTATCAGGGGGCCTTTGTTGTACCACCTGCCTCACCACTGGCTTGACAGGTGACACAGGAGTGACAAAACTCCTTGGTGTCTTCAGACATATGTGGCTAATAAAAGTGAGGGATAATCCTGTCCCAAGCCTTGTTTTGGCCCAGGGGACCTGGTAAGGGAATATCATGGGCTAGTGTTAATAGGAAGACCCTAAACATCAGAGGTATGACCAACCTCCTGGTTGCTCCAGGCTTGGGGGCCTCTATTCTCTGAGTATAGGAGTCCATCATCCCAATAGATCCTATGGGTTCAACTAGCATTCCCAGCAGCCTCAGTACCAGCCTGCTGTCTGAGGGGTTCAAAAGAGGGGCAGCCCAGCTGCTTCTGGCTCAGATCTGCCCTGGAAGGGCCCCCTGTCCCCAAGAACTCAACCTGATCAGGTTCTAGCTCATCTGGGACAGTTCCTTCTTCAGGACTAAGATCATCTCCTGCAAGAGACTGATCTGTACTCTGAGTCAGGAGGGGAGTTACTGCCTTAACCCTACTACTCCTCCTCTTGGGAGGCACCTGGTCCATTTTTCCAGCATCCAAGATCTGTTCAGTTGATATATGGTCAAAATATCGAGTCCAAAATATCGAGTAACACAAATATCGACTCCAAAATATAGAATGGACAAAATATAGAATGGACAGAATATAGACATCAAAAATATCGTTTTTAAGGTAAGTAATGTAATATCGATTTTAAAAATATAGAAAGTCAAAATATCGAAGGACATAATATAGGTTATTAAATATATCGAATTTTTAATAATATCAATTTTTTTAAGTGTTTTGTATGTTAGTAAATGTGTGAAAAGTGTATATTTTTTTGTAATTTATTTTAAATAATTAATTTTATGTTATTTAATTTTTGCAAAATTTAATTCTGTAGCGGGTTGTGGGTTTATAGGGGAATAGGGTGGGAAGTCATTTAATTATAATTAATTAATATGTTAATTAATTTATTGGTATTTATTTTGAATAAATTGTTAATTAATTTTTAATTGGTAATTTATTAATTCTTAATTGATAATACATTTTTATTAATTGATAATTATGTGAATAATATTAATTTATTTTCTGTAGCGGGTTGTGGGTTTAAAGGGGAATAAGGTGGGAAGTAATTTAATTTTAATTAATTAAATATGTACATTAATTTATTGGTATTTATTTTGAATACATTGTTAATTAATTTTTAATTGGTAATTAATTAATTCTTAGTTGGTAATTCATTTTTATAAATTTTTATTAATTGATAATTATGTGAATTATATTAATTTATTTTCACTAGAGTGGGAATAGTAAAATTTACCCCTATGCTATCCAACGCTTTCCCTACTGTTGCACTCACTGGAGTGGGAATAGTAATTTTCACCCCTACGCTATCCAACGCTTTCCCTACTGTTGCACTCTCTGGAGTGGGAATAGTAATATTTACCCCTACGCTATCCAACACCTTCCCTACTGTTGCACTCTCTGGAGTGGGAATAGTAATTTTTACCCCTACGCTATCCAACGCCTTCCCTACTGTTGCACTCCCTGGAGTGGGAATAGTAATTTTTACCCCTACGCTATCCAACGTTTTCCCTACTGTTGCACTCTCTGGAGTGGGAATAGTAATTTTTACCCCTACGCTATCCAACGCTTTCCCTACTGTTGCACTCTCTGGAGTGGGAATAGTAAATTTTACCCCTACGCAATCCAACGCTTTCCCTACTGTTGCACTCTCTGGAGTGGAAATAGTAATTTTTACCCCTACGCTATCCAACGCTTTCCCTACTGTTGCACTCTCATGGAGTGGGAATAGTAATTTTTACCCCTACGCTATCCAACGCTTTCCCTACTGTTGCACTCTCTGGAGTGGGAATAGTAAGTTTTACCCCTACGCTATCCAACACTTTCCCTACTGTTGCACTCTCTGGAGTAGGAATAGTAATTTTTACCCCTACGCTATCCAACGCTTTCCCTACTGTTGCACTCTTTGGAGTGGGAATAGTAAATTTTACCCCTACGCTATCCAACGCTTTCCCTACTGTTGCACTTCCAGGAGTGGGAATAGTAATTTTTACACTCCCGCTATCCTACGGTAATAATATTGTGTATTTTTTATTGATATTATGTTAATATATATATATATATATATATATATATATATATATTCACTGAAAAAACCATAGGTTATAGACCATATATAGTTAGGAATTAGCATTTACAAAACCTTGAAAATTCACTGAAAAAACCATAGGTTATAGACCATATATAGTTAGGAATTAGCATTTAAAAAACCTTATTTTACTCACACAAAACCAT
The DNA here is from genome assembly GCF_964261635.1 of Lissotriton helveticus. Classification (NCBI taxonomy): domain Eukaryota; kingdom Metazoa; phylum Chordata; class Amphibia; order Caudata; family Salamandridae; genus Lissotriton; species Lissotriton helveticus. The sequence goes on from NC_136061.1 coordinate 1,317,611,752, forward strand.
TGAAATTCCATATATAGTTAGTTGCACTAACTATATATCGCGCACCTGCAATCCACTGCTGATGATGTCACATATTACATCATTCATGACATGGTCAGTGACATCACTGATGACATCACTGATGACATCTCAAATGACATCACTGATGACATCACTGATGACAACATCCAGTGACTGTATGTTTCTGTAAAGTTAAAATATATCTTACATATTGAAGAATGAGTGGATGTATAAGTGTCTGGATGAAGGATTTAGTAGGTGCGTGACTGACTGTATGAGTGAGTGATTAAATGTGTCTCACTGAATGCATGGGTTAGTGACTAAACTGTCTTAATTTGTGCATCATTATGTCTGTTGTTCTGTAAACTGCTGCATGTGTTGATCATTAGCTATACGAGAGGCTATATGTGTTATTAATTGCTTGCCCAAGTATTTCTATGGGAGATTGAGTTTGTGTGGGGGTGGCTGAAAGGTGTGTGACTCTATGCATAGATGTGTGAACAGTTTATTCACTAGGTGTATGAGTTCAAGAGTGCATGTGGAAACAGCTACATGGGCAGTTGACTGTGTGCATGAGTGTATTGATGAGTAAATGGATATCTCAATGCTACATGTCATAGTAAGTACATATGTAAAACACAGTACATGTGAGAGTTGGCATATATAAATAACTGTGCATGAGAGCCACCGAATGAGTGAGTGGTTGTATCGATCATTGTGAACTTGTATCAGGGATTGTATAACAGAGTAAATATGTGTTAGTATATGTTTCAATAAGTAAGGTGTGTTTAACTGTATAGTTGAAGAAATGGAGATGAGATTGTTTCTTTGCATGACTGACTGGGTGTGTGAGTAACTCCATGGATGAGTGGAAGTGTGTGAGTGTCTGTATACACTGAGTGTATCTAAGATTATATTAGAGTCTGAAGAGGTTTATCGTATTAGCACAAGAATGATGTCAAATGAGATGTCATTAGTGATGTCATCAGTGATGTCATTTGAGATGTCATCAGTGATGTCATCAGTGATGTCACTGACCATGTCATGAATGATGTAATATGTGACATCATCAGCAGTGGATTGCAGGTGCGCGATATATAGTTAGTGCAACTAACTATATATGGAATTTCAATGGTTTTGTGTGAGTAAAATAAGGTTTTTTAAATGCTAATTCCTAACTATATATGGTCTATAACCTATGGTTTTTTCAGTGAATTTTCAAGGTTTTGTAAATGCTAATTCCTAACTATATATGGTCTATAACCTATGGTTTTTTCAGTGAATTTCAATGGTTTTTTAATAGCAAATATCATAAGCTGTCGAATGTCAAGTACGTGGTAAGTGAAAACATTTTCGTGTTTATGCACACTGATCTGCTTTGAATGGTGCCCCCCCCCCTCATTTCTATTAGGAGTACTCTCTCTTTGCAGATAGTGAAAGGTAGTTAACGCAGGTCTTTGCCCCCATTGTAATCCGTCGTGCCTGCTTCTCTCTCCATTTGATTCATTGTTATCCAAGTATTTACTGTTTTAGAATTAGTTCTCTTTGGTTCATTCTCTATTTACAAACAAACACAGAGTCGCAATACTCTGTTTAGTCTTTGCAGATAACGAAAAATCGTGTAAAAAAAAAGAAAAGGAATCGAGCAAAATCAGTAGGCCACTAATGGGATCTCTTTTTGACCTCGCTAAAATAGAAACATTAGGAACAACCCCTCATGACAAATACAAAACTAGTGAGATGAACTGAACTCCACACAATGATGGCTGCAAAACAGCTCGGCTCCGCCACCCACCCCGCCCAAAATAACGATAAAGAACGGCTGCCATGATTGGTTGCGGAATGACCACGACGGAGCTACGAAATGGTGCTGCTCTCATGCTAACCCCAGCTTCAGTCTGAAACATCCAGAAACACTGTAGACTACCAATTCGATCAGTTCCGGTAGCGCCCCAATGTAACCCGGTAGAGAAGAACTAGCCCTCCCCTCTTTGACTGATGGTTCTTGTTGCCTGTCCCTTCTGTTGTCATTTAACAGAACTATTTAGCCTGCTGAAAGGGGTTGTGTTCCGACCGCTGGTTGGTGGAGACATTTTGACTATATTCTGTACCTGCGTTGTCGCGTAATGCGTCATATGACGCGCCGCGTTAGCGCATCCGGAAGTCATCCGGGGCGCGCAGCGCGTAACGTAAGCATAACAAGTCATGTGACTTGTTAATAAAACTTTTCATTGGTTCATTTTACTTTTCTTATTGTAATGATGAAAGGCTTGGTCATATGACCTAAAAATTACGCTTTTCATTACTTCCGAACATTATTTTTTCTTAAATATATGTTATAATGTTCCAGGCTAATGTACTTTCCCGGAAATTTTACAACTGTCCTGCAAGTAAAATATATTCTTTTTTCGAGAAAAAGAGCGTTTCTTCGTCCCATGACGGAGCCGTTGAGCAAAAGAGGGTCGACCTGCTGTCTTAGTCGCCGATACGCCTGAATATGAGATTCTTATCGATCACTTTATGTTGCAGGAATAGAAAACACAACAGCCCTTGACCATTTATCTTTACTGCGTTCCTTCGTATTATACCTTTTACCCTTCATGTAATTGGTCTGCTTTATTTCACTTGCCTTTTAATGATTCTAAAACAGTGACTATTATTAAAAACTTTACCAATGTATATACTACTACCATGTTTTCTTTTAAAAACCTTTATTGTGAGAATTTCATTATACAAATACGAGCCTATAACCACGTGGGCCGGCCACGGAGCAAACTGTAATCGTATATGATGAATAGACATTTACACTGTAGAGGAACGTAACGGGCGGGCCATTAGGTTGCAAGAACTAAGGTGTCTAACAGTTACGGAATCGGTGGACGTACATTTTATAATTAAAATACGACAGGGCCAGTTACAATAAAATTATCTAGATATACATTTGCGGGCAAGTACCATGGGTGACGTTAATTCGAACTTTCAACAGTACAGTAATCAATAACACATCAGAACTTAATATCAATAGGGATGTCGAAATATTCAATCAATTCTCGTCCCCGCCCGCCATGTGCTTCAAAACTGCATACGTATCTCGTGATTTCAAGGTTCTGCAACCAGTACACAACAAGGAGTTACGAGTCCCATTTATTCTGGCGCCATTTTGGGCGAGGACGGGCAGGTCCAGGATATAGTCAAAATGTCTCTACCAACCATCGACTATGATGATGTTCATATGCTGTATTTATTAGAGTAACACTCATCTGTCCACATGAAATTAATTTGCCACAATCTAAACATGTCATTTTAATCTTTCCAAAGTTCTTCTAAATATTTGGGACCGTTTCCCTTGCCTCTGAAGCTCTCAGTGCCACTTCTTTGATGAATGTACTAGCAGGTCAGGGGTTCTCCTCCAAATCTCTCTTTTATGCAGCACTATAATTAATTGGTGCCACCTCTCCATATGACGATGCATGGTATAGTTACCACAACTATATTTTTTTTCGGTTCCTCTGGAGAGTTCATCGTGGCAGATGAAGCGTGTAACGTACCGGGCATTTACCTTTTTTTGCATGTACAGGAAAGGAAAAAAAAATCGAGCGTCCGAGTTCTAAGGTGTCCCAGGGCCATTTTGGTGGACCAGGCCCAAATCCAAAGAACAGCTATCTCACAGGCTAATGGGGCGACCCACGCCGAGTTTCAGCATTGTAGGATGACCACACAAGTACAGCAACTTGCTAGACATCACCTCGGTGCCATCCGGATCTCGGCGCCCCACTGCAGATGAAGTGCCTCTCAACTATGAAACCACCACGGTGACATCCGGATCTTGGCGCGTTGTGCTGCCTTCGGCCTATTCGCACATCGGTCCGCTACTGACGCCATCTCACAGGCTAATGGGGCGACCCACGCCGAGTTTCAGCATTGTAGGATGACCACACCAGTACAGCAACTTGCTAGACATCACCTCGGTGCCATCCGGATCTCGGCGCCCCACTGCAGATGAAGTGCCTCTCAACTATGAAACCACCACGGTGACATCCGGATCTTGGCGCGTTGTGCTGCCTTCGGCCTATTCGCACATCGGTCCGCTACTGACGCCATCTCACAGGCTAATGGGGCGACCCACGCCGAGTTTCAGCATTGTAGGATGACCACACCAACTTGCTAGACATCACCTCAGTGCCATCCGAATCTTGGCATCTCAACGCCTAGTGGTATCTTCCATACAAAAAATATTGTTACGCTGCCTTTGGCCCCATTCGCACATCAGTCCGCAACTTAGACATCACCTCGGTGCCATCCGGATCTTGGCATCTCAGCGCCTTGTGGTGTCAGTCAGAAAATATTGTTGTGCTGCCTTCGGCCTATTCGCACATCGGTCCGCTACTGACGCCATCTCACAGGCCAACGGGGCGCCCCACGCCGACTTTCAGCATTGTAGGATGGCCACACCAGTGCGGCAACTTGCTACACACCACCTCGGTGCCATCCGGATCTTGGCATCTCAGCGCCTTGTGGTGTCTTCTACTCCGGAAATATAGTAGAAAATATTGTTGCGCTGCCTTTGGCCCCATTCACACATCAGTCCGCTACTGACACCATCTCACAGGCCAACGGGGCGCCCCACGCCGACTTTCAACATTGTAGGATGGCCACAGAAGTGCGACAACTTACTAGACACCACCTCGGTGCCATCCGGATCTTGGCGCGTTGTGCTGCCTTCGGCCTATTCGCACATCGGTCCGCTACTGACGCAAACTCACAGGCCAACGGGGCGCCCCACGCCGACTTTCAGCATTGTAGGATGGCCACACCAGTGCGGCAACTTCCTACACACCACCTCGGTGCCATCCGGATCTTGGCGCGTAGTGAAGCTGCAGCAGCTGCAAATAAGCTTCAGACAGTGTTACAACCGCTGCTCAGAACTCTCAACTATGACACCACCTCGGTGCCATCCGGATCTTGGCGCGTTGTATTGCCTTCGGCCTATTCGCACATCGGTCCGCTACTGACGCCGCCTCACGTGCCAACGTATTTTCTCCGCATTTTATACCCTATGCCGCATAACAGGTCATGTGACTTGTTTATAAAACTTTTCATTGGTTCATTTTACTTTTGGTTTCCTAATGATGGAAGGCTTGATCATATGACCTAAAAACAACACTTTTCATTGGATGAAAACTTTTTTTTCCCCCCAAACGATGAAAGCCCCACCTTGTTTCTGGATGTTTCAGACTAAACTGGCGTCACCATGAGAGCACCACCATCTCGTAGCTCCGTCGTGGTCATTCCGCGAGCAATCATGGCAGCCGCTCCCCACCAGAAGCCTGCAGGACTCGGGGCCCCCAAAACTTTTGATGAATTCTCAAGGCGGAGGGGACGCTTTCGAGAATGGGGTCCAAGACCTAGCAGACAAGCGTCCGATTTCCAAGGTGTCCCAGGGCCATTTCAGTGGACCAGGCCCAAAAAGGAAACAGCCTGCCGCCATTTTGAGAGTCCTGTGACAGCCGCCTATCGCTGCACCGCAAGAGTGGGCGCAACTCAGCTGAATGGCGGATTTTGACACAGTGGACCAAAAGCGGACGGAATGGCAACTGAAACGGTAAAGGGGCGCCCCACTAAAACAGATGAGACTCCACCTGGAGAGGCCCGTTCACGCCGCCTCCCCCGGGGCGCTCCACGCCGTTATTCGGAGCAGCATTGTAGGATACCAAAACCAGTGCGGCAACTTACTGGACATCACCTTGGTGCCATCGTTCTGCTGCCTTGGAACTATTCGCACAACAGTTTGCTACTGATGACCCACCCCCCGCGACGCCCCACGCCGTTATTTGCTGGGTGGCAACTTACTAGACATCACTTTCGTGTCATCTAGATTTCGGCGCGTTCTGCTGCCTTGGAACTATTCGCACAACAGTTTGCTACTGATGACCCACCCCCCGCGACGCCCCACGCCGGAAATCTGGACGTTGTGCTGCGTTGGGACTATTCGCACAGCCGACCGCTACTTCGTTGTTTTTCTCTAAAAATGTTTATATGTTATTACTATTTTTGTTTTCTTGTATATATTTATAAATTATTAAAGTTTTATAATCTTACTACTTTGTCGGAGTGCTATATATTTTTAATGTGACACATAATTGTAAAAACTTTGATGTACAAAGAGTCATCCCTGGAATCTTCCGCTTCACGCTCGGTCCCCTCCCCAATCACAATACAGGATGGTTTTCAGATAATAGCAACGCTTCTGCTGTGACGGATCTCATCGAGTGTGGGCCTTGATCTACTATAACTCCTTTGAAGAGGGGTGATTCTTTACAGCTGTGGCCATAAACTACATCTGCAGGGCTAGCTGATACCCTAGGACCAGCCTGGACAATCGGACACAGAGGAAAAGGAGTGTCAGAGGGTGCGGTAGTGAATAGGGCGAAAGGGAGGTGTCGGGCGGGCACAGGGTGTGATTCTCAGGGAAGAACAGCGCAGATGGGGGGAGGTTTATTACCCATGCATAAAACAGAGAGCGGGGGTGACCACTGCCTGGGGGAGATGCTTGCGAGGGTGGGGAGCCATGCTAAGGATCGACAGCGTGCACAGAGTGGATCTGGTCAAGGCATCTAAAATGGCTGCCGTGCACGACAAAAGTGTGGCATTTGAAAAAAGACAAGATGGCGCACACAATGTTTTTCAACAATTCCTGATTTCCTTCGAATCGAACGTTAACAGACGTTGGGGCATATTACCAAAGTTAAGCGATATTTATCCCTAACGATGCATTGCAAAGATTTTTTTACCGTCAGAAATTATCGCAGATAAACCTTGCTATTATCAAGGTTTATCGCAAATACGATAAAAAACGAGCGCAATGCATTAATATCGCTGAAAACTCCACGATATTCATGCATTACCGAGCTAATGCTCTTAGCCATGTTATCCACCTCCCATTGGATAACATGGCTAAGAACTGCTCAGGGCAGCTGTTACTTTTTGGAGATATTCGCGCTTATCTCGAATATTTCCAAAAGTTGATAATAGGAGATAGCGATGTTAGCGACTGTTTCCAGTCGCTAACATCTTGGCATGCCCACTTTGCATGTCATTAGTGATAAATATCACTCACATGCAAAGTGGGACCCAAGATGGTCGCTATCTCCTACTAGCCGTCGCTAACTGGTGTTAGCAACAGCTAGGTAATACAGATATAATTTTATCTCCGCGAAGCGGAGCGCTGTTACAGATATATATCTTGTTTTTGAACGTTAATTTCTCAAAATGCACTGAAGCACATATATTGAGACATAGCAAAGGCACATCGGGCTACCAGTCCCTAATATTTTACCAAGTTTCGTGCAAATCCATTCAGCCGTTCGATTATTATTATTATTTTTTTTTTTTGCCCCGCGGGGCCCTTTTAAAACCTCCACATCAAACCTAGGGGGTCAGCGAGGATCTACTATGCCCCCTTATGGTCATCAGCCGTTCGATTATTATTATTATTTTTTTTTTTTGCCCCGCGGGGCCCTTTTAAAACCTCCACATCAAACCTAGGGGGTCAGCGAGGATCTACTATGCCCCCTTATGGTCATTTGCCCCTTCGCTTTGGCCTCCTCTTGTCTCTCGATCCTACCGAGAGACAAGATGGCGGCCGCTACGTACTGTTTGGAATGTTTACAGACACCGGAGAGCCAATCAGCTTCGCTTCGCAAAGCTCCGTAACGCGAAAAGTACGCGAAGCGGTGCGCTGTTACAGATATATATCTTTTTTTGAACGTTAATTTCTCAAAATCCACTGAAGCACATATATTGAGACCTAGCAAAGGCACATCGGGCTACCAGTCCCTACAATTTTGCCAAGTTTCGTGCAAATCCATTCAGCCGTTCGATTATTATTATTATTATTTTTTTTTGCCCCGCGGGGCCCTTTTAAAACCTCCACATCAAACCTAGGGGGTCAGCGAGGATCTACTATGCCCCCTTATAGTTATTTCCCCCTTTGTTTTGACCTCCTCTTGTCTCTCGATCCTACCGAGAGACAAGATGGCGGCCGCTACGGACTGTTTGGAATGTTGACAGACGCCGGAGAACCAATCAGCTTCGCTTCACAAAGCTCCGTTGCGCGAAAAGTCCGCGAACCAGAGCGCTAACCGGTCCGCTGTTACAGATATATATCTTTTTTAAACGTTAATTTCTCAAAATCCACTGGAGCACATATATTGAGACCTACAAAAGGCACATCGGGCTACCAGTCCCTACAATTTTGCCAAGTTTCGTGCAAATCCATTCAGCCGTTCGGGCTAAAAGTGAGGCCAACCGCCCTATGGAAAACTCAATGTTAAAAACACGTTTTGGGACCCCCCTTTTTTCTCGGCCCCCACTGGACGAACCCCCCCCAAATTTTCAAGGGCTGCTCAGAAACAAAATGTGCCATTTTCCTGAAAATTTCAGCCGATTCCGTCCACAAACGCCAAAGTTATTAGACATAGAATTTTCAAAAAACCCATAGAGAAAAAATCCTAACTATATATACCTACTGGCGACCGCCAGTAGGTAATATATATATATATATGTTTTAACATATATGATTGTATTTTTTTTTATAAGTTAAATTAATTGTGTAATAATTTTAAGGTAATTTAAGTATTTTTAAGTATATTTTAGCTATTTATTTTTAATATTTTTTTGATTTTACATTATTTTTAAGAAATTCGATATTTTTACAAAGTATATATTTTTAAACGATATTTTGGATTTGATATTTTGGTACTTACCTGTTTTTAGATAGGAATTCGATATTTTGACTGTCGATATTTTGGCATCGATATTTTGGGTAGTCTATATTTTGTCCCTCGATATTTAGTCAGTGATCCGTTCAGTTTTAGATATTTTGGCCTGTGACCTGGTCACAGCAAACACATGCGCAGAGATTCCTAGCATTTCTGCATGAGTCCGGGGCTCCACTTTGGCCAAGCTGAAGTTTCCAAATCATTGCCAAGCAAGCTTTCAACAGGGAGGTCTGCACTTACCACAACCTTCTTAAGGCCTGTTACCCCTCCCCAGGAGAAATTAACAACTGCCAAGGAATGGTCAGTCCTAACGTTGCTAGCATTGGTCACTTGGTACATTTCACCAAGTATGATCTGCTCAGGAGCCACAAGATCTTGTGTCACCATTGTGACACTTGCTCCTGTGGCCTGGAATGCCAAAACCTATTTTCCATTTATCAAAGGCTGCTGTCTGTATTTGCCCAGATTACTGGGGCTAGCGAAGGGGGACATATCCCTGCTCCCATCACAGATCAGTACAGCCTGAATTGGAACTCTGACTAGGCCAGAGTCCATCACAGAACCTAGGGTTAACCCTACTACACCCTTATTCTGAGTACCACCACTTGGAGCTGAACTAGGGGGAACAGTTGCCTTAGGGGCAATGGTAGCTGGAGTTGAGTCTTTGGACTTGGTACAATCACTAGTCAAATGGGTTTTCTGCTTACAGATTTTACACCATGGTTTCTTTAGACCTTTTCCTTTGTTAGATTGGGACTCCCCACCAGATGCAGATTTTTGGGGGCCTTGAGAAGACTTCTGGTCTTTACCCTTTTTCTCACCCTTATCAGAGTTCTTAGAATCCTGCTTCTTGGAGTCACCTAGGTTCTGAACCTTCTACCGCACCCTAGTTCTGACCCTTTTGTCTGCCTTCTGACCTAATTCTTGGGGAGAGGTCAGATCAGAGTACACCAGGTACTGATGCAAAAGCTGATTTTGACAATTATTAAGGATCTGCTCCCTCATAATTAAGTTGTACAATCCTATAAAATCACATAAATTACTGCCAAGTAACCAGCCATCCAGGGCCTTAGTAGCACAATCTACAAAGTCATCCCAGTCTTGAGTCTGTGCCTTTTGGGTGTCTCTGAACGTAATCCTGTATTGCTCAGTGGTTAAGCCAACACAATAAATCAGAGCACTCTTTAAGACAGTATAGTTATCAGCAGCCTCTTCTCTTACAGTGAGGAGCTTGTCTCTGCATTTGTCTGCAAAGGAGAGCCACACAACTGCTGCCCACTGCCCCTGAGGGACCTTCTGTACTTTGCAGGCCCTCTCCAGTGCAGTTATCCATTTGTGGATGTCATCCCCACTCTGGTAGGGAGGGATAATCTTGCTCAGGTTCCTATGGTCATGAGTATGTTCTCTACCTCTAGGGACACTGTTGCTGCCACCATGGGGCTCTAGCCCAACTTTCTAGAAGCTCTACCTCAAAAGCAAGCAGTCTGCAATTTCTATCATGAGAGGACTCGCTCCTGTAGGAGGCTGAGGTCCTATGAGAGACAGAGGTCCCTACAGATGAACCAGAATGGTTAGATTCCTGAGAAGGAGATCTAAGCCTTCTATGTATACTGCTAACTCTCCCTGGAGGGATGAAGAGAGGGCTACTGGGGCTCTCTTCTTCAGGCACGGACAGAATTGGATTGTCCATTTTAGAATCGTCTTGTTCTTCCTGGTCAGCATCAAGGTCTAGCTCCTGGAGGTTTTCACCTCCTTGCCTTTCCTCTTCTGCTGCCCCACCCAACTTGCCTTTCTCATCAGACCCTGGGGTCTTTCTGAGATCATCTAAAACTAATACCTCTATGAGGCGTTGGGTCTTAGTGTTTTTCCCTGTCTTCAATTTCCTAGATGTACACATGTTCCTCAATTCTGGAAATGGGACATGGTCATACTTAGTTACTCTGGAGCCACTGGCTTCAGCCCTTGAAGACATACTAGTGTGATGTGGTGTCTGCACCTACCTACTCTAGTGGGACTACTGAACTCTCTCTTGAGTTGTCGTAAGGGTGTGCTAAGCCCTTGATACGCAACTATAAGTTCAGTAGAACTTACTTTATTCTATGCTTGATTTATATGTACCTATGTACCTATAGTGGTTTTCAGTTAGTCACTCAATGAGACTATCTGGTAAAGCAATAGCATGCTTGAATCCAACCGCTGCACACCAATGTGAGAAATTGGCCTGGCATATGCTGTCCACTAGTTCTAGTGGGCACCTTGCACCAGTCCAAACAACCCTTATTGTGGTAGCTATGGAGAGCAGCCTTCAGTCTAAGTCTTGAAGGAGTGTAAATGCAGCTTGGTTTACCAGATTATAATCTCTTGAATCTCTAAATGAAAGGAGAACCACACAAGGTATATATAAAATATATGTATTTATCACTAAACACTCTCTAGTAATCTCTTTATAAGATTAGAGAGCAAACTACACTATTTAAACACAATAGAACTTCAGTAAATAGCACAATGTACAATGGGCCCCTAGGGGAGACCAAACCATTTATTAAGAAAGTGGTATAAGAACCACAACTTAACTAAACACAGTGCCTAGCGCACATAGAATCCCTGGGACCCCAAGAAACCACCCAAGGAAGTGATACAGGAGGCCCACGGGGACGCGTCCAGTGTGAGAACACAGGCGCAAGACCTGTACTATTCTATGGGAAAGTTGCAGTTGAAATTTTAGACGTTAGGGACACTTAGGAGAGGACTTTGAGCAAACCCCCTTAGGCTTAAGGGGTTTTAGGACCAACATCAATGGGAGCACTGGAGCACTCGAGTTACCTCACCCAGGGAAGCCGGGTGCATAGGTGTCAAATGGTGTCGGGAATCGTCGTCATTTTCAATGGCGACCTCCTGCAAAGTGCTGCTGCCGTGAAGAGGAAAAGTGTCTGGTGTGATCCAAGCCTAGATCCAAGATGGGAAGAACCTGAAATCAGAGGGGAAAGAGTCTGGGTCACTTGCCAGTGACCAAGGGCAGGATAGACGAATGCCCAACGATGTTGGGTGCTTCAGGTACGAAGAGCGGAAGCTTGACTCTGCAGCCACGAGGACCAGGAGATGTCGACGATGACCAGGAGCTGGATTCAAGCCGTCCCACAATGGATGTCGAGTACTGCGGGGTCGATTTCCGAATTGAACACAACAAGCCTTGGCAACAGCAACCCATGCAGAAAGAGAAATGATGCTTTGGTGAGGACCAGCAGTGTTCAGGGGACTTCCCAAGTGGTGGAGAGTCAGGGCAAATCTGGAGCAATCAGAGAGGCCCAAGAAAAGGTAAAGTTGCCTTCTCAGGGACCCACAGGTTGATGGACCAGGGATTGCAAAGGTACCTCAAGAGAAAACACAAAGGGCCAGCTCACGGAACACTCGTGGAGTGTAGGCCGGAAATCTTCAGTGGAATTGCTGCTCAGGGTCTGGGCTACAATTAACCAAATGCACAGCTTCAAGGATTGTCGAGAAGTATATGCACTTGCAAATGTGCACGATGTCCAGGGGTTCTAGTTCCACGGTCCCCACAAGGGCTATGGGTCTCAGCTTTGCTGGGAGCTTGGGTCATCCTATGGGAAGTCTGAGAACCTACCTCCTGTGTTGCAAATTCTTCAGAGTCCGGCAGGAGCTTCAGAAATGCAAACCGGTCAGATACGTCTTTGATGCCTGCCACGCAGGGGAGTAACTCCTTTACTCCAAGGGAGATTCTTCAATCATCTAGCGCTTTGTAGATCATCAAAGGTCCAGGATTTAGTATCAGAGTTTCATCCAGGTAAAACTTTAGTCCAGTTGCCAGGGGTTCCCATCTTATACCCAAGGAAGGGGTGGGACAAACTCTGGGGACCCACCTATGGGAGGGTTTGGAAAGAGGGGTGGCTACACCCATTTTCTTTGTCCAGTTCTGTGCCAGAGCAGGGGCTGGAAGCCCCTGCCACCGGTTTGAACTGGGCTATGCACAGGGACATCAAATATGCCTCCAGTGCAGACTTCAAAGCACTCTTGGAGTGCAGCCACCCAGCCCCAATACACTAAAGCCTGTCTGGGAGGTGGTGACACCTCCTTGCAAAAGGACACCTATTGTCCAGGCCTCCCCTGCTGGAGTTTCATCCAGCATCAGGAGGCCAGACTCGTGTCTGTGGCTGGCAGCATCCATTTTGTGATGCCAGGGCTGTTAGCTGGTACCGGGTATACCGGTGCTGTCATGTCTCTCCCTCTAGAAGGGTGGGATCATATTCCCACACCAGTTACTGATGTGGGGATGTGATTGCAAAGTGTTGGACACTAAACACAACATGTTTCCATGCAGCCATTCCAAAGTTAGCATTTCCGGCGAGGTTATACTGCACTTAAGAGTATATGGTCTGGCTGCATCACAAAACAACTCCAGAGAATAGATTCTGAAGGCTGCAGAGGGGCCCTGTTCATGCATGGGCATCCTCTCACACAAAACCCAGCACCCTGCCTTCAGGATTGATAAGGCCTGGCATAGGGGCGACTGATAGGTTTATATGTGTAGTGATATAAGGTAGATATAGGGAACCTATATCTCAGTAAGGGGTGCATCCACCACCTTACATAGGCTGCTGTAGCAGACTTGTGGTGTCATTATGGAAGGCTGCCCAGGGGTGGCAAAATACATGCTTCAGCCCCTGGTAGGCCTCTAGGGTACCCATGCCCTGTGTACATAGTGTACCATATACTAGGGACTCATAAGGGTACCCCAGTATCCAATCTATAGTATACCTAAAGTACATGGAATCAATTTAGGGAGGAAGCAGCTAGGCTGGGGTCCTGGATAGCAGGGCCCCAGCCAGACTAAAGTCGAAAAACAGTGAAACATCAGCAAAAAGTGAGGGTAACTATTAAGAAGCAGATCCTACTCTCCTACAGGGCTCATAATGGACTGTTAGCTCCAGCATGGTCCCGCTCTGTCTTGTGCCCAGTAGTGGATCTGATGTGAAAGCTTCTCTTGGTTTTTTGTCCCCTGAGGTTTCCGGGTCTCCCGGGGGTCCTCTCTGGGAAATCCCCAATCATATTCATAACAAGCTTGCACCCTTTTATGAGGATATCTGTGAATGGCATCACGTTATTGAGGATGTATTCTTTATATAGAATGGCCGCATGGAATCAATACAGAAATTCTTCAGTTTGAACTTGGGAGATGACAATCTCAGATTTACCGCTCATTGCAGGAAAGACTGTGTTGACTATCTGGATATTACCGTTAGAGCTGAGGGTGGAAAACAGGAATGGAATTATACACTAAACCTATGGAAAAAACACCTTACTCCACTATTTCAGTTTCCACCCCCGTTCCCACAGGGATAATATACCATTTGGTCAATTTCTCCTCATTCGGAGAAATTGTACGGTGCTGGAGGACTTTTACAAACATTCTGAAGTTTTAAAAGCTAAACAGAGAGACAGAGGGTACATGTTCAAAAGAGCACGATTTTTTAATAAGGAGGCGATGTTTGAGGGACCTAAGAATACTAAAAAGATGTCTAAAATAGTGTTTGTTAGCCAGTTTTACGAGATCAGTAATAAAATTAAAAATGTTATGAACAGACACTGGAACATACTCAACGATGACGAAAGTGTGAGATTAGAGAAATGATTATTTGCATATAAGAGAAGTATGAATCTATGAAACCAGTTGGTTCATACATATAGGGAGGAACCAGTCAAAAAACAGAGGACTATTGACAACTCCATAGTGAAGGGCAACTCTATGTGTGGAAACTGTTCTATGTGTCCACAATGTATAGTTGCGAAAGAACTGAAACACAATGGAAGAACCATAGCAGCACACACATTAAACAACTGCCGTAGCAAAAACATTATCTGCTTGTTAAAATGCCCTTGTGGCTATGCCTATGTGGGGGAGACTGGACGAGAACTAAAGGTATATTTACTAGAACATAGATCTGCTATCAAAACAAAAAAACTGAACGCTCCTTTGGTAGCACAGGGACATAATGAGACTGATTTTGAGTGGTATAGTTTAGAAAAAGTAACTATGAACCGGAGAGGAGAAAACATGAAGATAATAGGAAAGCTAGAGAACAATGGTACATTTCCATTCTTAACACCATTAGTCAATGACTTAATTCATCAGAGGAGTGGGAGAAATTAATACAATTAATCTAACCCCTTATTAAAGGTAAATACAGGGAAAAAGATCAGTACTTCCTCCGCTTCTTCTAAAAGACTGTTCAGTATATTTTATACTGAAATAGCAGTGAAAATAGAAACAGGGCAACCTGTGAAGGTTAAATGTACAGGGTGCCTTGGTCTTATTTCTCTTAGATTATAAGGCCCAACTTAGGAAAGTCAGTATAACTTTCCATCTAAGAACATCGTTCCAAATAGAAAAGTTTATCATAACACTAAGGAACTGTTCAATGTTCGATTCGATTCGACAAGTCTTTATTTCGAATAAAAGATTCATAAAAGACAGTGTACAATCATACATACATATTAAAAGCATTTACAATAAGATAATAGTATACACATTTCATTCCTAGGAGCAATAAAAAAGTACTTCACAACTGTGTATAATAAGACAGATGGGACGCAAATTAAATGCACATGAATAGATACCGCTGGAGAAAACATACAGGATACTATGTATAACTGAATGAGGGCTTTCAACATACAGGGATACCCAATTTTTTGGATCGAATCAGCCAAGCCCATTTCAAAAATTTGGCAACACATACCACTACGGTTTCAGATCTAATAGTACGAAGTTTCAGGAGTGCGTCTTGGTAACCACCACTATTAAGGGTCGAGCAAATCGGTCTTAACCACTTACTTCTTGGTGCTCCATAGGTAGGGCAGCCAAAGAAGAAGTGTCCAACACTTTCTTCCCGGTCGAGGCACCAGGGGCAATTGTTACCTACAGAGTTGTCCCATTTTGCTCTAAAAGTGTTAAGGGGCAAAGTGCCAATTCGAAACTGATGGTATAGTTTTCGATCCAATACACTTGTAATTAGGTCCCAGTACAATTCTAACGAAGGGGCAGCCTTGTGCACTAAAAAAGAGCCGGTTAAATTAACATCACTTGATTGGTTAACAAGAATAGATTTTCTCCAGGCCCAGAACAGCGCTTTAAACTCAAGTTTGGACGGAAATCTGGACCCCCCTGGATTAGACCAAAGGTCCGGAAGGCCCATCAGGTTCAATATGTTTTTCACTACCTCAAGCCATTGTATTTTGTGTGCCCCCCACATGAGTTTTACTTCCTCCAACTCTTGGGTAAACAGACCAAGCTCGGGAGTGGACCAGAGACGGCGCCAAAAGGCCACCAGACGATACTGGGCCATCTCGTCGATTGGTCTGCAGCCAAGGTCCAACAGTAGGGGTTTAGTAGGGGTAGACTGGGGAAGGCTAACCAAATTCCGTAAAAACCTGTTCTGAGCGGTTACCAGACTGGTGAGATTCTTATGACCCCAGACTTCGGCTCCGTAAAGGGTGGCAGAAACAACTTTCGCATCATAAATTTTTAGAACAGGGGTAACACACCTAGTTAACGAATTCCTCTGTTCAAGAATCAAGCTACCAGCCAACCTATTGAATTTAAGTTTGGACGTTTCCACTTGGGGGTTCCAAGTGAGACGGTGATCTAGGGTCACTCCAAGATAAGTCATGGTCCTAACCTGCTCAATGGGAACTCCATTTAGGGAAACTGTGCACTTAGGGGGATTTTTCTTGCAAAAAACCATAAATTTGGTTTTATCTGTGTTTATTTGCAAGTCGTTAGAAGAGCAGAACTCAGAAAATCTGTTCAGGGCTACCTGAAGCCCGGCTCTGGTTTTAGAGAGCAAAAGGGTGTCGTCTGCAAAAATTAGCATGGGGTACTTCCGACCACCCAACTTAGGAGCATCCGACTGGGTGTTAAGGAAGAATTGTGAGACCTGATTAATAAATAAAAGAAACAAAGTGGGGGCAAGGACACAGCCTTGACGCACCCCTCGTTGTACTGGAAATTGTTTGGTCACCTGCCCCTGGCTACCCCACCTAACCTGGGCATAATTGTCCTCATGGAGTCGCTGGACTAAAATCAAAAGCTCAGGCGGAAAACCCATGCAACTAAGAGCCTCCCACAGCTTTTTCCTTGGCACTAAGTCGAAGGCCGACTTAAGATCGACGAATGCAGCAAATAACATACCTCCGCCCAACAGGACCACCTTCCAAAAAAGTAGTGTAAACCGAAAAACTTGGTCCACAGTACTAGTCCCAAACCTAAAACCCGCCTGCATAGGGGAAAGCACATTATTTGAATCGATCCAGTCCAGAATTCTTGCCAAGATCATTCTCGACACGATTTTCTGAACTGAGTCGATCAAACTAATGGGCCGATAGTTATTGGGGAGGGAGCGGTCACCCTTCTTATGTACTGGCAGAATTTCTGCCCCCTTCCATGAATAAGGAATCTCGGCCCCTGAGGCTATATTATTTGCCAATAGGGTGATATAGGGGATCCATAGGTCAGGTTTAAGTTTAAAAAGGTCAGCAGGGATAGCGTCAATACCAGGAGCTTTACCCGACTGGACTGACTCGAGAGCAAGTGCGGTGTCAGATTCCGAAAACAAGAGTCTATCTCCTGTCAGTGATAGTTGGGGTGGTAGAGCGGGTTTTGTCGGCAATACCTCCTCAACATTTGGGTCATTAAATTGGGCGGTATAAAAATCAACCCATGATTGAGCAGAGACATGGTTTACCGGAATCTGGGCAGCAGGATCTTTTCCCCTCCTTATAATCAGCCAGAAATCGGTTGGGTTAGGGGAATCACATGCGCCAAGGAGGTCAAGCCAAAAGGAATCATCCCACTCTCGCTTGGCAGCCTGGATGGTGCGCTTGTAATGTTATACAGCAGTTCGCAAAACCCACCTGCGAAGCCACGGACGTCACACCCTACCAGGAACTCTGTGACAAGGTCAGCTCCTACTTCCATCTGAAGATTAAGGCCCCTTACGACAACTTCAGCGAACCAACGACGAGCACCACCCCCCTACCCACCACCACCGATAAGCCAACTATCATGTTCTGGGACCCCGCTGGGACCCCGCTACAGTCGAACTCATCACAGCTACCATGAAGAAAACCCACTCAGGAGCCCCAACAGACCCCTGTCTACCATACATCTTCCAAAGGGCCACCACCGTCATTGCACCCAAACTAGAACGCACTATCAACGCCTCCCTCAGATCAGGCATCTGCCCACACGACTGGAAACGGGCGGAGGTAAAACCCCTCCTCAAGAAACCATCGGCTGACCCTACGGACCTAAAGAACTACCAGCCCACCTCTCTTCTCCCCTTTGCGGCCAAAGTCACCAAGAGACTAGTAAACACCCAGCTGACCTCCTTCATGGAATAGAACTCCATCCTGGACGCCTCCCAGTCTGGATTCCGCATCAACCACAGCACCGAGACCGCCCTTCTCGCCGCCACTGATGACATCCGAATGCTGCTCGACCAGGGCACACAGCGGCCCTCATCCCTCTACACCGCTCCGCAGCCTTCAACACCATTTCACATTGCACTCTCGCAGCCAGACTACACGACGCGGGAATACAAGGAGCCGCCCTCGACTGGATCGAAAGCTTCCTCTCTGGCAGAACCCAGAGGATCCGACTCCCTCCCTTCCTTTCCCAGAACCCACGGAAATAAACTGTGGAGTCCCCCAAGGATCTTCACTTGGCCCCACGCTCTTCAAAATCTACATGGCCCCCCTCGCCGCCATTGTCAAACAGCATGGGCTCAGCATCATATCCAATGCCAATGACACCCAGTTCATGTTCTCGCTCATGAAGAATCCCGAAGACACCAGACTCTGTTTCCAGAAAGGTATGAAGAACGTGGCATCCTGGATGAAGGACAGCTGCCTGAAGCTAAACTCAGAGAAGACCGAGGTCTCATCCTCGGTCCCTGCACCTCTGCCTGGGACAACACCTGGTGGCCCTCCACCCTCGGGAGCCCACCCACCCGTACAGACAATGCTCCGACCTCGGCATCGTCATTGACTCCTCCCTCTCCATGAACCACAAGATCAATGCCGTCGTCTCTGCTAGTTTCAACTGCCTGCGCATCCTCTGTAAGACCTTCAAGTGGATCCCCCCGACTGCAGAAGGACCATCACCCATGTACTCATCACCAGCAGACTGGACTACGGCAATGCCCTCTACACCGGAATCAACAAAACTCTTCTGCACAGACTCCAGACCATCCAGAACGCCGCAGCCAGACTCATCCTTGGAACACCGCGCCATGAGCACATTACCCAATACTTACGATGGCTCCACTGGCTCCCTGCCGAGAAGAGGGTCGCTTTCAAATGCCTCACTCACGCCTACAAATTCCTCCACAACATCGGACCCAAATGCCTCAACAAGAGAGTATCCTTCCACGTACCCAAGAGGAACCTCAGCTCCGCCGACCTCACCCTGGCAGAGGTCCCTCGCATCCGGCGAAACAGAAGCGGCGGGAGTGCTTTCTCCTACATCGCAGCCAAAACCTGGAACGAGCTCCCTGTGAACATCAGATGCTCCCCGACCCTGCACACATTCAGAAAGGACCTCAAGACCTGGCTCTTCGACTGATCCGGAGCCGACCCCCCGCCTTTTATTTGCATTTGGTCCGGTTTACTTTGGTGCGGCACCCTAATTGTAGAATGTTATTATATACAACCTGACTGTGAGGCTAGTTGGAAGTCCCATTAAAGATGCATTTTTATGCATTATTATATACAATGTAATTGCGGGATTAGTCAAAAGTCCATTTTAAGATTGTGGCCGTTATGGATTTTTGAAGTCCGCCCTCTATTTTCAATGTCTATTTGTATGGACGGAAGTACGGTTGTATTTAAAAGCTAGTCCAACGGCCAGCTGGCATTTGTCGAAAAATCTGAGGAAGTCAGGAGCACGCCAGGAGGCTTTTCAGTCCCTGTAAGCGACAGCAAGCATTGGGTAGTTGAGTGATAAAGGGGAGTAGAGCTTTGTGTGCAATCCGGGCTCGAATGTATTAGAGCCTGTGTGGATCATACGGGTTGTTTATTAAGTTTTGAGTGTATTGCCCCTTCATATTGGTGGGCGTCAAATTCCGTTTGGCTCGTGGAAATTGCGATAATATGACATTTTCACGTTCCGCGGAGAGCGAGAAAATGTCCAAATTTCTGCAATCCACATCTTACTAGAAATTTTTGTCTTGCTTGCGCTGTAAAATAATACATTCTCGCGCACGCGCGATCGCCTTACCTGAATCCCTGCGTTCGCCGACAAGTTTTCCAGATCCGGTCACGTTCTCCATGAGATTGTGGTAGTCATTTTGCGCTATCTCTTGAGAGTTCGCGCCCGCATTAACGTCATTCGTCGCGCGATCACGTCATTCGTCGCGCGATCATGTCTTTCTTTTCGCGATCATGCACCGCGAGAGTATGAGATGATTGAGTTCTCGAACACGTCATTCTCCACCGCGAGCGAGAGCGTGAGGATGCCGACACATCATATCGAAGGCGACAAGGAGCGAGAGAACCCGAACACGTCATATCCAACGCAACAGGGAGCTAGAGAACGCGATCAAGTAATTTTGGACGCGCCGGCGGAAGTAATGTGAAGCTCGAGAACTCGAACATGTGAAATTTTCAATTTGGAGAAGATTATCAGCTCTAGCAGCATTAAAACTTCTGCAAATGATGATTTGGATGAAAAAACTCCTCAGATTGACATTTGGCTGTTCTTTTTTGTGCAAGGAGTCCTGTTTAGGTCTCGGCCTGCGTCGCACTGGGTAGGCAGTGGGCGGAGTCTGAGATTTTATGTTTTGGCTACAGTGGGGCTTGAACCCGCCCCTCTTCTCCATTGGCTGGCTTCCTTAATGGAGGCCAGCCATTGGAGGAGAGGGGCGTCACTCTGTTCAAGCCCCGTCTTTTTGCGATTCGGGGGCGTGTTTTTGCAGTTTTTAAGCCGTGACGTCATCCGCCACTCAACTGCTAAAAAACGTCCCCGAATCACAAAAATGTCAGAGCTTTGTGGCAGCCATTTCAGGCCCACCGCCGCCGGAAGAAGTCGTCCTCAGGTGAGCGCTTGCTCACAAACTTTCAAGGGGCATTTCAACTTACTTGCTGGCTCCGGGTTACCGGCGCCCTCATCAAGACTGTCCTCCAGCCGCCGCAGCCTTCCACTCTTGTGGCCGCCAAGAGGAGGACTCCATCTCCCAGGCTCCCTTGCGGCCAAGCCGCCACTGTCATCTGCACGCCCCCGCGTGGCGGGACCGCATATGGGCCGTGCCGGGCTAAGCCCGGGCCAAGGGCGGGCCCGTTTGAGCCCGTTCGAGACCTGAGGGGCTGGGCTGGGCCACCCGCCTAACACCTGGGACAGACAAATATAATCAGTAAGTGCACCAATTTAAACTTACATCTTTTTTCCGTGCTCATTCTATTTCATCATGACTGATTATCCAGCAAGAGGGAATACTGCTAAGCGCGGGGGCACAGTGACTGGAACCCTAGATAATTTTATTATTAGAGCTACTTCAGTTCTAGCTCGCGAAATTGACTTAACTGAACGCCGCCTTTCTCTGGATCCATTCTTTAACAAACGATCCTCTCTGGGCAATATTGTCTTGTCCAACAGTCCAGAGGGATGTGTTGATATCAATACAACCAACGACTTGGTTGCTATGAACATAATTAGCGAGATAACTGATGATCTTACTAGTAGCAAGGCTAATGAAACCACAAAAAAAAAAACGTCATATGTAAAAGATCCAGTTACAATCTTGCCTGAAGAAGTTTCAACGCGTGCACAAACACTAGCTGAAAAAGGGGCCATCGTTCCTCCAATGGGTACCACGACAGGAGCAATACCTAAACAGAAGAGGGCAGGAGGCTCAAAAAAGAGTAAAAAGGGTAAGCAAGCTAAAAGCCCTATCGAAAACTGCCCAGCGCCATTAATGGCTGATCAATCTAATCAGGACCCTGAATCACATAGAGAAAATACCATCAACCCTAATGTTATATTTGGAGGCCCATTGGTTCTTGACGAAGGGTTCTGGACTAAAATTGGTGGTATTGTTGCTTCTTCCATTCTACCATTACAGACAGATTAAAAGTAATCGAAGAGCGGTTGAAGAAAATTGAACAACAGACTTTATCAAATTTGGAACTTTATAAAAAAGATAAACTCACAACACATTCCAACTCTCTTCCTTCCACAACTTTAAATAGCGTGTATACGCCCAAGTTAGTACCCACAACTAAGCCTTGTGTTGTGGATTTGACGGAGGGGACCTCCAGGAGCAATGTGGAAAGTGGACTTTATAGAAATAACGCGCCTAGTGCACACGGGAAACAAGGTTTACCAGATAGAACTGGAGATCAAAATGTGACAGGGGAGGATGGCTCGAACAAAGGGAAGGGGGTAATGGAAATGGACTTATTGAAAAGGTGGTACAAGGTTCATTGCTTCCTAATGTTGATCTACCCCCGGAATCTGTCCCATACGTCGTAGTCTTAACAGGGGTCCCAGAGCTAGGGAAAGGGAACCATGAATCATTCCTGGAGTTAAAAAATAAAAGCACACACTGGCTCAATGTACACTGACCCCTACCCCATTATGTTCAAAGTAAGATCTTATTTGTACGTAGAGTAAATTGGGTGGGTACATCTAGAAAAAACATCAAGGGAGATTGTATCATTGTAAACTTCCAGGATAGACAAGCGGTACAGCACATCTGCGCTGAGTGGCATACCTTTACTAATACTAAAATAAAGCCCCTAAACTTAACCTATTTCTATACCCCTGAACTGCCAAGGAAAAATCAAAATTATAACCAAGGGAGAAGCCCTTGGTAAGTGAATCCCAAGGCAAGTGGCCCGTTGACAGTGCACGATCACGAGGGATTTGGGATGGAATATGGTTTCCCAACGAGTAATAGATATAATGCGCTTGAAATGGTTGACTGACTTATCCCATTGACAACTACACCTAAGGTTCCTAATATAGATAAGGCAAGAGATAATGAGGGACACTTTAGTGAACATAGACCCATTAGCGTTAGCATGGGTGGGGAAAATGTAGACACTGCAAACGATATAATGTATACGATGAATGACTCCTTTGTCTCTATGAATAATATAGGTATCCCTTGTCAATTGCCGGCATCCCCTTGGGGCAAGGAGAGAGAAAAAGCTAGGGCAGGTAATGAACTGAATTTACAACACAACACACGCACTCCGGCTCATCAAAATCTAGGGGAAAATAACAGCAAACATGTAAAAAATAAGAATATAGAAAAGGGTGACACCATTACTTTCTTATCCTGGAATGTTGCCAGGCTATCTAACAAGTTTAAGGACCCAGGGTTTTTATCTTTTATACAAGATTTTACTATCATTTGCCTGCAAGAATGCTGGGAACGGGAAGAAATACACATAAATGGCTTTCGTACCTTCCATACCCCTGCTATCCCGTTAATAAGGGGTAGAAATAAAGGGGGACTTTGTACCTATATTACCAATATACTGAATGTTATGGCTGTAAAAGCCAAAACTGACTCTGATTATTATCAGCAGCTAGAATTAAATATAGGAGGAAATCAAGTCATTGTCGTGATTAACTTTAATAATAATATCCCAAAGTGAGAGATAAATAAGGTCTTTGAAGTGATCACACAAAGTTTGACAAACCCCGATGATAACTACTCCGCGGGGAGATGTTTTATATGGATGGCGGATTTTAAATGTTTTGTATGCCCTAACAGCGACTCGGGTGCTTGTGGTCTAAACGACGTTAAAGGTGACCCTTGTACTCATTTTTCGCATACGCTTATCGGAAACTGTTTTATTAATTTACTATTTGATCTGGACCTGGGCTTTGCAAATGAATTATGTACCCCTCAGGTTCCTTTTGGGCCCACATTTAATGGTAGGGGATGTAATTCAGTGATAGACTTTGTAATGATTTCGAACAGTCACTCCCGGCATGTTTCCACTTTTAAAACGGGTGATTTGGCATTAAGTGAACCCTTCCCAAATATTTTTCCCTTCTCCTCGTAGCACGTAACAGAAAAAACACTGACTTATTTGATTATATATATATCCATAGATTAAGTCTGCCTTCTTTGAGACTCTAATTAGGAATAAGTATAATGAATTTATAACATCTTACAGATAACAATGATAGTGCCTCAGTCATCTTGGCCTTTTGCAACATCACTGAGGAAATTTGTAGTTCTCTCACAGGAGCCGCGAGGCGAAATAAATCTAAGGTGCAAGGGTGGTTCGACTCAGAGTGCAGTAAAGCGCATACATACTTAAAGCTGGCACTCAAAACCGAACCCAGAAACGTTATTGAGATTAGAAACGACAGAGCAGCTTATTACAGTGCAATAAAAAATAGAAAGAGGGAATTAAAGCAGGGGGCGTGGCAGGCCTTGCATCAAGCCTGTTTGGTGAAAGACGATATAGGATTTTGGAAGGCGGTAAATGCCCCCTTTTTCCTAGACAGAAAAAATGATTCTATAGAGATGGCAATAAACGAGGACACTTGGGTTAACTATTTTACAGAATTGTATAAAATAGGCGATACATTAGGGAGAGTGCACGCTGAAATAACTGGACTAGAGGAAAATAAGACATGTGGTCAGTTTCCAATTGCCATTACCTTTACCCTATCTGAAGTGGAAATTGCTATAGCGGAGAGTGCTGCAGGAACAGCACCAGGGCCGGATGGGATTCTGGTAGACATTTATAAATCTAATTTTAAGCTGTGGGCACCTCTCTTGACCAATGTTTTAAATAGTTGTAATGAAGTTGGTTTCCTTCCATCATGGCAAGAGGCCATCTTGGTCCCAATTTTCAAGAAAGGAGACCGAAACGACCCAAATGTTATAGACCAATTTCATTGCTGGACTCGATGATGAAGGTGGCGGGAAGGATAATACTAAACAGACTACAGGTTTGGGCGGATGAAACAGGTATTCTCTCAAAATTCCTATACGGCTTTAGAGCAGGTTTAGGAACTGTGGAACAAGGTTTAAACTTAGCAATGATAGTAGCCAAATATGTGGTGGCAAAAAGGGATAAATGATACCTAACATTCATTGATTTGAGCTCTGCTTTCGATTGCTTGGATCACGAAATGTTATGGTTAACACTGTCGCAACTGGGTATGGTTGCAAATTTGTTGATTTTTATTAAAGAATTATACAAGGGGGCAGGTGCGATGGTTCGCTGTGGAAATAACGGTGAGTGTACTGCAAAATTTCCAATAAATAAAGGAGTTAGGCAGGAATGCATACTTGCAACTTTTTTATTTAATTTATATATAAATAGTGTGGCATTCCATCTAACCCAAGAGAGACAGGATTACCCTCAAAAAGGAGACCTCGCAGCCCCCATTTTATTATACGCGGATGACGCGGTAATTATGGCCAGGACTCAAGTCGGCCTACAGAGATTGCTCACTAGCTTCTCAAATTATATGAGTGCTAAAGGTCTAAAGGCTTTTAGTATGTGCTGCACTACTAAGAGGAACTCTGTGTGTAATACCTTCCTATCAAACATTAAGATAGAGACAACTAACACATTCTCTTACCTGGGCATACATTTTAACAAGAAGGGGACCTGGTCATCAGCTGTTTCTACTAGGAAATTGGCTTTCTCGCGTGCCATTGGAGCGGTGAGAAACTTGGCTAATAAATTGGGGGGTCGACCTGTACAAGTCCTGGTGGAAATATATAAATTAAAATATGTGTCCACCGCAACTTATGGTGCAGGAATCTGGGGGATAGCGGATACTCATGAAATCGAACTCTGTGAGAATGCTTTTCTCCGGTACCTATTAGCAGTCCCAAGGTCCACCTCCACATATGTGTGCCATAAAGAATTAGGTCTAGTTTACATCTCGGACCTTATTAAGGTTAGTCCTACTCTATTATGGCACAAGGTATGGCCCTCCGAGGAGCCTGGATTTAATAGGGATATAATCAAGGATTGCCTGAAACTACAGGGGCTCTTAAAATTAATTGGCTAATATACATAAAGAGCTTCCTGAGAGATATTGGCCACTCTGAATACTTTGACTCCCCGACCTGTTTAGCGACAATATCAAGAAAAAAGCTGAAAGAAATCTGTCTCCTATTTTTGGAGAACAAACGTTGGCTACTAGAGGGCAGTAAGATCTCTGTCCTGGAGAACCAACTGATCCTACAAGGTCAGGGTATTCACTAATATTTGATTTTAGTCCATAGTAGCTATTCTTGCATGCTGTTGACTCGATTTAGAGAACAGGACGTTTTTTTTAGACTACTCACTTTTCCTGATGTTAAATCTTGGTCTAGAAACTTGATCCTGTGCCCTTGTGATTGTAAATCTGCACAATCGATGTTGCATTGCATTTTGTTCTGCAAATTTTACACTCTGCCTAGGAGAAAATATTTAATACTTTTGTTGAGAAAGTGGGGTATGAGACAATGTAGACCGACCCTTATGAGCATGCAATTGCTAGAAGATGAAATGACTATGTATCTAGTCTCAATGTTTTTAAAAAGTACAATTAGATACAGACTATCTATGAATTGATTTAATCGTTTACAGATTATAAATGAATTGATTTAATTGTTTATAAATACACCAGACTAGCATTGCATTGTATCAAATGAATTTTATTCTATTCTTACCGTGTTTTTTCCCTTTTTTTATATAAATTCTAATTCCATATTGCCTTGTTTCTTATGAATTTTATAACTCTTTGATGATCATGGATTTGTAATTTTTTTTTAAACAAAAATTTAATTTTATTTGTACTTTTGTGATTTTCTATAACTGAAATCGAATAAAGCTACTTTTGAACTTTGAACTTTGAGTGCTTGTTTGCTATTTGCCGCTTGCCAAGTAATGCTGTGTGAAACGCAGTTATGTACAAGGCATGATTGGTGGCCTGAGCAGAAATAATGACCTAATTTCGACCGTGGCTTTTTCAAAACCAGCACAGACAACTTTTTTCTATCGTTCTGAGAATGTTGTTTTTTAAGATGAGGTCGCCCGCTCCCGCTGTCCTCGTTCCCGCCCCCTCCCACTGACCGTGTCTTTGTTCCTGCCCCCCTCCCCCTGTCAGTGTCCTCGTTCCCATTGTATCCTGCCCCCCTCCCGCTGTCCGTGTCTTTGTTCCCGCCCCCTCCTGCTGTCCGTGTCCTCATTCCCGTTGTATCCCGCCCCCCTCCCACTGTCCGTGTCTTTGTTCCCGCCCCCTCCCGCTGTCCGTGTCCTCGTTCCCTTTATTCATTTTATGAGAATGAGTAAAAACAAACAGCAGTTATTACTTTGCGAGAATTTTGTGATCAGTAAATTTACCTTTTCCATATTCTTACAATTCAAGCAGTTAAATTACGCGGGTCTGTTGTTGCCACTTTCAGTAGAGACACTTCAGTTTTGTGTGGATTAATATTAGCTCGTCTACCCGAGTATGTGCCCACGGCTGTCTTCTCGCGTCTCCTTTTTTTGCTATTTGCCGCTTGCCAAGTAATGCTGTGTGAAACGCAGTTATGTACGAGACATGATTGGTGGCCTGAGCAGAAATAATGACCTAATTTCGACTGTGGCTTTTTCAAAACCAGCACAGACAACTTTTTTCTTTCGTTCTGAGATTGTTCTTTATTTTTTAAGATGCTGTTCTCGTTCCCGCCCCCTCCCGCTGTCCGTGTCTTTGTTCCCACCCCCCTCCCGCTGTCTGTGTCCTCGTTCCCGTTGTATCCTGCCCCCCTCCCGCTGTCCGTGTCTTTGTTCCAGCGCCCCTCCTGCTGTCCGTGTCCTCGTTCCCTTTGCTTCCCGCCCCCCTCCCGCTGTCCGTGTCTTTGTTCCCACCCCCCTCCCGCTGTCTGTGTCCTCGTTCCCTTTATTCATTTTATGAGAATGAGTAAAAACAAACAGCAGTTATTACTTTGCGAGAATTTTGTGATCAGTAAATTTGCCTTTTCCATATTCTTACAATTCAAGCAGTTATATTACACGGGTCTATTGTTTCCACTATCTCAGTAGAGACACTTCAGTTTTGTGTGGATTAATACTAGCTCGTCTACCCGAGTATGTGCCCACGGCTGCCTTCTCGCATCTCCTTTTTTTGCTATTTGCCGCTTGCCAAGTAATGCTGTGTGAAACGCAGTTATGTACGAGGCATGATTGGTGGCCTGAACAGAAATAATGACCTAATTTCGACTGTTGCTTTTTCAAAACCAGCACAGACAACTTTTTTCTTTTGTTCTGAGATTGTTGTTTTTTAAGATGAGGTAAGCAATACTTGCTATAGCTTGGATTTGCTCTCCTTTTACTGCCAGCTCTAAGCTGCGGTTAAACAAAGCACAGAACTTGAAAAAAGTGATAAAGTACAAAAACGATGAATTCCAGGTTATGCCCATTTTTACTGCAAATGGCTAAATTGAGCATATTTGTTTTTATTAAGTGTGCGGATACTGAGAAAAGCTGTCCTGGCGCTGGAACTGGTACACAAGCTTGTGCAATAGCAGGGTTAAGGTCTTTAGAGCAATCCAGTTTCAAATATGTGGCAAAAGGAAAACTGATTAGCTTTGGTTCTTCAATTCAGTGGGAGAGAGTTCCAGACTTTAGCTGATGTGTCTGATAAAATCTGGCCTCGCGATCTGTCCAGTCTATCTGATCGAAGCTGCCTCGGAGGTTAATGGAACTGGAACTTGTTTTGCAAGTAAAGTGCATTGAGTCCATTTATGGCCTTGAAGACCGTACAGAGGGACTTGAAGGCAGTTTGTTTGTCCGTAGGGAGCCAATGTAATGTTTGCATTGGTGGCGGAAGAGCGAGCTGGAAGCTGGCCAAAGAAAAACCAACGAGTTGTTGTGGTTTGCAGCTGTTGTAACTGGTTGATGATATAGTCTGGAGCTCCAAGTAATAGTGAATTACTTACAGCAGCGCAGAGCGTGCAGCAGAGTGCTCGCGCGCCCTGCCAGGGAATTTCCTCCCGCTCTTCCCTAAATTCTCGCACCTGTCGTTATCGCATGCAAGTTCTAATTCCCTTTGCATTTTCTACCCACGTTCCGCACGCTTGTTGCTTACTTATCCCTCCTATATTAATCTCCTAGAAGTGGCTTGCCTGGTTTTGTAACCATTCCAGGAAGTGAACAATTATAAAAGTGAGAACACGCCGGATAACTTTAGCCTCCCTGTCTTTAGGTCTAATCCCGGATTTTTATTATGTAAAGCATTTTTATTATTTGACTTTCGGCATTATTTATTCAAACAGTTCTGTGTTTTGAAGTAGAGAAAAATCCGACATTTACAAATTTCGGTTTGCACAGTGGCAAGTTTTGTGTCATGTCCTTGGACAGTTGATTAATACTGTTTTCCCTGCGTGTGACAGGCAGGACAATTTTCACACCTATAATTCATCCATGTTTTGTACATTTTAACATTTTACTTTAACGGTGTTATCAGCGAGGGTCTGCTCGTGTGATTTTGAACCTTACATTTTTCTTTCTTCGGTCATTGAGTACTTGGTCGCTGTTCCTGCACAAACTTCAAAGGCAAGGAAACCTTGCACCAACACCGCGACTCACTTGCTAGAGGGCCTTGCATTATTACAGTTGCTTATTCAATTACGTTAATGTGCAACCAAAACCCCTCCCATAGGTGTAAACCATGTCGCTTTCTTTCCCTCCAGATTTCGAATGCTGCTAAGAGAGCGCACCTACAAGCTTCTGCATCACACTTAGAACTCGTGTTTTTACACAAGGCTGATCCATAGCAGATTTTCAAGATAACTACTGACTGCGTGCTCCTATCTGAGAACTCTGTGTGTGTGGCTCTGTGTGTGTGTGTGGCTCTGTGTGTGTGTATAGCTCTGTGTGTGTGTGTGGCTCTGTGTGTGTGTGTGGCTCTGTGTGTGTGGCTCTGTGTGTGTGTGGCTCTGTGTGTGCGCGTGGCTGTGTGTGTGTGTGTGTGTGTGTGCGTGGCTGTGTGTGGCAGTGTGTGTGGCTCTGTATGTCTGTGTGTGTGGCTCTGTGTATGTGTGGCTCTGTATGTATGTGTGTGTGTGGCTCTGTGTGTGTGTGTGTGTGTGGCTGTGTGTGTGTGGCTGTGTGTGTGTGGCTCTGTGTGTGTGTGTGGCTGTGTGTGTATGTGGCTGTGTGTGTGTGTGGCTCTGTGTCTGTGTGGCTCTGTGTCTGTGTGGCTCTGTGTGTGTGTGGCTCTCTGTGTGTGGGTGTGGTGCAAATGCAATAGGTCTCGTATTTGCGAGAGATTAAGCTATTGGTATTGTCAATGACAATGCCATTTATATATCTGCTTTCAAAACCAGCACATAAATAAAATGTTTGTCATTTACAATGCCAATAGCTCTAACTTTTCCGAAGGCGAGACCGTTGCATTGTAAATGCTTGTTTTAAAAGGTGGGGAGAGGGAGGAAGTGCCACAGAATCTCCAACTTCCTGTTCCTGTCCAGCAGGCTCCTCCCAGTGCTTTGTCCATCTCCTGGTCATTCTGCCTCTGGATTTTGAGCTGGAAATATCACTCTTTTTGTCTGCTGCACCATTGCAATTGTATTTGAGGATTTTTGAATTGGATATTTTACAAGTAAGTGGTTGTTGTGTCTGTTTGATTAGGGGCATTGCAGTTGTTGCAACTATAATTTAATTTTGGTAACTATCATTCCTTTTTTTTAAATGTTGTGAGTAGTAGTAGTCAGTAGTAGGCTAGAGCTAGTCATGGCCTCATGGGTGTGTGCATGATGAAGCAACTGTTCCTTTGGTGTTTTTCTAATGTATTTCCTTTTCAAGCATGATTTAGGGCCTGGATGGCATTGGAGTGATTTGTGTCTTTTTTGGGTGGACTTTCTGTTGTTGGGCCTGGCCTTGTGGCTGGTGGCCATTTAGAAGCCTAGGCCTGCAAGCTTGTCTGGCCTTGTCTGCCAACAGTCCTTCTTTCATCCAGTAGGCTCATAGCAGGTAGCCACAGCTTTATTAATCAAGCGTTTCTGTGTGGTCTGTTGAATTTAGACATCATTTAGGGCATGGATGGCATTGGATTGAGTTGGGAAGTGTGTATTTGGTGGTGGACTTTCTGATGTTGTTGGACATGGCCATGTGGCTGGTGGCCATTTTGAAGCCTAGGCCTGCAAGCTTGTCTGGCCTTGTCCCTTGTCTGCCAACAGGCCTGCTTTCATCCAGTAGGCTCAGGGCAGTTAGTCACATCTTTATTAATCAAGTGTTTCTGTGTTGGATTTTTTGAGACATCGTTTCGGGCATGGATGGCATTGGATTGAATTGGGAAGTGTGTTTTTGGTGGTGGGCTTTCTGATGTTGTTGGGCCTGGCTATGTGGCTGGTGGCCATTTTGAAGCCTTGGCCTGCAAGTTGTCTGGCCTTGTCTGCCAACAGATCTGCTTTCATCCAGTAGGCTCAGAGCAGGTAGGGACATCTTTATTAATCAAGTGTTTCTGTGTGGTCTGTTGAATTTTTTTAGACAACGTTTAGGGCATGGATGGCATTGGTTAGAGTTGGTTATTGTGTTTTTTGGTGGTGGGCTTTCTGATGATGTTGGGCCTGGCCATGTAGCTGATGGCCATTTTGAAGCCTAGGCCTACAAGCTTGTCTGGCCTTGACTGCCAAAAGGCCTGCTTTCATCCAGTAGGCTCAGAGCAGGTAGCCACAGCTTTAATAATCAAGTGTGTCTGTGTGGTCTGTTGAATTTAGACATCATTTAGGGCATGGATGGCACTGGATTGAGTTGGGAAGTGTGTTTTTTGGGGATGGGCTTTCTGATGTTGTTGGGCCTGGCCATGTGGCTGGTGGCCATTTTGAAGCCTAGGCCTACAAGCTTGTCTGGCCTTGTCTGCCAACAGGCCTGCTTTCATCCAGTAGGCTCAGAGCAGGTAGCCACAGCTTTTTTTTATTAATCAAGTGTTTCTATGTGTGGTCTGTTGAATGTAGACATCATTTAGGGCATGGATGGCACTGGATTTAGTTGGGAAGTGTATTTTTTTGGAGTGGGCTTTCTGATGTTGTTTGGCCTGAACATGTGGCTGGTGGCCATTTTGAAGCCTAGGCCTGCAAGCTTGTCTGGCCTTGTCTGCCAACAGGCCTGCTTTCATCCAGTATGCTCAGAGCAGGTAGCCACAGCTTTAATAATCAAGTGTTTCTGTGTGGTCTGTTGAATTTAGGCATCATTTAGGGCATGGATGGCACTGGATTTAGTTGGGAAGTGTATATTTTTGGGGTGGGCTTTCTGATGTTGTTTGGCCTGAACATGTGGCTGGTGGCCATTTTGAAGCCTAGGCCTGCAAGCTTGTCTGGCCTTGTCTGCCAACAGGCCTGCTTTCATCCAGTATGCTCAGAGCAGGTAGCCACAGCTTTAATAATCAAGTGTTTCTGTGTGGTCTGTTGAATTTAGGCATCATTTAGGGCATGGATGGCACTGGATTTAGTTGGGAAGTGTATATTTTTGGGGTGGGCTTTCTGATGATGTTGGGCCTGGCCATGTAGCTGATGGCCATTTTGAAGCCTAGGCCTACAAGCTTGTCTGGCCTTGACTGCCAAAAGGCCTGCTTTCATCCAGTAGGCTCAGAGCAGGTAGCCACAGCTTTAATAATCAAGTGTGTCTGTGTGGTCTGTTGAATTTAGACATCATTTAGGGCATGGATGGCACTGGATTGAGTTGGGAAGTGTGTTTTTTTGGGGTGGGCTTTCTGATGTTGTTGAGCCTGGCCATGCGGCTGGTGGCCTTGTTGAAGCCTAGGCCTGTAAGCTTGTCTGGCCTTGTCTGCCAACAGGCCTGCTTTCATCCAGTAGGCTCGGAGCAGGTAGCCACAGCTTTTTCATAATCAAGTGTTTCTGTGTGTGGTCTGTTGACTTTAGACACCATTTAGGGCATGGATGGCACTGGATTGAGTTGGGAAGTGTGTTTTTTGGGATGGGCTTTCTGATGTTGTTGGGCATCAGGCAGGTGGCCATTTTGAAGCCTAGGCCTGCTAGCTCGTCTGGCCTTGTCTGCCAACAGGCCTGCTTTCATCCAGTAGGCTCAGAGCAGGTAGCCACAGCTTTATTAATCAAGTGTTTCTGTGTGGTCTGTTGAATTTTTTTAGACATCATTCAGGGCATGGATGGCATTGGATTGAGTTGGGAAATGCGTTTTTTGGTGGAGGGCTTTCTGATGTTGTTGGGCCTGGCCATGTGGCTGGTGGCCTTTCTTTGTGTTGGGAGTTAGTAGTGTCCTGCTTTTGGCATATAGGCCTGCATGGTTTTCCTATTGGCTTACTGCTTCCATCCATTCACCCACTTTGCCAGCAGCAGCTCCATGAATGATGTGATGCTCTAATAATTTAATGGCAAATAGGGTCCACCCCACTTCCATTACATCTTTAATTTGGTGGTTCTTATTCACTTTCCTATCCTTCCTGAGAGTGTAGTGTGTGTATACACAGTAGTATAACATAGCCCTTGTTGACAAAGTCTCAGAAATGGCTAGACTATATCTTTTGTACAGTAGTAAGTAACTGAAACACAAAAACAAATGCAACATTTCACTGATGTTCTTCTCCTGGCTTATTTGCTTTTAGGTGCACAAAAAGCCAGAGGAGGAGGTGTCATCATCATCACCCGTTGTACTGCCAGCCAGCCAGAAGTCCTGCTGCGCATCACGTCCATGTGTGAACACAACTTGTTGTGCATCTCGTCCTGCCTGACATCTGAAGAAGATGGCCCCATAGAAAGGTACCAGGTCCAGTACCAAGAACGTTGCTGGTGAGAAAAAGAAACAGAAAGAGGAAGTGCCATGAACTACGACTGGTGTGCCGGCCAATGTTTTT
Organism: Lissotriton helveticus; assembly: GCF_964261635.1. Taxonomy (NCBI): domain Eukaryota; kingdom Metazoa; phylum Chordata; class Amphibia; order Caudata; family Salamandridae; genus Lissotriton; species Lissotriton helveticus. The sequence continues at coordinate 1,317,645,388 of NC_136061.1, forward strand.
TTTGGGAGCAAAAAAGTTATGCCTGCAGCAGCGTTGTCCGGAACCAAGCTGGGAGCAGCACCTCCGCACCAGCGGTCCAACCCCACCAACCTAGGCCCAAGCCCTTGAGTGTCGCAGAGGTAGCCAGTCTACTAACGAGCAGCGATGTTGAAATGTCATCATCGCAAAGTAGTACACAATCAACGCAGGCAACTCAGCAGATAAGTGTGCAGCCACAACAAAAACAACAGCAGCAGCTGCAACAACAACAGCAGCAGCCGCAACAACAGAAGCAGCCACAAGAACAATAGCAGCAGCCGCAAAAACAACAGCAGCAGCCCCAACAACAACAGCAGCAGCCGCAAGAACAGCCCACATTAGTAATTGTTGCTCCTGACACAGTTAATCAATACCAGTTCATCTGATATTGAAAGTGGCACATCCAGCAGTGCCAGAAAGTTCTCCTCCCCAGTTTGGGACTTCTTTTCTGTTAGCACCAAGGAGGAGAACATTGCAATATGCTCAATTTTTCGCACAGGTGTTCGGCGCGGTAAGCTTGGTACGAACTATGGTACTGGAGGCCAAGCAAGTCATCTCAGAATACACCACACTATTGTGTGGGAGAATCACCTACTTCAGTTAAAACAAAGTAGAAAAACTCAACCCATTGAAGTTGGTCAGGATGAATCAGGGGACGATATTATTGGGATGGAAGGTGAAGGAGAGGGAGGCATTTCTAGCCCTGTCCCCATTAGTGTAGTGGTACTGCCCACATCCTCCTCAGTAACATCTGAGTGGGACCGCAGTAAGAGCCATACTTAGAGTCACGCTGAGACACCAAGGTGACCGAGTACCGCAATGAGACTAACTGCGTCGTTGAGTCTAAGTGGGTTAATGAAAACAACAGTACCACAAAGGAAAGTAATCCAGCCTACCATTGAGAGCATGCTTAGGTTGGAGGGGCAGTTCCAACGCAACCACCCAACGGCACGGTTGTACAATGCAAAGCTCGCTAAAATGTTAGCACTAGACCTTCTCCCTTTTTCATTTGTGGAAGGGGTGGGTTTCCTTGAATTTGTGTCAGTCATATGCCCTAAATGGAAGGTTCCCAGCCATTCCTATTTCGCAAGAATTGCTGTTCCGGCACTACATCATGATGTGCTGGAATTGGTTGGACAAGCTTTGCAGCAGAGTGCTGTTCACAATATCCACCTGACAACAGACATGTGGACCAGTTTCCAAAGCCACAGATTACATGTGCATCACTTCACACTGGGTCTCTTTTGTGGGGGTTAGGGATAAGCTATCTGAACAAGGTGCTATTGACACAGCTGAGATTTTTAAAGCTACTTGGAAACATGCAACTGTAGCCATGTTCACCATAGTGAAATCTCATACTGCTGAAAACATTTTGCAAGAGTTTTGCAGCAAGGTTTTTGAATGGCTGCACCCAAGAGGGCTTAGCATTGGTTTTGTTGACACAGATAATGGCAGTAATGTACTTAAGGCCATGGATCTTGGTTTCTATTTCAAGGTTCCGTGTTTGGTGCACTGCATTATCATTATAGTTCATGACTTTCTGACAAAAGAACCCATAGTCAGCAACTTACTGACCATCTGCCGAAGAATATGCACTCATTTCAGCCATTCTTTTAAAGCTTGGAAGCAGCTGAGGATCATCCAACGTGAATATAGGATGCCAGTCAAAGCACTCATCCAGGAGGTGGCAACACGTTGGAACTCAACGTATTACATGCTTGATCGTCTCTTTGAGCAGTGCAGGCCACTCAATGAATATGTCATGCAAAGAGGGAATGCTACTGTGAAAGGCATGACCCTTCAGATGGAGCAATGGGGCCTGGTTAAATGCCTGACTGAGATGCTTCGTCCTTTAGAGTTCTTCACACGTGAAGTCAGCAAGGACGACTGTACAGTGGGCAAAGCTAGCCCATTATTGCAAATGCTAGAGCATCAGCAGAAGAAGGTGTCTAAATCATACAAAGGTTTAGAGGACAAAAAAGAAGCCTATGACTTGGTGGAGAGCTTAGCCCGTCGCTTAGCTGAAAATACAAGGATAGAAAATAAAATTTTGTCACAAGAACATTACATTTCTGCCACAATTGGGACTTAAGACATTCTTTCCTTTTTCAGAGATGGATGTTGCCCGCTACAAAACTTAGATAGCTGAGGCAGCGAGTAAGTTTGAAAATGAACGGCTGTTAATTAAAAGCCTGCAAGACCAAACCACAAGAAGTACTGCAGAAGGGCATGCAGCATCAAGTGCAACTTTGGAGGCTGAGGGCAGTGCGTTTGGATCATCACAACACTCGCCATCACCATTGACAACTGCAACAATAACTGGATTATTAGACCCAGTAAAATCGTTAGGCGATTGGTATTTATAGTTAGGCATTAATAAGCGCAGTGCTGACGCAGAGAGAAAAGGTTAGCAGCAGCACCCCTGAACATTGAGCCGATGGTCCAGGCCTATCTGGACGACCCAACAGAGGTGTACATTGATCAAAACCCATTGCAGTATTGGTATAGGAAAAAGTCTCAGTGGCCGCTGCTCAGCAGGCTGGCGATAAGCTATCTGGCTTGCCCTGTCGCAAGTGTCTCTTCCGAACGTGTTTTCAGTGCTGCTGGTTCCATTGTAACAGTGAGAAGGACCAGTCTCTCGCCAAAAAACGTGGAGAGGTTAACAATGATCAAAATGAATCAGCACTTCATACCACCGGATTACACTATAGATGAAGCAAGGGAGGAAGATGAGGAGGACAGCGGAAGTAGTGTGTCACATGATGATTACCTACTACTGGCTGAACCCCCAGAGTTTGAGGACGAGCTACACTTCCCTGACAATTAGGCTTGCACTTACTGTCTTTCTCCCTTTTTTCCCTTTGTTTTGTGTGTCTGTCGTTCCGGTTACAAACTTGTGAATCACAACAAATCGATTCCATTACCACCATCTTCTGCTCTTCTTATTTCAATATGCAACTTTCAGGTGTCTGCATTTGACAGTACAGTCCTCCGAATCAAGCTCCTCAGCTCCATCATAATGAATCTCCCGCCTACATCCATTGCCCTCATGATGATTGGATGATGGAAAATAGAAGAAAAAATAAAAACTTTCCTAGTCCCGCCAAAAGAAGTGGAACATGACGACTACTATAGCTATCCTCCTTTCAGAGCCGAAAGAGACTGCCCATGAAAATGAGATGGAAGAGGTAATGATTGATGCCACGCATTGGATGCAGAGTCGCAGACTGAGGGATTTTGTTGTTGTTTGTTGTGCATGAAGTTATGTCATTGTGCACTAATCATCTTTTTACAGTACACACTAAAGGTAACTCAAGGTGAATTTTCCCCTTCTTGCAAATAAGAAATTTGTACTTCTACTGCAACTTGATACATTGCTTTTGATTGAATACAGGAAGGGGCCTCAATCTGCGCACTGAGTATGACAACAGCACCGTCCATGATGATTATGGTGAAAAAAGACTGCCCGTTAACCTAAGATGAGAAGGAACATGGCATGCATTGGACACCTGACTTGTTGTGCACGGAGTGAAGTCAAAGTGTACTAGTAGTCTTACTATACATACTAAAGAGTGACTAAAGTCAATAATAGTTCTACTCTTGTTGTATAATAACAAAATGTTACTTCTACTGCAGGCCGACCTTCACAGTCAGTCAGTACCAGTATCAGAGATGATTGATGGAATAAACAAGCCAGGAGGATGTTTGATGCGTGGCATAAAAGCCTAAAAGTAAACACGTGAACAACAACCACAGCAGACCCAAATGTCTGTGTAGAAGTGTAGTTGAGTGTAGCGGTGGGATGACTGTGGTGCTTTTCATTAACTACCTTAAATTGTAAAATGCTATGTTTGGAATGGATATGTGCTTTGCCTTTGTCCAACTCTTTAAAAAGATATACCCTAAACAGAGGATGTGCTAAGCAACGTGCCGTTAGGCCTGTCACTGTGGGCCTGCTCTGTCCTGTTGTTATTGAAGGTCAATGCTGGGAACAGAAACAGACTACAGTAGAAATGATGCATACATGCTGCCTCGGAAAGTGTTCTTGTGTTGCACTACACCATAACTTGTGCATTTGTTTCAACTTTGTTTCTCAATATCCACTTTGTGTTTCCATCTACAATTACAGGTCGGGCCTTGCCCTAAACTTGGGAAAACATTACAATGCACACTTACCAATAAATCTTAATTTTTTTCCAGGTGGGCAGTGGCGACACCCAAGATTGATGGACGAAAGGATCAAGAGGTCGGAATGCCGAGATGCAAATCCAGTCCACATTTTTTACCAGGATAACACAGTAACAGGATCAACTTTCACCTTCTTTTAAATAATTTGATTAATTTTTTTGTCTACAATCTTTACAACAGTGTGTTCTTCTTCTTGTTGTTATAACTTTTTATCATTAGGTTTGCTCTGTTTATGATTCATCCCTACCAATATTTAAAAATTCTATTTGCTATCTGTAAAAGTATTAAGCCCGGAACAACAGAACAAGAAGTGTATGTAATCCGGGTCTCCTTATCAATCATCATCATGCATGCATTTCCTTTTCTCCCTTAACATATTGGATATGGTATTCTTCAAAGATTGTCGTTTGTTTGTCCATGCGTACTGTTTTTTAACTGTCAAACATTTCCCCAAACCCCTTTCCCATCCATTCAACAAACCCTAACCCTCTTCCCCCGGGCTGTGTGACTTATTGAGGTGTGACTATATTAAATGTACACCAATAATTAATCACATGCTTGCTGTGGCAGATGTGGCGAAAGCAACAGTACTTCAATTGCAAGGCAGACCGATGATCTTCTTCAGCTTGCCCACCCATGAACAGTATATTTTAGAGGTGATTGTTATTTAAGAAAGGAACATATACCTCAGCATTAATTGCCGGCATTGATTTGATTTGTTGTCATTCCTCATACACAGCACTAACTGTTACGCTGTAGGCCTAGTCAAGTGACTCAACACAACTACAGTTTGTAACTCTGTCTAGTAGGCTATCCCCACCACCATTATGTTTTGTTGTAAAATATTTTAGCATAATATTGTTGCTCGGTAAGTTCTGTACTTTACTTCATTCTACTACTCCTTGAACAGTCTCTCAAAGGCAACTGACTGTCTCCACCACCATTATGTTTTGTTGTAAAATATTTTAGCATAATATTGTTGCTCGGTAAGTTCTGTACTTTACTTCATTCTACTACTCCTTGAACAGTCTCTCAAAGGCAACTGACTGTCTCATTTTCTTTTTTTGCAAATGCTGCTGCCCTGCCAGTGTCTACTACTACTACTATACTACCACCACCACCCCAATCATGACATGGTACAAAAAGGAAACCATCTTCGCCATGCAGCCATCGCTGTGCCTAAGTTAAACATCGAGCAAATGTAAGAGAAGTTTGGGGGAGGCATAATTAATAATGGACATGTTTTCAATTAATTCACACACTCCTTTGAGTCCAGATAAAGAATGCATAGACTAGAAGAGAGAGACAAAGTACTGGTAGGACAACTCAATCAGTGAGGGGTGTTGCATCTATCTGTTTGTGTCTTACACAGTCAGCTAATTATTTAAATCAAACACTGGCTATGGGCGGACCTGCACCGGCAAGGAAACAGTGTGATTAAAAACATTAACCCCACCTACAAAACATTTTCATCATTGCATGTATAGTATCAATATACATTTAATTTACCCTAGCAAAAATAAACTTTGTATAACGGAAACCCACAAAAGCTCACCCACCCACCCCCCTCCCTAACCCCAACCAATGTCCGTAAGAAACTGAAGTCCAAATGTCCAAAAATCCCCAACGCCCAATTCCCACCCACCCAAAGAAGAATTAAAAAAGGGGCAGAACTAAGACAGGGACTCTAAGAGGAGTGGCGGGATTGGAGGACGACACACATTTGCTCTTCTAAACGTGCGACACGGCGCTTGAGAGTGCGGCAGCAGGAGCAACAGTGTTGGGGGCACCAGAGATGGTGTTGCCACTAGGGCTGTGGGTGGCCGCCAGACGGTGGCACCGTACCGCTGGAGGGCGGTGGCTGGGGCCCGGGGCACTGGAGAATGCTTCAAGTGCTGCAGCAGTCTCCTCCTCGCCAAGACCACCAGCCTCCGGTATTCTTTCTGTATTGCCTCTAGTTTCCGGTGCCGTGTCTTGGCGGCCAACTCCTTCCGTTCAACCTTGGAAGGAGTAGCTGTATATCAAAAAGAAACAAGACAATTGTAAAATATACTCTTAGTAAAACAGTAACACAAGTTAATTATACACATAGTGGCATGGTAGCACTATAAAGCACAGTATATAACATTTATCAAATCTCGCCCGCCCTTCTTCCTTACACCCGTCTTTCACTTTTTAGTTGAACACCAGGTGATCTGATCTGACTTGTAGTCTTCTTCATAAAATTTTCAAAGCGGAGTTGAAATCACAGATAGATAAGGCCATTGGTTACTCAATACTCCCACCCCTATGCCAATTAAAGGGTGTCTTCTTCAGTCTTCAAACATTCACAACAACTCTTACTTACTTAGGACATCGGAAAGTCCGCCCGCCATCCTCACGCTAAAAAGGGACCACCTGCCATAAGGGCGGGGGTCCCGTGGGGACAATTAGGATGCGCCCTCCACAGTGGCGGGCGCATCCCGTATTTTTAACATTGTGGTGGGCGGTGCCGAAAGCACCGCCCGCTGCAATGCTAAAAATACATGTTGTGCTTTTCCAAGCACAACGTGACAGGCCACGTGCAAAGCCTGCCACGTTGTGCTTTGAAAGGCAGTGGGTACCATAGCATAGGTAGGTACCCTCCATGGGGGACCGCAACGGGCACCCCAAGCATACTCCACATGCTTTTCCGTGGTGGCAATGCCTCCATGGAAAGGCATTCCAAAATGCAGATTATATGGCTGGCGGTGTGTTCAGACACCGCCACCATGTTGAAACCTTTTCCGCCCGAAAGACAAGTCGACTGTGCGGAAAATCGGTGGACGGTTTCTATCCGCCACGGACCCCCCAGGCCATTGTAATATGGCGGGGGTCTTTTCTACAGGGATGGCGGGAGGTTTGCCCCTAATGGGGTCCTAAGTCTCAACAGTACAGTATACATACAGTACACCCTTGCAGTGAGTGTAATGTCAACAATAGTTAAGGATTATGAATCTAACTTACCACCGCCCACCACTGGTGCTGGCACTCCCCCTACCGCTCCATCGTTATCCTCGGCAACTGCTACATCCTCTCCCTCCGTATCGCCTTGGCTGGCCCTGGGAATGGTGTTCATGGGTAGTGCGCCTAGAAAACATTACACATTTTTTAGGCATCATATACACCTCCCCCTATTGTTCAGTAGCAAGATTAAAAAAATAAGTTAATAGTATATAACATACATCACTAGTACAAATCAGGTAGTAGTCGAGTAGACACTAGTAGTTATATATGGTCCCTAGGGTCATTCTAGCCTTTGCTTAATTAGCCCGAGCCATGCAACCATTTTACCTTTGTGTCTTTTATTTTTGCACATGTGACTTTACCTTGCAGCTTGTTGTATAAGACACCTTTGAGCCCACATGACCTCACACTGCTACTGTCTAAGCGCTGCGTTCAAGCGGTCAACCAAAACATTAACAAGCCACTTTTTTATGAAGTTCTGGTGTACTGTTAGTCCATATTGCTTATCCATAAATGCTACACTTTTTGGCACGGCTGAGAAATGCTTCAATATACTAACACGCACCATTTCATTTTTCGCATTCCAGACGGAAGATTCCCTTCTATGAACCAGAGCCTTGCAGAGCTTATGATGCAACAACTACCAGTACTAGTTTCTTCTAAGGTGAGGGGTCCCTTCACTCGGAGATCTTCAGTTATAAATTTATATAAACTAGATTCCTACCTAGGGGATAGTGGTGCTTCCACCACTGTTCAGTTATCATGATTTAATTAACAACTGTAAGTAAGTGTAACAATGTTTATGTTAATGTACAGAGCTTGTCAATAAACATTTTGAACTTAAATAGACTTGGTGGTATTTGGTGTGGACGTACACGAGTGAGCAAATTAAAGGAAGCATGTGCATTGCTTCCACAACTGAGAGGTTGGGTGTGTTATGTTCTGGGTTGTCTACTTATTGGGTATCTTGGGGAGAGGGTTCGGCGAGCTAATAGTTATGACAAGACACTACTATAACTAGTCGGGCAGGGGATTGTGGTGGGTTCTGAACTTCTGATTGAGGTGTGTGAGGAAGGACCAACCTACCATCACCAACATCCTATTTTCTTGTGCAAAGGTCTGTATGTGCAAAATCCCTACAACAGTAGTAGTATGTACTATCATATCAAAATAGTAATAAATATGCTTGGGCATTTGTTGGTGTGTATTGCCAAGGCCTCAAGATTAACAAAGATTAAAGATCAATAAGACTAGAAGTAGTACAAGAGGACGACCCAAAGGACTGGACTCAATGGCTCGAGCTACTGGTGAAATCTGAGTTTTATTAAAACCTTTTAAATAAAGAGTTGCCAACTGGGCAAGTTTACCTACTACAGTACAGAAAGACTAATAGTAGTAGTAGTACAGAGAGTCATCATAGCAGAGGCAGGGATAACAAGATTTCCAAAACAGTAGAGATCGAAGGATAATTGTTGGTAAAAAATAGCATTAGGAAACTGAAACAATAGTTCGGGAAAAATATGGTGTGATAAAAGTTATGGAATAAGAATTATTATTAAAAACAAGAAGACTTATTAGGAGCCCTCGTTGGTGTCGTCCTGGTGTTGTGGTTCCCCCGCCGACTGAGTCTCACTCCCTGTCTGCCTGCCCCTGGGTGCTGAACAGGAAAGATATAAGAAAGAGACAAACATTGATGGATGGTGTCAAGCAAATAAAATATGTTTAAAGAACGGTCAAAAAACACTTATGTAAACAACAATTGCAATAACTAAATTGACCGATCTCATCTGGTCAACACATAGTATTGGGGGATTCGCGGATCGACTACTTCCTATTTATCAACACTAATCCAGTCTTCCATTCTGATTCCAGAATACTAACTAAGCATAAGCTTAGTTAGCATGCAAAAAGCGGCAAAAAGCAGCAAGCACGCAAAAAGAGCCGCGAACAAGTAAAAGCTTTCCCGAACAGGAAATACGTACCGCGAACGGGCGCGAGCATGCATTGCCCGACCTGAAACAGGAAGTAAGCATCGCGGGCGGGCGGGACAAGATGGCCGCACCCGTGAGCAACCGCATGGGTACGTTAACGAGCCGCGATCATGCAGAAAATATCGCGTACTGGCGGGGAAAAAACATCCGAGTCTTCGCGATATTTCCGCGTGATCGCGGAGATTTTTGACATTTTCGCGATAGTTTGCGAAAGTGAATTTCGCAAATTCCACCCACCCCTACTCTTTGCTGTTCTAGCCTATGAATTTAGTGGAGAGATCATTTATGTAAGTGATATTTGGAGCTTATAAAATAAATAATTTGCCAGGACTTTCATCTGCAAGGGACCTGGATGGGCCCATGTAACAAATGTAGATTGAGAAAAATACATTTTTCATGTAATGTTTTTTTAGATGAATTTGTTGGGAGACACTAAACAATATTTGTAACCCTGAAGAAGGTGGTGGATTGAGCTAGACTACTAGAACGCGTTGCTTTGTGTTGAAAAAGCACCCAAGCAGTACCTGGTTCTATCAGGAGGAAAGAATTCTACATAGTGTTCAACCAGGGACATCAACTTTTGTGTTTTGTACTTGGGGTGCCTACTTGATTCATCAGGTTCTGTTTTGTACTTGGGGTGCTTACTTGATTCATCAGGTTCTGATGTTATTATTGCTCGTCATACTCTCCCAGGTTTTCTGAATGACATGTTTTTAAATTATGTGAATATTCAATGTGAATTGATGACATACTTGTTTTTAAATCGTTTTTATAAATTTTGGATCGCACAAGGATCCTGCTAATAAAAACGTTTTATATTAATGTTTTGGTTTCTATCTAAACTGTTGGTGATCAGGCTGTGTGGGTATGATAGCAGTGTGTATTTGTATGCTTAAAAGAAACCCAAAGGGATCTTGTTTTTGGCAAAAAGTCTCCTACGGTCTGCCTGGGTGTTCTCATTTGCAAAGCTGCGCGCCTTGACTTTATGCTCCTCTGTGGGCAGTTCTTCATCTGGGGGGGCTTTCCTTCTTCCTGTGTCTGGATGACTGTTGGGGTATGGAGTCTTTTCTTCACCTGTATTGATCACAGATATGGCTGGTGCTTGTTCTTCTGTCTTCACCTGCTTTCCATGTGACATCTCTGTGGTGACCACAGGTTTCCTTTGGGATTTTGCGTTTTTGTTGGGGGTTTGATTCCGGATGGTTCTGGGCATTGTGTGCCATTGCCAGACCTCATGGATGCTGTACGTTCTTTTACATCCGCTGGGGCTTGGTTTGGCTCCTGCTCAGGGGTATTCCATTTGGAGGTGGTTGCCTTTTTCCCTGGGTGTTTGCCACAATTTGTTGGTTTTAGGGTTGGATGCCCAACCATGTCTTTAACAGTTGGACGCTTGTTTGCTTCCCTCCACTTCTTTTGTTCCTGTGTTCTTGTTCAGGTAGGGTTCATGTTGGACTGTTAGCTCCAGCATTGTCCCGCTCTGTCTTGTTCCCAGTAGTGGATCTGGTGTGACAGCTTCTCTTGGTTTTGTCTCCCCTGAGGTTTCTGGGTCACCTGGTGCCCTCTCTGGCAAATCCCCAGTTGAGGACTGGGCTGTTGTGCAGGGTGGCTACCTGTGCAGGGTCTCTCGGTCTATGTCTCCTCTTCTGAGCTGGCATCAGGAAGGGTTCTGCCAGGTCTTATTCTCTGCATTGGGGGTGGTTTCTTGCTTAGTGGGGATCAGCTGCATGTGGCCCCGTGTTCGGTTTCTGTGCCCCGGGTGCTGGTGTCCGTCCAGGATGGACTTTTACGGCTTTCCAGTCAACTTGTGGGGTTCTGCTGGCTAGTATTGGTCTGGTTTCCTGTCTTTTTTATGGGTTTTCCACTCTCTGACCTTTTACCTCTGGCTGTGTGTCCCTCATTGGCTTAGCAACTTGTTTTATAGGATCTCCAGTGTACCCCAGTTGGGCATCTGTCGTCTGTGTTCCTTCTGACTTTGCTGGTGTTTTTCTGCTTGTGGTGCCGTTCTCGCCGGCGGGGGGGGGGGGGGGGGGGGCTCGCCTGATTGTCCTGTCTCTTTTTGTTAGTGTGTTTGGGGTCTGGTGTTTTGCTCTGCAGTTCTGTCCACTGTATTGGTAAAGGGCTGTATTTACTTTTAATTTTACCTGCTGTGCATTTTGGTTTGGGTTATCTCAGCAGATAATTGTACAGCTGTGCTTGTTTTTTTGGGGGGTTTGTATGTCTCAATATATGATGGAGATAAGCGAGAGGGACGAGGAGGTAATGTTTCTATTACTTACTGGTAATTGCATTACTCCATGTAATACTCTGCTTAGCTCCATTACGGTCCTCCCTTCCCTCTCGGTTGTCAGGCCAACTGTGTCTACGGCGACTTGGTACATACAGGGGTTGTGGAAGGGGAGGCGCTTTTTTTATATTTTGATAGGGAGTGTGTCTATGAGGCACATGAGCCTCATTATGTAATGGAGATAAGCAAAAAAAGGTAACGGAGTAAGTAATAGAAGTACTACCAACAAGTGAGTGGCTCCGTATATAAGCAAGCCTTAAAAGACGGTCTTTTTTTCTGCTTTTGCATTTTTTTATACGACTACCCCAACTACTATGAGCATGACAACAAGATCAATATCCGGCTTTTTTTTTCCTCAAGGAAGACTCTTGATGGGATACCTCCAAACAAACAGCCAGTATCCGGCTTAATAAATGGCAAGGCAGACATCACACATCAGTTACCTTACCTACCTCCTCTAGAAACACCCTGACACCCGTGATAAGTCCTAAAGTGTATCTTTTGCTTTTTCGCGCATATATCCAGGCAACCAGCAGGTGGAGCTGCAGGCATGTAAACGCTTCGTGGACGACGTTTTCCCGAATACGCAAGGTGATTTTAAAAGGTAATTGCCTGCGAAGGGGTGAACAAGGACTTGAACTCTGAGTAAACTCTGTAAACGCCCATTCTCATTTTAGATCTCAATATTAACGCGAAGTGGCTTGGGGCCCTATGTTGAAAAAGGCAGTGCTCGACTAAAGCATTTTCCAACAACACTGGCAGCAGTTAAAACAAGTAAGAGCACTGCCGCACATCATGTCATGTTCTCTTATGTACCTCAGGAGAAATAGTCATTTACAGAATTGGAAAAATACCAGACTGAGTCACGCACCTTAATTTTTTTCACGTATAACATGGTCCTCCTTTGATGCTTTTTTGTTTGAAAGCTTCGCTTGCGACAGCCCGAATGGCTCAAAATGAGAGTATAGCTCCGCCCCTGCAATATGCCCTCGGAGCAAATATTAAATATAAATAAGGCCATGACTACAAAAGAAAGCGCACAGCTTTTATTCAGAGAAAGAAAAACAAGTTAAACGCAAACAACAAATTAACCCCCGTTAATGTAGTAGTTATGTAGGAAATGTTATTGTTTGTGGAGATTTTTAAAAACCGTGTAATCTTTATTGCACTCTTTGGTTTGTATGTTTTAAAAAATATTTTAAAGCTCAATGTACTGGCTCTGTTGAAACACACGTCCCTACATACAGAGGTTGAGTTCCAGTGGGATTATACATCAGGGAAAGGGCCACATTATGTGGCACGGATAAATAAACTATGCAGCAAGCAAAGGGAAATTATAGGCCATAATGTGGCCCATTTTGTGGTACTATTACTTCATTATAATTTTTACACATGTTGACACTATCTCGACCAAAGTTTCACCTCATTAGTGCCAGTTGAACACCCAAATACAGTAAACATCAACTGCAAGAAGACCAGTTAATCTTTGCAAAGGACCTTCCAATGCTCAGCAACACGTGTGGTAGCAGTTTTAGTAACCTTTGATCCAACCAATCAATCAAAATATTTTATTCGGCCCTATTGAGCCATAACATACACATCAAAAGAAACAAATACAATGTAATACACAATTAACATTTCAAAACATTTGACTAAAATCGATTATAAAAGCAACAATATACAGGAAAACTCTCAGCATTTGGAACGTGTCTTCAGAGCACTTAAAATATAATTTAAGACGGCATTTTCATTTTCCCAAATAGTGCATATGGGTAAAAGCAGCTACATAAGATCTAGGGACATATTTACAAGTCCCTATTGCCACCACAACATCACTTCTAAGGACGTTGCAGTGGCGATAGGGGCTTCCCCTTATTCACAAGGCAGCGCCGCCTTATGAATAAGGCCCCCTTTCATGCTACACTGCATGAAAGGGGTGGGCAATGGGTGTTGTGGTGGACGTTCCACCGCAACACCCACTGATTTTGACACTGCCCCATATTTACAAGGGCAGCGTAAATATGGGGCAGTGTCAAAATTAAGACCGGGTACAACCCGGTCTTAAAAAAGCGAAACAAGGAGAAATGTTTTATATCTCCTTGCTTTTTGCTTTTTATATGTGTGCTGCGTTGTGCAGCATACATAGATACAGCAAAAGGCCCGTGATTGTTTGTGTGTCAATAAAAAAAATATATTTTGCAACTTCTATGTGTGCAGCATTAGCAGCAAACATGGAAGTTACAAAACACCTTTTAAAGATTGTTTATGTGCAGGAGGGGGGAGACTTTCCTGCACATCAACAAAGAGTTTCCTGCACATGAACGATCTTTCCCTCATTGCAGGCACCCTTGCACTATGGTGCAAGGGTGCCTGTGTTGGTGTTAGACTGCTAAATTTAGCGCTAGCACAGGGGGAACAGGGCCGGACTGGCTACTGGGCAGTTAGGAATGCTGCCAAGCTGCTGCCTGATTTTACTGCAGTGGAGGCTGATTTCGTCCATGGAGACCTGCGTGTGCTGCGAAATACTGAAAGCAAAACGAATTTCGTTTAGCTCACGCAGGTCCCCATTAACGAAATCACCCCCCAGCTCAGCAGCATTCCTAACTGCCCGGCAGCCAGTCCGGCCCTGACGGGGAAACGCAGGGCTGCACAATATTGTCGTAAATAGAATGCAGCCCTGCGTTTCAGAAGTGGCTGATAGCGGAGTTAACCAAGGAGGCTAACGCTGCGCTACGCCTCTTCGTAGTAAATATCCTCCTAGTTTTTTTAATGCTCATAGCACAGGGTGAAAGAACTGCCTTTTTTGTGTAGTATAAAATGTGCAAAATGGCAAAACGTGCATGGTAGTTTGTTCTGCTGGTGCTTCACAATGACAGTGGGGGAGGGATGAAAACCATTTACAAGCCCATTGCACCACTGGTGTTTCACTTTTTTTTGATGCACTGGCGTAGCAATGAGTTTGCCCATATTCAAAAGGCCACGTAAAGTCACTCTCTGTGCCATGCCCTTGTAAATATGGGCCCCTTTCACGCATTACTCTGCGTGAAAGGGGCGTTCCATGGTTGTTGCTGTATGTGTGTTTAACCATCAACATCCACGGAACCTGACACATTTCCAGATTTACAACATTTTTTAAAACTAGGAATGCGTCCGAATCCTATGCCTCCCCAGACTTTTATTTCTCCTTGTGATTCCCTCTTTCTATGCGTGCCATGAATGATCGTTTTTTGCAGGAAGATGGCCCTTCCTGCACAAAAACTAACATCCTCACACCGCAGGCAACCTACAAAATGACACAAGGGTGCCTTGCTGGAGCATTGCGGGCAATTGTGCGCCGGCGCAGGGGACAGCATAGGGATGCTTCATATTGTTGTAAATACGAGGCATCCCTGTGCTTTGAAAATGACGCAGCATGGTGCAGCTAAATGGCTTTTGGGGTTGCACTGAATCATTTGATATAGCTGAGGCCCCATGTACCTTTGACAGGAAAGGCTAATAGAAAATGTATTGTTTTGAGATGGAAACTTGTAAACAGAAACTTCTGTCTCTCATTTTAAATTATCTATGAATAAAGTGCCGGACATTCAGATAGTTCCCAAGATATGTCTTCCACCCCTACACATCGAGCCCTGGCCTTGCCCTTTGAGTATATTGATTTCTGTGGTTTGGCTTAGAGGGATACTCTATAAATTAGCCAGATTGTGGTAGAATGCTGGGGTACCAAGCCTTTCAAAACTCGTTTTAGAGTATTTAAACCATTAAATTAATATATAGAAAGTTATCCAGATTCATACAGTCCAGCAAAATGGTTCTACATAGTTGGGCTTCTAGATTTTTCCAGTTTTGTGTCATAATAATAGGGGTGTAGTTTATCATAGTCTTCTATGTTATTCAGCCCAACTTCTTCATGGCAAAATGTTGTTGAAGTAGAATGTGGGTTTGTCAGCAGCCTTCTCTAAACTTGTTTTCCACAATTTGTAGAGTTTTGAAATTAGCATACCCCCAGATACCTGCACAAAATATAGCAACAGTCACATATTTACTTTTAAAAATGCAGAGAAATTCTCCTTGTCGGCTTATGTCCCTGCCTTTTTGAAAATCTAAAAACTGCATCAATTGCCCACTGAATTTGCATAACTCTTACATTCAGTAGGAACTTCCAATTAAAACCAATCGGGATTCCCCAATGATTTTCCTAATTTCTTCACCACCAAATAAAAGTTTTTTGGCCTTGGATAACTCTGGACCACATTTCATTACACAGGGCTTGGTGCAATTTGTTGTTAGTCCTAAACTATGCATAAAACTATTAAAAGCATCTAGTAGAAACTGAAGCCCATTGGCTGTTCGAGCAATAAGAACAGCCTCATCTGAGTAGAGCAACACAGGAATTTCTAGTGAATTGACCTTTGGAATATCTTTCCCAGCCCTTATCAGGTGTTTTCCCGCGAAATGTTGATTAAGAAAAGAAATGGTGCCAAAACACAACCCTGTCTGACCACTGTTATTGATGGAAAATCTTCGGGGAGGTCCCCCCTGCTACTATAACAGACTCTGGCTGTAGTATGAGCTTACAGAGCAGGGAGATGATTGCACTATCAATACCTAGCTGAAACAATATTGACCACAACTTTAGACGATCCACAATGTCAAAAGCGCATGCTAGGTCCATGAAGGCAAGATGAACACAGCCTATTTTGACCTCTGTGTTTTTTAACTATTTTTTTTTAAAGTTTGAGTTTATTGAACAATAGAAAAAGCATAAAAGATAGAAAAACATAGGCGAAGAAAAAACAGCCAAAAAGATAAATCATCAAAATATACAATCATGGGGAAGAGGGATAAAAGTGGTACCATGAAATGAACGAATGAGAAATATGGTTACATCAGAAATCAAATAACTGAAATGACAAAGTAAGCATAATAAGTTACAAAAAATAGGCAGTTAATACTAAACAAATTTAAGGTGGTTTGCGTACCTCAGTGGAGTAAGCATCATGAGTAACGGATGAGGGGGCAGATGAGGAGAGGTAAGTCACTAAGGGGAGCCAAAGGAGATCTCTCTTAATTGCTAAGGAAACAGGGGAAACAAAATTAGTGTCTAATCTATGATTGAAGCAGACAGCATTCCACCATGAACGGAAAGAGACATTGGTGGCTTGCTTCCAGGTGGACGTGATATGATGGAAGGCTATGGCAATTAAAAGATCAAGCAGAAGGTAATGTCTCTGTGACTCGGGAAGTGCTGGGGAGAGAGATCCCAAAAAGAGGTGAGTAGGGGAAAAGGGGATGCGAAATTGAAACAATTTCTGAATTTGTAACCAGACCAGCTTCCAAAAGCGAAGAATGGGAGGACATTCAAAAAGCATGTGTTTCAAATCTGCATCAAGGCACGGACATGACCAACAAGTGGGGGAAGTGTCTGGGGAGAAAGAGGATATAGTAGAGGGAGTTAACAGGGTACGATTATAAACAAAATATATAGTTTGGGTTGTATTAGCAGCTCGAGAGGTTTTATGAATTTTAGTCCAAATTTTGTCCCACAGAACAATCGACCAATCTATAGAAAAATCCCGTTCCCAGGCCAACTCAATTTTCGATTTGGATCTATCATCAGAAAAACGGGCTGCGTTGTAAAGGAAGGATGCGGAAGGGGAGGCATCCAGTACTGTAGCAATAGAACGACAAACAGGGGGAATGGGATTGGAAAAAGGCAAAGAAGCAATATAAGACAAAAGAGCGGGTAGAAGCGCTTCATATTGTGAGCGTGAGCTAGCGGGTAAGGAAAATTGAGACCGAAGATCTAAAAAAGTGAGAGGTACATTCTGAGAAAGGAGTTGCGAAATACAACTAAGACCACGGGAATGCCAAGATTTCCAAAAGAAAGTACGGTTACGGAGAAGAAGTTGTCTATTATGCCAGATTGGTTGTTCATGTATCGAAGAAGCAGAGGGATAGGAAGATGATAAATAGGGAGAGAGCAATTTACGAGAGTGAGAGATAATAGGATTGCGAAGGCTAGTTAGAGAAGAAGTAAAAGATAAAAATTCACGGAAAGCAAAGGGGGAGATAAAAGAGGCTTCAATCGATAACCAAAGAGGAGGATGGAAAGGGAGATCAGTGGAGAGCCAACGAGCAGATTGTTTAAGGGAGAAAGACCGATGGTAGGCTTTAAAATCAGGGAAACGAACCCCTGAATGAGACTTGTCTTTCCGCAAGGAGGCAAGCGCAATACGAGGTTGTTTGCCTTTCCACAGGAATTTCACTAAGATAGAGTCGACTTTTTAAAAATAACTGTCAGGAATACGGATTGGGATCATGGAAATGGTGTATAATAAAAGAGGTGAGAGCATCATTTTGATCGAATTTAGACGGCCCCACCAAGACAAGAAAAGGGGATTCCAGCGAGCAATGGCAGAGTCTAGTTTCTTGGAGACATATTCAAAATTGAGTCTCAAAGTATCCGACAAAAGAGGAGCAAACCATACACCCAAATATTTAATTTTAGTCGGCTGCCACGAGAATCCTGAAATATCAAAAAGGTGTTTTTTACAAAGAGGAAGGAAGGATTTCGCACTTATCAACGTTAAGTCGATAACCTGAAACAGCGGAGAAAGAAGAGACGTGATGTAAGAAGGAAGGTAGGGAGGAGGATGGATCAGAGCAGTAAAAGAGAATGTCGTCAGCGTAAACTGAAAGTTTGACTTGTTGAGAAGCGAAACGGAAACCAGAAATAGAGTCATCCGGTCGAATTTTGGTAAGGAAGGGTTCTAAGGCCAGAACAAATAACAGAGGGGAGAGAGGGCAACCCTGTCGGACGCCCCGTTGAAGATTAAAATAATCTGAGATTGCACCATTGACAAAAATCGACGCCTGGGGGCTAGAATAAAGTAAAGAGATAAAGGAAATGAATTTGGGAGGCAAACCTGTCCAAGAGAGAGCCTGAAACATAAAATCCCAACCAATTCTATCAAAAGCCTTCTCCGCGTCAAGAGAAATAGCGGCCAGGGGAAGATCAAGAGAAGAAGCTTTGCTGAGAATGTTGAAAAAGACCCTGGAGTTGTCGAACGATAAGCGACCTTTTACGAAACCGGATTGTTCTGGACCAAATAAATCAGGCAGCAAGGGATCCAATCGAAGAGCTAGGATTTTAGCCAAGATCTTGTAATCGGTGTTGACCAAAGAAATAGGACGGTAATTTTTACAAAGAGAATGATCTTTGTCGTCCTTGGGAATTAAGCAAATTAAGGCCTGCTGAAAAGAGCCACTCGAGAGACCCGAAGCTAGGAATGTTTGAAATATAAGTAGAAGCTTTGGCAAAAGAAATGATGCGAAATGACTATAAAACTCAATAGTAAACCCATCAGGGCCTGGGGCTTTGCCATGACGGAGTTTGGAAACTGCGTGAGCAATCTCAGACCGAGAGATATCAGCCTCTAAAGACCGGAAATCCACATGAGCCGCAGGGGGAGGGGAGAGAGATTGGAAATAGGAAAGAATAGCATCAGATGTAGGGACAGTCTCTGGAGTGTATAAATTCTTGTAAAAAAGCATACATTCGTTAAGGATGTCTTTGTCTTTAAACAGGGAGTTACCAGTCGATGATTTAATTGATTCAATTCTCGATCGTTCTTTACGAATTTTTAAATAGTTAGCAAGTAATTTCCCCATTTTGTTTTGACCACCATAGTAACGCGCATTACATTTCAATAGTAAATTGGAAGCGGCATTGGTGGTAAATTTATTAAAGGAAATTTTGGCCTCAATTAGGTCCTTAAGAGATGCCTCAGAATTCGAGGAGTGATAGGCAACTTCTAGCTGCTTAATTTTAGTCAGAAGAAGGGAAGATTTGGCCTTGTTAGCTTTTTTCTTGCGGGAAACAAAACTAATAATAAAACCTCGAGAAGCTGCCTTAGAAGAATCCCAAACCATAACAAAAGAGGATTCAGGGGTGTGATTGAGCAGGAAGAACTCAGATGCAAATTTAGAGAAGTCTGCACAAAAAATAGGGTCAAGGAGAAGTGAGTTGTTAAACCTCCATCTGCCAGAGTGGGGGGAGAAAGGAATGAGGTCAATATCAACAAGTACAGGGGCATGGTCAGAAATCAAAATAGAACAGATATCGGAGTGAATAGCATGTTGGGTTAGGGACTTGCTAAGAAAGAGATAATCAATGCGTGATTGAGAGTGATGTGCAGGGGAGTAAAAACTAAATTCCCTAAGATCAGGATGACATAGTCTCCAGATGTCTACTAGGGCATTGTTGTGAATGGTTTTAGTGAACTGAGAGTGCATCCTAGAGGGAGAGAATTTGACTTTAGAGTGACGATCTAGGATAGGATCAAGAATTTGATTACAGTCGCCACCAAAAATGATGTATTCGTCAGTAAGGGTAGAAAGTCTTTCAGAGATAGATGACCAAAAAACCTTATCAACACCTGTAGGGGCATAAACATTAAAAAACACAATAGGTATCTTATCAATATGTACTTTAACTATACTCCACCGACCATGAGCGTCACAATCGTGAGAAATAACAGAGATATTTAACTTTTTGTGAAACAAGATCAAAACACCACCCTTCTTATTATCTGTGGGAGAAAAGAAAACATGCCCCACCCAACAACGTTTAACTTTTAAGGCTTCCACCTCTGATAAATGACACTCTTGCAGAAAGGCCACGTCAGTTTTGAGTCTTGCAAGATGTGACAGTACTCTTTGTCTCTTAATTGGGTTATTTAACCCCTTAACATTCCAGGTAGTTACACGGAATGAGAAAAGCAAGAGGAAATATAAAGCAATAACATGCTTACAAAGTCAATAGAGAGAAGAATATGAAAGTAAGAATCATAGCAGAAAAAAGAAGAGATGGTAATGACAGGTAGAGAGAGAGAGAAAGACGGAGGAAAAAAGGAAAAGAGCAATGTTGAAGAAGAAAAACAGTAAAGAGAGATAAAGAACACAAAGACAGTACAAGTCCAAAACAGACGACTGAAAAACATACTTACGGGACAAAACGTGAAAAGGGGGATGACGGCGCCAGAGACAACGGTAACAACAGCGAAAGCAGCAGCCGCAACCGGATCTTCGCCTACAGGGCAATAAAAGGCAGTATAAAGAACCAATGAAAGAACAACAGGGAAGAATGATAGGGAATGAACCTATAAGGAGGGAGGTAAAACGAAGGGTAATGAAAAGGGGTAAGAACAATAGGTGAGTAATAAAAACATTACATTGAGACAAGGTTCACAGGATTAAAACAATTCAGGACTAGTACTAATCAGGACCCATTATGACCAAGCAAGTGTAGTCAAGTAGCTCCGGAGGTGTCCATTGCAGTCGCCCCATGGCGTCGGAGAAATTCTTGCAGAACAGCAGGATCCTCAAATGTTGTGGTTTTTTCCTTATAGGTAACTTTAAAAAGACAAGGATGCAGGAGACCATATCTGGCATTGAGAGCTCTCAGCTGTCGACGCATATCAAGGAATCTTTTCCGACGATCAGCAGTAACCTTGGCAACATCCTGAGACAAATAAAGATGGTGGCCCTCCCATAAGATTTGTTTTTTGACCTTGGCTGCATCCAGCACTTGAAGAAGATCCGTGTATTGCAAGAACAACATGATGATACCACGAGGTCTAGATGATACTCTGGGACCTAGACGGTGGGCTCTCTGTATGTTAACGGAAGATAGGGCCGGTGCATCTAGAACTTTCGGAAGAAAGGATTGAAAGAAAGCAGTAGGGTTAGACCCCTCCGTAAGTTCAGGAAGGCCATAAAGGCGTAGATTGTTCCTACGATTTCTGTTTTCTAAATCTTCCGTCTGCCTCTGGAGATGAAGAATTTCCGCCTCCATAGACGGGATGCGAGAACAGGAACTCTGGACTGATTCTGTGGACTGCTCAAGAAGTAAGACACGAGAGTCCAGGGTCACCCATTTATCCTGCATAATTTGTAGAGTCTGAGAAGTTGTTTCCATAAATGGTCTGAGAGCGCGCAACTCTTCCAGAATAAGATCCAGAGGAGAAGGAGAAGGATTGCTATCTGGAGGTGGAGGATCTTTTTTAAGGCGCTTAGAAGACGCCAGAGTAGTCGGGAGTTTGCTGCCATTTTGAGTTTTAGAGATTGCTCCCAGATGGGCCTCAGACTTGGACCTCGTGCTCTCCTCCATATCCTGCGAAGGGGAGTCAGAATCTGAATGAGTGACCCCTTTGATTGTTGTAGAAAGTTTCAGATTCCGAAGCTTCCCCATGTATGAATAGTAGAGAAAAGGGTGAGATTATGAGGCGTTGGCCGCCCAAGATCAACACTGATGAAGAAAGTCAATTGAATGCAGAAGACACAGGCAGCGCAAAAACAGGAGTCCAGAGATATGCAATCGACTACAGGAGACGAGGAAAGTCAAAAGATGGAAGAGTTGTCATAGAAGAGAGGCACCATACAGACTGGGAGGGTCAAGAAATCATCATAGTCAATGTATGGAGAGGGCAAGTGTGCTACTCGGAACAAAATGGCGGCTGAGTGAGAAAACACCAAGCAATAGTACTGACTGCGTTGGTATAGGTCCACTGCGCACTGGAGTGAAATAAATGAAACACAACTCCCTACGACTAAGCACTTGCAAGAAGATAATTGCTGTAAAATTGGTCGTAGTATCTCAGCTGAGAGTAGTAGGTTGCATTAATGGCAAGTAAATGATCGCGGTACTGAGAGCAGAGAGACCACTTTGTGTAAGGGACCAGCACATTTTAAAAATGAGAGAGTGTCAGGTGTCAGTAGAAAGCCGCCGGGATCCCAGAACCGGAACCGCTTTCTGAAAAGTGTTGTAAATAGGATTCTAGCTCTTCACTCTAGTGTAGTCTGTCTTTTATATTGTTAGCCAAGTGTACCATCCTAGAACACCACCAATGTTCTAGCAAAGTGTTCTGTCCTTGCTATGATTCCAATGCTGGTCAGTTGGTGACTGGTCAATGTTTTTGCCACTAGCTGTTTTCCTGTGCTACGAATAAACCTCATAGATGTTTCCTACATCTTGTGTTCCTGTGATGATTTTATCTACAGCATTTTGGCGAGAGCTGGGAGTCTGACCTGTCTTTAAGGAACAAGGAATTTGTAGCAGAAGAATCCACCTTTAGTAAGGATTCTCAGAATTAAGAAGCAGTGGCAGAACGAAGTAAGGACTCATAGGAAGATTGTGGCACGTAATCTCATGAATGCTGAGGAATGAAAATAAGGAAAAGCAGAGCGAATTTACCGCTTATCCCGTGAGCCAAGCGTGATCGCTAGTTTGGACTGTGTTCTTACATCGCATTTCAACTGACTTGTACCGTGCTCTGTTTAAGCTTGAAACCAGCGCAGGGGTGAGTATACAACCAGGGAAAGGCTCACCTCCTCCTAGAAGCGTGTGCGGAGCATATCGCTGATAATGAAGGCAACTCGAAGGATAGCTGCAGCACAGCTCGGCCCACAAGAAAAACCGCCTCAGGAACAGCAAATGGCGGCCGGAGCCGCGGAGAAACGGAGTCAGTCAGGCGCGATGGCAAAACAGCTTGGAAACGGTGGAAAACTGCAACATTAGCCGCACAGCATCGTGTAGGCGTCCTGGGTGTATTTCCGGCTCAAAATACCGCCCGCCAGCAGTGGAGAAGTGTCACAGAGCGAAGTCCGTCACAGGAGCTCCGCCGCTAGCCCGCCATCTCGCCGGCGCCGAAACCACGCCCCCCCTTTAACTATTAAACAGAGATTTAGACAGTTCACCTCTTCCCAGACCTAGACAAAATCCAAACTGTAGGTCTGAGAGCTGCTATGTCTCTATTGCCCATCTTTCAAGTTTGCCCAAAATGGCCCTTCCTAGGATCTTAACTGTGCTATCAAGGAGGGAAATTGGATGGTAGCAGTGAGGCTGACTCTTGCCCTTTTCAAATATAGGGATGATGATGGCCTCCTGCCAGATCTTAACCAAAGCGCCTATAATTGCACTTCTTATGACACTTGTTATTAGGGGAGCCCAAAACTGTGGAAGAGATTTTAAAATGTCTGAGGGAATTCTATCATGTCCCAGAGCTTTCCCAGAGGGGCTACTCTCATTGGCTACAGTTACATCGAATACCTTAATTGTCAGCTTAATTCCACGGTGACATTCGGGTCGCAAGTAACTGTGTTCTCAGTACCTGCTTTAAGGATCTGCTCTTTTGGGACGAATATTTTGAAGAAATGAGTCGCCTTTTACCCCTTTGAGATGGAAACATTTACTTTTGTTCAAATCTGCATTTTATAAAGCTAATGATGATTTATAAGTCAAATCCATAATATGCAGAAAATGCATAATGACATAACTCCAATTGTCATGGGCATTTCCAGTCACAATTCTCTGGCAATGGAATCTCGACTGACTGAATGCACAGCCACCAAAAGATGAGTCGGGTGTCCTGGTCTAAAAGAAAGTCTTTTTTTATAGGCAGAAGTGGAAATGTTGAAGATATTATAATAATAATAACGATAACATCTTTCTTTTTTGCTAATTCTGAACACTTTACACTCAGGTATGATTGTTATCCTCAATATGCATACCTCAGAATAGCTGAATTTGCCCTGCAGGGTTTGAAGTGGTCTACTTGCAGATCCCACCAAAACATCAGCAGTGAGTGCTTAACTCACTGAGCCACCTCGAATACTAAATGTGCGCTATTTAATGATTGGGTTCTACCAAAGGGTAGACTGGGAGATGTTTTTAAATGTAAGATATTGGAATTTAGCAGTTGTTGCAAAGGATTTGGGTAATGCATTCCCCAGAACATTTGCACAAATCACACGAATACTGTATGCAGAAGGAGGAGTGGGGGTGTCAGAACTGGGATGCAGATATCAGGGGAAGATATTTTTCGTTCTAGCTATAGTCAAGATCATTCGATCTTCCTAAAATGGTTTCTATACTACACTTATAGGGCTTTTAGAAAGCAACTTTATCAATTCATCTGTTATTTTGCCATTTACCTTTTTCTGCCACCTACAACATGCAACATAAGGCAACGGTTTAGCACACTTCATTTATTGGCTGACTTCCATGTGAGTGGTTGTATTTTGTCTACACACAAAGTAGTGCCCTTAGGTGGGAAAGACCAGTATGACAATGAGTACTGTTTGAGAACAATTTTTCTTTTCTTACAACCAATGTTTCTTTAGACTGATGGGGGTCTAACAGCTGTCCCAACAATAAGGTTCTGGAAAGTGATGACAATGCATTTACGAAGACAAAAGGCTGGCACCTAACTCCAAATCTATTGTTTTTACCAATGCTTCTTTAGAATGATGAAGGAAGAAAAATTCTCAGGGGCATATTCACAAGGAGCTATCGCCAAATTAATGACACCTTTACGCCGCCAAAGTCGTGATAAATGTACCCCCCATTCACAAGCTGGTGCTAACAGCCCACAGCACCAGTGTTCCCACGATAGCAGTCACAAAAAACATCGCCACAGAGGACCCCCGCA
Organism: Lissotriton helveticus; assembly: GCF_964261635.1. Classification (NCBI taxonomy): domain Eukaryota; kingdom Metazoa; phylum Chordata; class Amphibia; order Caudata; family Salamandridae; genus Lissotriton; species Lissotriton helveticus. The sequence continues at coordinate 1,317,670,344 of NC_136061.1, forward strand.
AATATCGCTATTGAGATGCAGAGTAGGCGTTCCCTTGACAAAACCCGCGACAATAGCACACCTCAACATTCACAACGACTGCGAAAAAAACACAAAACATGCAATAAGCCGCATTAGCTGCAGAAAATTTACACCTGCTCTGACTTGGTGCAAAGTCGGACCACAGTCTGCACCACAGAAGGGAGCACAGCCCACAGCCACACCTGAGGACAAACAGATGCCATGGAGCAACTGAACATGCAGCACGAACACCCAAGGGCCACAACACCCACCCACACCACACCCATGCCCGCAACATCTCGCCCCAGGCCCACCCCCAAACCCGGACCAAGAAACTGCACACCAACACAACAAATCACAAAACAAATATGTTGCCTGAGGTCGCACATGCAGGAAAATCTACATACATTCGTGGTCAGAAAATGGAGAACCAGTCATACAGCAATGCAATCACCAACACAAAACACCATACAAACAAAAAAATAACCAATCCTTCGGATGAGTCCTAGCGGGTCCACACTGGACAATCTATAGGACACAGCCTGGAAGATGAAATACTACAGAAAAAGTGTGCCATTCGCCCAACAAACGAAAGAGAGGGAGAGAGCGAAGGAGAGAGAAGGAGTGAGACTGCACAAGCAGCGCAAGGCCTTGTAGGGCACCTGGCACCACATGCCAAAGTGTGTGTGTATGACCATTCGTACACCAGGAGCCCAAGGCTGCGTCCCACTCGCAGCCACAAAGCAACATCACATTCCAAAACTGCAAGTAGTAGTCAGACAAACCTCCAGGATGAAACGTCCATTGTCCCGATGTAGAAGGCGGGAGGACACCTACACCTCTGACCTTGGTCCAGAACGAGCCTGGAACACCCTGAGAAAGATGCCATGGCAGTTGCGGACGACTCTCACACCACGCATTGCGCAAAAGAACTATCTGACTCATCCACACCCAACACACTGAATCCCCTGCCTGAGGTGCCCCCGCATGGGATGGCCTTGACTCACACGGAAACAGCAACCCATGCTGCCCAACGTTGCACACACATTCAAACCATTGCTCAGAGCCGTGGCATATCCTCCACAAAACTGCTGCAGCACAGAAGAGTGCGGGATCCACGAGACGCACCAAGGCAATGGCAGGCCATACCGGGCACATGCACAACCCACGTCATGTGGGACACTACAATGCACCCATACTTCATTTACTGGGCGCAGTGCCACTGGCAGTGCTGCGGATCAGTTACCGGCTCAGCTTCCGCATTGCCTACATCACCTGCGTCCAGACCTGGTTCCACTGCCGAACATTCACATTCGGGTGTCCCATGGAAGTCTGCCTATCCAACACAACCGTAGATTAATTGGACTATGACTTGAGTGTGCGCCCCCTGTTGGAACACGAACAGGTGTGTAACCGAGACAGCCGAGCATGGGATGCCTTGACATCCTGCGTATGTATTGGCAGTTGTGCATGGGAGAATGCACAATTCCTCGTGTGCAGTGACCAAATAGAGGATCTACCCTATTGGGCTGTATTGTGGATTGGTGAAACGGCGTGTGCTGAGCATACCTGCCCGAACCAGTTAATGGATTGGCTCACCCTGGTGTTCCTTGAGCACGACAACGATGTACTATTGGAACACATTGCATATGAAGCTGCGCAGGCATTCATGGATGAGTAACTACATCCGTGCAGCCACATCTGACCGTTACTCACAACACAGGCTCCAACAACATGTTGCTACATGGGGATTGCTCACATGTCCCATCATAACAGAGGACACGTTTGCCATCGTCCGATCCCTGGATGCATGTGCGTGTAACAACGCGTGTGTACACACACCTGTGCAAGGTGAGGTAGGTCCATGGTCGTAGCAACACAGCTTCGTTTGGCAACATTGCCAATTCAGACACACTGCTGGGGGACAGCACACACACCGCATTGTGGCATGTCATGTGAACAAGTCGGACCCTTTCACCTGATCACTGTCAGCAGAGCATAGAAAATGCGCACCCTGGTGGCAGAGCACCATGCAGATTCCATGGGCAGTGAGTCGTGTACACGGGGCAATGGGCAGACGCCAAACAACACATGACTCATCCAGCATGGCAAGGTGGGCTGGGAGCATTGTCATCCGTGATGATTTTCGTCCATTTTTGCAAAAACAATGGATGAACTTCGACATGTACCCATGCTGCGTGCAAGTGTCTTAAGCGTGTCCCTGCCTGTTATGGCCGTTGCCTCGTCTGTACTGACACGCACATCCCAAAAGTCCATGTCACACCACTGGTGTCTAACTGTGTGGTGTGTTGATTTGATTGCCCACTCGTGTGCCACAATGAGCATCGTCCCTACACAGGGAGGAACTGACTGATGCATGTGCAATGGTGCTGTGTCCCTTTTGCAAGTTCAACCTCTGTGAGCCAGACTCTGTCATGGGATAGGTGCTGGCCGACATGTGCACTTATGTGACTACAACAATGTGAGTATGGTGTGCAACCCCTGACCATGTGGAGCACTGTCATACATCATAACAAAATGTGGCCACACAGAGGTAGGTATAACTTTATGGCATGATTAATTAAAACCTTTGCAAACAGAGTTGTGTAAGTGGGTTTGCGACATGCAGTTCTATTGTCACATGTGATGTAGGGCAGCACTCCTGGGCTGCTAGAGATTTGGTCACTCCTACCCACAGCCCCATTCAACACATGGATGTGGGGCTAGCGTGGGGGGTCCTGAGATTATTGTTGATGTGCAATGGGGACACAGCTAGTACTCACCTTCAAAGTCATTCAATTTGCCATGTGTCTCAGGGATACACATGTGCATAGACATAAGTTACCATGGTGTACCTTCATGTGCAAATATTGTCCCCACATCCAGCCATGCTTCCATACGTGAGCATAGTAATGACACATCTGTGTGATTCAGAATGTTTTATTCATATTCAGGTGATTGACGGAGCTGATGCTGTACATGGTCATCCAAGCCCACATCACATGGAGGCCCGGTGGTGGGCCAAACACAGGCCTTTGTGGATTGAGCAGTGAATAGGAAGTGGGAGAGTGCAATCCACAGCAGGATTGCTGTGAAATTGGTCTTCAGTGATGAAATGGCCATCCGTGTCAGGGTCCAGGTGAATGTCGCAGAGTGTTCCGGGGGTCATTAGGAGGTTTTTCCCAGGGCATGCTGCAAAGGTCATCACCAGGCAGGGACAGGGCACATGGCGATGATGGATGCTACTGCCACCTCCTCACACAGTAATTCCCCTCCCCTTCTTACTGCCTTGATACGGGTTCTGTCTCAGATGTGTCCGATGTGTGTGGCGGGGTGATGGCTGCATCACTGTGTGCCACTGACACAACTGACTGCAAAGGTGATGGGGCAGCATCGCTGTGTGCCATGGACACATCAGGGCTCGGAGCTGTGTGTGTTGAAGTTCCCGCTGCAGTCATCTGGGAACGGCTCAGTGGCCGAAATGGCAATATGAAGTACTGCAGGGGATTGAGGTTCCCAGTTACTACTCGCTGGTGTACAGCTGTGGCAGACAGACTTTCAGCCTGCATCTGCTCCATGGCCTCCATTGACCTCCGCATCTGTGCCAAATCTGCGCTCTGATTGCTGTTGCCTGTCTGACCTCACAGCTCTAGTATTATGTTCATTGCCCCAGCGAGGTCAGCCAAGGTCTGTGCTGGAGCATGGTACGTACAGGGGGTGTCAGATAGGGACTGTACGTGGTCCCTGATGGGATTCAGGCACCCACGTATGGCATCGAGTTTGGCTGCCATGAATTTGAAGCCCACCCACAGCTGGTCAGCCAACTCTACCTGGCAACGCCACACATGTTGTTGGAACTCCATGAATTGGTCAGGGTTGCTCGGAGACAGCTGTGGTGGTATGTGTTTCCTGCAGTGTGGTCAGTGAAGGTGGTGGGCTCACCTCAGGGTAGCTGGCCTGCCCTGCTTCTGGAGATGGGGTTTACGATCCGTTGGAGGGTGTAGGTGCAGATGACCAGGGTGTCCTCTTCATCGTCTCTGAAGATGGGTCAGGTCTGCTCTGCAGGGGGTGTTGTTTCTCTCTCTGCAATGTGAAAGGGGAGATGCAGGGTTACAGAGTCGTACATGTATGTTGAAGATTTGCTGATGTATATGTTCTGACTGCATGCCAATGTACTTTGTGGCTATTTGATGGCAGTCAGTGTATTTGTTCGACTACATGACAGATGTGTGGTAGTAGCCGTAGTTTATCATCACACAGTGTCAGGCAATGCCAGATATGAGTGGACAGTTACTACGCACGTACAGGACCTGTTGTGAGTCCTGTACTATGGTGCTGGTGTTGCACCTTGTACCTCATTGCCGTCCTTGCTGTTGTTCTGTGATTGCTATGTGTGTGCTGCATTGTGATGTTGGTGATCTGGAGGGGGCCCCTTTGTGCACATTGTGGCCAGGGGCCTACTTGGTATTTCTATGTGTGCTGCAGTGTGTCAAGGCTCTTGGTGGAATGTTCCACAATCATTTTGGGAGTGCAGTGTGCTACATGTATTTGTATTTGTATTTTGATTTGTAGAGTGCCTTATCACCCAGGGGTCTCTAAGCGCTTAGCGGGGTGTAGACACAGGTGTACACAGAGTTGTTTAGGGGAAGAAGAGGAAGAAGCTAGATGGTACCCCATGCCTCCTGGAACAGCACGTTTTTTAGCTTTTTCCTAAAAGGCAACAGGCTTGTTTCTTTGCGCAGGTTCTCAGGCAGTTTATTCCATGCACTGGGGATTGTGTGGGAGAACGTGCGACCTCCTATAGAGGATAGTTTGAACCGTGGGCAGATCAATAGTGCGGCTTCTGCTGATCGTAGATACCTGCTAGGGGCATACGGGACCAGACGTTCCTTGATGTATTTAGGGGCTTGCCCATATAAGGCTTTATGCATAATGCATTAGCCCTTGAATTTGGCCCGTTGATTTATTGGCAGCCAATGAAGTTTGCGAAGAAGGAGGGTGGCATGGGTCCTTCTTGGCTTGTTAAAAATGAGTCTGGCCGCGTCATTCATAATGATCTGGAGTCTGTTCATTAGTTTTTTTGGAATACCGACATACATGACGTTGCCGTAGTCCAGCCGTGCCAGGATTAGTGCTGATACTGCTCTCCTGAGCGTGTCCGCCGTCAGGATGGGCGACAGTTTGCGTAGTTGTCTCATTAGGCCCACACAGGTGCCCACTACAGCTGAGACCTGGGCTGACATAGTAAGGTTGGCATCTACAACTATGCCGAGACTTTTAACTGTTTCTGCCGGTACTGGGGGGTTTCCTAACTCAGAGGGCCACAGGAGGTCACTCCAAGGGCTAGATGATGTCGTAATTGCAAGCACCTCCGTCTTATCAGGATTGATTTTTAAGGAGTTTGCCGTCATCCAATTGACGGTGAATTTTAAGATGTTTTGCAATTTATGATATGCCGTTGGAGTGTTACCAATTTGAATGATGATCTGGGTATCATCAGCGTAATTGTATATACTGCAGTCCATCTGATTCAGTGATGAAATGAGGGGCTGCAAGTATGCATTGAACATCAAGGGTGACAGGGCCGAGCCCTGTGGGACTCCACAAGTGATCCTTGCTGCCTCTGATACCAGGTCATCCAGTTGTACCCTCTGAACCCGTTCACCAAGAAACGAGGTCAGCCAGGCATGGGCCGTGCCCTGGATACCGAAGTCCCACATCCGCGACAGTAGTAGGTCGTGATTGACCATATCAAATGCCGCAGAGAGGTCAAGCAGCACTAGGGCACAGGGGTCTTTTTTGTCTGCTTTAAGTTGCAGGTCGTCTAGCACGGAAAGCATGACCAATTCCGTGCTATTGTGGGCCCTAAATCCGGCTTGGTTGGGTTCCAGCAAGGAATTGATCTCAAGATGGTGAGAGAGGCTGGGCAGTACATGCTGCTCCAGTATTTTGGCTAAAAAAGGCAGTTGTGAAATGGGCCTGTAGTTTTTTAAGATCTTGTATCAGCCCCTGCCTTTTTTAAGAGTGGGATCAATCGGGCTTACTTGAGGTTAGAAGGAACCTGTCTGGTAGTGAGGGAGCTGTTTAGAAGCGATAGTATATCATCCTCCAATCCTGGCCATGCTTGTTTGAAGACTCTCGGGGGCAAGGGTCAGCCGGTGAGCCTGATTTGACTTGGTTCATCACTCTTTCCAGAGTTTCTTTAGTGAGTAAGGGTAGTGAAGTTAGGGGCTGGGTGACTGTGGGGGTAGGTATTAGAGTAGTTCCTGGGCATTCCAGTCTAGGGGTGGACTCGATTTCTGTCAGGAGGGCAGATATCTTGGTGGTGAAAAATGACTGGAATTTATGGCAGTCTTCTTGCGTGAAGGAGGGGGGCTGTTCCTTCTTTTTCCTCAGTTCTGTGAGGACTTTGAAAATTTCTTCTTGGGGATTGGGTGCTGTCGCAATTCTGCTTTCGTAAAAAGCACCTTTCCTAGACCTAATAGCTTGTTTATAGATGGTTAGCTTTTTTTCGTACAGAGCTTGGGAATTAGGATCATACCCCTTTCGCCATGCTCTCTCGCTCTGGCGCAGGGAGCGTTTCAGTAGTCTCAGGTCATCATTAAACCAGGGGGCCCCTTTTCCTTTGTCCCGGATTTTTACCCTTCGTGCAGGTGCCACTGCCTCAATGGCATTTTTCAGTTTTAGTGAAAGATTGAGGCTGGCCCTCTCCACGTCATCCTCAGGTGGTCTGTTAAGGTGGGAGGATTTCTTTAATGTAGATAATAGAGTATCAATATTGATTGAATTCCACCTTCTCACCACCCGCCACTCGGCGGTCGGGATTTCTCCTTGCCCCGGGAAAGCTAATTTACCCTGCAGCAGGTGATGATCCGACCATATGCAAGGCGAGATAGTGACAGGGCTCAGCACCGAGACTGAGGTCCAAATCAGATCCAATGTGTGACCTTTCTTGTGTGTAGGGCCTGTCACTATCTGGGTTAGTTCTAGCGCGGTCATAGCCTCATCTAACTGTTTGGACAGTGTGTCTTTATTGGACTCCTCCCAATGGAGGTTGAAATCTCCCATTACCACAAGCCCCTCATACCTTGTGCGAAGATCGTGGACCAGTCCCAGAAAAGGCTCAAGAAAGGCTGGGGGAGTTCTAGGAGGGCGATAGATGATGAGCATCGCCAGGCAATTGGTGGCAGAGTAGAGCTTGACCCCCAAGATGTCCGCACCCTCTATACTTTCTGCACAGATGGTTTCTGATTTAAAGGAGTTTTTATAGAAGACGGCGACTCCCCCCCTTTCCTGCCGTCCTTCCTATTATGGGTGGTGGCACTGAAGTTGGGTGGGAGTGCAGCCACTAAGTCGGGCATAGAAGAATCCTCTAGCCACGTCTCTGTGACTCCTAAAATATCTAGGTTGCCTTCATGGAGCAAGGAGAACACCTCCAGATTGTGTTTTTGGAGAGAGCGTGTATTAAGCAGGGCCACGCTCTGAGATGTTACTGTTCCTCTTACCCTCCTAGTGTAAGTTTTAGTAGTAGATGGATCTGCTATGGGTTTCAGCAGTTCCTCCCGCCTTAGTGCCTCCATCGTTTGCAGGCTAATAAGACCGTTTTTATTATTTAGTGCAAGCAGGTCTTCCCTTGAGTACCACGGTGCTGGATCAGGGGTCTTGGCCCCTGGTCCCGGCCGGGAGCGGACGGACGCAGACGGGCTTGCCTTTGGCGCGCCTTGGGCGCCCCGCCGGTGCCGCCGCTGCGCCCGTCCGCTGCGCCTCCTAAGGGGGGGAATCATTTTGTAGCAGCTAGTGCCTCGGGGTGGGAGGGGCCTGACAGAGGTGATCGGGTTCCTCACCCAAGATGGCGGGTCCGAAAGTTTCAATGGGGCAGGAGAGCCGAAGGCTCTGTTCAGTAATCTGGGGAACAGGGAACAGGATCCGCTCTCACACAGTGGCTGCCTAGAAAGTAAGTAAAAAATACCGAAAATCGTATTTTTGGCAAAGTGCAGGTTTTAAAATAATTTTTCCTTAAATGCGTGGTTATTAAAACAAGTATGGCTTTTCTGGACAAGCAAAGTAAATTTCAAACACTGTCCCGGCTTCCGCCTCAGGACCACAACACACACCACACACTCACTTGTAATCAGTGGGGATATGCTGTGCTTTTGTAGCAGCTGGTGCCTCGGGGTGGGAGGGGCCTGACAGAGGTGATCGGGTTCCTCACCCAAGATGGCGGGTCCGAAAGTTTCAATGGGGTAGGAGAGCCGAAGGCTCTGTTCAGTAATCTGGGGAACAGGGAACAGGATCCGCTCTCACACAGCGGCTGCCTGGAAAGTAAGTAAAAAATACCGAAAATCGTATTTTTGGCAAAGTGCAGGTTTTAAAAAAAATTTTCCTTAAATGCGCGGTTATCAAAACAAGTATGGCTTTTCTGGACAAGCAAAGTAAATTTCAAACACTGTCCCGGCTTCCGCCTCAGGACCACAACACACATCACACACTCACTTGTAATCAGTGGGGAATGGGGATATGCTGTGCTTTTGTAGCAGCTTGTGCCTCGGGTGGGAGGGGCCTGACAGAGGTGATCGGGTTCCTCACCCAAGATGGCGGGTCCGAAAGTTTCAATGGGGCAGGAGAGCCGAAGGCTCTGTTCAGTAATCTGGGGAACAGGGAACAGGATCCGCTCTCACACAGCGGCTGCCTGGAAAGTAAGTAAAAAATACCGAAAATCGTATTTTTGGCAAAGTGCAGGTTTTAAAATAATTTTTCCTTAAATGCGCGGTTATTAAAACAAGTATGGCTTTTCTGGACAAGCAAAGTAAATTTCAAACACTGTCCCGGCTTCCGCCTCAGGACCACAACACACACCACACACTCACTTGTAATCAGTGTATTTGTGCATGTGTGCCATTGTGCCCATCTCCCCCCACCCCCCGTCCTTGGTCGTTACTTACCCTGTTGCGGTTGGGTCAGGTTGTATCGTGCTGTGTACAGGCACCCAATTCCTGCCACCGTCTCCACACTGCTGACTGTGGCCACCATTCCCTCCAGCTCATCAGTCACCTCCTGTGTCACAGAACTCCCACCTCCAGTCACCCTGGCTGCCTTCCTGTTGGCAGGGAGCTTCTCCTTGGTTTAGCTGTGCAATTCATGCCATCGCCTCTTGACCTCCTCCAGTGTCCTACTCGCCACTCTGACTGCATTGACGTTGTTGACGATTGCCTGCCATATTTCCGTTTGGGTTTCCAGTGTCACAGTGGAGGTGCCGAACAGTTGTTGGTAGTGTCCTGTGACCTCCGTGATGATTGATGATGGTACTGTCTTCCTGCGGACTGAACCCTGTCCTCCTCTTCCTCTTGTCCTTGCCCTTCCCCGAGCATGGGGTTCATTGCTGCTCCTCCGTGGGACCTGTGAGCTTTGGCTTGTACTCTGCACTCAGTCCGGGTGCACCGATGGTGCTACGCAGTTTGAATTTTATGTTTTTTTTTTCTCTCTTTCTTTAACAGTGCATTTTCCCACCTGAGGTGTAGGATTAGCAGGCCTGTGGCTGGTTATCTCTGATTGTTGTACCGCGATTGGCCTCATTGCATTTTTTTTGCGTGCGCGTTTCACATTTTTGCGGCGCAGTGTAGATTTTCACGGTGATTTTTGACGCGTTATCTGATGACTGTCGCATGTTATCGCCTTGATGTGAATTCCTCGTTGACACAGGGTTCTTTTTCCGCGATAGGCTGCGATGTTGAAAGTTGCGTTACACTAATCTTGCGGTAGTTATCACACGTTCTTGCGAATATACCCCTCAGTTTTTTTGAGTTGAGCTGTGAAAAGTGAAGGGCCAGTCCATTGTTTCGATGGCCCGGGGGACTACCAGCTCAATGTACCATACTCACCTGGGCCCGTAAACATTCACACTCTGAACTAGTAGTGCTGCCTTTTACAACTTACAGCCTATCAGTACTTTGAGTCCTTTTAGTACTTATACCTGTAAACAATGACTTACCAATCTTTTTCACTTATGCTATAAGTCCTAGGGATCGAAAAGGAGGTTAGCATAATGAGTAGTTAGTTAACAATTTACCTTTCCTGTAATAACCACAGACTCAGGAGAAGTTTTAAACGCTTTATCTATGCAAGTTTCGGTGAGTCTTTGTCCAAATTACAGTGACCATAAATTTCACAAGTAAGAATATGATTAATAGGACATATGGTTTACAAGAAATCACAGTAACACCTTTAAACATTGGTACCTGGGAAGGGTGAGATAGGGAAATAGCACAAGGACATACTACACGGATTATATTTACCTAGAATGGTGTGAGGACCAACCCCGGCCACGGGCTGGGGCAATATATGGGGCTCCCGACTAATCAGGTGCCCACAGGATAGGACAGGTGCAGATCAGGACAGGTGACCTCAACTAAGTGCAACACCAGCATTACACCCCTCTCTCTATGTCAATTCAGGTACTCCGACTGGGTAATCAATAATTCTCCCTTCAACTAATCTCGATTCTTCAGACAGAGTGCTCTGCCAGCCCCTCTGCCCTCGTTTTCCTATAGCATGCATTGGGTCAGTGACAGGTCATCTACTCGGACAAGTCGGACAATTTCTCTAACTAAGCCTACCTTAGTTATACCATTTTCAGGGCAATGTACCACCCCTAAATGTTGCAAATCTATGTGTTTCCCTTCAGTGATTGGTCAGAAAGACAAGGAGAGGTCATCACACCATACTAAGATGAGGTAATTTCTTATTAAATGTAATGGATCAATGTACCCGCCCATAATTTACTTTCTCACGTTCTTTAGTCCACCCAACAATATTGGTTTAAAATAAAATACATTGTATTTATTATAGTTCTTTTCTCTTCCTCTCCTGAGGTCAAATGTGCAGGTTTCCAGGAACTTCGTGGGTAAGATGGGTGTTGGCAGGCGTTCAATGACAGTGGTTTCATGATTTTCAGGGATTCTCTGCGCAAGCGCAGCTTTTTCAATATGGAGTTTGTGTCACTCTTAGGCCCAAATACGAGCTAATAACAAAGTCAAAGAAAAACATATTAGAATACAAAAATGAATGAATGCACTGTATACCACTTATCTCTATTCTAACCCCATTACTTTATTTATACTATAGCAATAATAGTTAAGCAGAACGAACAATGTTTAGTACAAGCAGCAGCATGTGCATTAGTATGAGTAAACATGTAGCAGACATTTTGGCACTAGTGCGCATAAGCAAGAAATTCCCACCAAAAGCACAGGTACGTCACACAACGTAGATGTGGCAGACGCATGAGAAGTAAAGTTCCCGCGTTTGCAGCGGCCATTTTAAGACACTCAGGTTACTGTTAGTAAAAGCACATATGCAAGCTTCCTCAGCTTACGAAATATGTTGTGTAATGCAAATATTAGTAGACAAAACATGTTGATTAATTAATTATAGGTTATTTCAAGAGGACTGAATCCAAGCAAATTTCGGTATGTGTTAAACCTTGCTCCATCAGTTTACTTGCTGTGACTCAGTCTGAGAAACTGGTTGGGCGGCAAGGTGCGAAGGAATGAAAAAGATGATTATGTCATCACCTTATAGATGAAAGGAGAAGGCAAAGGAATGGAATCGATGGTCACTGAGGGAAGTTGTGTTGAGGGAGACTATGAGTAGAGCAAGAATAGATACAGGAGAGTGCTACAGGCTAGAAGGGTGTGCAGAGAGAGTGGTGGAAATTCTCATGGTTACAGTCACTATTGTCAGAAGGTAGCAGCACCTCTGGCCATAGTGGGCTCTCGTGGTAGTTTTTAAAAAATTTTTATTTATTCGATTTATATAGCGCGTTATAACCCAGGGGTCTCTAAGCGCTTTATCAGGGTCGGGGTCCAAACATCAGGTACTGTGAAGGACAACTGTTAATAAAAAAATTACTGAACACCCCATGCTTGCTGGAAAAGCACTGTTTTTAGTTCCTATCTTTGGGCACGTTGAACACAATACTTAAGCCTTTACAGACGATAAGAGCAGCCAGGGTAGTGGTATTGTCAAATCAGACCAAGAATAAGTAGAGTCCTTTGGGATCTATAAACCACATGTGTCCAGTTTAGGACTTTAACTTTGATCTATGGGTCCTTCCATATGGAAGCCAGGATCTCCGGAAGGCTAGACTTCGGCCATACGTTCCCAATGGAACATTGCGATCTTATAGTAAAGAGTGGGAGAAAAACCATACACTTAGGATGGTTGCTCTGAATGGGTTACATTTCGAGGACATTAGGGGGCACAGGGTGAACATATTGCCACTATAACTGCAGAGTGTGTCAGACCTCACCTATTTTATTAGCCAACAAATAACTTGTCTCTTTCAGTTCTAGAGTCATGTAAGGCTGGTTGTATGCTACACTCAGTACCTGGACGCCTTCCATTTCTGGCCCACTACACTTGTGATGACTTAATTTGACAGGAAACAGAGAGCGAGCCCTAGGAAAGACAGAAAGATAAGGGTGGCGCCTTGTGTTCTAAGCATCCTGGGACCTGCTCCTTTAGGAAATGTCATCCAGGAAAACTGTATATTGAGCAGCAGCTGGTCCCCAGCCACTCTCTAGATTACTGATCTGTCTGGGTGTCTGTGGATGTAGAGTTTTCTATACTCCTGAGTGTTCAGTGGAGATGCTAGAAGAGTTTAGTATTCCACCCTTAAAGCAGACTCTTGTTTACACCTTGAGCGTCTGTGAGTGAGAACCTTTACTCTTCCATTTGGAAAACTTCAATCAGCCTCTGAGAAGTGATAGGCTATCACTGGTTCCCACTGGGTCAACCTGCATGGTGTGCTCTTAGTGAAAGATGATTTAATAAATTGTAAAGCAAATGCCCCAAGCACTCCCAAGTATTTTGTTCTGCACCCCCTTACTAGCGAACTCCACTGTTTGCTCTAGGAGTGACTAACCCAGCTTTATAACGGGGGTAGGGGGCAGGGGGTTCCACAGAAAATTGTTTTGAACCTGCATGAGTCTGTGTAGGAAGCTGGCTCGCTATATGGTGTACTAAAATGAAGTGCAATGTGCAGTGTGTCCAGTGAAACCCAGGTTGGTATACAGGAGCAAAAGTAGATAATACTAATGCTCTATTTGTGGTAGTGTGGGAGAGCAGTTAGGCTGATCAGAGGTTAGTGCTAAGAATGTATTGTACTCACAGAGGCAATACATGATAAACCCACTCAAGAATAGATCTGAGGCCAATTTATAAAAATAACACCAATTTTTATTTAATTTTTTCAGACAAAGAAATTCATTTTACAATTAGTCCTTTTCGGGAAATGAATTTTTCAATTCGCAAAATAAACCAATTTTGTGCGCAATTTTCCACCAATTAAGTCAATGGGAGGAAATAGAAAAACGCCTATGAAATAATCATACAGCTGGATTTCAAGATTCACCTTCAGGATTTAGGTAGGTAGAAAGGCCAGGTCCAATTTTCCACCAGTGGATTCTGGATAGCGTCCCGGATACGGCCAGGAGCAGGGTGCTGAAGTCATTGGTAGCTGGTGCGTTACGAAGAAGGGGGCCACCTGAGAACACACTGCACAAGAGGACTTAAAGGTAAGTCTTTGGGGTCCCACTCAAGGGAACAGGTCACAAGGGCCTGAGGACCACAGGAACTCAGGTGGTTTGCTGGTACCCAGTCTGGGTGTATTGGGTGCAGAGCAGATAGGTCAGCTGGGCAGCTTGCGTCAAGATGTTCTGATGGTCAGGGGCAGGCATCTTGGAGAGGTGATTACGGGACTGCTGGGCCACTCACAAAGTGGGTCTCAAAGGTTAGAATGTCTCTCAATGGATGCTTGCTTCCTGGGCAGTTGAAGCCTGGGCTGGATACTTCATCTTGGTGAATGCATAAGGTCCATACCCCAGATATTTGTGTGGCACAGCTCTGGTACATCCTGGGGTCTCCACACTTGGCAGGGGATAGATTTGATCCTCCGGGCTGGTGTACCACTTTTGGTTTGGCTGCTGCATCGGAGTTGCCAGGGAGAAGCAAGTTGGGAAACTGTGTTCTGCGGGTTTGGTGCCCGAGGACTGCAAGGGAGTAGTGCCCCTACCTCAAGGGAGTTCTTTGGTGATTTGTCAAGGGCTGGAGGTGCTCAAGTGATCTTGGAGGTCGCACAGTTGCAGGATGAAACAGCACACCATGATTGTCGAGTCCTTAAGGCAGCAGGCAGGGTTTGGCGCCAATTTTCTGCAGCAGGACTTCAGTCCTAGGGTCAGCAGCTCTACTTTGTCCGTATCTTATTGTGTCCATTGAATTTGAAGTTCAGGGTACAGGGATACCACAGAAATGGTAAATTTACGGGTGTTAAAGGGGTTGACAGGGAATAGCCAATGGGATACCTACCTCTAGGGTTTCTACATCCTATATGTGACCACTTCCTGTGGGGAGGGGCACTACCCTGACCCTTACTGGCTAATTCCCTCTTAAAACAAGATTGAGGAAATCTAAAAGTGGTCTCCAAATCACCTGCCCACCTTAGGGGCGATGCTGGCTGAATAAGGACCCACCTCCTAATTTAACACATTTTCCCACCAGTCCTCCTGCCAAATGTGGAGCAGGACAGGGGCTTGGCATCCTCCACTATCCAGAAATGCCTGTGCCACATTTCAGAGGCAACTTTGCCTATGAAGCTTGCCACCTTGGAATGCCATTCCAGCCTGAAGGAGGTGTGAAGCACCTCCGCCCAGAGCAGGCTTTCTTCCTGGCCTCTGAGAGCGCTGGCTCTCACTCCATGAGGTCAGAAACATGCTGGTGGTGGCAGGCTGGCTATGAATAGTGAGAGACCACACCAGTACTTCGTAGGTTTTCAGGGGATCGTCTAAGGGGGCTCCTGAGTGCATTTATTAATACATCAAACAATGGCATAATTGTTATTAATAAATCAAATACTGGCATCACTGAGGATTTATTAAGATGAGAAATGTGGTTTCAAACACCTTAGGGTACAGGGAAGTCATCTTTGAGCTAGGAAACTTGTTACAACAAGTATCCAGCCTATTTCCTCTCCGTGGCTTCCCTGTGCACCTACAATATCTAAGAATGGCTCAGATATTGCAGGTTCATATCTTCTCATGTAGAAATGCCCACACATGGGATATAGTGCACCCTGCCTAAGGGCTATAAGGCCTGCAGTAGGGGTGACTTTACCTATGCCTCATGCAGTGTATGGGGTTATGGCACACAGGGATGTGTGCCATGTTGACTCTTCAATTTTCTCTGCATTAAGACACGCAGCCTGCAATATTGGTTTGCATGGTGTTGGTGAGGGGTCTCTGTTGTGGCACAAATTGTGCTGCAGTCCCAGTGGACTCTCTTCAGTACCAATGGCCTAGGTACAAGGGGGGGTCATTTACTAGGGACTTATAGGGATTGATGAAATTGTGCCTATTGTGGTACATTTTTAAGGGAAAGG
The DNA here is from genome assembly GCF_964261635.1 of Lissotriton helveticus. Taxonomy (NCBI): domain Eukaryota; kingdom Metazoa; phylum Chordata; class Amphibia; order Caudata; family Salamandridae; genus Lissotriton; species Lissotriton helveticus. Next base: position 1,317,685,777 of record NC_136061.1, read on the forward strand.
AAAATGGCACTAGGAACCTGGTTAACAGGGACCCAGTACAACTCAAAGTGTCATCAAAAGTCATACAAAAAGTGGGGGGTACTACAACAAGAACCCAGTTTCCCACAGTCTATGTTTATGCACAGTTTGAGGAACATTTATCCTGGCTCCTTTTTTTAAAGATATCTTTTTAATATTTTTTTTTAATTGAAAAAAGATATCAAAATAACATCATACTGATGTTATGACAACATGCACCATAGAACAGGTGAATATGAAGGCAGCAGAGGGAAATCAGAGAGCAAGCTAATAAAAATAGTCCGTACTCCATTAAGTATAGAACTCACAATGCAATCAAATACATCTAATCCTTAGCCACCAACTGAGGGTAGTCCTTTCTCCTTCTCGTACAAATGTAATAAAAAAATGATGCTTCATGTAACTGTGACTTTCTTCTGCCATGTTCTCTTAGTCAGGCTTAAATTGCCCGCTGGAAATACCTATCTCTGACGTGGAGCTGCTTTAGGATCTTGGCTCTTGAGGCAACAAAATCATGAGAAGAGCTCACTCATACTGAGCTGGTTACAACTCTGTTACAATTTGAAGGCCATCTTTCTTGTTCCTATGATTCCAGGCTAGGCATCTGCTAGTGCTAATTGTAAGACATTAGCATGTGACTATTACTTGAAACCTATGTACTTGAGAGCATACATTTTGGGCCTTCTTTAGATCTCAGTGGATGGAATAGTTTGTCACAAACATGACGGATATCCTGTCTGCCATATTTCAATTTCCATAGCATATAATGGGATTTTGATATGGCGGTCGGGATCTCCGTCACCCTCGGCCAAGATCTAAATTCGGACCTTTGTCTTTGGTCTGTGAGCTTGTTCCACTCAGCGTAGCTGGTGGAAGCTCTAGCCAGTTGAATCTGTGACTTAGAGATTATTAATATTCATATTTGGTAATAAACCCTTTTAGACTCCAAGTGCTATGTAATCAGATTTTCCTTGACCTATCTATTTGCCCCTATTTTCACTGTATGACTTTGAAAGAGATTCTTCAGTGCCCTTCCTCACTTTAAGAGCAAGCTCTTGCCACAGAGTCACTGTCAGGGCGGAACGTTTTTTGACGTTTTGGACTTGTAGTTTGGTCTGGTGGGCTAGGGTTTACAGTTGAATTCCCTGATATTACCACAAACATTGCCTGTAGCAAGCACAGGGGCCTCCCTTATACTGCAAAACACCTATACAATGTGTCTTCAAAAGTTCAAAATTGCCCTATTTAAAATGTGAATCACTTTTTTGCTATCCTATTCGTCAATGGGAGCCGCTTTTATTTTGTGCCCAGGCCTATTTTCTGTCCCCTGGAGCAGAGTAGCCACATATCTCAAACACTGGTACAAATTCACTACCTACAAGGGGAAACAGCCTTCAAAAACAGTTGAAACCACGCACACCATTACTACACATGCTCAACCGTGCATTGGTCTTTACCATGCAAAATTTTAAAACGCATATGCCTTTACCACGCATTTCTGTACAACAAAAAATTACGTATTTTTCAGGTAAGTACAAAGTTTATTTGTAATCAATCAATCTATCTATCTATCTATCTATCTATCTATCTATCTATCTATCTATCTATCTATCTATCTATCTATCTATCTATCTATCTATCTATCTATCTATCTATCTATCTATCTATCTATCTATCTATCTATCTATCTATCTATCTATCTAACTATCTATCAGGGCAAGGGTGTTTTGGGGGTTACGGGTGGGAGAGGGTATTGGGTGGCTAGGGAATTTTTAGGCTTTAGGATGGATAAAGATATTTGGGTGCCAAGGGTTTTGTAAGGGAGGTAAAGACCAATGTGTGGTTAAGACCGTGTTGTTAAGGAATGCTTGGTAATGGCATGCGTGGTTCCGACATACAACCACTATGAGTTTTGCATGATGACGACAGACTTTAAATGTGAACCGCAAGATCCAAGCACAGAGCTGAACCTGGTGCATTCAGATTCAAATTTAGCTTGGATCATCATCATCATTCAACTTTATTTCACACTTCATTAAAATGCATTAAAGTTCACATATAAAAAGATGGCGTAGGCAAAAAATACATTAAAATTAGACATGCAATAAATGTGAAATTTAAGAGCAATACCAGGCCCACTGTAAAAGTCTTTATGTAACGAGGTTAAATCTAAAAATACATACACAAATATATAAAAGACAGAATACGACAATGAGAAAATTGATCTTAAAGTGTTGTAAGTGAAGTGCTAAGGGCCTTAGGAGTTCTCAAAGCAGCCAGTAAATAGGAGGCTAGTGCAAAGCAGACCAATGGGGTATCAAATGAGTAAAAAAAAAAGAGAGCCGAGGCTACATTTCGCATTGAAAATTTTCTTAAAAGCGGGATAATAAAAACCTTCCTCTCTTTTAGATATAATGGGCAAAAAAAGAGGAAATTTTAAGTCGATTGGGCTGTCTTATTATCACAGGGACAAGGCGGTAGGTTCTTAAGAGAGAATTGATTGTTTGGATAACCATGCATAAACAGAATAAGGTTCAATCTGAATCTAGTCAGAATGAATCGATGGTGGTTATTTACACTATCTGTAAGTATGAGTATAAATGATTTAATATCTGCGGTATAGATTCATAAAACTTTACGGTTTGTTTTCCTTTATGGGTATTCCACCTACCCTTAGCTTGGATCAAATATTTTATCATAGAAGGAGCATTCGGTAGGACCAGATCAGCACAGAAAAGCTATAATCTTATCAGTGTTTACATGTACATTCTCTAAAGATGCATATGCAGACCGTATTCAAGACTCTATAATATTTAATATATAGGGTTTAAGAGATGGGATTTTTTTTTTTAAAAAGACTCCAAGGGTTAAGACCTTAAACAAGCCCCTATTTCCAAATCTTGTATAAGCAGCATAGTTTGTTTTTGTGTCTATGCTGTTTCCAATGGTTTGAGTCCAGGTTACAGCTTATGTTTTTGTGATTTCATACAGTTAATTCGTGCGTGACCATGCACAAAAATATCATGAAAAAAGCAAAAAAATAAATCAAGTGAACTGCTTTCCTGATTCATTTAATTGTGGCTCATAGATTATGTTGTGTTCAAAACGTATTGCACGTTAATTGAAGGGCGACAGCAAAGTTAAATTCAGTTAAAAACATGTTTGAAAATACATATATTTGAGCTTGTATAGCAATCAATTACAGATAACACAGCTTCAATGAAGAACAAATTACAACAGTTATATTCACTTAATATCGTTCTTCAGATCGATTTTGGGAGCTGTGGGCAGGAGGGTTGCCAATAACTGGCACACGTTGCTTTCTGATTTTCATTTGCGGTGTGTACAGGGCTCTAGCGGTTTGAGGCCCAGCCTCACCAAGAACGCTGCCAAGATGTCAGCCAAATATCCAGTCAGCAGCCGGCACGTGAGACCTCCGCGCAGCTTTTACTAAGAGTCCCGGGAATCAAGTAGGCTTAGTCAAATGTCGGTGTAGACATGGGAGACATTGATGTTTTATCGCAGCACACATGACGGACACATGAGGGGATTGCGGACCGTCCCGGATCGCCGGATGTGACATCCCCAGAGGAGGCTGAGCATGGCGGTCTCCAGAGTCTACTGAGGATCGAGGAACGAGCTCTGGAATTTCTTTCTGATGTAGCCTGACCCTATGATGGCGGCCATAATAAACACACTCGTTATAGCGATATTTGCACATATTCACCCAGCTTTTTAACTCTCTGCAGGGTGTTATGAGCGCTTCACTCTCTATCCGCTGTGCCCCCCACCTCCCATGTGATTGGGAGCTCATCCTGCATCGCCGGTCCTTGGGCAAATTCTCTTGCGTCTTTCCTGACTTTTTCTCCCTCCCCCTTCACCTTACCCCCTACCGCTCTACTCTTCTCTTCCTTCCAGCTAATGGCCCCTGCTCTCACCTGTCCCTGCTTATAGTTACCGCCATATGTATCCACTGGACTACCTATGTGAACTCTCCCTCTTCAGCTGAGACCTAGCTATTTTGACTGATGACCGATGGAGCTACTTTGTTTAGCTATAAGGGTAATGGGCTGGGGACTCCCTCCTCGGACGTCACCTACCCAGTCGATCTGTAGGCAGACTTTCCTTTGTCTATCCTGCCTTCCTTTCTCTCCCTCCCCCTGTCACACTCCTAATTCCTATATTTATTTCGCTCTCGGAACAAATGTAACTTATAATCTGTAACTCTGATCCTCATGTAAATACTGCTTGTACCTGCCTAAAATGACGGCCTTATCTCCCTCTCTCCACTACCCCTCCCCGCTCTACTCTTCTCCACTTTCCTGCTTCTGACCTTTGCCCTCACCTGTCCTGGCCCTTTAGTCCCCTCCCGTTCTATCTGTGAATTTTTCCCTCGTCATTTGAGATCTAGCTATTTTGTCCGACGCCCGATGGAGCTACCTGGTTTAGCTATAGGGGAGACAGGCCGGAGATTCACTCCTTGGATGTCACCTACCCAGTCAGTCTTTTGACAGACTTCCTTTCATCTCTCTTTTCGTCTTCTCTTGTTTCCTCCCTCTTTTTATTTATCTCTTTCTCTCCTCTCTCAATGTATTGAGACTGACCTATTCTGTCTGATGCCCAATGGAGCTACCTCGTTTAGCAATAGGGGAGATGGGCCATGGATTAACTCCTTTGGTCGTCACCTACCCTGTTGGTCTTTAGACAGACTTCCTTTCGTCTCTACTGTTGTCTCTTCCCTTATCCTCACTTTCTCACCTCCCCTACCCCCCACTACTTCTCTCTCTCCTTTCTCTCCTCTCCTATTGTTTTGCTGATTGTTTGATATAATGTGTAATTGTTGATATTTTTATGTTATATTGTTGAACCACATTGTTGCACTTCCTTTCGTCTCTTCTGTCGTCTCCTCCTGCATCCACCCTCTATTTATGTCTCTCCTTCTCTTTTCTCTCAATGTATCGAGACTGAACTATTCTGTCTGATGCCCGATGGAGCTACCTGGTTTAGCTGTAGGGGAGATGGGCCGTGGATTCTCTCCTGGGCCATCACCTACCCAGTCGGGCTTTAGACAGACTTCCTTTCGTCTCTCCTTGTTGTCTCTTCCCTTATCCTCCCTCTCTCACCTCCCCTGCCCCCTCCACTACTTTTATCTCTCCTTTCCCACCTCTCCTAATTGTATTGCCTATTTTTTGATGTATTGTGTAATTGCTGATCTTTTTCTGATACATTGTTGATTCTCATGTAAAGCACTCTGATACCTTCGGGTCTAGCCAGCGCTATATAAAACTCTTTAAATAAATAAATAAATACATTCCTAAATACACCTTATTTATGCAGTTGAGAGCGTATATACACAATGAGATAGTAGTTCACCCATGATCACAGTTTCAAGAAATAAGGAGCTCGGATCAGAATGAGAGTGTGGCGAGGGTAAGCCGCAACGCAACAACCACATAGTTTTGGTTGAGAATGCCTGTCTTATTTTTCCCCACGGTGTCCGTCATTAGCTGCTCCTTATCAGGAGCTTCAGGGTGCCGCCCGGCCTCATATGAGGCACCACTTACTGCTCCTTGCCACAAGAGCTAGTTATCTACCTGAGCAGTGTTCATTAAAGCATGACTTTAATGTTTTCCTGAACACTGATAGTTAACAGGTCAACCCAGGCCCTCCTCTCAACACTCCTGATGACAGGAGGAGGTGGTGGGGGGTGGTAGAAGAGGCTGAGGCAGGATCCAGCTACAGAACGACAACATTCTGAAGGTGGATGTCTACACTATGCATCTCTGAGGTGTTAGGTTCAACATGATTTTTTCACTGAGGCACAATCCATTTTATTTAAGAGACATATGCATAGTATGTCTGCTAAAATGTGGCTGTCATGGCGCACATCACTGCATCTCTAAGGCCAATGAGAAGCCACACAGAGCAGCAGGAGCAGGCTCCCCAGAGCTGTCACATCTTTTTCTAGTTTTAGGGATGTTTTCAGTACAATCAAGAAGGTGGGAGAGGAATGGAGGTGAGTCTTTGTCTTTTCAAACCTGACCTTGCTGCTCTGGCTGGCTCCTCGTAGGGAACCATGGCTTGCTGATTTCAATATTCAGCGCCAGATTCCTGCCCTGCTGCTGCAAAGGAGTCTCTGAGTTGCCAGCAAAGGAAGCAAGGTGAGTAAAAAAATGGTGCTAGCATACAAGAGGATATACTTTGCTACAGGGCAGCCTTGGTATATTGGGGAAGATGGGGGCCGGGTTGGGGTAAAAAACCATGATAAAATGCTGGCTCTGGAATACTAGAGATAATTTTTGACATGGTAAATGGGCAGTATTAATGTCAAAATTCCAATACTGGAATAGTGTATGTAAATCTTGCTCCATGGGGGAACCCATAACAAAATGCACAATAAAGCCAGCTCTTAATATGGGGAACTCTCAAGGCAAATTTTGAAAATGTTGGGGTGAACTCTTAGTAAGTAGTACACCCCACACCTTTCAAAGATTACCAGCCACAACTAGGGTCCACAAAACATAGGATTCAAAATTCATTTACAGTCTGCATCAAATTCTGGTAGTAAAAAGTTAATTGGAAATCATTGTTCATTTCTATTCCTAGGCCCTCAGCTGGATTCTTTGTCGACTTCTCATCTCTGTATCCACACAAATAAAGGCAAACCACAGGTAAGTATCAAGAAATAGAAATGGAAAACAAAGCGCAAATCCTTTTTAGGTCTCACCTAGACGAAAGCAAAAGCGAAGCTTTTGCTGTCTAGGGAGACAACTTATGTCGCCACTTTCCAGGGATTCCGGGGAATGTAGACTGCAGACTGTGACGAGCTTGTCCTCCTGGCGATTGTATCTCATGAGCGCGCACGTCGCGTCGCCGTCCCTGCTATTCCCATGCACAGAAAGGCTCCCGCACGCATGCGCACATACACACACTGCATACACACACACACACACGCACCCCCCCTTTAACAGACACACGCGCAGACAGACACACGCACGCACAGACACACTACAACAGACACACGCGCACACCCCACCCCCACTCACCCCTCCTCCTCCGCAACACACTCACCTGTTCTGGTGGTGCTCGGCGTGCCTCTCGGGCGGCGGTTGCGCTTTGCGGGGCTCTCTCACCACATGAGAGCCCCGCCTTCTTCATGCGCCCGGCCGCTCTTCACCCGGTCCCCCATCTCGGGACCGGGACTCGATCAGGAGCCCTCGGGGCTCCTCGGACAGTGGCTTCTCTCTCGCGCCGCGATGGGGGCGGGACTTACGGTTGGGGCCGCGCTGCGATTGGCCGGCTGCCCAACCGCTTCCGGGTCGTCGCAGGCACCGCGGCGGCCCGGCGGGAAGCGGGAACTTGTTTTTTAGTGCTGCAGTAATACCAGGATCAGGGCGCAGACGGCATTCCGTGTTGTGTGGTAATAAGGCCGCTCGCACAAATTCAGCGGACCAGCCGTATATCTACGGCGGCCCCATGTCTACTTCGGTGCCATGCTGCCCTATTAAAGTCACCCCCCGCCACATACACATGGCTTACCACCCTGTCTTTCCAGCCTCCGCTCGCTTCCCCTGCCCCTCTGCCTATCCATGCCTCTCGCGCTCCTGCTCATTAGTTTCTTCTCCCTCCCTACCCGCTGTCTCACTCTCTTCTCCCTTTCTATCGCTGTTCCCCTCTCCCCCTTACGCTGTTTCCCTTGCATCTATCGCTCTCCACCTACCGCTCGAGTCCCCTCTTGCTTTCTACCGCACACTCTTCCTCTTTCACCGTGCCTCTCACCCTCTTTCTATCCATCCAGTCCCCTCGCCTCTGCATTGCTCCTTTCTACCATCATGTTCCCTCTAGCCCTTCTTTTCTAGCTTTCTCCCCTTCATCCCTTCCTCTGTGTTTCTCTTTCCTCCCCATATTCCATCCTCCTGTTCACCGTGCCTTCTCGTTCCTGCTTTAATTTGCAGCAATATTTTCCTCTGCCCCCCCACCCCTTCATTCGTCATTTTATCTTCCCTTGCGGTTAGTCGCTATACATTTATAGCTTTCTTCTTTACGTGTTCAGTACACACGTGCTCACATTTCTTTTGATTAATCTCAAGCTTTCCCTCTATGATTACAGCATTGTTCCAAGTCTGTAAGACACAAAGTTTCCTATTCATGGATTTTATTTGACAACCTATCTCTTTTTAAACAAGCATTTACAATGCCATAGGTCTCGCATTTGCGAATGTTTATGCTATTGGCATTGGAAATTACAATGCCTTTTATTTATTTGTTTAAAAAACCAACACATTAATAAAAGGCATTGTAATCAACAATGCCAATAGCTCAAACTGTAGTAAATGCGAGACCTATTGCATTGCAAATGCTTGTTTTCATAGTGCTTATCTTTTTTTCCGTCTACGGACCAAACCCTTTCTACCAGCATCATTTTCACCTTTCTGTTTTGGTATCATTTGCAAGCTTTAAGGAAAAATCACTTTCTAACATTGGCAGTGGGTTTTCTCATTTTTCTCAAGTTCTCCTATGAGCTGCTGATGGAGCGAGGTGGCAAACGCATAATTTTGTGTACCCCTCGTGAAGTTAATGTCCTATAACAATAACATTGACTGATTGCATGTTTTGTGGAAACTAACCAATCATAGAGTAAAGTGCACACATTATTTTAGTTTTTTACACATGGGGAGAACTAACTTGCTTATATGGTGCAAATTAACCCAGCTAACATGTATTGTCGTCGTGTTGTGAACTAATGTGCAGCTTATTCGTAAACAAACGCAATTTAAATGTGCTTATTGTATTCGCTTATGTGATGGAGAGGTCGAAATGTGAGTATAAAATGCATTTATGTGGCTTATCTGCTAGGTAACGACTAATTGGGAAACATTAGTAAGGTGGGAGGTAAACAGAACGGGTTTAAATACACAATTTAACATAAATCTGTGTTTGTTTCTGCAATAGTTCCAAAAGTGGCCTTTGAGGCCCAGTCAGAAAATGGACGGCTGGGTAAACTGTGAGAAAGAGCTAAACTGCGCAGGCGCGCCAAAAACCTGCATGTCAGAGTGAACTGCCTGTGCTCGAGGAGGTTCAAGGCTGATGCAGCCCGGAACCTAGGATGGGTGCCAAGCATGGATGATGTCGTGTTCAGAGCCTGGGAAGATGTATGGATGTTGCCACTCAAGGAAATGCCTAGGCCAAAGACTGTCCTAAACAAAGCCCCTTTTCTTTTTCGCTGACACGTTGTGAAATGAATGCTGTAATGGTGAGATGATGCTCACCCACCCCGAAATTGTCCAATGAACAACCAAATAAGAAACGTTAGATACTTTTTAGATAGATTAAGTTAGGGAATTAAGGTATAAAAACCCCTGGATTTGTCTAGTTGGGGTCGCTTTTTCCATTTCCATCGGAGATGCTGCCCGATTGCTGACCGATTCCTGGATGTAAGATTTCTTATGAATTTACTTGTTTGCTTTACAGGATTGTAGGATAAGATGAGGGTGTTGGTTAGGGATGTTAGGAGAGAATGACTTTGGAACTATCTGTTTTTTTCTAATCTTAACTGTTTTTCTAAAATAAAGCGATTTTCCTTGAGCTCAATAAAATGATCATTTGAAATAAAGTTTAAGTTTTACCGAATAAAGATTTACTAATTCATAAAATGTCAGACATGATAAGGTTTTGCTTAGAATAGAAATTAAATAAATGAAGAACTAAGAGCTGGTCTTTGAATTCTTCCTACGCCTAATTTTCATTCTAACAGATCCATTGCCACTATGGTGGTGTGTCTGAATAATTGAATTCATGGTTAAATATTAAATCTGCAGGTGTAAATAATGTATAATTAAATAGATTTAGACGCTCCACCAAAATGCAACAGCGTTTCTCCAGTGTGATTCACCAGAGCCTTGAAGCCAAAGTGTAAGTGATCAGGGTAAATGCGCATTGTTATGGCCCCACTGATGCATGATTTGTGTGTTTTAAGGTTTCAGGGAAATGGTGAGTATTGATTAGAAATGATTTCTGGAGCCGCGCTGGAGCAATATATTATTTGGTAGCAGAGTAGTGGTTGTTAAGGAAATTAGCTAGGGTTATCGTAAAGTACTATATAGATTTGATGGAGAGGAAAGAGACCAAACCTGTACCTACCTGGGAGACGCCGCCACCGCCAGGAGTCAAACTACTGCTGACTACACGCGCCGCCGCTCCGGGACTACAATTGCCAGCAGCCTACGCGGCGGCGCGCTCTCTGACACCGCGAAGAGCGCCAGGAGGCGCACTTAAGCAGCGCAGTACTCGGCAGAGCGGGGGAGAGGAAAGAGACCAAACCTGTACCTACCTGGGAGACGCCGCCACCGCCAGGAGTCAAACTACTGCTGACTACACGCGCCGCCGCTCCGGGACTACAATTCCCGGCAGCCTGCGCGCTCTCTGACACCGCGAAGAGCGCCAGGAGGCGCACTTAAGCAGCGCAGTACTCGGCAGAGCGGGGGAGAGGAAAGAGACCAAACCTGTACCTACCTGGGAGACGCCGCCACCGCCAGGAGTCAAACTACTGCTGACTACACGCGCCGCCGCTCCGGGACTACAATTCCCAGCAGCCTACGCGGCGGCGCACTCTCTGACACCGCGAAGAGCGCCAGGAGGCGCACTTAAGCAGCGCAGTACTCGGCAGAGCGGGGGAGAGGAAAGAGACCAAACCTGTACATACCTGGGAGACACCGCCACCGCCAGGAGTCAAACTACTGCTGACTACACGCGCCGCCGCTCCGGGACTACAATTCCCGGCAGCCTATGCGGCGGCGCGCTCTCTGACACCGCGAAGAGCGCCAGGAGGCGCACTTAAGCAGCGCAGTACTCGGCAGAGCGGGGGAGAGGAAAGAGACCATACCTGTACCTACCTGGGAGACGCCGCCACCGCCAGGAGTCAAACTACTGCTGACTACACGCGCCGCTGCTCCGGGACTACAATTCCCGGCAGCCTACGCGGCGGCGCGCTCTCTGACACCGCGAAGAGCGCCAGGAGGCGCACTTAAGCAGCGCAGTACTCGGCAGAGCGGGGGAGAGGAAAGAGACCAAACCTGTACCTACCTGGGAGACGCCGCCACCGCCAGGAGTCGAACTACTGCTGACTACACGCGCCGCCGCTCCGGGACTACAATTCCCGGCAGCCTACGTGGCAGCGCGCTCTCTGACACCGCAAAGAGCGCCAGGAGGCGCACTTAAGCAGCGCAGTACTCGGCAGAGCGGGGGAGAGGAAAGAGACCAAACCTGTACCTACCTGGGAGACGCCGCCACCGCTAGGAGTCAAACTACTGCTGACTACACGCGCCGCCGCTCCGGGACTACAATTCCCGGCAGCCTACGCGGCGGCGCGCTCTCTGACACCGCGAAGAGCGCCAGGAGGCGCACTTAAGCAGCGCAGTACTCGGCAGAGCGGGGGAGAGGAAAGAGACCAAACCTGTACCTACCTGGGAGACGCCGCCACCGCCAGGAGTCAAACTACTGCTGACTACACGCGCCGCCGCTCCGGGACTACAATTCCCGGCAGCCTACGCGGCGGCGCGCTCTCTGACACCGCGAAGAGCACCAGGAGGTGCACTTAAGCAGCTCAGTACCCAGCCTCGCGGGACGCGAGCGGGACGCCCGGGGCTAAGCCCGGGCAAAGGGCGGGCCCTCTATGGCCCTCATCGGCAGGAAGAGACAGGGACAGGGCCCTGACCTCTGTCCAAATCACCCAAGTAAGCCAAAATCGCCCAAAAATAGCTGTGAGCATCTGTGATATCTTTTTTGACTAACACCTCACGATCAGAACTGCTTATTGATAGCACATCCTTACCTACTCCTACTCTCGATATTAGCAACGAGGTGTTTCAGACCCCGGAGAACAATTCATTGACCCAGCTCCTGGTAGCCATTGTGGAACCAGCTCCCGAGAGCATACAGGACAAAGAAATTATTCTTCTAGAAGAGGAGGCCCCTGCACCGGTCCCAGCACCGAGAGTAACGAAGGGGGGAGGAGAAGAATATATCCAAACGGGGCGGCCTCCGTTCAAGCAAAAAGCGCCCGATGTATCCCCCCAGGAAAATAGTGGTGATGATATAAGGGGTACTATAGGAGGGAAGGAACACTTGGATGAAGATCAATTCAAGAAGTTGCTAAATGCCATAGACAATAAGATCAAAACCATAACCAAACCGCTCCTAAGTAAAATAGATCAGCTCACATAAGAGGTGAATAGGCGGGGGGTCTCCTGCAAAAATCATTAGAAGAAAAATTGAAGACGTCATTGCCAAAAACAATTATAGTCGAATCAAAAATTACCCAAACTGCCCCCAGGATAGATCCACTTGCAAATACTCCTTTGGCCACCTTGGAGAGAATGGATCTAGTGAGGGGGGGCCTGAGGGACTTAGATCCAGATATTAATAAAGGGGACTTTGCAGGGTCGAGCCACAGAGGCAGAAAAGAAGATGCTAATCTAGAGAAGGGGCCTGTAGAATTAATTGTAGAGGCTTCTCCATTAATTTTGGTCCTAGCAAACGTCCCCCAGTTGGAATCAGGGCAAGTAGAAAACGTTCCTTCCCTGATAAATAAATCTCTCCATTGGTTATCAAGGAACATGGCTTTTACTCCGGGAGGCAGGGATCAGTTGGCACAAGTAGTAGTTAAAGCTAGAAGAGTTGAATGGATCGGGGGTGGTACCAAAGAATTTGAGGGGGATTGTGTGGTGCTACATCTTTCTGACCCAGAAGTTCTGCCAAATATTCTAGCTAATATATATCCCCCCCAGCGTAGATCAACCGAAATAGTGCCACTAACGTTGGATTTTTTTTATTCAAAAAAAGGTAATACTTTAAATCCAACAATGTTGAAAACTAAATGGAACCCTGTACTAAAAAAAGCGAAAACCCTTGATAATAGAAATAACTGGGGAATCCCGATGGAAAACAGGTTTTCGGCCCTTTCTGGATTAAGTGAATGTGATTGACTGGAAGAATGGATGAGCTTAGGAAAGGCTAAAGCTGTAGAGCTTCATGACAGCGGAAATGATGGTATTATAAAGCATCTAGAAATAACCTGTAGTGAGGGTAAGACACCCAACCCCGGGGAATATACTCCCAGTCTAGTAGAGCACACTCCACTAAATACCCACACCATTGTAAGCAATGAGGAAAGTAGTCCTTCATCCCCCTTGTCTCCCCTTAATCAGAGTCTACCCTTACAAGAGTGGACCACCCAGATGAAAGGTAGCATTAAAATTATCTCTTGGAATCTGGCGGGAATCCACCATAAATTAGAGACCCCTGAATGGTGTGAGTTTATTGACTGCCACGATGTTATTATGCTGCAGGAAACTTGGGCAGTGGCACCAGTTTTTCGGCAGGGCTTTTTAAATTTCTATGTACCTGCAAAAAAGAATATCAAAGGGCGGCCCTCAAGGGGTCTAACCATTTGGGTACGACAATCTTTACAATGCACCATCAAGCAAAGACCCATCAGCAATTGTGACCTACTCCCACTAGTGCTCACCTGGGCTGATGGCAATAATTTGGCCTTATATAATATTTATGCCAGGGGAACTCAAGGGGGCATAGCCTCTGATGTGATAGGTGCATTAGATAATGACTTAGAGACTCTACCCACACAGTACACTATCCTAGTGGGGGGAGACCTGAACACAACATTTGAACCACTAGGATTTGAGGATAACGAACTGGCCCAAGAGGAAGATACCAAATGGGGAATTCCCCAATTGGACCTGCCACTGGTAAAAAAGTGGACAGAAGTGGCAATACAGGTCAAGAGTCTATGCCTGTCCAGGGGATTGAGGGCAGTAAATGGTCGCACCCTTTCTGACCCACCGGGCAAGCACACCTTTGACAACTTGAGGTCAAGTAGCAGGATAGATTACATTCTAATAGATGTTAGAGACTGGCATAAAGTGGTAGATATGCAAGTGACACCGAGATTGGAGAGTGATCACAACCCATTGTGCCTGCTCTTTAATCTGGAACAAGGTGGAAATTCAACTGACCAGAATAGGGGTGTTACGACACTAGATGTCGTCTCAACCAATAATCTCCGCCACATTAAATGGGCAACTTTGGTAGATAAACCCGGGGATATGCAGGCCTTAGGGGTGATAGTTACCGAAGAGGTTACCAGACTACAGTTTCATACTAATGAACTAAATTTTAATCAATTGATTGAAGAGTCACAGCCAATGTTTTTTGCTAACTTACAGAAGTTATTTTTTTTAAAAACCCAGCAGAGGAAGGGTCCTAGACCACCGATAAAAATAGGGTGGTATGACCACTCCTGCAGAAAAGCGCGACAGAAACTCAGTATAGCCCTGAAGACTAAAATAGGAGTATTAAAAGCCAGGGATGATTACAGGAAAGAACAAATCAGGGCAAAAAGACTGTGGGATGATAACATATGGTTAGATCTGAAGAAAGCATGTGCAGCCAAACAACAGAAAGAGTTTTGGGCCATCTTAAAGTGGGGTAGTGGGGTAGTGGGGGCATAGCAGACTGCCCGAAAAATCATGTAGCAAAGGAGGCATGGGTGGACTTTTTTAAACCACAATACGCAGACAACTTACCTCCTTTAATTGAAACCCCTCCAGAAAGGGTATTCTATACCCATGGGATATTCTCACTGAAAGACGCAAATGAGGCAATGGACGGAGTAATCAGAGGAAGGGCGCCAGAAATAGATGGAATACCGGCGGATGTGTTTTTATCTGATAGGGCTAACTGGTGTAAATATTTCGTATGGCTTGGTAATGCCATCGCACAAGGAGCAATGATCCCATCAACATGGAAGGGTGCGGAGATAATACCAGTTTTTAAAAAAGGGGATAAGGCTTTACCAAGTAACTACAGGCCCATCAGCCTTATCGACTCTGCACAAAAACTGTTGGGCAGGATGATACAAAACAAAATACAAGCCTGGATAGATGATAAGGATATCCTTTCCCCGTACCAAGCTGGTTTCCGCCCCTTAACTAGCTCCGTTGACCAGGTATTCCATTTCTTAACTATGTTCTGGAAAAATGTAACTCTGATAAATGGCCCATTATATGCTGTTTTCGTTGACCTGAAGTCAGCGTTTGACTTGGTACCCCGACAAAAACTTTGGATTGTCTTGCGAGATCTCGGAATAAGCCCCGAATTGCTGACCCTGCTCGTGAGGATGCATGAAAACAACTATGCCCGGATTAGGTGGGGTGTCCAGGGAGATGTCACTGAATCCTTCCCCGTGGAACGAGGGGTAAGGCAGGGCTGTGTCCTGGCCCCCACCCTATTCTCCCTCTTATATCAATGGCATAGTTGACTTTTTAAAGCAATTTCCGACAGATGCCCCGATATTAGATGGGGAGCGGGTTCCGGTATTAATGTTTGCCGATGACACCTTGCTGGTCTCGCGGACCCCCAGTGGCCTACAAAAGACAATTAACGCTTTTGGTGACTTCTGTCGGATACGGGGTTTGGAACTAAATACAACAAAGACTAAGTTTATAAACCTGAATCCTGCCAAAAAATTCAAGGGGAAAATGCATTTTAATGGAGCCCCATTGGAGGAAGTGAATGCCTTCACCTATCTAGGTATTTCCTTACAGGCCAACATGAACTGGAAATCCCATATGGACTCTGTGGTGCTAAAGTTCAATCAAATGACAGGGGCAATAGCACAAAAACATAAATCTTCATTTACAAAACCCATTCAGCCAATAATGGAGATTTATAGTATGAAAGTGTTGGGCGCCTGCCTCTATGGATCAGAGCTATGGGGCTTCAGCAATTTGAGTACACTAGTGGTTGCAGAAAATAAATTTCTTCGTCGAATGATTGGTGTCCCCTAGAGCACCCCTTCGATCCCGCTCCAATATGATCTAGGGAGGAAAAAGATCGAGGACATGGCCAGATTGCGTCCCCTCCTATATTGGAGGCGTATAAAAACTACACCTGAACTGGGACATTATGCAGCTGCCCTCATGGACGTTGTTAGCTCTGATCGGTTTCATAAAATATCATGGCCTAAAGAAGTTAGGAACTTGCTCCAAAAATTGCACCTAGATCATTTGTGGACTGCAGTAGACCCACATGCCTTCCCATCTAAGGCATCATTGAAAAAAATGTATTGGGACATGATACATAATACTGTTCTGATTTCCAACCAACCATCCACGTTGACATCCCTGTTCTTGTATTTTAAAATCACTCCTAAATGCGAACAGTACTGGGACTTGATTTCTAAACCCCTAGACAGGAAGCTGTATTTTCAGTTCAGAATTGGCTCTCTACCCCTCAATGCCTTTACGGCTAATTGGTCCCCTGGTAATGTAAACACTTGCTCTTACTGTAAAGTACATGCAGAGGACATCCCACATTTTCTGTTTGTTTGCCCATTATATGCTGCCCCAAGAAGTAGATGGCTAATACCGGTTTGTAGGAAATTGGGGACAAGGAAATACCTAGAGGCACTAAGGATATTAAGATCGAATTGTGCCCCCATTCTTGCAATCGCTGTAGCCAAATACATGGGGTGGGCCTGGATAATACGTAAGCGCACTTTAAAACTGTAACTAATTAAGGGAAATGTAATTTTAATGACAAATTTAATCTGCCAAAGCCTTGTGCCGTGACTTGGATTTTACAACATATGAATCTTATAAATTGAAATATTCGCCAGCATTATTGATGGTATTTAATATGTATTTTATCTTGTTCTTAAAATTCTATTGTAGTATTTATTCTGTTTAGTTTAGGGAAATATGCTTTTATGACAATGCTGTCGAATAAAGTATTTAAACTTGAACTTGATGCACAGAATTATGACTAACATCTGTTGAGTTTGTATTACGTTATATGTAGTCTTGGAAAGGCTTCATAGAGTAGGGTGAAGCCAGTGCCTCCGTCTGCAGGTGGAGGAAGTGTGGCAAGGTAGTCGCACAGTGAATTAGTCTGTTTCAAAAAAGGAGTATCGCCGAATACTGCGGTGGTATCGTCGCATATCACTGTTTAGGGACCTTAGGTGTGAAAGGATAAATGTATAGTGAGGACAGTCTATGAAGTTTCAGCCTTCAAGTATAGGGATCATTCTGTGCTTCCCGACTAAAACTTACTGCTGGGAGAGTAATAGGTCTTAACCCGAGCTTGATTGAAGGGTAAAGAGAGTGGCGTCTCTCTTGTGCTAACAATAGAGGAACCCTGTGGTGGGTTAGTGGAAGCGCTGCCTACTGGTAACACAGAGTTCACGTATATATGAATAGGGTTTTCCGAATGAATGTGCGTAAATTATATTGCAATACGCGTTCAAGCGAAACTCTGGGACTGACACTATTGCATGTGCTTTCCTAGAGAAGTGAGATCGTTATTGCCTGATAGAAGGGTAAAGCTAGTTATGTTGCTTTATCGGCGAGTCTAAAAAATTCTGAGGAGATAAGCTTTGTCTATTCCGGTTACAGAATACTTGTGCGAATCAAAATTCTATCACTTTATTAGCAAAACAGATTAGTGGATTTTTTTGTGTAAGTTACTAACTGATTTTGTAAAATATCTTGTAAATACGGCTTCTTGAAAAAACCCTGTAAAGGAGGGGTCAGTCGGCGCTGCAGAAGCCGGAGCGCTGGTGACGTCGAAAGTGTCGCGCTGGGATTGGTCCACGTGGCCAAGTCAGAGTAGGAGTTCATTGGTTCATCACAGAAAGCAGCAAAAGCTATTGGTTAAGCACTATAGTGACGTATCGTGTTCTAACGGGTGCATTAGTACGAACCGCGCTGTGATAGGTTGTTGTTACGGACTCAACAACAGAATAGTACGCGATCTTTTGAAAGCAGGAAAGTGTACCGAAAATGGCATACTACTATCATGGTGATGACAGGAAGAAATCTTCATGGTTCAAAAAGCTGAAAAACGTGTTTGTAAAAGACAAGGAGGTAGTTACGAGAGAGGTAAAAATTCTTCCTTCACCGAAAACGCCTGCTTCCTATATGTTGACAAAATATGGTTACCATACATGTGTTTGGTTGGAAAATTGGGTGCAGTATACTAAGGATGATGGAGTGTTAGCATTTCCAGAAGGAGGGTCATTTCATGTAGCAATTCTAAGAAATTTTAGAGACAAAATGTTGAAACTTGAACCAAGACCCAGACCAACTAAATTTGAAGTGCTCGTTGAATGGGAAGATGAGATGCATCAAATGGAGAGTGAGAGGTTGAGCAAGCATCTTAGACCGAGAGGTAGGGGTAGAGATTTGTGGGGACAAACACATGAGTCTAGAATGCGAAGATGGAGTGATGCAAGTATGTGCGATGGCATGTACCCAGTTAGATTGGCAGATGAGTATGAGGGACGGAAAAGTACAGAAAAGAAAAAGAATATAGAATTGGCAGATCAAAGCTATGGTGAAAGCGAATCAGAGGATGCTGTTTTAGAAGAAATATTAAATAGGAGTTTGCCCCCATATCAGCCAAGTTCTTTATGGACTACCCCAAATGCCCCTAAGGTAGAAGAAAGAGTTACTGAATTGCCAAGACAACCATCAAATTTTAGAGATTTTCCTGAAAGAGTAGAAACAATATATGTCCCAAGTACCCCGATAGGAGAAGCTAGAATTACGGGAACTCCTGTGCAAGGTAACGATTCACACAGAATTGTGTTAAGTGCAGAAAGACAAAGTAATGAACAGCCAAATATGTCTGATTATGAGCGTTCTGCACATGAATTGATTCAAAATCTTACTAGGAATATGGAAGCTGTAACTGTACTAGTAACGATAGGACCTGTGATACCGGTATTTGAGGATCAGAAAATAAAAGAGCCAAGATTGACCATTCCATTGCAGCAAAGTTTACAAAGAGCCAAAGAGAGTACTTGTTCTGATTTATCAGAAATAAGGCAGAATATAAGTGTAAATCCACCAGAGATAACTTTTAATACACATTTGACATGCGGATTCCCGACAGGAGCAGAATCTGGTTCTGCAACTACAGAGAGGAGTGCGGACAAAATAGATTTAACGGAAACACCCATGGGTCCATCAGACAGAGAATTAAGTGAATGGATAAAAACGTTAAAATTAAAAGAGCAGGAATCAAAAATACTGGATGTGGCCAAATTAAAAATAGACATGGAGGAATTAATAATTGGAACAATTGGGACAGACAGACTAAAAACTTACCAGGATGATGAGCTCATGTTTTTATGTAAAAGCATAACATGGAGAGCAAAGACAATGTATGATCAATTGGAAGAAGTGGTAAGTGAAAATGGAATAGATTTTTCCAAAAGAAAGTCATTACAGAAATCTTATCGAGTAGATTTTGCAGAAAAATACATTGAAAATATGAACACTGCAGGAAGACAAGTTCAGATAAAAGATTTGATTGTGTTGTTGCGCAAATGGGGTGATGTAGGCAAATGGAGGGTCAAGTGGGCAAAGAAGAAAGAAGAAAATAGTGATAAGTCTACTTTAGCTTTCCCCATTAGAGAGAAGGGAAAAGTGGCAACTGAATTCCCTATGTGAGAAATTCCTGGAGGAGGATATGTACATGTGCCCTGTAGCAGACAAGATATATTGTCATTTATGAATGATTTCCCCAGATTGAGAGAGAAACTAGTAGAATGGTATCGACAAGTTGATAGATTTGTAAAAGTGTCAAAGGTACTGTGAATTGATTTGGATGGATTATTTGATATAGTGGTACCAACAGATTTATGAACAGAATGTAAAATATCTGTGGATTGGCCAAGGGAGGAATATCCCAGAAACGAGAAAACAGGAGCCCCATCACCAGTTGTAATGAGGAAATATGAGCAAGTGATAGTATGGTTGAAAAACAAAATACCTCCAAAAGAAACTGATTGGGTAAAGATAGACAGAACAACACAGGAGCCTAAAGAAACTGTGCATTCATTTTATGAAAGGTTGTTGTTAGTCTTCAAACAGTACAGTGGTTATGAGGAGTTAAATGAGAAGGATATGAGTCATTTTGTCTATAGATTTGTATATGGATTGAGACCAGAAATCTCAGACATGATTAGACATAGCATGATGGATTGGCAGTCAAGTTCAGTAGATAAGGTTCTAAGGCAAGCGAAATATTGTAGTGAGGAGATTGATGCAAAACAAAAGAAGCTAAAAGAGAAAGCAATGTGGGCACAAGTGAAAGTAGCTGAACAACAAGTAGCACAATTGGAGAATAAAAATGCAGGGAATCAAGGTGGGTTTAAAGGTAAACCTAAAATAGTGGAAAATATTGATGAAATGAAAAAGAAAAAGCCATGTTTCAATTGCGGCCAGATAGGGCATTGGAAACACGAGTGTAAATGTCCACCTAGAGTTAATGGGGAACATACATCATTAAATCCGCAGGTGCAGTTTGAGGTAAATGAGCAGCAGCCACAGCAACAGCAGATAGCAAATCAGCAAAGTCAGGTGCCGCAACCGCCACTGCCATACAGTGGGAATCAGCAGAGATACAGTGCAGAGACAGGATTCAGCGGAGGTGAGCAGGTAAAAATACCACAGAGAGCAATGTGTGTTCTCAATATTGGTTGCAAGAAGAGAATGGCTGTTGAAAATGGCAATGTATATGTACATACGCGGCGTTCATTTGTGTTCACTGTACCCCTTGTTGTAAGCAGAACGGATATCGCTAAACACTGACTGTGTTATCCCGCCAGCATAGACCCATGCACACACGTACACGACAGCCATTTTAGACACCATGGCCTCTCTGCCCATCTGTTCCCGGCACCCCTCCCCGCGCGCACTGCTCATGCACCGGCCACAAGACCCTCTCCCTCTGCGTGACCCTGCTCTAGAAGTAGCACTCCTGCTTGACCCACACCCCCCATTTCCTCCCAAGAACACCCTTCCCCTCAGCTGACAAACCCCCCCCGGCTGCACTTGGCCTCTCGACCCGGTCCCAAGTCCTAAGACCAAGCCTCGTGGATGTACATCCCCCTTTTCCCTGCCCAGCATAACAAAACCGTGATACACCAACCGAAGTGTCCGACCTTATCACCTGACCAACCTTTGACCTGATCATCCCCTCCTGCCCTCGTGTCCTGTAGGAATGTCCGGCTAAGAGATCACAATCTCTCTTGTTACATTCAGGAGGGGAGGATGACATCTGAGTGACTGGTATGGGAATAGCCTGAAGCTGGGATTCCAAGCATGCCTTTTCCTACTTCAAAGCGTCTTTATTGTAATAAGGAATGTTTGTGCATCATAAACATGTGTATAAAAGACGAAGCCTCAGAGAACTTGTTAGAGCACCTCCTGAAGACACTATGCGAGTGTCCGAAATGACAGGCTCTCCTCATGAGAAATAAAACTCTATTCTTGTCTTCCTGCTTCCAGCGCCCGTCCCTTTATTTTGTAATTGTTCAAGATGGAAACTAAGAGGCGTCCTGCGCCAGCAGCCTGGGCATCAGGTGCGTTATGGGCTGACTTTTCCTCAATTGGCGTCCCAACGCGGGGTCCATCAGCGACATAAAGGTCCGGTAAGAGAGGTCCAGACGATGGGGTGAACATCTAAACGATTGGAGTATACCTGCCTTGAGAGGGCCCTCGTCCGGCTGCCGATTGAATGAACTTCACTGATTCTGAACGGACCTCTCTCAAGTGACCTACTGTCCTGACTGGAATCCCACAGGAATGCTGCGGTAAAAACATGGAGAAAGAGAACGATGGGGCGCTGGAGGAAGGAAGGCGAAGAATTGCCCACATGGTCCGGTCCGGGTAAGGTTAAATAGGACGTCTTTACGTCCGATTGGTAGGATGGCTTTATCCATCTGATTGATTGATTGATTGATTGATTGTTTTGGAATCAGTATTTAAAATACTGGTATTGTTCATTGATTGGTTCATTTAGCCTCGGTTGCTACTTGAAGTATTGGTTCTCTTTGAGACATTCTCTGTTTGCAAACAGCGACGAATAGGAACGTTTCTCTCTCTTTGCAAATAGTGAAGGATAGGTAATGCGGACTTTTGTCCCCCGTTGTAATCCGTCATGCCTATTTTTCTCCCCACTGATTGATTGGTTGCTCTGTTGCTCTTTGAGACATTCGCTGTCTACAAACGGGGAAGAATAGGAATATTCTGTCTCCCTTTGCAGATAGTGAAGGGTAGGTAATGCAGACTTTTGTCCCCGTTGTAATCCGTCATGCCTATCTTTCTCCCCATTGATTGTTTGTTATCAATTTTTATCGATTATTGCTCTTTGAGATATTCCCTGTCTACAAACAGGGAGGAATAGAAATATTCTGCCACCCCCTTTGCAGATAGTGAAGGATAGGTAATGCAGACATTTGTCCCCGTTGTAATCCGTCATGCCTGTTTTTCTCCCCACTGATTGATTGATTGTCTGGACATTTATTGTTCAAGGAATAGTTCTTTTGAGGCATTCTCTGTTTGCAAATAACGTGGAATAGAAATGTTCTGTCTAGTCTTTGCAAGTAATGAAGGGTAGGTAATGCGGACCTTTGTCCCCCGTTGTAATCTGTCATGCCTATCTACTCCCCACTGATTGGTAAACTAGTTCCACCCGGACCATTTATTGGAGGTAGGTCATCTGGCTCGGCCAGGAGGGCACCCCTAATACAAAAGGACAAATATAAAGAAAAAAAATGCGGATTAGCCGCTGTATCGTGCTAGCAAAATAAAAAAAAAATATATATAAAAATCGTTAGGGAAAAGAAAAGGAATCGAGTGAAATCAGTAGGCCGCTGATGAGATCTCTTTTCAACTTCGCTGAAATGGAAACATAGGGAACAACCCCTCAGGAAATATGAAACTGGTGAGGAAAGCCAAACTCAACGCTATGACTTCGAGACAGCTTGGCTCCACCACCCACCCCGCCCAATTAACGACAAACCTTAGGCGAATAATAAAAAAATATACAACACCATAGCGAAGTAACAGGTGAACACGTTTTATTCTTTTTTAACAAACAAAAAAACAAAAACATTTAAGCAACTATTTACATGACAAACGGCTGCAACGACAAACGAAACCCACAATGCATTTCGCCGTCTGCCTGACGCCGTTCCAGTCCTTCCTTCCCCAAAGTAGCAATGTTGGGCTACTTTGGGCTACTTTCTAGTAGTTTTTGGGCGTTTTAAAGTCTACAAAAACCGTCAGGGGCGGCCTGGGGTGGAAGGACCACTACGCGAACAGCCCGAAGGCGGCACCACGC
Organism: Lissotriton helveticus; assembly: GCF_964261635.1. Classification (NCBI taxonomy): domain Eukaryota; kingdom Metazoa; phylum Chordata; class Amphibia; order Caudata; family Salamandridae; genus Lissotriton; species Lissotriton helveticus. Next base: position 1,317,709,003 of record NC_136061.1, read on the forward strand.
GCCAAGGCCTGTCCCCCGGATGAACCAAGGGACCCTTTCCTGGGGCCAGGGCGAAGAAGCGTCCGGCCGCCATCGGCTGTAGGCCCGGCCCGAAACGTGCCAGGCGTCCCCACTTCTTCAATAATGGCTGCGACAACACTGGGGGGGGATGTCTTGCACATGCCTCCGACCCCCCCTCGTCCTCATCGCCTGGTCCGGCCATAACAAATGTCAAGCGAGACGCCGTGGGGTGCACCGGGAGGGAGAGGCGGCGCGAACGAGCCTCTCCCACCTCCCCAGGTGAAGGCTCCCCAGCTGCACCCCCAACGCTCCTCGCACCCGGCAAAGGGTTCGTCCACTCTTACGGTGCAGCGACGCTCCACTCACCCAGCAGGGTCTCGTCCACTGTGGCGGTGCTGTGACGCCTCGCCCGACAGGTTGAAGCCCGTCTGCTCATTTGACCCCGCGATTGCCGGTGGCTGCCGAACTCTCAAAATGGCGGTCGACCCTGCAAGAGCGGGCCCAGCATGAAGGAATGGCCCGGTTGCTTGTTGATTAAGAAACGAGTCCCACCATCATAAAAGTTCTCCTCGACCTTGAAGATTCTATAGGAGCCGCGGGGGGTCCCCGACCCCCGCAGATACCCCCGATGGGGAATGACTGCCATGATTGCCCGCGGAACGATGAAAATGTAGCAGCGGGACGTCGGCGCTCCCATGCTGACGCCAGCCTCAATTTGAATGACTAAAATCCTGCAGACTACAGTTCGGATCAGTTCCGGTGAAAAACCCAGTATGACCCGGTAGGGAAAAATGTTGCCTCCCGCCCCCCTTTGACTGATGGTTCATACTGCCGATCCCTTTCTGTTGCCCTTTAACGGAACTTTTTGGACTGCCGAAAGAGGCTCTAGGCCAACCACGAGTTGGTAGAGGTTTTGACTATGCCTGGATCTGCCTGGCTGCACCCAAAATGGCGCTGGTACAAATGAAACTTTCAACTCCTTGTTGTACCCCGATTGCTCAGCCTTGATGTCATGAAATATGTATACAGTTTTTAAACACAATGAATTGATATGGGATGGGTACTGATTATGTGTTCGGACAATGAATTGAAGTGAGATGGGTGCTGATTGAACATTTGGACAATGAATTGTTGTTAAGTTTGGCGCATCATGATTATTGAAAGTTCGAATTTCAACACTTATGATACTTGCTCACACTGAAGTTTCGATATGATTTTATTGCACTTGTTGGACTTTTATTATGAAATCAACGACCACCGACTCCATTTGGTTTTCCACTGATAAGTATCCCCACATGTACAGTTCTGGCCGGCCCACGGGGTTGTAGGCCCGTATTTATGCACCGACATTTTTTTATTAAAGATTTTTGGAGAAAAACGTACGTAGTTGTCACGTGTAAATTGGTAAGTTTCGAATAAATGACCACTGTTTCCGATATAACTGAATTACAGGTGAAATGGCTCAGCTCGATTAGTTAAGGGTTAAAAAGTATAGTACGCAGAAATATTGCAAATATGAATGGTCCAGGTTTTTGTTGTATGTACTTTGCACATTTTTGTACAGCCTAAAGCAACCGCTAAAAGACCCTGGAATTCAGCCTATACTTTATATGCTACCTGTATCAGGAAAATTGTGCTAAAAATACCGCTAAGTCGCCCCGAGGGAGTGCCACCTGGCCTCCCTACATACGATCCGTAATACCACACTTGGGTGACCTATGCTATCCACCGGCTTCCGATAATCATCTCTCCCACACTAAAAGGTCCATCTGGGCTTAAATGCCGAGTTGGCAAGGACTGCGTTCCGTGGAGATAGGCCGAGTATGTAGTAAGTAAAAGCCTTTTCGGGTTTATGCGCGCTGATGTGTTTTTAAATGCTGCCCCCGCCCCCTTCTTTTTCCCTCTTTCTGCAGGTCACATTGGAACGTCGATTAAAATACGAAAAAGAAAATGGTGATCTAGCGGACGAAGAGATGGGAAAAAGGGGTTCGATTATGGTGCCTACACACGATGAGAGAACAATGCCCTGAACTTAGCGCTTGAGAGGACAGCCTGAAAAGAAAAATACAAAATGTGACTTCGCTTGGCACCCCGAATAATACAACCAAAAATGACGTGCACTTATGATTAAGCATTCTACACTTAACTAAATAGGGAAAGTTTAAAAGAATATTCTGAGGTGAGGTTTACTCTAGTACCCTCCGTTTGGAGGACTAGGAATGTTGTCAGTATTTAGAAATTACTACATCCTTTCCACACCCTCATGGACCGGAAACTCAGAGCTGCCCTATTGTTCTCCCAACTGACACCCACTGTTGCCTCAGCCTGGAAACACATTAGCCCGACCAGGTTAGTTCTTGACTGGTTGCCAAAGGCGTAAGTGTGTACAACCACAAAGACCAATAAAGGCAGCCGACAATAAAAGGAAAGAAAAGGGTAAAAAGAGCTTAGGATGCTAAGGATGCGCAGCATACAGGAAGAGATCATTATGGCCAATAACGGTTATATGTCTTGTCTTGGATTTTTGTATATAATACATGTACTGTCTCCCTCACCTGAGTATGTGTGTACGTAATGTATGGATCTACGTCATCCCTCTGCCTGTGTTTCCGTATTACTTAAGCCCTGTTGTTCTGTGTTGTGCGCGCACTGAATGACCCATTATTGTACACGTCTCTCTCTCTCTCTCTCTCTCTTTCTCTCTCCATGTCATACGTGTACCAAATGGACCATTTAGAGTGCGGTCTCTCTCTCTCTCTCTCTCTCTCTCTCTCTCTCTCTCTCTCTCTCTCTCTCTCTCACTCTCTCTCTCTCTCTCTCTAAAAGCCCCCTGGTCCCTCCTCTCTTGTATGGTAGCGTTGTGCCCCCCCCGACACAAAACCTAATTGGGTCTCCTCGAACACAAAGGTGTTCGGCAAAATTGACAGGAACTAAAATGATTGTGACTTGCCATATTACTACCTCTCCTTTCTGCAAAACGATAGAACCTGAGTTGGTAATGAAGGAAAGGACAGGTAAGACGACTGATGTCCCCTAATCTGGCCTTTTATAGGGGGACTATAACGTCAATGGCCTTCTGTTTTTCAGTTTGCTAGAAATGCAATTCCCAATGCACAGATTACCTCACCCCTCTGCACTTAAGTGCGGATGTCCAAAGTGCCCCCGCTTCTCCCGATTGACCCCAGCTTCCTGTCCAAAGCGTCCCCGCTTCCCCCGATTAACCCCAGCTTCATGTCAGCTACCCTCGAAGCGTAATTGATGACCTTGATTAACGGTCATTCCCCAAGAAAGGCATGTTTAACATCTGCCCCCCCTCCTCCTTCTCCATGATGATAACCCCCTGCTTGCAAGAGTTAGCCGACCCCGAAGGAAAATGTAAGATTGTCAGTACTTGGGTTAAAAAGAAAAAGGGCGAGTCTCTACCTAAGGACTCGATTTTGAGTTTGATATAATACACTGTGTATAAAAGTCCAATTTCTCTCCACATACGTCACGAATGAACGCCAAATAGGTTTACGAATTCAATGATAATGCCCTCCTACATACTCCATAAGTGATGACTTCTGACTGTGACCGATGAACTTATCCCCCACCTACTTAGGATTGGGGACGGAATTGAGATGTATAAATGTATTCTCTTGCCAGTTTTTCTAAAACTTGTTTTGTACCCATTCAAAGATACAATCACCGGAGGAGAGGAGCTGGACGTGACGCACAGCCTGGCCACAGATCATGAAGCACGTGTGACCGCGACCAAAGGTGGAGTCACAGAGCAACGAGACGCGGGACGAGGCACCACTCTCAATCTCGGCAGATTAAGGAATGAAGGGCTACCTTGAAGCCCTCGGTTTGCTGACCCACTCGTGCCTGAAGTCCCCGTCCTTTTTTTGAGCCCGACTGATGGGCCTGCCTGCTCGTCGTCCTTTGCTCCTTTGGTCCCTTGGTGTGCTCAGAGATCTGATCCCACTCCTCCCTCTCTTCCCTTGATTATTCAACAACATCACCCTTTTCGCATAAACTTTTGACTATAGAATAAGGTTTTGCCACGGAAAAAGAAAGACACACAGGTGCCCAGCATGAGGCACCCCTAAGAAAATCAGTTAGGAAACAGGACTGTGATCTAACAGCAGAGGACTGATCGCACCCTGCAACGCGTAAGGATGAATCCGAGCTGGACCTATAGCTCCACCGCCGGTGCTCAACAGCGCCAACAAAAGAAGACGGACTCTGTCAAAAAGACATTGTGACGAAAACCCCCCTTCCTGAACTTTCTACCCACCCCTTGACTAAGTGCTTGTATCGAATTGAATCCCTCCCTCGACCATTTTTTGTATTGCTTTCTAAAATGTTTCATCGGTCACTCGTGTATTTGGTTTTCCAAAAGTTTCTTATAGCACTGATAAGACCCGAAGGTATCAGAGTACTCTTACTGTATGTTGATGTCACCGGAGAGAAAGTCTGAACTTGATTCTATAATGTTTCGGAACCTTTTTTCTTGATTGACTCCGACTAAGTATTATGCAGATCTCTAGACTTGTATAAATAACCCAACAAATGTAAAATCATATGTACCGCATTCCGCCTATCGTATCGACTGTATAGAACTGAACTTGCTTATGTAAAAAAGCGGCGACTGTTGAAAATGGCAATGTATATGTACATAAGCGGCGTTCATTTGTGTTCACTGTACCCCTTGTTGTAAGCAGAACGGATATCGCTAAACACTGACTGTGTTATCCCGCCAGCATAGACCCATGCACACACGTACACGACAGCCATTTTAGACACCATGGCCTCTCTGCCCATCTGTTCCCGGCACCCCTCCCCGCGCGCACTGCTCATGCACCGGCCACAAGACCCTCTCCCTCTGCGTGACCCTGCTCTAGAAGTAGCACTCCTGCTTGACCCACACCCCCCATTTCCTCCCAAGAACACCCTTCCCCTCAGCTGACAAACCCCCCCCGGCTGCACTTGGCCTCTCGACCCGGTCCCAAGTCCTAAGACCAAGCCTCGTGGATGTACATCCCCCTTTTCCCTGCCCAGCATAACAAAACCGTGATACACCAACCGAAGTGTCCGACCTTATCACCTGACCAACCTTTGACCTGATCATCCCCTCCTGCCCTCGTGTCCTGTAGGAATGTCCGGCTAAGAGATCACAATCTCTCTTGTTACATTCAGGAGGGGAGGATGACATCTGAGTGACTGGTATGGGAATAGGCCTGAAGCTGGGATTCCAAGCATGCCTTTTCCTACTTCAAAGCGTCTTTATTGTAATAAGGAATGTTTGTGCATCATAAACATGTGTATAAAAGACGAAGCCTCAGAGAACTTGTTAGAGCACCTCCTGAAGACACTATGCGAGTGTCCGAAATGACAGGCTCTCCTCATGAGAAAGAAAACTCTATTCTTGTCTTCCTGCTTCCAGCGCCCGTCTCTTTATTTTGTAATTGTTCAAGATGGAAACTAAGAGGCGTCCTGCGCCAGCAGCCTGGGCATCAGGTGCGTTATGGGCTGACTTTTCCTCATGGCAGTGAGCCGGATGAAAGTTTCTGACGGTGCCTGAGGGAGGAAGAAGAGTGTGTGCTTGGAGCCACTCTTGAGGTAGATCAGTCAGGTCCATTTGTGAGCGGAAAGGTGAATGATGTGGAAATAACTTTTCTAGTGGACACTGGTGCTACCCGTTCTACTGTTAGGTCAGTGGAAATTTAGAATCTTCCTCTCTCGGGTGAAACCATCCAGGTTGTAGTGTAGCTAACAGACAGATAAATACTCCTTTGACAAAACCAGTTGAAATAGAGATTGGGACATACAAAGATATGCATCGGTTTGTGGTGTGTGACAGCAGTCCTGTTAATTTGCTAGGCAGGGATATATTGTGTAAAATGAACTGTGCCATATACTGTTCACCAGATGGCATAGAATTGCAGACTCCAGATGAAGATAGTTTGTACAAATTGACAATGCTCACGATTGAGGCAGAACAGGACAAACTGTTTCCTGATTTTGATAAAGAGAAAATTCCTGTTGAATTGAAAGAGGCAGTAAAAGAAAGTGTGTGGGATTTTATTGGAAAAGATATAGGTTTGATGAAAGGAGTTGATCCTGTAAAAGTCTCTGTAAAAGAAGGTGCAAGTTATCCGAATATACCTCAGTATAAAATGACTGCAGAGGTAATTGAAGGAATTACTCCAGTAATCGATAAGATGATTGAGCAGGGAATTTAGCGAGAAATTGAGAGCAGTCCTTGTAATTCACCAATTATGGGATTGAAGAAGCCAAATGGAGCATTTAGAATTGTGCAGGATTTGAGAAAAGTTAATACAATTTTTGTTCCATGTTGCCCAATCGTTCCGAATCCAGCAGTGATTCTGTACCAAATACCACATGATGCAGAGTGGTACACTGTGATTGATTTATGCAATGGATTCTTTACTGTTCCATTGCATCCAGAAAGCCAACCAATTTGTGCATTTCGTTTCCAAAATCGTATCCTAGCATGGTGTAGAATTCCGCAAGGGTACACTGAGAGTCCATCGATTTTCAATCAGCTGCTAAAGAAATCGTTGGAAAATTTGAGCATGCCTGGAGAATCTGTGTTGGTACAGTATATTGATGATCTTTTGGTTGCATCGAAAACAAAGGATGCCTGTGTGACTGAGACTGTGGCATTATTGAATGATTTGGCAGAGGAGGGACATAAAGTGTCTCCATCAAAATTGCAGTTTTTCCAGACAGAAGTACAGTATTTAGGTCACAATATTGCCAAAGGGATCAGACAAGTCACGATGGAGAGAATTAAAATGATACAAGGAATACAGCCCCCTAAAACTCAAAGACAGGTACGAATGTTCCTAGGAATGGTAGGTTACTGCAGACAGTGGATAAGTGGATTTTCATTGATTGCAAAACCATTGCAGAGATTGACAAAAGCAGATATCAGAGACCCAATTGTACTGACTAAAACAGAGATGGAATCATTCGAACAGCTTAAAACTAAATTGTGTGAAGCACCAGCTTTGGGAATGCCTGATTATGAAAAAGAATTTGAACTGTAAGGCAGTGAGCGAGAAGGATGTGCTCTGTCAGTATTAATTCAGAGGCATGGAATAATGAGAAAACCAATTGCGTAATTCTCAGCTGTTTTGGATCCTGTTGCAAAGGCTTTTCCAGGTTGTCTGAAAGAAGTAGCAGCGACTAGTGTAAGTCTGGAGCAAAGTGAAGGAATTGTGATGGGATTTCCTGTGAGGGTGTATGTACCTCATTCAGTGGAGATTCTCCTCACAAGAGCAAAGACCCAATACATGACTAACAGCAGAATGACGCGTTATGAGAAAATACATTTGGGAGCTGAGAATGTGACAATTGCAAGATGTGTGAATGTTAATCCATCAACACTGTTACCTGATACGGTTGAGGCAGAAGTGAAAGGTGAGCTTGATCACAAGTGTTTGGATATCCTGGAATATTGCACAAAGCCTCGTCCAGACATAAAAGATGAACTTTTGCTTGAATCAGATTTTGTCATGTTTGTGGATGGATCATGCTTGAGAACAGAGAGTGGTGTTCTAAGTGCTGCATATGCTGTTTGTACAGTGGCAGAAGTGTTGGAAGCATCTTGTCTGAAAGGAATTCATTCTGCTCAGATAGCGGAGTTGATTGCTTTGATACGAGCATGTGAGTTGGGAAAAGAGGTGAAAGTAACCATAGTGACCGATAGTCAATATGGTTATGGAGTTGTTCATGATTATGGACAACTTTGGTCCCAAAGAGGTTATTTGACCTCTGCAGGAACACCCATTCGGAATGCAGAATTTGTAAAAACATTGATTGATGTTATACAGCTGCCTGAAAAATTAGCTGTGGTAAAATGTGCAGCCCTCAAGAAAGGTGACGATTATATCACCAGAGGAAACAGTTATGCTGATGCAATCGCAAAGCATTGCGCTAAAAATCAAATTTCAATCAATCGGGAGAAAACTGAAGAACATGTTCCAAGTCCTTTAATGCTAACCACTGTAGTAGAAACTTGGCAGGAAGTGAAGCAGATGCAGGAAGAGGCAGGAACAGAGGAAAAAGATATTTAGTTAAAATCAGGTTGCAGACAAAGGGAGGAAGATGAAATTTGGGTTTACAAAGATGAAAGACCAGTAATGCCTGATAGCATGATTTCAGATATGGCCCGAATGTACCATGGTCAAGCACATATTGACAGAGACGCCATGATCCGTCTCTTTAGGCAGACTTGGTATAATCCAAAATACAGAATGATTGCTGAAAATTTGTTTCAAAGATGCTTGGTCTGCCAGCAATTTAATCTAAACAGAAAAACTGTTGTAAGTTTGGGAATCATAGGACGGGAGGGTGGCCCATTTACAAGTGTTCAGATGGATTTTATTGAATTACCTCCATGTAACAGACTTAGATATGTTCTTTTGATAAACTGTTTGTTCTCTCGATGGGTAGAAGCTTTCCCCACGAGAAGAAATGATGGAATAACTTTTGCTAAACTGTTCCTACGTGAGATAATACCATGTTTCGGGTTCCCAGTCACAATTGAATCGGACAGAGGCTCGCATTACCAAAATGATTTACTGCAGATGATTTGTGAAGCTCTGGACATTCGCCAGAGACTACATTGTGCATATAGACCTGAGGCTTCTGGAGTAGTTGAACAGGTAAATGGAACGATTAAAAACAGAATTGCAAAAATGTGTTTGGCAACAGGAATGAAGTGGCCTGACGCCTTGCCACTTGTGTTGATGACATTGAGAAGCATACCTGACAGAAAAACTGGATTAAGCCCTCACGAAATCTTGATGGGTAGAGTGATGAGGCAGGCTTTTATACCAGTTAATAGGTTGCTAGCTATAAATGATGACATCATACTGGATTACTGCAAAAACCTGTCTGATGTGGTAACTTCTGTGCTCCAATACGTACGGAAGGGATAAGTGCACAGCTATAGATTCAACAAATAAGTTTATCAGTTTGGGTGCTCCTCGGGTGGCGGCCAATGTCCCTGGGCGCCTAATTAAACCTGTATGCTGTGTCTTTAATGGGACATTGAAGACATCCCCTTAGGCACACCCCATTCTCCTCCATATGTGAAAAGAGGATTCCAAACTATTTGTATATTTGAATTTTGTTTACGTTTATTAACGTTTTTATTCCATGAATGTTTTCACACTTTTTTTATGAACATTCCAATTGCTTTACTTCATACTTCATGTTTTAACTCAGCGACAAAATTCCAATTCAATCCAATGCATTTCGGGCGTATTTCTCGCCCTTCATCAGGGAATCAACACTGTAAATTAAAAATGATAACCATCATGAGTCAATGTGCAATAAGGTTATGCTTGGTCAAGTTTACTGCGTGCATCCGTGTTTCTGTGAACTTCACCTCAGTCACCTTATTTGCCCGGGCTACCTGTTACCCTACTAAATGTGTACACTTACATGTCGCTGTCTATCCGCCTTTTAATTAATCGCTGCAACCAAAAATCAAATAGCCAAAGTCAATAACCTTCCTATCGATGTCTGATAGTCTTAGCGTGGGTGTCAATTCAAAACCGGTCATAACGTCTTCCTAACAAAACTAACCTGGTCTGGATTCTCTCGCCGTTCTTCACCCCTCTCAGTTCGCCTCCATTCTAACCAGTTACTATGGGAACCAATAACCTGCATTTCTATAGGTTGAGTCTCCGGTCATGTGATCACGGAACTCACCGGATAATTATACTTCAAACTACGCTGGCTAGATATGAGTCGGTCTTATTACCGGTAGTATCCTTATCCCCAAATAAAACAAGTGTCCAAAAAGGTAAAAAATGGGTAATGAACAATAATAAAAACGAACTATTACTATTTAAATGGCTGTTACTAAAATGGTATCTCTAGGCGGATCGAACCCCCATCTATTCCAGTCTTTGTGTAACATTAGCAAGTTGAGCTATAGCGTTTTCATATGGTAAACGGTTGTATTGCAACAAGGTACACTCATGATTAAACAGAAAATGAAATAAAAAAATAAAAAAATGAAATGAAAAAAGTACATTTCGTATTCGCAGGACGATGTATCTGTGTTGGGTGAATAGGGGCGATTTCTTCTTTTTTGAGCATAAATATCAGCCCATGTATATACTTCCCCCAACTTATAGTCGAGGGTATCCCTTTTAAATTTTCTGATTTTTCTTTCATTGATCTCTTTTGTGTGTTTTTCCATTTGGTCTTTTATGTCTTTTAGTGTTGACGACAATTCTTCCTCAGTCAACATTTGAGATAATTCCATAGACACTTCGGCGATCTCTTTTGTAAGGTCTTCTAGTATTCCTGACAGTTCCTCTATAATTAAAAGGATAAGGTCTAGAGAGCATTTGTTAAGAATTGCAAACCACCTGTCCTGAAATTGTTTAGAGTTCTTACAAAGCGAAGGTTTTAAGGAAATTCTTAGGCCTCTCGGAATGCGCTGGGCTCGGTGATATTTAATCAGAGTGCTTGCATGCAGCTTTTGGTTGATTTGTCTCTTTGTTAAATAGATTATTTGTCTGACATTTTGTTCCTTGTTCCGGGTGGAGGATTCCTGCGATAATTCTTCCCTTATTAAGGCGTAAATGCGATCTGCTTCTGTTTCTTTAAAAGCAAATGTCTCCGCCCTGGAAGCGCAACACAACATATCACAATTGAAATACATAATATTAGAGACTTTGGAGAAAAAAAGAAGGAAGAGACAATACTAAATTTATGTTGCAACGTGAGAACTTTTGGATACACAAGCTGGGAACACAGAGCCCGAACGGGCTCAATGAACGGAATGAACTATCATGTTATTTGTAAACGGATTGTGAATGGTGGTGGTTAGTTTCCTTGGGCCGAAAAGGAATCCTGCGAATACGAAATGTACTTTTTTCATTTCATTTTTTAATTTTTTTATTTCATTTTCTGTTTAATCATGAGTGTACCTTGTTGCAATACAACCGTTCACCATCTGAAAACGCTATAGCTCAACTTGCTAATGTTACACAAAGACTGGAATAGATGGGGGTTCGATCCGCCTAGAGATACCATTTTAGTAACAGCCATTTAAATAGTAATAGTTCATTTTGATTATTGTTCATTACCCATTTTTTACCTTTTTGGACACTTGTTTTATTTGGGGATAAGGATACTACCGGTAATAAGACCGACTCATATCTAGCCAGCGTAGTTTGAAGTATAATTATCCGGTGAGTTCCGTGATCACATTACCGGAGACTCAACCTATAGAAATGCAGGTTATTGGTTCCCATAGTAACTGGTTAGAATGGAGGCGAACTGAGAGGGGTGAAGAACGCCGAGAGAATCCAGACCAGGTTAGTTTTGTTAGGAAGACGTTATGACCGGTTTTGAATTGACACCCACGCTAAGACTATCAGACATCGATAGGAATGTTATTGACTTTGGCTATTTGATTTTTGGTTGCAGCGATTAATTAAAAGGCGGATAGACAGCGACATGTAAGTGTACACATTTAGTAGGGTAACAGGTAGCCCGGGCAAATAAGGTGACTGAGGTGAAGTTCACAGAAACACGGATGCACGCAGTAAACTTGACCAAGCATAACCTTATTGCACATTGACTCATGATGGTTATCATTTTTAATTTACAGTGTTGATTCCCTGATGAAGGGCGAGAAATACGCCCGAAATGCATTGGATTGAATTGGAATTTTGTCGCTGAGTTAAAACATGAAGTATGAAGTAAAGCAATTGGAATGTTCATAAAAAAAGTGTGAAAACATTCATGGAATAAAAACGTTAATAAACGTAAACAAAATTCTAATATACAAATAGTGTGGAATCCTCTTTTCACATATGGAGGAGAATGGGGTGTGCCTAAGGGGATGTCTTCAATGTCCCATTGAAGACACAGCATACAACTTCTGTGCTCCACCAGGTGGGAACTGAATCAAATCCCAAAGAGAAAACTCCAGCTCATGATCTAGTCCCTGGGGACTGGGTAAGAGTGAAAGTTCATCGCAGAAGAAATTGTTTGGTCCCAAGGTGGCAAAGACCACGCCAGGTGATTTTGATCAGCAATACTGCAGTTAAATGTGCTGGATTGAAGAGGTGGGTTCATGCTAGTCACACCATCTGTGTGCCTGAACCTGAATATCCATACGACGGTGAAAGTACAACTGACTCTGATTCTGAAGGTGAACCAGAAAAGGATCCAGATACTGAAGAACGACAAGAACGTTGACATCTGGAAGTATCAGAAGCCAGTTCTGCGTCTGAAGGTGAAGGTGAAAGGGAGATTATTGAAATACCAGATTCAGAAGATCAACTTGAAGATCGAGAATCGGTAAAGGCAAGCACCAGTAAAGACACAAAAGAAAGTGAAGAGAAAGCTGTAGAAAAGGAGAAAGCTGAAACCCAAACTGAAAACTCTGGAAGTTGGAACGGAGATCCTGAAACTGGGGAAGAGGAAGTAACTCACGATAAGGATGAGATTCCAGGTACCAGTTATGAAAGAGTTCCTGACAGAGTGACAGTAGAGAAAACTAAGACTGATGAAGACAAAGATATTGTGAAAATCATAATAAATGATAAAGTAGAAGACACCGAAAGTGAAACTGATGACAGTGCAGATGAGACTTCATTAAGAAAAAAGCACAAGAAAAAGAGCTTGGAGAGTGGAGCATAACACTGTAGAACCAAAGACTAAGAAAGTCTGCAAAGGAGACAACTGGCCTAAAGGAGCAGGAGGATTGAAATTCAAAATAGTAAATACAACAAAGGAACAAGAAGAGCAAGTACATGAAATTACCAGTCAGAAAGAGACACTGGGCAAGAAAATAGAGACAATGCAAAGACCAAAAAGAGTAAGACGTCCAAATCAGAGGTACAAGTCACCTGAGTGGACCTATATAGTTCTTCCACCTATTGTTGAAGTCAATAGTAGTCAAGAAAACCTGTACGACCCAAAGCCAATTGGGAAAAGTGAGTGAAGAAGTCAATTAAGAAATGGAAAGTTAGGTGCTCAAAGTATATGATATTAAAGTAAAAAGTCCAGAAGTCCTGTGAGACGGTTTTGTAAATATAGAAGAGGTCGGAGTTGACACAAGGTCGAAGAAAATTTGTTAGGGTGCTGTGTGAGTTGAAAATTATAGGTGACACAAGGTCGAAGAAACAGTGTTAGAGAAAATGGCAATGAATAATCACAAGACGAAATGTTCTATTTTTAGAAAATGGTGTAGGTGTTGCTCAATATGCATGGGGTTATTGACTATAATATGGATAATTTTAGTTATTGTGATTCCTTTCCAAACTCATTTAACAAAATTAAAACCAAATGTGAGTACCAGTAAGCCAAATGAGAAAGAAAATGTACATGAAACATATGTGTATAAGCCTGAGTAGCATCAAGATAAGTCAATTAGTGACTTCACCAAAAAAACGTTTTCAAAGTTATTGCTTGAGTATATTAACCCCTTGCATGCTGATGACGGCCCCCAGCCGTCATGTACTACAGTGCTTGTGTGCTGATGACGGCTGGAGGCCGCCATGAACACACGCACGCTTGGAATGTCCAGCACAGGAGCAGAATCGTGGCAGCATGCAAGGGGTTAAGACTATGAATGTTGATGACTGTTATGTTTGTGTAAAGTTGCCAGCATCAGTGTCAGAAGGGGTGACCTATCACCACCTTCCTCTTACTTATGGAGTTACTTGTAGTGTAATCTCGAGTTTGTTTTATAAAACTGGTAAATTGGAGTATCAATATTCTAATGTGGGTGAAATATTTGCAAAGTTGAAGATCGATGCCAAACTAAACAAAAGGAGACATGCAGAAGTGATGGGAGAATATTTTATAGAAGTAGATTAATTAACACACGAGTATGCATTTAATAATAATTTGACCTGTAAAATGAGAATTGAAGAGAAGACGTTTTTAAATATGGTTGAGGAAAGGAGAATTGCTTATAAAAGAAAAGAAAAGAAAAGATGAAACATGCAAATTCAAAATATTATACATTTGATGATGAGAATATTGAAGATAAAAATGTGAATGTGGCATTAAATATAGATGCACCAATGTTGGGAAAGTTGTGTATCAGAAGAGATAATTCAATGTATGACAATTATTTTGTGGGTGCAAGTCAATGTGAAGATACTTATAGAATTTTAGGAGGTTGGAGATTCAAAGGGGGAAATGATCCTGTTTTCCCTGGAATTTATTTCATATGTGGGAATAAAGCTTATTATAGGCTGCCTGACCACTGGTATGGGACATGTTATGTAGGTTTGGTCTTTCCTAAAAAATGTCATGTAGATAGAGGTACTAATGGAAAGCATGAGATAGGTAAAGTTCTAAGTAGAAAAAGAAGAGAGACTGTGTTAGAAATAATAGGTGATGTATTTGGAGCACTGATACCAGCAGTGGGAATTTCGTTCAATGCAAATAGACTCAGAAAATTGTCTACAATTGTTGATAAATTGTCAACAGATACAGCAGGAGGATTCCTGATGGTAGACACTGAAATGGTTGCTATGAGAGCTATGGGTATGCAAAATCAACTTGCCCTTGATATAATTTTAGGAAAAGAGGGAGGAGTCTGTGGAATTTTGAAAGTGCAACATTGTTGTACTTATATTCCAGACAAACGTCAGAATATTGAGAAGTATATTATAAATATTACAGATTTGCATAAAGAAATTGAACCACTGGAGGTTGAAGGTGTCCTTGTAAGGCTGGGTAAAGGTTTCTCAGCAATTAAACATTGGTTTCAAGAAATAGGTAGTTCAATTATAGGTAAGATACTAATTCCAATAACAGTTATAGTGATAGGGATTTTCTTTATAAGGTTATGCTGTATATACAAAGATAGAAGAGATTTCAGAAACTTGATGAAGAAAAGGAATGAAGAAAGATTGGCAAGGATAAGAGAAAAGAATGAGATAGAAATGGAGGAAATTAAAGATAAGGTTTTCAAAGATTCAAGAGAAAAGAGACAAAAATTTAGATGTCATTAATAAAAAGAAGTTGAAACATGTTCTGTTAAGTTTTCCAAAATTTTGAGGGTTATTTGGTGATAAATCACCAGATGAGGGAATTGATGGAGCGAGGTGGCAAACGCAAAATTTTGTGTACCCCTCGTGAAGTTAATGTCCCATAACAATAACATTGACTGATTGCATGTTTTGTGGCAATTAACCAATCATAGAGTAAAGTGCACACATTATTTTTGTTTTTTACACATGGGGAGAACTAACTTGCTTATAAGGTGCAAATTAACCCAGCTAACATATATTGTCGTCGTGTTGTGAACTAATGTGCAGCTTATTCGTAAACAAACACAATTTAAATGTGCTTATTGTTTTCGCTTATGTGATGGAGAGGTCGAAATGTGAGTATAACATGCATTTATGTGGCTTATCTGCTAGGTAACGACTAATTGGGAAACATTAGTAAGGTGGGAGGTAAACAGAACGGGTTTAAATTCGCAATTTAACATAAATCTGTGTTTGTTTCTGCAATAGTTCCAAAAGTGGCCTTTGAGGCCCAGTCAGAAAATGGACGGCTGGGTAAACTGTGAGCAAGAGCTAAACTGCGCAAGGGCGCCAAAAACCTGCATGTCAGAGTGAGCTGCCTGTGCTCGAGGAGGTTCAAGGCTGATGCAGCCCGGAACCTAGGATGGGTGCCAAGCATGGATGATGTCGTGCTCAGAGCCTAGGAATATGTATGGATGTTGCCACTTAAGGAAATGCCTAGGCAAAAGACTGTCCTAAACAAAGCCCCTTTTCTTTTTCCGCTGACACGTTGTGAAATGAATGCTGTAATGGTGAGATGATGCTCACCCACCCCGAAATTGTCCAATGAACAACCGAATAAGAAACGTTAGATACTTTTTAGATAGATTAAGTTAGGGAATTAAGGTATAAAAAACCCTGGATTTGTCTAGTTGGGGTCGATTTTTCCATTTCCATTGGAGATGCTGCCCGATTGCTCACCGATTCCTGGATGTAAGATTTCTTATGAATTTACTTGTTTGCTTTACAGGATTGTAAGATAAGATGAGGGTGTTGGTTAGGGATGTTAGGAGAGAATGACTTTGGAACTATCTGTTTTTTTCTAATCTTAACTGTTTTTCTAAAATAAAACAATTTTCCTTGAGCTCAATAAAATGATCATTCGAAATAAAGTTTAAGTTTTACTGAATAAAGATTTACTAATGCATAAAATGTCAGACATGATAAGGTTTTGCTTAGAATAAAAATTAAATAAATGAAGAACTAAGAGCTGGTCTTTGAATTCTTCCTATGCCTAATTTTCATTCTAACAGATCCATTGCCACTATGGTGGTGTGTCTGAATAATTTAATTCATGGTTAAATGTTAAATCTGCAGGTGTAAATAATGTAGAATTAAATAGATTTAGACGCTCCACCAAAATGCAACAGCATTTCTCCAGTGTGATTCACCAGAGCCTTGAAGCCAAAGTGTAAGTGATCTGGATTAATGCGCAGTGTTATGGGCCCCACTGATGCATGATTTGTGTGTTTTAAGGTTTCAGGGAAATGGTGAGTATTGATTAGAAATGATTTCTGGAGCCGCGCTGGAGCACTGCCACCACATACAGCTCTGAAAAGAACCCACGAGTAAAGGGCAACCAACAAACAACAATCTCCCAAACAATGCAACTCTTTAAGGATTAAAGTAAAAGGTTACTTTGGCCCTTACCCCTTTTTACAATTTGTGGTGCCTTTATCCATGGTCGTGACGCCCTCCTCTCCCCTGCACCCAAACATGCACATAGGTGGCATCAGCCCTCTTGGGTTTTGGGAGGAGACTTTAACCCAAACGAAGAAGAGAACAGAACTTGGCTTCAGAGCCTTTCTGGCGCCCACTGGACATAGTTTCAGTGAGGGTTTACCTCTCTACACATGATGCACAGGACAATGATGCAGTAGGCGTGGTCATATACCGCTTTATTCTTTAGGTCTCAGCCAGCTCGGGCGGATAGCACTGAGGCTCAAGTGTCCTACTCCAGAGCCCCTCTCCTCTCAACGTACCAGCACAGATTCAAGGAACCTGAGCCAGCTTACATTCTACTGCTAGAATAGAATACCCCCTTTCTTCAAACAAAAATGTAACACCCGATAAAGAAGTAATGCAAAGCATATACGTTGTGAATAATATAAGGGAACACTAAATACTGAGGTCCTCACTTACAAGGCCTTGCACAGCCGGAGCATCACTTTAATGGTGGTCCGGCAGCGCACACTTCATGGCCATATCTACAAGTGCAAAAAGACTAGTGATGGATAGAATGCAGAACAATGTCATACATTCACCCCAGTACAGAGATCTGGGCCTACATCCATACATTTTTTTGCTCCCCATGCCATTCCAGTTTGAACCCAGCTATATGCAAATCAGTCTTGGCCCTGTCCCCAATGGGAACAGTCTAGACCAAACTGCTGGGTCAGGTCCTCCCTGGACTGGAAACAAGCATCCTAGGACCGGTTTCGGGGTCTCACCCCTCATCAGCCAGGATAGCATGACTCCACTGACATATAGAGCACGGTACCCATGTCTGGGCATACCCATCCCACTCAGGGTGACAACTGCAAATAGACAAATGATGGACAGAATGCATAAAAATGTCATACATTCACCCCAGTACAGAGATCTGGGCCTAAATCCATAGTTTATTTGCTCTCTGTGCCATTCCTGTTTGAACCCAGCCATATGCAAATCAGTCTTGATCCTGCACCCAATGGAAACAGTCCAGCCTGAACTGCCAGGTCAGGTCCTGCCTGGACTGGAAACAAGCAGCCTACGACCGGTTTTGGGGTTTAACCCCTCACCAGGCAGGATAGCTTGAATCCAGTGGCATGGAGAGCACGGGACCCACGTATGGGCATACCCACCCCACTCAGGGTGACAAATGCTAAAAGACAAATGATGGATGGAAAGCAGAACAATGCCATACAGTCACCTCAACATAGAGATCTGGGCCTGAATCCATCGTTTTGTTGCTCCCCATGCCATTCCAGTTAGAATCCAGCCATATGCAAATCAGTCTTGACCCTGCACCCAATCAGAACAGTCCAGCCCGAACTGCCAGGTCAGGTCCTCCCTGGACTGGAAACAAGCATCCTATGACCTGTTTCGGGGTTTCACCCCTCATCAGCTAGCATAGCATGACTCCAGTGGCATGGAGAGCACGGGACCTACGTCTGGGCATACCCGTCCCACTCGGGGTGACAAATGCAAAAAGACAGATGATGGACTTCATGAACCTGGGAATGCGTCAAAAGCCTACGCCTCCCCAGGGGTGGGGTAGGGGAGGCGCAATGAGGAGAAATAACATTATTTTTTCAAGTGTTTTCCTCTTTCTATGTGTGCTGCTTTCTGTAGCATACATAGAAAGAGGAAATAACCTCCTTTGATAATTTTTGTGACGAAAGGTGCCCCTTCCTGCCCAAAAACAAATCACCCCTAAAATGCAGACACCTTTGCATCACCATGGCGCAAGGGTGCCAGCATTGGCGCATGGCTGCCATTTGTGCTCTAGCACAAGAGAAAGGGCAGGAATGCGGCTTATCTGATAGATACTGTGCATTACTGCCCTTTTCTTTTGACGTAGGGCAGTGCAGGAGGAAAGTTTACGGTGCTGTCCTATGTCAAAAGATTGTAAATGAGGCCCTAAATCTCTATAATTACATACATATACTACAGTAGTTACAACATAGGTGTAGCTCAAGGAGCTTTGCAACAAAGTTGCACATGTTGTGTCAAACAGTAATCCTTCAACCTCTAAAGCATTCTGATACATTTTGAAACCCTGGGTACAAGTGGTTTGAAGCCAGTGTGCTGCCTTAATTTCTTCCCCACTGTTCCTAATTTAATTCATTGAACTTCCAGTGGCGGATGGCGGATTTTCAAAGTGGCGAGGAGGAAATTTTGTACCCAAGTTCAATGAGCGAGCAAGCCCAAAGTGCAAAAGGAGGATGTGGGGGTGGGGGGTTCTCCCCTGCAAGAAAAATTTGAAAAAATGTATTCAAATGGTAGATATACCCGCATCGCTGCTGCCGGAATTCCCCTGCGGTGCTGAGGAATTTGACGCGTGCACGGTTCAGACGGCCCCCGGCTGACCTCCGCACACACCCACTGTGACATCAGACGGCCGGGGCCGTCCGACGCACAGAAGAGGCTAACACCACATATTTACTGCAAACTGTTGAAAAAGGGGATCTAAATGTAGAATTTTAAACACAAGTGTGAAGAGAACATTCGAAACAAGTAAAAAATGTGCCCAATCCAGGCCGCATTCACTGTTGGTTGCCCGCCCACCTCCTGCCCATTGCTGACTGCCCCACTGAACTTCATTGCACAGATCCCCTCCTCACCTGACTCTGCTTTTCACATTTGTTTTGGGTGCAGTTTTATATAGCGCCAACATCACCCAAAGATAGTGGAGCACTCTACATTAGCATCAGTTACTTTTTTGTGCAGTTTTATAAAGTGCCAACACCGACCGAAGGTATTTGAGCGCTTTACATTAGCATCAGTTCCTTTACATGAGGACACATTAATTTTTGTAGGCACGAGAGATTAAGTGAAATGCCCAAAATCAAGGATGTTAAGCCTGCACCGAAAGTCAAACCGGGTTTCCCACCTCCACAGTCAACAGCTGTGGCCCTTACACCACATCCTCTTCTAGGAGGATGCCACATCACCTCCCTAGCCTCAGCCTCAGTTACACATTTTGTGATCAGAGTCAAATCACTTAATCTCCCCTTGGCAGCACAAATTTGCTATTGGTTGCCCATCCACCTCCTGACCGTCGCTGCTTGCCCTGCTGAACTCAATTGCACAGAACCCTTTCTGACCCGACTCTGCTTTTCACATTTTTTGGGGTGTAGTTTTATATAGCTCCAACACCACCCAAAGGTATTGGAGCACTTTACATTAGCACCTGTTACTTTTATTTTTGCAGTTTTACATAGCACCAACAAAACCTGAAGGCATTGGAGCGGTTTACATTAGAACCAGTTACTTTACACAAGGACACATTCATTTTTGTAGGCACGTGAGATTAAGTAATTTGCCCAAAATCAATGATGTGAAGCTGACGCCAAAACTTAAAACTGATTTCCCAGCTCCATAGTTGGCAGCTCTGGCCCTTACGTAATATCATTTCCCTAGCCTCGGCCTCAGTTCCACATTTTGTGACTAGGGAAAAAGCACTTACTCTCCCCATTCCTAAACACATCAAGCATTGACAAAGCCAGTAGGTGAAAGAGCCCAAGTCCTAGCCAGCATTCCAGGTTCTACAATAACACGTGCTAAATGCCATGTCTGCGACCACTGTAGGACTGTGAATGAGAGGGCTTCATGCGAGGGAATGCAGTAGGCCAAAAACTTCACACAAAACTCACTCACCAACAAATTAATTCTCCCCGGGCCAGGTGACTGGACTGCAGTGGCACAGACTATTAACCCACACAGTAGAAGTCCCTAAAAGAAAGCTGCTGGACTTCTCCCCAGACCTCAGCCCACCTATCAGAACAAACCCAACAGGAACTGTTGGGTCTCAGTGGAAGAGGCAGAGGCCACTGACACACCCACTACTACATTGTCTCAGGTGGCCTGCCCTGCCCCCACCCATTGAGATTAA
Source organism: Lissotriton helveticus (assembly GCF_964261635.1). Taxonomy (NCBI): domain Eukaryota; kingdom Metazoa; phylum Chordata; class Amphibia; order Caudata; family Salamandridae; genus Lissotriton; species Lissotriton helveticus. The sequence goes on from NC_136061.1 coordinate 1,317,729,673, forward strand.
TGGAGGTCTTCCGGCTCCTAATAGCATGTATGATGGGACCCCCTCAAAAGGTTCATTGTGGCCGAGGAACAGAGGGGAAAAGAAAATCAACACTGAAGAGGATTGTTCCAACATAGGCCGTAATCTTTTAACACTGGTATACATCCCATACTTAATTTAGAGAAGGTGACAGATACACAACAATCTTTTTTTTTAATTTCTTAAAAGATATGAAATTTATTTTATTATTATTTTCAATTTATTGATACTTTTATATTCTTCATTATACTTTTAATTTATAGAGAACATTTCATCACAAATACAATTTATAAATATGTACATGATTCACAAAAAGGAAGAAAAAATCTAATGCAATAATCCATGAATACAAAAAAAACCCACAAAATACTTTAAATAAATAAGCCCCTGGAATCAAACACTCAAACACACACAGACTACCACTATCATACACATACTTCATTCACAGCCATAACGTCTGAAAAAGGGAAAACTGAAATTTAAATGGCAGAGAAGTCATGCCAAATGATCGGTCTCAAACATGAGACCCCGCACTGGGTCGACGCGCGTTTCGGCGGCTCAACGCCACCTTCCTCAGGACCTCTTTCAGGCAGTACAATCCACTAATCCAGGGGACCTAAAATGTATAAACAATACTGTCACCATAGATACTCTCAAATGAGTGAGAGAAGGCATTGAGTATACAACAATAAAAACATTGCTCAGAGAAACACAGCAGTTCTACACAAGACCAGTTATTGGATGAACCGTCAAGAGATATATACATAACAGATTTATCAGAGAGAAGATAATGAGATTGTGAAATCCTAAGAAACTACCCAGTACTGTATTAATCTAGAAAGTGACATCAATAATGATCAAACCTTTGTAAAGACGATCCTGCAATACACTTAGTCTAAGAAACATGACAAATTTTCCAAAATGCTATTAAAGAACAATAAGTACGGTACATTTTTAAAGGACATCAATCTACTTACGGTTAAAACAGATTCTTATTCACAGATCTTGATTCATAATATCATAAGGATGAAATTACGTGGCCATTTGATTAACGAGATTGGATTCAAAAGACCTAAGAAACAGGGTAAAATGACGAATATAATTCATATACATGGTCGCATGAGTTCATGTTATCAATGGCACTGTCCTCTAATACGAGCCCAATCTTACCAGAATCATAACTGACGAGGGATAGAGTCTCTGGCGCCAAGTCGAAAAATTTGTGGAGGGCGAGCTTAGTAATCCGCAAAGAAGTATACAGCTATACAGTATACAGAAAGGTATTCAGCTGAAACAGAATATCCTAGTGAATAGAGATATATAGCGATAACGTTAAGTGTTGCTCTCAAATGTTGCGAAGTATCGTGTGAAAAAGAACCCACCTTTTTATATAGGTGAGAGGATTCTACTTCCCGCTTTCTAACCAAGGTAAAGAGGTATTTATTGAGTGTCGGTAGAGATGATTGCCTCTATCCGTGAATTGTCCCAGGATGTAAGAAAGTATAGTCTTAATCTATACGCACATCGTCGGAGCAGATGGAATATCTAATCAGACAGAGATACCCCCAGACGCTAGAAGATATAAAAGCGGCAAAACAATATAGCCGCTTGTCCCAACTTAAGCGTAGCGCAAACGGTCTACTTACTTCGGTGTTCCACAAGTTGCAGCCCGATAGTCTCGCCCGTCTGTTGCCCTTGATGCAAACAGCAAACCACACTAATCTCCGTGTTTTTAAGTTTTTAGCGAGGTAGCGAAATATCGCTGCATTTCCAAATTACCGGAAATGATCTCAACCTGGTGGGGAAACTAAAAATAAATAACGGTCTGCACTAAACCCTATTGTCGGCCCAGAGATATCAGCACATGCGCATTAAGGTCCTGGGTAAATTGCGTGTTATCGCGATGTTTCGACAGTGACCGTAAGCACATGAGGGGGCTAAAAATAAATAACGCACTACACTAAATTGTATTATCGCCGCGGAGGCAATGGTAAATGAAGTATTACCTACAAAATTAAACAAAATTCCTTATATTCAAAAGCGAAGGACTAATGGATAAATGCAATAAGCCACACGTTGTATACTTATAGTGAACTCTCTCGAGTATTGAGTTATATAGAGATGAGACCCAAGCTATCAACATGGGTGTCAAACAAAGTGCAGATTCTAAGACTAAGACTAAATACACAATTGTGAAAAAAAAATGTTTTAAGTTGTGCATATAATTACAAAATAAATACTATCCAAGGCAAATCCTCAAAAAAGAGAAATGCGAAAGATACAAACTGCCAATAGTGGATACATCACTGAAAAAGCTGAAATGATGAATAATGAGTTGTTACTATATAAGATTAGAAAATGTCTATTTTGTGACATACCAGGATATTTCCTCATTAAGGCCACGTTTGACACAATCAAGATGATAAATCCAAAAGGTCTCACGTTTCCTCCGTGTGATTTCAATCGGCTGGCCTGATCTTGGTTGCGCTTTTTCTAGAATAGACCATTTAATTTCTTGTTCATTATGGTTCATATCCAGACAGTGTTGAACTAAGGGTGCCATCAGTTTCTTTGTCCTGACGGCAGACTTATGTTCACTGAAACGGAGACGGAATTCGCGACCTGTTTCCCCTACATAAGCTAACCCACAATTGCAGAACAAGATGTATATTATGTTACTGCTGCGACAGTTTGTAAGGTAGCGTAGTTTGATTTCTTTGTCATTATATTTGATGACTTCCGATATGATCGCCGAATCACAAGCGTGACAGGAACCACATCTGTGGTTACCCAGAATGACAGGTAGGCCCGTGATAGAACGTAATCCATCAGAGGGAGATTTTTTTACCTGCCGGGTATGTACTAGCATATCCTTAAGATTCTTGTTCCTTCTATAGGCTAGCAAAGGTAATGGCAAAGGGGGGGCATTTTCGTCCGAATTAAGAATATTCCAATTTTTATTTATGATGTTCCGGATCTTAAAGTTCAGAGTGGAATGATTAATCACACATGTGATCCGATTCTGTTTAGGACGCTTTGATCCTTGTAATAGAGCAGATCTGTCGTAATTTTTTGCTCTTTTGTAGGTGTGCCGTACGAGTCGATGGGGGTACCCTCTCTTAAGGAGTCTATCTTTAAGGGCATCTCCATGTTTATGGAAGGCAGACATGTCTGTGCAATTACGGCGAATTCGTAAAAATTCACCAAATGGGATGGACTCCCTTTGGCAGTTGGGATGGTAACTATCAAACTTCAGAATGGTATTCTTAGCCGTAGTTTTCCTAAAGAGACTCACTTCCAGATGGCCATTTGTACCCTCAATACTGATATCCAGGAAATCAACTCTGTGATTGTTATAGTTCACCGTGAACCTAAGATTAGTGTCACTGGCATTGAGCCAGAGGACAAATGCCTGTAATAAATCAACCAAACCACTCCAAATAAAAAAAATGTTGTCTATAAATCGCTTCCAAATAGAGACATTTTCAAAGAATGGGGCCAATGCATTATAGATGTTCTGCAATTCCCACTCTCCCATGAAAGTGTTTGCCACACTTGGGGCGCAAGAAGCCCCCATAGAGGTGCCTTTAATTTGTTTATAAAGGCTGCCATTGTATTCAAAGAAGTTTTCAAAAGAACAACCTCCAGGCATTGTAAAATAAAAACATCTGGCCGGTTTTCTGGGTATCTCTGTAGTAGGGTTGACACAGATTGTAACGCCCGACATTGAGGTATGTTAGTGTATAACGCCTCAATGACAAGCGTCACAAGAATGTCAGTCTCTAAGTTGAATGGTAAACCCTCAATTTTGTTGATAATATCGCCAGTGTCACGGATGTATGAGACATACTTATGTGTAAGTGGACATAGAAATTTATCAACATATTTTGATATGGGCTCCGTGCACGACCCAATGGTGGATATTATGGGTCGCATAGGTGGATTTGTTTCTGACTTATGTGTCTTCGGTAGCCCATAAAGGGCAGAAGTTGTAGGACAAGGTTTGTTTAAAAAGTCATATTCGTCCTCACAGATGAGCCCATCTGTGAATGCTATTTGGGTCATTTCTTGGATATATTTATTTAGTCTTTCCAGTTCTCTTCGTTGCGCCGGTCTATAATGATCTGTGACTGACAACATCTCAGACATCTTTTCATCATAGACGTTCCTATCAATAGGACGACTCCCCCACCTTTGTCACAAGGTTTAATGACAACAGATGGGTCTGTCTTTAGTCTATTAAGAGATGCAGTCTCTGCTTTGGAAAGGTTAGATTGTGGTTTGTAAGGATTCTTTATAACTCGAGTAATGTCACGAAGGACACTCTGTTCAAAGATACGCACTTCAGTGCCTACCATGTCCAATGTAGTGGTGAATGTTGATGTAGGTTTACATCTAGATAAGTTGTTATCTTCTTCACTTAAAGGACGGTCCAAGAAGAATCTATTCAATCTAACCTTTCTAAAAAAGGCAAATAAGTCCTCATGTAACCTAAATTTATTAAGGTGTACACTCGGAACAAATGATAAACCCTTGCTCAAAATCTCTATGTCCTCAGGTTCAAGTAAAATAGATGAAAGATTATAGATAGGCAACTTTTCTGAAGCAGTAACCAAGGAAGACCCTGAAGTACCTCATACCACCAATACTGGTGGTTGAGAGTCCTTACATACTGTTGAGGAGGTTGAGGGCTCATTTGGACTTGAGCTCCTTGGTCCTGCCACCGTACATTCCTTCCCCGATATTGGCCCCGGGGTAAAAAAAACCTTCCATAAAATGGACGTTGGGTGGACCTACCTCTGAATTGTCTAGAGTTATATTGCCCGTTACTCATGTCTTGATAGTTATCCCCATCAGAACCAGAGGAGCCCGAGTCTGAAAAGTTGGTATATTTTCTACCTTGATAGCCATTAAAGTTCGAAATATAGTTCCCGTGTGACCCTCTTGATAATAACTGGGAGTAAGGTAGGGGTAGATCTTTTCTTTGGTGAACCATCCCACATCTTTTCGCAATTTTTCTGTTTTCTTATTTGTGAGGTAAGTATCAAAGTCTTTCATCTCTGTCTGAATTTTTTCAAGACAATTCTTGGCTTCATCCACGGTCGTGGATGTGCTGAGTTTGGCTTCTAAATCGTTAATCTCCTGCAGAAGAGTAGATGCTATTTCTTTGGCTGCTTCTATAATCAACATCATCCAGTACCTGGAGCAGCGGTTAGAAATAAGTGACCACCGCTCCAGGAACTTTCTGATGTCAACAAATAGTGCAGGAGCATTACGTACTCTTAGGCCTGAGGGGATTACACCCACCTTAAGGTACTCAAACATGTAATATGCATGAGACTCAATGCGTCTAAGTTTTTTCCGCATATTCAGTAGAGTTTGCCACTCACTATTGTCCAATTGGTGGGTGGGGCGGGGGGCACTATCTCCCGTAACCCTGCCCATTAGAGAGTTGAAATCATCATCAGTGAAACCAAAAGTTTGGAGGTGATCCATTATCGAATGTGTACAAATCAGCTGTATATATACTAAGTAAATGACACTCACGTCTCTAAGATATATGCATGCAAAAAATCTACAAAGAATAAAAAAGACAAGAGAAAAGGAAAAGGATTAAAGGAAGAGTCTCCTAAATGTTCAACCAAAACTAAGATACACAACAAAATGGTCTTGTGAGAACAACGCGTGATAAACCCAGCAAGGTAGCAATTCAAGAAAAAGCAAAGCAATATATATACAAAACCTAATTTAAGAAAAAATCCCACGATTAGAAAAACCGCAAATGTTAATAGCATGTATGATGGGACCCCCTCAAAAGGTTAATTGTGGCCAAGGAACAGAGGGGAAAAGAAAATCAACACTGAAGAGGATTGTTCCAACATAGGCCGTAATCTTTTAACACTGGTATACATCCCATACTTAATTTAGAGAAGGTGACAGATACACACCAAGCTTTTTTTTAAATTTCTTCAAAGATATGACATTTAATTTATTATTATTTTCAATTTATTGATACTTTTATATTCTTCATTATACTTTCAATTTATAGAGAACATTTCATCACAAATACAATTTATAAATATGTACATGATTCACAAAAAGGAAGAAAAAATCTAATGCAATAATCCATGAATACAAAAAATAACACAAAATACTTTAAATAAATAAGCCCCTGGAATCAAACACTCAAACACACACAGACTACCACTATCATACACATACTTTATTCACAGCCATAACGTCTGAAAAAGGGAAAACTGAAATTTAAATGGCAGAGTAGTCATGCCAAATGATCGGTCTCAAACATGAGACCCCGCACTGGGTCGACGCGCGTTTCGGCGGCTCCAGGCCACCTTCCTCAGGACCTCTTTCAGGCAGTCCAATCCACTAATCCAGGGGACCTAAAATGTATAAACAATACTGTCACCATAGATACTCTCAAATGAGTGAGAGAAGGCATTGAGTATACAACAATAAAAACATTGCTCAGAGAAACACAGCAGTTCTACACGAGACCAGTTATTGGATGAACTTTCAAGAGATATATACATAACAGATTTATCAGAGAGAAGATAATGAGATTGTGAAATCCTAAGAAACTACCCAGTACTGTATTAATCTAGAAAGTGACATCTATAATGATCAAACCTTTGTAAAGACGATCCTGCAATACACTTAATCTAAGAAACATGTCAAATTTTCCAAAATGCTATTAAAGAACAATAAGTGCGGTACATTTTTAAAGGACAGCAATCTACTTACGGTTAAAACAGATTCTTATTCACAGATCTTGATTCATAATATCATAGGGATGAAATTACGTGGCCATTTGATTAAGGAGATTGGATTCAAAAGACCTAAGAAACAGGGTAAAATGCCGAATATAATTCAGATACATAGTCTCATGAGTTCATGTTATCAATGGCACTGTCTTCTAATACGAGCCCAATCTTACCAGAATCATAACTGACGAGGGATAGAGTCTCTGGCGCCAAGTCGAAAAATTCGTTGAGGGCGAGCTTACTAATCCGCAAAGAAGTATGCGAAAGGTATTCAGCTGAAACAGAACGTACTAGTGAATAGAGATATATGGCGATAACGTTAACTGTTGCTCTCAAATGTTGCGAAGTATCGTGTGAAAAAGAACCCACCTTTTTATATACCTCGCTAAAAACTTAAAAACACGGAGATTAGTGTGTTTTGCTGTTTGCATCGAGGGCAACAGACGGGCGAGACTATCGGCCTGCAACTTGTGGAACACCGAAGTAAGTAGACCGTTTGCGCTACGCTTAAGTTGGGACATGCGGCTATATTGTTTTGCCGCTTTATTATATATCTTCTAGCGTCTGGGGGTATCTCTGTCTGATTAGATATTCCATATGCTCCGACGATGTGCGTATAGATTAAGACTATACTTTCTTACATCCTAGGACAATTCACGGATAGAGGCAATCATCTCTACCGACACTCACTACATACCTCTTTACCTTGGCAAAAAGCGGGAAGTAGGATCCTCTCACCTATATAAAAAGGTGGGTTCTTTTTCACACGATACTTCGCAACATTTGAGAACAACAGTAAACGTTATCGCCACAAATCTCTATTCACTAGTACGTTCTGTTTCAGCTGAATACCTTTCATATACTTCTTTGCGGATTACTAAGCTCGCCCTCAACGAATTTTTCGAGTTGGCGCCAGAGACTCTATCCCTCGTCAGTTATGATTCTGGTAAGATTGGGCTCGTATTAGAGGACAGTGCCATTGATAACATGAACTCATGCGACCATGTAAATGAATTATATCCGTCATTTTACCCTGTTTCGTAGGTCTTTTGAATCCAATCTCCTTAATCAAATGGCCACGTAATTTCATCCCTATGATATTATGAATCAAGATCTGTGAATAAGAATCTGTTATAACCGTAAGTAGATTGCTGTCCTTTAAAAATGTACCGCACTTATTGTTCTTTAATAGCATTTTGGAAAATTTGACATGTTTCTTAGACTAAGTGTATTGCAGGATCGTCTTTACAAAGGTTTGATCATTATAGATGTCACTTTCTAGATTAATACAGTACTGGGTAGTTTCTTAGGATTTCACAATCTCATTATCTTCTCTCTGATAAATCTGTTATGTATATATCTCGTGAAGGTTCATCCAATAACTGGTCTTGTGTAGAACTGATGTGTTTCTCTGAGCAATGTTTTTATTGTTGTATACTCAATGCCTTCTCTCACTCATTTGAGAGTATCTATGGTGAGAGTATTGTTTATACATTTTAGGTCCCCTGGATTAGTGGATTGTACTGCCTGATAGAGGTCCTGAGGAAGGTGGCCTTGAGCCGCCGAAACGCGCGTCGACCCAGTGCGGTGTCTCATGTTTGAGACCGATCCTTTGGCATGACTACTCTGCCATTTAAATTTCAGGTTTCCCTTTTTCAGACGTTATGGCTGTGAATGAAGTATGTGTATGATAGTGGTAGTCTGTGTGTCTGTGTGTGTTTGAGTGTTTGATTCCAGGGGCTTATTTATTTAAAGTATTTTGTGTTATTTTTTGTATTCATGGATTATTGCATTAGATTTTTTCTTCCTTTTTGTGAATCATGTACATATTTATAAATTGTATTTGTGATGAAATGTTCTCTATAAATTAAAAGTATAATGAAGAATATAAAAGTATCAATAAATTGAAAATAATAATAAAATAAATTTCATATCTTTGAAGAAATTTAAAAAAAAGCTTGTTGTGTATCTGTCACCTTCTCTAAATTAAGTATGGGATGTACACCAGTGTTAAAAGATTACGGCCTATGTTGGAACAATCCTCTTCAGTGTTGGTCTTCCGACTCCTCCCTTAGCCATGTGAATAAAACCCAAAGTAAACGTCCATTCTTGACCGTAACGCACACACCACACCCATCAGTGCGTCATCACTGCCCTACTTTATGCCACCAGGTCAAGGAAAACCTTGCCCATCCAACGCATCTGCAGGGTGCTGGGGCAATTCTACCTCAGCCCCTCAAAAAATTCACAGATTTGCACAGCTTTGTCACCGAGCAGCAAGCACAATTTAGTGCTGGCTACTTAGTGTTTCTTCTCACCCTTTTGTTGCTCTCTAGGGTGGCAGTCTGAGGCCCATCAAGACCCTTAACACTAGTCATCCCTGTACACTTCAATACTCTTCTCATTTGTATTTTCTTCTATCCTCTAGCACTGCAGATTGTTTCTTCATCGAAACAACTTGCTTTGGAGAAGACCATTTTGATGTTCCTTTTCTTATGCCTATTTCCACCTTCATTATATTAAAAATCTCCTCTCAGAGAATGAGACATACTTTAATCGTTCCTACTCTCTTCTATCATACAAACTTTGTTTCCTCCATATTCTCTCACAGAATTGAGTACCATTCACTTTGCGCATATCAGACATACCCATTGAACCTACTGACACCTTCATGCATGGTGTCCTTTCCTTAAATAGCAAGAAAGGTGATTATTCTGTTGTTAAATGTGGTATAGTTCAATAATTCCACAATATACTTGTAACCTCATTTCTCTAATACAGCCCGCGTTGTACAGCTAATCGTGCACGCTCTCTTAAAACTTTATTGAATTGCTCCATCAAACCATTTTCACTTGGATCTAATAGAGCCATTTTGTGATGATTCACAACTTCTTTCCACAATGTTTATTTATTTATTTGAAAGGTTTTATATAGCACTGGCTGGACCCAAGAGTATCAGAGTGTTTGACATGATTAGGTAAAAACAGAGTTTCAATATAAATTTTGTATAGATATAAGAAAGTCATGAAACAAGGCATACAAAGTTCAATTAAGATGGATAAAACATATTGGAGGATGAAGGGGTGTGAGAAAAAAACAAAGGATCATTATTGTATGGGGAGGGGGGGAGAAAGTGTAGGGCCACTAAGGAGGGAGAGGGATAAGGAGAAGAAGGGGGGAGAACGTTTTCGGTGCTGTGAAAGGAGGAAGAGGTTGACTAAGAAGAGAGAGTTTGGTGGTTGGGGGGAAGAGGGGAAGACAAAAGAAGAGGGGATCAAATTCAGTCAGGGCAAGGGTAGTAGTAATTATCCAGTGACAGTGTAAATTAAGGACCCCAGTATTTGTTGAGAAGGAGCTGTTTGAGGTATTTTTTTAAGCTGGGGTAGGAGGGGTAATAACGTAGCTCTTTAGGTAGAGCATTCCAAATGGTGGGTGCGTTTCCAGAGAAAGAGCGAGACTGTGTAGATTTCTTTTTTAGTAACGGTGAGATTAGGATGAGGGTGTTAGTGCTCCTCATAGTTCCAGCACAGCCCAAATTGCAAAATTTATCAGCAAGGTAAGATGGGAGCGTTATGATGGAGGGCTTTATGCGTGATGCAAGCAGTCTTGTAAGTGGATCTGCCTTCAATGGGAAGCCATTTAAGGTCTTTAAGGATGGGGAAATGTGTTCAAACCGCTTACAGTCAGTAATGAGCCTGGCAGCGAGGTTGAGTACGGATTTGATAGTGGCTAGGTGGGCTTTAGGAGTTCCAGAGAGAGTGGCATTTCCATAGTCAAGTTTAGATAGGACCAGTGATTGTACCACTGATTTAAAGTCATCGGCAGGGATAGAGAGTTTGATTTTTTTAAGTTGGTGGAGTGTGCAGAGAGCACCTTTGGCTACATTTTTTATATGGGGAGTGAGATTGAGGTTCTGGTCGATGCTGATGCCGAGGGATTTGACTGAGTTAGAGATGGAGAGGGTGCAGTTAAGAGCTTTGATGTCAGAGATCCAATGTAGAATAGGGAGAGAGTTGTTTTTAGGAGAGAATAGAATGATTTCTGGTTTTTACGGTTAAGTTTAAGGTAGTTGTGATGGAGTTGAATCTTAGTCAAGGCATCATTAAGGTGCAAGACATCAGCATGGGATTTGATCTTGAAGTAAAGTTGGGTGTCATCAGCGTAAAGGTGGTAGTTGATTTTTGATTTCTTAAGAATGAGGGTGAGGGGTTCCATGAAGACGTTGAATAGAGTGGGGGAGAGAATAGAGCCCTGGGAGACCCCCAAGGTGACCGGCAGGGGTTTGGAAAGGCAGTCATTAACTTTAATTTGTTGATTTTTATGTTGGAAAAAGGATGTGAACCATTTGAGAACAGCGCCACTGAGGCCAAAACGGTCTTTGAGAATGTTGAGTAAGGCGGCATGGTTGACAGTATCGAATGCTGCCGAGAGGTCAAGAAGAATGAGAAGGGAAGATTCACCCTTGTCTAGAGAGTGGCGGATGTCAGGTCAGGATGTAGGTTAGAGCTGGGGTGAGAGGGGGAGAGAAGGTATCTTGTGTTTGGGAGGCTGAGGGGGTAAAGGTAGGAGAAGGTAGTAGATATTGAGATAGGGAATAGAAGTGGTGTTCAAAATGGAGTGGTGGTTTTCAGAGGTTTGCATCAGAATATTTCCTGATTTGAAAATGGAGATGTCGATTTTGCCAGAAAAAGTGAGGGAAGCAGTAGTGGATAATTTCAGGCCGTAAGGGATTTAACAGGAGTTTGTGACCGGAAGGTGGTGGAGAAAGATGCTTTTACACTTAGAGATGTGCTTAGAGTAGAAGATGTAGTTGGTTTTTATGACAGAGGTAAGGCTAATGTAGTTGTCAGCTAATAAGGTGTCTTGGTGGCAAAGTAAAAGTTTATGTTTGAAGTTTTTCTTGCCATTTTTGGAAAGGTTTTGGGGTAGAGGATGGACCAAGAGCTAGGGCCATGTCTAGAGATGGGTGTGTCAAGTGTCGTGAGGGTATGGTTGAGGGGAGGCATGATGGTTAAACAGATTTAAGAGATAAAATAGATAAAACAGAGAAGAGCTAGGAGGTAAAAGTGTGAGCGCAGCATTGTGTTTTCAGGGAGCAGTGATTAGATTACGTTGTAGTCAGGGACAGATTAGAAACTAAGAATTAAAGAGGAAGAGGATAAAATGAGGTAGACCATTTTGAGAGCGTATGGAGTAATAGTAAATAGCAATTTGCATCAATCAATATAAATAACGAAAAGTTTAAACAAATTTAAGACAAAGTAGAGATTAAGAATCAAGGAGTGCACATCGATGAATAATAAATAGTAATTTTCATCAATCAGTGTAAATGAATAAAAAAAAACATTTTAAACAATCAGGAGATAAGGTAACTCAATGATGGTGATCATATGATAAGTGACGGTAGATATGGTTGTGTTGACAAGCTTGGGTGTAAACGGCACAAAGGGAAGAAGTATCCTATAGTTATTCAGCACACAATACTGATTATCAGGGCATCATAAGCGGCAAGAATGATTGTCGTAATGATTAGCTGTAGGTATAGTTGTGTAGGAAAGCATGGGTGTATGAGGAACAAAGTGTTAAGGTATCCTGTAGTAAATCAGCAAAGAATATAGATTGTCAGGGCACCGTAAGCGGCAAAACATACTCGCATATTGTGGGTAAATAAGTTGGATTGGCAAAGGCAGAGTGTTTATCTGAGGTAGTTCAGAGACCTGGGGAGTAGTGAAAGAACCCAGACGTAGTTGAGTTAAGGGGCAGACCATGGGTTAAGTGAGTGTGGATAGGAAGTGCAATGACTAAAGTTTTAGTTACATATACAATAAGAATTACAGTCTTTTGTAGAGCTGGGGCGGTGGACAATAAGGCAAGGCTTTTAGACTAACAGTCTCAAGCCGGTTTGAGCGTAAAGAGGTAGGAGTTCCATTCCAAGATGGCCACCAGAGTGATGGAGTGTCACCACCGAGAGCAAAAGTTGAAGGGGGACAGGACCTCCGCAGCTTCACCTTCAGGAACTAAGCAGCAGAGGTGTGACGTTCTCAGAGAACGGATCGCTTCCCCTGGCTCCACCGTAAAGGGGGGAGGGGTGTTCAACTCCCTCAGTCTCTCGCTCTCCTTCAATGCTTTGAGAGAGAAGAACGGGAACCAGCTACCTTTTTTAGGGCTCAGGCTTGCCGTGCACTGCACATGCAGTGTCGCACAGCGAGAGTCCTTTTCCCGTGGATTTGGAAATGGATCTAGAAATTCCACGCAGTTCGTGCGTGTTATTTCCAAGGTCCATTTTAATTGGCCTTCGCGTGCGTGCTGTTTTTTAACAGAACACGCAATAGGCCATGGGCGGTCGCGTAGCCCGCCCATGGCCTATTGGTGTCTGTTACGCGCATCAGAGGCCATATGTTTTGAATTATCGCGGCTTGACAGCCGCGATAATTAAAAACATATGCTCGCAGTGGCTCGCGCGCACCACTGACGGGCTTTTTTTTTTTTTTACAAAAAAGCGATCGCTTTCAGTGCTGCGCTTTTTTTTGGGGGGGGGGAGTCCTTTGATGCTGGTTTCCTAAAATGCGAACTTGTAATCCAACACAACAAGACAATTCATGAGCTACACAAGGACAATAAACAATAACAAAATGTACCACCAAACTCCCCTTCTGAAGCAGGGCCAAGCCACCCCAGATAACAAAACTGGGCAAAGCAGTGAGGCAAAATGCCCCTTCCAGTCAGCAATTCGAGGACAGTAATCTACCAGGTCGAACATCGCTACCACACCACCAGTGCACACACCTTTGCATGGCAACACCATGACAAATACCACCCACTTTCCGAGATGGCCACCAGAGTGATGGAGTGTCACCACCGAGAGCAAAAGTTGAAGGGGGACAGGACCTCCGCAGCTTCACCTTCAGGAACTAAGCAGCAGAGGTGTGACGTTCTCAGAGAACGGATCGCTTCCCCTGGCTCCACCGTAAAGGGGGGAGGGGTGATCAACTCCCTCAGTCTCTCGCTCTCCTTCAATGCTTTGAGAGAGAAGAACGGGAACCAGCTACCTTTTTTAGGGCTCAGGCTTGCCGTGCACTGCGCATGCAGTGTCGCACAGCGAGAGTCCTTTTCCCGGGGATTTGAAAATGGATCTAGAAATTCCACGCAGTTCGTGCGTGTTATTTCCAAGGTCCATTTTAATTGGCCTTCGTGTGCGTGCTGTTTTTTAACAGAACATGCAATAAGCCATGGGCGGTCGCGTAGCCCGCCCATGGCATATTGGTGTCTGTTACGCGCATCAGAGGCCATATGTTTTGAATTATCGCGGCTTGACAGCCGCGATAATTAAAAACATATGCTTGCAGTGGCTCGCGCGCACCACTGACGGGCTTTTTTTTTTTTTTACAAAAAAGCGATCGCTTTCAGTGCTGCGCTTTTTTTTGGGGGGGGGAGTCCTTTGATGCTGGTTTCCTAAAATGCGAATTTGTAATCCAACACAACAAGACAATTCATGAGATACACAAGGACAATAAACAATAACAAAATGTACCACCAAACTCCCCTTCTGAAGCAGGGCCAAGCCACCCCAGATAACAAAACTGGGCAAAGCAGTGAGGCAAAACGCCCCTTCCAGTCAGCAATTCGAGGACAGTAATCTACCAGTTCGAACATCGCTACCACACCACCAGTGCACACACCTTTGCATGGCAACACCATGACAAATACCACCCACTTTACGGTGCAGTACCGCCTCCTCACCAGCAATACCACCACATACACGGCAATTAAACGGCATTCACCGCCAGCTAAAGCACTCATTCATCCGCACTCAAGGCATTAACAATGAAAGTCTCTACACTGTTTCACTGCATCAAGTGTAACCCCCACCCATTTTCGCTGCAAAGCAACCCATCACCATTCCTGCTTAAACATTACCTCCAAATGATTCCTCGGAGCGATACCAAGGTACAGAGAGAATCCCGGTGAAACAGAACTGGAGGAACGGGTGCCCGGCCCAGTACGCGCTCACTGCCCTAGCACAGATCCCGTCTGGTCCAGCAGGTGTGGCCTTTCCACCACCGACCTTGGAGATCCACGCACAACTCCAGTCGCCACCCGCCTCCTTCCACAGGGCCTGGGCACCAACATATTGCCACCTCCGCGGGGTGCGCGTTCTCCATCCGCAGACATCCAACGGCTGCAGCGTGCGACCAGCATCCTGCCAGTGACGCGAGCCTGGCGCGTGCCCAACACTGCAACTCTCTGCTCGCCGGCGAGGAAAGCGCCAACTGGGCCCTTAGTCGGGCACTCAGGTCCCAGAGGACCCGGCGCTGATAAACCACTCAGCTGCCGCGTCAAATAATCCCCCACATTCCGATGCACTGATTTGCAGAATCATGCCTCTCCACTAGCCCTCTCCATCCACACTCTCTCTGAATCTTCGACTCCCTCTACTCTCCCCCACCTGCGCTATTGGTTTGCCCATCGTGGACCGAAATCCCGCCCACATTTTGATAGACACACCTATAAGCCCCGACCACAAAAGAGTCTAGTCTAGCAAGTCTCGCCCATTCACAGTGACAGCAGAGTCAGTGAGAGTGAAAGCAGAGTGAGTGACAGCAGAGTGAGAGTGACAGCAGAGTGAGAGTGACAGCAGAGTGAGAGTGACAGCAGAGTGAGTGACAGCAGAGTGAGTGTGACAGCAGAGTGAGTGTGACAGCAGAGTGAGAGTGATAGCAGAGTGAGTGACAGCAGAGTGAGTGTGACAGCAGAGTGAGAGTGACAGCAGAGTGAGAGTGACAGCAGAGTGAGAGTGACTGCAGAGTGAGTGTGACTGCAGAGTGAGAGTTACAGCAGAGTGAGAGTGACAGCAGAGTGAGAGTGACAGTAGAGTGAGTGACAGCAGAGTGAGTGACAGCAAAGTGAGTGACAGCAGAGTGGGAGTGACAGCAGAGTGAGTGTGACAGCAGAGTGAGACTGACAGCAGAGTGGGAGTGACAGCAGAGTGAGTGTGACAGCAGAGTGAGACTGACAGCAGAGTGAGAGTGACATCAGAGTGAGAGTGACAGCAGAGTGAGAGTGACAGGAGATTGAGAGTGACAGCAGAGTGAGAGAGACTCAGCAGTGTGAGAGTGACAGCAGAGTGAGAGAGACTCAGCAGTGTGAGTGTTCCAGAGAGAGCAGGGTATGCTTGTGCGCTTACACGGTGCACTGACACACACGAGCTAAAACAAAGAACAGCTGAACACGTGTCTTGGAAGCTTCATGGAGGCACCCGGCCCTCTGTGAGGGGAGCAGCAAGGAGGGGACGCCCCAACCAATCAAGCGCAACTACTCACAACCTACTGTACGATTACAACACAGGCCAAAGAGCAGAGCTAGGTCTTTTCGCATTACATAGGGTGAGCAGTGTGTGAGTGTGTAGGGTGAGCAGTGTGTGAGTGTGCAGGGTGAGCAGTGTGTAAGCATGCAGGGTGAGCAGTGTGTGAGCATGCAGGGTGAGCAGTGTGTGAGTATGCAGGGTTAACAGTGTGTGAGCGTGCAGGGTGAACATCGTGTGAGCGCGCAGGGTGAACAGTGTGTGAGCGTGCAGGGTGAACATTGTGTGAGTGTGTAGGGTGAGCAGTGTGTGAGTGTGCAGGGTGACCATTGTGTGAGTGTGCAGGGTGATCAGTGTGTGAGTGTGCAGGGTGAGCAGTGTGTGAGTGTGCAGGGTGAGCAGTGTGTGAGTGTGCAGGGTGAACATTGTGTGAGTGTGTAGGGTGAGCAGTGTGTGAGTGTGCAGGGTACGAAAACTCGAACTAAGCCCACCACACACACACACATAACACCACACACATAACACCACACACATAACACCACCCACATAACACCACACACACATCACACACACCACACACCACACACACACAACACCACACACACACCACCATACACACACCGCCACACACACAACACCACACACTCACCACCACACACTCACCACCACATACTCACCACCACACACTCACCATCACACACTCACCACCACACACGCAACCACACACACAATCACACACACACAACCACACCGTCAGTGCACGCTTTCATCGGGTCCAAACATCACCAGCCATCAGTGCACGCTTTCGCCGGGCACAAACACCACCAGTCGTCAGTGCAGGCTTCCACCAGACACACACCCAACAGACGTCAGAGCACGCTTTCACCAAAGACACACACACCACCAGCCATCAGTGCACAATTTCACCAGGCACACACAACACCAGGCGTCAGTTCGCGCTTTCACCAGGCACACACACCACCAGCCGTCAGTGCACACTTCCACCAGGCACACACACCTCCAGCCAACAGTGCACGCTTCCACCAGGCACACACACCACTGGCCATCAGTGCACAATTTCTACAGGCACACACACCACAAGCCATCAGTGCACACATCAATTGTTAACACATCCACAATTAACTATTGTAGCAATTACAGTATGGTGCACTGTACTTTTAAACATATTCATCTAAAGTGCAGCATGCCACCATTGCTACAATTCCAATCCAACACACATAATTCCACTACACACCACATGCATACACTCCATAACACATGGCTAAAAGACATTGCCATTCACAATGCCATTAGCTCTAACTCAAATAAATCCGAGACTTATTGCATTTCCAATGCTTGTTTTCTTTTATTTTCTCGGTGTCTCCATGTTTGCCTCGTGGTGACCTTAAGTTTGGGCAGAAAGCTAGAAACCAGCATGGAGAGCAGAGCAGATGGAGGAAGTGTTCTCTAGACAGTGCTCCGACGATAACCTTCCCAGCCCTGCCAGATCGGTGTAGCCAGCCGCCAACAGCCCTCGTGACCCCTCCGTGTCCTGGGTCATGGCCATTGGGCAAGGGAGCCTCCTCAGAGCAATCCAGGATCCTCACAACAGGCCACTTTGCACGATGTGGTTGTCGTCGGGGGAGAGGCTCATCCTGTGGCTACTGCGACCAAACTCAGTACCGCACACGTTCAAGCCCCCCAAACTCGCCGCGATAGTAGCGCACAGCGAAGAAGTAACAGCTTGATCAGGAAGCTTCAGGTTAAATTTTGCTAGGAGTGTTTTTGTAGTCTTCGTTGATGTGCCATGAAAATCTGATTTTGTTATTGTAGTATTATTCCTCTGTGGAATGCTGAAGAGCAAAAGGATGGATGGGGAGGGCATAAACAGGGATTTTCACAGACTTGTGATCCCAACCCCCGGAGCTTCTCAAGAGAGACTTTCACAAAGCCAATAGCTCTTTCGTACACGAGAGCTATTGTCTTTGCCAATGCTTGCTTAAACTTGGAACATACTTCACGTCAAATGAGTAGTCTTCTGACTTGTACAGCTATTTGGCAATTCGAGGCATGGCCTTGCCACTTCCCTCTACAGTAAAAAAAAAACATTCACGTTTTATGGTGTGTCTTCAATGGGAAAAGAATTCCCCACAAAAAAGTCCAGAAATGTTGAAAATCCAACCACAGGCCAAAGGCTCTTTTTCAGTCATTGAATAACTTTACTCTTCTCATCTCAATGTCCTTGAGGCTAAAGCATGACTTTTTCATGGCCCCTCCCAATTGCATAAGTACAGGACCCAGACCATGCATCAGTGACACCGATCTACTGATCACCCGTAAAAGGCTTTAACTCTTCTCTACGCTACTCAACTCCACTCTATGCCACTTCAGTCTAAGCCACTTCATTCTACATCACGCGACTCCACTCCAGGTCATGCCACTCTACACCAAGCCCCTCCGCACTATGCCATGCCACCTTACCACATGTCACTCCGTTTCGTGCCACTCTACGATGCTCTATTCTAAGCCACTTTACTCTATGCCACTCTCTATGCCATTCAACTCTATGCCACTCCACTCTCCTCTATGCCACTCTTCTCCATGTCACTCTATGCCCGTCGACTCTATTCTCTGCCACTCCACGGCACTCCAATGTATGCCGCTCTACTCTACTCTACCCTGCTTCCCACCACTCCCCACAATGCCACTCTCCAACACTCTCCAACACTCCACTTCACAAGTGCCTTTCTATGCCATTCTACACACTCTACTCCACCTCACTCTATGCCATGTCACTCTTCCCCACTCTAAGCCACTCATCTCTATGCCACTTCACTCTATGCCACATCACATCACTCCACTCCACTCTACTCGACTGTACTTCACTCGATTCCACTCCACTCTGCTCTATGCCACTCTACTCTATTCTATGCTACTCTGTGCCACTCTACACCACTCCACTCTATACCACTGCACTTTATGCCACTCTACTCTACTCCAATCTACACCACTCCACTTAATGCCACTCCACTCTATGCCACTCTACTTTATGCCACTCCACTATACACCACTCTAGGTCACTCCACTCTATGCCTCTCTAGGCCACTCCACTCTAGGCTACTCCACTCCACTCTGTGCCATTCCTCTCCATGCCACTATACTCTATGCCACTCCATGCCACTCCACTCTACTCCATGCCACTCTACTTTATGCCATTCCACTCTACCCTACTCTATACTACTCAACTCTACTTTATGACACACCACTGTATTCCACTTTATGCTACTGTACACCTCTCTACTTTGTACCACTCTACTACACGCCAATCTACTCCATTGTACACCACTCTACACTGCTCCGCTCTAAGCCACCCTCCTCCACTCTCCTCTATGCATCTCTTCTCCACACCTCACTGTTCTACTCCTCTCTCCTCTATGCCGCTCCACTCTAAGCCACTCTACCGCACACCACACCACTAATGCTTAGCCATGCTAAACAGCAGCCATGCTGCTGTACTACATGGCTGAAAAACATTGGTAAAGCCAGTAGCTCTTGCATAAACGAGAGCTATTGGCTTTGCCAATGTTTATTAATACCTGCACACACTTCACATCAAATGAGTATTCTTGCAATTTGTACAACCATTCTGCAATTCGAGGTGTGGCCTTACCACTTGCCTTTGTAAAAAATAAGTCATTCAAGTTTTATGGTCTGTCCTTAACTAGAAAGTAATTTTCCACACAGAAGTCCTGAAATGTTGGAAAACTCATCAGCAGGCCAAAGCCTACTTATCAGTCATTTAATAACTTTCCTCTTCTCCACTCAAAGTCCTGGAGTCTAAAGCCACTACTTTCTCAAGCCCCCCCCATCCCCAATTGCATGAGTTCAGGGCCCACACTATGCATATTCACATCACTGACTATGAACATCTGGTCACATGTAAAAGGATTTAACTCAACAGCATTTACAATGCTCCTTTTGACATCTAGAAATGCCATTTGGCACTCTTCGGGCCATCAATATCCCTCTCACTTTTTCATCAGTTGCTTCAAAGTCTGGCTATGTTCTGAAAAACATAATATTCTGCTAATCCCAGTAAATAATGCGATTGATCCTTTTCCTTTGGAATGGGAGCATTTTCAATTGCCTCTAACAGTTTGGCTTGATACCCTAATAAGATCAAGTGTGTCCTTGTTGATATATTTCAGTTGCAGTGAACCTACATTAATCTATTCCTACTGGTAGCAATGCCTCCTCCAATATCCCTAACCCATCTCCCAACACACCATCATGATCTTCTTTACTGGGACCCCACACCAGTATGTAATCTTGAAAAAATATTGCCTTTTTATAACTTGCCCAATAACCTCTGCATTATGTGCTGAAAAACAGCTGGATCAGAGCCCAGACTGAATGGCATGCACATGGATTGCCCCTTCTGATGTAACAAAATAGGTTAAAGGTCCAGGAATTAGGATGTAAAATGACTTGGTGGTCTGCACTAGATAAGTCCAATGTAGAAAAGTATGTAGCATACTTCAATCTGGCAAACATTTCATTAATATTCAGCAAAGGATGACGTTCCACTCATATGTTCCTATATAGATCCCTTAGATCTACACACATATGTATCTTTCCATTGCTCTTCTGTGCTGTCACTATGGGACTAAGCCATTCTATCAGTTTAATGACCTTATTCCTACATAACATGTCTAATTATTTCAGCTGTTCTCTCAACACCAAAGGAACACTGTGCATCTTGTGAACTTTTGGTATGGCTTTATCTTTCAATAGAATATGATGCCTTAATTTCTTATCTCATCTCTTTTGCAAACAACTTAGGGAAATCATGCATCCGTTTCCCCCTGGTCTTAGACTGTCATCAGTATTTTTCTGGAGAGTTTGGGTGCTAAACAATTTCTAATGCACATTGTTCCCTCTATCCAAGCACTGTTTCCCGTTTTCAACTACACACAACCTTGCTTCCACATCCCTACCTTTATAAGACAGCATTGCACATAAATATTCTACCATGGGTAGCTTTACTCCACAATGTTATGTTATGTTATGTTATGTTATGTTATGTTATGTTATGTTATGTTAGAGGGTATTTGTTAAGCGCACAGCTACTCCGAGGAGTTTCCCGGCGCTATCTTGACCCCAGAACAGAGCAAATGAAGGAACAGCCAGCCGTAGCTAACTAGTCTGCACTACTGTTGAAAAAGCCAGATTTTTAAACTTCGCCTAAAGCTAAGGATATCACGTTCTTGCCTAAGGGAAAAAGGGAGACTATTCCATAATTTTGCTGCTACCACCTGAAAGGAGCAACCTCCTTTGTAAGAATGGCAGAACTTAGGAACAATTGTCAGTTGCTGGGATGATGATCGCAGAGTTCTGAGCAGTTTGTAGGGCTGAATGTTAATCCTAATGTACGAGGCCCCGATGTTATTTAGGGCCTTAAAAGTTAGGACCAGGGATTTAAAAATGACCCTTTGTCTCACTGGCAACCAGTGTAAAGACCTAAGGTGGGGAGACATGTGTGACCTGGGTCCAACCATGAGCACGGCCCTAGCTGCCGCATTTTGAACTACCTGCAAGCGATTCACTAAGTAGTCCGGAAGGCCCAGGTACAACACATTTAAGAAGTCCAACCTTGATGTAATCAGAGCCTGGACCACGGTTTTCTTGTGAGGGATAGGAAGCAAAGGGAGGAAATTCCTCATCATTTTTAAAGGCCCGAAACAGGAACCACCAACCGATTGAACCTGGGACTTCATAGTCATGTCGGAGTCCAACTTCACTCCTAGATTTTTTGCGGTGGAGACTGGTCTCCCAGGTGGGGATAGATTTTTAGGCCACCATTGATGCCACTCATCACCTGGAGTGTGTCCAAAAAAATAATTTTTTTGATTTGTCAGAGTTGCAGAGCAACTGATTTGCCTAAACCAATCGAACACCTTGGTTAGGCAAACTTTGACTTCATTAGCATTAAGCACCTCATCCTTCTCACAGGTGAACAGCAATTGCGTGTCATCTGCGTATGATATCATTTTTGCCCCGTATTGTTCAGCTAAAGGAGCAAGAGGGGCCATATATATATTAAACAGGGTCAGACTTAAAACGGAACCCTGTGGGACCCCCACATTCAGTGGAGGAATGAGGGCTGAAAAAGAAGGAGCCCAGACTGTTTGCTTGCGGTTGTCCAAAAAGGAAGTAAACCAACTTAGCACCGTGCCCCCAATGCCACTCTTTCTCAATCTATGAAGGAGGCGATCATGTGGCACTGTGTCAAAGGTCGCCAAAAGATCTAATAATATCAGCACAACCTTTCCACCTCTATCAAGGGTGGTTTTGATCATCTCTGAGATTTCCAATAGAGCCGTTTCTGTACTGAAGTTTGCTCTAAAACCTGACTGACTTGGATGTAGCACCTGGCTGACCTCGATAAAATATGTGATGATGGCATTCACATATTTCCCCCAAACCTTGGAGAAATAAGGTAGAAGCGATATGGGTTGGTAATTGCTGACTACCAAGGGGTCAGCTAATGTTTTTTTTAGGAGTGGGAGAATTTTCCCATGCTTCCAAATTTCTGGCATCCTTCCTTCGGACAGAGAAAGATTCAATATCCGATTGACAACTGGATTTATTACCTCAGCAATCAATGTCAACGTTTTTGCTGGGCAGGGGTCAGAGGGGGATCTGGATTTCAGGGCCTTCATGGTTTTAAGTGAGGTGGCCATGGGCATGGGCGAGAACTCCAGAAGGGTATTCTCCGTAGTGGGGCATATGGGGAGAAGCCTATCAGTACTGCTGTCCCCATCCTGGTGGGGGCTACTCAAGAAGTCCTGTATGGTTTGGATTTTCCTATAAAAGTATTGTGTAATTTCATTAGTCCATGCATCAGTAGGGGCAAAAGAGCTTTTAGAGGCATTAGGTGCGAAGAAATCCTTAACAATCTTGAACAATTCATTAGCACGGTTTTCAGCTTGTTCAATTTTTACAGCCAAAAACGTTTTCTTTTCCACTCGGACTTTTACATAGTGGGCTTTCAAAGCCGATTTATATATAAGTTTATTTATATGATCAAAATTCTTCCTCCATAGGAGTTCTACATTTTTACATGCACTTTTACTCTTTCTTAGGGGCTCAGTAAACCAAGGTGCTGAAATTCTGCCTTGTTTGGCCACTCGTAATTTAATGAGGGCCAGCTGCATGTTACAGTCCTCAAGGCAGTCTTCCAAAGAAGATACATCATGTTTTAAACTATTGTTGACTGGTATAGGATGTTGGCTAAGCATAGCAGTTAAAACTTCAGATGTTAATTGATCGAAAGATCTGAAACTTTTTGACCAATTTTTATAGTAAGACTGGGACTTGGCCTGAACCTTTTCTATCCGAAAAGTTAGCAGAAAGTGGTCTGACCAAATGATTGGCACAGGAACGATTGGGTCTAGTGCAGTTGTAGAAAAAATGTGTTCTAAAATGTGACCTTTTTCATGCGTAGGGAGCGATACATATGATGACTGTTAGAAAGGCGAACCCGGGGGAGGCAGAAGGTGTCTGACTGACCACCCCTAGGTCTACCCCTCCTTCAGAGAAGGGACCGAGCGATGTCGAGAGGCCTCCGACGGGAGGGCCCTCTCCTAGAATCGTACAGCAGAGTAACCACACCACTACAAATATACATCACACGTGGATCGAGTTTTCAATCTTTATCTGGCAATAAGTATCGTTTCAATATATACAGCAGATCCCGAGATCTGGAAAGTCTCGTGGCAAGGGGCAAGGTAGCGGGACAGTCTTATAGATGGTCGGTTGCAAGGAGACTCTACGCACAGCTCTCAATCCTCGAGCTGGGGGGTTCCGGAAGGTTGGGCCGCGGCAGCGCCAGCAGGCTCCAAGATGGTTCAGCGAGTGTGGACCGCGGCAGCGCCGGCAGGTTCCAAGATGGTTCAGCGAGTGTGGACCGCGGCTGCGCCAGCAGGTTCCAAGATGGTTCAGCAAGTGTGGACCGCGGCAGCGCCAGCAGGTTCCGAGATGGTTCAGCGAGTGTGGACCGCGGCAGCGCCAGCAGGCTCCAAGATGGTTACAGCAAAGATGGACCGCGGCAGCGCCAGCAGGCTCCAAGGTGGTTACAGCGAAGATGGACCGCGGCAGCGTCAGCAGGTTCCAGGTAGAATAGCAAGGGGAGTTCGTCTCAGGGTCAGCCGCGACAGCGTCAGCAGGGCTTCTCGACTCCGGGATACAACTGCCGTCCTACTCTGGGGCTGGCCCAGATATAGGTCTGGAGTCCTTTGATGTCCGGACCCTCTCGCCTGGGGGTCAGAGGGGCCGGGATGATGGTCTCCAGACACCCAGCAGGGGGTGGGGCCAGCGCTCAGGGAGGCCGGAGGCCGATCGAAACCAGGCATCCGGGGACGGTTGGAGAGCCATCGAAACTCCCCTCTCCTTGTCTCTGGTTGAGTGGCCACTCTACCACCCGGAGGGTTCTTGGTGCCTCGATGGCGGGCTCGCTGGGGCCGTGGCGGCGGCTGGCCCGGGACCACGTGTCTGTGACGTGATGGGCCCAAGAGGGCATCGGGCATGGAATGAGGGTGCGGGGTGGGCAGTGGACCGGTAATGCTGGGGCGGCTCGAGTGTGCCGTGTCAGTGGTTGTGGGCCGCCGGGTGGCGGATCTGGTGGTTTGGAGGGCGTGCAGAGGTGTGCCCGAGGCCGACCCGGGCTGGATGGAGGGCCGATGTCGTCCGGGGCCCGCCATGTGGGAGGGGTAGGACCACGCCACGAGGCCGGGTCCAACACACGTCCCCTCCAGCTGAAGGCAGGGGAGAGTCACCCATCTTCTTGGGGATTCTCCTCGCCAAGGTGGAAGAATCTGGAGAGGCCGTCAGCGTTGGCGTGGTCGTTGCCAGGGCGATGCTCCACGGTGAAGTTCATCCCTTGGAGGGAGATGGACCAACGTAGCAACTTCGGGTTCTCGCCCCGCATCTGCATCGACCACCGCAGGGGCCGGTGGTCGGTCTGTACTCGGAAGTGGGTGCCAAAGAGGTAGGGCCGGAGCTTCTTTAGGGGCCATACGACGGCGAATGCTTCCCTCTCGATGGTGCTCCATCGTTGTTCTCGGGCCAGCAGGCGCCGGCTGATGAAGGCCACAGGAAGGTCAACTCCGTCAGAGTTCATTTGGGACAGTACGGCCCCAATGCCGTGTTCCGAGGCGTCAGTTTGGACGATGAGCTCTCGGCTGTAGTCGGGGGCCTGGAGCACCGGGGCGGTGCACATGGCAGTCTTTAGTGTCTCAAAGGCTACTTGGCACTCGGGGGTCCAGTGCACCTTCGGGGGTAGTCTCTTGGAGGTTAGTTCTGTGAGGGGCCCCACAATGCTCCCATAGTCCTTTATTAGTATCCAGTGAGCCCCAGGAAGGCTCGGACGGCGGTCAGGGTGACGGGGGGCTCCCAGGCCTGGATGGCGTCGATCTTGGGTTGAAGGGGAGCCACTTGGCCGCTCCCCACTTGGTGTCCCAGATAGGTCACGGACCCTTGACCGATCTGGCACTTGCTGGCTTTTATTGTTAGTCCGGCCCGTTGGAGGGCCGTCAGGACCTTCCAGAGGTGGGTCAGGTGCTCGTCCCAACAGAGGCTGTACACCGCAATATCGTCCAGATAGGCGGCACTGAACTCTTCCAGCCCTGCCAGCACCCGATTCACTAGTCTCTGGAAGGTGGCCGGAGCATTCTTCATGCCGAAGGGCATCACGTTGAAGTGGAAGTGGCCATCGGGGGTCGAGAAAGCGGATCGTTCTTGTGCCTCTGGCGTGAGGCCGATTTGCCAGTATCCGGCCGTGAGGTCGAAGGTGCTGAGGTACCTGGCGGCTCCCAGGCGATCGATCAGTTCATCCGCTCGGGGAATGGGATGGGCGTCGGTCCTGGTGACGGCATTCAGTCCCCGGTAGTCGACACAGAACCGCAGCTCCGGGGGCACCCCGGGGGCGGCGGCCTTAGGGACCAGGACGACGGGACTGGCCCATGGACTGCCTGAGGGCTCGACTACCCATAGGGCTAGCATCTTGGAAACTTCGGCTTGGATGCAGGCCTGGACTCGGTCGGGGACTCGGTAGGCTCGGTGCCGCACGGGCGGACTGTCCCCGGTGTCGACGTCGTGAACACACCACTGGGTGACTCCGGGGGTGAGGGAAAATAAGTTTGCAAATTGACCCAGCAGTTTCTGGCAGTCCTGGCCCTGTTTGGGTGTCAGCGCGGGAGAGAGGGAGACTCCCTTGACGGAGCCATCTTTCTCGGAGGTGCTCAGGAGGTCTGGTAGAGGCTCGGAGTCGTCCTCTGCTCCGTCATCGGTAGCCAACAACAGGCTCAGTTCGGTGCGGACAAAGTGGGGCTTGAGCCGGTTGGCGTGTAGGACCCGGACAGGGTTCCGGGGGGACTTCATGTCCACTAGGTAGGTGACGGGGCTCTTGCGCTCCACCACGTTGAAGGGCCCCGTCCATTTGTCCTGGAGGGCACCGGGGTCGACCGGGGACATGACCCAGACCTGCTGGCCCGGCTCGAATTCAATGGACGAGGCATTTTCATCATACCAGCGCTTCATCTCCTCTTGACTGGCCTTCAGGTTGGTTTCGGCCAGTTCCCGGAACTTCCGAGTCTGGTTGCGGAGAGTCAAGAGGTATCGGAAAACATCGGGCGGAGTATCGGAGGCGGCCAGCTCCCAGCCTTCCTTGACCAGGCTGAGGGGGCCTTGCACAGGGTGTCCATATAATAGTTCAAAGGGGCTGAACCCCAGGGACTTCTGGGGTACCTCCCGGTAGGCGAACAGGAGGCATGGCAGCAGAACGTCCCATTTGCGCCGGAGGGGCTCTTCTAGGCCCTTGATCATTCCTTTCAGGGTCCTATTAAATCGCTCCACTAGTCCATTCCCTTGAGGGTGATACGGGGTGGTGAACTTATACGCGACCCCGCACTGTTGCCACAGGGACCGCATATATTTCGATATAAAGTTTGTGCCCCGATCACTGACGACCTCTCGGGGGAAGCCGACTCTGGAGAAGATCCCCATTAGTGCCCGACCCACTACGGGGGCTGTGATAGTCCGGAGGGGGATAGCTTCTGGGTAGCGGGTGGCATGGTCCACCAGGACGAGGATGAAGCGGTGCCCCTGAGAGGTTAGAGGATCCAGGGGCCCCATGATGTCGATCCCTACTCGCTCGAAGGGAGTGGTCACCGCGGGAAACGGTTGGAGTGGGGCCTTGATTTTCCCCCCACTCTTTCCGCTGGCTTGGCAGGTCAGACAGGTTCAGCAGTGGTTGTACACATCGCAGCGCATCTTCGGCCAATAAAAGTGGGTCACCAGGCGGCTGTAGGTTTTGTCCTGCCCCAGGTGCCCGGCGAGGGGCACATCATGTGCCAGGTTTAAGAGAAAGTCTCTGAAGTGGAGGGGGACGACTAGCACTCGGCCGGCCCCCAGCTCGGCGATCTTTTGTTCACTGTACAGGAGGTCCTGGTCCCAATAGATCCAGTGGGACCCCGAGGAGTCTCCTGTGGCTTGCGTGCGGCTTGTTGTCGGAGTCCCTCAAGGGAAGGACATGTCTTTTGTTCCCGACGGAACTGCTCGCGGGTGGGGCCCCCTTCTTGGCGCCACTGGGCTAGTTCGGGAAGGGGCCCGAGCTCGGGAAGTTCTTCATGGTTGGGGCCCTGCGGCCCCAGTTCGGGTTCGGCCGTGGCAGTGGCGGGTGGCGGAGGTGCCGGCCATTCAGGTTCTTCGGGCAGATTGTCTTCGGTTGGGACGGCGTCCCGGGTGGACATGGATCGGGTCGTTACGCAAACCCATTCAGGAAGGCCTAGCATCCCCAGAGGCTCTCTTCGCTCGATCTGTGCCCAGGGGGAACTTTCCAGGTCGTTCCCAAGGAGGCAGTCCACCGGGGCATCGTCTCGGACGGTGACTTTCAGCATGCCGGACACTCCTCCCCACTCGAAGGGGATGCGAGCCATCTGGCACAGGCTCTCGGAATTGTCCGCTGACCGGACAGGGCACAGAACGTGGGGCAAGATTTGTTCTGGGGTCACCAGATGGCAGCGGACGGCGGTTATGCTGGCCCCCGTGTCACGGAGAGCCTCGGCCCGGCGTCCGTTGATGGTGACCCACTGGCGGTACTTCTGGGTGTTGATCGGAATTTGGTCTCGGGGGATCATGTCTTTGTCGCCCAGGGAGGCGAGGCACATGGCCGCGGACTCCCATTCTTCTGGTTCCATAGGGAACTCTTCTTCTTCATCCTTTTCTTCGCTCAGAGCAGCTGCAGTAATTTGTCGACCGGGGGGCCCGGTGGTGCCGGGCCGCTGGTTCATGGGGCAGAGAGGATCATTGGCATAGTGACCCAGCCGCTGGCATCTGTGGCACGTACCGTTGGGGCGTGGCCCCGGTCGGGCTGGATGGGCCCCCCTCGGGCTGGAGGCTGGTGTAGAGGAGGCGGGCGAAGACCCCGGTGGGAGGTCTCGGCCTCGGCTGATGCCAGACCCGCCGCCTCGCTGTCGGTGGTTCCCCGGGGACCCTCGTCCGTATTCTCCTGTGGTGTTCCGGTGGACGCGGTTGCTCGCCCACCGATCTGCTTCGACCGCTAGCTTTCGCGGCTCGGTCAACTTGCTGTCGAGGAGGTGCTGTCGTAGTTCAATGAAGCCGTTGTTGGAGAGGTGCTCCCATAACATAAGGTCGACCAACTGCTGGTAGGTAGTGACCTGACTGCCTTTGACCCACCCCTCGAAGGCTCTGCTAAAAAAGTTCACATATTCTACCCAAGTGGTACCGGGGATTTTTTTACAGTCTCGGAACCTCTGCCGGTACATTTCGGGGATGAGACCGTAGCGCGTGAGTAGGGCCGTTTTCATGTGTTCATAGGAGGTCATTTCGGTGTCAGGGAGTTCCAGCAGGGCGTCCCTCCCTTCCTTGAAGAACTTTCCCCACAGGCCGGCGCCCCAATCCTTCCGGGGCACCCGATGGGCGGTCATGGCCACCTCGTAGGCTTTGAACCATTGCTGGATATCATCGTTCTTGTAGTATTCTTTGACTACATCTTTCGGTAGGTGAACCTTGGTGTCCACGGGAGGGGCCGAGGTCTTGGCCCCGGCCGCGCTATCTTCGTTGATCTTGGCCTTGATTTCTAGTTCTCTCAGGCCTCGTTCGTGTTCATATGCTAGTCGTTTTTCTTCGAGGTCACGTTGTCTCCGTTTCTCTTCTAGATCCTCCTCCAGCCGTAGTTGCTCGAGGGATATCTTTTTCTCCGCTAGCTGGAGTTCTCCGTCTAGCCGGAGTCGTGCCAGCTCCAATTCGTGTAGCCAGTTGCGCTCTCGTTCTCAAGCGTCTTCATAGATGAGGTCCGCGTTTAGTGTTGCGGTTCTTTCCCCCGTCGGGGGTGCGCTGGTTTCCCGTTGCCCGTTCGGGCTATTCTCCTCTTGGGGTGGTCTGTCTCGGGTTTCCACCCAGGCTTGTAGGGCCGATTTGAAGTCCTCTTTTGTGCTCAGGCCAGTGGTAGCGATACCCATGTCTTTACAGAATTGTTTTAGTTCTTTGTGGCTGTATTCTTCTATCTTCTCTTTCTGGAATTCGGCAGGTAGGTTGGTTCCTTGGGTCGTCATGGTCTCTGTGTGTTTTTCCGTCGTAGCGGGTAGATCACTCTCTGTACGATTTTGCGTTGGCTCGGATCGCAGCGCCTGCCACCAATGTTAGAAAGGCAAACCCGGGGGAGGCAGAAGGTGTCTGACTGACCACCCCTAGGTCTACCCCTCCTTCAGAGAAGGGACCGAGCGATTTCGAGAGGCCTCCGACGGGAGGGCCCTCTCCTAGAATCGTACAGCAGAGTAACCACACCACTACAAATATACACCACACGTGGATAGAGTTTTCAATCTTTATCTGGCAATAAGTATCGTTTCAATATATACAGCAGATCCCGAGATCTGGAAAGTCTCATGGCAAGGGGCAAGGTAGCGGGACAGTCTTATAGATGGTCGGTTGCAAGGAGACTCTACGCACAGCTCTCAATCCTCGAGCTGGGGGGTTCCGGAAGGTTGGGCCGCGGCAGCGCCAGCAGGCCCCAAGATGGTTCAGCGAGTGTGGACCGCGGCAGCGCCGGCAGGTTTCAAGATGGTTCAGCGAGTGTGGACCGCGGCAGCGCCAGCAGGTTCCAAGATGATTCAGCGAGTGTGGACCGCGGCAGCGCCAGCAGGTTCCAAGATGGTTCAGCAAGTGTGGACCGC
Organism: Lissotriton helveticus; assembly: GCF_964261635.1. NCBI lineage: Eukaryota > Metazoa > Chordata > Amphibia > Caudata > Salamandridae > Lissotriton > Lissotriton helveticus. Next base: position 1,317,760,029 of record NC_136061.1, read on the forward strand.
GGCAGCGCCAGCAGGTTCCGAGATGGTTCAGCGAGTGTGGACCGCGGCAGCGCCAGCAGGTTCCAAGATGGTTCAGCGAGTGTGGACCGCGGCAGCGCCAGCAGGTTCCGAGATGGTTCAGTGAGTGTGGACCGCGGCAGCGCCAGCAGGCTCCAAGATGGTTACAGCAAAGATGGACCACTGCAGCGCCAGCAGGCTCCAAGGTGGTTACAGCGAAGATGGACCGCAGCAGCGCCAGCAGGTTCCAGGTAGAACAGCAAGGGGAGTTCGTCTCAGGGTCAGCCGCGACAGCGTCAGCAGGGCTTCTCGACTCCGGGATACAACTGCCATCCTACTCCGGGGCTGGCCCAGATATAGGTCTGGAGTCCTTTGATGTCCGGACCCTCTCGCCTGGGGGTCAGAGGGGCCGGGATGATGGTGTCCAGACACCCAGCAGGGGGTGGGGCCAGCGCTCAGGGAGGCCGGAGGCCGATCGAAACCAGCCATCCGGGGACGGTTGGAGAGCCATCGAAACTCCCCTCTCCTTGTCTCTGGTTCAGTGGCCACTCTACTACCCGGAGGGTTCTTGGTGCCTCGATGGCGGGCTCGCTGGGGCCGTGGCCGCGGCTGGCCCGGGACTACGTGTCTGTGACGTGATGGGCCCAAGATGGCGTCGGGCCTGGAATGAGGGTCCGGGGTGGGCACCGGACCGGTAATGCTGGGGCGGCCCGAATGTGCAGTGTCAGTGGTTGTGGGCCGCCGGGTGGCGGATCTGGTGGTTTGGAGGGCGTGCAGAGGTGTGCCCGAGGCTGACCCGGGCTGGATGGAGGGCCGATGTCGTCCGGGGCCCGCCATGCGGGAGGGGTAGGACCACGCCACGAGGCCGGGTCCAACAGTGACAAATTGAAAATACTCAATAGTTTGCTGAGTTTCATAGTCTCAGAGTCGGTCGTTTGGTGGAAATGAATATTAAAATCCCCCAATATCAGGCACTGACTGTAATTGGACACAATGGGCGTAATAGCATGGACCAGAGATTCCAAGAACCTTCCTGCTCGTCCCGGTGGGCGGTATGCACCCATGACGGACTGAGACCGTCAGATAACCCTCTGGTTCTACACCAGCCTCACACAGCTCTAAAATTGCCTTTTTGTTTCAAGTATTCCTATCAATAAGGATGTAAGCCGAGCATCAAGCTAACCACTTTGGCACACTTACCCCACACACCTTCACAGAACACCTAGGAGGACAATATGATTCACTCACTACATTGACTTTAACCTACGTAGTGTCACCCTCACACATGAAAAGTACCTCCACATCTTCTTCACTGTTGTCACTGCTGTCACTTTACCCATGCCATTTCTCACTATGTCCAGAATACAAAGTGTTCACGCTGTTCCCTCCAACCTGCTGACTTCTTCATTGAACTCTCTAGGCAAATGTCCAATTGTTTTGCACTTATAACATCTCATTTTTGTAGCAGGACATACACCTAAATTTGCTACATGTTTGATGCTTCCAAACCTATAGAGAGATTTCTTCTCTATACCCATCACAACCCTGCCTTTGTTCCCTCCTTTTGTTTTGCCTCAAAGCAGCACATGTACCTTTTCAACATCCCCATCTCCAGTTTTACATAATACTCTCTGACCGTTAATTCTTTAACGAGATGTGTTCTCAAGTTGTTTAGCCATGCAAGCAATGTTCCTTTAGATCCAAAGCTTCTCTTGAATTCACAAATTAGATGTTCTATCAACTAACTGGTCCTTTATAATCTGTTCATGGAGATCTATAAACTTGCAACTGGATGCCAACATGTGCACCACTGTCAGAAATAGTGGTCTATTGATTCCCCTGGCATTTGTGATCTCAAAAAGAATTTGAATTTCAACTCAGAAACATATGTGCCACTGGAACTAAGCTTAAGGAACGATGGGTTGGAATGCAAGCCTGAGCATTTGCCAGTGATTAGACTTATTGCAAGCATTAAACCCATCAGCTTTTGTGTGTGTGATGTACCGCCTTAAGTGGCAAGGGTATGCCGAGATGAGGGTTCCACCCTCACTCTGCAATTAGAACCAAGCTACGCCTGACTGATGAGCCCTATTCAGGATTAAACTGTTTTTGGGTTGCTAGCCTTCTGGTTCAGGGAGGACCTGCCCTGGCAATTCGGACTGGACTGTCTGTTGGGGCTTGGTAAAGGCTGATTTGCATATGCCGGGGTCTAAACTGAGGTGACATTGTGGGACACTGAATGATGGGTTGAAATGCTACCCGAGCAATTGCCAGTGGTTAGAATTATTGCAAACATTCCTCTCAGAAACTTTTATGTGTTTGATGTACTATTCTAAGTGGCATGGGTATGCACAGATGTGGGTGCAGTGCTCACTGTGCAACTGGAATCAAACTACACCCAAATGATGAACCCCAATCAAGGTGGGTTGCTTGTGTTCCAGTTCAAGGAGGACATAGCTTGTAAATTTGGGCCGGACAATTCCTATTAGAAGAGGTTGAAGACTGATTGCATATGTCTGGGTCAAAACTTGAGTGACATTTGTGGGCAAAAGAATGATGGGTTGGAAAGCTATATTGAGTGATTGCCAGTGGTTAGACTAATTACAAGCATTCCTCTCAGGACCTTTTGTGTGTTCTATGTCAAGTTCAAGTTCAAGTTCAAGTTCAAAGATGCTTTATTCGGTATGTAGAAATACAACCATATAGCAACATACATAAAAAATAAATACAACATACATATGTATCAATATGGTTTGCCAAATACCTTGGTTGCTTGAATACATTATACATTAACAACACATATCCGACGACCTTTAAAGTGCTTTTTGGTACATTTGTCTACTAATGTATGTGCAAAATTTAGCAATATCAAAGTGCAGAATCAATTATATCATCCTCACAGATGTATGATTTACATTAGGGCGAATTTCTACCAATACATGTACACTTGTCTACTAATGTGTGTGCAAATTTAGCAATATTAAAGTGCAAAGATAATTATGTCATCCTTACAGATGCATAGCTTCCATTTGAGTATACTTCCACTAGAACATGTGAAAAAAAATAGCAAGATAAAGTGCTAAGCAACTATACAGTTCTTTCTGTCTGCAATATAAAATAGCAGCATTTGTCCGGCATTAGTAGATGTGCAAATTAGCATAATAAAGTGCGGAGTGACAATACCATCCTTCCTAAAGTGCAATATGCTTTTGACAGTACAAGTCCGAATACTTTAAGAATCTAACTCACCACATTCAATTCGCTGTAAGTGGTATAAGTGGTAAAAGTGTTCAATTTCAACATAATAAAAAGTTTTTAAAAAAAGCATCATTGGTTGAATTCATACGATGATTGATTTTCGTACAGAAATACATTTTAAAATATAAGTTGCCACATGAAAACATACATCCGGGGTCTCTAAATTAAACATCAGTTGCATCGCTGTTTGTATATCACGCGTATTGTATTTTAAAAAGATGGGTTTCAGATAAAATTTCCTAAAAGAAGTATAAAAGTTACAGGATAACATAAAATGACATGTGCTCTGTTTGGATTTATCATTACAGGGACAAAGACAGGTACCGGGTTTCTTAACCACGGGGAAAGCCACTAAGTGATGCATGATTCCCAACCGGAGATGGGTCAATACAAAACGGTGGGAGTTAATACTAACAACAGTAAGATAAGTTTGGAAGCCCTCATTATTATTATATTCCAGGTAGAGATTAAACGTTCTTTGTTTTATATATCTTTCCATTCTAATCCCAACTGTATATTTAAGGAATGAGACTTTAAGCTCCCGTTTCGACAGCGTAGACCCCGTTGTTAGATCTTTAAAGATGTTAAGACCATACAGTGTCTTGTACCAATGTTGTATGTGTCTTAACCAGGGGATATTTGATCGACGATCGAGTTTAATACAATCAGTAATTACATCCTGAGTGAACTTTGTCTCTTCTTTTGCCCAAATTGAGCGCCATAGGGACAGAGGACGTAAAACAATTAAATCAGTAACATAATTTATGTCAAATTCCCTATGTATTATCTCAGTTGAGGCTGTAGCCGGGGCGCAAATTAATCGTTTTAAAAACACATTCTCCTCACGCTGAATCAAATTAGCACTCTGGGCATCATGCCCCCATACCCCAGCCCCGTATGTGGCTGATGTTATGCATCTTGCATTAAATATAGACAACATTTCATGAATTCTGCGGCCCCCTAATTTGGCAGCAAATCTAAAAATACAACTTGTATTCCTAACCATTTTAAAAAGGACACTTTTTTGTTCATTAGCCCATCTCCCGTCTCCTGAAAAAGAAATGCCTAAATAACAGAAACTCCTGACAGATTCTAATCTCTCCCCATCTAAAAAAAAGGGCTTGCATTTTCTTGGTTTCTTGCCACATATCATTGTAACCGTCTTTCCTTTGTTAATTTTCAGCTTCCTACTTTCGGTAAATACGTGGAACTGATTAATTAGATGTTGCAATCCGTTATGAGTCCTAGAAAGAAGGACCGCGTCATCCGCGTATAAAAGGATTGGGATTGGATTACCATTAATGATAGGTGCATCTGCATTAGTCTGTCTTAAAATTTGGTCAACTTGATTTATAACAAGGGAGAACAGGAGAGGGGCGAGTACACATCCTTGTCGGATATCTCTCCTGATTTTAAAAAAAGGGGTGCACTCTCCATCTGTTCCAAATCTGACTTTACTAGATAGATTATTGTACAGTCTGGCAAGCAGATGGATGATTTCAGTAGGGGCACCCATCGCCAACAGACTAGGCCAGAGCAGTGCGTGTTCCACCAGATCGAATGCTGAACTCAAGTCGGCAAAGCACAAGAAAAGATTACCATCTTTAGCTTTAGTATACTTGCCGACTATGAGTTCCAGGTTCACGCACTGCTCCATAGTACCCATCCCTCTACGAAACCCATACTGCACTGGGGATAAGATGTCGTTTTCCTCAACCCAGGCTTCCAATCTCACTAATAGGACTCGACTAAGGATTTTAACTGTTGAGTCCAGAAGTGAGATGGGACGGTAGTTTCGAGCTTCGGACCTGGATCCCTTTTTGTAGAGGGGTACAATATTTGACTGACCCCATGTCAGTGGAAGGCTGTCTTCCACAGCCGCATTAAAATAGAGTGTCAATATTGGCGCCCATAGAGTCATTTCGTGTTTATAGAAGTCCATGGGTACCCCATCAGGCCCAGGTGCTTTACCACCCTTACTATTTTTGATCGCCTCTATGACTTCATCCAGAGTTAAAAATAACTGCATTTTCTGCCATTTAGGGCATGGTACTATTTCAGCATTTAAAATAGACCCATCTAGATTAAAATCAGAGTTAAAAATTTCTGAGAAATGAACAATCCATGCGTGGCAACTAACATGTGAACTGACTTCGGGAATATTATCATTCTTTAAAAAGGGACCATTTATAGTTTCCCAGAATAATTTGTGGTCTTTTGTTTCAGCAGCCATATCCAATTTATACCAGGCATCATTTTGCAACTCTTTTTTCCTAGATGCTAAGGCAGCCTTATAATTAATTCGCTCTTCTCTGATTCTATCTTTATCTCTAGGTTTATCATCAAGCGCTGTTTTTAACTTTTTTAGTGTCTGAACACAGTGCTTGTCAAATCACACAGTTTTATTTCTCTTGGGCTTTCTATTTCTTACAGCCAAGGAGTTCTCAACAGTACTCGTTATTTTCAAAAAGTTAGAAAGTAAGGTGGACGCGATCACATTAGGTGTTAGGCAATAGTCAACCTCTCTACTACATTTACAGATAGTATCCATCATCAATTTATTGGGGTCTATTTTGGTCCATTTGATCCTCATGCCATTTGGTCTCTCGGCCGAGATCCCTTGGACGGGTCTACCATACACATTTGTTTTTGGGCCCCAACCCATTAATTCCACTGATATACTATTATGGTCACTCACTGGCTGCTCTATTACCCAGACATTAGAATAGATAGAGCCATTGGACACCAAAATATGATCAATGTTTGAGTGGGCGTCTCTCCCTCTGAATGTTGGGCACTTTTCATTATTTTTATTCTTTGTACATTCTAGGAGCTCCAGATTTAATTTAGCTACCAGGTTGTTCAGTGCACTACCGTAATTACTGTGGGGAAAGTGATTAAAAACAGTACTGTCGGGGGGCGTGGCTAGCAGCCGATGATGGTGGCAGCCTAGAAGGAGAGCTCCGTGATTGAAGCGGCTCCCAGTTCAATCCGCACATTTATCCGTCGACAAAACTTCCCAGGCGGGAAGGCAGCGAAGCCCAGGACCAGGCGGCGGCAGTTCGGATTAACTAGACCTCAATCCGAGGTCGGGATCCCCAGTTATTGTCAGCGCCCCGTGCGGGCCTGTATGCGGCATCAGGACCGGGAGGCACAGTGAGCGGCGCACTGACAGGAAGCGGCCCGTGTCGGGCAACGATCCACCGGAAACACCCGGCCACGGAGAGCGACGGGGTGAACAGTGACCGAGCCTTCCAGTCTCCATCACCGGACTGCGGGGAGCCGATCTACCTGACGAGAGGTCCATGTGAGGTGAGGGGGACGCCCGGCGAGGACGGTGCCCAGCGCTCAGAGCGACGACGTGGGGACCCGGCGCCGCCATCTTAAGCAGCGGCGGCCAGAGCGCAGAGTCTGGCAGCGAAGGAACCGCGCTACTTCATTGTCTGCACGGCGGCTTCCCCTCGCCGATCGGAGTGCCTGACAAGGCGACACGGACCTGAGGGCACCCCCGCCCGGGAAACAGCGGAGCTTCTGCGCAGGGCACCCGTCCTCTTGGCGGAAGGACTTGTCTGGGACTGACCCGGGCCCCCCATCGCCATCGGGGGCTACGCGCGGTGCCGGAGGGGGACAGAAGGAATCCTCCAGGGCGGCGGCAATCGGTTGCGCGCCCCTCTAACTAATCCGAGACCCGGCCTGCCACCGCACACCGGAGGCCCGCTCGGATCTGCAAACATCCCGGGACGCAGGTACCGGTGCGCCTCGCGGAGGCCATTCTCACCCCACTAAGTACAGCGTGGGCCCAAGGACGACCCCTGGTAACCGTCTGAAGGAGGTGGCCTGGCCCAGGCGACACCAAGATGGCTGGCAAGGGCTCTAAACACGGGGCGACACAATCACGCCTGGAACGCTTTGCATATGACAAACCCGGCTCTCCCTCTCCCTCACAGGACGCCAAAACACAAGCGAGCAAGACAACCGAAGTGACCGGAGGCAAGAAAGCGACCATTGATGACGTCATGCGGGCCCTCACGCAAGTACAGGCCACGGTGGGGTCGATCTCGGCCGAGATCACACTTATAAGGGCAGACTTCCATAAAATGACAGAGAAGGTGAACAATATGGAGGTCGTGACCAAGTCCCTGGTCGAGGACGTCTCGGAACTCCAGATTAGCATGGAACGCATCTCGAAGGAGAACAGAGAACTACGCGACAAGCTCGATGACCAGGAAGGACGCTCGAGGCGGAACAACATCCGCATTATTGGTGTGCCAGAATCGGAAGGTACGAGGGCGATGGACCTATATGTGGAGAGCCTAATCAAAGACACCCTGAAGCCCAAAGGACTCTCCGCCTTTTTCACAGTGGAAAGGGCGCACCGGGTACCGGGGGGACGCCACAAGACAGGAGCTAACCCCAGACCGATCATAGCGAGGCTCTTCAATTTCAGGGATCGGGACGCCATCCTACAAGCGGCAAGGAACTCGCCCCCCATTAAGATCCAGAATGCGACGCTGGCATTCTTTCCTGACTATACGGCCGAGGTGGCGCGGAGGAGACAAACCTTTTTTGAGGTCAAAAAAGAACTCAGAGCCAGAGACATCCCATACTCAATGCTTTTCCCGGCCAAGCTTCGGGTCGTAGCGGACAACAAGACTTGGTTTTTTGACTCCCCAGAGGTAGCGCAGGATTGGCTGGAAGGATGGAGAGCGGCGGGCCCTCGTCGCTCCAATAGACAGAACAAACACCGTACAGCTGGCTCCCGACGGGGCTCACAAGCCAACGACGAGGATGCAGAGCTACATTCCCCCTTATCCGACCGCCAGGATGACAATGCAGACGAGGATCAATAAGTCACAGCCATGGTCCGGCTGAACGGAAGATGATACAAGCAGGCAACGCCGCCTTGGACACTGGGCGGAAAGGCCTCCGCAGCTGAAGATGGGGGCCGCTGACCACGGAGTAACCTTCACCCCAGCGAGCAAGTACTATGTTTTGGGGTGGGATCAGGCACTCTGCTGAGTTGGGGGGGCGGGCAGTTCTGAGTCCGTTGAGCAGGGGGGCAGGGAGGGGGGGAGTTGGGGGTAGAAAGGGGTTTTTGTTTTTAGTTTCTACACAGGGACAGGGTAGCTACGATGGGGCACACGAGTATAGGATGGTAATGCCACAATGCAACATACAGGGTCACTGCACAGACCTCCTGGTCATCCACGAGCGCAAATTCACAGACCGCACACCCGCACAGGATGGGGGAGGACACTAATGTAGGGCAGACGTCCCCGCTACACCTCATGTCCTGGAATGTAAGGGGCCTAGGCGACAAGATTAAGCGTGGGCTGGTTCTGCAAAATATAAAGAGGCTGCACCCCGCACTGGTCCTACTACAAGAGACACACCTCACCGGCACGGCTACGAAGGCCCTGGACAGGAAAGGGTATAGCATGGTGGTTCACTCGGGCTTTACAAAGGGGTCCCGGGGCTCCGGGATATTAATTCATCGCTCATCCAGGTTCATAGCCCAATCAACTGCAACAGACACGCAGGGGCGCTTTGCAGCGGTACATGGCCAGTGGGAAGGGAAACCGCTGAATGTGGTCTCGGTCTACATCCCGCCAGCCCTACACACCATAGCTTTCCCGGAACTAGGGAAATTCTTGTTAGATCTTCCTGAAGGTGATCTTGTCGTGGGGGGAGATTTCAATGTAGTGGCACAAGACTCCCTAGACCGCCACCCGACGCGCACACGAACACCAGGACCCTCCAAATTGCACGACTTTATGGAAGCGCAGGGCTTAGTGGATGTGTGGAGGCGGCTACACCCAGATGTCCGGCAGTATACATACCACTCGGCAGTCCACGACAGCCTGTCGCGGATAGACTATTTCCTGACGTTGGGGGGGGGTCTCCTCACTTTCACTGATTCCCAAATTAGGCCGAGAGGGATCTCTGACCACTCCCCGCTTACACTGACTCTGTCCAGTCAGGGGAGAACCCGCAGAAGGATTTACCCTATTTACCCGGGCTACCTTAGAGAACCGGGCGTAGCCAAGGCCTTGAAGAAAAGCACACGGTCCTACCTGGCGGAGAACGTGGGGTCGGTGGAGTCGCCCACTGTTCTGTGGGAGGCTTACAAGACAGTTCTCCGCGGACAGGCGATTTCGGTGATCGCACAGCACAGGCGCACACAACGTCAGGAGCTATCAGACTTAGAGGAACAACTTGATAAGGCAACACAGGAACACGAGGGGAACCCGACTGGAGACACCCAGCACACACTCAGATTGGCCCAGCAGAGTCATACCGACTTTCTGCGCCGCAAAGTGCGAGACACTATGTCCGCAACGGCGAGCAGGGTGTACGACATTGGCGATAAGGCAGGGAAGCTCCTGGCGTGGTTGGAAAGGGCGCGGGGAGGCCAGCGGGCGATACTGCAGCTGCGGGACTCTAGGGGTGTGATGCAGAACAGTCCGGCTCACATAGTGGAACTCCTAGCAAACCATTTCCACTTCGTATACTCCCCTGATTATGAGGTCACACGGGAAATGGCAGAAAGCTCCCTTGTGGGAGTACCGACCCGCACTCTCTCCCCAGACCAACGGGATGAGCTTGACTCCGATCTGACGGAGGAAGAACTACAGACAGCCATAACGGCACTACACCCCGGGAAAGCACTGGGCCCCAATGGAGTGCCAATAGAATGGTACAAACTCATGTCCGAGACACTGTCCGCACCATTGCTCGATATGTTTCAGGAATGTCGGGAACAGGGGCGACTGCCTCCTGATCAGCGCACGGCCACAATAGTCGCAATACCTAAGCCCGGCAAACCCCCTGAGGAGTGCGAATCCTACCGCCCGATCTCCCTTCTTAACGCCGAGAGTAAAATCCTGGCGAAACTGTTGGCCACCAGGCTACTGCCCCATCTGGCGCACCTTATACACCCGGACCAATCGGGCTTTATGCCACACCGGAGTACGGCGCTGAACTTGCGACGGCTACACGGGGTATTAGCCCGAGCCCCGCAGTTGGAGGAACCGGCTGCGGTACTGTCGCTAGATGCCAAAATGGCATTTGATATGGTGGGGTGGAGTGGCGCTATCTCTTTGCGGTCCTGGAACATATCGGTATCGGCCCGACGTTCATATCGTGGGTCAGACTACTATACACCGAACCCATGGCAAGAGTAACCGCAAATGGACACATATCGAGGGAGTTTCCGTTGGCAAGGGGCACGAGACAGGGGTGCCCACTCTCGCCACTACTGTTCGCCTTAGTGCTAGAACCCTTGGCCACAATCCTCAGAACCACCCAGCTGCTGAAAGGTATACAATGGGAAGGTGGAGGCGAAGATAGGGTATCCCTATATGCCGACGACATGCTCGTCTACCTCATGGACCTCACGAACAGTATCCCGGTCTTACTGGCACTATGTGAAAGCCACGGTACGGCCTCGGGCTATAAGCTCAATTGGTCCAAATCCGTTCTCTATATGATAAAGGGCGACCTTCCAGCCTTGCCTGAGGATTGCCAACTACTCGTAGAACACATCACCTTTAAATACCTAGGGATACGGATCACGAGGGAGCACTCGACCTTCCTTGACCTGAATCTTAAGCCCCAGCTGGACAAATTGAAGACTGACGTGCGCCTTTGGAAAAATCTCCCCTTAACACTGCTAGGTAGAGCGGCGCTCTTTAAGATGCTGGCGCTCCCTCGCTTCCTTTATGTTCTGGAGAACACACCGGCAATGGTTCCCGTGTCGTTCTTCCGCCACGTCTCGGCGCAATTGTCCAGTCTTCTGTGGGGAGACAAACCGGCCTGGGTCGCCCAGTTGAAACTAACCAGAGACTGGTATAGTGGGGGAATAGCCCTCCCCAACCTTGAACTATATTACTGGGCAGCTCACCTTAAGGTGATTAACCAATGGCTCCACGCAGCGCAAGACGACCCGGCGTTCAGAGCAGATAGACAACAACTGGGCATGTCCACCCTGCTAGCCCCGCTATATAACAAAGGGATGGTGAGGAAGTTAGAGGGGCCTACCAAACACACTGTAGCCTTATGGCACAAAGCTCAGAGACGGCTGGGATGGGAGGGAGTAATCACCAGACTCACGCCACTATGGGACGCCAAGGCCCTCGGTAACCTGCGCAGCTCCAGGGGGTTCGACCAATGGGACACCATTGGGATCTCAACGGTGGGCGACCTATGGACCGGAGAGGGTGTGCTCTCCTTTGGGACCCTGAGGGAACAATACAGCCTTGCAGAAACCGAAACATACAGATACATACAAATCAGACACGCACTCCTGTCGGTGTTGGAGGTTGGTGTGACGCTTCCGGAGTCGGCTCCGTTAGAGGACCGATTGCTTACAGACTACATGGAGGGCGGGGCAACCTCCCTCACTTACCGTAAACTCATGAATAACCTGCCGGACCCCCTGGGGAAGCTAAAGGAGTACTGGGTGGACGAGCTAGGGGACCTGGATGAGGCGGACTGGAACGCAGCCCTGGCATCACCCAGGGAGGCAGGTATTTCCACTCGATTCAGACTGATCCAGTTCAAAGTGCTACACAGGGTCTACTACACCCGCACGACACTGTATAAAATACATAGAGCAGAACACCCACATTGCCTGAGGAATTGCGGGGAGGAGGGTACGCTGTACCACACTATATGGACATGTCCACATATACAGGACTACTGGCGGCGTGTCACACGCACGATCGGTCAGACCCTCCAGCACCCATTTGCACCGGACCCCAGGGTTTGTCTCCTGAATGTGTGGGGCCCAACGGATCTATCACAGCATGCGAAGAGGTGGGTGATCATAGGTGTAATGCTGGCAAAGCGTGATATCGCGAAAAACTGGGGGGCGCAGGAAACACCGACACTGGCGCAATGGTGCAGAAATATGGATGTGATCATGTTGACTGAGCGGGCAGTATACCAGCAGAGACATAATCCTCGAAAATGGAACGGGACTTGGTCACCCTGGAACACTTATAGGGGAGACATCTGTGAGCCTCTGCCCGAGGAGGAGGATGGGGACAGCTCAGGGGATGACGAAGATCTGGGTTGATGGATGGGAAGGGGGTATGGAACGTGGAGACAGTGAATGATACAGGGGCCTGGGAACCTACAGGTAGAGGAACATACTGAACTGTGTATTAGAACCAAAACCTGATAGTTGCATTTGGACACACCGATGATGATGTAAACGATTGATATGAATAGTGGATCATAACCCTAATAAGTAGCAGGTTGAAGTTGGGGGGGTAAAATATGAAAAAGTTGCTCTACTGATTATGGCAGCTGAATGTTGATGCTGCACTAAAGGCCTACTGTCCGTTATTGTATACCATGTGACGGCAACGACAAAAATAAAAATAATAAAAAAAAAAAAAACCAGTACTGTCACCACCCGGGTACTCTTCTCGATGTCCACAAATCCCCTTCCGGGCGTGATTACATGCTTTGATATTAAAATCTCCTACCCAGAGTATTACAGGACTTTTGTTTGAAAGTGCAATTGTTTCTTCTATTGCACACTCAACATCCGGTACAATCTTACCCCGATTGGGCCCCACAATATTATTATAAAAATTCACAATAACTAAATCCCTACCTTTACTGTGTGTTAATCGCAAGACTGACGCATGCTCACCCATCTCCACATATCCCCCAGCATTAAATTCCGTTAATTTAGTGGAAACCAGGGTCAGTAGGCCGCCCTTTGCTCTGCCTGCCTTGGATGCTACTGCTGCCACGTTATAAGAAGTGTAACCATCAACGTGTATTTGATCTCTATGCCACGTCTCTTGCAGACATATTATGTCGTAGCCCTGTGTAATAAAGTTTTCCCAAAACGGGGTAGTTAGTTTAGAGGCAATTCCCGCTATATTCCAAGTGGTGACCATAAGGGAATTGACGGGGTTGCCTTGTATAACCTCAGGATGGTCAGTCAATAATGATGTTCCTAGACTCGCAATCATGTTAATATCTGTAGGTATATTTACATTTGTCACAATTACACCATTATCTTTGCATTGTTCAATGCTAGTCAAGTTTGAATTTAACTCAGTTACATCTTCTACCCCACTTTGGCCTCCTAACTCTTGTTCGATTGTAGCTATGACACCAGATACAGTAATTTCAGGATGTGGGACCATAGATGAAACATTCAGTCAATCGTTCTCCTCTAATGAGTTGAACACCTGAAATCTGTTACAAATCGGAACTGTAAAGTGTTCGTATATATTGTATAGTGGAGATGGAATGGGGGGAACATTGGGATAGTTGATATGTATAGCTCTGGGATGCTGGAAAGACAGCGTTGTAATTTGTCTTCCTGACTGGTTCCTATAGAAATAATCAAGTGGGAACAACGTGATGTTATATTCATGATTAGATGGTATAGGTGCATTTAGAATCTAATCACTCGCCCATTCAGTGGTCCTGTAGTTTATAACTATGCAATCCCCATTTATCTCCTTTTTACTTGGTCCCACCCATCCTACCCTCTGTGTGGAAATAATCTGGCTAGCCCCTCGTGTTGGGAAACCGCAATTTTTCACAAGCCAGTGCAAGGTTTTATTTTTCAGGGTTTCCTGATTTTCAAATTGGATAGGCTGCAGTTTGGGTACATTTGCAAGGATAGCTACATACGGTCTGCATTCCGGTGGTAAGTTAATTGTGGCAGGAATGATGTTATTAGTGTGGTGCCTGGGAGCTAACAAGTTCTTGTTGTTATGAATGCGGTCACCTGTCTCCCTTTGCCCCCTGGCAACTTTCTGACCAGTTGTTATATTTGGGGCGGTGGTTGCTAACGTATTCATTCCACTTGTGGTTGGTGCCGAGTTCACTATTGTGGAGGGCCCACTAGGGACTCTAGTTGCCATACTTGGTGTATTTTTGCTCAGTCTCTCAGTCCGTACATTAGTTGTGGGAGACTTGACTATGAGTCAAGTAGATGACATTGCCGTTCAAGCCATGTGACCTGGGCTAAACTTTGACTAGTCATCGCAGGTTGCAGCAGCCCATCACCAATGTGATTGTGTAACTGTCCACACAAGAACATAGCAGAGGATCACAACAAGGTAGGTATATGGTAAAAATACTGTAGTAACTAAGCAGACATTGCAAGTAAAAACTGTCTTGTCGTTTAATAGTTATAGTTAAAGAATGAAGTGCTGCAAAAACACTATACACATTGCCTCTAGATTATGCCTGACTGCTCAGTGCCAAGCCACCAGAAGGTTGAGCACTGGTTAATTTGGCGTTTGCTTGTGCCTCACCCTGACCAGGATTATGGTTGCTTCTTAAATAGGGTATCCCAATCAGAAACCCAATTTCTTACAGTCAGTCACATATACATCAGCAGTTGCTGGGTGCAGTTACATTGCAGATTTAGATAGATTACACAGAACAGTTTGTATAGTGCATGTCTGACGATGGTTTGGCCCCCTGTCTACTGATTGTGCATTGTTGCACTGCGCACAGCTATCTGAATTGTTTATTTTTGCAGTGCTCTGGGGGGTGCAGAGTGTGTGCTTTGACAGAGCTCTTGGCTAAGTGTGTTGTGCATTGTTGCACAGTTATAGACCGTCTGTACTCTACATTGCAGCACAGATCTTGAACTTCTTGTCTGTACATTGTTGCTTAGTTCTAGACTGTCTGGATCACACATTGACCTACAACTCCTTGCTGTCCGCGTTGTGCATTTTAACGTATTTATTTCTCGACAATCTGGTTATACATTGTTCCTCCACGTTGGGCTCATTGGATTGAGCATTGTTGAACCGTTGTGTGCTATCTGGATTGTGTGTTGCTTCACTGCTGTGTGCTGTCTGGATTACTCATTGTTCTGTGCCATCTGAATTGTGCATTACTTTACCACTGTATACTGTTAGGATTCTGCATTGTTTCCTGACTACAGGATGTCTGGATTGTACATTATTGCAGCACACGCTATCGTCTGGAATTTGTGCTTTGGTGAACAGTTGTTGACTTGACTATCTAGATTGTACATTGTGCACAGTTCCATGATATCTGCATTGTGCCGTGAAGCGCCACTCTGGGTTTCTGGATTGTGCATTACCGCACTGGGATTATGAAAAGGGGGGGCCCTCGGCCCCCCTGCACGCATGGCGGCGCGGCGACCGTCGCCCCCCTTTTCTCCTTTGTGGTCACTCGGCGGTGGGGGCGTGCCCTGGGGGGGTGCGGCCCACCGCCGATTGGCCGGCGGCCCTCCTGACCCGGATTCAATTTAGTGGGTCCGGGTCAGGGGGGGCGGGCGATAGGAGGGGCCGACCGGCCCCTCGGGAATAAGAGGTAGGGAGCGCCCAGGAGACCCCCTTGTCCCTGGCGCTCCCTCGCTGAACGTTGTGCCCCGCGTTCGGGGCTTCTTTGTTTTAGTAATTTTCTCCGTTTATTTTACAGGTGTGAGGCTGAATCCTGTGGAGCGGCGCAGAATTTTCGAGCACCAACCTTCGGAGACTCCGCCTTGGGCCAGCCGCGTTGTGAGGGCGGAGAGCGTTTTCGTGTGTTTAACTACTTTTGCTTTTCTTCTAGCGTTGTGGAGCGGGGGCGAGACGAGGAACATCGCTTCGCGGGTTCAGCCGCGTGCGTTGTGGAGCGGAGGGCGAGACGAGGAACATCGCTTCGCGGGTTGCTGAAGCTCCGAGGAACCCACGCCGCAGGTGCCGGGAGCGGCTGAGGACGCGTGGCGCGGCCCGTTGTAGAGGCCCATAAGGTATCGTGTGGGGACGAAGGGTTAGCCGGTAACGACGCTTTGACTTCACAACCGGTGAGCGCGCCGGCAAGTAAAGGGGGATCTGGTGCGGGCTATTGCCTTATCATTCTGCCATACGGGGTGCAGAGAACTCGGGAAAGTAAAATTATTTGGCGCGCATTCTCAATTGTTTGGCGCGCATTCACGCGCATTCTCACATTCTGTGGCCTTACGTGTTGCTAAGAGGCAGCTGTATTTTGTTACTGGTATTAGGCAATTGTTTGCGCGCGCAGTCCCACGCATTTGCACTCGCGCCTAAAGGAAGTAAAGCAGGGTCCACCAGGGCAGCACCTGGATGGGAGACCCTATGTAAAAAATTGTACAGTTGTTCAGAAAAACGATTTCCACGGCTGCACTGCATTTATTGATAGGTAATCGGGGTTCATGAGTAGAAACAAAGTGTACAATGGTATAAAAAGCGATGTGACGTTTCTTCATGGGTTGTGCTTTAGTAACTGAGTGATTTATTGTTCATATCATTACACAAAGTGTACAGTCCAGGCGAATAAAGTGCAGTCACAGGTGCAGTAATAGCCTGGTCTTTTTAGGAGGGATATTGTGAATTATGCTGAGATAATGTGTTTTAGTGGCGCACAGCAACAGTGAGGTTATCAGGGGGGTTTCAATTGTCTCCTTGTATTCAAACTGCGTTTTGTCTAAATCTGTCCCTGTTCCATTACACAGCGCTAATATTTTTCTCAATTCCAGGCAATTTAACGACATTTTGGGGTGCAATTCACTAGCAGGCAAGACCTAAGTGCATTCAGCACGCAACGTGGTGGACCGGGACCGCCGATCATTATCGCCGGCGAGGACGCAGGACTGGTCGGTACGAGGGGTACGGGGGGCTGGCATTCGTCGCTCCTGGTGGCCGCCGGGTGGGTCTACATTAGGTTTACTCACCCCTTACATAAGCGGACAAGCCGCTAGTGTTGCGGTCGCCGTTGCACGGTGCTGAAAGCCCCCTGGTGACCCTCCATCTGAAAGGTACACACAGTTGGACTGTTGAGACAAAGAGAGTAGTCAGCGGGTGTCCTTTCGGGGTAGCATCATGCCAGGTCCACGGGGTGGAAAAAGGGGGTCTAACATGGAGGCTATGATGCGGGCCATGATGCGGGAGATGAGTGACATTAAGCAACAGCTAGGGAAAGTTAATGAGCTGGAAGCACGGTTTAATGAAAGAGAGGGGGATGCCCCGGGCCCATCCGGGAGGCCGATCCGCAAGAGGGTGGCACCAGTGCCAAGGGGGGATTTTGTCACCCCGCCCGGGAAATCTAGGTCCAAAAGACCCAGGGATGCGGCCCCCACCCCAGGTCCAGTAGATCCGTTACCTGCCGCGCCGCCGGCGGTCGTCCCACCCCCGCATGTGCCTACACCCACTGCCCCCGTGGTGCCGGTGCCGGCAGGTCAACCAGTAGACGCTGGGTCTGCTCCCGCACCGGTGCCCACAATCCCGGGTACAGGCTGGCCACATCCGGCACCCGCCCTGCCAGCTGTACCAGGACCACTGGGCATAACCCCAGTGGTACCTGTTGTCCCGGGGGGTAATGTAGATTCAATGCCACCCGAATTGTTATCTCAGTTAACGGCCATGATGCCATGGCTCCAAAAAGGGGGAGCCTTCCCGAATTCTGCAGACCATGCAGCAGAGGCGGCGAGGTTTGTGGAAAAAATCAGATCGGCACCGGTCGCCGACAGTGTTGCATTGCCAATATCTTCTCCCCTTGCAGGTCCAAGTGTTCCCCAGCCGGACGGAGTTAGAGGGCAGCCGCCCCCGGTGCCCGCACTTGGTAAGGAAGTGGCATTGCCGCTCTTGGGGGACGGTGTTTTACCTTCCAGGAGCGAAAATCTGGCTCAGCATGTGTCATTAGCTGTGAAAGAGATGATTTGGGCGGATAAATACGTGTACATTTACTCTTTGTTGTTAGATAATAGGGAAATGGAGCAGGCTAAAGCACTAAAGGAGTGGATGCTCCCAAGTGAATGGAGGGCGCAGTGTACTAGATTTAGGGTTGAGGAAAATCTCAACAACTGGATGCAAGCATGGGCTGTATTCACTGCAATTAAAGCTGAGCGTCCTCCAGATTTACAGGCAGCATTGGCATGCTACTCGAGCAGGATTGTGGGGTGGAGTCAACAGTATTCTGGGGAAGCATGGAAGGGTTATGATGTCAATTTCAGGAAGGCATTGGAATTCAATAGATCATTGCCATGGGACACGGTAGATTCCATGGCTTGGCACAAACAGTTCTCTGATACTGCACCTCCCCCTCAGTTCGGTCCGGTCAAGGTGTTCACTAGACCGCATCAGCCCTTTCGGCCCCCCCAAACGAGTGAGGTACCTGGGAAGTTTAGGGCAGGTGGGCCAGAGAAAAAAGGGGTGTGCTGGGATTTTAATAGGCGCACCTGCACAAGGGCCGCGTGTAAGTTTAGACATGCATGTTCCTCCTGTGGGCATCCCTCTCATCCAGAAACTACCTGCAGGTCCAAGCAAAGTAACACAGGTCAGAGGGGTAGGGGAAGGCCACTATAAGTCAAACAGGTTAGGCCCCCCCACTCCAGTCGATGTGGTGGCAATGATTCCATGGTTGAACAGATACCCAGACCACACATCGGCTACCCTACTCCAAGAAGGTTTTTCAAAGGGTTTTAGGATCCCGGCCGGGGGATACACAGGCAGTGCGCACTGTAGAAATCAATTGTCAGTCAAGCACAATCCGGCTGTTGTGGCCGCCAAAATTGACAAGGAGCTATCATTAGGCAGGATAGCTGCCCCTTTTACTGAAGTGCCAGTACCCAATTTTGTGTGTTCCCCACTGGGAGTTGTCCCCAAAAAAGAGAAGGGGCAATTCAGATTGATTCATAACCTGTCAGCACCTAGGGGGACGTCACTGAATGATGCCATTGACGAGGGTATCTGTAGTGTTAAGTACGCCTCTTTTGACCAGGCTGTTAACTTATTACAAGCCACGGGACCCGGGGCGCTGATGGCGAAATCAGACATAGAATCAGCCTTTCGCCTCCTCCCAGTCCACCCGGCGGACCAACATCTTTTAGGTTTCACCTTTGGGGATAGGTTCTACATGGACAAATGCATGCCTATGGGTTGTTCGATATCTTGCGCTTACTTTGAGATGTTTAGCTCCTTCCTTGAATGGGCCATGAGACAAGTGACGGGCCATCAGCGGGTCATGCATTACTTAGATGATTTCCTCTTTCTGGGTACAGCTGGATCTCAGGAGTGTGCACTGGCATTGCAGGAATTTTGCGTGCTCATGCGGGCTTTTGGGGTCCCTCTTGCGCCCGGGAAGACTGTTGGCCCGACCACCTGCTTAGAATTCCTTGGCATCGAGATTGACTCAATGGAGGGATGTTTTAGATTACCTAAGGACAAGGTGTGCAAATTCAAGACATCGCTACAGTTATGCCTCCGGAAGGAGAAGGTCACTTTGCAGCAACTACAGGAGGTGGTAGGGCAATTGAATTTCGCACTGAGAATCATCCCCATGGCTCGCCCTTTCTCTCGCTCCATCGCTCACGCGATGAAGGGGCTGAGGGAAAAGCACCATCGCACTCGCCTATCGTCTGAAGTTCGCCAGGATATGCTTATTTGGATGGCATTCCTGGAGGATTTTAACGGTAGGGTGGTCTGGCCCGCCCCGCTCACAACATCAGCGGAGTTGGGCCTATGGACTGATGCGGCCGGTAGTGTGGGCTTTGGCGCCATCCTAGGGAACAGGTGGGTCGCTCAACAGTGGCCAGAAGAATGGAAGACATGGGGTCTGATCAGCAACATTGGCTTCCTTGAACTCTTCCCAATATGGGTGGCACTGATGGTCTGGCCCGAACACCTATGTAATCAATCAGTGGTGTTTTGGTCAGATAACATGACGGTGGTAGAATGTATCAACCAGCAGGGGGCGCGGTGTCCTTTCATACTTCGTCTGATCAAAGAAATTGTTCTGCGGTGCCTTAAACTGAATGCTAATTTTAGAGCCAAACATGTCCCGGGTGTTCTAAACAATGCGGCTGACTCCCTTTCTCGCTTCAAAATGCAGGTTTTCAGGGAGCATCTTCCCACAGCAGACCCCTCGCCAGCACACTTCCCAGCAGTACTTTGGCAGATTGGTGCCCCAGATTACAGGACCTCGTGGTCGCTAGCCTAGCCCCCAGGACCAAGACGGCTTACGAAGGGGCGTTTCTGTCTTATTGTTCTTTCTTGGGGCCACAGTGGGAAGTACTTTGGGCACAGGAGGATGGCTTTGCAGCCTATTTAGAATGGATGCATAAGGAGGGGCGCTCGGTGGCAGCTGCGACCAGACATAGGGCAGCGGTGTCATTCTTCGCTCAAGCTAGGGGCTTCCGGGATCCCACTAATACCTTTATGATACGTAAGGCTTTAAGGGGATGGCGCCGTATTCAGGGACACCAGAAGGACAAGAGAAAGCCCATTGGATTGGCCCGGCTAACAGCCTTACTGGGCACGCTGGAGACTGTTTGTAGCTCGGAGTGGGAGGTGCTTCTTTTTAAGGCGGCATTCTCCTTGGCATTCTATGGGGCGCTGAGAATTAGCGAACTTGTGGCAGGTTCCAAGTCAGACCTACTGGGCGGCTTGCAAAAGGCTGGTGTGACGATAATAGGGGACACCATGTGGGTAAATATCCAAAAATCAAAAACCGACCAAGAAGCTAGGGGTCACACCATAGTTCTGCAACGGGCCCCCGCCAACCCGTGCTGTCCGGTGAGGCATGTAGAATTATTCCACGAACTGTTGGTAGGTTCAGCGGGCAGGGCATTGCTCTGTCACGCCGACGGGAGCCCCTTGACCAGGTATCAATTCAGGAAAGTGTTGGAGATGGGGGTTAGGAAGGCAGGTCTTGACCCCAAAGATTTTGGCTCTCATTCCTTCAGGATTGGGGCAGCAACTGAGGCGGTGGCGGGGGGCCTCCCAGTGGAAAGAGTGAAGACAATTGGGAGATGGTCTTCAGAATGTTATAAACGTTATGTTCGGATTGACATGCTATGATTACTTGTCACTCACGCCTGGTCTCTTTCCGCTCTCTTACAGTTTCTCAGACCTGTTACGCAGGGGAGGAATTTGTCGTCGGGCACCGGCAACATTCATCAGCGCGGAGCGGCGACCAGGAAATAATGAAGAACAATGTCTGGATTGTTGGTCATTCATATGTGAAGCGAGCAGAATGTGTCTTCCTGTCAGGTGACAAGAGGAAAAGGGCGGCACAACTAGGGTTGGACATCACGTTCTTTGGCAGAGGGGGGTTATGTCTTCACGAGTTTAGGGGATTCTTCCAAGGGCTTTTAGCACGCCAGCAGTCTCCACCGTCAGTGGTGATACTTCACCTGGGGGAGAATGATTTGGCAACACTGGGCAGGCGCATTCTGATTGAGGAGATTATCTCAACGGCGGGTTGGATGGCTAGGACCTGCCCCGGGTGCACACTAGTATGGTCACAACTCATACCTCGACTACAGTGGCGGGGGGGTCATTCGGTCAGGGCGTTGAATCACTCGGTAAAGAGGATCAACACACGGTTGGATAGGTTGTTTCGAACCCCCTTGTTACAGTCAATACCTCATGGGTGCATCTGGGGTCACAAGTATTACTTGAAGGACGGGGTTCATTTGACAGAGGAGGGTAATGTCCTGTGGTCTGACAATATCTGGGCTTGGCTAGAGGGTTTTGAAAAGAGGAGGGTGTCCTTAGGCAGGGGCTAGAGGGGGAGGCCAGATCGTCGGTTAACAATGCTGGCCTGTGGCGGTAAGGTCATTATCGGTGAGCACATATTTGAGGTCTGAGGGGGCGGGCATCATCCTATGGAGGTTCCCGCCCGGGGGGAGGGGCCTGCGGGCCACTCCCAGAACTCCAGGGGCAAGGTAATAGGCAAAGGAGCGCGGGTAGGAGTAGTTCACGCTTTCCTTAGGCTGGTAGCCACCCCGCGCGCGTGGACTCATGACGCCACCGGCGCAGAGTAAGGGCCCTCCTTTAGTGGGTAAATGGAGTTTAGGGCGTAGACCGGGCAACTCCCGGGGTAACACTGCGCATGCGCACTTCTAGGGGGGAGGCGCAGCTTGTAGGACCTGACACCGGTAGTGACCCTGCCATATGGCCAGAAATGTACAAAAATCAAGTTTAGGATGTTTAGTTTAAGCTAGGAAACAACATGTATTAGAGTTTTGTTAAGGTCAGGCTCTCAAACTTGTTGATATGAATTGTATAACTAAATGTCCTGCTGATTTTTGTATTCATTGTTGATTATGCAATTAAAACCTTTTTTAATTTCATACTTTAATAAATACGGCCGGGCGACTAGCGCCCGCCTTCCAAAAAGTAAAACACGTCTCGTGTCCACGTTCCTGGGTGTTGGGTGCCGGATTGGGGGGGAGGCGGCAGCTAGTCGCTGACCATGTGAAAAGGGGGGGCCCTCGGCCCCCCCGCACGCATGGCGGCGCGGCGACCGTCGCCCCCCTTTTCTCCTTTGTGGTCACTCGGCGGTGGGGGCGTGCCCTGGGGGGGTGCGGCCCACCACCGATTGGCCGGCGGCCCTCCTGACCCGGATTCAATTTAGTGGGTCCGGGTCAGGGGGGGCGGGCGATAGGAGGGGCCGACCGGCCCCTCGGGAATAAGAGGTAGGGAGCGCCCAGGAGACCCCCTTGTCCCTGGCGCTCCCTCGCTGAACGTTGTGCCCCGCGTTCGGGGCTTCTTTGTTTTCCCACCCACCATCCCTTGGAACAAAGTTTTGAGCAGTGTTATGTCTGGTTTAATGGTAAGTTTCGAAGGTACGGACCACAGGAGAGTGAGGTCTGTTGGTGTATTTTGTGATGCGTTTGTTTAGGAATTTTTTCCCCTTTTTAGCAAAATATGTGTGAAGTGAATTGTATTTGAAGCTATGTGTCTTTAGGCCTTTTTTCCCTTTGTAGCTATACGTTGATATTGTTATTTGGCGAAACATGTGCGAAGCAAATTGTATTTTAATACCATGTGTCGTTAGGCCTTTTTTCCCTTTTAGCTATACGTTGATACTGTTATTTATTAGCCAGTGTAGCTGTCCTTTAGAATTTTTTCCCATAGGTCGTCGTATTTATTAGGTATGGGGCATGCGGTAAGGTCATTATCGGTGAGCACATATTTGAGGTCTGAGGGGGCGGGCATCATCCTATGGAGGTTCCCGCCCGGGGGGAGGGGCCTGCGGGCCACTCCCAGAACTCCAGGGGCAAGGTAATAGGCAAAGGAGCACGGGTAGGAGTAGTTCACGCTTTCCTTAGGCTGGTAGCCACCCCGCGCGCGTGGACTCATGACGCCACCGGCGCAGAGTAAGGGCCCTCCTTTAGTGGGTAAATGGAGTTTAGGGCGTAGACCGGGCAACTCCCGGGGTAACACTGCGCATGCGCACTTCTAGGGGGGAGGCGCAGCTTGTAGGACCTGACACCGGTAGTGACCCTGCCATATGGCCAGAAATGTACAAAAATCAAGTTTAGGATGTTTAGTTTAAGCTAGGAAACAACATGTATTAGAGTTTTGTTAAGGTCAGGCTCTCAAACTTGTTGATATGAATTGTATAACTAAATGTCCTGCTGATTTTTGTATTCATTGTTGATTATGCAATTAAAACCTTTTTTAATTTCATACTTTAATAAATACGGCCGGGCGACTAGCGCCCGCCTTCCAAAAAGTAAAACACGTCTCGTGTCCACGTTCCTGGGTGTTGGGTGCCGGATTGGGGGGGAGGCGGCAGCTAGTCGCTGACCATGTTGGATTGTGCATTGTTTCACGCCTTTGAGATGACTAAAATGTGTCAGTATCCTACCACAGTTTATGAAATCTCACGACTTGTATGGTGTTTTTAGCAGAGCGAACATAGAGGATTATATTTTAGAGTTCGCAACCCTGCAGAGCCCCAGGGGATGTAGTGGAGAGAGCAAAACGTATGTAAAGCTTGCTAATTGGACTGAAAAACAATAGCTCTGCACGCTTTGTGCCTCTCTCCAGCATTGTTTGGAGGGTTCATCTCACGTTGCAGGCCGTACCCACAAGCAGTGTCTGAAAATAATGCCCATTTGTCGCCACTGTATAGTAAATTCTATTTTTATGAACGGAGAGGATAGATCTAAGCCAGTAATCTTCAAACGTTGTTACATAGGCACCACCTTGAGCAAAATGTTTTGAAGCCAGGCCCCCTTCAAACTTTCGAAGAGGTAGATGGGGAAAAGGGTAAGGATGATCCTAAACAAGGGTGGGTTTACAGTTTGTGAAACCTTTCAAGCACCGGTAAAATGTGTTGGTGGGCAAGCATTCTTACTTGTTCAGACCCATGCCTGTGCAGGTAAGTGAGCAGGAAATTGTTTGCTACTGTGATGTTGGATTTCCTATGTGAGAACACTTGGTGCATATGTGCAGTGAGTGTAGCATCTTGGCGTCAAAGCCTGTTAGAAAACAACAATGTCAAGCAGTAATTGCAACTAGTAGTATCACCACCGGCGTAGCTTGGGGGCGGTCTGCCCCAGGCGGCACTATTTTGAGGGCGGCGGCGGCCGCGCAGCACTGGCCTGTTGCGGCGGCCTTTATAAATTATTTGGGGACACTCACTGACACTACTGGCAGTCAGTGTACCCAAATTATAAAGGCCGCCACAACGGGCCAGTGCAGGGCGGCCGTCATTTGAAGCGCAAGCGCTGCTTCTGCAGGGCGCACCTGCTTGCCAGAATGAAAAGCCCAAAATGCTGCCTGCAGCGCACTGCGCACGGCACGCACCACAGTGCGCGACGTACCTCAGCATTTGTGGTGCGTAGCGTTTCTCAGGCAAATCTTTTAGGAACAGTAAATGCAAAAGTCCAAGCGCCCAACTAGGCTGAGACTTCCAGTGCGCCGAAAGCGCTCAGTTGACGCATGCGGCACACACAGTCCACTTCAGCTCCTCCAGGCCAAAGACTGATGATGAGCTCATTCAGACCTGCGGCCGTGTCTGGAGACATCCAACTGCACTCGGGCATGTGGTGGTAAACAGGAGCCTTGGTGATCGAGGACGCGTCACGTGACCTTTCGGTGTAGGGTCTCAGAGGTGAAGACCTGAGTCGGTAGGTGAGGCTCAGGCAGCCGCTTTGACAGGGACTTTGACTGTTGACCTTCCTACCACACGAATAGATGTTATTGAGCACAACCACTCAAATGGTACATTTGTAGGCCCATGTGAAATTTACACTGAGAGGCACAACTAGTGTAATTTCAAGAATTTTGTGTAAAGCGTTTGTGGTGCGTTTGCCAGGCAGTTATTTCTGGGTGGTTATGGCTGTGCTTGAGTAATCGTGGCCAAGTCTCTTGCTGCCAAAAGCAGAATCCCTATTCAGCACAAAAAGGATTGAGATCTCAGATATAACGCGAATCACTCTGACATGGCACACGCACCCCTCTTCATGTTGAATCCCCTGGCAGCGCGTGCATGAATGTTTTTGTCCAAGTTCATTTTCTCTATGGGCACACATCTTTCCTCTGTGCCCTAGCTACGCCGCTGGCTTGACTACATTATGCGGCCAGAAAGTCAAATTATGCAGCATACTATTGCACATTTTTTGATAGTATTACTTCATTGTTTTGTCACCTGTAGACATTACCTTACTACTGTGTGAACAGAGGTTTCAACTCGTTAGCACTGGCATAATACCCAAATACAGCAATAAGCCGCTGAAAAGTGACCGGTCTACCTTTGAGAAGGGCTTTCCACTGTGCAGCAACACATTACTGCATTTTTAGTAACCTGTGATCCATTTTAGAAGAAGAAAAATTGTTTTTGTTGTTGAAACCTGCAAATTGTGCAGTAGATGATGGGTTATGTGACAAATGTTCCTAACCCTGCAAAAACGCAGCAGCCGTAGAATTGCTTAATTCCAGTGGCACTGCTGTTAAATTACCCACCAGGGCAGGGGGTGTGCCAAATGAAGTCAGCTGTGCTGATCTGTTGATTAAAATAATTTTCCCGGTTTTGTTAATGTTCTTAATTCATATTTTTCACTTGTGTACACATTATGACCTGTTAGCTTTGGACACATTTCTACTATATCCACAAGTATGCACACAATCTCTAATGCCTTCGTCATTCGTCTTTGTTTCCTACCTAATAATAATCCACTCGTTCTTGTGTTTGTCACTACTATACACAATCCAGTTATTCTTGTCATTAAAGCAGACTAAATTACGCACTACTGTAAGTATTTCCCATTATCCACATGTCTCTCATGTTTGCCACCACTGAACCTGTTCCTTTTGTATGTTCCATATGCATTTATCTCATGCCTGATACTAATGTAGCCCTTGAGCAGCTGTGGGCTTCTATGTTGCACTTGTACCTGGAGTCTGCTACCCCAGTGATGGTCTGTTAATTAAGATTAACTGTTTCATCATGTTTGTTAACTCTTCCACCCAACCAAAGCAAGGCCAGTTTGAGAAAAACTTCTATAGCTGACCTTTCTGTCTCTTACTGCCTTGTTGTGATTGAGAATAGCTTGAGTTAATCCGAAGACACGTTTGATGAACGAGCCAGATCATGGACTTCATTGATGGATTCTTAGATTTCCTCACCGCCTCTTCCATGTGACATGCTTAATCCTCCCTCTTGGGTGACTTCAACCTCCCAGATAACTCAAGATAAGCAAAGAAAAATTAAACTGACTCTTCAACGAAATCTATACACTTAACTTGGTACAGTATTTTTCACAACCAACACACTCCAAAGGCCACAACCTCAACCATGTCGTCTGAATGTAACCATCAATCAATGTACACCACCTTTACCCATGGTCTGAACCAACCACTTTGCCATCCTAGTCTTCCTGCTCGGGATCCTACCAGCAAACCAAGCTCAACATAAAAGAGAAGATCAAACCTTCAGATCCTTCAAAGGCTTCTCTGTAGGCAACCAATACTTTAACTCAGCTCTCACCCTATCAAATCTACATCAGACGCTAGCACCCCTTTAAAAGAAAAATTAGGTAAGCTATGTGAATATCCATGCCCCAATTACAACACCCAAGTGCAGGCCAAAACCTTCAGCTCCTTAGTACCCTAAACACCTTGCTTGAAAATAAAAGGGACAACAGCTACTCCACAAACAGCAGAATAAAACCATGTCAGGCTTATATTACGGCGTCTCCCACTCCTCCCCACTTAGGACAGATTAACAAAGCAGCTGAGCTGCTATTCGGTGGATAGTGAAGACTAAAGTAGACCTGTGTGTACCCACTTTGCTTAGCACTTGTGTTTTAGGAAGACATCAGTGCTTTAAATGGGCAGGTACTGAGTACCAGAACTTTTTTATTTTGAGATGGAGAGTACATGCACTTCTCAAGAGTGACGTAATATGTTTAATTGGAGAGTACCGGCACTTCTCAAGAGTGATGAAATACGTTTAATTGGAGAGTACCGGCACTTCTCAATAGAGACGTAGTACGTTTAATTACAGAGTACCTGCACTTCTCAGAAACAAGCAGGTACTCTGGTACAGGGTGCCTGCTGTTCAATTTTTCCATTTCTAGCTGTGGAAGGCATAGGTAGGTAACATGCCTCAAGCTACTGTACATTTTTCAAGGACGAGCACAGGAAGTGATTTCTTTTGCTTGTTTCGACCTAAGTAAGATCTTTCACACCCAATTCCAGACCTCAGCTTAGCAGCGGGCTGCCTGTGGAGGAGAAGTTGTGAGTTTCACCTGACTATTAGCGGCAATACTATGTGTCTCTCGGACCGCTTTCAGGTGCTCGCTGTCCTTTTCCCCCAGCACCCCCCAGGGGGCGGCAATCTGAAGGATAGCCCCGGGTGCCACAAGCTCTTGCTACGCCCCTGAGTATCACTTTGAAATGCAAATAGCAGTTTTTAAAGCTTTCCATACCTAAAACAATCTTCATTTATTAAACAAAAATAGGGCTTTGGATTGCGGGCACCTGGTTTTGCACAGGCACTTAAAGCAACAAGTTGTTTGAGTAATGCAGCTCTATTCATTTATGAGTTGACAGATCAAGAAGAGGCTGTGGGAGAGAGAAGTTCACAGACATTTGGTTTGGTGCAAAACGCACAGTGCCTTCAAATGAATTTTCTTTGACAATAGGAACCAAAGAAGAGACTGAAGAGTCAGTAAAAATTGGGCTGCGGCATTCTGAACGTGCGGCCTCAGAGGAGATATTGGTAGGTCTAAATAAAGGTGGCAAATAGCCCCAGGACAGGTTATCCCTTCGCAATAATGATGCTACACATGTTTTGGTAAAAGGTTATTCCACTCCCTGTGGTATTGTCAGTGCCATGAATTCTCCACCACAAGGTGTATTTTGGAAGATAGGTCAAATATCAGAAAGAGCACAATCTGCAAACTAACCCATACTTAAGTGAAACCTTCTCAGTACCCATTGTACCTGACCTAACCCTACTAAAGCAGTGCTGAGGCTGCTGGAACGCTATGCAGAAACTACAGTCAAAAACAATTTAACTAATCAATGTTGCACAAAACAAGCTCAGACACTGCTGAAATCAAATTCCAGAAAGAGGTGTTCCTGAGTCTAGCATGGTAAAAACAAAATGTAACACCTCAGCAATCTGAGGAGCTTGCAATAACTGGAAATCGAAAATGCGGGCAAACTATAATTCTACATAAATTAATAGTTTGGACTGCTTTCCTTAGAAACTAAGGGGCACATGCATCAAGGCAGGCGTTTGCGATTCTTTAATTGCGGTTATTAAGGAATCGCAATTATGGAATTGCAAAAGCCTATGCATGTAGGGATCACTAAAAAGATAGCGATTTCTAAACACTCCTTAATTGTGACTCGCAAATTGCGAGTCTCAATTAAGGGATGGCTTCTCATTAATTCCTATAGGACTATAGGCCCATAGGACTGAATGGGAATTGCATGCGCAATTTGCGAGTACCCAATAGGTACTCGCAAATTGCGAATGCAATTTCAAGGGTGCCAAAAGGACACCCTTTTGCACCCATGAAATTGTAATGTGAACACATTTGCGCACACACATGCCCCAAGGACATGTGTGTGTGTAACCAGGAACTTTGAAAAATGCACTTTAGTGCACTTTTCAAAGTTTTTGCAAATTGCCATCAAGTCCAAATTGATGGAAATTTGCGACCCCTATCTGCGAAATTGCTATTTGTGATTGCATCATGCATTGCATTTAGGGAATCACAATTTGCGATTCCCTAAATACAATCGCAATTAAGTAATCGCTATTTTTGCGATTACTTAAATTGCGACTTTTGCATTTGGGATGATGCATTCCAAATGCAAAAATACCGGTCGCAAAGGGGCAGATTCTGAGAATCTGCTCATTTGCAACCTTTTTTTTGGTTGATGCATGGGGCCCTAAGTCATAATCCTGAGAACAAGATGAAGTATAATCAGATTTAATGGGATAAAGGTTTGCCCAGTTATAATTTGCCACTTTTATAGAGTAGAATTCATGGCAGTGACACTACCACGGGGATAAGCTGTGTGAGTGGCATAACCTCTTACCAAAACATGTAAATGACACAGAATATACACATTGACCCAATGTTAATGGCAGAGACAATCACAGAGGACTGACTTAAACTTTACGCAGTGCTTAAAATGGAAATATATAAGTGCAGGTACCCTATACCAGAGTACCTACTTGCTTTTGAGAAGTGCAGATTCTCTCTAAATAAAAGTATTGCACCTCTGCTGAGTAGTGCTGGTACTCTTCCTCTCAAAATATAGAAGAGCAGACACTCACTACTGGCCCATTTAAAGTGCATAGCTGCCAAGTTTCACAGGTCCATGCGTGATGTGGTGCTCCAGGCGATGTTTTTTCTTTTCAATTCTGGGAGTTTTAGTCCCATATTATAATGAACTAAACACGACTACAGGTTCCAGAATTCAAAGAAAAAAACCTTATGCACGTTTCTTCATTTACTACAACTAACACAGAAACAGAGAAAATCTTTGCATTGGCCGCTAGAAAAAACACCAAGCAAGCAGTACATTAAAACAAAGCTGAGGAAAAATATGCTTTATCGAACAAAAATATCAGTACTTGTTGTAAAACTACAGCTACATGGCTCAAGAGTAGCATATTCTGATTAATTGTAGGGTGTGGCAAATATTATGATAAAACACAAATGGCAAAATTATTCATGTTTTCACCAACAACAGACTACAAAGTCGGCAGAATGCTTAAAAAAAGGACAACGTGGTGGTTTCTTTCTACACTGCTCAATCTCCTTGCCCACTCTCATTTTCTTATGGAGCTTCCAGTGTTCAGTAATGGGCTTTACTTGAACAGGAACAATTGCATTAAAAGCCCAACTGCCTTTCAAAATAAGACCACAAAGTACCAAACAACAGGAATAGCCTACCAATATTTCTAACTAAACTGCGGGCTAAATTATGAGACTCGTAAACACTGGGGGTGTGCGGAGCTGTGCTCTCCTTCTCAAAACTCCACGTTCCTCCAGGGGGGGCATGCCCCACAGTTTGAAGATCCCTTCTCAGAGCTCTGGAACGCAATCATCCCTGCTGGAAGGAGGTGTGCTTTAGAGGTTACGCTCAGGGGTGAAGCTTCGAGGGGTGGAGTTTAGGGTATTAGACCACCCTTATAGTTGTCTTTTCTGATGAATAGTTGTGTATAGGTGCTTTCAGTTGGGTATGGTGAGCTGTCCGTCGAACTTCACCTGGGATTTTTCCATGCACACACTGACAAAAAAACACACACACACTCACTCTCACCTCTGTTTTGAAAGTCCTCATAATGTTGGTTACTTTACAAAATGTTGTGTTTCTGTCTCTTAGTACTCTTATCAAACCACTTTACCCTCAATTTTGACTGCTCCTGGAGTCCCTCTCATGTGCCCTGCTTGTTGTATACTATATTTTTAACATTATCCACCAGCTTGATTGTTGGGAAATCTGCCCTCATCCCTCTCCCAATACTACTGCCCAAGCTACACCCCGGGTTACGCTATATAGAAAGTCTCGAGCAACCAACTCAAATAAAAAACATATGCAACAAATAGAATTAAATCTTCTTGTTTTCAGGTCGATTTATTCTTTCAATCCATATTCTCTAGTAGTCCCCTTTAGCCAACACGTGTTTCGTCATGTAGATGTGTGATCATCACTGACTTCATCAGGGCTCATTCAATGTATTGTCACAAATATTACTAAGAGGTAGTACCTCAGTACTCAAATCTTGGCTCTTGTACGACCACTGTTCTTAAGCTGATTCATTAACCTGCATGTAGGAGGGTACTCCTCAGACTGTCAATCCCGGTGTGGTCACCCCTGGTTATGCTGTCAATTGGAAAATGTCATGAAAACTGGCTTTTTATACCCGCTTACCTTCCTGCCCAAACTGTGCGATCCTGGCCCAATGTCTTCATCTTGGGAATACAAAGCGATACAAAAGGGGATGATGGACGGAGCGTTTGAGCAAATCAAACACTCTCCCCCAGTCAACTGATCTGGGTTTAATCCATCACCATTCTTTAGCTCACTCAGCCACCCCAGTTCAGACATGGCCATATGCAAATCAGTCTGACCCTGTGCCTCATGGGAACAGTCCAGCCCGAACTGCCAAGCCATGTCTTCCCTGGACCAGAAACAAGCATCCTGGGACCGGTTTCGGATTCATAATCCTCATCAGCCAGGCTATCTTGAATCCAGTGGCCAAGTGAGCAAGGGACTCACGTCTGAGCATACCCTGCCACACTTAGGGCGAACAAAGCGATACAAAAGGGAATGATGGACGGAGCGTTTGAGCAAATCAAACACTCACCCCAAGTCAACTGATCTGGGTTTAATCCATCACCATTCTATAGTAGCTCACTCAGCCACCCCAGTTCAGACATGGCCATATGCAAATCAGTCTGCTTTGGCCGCCATAAGTTGGCAGGATATGCTCAGACGTGAGTCCCTTGCTCACTTTGCCACTGGATTCAAGCAAGGCTGGCTGAAGACGGCTGTAATGGCAGAAACCGGTCCTAGGAAGCTTGAATCCGGTCCAGGGAAGGCATGGCTTGGCAGCTCGGGCTGGACTGTTCCCATGAGGCACAGGGTCAGACTGATTTGCATATGGCAATGTCTGAACTGGGGTGGCAGAGTGGGCTAAAGAACGGTGATGGATTAAACCCAGATCTGTTGACTGGGTGTGAGTGTTTGATTGGTTCAGATGCTCCGTCCATCACCACCCCCTTTTGTACCGCTTTGGCCGCCATAAGTTGGCAGGGTATGCTCAGACGTGAGTTCCTTGCTCACTTTGCCACTGGATTCAAGCAAGCCTGGCTGAATACGGCTGTAATGCCAGAAACCGGTCCTAGGAAGGCATGGCTTGGCAGTTCGGGCTGGACTGTTCCCATGAGGCACAGGGTCAGACTGATTTCCATATGGCCATGTCTGAACTGGGGTGGCAGAGTGGGCTAAAGAACGGTGATGGATTAAACCCAGATCTGTTGACTGGTTGTGAGTGTTTGATTGGTTCAGATGCTCCGTCCATCATCACCCCCTTTTGTACCACTTTGGCCGCCATAAGTTGGCAGGGTATGCTCAGACGTGAGTCCCTTGCTCACTTTGCCACTGGATTCAAGCAAGCCTGGCTGAAGACGGCTGTAATGCCAGAAACCGGTCCTAGGAAGCTTGAATCCGGTCCAGGGAAGGCATGGCTTGGCAGTTTCGGGCTGGACTGTTCCCATGAGGCACAGGGTCAGACTGATTTGCATATGGCCATGTCTGAACTGGGGTGGCAGAGTGGGCTAAAGAACGGTGATGGATTAAACCCAGATCTGTTGACTGGGTGTGAGTGTTTAATTGGTTCAGATGCTCCGTCAATCACCACCCCTTTTTGTACCACTTCATCTTGGGAATGCCATCTTACTCCATGCTGTCACTATACCATATTTTTGCTTTGTGGCTTGCTTTTGCCAATATTTTTGTTTAATTTGTGCACACTGGAGCCAGCTGGACTATGGCACCTGATTGATGTTTTTTGTAACACATAAGATCAAGACTGGAATCACAATGGTCTAGTGGCTGAGCGAGGTGGTTTGGTATGTGCCAACATTAGGAGCCTCCAGAAACAAAAATGTAGATAAAAGCTAGATATTAGCATCTTTATTATGGCATGCATTGTCCTCCTGTACATTGAAAGATGGTTTACTGATTTTAATGTTTCAGTGGTATGTGGTTCTATAAAAGTAATGGAGACAAAATGCTGTTGAGAAACTTTCTTATTAAACTGTTTCCTCGATTTTTCCGAAAGATGGCTTTCCAAGCTGCAAACTCACCCTGGTGAATGCTGAATATGTTTATGTTGAGGACATCTCTTGTTGGTTTCCTTTCCAGGATCACGTGGAGCTCTTCTTTTTCTTTCATGCGAGACCCCCCTGTATGCCCGTATTTCCCCATTACAGTCTATCCTCTTGTTTCTTGATTTAAGGTGACCGTCCCCGTGATCCTCTTTTCTCGCCTCTCCTTATCGCTCTTGCTGTAACATAGTTGATTCCTCCATTGTCAACTGTTTTTCTTTATTCTCAGTCTTCTACTCCTGCTTATCACATAGTACCATTCTCCCTACTCCATCCACTACTACCTTTACAGGTGCCCATACCTAAATATTTCTACAGTACCTATGCACAATATACTTATCCCTAACAATGCTGCAGTATTTCAACCACCACTACATGTACCTTAGTAGTTGACCATGCCTATATACCAGTACCTTTACCAGTATCAACACCCAGTACACCTACAAGCACCTAACCTACAACCTGGTACCTATTCTCCCTCTTCATAACTTACTTTTTCTCCTTAAATGTTCTCTTGTGCCTCTTTCGTCTCTCTTTTTCTACTGCTTTTTAGGTAAAGCTTTCGAGACCTTTTGTATACTTTAGTATACTTCTTTGTGGGCTTAAAGCCCACCCATTGCTTTTCATTTGTTTGTTTCAGAAGTCCTTTAAATATCTGTTGTAAATGAAATAGTCCCATCCAGGTAGTATCTTTAAGTCTTATTCCAAGTAAGATCTTAAGTAGGAGAGCGCCCCACCAGGAGCTGCCTCCCTGCTGCTCAGCCCATACACCAACTGACATTCTCACTCCTCCAACATTCCACAGTCAGTTCTCACACCAACATTCCACTCCACATCACAATGACTGAGCAGCAGGTATAACACATCTCCCTTTTTTACAGAAATGCGAATAAACTTCAAATGAATCACAAAAAGAATGGTGCATGAAAAGGTGACAATGCAATAATCACATGCAGCACTGGGGCAAAGAAGCAAATTCAATTTCAATGTAATGCATGTAGAGATGATAATGATGGACAATATACATGTATGTTAGATAACAGAGAATAGATTTATGAATGAGTAACAAAACGCAATGCAGCAATCACAGCAAATAAGTGCCACACAAGCACACTCACCACATCTCCCTTCCCACAATACAATACAAATAAATGCAAAACACACGCTACCATGCTGCAAAACACAAGCTAAACCCCAAATACCAAACAAGCAGGCTGGCCAGCCAACAAGAGGTAAAACGAGTACCAATAGAAAAGCATGGTAGGAAACCAAACAAAAAAAAATAAAACACAAAGCTGTGGAAGGTCATTCCACAGAGAACAATCGGCAGAAACATTGCCCTCCACCCTTACCCGTAGTAAGGGTGGTAAGAGTGATGAAAAAGAGCACACAGAACCGAGAACGTAACAGCGTATTTCCATAACCTCATAGAATAGAAACAATAGTCACCCAGGGGTGGAACGTGAGGTAGAACTCCACATTGAACATAAACAACTCTGCAAGCAGTATAATCAGCACTTTCCCCATTGATAGTTGAGGTGGAATGTGTGGGAACACACCACATGGCACAACAAATACCTAGAAACTTCAGAACTTCCCCCAACACCAGTCGGGGTGGAATGTGTGGGCAGGAGTTCCACACAGAACTTGTAAAAACTCCAAGCAGAAGTAGAGAAGAAAAAAACATCATACTTTCCAACTTGGAATACAAATCTACCAATCCTCACATCTCAGGCAACACAGCGCAAAGACCACCCGACTCACATCAGTATGAAAAATTAGGACTCAAGAAAAGGCAAACAATACTGAAACACTCATACTAAACCACATAAAAACTCAGCCAACCTGCGGGATAAAAATAAATGAGAAATGCAGCACCAAAAAAAACAGCATAACATCATGAACGGAGGTCCTTTTAAAGTGCAAACACAGCGCAGTAATGGTTTACAATATGTAAATGTCCAAAAACCGTAGAAGAACAAGAAAGGCTCCTTGGATAAAGAAGGGAAAAATCCAGTTTTTTTTTTACAATTTTATTAATGATAAACAGCAACCTTTCAGGCATTACAGAGTCATCAGTGGCAAAGCAAAAATCAGTTTGAATTCACAGTCCATCAGTTATACAAAGTAAGAGGATACTTAACACATTGTTTTGTGCGGTACTGAGCCAGCTTGACAATAGATAGCATCTTAACAGTCTACGAAAACCACTGGGAATCAGTGTGCACCTTCCACCCCGCAGAGCTCTAATGGTGGCCACCCGGTGATACGATTTCTCCTGTCCCATCTCGTATAGCCAGCATTGTCCGCCTCTCCACCCGCAATTCCACCGTGGGAGAGATGCATATGTGGCCCCTATATTTGTTCCACTTCCCCCATTTTCTGTCCCATTTTTTGGGGCATCCACGCCCCTTGAACACCGTCTTTTCAGCTACCATGGCATAGTCCATATCGGTCGCCCAGTCTCTCACCCGTGGTAGCACCTCTGTAGGAGAGTATGGTCTGCTTTCCTATGGTCACCCCAGTTTTTGCTTTTTGCTTCACTGGTTTTCTACTTAATGTGGCTGTGGACCTGCTAATCAGACCCACAGCCTGCTGTTCTCTCTCTAAATTCACAGACATGTACTATAGGTACATTACCAATTTGGTATTGGACACCTTATCAGCTCCTGTACAGTGTACTATGGGTACCCAGGGCATAGGTGCATCCACGGCCTACCAGGGGCTGAAGCATATCTTTTGCCACCCCTGCCTGGCCATCCAAACAGACACAACTGGCTGATTACTCAGCTGGGGCAAGGTCGTGTAATCACCCCTTGCTTAGATATAGTATACCTATATCTAAACCTATATCTGGACACATATATACCTATAAGTCACTCCTATGGCAGGCCTTAACAATCCTGGAGGCAGAGTGCTTGGTTTTATGTGAGATGGTGTTCTAGCATGAGCTGAGCCTGTCTGCAGCTTTCGGAACCATTTCCTTATAGCTGTTCCAGGGTATTGCCATACCATATACTCTTAAGGGCGTTATAATCCTCGCGGTTATTGCTAACTTTGGTTTGGCTTTATCAAAACATGTCGTGTAAGGTGTCATACACTTTGGAATACTACCGCCCTCGGACGTTCTGTCGACGGGGGTAGCATTCCACCCTTCTAGAGGGAAAAGACACGTTACTTTGCTTAAACGCTGTTAAATCTAACCAGAGCCTCAGCATCACAAAATGGATGCTGCTGCCACAGACACAAGTCTGGCCTCCTGCTGCTGACCGAAACTTGGCAGGGAAGGCGTGGACAAAAGGTTTCCTGTCACAGGGAGGTGTTACACCACCCCAGACAGGAGATAGTGAATTGGGGCAGGGAGGGCTGAATGAAACTAGACACTGCCTGGGGCACACAAGGTGTCCAATGCAAAATCCAGTCAAACCGGTTCTGGGGCACTCCAGCCCCAGCTCTGGCACGAAACTGGACAAAGGGAAAGGGGTGTAACCACCTCCTTCCCTGGTCCCACCCATAGGAGGGACCTAGCAGGTAATCCAGCCCCTTGATTTGGAATAAAGGTAGGAGCTGTGCCCATGAGCAGTAGATTATCCTGACTGAAACTTTGATACAGAACTCTGGACCCTTCGATATCCCACTCGACATGGAAGACTGAAGAATCTCCCTTGTGGTCAAGGAGTGACCACCCTGTGCAAACAGGCACCATCCAGCGCCCGACAGTTTGCTTTGTTTTAGTTTCTGCCAGAACTCGAGCAACAGAGATCAACAAGACCCTGCTTCCCTGACTTCGTACAGGCCAATTCACAGTCCCAGCAAATCTGAGACCCGTGGGGAAGACTTCTAAAACAGTAACTTTGTAACTTTTTCGCCCCGTTGACTTTGCATTGGTGCATGCGTGTGCTTTTAGCGCTGCACCCGAATCCCGCGGGCTACTCCCGTCCTAACTGCTGTTAGTCCAGTGTAGTCCCAGCGATTCCCAAGGCCCTAGGCCTTACCATTGTTCGTAAAGTGATACTTATACCACCTATTTAGTATATGGTTTGAGTGGCCACCGGCCCTATCCATAATTGTGCAACTTTTGTAAGTTTAACTGTGCTTTTGTTTAAACGCTTGTGCCTCTGCACTCATAAAGAGTACAGAGGATTATTCTAGTAATAAATAAATATATTTTTATAATATAGAACTTGTGTGGTGTCCTTTCATTTGATATATCAGGACTGTATTTGGTAAAACAGCTGACTTCAGCTGAGTTAAGCCTAAGACTGCTTAGGTCTATGCTACCCCGAGGATAGCTATTCTATAAGGTTGACTTACAACCACCACCATAAGGGATTGTTTGGACTGATACAAGGTGCCCCCAGAACTGTGGACATCATACATCAGGCCAACTTCCCACAACCGCCGAACCCCACTTTTGAGCGACATTACGTTTGGCTATAATCCAGCCCATTTTCGCCCACGATTGCTCCATCTGGGTGAGGTCTGTTGCGTCCCAGATGTTAGAGAGGCAAGTCTTGGGGGAGGGATGAATGGATTTACCACAGGCCCTGGACATTTTCCGGGTGAGGTCCGCCCAATAGATTTGTATGTGGGGGCAGTCCCAAAGTATGTTTGTGAACGTGCCAGTCTGGTTGCAGTGTCGTAGGCAGAGTGCGTCCGTCCTCCTACCCAACCGAAACAATAGTGAAGCATCAAAGTAGACCTTGTGGAGTACCTTTAGCTGGACCACTCGGAGTCTCTGTGGAATCGCCACCTCCCTAGGGGAGGCGAGCGCCTCCCTCCAATCATCCTCTTCCATCGCACCCAGGACACGCACCCAGCTCGTTCTTAGTTTCAGCATCGGGTCCATCCGGTTATTCACTAATTTTTTATAAGTGAGGGATATTATAGCAGTCGATCCTCCAGGGGGGAGGAGTCTGGAAGGGGGCAATCTAGGGGGAGGGCTGAGTCAATCGCTTGGCTTATTTGTAGATATCTAAAGGTCTCTGTGGGGGCGCGGTGGTATTTCACTTGCAGGTCTGTGAGCGTGGCTTTCTTACCCTTAACCCAAAGGTCACCAACCCTGGAAATCCCGATCAGGTCCCACTTGTCGAATCCCGTGCATGTACTAAGGTGTCCTAAGAGATCAGGCTCCCACAGTGGAGTAGCCTTTGTGAGACGGTTGTGCCACCTCAACTTGCGCTGTACTGTGTGCCACACATCAACCGTGCGGGCCGTGGGGCCTGTCAGACGCAGTTTTACGATGATTGGTGTAGAGAGCCCTGTTATATCCCCCTTCCCCATCAGCCAGTGGTCTGTGTGGAAATTGGGGTCGTCATGAGGTCCAGATGCCCATCTATTGAGGGGTGCCAATTGCGACGCCTGGTAGTAAAGGCGTAGCTCTGACAATCCTATACCCCCATCATACCACCCCATGGTAAGTTTAGATATGGCTATTCTTGGGGCCGACCGTCCCAGAGCAACTCCCACACCACCCCTTTGATTTGAGAGATATAGGAGTCAGGGATCGGGTATGGAGCATTTTCCAGGGCATACAGAAAGTGCGGGAGAGCGAGCATCTTAAACAGGGAAGCACGTCCCAACAGCGTCAGGGGCAGTGACCTCTAATGCGTGACGTCCGATCTCAGATGTTCCAGGGGCTTCTTGAGGTTCCGTTCTTAGAAAAGATTCTCGTTGGTCGTGAGGAATAGGCCCAAGTATATAAAACCCCGGTCCACCACTGGGATGTTATAACCCCTTGGGCTGGCCGGGGGTTCGCCCCAGAGGGCATACATTTGCGATTTGGACCAGTTGATCCGATATCCAGAGTGTGCCCCGAATATGTGGAAGATATGAAGAGCCCGACGTATAGATTGTTCCGGTGAGGCCAGATATAATAATACATCGTCCACGTAGAGCGATATACAATCCTCATGATCGTGGGTCCATTTTATGCCCCTGAACTCGGGGTCATCCCTCACCCAGACTGGCAGGGGCTCTAGCACCTTTGCAAAAAGGAGTGGCGACAGCGGGCAACCTTGTCTCGTGCCCCGCAGGAGGAGGAAAGAGGTAGAGCAGTGGTTATTAACTGAGACATGCGCCGTGGGTGCCCGTATAACAACCTGACCCACCCAATCAGTTTAGGACCCAACCCCATACTGCGAAGAGATAGTCCCATTCAACCGTATCAAACGCCATAGTGGCGTCGAGTGACAGTAGTAAGATTGCTTCTTCTTCGAGGGTTTCAACCCTTCCCAGCACCCCATTCACGCGACAGAGGTTCCTGGCGATATTCCTAAATCCAGTACTTTTAGTGTGCCAAATGGAATGCAGTTGAACCCCCCCCCCCAAAAAAAAACTAAGATTCATTATGCAGAGTTCCAGATTACTTAAGTCACAGACCAATGCAGGAGGGGCAGGAGGTTTAGCAAATTGAAAACAGTACCTGCGTTGAAACACAAGGATCTACTACACCGATCCGAAGTCAAGGATCCACTGCACCGATCCGAAGTGCATGAAGTAAAAAGAAACACTCATCAAGTTGAATGAACTTTATAAAGAAAAGAAAACGTGGATGGCAGAACAGGAAATAAGCTGGGAACTGTACATGAGCTATTGGTGGAGGCCAAGATTAAGATTGCGGCACTCACAGTAGTGCTGAGCTGGTGGCTCACAGCGCATTGAAGCAGCTGGGCAGAAAGCTGCGTAGAGACAGGAGCTTGACGGGGATCTCACAGAAGTAGAAAATAACTTAATAAGGTATTTCTCTAGCGCGCGGCAGTAGAAGATTATAGGTGCGCAAGCAGATTTTTAAAAATCAACGGTGGGTAACAGTTCACTGTTGCCTTTAGTAATGTCAAAGAAAGTGACTAAACCAAAAAAAACATAAAAACTCACCACAGAAATGTGTTGCCATCGGCTCAAACGGGTCCCAAAAGGAAGCGCCCTCGCAAAAACTCAAATTTTGCAATCAACACAGTGCAGGCAATGAAAGAAACACTGCAAAATGAGATACAGGGCTAGCGCCAAAAAAAAACGGCAAGGGTTGTAGCTCCATTGTAGTTAAAATGTAGGCGGCAGAGTTTTGCACCGACAAGTTGGGGCAACCCAGGTAGAATCTAGCACATAAGTGCTGGCAGCTC
Source organism: Lissotriton helveticus (assembly GCF_964261635.1). Lineage (NCBI taxonomy): Eukaryota > Metazoa > Chordata > Amphibia > Caudata > Salamandridae > Lissotriton > Lissotriton helveticus. Next base: position 1,317,800,523 of record NC_136061.1, read on the forward strand.
ATATCTAGGACACATATGATACTGTCCGAATGCAGGTTACTGAGCAGCAGGATGGAAAAAAAGTACATTTAAAGCAGAAGGGCAGTAGAAAAACGAGGAGCAGGAATTGGTCATTCTTGTGGGAATCTGCATTTTCTGGAAACACTCTCACAAGACAGCAAAGCAGTGACACTTCTTTAAAGCATCAATAGAAAGAGGCAACACAACAGGCAGGTAGCAGGACACAGACATCTCTTTCAGGTTACAGCAGGCAGGATGAAGTGGAAGGAAGCAAGAACTGGCAGGCAGCAGAAACTGGCAGTCAGCAGCAACTGGCAGGCAGCAGGGAACAGGTACACTAGAGTTGTGGGTGACCAATGGCAAGGTCACTGGTGGGGCTCAGGGGTGCCAGCTTTCTTTACATAAGTAGTTTTAAGTTCCTTTACCTTCAAGTTTCTTCAATGTTCATAGAAGTAGTCCACAGAATTTGCACACATAGATTATTTTCCTTAAACGGCAGGGAGACTGCTCAGCCCATACACCAACTGACATTCTCACTCATCCTAACAAAAAGAGGGTTCCTTCTCCTGGGAGTAAATAATGCTTAAGATCCCAACTGGGGGATGATTTGCAATAAAGGAATGGGTTGCAGTGTTACGCTGATTACCAAATTTACAACTCAATATGTATGGACCATAAAGATATCATTAAAACCATGAGGCATACTTGTTAGTTAAAACATTTTCATACATTTATTAAAATAAGTAGTCTTAGGTAGTAGTATGTACAAATCATATACACAATTTATGTATATGATCCCCCAGTTGGGATCTTAAGCATTATTTACTCCCAGGAGAAGGAACCCTCTTTTTGTTAGATTGTTGACCCAATCCTTTTCCTGCCAGAAAGGGTAACTCCCTATACACATTGTTGATTCTCACTCATCCAACATTCCACAGTCGGTTCTCACACCAACATTCCACTCCACATTCACACTGGCTGAGCAGCAGGTATAACAATATCCTTGCTTACTAATGGTCAATTTTTCCTCTTTGTCCATTCTTTTTCACTTTCATACCTCTCTCGGAGCATGGACCAAGTACTGTATCTTTACTTTTTGGTACTTTATCTTTTGGTTTAGGGGACTACTTAATTATTTATTCCCTGCTCGTGATACTCTGTGGGAAATTTAGGCCCATAGCTGCTTGCATTTTATTGCAATATTTGTCCCTCCCACCTCCTCCCTGGTCACTGACATTCTTTTGTATTCATCTCGAAGGCAGCTCCCAGGCTTGGCTTGAAATTGGAAACAATGCCTGAGGTTTTAACCCTGCCCCTTTTAATTTCCTCATCGTGTCAGTCACAGCCAGAAAAGCACTGCTGCTGTGCTCTGATCGGAGCTTCTGCGGCGGGGGTGCTTGACTGCTTGGTGATTGCTGGTGCGATGTTTAAACCTGCATGATCCCATAAACCTACATTTAAAAACCGTGCCTAAAATTCAATTCCCAGTTTATTTAGACAGATACTTCCTGAGAAAAGCAGTAAACAGACACAAACCCATATGCAAAAGCACTGCGAAGGCAGCTCTGGACCCCACAAGGACCTAACTGGCATTGTCTCTATAATGGGTCCCTTGAAACTGCTCTCGCTCTCTTCGTCTTGGCTTACCTTCCCGTCCTTCCCCGCATTGATACAAGCCCAGAGCCAGCAGCAGCCATCCATCTTCCGCAGCCCGCTTTGTTTTTCTGTAATCATATTTTATTTATTTGATGGTGCCGTTTTAAAAAGTGCTAACTAGGTCAACGGGTTTCAGAGGCCTTTACATGACAATAAGAATATGGGTTAAAATCTTAAAATTAACAAATAAGCAAAAAAGAGAACACGAATCCAGCACATGTGTTTACTTCTGTGTTGCTAGTTTTAGCACGAAACGATTTGTTCTCATGCCCTCTGCTTCTGCACCAAGTGCTGTCCCATTTCGTCTCCAGTAGAGACATGCATTCTCTGAACATGGCACTCCATAGTACAGTCCGAAATGGCTGGTCAAGTGAGTGTGTGCCCTGATCTGGCATATTTCGCTGAAGAGAAGGAAGAGGCCAAATTGCATGAAAATTCCCAAAATCCGGTTTCATCACATTATCGTCTCCTCCCTTTTTTTGCTACCCCTCTTGTTTAGAATGTTAGTTTGATCTCGAAAACTAGAGGGTGAGTCACTTGCCAGTGAAAAATAACAGTAACTTTATAACGAAACACATTTCTAGAAACGGTTTTACAAAAGTGGCAGCTCTTTTGTGTGCAAACTTTAAGGGTGGTTAGTATTTAGTGACTTGTGAAAAATTGTTAACGTGCCCTATGCTATTAGTGCCCGTGTGGGATATGGTATTGTATCTTCTTAATGCTTCACTTTCACAGTTGTGTTAGTACGCTGTGCCCTGTTATATTTCGGCAGCCAACCCCCAGACGTTTGTTCCTGTGTGCATGCCTCTCTTCCTCCCATCCCCGTACCCTGCCTGCCTAAAGGGGCTTGGGTGTACATAAAACAGGTCGGAAAGCCCTAGCCTCACGTAACCCATTCAGGCCCCAGTCTGTTGTGAGTTCCTGATAAACGGATATTAAAGGGTATTTTGGACAGAGGCGCTATTGTGTGGGAAGGGAATTACACAAACATTGACTACTCCCTGCCCTTTAAAAGCCTTATGCCACAGACCCAGTGCCGGTGTGAATGCACACGGGGTGGCGGCAATGGGTGAGAGGGGGAGTTGCATTTCTTCTTACTGTATAGGAGTGAGGGTTTCATGCAGCCTTCGGTGATATTCGGGTTCTGAATCCTATGTTCCACGCGTGTGTGTGCGTGTGTGTGCGTGTGTGTTTTCCTTTATGGAGCCATCATGTTGAGTTTCAGATATTTCTTTTGTGTGTGTGCTTGGGATGGACTGGAATCCATACAGACAAGTGTGATAGTGAAAATCAAATGGGCTTGCGCCCTGTGTGAGGTAGCGTGTCGTTGCACAACTGCTATGACATTGATACTTTATTGCCCAAAATGTGTCTCTATTGCTGCCCAGTGGCCCCATAGTTCTCCCCCTTTTGCCCACAGGACGTTGCATGCTGAGATTTTTTAGCCTATTCAACGCTAAAAGCAAAAAACTAAGTGACCCAGAATGCCACGTGCCTTTCTTTGCTGGCTAAAGGTGTCAATAATCCTGCGTGACTACATCTGTGTACTGCCACAAACCCCTGTGATGGTGTTCAGATGCCTGTCTACCCTGCCCATGCGTGTCAGTAAGGCTCCAGTGATGTCAGCCTTCCTATATTACATTGTATATGTCAAACTGCAGGCTCTTGTGATATTGGAATTCACTTACAAAATAAGTGAGTGTCTGTACTCGGTAGGGGCGTCGATACAGGCTCCTATGATGTTGGATGTTTATATTTTCATGCTACATTATATGTATGAACAAAGGGGGCATGTAGGTTGGTGTGATGTTGTGTTTTGATAGATTCATGTTGCTGTAGGAGTGGAGGGTGGCATTTGTGCTGATATAAACCAGTACTAATAGAATGTAATACTCATGGTTTCCAGGGCTGAGGAAGAGGCCTTCTTAAACACTTCTGTTAATAAAATGCTGCCGGTCTGTCTCATCGCTGCACTCCCTCCTCTCTTTAGCACATGCTTATTTGACAGCTTTCCTGTGGATCATTAGCAAACATTTTTTTTTTACATTGGCACAAAGAACAGGCACTGTGACTTCTTGCACAATCTCTTCACTGTAAAACGCATGCAAGCTAAAGGTTTCTTATGGTTATTTATAAAACAATTCACAGTGGGGAGGTGCAGAATATATCCCTGTGTACAGAACCTCAAAAAATGTGTACTATCAGTTTAAAACTAGAGAGGTTTTACTCCCTGGGCCAAACAGCATTTTCTCTAAAATACACTCTGTATAATACCACTCAAAGCGGCATGATTCGCCTCCACATAATTACATCTTACTCAATGTCAGATTCAATACACCTGAAATAAAACCACTCTATTCCACATAGCTACAATCCACATAAATGCACTCCACACCATGCCACACAATTCCGATTAGTATAATTTCACTCAATGCACACAGTTCCAAACCACACAAATCAACTCCGCACATTTCCATTCCACCCCACATAATTCAACAACAAAAATCCAACTGAACAGCACATTTACACAACACACCTCAGAATACCACATCATGCCACAAAATTCAACAGCACACCACATAATTAAACTCCACTACATATCACTCCACAACACAAAATACCAGTCCACATATTTACACTCCATGACACAAAATCCCACTCCACATAATTCCAGTACACTTAATACCACATAATTACTATCAAAATATTTCCACTGCACACCATGCCACCTAATTCCACTACACTAATCCACCACACTGTTCCACACCACACAATTCCACAACTAACAATTCCAAAACAACCCACATAATTCAAATGAACACCACATACATCCACTCCACTCCATAACACATGGGTAAAAGACTTTGGGCCATATGTATCAAGCAAAATTGCATTCGCAAATGCTGAAACTTCCAGAATTTCGGCGTTTGCGAATGCAATTTTGCCAAATGGTATGTACGAAGGCAAAGTAAGGAATCGCAAAATTTGCGATTCCTAATTTTGCGATTGCATTTAAGGAATCACAAATTTTTTGGATTCCTTAAATGCAATGTAAGAAGCACCAAAAAAATGCAATTTGGCCTCAAGGAATCGCAAATTAACACCAACTTCAAGTTGGTGGTAATTTGCGATTTCTTTGAAAAATGCACTTTTTTGCATTTTTCAAAGTGCAATGTGAAGCATGTATGTGCGCCACATGTGCACCCATCCTTTTTTCAGGGGTGCATCAGGGTGTCTTTTTGACACCCCTGCACCCTTGAAATTATTCTCAATTTGCGATTCTCAAATTGCGAGTCGCAAATTGAAAATAACTTCCCATTCATTCCTACGGGCCTCCTGGCCCATAGAAATGAATGGGAAAGTATTCCTTAATTGCAATTCACAATTTGCTAATCGCAATTAAGGAATATTAAGAAATCGCTAAAAAATTGTAATTTTTTTACATACATTCCTATTTGCAATTCTCAAATAGCGATTTCTAAAAAATGGCTATTTGAGAATCACAAATCCGGATGTTGATACAAATGGCCCTTACAACGCCAATAGCTCTAACTGTCGCAAAATACGAGACCTATTAGCTTTGCCAGTGCTTGTTTAATTGTCCACCCTCAAAGGTTTCAGGTGAGAAAAGGTTTTCTCATTTTGAAAATCCCCTAAACTGGAGTTTCACCAAACCGGTGTTGTGAATCTGTGTTCTGCATTTCGGTTTTCCTCCGAAATGGGGTGAAGACATTCTGGACATCCGTGCCAGACCAGCAGCGTTTTGAACCCCGACTGGGAAAGCTCAGCTTTTCTTCCTTGCAAGGAAAAGACGTTGCGCATTATTCAATTGGTCGAAAGCAACACCTGCCATTTATAAAGCTCAGAAATGCACAATGTTCTGCCTAAAAATATATACTTTTCACCATTTTACCAAATGGATCTCTGTCACCAGGAGCACAATGTTCCATCCAGCCTCGGCCTCGATCTCCCCTGCTACCCCTGCCGGTGCAATATGTCGTGAGACTTCATTGCCCTGGTTATACAAAGCTACGTTGTTGCTAAAGCTAAGTGGGTTGAGAGCCCACTACCGGTTTGGGCGTAATGTCTTTGGGTCACACACCTAAATCTCAGTGTCTGGGTGTTGTGGCGTGCCCTTTCACCCCTCCGATGCCTATAAGAAGTTTTGCAATTGAGATAAATGGTGAAGGGATATATTACTCAAGTAGTAAAACACATGGTAGTTTATAGTGTGGTGTTATTAAAAATGTATTACACACAAGATTTCGTTTTTTCTTATATAGTGTCTAAATATGTCTTTATTCGCAGGCAACAAGACATTTTTTTCTCGTCCCTGGAAATCACATGACAAGCCTCGTGCTATAAGTTACAAGGTGGCGTGGCTAAAAGGGACTGCAGGCGGGATTGGTCTCTCTGATGAATTGCCCTCCATGATATTTTTGCATCTTTAATTGATTTGTGGAGAGACGGGCGCATGGATGGGCCGTAAGCGCTTTCCAATGGCTAAGACGTGCAAACGGACATGTGCGACGTGTGGCGCGGGTATATTTAGGGCTGGGGTTGCCTGCAGTGCATACTGGGAGGGCATGGCTTGCACTGTGGGACTGCTGGTTCACGAAGCTGCTGGGGCCTTTGAAATACTCTCCAGTTACTAGACACTAATTCCCAGCGAGGCGGCGTAATCCGCAGTCAAATCCATTACGGCAGCGTGCCCGGCGGTGCCAGGGCAGCGGCATAAACATGGCATCCAGGGCCCAAAATCTCTGCATCGATAGAACGTGACCTGTGCTCAACCCACTCTTCTTTGTCAATTGTTTCTTTATTCTGTTCCAAGGGTTACATCACTCAACCGTTCGCTTTAAATGATTTTTATTTCTCTTTTGGTCTGCCGCCTGCCTATTTAACGGTTTGATCTTCGGAGTGGATGTACCCTTGGCAGCCCTGAGCCCAGCGGTCGAAAAGCGTACAAAAAGCACGGGGGCTCTGGCCCAACCTATTAGGCACAGCATGAGCTAGGCTGCAACAAAATGGACAACACTTTCAGCGTTTAAGGAAATGCAAGTGTTCTCAAAGTATATATTTTAGTAAACTCAATTAGACAATATCAAGTGCAAACCATATATTAGAAGATTCCTCTGAGGAATGCATTCCAGAACTCAGCTGGTGACGTTCTTATAATACTCCTAAAACAATAGGTCTTTGTAACCACGAAGCTTCAAATGATCCCATCAATTGAAGCTTATATTGGCTTCCAAGCAGCTTCTAGATCAGTGACAGCACTCAGGGCCTCATTTATGAAATGGGACGCATCGCTGCGAGAAAACAGCGATGCGTCACTTTTCATTGCGCCCTCCTTGCACCACCAATGATGCGTCATATTTACAGTATGGCGCATCATGTCGCAAGGAGTTAGATACGTCAGTATTTCAGACGTATCTGTAGACACAAAAATGACGCATTGCTGGAGTGTGTCACAAAAGTGACGCAACTCCAGCAATGAGAGGCACCCCCCGCGAGTAGGGGAGGGGTGCCTTTAGTGGGATTTAGTGCCAGAGGGAACGGTTTCGTTTCCCTGGAAGTGGGCAAGGGGAGGGTCGCAAAGGAATGCGAGGAATGAGGGAGACTCGTGGCGGTACCTCCCCGTAGGCGATAAAACTCCTGGACTCGAGGGTGTAGCCCTCTTTGTCCTCTCGCCTCTGGGGATTGCTGAAAGGCGCAGCGGGAGCAGTTGCCCACCCACCCATCCCTAAGTTTGAAGTAGAGTTGGCGGGGTCCCGGACAAGAGGAAAAGGCCGGGGATTTATTTTGGCGGGAACTGGCTGACCCTGGAACAAGGAGGCAGTCATTGGGGCTCTGGGCTGGCGGGAGAGGGGCCTGGCCTGCTGGTGGCCCTGGACTCTCCGGCCCTACCCTAGTAGCCGGTGCTTGGATGAAGCAACATGATTCCTCATATGGAAGTAATGGTAAGGGTATAGGTTGTGTCCTGCTGGTACAACACCCCTCAAGAGTGATCTAGGGATGACGAATTGTAAATACATGGTAACGGGGGGGCGCATATGTACTGCGACTCCTTATGTGGAAGTAATGGTAAGGGGTTGGGTTGTGTCCTGCTGGTACAACACCACCCCTTAAGAATGGATATAGAGATGACGAATTGTAACTACATGGTAACCTGGGGGTGCATATGTATACTGCGACTCCTTATGTTCAGTAATGGGAGTATGTTATGGTTAATTAAACTGGTCAAAATGGAAGGTTTATCAACAAATAAAAATGGTGTTATTTGACAAGTAATAAAAGCTACGCAGTGAACACCAACCACTTATAAAGTGTCTTTGTGGTGGGGTGGTGAACGAATGGCACGTGATATCCCCACTATGGGTCATTACACATGGGCAAGTCCCATGTGAAATGTGCCTGCGTCAGTCTTACGCCTGCCATGAGGCAGGCGTAAGATATTGACGCATTTGTGTCCTAGAAGAGGCGCAGTGAAATCTTATAGATTTCACTGCGTCACTTCTATGAGGCTTACTTGCGTGGGAACGCCCCCACTGCATACATTCTACCTGGCGCCGGTATAATGTGGCGCAGGGGTTTACAAAGTGAAGCATCTACCTAGGTGCATTACTTTGTAAATATGGTGCAACAAGGGACATTTTTAATGTCTCTGGTGCGTCACAAAAAGTGACGCACCAGCGGCACAAAAGTGACGCAGGGGCTCATAAATAAGCCCCTTTGTTTTTATGTATATAGAGGTGGGGGCTGCCCAAAACGGGCATGCCAATGCCCCACCCCCAAAAGAATTCCACAATCTTTCTGCTTCCCAGGAGGCAGATGAGGACAATAGCCCCTGATGGGGCAGAAAGCTCACTAGGCATCAGGGCTTTTTTTTTTATACGTAGGGGTGGGGGCTGCCGAAACTGGGCAATGCAATGCCCCAACCCCCCAAAAAATTGCCCCAGTCATTCTGCACTCTCCAGGATTCAGAGGGGGGCAACAGTCCCTGGTCTACCCCCAGGTGGGCAGAAAGCCCACTAGGGCACCAGGGATATGTTTATGGTCACGTCAGGGAGAAGCCCCTTAGGCAAGGGTTGCTCCTCTTTTTTTAGGCATACATTTTGGCTGTTTCAGTGATATTTTTAGTTGTATCAGTCCCCAAATGGGGGCAGAAAACCACTAGAAACCAGGGAGAGTTTGTGTGTGTGTGAACTGGAGTTTGGCTGACGGTCTGCACGTACTGACCTTTGGCTGGCATTTTGCTGGCATTGTGGGGGACTTGCACTTTGTTAATGGTGTGTGAGGACTTGCGCTTGATGATGGTGTGTGCAGATTCGCCTTGCCTAGAGTGGAGTGTCGCTTGGCTGGTGGTGTGCGTGGACTGGTGCTAGGCTGATGTTGTGCATGAATGGTGCTTGGCGGGCGGTGTACATGGATGTCGCTTGACTGGCGGTGTGCATGGATGGCACTTGGCTGGTGATGTGTGTGAATGGCGCTTGGCTGGAGGTGGGTGTGGGTGGCGCTTGGCTGGCAGTGTGCTTGGATGATGGTGTGTGTATATTGACTCTTGGCTGGCTGTGTGGCTTTCATGGATCCTCCAGCGTTTTCTTACCCAGAATACCCTATAAACCTCAAATTTCTGTGTGGTTAAGTTGTAGGATCACTGCGCAGGCACACATTTTCTACCATCCAGCGTTCCCCTTGGTCTCTTGAGAACAATTATACCTCACTTGTGTGGGTGTCCAAAGTAGCGTCTGCCTAAAAATGTAAAAAGAAACTGCCCCTTTGGACCCGCTTTGGGCTCCCCCCTCAATCTCTACACGTTTTTTGCCCTTCCATGTCATAGGCACTTGGCCCATCTGGTATAATTTTCTTTGGGAGACTGAGGGGAATGCTGAGTGGGAATCTCACAACTTTCCCATGCTGATATTCGAGGAAAATTTGACTTTTTAGCTAAATTTGAGGTATTCAGTGGATTCTGGGAAGGAACATGTTGGGGACTCTAAGCAAGCCACACCTCCCTGGACTTCCCTGGGTGTCTAGTTTTCAGAACTGTCTGGGTTTGGTAGGTTTCCCTAGATGGCTGCCGTGCCCGGGGCCAAAACACAGGGGACCCCCTTGCGAAACCAGGTCATTTTGTTATAGTTAATTTTGATGTCTCCACACTACGTTTTGGGCCCTTCGCTGTAGCAGGTACGTGGCCCACCTACACAAATGAGGTACCATTTTAATCGAGAAACCTGGAGGAACGCTGAGTGGAAGTAAATTTGTGTCAGCCCGGTTATCCCACAAATTTCCCACACAGATATGTGAGGAAAATGTGATTTTTTTTTTAGCTACATTTGAGGTTTGCAGGGGATTCTAAGTAGGAAAATGTTGGGAGATCCATGCCGGCCACACCTCCCTGGACTTCCCTGGTTGTCCACTATTCTGAAATGTCTGGGTTTGGTAGGTTTCCTAGATGGCCGTGAGCCTGGGACCAAAAACTCAGGTGACTACCTTGCAAAACCAGATTGTTTTGCGATCGATAATTTTGAAGTCTCCACAGTACGTTTTGGGCCAATTTCTGTTGCGGTCACTAGGCCTACCCATACATGTGAGGTACCGTTTATATTGGGATACCTGGGGGAATGCTGGGTGGTTGGAAATTTGTGGCGGCTTGGTGATCCTACAACTTTCCCCACATAAAAGTGAGGAAAACATGATTTGTTAAGCTAAATTTTAGGTTTGCAGGGGATTCAGGGTAGGAAAATATTAGGAGATCCATGCAAGTCACATCTCTCTGAACTCCCCAGGCTGTGTAGTTGTTAGAAATGGGGATCTCTAGTTGGCAAGGGTTTGCACCTTTGTCCAAGTAGGGACCTTTCTTCCTAGTCAGGATAAGGGAGTTACACTACTAAAATAACCCCTGCTCACCCCCTTGGTAGCTTGGCATGAGCAGTCAGGCTTATCTTAGAGGCAGTGTGTAAAGCATTTGCACATAACCACCAATAGCACAGTGACAGCACTACAAAAGGTCACAACACCAGTTTAGAAAAATATCCAGTACTATTATATACTTAAGACAAGATCAAAAATTGATACAAGTACACTATACTGAACTTAGAAATCTTCAGTTATCAAAATAAACTTGAAATAAAGTTTGCGGTGCAAGCAGCGGCTCTGTGGCAGCATCAGGTAGTGTCGTCGGTGAGACCAGGGTTGCGTTGCGGCGTTGCCCTCTACAGTGCCTTCAGGACACGGAGTCAGCAGCGGCGTCGTAGACTGCGTCGGGTTGCTTTTCTTCTGTTCAAGCACAAAACATACGGTCCCCAGTGCTGATGGCAGAAGACGTTGAAGTATTTGCTGTTCCTGGTGGAGGATGGACGGCTGACGTGACCCACACACGCCGCCGTAGTGCTTCCTGACGTGCCGAGGCTCCGCCCACGAAGCTATGCGGAGCGAGACGCTGTTGCTCTGCATGGCGGTTGCCGCTAAACGGCTGTTCTGTTGACCGCCACCTTTGAGCTGGGCCTTTTAGGTCTTCTGGAAAACGGGTGAAGCAAGCGGCAAGCAAGCAGGCCTCGAGTTATTTCGAATGCAAAGTGGGCATTGCCGGTTTCCATTGCCGATGGCGCAGACCGAGTCGGAGTTGGAGACAGGACGGGGACGCCTGTGCAAGCTAGTGGTGGTTCACGAGGTACTGAGGGGGGTGACCGCTGGGCTGCCTGCTGTGTCTGTCGTAATTGCCGTGCTTTGCCTCCTGGTTTTCGTTTTCTATTCTCGGCAAAACAGCAGCGTGAGCGAACTTTAAATACATTTTGAGTACCCTCTGTTGCCTTGCTACCTGCCCTGCTTATCCTAATTCATCCGTGCTCCTCCACCTGTAGACTGCTTATCCGCACCATGAGCGTGCTTTACTGTGCTCCTATTGTGAGACTACTGTGAGACTACTGTACCCCTTTGCTTCACCTCTGCTCCACCACTTGCTCCACCGGTTGCTCCACTCTCCACTCTCCGCACTGCCTGTTCTAGTCCTAATCTGCGAGTGCGACACAGGCACGGTGCGGTGCTCCTCTAACGCGGTTTGGGTGTTGAATGTTGGTATGGTGGATTGGTCCCCCCCGCCGTCGCCTATAAGTCATCAACCTTTTGAAAGCCTTTAAAACCACTCAGCGACCGCCAATTGGGGGGACCACAGCGTTCAGAGGACCTCCCGGGTAATAATAATTGAACATTCACATTCACAGAGCAGATCCAAGCCTTAGTAGCTTGGATAGATACAAGACAGGTGCCTAGTACAAACAGAAATAATTGCGCAGTCGATATCCAGCCATGTCTGCAAGAGCAAAGGGCAAGCAGGCCAATATGGAACAGGCAAAGGAACTGCTGAAATCTGTCAATAAAACCCCGCCGGTGGTCAAAAGAAAAAACAGACGAAAGATCCAGCAAATGAGTGCGCTGAGACAAAAGGACGCGGCGATACAGCCAGGAAAAAACAAATATAATGTTCTGAGAGAGCAGGACGAGGAGGATGGAGAGGTCAACGAAGATGACCGGGAAGAAGGTGAGGACAAAGGGGACGAAGATCCTGAAACCCAGTCTCCTCCTGACCAGTTAATTGTATCAAGCTCCACGGCCGCTGCCACTGCCACTACCTCTACCTCTGAGAAAGGCGTTGGGAAAGCTGAGAAGGGCGAGAGGGGTGAGAAAGGCGAAAAAGGCAATGTAGAGACGGAGAAGAATAACAAGGGAGCCAAGATGGGCCAGGTGGTTCCTACGCCAAATAAACCATCCCTAGCCCATGGGAACCAGCTAAAGCAGTACGCCCTTTTCTCAAAACCCCTCCTCCAACAGGGGCAACAGAGGCATCAGGGGCAACTCTCGAGCACCCCCATGCTGGGAGGGATAAATCAGGATGGGAAGAATGACATGCTGGCGCAAGAGGTTTTGAGCGCTGGAGGGGTGTCAACTAGCTCTATCACACCTGAACTGCCAGAGGCAGAGTTATCGGTAGGGGCTGAACAGGACCTTGAAGTAATAATATCTGTGGCTCCCATGGGACCTATAGCATCGGCTCTGATCAATAATACAAGCCCAAGCCCAAGCCTGGGCCACAAGCGCACTATGGAATCTCCGAGTCAAAAGTTAAGTCTACAGACATCTCAAGCATCTCAAGAGAATGGGCTATTTTCCCTTCCGAACACCACAAAAACAAACTCCATCGAAATTTTGCTCGGAACCATTCTCCAGGAGCTAAGAGATTTTAAACATTCCCAGGCCCAGGAGATCTCACACCTGCACAACAGGCTCACAAAAATGGAAGAATGCTTTGGGAGTCTTCCATTAAAGGTCACTGAAGCTGAAACCAGGATTTCATCCCTGGAGGATTCGCTATCAGCAATACTGAAAGACTTGCTGGTAGCCAACAGAGAAAGAGCCCAGCTAGTAGAAAAACTGCAGGACCTTGAAAACTATAATAGGAGGTCAAATCTACACCTAGTAGGCATTCCAGAGGGACTGGAAGATAAGGATGTAGTCAAGTGGTCAGAGTCCCTCTTGAAAAAAGCCATACCCGAGCTCCAAGGGGATTTGACAATTACAAGAGCACACAGAGTCCCGGCATATAAACCCAACAATATGAAATATCCGCGTACGATTTTGCTCAATTTTTCTGATTTCAGGGTGAAGGAGAGAATCTTAAACACTGCATATTCTAAGAAATCATTCAACGCGGAAGGTGTAAATAACTTTCGAATCTTTTCAGATATGTTGGCAGTTTCTGCTCACAGACGTAGAGACTTTGTTAAGATGATCGACTCTTTCAAAAGCAAGGGAGCCCAAGCTATGATCGTGCAGCAGTCAAAACTTAAAGTACTGGCCAAAGGGAAGTTCTTTATCTTTTCAATTATACACGAAGCCCAGACTTTTCTAGAAGGCCTAGGAGTGTAGCTCATAGTTGATTTCCATTCTGTTTCACATTTTCTAGTATATTTCGGAGCATAGCCTATACCTGATCCCTGTTTTGATCTGCAAGGCGGGGCTATGGCGACGACAGGAAGCACACAAGGATGCAATGAAATGGCATTCAAAAAGAAGAAACCAAAGAGAAGGACGGAAGTGGAACACGGGGAGGTTCCGTCCACTCTCGGGGGGGGGGGGGGGGGGGGGGGTTGGGGGAGTTGGGGTGGTGAAGGGAGGTGTTGCAAGGGAAAAAAAGGAGAGTTCATGTATTGAAGAATTGTTGGTTCTATTATCAAGATTAGCTCAGATACGGCACAGACAAGATCATCTGACCTTAACATGGCTTTAATACATATACTGCTTATTTGCCTAGTTTGCACAAATAAAGGGTTTGCTGCTATTATACATTTGCACTTTTTATTTGCCTATTTTGCACAAAGTAAGGACTTGCTGCTATCTAGATTTGCTGCTATTTTATCTGTACTAAGTATTCATTTACTGATGTACAAAGCGGAACGCAATGCACAAAGGAAGGGCTTACTGCCATTAAATACTTGCACTGTTTATTTGCCTACTTTGCATAAAGTAAGGGTTTTGCTGTTATCTATACTTGCTGCTACCAGATCTGTACTAAGTATTTATTTATTGATGTACAAAGCGCTTTTTTTTAATATTTGCTTATTTGCACAAAAGAGAGACTCTTTGGTATTTCTCATATTACTGTACTCTGCTCTTTATTTGCCTATTTTGCACAAAGGAAGGGTCTGCTGCTACCTACATTTTCCGTTACTACATTTGCATTGAGTACTCACCCATTGACATATAAAGAGCTCTTGATTATTTCGCCTATTTGCATAAAGAGAGGGTCTTTTGATGTTTACTATATTATTGTACTGTTAAACAACCTTTTTAGCATACTTACTCATTATATCTGCTCTCTAGCATGTTTCTTAACCATGGCCTTTATAAAAAAAAAAGAAATAGCATGCTAAAGTTTGTCTCTTTTAATTCAAATGGTTTAAACAACGTTCGGAAAAAAACCGCTATTGAATGTTGGTTAAAAAACTTAAATCCTGATATTATTTATTTACAAGAGACACATCATAGAGACCAGGCTGATGCAGATAAATTATTTAAGAACTGGGCTGGCCATAAGATATCCTCCTCAGCTGGACTGTCACAGAGAGGAGTATGTATACTGATAGGAAAACATTTAGGTTTTATTCTGGCAGGCACAGCCACAGACCCCAGTGGTAGATGGGCAGTTGCCCATGGTAAATTACATAATGTAAATATAATTCTTGCTACATTATATGCTCCCATTTTAGTTGATTTCCAACCAATCTTACAGTTAAAAAACACTATAACTGGCCTTCCCGGGTTAATATTATGGGGAGGTGATTTTAATCTTTTGCAAAATGCTGTATTGGACTCATCTAAAAAGGATCGCCGTCAGAATAAACCCCAATCTGTCTTGGCGATTCAAAGTTGCAAACTAGACCTTGATATCATGGATCATTGGCGAGTTAACAATCCACTCAAACGAGAATATTCATGTTTCTCGGCAAAATATAATTCCGCCTCAAGATTGGATTTTTTAACCTCCCATGAGCTAAAGCTAGGTAACTATGTTCATCTACCAAACGCTTTTTCAGATCATGCGGCAGTCTCCATGGAGGTAAATCTGGGAACACAAGACATTAGCACTATAAAACGATGGTTTTTTAACAAATCTAACCTTTTAGATCCTCAATGGTGTACAGAAATTGAAGAATTCATTGAGGAGTTCTTTACACGCAATAGAGGTACAGCCCCATTGAATACGACTTGGGATGCATTTAAGGCCACTCTACGGGGGTTTATTACATCTAAAGATATACCAAAACATAAAGCAAGAAAAGAGAAGAGCAGATTACAAACAGATCTTATAGAGGCAACCCAAGCACACTACAGGGCCAGAACAATACATTCTAGCAAAAAACTTGTCGAGGCTAAGAGTAGAATGAGGGACTTCTATTATGCCCTGGGCGAAACCCATTTTAATTGTTACGCCCAGAGGATGTACGAGGATAGTGAGTATAAAGGGAAGCTAATGGCGTGGCAAACTAAAGAAAAACAGGCTCGTAACAGAATTTACCAACTAACTGACCCAATCACTAAAATACAAGCTAAGACGACACCCTTAATTTGTGCATGGTTTCTGAAACATTATGAGGGAATCTATCAAGCAACAGGAGAAACCTCAACTGATTCAATAGGGGAGTTTTTATCTCAACTTACAATCCCCAAATTAGATGCTGAAGAGAAGGAATGTCTCATTGAGACCTTCTCAGAGTCTGAGTTAGACGAGGTAATCGGTTCCCTCCCCAACGGAAAGGCCAATGGTGACGATGGTCTCCCAATTGAATTTTAAAAAAAATTTGAAGGAACTCTACGCAAAGAACTTTTAATTTTAGTAAATGATTTACTTCAAGGAGGATCCCCCCCGGATTCTTTCCGCTCAGCTGTGGTAGTTAGTATTCTAAAAATGGGAAAGGATAGTGAGAATATAAACTCGTATCGACCAATAAGTCTACTAAACACAGATTATAAAATTTTTACTAAGCTTTTAGCAAATCGATTGAATAAAATAGTTGGAAGTCTGGTAGCTAATGATCAGTGCGGTTTTATTGCAGGTAGGCAGCTCCATACAAATACAAAGTTTGTTTTGGAGGCACTAGATTTTTTTTAAATCAATAAAGTGAAGGCTGGCTTTGGGATAACAGGGGCTGGGGAGCAGCAGTGGCTCCAGAGAGTCTAGATGGGCCAGGGATGGGCTGAATAGACCTGGCTGCATTTAGAGTAGGGGGAGGAGATTTCCCTTCACCTGAATGGGCCTTGTCTGCCTCTGACAATGCTGTCTTTACCTCCTGCCTGGAAGCTGCACCAGAGAGGACAGAATGGTTATGGCTGGGCACAGATACTCTCTGCCCCCAGAAAACAAAGGATTTCGGGCTCTAATAAGTGGGGCCCAAACCCCCAACCTTCAGAACTCTTTTGGACCAAGAAGACTGCCAAGGAGAAGAGCTAGAGAAGCTGGGGAGCAGCAGTGGCTCCAGAGAGTCTAGATGGGCCAGGGATGGGCTGAATAGACCTGGGCTGCATTTAGAGTAGGGGGAGGAGATTTCCCTTCACCTGAATGGGCCTTGTCTTTCTCAGCATCTAGGAACCAAATATGGTTCCTAGATGCTTAGAAAGCCTTCGATCTAATGTCCTGGGACTGCCTATTTGCTATTTTGCACAGTTTCAATTTCCCGAATGTTTTTATCTCTCTTTTAAAACAACTATATTTGAACTCCAGGGCACAGATTATTATCAATAATTCTAATGTCGGTACATGTAAGGTCACTAGAGGCACCCAACAAGGCTGTCCATTATCACCAATATTATTCGCATTATTTATTGAACCTCTAGCGATTGCGATTAGAAATATACGAACTGATACAGTCCCGGTAACTGGTATGACTAATATAAAACTATAGGCCGACGATATTGCCCTGTTTGTAGATTCCAACCCCCTAAGTCAAGCGAAAATATTAAAAATATTTTCAGACTTTCAAAAACTAGGGGGCTATAAAATTAATGTTAAAAAGACGGAAATTATTTTAATAAACTGCACTGTAGACCCTTTAATACCAGAATTTAGGCAAATTTATAACCCCACGCCGAAGAGATATCTAGGAATATTCATCTCGGACAATTTAGACGAGTTGTTCTCACTTAACTATTCACCGTTGCTAAAAAAGGTTGAGTCCCTTTTAGAACGCTGGAATTTATTACCCTTGTCCATAATGGGCCGAGCAGCACTGATACGTATGTCGATCCTACCTCTTTTTAATTTCTTATTCAATGCAGCACCCTGTGTTATTCAGGCCTCCTTTTTTAAAAAGATAGATTCCCTAATATCTTCATTCCTTTGGGCCAAAAAAGCTTCTAGACTCGCACTTAGCACTTTATATCTTCCATTTGAACAAGGAGGGTTATCCCTCCCAAACATAAGGGAATACTGTGAAATAACTTTATTCGGTAAAAATGTCACCATAAAAGTATACAATATATGCCATACATTTTTTAAAATACATAAATAGATACTTCATTCAATAAAATTCCATCAATAGTGTGCATAATGTACAGTACACATAATGTGTTAAGACCCAGCAGCCAAATATGCCTGAGATCTCACATAACTATCCCCATGCATATTGGTAGGGTACATTTTAACCAAACCACAGATACCGTCAAGTATCCTACCAGAGGCCGGCTAGGTGATAAGCGGGGTGGGGCGGGGCTTCATTCTCCTCATACGTGTCAGCCATGCACTACCCAAATATTTAGCTACCCCACATACCATAAGGGTGGAGGACGTATCTGTGCTAAGTACTCGTAGGGCCATTTTGTGGCAACTGAGACCCAACCCCCTACATAAGGGTTTTAGCCAAACCTTCCTGGCAACTTTATATGCGGGGCAAGCAAAGAGGAAATGCGCCACAGACTCATTCGGGGCAGCACAACAAGGGCACGAGTTCAACAACCCACCGACGTTGGTCCACCCCGAGGTGAAGTCATGCACCAGGAGGGTCCCATACCTAAGTTTTAAGTAAAGTGCTCTATCCAGAGGCTTTAATATAAGGTCTAAGAAGGATTCCAGTTTTCTTGACCCTTTAAACTCTAAGAACCGCTCCGTGAGCAAGCCCCCTGCGCCACTACGCATTGCCTCTGCCTGAACCCAGTCCCAGTAGAGTTTCTTCATCACTAGTTTAAGGGGTGGCGTTTGACTAGCCCATGCATCGCTCAAGCCCAGATGCACAACCAGCTGTCTCAGATTGCTCAACCATCTGATCTTATCACTGGTATTGAGCAAGATGAGTTCATCTAAAACAGCAGCATAGTTTGTAAGCTCCCTGGTCCTTCTCAACCGTACCCAGAATAATAGTGGGCGCAGTCGCACTAAGTCTTTAAAGGAGCGCCTGCCTAAATCTAGCCGTAGAGGGATTAGCGGAGTTGAAACTGGGAGAGCCACCAGGTCCCTCAAGAATTTATTTTTAGCTGTGACTAACTCCGAGACATTCTCAAACCCCCACAGCTCGGAGCCGTATTGGGCGGCCGGTAAGATCTGTCCCTCATAGATTGCCAGAGCCGGTGCCACAGGTTTACTCAGCGATTCCCGGTATTCTCTCAAGGTCACCCCTGAGACTCTTTTATGGCTCAATAACATTTTGGTCAGATGGTCCCTCCAGTTCATCCGACTATTAACCCGAACCCCCAAATAGTCAAAGGAATCTACCAGCTTCAGAGGTGTCCCATTGAGCGTGAAGTTGTTCCTAAATCTTTTAGAGGGAGAGAGGGCCATAAGCTTAGTTTTGGAGGTGTTGATGGTAAGACCTCTATCCTTACAAAAGGTACTAAAATGGTGCAAAAGTTTTTGGAGTCCCACGGGGGATTTGGAGATCAGTATGGTGTCCGCGAAGAGTAGGGTGGGTGTTTTTTCCCCCGCCAGGGTTGGCGCGTCTGCGTCTTCCTCTCTCATATGGTCCACCACACCATTCACAAAGAGAGAAAAGAGGGTCGGCGCCATAACGCAACCCTGGCGGACTCCACTCCTCACGGGCACCTATCTGTCAGTTGTCCCTGGGTGCCCCATCTAATCCTCGCATAGTTCCCCTCGTGGAGCTTAACAATCAACCCCAGAAGAGGCCCCAGAAAGACCATCTTCTCTAGCGTATCCCACAGCCTTGCTCGAGGGACCAGGTCAAATGCCATCTTGAGATCTATGAAAGCAAGGTAGAGACTACCCTTATTGATGGTTGCAGATTTCCAATAGATGGCAAAAAAACGAAAGACCTGGTCCATCGTGCCTACCTTTTGGCGGAATCCAGCTTGAAAGTGGGAGAGGACATGTTCTTCTTCCATCCAGGTTCCCACCCTAGAGATAATGACCCTGCCAACCACCTTCTGGATCACATCTATCAGGCTGATTGGTCTGTAGTTGGCAGGGTCATCTCTAGCCCCCTTTTTAAACACGGTGACGACCTCTGCCCCCTTCCAAGCGTCTGGCACAGGGTGTCCCTTGGCGATCAAGTTCATTATAAGGGCAATAAGTTTGGCCCAAGCAATAGGATCTTCTAACTGGAGGTCCCCTGGGATCCCATCCGGGCCCGCCACCTTCCCCGGGATCAAATGCCTAATTGCCACTACTAACTCCGAGGGTGAAAATGGATCCTCAAGCACTAGTGGGGGTTGGTCCCTTCTCCGGGTCCAAAGGAGGACAAGAGTGTTCTTCAGCTCCACCGTGCAGCGCTGAAAAATGGGAGAACCATTGTTGGCTTGTTATATGGGTAGCTAGTGGTTGAGAGCTCTTCTGCCTAGCTTTATTAATAAGCTCCCAAAACAACATCGAATTCCTCTTACTAACTGCGGAGTTAAGATCCTTCCAGTGTTGTTCTTCCCAGTCTCGTTTGGCCAATACCATTACCTTTGCATAGTCCTTTCTAGCCGCTCTAACTAGTGAGGGATCTTTTTTTAGCAGGGCAACTGTTAGCTCTTTCCTTTTTCCCCTACACTGAGCCGTGTACCAAGGGTTGCTGGATATGGAAGGAGACTTACTTAGTCTTCCTCTTTTCCCCTTGGATAGAAAATGATGGCCTACTTCTTCTATTGTGTTTTTGTATGCAGTGGCAAAAACGAAAGGCGATTCCTGGGCATTTCCCATTCCCAGTTCCAGGGCCCCCAATTCTGTGGTCAGATCTGCCACATGTGACTTAATACTCACAAGTTGGTCTTCCTGCAGATGGGCCTTGTAGGGAATACTATTTTGCGTCTTTTGCACAACATAGTTTTAGGTTTTTCTTTTTAGACACGAATGAGGCAGACAATTTTTTTATGAAGGAGATGTTGACAGAGGTAAAGATAATCGATCCAATTAGAGTTACTGAGGATCCCAAAAAAATCCGCTACAAGTCCCTTCAATGGATTTTGAGACAGAAAACCCAGTTTTTGAAATCTCACTCTATTCCTAGGATAAGTAATACAACTGATTTAAACAACTTTAACCTAGGAGAAGAGAGATGCATGGACAGAAAAACGACAAACCTTTGGAAAGAAAACGGTTTTGTTAAAATAGATGACTTCCTGGCTGGTAACAGGTGGAAGACATGGGATCAAATTGCCAGCCAGGTGAGCCATTCTCATTCCGTTCTGAAATGGTCCTTTTGATTAAAATATTAAAAGAAGACAAGAAACAGGAATCCTTGAATAAGATTACTGAGAGGTGGAAAAAAGGGAGGATATTGAAATCAATCAACAAATTTGGGATAAAATAAACAAATTTAATAAAACAATTTTTCGCGGCGCTAATTTTAAACACATGCAATTTTATAATAAATGGTTGATCTACAGAACTCCCTCTTATCTCCACAATATCTTTCCCTAGTTGCCGATAAATGTTTTCGATGTGAGGAAAAAGGGACCTGGAAACATATTGCCTGATAATGTCCTAAAATCCAACCGCTATGGAGGGAAATTGAAAAATATCTCTCCTCTGAGATTAAAGCTCCTATAATATTCGATGATCTAGTCCCGGTTCTTGGTTGCTCATCGATCAACACCGAACATGACGAATTTCTTTTCATAGCTTCTCTAATAGCTAAATCACTCATATTGCAGTTTTGGAAAACCAACCAAGTACCGACTTTTCAGGCATGGAAGGCTAAATTAATACGAACACAGGGCAGGGAAAGAAAATATGCGTTTAGATCAGGGGCTCTAAAAAATATGAAAAGTTTTGGAGTGTTTTTGAATTGTAAAAGATACCTTCATAATCACTAGTCTGCCTATATGCACTTTTAAGCACTTCTGCACATTACAATTATTTTTTACAGTTCATAATTATGACATGGACACTATATCGCTGATTATTTATGTATAACCACATGCCATGTATTGTACCAAAGTCTTTTACAAATGTATTCTGTAATGCTGATCTTGTTTTTATGAACTCTCAATAAAAATAATAATTTTAAAAAAAATGAAGTATTTGCTGTTCCTGAGACTTCTTGAACAGGGGGCAAGCTCTACATCAACCCCTTGGAAAAACTCAATAAATAAGTTTGTAGAAAGTTCAGTCCAGTCCTTTCACCACCCAAGACAGACACAGCCACTGCAGGCCAACACAGCAAAGCACACAGCAAAGTGGTAGTTCCTATTCACAGCTTCTCTAGCTCTTCTCCTTGGCAGTCTTCTTGGTCCAAAAGAGTTCTGAAGGTTGGGGGTTTGGGCCCCACTTTTTAGAGCCCGAAATCCTTTGTTTTCTGGGGGCAGAGAGTATCTGTGCCCAGCCATAACCATTCTGTCCTCTCTGGTGCAGCTTCCAGGCAGGCGGTAAAGACAGCATTGTCAGAGGCAGACAAGGCCCATTCAGGTGAAGGGAAATCTCCTCCCCCTACTCTAAATGCAGCCCAGGTCTATTCAGCCCATCCCTGGCCCATCTAGACTCTCTGGAGCCACTGCTGCTCCCCAGCCCCTGTTATCCCAAAGCCAGCCTTCACTTTATTGATTTAAAAAAAATCTAGTGCCTCCAAAACAAACTTTGTATTTGTATGGAGCTGCCTACCTGCAATAAAACCGCACTGATCATTAGCTACCAGACTTCCACTATTTTATTCAATCGATTTGCTAAAAGCTTAGTAAAAATTTTATAATCTGTGTTTAGTAGACTTATTGGTCGATACGAGTTTATATTCTCACTATCCTTTCCCTTTTTTAGAATACTAACTACCACTACTGAGCGGAAAGAATCCTGGATGGCTGAGCAAGAAAATACCTACTTTCTGAGGGCCCAATTGACAGAACTAACTTAAGACAAAATCCCAAACTTACTACCATTTTGGTACTCACAGAAGGCACTTACTTATTTTGGTATTCCCAGAAGGCACTTACTCATTTTGGTATTCGTAGAAGGCACTTACTCATTGATTAATGAGTAGGTTATTCAAAATGAGTAAGTTACTCAAAATGAGTTGGTTCCTGAGCCCAGGAACAAAAACGCAAGTGACTCCCTCACAGATACTTTTCCACAGGTTGTCTAACTTTAAACATGTACAGGTTTGCCAGGTTTCCCAAAATACCGGTTCGACCAGGGTCCATAATCCACATCTAGACACATTGCGAAAAAGGGTAATTTTTCACGGGAAAATGTGATGTGCCCATGTTGGATTTTGGACAGTATCCTGTCACGGGCAGCAAGCCTACCCACACAAGTGAGCTACAATTTTTTTCGAGAGACTTGGGGGAACGCTGGGTAGGTGGAATCTTGTGGCTCCCTGCTGATTCCACAACTTTCCATCAGAGCAATGTCAGGAAATGAAGCAGGTTGTTTCTCGCGCCTACCTAGAAGAAGGACTACAACACCCAGAAGTCCGGGTAAAGAGGCGGAGATTACAAATACGTCCGCATACCCGGAAACGGGTTGTATTGGATTTTGTGTGCTTCTTGTTTGCGGCTTGACTTCTCGCTTGTGCTGCTGTTTTTCCGTGGTGCTTCTCTTCGCTGCCTTCCTAGCGAAGACACGGACATTCTTTTGTGGTGACTTGGCGTTCTACTGGGAGCATTCCTGAGGGGTGTGTTGGCTGATGCATCCCGACCGCGTTGTGGTGCTTCGTTGATTTTTGCGAAGACACGAACACGGACGGCTGAAGACTCGGAATCGGGGTGGAGAGCCAAGGTAAAACACCCGCGGTTACGGAGGAGTGTTCTGTGGTGCTTCATGTTGTGACTGCGAAGACACAGACACTCGTTATCAGGTGGGAGCAGCCAGTGGAGGTAAGAACGGCGATACTATGACTTCCTGCCTTTGCTGCCCGTGTAGGAAAATCTCTTCGCTCTGAGGGTTCCATGGACGGCTGTCCTGGCTCCGAGATGAAGTTTGTTTGTTTTCGCTTTGCTGGAGTTCTAGCCGATTCTCATTTCATGCCGTGT